>NC_072892.1:70523791-73023791 GCF_027943255.1 Anastrepha obliqua | reverse complement strand
AAAACCGATATGCTGAAGGATGCATTTCCCGGGCGCCTAATCTCCCGTTTTGGCGGTTTGCACTGGCCAGCAAGATCGCCTGATTTGACCGCTCCAGACTTCTTTTTGTGGGGCTTTTTGAAGTCGCGGGCTTATGTCAACAAGCCTCAGACTCTTGCAGCTCTTAAAGATAATATCCGTCAAGAATGTGAGGACCTATCGCCGGAAATTTTGGCTAAAGTGATGGAAAATGCCATAAAAAGGGCTCAAATGACAATCAACTGTGTCGACGGTGATTTACATGACGTCATATTCTCGACTTGATGTAAAAAAAATCAAAAGACCAAATAAAAATGATCCGCAAGAAGAATCAAAGTATTTGATTTTTTTTTTTAAATTACAGCCAAAAAACATCGCAAGGTTACTTTTGCGCCACCTGTTTGTTTGTTAAAAATAATCTCTCTGAAATAAGATCCTGACCACAAATTGTCAGACGGCTGTAAATACCACTTAAATTAAATTTATATAGCATTTCTGCACAACTTTCGCAGAAAATGTCAAATTAACAGTGACTGCGATGTTACAGAAGTAAAAGTGTTAAAGGAGGAGTTTAAGGCACAGTCTCAGCAATAACTAAGAACAAAAGATAAATCTTTGATTACTTTCGTGGTTCTTTTAGAAGCTTCGTCTAAAATTTACTTGTTCGCTTATTTTTAGCATAAATGTGAGCATACAGTGTGGTGCTGTTTTAAATTTAAAATACGCGGTCTCATTAACTCGGTCAAGGTTTTTGTTAGCCTTTCTTCAAAGTTGCAAACCAGCAAAAAAATGTTTAACAGTTCGAGATCTCCCTGATACTGGAAATTGAAATTTTTATGCCTGACAGAATTGAAATTTCGTTTAGCGCCGAACCACTCCTTGCCTCAGTTCTCGTTGCCGTGGTTCTTCCAGAACATTTCGCTGACAATTCAATAAGTCAGCATCTCCATATAGCTTAGTATCGTATTAAAATGTAGGCATGAATATATTATATCAGGAGAATTCAAGAAAGAGTTTTTTAATAAAATCTTGAACACGAGTAAAATAAACAAAGTTAAGACACGAAAATAAATGATGTTATGTGTGCACTTTGTAAGCTGTAAATGTGAGCTAACAGAGCACTTAGCAGCAGTTAAGTATTCGGTGGAAATAGTTTATTATATATGAGTAAGTTCGTATCAAGAGAGCATAGGAGAGGAGAAAAACATTAAATTAAATTATCATAATTAAAAACCAACCCAGAGTCGAAAAAACTAATTAATAACCGAAGAATCGAGCTTTGGATATAATGAATATTAAGTCAATTTCTACCCTATCGGTATTCCCATCGATGCACCACCGGGAGCTAATTTCCATTTTTAGTTTCTTTTCCGATTCTTCCCACTTAATTTGCTATAATGGGTTATATAATGGATCCAAAGGAGAACAGGTACCAAAGTTTGCAGAACGACAATTATCTGTATGTGGGACAACGTCGTTCAACCAAAAGACAGTTGGATACTTTACGGAGGACCATTACTACCTTCCGGTAACTGACTGGTTCGAAACTATGTTTACCGCCGGTGTAGATATATTTATATGCATGCAAGTAATTGCTGCTATTGCCTGCCTATGTGCACGAGAATTGCATTGCCACTTTCTTTGCACTTCATCCATTTAACACCATCACCACTTCAACCACAAGTATTCATACAATGCTCAGGTCGCTACTGCCTAATGGTGTCATTTGTCATTTGTGTAAGTTTTTCTTGTTAGCTATTTTTTCTACATTTTTCTCCCATCATCTCCCTCTATATATTTGAACATTTTATGAAGCGACTTCGCCCGTTTACTTGCCACCTTTAACGCTCGGTCTGGCGCCTTTCAAATGAGTGTGTGTCCTTTGTTATGATCACTGCAAATAATTCATCTGGTAATATGCTCAATTTAATGGGTTTGCGTGTAAGTTTTGACAACTGCTTGGCAGTTTGAAGGAAATGTGTTTGAGAATTGTGGGAACTGTGCGAGCTGTGGTAAGAACATCGTAAAGTCTGGCAGGTACAATTTCTCGTAAGCTAGCAGTAAATTTGTTGAAAGCAGTTTTGAATTATGAATATCAGATATTCTTAGCTACCGAGATGGAAACATTAAAACAAAAAAAAAAAAAACAAAAAAAAAACAAAAAACAAACAGCACAAAATATTCATCCTCAGGAATTTCCTTAGTCCTCCTCACCTTTTTATTAAAATAATTATCTGTCTAAAGTGTCTCAAATCAAAAATGTTTTATAAAAGAAGGCAGTAGTTTTCTGCAGCAGGAATCACTAATGTCTGGGGTCAGAGCAATATTTGGTGCATGTAAACTTGACGGAACTGTGAAGAAAATTCGTTTTTATTTCAAGTTCGAATTTTTGGCGAAATGGTCACGAAGAACGAGTGCAGTGTGAGACGGTGCATTATCGTGATGCAAAAACCAAGAGTTGTTGGCCCATAATTCTGGTCTTTTCCGACGAATTGCTTCACGTAAACGACGCATAACGCTCAAATAATATTCCTTATTAACAGTTTGGCCAGGTGGAAGGAATTCATAGTGCACCACACCATGAAAATCGAAAAAAACTGTCATCATGACCTTTATTTTTGAACGACTTTGACGTGCTCTTTTCGGTCTGGCCTCGCCCTTAGCACGATATTCGCTTGATTGGTCGGTTGTTTCAGGGTCGTAAGCATAAATCCAAGTCTCATCTCCCGTAATGATGCATTTGACCTTGACCTGATAGTCTGAAAGCATTGTTTCACACACATCAACGCGACGACTTTTTTCCAAGAAATTGAGAGTTTTCGGTACCAAACGAGATTTGACTTTTCGTAGGCCCAAATGGTCTTTCAAAGTGGTTTTCACAGATCCTTCTGATATTGCGATCATACGAGTAAGATCTTTAACAGTCAACCGATGATTTTTGAGCACTAACTCCTTCACTTTATTGACGTGTTGGTCATCTGTTGACGTCGATGGTCGTCCAGAGCGTTCCAAGTCATCAACACGTTCTCGACCCTCTTTGAAGTCTTTGTACCACTTATAAACATTTTTCTGCGACATGGTCGAATCACCAAATGCCTTCTGCAACATGCTAAACGTTTCCGGAGCCGAAATTTCATTCCGCAAACAAAATTTGATGACACTTCTCTGCTCAATCAAATCAGACATCGTAAAAATCGAAAAATGCACCCTTGGTCGTTTGGTATACACAAGTGTAAATATATTACTGATAATGACATTCACAAGAAAGTTGGCCCAGATGTTATTAACAGTGCTGCCAACTCATGAAAAAAATAACTAGAGCGAAATTTTAATCCCGCGAAGTTTCACAAATAAATTCACCTTACTTTTTGCCCCTTTGCCCACAGTAGTACACCGTGAAACTAACTAATCTGCTTTGTAAGTCACAAACAGCTGGAAGTTATGCTTCAATGCAGATATGAATTCTTCCAAGCTGCGCTGAAAGGGTCTTAAGTCGGGAAAGTGGTGTCAGCAATGACCAACTCAACTAAGTGTGAATCACTTTCTTCAGAGAGGAGTAGTTACCGTAATCTTATCTAAATTAGGTAGACAAAATTTTTTGGACGCGCTACATTAGCATTCTTGCTCTCATTGTATGGGCGGTATTAGACTTGACAAAATTTGCCGAGGCTATACCAGGGCTATACTTGTACAGGGTTACCTAAAACGTATTTTCGAATGAGTTAAAATGAGCCAAACTGACTTTATTCCGGTATATAGTATTACAACTTTATTTCTGGAACAAAATCAAGACGCACGCCACAATAGGACGAGGAGCTCGGCCAAACACCTAACAGAAGGGAACGCGAAAATTATTTCTTTATTTACTCATTTAGTTATTACGGCTTTATTAGAAAGAGTTAGCATTGCAATTATTAACGAAATACGATCTCATTCACATGGATGCGTACACTATTTATGTACTTTAGAAAAAAGTTTTCAATACATCACAACGACTTTCAACGCGAAGGAATTTATTTCGATCCACGGCGGTATTTAGAGAAATAATATGAATAAAAGACTAACCAAATGGAATTCAAAATTAGCAGCTCTTAAAGTAAAAAGTTCGCGCTTCGTATTTTCATATGGCCGTAAAACGAAATTATATTTTAGAATTTCAAATCCATATCACTTGGCATCACATTCTATACACATTCTTCAAGTTATCCCCACACGACAGTGATTAATTTCATATTTTAAAATCTTTCGCATGCCACGCGAACGCACTTTACATTAGCTGCCACATGGATATGAAACACACGTACACATGTGTAGGTACAAACTCAGAGGTTTCATGCACTAACACATAATAGTGAACTCACAAAATGGCTGTGTGAACTCTGCGAAAGTAAGTAGTGCGAAAGTTTTCCCAACCAAAGTAAAGAAAGCCATCATTATTTAGCCATTCAAAGTAAAGTATTATATAAAGATAGCGCCAAGAATGGATGAAGGAAAGTAGGAAATGGTAAGTGGTAAAGGGCAACGAATGAAACGTGGCGAGCTTGAGAAGTGAGCAATCCGTACCACACTCACACACAAGGTTATGATTGCGCATGTGTGTAAATGCAATGCATTGCTCAACGTATGTTAAATGCAGGCAAAATCAAATCAACGCCGAGTATATACTTTAATTCAAGTTAAGTTTAGAAAGAGTCCGGAAGGTAAGCTTAAGAGGAGTGCGGCTGTGACTGTAGCACCGCGTATTAAATTTTACATAAGTATATCCCACAATGGATTACACGCCGAACTTATTGCAAAGCGTAAAAGTACGAAAAGAAGGCAACCGGAATTAGAATTACAACTTCTTAATAAACAGGAACAATGCTAAAAACTTTTGTTTTACTTAAAATATTTCTGCTTACCTCATTCTTGCTTACTTTGAGGTCAAACTGTTTTATACGATGAATGGGCAATGAAAAATTTTAAGTTAGAGAAACCTTGTTCAATTTACTTTTATAAATATATGGACACTTTAAGATATGCCTTCTAGTGAAATTCAGCCGACAATTGTTGATCCCAGACTTTCGAGATGCTTTTAACGTAGTCTTGGGATTTCAGTATTCGAAATTTCTCCCGAAATATAACTTTTATAAATTTATGAAGAATAAGTTATGACACAGTTGGCGGTAAGTTTTGATCCCGGGCTTTTGGGATTTTCATAATGTAATATCGGGATTTCGGAAATTGCGCTTAAATATTCAAGTTAACCAATTTTTTTGAAGATTACAGAGTTGCTTTCGACGCTTAATTTGGCATTAAGTTGTATTGAGGTAGAGAATTTTGTAGATTTATGCCCACATTTAGCGTTCAGCATTAACGGTCTTTTGAAAACAGAAGATGGTTTTTAACGTCTGTACGTAGAATAATATTTCCAGCTTGGATGACCTGTGTATTGATTTACGTGAAATGATTTAAAGGCAACTGAGAAAAGCAGACTTCATGCAGCATTCCTGATATTGACGAACGTGGTGATCCCTAGAATTAAATAGTTCGGAATGAAAACAAAAAAATAAAAATTAATTAATAAACAAACCAGGAAAATTCATCGGGAAAAGCTATGTTTTCTTTTTCAATAGAGTCTCCACTCCAGATGGGATCATTCCAAAGATGTTACAGGAAACCTTGGAGTGTATCCTATCAAGGCTAGAGAAAATCTTTAAAGCGTGTTTAAACTTAGGCCATATGCCAGATAGCTGAAAACTAGTCAAGTGATAACAAAAGTAGGTAGAAGAGGACATGAATCAGCGAATGACTTCAGGCCAATCAGTCTTTCGTCTTTCCTGTTAAAAACTTTTGAAAGACTTTTGGATATGCACCTCCGAAGCTCTTTGGAGAGCTCTGATATATCAATTGCACAACACGCATACCTTAAAGGCAAATCTACGGAGACAGCGCTTCACGAGGTAATCCGAACAATAGAGGACTCTCTAGAGAGCAAACTATAATGTTGGGGGCATTCTTGGATATCGAAGGCGCCTTTAACAATGTTAGTACAGATGCGATCCAACGGGCGTTGATAGACCTGGAGGTGGATAGTTGCATTAGTAACTGGGTCATCTCCATGCTAGAAACCAGGATCATCAAAGCTAATATGGGTAATATCAACAAAACCAAGAAGGTCCACTGGGGCACTCCACAAGGGGGAGTATTATCTCCACTTCTTTGGCTATGTGTGATCAGCAAAATCTTAATAAAACTTAATGGAGGTGGGGTAAAGTGGTGGCTTACGCTGATGATGTGGTGCTAATGGTGTCAGGACTGTGCCCAAATACGATCAGTGGGATCATCCAAAGGGCGTTAGGCGAGCTTAACTCTTGGGCCACGGGATGTGGCCTAAGTTTAAACCCACGTAAAACAGAACTTATGCATTTTACCACCAGATACAAGGTACCGACCCTACCCTACCAAATATCAACGGACAAACTCTGTCACTATCAACCAGGGCAAAGTACTTAGGGGCAATTCTGGACTCCAAACTTAGCTGGAAGTTAAATGTCGAAGAACGGGTAAGGAAAACAGAAATTGCTTTATATGCCTGCAAAGGTATGCTTGGAAGAAGATGGGGTCTTCAACCTAAGCATGCATTATGGCTGTATAAGGCGGTTATACGACCTATTTTATCGTATGGTTCGGTAGTTTGATGGAAAGCTCTAGGGAGAGAGTGCAATACCAAATTACTCAGCAGAATACAAAAGATCAGCCTGTGAAATGAATGCGGGTCGCTGAAAAGAAAAAACTTATGGTCACGCTAGTCTATTATTGCGACAAACTCAGTTAACCTCGCTGAGGACTGACTACATCGTCCCGATGGTAACGTTCAGTAGGAATTTTGCCACACTCTTTCCATCTAAAAAAGAATGGAATAAGGGATTCTCTCTAAACAACTTCAATACCACAGTATATACAGATGGCAGTAAAATGGATTGTGGTGTTGGAGCTGGTATATATTCTCATAGACTTGGAATTAAAAAATCTGTGCGTCTCCCTAATACTAGCAGCGTCTTCCAAGCGGAAGTACTAGCAATTGGGGAAACCTGTAGGTTACTAATCGCAGATTTCTCTTTTAAGGGCAATATCGCTATTCTCTCGGATAGCCAAGCTGCAATCCAGGCGCTGGACGCGACTATAACAACATCTAAAGTGGTGGAGCAAAGTAGGAATAGCCTCACCAACTTGAGTGAAAACCATAAAGTAACCTTAATTTGGGTCCCGGGACACCGGAACATAGAAGGTAATGAAAAAGCTGATGAACTGACAAGAGGGGCATCTGCCATGAATAGCGTTCTTGCAGTACCAGTATTCACTCCATTAGGTGCGGTCAAGAATGCAATTTTCCTAAAATACCTTCGAATTGCAGATTGTAGATGGAGAGACCAGACGAAATGCAAAATCAGCAGAACGTTATGGCCCACCTACAATCTCAAGCAATCGTCGACATTGATAAACATGAAACGACGGGACACCTGTGGACTCACGGCAGTCATAACTGGCTTCTGGTCTATCGGAGAACAAGCCACTAAAATGGGCCTCCCTCACAATACATATCTACTGTCATAGTTATAAACAACCGGAGAAAAAAGAATCAATCTTCCATTTCCTCTGTGAATGCCCTGCCCTATGGAAGGACAGAATGTTAACCCTGGGCAAACCGCTGTTCGAGAGTCTCGAGCAACTGTCTGGCTTAGACGTCAACAACCTAATAAGGTCCCTAAACCGCACAAACTGGATATAGTCCTGCTGTAAATAACTGTTAAACAATTTGGTAACGGGGATATGGCAACAAAATGGTGCGGAAGCGCTAGTTGGATTCTGGATGTATCACTACTCTAACCAACCAACCAACAAACCAACTCAGTACATTAAATGATATACATAATTCCAGCCGGTAACTCATTCAATTATTCACAAATTTTAGTGCGTGCGGCAAATTAGTCATCTCACTTGTAACATTGCTGGCATTAATTTTTACTTAGGAACCTAGGGCGATACACATGCAGCATTATCACTTACGCTTACAGCTTTGGCACATCGAATTCGGCAATGGTTCTAAGTACACGTGCACTCAACTCAACTGAGCAATGGTGCGACCGGCTAATTAAGACACTTAAGCCTGCCGCTCGTGGTTATAATGGCCGTAACAATAATCACACGAATAAATATTCAAGTGAAGGTAAGATGATGATACAGCGATAGGCAGAAGAAGAATCACTTTAGGTAAAGCCACTTACCAAATTTTCTTATTAGCAGCTGGAGAAGCATCTGAGTGAAAGCAAATAGTTAAGTTAGGTAAGTATCCAATAGCATTTGTTGTGTCATTGTTGACTACAACAACAAATATTATCACAAGTGGCCACAGAAATTAGTATCACGCCTGTGATAGCCAAATTTGCGCAAACGGGACAAGGGAATTTTTTTTTCAAGTGTCGTTGCCGCCAAATTTCAACAACGTCATTAGCTACAATATTCGCAACTTACAAAAATAGCATGATAAACAAGCAAAAACAGCTAGCTGTCGTCCCGCAATTGGCCACTCCACTGAACTTGACTGCCTATGTTGGCTTAGTTCTTTGGCAGGCTGCCTAAAGATTTGCTTCCTTTTTCAAGGCTGGCTGTTGCAATGCTTGCTTTTGATGCTTTTGTTTGCTGGAAATTTCCGCAAATTGAAGTGGGCCACTTAAGTCAGCCAACAGCCAACAACTTTAACTTCATCCGGCCACTTCTAAACTTCTCAAGTAATGTAAAGATTGAAGCTACAGCCTTTTGTGGCGAAAGATATTCACGTAATGAATGAGCGAGTAAATGAATACGTATGGAGGCGAGAACGGAAATGCAGCATAGCCATTTTTATCTACAAAGACATAAATATTATTTTTTGCATGAGTGTAAGTAGGCGCAACCTCGCGCTCGGGGAAAAAATTTGCTTCTTGGAAGAAATGATGCAAAGAACCGATGTCTAGCCTGTTACTCGGCAGTGTGCGCTACTAAAAACAACAACTAAATTTGGAGAGAAGAGTGGATGCTGGAATAGTAATATCGCAACCAACAAAAACATAACTACTATTTGCCAAACTACTATTTACAGAAGAAGTGAAATTCACTTCAATCAACTCAACTTAGCTCAAATCAATTAAACTAATTTAACCAGCGGTTCCCCCTTTGAAGTTCTGTTGGAACCCCAGTCATATTACCAATGTGAATTTCAATAGTTAAAACTCCAATATTTTAAGAAACTTTTCAGTGCGTGGATCGGGAACTGTGCAAGGCAACCTCATTTTATGACGTAAGACCTTCTTATTCATACCGTAAGACCTGCTTCTGCCGTTCGGAGTCGGCTTGAAACTGTAGGTCCCTCCGTTTGAACAACATCAAGACGCACCCCACAAATGGGAGGATGAGCCAAAATATCCAAAACGGGTGTACGCGCCATTTATATATATATAAATATATACTCCGATATATTCAGCTTAAGTGCCCCGACTATGCGCGGTGTATCCACTCGATGCGCTTTCTCCCACGGACTGCCTTTTTGGCTAGGCTATTCCGTCGACACATAAGAGCCACTTTCATGAGAAGAACAATAGAAATATCTGTTTTAAAATTTGCGGAAGCAGAGGAATGGTTTAGTCAATGGAAAAATAAATATTCAAAAATATTTGAGCTAATCTTAACACCTGGAGCTGTATTTCGAAGATTAAATTGTAATAGAACGGCAAAGTAATAGAACAAAAGATAGGCCGGAAGGCAAAACAACTCAGCCTCAACAGAAGTTAAAGCCAATTTCTAGTTGCGTGAATGAAACCCTGAAGAAGATTTAAGCATTTTCTTTAAAAAAAAAAAAATAAAAATAAATAATTGGCGCGTACACTTCTGTTAGGTGTTTGGCCGAGCTCCTCCTCCTATTTGTGGTGTGCTTCTTGATGTTGTTCCACAAATGGAGGGACCTACAGTTTCAAGCCGACTTCGAACGGCAGATATTTTTATGAGGAGCTTTTTCATGGCAGAAATACACTCGGAGGTTTGCCATTGCCTGCCGAGGGGCGACCGCTATTAGAATTTTTTTTTTTTTTTTTTTTTTTTTTATTAATTTTGCTTTCACCGAGATTCGAACCAACGACCTCTCAGTGAATTCCGAATGGTGATCACGCACCAACCCATTCGGCTACGGCGGCCGCCAAAGCATTTTCTTTACTCATCACTAAATATGAACAATTTTGAGTAAAACCCGGATATAACTATAAATACAGTTTTGAATGTATTTTCGGAAAATAAAAATCACGTTATCGATGGAGTGACAGAAGTCATCTAAGTTAAAAAGGAAAAATTTATTTCCGTTTTCACGAACCAAATTCAAAATCTATTTATCGAGTCCAAAGTACGAATATCAAAAATTATAAAGGCACCACACATATTGTCAAATTTTGACTATTTATTTATTTTGATTTCAATTATATTCAATTTTATTTTTTTAAAAGTGTAGTTCATTCTAACATATAATCAAGAGAGAGATAATAATAGAATCAATTCATAAAAATTCGACAAATTTTCAACTTTTTAATCTCAGAAAAAAATTGGACCCTTAATTCAATTAAGGTTTGTGCATTAGAAGGTTAAGATAAAGAAATTTAGTTTGTTGAAAATAAATTTAAGTACACACAAACAACAGTTGTAAGCTGCACCTTATAAAGATAAAAAAACAGATGGAATTTACAAAATATAAATCACCCGCGCACTTTTCAATAAAAAACTCTTATTTACACACCCATACGCAATTACAGCACAATAATGCAATCAAAATAATAACGGTTCATGAGCAACTGCAGCCATGCAGTATATTCGCCATACAATACAATCACTCGTATGCAGCCTAAAAGCTGGCAACGTATCAAAGCCTAAAACGCCAGTCCTGAAGCGAAGAGGCTTTCTGTGCTTAGTTTTCTTATTCCTTCCTGTATTTCTTTGTTTCTGATTTTCTCTTTTATTGTATTTTGTAACTTGCTGATTGCAGCCGCCAACTTTTTCTTTGGCAGAGTAAAACAAAAAAAAGAATGTGGAAAAACTGCTGAAAAATTACTCTGCGCTGGCAAAAGTTTAAGTGGCTGCTATTCCGTCGTGTAGCTTTTTTTTATATTTGTTGAATATAATTGATTACAGTTATTGTTTAATTTTCTCAATGTACAAAAAATAAAAGAAGAGCTGGAACGCATGACTAACGTGCTCATGGAAGCCTACTTTGGAAAGAAATTTGTATTGGCTAATAAACTGAAAGAAGCCTAAAACAATATAACAATTACTATAATTGGTCGTATTTTCTTTGATTCAGATGTACTATGCAGAAGATCCAGAATAAGAAATTTGCGAAATTATAAGGCAAAAAGCGGAACGAAATTATATTAAAAGAGTTGCTAAAAAAGAAAAATTATACGATCTTACACAAACTCTGGGAGTGAAAAGGGACGCAATATGTTTTAAGACTTACTGTGAGATTCTAAGCGAAAAACTAGGAGTCACCATTTGTAATTATATGAACCAAAATTGGTTTGGGGAGTTTAGCGCACAGCGGACATACACATAAACGTACATTTTTTGAGAAAATGTTACTTCTATTTTCACAATTTTTATTATAATAAAAGCATTCTTTCACGCTGCTTCATTTTTGATATCATCAGTGGTGTAATTGACTGTCCTCTTCCTTTAGAGCGCATTTATTTTTACATTCCACAAAAAAACCTGTGGATTAAGGGGGGAGCCTGGTTTATGAGGTCTAAAAATTGCATCTCTTTGCGATTTTTTTTTTTAAGGAAAAAATTAATTTAGCACTGCAAAGTTTTTCTATCTTTTAATGAACATATAAAAAGGTATAAAAAATTTTTGTACTGGTTAAAATAAGTTGACAAAAATGTTTAACATAGAAATTAGTAGAGCGCTGCAACGCTTGAGTTTCCAACTGGCGTACAAGATACAGCTCGTAATTACTATCTAAAGCAAAAAATTCAAATGGATTTCTAATTATCATGATTTTTTATTCGAGATGATTTAAGAAAACTGAGAGAAATTCCAAAATTTCAACTTTTTGGAGGTTTTAAAGGAAAAAATGCTTTTCTAAAGGGTGTTTTTTTTAGAGGTTAGGTTTTCAAGATGAAATAAAACGCATATAATTTAATGTTATGGCCAAGAATTTAGTTTTATTATAAAGATAAGGGTTTGCCATTATGTTTTAAAAATGATTTCGGGCAAGTGGCCGCCGCGGCTGGCTCGAATAAATTCCAGCCGAGAAGCCCAATTTTCGACCACTTTTTGCAGCAATTGGGGCCGTATGTCAGCAATAACGCGCCGAATATTCTCTTCCAAGACGTCAATCGTCTCGGGCTTATCTGCGTAGACAAGCGACTTCACATAGCCCCACAAGAAATAGTCCAGCGGTGTTATATCGCACGATCTTGGAGGCCACGCCACAGGTCCACGGCGCGAGATAATGCGCTCACCAAAAGTTTCCTTCAATAAATCGATTGTTGCGTTGGCTGTATGGCATGTAGCGCCGTCTTGTTGAAACCAAAGGTCGTCCACATCAACATCGTCCAATTCAGGCACGAAAAAGTCATTAATCATGGCTCTATAGCGCTCTCCATTGAGTGTAACATTATAGCCGGTTTCATTTTTAAAGAAATATAGACCAATGATTCCCTCTGCCCATAGAGCACACCAAACAGTGACTTTTTGAGGATGTAACGGCGTCTCAGCAATGGCTTGTGGATTATGTTCACTCCAAATGCGACAATTTTGCTTATTGACATACCCATTCAACCAAAAGTGAGCTTCATCGCTGAACAAAATTTTCTTCGATGCGTCGCGCGAACCGAACCATTATTTTCGTAATAAATTTGCACGATTTGCAAACGTTGTTCAGGTGTAAGTCTATTCATTATGAAATGGCAAACCAAACTGAGCATAAATCAAGTGACATCGGTCAAAAAGACCATCTACGAAAAAAGTAGTGCCAACTTGAAAACCTAACCTCTAAAAAAACACCCTTTATAAAAAAAAGTTCACTTCAACTTGGTATAAAAATCTTGAAACATTTTTTTTTATCTATTTTGTTAGTTCAAATAGAAGAGAATTTAATACTGAAGGGGGCCAGCTATGATTTATTTCAAAAGGTTCATTAGTTTTTTCATTCATGTACGCCAATTCAAAGAAATCATAAAAATGAAAAGTCGAGAAAAGAAGATAAAGTTTGTACTATAGCTGTCCGGTCACAGCGTAACTACCTAACACTCGCCTACCTTTGGCTTTGTATCTACGGAAATATTGAGAATTAGGCTCTGTAACTTTGTGTGAATATTCTGAAATATATTAGGAATAGGTTAAAACGAAAAAAAAAAATTTGATTTTTTTGACCTTATAAACCAGGCTCCCCCCTTAATAATTTATGGAGCGCGTTGGGATAGTTTATGCTTCTTATGCTTCGCTAGATATAACATAGAACGAGCTCTTTTTAAATTTGAAGTTCTTTGGCTTTTGATTTTTCAGCTTTTAAAAAACTTATAAATTTTTACAACTGAATTATATAGATAAGTATCTATTAAATATTAGCCTTAAAATATTATATTTAATTGTGGCTTAAAAGAAATCATATATTTCTGGATTTACAAATAATAATAAAAAAATTTAATTGCTAAATTTGAATGATGCAAGAAGCGGTACTCCACTCTTTTGAGTTAGTTTATTTTATAATAACAAAAAATTCTAATTTTCTATAAGCTTAATCTTATGGCATTGTTTCTTTTTTAATCTTGTGCAATTTCGGTAAAGGCAAATCTTTTAGGAGATATTAGTTTCAAAATGTAAAAGCGTCAATGCAAATCGGAGCATTCTGTGGTTAGTTATTAGATGACAGCAGTTCATATTTTGGAACTTCAATTCATAAAGCATAGATATAAACCACTCAATACATATACAGATGCACACATATGTTACATACACCCACCCATAGACCCATGTGTATATTATGGACACTATCCTAATTGTGTTCCGAATTGACTCGTGGCAAACAGTTTATTGCTTTGTCATTTTCGTCATTCAATTTGCCTGAAATGGGTCTTGCTACTTCCCTGCCCTGGCTGGCACTTCTTTCCAACAAAGTATTTAATAATAAATCTCCATCAGTCACTTGCTGTACTTCTCATTTGTCACTCTGTCGTCGCGGCTGTCACACGTTTTCAGCAAGAAATATGCGAAAACATCCCCTTGCATAGGCACATATGTTCCTAAAGGGGGCCCAACATATGTTCGGTAAGTTTCATTTACAATTTCGGAAAAATCAATTGGAATGGAGACAACCAAATAAAAAATAATTAATGCAATGTTGAAATTCCGCCAGCAACGCAGCAGGAAATTCGTTACTCAATACTTTACGGCTTTCGACGTCAACTCAAGCCTGTGGAAATTTTCAACGAGTTCCAAACTGTATTAAACAGACACACCATATCCTAAGACTATTTTTAAGTGGTATCAAAAATTTCGGACTGGACATTTTTCCGTGCAGGACGCGTCTCGAGAAGGACGGCTGAAATCGTCGACCGACGAAATAAATGTGGCCTTGGTGAAGGGAAAAATTGACGGACTCACGAATAACACAGGACATGATGTGTAGTGTATTCGGCTTGAATGCTATAGCAGTATCGCGAATATTCCATAATGATTTGCAATGCATCAAGAAATCTGCTCTTTGGGTTTCACAAAAGTAAAGTAAACTTTGCTCTATATTTTTTAAGAAAATTCCGAAATAGAGAGACTATCGATCGTAGTCAGCAGAAAAAAGTGTTAATCTCGGTTTACTTCAACAGAGCAAACATTGTTGCTGATACTTCGTGAGATTCTTCTTACAAAGTAAATGCAAAATCCGTGGCCATCTGTTGCACCGGAGCTTTTCCGACTACTTCAGGCCCGGAACTAGATGCTCTGATTGGTTTACCACCACTTGATGCTTTCATCCAAGGAGAGGCCTTGAAGGCCATCTGCAGACTGAAACACAATGGGAACTGGTACGGCCCCTGTCCGGCATTGGAACACACAGAAGGCATGGACGTCGATCCAACGATTCTCTCCATGCCCCTTGACTCCATGCCATCAAGAGTCGTACTTGAAAAGAGATACAGTGTAGTGCTACCAGAGGCTCAGTTGTGGGAAGACTCAGAAAATGAGCCCGGCAAATACTGTTTTCGCATTTTTACGGATGGCTCCAGGACCGAGCATGACTCCGGCTCTGGGGTCTACGTGGAATCCAGCAGGACAAAACTGCACTTTGCTCTTCGAATGCATGCATCTGTGTTTCAAGCGGAGGTGTATGTAGGTGAAGAAGCGATGAACTTTGTTGTGGAGAAACGATGGAGAGGCAGATCTATATGTGTCTGCAGCGACAGCCAAGCTGCGCTTATGGCCTAAGACAGCCCTCCAACCACATCAGGGGTAGTCAAGTCCTGTAAATCCAGGCTGAACTATGTCGGTAGACATAATAACATGGGTCCCGGGACACGTGGGTATCGCGGGTAACGAAACCTCTGACTCCTTAGCTACTCCCTTCTGCGGCCATCACAGCCACGGTTAGCAAATGGGTAACTACCACCCACAAGCGAGCTTGGCAGGCTGAGAGAGGCTGCAGATGGACTAAACTGATGTTACCTGTCATGTCCGATCGACTGTCGCAAACCCTCCTGTCATTAAGCAGAGGGGAGTGCAGACGGCTGGTTGGACTGATGACGGGCCACTTTCTGTGGGCGAAGCACATGGAAAGGTTGGGCATCTCAGACAGTGTACTCTGCCCAGCTTGTGAAGAGGAGGATGAGACGGCGGACCACTTCCTGTGTGGCTGCCCCACCTTCGCTTGAATCAGGTTTGAGGTCTTTGGCACTGATGTGTTAAGAAGCGACCATCTTGGCTCCTTGGCACCACAAGATCTACTCAGATTTCTTCGGAGATCGGGTAGATTTAAAGAAAATTAAAAGGGAATCCAAGTGTAGTACAATGGACTTAATTAATGGCTGAGGGCTGCAATTGCTAGTTGTCCCGACAAAAAAAAAAAAAAAAAAAAAAAAACTTCAAAATCGTATACCGGAAACTGCTTACCAAAATGGTTCAAAAAATTAGTAGGCAACAGGAACAATGAGGAACAGCGCCGCTACTTATTACACCAAGATAACGCGGCAGCTCACACTGCTGAAATGACAAGTACCTTCGTTGTGTTCTCTGGCTCTGGAGAACTTAGTTCATTGTTATAAATTGTTATTTCCAAAAATTAATGGCGATTATGTGGCGAAGATAAAAAAACAATGAAGATGAAAAATGAAAGAATCCTTTTTTTCAATTCAATTTACCGAACCTCAAAGAAATACAAAAATGTACACGATATTCGTAAATATGTAAGCACCAATATGCATGCGAATGTGAGTAAAAATTAAATATAACTTGTTTGTATTTTTATTAAACTATCGCTCTCCTTTTGCTATATTCTATCGTTGCTAAATCAGTCGTATTTGGAGTTGATATAAAAAATCGTGAAAGAAGAAATCGTTAATAGTGTGCTAATAGCAGTAACTTACTGGCGAACAATATGCAGCCACAAAGTTAGTCTGGTGTGACTGGTACTGAATCAAATATGTCAACTCAATCAATACAACTAGTTGCTTCTGAATGGAAAAATTCTTTGTGAAAGCAAATTTTCAATTTAGGGCTTCATTTTCTAGATAAATTTGTAAACAAATATTACTTTGGTTTAGTGTTCCATTTTGCTTAAGCTTCTTTAAAGATAACCGCTCTAGAAGACTTACGAATGACATTTCTGTTTAGACATTTTTTAAGAATCAAAAATTAGTTAAGAATGTCCAAAATATATATAAAACAGCATATCTAAAAATCCCCATAAATTCTGCAGTTGTACGCACTTTTTGATTTTTTCTTCGAGTTTTAATTCAAGCTACTTTATATGGTCTACCTACCTACTTAAATAATACAGACTTAATATAACATTTTTGTAAAAAAATCACAAAAAATATTTCACGTAAAAATCAACGCAAATATTGTAAAAGTAAACATTGAAAGGCTTTTGCTGCTGCGAACATTTTTATCAATTCGTTTTCCTTTTTAAAAATATCTTAAAAAGCTCTAAAAAGCCAGCCAGACATTCGAACATCTACAAGTATCTACTTAATGCCTCGCTGTTGATGTTGTGTCTTCAAAAATACTATCGCAAATATTGGGTAGTCGAAAAAGTCTTTTCGTATTTCTAATTGAACTTCAACTCATTTTTTTTATACAGTAGATTCTGTTTTTATGCGGTTTTGAAATAGTTCGGTTTTTTTTTTAATTAAAAAATGCATGTCGACCTGTCGGGAATTGTACATATAAACCAGATTCTAAACCAGCGAAGCAAAAACTCATCACAGATTATATCAAAAATGTTAACCCTACAAGTATGGAACCGCCTGCATCACCCTCCAGATCAGACGTGTACATTTCCTCAAGTGACGGAAGTGATTTTACGCCAAATCCTAAACGAATGCGCAACATGCGGGTATTGTCTGATTCTATTTCTGACGATGTAAATTTACGACGATGTTTTACTATAGAACTGCTAGCTTATTTTATGCTGTTTCTTGCGGAATGTATATACCGCATAAAAACAGAATCTACTGTATTTATATTGAACTTTATTAAACCAAATATGTACCATTTTGGTCGACCACCTTTTGCCATTTTTCTTCTAGAAACACCATTCCATCAGTGTAAAACTCTTGTGGTTTCTCGGCGAAAAACTGCGACAAGTAATGTTCACAGGCTTCTCTTGAAGCCAACTTTACTCTATTAAGAGAGTTCTGCATTGACCGAAACAAATGGTAGTCCGATGGTGCAAGGTCAGGGCTATATGGTGGATGCATCAATACTTCCCAGCCAAGCTCTCTCAGTTTTTGCCGAGTCATCAAAATGTGTGTGGCCTAGCGTTGTCCTGATGGAAGACGACGCTCTTTCTGCTGATCAGTTCTGGCCGATTATTTTCGATTGCTTGCTTCAATCTCATCAGTTGTTGAAAGTAAAGTTGTTGTCATTAAAGTGTAGAATCAATCGTTCGAGCAGGCTGGAGCAGCTCATATTGGATGATTCCTTTCCAATCCTACCAAACACACACCATAACCTTTCGAGGCGTCAATCCTGGCTTTGCGACCATTTGTTGAGCTTCACCACCCTTGCACGATGATCTTTTTCGCACAGTATTGTCGTATGTGACCCACTTTTCGTCTCCTGTTACCATTCGCTTCAGAAATGGTTCGATTTCATTTCGTTTCAGTAAAGAATCGCAGATGTTAATTCGGTCCATTAAATTTTTCACAGACAATTCATGTGCTACCCAAACATCGAGCTTTTTTTTGTAACCAGCCTTTTTTAAATGGTTCAAAACCGTTTGATGATGATTGTTTAGTGCCTTGGCGATGTCATGGCAGCTTATGTGACGGTCCTGGTCAATATTTTCTATATTTCATCGACTTTTTCAACAATAGGTCGACCGGAGCAAAGTGCATCTTTCACATCCAAATTTCCAGAACGGAAGCGAGCGAACCATTGTTGTGCTACACGAACTCATACAGCATCGTCTCCGTAAACTTCACAAATTTCATTAGTGGCTTGCGTGGCATTCTTCCATTTTTTTATACAAAAATTTGAAAATATAGCGGATTTCTTCATTATTTTTTTGGTTAAATGAAGCTTAAAATATCACCTTTCTAACACTATATGATATGACACAATGTGATTGGTAGCACTGGAGAAAGATGACTGCAACGACATCTATTGACAAAATACGAAAAGACTTTTTCGACTACCAATAGTTTATATAATTTTTGTTACATATTCTTTCTAAGGTAAGGTATAAAAGTGGAGCAAAAAAAAATTAGTTTTTCAATAGCAGAGTTACTCCTTAAAAATGTATGGAAGGAAACATTTTTGGTATGCTAAATATGAGCAATATTTCATATTGTACGAAAATATTTCCAAAAAAAAGTCACTAGACAATTAATATTTATTATTAGCTATTTTTAGAAGGCCATTACACACTGCGACCAGACTTGATATATTGTGCAAGACCTATTTTGTAACCAAAGAGTTTCAGGCTTTTTAAAAATTTTAACACAATTTTGGATTTGCTGTTCCAAAGATTGCATGGAGGTAGTACGGTACCACCAAGGTGGTGAAGTCCTTGTCTGCGTAATGTACGTCATTCACAAAGCACATGTTCTGAGCTTTCTATGACCATTTCGCAAAAGCGTCAGACATTGGTTTCAGATAGACCAATATTATTTAAATGGTACCTCAGACTGCAGTGACTCGGAAGATATCCAGTTAAAAGACGCAGATCTGCTCTGCTTAATGAGAGTAGCATGCCAGATATTCCTTTGTTTGGCTTGACGCTGACCCGCACAGTTTAGCCAGTGTGTAGCAAATTTCCTTTTCTCTCATTTCCTAAGAAATTCATTAATGTGGCTTTTTGTGAGTACACAGAAAGGCTCAGGTCCGGTAAGTTGCATATTTGCTCCTCATTTTGCAAGGTTATCAGCCATTTCATTTCCCTCATGCCCTTTATGTGCGGAAATCCAGCCTAGTATTACTAATTGAGATTTTTTAACGTTTTGCCAGTTTGGATGTGATAGCGGTTGATAGAAGGGCTTTTAGAGCCACTTGGCTATCTGTCATTATGTACCATTTTGAAATAAAGATTAGAAGAGTATTCGTCTTACCTGTAACAAGAAGAAAAAAATTATTAGCTACCATAATTCTTACATATTTATTTCATTGTTAAAATACATATCTATCATACTTAGATACAAAAGCATTTGGAGCGAAGATATTATTTTGTAAACAAATGTTTTTAAAACATTCAAATATCTACAGAAAAGTCGAAAACTTCACTGAAAAATTTTAAACATTACGATTAAAGATATTTTCATGTTTTGAGATATTTTTCGGCTCTATGGATATAAACATCTAGCCTTTCTTTCGCTATAGGTGAAATCGAGCTGATAGTGTAACAATGCCGAGTCCGTCGACCTTTGTGTCACCTCGCGAATGTGTTTTCATTTTGCATTATATTTCCAACGAAATCTGAATAGAAGTTTACAACTCAAATTCAACTTTTTTACGTTAAAACATATCTTATTTACATACTACCGAAGAAAAATATAAATAAAAAAAATTTAATTAATAACGAAGTAAATGCGCACAAAGAATTGTGCTATGTTGTATAAGGAAAATTGTGAGGAATAAATGTTATGAAAGTCAATTCGCTTACGCCGCAAGTGATTAAAATCTCTGCTGTAATTAAATATTTTTACAACTTTAGCGTTTCTATAAATAAACTTTTGTTGTTATCCAGGGACATTTGCAAATGCTGAATACTCAGTTTTTCATTCCCTTATCAATTTAATTTTTTAAAGAGCTTTAAAGTTTCAAAGGGAAAACGTAAGCAAAGGCGTCCATGGCGTATACTTTATTTCATAGTTGGGAAGTTCAACTACTTTTTTTACATTCCTATAAACCAGCATGAAGAACGAACTTGAGGTAAGTAGTACAGCATATGCAGTGGTCACACAATTTATTTGTACACCCTGCGTAGTACATAAAAATCTTTAGCTTTGCGCAAAATATTTGCTGTGGCAATATGCAATATTTCTTTTGGGACACTGTAAGAATGTTACATTCCTGATGAATTGCCGCAAACAAAACTCATACTACAACAAGGAAAGCAGGCAGACGTAGCAAAATGATTATTAGCAAAACATTTATTCGTACACTTTCAGCTCATGATATTGTTACTACAAAAGTAACAGTAAAAATCGTTTGCGTATTAGGCAGATTGCCTCCGCCTGGTGCACATTGTATAGCGCCACATGATCTGCGGCCTTTTTTGATAATCTGAACGGTGACGACCCCTGCATTCATCTTTGGACTAATCTTACTTTTTTACGTTTTGAAAATTTTCTGACCCCTGTGCTGGTGGTTGCGGCATTCTGCCACTGAAGTATGTTAGGGTGAAACTGAACCGAAATGGCTGGTGGGCTAATGCCGTGACCGCCCCCGTCCCGTTAAAACCCTGGCGGACCTCGGAGTACGTTCCAAACCCGTCACCATTGGGTTGTAGTGGGTTGAGATGATTCCCGTCTTTGCGTCCGGTCTGGCTCTGTACGCACGTCTCATGAGGGCATGCATTAACCTTCACATGGCTTCCTGCCGCAGCATAGACAACCATGGGAACTCTAAAATTTTGCGAAAGGATTTAGGTGTGAAGCCTTTCAAAATACAGCTGGTGCAAGAATTGAAGCCGAACGACCTACCGCAACGCAGAATTTTTGGTGAATGGGCTCTTGGAAAGTTGGCCGACGATCCACTGTTTTATCGAAAAATTGTGTTCAGCGACGAAGCACATTTTTGGATCAATGGGTACGTAAATAAGCAGAATTGTCGATTTTGGAGTGACGATCAGCCAGAAGAATTGCAAGAGCTACCAATGTATCCAGAAAAGGTCACAGTTTGGTGCGGTTTATGGGCTGGAGGTTCCATGGGACCGTACTTCTTCAAAGATGCTGCGAATCGTAACGTAACTGTGAATGGTGAGCGTTACCGTGAAATGATATCCAACTTTTTTTTGCCCAAAATGCAAAGCTTGACTTGCCTGACATGTGGTTTCAGCAAGATGGTGCCACATGCCACACAGCACGTGTAACAATGGACTTGTTGAGAGGCGAGTTCGGTGAACATTTTATTTCAGGTTCGGGACCTGTCAGTTGGCCACCCAGATCGTGCGTTATAACGTCTTTAGATTATTTTTTGTGAGGCTATGTTAAAGCTCATGTCTATTTAGACAAGCCTGCTTCAATTAACGAATTGGAAGACAACATTAAAGCATTTATATGTGAGATAGTGGCCGAAACATTGGAAAGAGTGTGCCAAAATTGGACTAAGCGGATGGACCATTTGAAGCGCAGTCACGCGCTGAAAAATGCAAGAAGTTTTTATTTAAATCGATAGTACAGTCCATATAATTTAATGCATGAAATAATCTTCAAACATTAAATTATATGGACTGTACTATCGATTTAAATAAAAATTTCATGCATTTTTCTGAATTTTACGTGTGTTTTTTTTTTAATTTCCTATAGCTCTTAAAAAATCACCCTTTATATATGGTGCTTATGTATACAGACAATTGATGAAAATGTGTAGCAACTAAATTGTATGCATCTTTCTCTAAAATCACACGAGTGCATAATCTTGAACTGTCTACATCATAAATTATGCGCATACTGACAGGCCACCCCATAATTTTTTAGTTAATTTTTAAATTTCTTTGCATTTTTTTCTACTCCTGGGCTTTTTATATACAATATTTGCCAACATAATTGTCCATTTGTGGAGAACATCAACACGCACATCACAAGTAGGAGGAGCTCGGCCAAACACCTAAAACGGGTGTAAGCGTCAATTACATACATACGTATGTATGTATATAAGTAATTGTACGTACAACAAAAATATATTACGCATACACATGGATACCCACATATTGCGTGTAGTCAACTTGGCCGACCGTATATATACGAGTAGCTAAATGTGTGTCGTTTGATAAGGACGACGATTCTTGTACCAACTAATTCACTTTGCCCCGACAGCCATGTATGCTGGTAGTATAAGTGTGTGGTATATGTATGTGCGCAGTGATGCAATAAATCTAAACAGCAAATTATCCTTAGCTGCCAGCGGCTAAAGCACACTACCACATACGTACATATCAGCATATATAATAGTTATAAGCTGACAAACATATTTAGCAAGTATACATATAAATGTGCCTCTATGTCAACTTAAAATTATCTGCTACTGAGCACATTACTACACATGCAATATGTGAATGTATGTGTGCACATACCAAGAAACGCATGAATATAACTGTTCCTATGAATACATCTGCTCGTACTTATTGTATATACATAGGTCTATTGCTCGCCAGTCCATGTCATTGTGGGTCTCCGCGCAAATGTGCGTTAAGGGATTAATCAAAAATGTGCAACCAGGCCAGAAGCTAACACGTAGTCGGGAAGTGGGAAATATGAAGAGAAAATGCACGAACTAGTAAAAGCGGAATAATATTAACAACACCAAAGAATTGCGAGTAGAAAGTGGAGTAAGAAAATCTACGAGGAAACCAAAGCACTCGTTAAGTTTTCACTGACAGATTCGTACAGAGTTTCGCTTCCATTCCGAGAAGTAATTGAGATTTACCCAGCCAGCGTAATGATTATGAAAGGAATCGCTTCGCTTAAGGCGAATTAACATCGAGTTTTCTTTGCTCACGAGCCCTGCTGTAAGATTCAACGAGTACTATCCATAACAACTTAATTACCAATCCTCTGAAAGACTACACTGTGTTCAGAAAAATACGCTCGCGTGGTCCGCATCTACCTGCAATCGTGTTAAGGCACGAATGTTACGCGGCTACCGCAACTTTAACATGTCAAAACTTTCAAAGGCGTGCGATACATACCTCCAACCGATTTATTTATTTATTTCAAATCAATAGAGTATTCCATATACGTTACATACTAAGATTAGAATTCAGATAGAATATAAAATGAATAATACAATTAAATAATTTTAAATGGAATATCCCAAGACTTTAGATAACTCTCGTTTGAGAAAATCTCAATGCAATAAAACAGCCAAAAAACTATATTTGAATTCTAACAGCGATCTAGTGATAAAGCATAATTGGTTGGTGGACTGAATTTAAGATCAGAATGATGTAGTACCTTTAAAGAGTAAACATCTTTATAAGATTTACTAAGAAGAGAGAACACAATACAATACAAATCAACAGATATAGAAAGTATGAAAAAACTTTGTTTTCTCCGCTCATTCCCGATTATTAGAGTTTGGCACACTGCGAGCTAAACCTCAAGCATAACAAAACAAAAAATGCTCTTTTTGCTTTAAAATTGCAACAGAAGTATGAAGGATTAGTTGATTAATTTTATGAATGCAGAGTAATAGCTATAGAGGATATGAGACATGAATCTAGTAAACCGCTTAGTGCTAAATTTAGCATTAAGATTGAAATTGAAATTTGAAAAGGTCGAGCCAAGCAACACCAGGAGACTTGGTGGCTCCTAAAACACTCAGGCTAAAGAGCCCATTGTACTTAAAGCTCTGGAAACGGGGTAGATAGTCAAGGAGGGAAGGAGAAAAGTATCAGTGAAAGAGATAGGAAAGAATAGAGACAGATATAGAGATAGTAAGACCTGTGAGAATTTTCCAGATTCATTGGCAAATCTGTAAATATCCTCCAGTTTTAGAGAACGAATATTACTCACTCTCATGACATCGGAACCCAATACTCGTAGCCGTGCTCTAGCAAAGGCAGGACACTCACAGAGAAAGTGCTCAGTGCTATCCGCCTCCTCCAAGCATGACAGGCATACAGGGTCCTCGATGATTCCAATGGTCGTCATATGCTGACCCCATGGGTTGTGTCCTGTAATGATGCCGACCATCAACCGAATGTCTTTCCTTCTAAGTTTTAGTAGAAAGTTTGACACTTTTCTGTTCGGACTTGTCACAAAACACTTTGCAGTTCTGCAGCGTTCTAGACCGGACCATCGCTCTTTATGTAGATTGCCTACATAATCGCTGATCCAATTCTTGATTCCTGCGGAACTGATTCCGATTATTGGCTCTGTCCCCTGTGGGGGCACCGCTGATCCACGGTTGGCCAATTCGTCGGCAATTTCGTTTCCTTGAACACCGGAGTGTCCCGGAACCCATGTAGGTATAAGCCTGTTTGTCTTGCGACAGTATTAAGCTTCTTTTTAATTTCTTGAACAATCTTTGAGGTTTGCTTCGCGTTCTCCAGGGCCTTCAATGCAGCCTGACTGTGACTGAAGTCTCCAATCTGTTTCCCGCTCCATCTCCTCTCGATTATCCATTCGGCTACTTTCAGGATGGCAAAAACTTCTGTTTGGAAAACAGTTGCCATTCGCCCCATAGCATAGTGATGCTTACTACTATCGTTTAAGTACCATCCGGCTCCAGTCACTATTTCATTCTTGGACCCATCGGTAAAGAAAATATCCGTCAAACCTCCCTGCATGCATTCCGGATTGCTCCATTGCTCACGCAATGGAAATCTGACATCAAATTTCCTTCCAAATGAAACTGTGGGTATCAGGTCATCTTTAGGTGCCAAAAACAGTGGATACTGCTCCGACAGCAACTTAAAGATTTCTCTGTGTCCCGAAGTTCCATCTTCGTGCCAGATACCATATTTATGATTAAGATTACACCACTCTAAATACCCTAAGCTGCCAGGTAGGGTTATGACTGACAGCTAAGACGGCAGGCAGTCAGAGTTTATCTATTGCGCTGATCAGAAATTGTATTTGTCACATTAAAGCCTATTTATTAAATATTTCGAGCTCAAGTGGCATATTACTAGCTAAAAGCAGTAGTTAAAACGACATCAATATGGAAAATTCAAACTGAGAAAGGGACAATGGCTAACACAAGAGAAAATCATGAACTGCATAGAAACTTTGAACATTAATTTTTTGATTGTTTGAAACATTGCGTTTATAAACTCGGTTTCTTTATAAGTTTATGCAATTTTCATCGAGAAAAATCTTTCAGTAACTTCGAAATAAAAAAAGAGGTTGTATGTAAAGTCGGTTTACTTGCGAAGGGTTTAACGTGACAACGTCCTAAGAAAATACTGATGTAATGGTTGCAATTTTCAAAACAAAATTTTATTTTTATTTGTTTGATAGATATTTTGTATGGATATAGAGAAGGAGGTAAATGGAATTGCAATGGAATAGGTCAAGTTACATTTACACAAACGTGAAAAATGACGAAACATTTATCAAATTCATGAAAGATATGTTCAATTTCGATTGCGCATCAGACGTTAATAAGTCAACAACACTAAGAGGCAACATCATCGATTTGCCTTTTTCAAGACACTTTACACTCGAAACACCCCCTTTCATTTCCTACTTTCCCTATCATCGTCCTATTCTCAACAGAGAAATGGTTCATTACGAGTACCATGCACACAGGAAGCAGGCATATGCAAATACAAATATGTGAATTTACATACATATACGCATATACATGCATATATATTCTCACTCAAGTAGGAGAGAGCCAGATGTCGAACGTTGCCGAACGCGGGGGCCGATTGTGCTTTGTTTGCTTTGTCGTTCGTTCCGCGCTCTCGCATGCAGTTCAAGCAAGGTAACGACGCATGAGCAAGATAACGACGATGAGCAAGATAACGACACATTTTTTCGTGCGTGCAGCCAGCTAAATCGAATTATAAGATGTTATCACGTCAAGAACATTTGTGCAATTCTGAGCATTCTGTGCATAGTTATTAGCATACACATTAGGCCGGGTCGATTTGTGGAGAGGCCGTCTTGATAGACTCGTTTTTATATCTTTCGTAGCATGTTTCATATTTAACGTACATATAAACGAAGTCTTTTATTTAGTCAGTTTTAAAATGTTCGCTGGTTCTCGCTTAGTTACTGACGGTACAGATTACCTTGTACAGCAATTTGTTGTATTAAGTATATTTTGTCTTCTGCAAATAAACTCAAAACAATCCTCCTGGAATCGGGTCATCAAAAAATATTTTTAATTGCTGAGAAGTATCCACGAAAGGGTTTGCTTTTTATCGGTTTTATTGTGAATGTAATGCAAAATTGCGCTGTTTACTTATCTCAACCTCATATAAATTAAAATTCCAAAATAGATATATGTGTATTAGGGGCGGGCGATTTAAAAATCGCCAATTGTTCTGTGAAATATTCCAGGTATTAAAATAAGAAACTTTGCCGAAGGAACCATACCTCTAAAACGAATTTTGATGTCCCCCTATTCGGGTCGAACTTTTTAGTTTCTTTTCTCATGTAAAGACCAAAAATGGTTCTATTTTGAAATGAATGCAATGTTGAACCCCCCAGGGGAGTTCCAGGGGGTGTGCCACTGGCATGGGTGGATCGGCCGTCCAAAGTTAGTGGGGGTCAGTCATACATTTGGACTCGATTGGAGCACTCTAAATGGGTCAAAGTGGGATTTTTCGTTCGACCCAAATTGGGGACATCAGAATTCGTTTTAGAGGTATGGTTCCTTCGGCAAAGTTTCTGAGTGGTACACAACCATTTGTTTGATAGTTGTCTTCCAAGAAATTAGGAAAACCAATCGCCAAAGACGGATCACTCTTCACCAGGACAATGCGAGCTCTCACACATCGGCTCAAACAACTGCATTTTTGAGCACCCAAAACATCGAACTAATGCGTCATCCGCCGTATAGTCCTGACTTGGCACCGAATGACTTCTTTTTATTCCCGTATGTAGAAAACAAACTGAGGGGTCAACGTTTTTCGACATCTGAAGAAGCGGTTGCGGCATTCAGAATGCATGTTTTGGAGGTACCTCATTCAGAGTGGTAAAAGTGCTTCGACAATTTGTTCAAACGCATGCAAAAGTGTATAGATCTTCATGGAGAATATTTTGAAAAACAATAAAGTAATTTTCGATGATTAAAATTTGTTTTTGTTCTCCAATCCCGACATATAAAAGGCACCCCTCGTATATGCCAGAATAGTTGAAATTCCTATGAAAACAACTGGTGTAAGCGAATAAAAATTACATTTATTATCAAAAACTACCAAAAATTATTATTGTAGAATATAGTTAAAATAGAGGGTATGACGTTTAGTTGAAAATAACAAAATTTTACTTAGTACGTTTCTTGGAGGGCTTTTTGAGGATTGCTACAGAAATCTCACATGGACCAACGAAGGAGTAAAATGCGACTTTTATCTGTAGTTAAGTGAAAACTGCATTTAAGTGACGGTTAAAAAGCCGTATTAAAGCGAACTGCACCTGAACGTATTACAGAACTCTTTTATTAAAAATTGTGCGGAGATTACTTTGTTTCTTCAATTCATAATTCTTAGAGTGTTGTCAAATTCTTTACTGACTTCATAGCTTTGTTGACATACTGACAAATAAAACGTTATGACCGACATCGCCCACACAAAAAAAAAACGTGCACAATTAAGACACGAAAGTGACGGATGCTAAGAAATGAACGATGCCAGGAGGAGAAAGCGGATTAGCGAGCGTAAACGTTTGCTGGGTATCACGACGTTCATGCATACTCGCCGTATATGAGTGTATGTTTAGCTGGCTTAACGTGTATGTGCTCTTATCAATCGCTGTGTAATTGCAAAATGCTTTCTACGACTTCCGCGGAATTTTAATAGCAACATCGAAATTAATGGCGTTTTTTTCTTTAGCTTCGCACTTCCCAGCAGGAAACTCTATATGGTAGTGGAAAAAAATATTGCTGTTCCGAGCAAGTACGATTATGCGTATATTGAACCACATCACGAACAACGGCAACTCTTTAAATCTTGACTGTTAACAAGACCGCAGAAACTTTGCATGCACAAGTCGCTAATCAGGCCAATCCTTACGTACGGTTGCGAGGTATGGACCCTTAAAGAATCAAAGATATCACAAATAATAGCTTTCGAAAAAAAAATCCTCAGTGTAAGATATAACGAAGAGCTCGATCTACTTATAAAAGCCAACGAATAAGATGGCTGCGTCATATTTGCAGAATGCCAAAAAATAGATCTACTATTGTAGTGTATCACAGAACACATGTGGGGAACAAACAGAGGAAGACCGTGGAAAGGGTGGCTGGATTATGTCGCAAATGATCTAAGGACAATGAGCGCCGCCAATTGGGAGGAGCTGAATAATGATCGAGTTAAATGGAGCAGCTGCGAAAGCTATGGTCTGCCAAAGACTGTGAAGCTAATGATGATGATGAGAAATAAGAGTAAAATCAAAAGCAAAAAAGCGAACATTTTTTGCCCATTCCTCTACTCCATAGATTATTGCAACACCCGCTACTTAAGCATTACAATTTTCCTGTACTGTTGTTTTTGGCGCTTGGTATGTTTTTGTATACCTATAAGTGCGTGAGGGTGTATTTATTATGATGAGCTTTGTTTGAGCTTTGGTTTTGCTTATTAAAAAAGCAAATGCTTGCTTAAATTAATTCTTGCAAGCACTTTGGTGGGAAGCCAGTAAACCGTACAGAGATTTACAGTAAAAAATTTCTTCAAAAACTCACACTTTTTTAAACCTCATTATAAGATTCTTCTGACGATTTATAACAGTAAAACAGCTATAAAAAAACTAGTACTTTCTAATTATATTTGTTTAGGGAAAAAGAAATCCATTATTTATATTTTTATTTTTTATTTTGCGCAAATGGTTTAAAACTGTTTCATGGTCGTTCTTTAGCTTCTGGGCTACGACTACTAACATGCCAGTCCTCTTCGATTATTTCTGTGATTTCATTGACAATATCGACATTTTCTTTAACATTAAAAATGGCTGAACGGCATCGAGGAAACCGAAATTGCACGTTATTAAATATTATAGTTTCGGCACCATAGATGCCACTCACAATTTCAGCGCCCGCGCTTGCGTTTTCATCTTTATCAAAGAAAAACTGTAAAATGTACCGAATTTTCTCTTTGTTGACTTCCATTGTTAACACTCTGTAACTTACAATTGAATGGAACAAACAAATACAGCAAAAGAATTTTTTTAATGTGAAACGTCACTTTGAAAATGAGCATAAAGTTTAAATTGTTTGATCGATACTTTACGAAATTCCGGTCAGTACAGCCGGGAAAATAATTTAATACAAGTAAACAGTTAATTAAGGTGAGCTAGTAAGTTAGGCTGTGGCATCCCAATGTCTACTGCCTACAAGTGCTGCCCGTTTTGCTGGTAATAGCTTCAACCTAACCATTAAGAATGATATGAATTTGAGATACATTTGATTTTAGCAAAAGGAGTTGAGGTTGTAATTTCATTATTCTTAAGGGGGAGCCTGGTTGATAAGGTCAAAAAAATCATTTTTTTTTTTTTCATTTTAAGCGATTCCTAATATATTTCAGAATATTCACACAAAGTTACAGAGCCTAATTTCCAATATTTCCGTAGATACAAAGCCAAAGGTAGGCGAGCGTTAGTTAGTTACGCTGTGACCGGACAGCTATAGTACAAACTATATCTTCTTTTCTCGACTTTTCATTTTTATGATTTCTTTGAATTGGCGTACATGAATGAAAAAACTAATAAACCTTTTGAAATGAATCATAGCTTGTTCCCTTCAGTATTAAATTCTCTTCTATATATTTGAACTAACAAAATAGATAAAAAAAAATTTTCAAGATTGAAGTGAATTTTTTTTTATAGAAAGGCATTTTTTTCTTTAAAAACTCCAAAAAGTTGAAATTTTGGAATTTCTCTCAGTTTTCTTAGTTCATCTAGAATGAAAAATCACGATAATTAGAAATCCATTTGAATTTTTTGCTTTAGATAATAATTACGAGCTGTATCTTGTACGCCAGTTGGAAACTCCAGCGTTGCAGCGCTCCACTAATTTCTATGTTAAACATTTTTTTAACTTATTTTAACCAGTACAAAAATTTTTTATACTTTTTAAATGTTCTTTAAAAGATAGAAAAAACTTTGCAGTGCTAAATTAATTTTTTCCTTAAAAAAAAAAAATCGCAAAGAGATGCAATTTTTAGACCTCATAAACCATGCTCCCCCCTTAATTGCCGCTGTAACCGCGATTTGGGACGAGCTCAGTGAAGTGATGAGTCAAGTGATTTATTCTTCCTCGCACCATCTTACAAGTAAGCCCAGGTCTTGCACCAGCTATTATTTTTAAGGATTTAATTATAACATAAGCGGGTATTGCATCGAATAGTTTTGAACCGCCAGCGGACCCGCCAAATCTGCACCCGCTTCCATAAACCTATGTCGCCGTAGGATTTGAACATCTCATCCTTCCATTACCTATGGTAGTCACATTTATAAATCTTCGGTTAAACTGCTCTCCAAAACAGTACATGGGCCGTGTCATCGGGCAATGCTGTCATCCAAGTTTCTATGTCATCCAATAAGACGCGCGTAACCCTCTTTGTTGAGCGCGAATTTCATTCCGGGAGAGTAGACTTGTTGCCAAGAAGTGTCTTCGGTTGGATTTCAAGGTTAACGGAAACCATTCCGCATAAACAAAAATTCTTATAAATTCGAAATTAGTCAAATTTAGCGCATTTAATGAGCCCAATAATGTTAACAATTGTCAGCACTTACACACTAAGAAGGTGCTTCATTAATTCAGTTCTGCAACTCTTATTATTTTCTAAATGATAACGGAATCTGATTAAGTTAAGTTAATCTTAATTCAAGTTACGTTTCACAGAGAGTTACTCTGTCAAAAGGTTCATTTGGAAGGAGAAAATGAAGCCTACAAAAGGAAAGATATAACTGAATAAAAATTGAAATGCGATTTTAACTGTAACCGAAAGACACTCCAAAATGGCAGGGGAAAAAATAAAGAATTAGGATAGCTGAAAAAATGAAAGCCAATAAGAATATTACGAAGAGGAAAAATGTACAACAAAAAATTTGGGTAATAATGACAACTTAATTTAATTTGTCAGCGCATCTGCAGTAAAAAAATTCGAACACTTCCACATTCTAACTCCGCCATAAAGCGGGGTGCGAAATTAAAATTGATGATATACAAGTTGAAAAAGACATGAAATATCTGCATAAAAAAGCAACACGCGTTCGCTAAGGTAAGCAATGAAGCATACCAAAGGGCGCACAAAGCACCGAACTCACACCACTCACAGCTTAATACCTAATGACAGAGCAGAAAAATATCTCAAATTAAGAACATTTTTATTTTGTGAAAAGTAAAAAAAGAAATATGTGTAACTGAAGAAGAAATTGTATAAAAATTCTAACAGCAAATTTATTAGACCAATCAGTGCACGCGGCATACTTTTAGGCTGGTGGTAGTGACATTTAATGTGACTATGTAAGAAGAAATGTTTGAAAGACGACGACATCAAAGCGTGTCGGAATTGAAATCGAATACAATAAGATGATGCGACAAAAAGTGGAAAGTGTGAATTAAAGGAAATGGTGCCGGTCAATCAAATGTGCAGATTTCCCAAATCGTGCGTAAAACTTATCAAGTGTTGTTAAAAAAGCAATGAATGTGGCTGAAAAGGAATTAAACTCAATTCCTTGAATATATATAGGTATGTACGTATGCGGCATTTCTAGGGAATCGCTATGAAAATACTTTTTACTTATAAGGGTTTAATATAAAGGAAAACGAAAATTACAAACTTTTGGTGCCGATATGATACATTTTTCGATATGCGGATGTCTTTATTACATTACTGAAGCGGTTATTACGCATTATAAGCCCAAAAATTATAAGAACGTGAGTTAAAGTGAGGATAGTATAAGACTAAGACAGGCTACGGATATTTGTTAGCATAATTTAAGGAGCTATACACCTTTTTTATTAAAAATTAAACACCTTTTTAATTTGTTCACTGATTATTTCATGAAAAATTGGTGAATATGGGTATAAGATCTCGAATGTTGAGTACTTTTAAGAGCTCAAAAATATATTGACCAAATCTCAGTCGATGAGAGCTTGTTGACATCTTGAGATTCTCAAAATTCATAATTACTTTCTCTTTATAAGGGAGCTACAGAAAACCAGAAATAGCAAAATATTGAAAAGACATTAACCTGTGGTGGTAAAAATATCTTAGGGAGGTTAATTGGTGGTTTGCCATTGTCTATTAAGATTTGAGGCTGGAGGACGCTGTAATAATCATGGACTTCTTGAAACGACTCCACGTGTTAATCTGGACAGAAAGTGAGCTGACAGGGATGCACGACGAGTGGGCTTGGTAAAGCATAGTGCTTAATCTGCCATATCAGTTAAAGTCAAAAGAAAATCTACTTACTTGGCAGTAGAGGCTATTCGACTTGAAATATTTCGTGACTTCTACCATGGAAGTTCAATAAAAACTCAACATTTTTAAGCAACTTTTCAGGCAACGAGCTGATAAGGATTCCATGAATTGAAGTGCTTAAACGAAAAGATAACATTCAAGGTATGTCAAAACACAACTAAATAATAGATTCTGTCTTCAGAAATTGAATTTGCATCTAGAAAGTAATGAATTCAAGGAGGACTATGCGAAAGAATTTCGGGACCCATCGTTTTTAAACTTTTTAGAGGAATTATGCCACTGAAATCTAAATTCCCAGATAAAGTTCTCAAAGTCAATCAGGCCAAGGTCGTAAAAGTCACAAAGGTAGTGAAGTAATAATTTTCTGCATTTAATCGCAATCTAAAATGAATCTCTCACTTACAATAAATTTAATTCAATTCCATTATCACAAACACATATTCTCCAGCACGAATTTGCAAACATTCCTTGATTCTCTAAGATTTTAAAGTATATTCACTTAAAGCGACCCAAAATATTTTAAAGAAGTTTTATAGCCAACTCTTAACATATTTTCATTTAATTCACGAAATGCCCATGATAATGGTACCAATGATTTTTTGCGGCCAAGGGCAGGCTGCTAGTCAAGCAAAATTTATAAAGCGCAAAGATGCCATCAAAAGATGTGAAATAAAGAACGACAATCGACTTGGCGCTCGGGGAGGAAACCACGTGAACAATTATGTTACAAATTACATCGCTTTAAATGCTAAATATTAACCCTTTTTATGGCTGTGAAGGAGAGGGAGAAAGATAAAAAGGAACGGCCAAAAGCAAAAACACTCGACTGCAGATCGGGGGAAAACGTAAGAATGAAGAGACGTTAATAAGAAAACCGAAAACGGATGGGAAGGCTTTACAAGGCGGAACGTAGTGCAACAGAACTAAGAGGGTAGAGATTTTGTGGGGTTCTGTATAAATTAAATTTTATTGTCGAAAGCAAGAGCAGAGTACCTCTTTGCAGATTGCAAAAATTTTGAAACTTTCAGCATTTAAACGTGGCTAAGGCCAAACTTAAATGCAGGATATGCATATATTCTAAAAAACAACTATAAAAAAAAGAATTTATACAAAACAAAAAAAGAATTAAACAACAAATAGAAAACAATAAATAAAACGGCCAATGAATTTCATAAAAAAATGGAACTTAATCATTTGAAGTCTGCTAATAAAAGTAAACCCAAATTTGTATTTATTTCTAAGAGAAAATATATTAGGTGCGGAACTAAGTTGCCGCTGTTTGTCAATAGATGCCACCAGGAGTGTGTGCTAATCGATTCTAACATAACCTAAACGTCATAAACCAAGCTTAGACATATGGTAAACAAACTGCTTCGACACATTAGTGATTTTGTTTCGGTATCATATACTTTTGGTTTTGTGAAAATGTCTGATTTTGTGCCGAATAATCGTCATTTGCGAGAAGTGTTGATTTTCCTCTTTCATTCGAAAAAAACGGTGCCTGAAGCGCATCGAGAGCTACAAAAAGTGTATGGAGATGCTGCTTTAAGTGAAACAACGTGCCGAGATTGGTTCCGTCGCTTCAAAGACGGTGATTTTAATGTTGACGACCGTCCGCATGAAAGAAGACCAAAAACTTTCGAAGACGCTGAATTGGAGGCATTGTTCAACGAGGATCCGTGTCAAATGCAAGAGGAGCTTGCTTCAGTATCAGGAGTTACCCGCCAATCCATTTCCAGGCGATTCCATGCTTTGGGAATGATTCAGAAACAGAGGACTTAGGTTCCTTATGAGCTAAAACCAAGGGATGTTGAACGTCGTTTTTTCTCCTGTGAACAACTGCTCCAGCGGCAAAAAAGGAAGGGTTTTCTTCAGCGCGTCGTGACGAGTGATGAAAAAATGGATTAATTACAGCAATCCAAAGAAAAGAAAGTCATGGGGATTGCCCGGTCATGCTTCTACGTCGTCGCCTCGGCCAATATTCACGCTGCGAAGTTTGTGCTATGTATTTGGTGGGACCAAGTTGGGGTTATTTATTATGAACTGTTAAAATCAAGCAAAACGAGATCTACCAGAAAGATCGGTAAAAGTAGTAGCCAGCGATGGCCAATACTTTCAATTAAACTAATAAAATATTGATTATTTTTGATCGAAAGGTATAACTTGATAATTTGAAATGTCATTCTTAACAATAACTTTTACAGATACCGATCGATATATTCATTCAACTGCTCAAGTGTTTGCTCGAAATTTTCGATCTGTTGCACAATTTGAGCCGCCAAATAAAAATTGTCAACGTTATTTGTGAGCAATTATTGAGCCTCCGAATAATTTGTAAAACTTAAGCACTTTGTTCACTTTGAGTTAAAAAAAGTATCGCTCCAATTACTTGAAAAAACAAAAACTCAATATACCCGAGCTGCGGGTTCTTAATTGTCAATTGCGCGTGCTGCTCGAAAATGTGCGAACAAAATCGAGAGCTCTACGCACATTTTGTTGAATTTTACACTTTTCATAGAGTCATTAACCTCTTAATTGAGAATGCAGCAGTACTTTGTTGACCAGTATTTGCCTAAAAAAATCCAAATGGACTAAAAAAGTCAGCATGCGGTTATTCGCCCTTTACTATTCCTTTTTTAATGTTATCACAATGGGTGGAATTAGGACTCTCGTCCGAGTTATGCCTCTTCTTCTGTGGAGAAAGCATCTTATCTAACATAACTTGCTTATCAATCAAGGGGAAAAAATCCTGTTTCCAATCGGTAACAAAAAATCGTCCACTAACTAATAAATAAAATCTCACTGATACTGCTGACATTTCGTGAGTATGAACTGAAATAATATTGAAGCTTTTTTTTGCCTCAGAAGAATTTCATAATGTGTATTAAAGAACTCCCTTTGTTTAAGGTAGTAGTCTGGTAACTTATTTTGAAAATTTCGAATTTCGGTTTTTTACATATTTTGAAAGTGCGATATATTGGTAATATACTGTACAAATTTTAGACCGAAATTCGAAATATTGACGAAATTATAGCACATACATGAGAGCGGCACGTACTTGCGCGCGCTAAGCCGCTAAAACTTTAAACGCGTTTTTCTCAAAACAACGTTTTTCCGGATGGCCGTCGTGAAAACAAATTTTCTATCTAACGGATTGAGCTGAAATTTAGATATGTTTTTCTACACATCAATAGTTCTGGCGGGTAGTAGATTTAATTTATTTCGTCCCTAACTTTCCATTTTTTAGTCCGATTTCCACTTTAAAAAAAGTCAATTTTCTTACGAAGTCCGCCATTTTGTTATTTTTTGTCAAAATCATTTGATCTTACTACCCGCCAGAACGACAAGCACATTGATTAATAAGCAATTTGTTTTTTCTGTTTCAGATGACCACAAGTGACGAAACCACGCCGGCCAGCCACTGTACCTCTTTTTTCTTTGCCGCTTGCTTACAAAAATAGTATCAAAACATTAAAAAAAAAAAAAATTTTTGTACACCTTCTGATACCTTTAATAACACATCAGAAAATCAAACCGATTGAATTTTATTTTCCCTTCCAAAAAATGTCCCAAACATGGCCTCAAAAAACGTGTAAGTTACCATACTACTACCTTAAACCATCGCTACTTTAACAACTGATGACAGATAAATTCTTCGTAAGAGATGTCCAGAACTTAAAAAGTGACTTGGATCCGTGATTCAATTTTGAAAAGTTTGCCCAGTAAACAAAGTCACAAGTGTTACTTATTCTAGACACATTGTGTAGAAATGGTAAAAAGTAAAATTTTTAGAACAAATATTTCGTTGACATCACCGATGCCATTATTTCTGCGTCCAGGCTTTAAGCAAGCTGTGATTGACGGAACAGGTTTCCAAGAAGTCTACCTTCACATGAATGGTTGGATTGTCCAGAGAAGGTTTAACAACATCCAGGACCAGTTTTTTTTAATACCGCTAAAAATTGGAGGTAGTAGGTACTTAAAAGCTTTAACGGCATAACTGCGACACGGCGGTAGCTACTTGGTTCGAAGCGAAAAACCACCACCGACGTCAAGCAATTTTTTTTTTCAAAACAAGAGGAAGGAAAGGAATAATTACGTATGCCGAATCTTCCATCCCCGATTCTATCCGAGTAACGATTCGCTGGCGGCTACACTATTCACACTTCACTTCGTTACTGACACGCACTTTTCTATCAATCACCAAAATTCCAATGAAACAAAATGTACTTTAGAATCGTCATTTATCAGACGCCTTTTACTTTCCACAGACTACTTCTTACATTTCACAAATGTTGTTTTTACCTCCCCTAATTTCACAAGTGTTTTCCTAACCAGCAGCGATTTTCTTTGGTGTACAATTTCAAGCTAGTTAAGTTTTAAATAAAACTGAATTGAATTCATTTTGGAATGCACCATTTGACAAAAACATGGAATAACATACACATTTAAATTAAAATTTAAAAAATTACTGCTTTGAAAATCTTATAACGGAACTTAAAGCACTACTAAGCATATTACCTAACGATGTGATTAAACTCGCTATTTCCGAATTGTTACTGTAGCTAATATTTAACCAGTTCTACAGTGAAAAGACTTTCCATAATAAGCGACTTCAACTCTAAGGCAGCACAAAATAGTCGATCACCCCATTTGTGCGAAAATTCCACTAGTAAAAATAATTCGGCGACAATATACATTAAGAATTGTTTATATCTTCATGAGTTTCTAGTACCCATATACGATATTCTCTATAACTGGTCGCATTTCCACCTGATTGTTTTGTTTTGGAATACGAATCACTGTACGAAAATATCCTCTCTGTCAGCATTGCCATTTTGGGTACTATTTTCTTGCTCTGCATTAATACAGTCGCCTATTGGTGTGCCCCATTAAGGCTCATGCCCTCAGATCGTACATTAAACTTAATCAAGATTTTAATAATTTAGATGAATTAGCGCGAACCGTCAGTGCGTAGAATGGCACTACATAGCGTATGCGTGTTGCGTGCAGTTAGCGCTGGTGTGCTGCTAAAGCAAGAATCGACATGCTGCAGTGGTAAGTTACTTACAAGCTTAAACCTCTGTAGATATATGTGCATGTAATATATGTATATGCATATTTGTGTGTACGTAATTGTTTGCCATAAAATGTGCGTACTTTGCCGATAGGCTGTAAATGGATCTGACTGACAAATTGCCGGCCGGCCGATCGACCACCGCCTCTTAGAAGCAACTATACATACATCCATGTTAGTTTGGGCACATATGTACACGAAGCGAAATAGCTGTATTTTTGTAATGTAAGTCATGTAAGTTGAATAGTTTCCATTAGCAAATAATTTTCAGCCGGTGAAAATCGCTTTTTACGACACTACGCCAAGAGGAACGCAGCTATATACCCAGTAGCGTGCTAGTATTCAAGTTTATAGTGAATCGGGAGTCACAGTTCACAAAATAGTAAATCGTACCATCTAAAACTTTTTGAAAAATCCTGATGGATATGGAAAAATTAAAAGAACTGGTCGAAGAACGAAGTCTAAAATTGACTTCAGGTAATATATAACGGAGAGATACGACGGTTGTCAATAAAAACATCAACACTAACCAAAATATATGTGCACTTTCTCTCAGTATTACTAAGAGAATAATACAGAAAATTTTGACTAAAGATTCGAATTTCAAATATCAAAATAGACGGGCTGAAACCAATCGTACACCACGCCTCAAAGTGATTCACTGGAATACGGCGACACGCATAAGTTCTGGGTTGTTGAATGGCAATACATCAATGAAAAGAATTGAATCTCGTTGGCTCTGATGCTTTTCAAAAGTATTGGATAGATATTCGCGAACCACGACAAACGCGTCACTCTCGAAACTTCCGCAGTGGCTCTCTTATGACCTGGGGTGCTTTTAACTACCGTTGCAAACCCCCAATTTGTCTGGGTCTTCGCTAATCTTTTATTGAATTTTGTAGAAGAATTTGGACATATCAACCGGACAATGTGCCCATCTACTGCGTTAAGCGTGCAAAGGAGTTTTTCGCGTCAAAAATATTCCTGTACTGAAGTGGCCCCGAGATAGTGCTGACCTTAATCCAATGGAGAGCCTCCGATGCATTCTTAGCAAGCATGTTTATAAAGGCGGGCGCTATTACGCCTTAAAAAAACCCTTCAATAGGAATGGGCAAAAATCGCCACTAGTCCTTCAGTCACTCGTAAATTCGATACCACGACGACTAGTATCAGATACAATAAACAACGGAGTTTCTTAAGGTTCATTATTTTCTTAGGTTTTATATTTGGCTTGTCCCATATACCTATTCGCTTTTACGCCCAAAAAATTATTAAATTTGTACAATAAAAGGCTGCCATGAATCCTTTAACATGCCTTATTCTTACTTTTGCCGAAAGGTAAAAAAATTTAATCTCTGATTATTTTATTACAAAAACAAACATTGTTTGTTCAATGTGCCATATCTCTATTTCGATTAGTGTATATACCATTGGATACTCGTATAAAGTCGAGAGTAAGTATCTACAAGCAGCTTAACATGTTCTGTACAGCTAAATGAAGCGCACATACATACAATACATACGCATATACATATGTATGGGTGAGTATGTAAGTTAAAAACTTAAATATTCAATACAACTGTAGACAAGCGTAACAGACAGGGAAACAGATAAATGGCCAAACGGGTAGATATGCATATTTGGGGTATTATGAAAACGGATGGAGCGAGGAGCTGCGTGGTTGGCTTCGTGCTGGCTGCAATGGCCGCAAACTTAGACGGTGTTGAGAAGCAGACACAGAACAAGGGCTATGGGTACACAGATCCATACATACTTGTGTAAATGTATGGATGTAGGTACTATAAGACAACTGCTGCCTTAGCTGAAGTACTCAGCTGGTATTGGAGGAAATTGTTGTCAGTTAAGTGAAATTTGTTGTACGCGACTTCGCACAGTTGAATGGTTCGTGGCCAGTGGTTGCTAGGCCAGATTTGATTATTCAATCATAATGCTGCGTTGTTGCTGTAACTGCTACTGCCATCAACTGTCAAATAATCAACACAAATTATTTGTGAAACCAAAATTATTTTTGCGCCATTTTAGGGCCGCATATGACAGCAATACTTACAGATGTATTATATGTATATAGAAGTATGTATATAATTGGCGCAAAGGGTGTGATTGGGTGATTGGCCAAGCTCCTCCACCTGCTTGAGGTATGCGTCTTGATGTTTTTCCCACAAATGGAGGAACCTAGAGCTTTATGCCGCCTTTGAACGGCAGCCGGTGTGTTATGGAAAGCTTTTTGATGGTAGAAATACACCCGGAAGCTGCTTTTGCATGCTGATGCGCGGCAGCTATTAGAAAAGGCTTTGCTATCACTTTGGTCTTGTTTCAAATACGCACGATGTTATTTTATGTAAATACATTTTTAATTTTTTGCCTGTATACACTGCAATGTGTTCTGGAGGTGTCAATATCGACGATCCCGATAAGCCAGGATTTCTTAATTATTGGATCTCGTTTTTATTAAATACCGGATATGCCGAAATTAGTTGACACGAATTTATAAATTTTTTTAAGCCAAATATTTGCTTTATATTGTTTGTTAAAATGTTTCTAGTTTTTTTAAAACAAAACATTAGACTTATTGAATGTGAATTTAAGAAAATAATTTTACGGCGTCCCGAAATGCTTTAAGAACATCCTGAAATTTAAAACAATTCCGAGCAGCAATGAGTCCCGAATTTCACCTTTAAAATTACCTTAAAACTGGGTATTAACAATTACAGTTAATTGCAAAAAGTGACTGCAAGACACAGGATTATAAAAATTATAACCGTTTCAAGACGCACATCTTTCTTTAGTTATTATTAGTTGATTTGCTTCTTATTGGAGCCCCACAAACATCCTTTATCATACCCTAATGGATCAATATGTATCAATATATGGCCTGAAAATATTAAATAAGCATTCTGCTGTTATGATTTTTCTTCTTTCTTGATTTTTCATAAATTCGATAATTCTTGGCGAAGTTACTAATAGAGAACCTTTTGTGTGGATGCCACTATACACTCCATTACTGAGTTCCAACATCGCGTATTAATGCTACTGGTCGGAGTTATGCACCTATTGGAATACGATGAATTTAAATTCATCTCCAGAATATTTTCCTTTTCATAGAGGCAGTAATATCAACTAATTAAACTTTGTAATCTCCGTTAAACTCGATTTATGCCAATTATTTCCTAATTCCATTAAATTTTTTCAAACAAAACGAACGCTTTTTTTTTAATTTCTACTTGTGTTTATGTTCTCTGTATGCTAAGCTCTACTAAGGGAGAATAAGGAGGGAAAACAAATATAAAAACTAACAGTAGACCGGAGCCGTTTAAGAATTTATCTAAGTATTAGTGAGGATTGTTCACGCAAGTGGGCAAAGTTACTGATCGCCATCCACTTGGGAGTGGCCACGATGATTCTTCTGCATATGGTTCAAGCAGCTCACAACTTCCGGCATTAGCCCAAGTATCCTCTGGGTAGCTTCCGAACACCCGTTCCAGAGCAAGCCGACGTAAAAAGGCGAAGCATTCTAGGATAGCTGGTTGTGCGCTGGGTTTGGGACCGGTCACGTAAAAATTCCAACCAATGAAAACAGGAACAAAGCCTCGGATGAGAACTTCCTGCACAGATGACGATCCTTCAAAAAAACTAGGAAAGAGACTTTGTAGCCAAGTATTGTCGTTCACTCAGGTGGACGACCATCTCGCAATAATCTGCATCAAAGAGCAATTTTTCAACAGCTTCTTCATTTGCGCCCCGCCACAATGGAAGAGAAGGGCGATGCGACCAAAGATTCCTTCTATGAGCAGCTGGAACTTTCCTATGAGCGCTACCACCGCCACGCCATAAAAATAGTGCTTGGCGACTTCAACGCCAGCGTGGGCAAGGAGGAAATTTTTGGTCCCACTGTCGGAACATTCAGCCTTCACAACGAAACATCCGGTAACGGACAGAGGCTGATCGACTTCGCCGGGGCCCGAAACATGGTAGCAGATTCCAGCAAAAGAAGATACACCAAGCAACGTGGCTGTCTCCTGATCAAAAAACACGAACCCAGATCGATCATGTTGTGGTAGATGGAAGACACGTTTCTAGTGCTTTAAATGTACGTACGATCCGAAAACCCAACATCGACTCGGATCACTACCTTGTTGCAGTCAAACTACGCACACGCCTCTGTGCAGCAAAAAACGTACGTCTAACTGCGCAAAGAATGCTCAACATCGAAAAGCTGCAATCACAACAGACAGACAGAAGATTCGCCACTCGAATTTCCTCCTGCTCTCAGAGAGCACTGCCCAAAAATTCGACATGTTCGAGCAATGGAGCAACATTTGTCGGATTCCGGCGCATCCGAAAAAACAGTTGCTACGAGGAAGAATGTCATGCTGCCGCCGAAAGAAAGGATGCCGCCTATAGAGCCACGCTGCGATCGGGCGCAACGCGAGCTAAGAAAGGAAGAGAGACGTATTATCAGACACAAAAAAACTAGAGACCGAAATACGTGAGTGCGAGGAGCTTGAGATGCTGGCCAATAGGAACAACGCCCGAAAATTCTACCATAAAGTTCGACGGCTCACAGAAGGTTTTAAGACCGGGACGTTTTCCTGTAAAAATTAAGACGGCGATCTGGTGATCGCCATCCAGATCATTCTTCAATTATGGAGGGAACACTTCTCGAACCTGTTAAACAGTGATAGCTGCGCATGTCACAGAGAATGTGAAGATCCCGGTACCCCAATCATCGGCAACGGAATTGGCGTTCCGCTACCCGACTATGACGAGGTGAGAATAGCGATAACGCGTCTAAATAACAACAAAGCCGCGGGCGCCGACAGACTGCCGGCTGAGCTATTCAAACATGGCGGCGAGGAGCTGGTAAGGTGAAAGTATCAGCTTCTATAAAAAATATGGTCGGATGAAAAACGCCTGCCGGTCCAAGTTTAAGTGTGCTCTGACAAAACTATAAGGTTCTAGCCAGCGTATTGTGTGAAAGGTCGAAGCCCACCATCAACCAGCTGATTGGACCTTATCAGTGTGACTTTAGACCTGGAAAGTCCACAATCGGCCAGATAAACACAATACGCTAAATCTTGCGACGCTTGGAGTGTTTGAGAGATTTTTGGACCTTTGCACGTTGTCAACGGCGAATATCGCAGGCGATTGAACGATGAGCTGTATGAGCTTTATAACGACATACACATAACGCAGCGAATAAAGATGTAGTGGGTTATGTCGTCTGAATAGATACAAAGTATTCGAAATATTCTGAAAGTATTCGATGCGGTACGAGTTGGTGGTAGCAGGGGAAGAGGAAGGCCTCCTCTGCGTTGCACAGATCAGGTAGAGAAGGACTTGGCTTCACTTGGTGTGTCCAACTGGCGCCGGTTAGCACGACAAAGAAATGACTGGCGCGCTTTGTTAAACTCGGTCAAAATCACATAAGCTGTTATTGCGCCAATGAAGAAGAAGAGAAGAGAAGATTAGAGAGTTTGCAGTCTTACTGATAATTAAAATTGTATACGCCCAACTTTTTAATTTATCGTCCATCCACTAACACACACCAACATATATAGAGAGTTCTAAATATCGGCTTATACAAACACAATCACAATCACAATGACTTTTGTCGACCCTCAAATGTAATTTTTGCGGTTTGACCAGATTTTTGTGGCAAGTCCAACTCAATCGACTTAAAATTCTTCACAAGTTTTATTTACTGTCCTGTAAACTTTTCGTTATTTATAAATATTCCCAACATTTGACATTTAGCCACATTTTGGTGGACGAAAGTGGCGAAAGTTTTTGAAAAGTTTGTCGGCTGGTTTGATTTCCAATGCTGCTACTCGTCATTTCTAAATTTCTTCTACAGAATTTCACTATGTTTGTTTTTTTATTGTTGTATTTCCCCTAACTGGTTAATTATTAACACTAACCCATTTACTCAATCATTTGCAGGGAAGTTGTATTCCGGAGACATTACCATTTATATTTAACTTTAATATGAATAATCAAGGAAGAATGAAAAGATTGCAATAAGGGAAAGCGAATAAAGATAATATTCTAAAAATGTATCATGATTAAATTTTAACATTTATTAAAACAGACATATAATAGAGCTAAAACGGGCACCCTAACCTGGTAATTTGAGTTTTCGAAAGGCAAAAAATGTAAGTCATATAAAGAGAATACTAAAAATGAAGCTTCCAAAATAATGCCCAATGAATAATGAAACAATACAATAAACGAATTGCGCAAAATAGAGAGATATTGCGCCAAAGGTGCAAATGCAAGTTACTTATCACATAACCATACAGCTATTCATATACAAAACAAATAATGAAAATTAAACCTTATTAGCAGCTAGCTTTAATTGGTTCATAAATCTGCCGCTATACCAAATAATGTGAAATTATGCAGCAAAGTGCCTATAAGTATCCAGCGAATACCAGAAAATATATACAGAAAGAGTATTTATTTGCATAACTTCATGCAATAATTCATTTCCATGTACACAAGTAGATACCGCATACGGTCTGTGCGATAATTGTTGTTATCGAAATGAGTTGTTATCGAAAATAAACGGTAATCTCTCTGCAACACGTACGCCAACTGCTACACCCGAAGGACTACCGATGAACCAGGAGCCAGAGTTAATTTCAACTTTAGTGTAGGACGATAGTGTAGTCCTATAAATGTCACTAGCGGTGAATATCTACCCGTCATCACAGAAGAATAACACAAGTCGCCTCAGAACACTAACACAAGTGCGCTTAAGAACTCTTACTTCTCCTAACTATGCCTTATGCGCGGAAAATATTTGCCCTCTCACTACACCCACCATGATTTTATCCGAACTTTCATTTCAATGGATTTCGCTATATAATTACAATAGACTCTCTAAAGTTCCTCAATATTCCCAATCTTCCACGTGGTTAAAGAATGCTAAAAATAATATGTATTCTTAGCTTACCACTTACTCTTACTTAATGAAGTTCCAAACATCTGCTTGTAGAAAGCACATTTTTTTCCTTGGTCTCCTCCTGCGCCCTTCCCCATGACCGCTTCTGCTCTAGAGCCAAGATTTGACCTAGTTCCATCCATAAAGTTTCTAGAATATTTCAGTCCTCTGTGCTTGTCTGGTATTGCGACATGAAGAGGTCTAAGTAAGTTAAGGGGGGAGCCTGGTTTATGAGGTCTAAAAATTGCATCTCTTTGCGATTTTTTCTTTAAGGAAAAAATTAATTTAGCACTGTAAAGTTTTTTCTATCTTTTAATGAACATTTAAAAAGTATAAAAAATGTTTGTACTGGTTAAAATAAGTTGAAAAAAATGTTTAACATAGAAATTAGTAGAGCGCTGCAACGCAGGCGTACAAGATACAGCTCGTAATTATTATCTAAAGCAAAAAATTCAAATGGAATTCTAATTATCATGATTTTTTATTCTAGATGAACTAAGAGAACTGAGAGAAATTCCAAAATTTCAACTTTTTGGAGGTTTTAAAGAAAAAAATGCCTTTCTATAAAAAAAAAATTCACTTCAACTTGGTATAAAAATCTTGAAAATTTTTTTTTTATCTATTTTGTTAGTTCAAATAGAAGAGCATTTAATACTGAAGGGAACAAGCTATGATTCATTTCAAAAGGTTCATTAGTTTTTTTTTCATTCATGTACGCCAATTCAAAGAAATCATAAAAATGAAAAGTCGAGAAAAGAAGATAAAGTTTGTACTATAGCTGTCCGGTCACAGCGTAACTACCTAACGCTCGCCTACCTTTGGCTTTGTATCTACGGAAATATTGAGAATTAGGCTCTGTAACTTTGTGTGAATATTCTGAAATATATTAGGAATCGCTTAAAACGAAAAAAAGAATTGATTTTTTTACTTTTGTCTGTTATAGATAAGGGGTTTAAAATGAGAAAATACATACAAATATAAGAAAATCACTTAAAATATTCCCTTTTAAATTGGACTTTGATCAAAAAAATTATTTTTCTCTTTACTAGTAACATAAGAGGATCCCAAATTTTTCATTCAGTTCCCAAGCCCAACAATCGCATCTGCCAATATCAAATCTTCTTTTTCTAGTTATTTTTTTTTTTAATTATTGACAGATAGCAAATTTGTTTAATAGAGATACTGAAATTTTTCATATTTTAAAGTTGTTGAAATGAAAGTTGCTCATGAAATTACAGGATATTGAGAAAGAAGAAAACTTCAGTTTCGAATTTCGTTATGATATTCAATGTATGCGTGCACGCGTAGATGTATGAAATGACAGACAGTTATCTCTCAGCATTCTGATGGATTTATTATACATACAGTTTTACAAGAAAATGTTTTAACATACTAAACTATCCAAGTCCTTTCCATTTCTTAAATTAAAACTATACTTTCAAAATTATTTTATTAACTTACATAGTTGCCAGTACCTCGTAACGTGGAATCCGTCAAAGTAAGCAAAAACATAAATAAAAAAACAAAACAAATGCTTCTGTCAGCAGTCAAGAAACTGTTTTCACACATCAATTTTCGGCATCTTCTGCTAAGATGATTTGATAACCCGTCATTCCACTGAATCGCGGCACATGTGCTAGTCATCAGTCAGTCATAAAATGATCGTAAAGTAATTTGTTGATCAAAATATCAAATCGTACGTAAATTATATAGAACGCAAAAATCACTAGAAAACGAACATTGTGGTGGCTCAGTCGGTCTATTAAAATTATACAATAGGAAAACGTGTGCAACAGTTATCAGAGACCTACAACAAAATAAATCAGGCAAAAAATTAAAATAGACTGAAGCCAAAATCTGCAAAAGGAGGACTACAGAAAATATCTGACCACGTCGAGATATTTTGTTGAAAAAAGTAGCGGCAAACCCGCAGATTTCGACAAGAAATATTTTGCTAGTAAGCTTACAGATTAGTGTGGAGCCGAAGATTCTCATAAACAGTCCGGCAAGTTTCGCATAAACACAATTATACTTCCCAAGTTGCTCGAAAGACACGTTTGCTTTCTGCATAGCATATCAACCGGTTCTCTTTAGCTAGAATGCACTTAACTCAGCGAGATAGCTACTGGGATGATGTGATATTCTGTAATCAGGCTAAAATCATGCGGTATTACATCGATGGACCCAATAGAGTGTGGAGGCAGAAACTGGAAAGGCGGAATACTACCGAAAGTGAATTTGGCAAACTGTCAGTCATGGTGTGGGGCTGCATATCCCGCAAGAGAAAGGGTGATTTGGTGTTTACAGAAGATAGAGTATGATGTATGCCCTACAATATTATAATAGTCCAACAAAATGTAGCTTCATTGTTGACCACAAGCCTCAGTTTCAATTCTACCAGGCCAACGATCCAAACATTAGGCTAATATGGTCAAAGTGTGCATTTTCACTGCAATAAAGTATTGAATACATCAGCCCAAAGTCCGGGTATTAATCCGATTTTTCTTATCGCTTAAAGAAAAAGTTGCAAAAAAATATTCAAAAACGTTAGTTTCGAGTAATGGCACAAGATACACCATGACTACAATGTGCAAAAATTTATTTATTCTCTGAGAAACAGACTACACGGTATTATAGATGGCCTAGGTATCCATAAAAAGTGTTGATTCACATTTCATTTTTTAAAGCATAAAATAAAAGCTATTAGCTGCAAATGTAAAAGGACTTTCTTGAAAACCCTGTATAAAGTGTATATTTTTCTGCTTTTTATTTTTGTTTTAATTTTTAATGGAATAACTTTATTTTGTACTATTACTTATGAATTATTATATTTATATTAGTCACATAAAGAAAAAGGTTGAAAGAAAAGTATATACGTTTGTATGTTCTTCAGCCATATGTCTGAATTTTGCTAGGTAAGTAGATGTAACTAAAGCTATAACTAATGGCAATACTAAGAGTATTAGAAACGTAAAACTCCTTACAATATTATATTTTAACTCAACTTGCCATTGAGCAATGGTTCCACGACAAAAAGAGGGCATCTTAAAAATAGTCAATTTAATGGACGTAATGGAAGTTTTACGCCGTAGTCGAATGGATTAGCGCGTGACTACCTTTCGGAATTTACAGAGAGAACGTAGGTTCGAATCTCAGTAAAACACCAAAATTAAGAAAAACATTTTTCTAATAGCGGTCGCCCCTCGGCAGGCAGTGGCAAACCTCCGAGTGTATTTCTGCCATGAAAAAGCTCCTCATAAAAATATTTGCCATTCGGAGTCGTCTTGAAACTGTAGCTCCCTCCATTTGTGGAACAACATCAAGACGCATACCACAAATAGGAGGAGGAGGTCGGCCAAACACCCAGAAAGAGTGTACGCGCCAATTATATATATATATTAGAACGGGTCGATTTAAAAATCGCTCATTGCTCTGTGAAAATCGTATTCTAGGGATCAAAATAAGAAACTTTGCCGAAGGAACCATACCTCTAAAACGAATTCTGATGTCCCCCAATTTGGGTCGAACGAAAAATCCCACTTTGACCCATTTAGAGTGCTCCAATCGAGTCCAAATGTATGACCGACCCCCACTAACTTTGGACGGCCGATCCACCCATGCCAGTGACACACCCCCTGGAACTCTCCTGGGGGTTCCCGATACAATCATTTCAAAATATCACCATTTTTGGCCTTTACATGAGAAAAGAAACTAAAAAGTTCGACGCAAATTGGGGGGCATCAGAATTCGTTTTAGAGGTATGGTTCCTTCGGCAAAGTTTCTTTTTTTGATCCCTAGAATATGATTTTCATAGAGCAATGGGCGATTTTTTTGCCTCCCCACAAATCGACCCGGCCTAATATATATTATATATAATGGAAGTTTTCCAACATATTATAACGAAAATATTCAAAAGCGTATAAATATCTTTTAACTCGATAAATTTTGTTAGACACTGTATACTTACTATATGTGCATACAAATTAATGCCATAAGTTTGCCGCGCACAAATTTGTCTTAGCGCTCAGCCAGGCGTTATGTCATTTAATTTGCGTGCATCTATTTTATAATAAATATTAATGAGTCCAACAACAGCAACAACAAACGTAAATTTTATATAGCAACTGTAATAGGCACACAGCATAAGAGTAATATATTTATAACAGGAATATAAAGCAACAAAAAGGCTTTATGATTACGTAATTACGTTTTAGACCGTTGGTAATGTTTATTGCTTAAAATTACTCATACGACCCGTATGCCTTAACTAAACGCACACACATACACACAGCTAAACGTGCATCTCATTATTTGCATAGCTAATGACCGTTAAATTACAACAATAAGCTAGTGAGTGTGTGTATAAATGCATGTACATGTACGCAATAATTTATGTGTGCAATGAGCCTGATGTGGCAACCTACTATGTATTCAAAATGTACCTAGTAATACATCTATGTATGAATGTATTGTGCATGTTATATTTTTTTAGGAATATGCCCTTCGTTGCACGGCGGATTAAATTAATATGGGCCAGTGCGAACGGTGTGAAAATGAAAAAAGGCGCTAAGTTGGCGGAAATTTTGTGACAGCAGCACTCAGCTGTTCAGCGAACACCAAAAACTGCCAACTAAACTCGTGCCTTTGTAAAGCCTACTTACAGCAGTGGTTATTAAAATATTTTCACTTACGTAACTTTATTTTATGTCGACCAATCTAGCTGCGCCCAGTGAACGACATTCTAACGCAACGGAAATAGCGGAATGTAGAAAAATAGAGCATTTCAGCGAGCAGCCGATATCCAATTCGCATACCACAATCGCAGCAATTTTCAATAGGCTGGTTTGGAATATTTGGGTCAGTCCTGTATAATTCATTTGAAGATTATGCCACAACTCTTGCATTACGCGTATAGCCAAAAGGGATTCAGGAATTGTTAATAAAATTCGCCTTCTTTCTTTAAATTGTGGTGGACGACTCCTTCCTTCTGTATACTTCTAAGCTCAAAAACAGTTAGTGTCAAATTTGTTTATCTTCCATGCACTTTTGTTGCCGAACCACTAAGTGGAGCAATTGACTGCTCTAACCTCTTGGAAAGAATAATCTGTGATGTTCCTGAGCGCAATCTATGAGAAATTACGTTACCGATTCCAGATCTAGCTACGCAAGATGAGAACTCAATCGGAACTAAATAATTTTTCAAATTTGAGCCCGGGGAGCCCGAATGTAGCTTATTATATTAAAAATGTAAAAAAATAATCCATCAAAAACCGCGTTTCTTTGTTTTCTTTTTTTGTGTTTGGTGTTGTAAGTTTTATATCCGCAGCTGTACGGGTTACCAGTGGGTGTGTCAGTATATTGCTGCTAGCGGCCACGGTCACGTGCAGTTTAACTGCGCTCTCCTTCACCATTGAAGGGTGTTCTACTAATAGAAATTATAAGTACGAATGTGACACGCGCGCTTTTGGATTGTGATGTAGAGGCGCCATACAGCAGCTGCAGTAATGCTGTTGCAATTTAAGTAATATCTAGGTGGGTTACTATTGCAGTTAACTACATGCCAGAAGTGCTAATGTGCGAGTTCTCTAAAATACATAAAAGCACTGAAAATAAATATTTAGTTTGACGACATTTTCAAGGATGGTGTTCTTAAGTGAAACATAGTTTAATTTTTGTTGGACGAGCTTAAAAAGATAGCTGAACAGATTTGAGATTTGATTCGCACCATAGAAAATTTAGATGCATAGAATTTTCTTTTTAATTATAATGAAATTTTAAAAAGGGTTATCGCGGGGTATCCTTCAAACCAAATATTCTTTTCACACCAATATATAGGTATGTATTACGTGCTTAACAAATTTTATATATTTTTCGAACATATCTCAGTGATGACTGGCTTCACGTTAAGACGACAACTTTCAAAGTGGATGTTTAATAGGCGAAAGATAGTTAATCTCGTGGTAACCCCGTCTAGTCAAACGAGAATATCACTTTTGTGGCTAATAATGTGCACTTGGAGCCGAGAACAACAACAATACGGTTCAACTAACTTGACAACTGAAACCGATTTTGCCCAAAAACGCATTTTTCGTATGAGAACCACTCATGACACTGTGTAGTAAAAAAATTTATCAACATCTTAATTAATTCCATCAGTTAGGAGGAAGCCCACCAGAGGTAGTACCACGACAAATTTTCCAGAAAACCGTTTTTTTTTTCCAATCTACAACTTTTTCACTAAAAAATATTAAAAACATGATTTTAACTTCACGTAGAATATTGAATAGGAAAGAAAATAGAAACAACCAAGAAGAAAGTCGTGGCAATTTCCAGAAAACTCCTCTTGCACGAATACTCCAGAAGTTTCAGCCAGATTGATCTATTATTTTGTGTTTGGCATTTGTTTGAATCATCGTTCCTTTTCCATCACGACAACGCACCAGCTCACATCTTGGCAGTTGTGGTCGCAATATTAATGGAAACAGAATTCAAAGTCGTTTCATATAGCCCCAATTCTCCAGACTTGGCTCTCTCCGATTCCTGGCATTACTAACTGTTGCCCAATTCGAAGAAATAACTGGAAATAATGAGAAATAATATTCAAACGAAAAGCAGAAACGAATGGCTATTTTGCAGAATTGTACAAATTATTCGGCAAGGATGAACAAACTAGAACAGCGTTGCACGAAGTGTATAAACCTAAAAGAAGACTATGTCGAAATTAAGTAGTTTTATTTTTGCTCGGATTTTCCAAACGACCCTCGTAGCTCGATGTAAGACAAAAGTTTAAGGTCATATAGTTGTTACTTCTTAAAGGCATATAATTTCATTCGGCAACTCCGTAAAAAAAAACAGATTTATTTTATGATTTCAACAATGCGAAAATGCGTTTGAAAATTCTCACTGCTGAGCACAACTAGGACATGGTAATTTTTTTGAAATATGTACTATTTTTTTCGAGTTAAATATTTGTTCATAATTTACCCAAAATCATATAAAAAAAGCCCCCAAACATTCTCCAAATTTTGAAAATTCAACAAATGTTCATCTAATTTTTAGTAGAACTAATATAAAACTGGCGTTGAGTTTGTATAACTTTTTTGCTGACGACTTTTCGTACCGTTATTCGTTTAATAGCATAGAAGAAAAGTATTCTTGCATACACACAAATACTACGCGTGACAATTCACAAGCACCAAGTAAATATTGGGTAGTCGAAAAAGTCTTTTCGTATTTTTTCAATAGGTGCCATTGGAGTCACCTATCTCCAGTGCTACCAATCACATTGTGTCATATCATATGGTGTTAGAAAGGTGACATTTTAAGCTTCATTTAACCAAAAAAACATTAAATTCGGAGAAGTTGAAAAAAAGTTATAGCTTTCAAAAATGAGTGAAAATAATGAAGAAATTCGCTATATTTTGAAATTTTTGTATAAAAAAGGGAAGAATGCCACGCAAGCCACCAATGAAATTTGTGAAGTTTACGGAGACGATGCTGTCTCAGTTCGTGTAGCACAACAATGGTTCGCTCGCTTCCGTTCTGGAAATTTCGATGTGAAAGATGCACCTCGCTCCGGTCGACCTATCGTTGAAAAAGTCGATGAAATTATGGAAAAGATTGACCAGGACCGTCACATAAGCTGCCATGACATCGGACATCGCCAAGGCACTAAACATTCATCTTCAAACGGTTTTGAACCATTTAAAAAAGGCTGGTTACAAAAAGAAGCTCGATGTTTGGGTACCACATGAATTGTGTGTGAAAAATTTAATGGACCGAATTAACATCTGCGATTCTTTGCTGAAACGAAATGAAATCGAACCGTTTCTGAAGCGAATGGTAACAGGAGACGAATAGTGGATCAAATACGCCAATAATGTGCGAAAAAGATCATGGTGCAACGGTAGGGTGGTGAAGCTCAACAAATGGTCGCATAGCCAGGATTGGAGGTTATGCTGTGTGTTTGGTGGGATTGGAAAGGAATCATCCACTATGAGCTGCTCCAGCCTGCTCGAACGATTGATTCTGCAATTTACTGTCAACAACTGGTAAGATTGAAGCAAGCAATCGAAAAAAAGAGGCCAGAACTGATCAGCAGAAAGGGCGTCGTCTTCCATCAGGACAACGCTAGGCCACACACATCTTTGATGACTCGGCAAAAACTGGGAGAGCTTGGCTGAGAAGTTTTGATGTATCCACCATATAGCCCTGACCACCATTTGTTTCGGTCAATGCAGAACTTCCTTAATGGAGTAAAGTTGGCTTGAAGAGAAGCCTATGAAAATTACTTGGCCCAGTTTTTCGCCGAGAAACCACAAAAGTTGTACACTGATGGAATAATGTCTCTAAAAGAAAAATGGCAAAAGGTGGTCGACCAAAATGGTATATTACATATTTGGTTTAATAAAGTTTATTATAAATATAAAAAAATGAGTTGAAGTTTGATTAGAAATACGAAAAGACTTTTTCGACTACCCAATATATATAAGCGCTACCACTCTCATTAAAAATATCACTATTTTCTGAAGAAATACACAGAATGAAAAAATGGAGCGGAAAGCAGTAAAACAACCCATCGTCTCAATTTGATCTAAATTAACTGAAAAAACTAGTATAAAACTACATATAAAACTAAAACTATAGATAAAAGTCTATAATAAAATTTTGTGAAACATTTTAACCCAATGCTCCTTACCTCTGTGTGTCATTTTGACTCCTATTTTTAAAAATCTAGCAAATATTTAGTTTGTTAGCTCGGTTATTATTAACAGGGAAATGCCAGTAGGGGTCTTCTTAGACGAAAATCGTATGTGATAAACGGTAAAACTACTCCACTAATTGTTTTTAAGTTGAAAGGGTCTTACTGTATGGGGTGTACTTTGTTTATTACAGACTGTTATATATTAATATATTAACAATATGTAATGTTCGTACAATTAGGGTCTATTATGTTCTTGTAAGAAGAATCTGTTATAGTTTTTTTTTTTTTTTTTTGTAATTAGGTACACTGTTAATCTAATAATAGTTAGATCAGTCGGTGTGAGTCGCCGGTCCTATTTTACGCATTTGTTCGTTTTGGTGGACTGACAGTCGCTGTATATGCTTAGTGCTACATTTTGTGATTGTTTCTTGGATAGTGTCTATGTTTAAGTCACGATGTATGGCTTCATTGGAAATAAACCAACCAGCATTTGTTATATTTCGTAATATTTTTGGATTGAGTTCGCTGTATGAGCTGAAGATTTGTGTTTTTAGCCGTTCCCCTTATTTCTTTTCCGTATTTCCAAATAGGAGTAATAATTGTTTTGTATATAGTCACCTTATTATGAAGTGATAGTTTTGATGCTCATCCGATTAGCCAACTTAATTGCCGGTACTTATTCTTGATTTGATTTCTTTTGTTAATGATATGCTGTTTCCATGTTAGTTTTTCGTCAATAGTTATTCCAAGATATTTTGCTGCTGGGCAGATTTTTATTTTGTTGTTTTTTAAGGTAAGATTATAGTATAGTGTATAGTTTTGTCTTTATTAACTTCTATACCCCATTCGTCAAAGCAATTTACTCTATTGTTTATTAATTTTTGAAGTGTAAAGGTCGCCAGTTTTTCGTCATTGTTTGAGGCCATTAATACAGTATCATCCGCATACGTTGCTTTCATTACATTATCTGTTGTCGGAGTTGGCGCATCTGCGGTGTATATTAGATATAACAGAGGACCTAATACACTGCCTTGCGGTACTCCAGCTGTCATTGGTAGAATATCGGAATATTCGTCTTCATATCTTATATAAAATATTCGATCAGGTATGTAGCTCTTTAAAATTTCAAAGTAGTTTTGTGGAAAGAATCGTTTGAGCTTATGCAAAAGTGCTTTATGCCAAACTTTATCAAAGGCTTTTGCCTTTGCTTTTTGAATTTAAAATTTTATTCGGTACCCTAAGGCAACCTCCAAAAATTATTTCAGCAACCCCAAAACTTTTAAGGAATTCTAGTTTATTTTAAGTTTTAAAATGGGGAAATTTTTCATTTACACTCAATTGGGAAATTAAGTGAAAAATAAAAATATAAATAAAAGGAACTCAGATAATCCACCAACTTTTCAACACCCTCGATGAAGAGCAAGCAAGGAAACCAAAGCTACGAGTGAATACCCAAAAGCAAAGCAGCCACCTGAAGTCAGCCACAAAATTACTTAACCTCGATTTCACCATTTTCACACGAATCACAAGCAAAACCTCACGCATACAAGCACACAGAATAAGCAAGCATTTGAGTGAGTTGCACACAAGGAAAGTTGTTGTAGAACAAGAAAGAAATAAACAAACAAATAGACAAATAATGTTTTCAACTTAGTGAAATGAAATGAAGTCACTTGGCAGTTGCACGTGGCTATTGTTGCGTCATGTAATACACATAGTTTGTTGTTGGCAGACAACAGCCATCCAGCTACCGAGCAAGCAAGCAATGAGGCACGTAGCGGATGGGCGAAAGGGTAAGGATGAGCAACAGTAGAATGTGGAGTGATGTGTAGGTGGGCAGGGTATTGTAAACATATTGTTTTACAATGGCAACACTACGATGAGCCTCCCTTGTTTTTCTCACTTTTCACACTCAAAAGTCGAGATGGTGCCTTTGGTACTGCTGTAATGCTGCATGCACATACTGCAGTAGTTTTGCAATACAAATGTACTGTTCGTGCAACATTACAATAATTTGTGTTATCATTTTTGTGGCATCTATGAGCAATAGCGCAACAGTGGCGCTTTATTAGCATGAGTGTGTGAGTTGGTGTATGGATGTGTGCTGCGCTTTATTGTGCCTGTTTAAATCAACTCTTCATGACACAGACGCCAAATAAGTGGCAAGTGTGGCAAGCGTGGCATTCATTGCTCTGTGTTGCTGCTCCACAATTTGCACTCAATGCGTTCAACCGCTTGTTTTGCGTCTTGTTTTTCATCAACAAATACAATATAAATGTGAATGCATGTATGAGTGTATATGCGCATGTACGCTTCTGTGTATTTAAGGATGTTTAAATTTGGCGCTCGTACCAGTTGCTTGCAATTGTTTTGTGACTTTTACGTGACTTCCATTTGGAAGCGCGTTTGAAAGCGAAATCTACGCTACTTTCTTCTTCACCCTGTTAGCTGGTCTCACTTCTTGAACGTCATTTATTGTACTCGTATATGCCCTACTTTATTGTACTACTATCCGAACTTTTCTTTCGATTCTATTCGTACACAAAACTACTTGCCACTGATATTGTTTGCTTTATTTGCTTCCACTTCGCTTTCGTTTATCTTTTAGTTTTCCTTTGTTTTAATTTTTTACTTATTAAGATACATTTGTATGCACACACCGTATGACACAGTTGAACATATTTAGTTCTCGTATGCAGTTAATTAAAATTTTACAATTAATCTTGGCTTTTGCTCATTTCAGCTCAACGAAGGGCTGGTAGCTGGTGGCTGGCGACTGGCGACTGGTGTTTTATATTTCATATGCTCTGCGGTTTAATTAAGAGAAGTTCCTGAGAGATATTCACATTTAGATGTGATTTAATGCAATTTCAAGCAAAACTGGATGAAGCCTAAACTGTTTTGGCCCTCTTAAAACACAGGGTAGGTAGGGTGTGTTGTCTTTTCAATGAAAAACTAGCTTTATTAAGGGGTTAGTTGTTTTTGATTGCTAGACAATTGCTTTGTTTTACGAAAATAAAAACATAGCATTAATAATCATGTTTCGGCTTGACTTTAGCAAAATTTCAAAAAAAAAAAGATTAATAATTGTAAAAGTTATCGCTGTTTGTGTGGAGCCCGTTTCTTCAGAAGTTCCTTGCAGTGATCATCATAAGTCTTTGGAGATTCATCTAAAATCAATCGGCCAAGAGAAATTAGTTTTATTAATAGATAATTTTGTGCCTGAACATACCTTTTTTTGAGAATTAACAATATGGCGGCCTCAGGAAATATTTTCGAGAAAACAACCGACAATTACTTGGTTGAAAAAATAGAATTTTTTGAAAAAAAGCAGTATAAATTCTATTGAAATCTACCATGCGGTTATTAAGTTACAGTCATGTGAAATGCAAAAACCCATAACAGAAACATTTTCTTTTACAGAAGAAGCTAAACACCTATAAAATTAAGAGTATTTTAAAAACAATATTTAAATTAAATTTTCCCTTAAGCAATTTTTGATGCATGTCTATGAAATATACTTTGGATTTTCAGTTACTTTCAGCCATTGGCACTTCGGTAGGTACTGAATCTCCTAAAATGTATGATAACGAAATCGTTGGTGGTTTCCACAAAAACATTCGACTCTGTGCATAGCAGTGCGAAGGGAAGCTTTCATCAAGGGTCGAATCTATGCTTCAAGTCTTATATTTTCCTATTGTGCCAAACTATATTCAACTATAAGAGCAAGCAGTACACAAATACCCCGCCTAACCTCTATTTTCAAAGGGTAATGGATATCTTACAAATGAGAAGACTAGTAGATTTTAAAAATTTTGAATTTTGATATTTCACTGAACAGAAATGGGATAATGCAATTTTAATTTGACGACAATGCACTACATACACCAGTCGTTGGTTGCTTTGGGTACACTCGCACAAGCAATATGAAAATGCGAGAAAAGAAGCTAGATATTCAACCAGATATGTGTGCACTGTTCACTGTTCCCTCTGGGGCTATCGATATACATGTATACATGAAGATGTGTCGGCATGATATGCTTATAAAAGTCCACTTCGACGTTTATGCCTGTGGCATCAGCAGCACAGAAGAACCACATTTATCTAGTACTACGATTGGCAGAGCTAAAAAGCAACAACATCTAAAATGAAGCTGTAAATTAAGAAATGAGGCTAGTAAATAGTCAATGCAGCAACGTTATCAGTAACAGTACTATCAGCGCCAAGAGCAGAACCATAGCAAAAACCTATTGCCGAGCATAGTAATGAAACCAGAGATACAACTAGAAACACAAGTAACGCCAGCAATGCCATTTAGCAGTCTCATTTTGCATAACTAATTAAGGTTTTTCGCAAACGCCAATGGAGAAGAAACTGAAGATGACGGCGAAGGTGAAGAAGGCAGGAGAATACGTGGTTGTACAACTGGGACAGACTATTGAATAATTATATTTTCCTCTTTGAATTGAATTGCGAAAGAACTGAGGAGTGGACCAACTCTTTTGTGAATCTTTGATGAGTGCCAACACGCACACACAGAAGCATAAAGCTCCTTGTTAATGGCAAATAGCAAATGATTTTTAAAATATCTTTACCATCAGGCCAGTCATGAAAGCTTATTGTGCGCATTTCTTGGGCTTCAGTGAAAAAGAAAATTGCATTTGAAAGCTACTAATTGTGGGTGAAGCCCAAGTAAAATAGTAAAAACAAAAAGAAATACTGTTGCGTAAATTTATTGCATTAACTAGCTTTCTTTTGCGTAGCTGCAATTGGTATACAGCTATTTAGTGCGAAAGTAGTGACAGTATAATTCACATCGACTGTTGCCTCAAATAGAAAAAGTAAAACGGTGTTTATTTTTTCCTTTAGCTTCTTCCCTTCTACTGGAAATTTGTATACAACTTCTTTTCTCAAGAAAATATCCCGAATGCCATAAAACTCTAAAATGAACTACTTAATTTTATTGGGCAATAGTCCAGTGCGACCTTTGGTCTGATCTATTGTAAGCTATTTAATTAGACACTTTAAGTCAGGCAGACGATTGGCGTGCATTCGTTAGATGAGAAAATACTTCTCAACAAAATTGAATGGCAAAGCTAGTTTGGAACGAAATGATGCCAATTCTGGTTGAAAGTACCAACTTTTTGAATTCCGAATAAAATTGTTTGTGAAGGTTGGAAGGCAGGTAATGTCATCAAGTGACAAAGGCTTCGAACCACGCAGTAAAACATTTTATTGGATTGTGAAATTAAACTTTCATATTTCTGACGAAGATCATTTCGAAAATTTTCATAAACAACTATATTGTCTCGAATAGAGGGTGTTTTAGTTTTAGGGTCTTTATTTGAAAAATACCTAAATTGTTCCGATAAGAAAGGAGTTAGAGAGCTAGAAGGTTCTCCAAATATATTTCTTGGAAAACAAAAAAAAAATTCACAGGTTAATAAAAATGACCACAAAATTAAAAAATTAGGAACAAAATTCTCCTGAAAATTAAAGAGCAAATAGTTTCTCTGAAAATGCTCAATATATTTCCATTCCAAAACCTTTTCGCTAGAAGTCTGCTATTGAGCCATGTCTCAAAAATAGTAACTCAATATTGCAAAGGGATATATTATACGGCGATACTAGAGTCCTGAGCCCAAAGCAGGCAAACTACGATTACTGTCAAATAAGAGACAAAGAAGAAATAGGCGGAATAGGCAAGTTTCGGTCCGATTTATACACCTTTTTGTTATAGTCTTGCGGTATTTTTATTGAATTTTCAATTGTTCATAAAATTGGTTATAATAATGCGATTTAAGTCAAATATGCGCCGTTTTGTTCGATGACGAGTTCCCAACGAGATACCAACTTCATAATGCCCCTCTTATAGAAGCTCGCTTCCCTATTGTCAAAAAACTCGGAGAGCTAATTTTCACAGGACTCTCTTGAGGACAACTTCCGACTACCAAGATCGTTCGCCATGGATAGAAATAGGTGGTAATCACTTGGTGCGAGATCCGGACTATACGGTGGATGCAAAAGAACCTCCCATCCGAGCTCCCGGAGCTTCTGGCATGTCACCAAAGACGTGTGTGGCCTGGCGTTGTCCTGGTGGAAGACAATTCGGCCTCTGTTGATCAAAGATGGCCTCTTCTGCATGAGTGCTGCGTTCAAGCGGTCCAGTTGTTGGCAGTACAGGTCCGAATTGAGCGTTTGGCCATAGGGGAGCAGCTCATACTAGATGATCCCCTGCCAATCCCACCAAACACACAGAAGAACCTTCCTGGCCGTCAATCCAGGCTTGGCCACCATCTGGGCAGCTGCACCGCTTTTCGACCACGACCGTTTGCACTTCACATTGTCGTAAGTGACCCACTTTTGATCGCCAGTCACCATCCGCTTCAAAAACGGGTCGATATTGTTGCGATTCAGAAGCGATTCGCATGCATCCATACGGGCAAAAATGTTTTTTTGCGTCAAGTCGTGTGGCACCCATACACCGAGCTTCTTTTTGAATCCAAGCTTCTTCAAATGGTTTATAACGGTTTGATGACTCATGCCCAGCTCTTGGCCGATGCTACGGCTGCTACTATGCCGGTCTCTTTCGATCAATTCAGCGATTTTATCGCAATTTTTGACGGCAGGCCTTCCGGACCGTGGCGCATCTTCGATCACCTCTGCACCAGAACGAAAACGTTGAAACCATCGTTGTGCGGTGGAAATGGAAACTGTATCGGGTCCATAAACTGCACAAATTTTATTGGCAGCATGAGATGCATTTTTGCCTTTATCGTAGTAGTACTGTAAAATATGCCGTATTTTCTCTTTATTTTTCTCTATGTTTGCGACGCTATAACTCACGAACGACTAAAAGCAAACAACAATTAATCAAACACGTGTTGGCACGTGAAAAGAGCTTTCCAAAAAGCTCTAGCGTGAACCGATGCGACGAATACAACTAGAACTACGCGCTTGCAAAGACAAGCTTGCGGAAATACCGCAAGACTTTTTTGACAACCTTATAAATATAAAGGGTGGTTAAATTTCAAGGGTCGATGTTGAATGTCAACCACACCTAAACGTTAATTTTTTTTCTGCATTTCATTTAACATTTTTCAATTTCAGACTAACTCAATTTGAACCATGGAAAGATACACAATCGAGCAACGCGTTAAAGTTATTCAGGCTTACAATGAAAGTGGGCGTTCAAATCAAAATGCATATCGCGCACTTCGTGAAGAAAATCATCTTCAGTGATGAGGCACATTTTCACCTCAGTGTATTCGTCAATAAGCAGAATTGCTGCATTTGGGCGAATGATAAACCAAGAGTGATTGCCGAAAAATTAATGCACCCACAAAGAGTGACTGTTTGGTGCGGTTTATGGGCCGCCGGCATCATTGGGCCCTATTTTTTCCAAAATGAGGCCGCTCAGGCAGTTACTGTGAATAGTGTTCGCTATCGTGAGATGATAACTAACTTTTTATGGCCCGAATTGGAAGGTATGGATGTGGACGATATGTGGTTTATCAACAGAACGGTGCCACTTGTCACACAGCTAACGAAACAATGGCTCTTTTGCGCGAAAAATTTGATGGCCGAATAATCTCACGTCGCGGCGATGTCAATTGACCGCCAAGATCATGTGATTTGACACCGTTGGAGTTCTTTCTTTGAGGTGAAGGAAAAGGTGTACGTCGATAAGCCAGCAACAATTCAAGAGCTAAAGGATGAGATAATTCGGCACATTAACGGCGTAGAACCTCAATTATGCCTCAGCGTCATCGAAAATTTGGACCATCGAATGGAGGTGTGACGCCGAGGCCGTGGCGGCCATTTCAACGATATTTTGTTCCATACGTAATTGAGCTACACCAGTATTATCATAATAAAGAGAAATGACAATAATTAAAAAAAAAATGTATTTTATTCGAAATCAACACCGGCCCTACAAACTTAACCATCCTTTATTTGAAAAAAAAAGCAAAAAAACAATGCATTTCACGCTAAACATTTACATTTTATGAATAATGTTTTATATTTTATGTACGAATATATAAGTATACTCTTCTCGATTTTCAAATTGGTTTATTTTGTAGTTCCGTGGGTTAGTTCTATAGTCGGTTAGTTCTATCAAAGAAATGATGAAATCATCTAGTGAATTGGTTCTGTGGCTACGGATCCGCCTAACTCAATGAAATTTTGATATAACAAATTTGAAGATGTCTACAATATATTACAAAAACAAACTCTGTCCAAGGACCAAGCCTAAGACTATCCCCGTTATGTCGGGCAAACATCACTAGTCGTTATTTTTTACTCATCATCATGCTTCATTTCCTGTCAACGGTACATATGAGTTACACTAATCTAAAATAAAAATATGGAGCAATGTCGTTGCAAAACTTGAAATTATGCTGCGTTGCATACGCACATGCATTCCTGTTCCTCTTATGCCACTCAATTAATTTAATATGCCACTCAAGTGCGGTATTTTCTTACCCAACCGTGTTTTTTCGTGCGCATTCAGAGTATTCGCCACCTCTCACTTTTCTGTTGCCACGCACACTTAGTGCTTCCAGTGGCACGTGTTTTATTGCTGACATCGTTTTTTATTCTATGTACTATATAACTGTTTTTATGTTTTTCTCGTAGCCATCATGATGAGTGGCTGCATTTAGCACCTTTCGCTTTCCCTTCAACACTTTCTGTATTGATTGCTTTATTTCATACTCTGGCACACAAATGAGTTGATTGCAGTTTAGAATTGTTGTTGTGGTAAATGCTGGCAATTTTACTGTTGCTATTGTTGTCGTTGATGTCGTCAAGAACGCGCACATACAGTCCACGCCATACGCCCGTACCACTCACACACACGTTTCAATTGCATTTTAAATGTATGAGCTTTTATGCAGGAATATTTGCGTGTAAGTGTGTATGAGTGTGTACTCCTTAAACTTTTTCATTCACTTGTGCTTTAATTATTTCAATATTGCACCATTTCCTTGGTATAGAAAGCAACAATTGCGTTTTTTTTGCACTTCATTTTTTCTTTTATTTTCTTTTCAGTTTAAAATCTTGTTACCTTTTTATATTTGCTTTTGTTGGTTTGCAAGCTAATGCAAACATTTCGCCTCTGCATTTTAACTCATTTTATACTTTTTCATTTATACTTCAAAAGCATTGCATACCCTCAGGCGCATAATGCCCGATATACAAGAAATAAATGATTAGATGTGCGTTTTGTCCTACACACATGAGCCATTATTTATTAGTTTGTTTATTTCTAATTAAATATTGTTGTTGCAATAAATTAAAATAAGACTTAAAGAAAAACTTAAATAGATGCAATTGCCAAGGGGTGCAGAACTTTAGACAATGCGAAATACGAAGCTTTTAAGCTCGCTCCGATAGTTTTTTTCATTTATTTATTTAATTGAGTCGTGGTAAGCTCATGTACTAGCTACAAACTTAAGTTGATTTTGGCAAATGATAGACTGATTGAGAACTACAAAATTATTGACTTAACATTACAACTCAGCTTAAACATGCGACATTAAATATTGTACTGGAATAATCTCATATGTACGTGAAACTAAAGATTTTTCATAGTCGTTGTTACTCAGTTTTTGATTTTGGCATCGTTTTACTATTTTTCATTATCCTGAAGCTGCCAGACTTTTATTGATCTGCACGGAAAGGAGTACTTGGCAGTATGGCTTAGGAAAACCTATGATAACTAGGCTCTAGAAACACAGATGATTCATTTATAATATAGAGAGAACAGAGAATAATACAGAAGATCAGTGTTTCAAACAGTGGCAATCCCATTTTAGTGTAACGTAGTGGTAATAAAACTGACGGAAATATTAAAAGATATAAAATTATTAAATCGAATACACCCGACTCTCACAAATGCTCATTGACAGACATAAAACCAACACATGATTCAATGATAAAAGGTTTGCTCAGTAAGCAGCTTTCTCGTTCTCTCTTGACAAATCGGCTCCCTTAGCAAGACATTGGGTTGCTAGCTCTAGAACTTTTGAAAGAAAGTGGAGGAAAAGTAAAATTTGTAGAAAAAGCATTTCATTTTCAAAATGGTCTGCTTACGAGCAGCCACTCGCTCAAGAGTTTTTATCGGTATGTTCAGGACTATGGTAGTATGACATGGAATACATACCGCTTAAGTTAGGACATGATAGACTATTTGACATAATCCAAGATCGATGAGTGGAAAATTTACAAAGCTTTATTTCTTGTGATGTGTTGATTTAGAAGGAATTCATGTTTTGCTAGCATTTCCCAAAGAATTACGACAGGGAGAATAATTGGATAGTCCCGACGCGACGCGACCGATAGCATTGCATACTTCATTATAGAATGTTAGGATTGACGGAGCTTGTTTCCAAATAGCCCACCTTATCATGAATGAATGAAGTGTCCAGAGGAGGCTTAGTAGAGCACAGTACCAGAATGAAAAAGCTACTTATAAAAAACCATCTGTCGAACCGTCTTAAAACTGTAGGTGCTTCCATTTGTGGAACAACATCAAGACACGCGTTTCAAATAGGAGAAGGATTTCGTCCAAACACCTAACATAATTGTACGTGCCAATTATTTGTTTTTTTTTTAACAAAATAGTTTCATATTGGTGAAGCTTCGCAACTTCGCGATCGCTTTTAAATTTAATAATAAATTCACAAAATAAAACCTTGGATTAAATGAAATAATTTCTTGTTTTAATATTTGACGCAATTTCCGCTTATAACTTCTGTTTGTACCGTTATTTACATTCAAATATTAATTAAAATTAATTTTTTAAAGCGTTCGCAGTTTGTTTCCATTTAAGCAAGAAAATACTTTTTTGCTACCATTTTTACCAAAAAGGGTTTAATTTGTTCCACTTTATTCACATTTTTAAATGCAACCTTTTGTAAGGGAGTGTCAAAAATCGAATGTCACTAGTGAGCAAACCTTTAATAATTGAATCATGAAACCAACATATCGCACTTGTTACGTTAAAGCGTAACAACTCAAAATGAAAAGGAAAAGAGTAACAACTCAAAAGTTTGTTATTTTAGCGCAACTACTAAACAAATAAGAATGAAACAACCGTTATATTGTTTTTAATGATATTTTCGTGCAATTACATATTTTTTTCCTTGTAATACCTATATTATTAATATTTACGGAAACAGTTTTTCGTCTCTACTGAGAATGTTCAGATTTTGAGTTGTTACGCTTTAACGTAACAAGTGCGATATATTTTATGAATGTTGACGCAACAATCCCATTTATCAAAAAGATGTTACACTTCATTCGACTTTTTTTAATACCAAGTAAATATATAATATTTATGCAACATCACTGAAATTAGCCAAGCTACTGCGAAATATATAGATCCTCATCTTGGGTTGAAGAAATAATCACAATAGTTTCAGATGCTAATATATCAGTTGTATGGCAACTCTATTCAGCAAGATTGCTTCATACACTTCTGCTCAGTGATATCATCGAGCCTAGCCCTTTCTGCTGCGGTTTCCAAAGAAGGCTTCACCTGAACTCAACTTCGGTTAGATGCAATCAGTGCAAAGACTTCTTCTCAGGCCTTAAGACCCATAGGGAGTGGCCATCTCCTGGTTCAAACCACTTTAATCACTGTGCCGTTACTCTCACGAGGGCATCAGCCAGACGGACAGAGGCACCTTCCCCATTTAGGAACAGGATATTCCACGTGCATGCCCTCAAATCATATTCCTTAGTTCGTTTGCAGGGGTCATCATCATTGCGTGGACTTCTACATATGGAACCATCCTCCATGGACTTAGTCCATAATTTTACTACAGTGCCATCGATCGGTTTCTAATGAAGCTATCCATCCAACTTAAATATGTTGTGTGAACTTGACCTCAATCGATCCACCCCTTCAGAGGTTTAATAGCTATGCAGACACACCATCGAATATACATATAGAGACACACATATTTACATATATAATATATGTGTATGCATGAACAGTAAAAGAGGTCAATTTTATATACTTTTTACCAACAAAAGAATTGATTTTTTCACTCCAACATCATTTCAGATACAGTAAATTCCACGCAAAATATTCATTCTACCAAAATATAATCTCGCTTTCGCTGGCCTCTTTTCGGCGCAGCGGTAAAAACCAGTATCAACAATTTGCTGCCTCAGCTTTGATTCCAAATATTCACTTTTGTTTGTAGCCAAAGCGTTGAAAAATTACGCATACGCACTGTTGCACAACGGAAAATTTTTCATTTATAATATCATGAAAATTCTATTTGCCCACAAATAAAATAAATCAATTTTTCCTCTTTGTTCACAGCGTTGCAGGAGAGCATACATACATATATAAAGGGCTGCGAGGAAATTACAACAAATAAATATAAACTTACGTTTCGCCGACTTTTGCATAAACTTTATAAAGCAGTGCAGCTGAAAATCAAAGCATGCAAGGCGATGAAGTGTAATACAAAATGAATTGGCCTAAAATTGGCTAGAATGGAACTTCCAGTAATAAAATTAAAGTTGAAATTTATTATGCTGCGCACAAAATTATAGAAATAAGCTGGGCTTAAGGAAAGACCAATACTAATAATACCGCTTGGGAACATGAAGGCAAGCTTTTAAAATGCATATCCGAGCCAAATACCTACAAACACTGGCTCACATAACTACTTATATTTGCAAGTGATGTCAATTAACCCGTGGGTACGGATTTATTTCAGAACATATTTACATGTGGAATGGATTTCATCTTTGGATGCCCGGAGTAGGATGTAAAAATCTTAGTCACATTTGTAGTATCAAAATGACTGCAGGAAATTAGAATTCCAAAACAAAAATTAAGTAATAAAAACAAAATACGTCATCCGCTCCAAGGGCAAACAAGAGCAGTTTAGTTTGAATCCCTTGAATTAAAAATGACCAAAATTTGCCATTATATACTTATTTTAAAACATTCCGATTGACAACATATCAATGTTATAGTCGGACGTTCCGCTAGTTATACGTATCAATTGCCTATACATAGCATTTTTTTTATATAAAGAATATAACATACATACATACATAATTCTGCAAAATAAAATAAAATACATTTTTTTTTTAAAGCTGATGGCCTTAGTTGCTAATGCTTTTTCTAGATTGCTAAGGCATAATCCTTTTTCAATAATTATAAAGTCTCATTTTAAAGCTCACAAAAGCATTTCCCTTCTGATTATTAGTAGTGCATAAACATATGATAATTAATATAATATTTTGGATAACAGCCTATAAGCGGCTTGATATGGATTCTACTAAATTTCGATAAAATTTCCCATTCCTTGAGCCAAACAACCTTAACACCCCTTTTTCTATTCCTGTGCTTTGTTCTCGACAACAATTTTCCGTAGGGCTTATGCTAGAACTTTGGGGAAGTATTTGCAAATACTTTGTGTGGAAAGGCAACCACATTTTAACATCATGAGCTTTACATTTGGCACTGATATAAAGTACACATAAAAACTCGGTTCTAGACATACCCTTTTTCTCTGCACTGGAATGTAAATTTTTGCTGAGAAGAAACAACCAGAGATGCTCGTGCATCTATAAATAGTTTGACATCTATAAAAAGTAGCTTTTCCGACTCCCTGAAGTGGCATACAATCCCAAACCTCCGCCGTGCTCTACAGTGGGTTCAAGGCTTTTGATCGAAGACCATCCGACCGAAAGTTTCGATATGCACAGTATTGAATTCACATATAAATAAAATGAGTAATAGCTCCAGTTCAACTAAAAAAATAATGAAATTTGTACGAGCAACGGTTCAAAAAACAATAAAAAAATACTTCTGCAGGAACAGAATCGCATTGCAACGCTTCTTGTTATAACTATTTAACAGTTAATATTTAAGCTTGCAATTTTACTTATAAAACGCGAAATAGTTTTAAAAAGCGTCACAACTGTGATTGCAAAAGCATCCCCATCAAGGACGTCCAAAAACAGCAACAACACCAGAAATCGTAGCAAAAATACAAGGAATCGTATTGGAAAATCGTCAAGTGATTGAAAGATATTTAGTAGAAGCCCTAAGAGTCTCATTGTGCAGTGTAAGCAATATTTTGACTGAAGTATTGGGTTTCAGAAAGCTGCGTGCACAGCGGGTGCCGCATTCGATAACAGGGGAGCAAAAACACTTTCGAAAGCGACTTTCTCAGCAACATTTAGAGCGATTTCAAAAAGACAAAGTAGATTTTTTGCCCGATTCATCACTATGGACAAGATTTGGGTCTATAACTATGATCCTAAATGAAAACAGGAAGCTAAATAGTGGTGTGAACCTGGTTATTTGGAAAATGTTAGCAGCAGTTGTTTACAAACTGGTAAAACAATAAATTCTGAATATTATTGTTACCTTGTATATAAGCTAAAGAAAAAATTCGTGAAAAAAGAAACAAAATATTTTTCATAAGTCAGTGTACTGTGCCACAGAAGCATTTTGGTAATGGTGAAATTCCATGAAATAAAGTTCCAGATTAGGCCCCTAGCGGTTTTCATCTGCTTGCAAGCCTAAAAAAATGCATGCGTGCAAAGCATTTTACGTATTTTGCAGCCCTTCCAGATTCTCACTTCAGGGATGGAGTTCATAAATTGGAATCTCATTGGAACAAGTGTACTGATGATCATGGAGATTATACAGAATAAAAAAGTGCATTCCAAACCATAAAATTGTGTTTTTCCTATCGAACGACAAAGTTCATTGAACCTTCCAGTATGTTTAGTTGGGTTCTCAGTAGATGTGCCCGAAAATCGAGAGAGCACAGCGGCCAACTTAGTAAAGCTACAGCTGTAAAATTGGCTTGAATACTTATTTGGTCTTTCCATTTCACGAAGTAGTGCTTTATGGTTATACAAAAGGTTAAAGCTATTAAATTTGATCACCAAGATTAGCGCATTTTTCTTCAAACGTTCGTGAAGAAACTCATGCTGAGTGATGAGGCTCCTTTTGGGTTAATAGGCTTCGTAACCTATGCTAGCTTGAGATTCTCAAAATTTTGGTGGGGAAATTTGCAATTGATACCACTTAACTTTGACCATAATTTGTAGTGGAGGGGATGTAAATCTGGGCTGCTAGAGGGCTAACATTTAGAAAAAATGAAAGCTGGAATATACCGCCGTAACCACACTTGGGTGCATTTAGCTTTATGTGCCGGTGTAGACTCTTATCAAAAGACTGATATACATCATTTGAATCTGCACACCGAAAAATTATTTGTTGTTTGGTTCGAGTTTCAGTATGGCGGCGTTATCCGGTCTTATCCGCGTTCTTCTTAAAGTTGAGTCACACTTATGTAAAGATGCAACACTCATCCAAAAGGGATCCAAAGGGGTGTCGACTATTGCGTAGCAGCGGCAATTGTTAGACATTTCATGTCACACAAAATTGTGGGAAAATCGCTTAAACCGTTTGATTTATTTAATTTCAAAGTTCCAGCGTTTTTAATAAAAAAACCGTTGGTAAAATTTTACAAGGAATATTACTTTGGAACATTTTAATACATTAACTCCCGTATGGACCGTTAATTTTTACTCCGTTTTTTGAAAAGCCTAAAAACTAGTTTAGCCGATCGATAGAGAATGTCACGAATGGGTTAAAATATTACAAGGGGTCTTCTCAGATAAAATCTGTATAAACAGAATACACACATTTACAAAAACATAAATAACAGGTATATATTTTATTTACTTATTTATTTTTTTATATGTATAATTGATATGACAAGAGGTATAAAGGGGGTTTTCAAGCTTAGAAAATGAGATTTTATGAGATTTTTCAATTTAAGAAATAGACGATTCATAAGGCACCAGGAAAATAAATTATTCAACTCGGACTGTAGGGCGGCTGAACCACTAGAATTTCTTATTTCAGCGTACACTTTTAGATCATTAGCATAGAGAAGAAAATTAGCGAAAGAAAAACACGAACAAATACCATTAATAAATAAAACAAATAACAAAAGTCCTAAAATACTACTCTGAGGTGGCAATGTACTGTTTCGAAGAAACTCCATCGATAACTACAGTACTGCATCTCTTTATTACATAGGACCGAATCCAATCGAGGAAAGTAACATGAAAACCGAGACAAGCCAATTTAGTACTAAAATCGTATGGCAGATTTTATCAAAGGCTTTATAGAAATCGGTGTATATCGCGTCAGTTCGGAAGCCTGCGTGGCAATCATCAGAAAAAACGGATAAGTTAGATAACGTAGATTTTGCAGCTACAAAATCATGCTATCTAAGACTATTTTGATGTTTAACGCTAAAATAAAAGTTATTTTTAACAACGCATTCAAAAAGTTTAGATACAGCAGATAATTTGGATATTGGAGTAAATAGGAGTGACAGAAGTCAGCGTCAAATCATCGATAAATATTCCTTCAGCCAACCACACATAAAGTAGAAGTTCGATCTAAGCGTAACCTCAGTGCCAAACGAAAGCATAAATGAATGTCGCATATTTTTAGGAAAATTATAAATGTATTACTTTTGCAATGAATGGTGCGAATTTACTGATCGCAAGTGTATGTATAATTACTAACAAAAATAATTATTAACAAGAATTTCACACAACCGGAGGCAGCTGCTATCCACTCATAAGCCACGCTGAAGTTAAAGTGGGGCAAGAGCAAGCAAAATATTTGCTAATAAAATATTTTAATAAGACAAACGAGATATATTTATACGTATGTGTACGAATCTAACGGCTCCAGCTAGTATGCGTAGCAAAAAGGAAGACTCCAGTGGGATGCTGGCATACACAGAAGGCAGTAAGGTTGTTGAAATTTGTAAAAAGATCTTCAATGCTCTACAAGCAGAAGCCCGCCTATAGCGAGTGCGCGTTATTAGCCTCAAACTTCTAAAACTTACCGAAAAAGCAAGCTACTACATATTTTTAATGAGTGTGGATTTTCAGTGTTAAAGTTGTGAAGCAGCTGTAATCAGTTTTTATTGCTGCAACTTCATTTACAAGGTATAAATATTAGAAAGCCTTGAAAATTTGCTTACATGCACAAATGCATAACTTACACCTTAACTGAGGAAATAATATGAGAGGGTGGGAAACAGGCAAAACCAGTAATGAGTTGCTGCCGCCAAAGGCAAAAAGCAGGCTAAAATAAAATCGTTTGCAAAGAACCTTAGCAGTCAAGGGTTATTCTGGATTTTCGGGCCTAATGGAAATGAATGTGTGTATGTGTTCATTTTCATCACATCAGTGTCTCTGCATGCGTCGGAGTGTGTTTGTAATTGTGGCGTTAACTTTTCTCATATGTGCTCCCTCTTTAAGTAAATAGTATGAAATTGTCTTTGCCAGTAAACAAGAAAAAGTTTGCCGGTAAGCGTTAAGGGGCCAGAATCGTAGTAGTCGTGTGGTTTCACTTTAATAATGGAAAATGTAACATAAGTTTTTGCTTATGGAAAGCCACTTCAATTTGCTTGCATGTTTCCGAAAGCCAAAGATCGCAGGATATGCAATCTGTTGATGAAACAGTGGACAATCAAGAAGTGAAGTGCAGGCAGACTAGTAGTCGACGCATATGGCATGTGGCATGTGGCATGTTAGCAGAACGATAACCGAGAAAGCAGGCAGACATCCAAACATTCCACAGCAGACAATCAAATGGCTTTTGTCAGTTTGCCAGCCAGTCAGCCTGCCTGCTAGACACGTTGACATGCTGTTAACCCGGTAATGGAGAAAGTTTAAGTTCTTATGCCTTTAGCATTTTGGCTTCACTTGTCTGTCGTGCTTGGAAGGAAATCGCTGTCAGTTATGCAGGCAAATAGGCGGTGCAGCTTCATACATATATGTGTATTCATATGGATATATAAAGTATCAGGTCAGTCCATAAGTTCGTGCGTATTTTACCCATAATTTCACTTTTGTACGAAAAGTGAAAGAAAAAAAACGCGGAATATAACGGAACTATTTATATATTTTCTTTGATATATTGTGCATTCAAAAAGTAATTTTAATCGCGGATAGAAGCACGCGTTGTTAAAAAATAAAATGGAATCTTCGAACGCGTATAAGAGGCATATTTTGTATTTTTTTTATAAAAGTGGTAAAAATGCAACAACTGCTGCTGCAGAAATAAACACTGTTTACGGAGAGGATACCGTAAGTGTAAGGACTGCACAAAAGTGGTTTTTAAAATTCCGTAGTAACTGCGACGTGGAGGATGCCCCGCGCGCTAGTTGTGCTGAAGTCTGACTCGTGGAAGCTGAGTCAAATTTGACAGTCGATATGGTAGTTCAGAGGTTAAATTCATCGCATGGAACAGTTCACAGGCACCTGGTTCAGTTGGCAAAGGTTTCAAAGCTGGGAAAATGGGTTCCGCATAGACTTTCTGTCGCCAACCCAAAATGAAAGTTTTTTGAACCGTATCGTTACTGGTGATAAAAAATGGGTCCTTTACAATAATCCTGTTCGCAAACGCCAATGATTAGATAAAGATGAAACACCAGAACCGACCCCTAGAGATGCCCTTCATCCCAAGAAGATTCTCCTGTCTATTTGGTGGGATATGGCCTTTATTGTTTATTATGAATTTCTGGAACCAAACCAGACGATAACTGCTGATTATTATTCCCATCAGCTATCAAACCTGAATGAGGCACTTAACAAAAATCGACCGTCTTTAGTGAATAGACGCAAAGTTTTGTTTCACCACGACAACGCAAGACCTCATACCGCAAGGCAAACATTAGGCAAGCTGAACGAGCTCGGATGGGAGCTAATGCCGCATCCACCATACTCTCCGGATATTGCACCTGGTGATTACCACCTTTATCGTGGACTTCAATCCCATATGAGTAACAAGAACTACTCCTCAAAAGAAGCTATAAAAAGGGATATCGAAGGGTATTTGGGCTCCAAGGACAAACAATTTTTTGAGCAAGGAATTAAAAATTGGCCTAAACGTTGGGAAGACATTGTAAATAATGAAGGTAAAAATATTATTGATTAATAAATACTTTAAACATCTTTTTTATTAATTTGAAAACCACCTTTAAAAAACGCACGAACTTATCAACTGACCTGATATACTATGTATATACTGTACATGCATGTACATATATTCAATTATTTTTCCCTCCCTTCGTGCTGTCCTAACTTGCTTATTGGCTGGTTTGCTGGCTGGCAAATTAGTTCAACACATTTTCGGTTTGCTGTTTTAGTTAATTTATGCACATTTCACCACACACTTGCCACCTCACAAGTACTTGCCAGCTCTCAGGCACATACACACACAAGCAAGCACTCACCCCAGCATTTTGTTAAGCTATGTAGTTTTCGCAGCAACCTTTTTTTCGGTTAACATTTGAAATTTTCATGTTGTCAAGCACTTTTAATGAAACCAAAAATTTTTCCCAGCAACTATTTGTGGTCAAGTACTAAGTCAAATGTCAGACCAACTTGCATGCACACACATTTAATGTACTGCAAATTTTGCGTAAGTTTTGTTTGCAGTTAAGTAACGTTAGCTGATGGTATTTACATATATACAGATGTGCATGCACACACACATATATAAACATTTATTTCTCATCTTCTGTGCGCTTGATCATACGACTTATTCTGTAAATCTCCAGAGAGGTTCCATTTGGCATTTTTATTGTTTCATTTTGGACAACCAAAAGAGCGAAATTTTTGAATTCCGAATATTTTCGAATTATAATTTTTTCCATTAATTGAATATATGAAAATCAGACGAAGAATAATTTGGCTATAATAAAAATTCGCTAATGCCTTAATTCTTTAAACGTTTAATTTCTTTATAAAAATATAAATTCCTTATGATTCGTATACAGTTTACTTTTAATTTTCCCCAACTCTGAGACAAGTGTGAGATATACTCACTTAATACTTAAAATCATACTTCATCAAATTCGGGTGTATTTTTTCTACTATTTTATATTTTCATAGAAGATTCTAGAAACTCGAAGGTATCATGCAACTGGTCGTTTTTTATACATTCAAATTTCTTAAATAGTTGGAAACATTTGAAATGGCGTTTCATTTACAAGCTCAAGGCAATGAAGCAGTTACAAAAACAAATTCAACTTACTATGATGAAAAATTGTTAAACAGATGTAATCAGAAATTCAAAACAGCGGGCCCATGAATTTGTAAAGCTTTTAAATGTAAAATTTCCAGCTGAAAAATTTGCACATAGGAGTTGTCGCAATTGCTGAGTTTTAATGTGTAGTCGAAATCAAAAAATACAAAATGGTAAATACCCAATAGTGACAAATTATTCAAAAATTTTTGTCCGTGATATCAGTTGACGAAAATTTGCGATAGAAATTAACTTTCATATTGGATTCGCCACCCTGAATTTCCAAAGTTTAGTCAGAGATTTAAATTCAGCACACCAACAAAACTCAATAAAAATATTTATGGTAACATTTTGTAATCTTTTTTAGAATTTGCGAAGCCGTTAAAAGGATACATTTTCAATTAACACGTTCAGGGCCGGCGCTGTTATTCATGGTCTTTGCATACATCCGGCAATGTTTACATCTTTTCGTTTTATCGGGAGCGATTGCAGGTCATAAAACGAAAATTTTTCGTAAGGGTAGTCGTTTATGGCATCTCATCTCATAGGTACCGTTTAATAAAGTACTATTGGTGGTACGCGCTGCCAGATGACGCAATCTTGTGCGGGCCACCGGTGGTACACGCCGCCCCATGAAGCAATCTTGTGCGGGCCACCGGTGGTACGCGGCGCCCCATGAAGCAGACTTGTGCGGGCCATCGGTGGTACGCGCCGGCGTGAACGTGTTAATTTTAATGCCACACAGAGAAAAGAAAAAGATGTGAACTTTTGGACACAGGTCTCTTAGCCATAGAACAAGCAGAAAACGAAACCTGAAATACGTATTTCTGTTTTTCCGTATGAACCCCATTACAAAATGTCAGCCAAATCAAATCGAAAATGTTTGCGTCAGAAAGGTGTTCGGTTTGAAAAAATTCTCTCTATAAGCATTAACGTTATAGATAGTATTAGTGTGTGTGTGTTTTTCGGTATGACGCCCGTGCAGTGGAAACTCTCATGAGTAAAGCATAGTATAGGCACAGTAGTATGCAGACTTGTAGCCACAGGGCAACATCTACGTACTAAACACCTCTCCACTATCTACCACTCTCCCCGCGGAACTGTCCAAAAAAGGAATAACCTCACGGGGCTGGTTAGTTCAGAGGCTGCTAGTTATTTTGTATACGAACCTCCGCGCGTCTTGAATGATTGTGGATATATTTTACATACGCGCAGATTCACTTAGAGTTATGACCCAATTTTAGCAGAAAATCTATAATATTCGCTCCGTTTAATATTCTACAGGTTTTGAGAGCATCGCGTGGGCATTGAAACAAGACGTGATCAGCGTGTTCTTCCCCCTTCGTGCAGATTCGGCTGTTTGGTGAACTATTATGCCGAATCTATGGAGGTATTTTCGAAATACTCCATGCCCTGAAAGGAATTGGGTTAGATGGAAGTTTGCTTCCCCATCGTAAGAATGAGTATTAACCCAGGCGTCCATGTACCTTTCGGTAATCTGTTCCACCGGTCTTGTCAGTGGGCGATCGAACGACGCCTTTCTTCTTCTGCAATTCTTTTACGACTTGCTCTACCGTCGGGCTCGGATAGCCTTAAATAGACTCTTTGCATTTCTTTCGCCAAAATGTCTACGGGGACTAGACCGGCTATAACGAAGGAAGCATAGTCCGAAATTGTACAGAAGCAGCAGATAGTCCGCAAAGCATTTAGCCTATAGACGGCTATCAGTTTTGTGTAGCTATTTATGTTCAGTGGGTCAGCCCAGATCGGTGCGGCATATAAAGAAACCGAGCTGACTACCCTGCGACATAGTGCTTATGGTTTCAGGAATGTTTCCAACCACAATCAGTGAGATTATGGAAGGAGCTCTGGTATTACTCAGCAATTGGGCCATGGACTGTGGTTTAAGTGTAAACCCGAGAAAAACTGAACTGATGCTATTCACCAAGAAAACCAAGGTGCCAAACTTTAATCTCCCAAAACTAAACGGCGTCAGCCTCACGCTAACCAAACAGGCAAAATACCTAGGGGTTATCCTGGACCCCAAACTCAGCTGGAAGTCCAACGTAGAGAACAGGGTAAAGAAAGCGAATATAGCACTTTACACGTGTAAGAGAATGTTGGGAAAAAAATGGGGCCTCCAACCAAAACTATCCAACTGGTCCTACACAGCCATTGTAAGGCCAATACTAACATATGCGGCACTAGTTTGGTGGCCTGCAACAGAAAAGAATTACAACAAAACTAAGCTGAACAAGATACAAAGAACAGCGTGTATCCTAACTACAGGAGCGCTTAGCACTAGTCCTACTGAAGCGCTCAATGTACTAACACATCTATTGCCATTAGATTTACACATTAAAACAATAGCTACTTGCAGCGCGGTGAGACTCAGAGACATAGGAAGCTGGACAACAAGGTCGTACGGTCACAATAAGATCCTCCTACAGGGACCCTCGCTGCTCAAAAACGGATCAGATTACACAGTCCCCGACCTTAACTTCAAGAAAGGCTTTACGGTACGTTTTCCACCGAGAATCGAGTGGAGCAAAGGAGAGGTGATTGGAAGAAACGATATCGAAATTTATACCGATGGTTCTAAGATGAACTGTGGTGTGGGAGCTGGCTTCCATTCGGAGCCACTCAACCTATCTCAATCAATTCGTCTTCCTGATTATGCCACCGTGTTTCAGGCAGAACTGTTAGCGATTAGAGAAGCATGCAAATCACTAAAACTCTACAAGGAAGTTGGTGCAAGAGTAGCTATCTTTTCAGACAGTCAAGCAGCTATTAAGGCCTTGGACTCCAACTCCATTTCATCCAAACTTATCTTACAGTGCAGAGAGGAGCTGGAAACGCTTAGCCATTGGCTTGAAATCACTCTGATTTGGGTTCGCGGTCACAGGAGCATACGGGGTAATGAGATAGCGGATGAGCTAGCAAGAAAAGGCTCGACACTAGAAATAGCAGAGGCGGTGGCAATCTCCACCCCACTCAACACATTAAAAGCATCCATTGCTTCACACTATCAGGCGTTAGGCGAAAGAAGATGGAAGCAACTAACTACATGTATTACAACAATAAACACGTGGCCGTCAGACAAAATCCAAAGGACGAATGATCTGTTAGGATGTTCTCAGTCAAACATTTCACGGATCACTGCAACCCTTACAGGACATTGGAAAGTAGGGGATCATGCAGCTAGACTCAATCTACCCTTCAATCCCATCTCTAGAAGCTGTCAAGCGGAAGGGGCGAAGGAAAGTCTTTTCCACTATTTATGTGAATGTCCGGGACAAGCCAGGGCACGACTCTGATCAGTAAGCCTTTCCTACAGCAAATTAAGGAGATCTCAGACACCTAGATAAAGTATTTGCTGCTATACCTGGACCTCACTAAATGGATCTGACTTGGAAACAAAAAAAAAACGTGGTTTCTTTGTTAGGCCCGGGACTTTTCAGTCCAAGCGTTATTAAAAGCAATTCCACCGCTGATGTTCTTAAAGCTTTATGTTTCCGTTAGTAGTGCAAGATTTTTAATTACCCCATCAGATGGATTTTGTGCAAATTTGGTATATTTTGCACTTTCTTATATATTTTGCACTCACTTCACAGTACTATAAAATGGCTATACAAGTTAAGATTAATTAATAAATTCATATCGCAAGATCTCTATTTATGCTCAGATTAGAGTACCTGTAAACATTTATATGTCCGCGACGGTAAATGAAAACCTAACAAAATTTTGGCTTTTCGAAATACAGTCATGTCAGTACATACACACTCGTAATATTCCACCTGCCAGCCTAAATGCCTAAAAATATAGTATGAGCTACACAAAATTTGTATTCGAAGTCAACACGGCATGCAAATGCCAACGATTTGTTGTTGGAAAACTGGCATAGTTGCTCTGGCCAACAATTTAAATGGGGATTAAAAGGTTTTGGCCGAAACAGATGAGAATTAAGCCTTTAGTGCCCGTATGTTTTGTAAAAAGTGTTTTTAAGATAATAAAATAATCGTTTAATTCAAAGCTTAAATACCAGCGAGAAGACAAAAATTAAATGTTGAAATTAATTTGGGCCACACAGTGCGAATTTTGTATCATACATGATTAGTTCTGAAGTATTATCACATTTTTAATTTAACAGCAACATGTAAAAATACTTTTAAAGGGACTTCGCAGTTTTACTTTGGCGCCATGATTAGGAAAATGATTAAAACACTTTAAGCAATCTAAAATATTATATAATGAAAAGATAGGGGAACATATAGTAAATTTAAAAATATATTTTCGCTGTAATCATTGTTTTCGAATATGTGAAAAATTAAGGATTTAATAATTTTCATAATAGCATAAGAGTCACAAGAAATGAAAGAATATCATATTTGTTTGAGAAACGTGCTCTTTAGCCAGTATTCCTAGTCGTATTAGGTGCGTATATACATAGTTCTTCAACCGGAAATAAAGCCAGAATCCCCAAATTGGCAGTTTTTCGAATAAATTCAAAGAGAATCTTTGCCCTCATAAAGTGCTTTTATAGTTTTATAATAGTGTTACAAATCCTAAGCCCTAATAATAAACAAAGCCTTAGTATCGCACACATATAGATTTTCTCATGCCTGAGGTGCACAAACTAGGCAATGCGGCGGTAAACGAGCTGGCAAAGAAGATAGAATTAACGAACTAAACTTTTTTTTGTGAATAAAAGATGGAAACACTTAGACACCCACAATAACGCCAATCTCAAGGCAGAATGGAACGCCAAGTATTCACAGGACCTACTCATGTCCATAGCCATGTGACTACTAAGACATCATTTCATTGCAGAGAGAATGTGAAAATTTTGAAGCTGAGCATAGCAGCACCTGCGGAAATAAAGAAGAGCCCGGAGAGCTCGGAATTTTTGGATGAAAAGAGGTTGACTACTGGCAGCCACTTCAACGTAACCTATGTTAAGATACCTACACATAACAGAGGTGAATGGAGAATTTACCAAAAGAGCTTATAGATTTTAACCACATCTCTATGCGCTATAACTCTACTAGCATAATTAATTTTTGACAACCTAACTTTCAGGCAGCTTTCGATTTTTGCGTTAAAAAATGTCTTGTCTTTTGATAAGATTCAATAATCGACCATATTTTCGGCTTCTTTATAAGAAGTAAAGTTCTCTTCGGTCAGGCCATCAATAAGTAATAGTCGGAGGAAGAAGCCATGTGTGGTGAATGGAGCGGCTGGTTTAGGACATCTCACTGAAACGCCTATAAAGTTTTCTTGACTACTCTTTATGTTTTTGAAGATACCTGAACTTCGATGTGCGGCTCAATTGTATCAATTACTGTTGATAGCATTTACCAAAATTGGTTTCTTTAGTCTAGATTCGCATAGTTTTACATTTAACGTCTACTTCGAGACTTATGCCCGAATTCTGTAAGCTAATCTCATCTCAACTCACTAAAATTGAGATTATAAATTAGTGATTCTTTTTGTGACTTGAGACAATTTTGCTATTCAGTAAGGGAAAGTCACAAGAATTTCACCAAATATCATAGTGAAAATAAATAGAGACAGTCAGCTGATGGCACGTATCGGCTAGAGATAGTCAAAAAGTTGAGCAAAAATTCACTTATCGTATATGTAATGGAATTTCACGTATGTAATGGAATTTTTTAAACGCATTTATCAAGCGAAATTCTTCATCAAAACCATAAAGAATATGAATATTACTAAGCTCATACAAAATAATGTTTTTAATTTCTGTTTTAAAAACCTTTTACCTGAATCGGTTTATCAACAATTGAATGGAGACAAACAAAATTAATAATCGATAAATGTTGAATTGCATCTCTATATACCTTCCGTTGAAATGAACGAGCTGGGAATTCGGCTCAAACTTGTCAAGTGGTTTGAGATCTTAAATAAGTTCCCAGCAGAAGGATTTCGGGAATCTAAAAAAACCTCCTGAAAACGTCTTCGTCCAGAAGGAATGGGTCTTCCGTGCTGCGTAAACTTGCCGAAATCCGTCTACGCATATTTCTAAAACGTCAATAAATAGACAATTATTCGTGTTCTTAAGAAATTTTTACCCAAAACATATTACTTCGCTTCATTTTCGCGATTTTTTTGCAATATATATAAAATAATTAATTCCTCTTCCATATTTTTCGTTTTGTGAGCTGCTCAGAAGTAGATCACTAATTAGTGACTTTGAAACTAATGACGTGAGATTGCTTACTGAATTGCAACTAGTCTCAAAATCAAATTTCACCACGAAAAGTCTCAATTAGTGGCTTGAGACCGCTTACAAAATTCGGGCGTTACTGTCCTCCTTTCGCCTTCTTTGTCGCTGGTGTCGGTGTTCACATATTTTTATTTATAGAGCATGTCCGCCGGTGCTGAGTGGTCTCAAGTGGTACGGAACAAATACCTACTTTAATATAGCGGCCCTTCTAGGACTTGTAAGTATTGAGAGAGATGATCACTTTATTGACCACTTTACCTATACTTCCGTCTCTTCGCACGTTCAAGTCCGTATTGAAACCTGGGTTAGCTGCCTTATGCCAGTATTTAATTATTTAATGATTATTTTTTTATGTCTCATTGCGGAGTACGCAACCACTTTTCATCAATAGCAAAATTTGGTTGTATCCGTCATACTTCAGCTTATGCTCTCGGGAAACTAAAACTAGGACTTAGGGTAAGCCTAGGCCTTAAACAGGCAGCTTTCACACAAGTTTCGCTTTCGGCTGGAGATCCTCTTACAAATAACTACATTAAGCAATATAAGATGTATTCTTACGGTTTGTTATCTAACATATATTTGGCAGACAGTAAAATGAGCTAACTTCGTAACTGTTAATGCTACACCACCGGTATATGCCACTACCTTAAAGCCATCTCCGTCAAATTGTAGCACGATACTGACTGTCTTGAAGAAAAGCGTGAAAGGCGAGTTTTCTCAATTTTGATTGCACTTGAAAAATAGAAAATATGAGCGCCCACTAGCAATATAAAAAGTAATTCTTTCATACGCCTTATGATGGCAAGATAAAAATAATTTGTGGTTCCACAATAGATGAATGACTCCAGAGGGAATAGTTAAGGCGAATACTTCTAAAATTACAATTTTACATACCCTGGCTCAAAAGCACAATTTTTAAAAATAAACTTATTCTCAAATTTTGCGCACTTGCATGCAAACCGAAAGCCGTAAATTAAACTGACCCCTGAGGACAGCACGACAGCAATTAGCTCACGCACACACCCGTAAGACCATCTCTACTGACTTTTAAGCAAAACCTGAGAAAAGTCAAACCTTCCAATCCCGCAATATGTACTTGTTCATTAGACCAGTTGAATTTATGACGCCCAAAAGCATGCTACTAATTTATATGCGCAAAACTTTGACGAGAACTTGCAGCCTCTTTTCAACCCAATTTGAAGCCGAAAGTTAATCAGCGGGGGTAGGGGAACTTATGTATTTTTAATTCATGTAATTGCTTTATATAAACTTGAAAATGTTGCGTTAATGTGTTAAATATGGAATTCAAAACAAAAAACAAAAAAGGAGAAACTAAAGATGGGACTTAAAAAGCAGTCCACCACAGGAACTTTTTGAAAAATTTCTTCTAAACTTTTGCGCATAATTTGCATTTTTTGGCAATTTGAAGCGCGAAATAGTGGTTATATGCACGTAAATAGGCAGATAACCCGATAGTACGCTACAAAAACAAAACAAACTCGACGTTAGTATGAGCAAATGAGCTGAGCTGATGGTTGTACACCGAGCTCGGTTACCTTTTGCATAAATTTCTTATTAAGTGATGTAATGAAACTGAGACGGAGCTTCACAAAAAAAAAAAAAAACAAAAAAAAATAAGCGATATGTAAGAAAGAATAAAAAATGGCAAAACGAATAACTGCTATGGCGACTGTTGTTCCAAAGTGTGAAAAGAAAATGTAGCGTTAAATGGACCCCAGAGATGAATTTAAATGAACTAAAATTTGATTACCGCACGCAAAGTAACTTGGCAGTACAGAGACACCCCCTGTGTGGCCAGCCAGCGGCAAAAAGGACATTCTGGCTTCGATAGTTGATAGTCGTAGGGAAAAGCACGAGTAAAGTAACTAAATTTTATCCAACAAAGTTGTGGCGTGATTTCTTAATTTTTCTGCTTTGCCTTTTTTGCTTTCTTATATTTCTTTTGCCTCACCCGGCTGCTGCCATTGCCTGGTGGGACTTTTAGTTCCTTTTTCTCCTTACTTACCACTTTTAATGGATTTTCTAAGTCACACTTAGCTGTTGTTGGTCGCTGGCCGCTGCTCGCCTGTGTAGTGCGCCAATGCGCTGCGGGCCAAAATGTCTGTTGTATGTTACAGTGTTTCAAACTTGCTTAAATATAATATATGTGCGCTTAGTTTTGTTAGCTAAATTCAATGGACTGCCAAGTAATTTGGCTGGAGTCGAAGTGTTGCGAAGAGTATGCCGCGTTATAGGTAATGGTATCTATGTCGCGCCAAGATCCGCCTATGGCTTTTTATTGGCAAACACTTAAATGCTTTTCCAAACATTGTTTTTTTATGTAAAATTTTCTTCCAAAGAAAATGGATAATTTAAAGCTTTTAAAATCACCATTTATGAGAAAGAAGAAATCATGAATGTAATTGGAGCTGTAAAAATGGAAGCCTTTGTATGATATCATACTTTAACTTGCAACATTGAAACTGGTTCAATGTAGAGGAATACGAGTATTATTTATATATTACTTATATAAGCTTCTCAGCTAATGAAAGATTTTTATCATCTTATATACAAACTCTGGAAAATAGCCTGTATACGCCGCTCTGCCGGAAGAGTAGTAAGCATTTCAACAGATCTAAAAATCGTGGGCATACATTTTTCATCTTTGCTTTGCCTGTTTACTCTCTCTTAGTGGAAATTAATAGTAATAGGCAATAATTTACACATTTTAGTATTGCAAAATAAATGATATTTTCAGACTTTTTTATATGCTGTCCTGAGTATATAAGTTGTACCGTGTGGAGTTGCCTGATCTCCCATCGGGCGTGTCCCAGGTGGTAGATAGGGAAGCCCTGGCATCATAATAGTGGCCTTCCCAGTTGGGTTATGTTCCAACACTCGTGTGATGACTCAAAGTAGGCATAGAATCAGGGTGCCATCTGCGAACCAAACTGGCTAGGGAGGAGTCCCGAAGAAAAATCGAAAAAGGTAGTGGAGAACGAAGGATTGAAAAACGTTTCGCGGTTTTGGAGGGCCTGAGTTGTGCGGCCAATGCGGTAACGGCACGACCTCCTAAAGAAGCCGGAAAATCGAAGATCACGGCAAGAAGGAAGCGGATAAAGCGGCTGGCGAAGCTCATGCGGGCGAAATCCTCATGCGGCTCTGTCGGCCCTTTTGTGTCTGTGTCTCCCGAAAGGCCTGGGTCGGCGGAAGTGACACCCACAGAAGCCGCCGAGTCCTCGGTGGGCACAGGCCCTCTCGACATAAGCGGAGAAAGACAGTGGCTGAAAACAGGACACATCCTGCTCTGAGCGTGATGCTGATATCCGCGCCACGGCCCTCAAGGTACGAGCGTGATTTCGGCGTCAGTCAATGTGGCGGGCGAGCGTTCTGCCGAGCCATGGTTTGACAACAAGTCCATCCCAGCTGTCTGCCCGGCGAAAATTTCGTCAGTGGAGGATAGCGAGCTGGAGTTTCGCCCGAGCACATCCCAGGGTGTGGCTAAGCCATCCAATAGCGAGAAGGCTGCTGGCCCATGGCCTGTTTTTTTTTTTTTTTTGTTTTTGTCGGGACAGACTAGCAAGTACAGCTCTCAGGCACAATTAAATCCATTGTACTCCATTCGGCTACCCTTTTTAATTTTCTTTAAATCTGCTCGACTTCCGAAGGAATCTGAGTAGATCTTGTGGGCCAAGGAGCCATGGGGGTCGCTTCTTAACACATCAGTGCCAAAGACCTCAAGTCTGATTCGAGCGAAAGCGGGGCTAACCAACAGAAAGTGGTCCGCCGTTTCATCCTCCTCTCCACATGCTGAGCAGAATACACTGTCTGAGATGCCCAACTTTTCCATGTGCTTTGCCCATAGAAAGTGACCCGTCATCAGTCTAACCAGCCACCTACAGTCCCCTCTGCTTAGAGTCAGGAGGAACTGCGACAATCGGTCGGACATGACAGGTAACATCAGTTTTGTCCATCTGCAGCCTCTCTCAGCCGGCCAAGCTCGTTTGTGGGTTGTAGTAACCCATTTGCTAACCACGGCTTTGATGGCTGTAGAAGAGAGTGGCAGAACGGGCTCCGGGCCAAAAAAGTTGGCCCCAGAGCCCATCCTAGCTAAGGAATCAGAGGTCTTGTTACCCACGGTACCCACGTATCCCGGACTCATGTTAGCATCAGGTAATTACGTCTACCGACATAGTTCAGCCTGGATGTACAGGACTCGACTACCTTTAAAGTAGTTGGGGGGCTGTCTAAGGTCATGAGCGCAACTTGGCTGTCTCTGCAGATACATACAGATCTGCCTCTCCACTTGTTTTCCACAACAAAGTTCATCGCTTCTTGAACTGCATGCACCTCCGCTTGAAACACAGATCCATGCATTCCAAGAGCAAAGTGCAGTGTAGTCTCATTCAGAGTTTGACCACAATTGAGCCTCAGTGGCAGCACCACACTGTATCTCTTTTCAAGTACGACTCTTGATGGCATGGAGTCAAGAGGATCGTTGGATCGAACTTAGGCTATAGCAATCTTATAAAGTACCTTTTAGGACATCCAGAAACATGGGTAAGATGCATAAAAATACGAACTCTTCACCAACAAGGTGAATGAAGCACAATACTTACATAGCCGTTGTCGTTGAAAAAAAAGTAAATAAAAAATATTGAACGAGTTTTATACTCTACGTAGCTCTAAAAAATGTAAACGCGTAGTCAGGGAGGCAGTTGAAAATTCTTATCCTTTACGTACGTTTTTTTATGATGGCCTGTTTTTCGACTAATTGCAACTACAGTGTAGCTTCCTGGGTACATTCTATTGAGCGAAACACATTTATTTACTTACGTACTTTAAAAGGTATAGCCTTTCACTTAAAAATTTGGTTTAACCAGAGAGAATAAAACAAAGCATCAGCCATGACATACCTGCAAAGAAAAGAAAAAAATCCATATGAGTTGAATGACTTATATTGGAACTATAAATAGAAGGTAATGTAAAGAGTAGATTAAAGATGCTTTAATACTGACTTAACGAAATGTGTTTCTTAATTTAAATTTTTTACGTTTTTTACATAAATGAAAATACCGCGAACCATCTGAGTGGCCGTCATTCGTCGGTACTATTTCGAGACCAAATCTCTAAAAAGAGGAAAATAAAGCAAGGACCAGAAAGAGACTCTTTGGCCTCCTCCGCCGACAACTGCACGATAATGGCGTCGCGCAATGACATTGATGGCCTGTGCGCCAAGGTAAACGACTATTTTTCTCGCTTCTTCACTGCAAGGAACCTTCAACTTTCCCCCAGGAAGTTCACGGCGACCCTCTTTACCACCTGGACAAAGGAGGTCAAACTGCAACTTAAGGTAAAAGTCGATGACTGTCAATAACTCCAAAATCGTGAGAGTTACCTTCGACAATTTGCTCTCCTTCTCTGCGCACACAACCGCTATTGCCACTAAATTACAAAATCGCTACAAGATGCTCAAATCGCTTGCCGGCAGCACTTGGGGCAAAGACAAAGAAATATTGCTATCTGGTAACCTGAAACGAGTCACTGATACACAAACACTGCCATTAGCACTGAGACAGGATGTCTTTTGATGTCCACGACGAGGCCCATATGCTCCCTCTAAAAGAGCACAATGAATTGCTAAGCAAGCAGTTCCTGTTAGAGAGTTATCGCAGGTCCCACCAATGCAGATACCTGCTTGAACCAGAGCCGCCTGACAGGCACGTCAGGAGGAACCTCCTGAATTACATGGACGAGACCCAGGACAAAACAGAGCAACAATTACTGGATCGAACAGTGTACAGACAGACAATTAACGACATTCATCGGGAGACTTTTACCGTCATCTGAAGCTCCCGATGCCCGAATACTGTATTCGGAGTCCAACCACCACCCATTGCAGTCGAAGAGCTCCAGCTTTCCCCAGAGTCCCGCGTAACCTTGGCACAATTACGTTCGGGATACTGTAGCAGGTTAAACTCCTACCTATCCAAAATTGACCCCGACAAGCTAAACATATGTCCGGTATGTGAAGGTACCCCGCACGACACTAACCACCTTGTCAGAAGCTGCATCAAACCCACACAATTGAGTCTAAGAAAATCCTTCGCGGACATAAAGACGTCAAGGTACCATAAGAGTGTAGGTGTTTGGTTTTAGAAGCGATGTCCTATTGGGTTTCTTTTAGTCAAAAATTAAAGTGACAAAAACGATACACGAAGATCATTCTTAACACACGCTAACGGATTTTTTTAGCAGCATATGGAAAAATTAGATTGGAGGTTACAAAGAAACGGGCGCGAGTATAATCAGAGAATGCTCTAAGCTATCCCAATAAGGAAAACGAGAGGAAAATGATTTCATGATTATGACAAAATATTATATTTTTTATGGAATAAATAATAAAAAACGATCCGTCGAGTTGTCCATGAACACCTCCGGTACAAAACGTACGTTATGCCCAGAAGACAGTTTATGTCGGAGCAAACACGAGAACAGCGAGTTATTCGATCAAAACGTCTTCTGAACAAAAATAAAACACCCAGAAGCGCCTCTGATGTTATGGCTTTTTCTGACAAAAAATACTTTGACCAAGACTTGAATGCCAATCGCAGAAATGACAAATGTATGCAATCCTACAGAGATATCTCTTGCCATGCACATGAAGTCGAGTGCCTGTTATAGGTTCAGGTGTTGTGAGCAACAAAGAATATGTTACACTACCATCTTTACTCGAGGACAGTAGTGAAACCCTGGGTTGATAGTGTACGCCGTGACAGTTGATATATCTTCCGACACGTCTCTGCTGTCAACAAAACGATGGCGACTCAAGATTGGATGGCTTAAAATTTCCATGACCACATAACACGGAACTTATGACCGCCTAACTTTCCAGACCTTAATCCCCTGGATTACTAAGTATTAGGCGTAGTTGAGCGTGAAACCAATAAAAATTCTTATGGCCCTATTTCTTCTCCGTAGACTGGAATTGCCGTTATTATAAATATGAATAAACAGATTTGATTAATTGAATGATTTCACGGATATGTGATAATTTAGAATTTTCCTGAAGTAAAAATTGTGTAAAAAATTCGTGAAGTTGCAATAAATTTTGTTCAAAATAAAAGTTTATTAGTTTTACTCTCAACTTGTCCACAAATACTGTACGCACGTAAATGTACACGCCACAAAATTTCCCCCTGGGGCAAATACTTATAAATTTAATGAGACCATTGGCATATATACATACGACTGTTTGCATGTGAGAAACTCTCAGAATACCTTTTTTTTAATAAAAAAATATTGATATATTTCTTGCAATAAGTAGCATGAATGAAACCACAATTTGAATGTTTCATATTTTTATTTCACAATTCAAGAATATTTCCCTGCTCTGTCTTCACATTTCATATTGACAGTTTTCTGCAAGGCAAATAAATATTAGCGCCGACTTTCAAAAGCATGCTGAATGATGCATAGAGATGAAAAGATGAAAAAGGAAAAAGCGGGAATACTACAATTTTTAAATTTAATGGAAAAACGTTATGAAATTAAAAGAATTTCTCTTGTATATCAAAATGAAATATTGCAAATCAAATAAAATATGAAAGTGGCATGAAAAGAAACCTGAACTTTTGAAAAATATAGCATATATATGTTACTAAAAATTAAGGAAAAAAATATACATATGTACGTGTAAAGTAAATATAATTTTCTAGTAGTAACATTCCACATCGGTCTAACACAGGTTATGTTCCAACTATTGTCCAATACTATGAAATTTTATTTACTCTATATTTTGTTATTATGTTATATGAGCACTACAAGTATAGTCCTGCAATTTTTATTTGTGCATGCTTTGCAGCTCGGAGCTACAAATTTAATAACAGAAAGTCATTGTTTCCCGATATACTGGGTGAGGCTTAGTCACACACGTAATGGCATTCTTCTGAATGCTGAATGGACCAAGTATTTCATTGTAAATGACCTGTGTCAGCAAGCAATGGGAATGGGAATTCTATACATAACTGAATGTACAGGCATGTCAACTTTTAGGCGCACACACAGAAAAGGAGGAAAAAGCACTATTTAGTAGAAAAAAGGCAATAAAAAACGCAATAAGTAAAAGCAACGAAAAGTTTAAATACACGAAATTAATAGCGAAAGCGCACAAAAAATTTCAATCAAAAAGTATTTTTACCCATATTTATATTCTGGTTTGAATTGAATAAATGCTGAGGTGAATCGCATACCCAAGCTGAAGCAAAAAAGAGCGATCTTTCTCAAGAGCAAAGTAATTTCCGCTCATTTCCGTGTGAGCTCATGTGCCTTAAAAATACACAGAATGTGTAAGAATTTGTGTCGTTATTATATTAAATGTTAGAATATTCAACATAATTGGTATTGTCCATATGACAAGGTATAATGCACAAAGTGGGCCAGAAATTACTTGAGTTCTAAGAAATCGCATATACGAAGGAGCTGGGATGGAAAACACTCGATAGTATTGCTTATCGATATTCGCCGATAGTACCCACACCCTTCATCGATATATCCATACTATCGACCAAATTCAAATCAACATATTAAAGCTTTTAATGCTTGTAATAATTTTTTACATGCTTTTGAGATGTACGTATGAATTTACAAAACAATTTTGTAAAAAAAAATCAGCTTGTCGACTTTTGCTGCCTTAAGTTTGATGTGTCTATCATTGATAATTAACCCGGTTTGCTACACATCCTCCCTGCTTCGACAGATGAAATTGGAACTCAAAGGTATTACTTGGTACAGTTTGGTAATAGTTCAAGCAGCAAATTAGTATTACTTTAAGAAAGACGATATTTAATAATTTGTTCGGAAAATTTTTCTTCATTATGTTCTTCCTCTTCTTATTAATTGGCGCGATAATCGCTTACGCGATTTTGGCCGAGTTCAACAAAGCGCGCCAGTCGTTTCTTACTCGCGCATTCGGACGACATGACCGAGCCATCGTAGCCGCTGGATCTTTATTCGCTGCTCTATGTCTGTGTCGTCGTAACGATCATACAGCTCATCGTTCCATCGTCTGCGATATTCGCCGTTGCCAACGTGCAAAGGTCCAAAAATCTTCCGCAGAATCTTTCTCTCAAACACTCCAAGCGTTGCCTCATTGGATGTTGTCATCGTCGGTGTTAATGCAGGTTCCTAAATAAACGAAGTCTTTCAGAACCTCGAAGTTATAACTGCTTACAGTGACGTGGGTGCCGATACGCGAGTGCGCCGACTGTTTGTTTGAAGACAGGAGGTACTTCGTTTTGTCCTCGTTCACCACCAGACCCATTCGCTTTGCCTCCTTATCCAGTTTGGAGAAGGCAGAACTAACAGCGCGGTTGTTAAGGCCGAGAATATCGATATCATCGGCATACGCCAACAATTGTACGCTCTTATAAAATATTGTGCCTGAGCGATTAAGTTCTGCGGCTCGTACGATCCTCTCCAACATCAGGTTAAAGAAGTCACGCGACAGCGAGTCACCCTGTCTGAAACTTCGTTTGGTTTCAAACGGCTCGGAGAGGTCCTTTCCAATTCTGACGGCGTTGCTGGCCGTCGCCGTATTAGTTTTGTGGGAATACCAAATTAAAACATCGAGGCACACAAGTAACTCCTTTCCGTACTGTCGAATGCAGCTTTCAAATCGACGAAAAGATGATGTGTGTCGATTCTCCTTTCATGGGTCTTTTCCAAGATTTGGCGCATTGTAAATATTTGGTCGAAGGTAGACTTTCCAGGTCTAAAGCCACACTGATAAGGTCCAATCAGTTGGTTGAGGGCGGGCTTCAGCCTTTCACACAATATGCTCGCTAGAACCTTATAGACGATATTTAGAAGACTAATCCCACGGTAATTGGCACAGGTTGCAGGATCGCCCTTCTTATGGATTGGGCAGAGCGCACTTAAATTCCAATCGGCAGGCATGCTTTCATCCGACCATATTTTGCATAGAAGCTGATGCATGCACCTTACCAGCTCCTCGCCGCCATGTTTGAATAGCTCAGCCGGCAGTCCGTCGGCGCCCACGGCTTTGTTGTTTTTTAGACGCGTTAATGCTAGTCTCACCTCGTCATGGTCGGGTAGCGGAACGACAATTCCGTCGTCGACGATTGGGGAACCGGGATCTTCACATTCTCTGTGACATGCGCTGCTGTCACTATTTAACAGGTTCGAGAAGTGTTCCCTCCATACTTTAAGATTGCTCTGGATGTCAGTCACCAGTTCGCCGTCTTTCTTCTTACAGGAAAACGCCACGGTCTTGAAACCTTCTGTAAGCCGCCGAACTTCTGGTCGGGCGTTGCTCCTGTTGGCCAGCATCTCAAGCTCCTCGCACTCACGTATTTCGGCCTCTCGTTTCTTCTTTCGGATAATACGTTTTTCTTCCTTTCTTAGCTCTCGGCAGCGATCCTACAGGGCTCGAGTTGTACTCGATCGCAGCGTGGCTCTTTAGGCGGCATCCTTTCTTTCTGCCGCAGCCTGACATTCCTCGTCGTCCCAACTGTTGTTTCGGTCTCGCCGGAATCCGATTTCTTATTCGGCGGCGGTACGTAGGGAACGAGAAATGTTGCTCCATTGCTCGTGCATGCCGGTTTGTTGGGCAGTGCTATCTGAGAGCAGGAGTGAGAGTCGAGTGGCGAATCTTCTGGCTGCCTGTTGTGATTGCAGCTTTTCGATGTTGAAAATTCTTCGCGTAAGTAGATGTACGCTTTTTGCTGCACAGAGGCGTGTGCGCAGTTTGGTACAACACGGAAATGTGATCCGAGTCGATGTTGGGTGCTCGGGTCGTACGTACACTCAAAACGTGTCTTCACGTACAACATAATCGATTCGGTTTCGCGTTTTCCGATCAGGAGACAGCCACATTGCTTGGTGCATTTTCTTATGCTGGAATCTGGTGCTGCAGACTACCATGTTTCGGTCCCCGGCGAAGTCGATCAGCCTCTGTCCGTTACCGGATGTTTCGTTGTGAAGGCTGAGTTTTCCGACAGTGGAACCAAAAATTCTTTCCTTGCCCACCGTGGCGTTGAAGTCGCCAACACGATTTTTATGTCGTGGCGGGGGCAGCGTTGATAGGAACGTTCCAAGCGCTCATAGAAGGAAACTTTGGTCACATAGCCCTTTCTTCCGTCGGGGCGTGGGCGCAAATGAGCGAGATGTTAAAAAAGTGCGCTCTGATGCGGACTATTGCGAGACGCTCGTCCACCGGAGTGAACGACAGTACTTCGCGACGGAGTTTCTCTCCCACAACAAATCCGACAGCGAATTTGCGCTCCTTAACTTGGCAGCTGTAGTAGGAGTCGCAAGGTGCTCCACGACGTTTTCTGGCCTTGCCCGTCCATCGCATCTCTTGGATGGCAGTGATATCAGCCTTTACTTTCACGAGGGCATCAACCAGCCGGGCAGAGGCACCTTCCCCATTAAGGGACCGGACATTCCAGGTGCATGCCCTCAAATCATATTCCTTGTTTCGTTTGCAGGGGTCGTCATCAGTAAAGGAAGTTCTCATCCGAGGCTTTGTTGCTGTTTTCATTGGGGTCGCTTTTTAAATGGCGGGTCCCAAACCCAGCGCACAACTAGCTATCCTGGAATGCTTCTCCTTCTCACGTTAGCTCACTCCCGAACGGGTCTTCGGAAGCTACCCAGAGGATACGTGGGCTAATCCCGGACGTTGTGAGCTGCATGAACCATATGCAGAAGGATCGTCCTGGCCACTCCCGAGAGAATGGCGATCAGTAACTTTCCCTATTTGCGTGGACTTCTACACATGGAACCATCCTCCTTCATTATGTAACCTTTTAAAATATGAATAAAGCCGAATTGTAATTGCAGTTGAGCTGCCCAAAATATTTTTTTTTTTGTTTTTGTGTGACAATTATCGCCATTCTTGGTATTCTGTTGTTCTCGTGGGTTACCCTAGAAAACTATTATGGGTGTAAATGTAGTCCTTATATTAGTGGGATTGCAAGAGATGAAGTCATTTGTTAACTAGATAATTGTTGAGTTATATCTTCAAAAAGCTTTAAAATAATTTTTAGTTCTTTCAAATTATCAATTTCACTTCTGAAAGGCTGTGGTTGATTGTATCTTTTATTTCAATAATTCGAGCATCTCATTCCATAGCAATTATTCTACTTAGCAGTCACTCCTTCTTGACTAACTTTCAAGGGTTTGTCAGTGAATTTTTTTGCGAAAAGTTTTGCAGTAGCAGTGGTGCTAGATTTAAAATATCTTACAATCATCCTAACATCTTTTTGGAAGTAAAGGGACTTCGTGTATTTTTAAACAATCTTGAACAACTAAGTTGACTGAATGTACAAAACATAGCAGATAACGCTTTTTCAAAAGCTCACAAGCCTTCAGCAGAGAAGATGCATTATCGGGGGCAATACAACTGGTAGAAGCCACTAGAAGCTCCACTCTTCGAATATTTCTGACAGCGATACCTCAATATTTTCTGCTGAATGGCTTGCTTGGTCAAGCAGGGCTTTGGTTGATAAGACCTTGCATTTTAAATTTAATTCGCTGTCAATACAGCGACAAATAGCAGCCAAATAGGATTCCATAAACTTCGAGCTTCATAATTCGCAATTAACTGCAACGTACTCTACCTTGAGTTCATTGTTTAGTTCTATTTTAAATGTTTCATATCGATTTCAAAGTACAATTTTTATATGGAAGGCGATGTAGAGGATCCAAAACATTATTTAAACGAACATTCACAATACTGAATGGGAGGAAATCTTTAAGAGGTTAGGGTAATAATTTATGTATTTAAATTTAATCAACCGACTCCGAACCGCAGATATTTTTATGAGGAGCTTTTTCATGGCAGAAATACACTCGGAGGTTTGCCATTGCCTGCCGAGGAGCGACCGCTGTTAGAAAAATGTTTTTCTTAATATTGTTGTTTCACCGAGATTCGAACCGACGTTCGCTCTGTGAATTGCGAATGGCACTCACGCACCAACCCATTCAGCTACGGCGGCCGCCGATTAGTTTGATAAAAAATAAAGACGATTTCTACGTAAAAATAGGCACCGGATTCGAAAAAGTCGATGCAAAAACATTTCTATTAAAATCTAAAGAATCATCTGTTTCTTAGACCACCTCACATCATCCCTTAAGATATGCTGTAAATTGAGAAAATGCTCTCTAACGCACTGGATTGATTCTTTTTTAATTTCATTTGAAATGTTTAGCAAAACCAACCACTTCCACTAGTGTCCATCAGTCCTTCATGATGACAATAGAAATCACTGTCACATTTTTCTGGAGCGTATACGTGCAGACAAAGCCAAAAATGACGCTGTTAAATGTCACGTTAAATGTGAAAATGAGTGAAAAGGAAATGAAAAAAGTTAAGTATGACAAAGAAGAAAAAAAAAACCTGTGGGATTTCTCGAAGCGGAAGTGCCGCAAACAGGGCATCCACTGTCATTTTTAGACAATTTCTTTAACGGAAGTGAGCGCAGAAGGCGTTGTAGTGGAAACGTGCCAAAGGTTGCCTCAAAAGCTGTGAAAAGGCAGTAAAATACAACAAAGGCGGCTTAAACGCATCAAAATGACAACAAAAGAAGGCCGGCAAGCAAATGGTAGGAAAATTGAAAAACACAAAGCACAAAGCCTAAAATGGAAAGTGATATCAAATTATAGATAGAATGGGAAGGGGAGGACGTGCAGTGGAGTGGCTGGAGTCCAAAACTGGATGACTGGATAGGCCGACACCGATCAAGTGGCTCGCCCAGTCCATTAGCAAGCCACAAACATCATCGAGTGCGGCTAGTAAAGTAGACAAAGCAGAAGGGAGAGAAAAGCAAATATGGCTTTAGAAAAATGTTGCGCTCAAAAACAAAACCGAAAATACAAAGCAAATAAGAAGCAAAAAAATTGCGGTCACAGCCGACACGAACGACAAGCGTGAGATAGGAACCAAAAGCAACAAAACACGAAGAACACAAAGTGAAACAACAACAACTATAAACTACAACAACAAGAAAAACAGGAAAAATTGCAAACCGCAAAACAACGCAAAGAGCGAACAAAAGCACCTTTGCAACAAAAACCAAAACGAAATCATCAACAAACAACAAATTGAGAACAAGAATTTTGGGTCAGCAGCTATAAAAATAACTCAAAAAAATATTTACGTATAGTTTACTGTAACTACCTACGTAGCATTCAAGCGGAATAAAAAAAGTTGTGGGGTGAAAGTTAAAAACCTGAAAAAATGCGCTGCCACTTCTCCGCTTGCTCGCCTTTTGCGTCGAGAAAATGTGGCATGAATGAATTGCAGCAATGCGGGGTTGACGCTTTTGTTGTCGCAACTACATAAACACATACATAAAAAAACAACAATAACAAAAACAGCAAAATGTGGAAAAGCACCAACAGTCAGTGCGACAATTTTTCCGTCCATCCTTATGTTGTTTTTGTTGCTGTGGTTGCTGTCAGCTGCAAAAGTGTGCGGGCTTTAATGTTGCAAACAAAGTTGGTAGGACTAAAATTAGGCTAAATAAATATACATGCATGTATGCATGGATGTTGCATGTATTTGTGTATAAAGCACGGCGACGCCGAGGCAGCCAAGCATCGTAAAGCTGCAACAGCCAAACGCCAGCAGCAGAGTCGACGCTGATATGTACTTGTATGCGTGAGAATGTGTGAATGTAAATACGTCCAACTATTGCTACCTCTACTACTGCTGAAGTTTGTGGTGACGCTAACGACGAGTTGAAAAGGAAATTGGAGGTGGCAGCGATGCGCCCACTTTGACTGCCGCAATGAAAGTGAAAATTTCTGCAGATATTCATAGGAGTACATAAGCAGCCAGGCGTACAGTTAACCAGCATAAAAATGAGCCACAAACGCCTTTGGGAGGAAGAGTGAGATAGCGTACGGGTATTCGCTTTCTTTTGCTAACAATCCTGATCTGCCCAAACAGTCACAGCTGCAGATGAATAATTTGTGGCACATAAAGATGAGCGCTAACTCAGAAGCAATTCATTCAACGTATTCATTTTACTCCAGCCAACTAATTTTGATTTCCCGCCGAATTTCTGCAGCTCACTGAGTTCTGTTTTCAATCTGTTTCCTCTTCATTCATAAGCTGTCACTGAACTGATTTTCTCAAACATTTTCTTCAATTATTTATCTCATTTAGAGTTATTTATTGTTAATAATTTTATTATTACTCCATACTTTCAGTCATATCGCCTTACCTTAAGCATTTCCCGAAGTGAAACTTTTAGCCACTGCAGGAAACTGCAGAGCCAACGAACTGACACCCTTGAGGTGCCTTCGCCTTGCAAATAGTGGGTAGTAAATTTCTTAATTCTTGTGGTCTCCTCTTGGACAAAAGTAAATGGAACCATCTTTGAGAATACTCGTACTGGCTTCTAAGATTGTTCAGTGCACACAGGCGCAAATCGTAGGCGGTCGCGGAAGCTTCTACAGCTAATAAAATCGCTTCTCCCACCCGTGGTCGAACGCTCCCTGGTGAAAATCCAAGCACTGGATTAAAAAAATTGTAACTAGCTTCTGATGCAACTGTGAAGGGGATAAAGAGGTGGCCGCATTTTAGCATTTATTTCTCAGATTCCAATGTCGGCCTGAGCATAAGATGTAGACCGCTTAACTATTATTTTTACGCAAAATATTAGAAGAAAATATAACCACGAAACGTTTACTGCTCGCTGAGATACCGGACTTTGAATTGGAAAACATCGTTTTGTCCTTGTACATCAATATACCCTTATCCTATGATCCCACAATTGGTTTCTATCGTACTTTTTGTTTTTTCTCATCCTCGACATAAATTGAAAAACACCGGAATAAAAAGCTTTGGTGGTTTTTTTTTATGACTAATATCTCGCGAGCCTTTAATAACCCCATATATTCACAAAACCAGTACAAAGCTTCAACTCATTTATCCAGCCGATACTTTCATTCAATTGAATTTTTTAAAAATTGAAGAATCCTTTTTGGTACTAAACGCACACAATCACTGTCGGGATGACAACAAAAATGTTTTCTCAGATTTTTCCGCATATTTATGACAAACGTTGTTCAAACTTACGAAAAAGAAATAAAGAAATTTCTAAAAGAAAAAAAAAATTAAAAACTTTTTCTCAAAACAACATGACGCTGGCATTAGAGTGCCTGGCGCCTAAACTGACCATGCTATATCCTCACATTTATTATTTTATTCTTTGTTATTCTTTATTAAGCTTAAACAGCTAAGGGCATTATTTTCCTAGTGGAGTGTGTGAAGGGTTTTTCAAGTTCGAGTTTCTATTTTCGGTGTTTTGACATGTGTTAAGTTGTTCGCTCGAAAACCCTATTAAATAATTAGAATTGAAGATCCCGATACCCCAATCGTTGACGACGGAATTGTCGTTCCGCTACCCGACCATGACGAGGTGAGACTAGCATTAACGCGGCTAAAGAACAACAAAGCCGCGAGCGCCGACAGACTGTCGGCTGAGCTATTCAAACATGGCGGCGAGCAGCTGGTAAGGTGCATGCTAGGGGTGGGATTATTTTCGAATAATATTCGAATAAACATTATTCGAATAAAACGAATAATACTATTCGTTTCAAATAATTCGAATAGTTCATTATTCGAATACCTTACTATTCGAATACCTCACTATTCGAATACCTTACTATTCGTATACCTTACTATTCGAATACCTCACTATATATTCATTTACATCAGGGAGAAAATGCTTTTAAAAATATAAAAATTACATTGGCCCTTCTCATGGTGCATGCACTTGTACATAAACCGATTAGTAGTCCGCTAATCTAAATAAATATTTACCAAAAATATTCGAATAGTGAAGTATTCGAATAGTGATGTATTCGTATAGTAAGGTATTCGAATAGTGAGGTATTCGAATAGTGAGGTATTCGAATAGCATTATTCGAATAAACGAATAAAAAATTCGAATAAATATTATTCGAATTACGAATACCTCTCGAATAAAAGATTTTATTATTCGAATAATTTTTATTCGAATAGTCCCACCCCTAGTGCATGCATCAGCTTCTATAAAATATATGATCGGATGAAAGCATGCCTGCCGATTGAAGTTTAAGTGTTAGTTTAGTTTATGGTGGTAGTCGGTCCGTATGACCAACTCACTTAGACCTTACAGGTCCGTTGTGATACTACTGTGCGACACGGGAACCGTGTTTATTTACTTTCATGAAAGCATTTTGAGGCTCTCATGAAGCGCAGGATTGGTCTAATCCCCGCGTCAGATAGTTCTGTAAGAGAATTGAAAAAGTGTTTACCTAGACAACCTGCACTGATTTTAGCAAAGGCTGGACAAATGCAAGGGAAGTGCTCTACTTTTTCTTCCTCCTCCTCATCTCTACAGCTTCTACAATATTCATGGGAGAATACTCCTAGTCTCAAGGAATGCCTGCCAAATAGCCAATAGCCGGTTATACAAGTCACGGCCTTCGAGATACATTCTGTTGAGAGGCTAAAAATTACTTTGCCTTTTTCTTGTTGCGGTCATAGTAGCTTAGCTGTTGCCCATGTATCTTCATCTCTCCATGACCTATTGTCCTTTTGGATAATGTTGTTTTTGATTATTAGTTTACTCGTGGCCATAGATATCCCAATGGTACTTTTGTCACTGAGCAGTTGAAGAGCAATACCTTTCCTGGCTAGCTCATCGGCTTTACAATTTCTCTCAATATCTCTGTGCCACGGAACCCAAATAAGGCTGACCTTGAATTCGACGCTAATATCATTTACGGCTAACTGGCATTCCCGTTCTACCTTTGATCTTAGTAAAGCCGCATTCATTGATTTAATGGCCGCTTGGCTATCCGAGAATATATTTATAGTCGTTTTTGTTACGGCATGCATATTTAGGTATGTAGCCACTTCTTTTATGCCTAACACCTCTGCCTGATAGACGCTGCAGTAGTCTGGTAGTCGAACAGATAGTTCCAGTCCTAATTCCCGCGAAAGTTTAAGTGTGCTCTGAGCAAACCATAAGAAGGGTGATTGATCCTGTAATATGTGGCAATTATCGCGGGATTGGTCTTCTAAATACCGCCTGTAAGGTTCTAGCCAGCGTGTTGTGTAAAAGGCTGAAGCCCACCATCAACAAGCTGATTGGACCTTATCAGTGTGACTTTAAACCTGGAATGTCAACAATTGACCAGATATACACAATATGCCAAATCTTGGAAAGGACCCATGAAAGGGGAATCGACACACACCATCTTTTCGTCGACTTCAAAGCAATATTTTATAAGAGCGTGCAATTGTTGGGGTATGCCGATGATATTGATATTATCGACCTTAATAACCTCGCTTTTAGTTCTGCCTTCTCCAAACTGGATAAAGAGGCGAAGCGAATGGGTCTGGTATTTCTCAATTTCCTATTATATGAATCACTAATGTCAACAATTCTAATTACTAAAATTAGTTTGGGCTAAAAGGCTAAAAGGCATCTGTGTAATATTCACTTTACTTGCTTCTGGCTGATATTTTTCACCTAACCACCTTCGCTTTCCGAAAAAAGCAAGTTCATGATTCCGTTCACAAGTATTCCGATCAATTTTTTTTATCCCGAAACGAGCAGATGTTTTGCTATTGATCGCATTTAGTCAGCAAACTTTCATTCACAAATAATCACGTATGGATAATCCACTGCTAAATAAAACACATTTACTTACATATTACATAAAAATAGGTTCTAGCCATTTCTCTGCTCTTCCTGATTTATTTGCCTTCTATTTACTATTCCTCCCCATTCCCTAAGCCCGCATCAATTGCCTGTAAGCAAACAATTTCAATTCCTTTGCTTCAAAAGTAAACATCGAATCGTGGTTGACACAATTTTGACTAGCTTTAAGAGGCAGTCAGATATCGCACGTAAAGTGAATAGCCAAAAGTTAGCCACCAAGTAATTTTATGAAAACAAAAAGTTGCTTTCATAAAGTACTTTGCATGCATGGCGTAGCTGCTTCTGTATTACTTTCCGAATTTCTTCATTTTTGCAAGCTTGCTGAAAGCACTTTCCTTGGCCAGTCTGATGACATCCTTTAGTACAAATAGGCCGGAGCTTGCAAGTGCGGCATGAAATGCGCACAAATGTATGCAAAGTAGTAGGTTGGAAATATTAGTGGGAGTATGTGGTTTGATTTGTGAAAAATACATTTATTTTTGAAGGATTATGTTCCATTTGTATGCTTGCTGTCTATTGAAATAGTAAGTCGGGCAGGTGGAGTCATTGTTTCATGGTAAAAACATGTGCGCAATAAGGTTACCTTTTAAATAATGTGGATCGCAAATGCTTGACATATAAATTTGCAGTTATTTAACATAACTAAGACAAACCTACCTGCTTTCCAGGTATGAAAGAATAGAGCGTGCTATTTTGTTGAAAGGAAGTGAAAATACTATAACATTTTTATATTCATAGTAAAAATGGGGCAACCAGAGCAATTTGCAACATGCCTGGGTACACATCCACACATACAGGCACCTGGGTTCGCAATAATAGCAGAGCGATATATGAGAACTTAAAATTATAATGCAAAACAGAAATATTGATGGAATAAATTTTTTTACTATAATCTAATACGAGGGGTGCCTTTTATATGTCGGGATTATAGAACAAAAACAAATTTTAATCATCAAAAATCACTTTATTGTTTTTCAAAATATTCTCCATGAAGATCTATACACTTTTGCATGCTTTTGAACCAATTGTCGAAGCACTTTTGCCACTCTGAATGAGGTACCTCCAAAACATGCATTCTGAATGCCGCAACCGCTTCTTCAGGTGTCGAAAAACGTTGACCTCTCAGTTTGTTTTTTACGTACGGGAATAAAAAAGTCATTCGGTGCCAAGTCAGGACTATACGGCGGATGATCCATTAATTCGATGTTTTGGGTGCTCAAAAATGCAGTTGTTTGAGCCGATGTGTGGCAGCTCGCATTGTCCTGGTGAAGAGTGATCCGTCTTTGGCACGAAAATGTTCACGATTTAATTCCATTTTTGGACCGAGATGAATCTTTTAAGTAACTGTAAACAACACAAATAGTGCTGGTATTTCAAAACGTTCCGAGTACGTAAAAACCAAAAAATGTCAAACTTTGCGATACAGCTGTCAGTTGCCAGATTGCAACACCAGGGTTGCCAAATCCCGAAATATAAAAGGCACCCCTCGTAAATAATTCAATGGCATTAATTTTTTGAATATGATATCCGGCATATGTCTGCTGCGGCCTCATTCGATCAGCCCAATTTTTGACTACTTTTTCCAATAAATGTGGCCGTTTGGCGCCAATTGTGGTTTGTATATTGAAATAAATCGGTGGTTAAGCGCGCTGGCTGGCAAGATGCGCCGCCTTATTGGAACCAAATGTCGTCGTTGTTCAGCTGATTAATTTTTGGAAACACACATTCAGTCAGCACAGCTCGATAGCAATCGTCATTCGCCGAAACGTCATTTCGAAATAAATAAGGACCGATGAGGCCGTCAGTGCTCTGTGAACTTTGCCAACAGATTTATTTTTTCACAATTTCGAAGTGTTTTTCTGGCGTTAAATGATTAATGATGACTTGCTAAACCTTACTGAATGTCAGCATAGTTTGTTGATTTATTTTTTTCAATGTTTTACACGTTTTGGTTGTTGGTTTTTGGTTGTCATATTTTACCGATAGATTTAAGTGCTTTAACTAACTGGTGCAGTACCTGCTGATGGTAGCAGAAAAATGAAGACACCTTACCTGCTTGTAAAAATATATACATACATATACTGGAGGGAGACTTGGCTGCTCTTTCAATTTCTCAGAAGTAGCTTCCTACCCCCTAAAAATACATTTTTAAGAATTGGAACTCCACAAGTATTTATCTTACTAAATAGAAAAATCACTGCAATCCGTACCCAGGCACACCTATTAATTTGTCTAAAGATGGGAATCAACAGGTTTTGATAATTAATATATTACACAACAATTATTTCTTCAATTTAAATTTGTTTAGGCATTTTATCATCCGACCAATAGAGTGCCCTTTATCAACAGAGATGATAAATTTAAATAAAATAAACTTATTTCGGTTTCCCAGAATTCTAAGCAACCGTGACACTCTTTCAAAATTACAATTTGAACTCAACTTAACGAGCAGCGGTTTGCTGCTTGTAAACAAGTTTAACTGCTACTTGAAGGAATGAAATTAGGTTCACCGACACGATAAAGTAGCCTGTAGAGTTAAAGATTAGTTGAGAAACTGCCCTTTAATCTCGTAATATATCGATTATCCGTATGTTTTGTAAAGTTTTCATTCCTTAAAAAAATGTTCTTCTGGTCCTCAAAAATTATTCTATTTCAACCATCATCCCCTATCATCGCCAAATTTCCTGCCTCTGAACAGTCCAATAAGGCGTGAGTTCTATGTAACTGAATGCTAGATCTGGAGAAAAACGAGGGTGTTTGAGCAACTCGTAGCTCACAGCACATTTTTAGAAACTTCAGCTTTGAATGAAAGAAAAAAATTTTCAGTGAGGACTCTTTGCATTCCTATGATCACTACTAAATCTTGAAACTTTGTGGAATATAATCCCTTAATGATTCCTTTTGAGGTGTCATGCATTCTATCGCGTACATTTGTTTAAGGCACCGGTACTTAATGACGGTTCTTATTTATTTTTTCTCGATTTTAATTATAAATCATCAACCGCCACATCAAGTTGGGCTCCCTGCGGTGAGGCAGAGGCTTAATTGGTAGTTTGATTTCTCCATTCGGAAAATTAACTCATCAGGAACAAAGAGGGAAGTTTCATATGGTCACGCTATTGATGTCCCGTCAATCGTCCATACGGAGAGCAAAGTACCGACGATAGCCTCATTGCGGCCTATGTTTGTATCCCATCCTGACCACTCTTAAAATTAATAAAAGAACATGCAGCGGATAACCGAGAACCCAAAACAAAATTAGGGATTGCTTATTCAGGGATTGCTTCCAGAGCAATGCGGACACTTGTTGACTCTAATAATCCCAATCCTGCGTAAGGGCATATTGGGGATGACATTCCGTGCATATCTGGCGCAGATAACAGACCAGCCCTCACAATTAGGCATTCGAGTGGCAAAGCAAGACCTGTCTAAAGACTGACTTTGTCGCCCCTGTCACTTCACATTTATACCAAATGTAAAATTACTACATTGAAGGTGATTTCAGAGCAGATTAACTAGCGGGAAACCATACCTCCTAATAAAAACATCAGAAACAAAAATAATTTTCGGTACGAAGATCAAACCACATAAAACTTGGTTAATTAATCCTATTTGATTTACATTGTTGTGGGTCTGACTGCGCCTGCAAGTATTTTTTAAAAAATAATTACATTTGCTGTTGACTTGAACTAATGGAAGATAGGCCAGTAAAGATGAGTTAACTCTGTTTCGAAATGGCAACAATTTCAAGTGAATTTGCGGATTTAGGTGAGAAACATTGCTAGAGTTTGATCTTAACAGAAGATGAGATGATAAGTACCCACAATGCAGATGCACTGCGGAAAAATCCTTTCAAATGTTGCTTTCGAAAACACAAACTCCATATGAAATTTTGCAAATTCATTTATGAAGTCAGCGTACCAAAACATTTTGCGAATATGAATTTAAATTTTTAACTCATTTGTATTCTCATGCATGTGACTCACATAAATTACTTCCAAATTCCGTATGAGAAAAATACTATTTTCGTTGCCTAATAAAATTCCAGTTAAGCAATGAACATAGAAATGTAAATCAAAACAAAGCAATTTGGAAAGTTTTCTCTAGTTTGCTGCAATTCCTTAAGGGCCTAAGAAATGCTAACAATGTCAACACAGATTCACAGGCAAACATATGCATTCACATGCAAACATTTGCTATTGCTCGCACTCTGCCAGAAAAATCTGTACTTGAGAGGTGGAGACTTTGCCCAGTGCCCTGGTAGTGATGCATTGCGAATCAGAGGCAAACTGATAGCGACTGCTCGTTAAGAAAAAAAAATAGGAGGCATCAAAAATATATGGTATATAAATACATATGGCCTAGAGGAGAGGAGAGGCGGAAGGTTCCAGACACTCTCCGTAGTCTAATGCAAAGAACCTCAAAATACATAGATACCAAGGGCAAAACGTGCGGCTTAAGCTTCAATGCCACCAAGACGGAGCTAGTGTTGTTTACAAGAAAATGCAAAAGGCCCTTCGGCTTCCAATACTCAACGGAACTGTTCTGATGGTCGGTGACACCGAAAGCTACCTTGGTTTAACACTTGATAGGAAACTTTCTCGGATGCTGAATGTTCAGCACAGAGTAAACGAGCTTACCACTGCTCCCTATTCATGTAAAACAACTGTAGTTTTAAAATGGGGCGTAGCCCCCAAAATAGTTCACTGGCTATTTACAGCCATTGTCACACCAATTACGACCTACGAAGTTCTAGTCTGGTGACCAGCCCTTGATAAGAAAACGTCAATCAAGAGGCTAGATAGTAATCAAAGAGTGGCTAGCCTCAGTATTACTGGGACGCTGAAAATAACGCCAACTTCAGGTCTAAATGTTATGCTGCCTAGAGCTGCAGAGAACTAGCTGCCAAAGCAGCGTTAATATTGAGGGAGTCATCGTTGCTCAAGACCAACAACCAGGGACCCTCGAGCATACTTCTGATGTTTTTTGTATTCCTAACACCACTGACTTTTGTGACTCGGTGAATAGATAACTAGACAGGCCTTACACAATCCATTTTCTATCCTGAGAGACCTAGGAAAATAGTATAAGAAGTAATGGAGACGAGGTCAGTATATACATATAATGATGGCTCAAAACTCAATGGTTAAGTGGGAGGTGGTGTATACTCCGAACATATCCTTTCGCTTGCTTGATCATTGCAGCGTATTCCAAGACAAAATCTTACCAATCTCAGAAATCCTTTTAGTGCTAAATAAAAACGTAGTCACAGTTAGGGAAATCTACATTTAGTCCTCTCTTAAATCGCTCCTATCATGTAAACATTCGTCTAAGACAGTAAAAGAGAGTTAGAAATTGTTGAAAATACTTGTTCATTATACTTGTTCACATTTTTTTATGAAAAAGTACTGAACTGCTTACTACTTGTACTTCTGACTGCAAAAGGAAAACACATTCATTCAGAGGTAGTGGTTAGTCATCCCTACAGGCCACACTAGAATATCATGCGCACATGTTGTGGAAGTGTGAGTGTATGTGAGGCAGTTTTGTGGGGATTTCAGAATAGTTGAATATATTAATGAGTTTTGTTTTGCCAGCTATAGCTGCTTTGGTTGCCGGCTGCTGATGCTTGCTTCGAATATACTCGTATGTGTATTATTTGAAAGTGGTTATAAATTTGAAAGCACACACTTAAACTTTTATTAGATAAATGCAATATTTCGCTTAAAATATAAATGCAATAGTTTTAATGCACATTCTCACACCAAGAAAATTCACTAATACTAAACTGATGAGGTTCTTAAGCATTTTAATCCATGACTAGTTCCCTTCATTTCTTCTCCATATAATCAACCAGAGAATTCTAACAACGATGCTCTAAGAAGAGGCAATTGTCCAAAGTTACATTTGCCTTTCGATACGGCGAAGCTAGCACTTAATGCGACAAATGGTTCGAAGTATAGTAACTAAAAGTATGGTGGTACCTCGGCTTTATAGCGTTGAACGAACGATACCAATCTAGACAGTTTGGCAGCAATAAGAAAACAGGTTCTAATTTATTCTTCACGAGTCATCCAATGTAACAATCATAAGAAGAGAAGGTTAAGAAGCAGGTCACTATTTAAACTCCGTATTATAATTATTAGTGGAGTTGGTACCCACTCATGCAGTGATGGACAAAAGTATATATTGTACTGGGTGGGCCATGTAAAGTTTGCTTCTTGAATTGGCTATACAAAAAATAATCAATATTTTTTCAAACTTTTTTTTTTTATTTTCAAGATTGAACATTGTCATTTATGAATGAAAAATAATATCGTTCAAATGACCGCCACGACTCGCTTTACAGTAGGCCATTCGATCAACCCAATTTTTATGCACATTTTCGATTGTTTGGGTTCCAATTTCATGAATGGCAACTTCGATTTTTTTAAAGCACCAATCGCCTCTGGATGGTTCGCATAGCATTTGTCCTTAACGGCTCCTCACAAAAAATAGTCCAACGGGCTTAAATCACAGCTCCGGCCAATTGATATCGGAATTTCGGCGGAATATTCGGTTTTCAAAAACGGTAGTGTGACAAGTTGCACCGTCCTGTTGAAACCAAATGACGTCCATGCCATCCTCTTCAATTTTTGGAAACAACTCGTTGTGTATGTCCCGGTAACGCTCGCCGTTTACTGTAACCGCGGTTCCTCGCTCATTTTCGAAAAAAAATGGCCCGATGATGCCGCCAGACCAAAAACCGCACCAAACAGTGACTCGTTGTGGATGCATTTGCTTCTTTACAGTAACGTGCCCCAATTTTGCTTATTGACGTAGCCACCGACGTGAAAATTAGCTTCATCAGAAAAGTAGAAGGAGACTCACCACTTTGGAAAGAGGTTTTCAATATTTCCCAACTTTGTTCAAGCGTATAGCGTCCCATTTCGTAATTGTCAAACCTTTAACTAAATTATGAACACATTTGAAATGTCATTTGTGTTACCATTCTCAAAAAAATAGGTGGTTCAAAAAGCAAACGCTATATGGCCTACCCTTTATATACCCCCAATATCTATTGCTTCTAAAGTCCAAAGCATTTATTTGAAAGTTTGTTGATACAGTTTTATTTGAAACCTTTTTATCACAATAAACCGAAAAAAATCCATTCTTCAACATAAACGAACAAAGTTTAAGTCCTTCTTGCTTCTTTACTAATATTCAGTTTAGTTGTGATTTTGGCGAAAATAAATACCAGTTCACGTAAGAAATATGGATATACAAAATAGAAAAGAAAACGTCATACGGTGAAATTTCAAGAATTTTAAACTTGAACCGACCAATATTACAGACCATTGTAAAAAACTTGAAGAATATTGGTTCTAGCAAAAATGAGCCGCGAGTGGCCGCCCAATGAAATAAAACGCCCAATGAAATAAAACTGAAATAAAACTGTATCAACACATCTTTCAATAAACTTTTTGGACTTTCAAACCAACTATATAGTATTGTATATTTAGTAATTGTTTTATTGCACGTGAGTGCGAAGAGCTTGAGATGCTGGCCAATAGGAACAACACTCGAAAATTCTACCAGAAAGTTCGGCGGCTTACAGGTTTCAAGACCGGGGCGTTTTCCTGTAAGAGCAAAAACGGAGATCTGGTGACCGACATCCAGATCATTCTTAAATTATGGAGGGAACACTTCTCGAACCTATTAAACAGTGATAGCTGCTCATGTCACAGAGAATGTGAAGACCCCGGTACCCCAATCGTCGGCGACGGAATTCTCGTTCCGCTACCCAACTATGACGATGTGAGAATAGCGATAACGCGGCTAAAGAACAACAAAGCCACGGGCGGCGACGGACTACCGGCTGGGCTATTCAAACATGGCGGCGAGCAGCTGGTAAGGTGCATGCATCAGCTCCTATGTAAAATATGGTCGGATGAAAGCATGCCTGCCGATTGGAATTTAAGTGTGCTCTGCCCAATCCATAAGAAGGGCGATCCTGCAATCTGTGCCAATTACCGCGGGATAAGACTTCTAAAAATCGCCTATAAGGTTCTAGCGAGGGTATTGTGTGAAAGGCTGAAGCCCACCGTCAACCAACTGATTGGACCTGATTGGAATACGCCAAATATTGCAAAATACCCATGAAAGGAGAATCGACACACACCATCTTTTCGTCGATTTCAAAGCTGCATTCGACAGTACTGAAATGAGTTATCTGTATGCCGCGATGTCTGAATTTGGTATTCCCGCAAAACTAATACGGCTATGCAAGATGACGTTGCTCAACACCAGCAGCGCCGTCAGAATTGGGAAGGACCTCTCCGAGCCGTTTGATACCAAATGAGGTTTCAGACAGGGTGACTCCCTGTCGTGTGACTTCTTTAACCTGATGTTGGAGAGGGTCGTACGAGCCGCAGAACTTAATCGCCCAGGCACAATTTTTTATAAGAGCGTACAATTGTTGGCGAATGCCGATAATATCGACATCATCGGCCTTAACAACCGCGCTGTTAGTTCTGCCTTCTCCAAAATGGATGAATAGGCAAAGCGAGTGGGTCTGGTGGGGAACGAGGACAAAACGAAGTACCTTCTGTCTTCAAACAAGGACGTCACTGGTGACAGTTAAGATTTCGAGGTTGTAAAAGACTTCGTATACTTAGGAACCTGCATTACCACCGATAACAATGTCAGCCTCTTGCCAACAAGTGCTACTTTGGACTAAGTAGGCAACTGAGCAGTAAAGTCCTATCTCGACGAACAAAACTAACACTCTACAAGACTCTCATCATGCCCGTTCTAACGTATGGTGCAGATGCATGGACGATGACAACATCCAATGAAGCGACGGTTGGAGTGTTTGAGAGAAAGATTCTGCGTAAGATTTTTGGACCTTTGCACGTTGGCAACGGCGAATATCGCAGGCGATGGAACGATGAGCTGTATGATCGTTACGACGACATAGACATAGCGCAGCGAATAAAGATCCAGCCACTACGTCGACAGGGTCATGTCGTCCGAATGGATACAAACCCTCCGGCTTTGAAAGTATTCGATGCGGTACCGGCTGGTGGTAGCATTGGAAAGATCATTTGGAGAAGGACCTGGCTTCACTTGGTGTGTCCAATTGGTGCCGGTTAGCACGAGAAAGAAACGACTGGCGCGCTTTTTTAAACTCGGCTAAAATCGCGTAAGCGATTATCGCGCCAATTAATAAGAAGAGGAAGAAGATAATGAAGAAAAATTTTCCGAACAAATTATTGAATATCGTCTTTCTTAAAGTAATACTAATTTCCTGCTTGAACCATTACCAAACTGTACCAAGTAATACCTTTGAGTTCCAGTTTCATCTGTCGAAGCAGGGAGGATATTTAGCAAACCGGGTTAATTATCAATGATAAACACATCAAACTTAAGGCAACAAAAGTCGACAAGCTGATTTTTTTTTATAAAATTGTTTTGTAAACTCATACGTACATCTCAAAAGCATGTAAAAAATTATTACAGCGCATTAAAAGCTTTAATATGTTGCTTTAAATTTGGTCGATAGTATGGATATATGAAGGGTGTGTGTTAGGCCGGGTCGATTTGTGGGGAGGCAAAAAAATCGGCCATTGCTCTGTGAAAATCATATTCTAGGGACCAAAATAAGAAACTTTGCAGAAGTAACCATACCGCTAAAACGAATTCTGATATCCCCCAATTTGGGTCGAACTTTTAGTGTCTTTTGTGGGGAGGCAAACAAATCGCCCATTGCTCTGTGAAAATCATATTCTAGGGATCAAAATAAGAAACTTTGCCGAAGGAACCCTGCCTCTAAAACGAATTCTGATGACCCCCAATTTGGGTCGAACTTTTTAGTTTCTTTTCTCATGTAAAGGCCAAAAATTGAGATATTTTTAAATGATTGTATGGGGAACCCCCCAGGGGAGTTCCAGGGGGTGTCCCACTGGCATGGGTGGATCGGCCGTCCATAGTTAGTGGGGGTCGGTCATACATTTGGACTCGATTGGAGCACTCTAAATGGGTCAAAGTGGGATTTTTCGTTCGACCCAAGTTGGGGGACATCAGAATTCGTTTTAGAGGTATGGATCCTTCGGCAAAGTTTCTGATTTTGATCCCTAGAATACGCTTTTCACAGAGCAATGAGCGATTTTGAAATCGACCCGCCCTAATATATATATATATATTTGAATTTTTTCAAGCAAACTGGGTGAAGCAATTTGAAGGAAAATAGTAATCAGTAAAAATCACAGAACAGAATTCGTCAGCAAAATATTAGAAATCGGCTTAGTTGTACATCAGAATTTCTAGAAGCATTTTTCGTATTTTAGAGATTATTCATTTCCATTCCAATAAATTGGGAGTTTGAAGTTATTAAAAATTTGTTAAATACGTTGTCAAAACTGGTCGTGAATATTATGTTATCGGTTTTTCGCGGACTGTATAAACCTCAAGGCTTCTATATGATTAACAACGGCCACTTCAATCAGTTGTTCCATATTGAGTTAAAATTTAATGAACTACATCGCCTTACAAAAATTAAAATTTTCGAAATTTTGCTAAAACTTTGGCGATTTTTCACACTATATGTATTAGTTTCAAAACCATATTTTTGTAATAGACTACAAAATCGAGTAAATAACTTCTACTCAAATATGAACGAGACGTTATCAATATAACGGTCCGCGGATGACATATGGCAAAAATAAATTTTTTGTTTTTTGGTAGGACTGTTGTAAGCTTACATGGCAAATTTCAGCGTGATATGTCACATAGTTTGTTTTCTGTGCTACTGTAAACAAGTTAAGCTCGAGTGTGTTTTTCGAATTTAACGATGGAAATTCAAGTTGAACAAAGAATTTGTTTGAAATTTTGTTATTCCAACAAAATTTCGGCTTCAGACGCCTTAAAAATGTTGCAGACAACCTATGGGGACTCTGCTCTATCGCGTTCACATGTTTTCCAGTGGTACAAATGGCGCTCCCCGGAAGAGCCGAAACCCAAAAAACCACGCCAAAGTCGCTCAAAAATTAAGGTTATGCTGACTGTTTTTTTTCGATTACGAAGGTGTGGTGCACTCGGAGTTCCTTCCGCAAGGTCGATCGGTTAACGCTGAGTATTATTTAGACGTTTGAAAGCGTTTGCGCGAGAACATTCGTCTTAAAAGGAAGGAATTGTGGGACAACAAGTCATGGTTCTTGCATCACGATAATGCACCAGCTCACACAACACGTCTTGTTCGCGATTATTTGAGCAAAAATAATGTTAATATCGTTCCGCAAGCACCGTATTCGCCTGATATGGCTCCATGTGACTTTTTCCTGTTTCCCAAGCTCAGGTTGCCGCTCCGTGGAAAACATTTTGAGATAATTGAAGTCATAAAAGAGAATTCGAAGAACACACTCGGGCTTGACTTGTTTACAGTAGCACAGAAAACAAACTATGTGACATATCACGCTGAAATTTGCCATGTAAGCTTATAACAGTCCTACCAAAAAACAAAAAATTTATTTTTGCCATATGTCATCCGCGGGCCGTTTTATTGATAACGTCTCGTTCATATTTGAGGAGAAGGTATTACGTAATTGTATGAGTTTCACAGACACTTACTTCTGTAATATCCTTCTCATTTTCAAACTGAATTTAGCAAGGCGAATCTATTCAAGGTGGTCGCATTCGAGAAACAACAACAGTTTTTAAACTACAAGAACTGTCAAGGGAAACTTATTTAAAAAATGGAATGAATGGCAAATAGACAAGATTAGTTTCTCGCCCATTCACAACACAGCAACGAGTTGAAGAAGAAGCAATCAATTCCTCTAATCATACATACATGCGCCTTGGAATTTAGTATTCTTCTCAATATACATTTTTTTAATTAAAAGCCTGCTTATGCTCATGATATTTGCTAAGTAATTCCTCAGATGTTAAGCAGTGCAAATATTTTACAAACTTTTTGCGCAAAACTATTTCACACTTGTATGGCATACCACTCAGCGTTACTGAACTTAATTTAATAGCAACCATAACAATAACAACAACTCAGCTGCAAATCAAATACCACATTCTGTACTAATAAATCAAGATATTTGCAAGTAAATAGCAGTACACATGCTCACATACACATCTACGTAGGTGTGCAAACTTACAACATGCGAACTTGTGAAAAATTGCACAACAAAGTTAATAAAAAAGGTAAATAGTAGTTCGCAAAATAAGTGAGGTATACTTCAAGGCACTAGGCAGAATGCGAACGCATGAGTATGCAGACAGATGTGCACATATGAGCTTCCGCTAAAGCTTTGAGTATACTCAAGCGTATACTTGACTCTGCGCGATAATATACAGCTCAAATAGAAATCGCTCATGCGGTTTGCAGCACATGCCACGAGCGAAAACACTCACACATATGCAAATATAGAATAAATCATAACGCGCGCCTGACTTGTACAACCATGCAAATACATACATACATACAACCATACATACAAATACTTCATGTGTGTGTGTGGATTTGTATGGCAAATCCAACTAGTTTATTGTGGCAGTTTACAAGCAACAAATCTATCCTGCTGCTTAGCTCACAGTTGCCGCCTGCTTAGCACTTTCGCTAAGATTATTTATGCAATTTGAATACCACTAACACACATACACACGTACGCGCGCGCACATTTTATGCCACCGGCAACTGGGTCGCGCGTCGGACGAAGTGGTGTGCAGATGAGCAAATGATAGAAAGTAAGTAACCGCACGTTTGCCACACAAGTGGCAAAGAAGCTAAGCAGCTTGCACTCATACAAGCGCAACAGCTGCAGTTGCACTGGTTGTAAATAAATGTAAGCAAGCGCATCAGCAACAAATGTGTTGAATTAGAAAAAATAAAAATAAAAAACATGCTGCAACATTGCTTAGTCACAACTTCAAATGAAATTTATCTTTTTTTTTACATTTTTTATAGGATTTTTATTTCTCTGCTCATAGAACGCTTACTGCTGCAAATTTCATGTACGTGCATTGCATGCTTGTTGGCATAGAGGCTTGCCAGACAGTGGCAAATCGCAAATTACGTCATACTACATACTTTTATATGCACTTTATTTGTTTCATGTGCCTTAGGTTTGTTTTGCATCTTCAACGAATTTCTTCTCTCCACTCAACTGAATTTCAAGTATTTTTACTTTTGCTATGCAGTGGAGTGGTTGTTGCTGTAAAATATGCATGGAGTTAAATGCAAATGTTCTTTTTGCATACATTGCAACTAAAGTGTCTTCCTAGCAAAATAGATTCTTTGATACTAACTGCAAGATTTGTTGGTCTCCAGCAATAATTTCAAATAACAAATGGCGTACACTGGCACACAAAAAAAAAAAAGTTGTCTGTACACCGGGCGCCACCTATCTACGGGCATGTTTTTCGACCCGCTGAATACGAATTTCAAGTCAGTTTGGGCCATCCAGCCTTCAATTTCGAGTAAATTGCAAAAAATCCCAAAAAATAGCGAAAATTCGAATAAAATAGCAACAAATGTATGAAATAGTAGAAAATTGCTGCTGAAAAATTGGAAAAAAATCTTTTAAACACAATTAAATAAATATATTGTATTGTTTATTAACAAAATACAAGATTAAAATCTTAAAATGCAAAAAAATTGTAGATTTATGAAAATGACGTATAAAAAGAATTAGAAGAATGATTTTCATAACTTTCAAACTGTTATCCGGCGGTACCGAACTCTTTTATTTTCAAATGATCTACGGAGAGGATTTCTCTTTCGTTTGTTATTATCGTTTGGTATATCTCTTTTGAGTGTCCAGAAATAGTCTGCCATCATGTTGGTATTCCAATTTCCTTGATACCTAGTCTCCATTTCACTTATGTCTTGATGAAAACGTTCACCCTATTCTTCACTGTACTCCCCAAGATTCTCAGGAAAGTAGCCGATGTGAGCAGCTAGGAGGTGTAATTTTAGATTCATTAAGCATTCTAAGTTTTTATAATTTGCAACTAATTCTTCGACTATTGTCCTGTAATTTTCACTTTTATTATTTCCTAAAAAGTTATGACACATATTTTTTAAACTTGCCCAACCTTCATCCAGCCATCAGAGGGAAAGCACCGATAGTAGTTGCAGGCGATTTTAATGGGCTACTGAATGGGGCTGCTCGGTAACAACACAAAGGGGAGCAGCACTACTGAAAGCCTTTGGTAGTCTAGACCTAGTGCTACTAAATCGGGGCAATAAACGTACCTTCGACAATGGCAGAAGCAGATCTACCATAGACCTGACCTTTGCTAGCCCAACAATAGCTAGAACAGCGCGATGGGATGTGTCTGGGAAGTATACACACAGTGACCATAAGATGATCCTGTTTGAATGGAGTCCTACACAACGCTTTAAAATGCGAAAACACGTCGAAAGAGTACAAAAACGAAGTTGGAAAACCAGCAATTTAGACGAAGAAATGCTCTTGTACTTTCTAGAGAAAATAGAGGATGCTAGAGGCACAGCAAACCAACTGTATAATACGCCAACTATGAGTTGCGTGCGATGCTGCAATGCCTCGTAAATGCCAAGGAAGAGCACCCAATTATTGGTGGAATGACGACATCGCGCATTTGAGAAGCGAATGCCACAAACTGCGGAGAAGGCATCAGCGCAAAAGAAATAAGCCAGAAGGGGAACAGCTGTGGGCAGAATACAAAATCAAACGCCTAGCACTGAAAAAGGCCATAGCAAAAAACAAGGCGGAGGCATTTGATAGCCTCCTAAGTGAGGTAGATGCGAGTCCATGGGGTAACGCTTATAAAATTGTTACAAAAAAATTCCAGAATGGGAGTACTAGCATGATGCTACCACAAGCTTAAATGCTCCACATAGTAACAAACCTCTTTCCGGATCAAGGTGTTCTCTTTATCAGAGGGGATTTCACTGATAACGAGGACGAAGTGCCCGAAGTAGACCTCGACGAACTAGAACTGGCCTGCAGTAGAATTAAACTGCAAAAAGCACCGGGCATTGATGGAATCCCTAGCGCCGTGCTGAAAAAAGCACTACAAGTGAGACTAGAAGTTTTTCGAAACATGTATACAACATGCATTAAAAGCGGAGTTTTTCCTGTAAAATGGAAACAACAGCGACTAGTCCTATTGCCTGGAAAACCTCCAGAAGGTCCTTCATCATACAGGCCGCTCTGTATGCTGGACACCGCTGGCAAAGTGCTAGAAGCAATAATCTGTAATCGACTAGAGCAGTACTCAGAAGGACATACAGATCTGTCAGCTCGCCAATACGGTTTCAGAAAGCATCGCAGTGCAGTAGATGCAATAATAGAAGTATGCGAAATAGCAAAAACTGCTATCTCTGGTAGAATATGGCTAGGAGGAACCAAAAAATATTGCGCAGTCGTGACTCTGGACGTTAGAAATGCGTTCAATACGGCCAAATGGGACCAAATACTGATGGCACTTCGGAGTACGAATGTGCCGAATTATCTGAAAAAGTTAATTGCTTCATACTTTGATAACAGAACCCTAAGGTATGATACAGACGTAGGCCCTAAAAGCTATAAGTTAACTGGAGGAGTTCCTCAAGGCTCTGTACTAGGCTCGGCTCTGTGGAATATCATCTATGATGGAGTGCTACGCGTTGGACAGCACGAACAAGCCAGCATTGTTGGGCGCGCAGATGACCTAGCTGTGGTAGTTGTAGGAAAAACACTAAAATAGGTCTCACGAAGGGTAGAGGACACTATTAATAAAACCAAGCAATGATTACAATCTTCTGGGCTAAGACTATCAGACCATAAGACCGAACTGGTGCTCATAAGTTCTAGACGAAAAGTTGAAAACATTCAAATAAAGGTTGGTGGTCACAATATAACATCAACAGATACCATAAAATATTTAGGGCTAATGATCGACAGAAGGCTCAATTTTGAAAAGCATCTGGAATACGCAAGCTCCAAAGCTGCAAAATCCTGCGCGGTTTTATCGCGACTGATGCCCAATGTGGGTGGACCAAGGCAACAAATGAGAGCATTGTTAGTAAGCGTCTGCAACTCGATCCTGTTTTACGCTGTGGAAGTGTGGGGCGATGTAGTGAAATATCCCAGCTATTTGAGACCGGCTAAACGGGTGTACAGATTATGCAATGTCAGAATCATTAGATGCTATAAGACCATATCTGACGAAGCACCAGGGGTAATAGCAGGCAGAACCCCCTCGATATAAAGGTAAAATTCAGGAAACAAAAATACCAGCATGCAAAAAACGCACGGGTATCTGGTGACTCAGCCTCACTGAGAGACGCCCTAGAGAGGATCGATGATACCGCTCTGCAAAACTGGCAGACCAAATGGAACGATAGTGGGAAGGTAAGAACCACTTTTACTATGATCCCCGACATACAGAAATGGATCCGGAGAACAGATGGAAACATTACCTTCATGCTGACACAGGTTTTAACTGGGCTTGGCTGTTTCAGGCAGTATTTGTACAAATACAAGCACACAGACTCCCCATTTTGCCTATGCTGCCAAGAAAAACATTAAAATCCTGAGCAAGCCCTGTTTGAGTGCTATAGATTTGATGGGGAACGAAGCACATGGCGCTCAAATATCGGCGAGAGCATGACAGCTACTAGCCTAGTACAATATGTATATGCTAGAATCTGAAGAAACGTGGAACTATGGTTGTAGCGTAGCCTCAACAATTATGCGAAGGTTGAGACATGATGACAACGAACGTAGACAAATGAGTGAATAAACACATCCTTCCCCCTCGAAGGAATATCTTAACTGGTAATACCGAGGGGTAAAAGCAGAACAGCGTGGCGATGGGGTGGTTTAGTCCGTAGGCACTACGAAACTCAGTTCAAAAGAGCCGGGGAATATTGCATGTGAATCGGGCATACGTATGAGTCGGTTCATACGTATATTTAGAAGATTCCACCTCCACGGTCCGCATATCAAAAAAAAAAAAAACAAAAAAGGTATAAACCTTAACGTAAACAATTCGCGAATAAAACCGTAGCTAATCATAAAACACTCCGTGTAACTTTGGATTTAAAGTATACTTTTAAACGATGTCCATCACAGAAAGATGCTAAATAACCACTCATAAACTAATAGCCAAACTTTCAAGCACCACAAATTAACTACTTTTCGACACCCTAAGAACTGCTTCTCGGCATAAACGGTCTTTCAAAGTCTGGTCGGTCATCCGCCGATACGTCTACAACTGCAACAACCTTATAAGCCCTGATTGTAGAAAATCTCTATTCACAACTTCGGTTTCCAAGCACCACATCGCAACTTTCATACGACTGCGGCTCGGACTTAGTAAACCAACACACGAAGATCTTCTCCCCGAATCCGCTCCACCGACTTGTCAGTTCTATGCAGGGCATCTCGTTATAAAACTAACCACCAAACAGACAACAGTCACATAAAAAAATAATAGAAATATCTTATTAAATAACTCTCGATAGAAAATTTGATCAAGACAGCTGCGCAGCACTTAGAGACAATCAGTATCAAGTTTCTATAGAGCGCTTGGCTCAGTTTATGTAAATATTTCTATACTTCTGGCGCCGTAGCATTGTTAATAAGACACTTGTGAAATGAAAAAAATTATAATAATTTGGAGTTACTTTCAACGATATCCACTAACACAAAAATTATTCACGACTTTTTAGTTTCACGGTTGGCAGTCTAAGTGTTCAATTGTTTCAGGAAAACGGTGCAACTAGAAAAATAAATAACAGGGCGATCTTATGGAGCTCGGAACATGTGAAGAAAAATACATATGATTTGGGGATCTATGGCATGAGACTCCTTGTACTACTTGCACTTGCTTATGCCGATCAACCAACTGCCATTGACAACTTGAAAACTACTATTCAGCGATTTTTTACGTCGTGCTGTTAAAGAGGTATAAAATTTGCCAAGCCCGTTGCTCATGAAAAACAAAGTCTATGTGGGCATATTCTCGAAAGTATCTCAAAACATTAATTGCCAATAAAATTTCCAAGCTCAAGAAACAATAAATATTAACAATTTTAATAATTGAATAATCCAGTGCCATCAGCAGTTTAACATTTTGCAGGCAAATATCCAGCTTCAGCTCATTAGACTAAAAATGCTTAATTTCTAGCATATTTATCTGCGTCGTCCTGAATCCCTCTTGCGTGACGTAACATTTACTGCGCTCTCTCTCCCTCTTCTAATGCAGTTCAAACTGATGTCGGTACACAAGATTTTGTTTACATTCGCTATTCATGCAGCTAATTGGCATTGCATACTTTTAAGTGCGCAAGTTTTTTTAATATTGTTTCAAATATGTTTACCTATGTAAGTGTTTTTAATTTCCCTTTACTATTCGCCAATTATTCATTGTTTTCCCGTTATTTACAATTTTTTAAGCAACTTAGTCCCTTTTTGTTGCACTTAATTACGCATTTACATATTTATGGTATGTTTTTAGTTATGTAAACATAATGGGGGCAAATAGCCAATGATTTAAGGCAGATTATTTGCATTTTGAATTAAAAAATGTATTAATTATTTCTCTTTGATTTGCTGATAGTCTTATTTTGTTCAACAATATTTTGTTATAAGCCTTACTATTTTATTTTAGGATTTTGCAAATATTTGCATATTATTAGACAACAAATGCGCTGATTTCACTTATTAGTACTTGATATTTAAAAAATAATATATAATTTAAGACTAAGATAAAAAAAAAATTTACATCGAAATTATAACTAACATAAGTAAAATAAATACACTGTAAAATAAAAAAAAATTAAAACTGAGTTATAATAACTTCACTAAGCATAAAAGCAAAAATGAATACGAAGCAAAGGCAAAATCAAGATATAATTGAAAATAGAAGTAAAGTTTAAGAGAAAAGTTCCAATTTGTAAAAGAAAACTTGATCTAAAAATAATTATACAATTGAAAACACTTTTTAAATATGCGGTTTTTTTAAATTTAACTAAAAAAAATTAATAACACTAAATTAAATTTAAAAAATTAAACTTTCTAATTCAACCTTCCTGTACCTACGCCAAAAACAGTAACGTGTACAGCCGTACAAGATGTTCCAAAAAAGCAAGATGTTAAAGAAATACAAAATATAAACTAAATTGCTTGGGTTTTAAACAATAGTATTTCTTACAATTCGATTTCATTTTCATTGGTTAACACTGTGGGCAAAAAGTAAGGTGAATTTGGTTGTAATGAAAAATCTTTATTTATTCTTGTAAATCAATTTCATCCCCTTCAAAATAATCCTCTCTCGATGAAATACACTTATGCCAACGATTTTTCCAATTCCCGAAACATGCCAAATAGTCCATTTCCATTTCCGGTACAGCCATCAGCACCTTCTTCGATTCAGCTTTTATCTCCTCAATCGACTCGAAACGCGTTCCCCGGAGTGGTCTCTTGAGTTTTGGGAATAGCCAGAAGTCACACGGATGCGTGGAATTTTTGGCGAAATGGTCACGAAGAACGAGTGCAGTGTGAGACGGTGCATTATCGTGATGCAAAAACCAAGAGTTGTTGGCCCATAATTCTGGTCTGTTTAGACGAATTGCTTCACGTAAACGACGCATAACGCTCAAATAATATTCCTTATTAACAGTTTGGCCAGGTGGAAGGAACTCATAGTGCACCACACCACGAAAATCGAAAAACGACTTTGACGTGCTCTTTTCGGTCTGGCCTCGCCTTTAGCACGATATTCGCTTGATTGGTCGGTTGTTTCAGGGTCGTAAGCATAAATCCAAGTCTCACCTCCCGTAATGATGCATTTGAGCTTGTCCTGATAGTCTGAAAGCATTGTTTCACACACATCAACGCGACGACTTTTTTCAAACCAAACGAGATTTGACTTTTCGTAGGCCCAAATGGTCTTTCAAAATGGTTTTTACAGATCCTTCTGATATTCCGATCATATCAGTAAGGTCTTTAACAGTCAACCGACGATTTTTGAGCACTAACTCCTTCACTTTATTGACGTGTTGGTCATCTGTTGACGTCGATGGTCGTCCGGAGCGCCCCAAGTCATCAACACGTTCTCGACCCTCTTTGAAGTCTTTGTACCACTTACAAACATTTTTCTGCGACATGGTCGAATCACCAAATGCCTTCTGCAACATTCTAAATGTTTCCGCAGCCGAAATTTCATTCCGCAAACAAAATGTGATGGCACTTCTCTGCTCAATCAAATCAGACATTGTAAAAATCGAAAAATGCACTCTTGGTCGTTTGCTGATAATGACATTCACATGAAAGTTGGCCCAGATGTTACTAACAGTGCTGCCAACTCATGCAAAAAGTAACAAGAGCGAAATTTTAATCCCGCGAAGTTTGACAAATAAATTCACCTTACTTTTTGCCCACAGTACTAAAGCTCCGTTTGAGCCCCCTGTACTGTCAGGGTAAGACTCTAACCCTGTATCACTGTTTATTTCCTCAACAACAACGAAATTCCAAACTTCGTTGTCCTTTTCATATTTACAATCAAATTTCCTTCTTCAAAATCTATCTGACCTGCCGTTATCCATTTTGAAGTTAAAGTATTCCATTAAATAGTTGTAAGATGTTCGATAAGTTATTAACTCAATAATAAAAAATTGCTAAAATGTACAAAATATTCCTTTCACAAAAATGTTACATCATAGCCGCATCGCTCTGATAGACCAATCGGACCAAAAGTTAGTACTGATCCCCATAAACAGATTATTTTGGTGCACCGAAAAACAAATAAAAACAGACACAGATCATCTTGTGGGTCTTGAGCTGGAATAGGAAGGTTACAAAAGTAGAAATAAAAAATAAAAATTAAGATAATAGGATATCAACTATCATATTCGGGTTTAAGTTAAATTTACCTTAAATCCACAAAAAGAAATTAAAATTGCGATTCAAACCATGAACAGAAATAAAAATAAAAATGAAAATATTAAATAAATAAACACGAAATGAAAACATAATTCAGAATGGAAATGAAATTTAAGTTAAAGTTTAAATTAATGATACAAAATTATTATTTACAATAATAAAAACGAAAATACATTTCCATTTTCTTAATATGTAATGGAACTTAAACTGTAAAATTTTAATTGAATCAATTAAAAAAAAAAAGAGGTTGTCTGTGAAGTCGGTTTACTGACGATAGTTTAATGTGACAATGTCATAAGAAAATACTGATGTAATGGTTGCAATTTTCAAACAAAATTTCAATTTTATTTGTTTGATAGATATTTTGTATGGATATAGAGGAAGAGGTAAATGGAATCGCAATGGAATAGGTCAAGTTACATTTACACAAACGTGAAAAATGACGAAACATTTATCAAATTCATGAAAGATATCTTCAATTTCGATTGTGCATCAGACGTTAATAAGTCAACAACACTAAACTCTCGAAGCACCCCCTTTCATTTCCTACTTTTCCTATCATCTCCTATTCTCAACAAAGAAATGGTTCATTACCATGCAAACAGGCAGAAGGCATATGCATATATATGCTCACTCAAGTATTAGAGAGCCAGATGTCGAACGTTGTCGAATGCGGGGGCCGATTGTGCTCTTTGTCGTTCGTTCCGAGCTCTCGCTTGCAGTTCAAGCAGGGTAAAGACGAAAGAGCAAGATAACGACGAATGAGCAACATAACGACGATTGAGCAAGATAACGACATATTTTTTCGTGAAGGTAAATGAAGGTAAACAATTTTAAATTTGAATCTTAAAATATTTAGCTTTATAAACTAAAATTAAATTTTAAATTTTTTCAAATTTTTTTTATATTAAAGTATTTATTTAAAAATATTAGAAAACTATCTTTCAAATTTCAATGAAAAATATTAATAGAAATTAAATAAATTAGTTAACGCTTAAACGAAATTAAAAGCTTAATAAAAATAAAATCTTAATCAAAATTTAAGAATAAATGAGAGTAAAATATAAATTATAATATAAATATTTAAATTTAAATTATTAGCACTAGAATAAATATATTAAAAAAAATAAAAATTAAAGGAAAATGAAAATCAAAAATAACTTGATCTTGTCCTGATTTAATTTATTTCCTCGAAAAACTTGTTGAGCATGAAAATCGGCCTGACGGGGTGTCTTTTCCTCGATACTCACATGTTGCTCTTCGATTCCATTTTCCTTTACTTTTCCGAAGCTCTTCTGAGTCAAAGAGATGGATTTGAGTCTAATGAGACAGAATACCGATAATGGTTGAAGGATGATGAGATCTCAAAACATATTCACATAACTTACAATGGAGTAAGGAGTACCGGTCCCTTTAATCAGCCGAATACAGTAGAAGTGCACTAAGCCTAGAAGTACTAACCTGACCGAAAAAGACCAGTTCTAATAAATAAACTCCTTCTTCCGCTACCCGCCAAGTTTATAGGAGTGAAGAACATTTTTAGCAAAGACAAAACAACGTAAAGCCTGAATTTGCTGGTACGTCCTCCTCCCCTTTTGGTCTTAATGAGTGCCATGCAAAAAGTCACATCACAAATACACTTAACACAAAATTTATGATTAATGAAGTTGCCCATTGAAGAGCGTGGGAAGAGAAATTCCACTACCGTACACCAACACACCCACTAGAAATTGTGCAATTTTCGTTTCGAATACGTGTAGGTAACTGGCAGCATCACTACTTGGCACAAACACACACTAACATGTTGCGATGCATCGAAAACTATTCAAGTGGATTTCACAATTCGTCACACTTTAAAAATATGCATGTATGCATACTAGCAATTAAGTATGTTCGTAGGTATTCATGCAGCTTGATGGTGTCGTAAATGCCGATACATGGCAATCCTGTGAGCGTTTTCACCCCCTTTCGCTGTTTTTTTTCTTGTTGTTCTAGAAACTGAATGTTGCTAGACGTTACGATGCAATTCGCACGTGAAACAACAACTGCTGCAGTCCCGGCTACAACAGCACGCTGTACTAGTATCGGCAGTGGCAACGGTAGCTACGCAAAATCAGCAACAACAGCAGGAGTAGCAGGTAGGCAACGCCTTTCAAATGCTAAAATCGTTAGGAAATACAGCAAATGCATACAAACACTCATCCATATGCATGTGTATAGATGCAGCTGTATTAACGCATATGTTTACATTCACCTATCAACTGGCGAGTGAGCGCTACATTGCGACGGGGTCTCAAGTTTGTATGTGAGATATCAATGCATGCGCACCATAGGCCATTATTCATCAGAGGCGCACATGGATGCGTGTAGGTATGTGCGAGGGAGTGAAAGCAACAGTTAATGCCGCGACCGCGTTCAATAAAAACTGCATAGTGTGGAGGCTGTAGCAGAAAGGAGAGCGCAGCGCCTTCGGGAGTGGAGGCAACTTTTGTTATTCGAACGCGGCGGCAGTCAATGCACTCAGCAAAGTGAAGGCATACTGAAAAAGCAAAAAATTATTTAGTAGAGGCAGCAGCAAATTTTTGAATGCAATAATTTATGCAGGTGAAATTGAAATTGAGATTGTTTTGATTTAAATATTTAACTGAAAATTTCAAAAGCATTTTTGTAGCAGTATTTGAAATCGTTGAAATTCTCTATCAATGGTTATTTCAGGAACTGAACAAAAAAATATTGAGGCAGAATAAATTGTCTGAACTGGTTGAAAATTCGGCGCTTTTGATTTAAATAAAAATGCACCTTTTGGAAAACTCCGTAGCTGAATAAGTTTGTGCCTGGCTACCCTTGATGCTGAGTTTGATGGCCACTGTCTGTATGAAACACTAAATGATACAGTTAATGTTTTCCTTATACTAGCCCTCCATAAGCAGGCAATGACTAACCTTCGAGTGAATTTCTGTCATGTAAAATTTACAATTCGAACAATTCACCATTCAGAGGCATTATAAAACTGAAGGGTTTTCCTTTTTAGGATTTCGCCTGATATACGTCACAAATTAAGAGGAGAACCTAACAAATTGTACACGCGATTTATTAAGAAGATAGCTGTTAAAATTTCATGATTCAATAGTTCGAGAGTTATTGTGCTAAGAGTGACGCTACTCTTGTTATTTTCGAAACAATGGATCAACCAGAATTTTGAGTGATATTACCATTAAATCAATGAATGCGGCTGTACTAAGATCAAAGGTTGAACGGGAATGCCGGCTAGCCCTAAATGATATTAGCGTCGTATTCAAGGTCAGCCTTATTTGGGTTCCGTGGCACAGAGATATTGAGAGAAATTGTAAAGCCGATGAGCTAGCCAAGAATGGTAGTGCTCTTCAACTGCTCAGTGACAAAAGCACCATTGGGATACCTATGGCCACGAGTAAACTAGTAATCAGAAACAACATTATCCAAAAGGACAATAGGTCGTGGAGAGATGAAGATACATGCGCAACAGCTTAGCTACTATGACCGCAACAAGAAAAAGGCAAAGGAATTGTTAGCCTCTCAACAGATGGTATCTCGAAGGCCGTGACTTGTATAACCGGCTATTGGCTCTTTGGCAGGCATTCCTTGAGACTAGGAGTTTTCTCCTATGTGTAGAGGTGAGGTAGAGAAAGAAACAGCTGAGCACTTCCTTTGCAATTGGCCAGCCTTAGCTAAAATCGGAGCAAGTTGTCTAGGTAAATACTTTTCCAAACTTCACTTAGGGATGGGATCAATCTGCGCTTCACAAGAGCCACCAAATGGTTCTCCGAAGGAAACTAGATGAGGTTCCCGTGTAGCACAGTGATATCACAACGTACCTTGTAAGGTGTGTGGTAAGTGAGAACTGACTACCACCATAACCTAACCTATTTTTACACTGCTTCTTGATGGGAAAAAATACTGTTCAAGCGAAGCAATGCCTTGAAAAGTTTTCTGTTGATTCCACCCCATTAGAAACAACCATAAAACGATGGTTTGCTGACTTCAAAGTAGAGACACCAAAGATGCACAACGCAGTAGACGTCCAAATGAGGCGGTAACACCAGAATACATCCACAAAATCGTTTTTAATGATCGAAAAGTGGAGTTTCCTGAGTTAGCTGACATCGAAAAAGATATAAAAAGAACATGTTGGCTTCATATTGCACGAGCATTTGACTATGAGAAAACTCTGTTTAAAGTGATGCCGCGTTTGCTCACTTTTTTGATTTATCAAGATAACGCACCATGTCACAAGTCAATGAAAACAATGGCAAAAATCGAATTTTTTTTTCTTCACTCATCTTATAGTAAATCATTTCAAGAATTTTGTGTCAAAATTTTAAGTGGATCGGAGCAGAACTCTCAAAGTTATAGCCTTTGTAGGCACTCTACCTCGAATGCGGAGCATCGATAATTTTTCAGAGTCATTTTTTCAATCGCGTTTTTCCCGAAACGACTTTTTAAAAGTCGGTGCCAATCACAACTCCGAAACTATTCAACCGATTCTTTTCCAATTTGGCACACGTTTTCTAAATCAAAAATACCTCCCCCCCCCCCACTGTTTTTTTTTTTATTTTTTTTTTAAGGTTGTTTTTCACTTACAAATATGGCGAAATTTTTCGCCAAAAATGCTCGTTTTACGTTTTTTTGCCACCAAAATTACAAAAATGAAAAAAAAAAAATTTATTAATGGGGGAGGGAGCATTTCGTCATACTTTAACTGAAAAATTCGACTTTTTTAGTTTCAGATGATTCTACGACGAATGCCGATTGGCACCGCAGAGCACCTCTCGAAAAACATATCTCCAAAAAAAACTCTGTCATGGGCTTATTTGTCAATATTTTATTATTAATATTTTTTAAAAACTTATTGAAAAGATGTAATATACAATAACATGCAACTGATTTTATTAAAGTATTTTAAGCCATATTTCTGTAAAAAATTAAAAAAAGTGTTTTTTTTAGCGCTAAACCCTACCACCCCCTCAAGGAACGCAAGATCAGCCGAGAACATTGCCACGGTCTGTGAAAGTGTACAGCAGAACCCGAGGCAGTCTATTCCTCGCCATGCACAAGAACTTGGCCTTTCGCAGACTTCAACTTGGCGAATTTTGCGTCGGGACTTGGGCCTACACTTGTACAAGATCCAACTGACCCAGGAGCTCAAAGTTGATGACCATAGACAACGCCGTTTGTTCGCTGACTGGGCTTCGAATCGTTTGGAAGAGAACCCCAGTTTTGGGCGAAAAATCATCTTTAGTGACGAGGCGCATTTTTGGATGAATGGCTGTGTTAACAAACAAAATTGCTGTATATGGGACGACACCAATCCACACGAGGTTCACCAGGTGATAATGCATCTTCAAAAAGTTACCGTTTGGTGTGGATTTTTGGCCCGCGGCGTCATTGGTCCGTACTTTTTTGAAAACGACGTTGGTGAGGCGGTCACCGTCAACAGCGAGCTCTCCACAACGATGATAACCAATTTCTTATGGCCCACATTGAACCATATGGACCTAGACGACATATGGTTCCAGCAGGACGGCGCTACTTGCCACACAGCAAACGTTAAGATTATTCTATTCAACATCTACCCGCCCTTATTGAAAAACCCTTTATTTACGGTGAGCACCCTCCCTGTTATATGCAGGACCGTATAGCTTTTGAAAAGGCTGATCTGCATTGATTTTTGATATCTGATATTTTTTATATTTACGATTTGTTATACTTTTTTCTACTTGTATACATTTTTCTGTAAAAAAAAATGTTAGCGACTATTTGTCTAGAAATTCCAATTAAGAAGCCTGAAATTCTGATGAAATTGTTTATAATACACAGAGGTGTTAAGTAGAGCGTACATAAAAAAAAAAATAAAACGTATTTTTCTAATCTTCTCTACTGCATCCTTTCGTATACTCGCAAATATCATACTTTCATGAAAAATATAAATCTTTTTATTTATACAAAATTTTTCACCTTTAAAAATTGTACTGGTTGGCAAAAATTCAATACTGTTCACAGCAAAGGCTACGACACACCGATGTTGGGCCCAGACCGCAGATTCGATTGAAGTCAAGTACAAATTTAAAACATAGACACATAACAGCATCTGATTTTTCGACTTAAGTCTAGAAAACAAAATACGGCTCTACAAAGCTTTGGGGACCTGCTAGCAACTCCAATGTGAAGATCTTGCAAACCTATCAATCAAAGACATTACGAAACCTTGTTAATGCCCCTTTGTTTTATTACCAATGAAGCTATTCATAACGACTTAGGTTTTCCTTTTCTTTCGAATATAATACAAATAATTTTTTTAAGTCTAAGGGCCTTTTGCTCAATAAACTTTAACTTTACATGCGCCTTGGTGTGGCGGCAAATGCATATTCGTACTCGAAAGAAGTTATTAAACTCTCGGGACGATAGATTTAATTGCCAGTTAGTCAATTTGAGTTAAAATAGTACGTGCGTTTTTTGTAGTTTCCTAACTGACAGGTTTGACGCATTCCTGAGGAAATGAAAATCGTACAATGACACTTTGAATGTGAGGCATAATTTATCGTCCCGATTAGTAAAGCGCACTCTATTGGGAAGATGAAAAATTCGCCCTAACTATTATATAATAAGTTTGTAACACAAAAAGAGTAATAAAAAAGACTCGATTATCCTAGAGGGGGAAAATTACTTATAAACTCAGAAAAGTGTCCATAGAAAATCACTTTAAAAGCACCAAAGCATGACAAAATTTAGACAATGCCAATCACACCAAGCTTTAGTATTAACAAGTCTCAAAAAATAAATCCCTGCTACTAAGTTGCCATACACTACAAAAAGTTTGAGAAGCATTAACGAGGTTACCACTCTAGCCAGCCCCAGTCATTGTCAGAATCAGTGAGCAACCAAAAACAGATTTTTGCAATTAATCAAGCAGCTAGGAAGCGAGTGGCGGCACTAACAAACAGGTACACGAAAAATAGTATACGAAGAGTATTGTGAGCACGACGAGACTTTAATTTAGCGCACACTATGTAGATGTCAATATGTAATATATATGTTCTCTCTTCTCTCGCCCTGCACAATATGATTACGAATGTATGTGCACACGCCCATGTACAAGCATCGAATAGTTTCCATATGATGCTCACCCTCCGCTACGCCCTCACCTATCTTTGCTGCACCAAATCCGTTAACAGTTGTTTTGGCTACTTGAGGTAGCGCACTAATCATGATTAATTGTTAGTAATTATAACAACAACAATAAAGCTGCGGGTAATTGAAATAGACACAGCAAATGTAGAGCAAGTGGGCAGTGTGCGAACAGTAAATGACAGAAGGTGAAAACTCGTAGCGAAGGAAGGTGATGATTGAAGAGGCGATTTTTCAACGGTAATTGGCAATTTAATGACAGCCAAGTGGACGTTGAAAAAAATTTTAAATAAAACAAGTTAAAATAATATAAGACAACACAGCCTACCATGACATAATATAACACAACATTGTATAACATTACATAACACGCCGTAACATAGAATAACAAAAAATAACTTAAAATAAAATTACAATTTAAAACAAGATTTTTTTAAATAAATTGAAAAAAATAATTACCAAGTAAAACTTACTGCATTTGTATTGTACAGAAATCATGTCTCAAATTTCTTTTGGCATTTTTTTATATAAAAAACTTCTTTTTTTTTCAAAGCGAAAACCTACACAACGATTCCATTCTCCATTCTCCACTCATTCACTCTTACATTTGCTCCTGCTTTTATTATTTTTATTGTATTCAAACCATTTTCAGCGCCACTAAGTTAATAGAATTAAGACCAATTTTTTCATAGTTTTTACTGCTGCCGCAAAACAGTCATTTTGCACTCGCGCAACCCGTAGGCAATGCAAAACTTATTTAATAATATTATGGCAGACATTTTAACATGAAAACAATGCCACATATTTCGCCATAAAACAATTTTGTGGTTAACACGTTTGCACAATTAAAATTTGCATATATTACACGCATACACACACACGTACACACTCATAATTCATAGACCCGAGTACTGTAGTTGGAAGTAATGCAAAAGGCTACAACTGTATTGTAATAAAAATGAGAAATGCGAAAAAATGTTGAATACGACAAAAGCCAATCAGCCGGAAAATATGTTGAAATAATTTTAATTACGTAAAACTGTTGCGCATTTACTAAGCCCAACTAGCACACGCAAGCATGTAGTTGTATGTGAAACGTACACTTTTGCTTACCTGTAGGCGCACAAGCATGCATGTCGAGTTTTAATTTAATAAACATTTGCCAGTGGCAGTAATTTCCCTGCGATCAATGTATGGGTATACGTCGATACATACATTTTATATGGGTTTGGCTGCATGTATTTGTTGCATGCTTTTAGGCATGTCGTATGATTTTATTTCTTTATGCCAAATACACACCGAAAATCAAACTATAATTAGCTACAATATTGAAAATTATTAATTCGAAATCATTTAATGTCTGTACAATTTTCATATTAAAAATGCTCTTACATCCAAAATTTGTAGAATAGGCAAGTTTCATTCAGAAATAATGCCATGCGTCGTTATATAATTCGTTGACCAATGTGCTTATACAATAAATTGTTGCGCCTTGGTGCATACTACATATTTGTTGCATATACAGTTGTACGCGTTACGGTAGATATTTTTAAATGTTTAACACTGTAAAACAAAATAAACTAGAAAGGATCAGACGACGGACAAAAAAATCGGCGATTTGAAAATTTATAAGCATGGAATCTATGTGATGCTTACATTTTAGATTTATTGTATGATGGATTCAGCAGTTTTATGAAAAATCAACGGAAAACATTCTGATGGAACATTTTAACCTCTAACTCTCCAAAAGATGGGCCGTTTTGGTTTCATTTGTGAAAAACGGCAATAATAGTCATAACAGAGGGATACAGCGGTCTAAAATATACGATACAAATATTTTAACATGGTTGTTATGAAAACTTTTTAAAAAATAAGTAAATTAAATTTATGCGAAAAAATTTTGAATCGCCGATAGACACACTGTGGGCAAAAAGTAAGGTGAATTTGTGCAGTGTGAGACGGTGCCTTATCGTGATGCAAATACCAAGAGTTGTTGGCCCATAATTCTGGTCTTTTTAGACGAATTGCTTCACGTAAACGACGCATAACGCTCAAATAATATTCCTTATTAACAGTTTGGCCAGGCGGAAGGAATTCATTGTGCACCACACCACGAAAATCGAAAAAAAACTGTCATCATGACCTTTATTTTTGAACGACTTTGACGTGCTCTTTTCGGTCTAGCCTCGACGTTGGCACGATATTCGCTTGATAGGTCGGTTGTTTCAGGGTCGTAAGCATAAGTCCAAGTCTCATCTCACGTAATGATGCATTTGAGCTTGTCCTGATAGTCTGAAAGCATTGTTTCACACGCATCAACGCGACGACTTTTTTCCAAAGAAATTGAGAGTTTTCGGTACCAAACTAGATTTGACTTTTCATAGGCCCAAATGGTCTTTCAAAATGGTTTTCACAGATCCTTCTGATATTCCGATCATATCAGTAAGGTCTTTAACAGTCAACCGACGATTTTTGAGCACTAACTCCTTCACTTTATTGACGTGTTGGTCATCTGTTGACGTCGATGGTCGTCCGGAGCGCCCCAAGTCATCAACATGTTCTCGACCCTCTTTGAAGCCTTTGTACCACTTACAAACATTTTTCTGCGACATGGTCGAATCACCAAATGCCTTCTGCAACATTCTAAATGTTTCCGCAGCCGAAATTTCATTCCGCAAACAAAATGTGATGGCACTTCTCTGCTCAATCAAATCAGACATTGTAAAAATCGAAAAATGCACTCTTGGTTGTTTGGTAAACACAAGCGTAAATATATTACTGATAATGACATTCACATGAAAGTTGGCCCAGATGTTATTAACAGTGCTGCCAACTCATGAAAAAAATAACTAGAGCGAAATTTTAATCCCGCGAAGTTTGACAAATAATTCACCTTACTTTTTGCCCACAGAGTACATATTTTTGTTTTGCCTCTTCTATCAGCACCCATTGCCATAGTTTTGTTATTTTGCAGAAAGTTTGATTTTGTTGGGCAGTGCATTAGATAAATTGCAATTATAGAAACATTTTCATGTAAACCTACATGTCGTGTATAAAATATACGAGTAATAACCGACACACAATCTCCTCGTGCCATTTGTCCTTTCGATGATATTTCGAATTCCACCACATTTCGGTAAAGGAATTATTCTTGGGATATTGGCATACACTTTTCTCTTCAAAAAACAGTAAAACTAATAAATAAAACGTATCGAGGACAAACAATATTTAGGTATTGATACTTTTTGGGCTTGGCAACATTTCGAAGAAAATCAGTAATGGATTTCAAACGTAAAAGTGTGATTGCATTATATTTGGCTGGAAATTCACAACTAGCGATTGTTCGTGAGCTCGATCTCCTTAAAGTAAATGAAGTTTTTGTGCTGTTAGACTACCATTTGAACAAGAGGGTCTGGGGGACGTCTCAAAAGCGGATCCCCAACCTAAATGAAGTTTTTGTTTATCGCACCATTACTCGTTACAATGATACAGGTAGCATCGCGAAACGTCATGGAGGTGGTCATCAAAAAACTGCAATGTCACGTGAAATGGTTCAAAAAGTGAAAATATCTGATCTTAGCATCCGCCGCATACTGAAAAATGATCTCAAAGTCAAGCCTTACAAGATCCAAAGACGCATGTTCTCGCACCAAAGCAGCAACAAGTCAGAATTGAGAGAGCGTAGGAGTTGCTTCGCTTGGCCGAAAGCGATCAATTTCCGAACATTGTGTTTTCTAACGAGAAAATTTTTCAAATTGAGCAATTGGCCACCAGGAATCGGCATCGTCTCACAAAGCTCGAGTAAACCAAGAGTGGATAAAAACAACGTGCCGAACTTCATAACGTCCACACAATGGCGCTCAAATTCACCACATGCGAATCCGATGGATTATTCTCTTTGGGCCATTTTGGAGAGCAAAGTCTGAACTAAAAGTTGCACCAGTCTCGAGACGCTGAAAATAGCTATTGTCCGCGAGTAGGCCAAAATACCTTCAAGTCACATTCGGGCAGCTCAAGGCTATAGTCAAGGTAAAAGGTGGTCATATCGAGTAAAAGTAAATTAATTCTTAATTTTGTATTATTTTTACACATTTTTTACTTTGAATTAAATAAAAGTAATTTTCCAAATTAAATTTATGGCCTTTTTAACTGGTTACACTTCGAGTGCCAGACTATAAAGGCTCGATTTGCAAATCTTAGAGCCCCGCAATATTTATATTTTTTTTAAGACTCGCAATTTATGTATATTTGGGCTCTCCCTTTAGATGGCAATTGGGTATTGATAGTGAAAGAGAGCTTCAAAATTTTTATTTTTCACTGTACCTCTGCAAAGAATGCAATGAAAGTAGAGCGAATGCATGTCTAAGAAACATTATTGGGAATGGCAAAATGTATGTACCTATATCTACTTCACATAACTAACGGTTACATACAAGCATAAACAGTTAATTGAGGGGCTTAAATATGAAGCTAATAATTATAATCCATCTTTCTGTCAATCACCATAGAGTTTAGCCGTGTGTGTTTCTCATATATAAAATACTTCCACTTTCTCCTCTTATCTACCGTTCTTTGCACCTTCAATCATTTTCCGCGCTATCAATAATCAAAATGGGCTTGTGGTTCGGTGAATATGAGAAACCACAAAGCCAATTTACAGGCGATTAAAACAGCTCAACTAGCTAGGTTTATATGATACATTTTCATGTCTGTATGTATATTCGTATTGAATGAATAGCTAGTTACATACATATTACACATTTGTTATTAGAAACGGTTAATTATAACAATGTGTTGCGTCGAAAATTGGATTGCACAATAAAGTCATTTAGGATTTAGCGTGGAACTACAAAAAGTAGTAAGAGTAAAGTGAGATTAAATGTCGAAGTGAGACCAAAACATCCCCTATACTCGTGTACATGCAGATAATGTCGCATTCCTTTCTTACGCCCTCTACAATATCTAGTTGGTAATTTGGATGTACATTTTTTACGTTGACGAGAATATTTGAATCAATAACACAGGCCAACAACCAAAAAACTTTTTCGATAATTTTAACTAATTACTTTGTAATTTGGTGTTCTGATTACGAAAAAATTTTTTAAAAGGTTATATCACCCATCAATTTTTCACATTTTACAATTAAGTAAAAATGAAGTTTATGTACCAAAATGTATCGGATATATTTTTAACTTCTTAAATACTTTTTAGTTGGCAACATTATTAAAATGTAATCAGATTGGCAATGAAGGAAAATGTTTTTAAGTTGGTAGTTCTTATAAATTTAACAGCTGTTAGCTTTCTTTCAGTGAGTTATAACCTCAAATTGCTGCGCGTTTTTTATTCAAAATTAAAATGGTTAAACGTGATTGTAAAAATGCTCCTAACACTTTGTGCTACATATGTGGTAATTTTGTCATTAAAAAACATCAAAGGGAAATTACTGACTTTGTAAAAAAAAGTTTATTTTGCATATTTTGGTTTGGAAATCAGTAATCAAGACAAGTGTTGGGTTCCGCATAAAGTATGTTAGGTTTGTGTCGAGACGATTGTTATTTTTGCTGTATAGATGTTAGTGGATATAACTCCAAAAATAAAAAAGCTATTATCTATCCTAATGTTACATCAGTTGATCAGCCGGTAGAACATGGCCCGAGCTTTCCTGTCCCTGTGTCACCTGAGGATATTGATGATGTTTTACGGTCTAATTTCGAATTTAGTCAAAGTTAATCGACTGATGATAATTTCCAATGTACTCCGGGCAATTTAAAACCACGGTTATTTGCACAAACAGAGTTAAATGATTTAGTGAGATATTTGGGTTTGACTAAGGTAGAAGCAGGGTTGCTTGGTTCTAGACTAAAAGAAAAACATTTATTGGAACCTGGAACATATATTTGCCATTATAGAAGAAGAGATGAACAATTCACTCAATTTTTTTGGCAGGACGAGGATCTGGTTTACTGCTATGATATTAACGGTATAATGAATGAATTTGGCATTGAATACAAAAAAAAGATTGGAGATTTTTTATTGACTCATCAAAAACAAGCTTGAAAGGTGTGTTATTAAATAATGGAAATACTTATGCTTCAGTGCCTGTGGCACATTCAATTCATATGAAGGAAACTTACATAAATCTTAATGTTATTTTAAAGAAAATTAACTATACAGCTCATGATTGGATGCTTGTGGAGATTTAAAAGTTGTCTCTTTGCTCCTCGGTCAACAAAAAGGATTCACAAAATTTCAATGTTTTATATGTGAATGGGACAGGATAGCAAGGGATCAACATTGGTCTAAAAAGCAATGGCCCTTAAGGGAAACTTTGAGACCTGGCACAAAAAACATTATACAGTAGGTTCTGTTTTTATGCGGCTTTTTTTATGCGGTTTTGAAATAGTGCGGTTTTTTTTTTTAATTAAAAAATGCATGTCGACCTATCGGGAATTGTACATATAAACAAGATTCTAAACCAGCTAAGGAAAAACTCATCACAGATTACATCAGAAATGCTAACCCTACAAGTATGGAACCGCCTGCATCACCATCCAGATCAGACGTGTACATTTCCTCAAGTGACGAAAGTGATTTTACGCCAAATCCTAAACGAATGCGCAACATGTGGGTATTGTCTGATTCTATTTCTGATGTATACTTATTTTTCGATTCTGACGTTTCTTAAATAAAGATGTAATTTTCAAAAATACAATATTTTGTTTATGCGATTTTATTTAATTATTTCAGATTCATGCGGTCTATGGAACGTATCTATAGTTATAATATGGGACTAGTGCCCTTTTTTTATGCGATTTTATTACATTATTTCAGATTTATGCGGTTCTTAGTACATTTGAAACGTATCTTTAGTTTTACTATAGAACTGGTAGCTTTTTTTATGCTGGTTTTTTTATGCTGTTTCTTGCGGAACGTATCTACCGCATAAAAACAGAATCTACTGTACATGAAACTTTAGTTGACCCCAAGAAGATTCTTCTACCACCACTGTACATAAAGTTGGGCCTTATGAAGCAATTTGTTAAAGCTTTGCGTAAAGATGGCAATTGTTTTAACTATTTGTGTGGGAAATTTCCCCATTTATCAGAAGCTAAATTAAAAGAAGGGATTTTCGTCGGACCTGATATCCGTAAATTTACGTTCGATTCAAACTTTGAAACAACAATGAATAAGAAGGAGAAGGATGCTTGGATATCATTTAAAGAAGTTGTGATTAAGTTTTTGGGTAATGTGAAAGCTCCGAATTATAAACTCAACGTAGCTAACGTGATAAACAAGTTTAAAACCACTTTTTGCACAACCATCTTGACTTTTTTCCTGAAAACTTAAGTGACGTGAGCGAAGAGCAGGGGGAATGGTTTCATGAGGACATAAAAGAGATGGAGAAACGATACCAGGGACGGTGGAATATCAAAATGATGGGTGATTACTGTTGGTCACTTCACAGAGAACATCAAAATGCAATACATAGGCGAAAAAGCTACGCAAGAAATTTTACGGAAAATAGGGAGAGAAAATATAAAAGAATAAGCATTTAATATTATAATTTAAGTATGATTGTAAGTGAAAATATAATCAATTCAAACAAAATAAGATAAGATTTAGGTAAAATTGTTTGAAAAGTTTTCACAAAGTTGTTTTTTGTTGGCCAGTGTAATTATATAGTGGGGCAAGATATATAAATATTCTAAAGAGAAACAAATAAAACAAACCTGGCAATATGAGAATTATCTTACTGGTATTTACATCTAAAAAAAAGATGCACCAGACAGACCCCTGTTTTGGGTGTCCGTAAAAAAAGTTTGTGCATATCAGAACCGACTGGCACATGAATTCGCCGTAACACCAAACGACAAGACAGAGCCAGGCGAAACAGAAGTCTGCAGAAGATACGAGTTGTCTAATCTAGATATTAGGATATTTATTAAGAACATTTCTATGAGCAGAGGTGAACGCGTATAGGGTATTTAATCTTAAGCTAAACGTGATAATGTGTAAACGTAAAGAAAAGCGATTTAGTGTTGAAATTAAATAAAACAAGTTCTGTTGCCGGCAGTTCTGACTTTTACTTAATAATCCAGTGATCGTACGCAGAGGAATTATTGAAGAATTTTCTATTTGGATGAACCGTAACAATTTCATAACAGTAGGGAGAAAATGCGCAACGCCGTCAAGGAAAAAAATTCTCAAATTTGTGTCACTTCAAACGTGACTTTATTATACCAAAATTTAATGGGCTGTAAAACTGTGTACCTGTCGTTTTTAATTTTGATGGAAATTGAGCTCGACCTGAAGAGTTGCAAGGTATGTACATCAAGTCGCGATAGATTGGAGGCAGTCAAATGTCATTATTGTTAAAGTTAAGGAACTCGTTGGACAACCATGCGGATAGATAATTTCGTGTTTCTTCCGCAGTAGCAGCATAGAAGTGCATGAGATGGAACCCTTTTCAGCCCGCTCCTCAGCTACCCGGCTCAAGCTAGGTTTCAAAAATCTTGGTTCTCACTTTCTACAGACGACTGAGGAGTATCAGGCTAGGAAATTTTATCTCCTGTGGAACCTTAGTATCACTGCAGCGGTTTGTCCAATTCGTTACTGGTGTTAAAAAAGGCCTTTATCGCTACCTCCCTGTACATATCCTCTTTCCACTACTCACTCTTACCCTATTTTTTTATAATATTACATATTATCGATTTAACCCTACCTAAGGATGTGGAATTAAGGTATTGCGGGCAGAAATAAGCGATCTAAGAGTCAAAGTACTATTCCATACAAAATATTCGACACATTCTCTCATTTTTAAACACTTTACTTCCATTTTACTTATTTGAGTTCATCCATTGGACCGAATCTGGAAAATTTTGCTTCATTCATGGCAGATAAATCACGTTTTTCAGTTTTAAAAGTTACCTTTATTTGGCAGGTAGGCGTGATTAGCAACCGATATCGAAACCACTTTGGCCAAAAATATGTTGATATGACAATTCCTAGTTCAGTACTTTGGATTCTCATTCACAAGCGACCTATTATTCACTTATTTCCACAATGACCGCTCAGTCAAAGTTCAAAGAGCATTCAACGCAGCTATAATTGCATATTCGGAAATAATTAAATTTAAACAGTTGCTCTATTTACATGACGTACTGTCCCATACATAGATTATAAGAACTTCCCCATATATTTCATGCAGTCGCTCAAAGTCATTTCACACAGGATTTTGCTTTTTTCAACATTTCTCAAACAAGTATTAATAAAATAGTATTCTTTTCTATAAAGCTAATAGATGAAAAAGCAAATTCATATTAGCATCTTACTTAAATAAATACAAGGCTTTCATTTTCAATACCGTCTCAGATTTCCTCGTGTAACGAATAGAGTTAAGAGGAAGCGATACAAGCGTAGGACGGGAGCTATGTCGACTCAAAGTAGATTTCAGATATTTTCAGAGTAAGCTGACATTTGCGAAAAATTGTTGTTGAAACTCTGGACACATAAAACAGTTATAAAATCCAGATTAGATAAAAATAACAGATTGAAGTTAGCTCAGAAAACAGTTATGCTACTTTCACACACATTTTTAGCAAAAACCCCATTTGGCATCTGGCGACGATTTTCATGGAACCCCTTGGTACTCTATGTATGTTTTAAGGTATCTTTGAACCTAAATAGGTGTAGCTTGCCACAACTCGCTGCCTATTTTAACCACATAAATATCATAAAATTATTCATCACATAAATACCAAAAATCTGCATGACAGGCAATATTTGTTTAATGCTCCTAGGCAAACGGAAGTAGGCTTCCCTTTAATATAATCAAAATTCACTTGTTTTTCGGCTGTACATAATTTTTGGAATCCTTTAAAACGATTGGCTTTAGTTGGAAGCTTAAGCAATTTATGTGGTAAGCGTAACAATTATCAGCAAACGATTTCCGCACACACATATATATTAACACACAGTCGTTCAGTAATTGGTGTACAACCACAATTCACGTATAAAATTTTAATAGATCTGTAGGTGAGAGTAAAGCTACCTGACACACAGTTGCGACTTTCTTAACTGCCTCAGGAATCTTCAGTGGCATCTTGCCTTATACTTAATAATCAGCATAATAATAATACTTTTAATAATACAGCTCTTATTCGCCCATTTTCTGCATTGCTACTTCATATGCGCGCAGTCCTTTATTACTTTCAATCGAAAGGGTAGCAGTCCCTGATTGAAGCAGACAGAATGGAAGGAAATTTGCTCATGCTTTGGCCCTTCGGCCAAAATGACTTTAATGATATGCCGACATATTCATTAACCCTGTTTAACAAACAGCACATCCTCTATATTAAACAGGGAGTAAACTTACGTGTAAGGGAACGTATGTACATAAGTGATCTCTTCAGCATGCCTACATGCCTTAATTAATTATAAATCATCAGTAGTCTTTGGCTGTTAAAGTTTTCATATTAACATTCATCCATTCAGTACTTACTCTTACTTCAAGTTTATACTCTCATAAAATCGAAATTTGTAAGTGACCAGTGAGGGCACATATTATTAAAGACGTTTACCGATTAGCCAGTTGCCGGCTTGCCAGCGACCTTATTGTCATCGACATCCAGGCGATGTAGGCAGGTACTCAGCGTAGCATACCTGGGCGTTTTATTGCCAGAAACTGAGGGATGTTATAGAACCTTTTGTACTGAAAGGTTGTTGTTGTTATTTTACCAGCATGAAAAATCCCCATATATATTTGAGCAATGCTGCTGAAGTGCCGTTTCTTTGCCGGATATAAATCCAGGTCGTTACGGTAGCTTTGAGCTGACTGTCGCGAGTGAGGGTTTTGATAATCCCTTGGTTAGACAAGACAAATACGCACTTGAAACCTTTATCGACTTTATGATGGCGTAGGTGCAAATTGGCAGCATTTCTCCTTGGAACACGATAGAAGTCTTCTATAGGCACACCCGGACCTAGTGAGCGATTGAAATTTGAATAAAAAGACCGAAGCTTACGATTTAAAGATACGCCTGTACCGCATCGATGCTAGATAACGGTAATATTATTGTACGAAACATATCATATATTTCCTTACCGAATGACAATGAAATTCCAATAAAGAAGGGATAGCAAACCCGTTACTTTACGGTGTAAAGAAAAGCGAATTAAAAAAATAATGCAACATTGCTAAACTAATTTGGCCTTATGCAGTCTTGACACAAGTTCTGCGGAGAATCTCCTAAGGCGTTTAAAGTCAAAAGGTTCTAGAGCATAGAGGCAGAGATCTCGCAGATCTGAGAGAAGAGGTGCAAATGGGTAGGATGGTAAAGAACATCAGTGACAACTTAATTGAAATGCTGATAGAATATTAACTCTAGAGTAATGAACAAATTTTTTGTAAATTAAAAACTTAGCATTGACGAAGGGATATAAGTGCGTTCTTATATAATTATTAGGAAAAAAAAAAACTTTATGACTATCCACAAAAAGATATTTAAAAAAGCTCCATTTCCGAAATAGTATTGCGCATGTAATATACTTCTAAAACAGAATAACTCTAAATTATCAAGCCGATTGCGTCGAAATTTGAAATATCGTATTTATAATTTGATTTGACTCATTACAATATTGAGGCAGAAGCATAACTTCTACACACGAATGTCTTTCTGATTTGCCTGTAAAGGTAGAGGTTTAGAAAGTTCCCAAATGCACATTTATTTTAGAAAACGATTAGGTTAAAATTGTCGGCGGAGGCATTGCTAAATTGTTGACCGACGCTGTATGTATGTACATTTACTTTCTATCGCTGTGCGGCTCTGCAACATTTCGCAGCAACCAGCATAACCAATAGGGCAGGTGCATCCTTATAATGATACATACCTATGCACGTATATTCAATTAGTATACAAAGCCCTGCGAGGTATAATTGTGTGGTACATTTGCATTTACAAATATCATCTCATTTCTGGAAATACACATTCGTATATACCATATATAAAGGGTTTTCCCTGCAAAAGATCAATGGTTTCGTTGCTTGTGTGGCACGTAGCGGCGTCTTGTTGAAAATAAACGTTGTCCAGATCAATACCATCCAATTCCGGTGATCGATAATCATCTCTTGATAGCGATTACTGGAAATCCCTTTATTTTATCCATACGCTCATGTCATGCCACACTTTTCGGTGGTTTTTGTGTGTAGCCAATCACGTGTCGGTACGCCTGCCGCCGCATATATTACAAACTATTTGTTTGTATGGTTGTGTGAGTGTGCGTGTGTGTGTGAGTCATCGTGGCAATGTTATTCAAATCATCGATGATAATCAAGTAGCAATGTTCTGTCCAAAAAGTATGACAACTTTCTGCGGCCACAGCAACACGGCGTGCCATTGTTGCCAACACAAATTTGAAAAAGTTTAACAACACTTTTTAATTCGTCCCAACATCTCTCATCATATTTCTGCTTTTATAGGATACTAATAGGGGTGTAGGGCAGATCGGCTTCGCGTGGTGCACCCTGGGTAACGCCAAATGATCTGCGGCCTTAACGGCCTTAAACCTGAACGGTGACGACTCTGCATTATCTTTGGCTACGTCTATACTCTCTGGACCTGAACTTCGATTCCTGAGCTGATGGTTGCGGCATTCTGCCACCTGAGTACACTGAGGTGAAACTCAACCGAAATGGCTGGTGGGCCAATGCCGTGACTGTCCCCGTCCCGTTAAAACCCAAAAATTTAGGCGGCAGTGGGGATTCGGAGCCGAACCCCAAGGTCACCTCACTTAAGGAAAGAGGGACGGAACCGCCTCTAACCGAGAGACAACCCTGGGGGACAAAACAAGTAGGAGCGGAAGGGTGTCGGAGGTTTCAGGGACTTCTTTTCAGGGGTCCCTCGCTAGGCCTAAACGGCAGCCAGGACAGAGCAGGAAAGCCTTCTCTGACCAACGCATATCCGCTAAAATCCTAGAACGCTACGGCGGCCAAAATGCTTCGCAGGTACTTGAGAAGTATTTAAGGACGCTTGAGTGGGCCAGGATGGTACTTAGTGGGGCAGAGAAAGGCCGGGTGGAAAGGGAGGGTGCGGTAGCACCGCCCGTAGAATCGGCAGTGAAGCGGCAACGCTCTCAAGAGGAGGACATTCTCCGGCCGAAGGAACCGAAGACTGGGGTGGTCCGCCGAAATCTTTTAGCGAAGTCGCTAAGCAGGGGGGATCCACGACTCTGGGGGTGGTCGGCAACAGCAGGGAAGAGTGATGAGTGGGTGGTGTGCAACATTTGGCAGCAAGGCATGGGGGAGTATTCTGTAAGGAACCTTCCATCAAACTTAAATTTAGGCTCCCGGACCACTGTAGTGTTTTCCAAGCGGAGGTATCCGCAATTAAGGAAGCGGTGAACTGGTTCCTTACTTCGGTAAGCTAGACAGGGGACTTTGGAGATGGTTTCGTCACGAAATGAGAGAATTGGGGTTCCCCTGAGAACCTGTGGTTTGCTGCTGGAAAGATGGGTCTCGAGTCAACTCAGCGAGCGCTGGGCTAGTGCACAAACGTGCAAGGTCGCGAGATCCTTCTGGCCCCGGGTAAATCGAGGACGCTCAGGGGAACTCCTAAGGCTAACAAAGCCCCAGCTCTCAAATTTGGTAAGCATCCTTACCGGACATTGTCCGTTAGGTGTTTATGCCGTGAGACTTGGGATTGCCTCAAGTCCGTTCTGCAGAAACTGTCTGGAGGACGAGGTGGATTCATCTTAACACCTTCTTCTCAGCGACCCTGCTCTCGTCTGGCAAAGACTTAGACATCTGGGCTCTCACTTTTTCGCTACGCCTGCGGATATAGCAGGTGTAAATACCATACATTTGGTGAAGTTCATCAGTAGCTTGTTGCGGCTAACTACGAACGCAAATCAGCCACCGTCGGCGTCGTCGTCAAATGTATGGTCATCATCGTCGCTAATCCCAAGGCTCCTTCTTCCTTCCCTTCTCCTTTCTCCTCTCCCATGTATGTCACCACAATGGACGAATTTTTAATATTTGTCCAAGTGAGCCCTTAGCTAGGTCAGCCATTTAACCTAACCTAACCTAACCTACGATACTAATAAGTCACTATCTTCGAAGAAAGCTTACAAGCTATTTTGAGGCTCTTAATTAGCATACGGGATTCCCAGGCTGATTGTGCTTTATATGAACACAAACTGCCAAATAGCCTAGTAACTGTATTTCATAAATCTCTACCCTCTGAAGAAGGGTAAATGGAGTAAATTCTAAGTGGAACATTTTTTCATATAAATATCTCGCTGCTGGTTCAAACTTTTCAAAGCACTTTCAAATTTCTTTATAAAGTATAATAGGTCCTAGGTAGCCGTATGCCTTGAAACCATAGAACCAGCTATATTTTGTACTAATTTCACGAAAGGAGCCTCCTGCACTCACTGCAGTTCCACTTGAAGGGGCAACTTGCCTCATACACGACGTCAGAAAGTACAAGTGGAGCATCGCCCATCGACATAAGTTGAGCATAAGGAACATTGAATCTTGTTCTCATAACAAACAGACCATTTAATGGCCAAATTTATTTACACCAGCATTAGATTATGAAATTAGCTAGAATCTTTCCTCCGACAACGAGTGTCCCGCAATCACCTGAAAGTTACTTCTTTCATTAGTAGATCCTCCAAAATGTTGTTGGCCTTCTCCTTAAATAGAGGTACTGTCCATCTCAGCCACAACTGTTCTCTCGGAGGGTATGCGCTAAATAAACTTAAATAGGCCATTTTCGACCTTGCATTATGCATAAAGTAGAATATTATTAAAAGTCACCTAAATGCTATAAAAAGGGTGCAAAATTATTAATAAAATAATATAATTGTATGTAAGTCCTATTTTACTGATCTTCTCTTACTGTAAGCGGGTTAAGCATACGACGGACGCACCAGAGGAATTCTTTGAAATCCTCGAGGGATACACGAGCCTGTGAATAAAACGCTCCTGACTAAAACTTGTGCGGTTGGATGAGAGCCAACCAAAGCTAAAAGCTCATGACCTTGGAGTTTAGGTAGCTTTTCGTAGATAAAGAGTCTTATTGAAGCACTGTTGTTTTTAGTTTTAGTAACTGGTATTTATCTCACAAATCAATAACATTATACGCGAAACTAGAATTTTATTTACCTTTTTAAACTTTCCTGACATCCGATTGATAATGACATGGAATACAATATATGTATTTACTATCATCTAGAAGTACATACCTGTAAAGAGAGAGAGAGAGAAAATTACTGATCCATTTTTTATTTTGTGATAAGTTACATGATCACTACTCGAATTCGAGAACTATATGTGAATATTGTGTGCTACCTTCAAATTGAATTGATGTAAAAGTCATTTTATTAGTGACTTAGACTTTACTAATTCCAATTCTAACCCTAAAGTTCTTAAACCAAATGAGTTCTATTTAACATCTTAATTTTCTTTTTAAATTTGCATGATGGCTCGAGTTACTTCAGGCGCGATCATTTGAGTGATCGGATGCACATTTCGTTCGTAAACTTGGAATAAAAATTATTATCCTTATTTAGACTACAACCGTTTGCCAGTTTCGGCCGAGACTTACACAATATCATTGGAGAGCTTGTAGAACTAAGAAAGAGAATAAAATTCGTTTCACGATTATCCCGTATAATATTTCACATTTTACATCTGGCAACACTTTTGTTCCACATCAACGGCCTTAACCAGCCAGTGGCAGTTTGGCGAGGAAATGTAGTGTTACGCGTTGGCAAATGGGATGAAAGTGGCATAGGTAATTGTAATGGGATTTGAGGCGAGGATTTTGTTTACAATGTGACAACATACTCGGATGTATGTGCGTATGTGTATTTAATTTTGAAGAGAAGGTGTAAGTACAACACCCTCTTTGCACCCGCTATTCAAAATGACGAGGCAGGGGAAAAACGACAACAGGCAGGTTGTGAGACAACAAAATCCCCTTAGATTGAGTGGCATAACGGAGTAATTATGTAAAGGATAATGATTGAAAATTATGGAGTGGCAGGTATAGAAAAAGCAAATAATATGGAAAGAAGTTTTGTTGAGAAAATGTCAATGCCAGCAAATGGTGAAATGGTGTACTATCTTGGTGGTATAAATGAAAGGAAATCTGGATTAGAAGGAGGATGATGGAGGACTGAGGAAAGACAAAATGAAGTTATTTAACTGGTGCTAGTTAAATGGAGGAATATTTTTTTCTTTCAATGCTTGTATACATTTTTAGAGTGTTGAGTGAATCGATAGTAGAACGAATCAAAACACAGTAATTCTGACGATCTCTTCCATATTTCCATCCATATGATCTCTTCAATACCTTAATAATCTATATTCGTACTGAGGTTTGTATTTACATATACCACTTTATTATTTAGTTAGCGTTGCCATCCTTGGCATATCTTTGCAAAGATATGAACATAATTTTATGATAAATATTATTATACTTTATTTTAAGCCAGTTTCATGAACTTTTCTCTTTGTTCCCTTAAAGGGTTAAAATATATAGGTATATATTTGTCTTGAGGAAGTAGAGAGTTAATGTGTTAGAGGAACATTGCTTCTTAAGCAGTAAACATCTGTTTCAAGAGATTTTTCAGAAATGTCGATAAAAGGGTCCAAAAGGTCTTATTTTTGAACGAGCTGAAGGGTTAATGTGTTACAAAAGATTCAAATTTTAAGCGATGTTTATTTATTTGCCCTGGAAAGTTCAAAAACGCTCTAGAGTGTCCAGATTATCCCCATGGTATACCTACATAAGCTTTTAATTCTGTATGCCTTTTCATTGCATGCAGGGTAAATTTTAAAACCGCCTCACTTTTTTAAAAAGCAAAACAAAAAAATTTTGACGAAAAATTTCGCTCCTCTACCCTATTCCTTGGCCGGAAGCTAGTTATGTGGAATTTAGTTAACACCACTTGTGGTGTATAATTAGTTCACTTACCTGACTCAGGCGATCTTGACTATCGATGATGTCGATAAACAATCGCATGCGATCATCGAGTATTTGGAAACCATTCCTCGGTTGCATCAATAGATTTTGCACCGCCTCGCGAATACTACCCGGTGTTGTGCTACATGAACTGCTATCATCGCTACCCATGAATCCACCACCACCATTGGCCATTTGTTGCTGTTGCTCTCGCAATTTCAGCTGTTGTGAATGCTGACGCAACGCATCCGAACATTTGCGCAAGTAATCATAGGAACCTTTGGATTTGTACTTGTCCGCCATCTCTTGGAAACTGTCCAGTATCGCATTGAAGTCGGTCATGAGTGGCGCCGTTGATGGTGTCGTCGTGGCGCTAGTTGATTGCGAATGTGTCGACTGTGAAGGCGATGGTGAGTTTGTGGTTATTTGTGTTCCGAATACAGCAGAGCTGGCACCAAAATTGCTAACATTCGCTCGGCTCAAGGTGGCATAGTGTGACGAGGACTGATTTATGGGTGATGTGCTAAGTGGGGAATGACTAGTTATGACGCGTAGCTCGGTGGTTAGAGAGGGTGAAAGAGAGGTCACTGTGGCGGCAGCTACTTTTAAATTTCCACTGCTCACGGAGCTGCTCAATACCTTGCTGGGACTGAGTGCCTTCAGATCTTCGCTCATCAAACGCAGATTGTCCGAGATCTGATGAAAACTTTCCGAGGTGATCATTGAGTGTTCACCGCGATCATTTTCTATCTTAGTGGTTGCTATTGCACTTTTAGGACGTCGGCGTGTAGGTGGCATGCCACTGAGTTGAGCGCCAGGTGTGCCAGAAGTGACGTCAGGCATTTGAAGGGGTTTTGAAATGAACGAATCGAGCGTTTGTGAGTTGGCGAGCTTTGGTTTTTCATCAGTTTCGGGTATCTTATTTGAACGTATGGCATCTAGAAAGAGACGTAATTGATCTGATGGTGTAGGTAGATCATTGTCATTTGATTTGTTGGCAACTGAGTTAGAAGAATTTATGGCTGATGTCGATTGCACAGGCGAACTGCGCAATGACTCGTCGAGGTTGGGACGCTTGTAGGCCTTCAGTGAAGGCAGTTGCGCGGAGGCCTGCGAATGTGGAATCTGTGACTGTGGCTGTTGCTGCACTAATTGTTGTTGTAAGCTTGTTGGGGACTTTGACTCGGTTATGGGCTTTAGCATGTCTTCTGGTATATTCTGCTGATACTCGGAGCGCATGGTACTGCGTATGTTGTCGAGGAAGAGTCTCAGTTGATGCGAAGGTGTCTGCGCTTCCGTCGACGAACAGAGCGATGCGAGTGATTTACTCACGATCTCAGGCGAAATCATATTCGAAGAAAAATTACTGCCACTCTGCGAGCTGCACACATGTAGGCTCTGTTGGGCATTGCCAGTAATATTCCCGCCCATAGTTGGCGAGCTAATATTGCCACTAGTCGGTTGCAGTTGCTGCACCTTGGCTAGTTGCTGCTGGCGCTTTAATTCCGATAACAGTTTTGCTTGCTCAGAGTACTTGCGCACACTTTCCGTTATAGTACGCAACTGTTCTGAATAGGCGCGCAGCTGATTTTCCAGATAGGCTTGATCGGGCGCACTGGCCCCGTAAGCATAGGAAAGTGGACGTTCGCCCTTGTGCCAGGAGGCAGAACTAGTGAGGTTCGTGATGCCAAGCGCAGTGGCAGCAGAACTTACTGCCGCCGCGGTGACATCTCCATTAAAACCATGCTCCGCGCTGATCTGACCCGATTGGCTGCGACCGTGAAAGGTGACCGAGTGGCGCATACCACCGGTGGCACTGCTGTTTAAACCAGCCCCATTCGCAAACGCGCTGACATCCGACGCGCTCGTAAAGGACAGTCCGTTGCGTATGTTATCAATGCTGGTGCTCTTCTTGCCGCTGAATTTTGGCGTGTCGCTGCCTGAGTCCGGTTGGGGACTACCCATTGATTGACGTGAATTTGTTACACCCGGCGGGAAGCGGCGCAGTGGTATTGGTGGTGGTTGATAGAGTCCTGCAGGCTTTGCTTCGCTGTTGAAACGATCTAAGCTGCGTGGACGTGGCGCGGTGCCACCGTTTAACTGCAAGCCGCCATTGACTGCTGGCGGAAGTGGCTGCTGTGGCGATTGTGGCTGCTGATCGTTGAGGCCCTTGAGTGGACGCGGTGTGCTATGCGAACGACGTGGCACAATTGGCTGCTGCATTAACGAGTTGGATGCTTGCTGTTGATGATGGAGTTGTTGAGCCGCGCTGGTCGAATTTTGATTTCGGTGGAGGGGCACGGGTGGGCAGTAATTGGTAGTAGTTGCTGCGGAGCTAGATACAGCGTTACTAATGGTATGCGTGGCTAGTGTTTGAGATACGTTGGCGGCGCCCATTTTGTGCGGCAGTGTGGCATGTGGCGCGCGTGTTGGGCTATTGCGATAATGTTGAAAGAGTGCCGCATACAAGGCCTCCTTGTCTACGCTGGTGGCGGGTGTAGGCGTGCCTGCTGAAGTAGGCGCAGTGCCGATAGAAACGGGTGCGCCAGAATTACTTAAGCCGCTGCCACTACCGCTACCGCCACCGCCAACGCTACGTAACTGCTGCTGCTGACGCGTTGATTGCAATAGCCGCTGCTGTTGTTGCTGTAAGTTAACATGCTGCAGGCGCAATTGCTCTTCCTGCTGTAGCTGATGTCTGGAGGCGTAGTCAACAAAGCTGTTCGGTAGCGCTTTGGGTGTGCGTCGCAAAGTGCTAAAAGCCAGATCGTTGGTACTGCTGCTGTAGCTGGTTGCGCCCGAGGTGGATGTAGTGGTCACATTTGCTGCAGTAGTTGCCGACATGCTGGCACTCATGGACGCCACGGCAATGCTATGCGGTCGTGGATGTTTGTGCGCTCGAAAACGTTGCGGCTCCGCATACTCAGGCATCTCATAGCCGCTACTATTGGGCGGCGTTGCAACATTATTCGTGTTTCCGCATACCAGTGGCATCGCTGACGACACTGATGTTGTAGTTGTCGCCGCATAGCCAAAAGCCATTGCCGCCGTAGGCATTGTATCTGTGGGCGAAGGGCTATTCAGAAAAGGATTATTGCCTTTCAACGCGATCGGTGCGGCTGTGTTACCGCAAAGCGGTGGCGCCACGGTGGTAAATTGTGTCGGTGTTGGCGGTTGGTATTCGCTGATGTGCAAATCTAGAGCGCGCTCGCGTTGCTCTCGTTGCAATTGTAATTGTTTCAATTGCATTTGCTGCTTTTGTTGCTGCGCCTGCGACTGTTGACTTCCAATGCTGCCATTTGGCGTACGCAGCGGATTAAAGTGGTTCGCAAAAGTATTATTGTTGCCACAGATACCTTGACTGGCAACATCGTTGTTAATTTTATTTGTGTTTCCGGTGGCATTGTGCATCATTGCGCTGTTGGACGGCGTGTTGTTACACGCTGTCAATGTCGTCCCGGGGGTTGTGGTTGTTCCAGCGCTGCTTGCCGCGGTTGTCGCTGCGGCGGCAGCCGGATAGCCAGTTATGCGGAAACCGCCATTCATTGATGTTGACGTTGTTTTTTACTATTGTTCTTGTGCGTTCTATATGTACCGTTATAATTGTATTGTAAGTCGTCGTAAAGCTAACGGAAATGTTACTTATTTTTTGCAGTTTCAATGGCGCAACCACTGTTGTTGTTGGCAAGTAGCCCTTTGGTGCACTTTGCAATTTTGTGTAAGCCCAACTGAAGGAAATTAACGTTGCGTTATGGTTGTTTATATTAGTGCTTTTATTGCTCGTTGTGTTCTCAAAGTAAGCAGGCAACACTGCGCTGCTTAAGTGCCGCGCCGCTATTTTGCAAGTAATCGTATCGAGCTTTACGTGAGCTGTTCCATAGAGTTGTTTGTTGCCAATGTAGTTACTCTTCCTATTGACTTCACTGATGTTACTGAAATTATTGTTGTTGCTATTGTCGTGCCGGTTGTTGCTGTGTCTACTGTAGTTGATATTTTAAGCTTCGGTTATAGGGCTGGCTTGTTGCACGCTGCGTTTGCTGTTAAAAATGGTTGTCTCCAATAGTGACGGCTTAAAATTGTTATTGCTGTAATTCCTCTGTTGTTGCTCTGCAAAAGCTAAATAAGCGTTTTACCCTTACTGCTCCATTCAAGTTGTAATTGGCATGCTCGTAGTTGCCACACTCACTGGTGTTGTTTTTACATTAAATTTTCGATTTCGCGCGCCAGCTGCATATTTTCTTGCAATTTTTTTTAGCCATTTGTAGTAACCCACTACGTTGTTGTATTATTATAACTTCTACTTTTGCTTACTTTTATTTTTTATTTTAATTGCTGCTGTTGCCTCAAATTTCCGCTTGCCCAATTATAATTCGCTTCCAATAAGAATTCTGTCGACTCCTACTGTTTCAGCAACAACAACGATGACGATTACTTATTATATGATTGTTGTTGCTTTTTGTTATTGGTTTTTTGCTTTCATCCCTTTGCTGTGCTGGACGTTAATTACATTGTTCCGCATGATTCGCCGAGCATTGTATAGGCAAACGCCATCAGCAGCCACATCATTATTATCACCAACTCATATATTCACACTCACACGCTATATATACTTTGCTGATATATTGTAAAATATAAAACAACTTCGTCATTCGTTATATCGCCCGGTGGTTATCACAACAAAGTTGTCACACTCTCTTAGTTGGTCAAGTGACGATTTATTCATTCGTTAATTTGCTGACATGCCGTTTGTTTCGCTGCAGAACTTTAAGAGCTTCTAGCCACATACGAGTTGAGTTGTACAACTTAGTGGTGATCCGTTAATTTTGCTGTCCAACAAACGTGGATTAAGAGCCTAAGACTGGATTTCTACAATGCGACACACGAAACTCCTCCACTTCCACTTACGTCCACTTACTTTTCTTTTCTCTTTGCACTGTTCTGGCTGCTTCTTATTTTCCACCTTCATTAACTGCCACTAACGGCTCACTTCCTTGATTGTCATCAAATCTGCTTCACGACATTTACTCCAGTCACTTCCAATTTTTAATAATACATTTTATTTTATGCTTTTTTTCTTTACTCTTTCCGCACATTTCAGCAATTTGCTGCCATTGCAATTATTTTCAACATAGTTAAAGTTCTGTTGCAACTATTTTTATAGTGGCTTGCAACTGTGGTTGATGACGTTTTTAATGGAATTTTTGACGAAAGCCAAATACATTAAGATTGAAAGGCACGCAAGCAGAAACCTACTCACGCATTTATATATATTATGTATGTATGTGTATGTTGTATGTTTTTACATACATACAGTGTTGGAAAAATGGTAGAAACGATGTGAATTTTTCTTTCTTTTGGGTATATTTCTTGCAAAATAATTTTTGCTATTGAAGTTCATATCTTTTTATAAAGAAACAGTTTTATATATAAAAATAGAGGTACTCAACTCTTGCTACATTTTTGTAAAAAAGAAATCATGAAGTTCATTTTATTGTCCTTGGAAAAAATAATAGAAACGACGTCCTTAAAGCTAATAAACATGAGTATTTTTCTTTAAGATAATTAAACAAAACTTTTAAAATTGTAAACAAATTAATATTTGGTTGTTGCACCCTGGGCTTTAATGACTGCGGTGCAACGCCGGCTCATTGAGTCCACTAACTTGGCACAAACTGATGGGTTTATATGTACTAAACCATTCTGCCTGGACTTTTTCCCACAAATCTGCTTTATTTTTTGCCTTATAGGCGGCAATTCTCTTCTTCAGAATGCCCCAAAGGTGCTCTATTGGATTCAAGTCCGGGGATCGTGAAGGCCATTCTACTAACTTTACATTGTTATCCTGGAACCATTTCTTCGCCAGTTTAGAGGAGTGTTTTGGGTCGTTATCTTGTTGAAACTCCCAAATCAATGGCATTTCTTCTTTGGCATATGGAAGCATAACATTATTTAAAATATTTACATAGTCCGTAGCGCACATCTTATCTTTAATCCAGAATAACGGACCAACTCCTGCCGACAAAAAACATCCCCAAAGTATTATATATTACCACCTCCATGCTTCACGGTCTTCAACGTGTGCTTTGGATCGTATGCAGAGTTTTTAGGTCGTCTTACATGTACCTTGCCATCAGACCCAAACAAATTAATCTTTGTTTCATCTGACCATAATACGTTTTTCCAATTTGCACGCAGTAGATGTTTCTTCGCAAACGATAATCTGCAGGTTATGTTTTTTCTGCTAAGGTATGGTACTTTTCTTGCACTATAGGCCTTTAATCCCCCAGATATTAATCTATTTCGGATTGTTCGACTGCTTACTGGCGCTTGTAAAACATTTTTCAATTCTTCTCAGGATAAAAATGGTTTTTTTTCGATTCTCGTATAAGCAGTTGGTCAAACTTCTTTGATGTTGCGCGCTTTCGTCCTCGTTTTTCCTCTATAATTTTAAAATTAATCGCAGAAAACACCTTTTTTTCGAGCATTTCATTAAATCGGCAATCTGTGACATAGAAAGGCCATCACTTTTTAGTTTTTTTTATAATTTCGCTTTCATTAACAGTACAGTGTTTACCACGTCCCATTCTGAATGCAATATTCATAAGATAAGAAATATTTTATGAACAAGACAATAATAAATATAATTTTTTACATACTTTTCCAACAAAATATCAAACAGTTTAAAAATAACAGTATATTATTAATTTTAACTGTAGCTATTAAAATTTTTCCGAAACGTTTCTATTTTTTTTTCCAACTAAAACACGCGGTTCTGCACCAAAAAGAATACTGAGCCTAAATATTTGCGATTATGCTCATAAAAACAAGACAAAATAAAGTACCGTTATCAAACAGTATTACACAGTGTGTATCTGCATAAATAGGTACATACTTACAAACTAAAAATTTTATATGAAATATGGAGTGATTGTCGTTTCTATTATTTTTTCCAACACTGTATGTGTGTTTGCGAGTACATATGTCTATTTGAATGTATATATGAATATAATCAAGTGTGCGAAAAAGAATGCCCCTAAGTGCGGAGTGGAGAGAATTAATTGGTTTCCATTTTTGGTTTAAAAAATTTTTAAAATTTGGTACAACATTACAATATTTATTGCTGCCAAAATATGTATATTCTGTTTTTTCTAATTTGCAGTTATTTTCTGCTTGAAAAAGTTAAGTTCTTGCAAATATTGAAAACTCTTCGAAATCTTTAAATTCATACGAATTAGTGGCTCAGTATTGAGACTGAGGATGCTCTATGAGAAGCACACATGCACCAAACGCCAGCCTCCGCCAGCTATTTAACGTGAATCCTTCCCTTTCGCTTCCGTAAACAAATAAATCGGTATAGCGATAGCCTTCATTTGGATTATAGTTGTTTTTGATTTCATTTTAACTTCGAAAAATTTGTTTTTCAACCTACACAAAATTTAATGATACAAGGAAGTTGACATTTGGCAGTACCACAATGTGGAACTGGTCTGCCGTTTGTCTCGTAACTATGTGTGGGTAAAACGTGCTTCATGGTCTCATCCTGATTCTACCTTTTTGTCTCCTGAGACACCCAGTTTGAACGTCATAACTTTGATAACGATTTTACTGCTAACAGATAGTGCCCCGTCTGCAGTTCTATCAGAAACCTCGATAACCCCAATAGTGTTCCCTTTTAATAGATATATAGTATGGATACTGCCGTCAATTTGCACTTCGCGTGGGCTACTCCGCTGAACACTTTCTGTGTAGTTATCCAGGGAGGGATGTGGCGAGACAGAACATCAGCAATTTACTAAATATCCCAAACCATTGCAGGACGAGGGGAATCCCACAGCTCTTAACACCTCTAGGCGAGATTAGGGGCTGGTCAGCAGTAAAATTATATACAAATATAGTAGGCGCACACATATGTACCTCCTTTTGTGTATTTGAGTATTTGTGGGCCTCGCATCCTTCATAGAAGGTCGGAACCTAAGGTTCGGTCGAAGCAGTGGACTTTGGGATGGAGATTTGAGTGGACTTAGAAATCGGGAGTGCTGAATTTGCAAAATATTAGCGTATAGCTATGTGGATAAGTAGAAGTGGCAATCGGTCTCTGAACCAACTCACTTAAACCGTTGCCGATCTGTTGCTACTCCTCGTTGAACCATTTTGTTTTACGGCCAAACCTATTGATCTGGCTAACACTTATATTCCTAAGGTTATCAGTATCATTCAAGAACGATGAACCAAATTATCTTCAACTTAGAGTCATGCCTCGCAGGACAGTAACAGAGAAGATGTCTGATAAACCCCTTCCTCCTCCCCATTTTTGCAGCTTTTGCAATAGTTGAATAGTGAAATGAGGTACGTTCAATCTTTGAGAAAATCGACGTAGAAGACAGTAGCCTGTGATCAAAGCAATTAACACAGAGACGTTTTTCTCTGGCCGATTAAGTAGCACCTGACGTCCAATTTTGGCCAAATTCTTTTTGTTCCATTACATGTCAGACTATCAACTCACCTCGTGTTGGCTGAAGTGACAAGGATAACATACTTGTATCACGCATTTGTACAAGTTAAGACCACCCGCACAAATTCGCTAACTATGTACAATTAGCTGATGTTATATTTTTTGTTAAAGCTCAGCTTACGCTTTTCAACACTACTTTTGCCTACGTGACCAAGATCGAGTGATTTTTTGATGGGGTACGCGCAGTAACAACCATTGCTCTGACACTTTACTCAAAACCAGTTTTGAGGAAAAACTAATGAATTATGAGTTGCATGGCCTAGCGGAAAACGTTGGTGAAATTCCATCGAGCTGGGGTTTGATTGAGCGAAGCATTTTAGTTAAAGAACAGAATAAAGATTGACATTGAAACCGAAGGTCCAACTCGAATTTTTATAAAGATATTAAGTGGCGCCCAACGTGGGGCCTGTCAAATAAATATTTCGGATGCAAGAATAATTCCTATAAGGAAGGCCGGCCAAAGCGACAGGTCTCAAAAGAACCAGGACCATTATCTACCGGAGCAGTGAATCATACATTTTACTTGGACAGTTGGGATACTGTGAAGCCTTTATCTTATCTTTATCTTTTCGTAAATACATATGTAAGTAATAATTAGATTTGATAATTATTTCATGTGAGAAATAAAATATAAAATTTGAGACTAAAGTGTTAATAGTCCCTTTTCGTGTCGTATTGAGGTGAAATTTTTTCCCAATTGCGTAACATACACGTGTTCAAAACTAAAAAAGCTTCAATATACTTGCGTAAGAAACAATAAAAAGTTATTTTTTCATCAATTGGTTTTTCCATCTTAAAAACGGCAAACTTGAAAAATTAAAAATCGCTATATCAGGCGATAACAAGATTTCACTGCATTTGTGCAAAGTTATTGAAACTTAGTTCCCAACTTACGTAACATACACGTGTTCTATAGTAACATTAGCTAAATATTTTCTTTCTGGAAAATTTCGCATAGAATTTTTCATTTCAATTAAAAACAAAAACTACAAAGTTTTCCATATTAAAAAATTGCTGTATCAGGCGAAAAGAAACATAGATTTCCGTGAATTATTTTGAAACATAGTAATATAATTTGTCAGATTACATAACATAATCTCGTTTAAAACAGTTAAAACAAATGGTACACCCAGTCTTTTAACTTTTACGGCTGTAAAAATACACATTTTCCATAGTGCGGAAAACGAACCATAGATTGTTCAGTTTACACATAGTTGTTTACAGCCACCAGAAATCATCGTGATATCTGTAGTTTCTGCAGAATGGAAATCACAAGAGAGCTAGTTTTAGATATCGTAAGAGTCTCAACCGAGCGTGCTAGGGCAGAGTTCACGGCCCAAATTCAAGAACTTACTCTAGCCTTAAATCGCCTTAAACCACCATGTGTTGAGCCCTACCAACCCGTTGCAATTAACCCTTTAACAGAGTCAGGAAATGCTAGTTTGGACTTAGTAAAGTCTTTACCCGAATTTAGTGGCGATGCCTCGTGTTACCCAGCCTGGCGCTCCGCTGCCGCCTTTGCCATTAATTACTACCCTGAAGGTTCCGAAAAATATTACGTGGCAATGGGCATTTTCCGGAATAAAATTACTGGTGCGGCGAATTCAACACTGTCGTCTTTCAATACGGTGCTAAATTTTAAGGCAATAATCGCCAGGTTAGACCAAACCTATGCAGATAAAAGACCAGTTCATGTTCTGGAAACTGAACTAAGTATTCTTAGGCAAGGTCATTTGTCAATTGCAGACTACTATGACTCGGTGGACAAACATTTGACGCTTATCATAAATAAGCAAATAATGACGAATAGTGGCAACGACGAAGTTATAAAGGCTCTAAACGATCGTGCAAGAGCAAACGCTCTACGAGTATTCATTTCAGGTCTTCGCCGTCCACTATGTGACATATTATTTTCCTCGTCACCAAAGGATCTGCCCACTGCCTTGGCCGTTGCACAGGAGCTTGAGATGAATCACAAGCGCTATGATTTCGCCCAAACCTTTGCAATGGGTAGTTCAGTTAAACCAAACAAAGTAAGAGCGACAATGCCGCAATATAATTTTAATTCACAAAATGAACCAAATCGTTTACCAAATCACAACAATAGACAGAGTCCAATGGACGTTGACCATGGCACATCTATCTATCGAAAAATTAATGCCACTCAAAATAGTGCAATCATTTCTAAAACCCCCAATCAAGCAGTTGTATTTAAACGTTCTCGTGAGCCATCCGGTTCTTTCCAGAGACCTGGTGGAAAGACACAGCGGGTTAATTATATGCCAGACAATATTGTCATAGTTTCTGATGAATCTGAAAACGAAGAACACTACGACGACTATGATGGCTCGAATTTTAAAAGTTATTCCGAAGAGCCTTACCATACATGCGACTCTAAAAATGATTCCGAAATAAATTTTTTAAACTAAAGTCGCTCCTACCTTTCATCACTAAAACTACTGCGAATGGTCAGGAGCTAAAAATATTAATAGATACAGGCACTTCAAAAAATTTTATTAAACATTTTCAATTTCTCGACGGAATTAAGGAGATGAAAACCCCATTTACGCTAAAATCAATAAATGGGCAAAATTTTATAGACAAAAAATGTTTGGTTAATGTTCTCAACCACACCTCGACTTTTTATTTACTTGATAATCTAAAAACGTTCGATGGCATAATTGGTTATGACTTCCTAAAAGAAATTGACTCAAAAATTGATATTAATGCAGGGTATTTATATTATCGGGATGGTAAGGTAAAACTTCAGCACCTTTGTTGCAATCAAGTCAACTTGATTACAATTAACGATGATTCCGTGCCTGCAAGTGTTCAAAATGACTTTCGTCAATTAATTAATAAAAACACTAATGCATTTGCTCACCCAAATCGTTCCCTACCCTACAATACCAATGTCGAGGCTACAATTCGTACCACTACAGAAAACCCAATTTTTAGCAAAAGCTACCCGTACCCGATTTCAGCAGCAGAGTTCATAAACTCCGAAATAAAATCACTCTTAGGAGATGGCATAATTCGCAAGTCGTGTTCACCCTACAATTCGCCCGTCCACGTAGTAACAAAAAAGGGCATTGACGAAAATGGCAAACAAAAACTGCGTATGGTGATAGACTTTCGGAAAATTAACGAAAACACCATCTCTGATCGATATCCCATACCGGACACTTCTGTCATCCTGTCCAATTTAGGAAAATCAAAGTTCTTCTCCACGCTAGATTTGAAGTCAGGATTCCACCAAATCAACTTGCGCGAGAAAGATAGACCAAAAACAGCATTCAGTGTAAATAATGGCAAGTACGAATTTTGCCGCTTGCCATTTGGTTTGAAAAATGCTCCAAGCATTTTTCAACGAGCGATAGACGATATCCTGCGTGATGAAATTGGTAAGACCTGCCATGTTTATATCGATGATATAATTATCTTTTCACCAAACGAGCATTTGCATCTGAATGACATTAAAAGAATTTTAAACAAATTAGAAACTGCCGGTATGAGAGTTTCGCCCGAAAAGTCCAAGTTTTTCCAAAAAGAAGTGGAGTTTTTAGGATTTGTAGTGTCGCAGAACGGTTTAAGAACTTGTCCAAACAAAATAACCGATATTTTAAATTACAAAGTTCCAGAAACTTTACGCTCTCTACGATCCTTCCTTGGTCTTGCGGGATATTACCGCAGGTTCGTGAAAGATTATGCAGCCATCGTAAAACCGCTAACGAAATATTTGCGAGGAGAGAATGGACACGTAGAAGCTAACAAGTCAAAAAAAATCCAAATAAAATTGGACCCCGAAGCCATGTCCGCCTTTAACAGAGTTAAGAAAATTCTTGCTTCTGAAGATGTTTTGCTCCAATACCCGGATTTTAGCTGCCCTTTCGATCTGACCACAGATGCGTCTTCAAATGCTTTGGGCGCGGTTTTGTCCCAGAAAAATAGGCCTATAACAATGATTTCCCGAACGCTATCTCGAACAGAATAAAATTATGCCACCAATGAGCGTGAGCTATTAGCTATATTTTGGGCATTGAAGGCCCTTCGGCACTATCTATATGGCGTCAAAAACATCCATATTTTCACTGACCACCAGCCGCTTATCTTTTCAATTTCGGATAAAAATCCTAACACTAAAATGAAAAGGTGGCGTGCTTTCGTCGAAGAGTTTGCTCCTACGTTTCATTATAAGCCAGGAAGTGAAAACAAGGTGGCAGACGCGCTCTCCAGACAGTTCATAAATAACATGAGTGAATCAATAGATACGGCTCATAGTGAGGAATCATTGAGTAATGTTGTAAAAACGGTCAAATGCCCCATAAATCAATTTAAAAACCAACTAATACTAACAAAAGGGTTATACCTAAATAAAGTGACAAAAATTATTTTTCAGAAACGTGTCCGCCATACAATTTCCTTCGATTCGCTCGAAAACTTGTTTGAATGTCTTAAAACCGTAATAAATCCTAATAATACGAACGCGATTCATTGTGACCTACCAACACTTTCCGAAATACAAAACGATTTAGTTTCACTCTTCCCGGGAGTGAAATTTCTCCACACAGAAATTTTTGTGATAGATTTGATAAATAAAACGGATCAATTAGAAACAGTAATTGCAGAGCATAACCGCGCACACCGTTGTCTGCAAGAGAACTTTAAACAAATTTCTCGAGAATATTATTTCCCAAATATCAAAAAAATGTTAAAGGCTATCATTGCAAACTGTAAGATATGTCTAGAAAATAAATACCAGCGTAAACCAGTAAATCTCGAAATAGGCAAAACTCCTATTCCAAAGACACCTGGCGAGATCTTACACATGGACATTTTTTTTACAGACAAGCAACATTTCCTAACCTGTATGGATAAGTTTTCGAAATACGCTGTAGTAAAACCAATTCAATCGCGCTCTACATTAGATATCAAGGAAGCCTTGCTAGAAATACTCCTAATATTTAAAAACACCAAAACTATTATTTCAGACAATGAGAAAGCCTTTCATTCGATGACAATTAAAACTTTTCTTAGGGACAACTTTTCAATCGAACAATTTTTCATTCCGACGTTACATAGCCAAAGTAATGGGCAGGTTGAAAGATTCCATTCAACCTTAATGGAAATTGCCCGATGCATAAGAGAACAACAACAGCTGAGTGAGACTATTGAATTGGTGCTATTGGCTACTCATAAGTACAATAACACCATTCATTCTATTACAAATGCTAAACCTATCGACATTCTTCATAACTCTTCGAATGAGGATTTGGAAATGATACGCGATAGATTGTGCCAAGAGCAGGGGAACGTTTTAGGTAGACGGAATAAAAATAATAAAATGAAAACCTATGAGCCTGGTGAAAAAGTATTTTTGAAGAGAAATAGACGTCTAGGAAATAAATTTAACAAGATATTTGTTGAAAAAGTTGTGGAAAAGGATCTAGGCAGCACGGTCTTGATCGATGGAAAAATCATTCATAAAAGCAACTTACGATAAGTGTTGTTGAGCCTTTTTTGTTTCGTATGAGAGTTTAAGTGATGGAAGTTATATTGCTACAATGACGCGAAAAAGTTCGTAAGCGTAAAAAAATTTATCTGAAAATGAAATATATTATCAGTTCTGATTATTTACAACTTCCTGATAAAATTAGAATTGTAAATAGACTCTTTAAACTAAGTTTAATTTTCACCATCCTTTGATGAGTTACATTCATTTTAATTTTAAGAAACGTAATCATAGTATAATCATGTAATCATAGTATAAGAATCAAACAAATTTATTATTCAAAAGTATGGAATTTAAGCTCAATCAAGCTTCAACATTAATAACGCTTTTAACTACCCATTTACAACTTTAACGTGCTGCGAATGACGATCCGGTCTACAAAGCCAACAAGTCGTATTTTGAACCTAACTATTCGAACCTCTGAGCCACAGCTTTTTAGTAGCTGAAACGGGGACGTTTCGAACTCGACAAGGAGAGTAGTTAAGACCACCCGCACAAATTCGCTAACTATGTACAATTAGCTGATGTTATATTTTTTGTTAAAGCTCAGCTTACGCTTTACAACACTACTTTTGCCTACGTGACCAAGATCGAGTGATTTTTTGATGGGGTACGCGCAGTAACAACCATTGCTCTGACACTTTACTCAAAACCAGTTTTGAGGAAAAACTAATGAATTATGAGTTGCATGGCCTAGCGGAAAACGTTGGTGAAATTCCATCGAGCTGGGGTTTGATTGAGCGAAGCATTTTAGTTAAAGAACAGAATAAAGATTGACATTGAAACCGAAGGTCCAACTCGAATTTTTATAAAGATATTAAGTTACACAAAATCAGCACACCAAGACGGAGGCCCTCTTTTGCTACTTGGTCTGCCTTACCATTCCCTGGTATGCCACTATGCCCTGGCACCCATATCAAACGGATGTTCAAATATTCCTCCCTCTCGTTAAGAGACGTCCGGCATTTGCGAGCGATGATGGAATTAGTGACAACCACTCCAAGAGAGCGTCATTACGCTTACTTTTGGCTTCTTACAGTAGACACCAAAGCCAACTTTATCGTCAAGATTTGAGCTATCAGTAAAGAACTGTATGAACTGGCAGTTTTTCCGACTAAGTATATCAACCCACTCACGTCTAGCTGCCATTCTAAATATATATAATTGGCGCGTACACCCTTTCTGGGTGTTTGGCCGAGCTCCTCCTCCTATTTGTGGTGTGCGTCTTGATGTTGTTCCACAATTGAAGTGACCTACAGTTTCAAGCTGACTCCGAATGGCAAATATTTTTATGAAAAGCTTTTTTATGGCGGAAATACACGCGGAGGTTTGCCATTGCCTGCCTAGGGGCGACCACTATTAGAAAAATGTTTTTCTTAATTTTGGTGTTTCACCGAGATTCGAACCTACGTTCTCTCTGTAAATTCCGAATGGTAGTCACGCACCAAATCATTCGGCTACGGCGGCCGCCGTTGCTGGCATTGTACTACCTACTAAATAAATTGAAATATGGTCCATTCAAACAAGTGTGCCAGTGAGTGTTCTTCGGAAAAAGACTCCACCTGCTTCCTATAGCTTTTTTGCATGAAAGTAGAACTACAGTATTTTCCCCTACTCTGTTTTCTTGTTGAGAATTACCCCTAAATATTTGACGCTGTTTCCTACTTCCAGCCTTACACCATTGAATGATGCATTTCCTCGAGATCAAGACTGATTCCTTTCCGAGCCCATCATTATAGCCGATCTACACAACTTATTAAGAGCGGTATGATCCCCGAGAAATATTTTGCGACGTTTTTGGTCCGATTCAATGCCAGTTTAAAGTAGAAATTACTACATATTGCAAAGAAGGCAGTTCTTTTCAGCCGGTATTTTAAATCGTTTATTAAAAATTATCTGTATAATATCCGGTTAAAAAGTGGTCATGCAATACAAAACAATTGCGAAGGCCGTTTGAGGTTCTAGCAGAAGAATTATAATATAAATGGTTTTAATATTCGTAATCCCTGTAAAGCTATATAAAGCTACAAATGTATGTATAGTTCTGCGCACGACGAATGTGTCAATTTAATAAATTTTAAAAGAATTCGGAAGCAAAATGGAAGTAAAATATCTTAGAATTTATATTATGACACCTATTTAATAGCAGTAGAAGTCGCTATTATTTAATACCCTTCCAAATTAAATGTGTATAAGAAACTATGCAAGCAACGATCTAGTCCTTCTTCTAACACAAGTACACCTTTTTCACATTTTTCATCACGTTGACACCTTTCATATGCAATGCTTTTCCTTTCCTTTTAGCCACCATATCCATCAAAGCGCAAAGATGGTTTAGCGGTTTTTGTCGCAGACACCAAACCTCAATCCAACAACTACATACATCTACACTTATACATTCATACGAGTATAACGAACTCAGTCAAGCAGTCAAAAGCAGAGCCAGCTTCAAACCAACGTGGAACTAGTAAAGTGACTGTGACATGCCATCTTTTCCACATTTTCGCTTTGGATAATCCATTCGGTGCATAAATTTTGCACAGCGAGCTTAGGAAAACCAACATGACAACAAGCCTTAAAGAGAGGTGTTAAGGATGGAAGATAAAGAGTAGAATATCGTTGAGCTGTGGCATGCAGTTGAGTAGCAGAAAGCTGTAGATTGAGCGCTGCTTGCTTCACAGCTTTGTGTATTGTTGTTTGGCTCGTAGTTTAGGTGCGGGAAACTTTTGTAAATATTTAATAAAAAATGCGCATAAATTATAATCCAACACTCGCACTTATGACCTAATACTCGTAGGTATGTAGAGTAAATATGCCTTGAATGTTGAACAGATATGTTTTATTTAGCATATATAGACATATACTTTTTCTAAAAAATCGCTATCCTAAAGCTGTGGAAATACGTAACTGTTATACGAAGACACTTCAAATCACATTTGGTTCCATGACGAACTCTCCCCAGTGATTGGATTTTAGCCATTTGCAGCGTTTTTCATTCTTTTCAAGTACTTTAAACTTTTGTTTTCTGGTAAAATGTATTCTAATTCTATAAACAATTGTAAAAAACGTTTTTTTAGACACTTTGACTTTGACTTTGGCTTTCACGCCGTCAACAACTGCACATCAGCTTAACCTATTTTGTTTTGTCGCTACTCAATCGAGCGCAAAAAATTTCGCACGACGACTATGTACAGACCGTAAAAATGACTGAATTTTGCAGTTTGCCAAATATGTGATATAATATTAGCAGCTATCGATTTCTTTGAATCCAACGTTGCATATGGATTAGGCGGTACTGAACTTCTGCTTGTAAGATATTAATTCCCCAGGTGAAAAAACTTGGAAGTATCGAGACGCCGACGCTGCAGTTCGTCTTGAATTCGTCAGTGTAAAGTGCAATTGTATTCTCTTTGATTATTGAATTCAAATCCCATTCCTTTCGCTTGAGGAACTTTACCTTAAACTCTATTCTAAAGTCTAGGGTAGCGGTAGTAAAACTGTTGAGTTGATGGTCTAATCCCTATTATCTTCATGTCTAAAATTACACTATGACCAAATATCCTAGCAACACAAAAACAACCTTCTTCTATTCAGTAACAGGTAGAGCATGGCTTTAAGTGCCTCTGCTGGACACGATTTCATAGCTTCAGTAGTTCCTATGCAGGCTGCTCGCTGTACGTATACATTGTAAGCTTCGGATCTAGCACTACGCCTAGACATGTCGCTCTGTCTGTAAGCGGAATTTTAGCTCCATTGATTGATGCTAGTCGAAACAATAATTGCGTTTTGCTTGGGTTAACATTTAGGCCACTGCTCGCAGCCCATCTACTTAGTTTCCCAGAGCTCTTTCTAGTAGTTTTGTTAGTATTTTTGGTGTTAGAATCACGACGTCGTCTGCATACGCGACTACCTTCACTCTTCCTCTGTTATGTCGCAGTAAAATATGTTTAAGGCTACGAATCATAAAAGAGAAGACAGAACGCCACCCTGTGGGGTGCCTCTGCTTACAAATTGGGTAACCGATGCGCCTCCGTTTGATGCTAGAATAGTTGTGTTCTGAAGAATACGTGGGAGCCAGTTACTTACGCAGTCATTAAACTCCGATAGTTACCAACGAATCGATTATGGTTAAATGCCCCTTCTATGACTAAAATAGCAGCTATAGTAAATTTTTCTGACTTCTCAATATGTGCAATTACTTCATGAAGGAGGTAAGACTAATTAGTCGAAAATCCATCCCTATTATCTTCATATATCTATGATATCATAGTTTTAACAGAGTTATTTGACTGTCCACTGTATAATGTATTTCGTAAAGACAGATGCTCCCGCACTACTGCTTTCTAAAGGTGGTTCCGTGCTTCTCCTTCATCCTAGCTTACTTAAGTTTCTTGGATTTTACCTAACAGATAGAACTTAATTCGTACGTATGAACAATACAAAATCGGATGCCATCAAAGTTACCTCAGGTGTTCTGTTGTTCTATTGTCCTTAATATTTGTTAACAACATTGCAGACGTTTTTTAGACATCATACAAAATAGAGGACGTAACTGATTGCATAAGACGAATCATATCAAACCCTACTTCTTACTGGAGCTACTGCTTTTTAATTGCTCTACTCGTAACCTTCGACGCAACAATACGGTCTCTTTACCCCATCACAAAACCAATTTTAATCATAATGAACCAATTACACGTTGTATAAGGCAGTCTAATCAATTTTATAAAAATTTAGATATATTCTCTAACTCACGAGAGAATTTTAAGTCAAAACTTAATCTGGAGATACACTTCTTGAATTGTGACTAACGTTTACCACATAGTAAAAGGTTTACGGTGGCCGCCGTAGCCGAATGGGTTGGTGCGTGATTACCATTCGGAATTCACAGATACGTCGTTGGTTCGAATCTCGGTGAAAGCAAAATTAATAAAAAACATTTTTCTAATAGCAGTCGCCCCTCGGCAGGTAATGGCAAACCTCCGAGTGTATTTCTGCCATGAAAAATCTCTTCATAAAAATATCTGCCGTTCGTAGTCCGCTTGAAACTGTAGGTCCCTCCATTTGTGGAACAACATCAAGACGCACACCACAAATAGCAGGAGGAGCTCGGCCAAACACCTAACAGAAGTGTACGCGCCAATTATATATATATATAAAGGGTTTTTCAATTCGCGTGGGTCGATTTTTGCGCCCTGTGGCAGCCATTTTGTTTTGGTGACATCTGTCAAATCTTTTGTTTATTATTCAGTTGTTTATGCCAAATCATCATGGTAAGTTACATGATTGAACAACACGTTCAAATGATAAAACTTTATTATCAAAATGAGTGTTCATTAACGCAAACGTTGAGCGCGTTGCGCCCATTTTTCGGTAGACGTGGTGGCCCTTCAAAGTCGACTCTTCAACGTTTGGTGGCCAAATTTGATACGACCGGGTCAGTAAACAATCAGCCAACACCCGTACGTTCAAGGAACGCAAGATCAGCCGAGAACATTGCCGCGGTCTGTGAAAGTGTACGGCAGAACCCGAGGCAGTCTATTCCTCGCCGTGCACAAGAACTTGGCCTTTCGCAGACTTCAACTTGGCGAATTTTGCGTCGGGACTTGGGCCTACACCCGTATAAGATCCAACTGACCCAGGAGCTCAAAGTTGATGACCATAGACAACGCCGTTTGTTCGCTGACTGTGCTTCGAATCGTTTGGAAGAGAACCCCAGAACCTCGTCATCTTTAGTGACGAGGCGCATTTTTGGATGAATGGCTGTGTTAACAAATAAAATTGCCGTATATGGGACGACACCAATCCACACGAGGTTCACCAGGTGATAATGCATCCTCAAAAAGTTACCGTTTGGTGTGGATTTTTGGCCGGCGGCGTCACTGGTCCGTACTTTTTTGAAAACGACGTTGGTGAGGCGGTCACCGTCAACAGCGAGCGCTACACAACGATGATAACCAATTTCTTATGGCCCATATTGAACCATATGGACCTAGACGACATGTGGTTCCAGCAGGACGGCGCTATGTGCCACACAGCAAACGCCATTTTATTCCATTTCAACATCTACCCGCCCTTATTGAAAAACCCTTTATATTAAAGCTTTAGAATTAGTAATATATTTGAGTTGTACTTTGATTGATGAAAGAATGAATAAATAAATAAATAAGTCTATTTCGTGTTATGGAGGTTTTTTGACATTCCAAGCTCTTGGCATGTCATAGGAGTTACAAACAGGAAAGTGGAATTTAACTAACGGTTCTAGTGATTGTTATGTAGTCCTATTGCTTTTCAATGCGTTTCGACTAAATTGCATACTTTCAGTAATGTAATAAAAACAAAAAATACCTCTTCTTACACAAGGCTTAAGCATCTCCTTTGCGAACTATGCGGCTTTTAGTAAAGTAGCTTGATCTCCTTGTTGCTGTTGCTTTCACATAAGAAATGTTCGCCTGGCGAATAGCGAAATTCTCTAGCGAGCAGAGAAGTGGTAAATCGAAAGCGACAGTTACTTACGCATGAACCATTGAAATAATTCGAGTGGCATTCTAATAAGCTAAACACGCCAATTCATTACAAGCTGCAAATTAGTACTTAATAAATAAATACCGAACGTCCTCTAAAATCTAACCTTCCGAAACACTTTAAACCCAATTACTTATAGATTAAAAATCTCTTCCACAGCCTGTATCTGCATGCTTTCTACCCTCTGCATGCGTGTTTTATAACTGAATGCGGTGCTTTATCCCTTCTGCTTCACTCAAATTTATTTTTGTGCTCTGTACAGTCCATGTCCATAAGCATCTTCATTTGGCATAGTTATGTTATTTCGTGTGTTTTGTGTGTTGTCATTAGAAATTCCAACTAAATACTTTCAAGTTGAGCTCGGCACAACGTGCGCAGCTTCTCCGTTGTTCTCCGGTACGTTCTCTACCCCACCTGGCACTTCAATCCTGTCAAATACTTTCTATATATCATAGGCATAGTGCCGGTTTATCCTTCTACGCTGGCATTTCAGAAATGTGCAATTCCTTCTGCTAATGAACATAGCTCAGTGTTGTTGACTCAATGCTCCGGTGCAGCAAGAATGTGGTTGAGATTTGCAAAAATCATTCGACAGGCCTACGGACTCATACTTGTGTAAGTATCGGGTGTTTTTTAAGAGCTTAAAGTGATAATATTTACAAAACAGAAATATTGTGTGGAATGGATTTTTTTTGTTTTTTTTTTTTATTATGTGGTACATAATTTGTTAGGATTTTTACTTTTTGAACATAATATCCGGCATATGCCCACTGCGACTACGATCAATCCAATTTTTCACAACCTTTTCCAATATATCTGGCCGTATGGTGCCAATTGTGGCTTGAATATTGCAATAAAACAATAATTGTTAAGCGAGCGTATGGCAAGTTGCAATCAAATGTCGTCTCCCTGAAGCAGAGAAGGAATTGTTTTAGTGGCCACACCACTCGACGCAGCAGACGACGGTAGCTGTAAGTGCGAAAGCATTTTCATCCCTACCTCTCCCACTAAAAAATGAAAAAAAAAATAAAATAAAATAAAACAATGTCGTCGACGTTTAGCAGATTAATTTTTGGAGACAAATATTCAGTCAGCATGGCTCGATAGCGCTCGCCATTCACAGTAACAACAGCTTCTTCCTCATTTCTCAAGAAAGAAAGGCCGATGATGCCGCCAGTGCTCTATGAACTTTGCAAACAGATTTGTTTTCTTTCAAAGTAAATTTCCACAATTTGGAAGTCTTCTTCTGGCGTTAAACGATTCATAATAACTTGCCAAACTTACTGAATAAAAATGTTAACGTAGTTTGCCATTCTCAACTGTCAAGCCATAGTTATCAATATTGATAGTTTTCATGCAGCTAAAACAAAACACCCGATATATACCTACATTCAAGCATCCATTTAAATGGTTGCCTGCCTTATCTTGGTCGCCATTGCAACTGCTTTGCCTATTCGATTTGTATGTACTTAGGAACGGAATGTCGTTCTATTTGTTTTGTTTGTAGGTATTATCTCAAAATATTCCTTGCCATTCTGCCGCTCTTTTGAAGTGTTTCCAATTGTTTGCTTGTGAGTAATTGATTTAATTCGCTTACTATTTAACTCTTCGGACATTCATATATGCGTGCATGTATGCAAATTGTTATTTATGCATGCGGTAAATGTCTTAACACATATATATAAATTCGCTTGCAGCTATGCAACTTGGCAGCATTCAATTTAAATGCAATAAATGTACGAATTTTCGATCTAATTTTGAGCTGACCACAAAGTTGGTTATTAAACTCACATTCTGTATTTGGAAAAGTTGTTTCTCCTTTCTTTTCACATTTTTTTCTACACGTAGACAATAAAAACTCCTTTTGGGGCACCACATGCAAATTCTCGCCCTTACTTTCCGTTCTGGATATTGCTTTTCCTAAACAAGCGTCTGCAAATTCTGTGTACATTTAATTCTCTATATTTTTACTCTTGCAACTTTATACTTAAGACTTTAAAAAGAGTATTTAAGAGCCCTGAAAACGGTTGTTGTTTAATTGACTCTTCTTGTTATTTCTCAGTTAGGACTAGCAAAGCAGAATTTTCGTTTTGGGCTTTTTTCCAGTTGCTTCCCATTTGGCAATATTTTCGCATTTTCCGTTTTCAAATCGTTTGACATGTCCTGTTAATCGTTCCGTTTTCGTTTTTTTTTTTCGAACATCAGCAAATCGTTTTGTCACCCTGTTCTGGAAATCGAAATCGTTAAAATTTTCCAGTTAAATTTTCGGCAACTTAAACGTTAGCGGTTTGTGGCATTCTTATAAACTGTTTGTTCAAATAAATTTATCAAAATGTGAGTATTTACTACAAATAACTGCATATATTTATGTAAATAAAAGTGTTTATTTAAAATATTTAAAACTTTTTTCAAAAACTTTTAGGGGACAACACAAGAACTCCAAGCAAGAGCTAATTTTAGTCGAGTTTATGGAATCTTATATAGATTTGGCGAAGAATTTTTCGAAGGGCGACAGAGTTGCTGTTGAGGAAAAGTGGAAAGAGCTAACGACGCTGCTAAATGCAGAAGGGCCGCCCCAAAAAGATATTAATGGATGGAAAAAAGTAAGTATTTAGTCAAATATTAAAATAAATATTTTTGAGTTGTCTTTTTTCAAGATATGGTCTGACTGGAAGGGGTGCATTCGGAAAAAGGTTGCCCATAACAATCTAGAATCGAGGGCAGCAGGAGGTGGACCCTTTAATAAGCATGTACTGACGAGCAACGAAGAATGTGTTGCCAGAACTTATGGAATTTTTGCAGCCGTTGAGGGCATAAACCATTCTAGAAGCTTTGGGACAGAAGAAAATAATAGCGCTATCGAATCTGAGGAAGAACGTCCCCAAACAAGTAGGGAAGCGGTGGCTACCCCGAGAGCTGCAAAAAGGCCACGAGTGTCAACGCAGGACAGCCTTCAGACGTGTATGGCAACGCAATCTACTTGTATGGAGAAAATATCCACCACTTTAGATAACATTTGCGAAAACCAACACAAGATTGCAAAATCGCAGGAAGATGAAAGTGAAGAGATTCGACGACTTTGTCGTGCTGTTGAGAAACAAAATGAATTGCTGGCAGAGCAAACTCGCTTGAAGACTCAAAGTATAGAGCAAAAGCAAAGACATTACCTCAAAATGGAGCAGTTGCAACATGAAACAGTTAAAATTGAAATTAAAATGCTTGAGATAGAGACTAAAAAATAAATATAAAAGAATCTTATTGAACTGTTATGTATATATTTACTTTTAATATGAATAAATTTTATGTTTCATAATATTAAATTTCTAGCAATAGAGTCTCTTATATTTCTGCCAACACTATATAAACTACTGTTTTCCTCATTTTCAGCAATTTCCTCATCAATGGGATTGTTTTCTAATACGCTTTCTGTTTCAATGTCATCTATTTGATTACTTCTACATATGTTATGTAGTGCGCAACAAACATTTATTATCTTCACTACCTTTTGCGGCGTATATGGCAGGGTAGTTTTCAAACAACAAAACCGACTTTCTACTACTCCTATAACACGCTCAACGATGTTACGTGCTTTTGCATGCTGCTGGTTAAATATGTGTTCTGCTGATCTTGGGTCTGGGTTTCTATATGGAGTCAGTAGAAATGGCTCTATACCAAAACCAGAATCTCCCAGCAGCCAAGAACCTCGGTCACCAGCTTCATATTGCGATAGGTTTGTCAAAGAGAAATCACCTGTTTCGAACTTAAATTCGAATTTAAATGAAATCGGACGAATTACAGAACACCCAAAACAAAATCGTACGAATTGCCATTTCGGATCCGCATTGAAATCGCACGATTTTCAGAACATGCCTGATTATTACAGTTTTCTATGCAAATCCACAAAATCATCAGCTATTTCTTTGGGACGTTCCACCTAACCCAACTTACATCTTAAATTACAGAAAACCGTCGGATATTCATTAATAGATCATAGATTAAGTTCACGCAATCATTCAGCGACGCCCTTTCGTTTACCTTTCGTTCATTGGACCTATGTTAGTGAGCGGAAATCTCAATGTCCTACAACTTTCTTTGTATAGTTTTGCAATTTATGATACACTCCGTGTATGATAAAATATATTTTGGAAATGCCCTGGACCATACCGGATCCGTTCATCCTCACGATTTGCAAGGCAATCAGCCTTTCCATTGCTTTCCAGCTATTCATGTAGCGGGCCCAATATAATAAACTCAAAGTCGACAGTTTAGACGTTGACGAAAACCAAGGTCGGAATACAAGATTTCAAAGCTAAAGTAAATGCATGTAATAATTGCTGCATACTATTTTAATCTCAGCCTCTGTGATGCCTCTTTTTTTTAGTGAAAACATTGCTAAAACATAAATTTCTTGAGATACGGCACATTAACCCACCTCAAACGAGAGATACACCCAATATAATAATGATGCTAATTATTGTAACCATAGTGGCTTATAATCTATCAAAGACGACCATTTCAACTCAACCAGTACGAGCGTATAAGGCAGACAAAAAAGAAAATTAATCTTGAGCTGGAAGTTGACGCAGCCAGGACATTCAGCAAGGTAAAACCCATATTAATTTACTTGCTATTTAGCACATTTTATGATCATATAAAAGATATACCTTTAATAGGTAGCAAAAGCAAAACTTAGCGTGCAAAAAAAGTATTGCAACAACATAAAGCTATTAAGAGAGCTAATGCTTGGAATATTTTACGATGGGTATAAAGCGAGTAAACAGTGTAAAGGTCAAAATAAAGTACGGTTAAACACCTATTTAAAAGCATAGAAATAAGTATATACACACATACCCCTGCACACATGTGCATGCTAAATTGTGCCTTGGTGTTGGTGTGGCATTTTGTCCACATGTGTCAACGTCTCATCGTGCCACTAAAGCTATTTCAATATCTTTTGAAAACATTTGTTTGTGTTGGCACATCTCAGTGTCCTTATTTTATTTGCTTGTATCTAAATTTACTGCTTGAAGGCATCATTCACATAATCACTATGCAACCACAATCATGGCGTGGGAAAGTATTCCTTTGCCAACGTAAGTGTCAAATGTGACATTTTATTCAATCGTCTACTTTGCATTTGTGTATGTGCGTTTGCGGGACACGTGCCACAGTCAACATTAATTGCTAATCTCCACACGAAAACTGTCACAGAAATACTGGTGTATGAATACTTGGAGGTATCTATGTATATATTTGCAAACATCTACTTGGATATTAGGCTGATACTATTTCTTGACTGACTTGAGATGTGGCTTATGAAAAATAGAAATTTTGTTCACGAAAATTTAAGTAATTAATTAAAATGAAAATTGGAACAGCTGAAAAATCGTATGACAGGCAACAGCACAATTTTTCGAGTGTCTGTTAAGGATAATTCAAATAGAAAAATTATAAAAGCTCGTTCTCTCTTCCCTTTTTTCTCTCACACAAACAATTCTCTTACGAAACAACATTTTCTTATGAATAGGAAGTGAAATTTGGTATTCTAAGGTGATGTACTTTAGTTACTTTCTTCAGACTTATTTCTTATTTCAACTTATAGTTTTACCACCTAAAAAAAATTGTTTGTACTTGGTGCTGTAAAAACAGCTGAGCTAGTCTCCTTATTATCGTCAAGCGCAGAGCACCGCACAAAAACTTATGTAGAAGATGTAGAGATGAGAGCGAGATAGAATCCATTCTGAATGGTTGGTACAAATATCCGACATTTGGAAGAAGGCGTTTTTGATTCCTACCAATTCCTGGACAAAGTCTTCGAGTATTAGACCAGGCACAGAAATGTCTGATTGTTTTAATCCGTAGAGTATCAAATTTTTAGGTCATGTAGGGATGTGCATGACGAAATTATTCCTCGACACCAGAACAAACTTTTCTATATAGCTACCAAGATAACTCTTTTTCTAGAGCGGATGGTATAATCTGGCCTAACTGAAACCCACCACCTCTTAGGAACTACATAGTAAATAGACCGGATTTTAAAACGGCTTAGACATGTAGAGATTCATTACAGCAGTACTCGAAGAAAGAACCCTACATACTTACAAACCTATGTACAGAAATGCATATTTACATACTTACAGGGTCCGGCACTCGAAGTGTAACCAACTTTAGACCGTTCGTGCCCGTGCATCATCTGCGTCATCTGTTACTTGGCTAAATGACAGTCCAGAGTATTGTTTACAAGCGCAGAATGGCTAAAAAACAACGTTCCGAACTTCGTAATATCCACACAATGGCTCTCAAATTCACCAAAAACGAATCCGGTGGATTATTCTCTTTGGGCTATTTTGGAGAGCAAGGCCCAAGCTAAGAGATTCACCAATCTCGAGGCGCTAAACAAAGCCATTGACCGGCGGCTTTCGATTTTTTTCTGAACCATAGGCCATAGTCAAGGCAAATGGTGATCTTATCGAGCAAAAGTAAATTAATTCTTAATTTTGTATTATTTTCACACTGCTCTTACTTTGAATTGAATAAAAGTAATTTTCAAAACTAAATGTATGGCCTTTTTAATTGGTTACACTTCGGTAACTGTAGATTAGGGCGGTTCGATTTAAAAATCGCTCATTGCTCTGTGAAAATCGTATTCTAGGGATCAAAATAAAAAACTTTGCCGAAGGAACCATACCTCTAAAACGAATTCTGATGTCCCCCAATTTGGGTCTAACGAAAAATCCCACTTTGACCCATTTAGAGTGCTCCAATCGAGTCCAAATGTATGACCGACCCCCACTAACTTTGGACGGCCGATCCACCCATGCCAGTGGCACACCCCCTGGAACTCCCCTGGGGGTTCCCCATACAATCATTTCAAAATATCACCATTTTTGGCCTTTACATGAGAAAAGAAACTAAAAAGTTCGACCCAAATTGGGGGACATCAGAATTCGTTTTAGAGGTATGGTTCCTTCGGCAAAGTTTCTTATTTTGATCGCTAGAATATGATTTTCACAGAGCAATGGGCGATTTTTTTGACTCCCCACAAATCGACCCGGCCTACTGTAGATACTTACATCAATAAATATTTATTCACTTACGTTCTCAAACACTTGCAGAATTACAAAGATACTCAAGAGACCTTCGACAGGCTTTGTTCTCCAATTGTGACCACATACTGTAGTCCAATGGATTCAGATCTCGACTTCCAGATGGCCAATTTTCTGCGGTTATCAACCCAGGAATATGGTTTTTTAGCCACTGCTGGGTGGGATGAAGCAGAGTCTTGGTGGCAGATTCAACGCTCTCCATTGAAGAGCGTACTGCTCAACTGCTTCACCACGCCTTTTAAGACATCCTCCTGGTACAATTTCGCCCCGGTTTTAACCCTTTTTTCGAAGAAATTAAGAGATGTAACGCCTTTGCAAGACCCTCTCCACATTTTTTGCATCTTTAGAAGTTTTAGCACAGATTTTGTCGAAATAATATTTTCCTGGCCGTTGACCACGTGTCACCGAAAAAGCAGCTTGCATCTGTTATCTCTAGTTAGTCTTGAGATGGATCTGGTCGATACATTAATTTGCCTGTACATGATTTTCCGCCTTCTAAGGGGGTTTCTGCTAATACTTCTCGAACGGCTTTTATGGCTGCACTGGATAGAACCACGCGAGGATGACCACTCGAAACTGAGTAATATTTATGAGTAGACGATGCACAGGAAAAAAGCAAAAATAACGCAACTTTTTTCTGCGAATTAGTTCTCGCCGCATGCATTGCAACATTTGTCACAGAAGTTATGGCAAGACTAAGAATATATAAGTACATGTATAATTGGCGCTTAGTCCTTTGTTGATTGTTTTGCCATGGTCTTCCTCCTATTTGTTGTATGCGTCTTTATTCTGTCCGGCAGTTTTATGCCAGCTATTAGAAAACAAATTTTCATTCATTTTGGTGTTTCGTGTTCCCAGCGGGATTGGTGTGCGGGTACCACCACTTGGATACTTACATTTTCAGAAGGTCCGATAAGGGAAATTGGAAAGTATGAGCAGGAAAAGGTTTTCTCTACAATCGCCGTTGCGCAGCATGCAATAAAGCATGCAGAAGTGTGTAACGCATCCGTCTACGAGATCAGCGGCAGCTAAACAGCTGATAGTAGACAAAGAAACAGACCATTGAGACAAAGGGGTTCTTTCGTTCAGAAATAAACAAAACGATAGGAAGATTAAAGACGGACTGCATGTTAAGTGTAACTGGCGTGGAACCTAGTGCTCACATCGCCTCTCGACAATTTCCTTAACGGTAGTACCAGGAGTTAATCTGTACTTGCACAGCAGGAGGTTTAGTTCGAGTTAAAGTCCAACACTGGCAAAGAAAAGGCTTTCGGTGCTACCTCCTCATATAAAAATACAAGTCTAACGGTTAGACGCGATAGAAGTGAAACCTTCCGTAAAACAAACTGAGAGAGAATGAGACGAAAGCAGCATAAGGGGCGGGATAATTATAGGTTCATTATAATATTGCTATAAAGTTCATATTTTATTTTCTTCATTTTATTATTATTCATCCTCAATGTTTTCAATTTCAACAAATGATACGAGTGGCTTATGATAGCTAAAATATGATACAAATGCTTTGGTTTCGATGTTGTTTTTGATCGTGTTGTCGATTCAGTGCGATTGTTACACATTTTTAAATTGAATGTTGTATTGAGAACGTCAATTAAAGGAACCGCTGTGACCAATGCAAAATTTACGTTAAAATCGCCACTTAAAATCATTGGAACTTTATTGTAATCTTTTCTAAATATCCGCGATACTTCTGGTGTATACTTTATTAAATTTTCGTGAATGAATTCCGTGATGCTATTTATTGATTTTTTTTTTCTGTCGATATTCACGACACTTTTCTGCATTATTTTTCGGCATAATTGCGGTAAATATTTAAAAATGAAAATATTTACGAATATAAAAATACACACGCGGTTGCTATTATGAGCGTCCCCAGCAAAACCTGCGTGACCGAAACTCTAACACAATTACATTTTTTTGAATGTTACAAACACATATGCACGCAGGTTTTGCTGGGGCGTGACCGAAACTCTAACACAATTACACATATGCACTCGTATTTGTTTGAAAATCGACTTTTTGTTTTGGTTCTCCGTCACCTTTGGAAAATGTGTAAACAGTAAGCAAACTTTATTCAAATATTTTCCCTCATTTTTGCATCAGTAAAATTAAACAAACGCCGTAGCCGAATGGGTTGGTGCGTGACTACTATTCAGAATTCACAGAGAGAACGTCAGTTTGAATCTCGGTGAAAACACCAAAATTAAGGAAAACTATTTTTCTAATAGCGCTCACCCCTCAGCAGTCAATGGCAAAACACCGAGTGTATTTCTGCCATGAAAAAAAGCTCCTCATAAACATATCATAAAATAAAATAAAATAACTGTATAAAAAAAAATTTTTTCTTGTGATTCGAACCAAGGATTTTGGATCGGAAGCTCACATTGCTAGTCGCTCGGCTACCGCGCCATGCTGTCGGCGCTGGCCTAAAAGTTATTTAGATCGTCGCTACGTTTATATCAACATATAATATAACGCTTCGTAGCCAAGAGTGTCGCTTTTTTCGTTTCACTTTTTCTCAAATCACTCCCAACGATTCTAAAGAAGTTTTCACTTCAAAAACACTTGCATACTTATTTATTTGTCTATATATTCACATAGTTATTGTTTTATACAACAGTAATCACACACATATAACCTTACGACATAAAATTCTTTTACTACCTATTACCGTTTGTACAAAACACCTTTTCAAATAATCTCGGATACACTTTCTCTCATTTCGTTGGTGTTCGTGACTTCTCAATTAACAGCTAATAAAGGCGTTCAACTATGCTCATTCTCCTCTTGGCACGCGGCAACTACGAGTAACAGCATGTCCAAGTTTCCAGCATTTTACTAGCTCGCTTAATCAGCTGTAATTAACATTTCCTAAAATGTGACCAGCTAATTTTGAAGCGAGCTTGTTACCTACACATATACATATGGGTATGTATAGGTTCCACACACCTTTCTTGTCTGCTCTTTGGCTATATTTGCCTTCTACTTGCGGTCAGTACATTGGTGTTGTATTACAAATGGAGAACCCACATCACCTTTGAAAGGCAGATATTCCTATCAGAAGCTGTTTAAGAGCAGGAGATGTGAACATTTTCCATCGCAGTGGACATCGAACCCGGTACCAACCAATTGGAAATCACGTCCACTTCGCTACGATATATGTAGTTGCACTAGTTAGTATAGTATACGGTGGGCCATGTAAAATTAGCTTTTTGAATCGGCAATAAAAAAAAAAAAAAACTAATCAATGTTTTTTTAAACTTCGTTTTTTTACTTTGAAGATTGAACATTGTCATTTATAAATGAAAAATAATATCGTTCAAATAACTGCCACGACTGGCTTTACAATACGCGCATTTTCGATTGTTTGGGCTCCAATTTCATGAATGGCAACTTCGATTTCGTGTTTTAAAGCATCAATCGTCTCTGGATGGTTTGCATAGTATTTGTCCTTAACGGCTCCCCACAAAAAATAGTCCAACGGGCTTAAATCACAGCTCCGAGGCGGCCAATTAATATCGGAATTCAAAAACGGTAGCCAAAAGTTCGAGCGTAACTTTGGCAGTGTGAAACCAAATGTCGTCCATGTCATCCTCTTCAATTTTTGGAAACAAAAACTCGTTGAGCATGTCACGGTAACGCTCGCGGCTCCTCGCTCGTTTTCGAAAAAGAATGTCCCGATGATGCCGCCAGACCAAAAACCGCACCAAACAGTGACTCTTTGTGGATGCATTTACTTCTCCACAGTAACGAGTGGATTTTCTGAGCCCCAAATCAGACAATTTTGCTTATTGACGTAGCCACCGATGTGAAAATCAGAAACGAAGAAGAAGACTCACCACTTGGAAATAGGTTTTCAATATTTCCCAATTTTGTTCAAGTGTATAGCGTCCCATTTCGTAAATGTCAAACCTTTGAGTAAACTATGAACACATTTGACATGTCATTTGTGTTACCATTCTCAAAAAAATAGGTGGTTCAAAAAGCAAACGCTATATGGCCCACCCTGTACAAGTCCAATTAAGTCCACACCAGAAAAGGGAAAGCGTCAAAGGCGACTGCTATTATTGCACGCTTTGTAGCAAACTGTACTAATTTCAACAATTAACTAACTAACTACCACCGGGTTCCCAAGCACTAACCGCAAACCACAGTTAAACGTGCTAAAACTTTTCCTACGAAACTTAAGACTTGACCCACCTCAGCTCTTCATCACGAATCCACAGCGTGAACCAATGCCTCAACTTTCTATCACGCCCACTAACTCGCCATGGGGGAAATCAGTCAGATCTCTTTGGCGTTCGTTAAATTTTCGGTTTTCAATTTGCCTCGCTATATACTTCCTCCCACTCTATCATAGCTTTCCACACACAAACTTTCGATTGTCGTTCGCTAGCAGTAACAAGCCCGAATCATGTTTTTGCCCTTACTAATTGGCCAACTTAAGTGTTGTTCCGCTACGTGCCACAAATTGTCCATCTTTCATATTCGAATTCGTCTCCATGCATTATATATTATATATGATATATGCATGTATATGTGCGCGTATACTTTAAATGTGGCGTTGACTTTGCTTTTTCAATTAATGTGTAATGCTCCATTGCGGTCGGCTGCTGACAAGCCACGTACATACATATGTAAGTTGGTCCTTTCTTTGGCGAACCGCACGCAAAGCTCGAAAACCAAATAACAAGCGATAGCAGCAAACAGATAAAATGTGTGCAATGTAGAACCGACAAGTTCGGATGCACAGGAAAAAGGGACTTTATAAAATAAAATGAAATAAAATAAGATGTACGTTAGCAGTGGTGTCTGCAGTAGCCACAATCGTGTTTATCGCAACTTTAACTAACTCACTTTCATTTCTCATATCCGTAGATTTGACTATATTTTGCCCGCAGAACCTGTGAGCCAACTGAAAATTCTATACCACTTTTTACTAAATATCCTTTTTCGCACCTTTCGCCATCTTCTGACCCTCTTTTCTCTGGCTTGGTTCGTGCATCTATGCTTGTGCGCCACACTCTAAGTTTATTACCGCAACGGTGATCCATTAAGCAGGAAACTCCTTCTCGCAGTTGGCAGCTGCACAATTAAGCTTAAGCTCTACCCGTTCTCTAATTTCTGCATTTTCACCTACACAAAGCCACATGGCGACAACTTGGGTTGTCGCCCGTGTATTCACAAGCTGTTTGCTTAAGTCTCCCGCTAAGCTTTTGCACTTTGTTGCCCATATCCATTCAATGCCATCCATTCCCACGCATACCACCTAAACCAAAGTTGCGCCGTAACTTTAACATATACACGTTCTGCTTATCTCGCATGCTGTCCAATTTCCCAGCTGCCCGTTTGTGTCTGTCATCTACTACAGGGGTAGGTAAAAAAGTCTCTCAAAATTGAAATGAAGTGCCCGAGAAAAGAAATTTTATTCTTTTACATAGTCCAACAACAAGACTGGGGTTTATTTTGTCCATCACCTGTTCGCTCGACCCAAACCACCTACTAGTTCGTCTTATATTTGAAAGAAAAAAAATTTAGAGAGGACTCACCCTGTAGAATTTGGTGGAAAAGGAAGAAATTCGTAACTTAACTGACGAAATTTTGCCATTGCGAAAGGAGACATTTGCGCAGTAGATTTGGTTCAAATTAGAGCCTAACCGACAGGTCTGCATAACAAGCATTTAGGATCGAGTTATCCTTTTCCAGATCATCCATGTGAATGACACCTTGCGTATCTCAAACAAATTGTCACCAACACCTCGTTAATCGACAGGCCGACATTAGCCTTAATCATTGTTCTTGTTGCATGTTACAACGCATAAACATTCCCCATACATATACGGGGAATGCTGCTGACGTGCAGTCCTTGGCCGGATATAAGCCGGGTCGTTCCGGTTACGAAGAACCGACTGTCATGGGAACGAGCAGGATAAGACAAATACCAAATTCTTCGTATAACACACTGTTGTGGGAATTCACTACTGTATCAGCCATTGTTTAGTAGAGACTATTAGAGATAAGCTGTCATGGATTCTGCATCCAATCCAATCCAAGCATATGGAAACTTGCGAAAATTTAAATCGAACATCCGAAATACGTATTTGAAGTTGATCAACGTTTATTGAATTTGAACGCGCAGATAGCTCTTTCATATTCAGATATTAACGACGATTTCTGACGAGCTTACCTCAATTAGGCGACCAGAGCATTCGACGTCATATTTGTCAGTCGCTTCTACATTACCGAAACGGTCCGCATGGACCAAGGACTGTCACTCTAGCGGTATTCGCCGTGTATATATGGGGAATGTTTATGCTGCTACAATAACAACAGCGTCATATTTGTAGCTACGACCACACGGGAATTCAGTAAATCAGTGTTTAATGGCTTCAGCCGATAATGTGGGTCCCAATAATATAATATCTCCCAACCTTTTCTCTTCAGTTCAATCAGAAAAATTTGGTTGCGTGCAGTTGAAATATTTTTCTTAAGAGCCAAAGGGCTATATTTTATTCGGTGCCTTATTTATCTACCCTCGTGTTGCTAGGCTCAGTGTTGACATTATACATCTCCTTCCTCCAAACGCTCGGCTACTTGTACCACGAATGTACCATTTTACATTCCTCTGCACTATATGCGCTGTACTCGCTATGTCATTTTGTATTTGTCTTATCCTGCGCTTGTCGTGCGCTATCACACCTGACATCAGCAGCATGCAGCAGGGTAGTAGATGACTGGGAAAAGTGGGAAACTGTAGTTGTACTAACGTCTCATCTGTGTGGTCAATTCATTCAATGTGTTGGTTTATTTCGTTGGTCGGTTGGTTGATTTTATCGCTTCTTCCTTCATTCATTTCTGTAATTTTTGCGTTCGAAGTGGGTTTGGCGTTCTCTTTTTTTTTGTTGGTTTTTTTGTGTTTTTGTTTTATACCAGTATTTTAGTACCTTGTTGGTGCTTCCTTGCCCTTCTAATTTTTTTTGCTTCATTTTTGCAGCGGTTTTGTGCTTTCCTTAGAACGTTGGCTTACTCTAGAGTACGCCTACCTTTTGGCTGATACTCCCTTCGAGTTTCAGTGACTGTTCAATGAAGTTTCTCTAGTCTACTTATTTACCCAGACTCTATTTTCTGGTGTTCCATTACTCTATTTTTTACACAATTCTTTTCATTTTCATTTTCTTCGCCTACGTTTGGTATTTAAATAGAAAAAAACAGAAAAGTATTACCACACTACTTCCCAACAGCCGAATTCTTTTGTGGTTACAGTAGTCTACACTTTGCACTTTGCTAACAGCATTCTGCTTTTTTGTTTGCTTTTCTGGTTTCTTTACTGAGCTATTCTTGTCACCTTGCTTTCTTTTATGGTAAAGGAGATTTGATGCCATCTCTCATCTATTCGCCCAATTTCAATGATTTTTAGTTTTATTTCCCGTCTTCTGTGACTGTTGTACTCTATTAGTTAACACCATTATTTCTATCTCCTTTTTTATTCGAATTCAGAACTGTGGCTGGCCAAGCTAAGGGGATATGATAAAATTTGCACATGTGCATTAAACATTGCAACCTATAAAGCTGTTATTAAATACACTTTACTGTACATATATTGCTCATAAAAGTACAGGGTGACCCATCTACGTTTGGAATTTATATTAATTCGGCTATAAACGAAAGACCCTTGAATATTTTTCAATTAATTATTTTACCACTGGATAGAATAAATATTGCATTTTAAATATGGAACACAATTTCCTTCCAATAACTTCCCGCCTGGTTTTCGAGAAGTACATTCTCTCAACCTAATACCATAGATGACTAGATGTGAAACTCTTTTTCTCGTGAGAGCGCTGAAAAATGTGCATTTTTTATAACATTTTCCAATATTGCCACACCGGTAGAAACATGAATTGGGTATTTTTGAACCAAAAGTCTGGAATTTTTAGTTTCCACACCACCATTGAGGTTAGTATTTAGTGTGCGGTTGCCCAATAGCCTTATATCACTCGTAAACACCTACATATACTAAAAATAAGCACAATCCGTATGAAATATGTACATAAATAAGCAGAAAATTGAAAAATTTGTATGTAAATGAAATTATTTAAAACTGATATACATAAGTATTGTAATTTAATAATAATAAAGTTATGAACCCGAAAAACATAAGTTATAATTAAAAACATGACTTATTGCGATTTTTTAATATAACACAGAAATTGGGTGCCAAAAAAAAATTCTCAAACAACGAACGGAATAAGTTAAAGCAGATTACCTTTAATTTTTGTAAAATATCTCAAACACAAATTCAGTTCCCTTACCTACGCTTTTCAACCATAGAATATTTACGTATATACAAATTTACATAAGCCAACACACAGTTTTCAATAAAATTACATTATGTACATAAGACTAATTAAAAGTAGAAGTCGAAAAGGATATAACGAGCTTTGAATTCTGCAAACTCACTTCAATTCAAATTATTACATTTCAATTGAATTAATTTTAAGGCAAATAATTATAAACATTTCAACACGTCATTTCCCCACTAAGCAAAAACGAACTGTTTTCGTCTGTTATTTTTGGCGCGTTTCTTCTGGCAGCCTGCCATTTCGCCTATCAGCTGTTCAAAATCCCATAATGTGTGAGTGCTGCCAAGTTTTGAAACGTCCTCATGGGCGCGCTCCCTCTCAAAATGAATAAGTTTCACATCTAGTTATCTATGCTAATACTTCAGTGCATTTGTGTCAGGTTCAGCACTTAATTTAACAGTCCCTACTCAGATTTCATGCTTCAATTCTTATATCGTCTCCGGCTGGTTAGCGAAACATTCGTCCTTAACGGAGTTCCCGAAAAAGCTAATCGTTTTAAATCCCAGCGTCTGGATATCACCGTTTCAGCTAATTATTCGATTTTCGAATATTTTAAAAATTTCCCAACTTTGTTCAAGAAAAAAGTAATCTATTTCGAAAATTTTACACCTCGGGGATGTTATTTTATCTACAAAATTAAAAAAATATATATAAAGCCCAACTTTCAAACGCTATATAGGATTTTTGCGTCCGCCGTAGGCAAATGGGTTGGTGCGTGACTACCATTCGGGAGTGCGTATGATCGAAACTCTGTGCATGAAACAGCAAAATGATAGACAAAATTTTAGTCGTCTCTCAACAGGTAATGGTAAATTCCTAATATATCTCTGCCATGAAAAAGCTCCACATAAAAACTATTTGCCGTTCGAAATCGGCTTAAAACTGTATGTCCTTCCATTTGTGGAACAACATCAAGACGCCAAACACCTAACAAAAGTGTACGCGCCACTTATTTATTTTTATTTTATATAGGATCTGTAGAATCTTTCTTTATCGTCGTTGTATCCGGCTTATGTCCGTCGTGGCTACGAGTTACGTGGTCCATTCGATCAGTTCAATTTTTGATTACTGATTCCAATAAATCTGGTCGTATGGCGTTAGTGGTGTCTTGAATATTGCAATAAATCGATTATTATGCGCGCTGTGTGGCAAGCTGCGCCGTATGGTTGGAACCAAGTGTCGGAGACAAATATTCAGCCAGCATGGCAATTCACCGCAACGGTAGCGGCCACCGCCAAGGCGCTTTGAAAATCGCACACATATTTTTTTTTGTTTTTTTTTTTTCAAAGTAAATTTTCACAATTTAGAAGGGTTGTTCTGGCTTAATCAATGAACGCTTAATCAATGAACTTACTGAATAGAAATGTCAAATCATAGTTAACGATATCCATAGATCTCATGCAGCTAAAAACACACCTGCTACAAAACACTACAGGATATGTTTGTGCAATGAGCTTGGAACTCGCCTCATTAAAATAACTTTCAATGAAAAAACTTTACGCTACTTTGAATGAGGTACTCCTTATTTGATGGTCACTATATTAAAATGGTTATGGACCCTTGTTTGGAGAGTGATACCTGGAACATACTTTTACAATCCCTTAGTGTACCAGGTCCCGGGTGGTGTCCTCCGATCAAAGACTGGCATCAGTAAATGAGATGGCCTTGTGATGCCTGGTATAGTAAGTGAACTATTTTTTCAGGTCAGCCAGCACTACCTGACTTAACCTCCTCGCCACAATACACATGAAAGAGAGTTCTTCTTCATATTCGTCCAAATGGAAGGTAACAACGACGGTAAGAAGATCGCCTAGAGAGTACTTCTGAGCGAAGCCACCATTATGCCTAAAAATTGTGTTTAATGAATTCAACGCCAGGGTGATCAAATCCAAAACTTCAGCTTCTACGACGAAAATCTAACGGATTGAAGTTCATCAATTAGCACAAAAAAAGCTTGAATCTACATTCCTGTCTTTTCACCAAAAAATCTGCTGATTTTAGCAGATCAGCATAAAGATAAAATAAAAAAAAATGTTTAAATAAAAGTGTAAGCCAACACTTACTTTTTTGTTACTTTGATAGCTAATTTCTTTTATTAAATTTTTGGCACAAATCACAAAGGGACACTTCCCAAGTTAGGGAGTCAATCTTAAAGTTCCTAGTTTACTACTTTCTCATTTAACAAATTTGCCATTAATTTACTTGTCTACGAAAGTAATTTCCAATACATAAATAAGTTCCCTAATATAATTGAAAATCAAAAAAAAAAATATCACCTTCGCCTGCCATATTTCAGTTTATTAAAGCGCAATTGCACGCAAATTCAAATTAGAACAACGGAACATAATCCAAATAAAAATGAAAAACTCGCGAAAGTATGAGAGAAAAGCGAGGAAACTTTTTCGGTCTGTGGCACTCACCCAAACATTTAATTCGAAAAGTGAGCAGCGCTAAACTAAATTTGCAGAACAAAAAACAAAAACTCTCGTCGAAACTCAATTTGTAAAAGTTTTGCCAACAGAAAGTACAGACACATTCACAAACGCACCGTTTGGTGTTTACATATAAGCTTACAACATTACATTGTTATATATTATAAATGAAATTGTTAATTTAATTGAACAAATCGACTGCGAAAACGGTGGAAAGCAAACAAAAAACAAAACATTTTTTTAATTATATGCGTTGAAGTTCGATGTCAGCATGGGCGATGGCTGCAGATTTGGCAAAATGACCAACTTTTTCAACAAAAAGGTAGCTGATTTATATAGATTTATATGTGTTTGTGAATCGGAAAAGAAGGCAGTGGAAGCGGAGAGGACAAATAAGCGCTGCTAAGTAGAATAATGAAGGTAAGCAGTTTACGGAAGGTTGCAACAGACAGGAATGCGTTTTTTCTTTCTTGAATTTTTATGCTTGCTGGGATTGGCAAAAGAATTGCCATTGTAATGCAGCAAATTAATTTCCTGTTATTTTAACAAACAAAGGAACAAATTCTGAGAGCTAAGGATAAATGAAATTGGCAAAGAAGTTATCTGAATTGAACGTGCAATTTTAATCAAAAGGTAAATAAACCAAAATAATAATAAAAAAATTAGGAAGAGAAATCAGTGAGTATACACGTTCAGAACGTGATCAGTGAAATATATTCTCTAAATAATTTATATTTTATATTTATGTATATAGGTGCCTCTTTATTTCAGCCTAACGCATTGGCATACTAAAAAAAATTAGCCTACTATTTTTGTCGTTATATTCAAAAAATAATTTAACTAAGCTACTTTTTACAAAGCTGAACAGGCGCATTCATAAAGACAATAGTAAAAGGACTTCAGCCCTTTAAGAGGTCTGGGGCATACAGTGGCGAGCATGGGGATTTTTTTAATATTTACTCGTACAATCTTTTTCGAGTTACAACTTTTTTGTTATTAAAAACTATATATTTCAGGTGATTTACCCAAAACCAAACTATCATACAAAAAAAAAATCTCAAATAACAAAATTTTCGTCTAAACTTGGAATAACGTAGCACATGGTTTATGTGGATGAAACTCATAGGACCTTCTGAAAAACATTGCAAAAACAAAAACCACCTTTTATATATTGAACTCGTTATATGAAAAAAAAAACACAACAGGAAGAGGGGGCAGCAAAAATATCATAAACACTGATAAGCTCAGATGAGAATCTGTTGAATTTTTCTGAATTTTGTATAAAGTTTAACTTATATGGTTTGGGCAAATCATTTGTTCTTTTTTCATTGACATATTATAGTTTACACAATCAAGTAATAGTTTTTATTAAATGCGACAGTATTTACATAAAATATATATATAACTGGAAGACAGCTGACAGAAATTTACATCTCGCCGTTAGAATTTCTGGAACAAGATCATTTGGTTGTTTTCGTTTAAGTCTCCGGCATTGCGCATCTGGATTAGTAAGTTGCTGAGCCTCCGGGTTGTTGTTGTTTTTTTTTTTTTTCAAGTCAGATCCATTTAGTGAGGTCCAAGTATAGCAGCAAATCCTTTATCTAGGTGTCTGAGATCTCCTTACTCCGACTTCCCTTCGCCCCTTCCGCTTGACAGCTTCTAGAGATGGGATTGAAGGGTAGATTGAGTCTAGCTGCATGATCCCCTACTTTCCAATGTCCTGTAAGCGTTGCAGTGATGCATGAAATGTTTGGCCGAGAACATCCTAGCAGGTCAATCCTCCTTTGGATTTTGTAGGACGGCCATGTGTTTTTTGTTGTAATATATTACATGTAGGTATTTGCTTCCATCTTCTTTCGGCTAAAGCATGATATTGTGAAGCAATGGATGCTTTTAGTGTGTTCAGTGGGGTGGAGACTGCCACCGCCTCTGCTATGTCTAGTGTCGAAACTTTTCTTGCTAGCTCATCCGCTATTTCATTACCCCGTATGTTCCTATGACCGGGAACTCTACTCTTGCACCAACTTCCTTGTAGAGTTCTAGGGATTTGCAAGCTTCTCTGATCGCTAAAAGTTCTGCCTCGAACACGGTGGCCTAATCAGGAAGACGAATTGATTGAGATAGGTTGAGTGGCTCCGAATGGAAGCCAGCTCCCACACCACAGTTCATCTTAGAACCATCGGTATAAATTTCGATATCATGTCTTCCAATCACCTCTCCTTTGCTCCACTCGGTTCTCGGTGGAAAACGTACCGTAAAGCCTTTCTTGAAGTTGAGGTCGGGGACTGTGTAGTCTGATCCGTTTTTGAGCAGCGAGGGTTCCTGTAGAAGGATCTTACTGTGACCGTACGACCTTGTTGTCCAGCTTCCTATGTCTCTCAGTCTCCCCGCGCTACAAGTAGCTATTGTTTTAACGTGTAAATCTAATGGCAATAGATGTGTTAGTACATTGAGTGCTTCAGTAGGACTGGTGCAAAGCGCTCCTGTAGTTAAGATACACGCTGTTCTTTGTATCTTGTTCAGTTTAGTTTTGTTGTAATTCTTTTCTGTTGCAGGCCACCAAACTAGTGCCGCATATGTTAGTATTGGCCTTACAATGGCGGGTAAGACCAGTTGGATAGTTTTGGTTGGAGACTCCATTTTTTTCCCAACATTCTCTTACACGTGTAAAGTGCTATATTCGCTTTCTTTACCCTGTTGAGTAATACCAGAGCTCCTTCCATAATCTCACTGATTGTGGTTGGAAACATTCCTCCGGGTTAGTATGTTTCTCGAGCCTTTCGGCATGCGCTGCAGTGAAATGTTTCCTCACATACCATGGTGCATTAACCTCGCTTTTTATGAAAATGTTTGAAAATCGTTACATTTTTTCGAGATGAGTTTGTTTGGCACAGCCCCACAGCTGTTTGCTGTAAGTCCACACGGATTTGAATACTTGGTTATAAATTAAGTTTGTTTTGTATGGAAAGAGGCGAACTTCTTCCAGTAAGCCAATTTTGAAGTTTAATTCCGATTGTTTTATTTTAACGTGCTCTTTCTATTCCTAAGTACTTCGCATAATTGGAGTATGGAATTTGAGTGCCTGAAATGTATATAGGACGATATTCAATTTTTTTAATCGTAAAATCTAAATGAAGTGGTTTTCCTTTGTTAAGTTTTATACGCCACTTTGTAGTCCATTTTGTGATTTTGTTAGCATCTTCCTGAAGTTTACGAGTGGTTTGTATGTCATGGTCTGCGATTGCTAAATGCACGTATCGTCAGCAAAGGTAGCTGTAGTGCTAGTCTTAGAGACCGGTACGTCAGATGTGAAAATAACATAAAGTATATGGCCGGCCGCCGTAGCCGAATGAGTTGGTGTTGCGTGGACGGAGATCCGTACTTGTACACTCCCGAATGGTAGTCACGCGCTAACCCATTCGGCTATTGGAGCTGCTTAGGATGTATAGTTTAAATCTAAATCAATTTTGAGCAGAAGGGCGACTCGGTAGACGGAGAATGTCTCGCAAATTTATAAGAAGTCTTTGTTAAATTTAGGAAAATATATCTTTATATAAAGCAATAGTGTTTGATATTAAACTTCCCACTGGCCGTACATTTTCAACATATCGAATTGCGGAAAAAAAAAACAATGAAAAAATATTGACATAAATGTAATACATCACCAATTTGTCCTTCTGAGGCGAAATTAACTGTAACTGCAACTTTGACCGACTTAACAACTTAAATGAATTGTTAGTTTCACTAGTGACAGAATTGATGTAGTTTCCATGGGAAATTGCCTTAGCACAACAACAAAAGCAAACGCTTTTAGCACACAAAAGGAATTGAGGCAATTAACATAGACAACTCAACATATGTACAGAGGTAAAAATGTTTTCAAGAGCTTCTGTGTAGGCATGCCAACCAACACACATGCAACACAATGCTGAGTTCGAAAAGAAGGCAAATATAAAGAAAAACAATAAAAAGGGAAAAAGGTTGAACTTATTAACTTTAAGTGATGGTGGCAGGTACTTATGGCCAATTGTGAATGGCAGACGATAAAGTCAAATGGAGGAAAAAGGAAGCACAGAGAGATGTAGAACGACGGTGCTAGTATGGAAATATGGCGGCAAAAAGTCAAACAGGAAACGGAAACTGCGTGCAACACCAACAATGGAGCGGGGAAAAGGTAGCCACAATACACTGCTGCAGGGTGTTGTTGTTTGTTGTTCGGCCAGCTAGCTACTCATGCAGTCTAGGCAAGCAAAACGAGGGCGAACAAATCAAAAGTTACACGCACACATATATTTATACATACTTACATATTTATGTACGACATGTTGGCCCAAGATAAATGACACATTTCCGGCTTAACATGAGCAGCAAGAGAAGTAGTAGCAGCAGTGGTAGAAGTGGCCGTAATGGCAGCGAAACAGAGTTTTTTCAACACAGGGGAACACAAGTGCCCATATATGTATGTATTTATGTATGGATGTGCATACGTTTGAATGTGTACAAAAAAGTATATTAAAGCCGGCGATTACGGCAGTGATGCGCTTCATCTGACTTCACTAAAGTCGGGAAATTACCAGAGCCCCTTTGACCTATATAGCCGTGTGTATTTATATTTGTGTGTGTGTGTTGTTGTTATACTCGTATTTGTAGATGCAAGTTGAAAGGGACACAGCCTCACTAGTGAGTACATAGTGAAATTGGCTGATTGAAGCAAGAAATATACCAACGTTTGTAGAGTAATGACGTTGCACGTATACATATATATGTATATGTGTACAAGCGAGTGCAACAAGCATACCTGCAGGTAAACGCACTGGTACCAAATTCGTGCGCTTCTAATTTGTACCTTTGGTGAGTTGTTTTTTTTTCTATGAACACTTGGTATTTTCTAGCATTACTATTGGTGACGTAGAAACTACGAACCATGTCTTTATTGAGCCACATCTCAAAATGCATGTCTTACATTGGCTCACAATAGACAGCCAAAAAACAGTATCGAATGCAACAGTCTTGCGGTGGTTCCAACAATTTCCAGCGAAAATTATGGAGTCGTATCAGGATGTTAGCATGAATTCCATTTCCCTGGAACTTAGGATTAGCTAGTAAGCCATTTGAGCCATTTATATAAGATTGACAACAATGATAAACCATATATGTACGTACATAAATGCTACACGATCTACAGGAGTTATGAAAGCGGAATGTTTACGAGAGAGTTCGGCAACAACTGATATTATGTTGGTGATATACAAAGAATCAACGCAGCGACTACCCTTGCTACTTCGTTTCTGCCTGAGCAATGACTGATTGGAAGAGCGTACAAATATGTAAGAAATGAGCGGGCAGAATTCTGTTGACAAAACACCTGTGACGTAGAGCCAAAGTTTCTCTCACAATTTTGCTTAAGTTGACCAAACCTTGTATTCTGACATCATTGTGTATGATAAATGATATACGAATTTATTGAAAATAATATTAGTGACCGAATTAATGATATCGCTGCTTAGCTGAAACATAATGAAGTCAAACCAGTTTTGAAGCTTATGGTAGCTGGGGTGAAAAATTATTTACATACGAATACATAAGCCAAAAAAGTCGTGCGAAAATAGCGGTGAGCTTGAACAAACGACTAAGGCAGAGATTCATGTGGGTCAGCTACTATGAATTACCAGTTGGCCAAACTCTCGACCCGAACTATATATACATATATATATATAATTGGCACGTACACCCTTTTTGGGTGTTTGGTCGAGCTCCTCCTCCTATTTGTGGTGCGCGCGTCTTGATGTTGCTCCACAAATGGAGGGACCTACAGTTTTAAGCCGACTCCGAACGGCAGATATTTTTATGAGGAGCTTTTTCATAGCAGAAATACACTCGGAGGTTTGCCATTGCCTACCGAGGGGCGACCGCTATTAGAAAACTGTTTTTCTTAATTTTGGTGTTTCACCGAGATTCGAACCTACGATCTCTCTGTGAATTCCGACCCATTTGGCTACGGAGGCCGCCCTCGACCCGAACTGCATCTGTTAATAACTGAAAAAAAGCGCCAGGCTACGATTAAGCTACTTCAAACTTGAACTCCATTACACTAAAATTCAATGAACTATAATCGAAATTTGATGACATTTAAAAACAAAATTTGTTCAATTGTGTTTAAAGGTAGAAACTTGAAGACTAAATGAACCAGTCAAGTTTTTACCCAATAAAGGCGTAAACCCATATAACAAGGAAATTGTGAAATTGTTCTCAATATAATCAAATTTGGCGAACGAAACGGGGTATATTTGTATAATTTAACTACGTTTTGTATGTTATTCTCATTGCCACTGCATAACAATGGTGCCGCGACTGATATTGAAATTCTGAAAATCTCAAAATATATAAATATTTTCGGGAGAGAAATAATAAGTATTTGTAAAGAGGGCGTTATATTGTATACAGCGCATTTCATTGAAATTGAACAAAAATCACACACTTGATAAATGAACCCTTTGTTGCACCATTCGTTATGCTAAAGATAATAGTCATATTAAGTTTTTTTTAAAATCTCAAATAAGAAATATTTTCGCTTTTGAGATTGTCTTGAACTTAACGCATATTTTGATCTCGTCAAAGTCAAAGACAAGTTTTGAAGCAGTTATTTTTTTCACTAGTTTAAGTTTTCCGTGCAGGGTAGATACACCACCATTGGTAGTGCCACGATTCTTTTATAGGTACTACTCTCTTGCACATGCTCACATACTTGTATGTATATACTTAAAAGTCATTCAAACATTCCCGTCTACATACATACATCGTAGGATTGCCGGCTGCCTAGCAATGCCGGACAGGTAAGTGGGCTAAGTTGTGTATTTTTAATTTCCATATAGCACACATGAATGTATACAAATAATCACAAGCGAGCACATGAATTCACATGCAAACGCACGAACGTAAACAGCACAATAAATACACACTCACACACCCCCATCTGGCCGCTCGCAACTGCAAAAATTTCTCTTTGCATAGGATGAAAAGAGCCCTTTCTCTACATACACCTTCGAAGATCACTTACAACTTAAAAAATATGTTTGTAGTAGAGTTAGTGGAGGCAAGTGAAATAAGTGGGAAAAGGTAATATTCATCCTATTTAAATGGACATTCAGTTACCCACTCTGTCGTTCTGTTTTACTGCATTTTACAAATTGATCAAATATTTTCGTTGACAAGTAGAAGAGAGTTTGAATTAAGCACAGTAAGCAGTGTGAGAAGGAACTTAAAAGAGGCGATTGCGTTATTAAGTAATAAGATTTGTTGTAGCTTTACATCAAAAAATAACGCAATGCATTTTAAATTGAAGTGCCATAAAATTCAGGTAGGAGAAATTTCAAAATATCAAGTTTGGTAACCAAACATTTTTCAAAATGTTTTTAAAGTCAGTTGTTCGAAATTTTGTATATTTATTGCTCTAATTTTTATTAATCTAAAGATTAAAAAATTCATTAACCAGCTTTAAAATACTCCTTACCACTTTTATTTTTCTCCATTGCGAATAACATCACACCGTGCGATTGAAATGAAAACAAAAATGAAAAAAAAATAATAATAATAATGCAGCATGCCGTGTAATATCTATGGTTTTACGTCCACATGAAATTTTTCCTAGATACCAAACATAGTTGATTTTTATTGCTGTTGACATTATTTTCGCAATGTTAAATTAGCTAGTTGCGAAGCCGAAAGTAAAAATTCAGTATTTTGTTCAACTATTTTCATTAGTGGTATTGTCGGTAAACAATACCATCATTCTTTGTTTTAACGCCCATACTTTCCTTTTATTGTACTTCGATTTAAATCTAACCACTACTTTTAAAGTTCAAATTAACTAACTTTGGAATATAAAGGGTGATTTTTTAAGAGCTATAGGAAAGTTTTTCAAAAAAACACAAGTAAAATTCAGAAAACTGCATGAAATTTTTATTTGAATCGATAGTACAGTCCATATAATTTAATGTTTGAAGATTATTTCATGCAAATGTTGACCGCGACTGCGCTTCAAATGGTTCATCCGCTTAGTCCAATTTTGGCATACTCTTTCCAATTTTTCGGCCGCTATCTCACATATAAATGCTTTAATGTTGTCTTCCAATGCGGCAGGCTTGTATGAATAGACATGAGCGTTATATCGCACGATCTGGGAGGCCAATTGACAGGTCTCGAACGTGAAATAAAATGTTCACCGAACTCGCCTCTCAACAAGTCCATTGTTACACGTGCTGTGTGGCATGTGGCACCGTCTTGCTGAAACCACATGTAATGCAAGTCAAGCTCTTGCATTTTGGGCAAAAAAAAAGTTGGATATCATTTCACGGTAGCGCTCACCATTCACAGTTACGTTACGATTCGCAGCATCTTTGAAGAAGTACGGTCCAATGATACCTCCACCCCATAAACCGCACCGAACTGTGACCTTTTTTGGATACATTGGTAGCTCTTGCAATTCTTCTGGCTGATCTTCACTCCAAAATCGACAATTCTGCTTATTTACGTACCCATTGATCCAAAAATGAGTTTCGCCGCTGAACACAATTTTTCGATAAAAAAGTGGATCTTCGGCCAACTTTCCAAGAGCCCATTCACCAAAAATTCTGCGTTGCGGTAGGTCGTTCGGCTTCAATTCTTGCACCAGCTGTATTTTGATAAGCTTCACACCTAAATCCTTTCGAAAAATTTTCCACGGCGACGAATCGATAATTGATGGTCATCATTAACACTGGCCGATTCAGCTGCGATATTTTCTGCAGTTCGCACTCTACGTAAGCGTGTTGGTGGTTTGATGTCCAATAATGTAAATTTGGTTCTAAATTTAGTCACAATAGCTCGAATAGCCGCTTCACTGGGTCGATTAAACTGACCATAAAATGGAAGAAGCGCCCGATAAACTTTCTTAACAGAACACGCATTTTTATAATAAAATTCAATGATTTGCAAGCGTTGTTCGTTTGTAAGACGATTAATGGTTAAATTATAGACCAAACTGAAGATGTTTGACAGTGAAACAAAACACGAAACGTGCGTCAGCTGTAGGGTGGTTGTCGTGAGACACGCTTTGACCTTCCGCAGGTCCATTGTGATACCACTGGAGCTTATCCTTACTCTACGTGTTCCTTTTCAAACCATCCGGTTGCTTTAATAAACGAGCAGAGCTTCGTTAGTTTTAGATGGGCTATATCCGCTAAATCGGTTAGAAATGCTGTATCAAAAGTGCGCAGCCTTCTCATAGCTAGGCTTTCACACTCACATAAAAGGTTCTGACTGTTTCCTCTTCTTCTGTATAAAGACAGCTTCTACAGAAATCGAAGTACGGAAGTCCTAACCTTCTAGCGTGGCTGCCTATTAAACAATGACCTGTTAATACACCTATCATTTTTCTTATATATTCTCTGTTGAGTCTTAGCAAGATCTTCGATCGACCGCTGTTCCAGTTCGGCCATGTCTGCCTGCTTAGTTCGCATGTTGTCAGGTTTTGCCAGCTTGTATTTACCTTTTTGATGGTTTCCCTGTCTATAAGTAATTTACAAGTGGCTATGGGCATGGGTATCAGCGCCTTATCCGGTTCGAGATCGAGCGTTGTACCGGTTCTTGCAAGTTCATCCGCCTTACAGTTTCCTGCAATGTTCCTGTGGCCTGGTACCCAGATAAGGTGCACCTTGCATTACTTACATACGTCATCTAGTAGTTTAAAACATTCTAGAACTGTTTTTGACGAGTGCGTTTTTGAATTCAGCGCTTTTATTGCTGCTTGACTGTCTGAGTAAAAAGATAATAGCTAAAAAATCACCCGTTATTATTCCAAAACCTTAACAAACTTTTGAGAGAAAAAAATGCTAATTGGTATTATAAAGTGAAGTGAAGCGTTAACGGTTGATTGAAAGGGCAGAAAATTACAAAATTCTTATTTATGGAAACAATTTTTGCAATTTCGAGCAAAAGACAAGACCGTCTAGCTTCTTTTTTAAATTTCTCTTTTCGCTTTGTAAGCTTGCCACTAGTAAGAATTCTTATAAACGAAAATATATCTGTTGCAACTCCAAAGTGACAGTTCATTGGATTGGATAAAATGCCATGATAGACGATCTCCATGCAGTGCAGTGGATGGACGATCTCCATTTCATTATATCGTATGAGATAATTTACCTGCGATCCGCGTCCACATGTAAAAACAGTTGAACAGATTAAGAGAACCTACAGTCCTTTCCTCGACCGTATTGAGTCAAAGTATGGCCTTCGTCTGCTCAACGCCGCATCGCGTACAAATGCTTTTGGAACTAACTCGCAAAAGCGGAAAAAACCCGACGATCATATTTTAAGAACAATTCTAAATAAACTCAGTTTGTCCCTCATAGATTTTTTTTGAAGTAGTACACTCCTGGTAAGTCCTTTGCAAACAAAAATCAAACAACACTCTACACAAGGGAAGGAGGACCAAAGCAATGGAAAAGATGAGCTCAACGGGAAAACACTGCCGGATTTAACTGATTTACAAGACTGAGCTCTATCTGATTATCATGTATTTTCTACTCTGGAACCACACTTGCAGAATATCATTGTTTCTCTAACGCTTATGATGAATTTTTGGTTTTATGCTACAAAATATTACTTTTTTTTTTTGTGTTAAATAAATAATGTCAGAAATCTTTACTACTTGGTACAGTATTCTCGGTATATGCCAATGAAATCGGACTCATACATAAATGGTGTTGCCAGAAATTATTTGAACTTTCCAACTGCCCTTCCGACCTCTATAAGTATTACAAAGAAATATTTGTATGATTTTCACTCCAAGCTTTATCCCAACTTTAAACACTTTCATGTCAACCTAAGCACTTTTTCGATGGTACATTTCGTTGAAAAATATCATTAGCTATAGACGATTCGAAGATATTAAGAGAAGGAAAGGGGCATATTTTTCTGGTTTTCGCTATTCCATCATTCTATACAGGCTCAGAGTTACTTCAGCTTGGAGCAGCTCCTTTTAAGTGAAATTACTACAGCCATAAACTTATACATTCACAAATATATGTATACATACTCATTAGGCTGGTCCAAAAAAAATTTGTGTGCTGCCGCCCCCCAAAATAGTAAAGAATGAAAAATAAAAAGACCCGTATTTTGTTTTTTTTTAATCAGACCATATTTAATGGTGCCGCCGGGGCTTTGAAATATCCCATGTATTTTGCATGGGAAAAAAATACTTTTTCGTAGATTTCATGTAAAAACCTGGAAAATGAATATATTTTAACCGGATAACTCAGTTTCTCTTCATAATTGGTCAGGGAATAACAACCAATTATGAAATAATTAATTTTTTTTTTGTATTAACTATTTTCATAAAAGTAATATAAAATATTGTTTTTCGATTTTTTCTTAGATTTTCGTTTTATGGGGGCTTTTTGGGGTTCTATAAAAAATAGTTAATACAAAAAAATTAATTATTTCATAATTGGTTGTTATTCCCTGACCAATTATGAAGAGAAACTGAGTTATCCGGTTAAAATATATTCATTTTCCAGGTTTTTACATGAAATCTACGAAAAAGTATTTTTTTCCCATGCAAAATACATGGGATATTTCAAAGCCCCGGCGGCACCATTAAATATGGTCTGATTAAAAAAAAAAAAAATACGGGTCTTTTTATTTTTCATTCTTTACCATTATGGGGGGCGGCAGCATAAAAATTTTAATATAAATTTTTTCCCATGCATTTTTGGACCACCCTAATACTCATATGGAAGGAGGACTAACCAAGCACTTTCCTTTCCGATATAATGGATTCCGCTCTACAATATCTTTTTCTGTACTTCCATTTTGTTGCATAGCACATTTGTACACCTCTCAGCACTTTACTTGGCAAACCAACAATAACGCATATTCATACTAATATGGCATGCGAGCAAAAACGGATCGCTGCTGGCGTGAATAAACTCAATAACATTTACACCCATGTACAATACAAACTTGGTTATGTTTAAGTACCCTAAGGGAAAATCCGCTGGTAATAGTAGGCGCGCTGTTTTTATATGATAAACTACTGATGATGGTATGAATTTTTTTTGCCTATATAAGCAACTTCTGAATGCCCTGAATAGCAGGGAAATGTGACAGCAATGTCGGCCAATATTTTTCCGATAATTTGCAACTAGCAACAAATGCGACGGATGAGATTTGATATGCTTAGTTCCACTTCGTCGATAACTTAGTACCAGTTTTATATTTGAGAAATACAAATCGCTGGTGCCGCCACCGCACCAGTCGATGGGGTAGATCATTGGCGTACCTTTCAGGAGGCCTTTTGTTCGACTCTTAGATGTGACAAACAATATTCGACTTTTGTTGATTTTTAATGATTATCTTCAAAAGTTTTATTACCAAAAAATTTTATGTGAGAAAATGAGCTATTTTTGTATTTTTAATTCAAACAATCCCACTCAAGGAGGCGGATATACCTTTCTCAGCTAATTTTCTGAATAAAAAACTCCAAACTCTAGTGAAACAAAGCTCTGGAAGACTCTCATTAATTTTGAAATATTCCAAAATTTTACACAACTTTTTTTGGATTTAAAACATTTTGGTATGGTATTTTTAAAAAAATTACTTTTTATGACACAAAATTTAAGTTTTATCAATTGTCGCTCTAAAAGCTAATTAAAATGAGTAACCATCGCATTCCTAAGCCATATAACTTAATTTTTAGAAACATCAATAATGACTTCTTTCCAAGTTGCATTCTCTTGTAAAAAATATGTAAAAAAATATTTCAAAGCCAACGCACTTGAGGTCCCCGTACCATATTTTAAGCCATTATATATATAGTTGGCGCGTACACTCTTTTTTTTGGGGTGTTTGGCCGAGCTTTTCCTCCTATTTGTGGTGTGCGTCTTGATGTTGTTCCACAAATGGAGGGGCCTACAGTTTCAAGCTGACTCCGAACGGCAGATATATTTATGAGGAGCTTTTTCATGCAGAAATATACTCGTAGGTTTGCCATTGCCTGTCGAGGGGCGACCGCTATTTTGGGGATTCACGGAGATTCGAATCAACGAATCCGGTAGTCACGCACCAACCCATTCGGCTACGGCGGCCATTATGTCTGTTTATGTCATACTCTACATACAGATGTCGCTACTCCATGCATGCGTAAAATTTTCAATGCGTTTGCTCAGGTTTTTCCTGCAGGGTTTTTGCGCATAAAAGCATGGTAGTATATGTTGTGGCAAAGGTCTGAAAAAATGAATGCTTCTGCCAGAGTTACATGGTACAATCCATCCATCTTGTTTGGCAGCATACTGGACAGAATTTCGTACTCAATGTATGCAGGCTCATGTTTCACGCAAACACACATGCATACAGAACGTGTGTAAAACCAGAAAACCATTTATATCACACACACCCATACCATACATATTACATGTGGATGTTTGTATAAAAAATTTAAAAGAAATGGACAATTATATATATACAGGTTTAACGCCAGTGGCAGCATCAAATTTTCGCTAGCGTTTCAATGTTTTTCCCCCTTCATTTTCAGCTGCTCTTCCCTATCCTACATTTACTCGTACACTACGCAAATATTACATTCCTTGAGAAGTCTGACATGCTGTTAAGTGCTTCGAGAGCAAAGAGGAGAAAAAAAGACAGAACAAAAGTTTAGCAAGCACAATCTTAAGCTCGAGTCGGGGTGAATGCTGAATGAAATCTTCGAAGCTGTGCTGAGAACTCGCCAATTGGTCAACGTGTAGGCAAAGCGGACGCGTAAGTATAGAACCGTTGCATGGTAAGCAGTGAAAGAGAGCTGATGGAGCCATATCAGCATTAGTGTTAGTTAAGAAGCATGCCAGATTTGCACTCGGCACTCACACATACACTCACTTAGCGTACGAATCTTTCCTTAATTGAGGTGGAAAAACTAACAATCAATAAAAGTGTAGGTACTTCTTAGTTTTTTTATTCTTATTTTGTCTTATTTTTATTTATTTTTTGGTGTTCGCTTTACGAATATCAGCCAATACTAAATGTCAGCGCGTTCATCTGGCTGTCCTCCTGCCACAGTCGCACGACTTTGATGATGGTGGGTATACCATGTGGCATCTGATTAATGATGAAATAATTGGTCATAGCACCACCAGTCAACCCCTGGTTAGTGGGCTGCCAATGTGATGATACTCATGGCTTAGTAACAACGTCAATTGGATTTGATTTGTATGCTTGTGTCTATCAGAAGCAAATATTTATAAACCATAAGAGTAATGCATAAATCATGGGAATTGGAGTGACGTTAGACGTTTGAGTAAATAATTGAAGCAGAGTCATGGAGTGTATTGGTCATAGCTCATTATTATTATAAACATATCTTTTTGTTTTTTGAAATTTAAAAGGGTCTTTTGGGTACAAATGTTTAATAAATATTTTAAAATAAACCCAATTTTGCAAGTTCCGAAACAATGTAATAAGGGTAGCGATTATAATTCATGGGTATCTAATTAAGAATTAAAATTATATTTGATAGAGATGAGCGATCGATGAAAAACGAGATTGCGCGTAATGACTAAAGCGCTAAGACTGAGTCGTAAAGCTTTGAAACTGAGTTGATACCCGAAGTGAAGCTACGAACTCGCCAACACTCTTCTTCTCCATTTATGTACATCCATTCTGTACATCTCTACTAATAAGCAATAAAAATATCGGCTCAATTTTTGTTGTTAATTCCTGCTACATCAAATAGTTACCTTTTTCTTATTCTATATTATGGACACTGGATTGAAATTTGTTTAGGTGTTCTGGCAAAAAAAAAAGTCCAGAGGAGTCCCTCTAATTGAGCTTCTTTCTATATAAATATCATGATAAACTGTAATTCCGGATAAAATTTAGAAGGTTTGATAATACTAAATTCCTCCGTTATCTATTACAGGCTTTTGAGAAGAAGTTACTTGAAACTTTTGAGTCACTTTGACTGAGGGCCTGGAAATTGACAAACAATTATTTCCTCGCATCGAGGTACTACTCGTACTAAATGACAATGGCAGAGCTTTGCTTCATGAACAGAGTGTTGCTGTGAGGGGGTAAGAGGTTAATAAGAGTAGAAAGGGCAGCATTTTTAATATTTGAGTCCAGGTTTGAACCATAATATATACAGTACCTGGCCATTGAATTATGACCTATGATATTACATATTTATGGTTTTGAGAGCCAATAAAAAGCAAACGGTTTTAAAGCATTTAAAAAAGTTGACATATTTGTTTTTATTAAAAGTTTCTTGACATTTTTGCATTAAAAGTATTTATTTTGAACCCCTCCCCTTGCTGTTAAGACGGCCGCAATTCGTTGAGGCATACTGGCTACGCACTGTTTGACCCTTGGAAGCACCCAATCTTCAGAATATCGTTTTCCAGCTCTTCTGCGAACAAAATTTGCTGTTTTTGTGACCGTTTCCAATCGGTATTCATTGCTGAAGATGATCTGTAAAAAGAAAAACAAAACCACAAAAAAGTGTGAATATTCACATCTTCTTACTGCTATCTGACAAAGAAAAAAATGTTTTTTTTTTCAACTTACTTTTTACCGATACTCCGCGCAAAGTCTCTGTGAAGTTGTGCCCAAAGTTTCCGCCGATTTCGTGTACACGGTTTAAGTTTTGGCTTTTTTGCTGGTCGTCTGCAAAAAAGCTCATTTTCGCATAATCCTCGTAATAACTTTCTTTTCGAAATATTTACTTCAGATTCCTGACCCCCCTCTTAAAATCATCCGACTTGAAGCATTTCTGTTCCAGAGATTTTGCGATCCTGCCGATTTTGCGATCCTGCCTGGTTGAGGTGATGCGTTCTCGGCTACAATTTTGGCGATTGTTTGAAGTGACCGCTAAAACATTGTTGGAAAAATCACTTTTTGGCAATATTTACCACAGACGCCTTGGATATTCCAACGGTTCTTGCAATATCTGCATAGCTCAGGTTCTTGGCAAGAGAACTGCAATTTGTTGCTTATGTCCCGATGTCAAATCTGACTTTCGGCCCATTTTCTAAAAAAAACTGGTTAAATTGAAAAAAAAAGGATAATCCACGGGACAAATTCAAAAGATATGTATATTTTGTACTTACTGTTGTTATATTTTAGATATATGAATATGCACTATTCAATTCTTTCACTTTTCAGACGATCTCAATTAGTTTTTTATGCTCTTCACACAAGATCGAATTAATTCGAACTGGCACTTGCACACTTAACTTTTTACTTATAAGCTAAAAAACTGATCCTTTTCTAATCGTAGCAGGCCAATTGGGCGGAAATTCTTAAAAACATCTAAGAACAGGTTAAAAACCCCCTAATACCCTTTTTCATTTGGAAAAGCACAAATTAGGTTGAAAATTTTACCTTTTATTTGAAGTTTTCAGAAAAAATGCCATCGGTCATAATTCAATGGCCAGGTACTGTATTCCCAAGCAAGAGAAATCTTGTGAACAGTTGGCATGAAAGAGCCAATCTCGGATACTATTAGAACTTAATCCAACAAAACAAGTTCTTTCGATCTATGCTTGAATTCACCCAGAAATTATTCTAACTTGACAATTTTGCTTCTCCATCTAGGGTTTTATCAGCTCGTAGCTTGTTTTTCTGAAAACAGTTTCTTCATCTTATAGTATATTCTTGAATATCTTAAGCCCATTTCTTCAACTAAGCTCTAACTTTCCAGACCACTTAATAGTGAGAGTAAACGGTTTTTTATTTTTGTTCGCACTTTTTAAACCCTCGGGCCAATACATGTAAAGGCAACTGATATTCCCCCTATTTACCTCTTATTTTCGTAATTGTCAAATTTCGATTGTGGAATCCCTGAGAAATTGAGAGAGTCAAAGTGTACCATAAGGTGAGGAACAACAGAAAACAGCTTTAAGGCTTGACAAGTTTATTTTCTCTGGTTTCGAATTATTTCTATTATAAATGCAAATTATGGTTTTAACTTTTTTAAGTTTTCAATATAATCTCGTTTGAAATGAAATACTCTTCACACCGCACAATTTCTGTTTTATGCCACTGAAAACAAAATTCGGCGTTAATCCCACTGTTGTCCAAACATCTCCCTTCCAGTTACTATTTTTTTAAATTTGAAGAAAGGCATTGTGAGCCTGGAGTTGGGAATGTAGGATGGGCGGTTAGTTTCTGCAATACCCTTAGAATTTGATCCATGGCTTGCAGCCCTAAACAATCGGGCCCTTTATTGACCTCAATTAAATACATTTTTGTCGATTTTTAGTACACTTTCAACATCACTATTCATTACCTTTTCTCAGTAGGATTTAGTTTCCTATGATCAGTATGTACAAGTATATATTTTAAAATATTACAAACCATTTTGCAAAAGCTTAAACAAAAAAATTGAACTTAACAATGCAATTCTTAAGACCATGTCAACCATAAGCCCAAAACTTGTTATTGTCGCTGAGACGGTGATATTCCTTGAATTTGAATATTCGGCGCTTAAGTGAGGCCTTTACCTTAGCGTGCAAATTGAAACTGGCCAAATGTTGGAAGGACTCTACGATAGCGTTCAAATCTACTGAAATGCTTACCAATCAAGTAATCTATTAAAATTTACCATAAAATCTTTGGCAACTAGTTGAGATAAACAATATTCATTAAACATTAATTTACGCAACATTTATTGTATCTTTCTATTAAGGAACACATTTACGCGTATTCCACCATAGAAAGACTGTGTCTGCCAATATAAAATATATTACAAATTTATTTTTTTTCGTACAGTGGATTACAGCATCTCCCAAATGGTTAAGTCAATAAACTGCCAAAATAAATAAACCTCAACGCAATAAGTGACCTGAGAAAAGGAGGGGGAGGTGGAGGAAGAACAGATATGGACCCACAAATAGAACAAGAAAATTGTACACATTACCAAAAATAACCAAACCAAAAATATTGCAGTATATTTATTTGTACATGTATAGTTACCACCAACGCAAACAGCAGGAATCGGGGAAAAAATTATTCACATGCCGAATGCAGGAATGACAGATATGCGAATGACAATATATTTAGAATAAGCATAATTCAACTTGACCATACTTTATTTATTTATTTTTTTGGAGCCATGCGACAGCAACTCCTTGTCAATCAAAGTCAAAAGAGATTGCGCAACAAAACGACAAATGAAAAAAAACCTCATACAAACAATAAGTTTTGCAGTGGCTTGAGCGAAATATTTGGCCAGCAGAGGCCAAAAGCAAACAGACAAGCGATAACGGCAAAAAACAGAAAACTAAATTGCAAATGTCAATCGAAGGCCAATTCATTAAATGAAATATCAGCTGCGAATGGCGTACAAAACCATAGAAAAAACAAGAAAACTGCTCTGTCTCTGCATTTATCAAAAAATATTAGATAAAGCCAGAGTAGTTGAAATGCAAAAACTGTCTGCAAAATGACGGTAAAACTATCTGTTACATATAAACAAAAAAACAAATTTGGAAAAAACCTCCAGCTTTCGAAATTATCCATTCACCTGCATAGCTGAGTTTACTTTGAGATGGAAATTGCCGCTAAAATTTGTTCATAATTTTGACTGATATGCCGTTTTCATTTCTTCTATCTCCATGCACTATAAAATTAATTTCTCTCTCCGTCATAAAAAACAAAACAAAAAAATTTAACGCAAAAAGAGGCAATCAACTCTTATCTCCACCCACATCAGACGCTGCCATAAAAAAGAGAGAAACCAAACACTATAGTATAACAAATATAACGGTAATTCTATGCGATAAAAATGATTGTGTGTAGATAAACTGTATAGATAAGCGTACGATAACTCGTACAGTTGAATACTAACGCGCCTGAAGATATGATTTGCATAAGGAAATAAAATAAACAGTAGCAAACCAACTAGAAGAGTAGGAAAATTAAACAACGATTAAGGATGTAAAAGGCTGCGACTAGCCGATGAAGTCATATAATTAAATTAGAAAATTTATAAAGAGCAGATATGTTGTACCACATTACACTTGACTTAAATTAACGTTAGTTAAGTTACGTTAATTTAATTAAAGGGTTACATGGGTTTCGTCAGGTAAAACAAGTTCTATTTTCAATATATTTTTTTCTATGTAAAAAATTATTTATTTAATTCAAACTTTTTTCTGTCTTATAGATACATATTTAAAGAATAATTTCTAAAATTTTCAACAAAAAAAAATTAAAATTCCCCCATTCTGACGTCATTTCCGGTGACCCCTCGAAAAAACGGTGCGTCCGCGTTGTCAGCATAACTCCTGACAGGCTCATCAAAAATGAAAAAAAAAATAAGTGTTTTAGTTAAGACCATAAACTCGTGCTTGAACGAAGGAAAGAGAAAAAAGTAAAAATTGGAATTTTGGTAGACATTTTTCCAAAAAAGTTAAAATTTCGGTAAAATTTGCTTGACAGTTTTTTTTTTTTTAAATAGTTGTATATGAAAAAAAAAAAACAAAATCCTTCATTCAAGCACGAGTAAATTGTATTTCGAACACTTGTGCAAAATTTCATCAACATCGGTTGAGTAGTTTTCGAGAACATTTGACAACCGACTTTGAAAACACGGTTCCGAGAAAAAAGCGTTTAAAGTTTTGAGTAACAATAAAAGTGACTTGGAGCGCACACATTCCAAAGGCTGTATCTCCGACTTTTATTACTCGGATCGACTTGAAAATTTAGGATAATATTCCTGAGATGTTGTAGAAATTAATAAGCCAAAAACAAAAGAAATCGATTTTTTGAATCAACAAAACCCATGTAACTCCTTAAATCAACTTCACTTAGCCTAACATTATTTAAAATAACTTAACTTCAAATAAAATCGCACTTCGTAAGAATACAATCCACATAAAAGGTCAGTGGATAAAGGCAAGAGAGAGATTAACTTTGTAGGTCAACTCTTCTAAAGGCTGATCAGATTCGAGATACTTTATCCAATAGGGTTTTTTTGACAAATCACGCGTGACTACGGTCAAACTATATACATATTTTTTTTAGTATTCATAGATATGCCGGCCACCGTAGCCGAATGGGTTGGTGCGTGACTACCATTCGGAATTCGGATTCGTTGATTCGAATCTCCGTGAATCCCCAAAATAGCGGTCGCCAGGCAATGGCAAACCTCCGAGTGTATTTCTGACATGAAAAGGCATTTCATAAAAACTATTAAGACGCACACCACAAATAGGATGATGAGCTCCGCCAAACACCAAACAGAAGTCAATTATTTATTTATCTTTTTTTTTCATTGACATTTCATCATGGAAAGACTTACGCCTCAACAACGTTTAAACGAATGGCTACGTCATTAAGCAAACTTGCCATATTTAGGCTGAAGAACAACTCGAAGCCATTCAAGAATATCAATTACATCCATTGAAAACAACCGTTCCATGTTAAAGGACTTTTTGATGCCGGAAATTGAAGCCGATTCGAACAAGACGATGCTACTTGCCATGCAGCTCGTGAAACAATGAATTTACTGCGTCATTTTTCGGTGAGCAATTTATCTCTCGTCTCAAACCAGTGGATTGGCCACCATGATTGTTTGATATCACGCCTTTGGGCTTTTATTTGTGTGTATGTAAAGTTTGAACGCTTTGTGGATAAACCAATTTCGATTGAGGCAGTGAAAACCAATATTACTAAAGTTATTCACGAAATACCGACCGAAGTCCTTCAGCTAGTCATTCAATTTTGGTATTTTCGGATGGCCAAATGACGGCGCAGTTGCGACCAACATTTGAGTGATTTAAAATTTTATCTTTAAAAAATAAATGTTATAATTGGTTTTACACAAAACTAATACAAATTTTCGTTCTTTTATTTCAATCTAAAATCCGCTAAATCCTCTACATTGATCTACACCTGGCTCTCTATGCCATAGCGCGACTTGCAGGCTATGGATAACAGAGTAAGGTCATGCCTTTGCATTGTGAACAAAAGGGAGTTGAACATACAATTTTTCACTTTTACATCACTTTGACAACTACTTCCGCGTCAGTGACCCAGATAAGTGATATTCTAATATTCTCCAGCGCATCAGAAATTCATATTGGAATAGCAATTGGCTCCTTCTCGTAGCCACACTCTCTTAGAGAAGAGCATATTTCCAGACCACAGTACTGTTTTTAATGCCGAGATCTATGGGATTGAGAGGTCAGTGAAACTGGTGACCTTTGTCCAATATTCATGCATGTTAATTTCAGACTCCTGTATTAACAAGTAGAGAAAAGCTTGAATGGTTAGGTTAGGTTAGGTTATGGTGGTAGTCGGTCTGCACGACCAACTCACTTAGACCTTACAGGTCCGTTGTGATACCACTGTGCTACACGGGAACCTCGTTTATCTTCCTTCGTGGAACCATTTCGTGGCTCTTATGAAGCGTAATATTGATGCCAACCCCACGCCAGACAGTTCTGTAAGAGAATTAAAAAAGTATTTACCTAAACAACCTGCTCTGATTTTAGCTAGGGCTGGACAATTGCAGAGGAAGTGCTCAACTGTTTCCTCCTCTTCCTCATCTCTGCAACTTCTGCAATATTCATGGGAGAAGACTCCTAGCCTCGAGGAATGCCTGCCAAAGAGCCAGTGACCGGTTAAGCAAGCCACGAGCTTCGAGATATTGTCTCTTGAGAGACTAAGCAATTCCTTTGTTCTTTTCTTGTTTATTTGCGGCCATAGTAGCCTAGCTGTTAGACACGTATCTTCATTTCTCCATGACCTATTGGCCTCTTGGATAAAGTGGTTTTTTATTATTAGTTTACTCGTGGCCATGGGTATTCCAATGGTACTTTTATCACTCAGCAGTTGGAGAGCGGTACCCTTTCTGGGTAGCTCATCTGCTTTACAGTTTCCCTCAATATCTCTATGACCCGGAACCCAAATAAGGCTGACCTTGAACACGTCACTAATATCATTTAGAGCTGCCCGGCATTCCTGTGCAACCTTCGATCTTAGTAAAGCCGCATTCATTGATTTGATGGCCGCCTGGCTATCCGAGAATATATTTATAGTCGTTTTTGTTAGGGCGTGTGTATTTAGGTATGTAGCCACTTCTTTTATAGCTAATACCTCTGCCTGATAGACGCTGCAGTAGTCTGGTAGTCGAACGGATAGTTCCAGTCCTAATTCCTTCGAGAAAACTCCGTAGCCAACCTTATCGTCTAGCTTGGAGCCGTCTGTATAAAAGTTTAATTCCCCCCTTCTCCATGGCCTTCTTGTATGCCACTCCCTTCTTGACGGTATACTCGTCTTGAAGAGTCTTTCAAAGGTGAGTCTAGGGACAGAGTAGTCTATTTCTTGTTTATGACTATTCACAGAGTGCAAAATGGAAGCGTGGCCAAAGCACCGGTCTTTCCATAGCGCCATACTTTTTAATCTGAGCGCCGAGGCGGCGGCCACGTGTTTTCCTACCAGATTTAGGGCAGGTAAGTTGATTAGCACTTCCAGCGCTTTGTTTGGAGTAGTCCTTAAGGCGCCAGAGATGCCCAAAAAAGCTGTTCTTTGGACCTTACTCATGGTTTTAGCGTAAGTCGCCTTTTGAGCAGATGGCCACCATACAAGTATTCCGTACATTAAGATTGGCCTAACTACCGAAGTATAGAGCCAGTGCGTAATACGGGGTGTAAGTCCCCATTTGATACCGACCGCTTTTTTGCAAGTGTATAATGCAACGTTGGCCTTCTTTACTGTTTCCTCAATATTAGATTTCCACGTGAGTTTCCTATCTAATATGAGTCCTAGGTACTTGACGTTCTCTTTCAAAGGAATCTCCACACCCTTAAAAGTTAGCGGGGAGATTATAGGGAGCCTGTGTTTCTTTGTAAAGAGAATTATTTGAGTTTTTGAGGGGTTTATATCGAGTCCCCTGCTCTCAGTCCAGCTTCTAAACGTGGCCATGTTAGAGCGCAGAATATCCATAAGGGTGTTAGGATATTTGCCCTTAACGGCGATTGCTACGTCATCTGCGTAAGCTGTGACGTGGCAACCCCCTCTTTCCAGGGTCAGCAACAGGGAATGGTTACTAAACACAGATTGAATGATCTATGTATCTTCAAATTATAGCATACACTTTGATCAGGACTGGACGAGTTATAGCTTATGGAGACTCTCTAAAACAATCATTCTATAATCGACGGACATAGTAACGAGACACTAAATCAGTAGCCATAACCTGAGAAGTTCGGAATATAAAATATGTTGTTTGCATGATCAACGGAGATGAGGAAAAGGCAAATTTGATTTAACTATTCAGATTTTCATTTCAGATGTTTGCTTTTCAGACACTTCTTCGAAGAGTTGAATAGTCTCGATGCAGTTTCTCTAGAATGATTGGCTTAGGATGACGTAAATGATATGCGTAGTCTTTCTTTTCGGGGCATCACGTTGATCCTACCTAATTTACACGAACTATGTGTGCTACTAATTTAAGTATAACAATCATTAAATATATCTCGCTCCCCAGTTCGCCTTTGGCTTACTAAGATAGATATTTCTTGCATGAAAGCCTGAACTAGTTCAACATCATATCCCCTTCAAAAATGCAGTTAAAAGCTACTGCTTTACTATCGACTTAATATTTATTCATTCATCGAAATATTTATTTACAAATTCACAATTTCTATTTTGTTGCCACATTTTATTTATTCGTGGTAGGTATTTATTTTATTTTTTTTTTTTTTTTATTTGGTAGGTATATTCCTTCCCAAGAAATCTAGGCTAATTAAACAATAAAAATGTGCAAACAGCGGTGAAAGCCGGAAAAATGTATTAAGTAAACATTGAGAATATTAAAGTAGATTCAAACTAACGGAGGAGTAATAGTTATCAGAGAGTAAAGTATGTGCTAAGGTAAGCTAGTTTGCAAATAACAAAACTGTTGGAGTTGAAAGCTGAAAAACAAAACAGAAAAATTGAGGTAAATTTGTAGAAGTTGAAGGTTGATGAAAAGTTTTGGGGCGAAGTGTAATATTAAAAGAATTTTATACTCAAACAAAAGAAGTGGGAAGAAAAGATTTGGAAAGACTTTAAGCATACAGCAACAAATGATGGTGGGTGAAGAAATTTAAAGGTCTCTAGATAAATGACTTTAGTTCCAAGCTGTGTTAGTTCTTGTTAACTAAAAGGGTCTCTCTTTTTTTGAAACCCTTCTTAAAGAGCCGCAAACTCTAAAACAGATTGGAAAAAGCGTACAATTGTGGGCAAAAAGTAAGGGGAATTTATTTGTCAAACTTCGCGGGATTAAAATTTCGCTCTAGTTATTTTTTTTATGAGTTGGCAGCACTGTTAATAACATCTGGGCCAACTTTCATGTGAATGTCATTATCAGTAATACATTTACGCTTGTGTTTACCAAACGACCAAGAGTGCATTTTTCGATTTTTACAATGTCTGATTTGATTGAGCAGAGAAGTGCCATCAAATTTTGTTTGCGGAATGAAATTTCGGTTGCGGAAACGTTTAGCATGTTGCAGAAGGCATTTGGTGATTCGACCATGTCGCAGAAAAATGTTTATAAGTGGTACAATGACTTCAAAGAGGGTCCAGAACGTGTTGATGACTTGGAGCGCTCCGGACGACCATCGACGTCAACAGATGACCAACACGTCAATAAAGTGAAGGAGTTAGTGCTCAAAAATCGTCGATTGACTGTTAAAGACCTTACTGATATGATCGGAATATCAGAAGGATCTGTGAAAACCATTTTGAAAGACCATTTGGGCCTACGAAAAGTCAAATCTCGTTTGGTACCGAAAACACTCAATTTCTTGGAAAAAAGTCGTCGCGTTGATGTGTGTGAAACAATGCTTTCAGACTATCAGGACAAGCTCAAATGCATCATTACGGGAGATGAGACTTCGATTTATGCTTACGACCCTGAAAGAACCGACCAATCGAGCGAATATTGTGCTAAAGGCGAGGCCAGACCGAAAAGAGCACGTCAAAGTCGTTCACAAATAAAGGTCATGATGACAGCTTTTTTTCGCGTTTCGTGGTGTGGGGCACTATGAATTCCTTCCACCTGGCCAAACTGTTAATAAGGAATATTACTTGAGCGTTATGCGTCGTTTACGTGAAGCAATTCGTCTAAAAAGATCAGAATAATGGGCCAATAACTCTTGGTTTTTGCATCACGATAATGCACCGTCTCACACTGCACTCGTTCTTCGTGACCATTTCGCCAAAAATTCCACGCATATCGTTCCGCAACCACCGTATTCGCCTGATTTGGCTCCGTGTGACTTCTGACTATTCCCAAAACTCAAGAGACGACTTCGGGGTACCCGTTTCGAGTCGATTGAGGAGATAAAAGCTGAATTGAAGAAGGTGCTGATGGAACTATTTGGCATGTTTCGGGGATTGGAAAAATCGTTGGCATAAGTGTATTTCATCGAGAGGGGATTATTTTGAAGGGGATGAAATTGATTTACAAGAATAAATAAAGATTTTTCTTTTTACAACCAAATTCACCTTACTTTTTGCCCACATAGTATATGGAGATTTTTGTATGTTCAAAACGGCGGATCACAGAGCGCAACAATCATTTTTAAACACTTCTTGTCTAAATGTAAAAAAAAAAATTAAGAAACCCTTTACGCACATAAAGTTACATTAGGAACTCAAAATGGTACTGCCAAAATTTGTGACGCTATTAATGTGTAGTTGAGAAAAAGGATTTGACTTGACTAAATATTCTTTTTAAGCAAGCCTAGAGACAAAATTATTACGTCCATACTTCAAATTAAATTTGTTTGTTTCACTTGAGACTTGAACTCAAACTCCTATTTCCGCATGGCTGCACCTGTTTAAAAAATTATAGTAAACAAATAATTTTTCCTAGTTTCTAGAACCTTGTACAAAAATATATTTTTGCCCCTGAGTCGTTCAAAAGATGTCGCTTGGTATGCCAGCATAATTGGCTGAATTTTGCACATTCTGCTTCATCGATCTTCCTAGCCTAAATAAGTATTCATTTCTAAACTAATTTAATCACATTCTGAAAGGCACTTGGCTTGATAATTTTACTGCTTTCGTCTGTTTATAAATAACTTAAAATAAATATTAATACCAACTCCCTTGTTTACAAACTCTATACTGTGCGCTCTACGTTTGCTTTACTTTTTCCCCTTTTTGTTGTTTTAATACCCCCACGGCAACGCTGTAGTTAAAAATTAATTGAATGCCGTGCACACTTCCTGGTTTTTATTACTGCTGGCATTTTCATATTTTCCGTCAGCACTACAGTTGTATCCTTTGGTCCAAGGCCCACTCATTTGCCTTTTGCTCTGTCCTTTAACATCTTTTCGTTATTTGTGCTGTTTTGTTTTTCATGAAATTTCTATTGTTGTTCTGCTACTGTCATTGGCAGTGCAATGGGAGTTGACAAAATTTCAAAGTAGTTTCCATGCTTAGCTTACTTTATTTGTTTTTTTTTTTTTTTGTTGTGAATATTTAAACATTTAATTGTTGCTTAGAGATTGCGGCAAGCAAGTGCTTACATATGGAATTTAAGAGTTGATTTTGAGAATGTTTTGCATTTTTTATTTATTCACATAATTTCAATAAACCGCGTCAAAAAAGAGCAAGCAGCCAAGTGCGGACAGAAACAAAGGGTTCGAAATTGAGACTTCCCCTGGGGAGCAAAAATATTCACACTTCACAAAAATTAGGTGGCAACGCTGCACAAGCATATTTTTTTAATGAAGTTTTATTTTTGATTTCGGCCGAATGTCACTACTATCTTATTCAGCTGTGGAATTAATTTCCACTGTTCGATTAAAGCGTAAGTGTTGTTAAAATTTCTAACTAACTAGATGGCAGCGCCTTGAAATATTTTTTATAAAAAACTCTTTTTCTATCGTAACAACTCTCTTTTGGCACACATACTCTCATATTAGGACTCCATCCAAGATTATTTTCATCTATTTTTCTTTCAAATCATAATTTTTATTTTCCATTTTGCGCAAATGGTTTAAAACTGTTTTACGGCCGATCTTTAGCGCCTGCGTGATGCTTCGACTACTAACATGCCGGACAATTTCGAGTATTTCTGTGATTTTAACGACATTTTCTTAAACGTGAAAAATGTCTAAACGGCATCGAAGAAACCAAAATCGCACGTAATTAGCTATTACAGTTTTGGCACCATAGACACCATTCACAATTTCAGCGTCCGGGTTTGCATTTTCGCATTTATCAAAGAAAAACTGGAAAATGTTAACAACCTGTAACTCACAACTCCAGTGTGAAATCTCACCTTGACAACGAGTCAAAACTTCAACTTGTCTCATCGTTACTTTCGTTACGTCGCTCACTGACATCTACCGAGAAAATAATGTATTTCTTTTTCCCCAAACAAATATTTTATGGGTGCCAATGCAATATAAAAATAAATTTCTTTTAGTTAAGTCTAGTTTTTCGAATTTCATTACCGCGCTCACAATATTATGTTAAACATTTTAACCATTTTTTAATTTTATCTTAAGGTAGTAGTCTGGTAACTTATTTTGAAAATTTCGAATTTCGATTTTTTACATATTTTGAATATACTGTACAAATTTTAGACCGAAATTCGAAATATTGACGAAATTATAGCACATACATGAAAGCGGCTCGTACTTGCGCGGCTCAATTGCTAAAACTTTAAACGCGTTTTTCTCAAAACAACGTTTTTCCGGATGGCCGTCGTGAAAACAAATTTTCTATCTAACGGATTGAGCTGAAATTTAGATATGTTTTTCTACACATCAATAGTTCTGGCGGGTAGTAGATTTAATTTATTTCGTCCCTAATTTTCCATTTTTTAGTCCGATTTCCACTTAAAAAAAAGTCAATTTTCTTACGAAGTCCGCCATTTTGTTATTTTTTGTCAAAATCATTTGACTTTACTACCCGCCAGAACGACAAGCACACTGATTAATAAGCAATTTGTTTTTTCTGTTTCAGATAACCACAAGTTGTTTTTGCCGCTTGCTGCAGTGTACAAAAATAGTATCAAAACATTAAAAAAAAAAAAAAAAAAAAATTTTGTACACCTTCTGATACCTTTAATAACACATCAGAAAATCAAACCGATTGAATTTTATTTTCCCTTTCAAAAAATGTCCCAAACATGGCCTCAAAAAACGTGTAAGTTACCAGACTACTACCTTAAAAGCTAAAAAACGCCATATAAAAATATTTTTGGAATACAGTTTCCTTTCCTTCAATGTCGTAAACGCACAAAAAAAAAAGATTAAATTAATACTTAAGTTTATTATTCACAGAGTGTCATATTTAATGAAACTTTACTTTTACTTACTTTTTTACATTTTTCGAGTGATGTATGGATATATCAAGTTTGTAATAAATTCTTATTTTTTTACATAAAAACTAGGTGACAGTGCTAGCAAAATAAATGTTTTTGGAGTAAAGTTTTCTTAAATGCGTTTACTTTGACATCTGTTCTCGGATATTCATTTCTGGTTTTGAACACATTTATCCATTTGAGTGATGCAACATATAGGTGGCAACACGCAGCTGATCAAAGAGTCATGCAAAAAGTATTTGCAATTACATAATATTATTTCAAATAACGTAATAAAATATTGAAATTAGTAGACAATTTTATTTAAGTGGTGCTCCTTTGAGAACGTAACAAGTGGCGCAAAATTAATCAATTATGGAAAGATTTATAATATTTGCAAATATCGTCCTACGGCACTTTGACACTTGTGAGCTTGTCAGCTGCAGCATACAAACAGACAAGCAATGGAGCACGTAAGGGTCAAAATAAAGATTTCCGTCATTCAAAATATTTTTTTTTTTTTTAGTAAAAAGTTGAATGGTTAATTTTGCGCCACCCTTTACATTTATGTATAGGTATATGTAGGGATGAAGAGTTCGAATATACATTATATGAGTTCGATGAATTGTCCATATGACTCAGAGGAGGAAAGATCTTAGCTTATGTCGAACACGCGTGTATTTTATTTTTTATTTTCTCTAACACTTTAACAAAAATTATATTTGATTCGAGTGTCGAAAAAATTTGAAAGCAATTCGAAAACAGAAGATGGAGCTTTACAAAAAAAATCTAATGTATTACTATAACAATAAATAACATCATAAAACGCAGTGCACACATAAATTCACCAAATAATATATGCCCTGGACAAACGGACAAATGTTGACTGAATTTGCAGCAGATAACAGGAATTAGTAGTGATGGAGGTGGAAAAGCAGGCAGAGCAGCTCATAGCGAATCCTTTGTTGATAAAGGCGTCGAGAAGAGATATGGGGGATAACCTAAAAGCAGCATAAAAAAGCCGCAAAAAACTGACGATGCAGAGCAGACTATGCAATACGAATTCACACACATTTATATATATGTTCTTATATAGTCACACACATACATACATATGTAGAAGTAAGCAAACAATAGGGCACTACGAGCACTCAAAACAGACGCGCAATACAACAGAAGTCAAAATAAAGTGCAAAAGAGTATCACGCGAGTGCCGAGCTGACAAAAAAACAACACAAAAACGAAACAAAAAATATGAAATTGCAACCAAATGAAGTGCAGGACGATGACTGCAACCACTTCACAATTGCAATAGAAACAAATTCACAAGCTAGACTGAAATAACAATAACATAGACATAGTGGACAACGGTCTAGTGCTGCTGGACAGTCGTGCGTGGGGTGCACTGCGCCATGGCAATGTGGCAAGTAACAAAGGATCTGCAATTGTAGCTACATAATTGTGGTACAGATGTGAGAAAAAAAATTAAATATAGAGCACTTGTTTTTGACTAGCAAGCAAGCAATTTTATCTTTTTAATTGTATTTTTTTTTTGTGCTGCAGGTTTAAGCACAAAAAAGAAAGCGAATAACGCGTCTGGTGAAAAGCTGGTTTTTGTTTGTTTTTGCTGTGTTTTAGTTAAGTAAAGCGCTTTGTGTAGTCGGCAACTGTCTAGTCGGAAAGTTAATTTGTTGGAGGGGAAATAAGCGCAGAAACGGGAGACTAAAAATTTAGTTTAGCAAATATTGCAAGGAAGGAAGAGTTTTTGAGGAGAATTTTCATAATTTTGGAGAATTTTATTGTGAGACGAAGTGCATACAAGGCTTTCTGTTCTTGTTCGAACTCTTTTACTATGGTGCTTGGTTTGGTTGTAACATCAGCATGAATGGAACCCTAAAATGTTTTAATTTTGGAGAATGCTACACAGGTCACTTTTCTTGATTGTATGCAAGTCCATAGAATTGTGCTTAATGTCACTTAAAAAGTTGCGCATACGCCGTGTTGATCAAAAATCGTACTAAGGTGTAAAACTTCAATCACTTCCGCCCGCTTTCTATTACAAAAGTTGCATTATTGTAGTGGACTTGACTCATATGTAGTAATGGAATATATATTTTTTTTTTTTCGAAAAGAAGACAAAAAAAAAAACAAAAACTGAAATATTTCGAACCCTTCAGATCCACGTAAGAGCGCGTACTAAAACCGTTCTCAGACCAAATACAGCTCATATTTCCTCTATCCTACTTCATATTCAATTTTTTTAATTTTTTATAGAGGTGAAAATATGCTTGCCCTAATTCAATTGAAGGAGAGTACTGTTAGTTACTAGCTTAGGCTTGTTCAATAAGAACGAATAACGACATTTTTTTCCTCCATGCATTATTCGAAAGTTTAAAGAGTATTCTTATAAGGAAAAAATGTTGTCGATATTACTTGTAAACGATTATTCGTGAGTGGTTGCTATTATGTACGGCCAGGGGTAGATATGTACCCTGTACTTCGCACGGTACTCTAATTACAGAATTCCGCTTTTCCACGGTTTCTAAATCAGAACACAAAAATTGTTTCTGATGGTTTTGCATTATGCCATTTATCAGTATCATATTGATGAATGTACACCTTTAAAATCTCATTCAAAGTTACCAAACGCACCCTTTTCCAAAACGTCAACCGCAAATTTTAAGGTTGTTGCATTTTGTGTGAAGAGAAAAGAGAAGAAAACTCAAAGTCATTTGTTCTGATTGATTTCTAATAACAGGTGAAAAAAGACAGTTTTCTAGTTTTAAAAATTTATTTCGTAAAGGGCTTCAACTTTATTAGAGCTCCATAATGTCGGCCGCCATAGCCGAATAGGTTGGTGCGTAACTACCATTCAGAATTCGGAGAGAACGTAGGTTCGCATCTCCGTGAAACAACAAAATTAAAAAGTTCTTTCCAATATCGGTCGCCTCTCGGCAGGCACTGGCAAACCTCCGAGTGTATTTCTGCCATGAAAAAGCTCCTCATAAAAATATCTGCCATTCAGAGTCGGCTTAAAACTGTAGGTTCCTCCATTTGTGGAACAACATCAAGACGCACACCACCAATAGGAGGAGGAGCTCGGCACACCACCGAAAAGGGTATAAGTGCCAATATTTTTTTTTTCCTTGTTCACTCCTCTCGGCAGCATAGGGCCTCCACACGGCGCAGTCTTGCGTTGGATTCGTTAATCTGTAGTAGTTCTAAGTAGTGGGACTGCCCACCTGTCGTTGCTAAGGAACAACCCCTTCTTATTGCTTGGAGCGCCATCTGTGTCTCACATTTCTCTGGCAGAAGGATCGCACAGATAGTTGATGGCCAATGATATATTACATATATAATGTCAACAAAAAGAAAACTCAAAGAAAGGAAAGCAATCAGTTTGGATAAAAATTGTAATTTTAGACAAACGAACTACTGTAAGCGCAAAATTTTCCACTTTCCAATTTATTTTTAAAAGAAGCAGTAGAAAATGCTCTAGTAATTTGGATAGCCGACAATAGTATAAAAAAATACCAGTAGATTCTTCATCACAACGGCTCAATGATTTATGCAAAAAGATGAGGGTATAACAGTAAGAAGCGGGCAGACCTGTGGACTTGTGAAGTCCCAAAGAGATGCCGACGACTCCATATATAATATAAACAGAACTTAAGATCAAGCTCAAAAGTGCACGCATACTTCTAAAACAATAACAATGTGCCTCTGTAGCAAGCGAAATTAGAAAAAAAAAACCAAACCAAGCAACTTGTGAAAAGTGTGCAATAAATATCAAGAAAAAAAAGCAAAAACAAAGTATGAGCTAACAATCTTTGGTTGTTTCATAAACTTCATGTAGTTAAATGACTGTAGAGCGGGGATCATCAACGCTGCTCCAAGTCAAACAAATCACTCGGCCACTCACTTGATTTGTTGGTACATATGTACGTGTGCCGACATGAGTTGGGTACACTAAATTTCAGCGTTCTGTAAACATTAGTTGGACATTTGCCCGGCTTGATTTGTGTACCCAGTGCTGAAAACTTTAGGTCTTGCTTGCTGAATACTGGAGGTCAGTCCAAATTATTTCCACACCCAAAAAAAAAAAACGTATAAAACAAGTGTGCCATAATAGACCACAATATGCAATACTGGCCCCACATGGTCTACCATGACCAAAATTTTTTCTACTATAGTATTATAGAACGATAGTTTTTTTTCTCTGTTGTTGGTTGAATAACTTTAAATTGAGATTACAAGAGTAATGTCGTGTTATTATCACCATTGTACTAAATAGCGCAGGACCATACTGCAGAGACCTTCATGACAACGCTTCATTGAAGAGGTGAAAATAAAATATAAATATTACATTTTTGCTTTTTATTATATTCAAATACTACTATAAAAGTAGTAAACCAAAGATAGCAGATTACCTAACAAAAGGAAAAAGTTCGAAGGTTAAAATCTAAAGGCAGTACTAAGTGAAGACTTGTGAAAAAAATATTGGGTTTCATACAAATGCAAGGAAACTGGGAGATAAAGGAAATAAAGCGCCGATTTTGCATGTCAGAAATATTTTCTGAACACCACAGAGTTGTAATTCCTGCATTAAAGTAAAAATGCAGATAAGTACGTACATATGTATGTATGAAAGGAATTCACTGATTTGACTACGATTGGTGTGCTCCGAGAAGGGTCATAACTTTTTTGATTAAGCTAGGTGACATCGACGATATACTTAAATTTCTTATCGGGTTACGATATGAGTGGTAGTATGAAGAGGCAAACATGGCTAAATCGGTTTGCTCGTCAGTTTATACATTTCATTTTACAAATGCTTATATTTGCCCGGATTTCGTAATTAACGGTTTGTGAATAAATATATGTTTCTAGTGAAATAGCGTGCGTTCCTTCAAATAAACACTATTTTGAATTAAAATTTAGTTTAATTTGTTTTAATATCCAGATTTAATATCCCCTTTTTTAGTTCTTTTACTTACATTTTTTTATTATGAATTAAATTAACTATTAATTAATTTTTTTTTTTTAATATGACAATTTTTTTGTTTTGAATTTCAAAACAAACGTTCTAAAGGGCACCTTTCGTGTGCAAGCTAAACAAACAAATGTACGCAACACACATGTACACATGCGCAAAAAAGACTTACATACCACAAACATACACAAGTGAAAAGTTTTTCACTTTGTTTTTTCCACTGTGCGTTTTTCCATTTTCTAAGCTTTGCAACATCATCGCCTCGCTTAACAGCAAACGCTCAACAACCTCGCTATTGGTGTTGGTGTCAACATTGTCCGCTGCGGAAGTTGTTGCACACATTCGCCTTAATCAGTCAAAAACTGACATCGCAGCATACAGGATTGCAAATTCAGACACAAGCACAGATACTCAACGCATCGCGACGCTCACCACTCACTCACTCACTCACTAACTCATTCATGAAGCTTTTGCTTTACCATTCACTTTCCACTTTTCGTTTAACACTTTTCGCTTTTTCACATACCTCGCATTCTCAATTCATACTGGCAGGCGGGAAAATTTCGTTCACAAACATTGTATAAAACAAACAGCAACAAAAAGCACACAGTAGCAACAACAAATCAAAAACTCATTGCAGTTTTCTGCAAATTTTTGGTGATGTAGTGGCCGCAATTTAGATTGTGACACGAAAGTAAGCAACGCTTTTGACAGAAATGGCTGTTTGTATGCAGTACTAGGGTGTAGAATTGTAGATAGAAGCGCGTTTGTGCATATTTCCGTGAGTATGCGAAAAAATTTATAAGGGCAACGAATTTGTTCAGAAACAAAGAAATAGCTTGGTAAGGTCGCGTCTCAAGATGGGTAATTTAGAACTCTCAGGAAGCGTTGTGCGATCCTTAAAAATGGCATGGCTATCCAGTATAGTGAACTCATATGCACAAATTCACAGTTAGTGCTTTACATATATCGCGAAAACACAACCTACATGAATGTGTATGCATATGAATTAGTGCCACCTATATGAATATACGCGTAAATTCCATTAAATCCAATACTGTTATTAAGCATCACTTTTTATTTAAGAAAATGTATGATTGAGAGAAAAGCATTCGTATCATAGTTTTACGTCTCTGGAAAATGCCGGTTTACGCTCCAAGAAAGAGACTTTTCCGGCAAGCTTTACTTTTCTCCTATAAATTGGAAAAAATGTTTCCATGGAATTCCTTTAAAGTCTTATTATTACAAAAATTTGAAGAAAAATGAGAAATAAAGAAGAAGTTCAGATTAAGTGGCAGTAATACCATTAAACGAAACGATTTAGACTACTGGTAATTATTGGAAAGGAAGAAAGTTAGGGCTGCACGCATTAAGGCCGAGAGGCGTCGTTCGAAACGAAACGATGAAGGGTTTGTATTGGATTGTGACCGGGAATGTGCTAGCAAAATGCCACCCAAACTTATCGTCGTATCCATTTAGAAGTAGTGGTGTTCAATTTCTTAATAAACGGGAGATGCAATCACTAAGTTTAGAAGCCAGGTTATTGTGCATCCCTTCAAATTTGCATCTTGAAACTTCCGTAACCACCAAAAGAAGTTCCCCTAGCCTTATGAGCTGGCATTGCTCGATAATAGCTGACGCATGTGATATTGATGAATTTCTCGCTTTTTTACTGCTAAGAGCCCTACACTATTCCTACAAGACCAACGGTAACACTATTTAAAGCATGAATAAATTAGTTCAATTTAAGACAATAAAAACAAATCCCGAAAAATTTTAAAAATTTTCTTTCGACAGGTCTCTTTCTTTTCTCAGACTACCGCAAGTATAACCACAGTTAGCAACCAGAGTAGCAACAAAATTCTGAAATTACTAGCCAGCAGGACTTGAGCTAAAAACCAACAAAATACTCTAAACTACGCAGCACCCACCTGGGAGACGGGAACCAGGGATGCAGTTACAGGCATGCAAATATTCTGCATTAACGTCCACTCCTGCAATGAGGTCCTTATGTTCTTCATCAAGAAGCATGGCATTATGTTCAGTAAGCAGATTTTGTTGGATTGCTAACACAGGCAAATAAAAATGTTTGCATGAATAAGTTGCACTCCGCCGATAAGGTTTTTATGGCGCCTTTTGCTTATACCCTACACTATGTATTGCAAATAAGGGGGCCCATTTCATTCGGTAGTCAACGCACAATCGCATCCAGCTAATTTGGGTCCCAGGACACAGGAATATAACTGGGAACGAAATAGCGGGCGCATTGGCGAAAAAGGCTGCGGCCTCGCCTTTAATAGAATCTGAGCCCCTCCTTATTTTGGGAAAACATACCATCAAGGAGAAGCTTAGGAGTGAAGAGCTAGGGCTAAGGGCGGTTTGCTGACACCAAACTATAGGGCTATGGCAGCCGCTATATCCTTACTAGGAGGATACAACCAAGAGAGGTTCAAAAACTCATAACCCTCCCCAAGAATAAACTGAGAGTGCTCACGGGCATTCTCACAGGCCACTGCAGACTGCGAAGCCATCTCTACATGATCGGGATTTGGTATACGGAGTTTCTGCGACCAATCTCAAGAGATTCTCGTACACCTTCTTCTGGAATGCAGCACTATAGCGCGGAAAAGGTAGAGACATACTGACCAACTGCAGTCGGAAGAAACGCACATACGCTCAATCCAACCCAGCTCGATCCTGAGTTTCATAAGAGAACTGGGTCTGGTTGAGTTACTGTGATGAAGTCGAAGTGCAAGCCTCATAAAGTATGCACGGATTCTAATTTCAGTGGACAAACGCCAAATAATAGAAAAAGTTTTTTCTAACGGCGGTTGCCCCACGGCAGGCAATGACAAACCTTCGAGTTTATTTCTGTAACGAAAAACCTCATCATAAAAATCATCTGCTGTTTGGAGTCGGCTTAGAACTGTCGATCGCTCCGTTTGTGGAACTACATCAAGACGCAGGACGTACATTTGAGGAGGAGCTGGCCAAACACCGAACAAAGGGTGTATTTAATTAATTCAGGAAGGTTTTTTTTCACACTCATTTTCAATTACAAAAAAAGAGGCGGGTGGCACAATGTTGCCTTTCTATTTTAAATTATTTCAAGTAACTAAAATTGTAGGACATGTATAAAAATAAAAGTTATTTTTGACAGCATTAATTCAGTAATTTTTTGGAACACGGATTTCACACTTTCTACCAAATGGTGTTTCACTCTGGGAGTTTCAAACCCGGGCACTACCGACCGGTAAAACGGTAAGTTCGGCTACCGCGGCCGCGATGAATTAATTTACTAAAAAAATATTTAAAAAAAATAAGAGGGTAACCCTTCTTTAAAATATTTCGGAATGAGAGCTGTCAAAAACACCTTTAATTTTAATGACATTTTATTAACCCTTTAAATAGTAAAAACTGTGACAACCCAATACAAATAATCACTCCCAACGAAGCATTTTTAATATATTTATTTTCTAACTTATACAATTTGTTAATTTTTAAATAAGCTCACATTTTGTATTTAATGCCCATTTTTCTTGAAAAATTAGCTGGTAACCCTATTGAAAAATACTTTTGTATTCAACCTTAAACCTCTGAATGAACTTAAGCAGTATTTTTCTACAAGATTTCACCCAACTCGTTAGAGTGATTACCAATGTACTACTGTGGGCAAAAAGTAAGGTGAATTTATTTGTCAAACTTTGCGGGATTAAAATTTCGCTCTAGTTATTTTTTTCATGAGTTGGCAGCACTGTTAATAACATCTGGGCCAACTTTCATGTGAATGCCATTATCAGTAATATATTTACGCTTGTGTTTACCAAACGACCAAGAGTGCATTTTTCGATTTTTACAATGTCTGATTTGATTGAGCAGAGAAGTTCCATCAAATTTTGTTTGCGGAATGAAATTTCGGCTGCGGAAACGTTTAGCATGTTGCAGAAGGCATTTGGTGATTCGACCATGTCGCAGAAAAATGTTTATAAGTGGTACAAAGACTTCAAAGAGGGTCGAAAACGTGTTGATGATTTGGAGCGCTCCGGACGACCATCGACGTCAACAGATGACCAACACGTCAATAAAGTGAAGGAGTTAGTGCTCAAAAATCGTCGGTTGACTGTTAAAGACCTTACTTATATGATCGGGAATATCAGAGGATCTGTGAAAACCATTTTGAAAGACCATTTGGGCCTACGAAAAGTCAAATCTCGTTTGGTACCGAAAACTCTCAATTTCTTGGAAAAAAGTCGTCGCGTTGATGTGTGTGTAACAGTGCTTCGATTTTCGTGGTGTGGTGCACTATGAATTCCTTCCACCTGGTCAAACTGTTAATAAGGAATATTATTTGAGCGTTATGCGTCGTTTACGTGAAGCAATTCGTTTAAAAAGACCAGAATTATGGGCCAACCACTCTTGGTTTTTGCATCACGATAATGCACCTTCTCACACTGCACTCGTTCTTCGTGACCATTTCGCCAAAAATTCCACGCATATCGTTCCGCAAACACCGTATTCACCTGATTTGGCTCCGTGTGACTTCTGGCTATTCCCAGAACTCAAGAGACTACTCCGGGGAACGCGTGTCGAGTCGATTGAGGAGATAAAAGCTGAGTCGAAGAAGGTGCTGATGGCTATACCGGAAATGGACTATTTGGCATGTTTCGGGGATTGGAAAAATCGTTGGCATAAGTGTATTTCATCGAGAGGGGATTATTTTGAAGGGGATAAAATTGATTTACAAGAATAAATAAAGATTTTTCATTTTACAACCAAATTCACCTTACTTTTTGCACACAGTAGTAAAAACACAAGAACAAAAAATACCGTAAATTCTATATCTTATTAAAAAATTGTGTTAAAAGAAATCGCCGCCAAACTGAAATTTTAGTTATCAATAAACTGAACCTTGCAAATTTCAATTCCTTACAATATTACTCGATCGGGCACACAAGCGATCGATTTCCAAAAATAATTTTTACAAAACCAAGTCGTTAAACTTATCACTTGAACATTAAAATAAAGCTCAAATAAAAGGCAACGACTTTAACAGAAATACTAAACTGCATCTTTAAGCTCTTATAACCGCTTAGCTTATGGCTCATCAATAGAAAACAAAACCGTAAACAATACAAGATGAACAACCACAACACCAACACCACAACACCAAGTCTACTTACTATGAGAGAAAGTACTTTACTAATTTCCCTTTGCAAGTAAACTCCCACTTTTCTACGTCAAATTCTCAACTCTCTAAAGCTTTTCAATTGCCTGCTAATCTAAAACACAACTATAATACATTTTAATCGCCTCTGGCAGTGCGCCGACTACTGTACTGCTGCTCGGTGGTCAGCCGCCTACAGTTGCCACTGGCCGCCACTGTTCATTGATTGCTCAGCTTCACTTCATTCTGCCTGTTTAGCCGCCCCGCCCCTTGCCGGTGCCTCGTTTGCTCGCGCGCTCAATAAACTAAATTGCTTTTGAATATTTGATTAGGTGGAGTTTTGTGTTTGAGAATCAATTGAAAATGAAAATATTAGGAGGCAGTTTAAGTGTCGGTAATACATACATACAGACAATTTCCTACAGACTTTACAAAGAAATTTAACTTTAATTTAATATGCCTAAATTTGGATACTTTGCACAATTAAATAAATTTAAATTTATGAATGAAAAGTATTTAATAAGCAACTGCCTGCATTTTAAGCACCTGCTTTCTAAGCACACCCACACATGCACATGCAGTATAAACCAAAGATTTAACAACATAAAAAATTGTTTAAATACTCATCAGAGCTGCAATAAGTTTTTTATTTACTCATATCGGCTTCTACGAAATATTTTTAATCTATTTTCATTAGCATTTGTTTTTATTGGTTAACATGCTCAACGCCTTAGCCAAATTTCTTCGTATAAATGCTTCCATTTAAGGTGTTAAAAACAAGTCAGCGACTAAGAAAAGAGCAAAAGAAAGTGTAGAAAGATGCTGTATGAAAAGGCGTGACCACGTAGATCGAAGTCTTGAAAACTGAACTCAATAGCATTCATAAATATTTATCAACAAATGCACACGATTGTTTGTTCGTTTGTTTGTTTATTCCAGTACAAAGCTTGCCTAAAGCGCCTTCAATTCAAATTTTTAAGACTCACTACACACACACAGTCTAGTTAGCACACTGCCTGTGGAGCGGAGCGCAAGAAAGTGAAGCAGGTGAAGTGCCGCGGCCCAGTACTTTCTTCAATCTAGTCGAACGCTATATATGGACGCGCTCTTCATGTTACATACTCAGGCAAATTATTTTACATGTATTGATTTCATTTACAAGGTTGCGCTAAATTAATCACCCTACCCGCTATTTATAATTCTAACAAATGGCACATCTTATTGACACTCATGTACAGCTGCAGTATACAAACATATAAGCAGTGGAGCGCTTAAATGGCAAAATAAAGATTTGCATCATTCAAAATCAGTTTTTTTTATTTTGTAAAAACGTTATTAAAAATTTTGCGTCACCTGAATATTTACTTATTATCACCCCTACAAGGCTCCATGCGAAACTTTCATTGTTCGAAACAGTACTCTGGCGCTCTTCTTCGCGCTCTTCAGAGGTATGAAAGCAGCTTTCAATATTTGAAGGAGATGTAAGATGTCTGATTTTCACCCTGTGCCAGCCAACTTGAGCTACTTAATAATTCCCCAATGTTCTCTTAGAAAAGCTACTTATTATTTCGGGGCAAATTGTAAAGAAAAAGTACTCAAAAGCATGGAAATGAAAACATGCATGTAAAAGCATGAAATGAGAAAAAAAGTTGATGGCATACTGTTTCGCCCATTCTGCTTCGTTTTGGCTTTCGCATCTTTCAATATACCATCAGGTACAATAAAGCAAAACATTCGAAACACTACAGATTTTATCAGAGATGCCTATGTTCGTGAAAACTATTAATTTTTGGTTTAAATCTTTTAATGAACTAAATATGCCAAAACCAAGCTGTGTTTTGTGCCAAACAACGTTCGTAAAAGAAGGCAGTGAGTTTTTACATGTCCCAAATTGAAATTTACAAATTTGCGCATTCTTCAAAGCAAAGCCTATCGCTCAGATCCTTGCGTATACGCCAATTGTCTGATACTGGAATGACGCACAGGCTAACAGAGCTGCATTTAACTTTGCTTCATGTAGGCCGCGAAAAGGTGAAATTAGCACCGCAGTTGCTTTCGCACATCACAGCAAGTGCTATTCGAATAGTCGTATGTTATATGCTGGGGTTCGACACGTATCAGCCCATGGAAACGGCAGAGTTTATTGATACGGTGAACGATTGGTTCGATGCCCATGCGATAGACTTGGACCAAAAAAACGGAGTTATAAGCAAAATAGACGTTTTTAACGATCAAACGCGCGCTTGTGGACAAAATTTAATGTTGCCTTTTCAAAGGGAATACAAGTAAGCGTTAGGTGCAGGGGAATTACTATCTCCAGTACATTTTGATGAACTACAAGAAGATGCCTGTCTCTTTTTCAAAGCATCTAACGTTGCTACCATCTTTGAACGGAAGTACTAGGAATTAGAAGAGAATATCTGGGGAAATAACTTCCTGCCAGATATAAAGCTAAGATGCTGGCATCCTCAGCAAAAAGCGCTCGTTGCTGTGGTTCATCACTATTTTGTAAGTATTGGGAAGAAGGTCTACACGTGCTTTTTGACTAGCATCTGTAAACTCATCACCAAGTACAAGTAGTTTGGAGGCAAAGGAGATTCATGACAACAAACGATATAGCAGATACGTATTGGATCAAATGGCATGAGATGACTTTTTCGTACAGGTTTAATCAGCGTTAGGAAAATGAGTCTGCTAAGCTGAGTAGGTTATAACTCCGCTCCATAGCTTTTGCTCTAATACAGATGCTTAGCTTTTAAAAAAGAGGCTACTATCGAGATTTTATGCGCTATAATATTACACTAAAATTACTATTTTATACTCTTTTCTTTATCAGCAAATCAAAGTGGTATAATAGATTTTTCAACTGGATGCACCAGTAAGAGCTGGCGGCCTGAGATTTGTTTCATTTTTCGATTTCCGAATAAGAGAGTACTGCCAACTGTGTATAACTAAAATTAAAAACTATCTAGGCATGACAAAAATGCACTCGAAAGTTTGCCATTAACTACAGATGGGCGACTAGTCTTAGGGGCTTCATATCCGAGAAGTTATTATGCATAACGGCACTCTATAATTTTTTAAAATTCATATAGATAAATATTCAAAAGATATTGACATAGCATTGATTGCAGAAACACACTTCACTGATAAAAGTCTTCTGAAATTTCCTAAATACAAAGTGTATGTGACAAACCATCCTGATGGAAGAGCCCACGGAGGGACTGCTAGAGAAGAGGGGGGATATTTTTAGTGAAATCACCACACACGTAGTAGCGACGGTTACTATATGGTGCGAAGGCATTTTTAACCCAACCCCTCACCGCCAAAAAAAAAAAAAAAAAAAAAAATATTCGACGCCTTATCTTCAATCCACGACAGTACAAATCTATGACAAAAATGGACCAGTATCTATCTTCTCCATATACTGCCCACCTAGACACATAATAAACTCGGATCAATATGACAAATACATAAAGACGCTTAACAATAGATTTATTGCAGCTGGAGATCTCAATGCAAAACACATTGATTGGGGCTCAAGACGCACCAACAAAAAGGTATTCTTATAACGCAATTAACAAAAAGAATTGCAGATTTATAAGTACCGGAGAACCTACCTATTGGCCAACTGACGTAAAAAAAGACTTGATCGATTTCTGCATAACCAAAAACATAAGCCATAACCAATTGACAATTCAGTCGTGCTATGAACTTTCTTCTGACCACTCGCCGATATTACTTGAACATGCAAGTTAAATAAAATCTATAGATACATCTTTTCGCATACTTAATGACAGAACCAACTGCGAAAAATTCCGCCACCATATTGACGATCAACTTATACCAAATGTGATATTAAAAACGCAACTTGACATTGAACATGCCATTATCCATTTTAATGACGTAGTACTAGAAGCAGGGATCAGATCGGCACCAAAGCAAGCAAATAGAACAAATACACCAACAACTGACAATACTATTGAAAAGCAAATTATTGAAAAAATAAAGTTAAGAAAAAGATGGCAAAAAACTAGATCACCTGACGACAAGAGAAAACTAAACTTAGCTACAAAAATTCTTAAGGATACCTTAAATAAGAGAAATAACAAAGAAATCGAAAACTATTTGAAGAATCTGACTCCCTATCAAGATACAAACTACTCTTTATGGAAATGTACTAAAAAATTAAAAACTCAAATAAAACATCAACCACCACTAAACAAAGATGACAATTCATGGGCTATTACAAAAGAGGAAAAAGCGAAAACATTGGCAAATTACTTCGAAAAAGTTCTATCAAATGACGAAGAAAAGAAAATCAACAACCAAAATAACTTCCACTATGATTTTACAAAAATAAAAAGGACGAATACACACGAAATAATAGCTTGCATCAAAAAAGGAATAAAACATAAAAAAGCTCCCGGATATGACATGATAACAGGAAAAGCATTCGCGGAGCTACCAACCAAGGCATATATCTACTTGCGAAACGTTTTTAATGCAATATTTTCCGAAACTCTGGAAAGTGGCAGAGATTATCGCATTGCCAAAACCGGGTAAAGATCCAACTACCGTGTCATCTTATAGACCAATAAGCTTACTACCGACAATATCTAAAATTGCTGAAAAATTACTGCATGATCGGATAAGCCAACTTCTAGACTAAAAACGTATAATACCGAATCATCAATTTGGATTTAGAAAAAAACATTCGACTATTCAACAGATCCATAGAATTACAAATAAAGTCCAAAGTCTCAAATCAGTGGTAAACGGCTAAAAAAACTCATATAGAAAAAATCCAACGACAGCAATATAAGATTCTTCGAATTTTGACTTTTTTGTCTGACAGGTACACGAAAAATGATGACATCCCCAGGACTTTAAATATAGCAAGAGTAGACGAAGAAATCAAAAAGATAACAACAAGGCACTTTGAAAAAATACACACACACAGTAATGCAGAAATCAACAAACTGCTTGAAAGGGAAAGAAACGGGGAAAGGCGTTTAAATAGAACCCGACCAAGCGACCTACTATGATAAATGCTAAAAAACCAAAAATATGTAAACAAAAAAAATAATTAAAAATAGTTGTAAAATGTAATCATGTAAAGTGAAACTTGTATTGTATTATTGTATATTATTTCGTTTATTTTAATTTTATCGCTTTTGACACTGGCCACTAAGCGATGTATATAAATCCTGACCAAATTGTTAAACAACATACTTAATGTCAAAGGACAGATGTATAAAATAAATGTGGGGGGAAAAAAAAAAATATATATATATATTTAAATCCAATGTTTGATTTAATTGACTACAGATCAAAAGGATCGGATTTAGATGAAAATAGTATTTGGGTTATACCTCGGTTATCTCTCCTGACCAACAGAGTCCTAAATTTTTTATGACTTGGTATACCGAAAAGGAAAGTAAACGAAAATATACAATTCTTTGCATAAACTTAGATTTTCTTGTATAAACGTTCGGACATGTTTTAAATAATACGAGTACTTATATAATATAATATATACGTGTGCATGTACGTTTGTGTATACAAAGCAAACACACATTTACGTCTTTCCGAATTATTTAAAGAGCTTTCAAATCATTAGAGAAAATATGTATGGGCTTTCGTCAAAATATTTATTAAATGCTAAAGGAAGAAAAAATATTTTGTGGAGTGTTATGCATAAATTTCAAACACTCTTAGTCCAGACAATTTTCGCGCCAATATACTTTTTATTACAATTTTCTTTTTGTAACACAATTTATTTAGATTTCGAACACTGGCACTGAAATATGCAAATGCCGCATAAATATTTGCAATATTCTCTTCAATATTGAACTTTTAATTTGAAATATTTAGGTATAATTATTTGCAGTTGTAAGATGATTGATAAATTATTTTTCAGTCAAATGCAACAACACAGCGCATGGAAAGCACTTCAGACTAAACATTGCACTTGTAGTTATTTGACAGCAATGAAAATGCGGATTGTTGTTAGTGTTTTGTTTTTACAATGAATTTAAACTATTCGTGCATTTGCATCCTACTAACGAAGCGAATTTGTGTAGGAAAAGCTCTGAGCACAGAAAGTGGAGCAAATTATTACATTTTTCCTTTTTATTATCTGGCAGATCTTTTTTTTCTTGTTAAATATTTCAGTTAAGACGGTTTTTTCCTTCTTATAATCATTATTAACTTTATTATTATATTATTTGTGTAAAATTCGGCACTTTGCTCGATTTCAATATCATAATTTTTTTCGATAGTTTTTTTTTTTAGTTTGTAAGTTGTATAATTCAATCGATTTAATTCGAAACTTTAGAAACACAAGAGAAATTTATATTTCGCTTTATTTTTTGAACTTCGTACATTTTTTTTATGCCATAGTTTTCTAATTTCTTTTTAGGATTCGGCAATCGGTCGTAGTTATTTGAAATTTTTGAGAGTTTTGTCAAAGAGAAAATCTAACGTTTTTTTTTGGGTTATGAATTTTTTGTGTGATTTGATAAATATTTTATAATATTTGCCTCAATTTAGAGATAGCAGTTTATTGCAGTGTGGTAAGCTGTGTTCTTTGTTAAGTACTTCATTTATTTGTTTCTGTAATACGGCCAGGTTATTAATTTTTTTGTTTTAATTTATTTTTATTTTAAAAATTGGACCTTTTGATTAAAAAAAATGGGTTTCTAAGCTTTTATTTTTTTTTTTTAATCTAAAAATTGTTAAAAAAATTGTTTTTATTATAATTAGTAGGTATTTTGTGTTTGAGTTTTTAAAAGCTTTTATAATTTGGAAACTTTCGTACATACTCTGTGGACAAAAAGTAAGGTGAATTTGGTTGTAAAATGAAAAATCTTTATTTATTCTTGTAAATCAATTTCATCCCTTTCAAAATAATCCCTTCTCGATGAAATACACTTATGCCAACGATTTTTCCAATCCCCGAAACATGCCAAATAGTCCATTTCCGGGATAGCCATCAGCACCTTCTTCAATTCAGCTTTTATCTCCTCAATCGACTCGAAACGTGTTCCCCGGAGTGGTCTCTTGAGTTCTGGGAATAGCCAGAAGTCACACGGAGCCAAATCAGGCGAATACGGTGGTTGCGGAACGATATGCGTGGAATTTTTGGCGAAATGGTCACGAAGAACGAGTGCAGTGTGAGACGGTGCATTATCGTGATGCAAAAACCAAGAGTTGTTGGCCCATAATTCTGGTCTTTTTAGACGAATTGCTTCACTTAAACGACGCAAAACGCTCAAATAATATTCCGTATTAACAGTTTGGCCAGGTGGAAGGAATTCATAGTGCACCACACCACGAAAATCGAAAAAAACTGTCATCATGACCTTTATTTTTGAACGACTTTGACGTGCTCTTTTCGGTCTGGCCTCGCCTTTAGCACGATATTCGCTTGATTGGTCGGTTGTTTCAGGGTCGTAAGCATAAATCCAAGTCTCATCTCGCGTATTGATGCATTTGAGCTTGTCCTGATAGTCTGAAAGCATTGTTTCACACACATCAACGCGACGACTTTTTTCCAAGAAATTGAGAGTTTTCGGTACCAAACGAGATTCGACTTTTCGTAGGCCCAAATGGTCTTTCAAAATGGTTTTCACAGATCCTTCTGATATTCCGATCATATCAGTAAGGTCTTTAACAGTCAACCGACAATTTTTGAGTACTAACTCCTTCACTTTATTGACGTGTTGGTCATCTGTTGACGTCGATGGTCGTCCGGAGCGCTCCAAGTCATCAACACGTTCTCAACCCTCTTTGAAGTCTTTGTACCACTTATAAACATTTTTCTGCGACATGGCCAAATCACCAAATGCCTTCTGCAACATGCTAAACGTTTCCGCAGCCGAAATTTCATTCCGCAAACAAAATTTGATGGCACTTCTCTGCTCAATCAAATCAGACATTGTAAAAATCGAAAAATGCTCTCTTGGTCGTTTGGTAAACACAAGCGTAAATATATTACTGATAATGACATTCACATGAAAGTTGGCCCAGATGTTATTAACAGTGCTGCCAACTCATGAAAAAAATAACTAGAGCGAAATTTTAATCCCGCGAAGTTTGACAAATAAATTCACCTTACTTTTTGCCCACATGCGTTTCTCGATTTAGAAACGCAAAATTTGTTATTTAAAAAACAAAAAATAAAATTTAGCCTTGTCTCGATTTTAGGACTGCAATTGATTATAGAAGAAAACAAAAGCTTTATTTTATTTTTATAATTCGATAAAGTTCGCGGTCTTTATTGATGTTTTTAATGTTTTGTCATTCGAGAACTTTTATGTATAACTTTTTTCATTAAAAAACAAAGAAATTATCTATTTTTCCTTTAATTAAGAAAACAGATTTTTTTCATTTTTGTAGAGAGTGTAAAACTATTAAATCCAACTCAAATGAACCAAGTAATTTGTTCTTGTTAATATTCTTCGTTTACAGTTTTTATTGAAAAAAAGTTCTTTTTTAGCTTAATTTGGGAACCCGTGCATTAAGGAAATTCCTGTAGCCTATCGACCTGATGACGAAGCCGACAGACTTGAGCTGAGACTGGCTATAGAAGGTTATCGATCTGCTCATCTTAAACTTTCTCTATTAGTGAAAGCAGAATAAATTATCAGATTTCATTGTCGAATAAATCTAAAAAATAAAGAAACGAAAAATCGAACGAGGACCCGCTCCGCTATCTTGTCAGTGTCATAGCGCTCGGGCGGCCAGCTGCAGTTTTTTTCTCTTTCTTTCGGCAAAATTTATTGCAATAAACTGCCCAATTAGGGACTACTTCAATATGCATTCTAAATGTCAGCCTAAATTAGGAAAGCGTCAGCTCGTATGATTAAGAAAGCATCACGTAGGAATAGATCGAAAACCAGTACCCCTCTCTAAGAGCTAATTCTGAGCTCGATCCAAGCTAGTTCGATTTCCAACAGGGCATGCATAAAATGCGTGTGCGCGTGTTTGTATTCGCCACAGATTTGCATTTAATTGTTGCTACGAATGGCATAAATTAATTGAAATTTATGTGCTAGTGAGCGAGCGAGTGAGTGAATATACGTAAACATGTGAAATACACACAATTGAGCCCCCAGTAGCTCACACATACACAAACAAGCACACTTCCACTGCTACCTTTATTTTCAAAACTTGCAAAAAAATATGGGCATGTTTATTCAGGCGAACGCTTGTGAACGAAAACCGTCATATCTAAAATCCGGTATTCCATGGCATGGCTACGCGTGTCGCAAAACAAAACGATTTGAGAGAAAACCATATGAAAAAGTAAAATGTAAATTTGTTTCGATAAAAATGGATCAACCACAAAAAAAATAATTTCGTATACGGAAATCATTGCTAGCGGAAACAGAATTTGCAAAAGGCGGAAATTAAACAACAAGTATTGACCAGCAGCCAGTTGGATTTTTAAAGTGGCATGCAAATTTTTGTGTTGCCTACAAAAAGGCGCTCTCGCAATGGCATTATTACATATTTTACATGCGCTGATAAAGAAGAAATGCAAAACGTGCATATCATCTTTCTATGGAATCATTGCTTTTTATGCTATCTCGTTCGTACCTGTGCGTTTTTAAACAAATGTCTGTGCATGCACACTTACTTCTATCCATGTGAAAAAAATTGTTTCAGGTAAGCAAAAAATGTGCATTGAAAAATATTAAGTCAACTGAACGAGATCAAATTTACTTGAAAGTTTCTTCAAACTCCCTTTTTTGTATTAGCAATAAAGCCGGCGAAGCACTGGAAAAAGAAAGATAAAAGTTTGTTAAGCCTCGAAACCTGAAAATGTTCAGTTACAGAAAAGTATGCCATTACCTATGGCAGAGGAAAGCACGGCTTTCTTGTGAATAAAAAGCGGGGTCGATATATCAAAAAATATGAAATGAGAATTGGCATAAGGATCAAAATGATGCATTAGGTTCGCAACTTGTTTCATACGGATTTAAAAAAAATGGGCCTCAAGTGCCGAGCTGGAATATTAAGGCTAAATTCTGCCGGAACAAATGGACTAGAAATCGAGTCTATGCACAGTTTAATCACAAATATTATTTCCATCATTTAAGGCAGTCAAGAGTGAGAAGATATAAGCCCTAGACGACCATTTTATGGGGAAAGATCATATAGCGAGTCTTATCGCAAATCTCTTTAGGTAAAAAATAAAAAATGTTTTAGAATGAATTCCAACTTGCTTATCTATATAAATTTGATTATTTTCCTGAGTAAGTTTTCTATATATGCCACAGCTTGAATCAAATCCCTTTTCCGCGTTTCGAAATTTTCTTACAGTTGAGTACTGAATTCCATCACACGTTCAAGTTCAGCCTCAAATTATTTTAAAACAGTCAGCCCGTCGAATAGATGTCCGCTAAACTCATATCCGTTAGACTACCATTGAAGTAATTGTGAAACAACGACTTTAGTGAGCTCGCAAAACCAGGCAGAGCATTGGCAATAATGGCCTGAAGAATCCATCACCATATATAAGGTTTTTCAATAAGGGCGGGTAGATGTTAAAAATGGAATAAAATTGCGTTTGCTGTGTGGCACGTAGCGCCCTCCTGCTGGAACCACATGTCGTCTAGGTCCATATGGTTCAATATGGGCCATAAGAAATTGGAATGGCCACCACGTCTACCGAAAAATGGGCGCAATGCGCGCAACGTTTGCGTTAATGAACACTCATTTTGATAATAAAGTTTTATCATTTGAACGTGCTGTTCAATCGTGTAACTTGCCATGATGATTTGGCATAAGCAACTGAATAATAAACAAAAGATTTGACAGATGTCACCAAAACAAAATGGCTGCCACAGGGCGCTAAAATCGACCCGCGCCAATTGAAAAACCCTTTATATATATATATGTATATATAATTGGCGCGTACACCCTTTTTTGGGTGCTTGGCCGAGCTCCTCCTCCTATTTGTGGTGTGCATCTTAATGTTGTTCCACAAATAGAAATACCTAAAGTTTCAAGCCGACTTCGAACGGCAGATATTTTTTAAGAGGAGCTTTTTCATGGCAGAAATACACTCGGAGGTTTGCCATTGCCTGCCGAGGGGCGACCGCTTTTAGAAAAATGTTTTTCCTAATTTTATTGTTTCACCGAGATTCGAACCTACGTTCTCTCTGTGCATTCCGAATGGTAGTCACGCACCAACCCATTCGGCTACGGCGAGCGCAAATGAAGCTAAATATTATGCATTGAGTTTAACTGCACTACAGCTTCCATCACAGTGCATAGGCAGAAGATTAAGTACAACTTTGAAAACTATTTGGCCCATATGATAATGTTAAGGGAACCGCTCGACTTGTTGCAAAAAGAAAAAATACTTCACTTTCTCTTACGAGAACCTCTGTGGAAGTTCTATCGTGCCAGTGCTCAAAATAGAGCTCGAAAACGCGTCAAGTGCAAACGGTAAGCGCAATACACTTTCAAGGTTTGAAATAGTGTTGAAGCACAGATTCTTACCCAGCGTCTGCTTCTGCCGAATTCTCGTTATCATTAGCATTTCAAAAAGCTGGAGTTCGCAGAAACACTGATACGAGTATCAGTTTCGCGCTAACTAACTTGAAGTATAACTCGGGTATATGGGGCAATTATAAAGTTATAAATATTTGAAAATCCTACAAAATTTGCTTTGAATCTGTTCCGCTCAGAGTTGCCTCGAAATCAACAATAGTTAGAGCTCTCCATCAATGGTTAAAGACTGAATGGGTTTCGTGAACACGTTTAACACTGCAAGAATTTTTATTTTATAATTCATAATAACTAAATTAGCCTTAGCGGAACTGATTAGGCCCAGTTAGCTGGGCTACGTAGTTATGCATGTAAAATTATATGTTTATGTTTTCATTATCGTTATATGGTTCAATTGGCATGTGATTTTATTTTATTTTATTTTATTTACTTTATACCAATATATTTTTTTTTTTTTGTAACAGCTGATCATTTAGTTACAACATTTAATTAATTTAGAGACTTTTACTAAATATATTTTTAAAATTTATTGTTTTACATAACGATTTACAAATTGGACAATTTGTTTTGAAATTTATAAATTGTTTTGTTAGCTTAGTATTTTTTGTACTTTTAGTTATCTCATAATTATCATTTTTTAATTGCTCACATCAAATTTATTTTTCGATGGCAAAGTTTTGATATTTTTTTAGTTCTCGTGTTGTTGTTCTTAAATTGTTGTATTTTTTTAAGATGTATTCTTTTAGTTTTTGTCAAGTTTTATGTAAGAGCTGTATTGAATATTGATTTAGTAGATTTATTAGTTTAGTTGTTGTTACTGCAGAACTTTTCCAAACGCAAACGATTTTTTTTTTTGTTTTTTGTCTTTCACTGCTAGAATTTTTATGGAGTTTGAATTTTGATTTTTTTAGGTTTCAATAAGTCTTTAAAATTAATTTGATTTGTGATTTAATATTAAATTTTTTCTGGTTGGTGATGGGCCAAATACAGAATATTTCCAAATAAATTTTCACAACCAAAAATTCCACAAAAATTAACATTTTTATTGTGTTATTTGATATTTGGTGTTTTTTTCTAGCTTTTATTCGTTCTGTTTTGAAAATTTGTGCTGTTCCTCAATGTAGAAGAATCCAAAATACATTTTTTTTAATTTTTCACATCCAAGCATTTAGTAGATTTATAACTTTTTTATTGCTTTTTATCATTAATTTATAATTATTTTTTACTTTATTGTTGTTTGTTTTTTCTTTGTTTTATTTTCAATACCTTTTGAAGCTTTGCAGAATTTTCCTGAACTGCATTTTTCCTGAAACTGCGAGATTTATATTTTTATTTTTATTTATTATTGTAGCATGCATGTTTGTTTTCCTGTTTCGCTGTTTCCGTATGCTGATGATTTTAAAATGCAAATAATTATTTTTTCTAATTTTTATTTTAATCTTTGATCTCTTGTCATTTTTAATTCTCCATACTTTTTACGCGCGAGAGCTGCATAACTGAGTGCAAGCAGGTTTTTTTTAGCAAATTTATCTCAAATTGTTATAGATGTTTGATTAAAAAAAATTACTTTTTGTTTTTAATTTTTAATCTTCATTATTTCTCTAGCATTTTATGAGGCAGAAGTTTTCAAAATATTTTGTTGTTTGCATACCAAATTTTTAGTTTTTGATTTGTTTGTTCTGGTTTATTTGGTTTTTGCGTTATATTTGAAATTTCGTCTCTTTGCTTATTTCAGAATTTACCGAATCCGGAAAACTTTTTTACCCATGAAAAGTTTTACGGATTTTTTTATTTTGATTTTTGTGTTTCACATTTTTAAAAGCTTAATAAATGCTTATTTTCAATTTTTTCACATCTAAAATAACAATACGTTATACGTGAAATTACTTTTTTAGTTAATAATTTTCGCTGAATGTTAACTCATTTTTCTGATGTTTAATATTTTATTTTATTTATATGCACCACTGCGTAGCTTTCAAGAGCTTCACATTTTTCATGAAAAGCATCCACTTTTGCCGAATTATATGCCAATTCTACATAATATTAAGAACTAAGTATTTTAAATTGCACCCTCAAAACTTCTTCTGATGATCATTTGCATTAACATTTTTCTCAATTCATTATTTTACTAATTTTACGAAAAAAAATTATTTCTCACTTTCTTCAACCACTTTTTTCACTTTTGTTTTTTTCACACACGTTCGTTCCACTCGAGGCAATCTTCCGCTGCTTACATGCGATCCGGAGAAATTCAAAACACGAACTGATTTCCGAGTTGAATTGGCGGCGGCGAGTAAGCGCCACGCACACGCATACACAAACTTACTGATATACGCAACTTCCTCCTCCGCTCGCACACTGACACATATATGAAAAACTTTTCTCCGGCATCTGCCATAACATGCCGATACAAACATCGGCACTTTCTTTGGAGACTTAGGAAAAGTGTTTACTGCCAGCGATAAGAAGAGTGGAGTGCTGTAGCCGCTATCCCATCCAACACCAACTTGCCGGGATAACACATCACCACTTAAAATGGTGTGCGTGCATAACCAGCTGACAGTTGGGCGGATGGACGGACTGACTTGACGCCGGCAAGAGGTTCAACAGCAATGGCAACACAAGTGAAGACAGAGACACCATGCGCGCCAAAAATACAGTTAAAAAAGACAACAAAAAGTTAACCACAAACACCAAGCTGCTGGTGATTTGTTTGGATTAGAATCGCAGTTGTGAGGGTTTGAAGAGGTATACAGCTGGTTGTGGGTGGCTGCTGTGACCTGATAATGTACATATGTATGTATTTTTTGATGTACAAATGCTCTGCTTTGTAGAGTTCGCTCAATAGCACACAGAGTACACATACAAATGCTCGCACACATGTGCAACACTAATACTCGTATTCATTCGCTACTCTCTGAACTGCCAGCTCTCGCAAGAGTGTGCGTGGCTTGTCTTGGATGCTGCGATTTGTTTTTGTTTTAAGTTTAGTTATTTCCATCAGTTTTACTGAGTTTTGGGTGCACGCGAATGACGGTAACAAAACAAAAGTGATAGGCGCGTGGGAATGCTATGCGCTGATGAAACAGTGACCCAGCTGTTGGAAAGCTTTACTCACAGCTGTGGAATTGGTTTGGAATACCGCTACGTAGGTAATATAAAAGCTTTTAGTGTATTTGCGCAATTTTCGGAAGCTTTTGCAAGGTTTGCGAAAAAACATAAAGAGGTTATACGATTTGCGTAGCTTTTTCGAAATATTGTTTGCATTGGCATGGACGGATAAAAAGTTCTTACGAAGTAAATTTTCTGAGGATGCCTTTTTTGAGAAAACAGTGGAGAGCCTTTGGTCTAATACATGTAAAGCTGTAGAACCGACTACCGTGGAAACGTTACTATTTTAGTCGTAATCACTAGCTGAATCGGAGATTGAGCGATTCTTTGTCCACATGCCTACAAAGAAAAGTTATGTATCTCATTTTGCCGCTTACCAACGAAAGCTAAAATGTCTCAGGCAGTCTCAGAAGGACTTCTGGCACACAACTGGTTTTACTGCGAGTATATTTAAGTAAATGATTATCACTTTCACTCACTGTATGCTGCTGTATTTTACTAGTAAAAATGATAAGGACACCTTCCTGACTTCTACTTCTTTACATGTTATTGATGCAAATCTATTATATGTATACATATATATACCAAATATTATATATATATATATATATATATATATATATATTAGGCCGGGTCGATTTGTAAGGAAGCAAAAAAATCGCCCATTGCTCTGTGAAAATCATATTCTAGGGATCAAAATAAGAAACTTTGCCGAAGGAACCATACCTCTAAAAGGAATTCTGATGTCACCCAATTTGGGTCGAACTTTTTAGTTTCTTTTCTCATGTAAAGGCCAAAAATGGTGATATTTTGAAAGGAATGTATGGGGAACCCCCCAGGGGAGTTCCAGGGGGTGTGCCACTGGCATGGGTGGATCGGCCGTCCAAAGTTAGTGGGTCTAGGTCATACATTTGGACTCGATTGGATCACTCTAAATGGGTCAAAGTGTGATTTTTCGTTCGCATAAGCGTTTATCGCGCCAATTAAGAAGAAGAATCTGCCATTTTAGAGTCTAAGTCGGGACGTTTGTTTGGAGAGTTTATCGAAATCTCAAGAGTCTTACATCTGAGATTTTAAATATTATATTTGCAACAATTTCATGCGCAATGATAAGAAGATAATTTTTTTTTAATATATTATATTATAAATAAAACTCTTTCGCATTTTAGCCCATTATAGGTATAAGTGTCCCTTGTTGTAAGATTTACTTTTTAATTTGACCTCATTAAGCACTTATTGCAACGGCGTAATAAGTTAGGTTCCAGCTTAGTGGAAACCCAACAAATTTTGTTTGAGAATCCCCTTACATAGATATAATTATAAAGGCATTAATAAACTCTTATATCTCTGCATTAAAGCTATTATGCTACGACTCTCTGCGAATATCAACGATGTAGCAGAAATTTAATTTATGGTTAGTCCCTCACAAATCGATCGCTCTTTCATTCAAACATTCCATTATAACCATTCGAAAATCATTGAAATGCGAATAATCAGTCAAACGATATTATGTACGCTATGATCACCTAGAAACTGCGATTTGACTTCATTGGACTATTTTTATAAAGGGCTATTAAGCATAAATGTCAGATGTCACCCATCCAAAGACAATTCGAAGGTTGAAACATAAAATAGAAGTTACCATTGGTGAAATAAGTCGTTTCTTTCTCGTGCTAACCGGCACCAGTTTGACACACCAACTGAAGCCAAGTCCTTCTTCACCTTATCATTCCAACGCAGAGGAGGTCTTCCTCTTTCTCTACTACCACCAGCAAATACTTTCAGAGCCGGAGCGTTTGTATCCATTCGGACAACATGACCCAGCCAGTGTAGCCGCTGGATCTTTATTCGCTGCGCTATGTCTGTGTCGTCGTAAAGCTCTTACAGCTCATAGTTCAATCGCCTGCGATATTCGCCGTTGCCAACGTGCAAACGTCCAAAAATCTTACGCAGAATCTTTCTCTCAAACACTCCAAGCGTCGCTTCATTGGATGTTATCATCGTCCACGCTTCTGCTGCGCCATACGTTAGAACGGGCATGATGAGAGTCTTGTAGAGTGTTAGTTTCGTTCGCCGAGAAAGGACTTTACTACTCAGTTGCCTACTTAGTCTAAAGTAGCACTTGTTAGCAAGAGGGATTTCACGTTGGATTTCCAGACTGGCATTCTTATCGGTTTTAATGCTGGTTCCTAAATAAACGAAGCCTTTTACAACCTCGAAATCATAACTCTCAACAGCGACGTGGGTGCCGATACGCGAATGCGCCGACTGTTTCTTTGATGGCAGGAGGTACTTCATTTTGTCCTCATCCACCACCAGATCCATTCACTTTGCCGCTTTATCCAGTTTGGAGAAGGCAGAACTAATGATGCCAATATCCGCGGCATACGCCAATAATTGTACGCTCTTATAAAAATTGTGCCTGAGCGATTAAGTTCTGCGGCTCGCACGATCCTCTCCAACATCAGGTTAAAGAAGTCACCCGACAGCGAATCACGTTGTCCGAAACTTCGTTTGGTAGCTCGTGTAGCTCATTGGAACAAAATTGGGTTCCATGTTTAATGACATGGATTACTCTTCCTAGTAAAAATCAAAAATGCGTTAAAAAATATTCATAGGTCCTTTATTCATAGACTAATCACTTAAAATGCCAAACGTTAAATGAACCACCGTTTTTTCAAGCGTATTATAAGATCTGCTATATTGCAGGGCCTACGGCAAAATGATTTTGTTAAAAGTTGGAAATATTTTTCGGTATTAGCTGAATGATATGAAAAATATCTCTAAAACTGAAGTTTTAAATGAAAAATATTTTTGTTCACAATTTTTTCCTAGTACATAATTTTGGATGGTAAAATAGGCGTAAACTAAAAAGATCTGCTTCAATACAGTTTAAAAGAAATACGCCAGCATGAGAAAATACGCCGCTAAAAGATTTTAAGAGATATCTTTAAGATGGTCCAGCTCAAGACTATCCCTTTTGAGACAAAATAAGTTTTGTTATTTATGTATTACCGTATATGTATTTCTTTACCGGCTTTGTAGTGATAAGCCTTTGTTACTAAATGGACAAATGTGAGGAATTTCAGAATTATCAAACCCATAAACTACTACACACATTCACACATACATCGATTAACAAATTGTGAAATTATAAAGCAATTTGGATGATTGCAGTTGTCCTATTTAAATTGTAAGCTAATTTAAGAGTCATCAAGAGTGCAGCAAAAGTGTTGCAACAATCAATTGATTGCCACATGAAAAACAGATTTTATGACATGCATTCTAATCGAGTATCAAAGAGAAAAAAATAAAGTAAAACTAGAAACGACAATCGGGAATCGAGAATGAATGGTTTTCATTTGAAGTCAACAACACTTAATCGGCGGAGTAGTAATCGAATGCTCGTATGCTTCCAATTATTTAGTTCAACTGTGAGGTCATACAAGCATACATATATACATACATATTTACAATAGTTTGTATAGGAAAACATATGAAGAGATATACATATAAATATGCTACATACACACATATATATATCTTTATATATATATTTCTTATGTTCGTGTGTTTGTCACTGAACTCCTCCTAAACGACTGAACCGATTTTGATGAAATTTTTTGTGTGTGTTCAATGGGATTCGAGAATGGTTTAGATTCACAATTTGGTCTCCTGGAAAATGTCTAGGGTCTCGAGATAGAGACCAAAACGTGGAGCCTAGAATGTGTATGTACAATATGGGTATCAAATGGAAGCTGTTGGTGAATGCTTTAGTTCAGAGTATTTTTCACGCCGCTCCGTGACTAGGGTTTCGAGATAGAGACCAAAACGTGGAGCCTAGAATGTGTATGTACAATATGGGTATCAAATGGAAGCTGTTGATGAATGCTTTAGTTCAGAGTAGTTTTCATGCCGCTCCGTGACTAGGGTCTCGAGATAGAGACCAAAACGTGGAGCCTAGAATGTGTTTGTACAATATGGATATCAGATGGAAGCTGTTGGTGAATGCTTTAATTCAGAGTATTTTTCATGCCGCTCCGTGACTAGGGTCTCGAGATAGAGACCAAAACGTGGAGCCTAGAATGTGTATGTACAATATGGGTATCAAATGGAAGCTGTTGATGAATGCTTTAGTTCAGAGTAGTTTTCATGCCGCTCCGTGACTAGGGTCTCGAGATAGAGACCAAAACGTGGAGCCTAGAATGTGTTTGTACAATATGGATATCAGATGGAAGCTGTTGGTGAATGCTTTAGTTCAGAGTATTTTTCATGCCGCTCCGTGACTAGGGTGTCGAGATAGAGACCAAAACGTGGAGCCTAGAATGTGTATGTACAATATGGGTATCAAATGGAAGATGTTGATGAATGCTTTAGTTCAGAGTATTTTTCATGCCGCTCCGTGACTAGGGTCTCGAGATAGAGACCAAAACGTGGAGCCTAGAATGTGTATGTACAATATGGATATCAGATGGAAGCTGTTGGTGAATGCTTTAGTTCAGAGTATTTTTCATGCCGCTCCGTGACTAGGGTCTCGAGATAGAGACCAAAACGTGGAGCCTAGAATGTGTATGTACAATATGGGTATCAAATGGAAGCTGTTGGTGAATGCTTTAGTTCAGAGTATTTTTCATGCCGCTCCGTGACTAGGGTCTCGAGATAGAGACCAAAACGTGGAGCCTAGAATGTGTATGTACAATATGGGTATCAAATGGAAGCTGTTGATGAATGCTTTAGTTCAGAGTAGTTTTCATGCCGCTCCGTGACTAGGGTCTCGAGATAGAGACCAAAACGTGGAGCCTAGAATGTGTTTGTACAATATGGATATCAGATGGAAGCTGTTGGTGAATGCTTTAGTTCAGAGTATTTTTCATGCCGCTCCGTGACTAGGGTCTCGAGATAGAGACCAAAACGTGGAGCCTAGAATGTGTTTGTACAATATGGATATCAGATGGAAGCTGTTGGTGAATGCTTTAGTTCAGAGTATTTTCATGCCGCTCCGTGACTAGGGTGTCGAGATAGAGACCAAAACGTGGAGCATAGAATGTGTATGTACAATATGGGTATCAAATGGAAGCTGTTGGTGAATGCTTTAGTTCTGAGTATTTTTCATGCCGCTCCGTGACTGGGATCTCGAGATATAGGTCAAAACGTGGACCCGGGTAACCTTTGGTTGTGTATGTACAATATGGGCATCAAATGAAGACGTTCTAATACCGAGAATTCCAATGATTCCACCTGAATTGCCATTTGAATTCAAGCGTTTGCAACTACCCATTCGCTTAACATTTGCAATAACTATCAATAAATCACAAGGGCGAACTTTAGAAATATGCGGGATGAATTTAGAAGAACCAGTATTCACCCATGGTCAACTATACGTTGGCTGTTCACGTGTTGGGAAGCCAACAGCATTATATATTTACTCAAAAACAAATAGAAAAACAAAAAATATTGTGTATGCCAAAGCGCTGGAATAAAGAATAAAGAAATAAATAATATGAAAACCATATCTTTTCTGTTCTAAACCATATCTATTCTATTATAGTGTGCCCAGCGAAGCGGGCGGGGTTTGCTAGTATATATATATATATATATATATCTACTACATATGCATATGGAGATTTGAAGGTTTTGTATCGTACGAGTATGCGCATTCCATTCAAATATTTTGTATGTATGTAAATTTCACTTATGAATATTTTAGTATTCAACGCCAATCATAAGTTTTTATATGGCTTTAGCATAAAATACAATTTGTGCTGTTCAAAAAATCTGTACTTGTTCAATATGATGTCGAAGTTTTGGAACTTTGAGAGCAGCTGCTTGTTGGTTTTAATTATCTGAGCTGCAAAATTTCATTTGTTTTGAGATTCTTCAAAGGTTATGCAAAAGAAACTTACTCACATGGAAACATAATACCAGAGCGATCGAGTCTTGCGTCCAAAACTGGCTTAAAATATTTTAGAAATGTATAAAATACATTCTGTAAAACAATAGCCAGGAATTGAAAATTAGAAAATTGTTTTTTTAAGGGGTTGCCAAATTTCCAAAAAAAAAAAAAAAAAAAAAAAAAACACGGTGCAAATATAAGGAATATTAATAGAACATTATGGATAAGATTTGGAGAGAGCAAATTCGTCGAAAAAATCGGATTCGTGTGGAAAAAAGTTGTCAATATTATACTCTACTGGAAAGTGATCCTTTCATATCTTCAAAAGTGCAGTTTTCAAAACACACAAGTATTCAAATACAACGAACAGCAAAACTTTAACTCAATGGAATGGCCAACTGTATTGTGTATTTTAGGTACAGTGTTCCAAAAAAATTAAAGTGTTTTTTTTTTAACGCATACCCTCTTATTTTGTTTGAATGGTCTCAAAACGTCCAAAAATAAAGTTTCGTCTATTTAGGATCACGGCAACCCGTGCCGAGTTGCGTGGAAACCTGTCGGTACTTGTATAGTACGGTGCGCGCGAACTGTCGGATTGATTGCATGTAATTACTTGTTTATTTTATTAGTAATCGCATTTTTTTTCGTGTAGTCAACATGTCAGTGGAGTTACGAAGTTCCAAAAAGGAGATATTTCTAATAGGGGACGTATAACATCAAATCACCGGTTCTAAACTTCCCTCTAACGGGCAAGTACTGGCAGTTTTGTTCTTTAATATTCGTGAAGTGAACTTAAGTGTCAATGAAAGTGCAAATCTCACAATTCGTGAGTGTATTATTTATTGGGAAAAGGCACGTATACCGACCAGATCAATATCTAACTGTGTTAAGAAACTAGTTAACTTATACCAAGTTTGGAGTGAATTGCAAAAAAATGCGAAAAAAACTCAAGAAGTGTTTGAGCAGCGTCGAAAGGAGTTTGTTTCAAACTTAAAGAATTTGTTTGACATTGCACATGCCGATGCTCTTCAATCGATTACAATAAATGAAGATAAGATCTTCTTGCAGCGCCAAAGAGAACCAGGTCGGCCCGGTCACTTAGCCGGAGTGGACAAAAAACTAACAAACAAAGTTAGAATCATCGAGGAGGAAAAGCGACGTGCTAAAAATTTTTCATCCTTAGCCCCATCAACATCATCTTGCGAACCACCACTAGAAAAGTCCTCTTCTGAATGTGAAATAATAAAATTAGAAGAAAATAGGCTCAGCGCAAGAGAAGCCTCCTCTCAGCTCGATAGAACTTCTATGCGGAAAAATATCATAACTCCCAAGTTAGTTGCCGCATTACACATGTGTCAGTTAAGTGTGAGGGATTCTGTCTTTATAATTGCAGCTACTATTCAGGCTCTGGGGCACAATACGGATGAATTCCCTATAAGCAAGTCCTCCATCCATAGAGTTCGTACGGAAATGAAGCTATAAAAATTTATTTTCAAAACAAGGTCCTGGACACGATAACTGTCCACTGGGACGGAAAACTGTTGCCAGCTCTAGATTCGCGTAAAAGTAAAGAAGAACACCTACCGGTAGTTATTTCATACGATAATAAAGAACAAATTATTGCTGTTCCTAAATTGGATAGCTCGACAGGAAGGGAACAGGCTGTTTGGGATGCTATTACGAACTGGAACCTTGAAGACAAAGCGCAGATTCTCTGTTGTGATACCACTGCTTATAATACAGGCCGCATAAATGGAACATGTGTGCTTCTCGAACAAAAACTGGGTAGAGAAGTGCTTATTTTTGCTTGCCGTCATCACGTTTAAGAATTACGTTTTTGAAGCGAAAATCAGTCAAGTAACTACAAGCCCAGGCATCCCATTATTCAAGAAATTCCGAGAAATCTGGAAAAATATCGATCCCGAGAAAAAACAAAGCTGTACAGAAAAGCTATCTTGTTTTAATGATTCGAAAATTGACAAACTGCTAGAATTCTACAAAACTGAATTAACCAAAGAAATCGTTAGAGATGACTATCGCGAATTAATTGAGCTTTCGGCGGAGATTCAGAGAAGAAATTTAAGATTCGGCACCAGGTGCTATGCACCAGGCTCGATGGATGACGAGAGCCATTTATTCGTTAAAAATATCGTGACTTAGTTCTCAATTCAGATTTCAAACAAGGATAAGGCAGCTCTGTCGGACGTATGTCTGTTCATCGTGACATCCTACGTAAAACCCTGGCTCCAATGTATTTTAGCAGTAAAGGCGCCGTATCAGGATTTGTGTTTTTTGAAGGCCATGATTGCTAACTTAACTAGGGAAAACCCAACAGCTCACAATAAACGTTACATTGCATCCAAAGAAGAACTCTGTGGCCCACTTTTTGGTACGTTAATTAAGCCTTGATTTTGTTCTTTTACTAAGTTTGCTAATAGGTATAATTGATAACTGATCTATCTGTTTTAATTTCAGAGACAAACATTGATGACTTCGTCTCTGTCAAAAGCAAGTTCCTATTTAATCGACTCCAGATTGACGACAGTTTTCTGAACAAGTGCCCCTCTTCGTGGTCAAATGATGATTCGTTTCTACAGGCTAAAAATAAGCTGCTAGGACTGAAATCAGTTAATGATACGGCAGAAAGAGCGGTTAAGTTAATGCAAGACGTTGCATACAAGAACACAGACAGGTATATCCCGACTATAAAAAGCAAACTTTGAAAAGAAAATTTGATGATTGATGTCCCTTTTATAATAAAAAGAAAATAAATACGAAATATGTTTTTTATTTTTATTTATTTAATTAATCTAAAAATTCAATTAAAGTTTTCTCTATTGTGAGCCTATAGCTTTCATACTAACTTTTAAACTTAAAGTTTGACATCAAGTCGGCACGGGTTAATGACATCCGATCTCAATAATATTTTATATTTAAGTTTTTAGAGTCAAATGGAAAAAAATAAAGGGTATGTGTATTGAAATTCCGAAAAAAAAAAAATTCGCCCTTGTAGCCTGGGACACCCTAGTGTTAGGGTAGGTGTTAGTGTTAGGGTGCGTCACCAAAAAAAAGTTGCGGATGTTCCACCAGAATTCTAAAATTTATTAATAATCCATAAAATATCGGGAAAATGTTTAGATTTAGATGACCTTCATCGGTTTAGAAATACCTCCAAATAACACATGACACGAAAAGTCCTGGGCCTAACACATAGATTGCACTAGATTTATTGAATACACCTCCTTTTCAGTTATTTATTCATTAGTTCAAAACAGTGGAATGGAGTGTAAAGTATTTCCTATTTTAATTTTACCCTGACTCTTGATAAAAAAAAATTCCCTTCAAGCGACTCAATGGCTTGAAAAGTGTTATAGGGGCTCCGCTCCATCAGATACAACAATAAAATGATGCCTTGCTGACTTCAAAGGTGGTCGTAGATACACCGCTGATACACAAAGCAGTGGACGCCCCAATGAGGTTGTAATACCAGAAAACATCAAAAAAATCAAATATCGAAAAGTGGAGCTGCGTAGTTAGCAGCGTAAAGATATCAAAAGATCGTGCTGGCTTTATATTGCATGAACATTTGACTTTGAGAAAGCTCTGTTCAAATCGGGTGCCGCATTTTGTTTCATCAAGACAATGTACCGTGTCACAAGTCAATCAAAACAATGGCAAACCTACTGACTATTCGCAGACCTAAAAAATGCACGCCGGTAAGAAATTTCGCTCGAATGAAGAGGTTATCGCTGAAACTGAGGCCTGTTTTGAGCAAAAGATAAATCGTTCTACAAAAGTGATACTGAAATGTTAGAGCAGAGCTGAAATAATGGAAATTACGTTGATGAATAAAGTTAATTTTGAACAAAAATTCGTACTTTCTTTGTTTGAGCCGGGACTTTTGAGCCCATGTGTTATTATCATCATCTTAAATGATAGAAGATGGCCGAAACTGAACAAGTTACTCGAAATTACATGCAATTATCTACCAGATTATAATAAAAAAATCGTTCCAAAAATATATCTCTATTATCAGTTTAAGTTCTCAAGATCTCAAAAAAAATACCATATTTATCTATACGGTAATAAAACTGTTGAACTGTCGTATTAGAACATTGAAAATTTAGTATTTCAAGGGAATAAAAAAGAAAAGTTTGTGAATGATGTAGGGAGTAGAACAGATCATAATGCGAAGATAAAAAAAAATCATTTGTTCACTAAGAGGATAATCAACATTTATATGACATATTTTTTATATTAATTTTCATTTGAACGCAGACAAAAGTTCATTTTTCCAAGCAGTTTTAAGTTGACGTGTCAGTGCAGCATATAACGGTGCAGCGACTCCGCTGCAAAGGCCTTATCGTTCATTTGAATCCACAAACGCTCCAGCTTCTCAGAGTATTTCGAGGAGGCAGCAGAAGAAAACAAAGTCCTTCTTATCATTGGGAATACTAGGCGGGGGAGGCTTTGGCTTCCCTTAGTGTATATAATTAGTGCCAGTTACCACCACGAGGAAACCCCAGTTATGCGCTTTTTTTAACTCGTCCGACATCGCTTATTCCGAGAGAAGAATACTTCTTAATATCAATGCACAAGATCAGCAACGAGTGCAAATCGAAAACTATAGAGATGGATTAGCTCTATTAGCTCGCTTTTTTTTAATTGAGAGCCAGATGGCATCACTTTATTATGAATGTAAAAATTAATCTCAATAAACCATAACTAAAGATCGAAAACAACTCATTTAAACTCAATAGATTTTCCAAAGTATCCCACCATATAAACGCCCGCATTGTTCTTTCATTCATTCGCGCAGATTTTCATGCATACAAATATAAGGCTGTGGGTGTTTGTGTGGGCGTAGAGCAAAGACACCGATACGATGCGTCAAATCAAATTAAGAAAATTTTACTCAAAGTACGAGTATTATATATGCGTAGGCATAAAGCGTTTAAAAAATTCAAATTTATACAAGCGAAAGAAAGATTTAAGCACGAGGATGAAAGATACGTAGAAGTGCTGAGGGAAGAAAGAGAAAAAAAACACACAAAAAAGTAAAGTGCGAGCAAAGGAATCATGTAATTCATTTCAAGTGGCCACACAGATGCACCAACTATGGTGAGCTATGCAGAAACGAGCGGGGTATCGGCTGTTAGCTGTTACCTTCAAAGAGTGTCTGTATGTTTACGTGCCTGCACGCCGGCCGGTGCGGCAAGCGTGGTGCAACTTATGCCAGACGCCTTAAGTGCTGCTGCTTTTGGCAGCGACAATGTTGCAAGGAAGCGAGCGCACAGCAATCAAAATACATGCGGTGATAAACATATAGTACATGCGCTCTTCTTGCAGTATGTGGGCAGTTTTTTATTGGTTTTTCTTGTATACATACCGACACTTTTTGCTTGCAAGTTTTTCCTACTAATTTCCATTTTAATTGAATCGATTGTAAGTATCGGAAAGCAAAAGGGGAGATACTCGGATATGTAAGTGAAAAAATTGAATGAATGAAATCAGAACAAATGAATCTGTGCTCCCACTTAAGCGATTGATAAGCGCCAAAAAAACTATAAAAAAAAAACAGAAATTGACGGAGAAGTTGTGGAAAGTGAAATAAAGGCAAAGAATAAAATTAAATGAATAAATGCAAAAAGCACCGCAGCTTGCTGGCGCTTTTTCAAGGGAGCTAACCAACACTCTATCGGCACTTGAGACTCAAAAGTAATCGTTTCGATAATTGTTGTGCTTGGACCTCGCATGCCAAAATTAATTTCATATGAAGTGCAGCGTCTGTGCCGTCGTCTGTAGTTGCTTTTGTGATAGCTGAAGAAAAACAGACGCCCATGCAATCGCATTTCCTTCACATGCAGACACACAGCCACACGCACTTCTCTCTCTCTCTCGTTAATTTTTATGAATTTTCAAGTGCACTTTGATAACAACAAATTTAATTAACGGTTATGTCTTGTACGACATTGTTTTTGGTTTATTTTTGTTTTTCCTGTCAGCTTTCAAATAGACATGTGCAATGTGGCTGGGGATGGGCGCATTGAACTCTTTGGTTTGGAAAGTAGAATATTTTTAAAACTACAAATTCAAAATAAACAGGCAAATAAAATTTCTTTGCCTTCATTTGTTTGTAAAAAACAATAGTGGGAATGAGACATTGGGTACGAGGTATTTCCCTACAGGAAAATCCATTAGTGCCGCACTGGTTCACTACTACAAAAGTTAAAGCTAGGGTATAGTTCAAAATCCTTCTCTTTTCCGCAAAAACCATAAAGTTTACATGAACATATCCTACTAGTTGTGAATTACCCTTTTTTCGTTCTTTATCAGTAATTTGGATTTAGTACCACGTAGAACAGTTGTCAACTCGTTCTGCTTTCCTTTTTCAATATTTCCGGCCTAGTGTTAAATTCGAGAAATTACGCTCTACGAGGTGTATTCAAATGATATAGCGAATTTTGTGTTTTTTCAAAAATTATTTATTTATTCATTAATATCTATTTTGTCCCCTTCAAAGTAATCCCCATGAGATATTATGCACTTGTGCCAACATTTTTCCAATCTTCGAAGCACTTCAAAAAATCATTTTTTTTTTGTCTTGTTCAGTTCCGCCTTCGATGCCGTATCTCGTCGATCGTAGCGTAGCGTCGTCCTTTCATGGGCCTCTTCAGTTTCGGGAACAAGAAAAAGTCACAGGGGGCCAGGTCTGGGGAACACGGTGGCTGTGGCATCATTAGTGTGTTGTTTTTGGCCAAAATTTCGCACACAAGCAACGATGTGTGAGCAGGGGCGTTATCGTGATGCAAGAGCCAATTTTTGTTCTTCCACAAATCCGGGCGTTTCTGGCAGATTGCTTCGCGCAAATTGCGCATAACTTGCAGATAATATTCCCTATTGACCGTTTTGCCCTGTGGCAAGAGCTTATGATGCGCAACAACCTGTGGCAAGAGCTCATAACGACTGCAATCGAAGAAAACCGTAAGCAAAACTTTTACATTCGACCAAACTTGGCGCGCTTTTTTCGGTATTGGTTCGTGCGGCAGCTTCCATTGAGATGATTGAGCTTTGGTTTCCACGTCATAACCATAAACCCACGATTCGTCACCAGTTATGACCCTCTAGAGCAAATTTGGGTCGTCGCGGATAAAGTCCAACATTTCACTAGCAATGTTCATGCGATGCTGCTTTTAGTCGATATTGAGTACGAATTTTGCGGCGACCCGTCTCATGCCCAAATCATTGAAAACAATCGAATGGCACGAGTCAATCGATATGTCTAGATCCTCAACAACTTCTCTAACGGTGATTCGGCGATTGGCCAATGCCATTTTCTTCACTACATCAATTTTTTCGTCTGAAGTTAAAGTGCTCGGGACGCTTTTCGTCGTTCACATTTTGTCTGCCTTCTGCAAACATTTTGTACCACCGATAAACGTTGCTTTGGTCCAAAGCAGTTTCTCCGCATGACACAGTCAACATTCGGAATGCATCCGCGCACTTACAGTTAGTAACATAAATAAGTATACAGGAGCCTGATTTATGGAATTGTTTGACGCTAACGCTTTCCTTAATACGTAATAAAAATATTTAACACATGGTAATTGTGTACTGGGATAAGCTTTCATATGCGCCTTAATTTAGCTGTAAATTTTAGGTACCGTTATTCACGCTTTGCTTTGTCTTTGATGCCAGCGAAATTTATGTCACAAAAGTTAGTATACATCAAACGGCTGATCAGTTAGCAAAACATTTATTTTTACGTATAGATTAAAAAAGTTAAAGCTATTAAAAGGAAATAATTAAAGTGAGTATAAAAGTTTAGGGAAGTACGTTTTTTATTATTGGGAGGTTGAATTAGTTTTAAAGGTTTTTTTCGAAGATTTGGGGCTTTATTGTGAAAAAACGGTACAAAATATTTTATTCGAAGTATTGGCCATCGCTAGCGGCATTTTTAGTAATGGAAAAGGAAAAGAGCTTTCTGATGATTTAAAAAACTGATTATAAAATATCACAAGGAACATGAATCATTGCGAGAAATCGGTCGTTTGATAGATAGGAGTTTTGCTACAGTTCAAAATATTGTGAATAAATATAAAAGTGCGGGAAGCACTACTAATAAAGAGCGTTGAGGGCGTCCGCCGCTCTTAAGTCCCAGAGAAAAAAGCTTAGGCGTACGGAAAATCAGGACAAACTCCTAAAATAATAGACCCCAAATTGAAATCTGAAGTTGAAAATGAGACTGGAAAACAATTCAGCACCCAAACTATTCGCCGGGTTTTGCATAGTGCTAGTTATCATGGGCGCAATGTTAGGAAAAAGCCAGTGTCAATCGGAGTAAACGGATTTCATTCGCAAAAGATCATGAAAAATATGACGAAACGTTTTGGAACCAAGTCATATTTTCTGATGAGTGTAAGTTCAGTATCTGTGGATCTGATGGCCGTGAAAAAGTTTGGAGAAAAGTTAACGCGGAATTGGATCCAAACAATATGACGGGCACTGTGAAGCATGGAGGAGGTTCTGTGATGGTTTCGGTATATATGGCTGCGAACGGGGTTGGAAACTTGGTATTAATCGAAAATATTTTGGACCGATGGTTATTTAAATATTTTGGAAAATAATTTAAAAGAAAGCGCAACGAAATTAGGCCTTGGAGGAACATTTATCTTCCAGCAGGATTTTGACCCCAAGCACACATCCAACATTGTACGAGAGTGGCTGTTATACAATGTGCGAAAACAGCTGAAAACATCGCCACAGTCCCCGTATACCAACCCAATCGATCATTTAAAGCCGCAAATACGTAAAAATCCGATTAGAAATAAGGAACAACTGAAAAACGTCCTTCAAGAGGAATGGAATAAAATACCACCAGCTGTAACTGAAAACTTGGTGAAATCAATGCCATCACGACTTAAAGGGATTGTAAAGTCTAGTGGTTATTCAACCAAATACTAGGATTTGATTTTAATTATGTTTTTGATTTCACAAATTAATAATATGACGAACTGTATACTTACTTTTAAGACATGAATTTTTATAGTTTAATATAAAAAGCTAGAATTTTGTTCCTTTTCAAAATTTCGTCACTATTTGGATTAAATATGATTTTTGTATTTCATTCCTGTAAATAAAACACAATTTAGTTACAACTTAGGTTGGTTGAAGGAATCGATTGGAGGAAAATTGAAAACGTGTCCGGTGTATACTTACTTCTGTTACTAACTGTAATTATGTTTTTCACACAAAATTCGATACAGGTTCTTTGATCCATCGTTTTGAATAGGTAAAAATCGAAGACGAGCCGAAACACGTGCAAGCAAAGCAGCTGTCAACAATTAACTGAACATTCAAAATAGTTCGGCCATTTTGAGAGACATGAGTGTACCAACAAATCGCCACAAAAAAAATCGAAATTCGAAAATGCGAAAATTCAAAATGCGCGATACTTTTTGAACACACCTCGTACATTAAAAAGCCAAACTCTATTCATAAATAAAAAGAATATTTAGAAAAAATGTTAATTTCACCTCCTGCCGTATTATCCCTCTGCGAGATAAGTCTGACATTTGAATGTAAAAGATGATGAAAACGTTATCTGAAACCGATCGCATTGACGGCGGGACGAGGTACTACTTTGAATAAAAAAATACCAGTCTAACGGTTAGACGCGATAGAAGTGAAACCTTCCGTAAGACAAACTGAGAGAGAATGAGACGAAAGCAGCATTAGGGGCGGGATAATTATAGGTTCATTATAATATTGCTATAAAGTTCATATTTTATTTTCTTCATTTTATTAATATATTATTCATCCTCAATGTTTTCAATTTCAACAAATGATACGAGTGGCTTATGATAGCTAAAATATGATACAAATGCTTTGGTTTCGATGTTGTCAACATATCTTTGAAATACCGCGTCAATTGTTGTTTTTGATCGTGTTGTCGATTCAGTGCGATTGTTACACATTTTTAAATTGAATGTTGTATTGAGAAAGTCAATTGAAGGAACCGCTGTGTCCAATGAAAAATTTACGTTAAAATCGCCACTTAAAATCATTGGAACTTTATCGTAATCTTTTCTATATTAAGTATCCCCGATACTTCTGGTGTATACTTTATTAAATTTTCGTGAATGAATTCCGTGATGCTATTTATTGATTTTTTTTTCTCGATATTCACGACACTTTTCTGCATTATTTTTCGGCATAATTGCGGTAAATATTTAAAAATGAAAATATTTACGAATATAAAAATACACACGCGGTTGCTATTATGAGCGTCCCCAGCAAAACCTGCGTGACCGAAACTCTAACACAATTACATTTTTTTGAATGTTACAAACACATATGCACGCAGGTTTTGCTGGGGCGTGACCGAAACTCTAACACAATTACACATATGCACTCGTATTTGTTTGAAAATCGACTTTTTTTTTGGTTCTCCGTCACGTTTGGAAAATGTGTAAACAGTAAGCAAACTTTATTCAAATATTTTCCCTCATTTTTGCAGCAGTAAAATTAAACAAACGCCGTAGCCGAATGGGTTGGTGCGTGACTACTATTCAGAATTCACAGAGAGAACGTCAGTTCGAATCTCGGTGAAAACACCAAAATTAAGGAAAACTATTTTTCTAATAGCGCTCACCCCTCAGCAGGCAATGGCAAAACACCGAGTGTATTTCTGCCATGAAAAAAAGCTCCTCATAAACATATCATAAAATAAAATAAAATAACTGTATAAAAAATTTTTTTTTCTTATGATTCGAACCAAGGATTTTGGATCGGAAGCTACTACTATCGGAAGCTCGGCTACCGCGCCATGCTGTCGGCGTTGGCCTAAAAGTTATTTAGTTCGTCGCTACGTTTATATCAACATATAATATAACGCTTCGTAGCCAAGAGTGTCGCTTTTTTCGTTTCACTTTTTCTCAAATCCAAATCAACGATTCTAAAGAAGTTTTCACTTCAAAAACTAATGATCAAAGTAATAATAAATAAATTGCAGCCACCAGAGAAAGGCACCCAAAAAAGTCGTCTGGAAAAGTTAAATGTGTAGATTACGCTCATTTTTTCTTCATTAATTGTGCATAAAGAATTTTCTCACCCAGTCCAAACAGTCACTAGAAACTTTTATTTGGGTGTCTTGAAGCGATTCGTAGCAAAAACTCATCAGCCGGGAGTTGCGAGTGAATTTCTGACAAAAAGACAAATTATTTTGCTACATCATTTAACGTTTTCACCTAATTCTGTGTCCTTCGACTATTATCTATTCCCGCGAATATGGAATCGATTGAAGCCAACATTCTAATTAATTTTTCTAAAAGGCACATGGAGGCTCATTTGATAACTTGTAAGCACATGATAAATTTTTATGAAATATAAATACTTAATTTACTTAACTTTCTTGGATTTAAATATGTAATGAATTGTTACAATTTGCACTTCTATTTTTTATTCAGTATTTATTGGTGGGTTAAAAAAAATATTGAGCGGGGAAACTAACATCGAAGCAGTCACAAAATGTACTCTGATTTGGGTTTTTTTTTAGCATAGAACATAGACATGTCTGCCGCAAATGTTAATAGCATACAGCATTATCGCACCATTTAGGACGTCTTAAGGGGGCCGTCTAGTTTAGCACTTTCAAAAAATCAATTTTTTTTTTTTACATTTTTCGAAAGTATACGAGTATGTATGTAGAAATATTATGTTTAAATTTCAGAGAATTCGGAGCAGTGTAATATATTTTTTTCTTACCTGAACATCACTACCTAGAAGCGCTTGCCCGTGCGCGCAGACAGGTATACGCGCTCTCTCGACTCCTCGGTGGGCTAATCCCTTTTTGACAATAGAGGCAGCTGCCGCTTCTTACGGTGTAAGATATATTGTCTCTTCTGACTTATTCTCTTAGAAAGTAAGCAGTATTATTCACTTTTTGGAGCAAAACGAGCCTTGAATCTCGTCTACTGCTACTTTACATCAATTTCGCTTTTGACTTCGTGCAAGCACTATCGATCGCATTCGTCATGGGGAAAGGCAGCAGAGCAAAGAGAGTTCGTTCGAAACCATTTAACAAAGGGCATCCATTCCGTGGTAATCAGGTTTCAGACGAAACAAACACTGATTATGCGAGTAAATCAGCAGAAAAGTTGAAGCAATCGAACGATAAAAGTTTCGGAAGAATGATAGCGAGCGCGTCAACAATGCGAATCGCCGCAGCTTGGAGTCTTCAAAAGAGGCCAGAACGAAAAGGAAACGAGCTCAATTGCAGAAGAATGATGAAATGGAGAGTGCAGAAGGTGTTGCCTACGGTGCAGGCATTGCTGATTGAGTCGAGGTAAGATTTTTTTTCAATTTTATATTAAAAAAAACTTTAAACGCGTTTTTCTCAAAACAACGTTTTAAAAACGGTACCAAGAGTTTACAAAAACTGTTAGACAGATTCTTTTGAAATTTAAACCACATAATCTACACATACTAAACGAGGTAGTCCACCTATAAAATATTAAAATTTTGCATTGTTACTAATTGTTTTTTTAAAAAAACAGCGAAAAGAAGTGCATTTTTTTAAATTTTTGTCAGCCATTTTGATATTTTTCGATAAATATTGATTTTTATAGGTGGATTACTTGTATTTGTTATGCTGAATCTAACCCATTTTGATTTTTTTGATTCAGACTAGCCGTTCCCGAGATCTGCTTGGTACCGTTTTGCACTTCGATTTGAAGACGTTTACGCGCGGCCACCATTTTGTACATTAAAATGCAATAAAATGAATAAAAAAAATTATTTTCACAATTTAAGACTTTATTTATTATATCTAACAATATCTGTATCTGCATCTTTCATTACATACTCAAAAATAATTCCCAAAAATAGCTTTTTTTTTAGCGCATCATCTGGACGGCCCCCTTAACATTGGTTTTTGGAAGAGGCAAAATATATGTGACTATTTATTTGTGTCCTTTTTTAATTATTGCAATCATAGCAGGTTGATAATTTACGTTTATTTTAATTTAAATGTGACCAGTCTGAGCTACGCTTCTTAAATACAAATTCACTTACATCTTTAGGAACTTTCAAGCCGAGTCCTGCCGGTCCGAGTTGAACTTGCATTATACTGAGTCCGAAGCCATCGACCTCATATGTTTTAGGCTTTGACACTTTTATACTTTAAAGACAGATGCCGCCACTGGCGTTTTGAATTGCAAAGTAGTCCGGTACTGGTCAAATCATGCCAGTTCTGAACCGGAGGCTTCGTTTGAGTACTACAGATTTTCTCTGCAGGGACGCAATGCAAATGTGTAGATATATATACGAATGTACCTATTACAATAGCTCAAATGTTTAATTCCCGTATCTATGATGTTTTGTATTGTTAGAAAGCTTGCTCAGTTAACCAAATAAACATTTTTAATGAGCTCAATGTTAGAGATTATTATTGCATATTTACTAAGATTATGTACTTTATACATTTGTAGGTATATTTTATGCACATATTCTTAGGCAGTCTGTTGTGCACGCAATCAGGCAGCAGGCCTTGGTATGATACTCACTGGGGGCGTTAAATGTAAGTAAGTTTTTTATAACAGCGGTCGCCGCTCGACGCGTACTGACAAATCTCCTGCAACCTTACGATTTTTTCAATCGCAGCTTGCACATGTTCATATAAAATTAGAGTGCGTACAATAACTTGGAACCATATTTCCCGGGTAACGTGCTACATAGTAAAATTAAATTTCACGGCAATTTTTCAATTTGCATTTCAACTGCTTCCACGAAAACTACCTTCCGTCTTATTGAAATCAATTGGAAGTAGAAGAAACGTCGGGTCGCCGAATTTTACCCATGAATGATTAATGGATATAATAAAATCCATTGCTTGTAGAAATTAATACTTTTTAGGATATTTACTTTCTAATATGCAATCTAGTCTTATTAGACTACTTAGACTGAATGAACCTGAACTGAATTAGCTTAAAAACGCTTTTCATAAAAAGCCATCTGCCATTTAGAGGCGGCATAAACCTGTTGGATCCTCTATTTGCGCGACAACATAAAGGTGCATATCACAAATTTTTGGCGAAGATTGGCTTAAGCATCTATGACACTTCGGACAAAGACAACATATCGCCCATACAAGGCGATCGGTGGAGCGATCCCAAATTATCTTGGTGCACTTGGCTTAGAATACAGTGGACGAATCTATAAACCAATCAGAAAAACATGTTCGATAACATCTCATACGACTGCTGTTACCCAGTTCAGGAGCATAATACGATGCTCTGTATGCATGATGAAACCAAAAAGATTACGCGCGGAAGTCGAACCGGCTTTCAGACGTGTGAAGCGTATGGAAGCCGATAAATTGATAAGGTTGGAAGTATTTTAGTGCCGATTTGGCTAAAACTAAGCTATATATTATACAATTTTTAGTTTTGCTTTTTTTATTCCCTTTTGGTGAAATTTGGTACTTTTAATTGAATGCAATCGAAAAAAAGGGAAATCGCGAAATGTTTTCGTAAACTTGAGTTGGTTGAAAAAGTGCACAACTGAAGTCAAGAAAATCGAAATATTTTTATCTTGCTGGCCTCCTGACCTAATAGTAAAATTATTTGGGTGCCACGCCATACAAAATCGTAGACAGGGACTCTTTCTCTTAGGACTCATCGTTCGCTTTTGTGCGTCTCACAGTATGTATTTTTTTACGTCTTTATAATAAGCTAATATTTACAAAACAAATCTGTCTAACTTCCAATTTGGCCATACAAGGCCACGTCCTACAAAACCCCTTGCTGCATATGAATACAGTTATAAAATCTAAGAAAAGCAATAAGCTGTTGGGGTTCACGCAGAAACAAATTAATACCACTTTCATGCCGTTTTATAGTAAGTAAAAAACAAAGTTTGGGCTCCGATAAAGATTTTCGTCAAATCCGCTTGGCACTCTATGTGTTAATAGAGACACCAACTGAAGCGTGAAAAGAAATGTCCAAATATACAATTATATTTTGATCTTGAAGACAAGTTTCACACTTGCTCCCAATATTTTTATCTTATCACTTCAGAACAAAATTTCAAGTGTTTACTTATACGGTTGCGCCAAATATTTCGGGAAATTGTGAGGTTACAATGAAGGATATTTGTGAAGAATTTTACATAGTGAAGGTAGCACACAATTTTTTCTTCTAAAGATTAATTTGTTTTTCAGAATTAAAAAGAAAGCAGCTCTACTTACCTTGAACATGAGTGGATTGCGATCGATTTCAGCTTCGGCGCTCTCACAAAGTGATTCTGATTCGGAGAGAAACGCGAGAAACTACACACCATCATTAGAAAATATAGTTAGTTATTTGACTTACAATTACAAAGAAAAAAATATTAAATTGTAAGAGGCACATACTTGATCCATAGCGCGGTCGAACGACTGAAGACTGTGTACGGCGGCATGAAGTTGCTTGCCACGATTGATGACGCCATTATTTAAATTTGAATATCTGAAAAATATCAAAATTTGTTAGTTCATCTCGCAAATCTAGCGAACCTATAGCATTCACTAAAGCTTATTTTGTGCTAAACAAAGGTGTGGTAGGATAGAAACTGTTGGTGGAATAACGACGCATAAGCAAAGGTATGAAAATTTTATCGATAGATTTTAATTCTGTAGAATATGTCGCTAGGAGGATGGTTCCATGTGTAGAAGATCACACAAGTGGGGAAAGTTACTGATCGCCATTCACTTGAGAGTGGCCAGGACGATTCTTCTACATCTGGTTCAAGCAACTCACAACGTCCGGGATTATCCCACGTATCCTCCGGGTAGCTTCCGAACACCCGTTCGGGAGTAAGCTATCGTGAGAAGACGAAGCATTCCAGGATAGCTGGTTGTGCGTTGGGTTTGGGACCCGCCGCTTAAAAATCCCCCCCAATGAAAAGAACTGCAAAGCTTCGGATGAGAACTGCATTTACTGATGAAAACCCCTGCAAACGAAACAAGGAATATGATTTGAGGGCATGCACTTGGAATGTCCGGTCCCTTAATGGGGAAGGTGCCTCTGCCCGGCTGGTTGATGTCCTCGTGAGAGTAAAGGCTGGCATCACTGCCATCCAAGAGATGCGATGGACGGGGCAAAGTAAGAAACCCATAGGACCATGCGACGTCTACTACGGCTGTCATGTAAAGGAGCGCAAATTCGGTGTACTGTCGTTCACTCCGGTGGACGAGCGTCCCGCAATAATCCGCATCAAAGCGCGATTTTTTAACATCTCGCTAATTTGCGCCCACGCCCCGATGGAAGAGAAGGACGATGCGACCAAAGATTCCTTCTATGAGCGCTTGGAACGCTTCTATGAGCGCTGCTCCTGCCACGACATAAAAGTCGTGCTTGGCGACTTTAACCACCCACCCTGGGCAAGGAGGAAATTTTTGGTCCCACAGTCGGAAAATTCAGCCTGCACAACGAAACATCCGGTAACGGACAGAGGCTGATCGACTTCGCCGGGGCCCGAAACATGGTAGTCTGCAGCACCAGATTCCAGCATAAAAAGATACACCAAGCTACCTGGCTGTCTCCTGATCGAAAAACGCGAAACCAAATCGATCATGTTGTGATAGATGGATGTATTAGATGTACGTACGATCCGCACCCGCCTCTGTGCAGCAAAAAAGGTACATCTATCTATGCAAAGAATGTTCAACATCGAAATGCCGCATAGACATAGCGCAGCGAATAAAGATCCAGCGGCTTCGTTGGCTGGGTCATGTCGTCCGAATGGATACAAACGCTCCGACTCTGAAAGTGTTCGATGCGGTACCAGCAGGTGGTAGCAGAGGAAGAGGAAGGCCTCCTCTGCGTTGGAAAGATCAGGTGGAGAAGAACTTGGCTTCACTTGGTGTATCCAATTGGCGCCGGTTAGCACAAGAAAGAAACGACTGGCGCGCTTTGTAAGCGGTTATCGCGCCAATTAAGAAGAAGAAGAAGAATATGTCGCTTTATAAGCGAAAACTTATTTGTTGGTACATCAAGATGATAACACAAGAATCTAAATGTGAAAACATGCACCATTGTAGAATATGACTATAAGTACAGGGTTGCCCATATTCGACGGAGCCATCTGGCAACCCTGTATCTTTTGACAGACGTCAGATCGCTTAATGACATACCGCGTTGGAGGCGTCAGTCCAAGCAGATTTTTACCATGGAACAGTACACGCCACGCGAGCGCTCCCAAATTGTTGAAATTTACATTCAACAAAAGAAGTCAATTGTGAAAACTCAACGTGCGTATAAAACATTAAATAATGTGAAAAGTGCGTCTTCTAAGTCACCATTAAACGTTTGTACGAAAGGCTTTCGACTGGTGATGCTCTTTCTAATCCAAAGAGACCAAATCAAAACCGACCAAGGCGATCAGATGAGAATATTTCTCTTGTTGAGACGTCGCCAAAGACATCCCAAAATCGCCGTTCTCAGCAGTTGGGCATTGCTCGGACCACTTTACAACGAATTATCCGCATTGATTTAGATGGGCCCAAAGAGTCATCGAAATGGCTGAAGATGACGAGCAATTTTGGAACAAAATCATCATGTCCGCTGAGGCTCATTTCTTATTGAATGGGACGGTAAATAAGCTAAATTGTCGTATTTACGCCACTGAAAATCCTCAGGACATTCAAGAGGTACCTCTTTACGACGAAAATGTCACTGATTGGTGCGGCGTTAGTGCGAAAACGATTATTGGGCCGTTTTTTTTCGAAAATGAAGATGGTTACCGTCAATCAGGAGCGTCATGGCGATATAATAACCACTTTTGTGATGTCAATTATTCGTCGAAAGCGTATGAGGCAGTTCTGGTTTCAACAAGACGGCGCTCCACCACACACAGCTCGCACTACAGTCGATTTTTTGAAGAAATTGTTTCCTCGTCGTTTGATGTCGAAAAATGGCGATTTTGACTGGCCACCGCGTTCGCCCGATTTAACGCCACCTGACTTCTTCTTGTGGGGATATTTAAAATCAAAGGTTTATATTAACATAGCCAAAGACCACAGAAGAGCTCAAGAACAACATCCGCGAGGAAATAGCCGCTATTCCAGCCGAAATGTTAGCTAAAACTATGGGATTTGCTGCAAAACGGGCCCAATACGCCGTACAGGCTCAAGGCGGCCATTTGAGAGATATCATATTCAAAAAGTAATGTCAACAAATCTACTTGCACCAAATAAAAGGATTATTATCGTCAACATCAAAAAAACTGTGTTTTTCTTTGATTTAGAAAAAAACACATGGGTCCGTCGAATATGGGCAGCCCAGTAGATTGGCGAAATGAGCCAGAACTGTTCAGATCCTAGAAAAAGTGGTTCACAAACAACCTGAAGCGCACTCTTCACAGCTGATGTAAAATTTATAAGCGGCGCCCCATTCTCCGTATTGCACCTTCATATACTGGTTAGTATTCCAGTGAGAAGAGGCCTAGTAAGTGCCGTTTCCTTCGTTCGTCGAGTGGAGATTATACTTATATAAAGCAAATAAGTTTCGTTAGGCATTTAGCCTAACTTCTCATATAATTTGTGGTTTACGTTCTGAAATTGTTAAGACCTAAATCTTTATGCCGACTTCAAATTGCAGATGGTTTTTATGAGATCCATTTTAATGGGAGAAAATCACTCAGAAACTTGTCATTGCCTGCCGACCGGCGACCGTTGTTAGAAAAAACACTTTGCCTATCATTTAATTTGTCATGCCTACAGTAGCGGTCGAACACGGAACAATCGAATGACACTGGTGTACAACTCACTCGACTGCAGCGACAGTTTAATCCTCCTGTTTGAATAATTACTGGCAAAAACCATCTCTTCAACACAATAATGTACACTTAAAAATTAATTAACGGCCGCCGTAGCCGAATGGTTGGTGCGTGACTACCATTCGGAATTCGGAGAACGTAGGTTCGAATTTCCGTACATGAACATCAAATAAAAGAAAGAGTTTTTTCTACTAGCGGTCACTCATCGAAAGGCAATGGCAAACCTCCGAGTGTATTTCTGCCATCAAAAGCTCCTCATAAAAAATATTTGCTGTTCGGAATAGGCTTAAAACTGTAGGTCCCTCCATTTGTGGCACGTCAGAAATAGGAGGCGGAGCTCGGCCAAACACCTAACAGATGTGTACGTGCCAATTATTTATTTATTTAAATAATTCAGAGAATACCAAAGTACCAGTGTAAATTTCAAATTATTAGTTTGGTGGGCAGTAACAGAAAGAAATCTCAACTTATTAGTTTTTGTTTTAACATGTAGAAATATATTTGACCAACAATAAGCGGTATGAAACAAACCAGTGAAGTTAAAAAATGAATGGCCCGAAGGCATCCTCGCACATTAGGGTCTTAAATACTATGCACGATTATTAGAAACCAAAAGCACTCACCTTTGATTGATAGCCTCTGTCATCTTTTTGATGCGCGTAGTATCATCCGAAGGATAAACAGCAATCAACTTCTGTGTCAAGGCATTAAAAAGTTCAAATTGTTGTTTATTCTGATGCAGCTCGGCGTGGAAGGACTGTAGAATTATAAAAAAACCAAAAAAAAAAAAAAAACACACAAAGATTAAAATAAAATATCGAATTAATAATTCGAGCAGAATTGCACCACTCAGCGTAAGCAGTAAGCCTCGCAGCTGGACACCCACCTTTTGCTCCTTCTGCTGCGCTTCCAGAACATCAGCGGTAGTGGCTACGCTGCCCATACGTTCAGCGCGTGCCTCCATGCGTGCCAGCCATTTTTCCAACTCCAAACGCTTAGTTTCATAACTGCGTACCAACAGAAAAAGAGAAAGTAGCGAGTGAGCAAAATTTTGAAATTAATGTGCATTAGCTTTATTAAAATGTAGCATAAGCTCTACTACAAGTTTACAACTACACTTCATACTCACCGCTGTGAGTCGCTGAGCATATTTTTCAATTGGGCAGCGCGTTGCAGCACACACTGTGAAGTCTCATCCCAGTGTTCGCGTAAACGAGTAACTAAAGAAAGAACATAACAATAAAAATCAGATTGGTATTTAAAGGAGTGCTTTAGTGTGGAAAAGTTAGCTATGTTAAAAATTATACAGAACTGAAAATAATAAAAAAATAATATAAAGATTACAACAAAGGTGAGTACAAAAAACAGTGTACGTGATTGAGCTTTCACTTGCAGCAGCAGCGGCAGCAGCTATTGAAGTAAGTGAAAGCTTTTGTTATGTGCACTTTTTAAGCAGCTTCAGTGAAAGTATTCACGATAATGAAGTTTCGGGCCATACTTGTGACCTTCACCGATGGTTGGCCCTTCCTGAAGATTATTTATTTGTGCTGCCCAACGAAATAAAAATTGAACCTGTGGTACCGGAAACCTTTTTGTTATTTTCACAATTAAAAATAATTGACAATCATGCAAACTTTTTTATGTAGCATTAGTGGCATATGTTAGGGAAGTGGTGGCTAAGCTTATTATAGTGGCAAGGGGCATATTTTTCTTTAAAGCAGGGTCAGAAATACGAATGAGCTTTTAACTCACGTGTGAAAGTTATCTTAGCTCTTGTACAGCTTTCATTTCCAAACGATTTTATTTTTTAAAACTGTCATAAGTACTTTCAACGTATATTTTTTTATTTTTACTTTCATAACGGTAGAGCAAATTTATATCCAATTAATGGCAATTAGTAGGAGAGTGTGGGCAAAACTTATTGTGGTGAAAAGAAGTATTATATGTTTTTCGATTTTGACTCAAGAACATGGATATGCTTCTCTATCTACATATAGAAGTTTTCATTTTCAAAGCTTTTGTTCTCTAAAGCACAAAATGTAAGGCAACCTTAGCTAGGAGGTAGATAAACTTATGTAACTGTAATTCTACTTATGAAACTTTTTTAAATCTATGAACCGTTGAAAGTTTTTTAGAGCTTTCATACATTTCAAAGTTTCTAAAGCTTTTACTTTCTAAAACTTTCATATATGCCAAAGGTACTTTTTTTGTTTTTGTTATTTGACAAATGGAAGGAACTTTTTAGTACAGATGGTCACTAGATGGATAATGACAGTTCTCCATTTTATACAAACATTGTTTGTCACCTACTTTTTCTGATTTATTTTTATTAGTGAGTTGTATTTGCTTTTTATTATGTGTTGTGGCATTTCTTTGTGATTAGCTAGCAAAATATTAATGAACGACATTTATTTTCTGTTAACTAGTTCATTTTTAATCATTTTTAGTGCTATTTCGGTTAAAAATCCCAAAGTTTTTTATTATTTAGTTTTACCTTTCAAACAACAACGCATGTAATCCAAATCGGCAGCGCAATGAGGCGCTAGGGAAAATTGCTTTAAGGCTATGCAATGAATAAAAACATAATTAATGAAAAAGAACTTTTAGTTGAAACATAAAATATTTAGAGGCAAGAATATCACGGATACTTCATAGCTACAGAAAACTTAGTTTTTCAGAAATCTTGTAGATAGTTAGCTCGTTCTACTGGACGGTTAGTATTAGTCGAAAAAAAAATAATAAAAAAACTAACTAGAAGAAACTTCGCTGATATCAAAAGTGACCATGGGGGTTGCAGTCTGAATTGAATTTGAAAAAATCGAGCCAAGGAGCACCAGGAGATTTGGTGGCTCCTAAAACACTCAAGCTAAAGAGCCCATTGTATTTAAATATCTGGAAAGGGGGTAGATAGTCAAGAAGGGAAGGAGAAAACTATCAGAGAAAGAGATAGGAAAGAATAGAGACAGAGATAGAGATAGTTAGTCCTGTGAGAATTTTCCAGATTCTTTGGCAAATCTGTAAATATCCTCCAGTTTTAGAGAACGAATATTACTCATTCTCATGACATCGGAACCCAATATTCGTAGCCTTGCTCTAGCAAAGGCAGGACACTCACAGAGAAAGTGCTCAGTGCTATCCGCCTCCTCCAAGCATGACAGGCATACCGGGTTCTCGATGATTCCAATGGTGGTCATATGCTGACCCCATGGGTTGTGTCCTGTAATGCTGCCGACCATCAACCAAATATCTTTCCTTCTAAGTTTCAAGGGGTTGCAGTCAGTTGTGACCTAAAAATAAGTGTAAGACTAATACGCTAGCTCAAGATACACCCTTCACTCTCAGCAGACAGAACAAAGCCGAATGGCTATGCACCATAACCTTTGTGCTTACTGAGCAATGCCTGATTCTCTTGCAGGTTACTAAATTGGCTATTCCTGGAAACGACTTTTGTAAAAGTTGGCAAGAAGTAGAAGAGGAAGAGCCTGTATGAAGGGTCCCAAGTAGCTGGAGGATACTTTGCATATTTCAATGCCATGAACAATAGGGAACTGACGTATTTGAGCAAGAGTGTATTTTAGAGGGTATGGGTAATTTGTAATCTAAACCATACGTGCGCACACCAATCTTAATCTATTTTGATGGGACTCCATTTCTCGTTGCTCAAAGGCAAGATTTGTTTTGTACAAATCTGGCATCCCTGATAGGCCAATTAAAATTCTATTGTAGCAACCCTAAATCCTTTCTAGAAGCAGCTGCCACATACTCAACATCTATCTCTTCACTTGTCCTCTTAAACCAACTCATCTACACCACTTTTCTTAGGTATAAGCACGTCGAAACAGCTTGCCAGCAGTTAGATTACATCGCCAGGGACAAGTGACCAGTTAGCTGACTTGAGTACAAGTAACGCCTGATTTTTGATAGACTTTACCGCTACTTTTTAGTATTTTCTTTCTTTGAGCGGCGGTTTCTAGATCACAAGCATAGATCTAAGTCTCATCTCTGGTTTTGATTTATTTCATGAGCGCTTCGAAATTCATCTCTTTATGGTTATTGACGCTGCGCTATTTCTGAAAAATAATTGATTGCCTTGACTTCAATGTTCTTGGTCCATTCGAAAATACATTCTTTCAACTTCACTTCTTCTGCCTTGAAGAGGTATCTGATTTGAAAATTCGTAGTAGTAGATATTTGCATGGATCAAATGTGAATAAGGAAACACTTTCAGATAGCGAACCGTCTATCAGATTAACGGATTTTCACATCCATGTTGGAAGTTCTGTGACAACCACCCTCAGTTTTTAAAAATTAAAAAGCAAACTACGCGTTCCAGGAAATGAGGTCGATAATGACTAGACTGACTCAGATTCATACTATTTGCGGACAACAGTGCGTACACTTCTCTACTGGGTGGTAGGTTAAATTGCGGTCATTGGTCTAATAAATGACTGGGTTTATTTAGAACGAATAGGAATAAGCGGTCGCCATAGGCGAATGGGTTGCTGTGAGTAACATTGGGTATTCGGAGAACGTAGGTTCGAATCTCCGTGCGTGAACATCAAATTATAAAAAACGGCGGTCGCCCCTCGGCAGGCAATGGCAAACCTATGCCATGAAGAAGCTCCTAATATGTAAATCCTTCCATTTGTGCAGCGACTAAAGGGACCTACAGGAAGAGCTGGGCCAAACACTCAATAAGGAGTAAACGCCAATTATATGTATATATAATAGGGCGGGTCGATTTAAAAATTGCTCATTGCTCTGTGAAAATCGTATTCTAGGGATCAAAATAAGAAACTTTGCCGAAGGAACCATACCTCTAAAACGAATTCTGATGTCCCCCAATTTGGGTCGAACGAAAAATCCCACTTTGACCCATTTAGAGTGCTCCAATCGAGTCCAAATGTATGACCGACCCCCACTAACTTTGGACGGCCGATCCACCCATGCCAGTGGCACACCCCCTGGAACTCCCCTGGGGGGTCCCCCATACAATCATTTCAAAATATCACCATTTTTGGCCTTTACATGAGAAAAGAAACTAAAAAGTTCGACCCAAATTGGGTGACATCAGAATTCGTTTTAGAGGTATGGTTCCTTCGGCAAAGTTTCTTATTTTGATCCCTAGAATATGATTTTCACAGAGCAATGGCCGATTTTTTTGCCTCCCCACAAAAGACACTAAAAGTTCGACCCAAACTGGGGGACATCAGAATTCGTTTTAGAGGTATGGTTACTTCGGCAAAATTTCTTATTTTGATCCCTAGAATATGATTTTCACAGAGCAATGCCTCCCCACATATCGACCCGACCTAATATATAAGAAATAAGACCCTCTGTGAAGCGAAAGGTTTTGAATCATTGCAATAGGTCCGCCTCACAGGCTAACCATCTGTTCAAGTTCATACTCTGCTGGGTCTCTACCGAAGAAATATGTGGACTATGTCCATTCTTGGTGGGATCTTAATTAATTTTTTTTTAAGGAATATACATATATCTTCTCATATCTTATGCCTAGCATTCTCATCATTCGTAGTGAACTTTTTCAGGCAGAGCTAACACCTTTCTTCTATGGGGATATCTGTTCAATCAGCTAACCAAGGAGACAAATTCGTCTTGACGGTCCTCAAAAGTGGTGAAAATATCAAGCCATTGGTTGATTTTAATGAAACTTCGCATAGACAGGATTGCGAGATGGCTACTTATTGATCTCAAGCTAGTTTTTCTTAATTCGAAAGGGCAGATCTAATATAGAGAACGAATATTAAAAACAATCATTCGCTTGTAATTAAACTTCGTTGCGAGCGGGTGTCTATGGCTGGAGTAACACTTGCAATTAAACGCAAACATTTAAAATTAAAAATTAAGCAAAAAATTAAATAAAAAAGTATTTATTTTAAATTTTTTATGTTTTATAAAATTAAAAAAATAAAAAACGAGGCTAAAAATAGAACTGCTGCCTCCTCGTGGTGGAACCTGAAACCCCATTTATTGTAGGCACTACTCGATAAATAACAAAAACTGACTTCAGATCTTGAATTTGCGCAAACGTTAAAGAAGAAACCTTTACGAAAAAACTGTATATCAATCTACAAAGTTGGAAAATGCATAACACGTTATGTATGTAGAATACGTTGGAGGACAAATGTCCCAAAAGTCGTTCCAATAAGCGGTGTTTAATTGAGGTTAATGACTACTTAGTTGCTAAGAATATTGCAAATTATAATATAATTTTCACAAATTTTTATCGAAATTTTAAAAATTTGGCATCTTTGCGAAGAAAAAGAGTCCATTGAAGGCTTTTAATTTCTTCTATAATTTATATAATGTTATAATTAAAACAAAAATGCGGAAGTTTGTTGGTTTAGTTTACTATAACCAATTCACGACCCAGTTTTCCCCAATTTTGAGGCGATTATGAAAAATATATCTAAAATCATTAAATAAAAAATAAAAAAAATTAAATTAAAAAAAAAAAAAATAAAACAACATCCCTCCATTCCACCGGCCTACCCGCAATTCCGCCACTGGCATTTTGCACCATCTGTGTCTCATCGTGCGAAGAACGTCGTCGCATGCGTATCTCCTCGCGCGTCAATCCACCAGCAGCTTGCGCGGCGGCCGCTGCTGCAGCGGCAGCAGCCGCAGCTCTAGACTGCGCCTGATGTTGCAGCAATGCAGCGGCTGCTGCCGAACCTGGCGTTAAACCTGTATTATGCATCACATTTCCTGGGACATTGCCCAGCAGCTGTTGACGTATTTGTTCACGAAATTCACTGCTCAATGGTATCGGTGGTCCACCCGCACCACCACCGCCACCAACGTGGGCGGCGCTACTGCCGCCACCACCACTAGAAGCGCCTATATTGCCTGAACCATTACCAACGTTGGCAGCAGCAACTGCACCACTTCCCACACCCATCATATTCGATTTGCTAAAGTCCTGCGATGCTTGTACCCGATGACGACTATATTGCAACTCCAATGGCAAATTACGATCCAGTGAACGCATATGATGCTCGATAGTAGAACGCATTGCATTTTGCTCACCGGTTTGGTTGAGCGCCGTGGCAGAACCCTGCAGCTGCTGTGAGCGCAGCTGCTTCAACTCCTCGAATGATTGTCGTGCGGCAGCGGCCACAGCAGCCACAGCTGAGTTCTGAGGCATGACAACAACGTCGCGTGCGACAGTTTCGTCTAGGGAAAGATTACGTTCGTAGGGTGGACCTCGTAAGTTGAGGTTAGTGAGCGGATGACGTACACCAGCTCCGCCAGCCAAACCTGCTTTAAAACTCAAATCAAAATTATTTTGTTGTGCTGCAACAGCAGCAGCAGCAGCAGCCGCCTCCATGGAACGTAAATTCATTTGTTCTTGCATGGCGCGTTCCATATTGCGCAGACCGCTTTCAATTCCGCGTAGTGCGTCCTCCGAACCGAAGTCTTCAGTGGGTGATATGCGTCCGATGGTAGAGGCAGATGTGGCCACAGCTGCTGCGGCGGCGGCGGCGGCTGCGGCCTTCTTTGCTTCGCTTGCACGTGTTGGAGCCGGTGATGGTACCGCCGACTTAGGCAGCACATCAATACTACCCGATAGCAACAGTGGTGAATCGAAGGGATTTGAGCCTCGTTTCAAAACCTCGTTTGGCTTTTCTGGTGGCAAGGGCGGGCGATCTTGGAACTTTATGGCGGAGAGCGGTGAATTCTGCGCGCTATTTTGTGCGGAGCTCTGCGCCGAGATAGGTTTCTTAGGCAACGGCGGCGGTTGTCGGCCTGGTGGCGGTAACGGAAAACCATCTGGCAAGCTCTTAAGGCTGTGTCGCTTTGGCGGTATCTCCGGCGGCGGCGCACGATCGGCTGCGCGTGCCGGTATAGCAGGAACTGGTTTATTGTGCTGCGGTGGCAGTGGTGGCGGCACAGCGCCCAATGGCTTCGGTGGCAAATGCATAGCGGGTGTGCCTTTATCTTCTTGTGAGGCCTGTTTTCGCAGTATTTGTTGAGCGCGGATGGCAGCCTGAGCGGCAAGCTCGGAAGTGAGACGTGGTATTTCAGGCGCCAATTTTGGGCCCTCATTGTCCGCAGCATTGACAGGCGGTGGCGGTGGTTTGGCAGTCATTGTAGTCGGAGTTGAGATGTTCGACTACTGATTGTGTATTGTGCTTCTAGAAATTGGTTGAGTTAACGTAGAGTTCTAGTTGATTTATAGTTTTTGTTTTTCACGAACCTCTAAGACATTGTGCGCTTTCGTTGCGTATGACTTGGAATTAGAAAGACTTGTATTTTAAATTAATTTATTAATTTCTCTTGCTTTTCTATTATTATTTTTTCAATCACCTCACTTAAAAAGTGCAGCTGTGCGTGTGTTTGATATTTCAGTTTAGCATATTGTTGCCTACATTTAGGTGGCAAAGCACAATATTTGATTTGGCGTTCCTTTTTTTAGTTAAGCCGGTATTTTATTTGGTTTTTATGATTTCTTTCGTTTTCTGTTTGTTTATTGTTGTATTCATTTTTGTTGTTGCATTCGTAGTAGCCACAGTGGCAGGCTTGCGCAAGTACTGCAACTGTTTACGGCAAACAAAAACGACAATAACTAGAAAATAAATAAACACTGTCGTAAAACCGGCGATAATGAAACAACAACAACAGCAACAATGAACACAAACTAACAATGGGAAGGCAATAGTAAAGTGTCGCGTGCTTGTTACGGTCGAGGCGCGGTAACGTCAGAAGCACTCACTTTCTCACTTTGCGCTCTTGTTTCCATTTACTCACTCTCACACTCACCATAGCGCTCTCTCTCTCTCTCTCTCTCTCTCTCTCTCTCTTCCACTCTGCCCACCCCACTCATGCTACAACAGAATTTTCTTGCTCTCGCAAAACTCTCGTCTTCCAGGACGTACAACACTGCTGCTACTCTTCACCACAGTTCATGCACATATTCACCACTCACACTCGCAATCTCACAGCCGGCTTTTACAAATTTATTTTTTTAGCTTACTTTTCAGCTTGTAGTGTAGTGTATACAAATGTTGTGGAGATTAAGGCCTGTCACAAAGTGTTCATTAGCAGAGCAAACCCCAAATTGGAACTTTCACACTAATCACTTGTCATGCGTTTCTTTCCTCCCTCCCCGCTTGCACAAATCCACCACTCAGGTGCTTTATAGTTACCGCTAACAAAATACACTCAGTTAAAGGTACACTAAAATATCTGCACACACACTTACACAATACATATACGAGTACTACTGTTTCCGGTACATCAAATTTCTCATGATTTCCCTCCCTTCAAACCCTTGCACTTCGAGCATTGCCCCCGAGGTGTGAGCTTTACTTTGAAATTTGCAAAAACGCATATTGCGGCATTTTGTTGCACATGTACCCTTGCCACAAGCAAAAGCCATTCACTATGCAACAGCTATAACTGGAAAGGACTGGTGAGGAGGCGCGTGTGTTTGGCGCATCCGCCCACCTGCAACCAGCAACCACATCTACACATTCACATTCAAACATACTACAGCCCCACATAGTTACAAAACTAGATTATGTATGTATTTAGAAAGGCGCTTGCAGCAACCGGCCTTTGCGCCACAGCTACGCCTAAAAGTATGCTAGCTAACCTGCCTTCGTATACCCACGCATAGCAAGGTTTGTTTGCGGCTTATGTATGTACTTTATGTGCTTATGTGTATGTGTATATGTTCGCGTATAGCATATCGACCTTTGCTTGCAGGTGCAATAACAACAAACACTAAAACAAAAACCAAATCTGCAGCATTTTGTATTCCATGGACTCTGCTGGCATTATTCGTGCTGTTGCAACTCCACCGGCTGCAGCGACGCCTAACCACTTAAATTGTTGTTTTAAAACTTTTATAACACCAACAATGCTGAATGTGGTTTTTATTTCGCCTTTTTGCTTCTAGTTTCTATGCAATTAACTGCACTGTTGCTTTATGTTTACCACTTTATGTGGTATTTCACAAAAATAATGCTACCGCGTCATGAGGTAGGCAGCAATTCTACCTATGAACAAAGTCTTCTCTTAGCTTTGGTTATAAATGCGCATGGATGTGTGCGCATGTAGCCGAGTATTAGTGCAGTTGCAGCAATTGTATGAGTTTGCCAAAGCTTTCAACTTTCGAAGCGGGCGAGTGCGTTTGTGTGTGTGTCCAGAAGTAAGCAATAATAGGCAGTTTTCAGCGGACAAGGCCAATGTGAAGTGTTGACCAATCGAAAGCGAGCACGAAGTTCAACAATGACGTGATTTTCGTGAGAAATAGGAAAAGTTTTAAAAGTTTGAATGGAGGCTAATTAAAGTTGTAATGCTCAAATGCCATTATTGTGCATTGTGAGATAAACATTTTTCCTGATTTCCTTTTTTATTTTTTTAACACAAATATTGCTTAAAACCTTCTTCAACAAACGCTATTAAATAATGAAATAAACTTTCAGTGAAACATAAATGTTGAGTACTTTTGCTTACACTACTGAGTAGCTTAAAATATCTATAATTTGGGAAGGAGTAAACCGTTTAAAAATTATACGATCAGATTTAGTGGTTCACATTTGCTACAGCATCCAAATCATCACTACTTCAACGACCTCAAACGGGCAGTCGTTTTGAATACCTCATAGAGTTTGTGCATAGAAAAAGTTAGACTGAGAAGACTATTACTCGTATGCCCAAGCGAGGGAAAATAATATCAGGTACATCAAATTTTGCTAATATTAGGGCCCAGTGGATTAAACCAAATCTAAGTCTTAGAGCTAATGGGTCCTATACTTCAGAGTTAATTGATCTGTTTGTATGAGTGAAAAATTGCCTGGATTAAGCGTTATATTCAAGTAAGTACGAGGGTCCATTTTATATTTAGCGTCTTTGCGACATAATTCGATATTTTTACCGAAAAGTTTAGTATTTTTTGTATTAATTTAAATTATGTTTTCATTACGAGCCTTATTTGTTCTTTTTTCGTTGAGTTCAAAAATTCATTTCCCCTAAAAGATAAAAAAAAAAATGTTTCTGCGTTGATTTATTACGACAACGTGGATTATCGAGACAGAAGTGGATTTATCAACCTACTTTGACTTTGGCCACTGTGAAACGCTGGTAAAATGAGTTCTAACATGACTTTTGATCCTTGCAGAATGAATTTCGTGAAGGCCGTCCAAAAACTTTCGTTGCGCCAGAAACAGTCGATGCTATGCGTAAATTGATGACGCAAGATCGTCATTCGCCCATCCGCGAGATGGAGGCTCTTCGGGAATTAGTGTGATCGGCATACATTCAATTTTGCATGGACAATTGCTCGATAAGATTTGATCTCGATGGATACCGCATAATTTGACAATTGCCCAAAGGTGAGCTCGTATCGATTTATGTTAAAAAATTTGGCAGAAATTCAGCCGCAGTGGTTCAAAGCACGTCTATGACATCGCAACAAGTGACGAACCTTAGATCTATGCATATGAGCAGGGAAAAACAGCAGACGACGCTTAACTTAATCCAACAAAAGTTGTTGTTAAAGTTGGAAGGAGCACCTCAAACTAAATGGTCGTCAGTTTGTTTTTTGAAAAATTTGGTCATGCCGCAATTCTGAGTGTTATACAACCATTTCTTTACAAGAGATTTTCGGAGAATCAAAGAAAACCAACAGCCAAAGACGAATTAGCGTTGAAACTTAGCAACTCTCACGTATCAGCTCAATCAAAGAAGTTTTTGAGCAATCAAAAGACAAAATTAATGTGTCATTCGTATTACAGGCCCCTTTGTGGCAATTAATGATTCATTTTATTCCCGAACACCAAAAATAAAATGCAAGGTGAACATTTTTCAACGCCTCAAGAAGCAGTTGAAGCCTTTAGGCATGTCGCTTTGCAGGCATCCGCTTCCGAGAGCCAAAAGTGTTTTGGCTTCGGTTCAAGCGAATGCAGTGTTTTTAATGGTTAATGGTTAATGGTAGTAAAGGGATAAGGTATGGCCCTTTAGCACTGCGACCATATTGATCTATTGTGCACCCTATGCTGTCTATTGACTGTTAAGTATGCTTATGAATTGTACCAGCTCCTTCTGAGGGAGTGATTGAAGGTCTTCATCTGTAAGCATGAACTTGTTTAAAAACCTTTTCCTTCTATGCGTCAACCCCGGACATTCGATGATGAGATGTTCTATAGACTCCTCATCTTCGCTGCAAAATCTGCAGGTGCTGGTGTTAGTTATGCCTAATTTCTGTAAGTGTTTGTTGCAGGTGAAGTGACCCGTGAAGGCGCCTGTGAGAATGCGGATGCTCTTTTTGTTTAACGTGAGGGCTATGTTAGCTCTTTTAGCGTTGAAACTTAGGAACTTTTTGGAGTGTCTAAGACCCTCTACGTTGTTCCAATGCTGATTTAATAGAGTTCTGGCCCAGTATTTTACAGTGTATTTAGTTCTAAGGAGAATATTTTGAAAAACAATAAAACCCTTTTAATTTTTATTTTATTGTTTTCATTCTTGGGCGCAAAATATAAAAGGCGACGTTCGTATCTCTCATCTGGAATAGCTATGGTGGTTCAAAATGGGGCATCAAAAGGGTACTAAAATGTGCGAAACAAATTACCAAGTTTTAACTATTATTTTGTTTTCAATTTTTTATTTTTTAGTCTTACAAAGTTATAGTGAATACTACAACAAAAACCATATAGCTCGCTCAAAGCACCACATTTTTACACAGTTCCCAAAAATTTTTAAATTAAAAAAAATTAAAAATAAAAGTTGTGTACTTTTTAATCAGAATCTTTAAAAGACGTCAAGGTATGCAATTTTATATAACATTAAATTTTAGTTTCAAACAGAGCATACGTTTAAAGTCGCTCAAAAATCAAGGTAGTCTCTTATAGTAGAGGAAATGCGCAACACCGTCAGCACAAAAAATTATGACAAATCAACGATTTCCACTTAAAACTTAACCTTTGTTGCACAAATATTGTATGGACTATAAGACCGCATACCGGGGATTTTTATAAAAATTACTACTAAATAGTTGGAAATACAAAAACAAAGTTAAATTTGTCCAACAAATCTTGTATTTGGACTACAGTACCCAAGCGAGAAGAAGGATTAGATATTTCAGCCGAAAGAAAGGCAACTATGCTCAGCTCCACCCGGCTCTATCTTAGGTTTATTGACGGGGCTGGATGAGGCACTATGATGAGAAGAGCGCACAACAAAGCGTGGGGTCGAAATGGAACCCTCATTTTCATTTATTCAACTGATTCGGTGTAGAAGAGTAAGAGTTAGAGGATAGAGGATTTGTGAGTTGTTGCCTTTCTATTATAAGTTAATTTATTAGAGCTTTTAGCATCTGTGACTTATGATCACACATCAAATAAGGCAATTTATCTAGCCTAGGCGACTTTGTAAAAGGTATTGACTTTCAGGGGAAATATAATAATGCAAAGAACAGACTTATAATTTGGAACCAAAAAAGGATTTCTATATGTGAGGTCTTTCAAAAGACGCGTCTAGATGTTGTTCTAAAATAAAACAGGTTAAAATTTAAATTCTCTTTATTCAATTATATGGGATAAATGACATAATTTAGGGGGGGAGCCTGGTTTATAAGGTCAAAAAAATCAAATTTTTTTTTTCGTTTTAAGCGATTCCTAATATATTTCAGAATATTCACACAAAGTTACAGAGTCTAATTCTCAATATTTCCGTAGATACAAAGCCAAAGGCAGGCGAGCGTTAGGTAGTTACGCTGTGACCGGACAGCTATAGTACAAACTTTATCTTCTTTTCTCGACTTTTCATTTTTATGATTTCTTTGAATTGGCGTATATGAATGAAAAAAAACTAATGAACCTTTTGAAATGAATCATAGCTTGTTCCCTTCAGTATTAAATTCTCTTCTATTTGAACTAACAAAATAGATTAAAAAAAATTTTCAAGATTTTTATACCAAGTTGAAGTGAATTTTTTTTTATAGAAATACATTTTTTTCTTTAAACCCTCCAAAAAGTTGAAATTTTGGAATTTCTCTCAGTTTTCTTAGTTCATTTAGAATAAAAAATCATGATAATTAGAAATCCATTTGCATTTTTTGCTTCAGATAATAATTCCGAGCTGTATCTTGTACGCCAGTAGGAAACTCCAGCGTTGCAGCGCTCTACTAATTTCTATATTAAAAATTTTTTTCAACTTATTTTAACCAGCACAAAAATTTGTTATACTTTTTAAATGTTCATTAAAAGATAGAAAAAACTTTGCAGTGCTAAATTAATTTTTTCCTTAAAAAAAAATCGCAAAGAGATGCAATTTTTAGACCTCACAAACCAGGCTCCCCCCTTAAGACGTCTGCAGCTAAAATCCATCTGCCAGTCGCAACATAAGTGCCTAATTGTTGAGAATGTCCAGATATCGATTTTGGAGATTGTTCAGAAACACTTTGCGCTACAGCAGCAATATTCTCAACAGAATGCCCAGTTTATGGTTTGACAGTCAGTCCTTTTTCTATCCTCAACATAACCAATTCCTTACAATTTTTTCACCAACCTTTGAATTCTGGACTCATTCGGATGATTATTCCCACCAAACAAATTACGAATCTTGCGATATGGTTTCATAATAAGTTTCAGAATTGTACATCTGTCTAGACGACAAATTTCATAGATTACATAAAAAAAGGTACCGAGTAGGAATTATTCATTACTGACCTCTAGGCGTTACTTTTGAAAGTCCCGTTACAATATATTATTAGTTTCTCTTTTACTACATACTACTGCACCATTTTTATAAATTGTTATGAAAGTCTTTATGGGGTTACATGGGTTTCGTCGGGTAAAAAAAGGCCTATTTTCAATTTTTTTTTGACGTGATAACGTCTTATAATTCGATTTAACAGGTTGCACGCACGAAAAAATGTGTCGTTACCTTGCTCATTAGTGTTACCTTGCTCATATGTCGTTACCTTGCTCATTGCCGTTACTTTGCTCATTTGTCGTTACCTTGCTCATTGCATTGAATGAACTGCAAGCGAAAGCGCGGAACGAACGACAAAGCAAACAAAGCAAACGAACGGCAACGTTCGACATCTTGCTCTCTCCTACTTAAGTGAGCGTATATATGTATGTATATGCGCATATATACATATATAAATTCACGTATTTATATTTGCATATGCCTTCTTATTGATTATTATTAATTTGATTTACTTGAAGAATTTAAAATAAAACCAAGTTTGTTAATAATACCTGTTGTTTTAATGTTGTTATGTTATGTTATGTTATGTTATGTTCTGTTCTGTTATGTTCTGTTATGTTATGTTATGTTATGTTATGTTATGTTGTGTTATGTTATGTTGTGTTATGTTATGTTATGTTGTGTTATGTTATGTTATGTTATGTTATGTTATGTTATGTTATGTTATGTTATGTTATGTTGTGTTATGTTATGTTATGTTATGTTATGTTATGTTTGTTATGTTATGCTAATTAAAATTTTCTTTTGAAAAATGCAACCATTCAATCAGTATTTTCTTATGACGTTATCACGTTAAACTATCGTCAGTAAACCGACTTTACAGACAACCTCTTTTTTCTATATAAAAAATCATTTATTTAATTCAAACTGTTTTCTGTCTTATATATACATGTTTAAAGAATAATTTCTGAAATTTTCAAAAAACAAAAAATTAAAACTCCTCCATTGAGACGCCATATCCGGTGACCCCTCGAAAAAAAGGTGCGTCCGCGTTGTCAGCATAAATCCTGACAGGCACATCAAAAATGAAAAAACAATTAGTGCTTTAGTTAAGACCATAAACTCGAGCTTGAACGAAGGAAAGAAACAAAAAGTAAAAATTGGAAATTTGGCAGACATTTTTGCAAAAAAATGAAAATTTCGGTCAAATTTGCTTGACATTTTGTTTTTTTTAAATAGTTGTAATTGAAAAAAAAAAAAAACAAAACCCTTCGTTCAAGCACGAGTAAATTGTATTTCGAACACCTGTGTAAAATTTCATCAAGATCGGTTGAGTAGTTTTCGAGAACATTTGACAACCGACTTTGAAAACACGGTTCCGAGAAAAAAGCGTTTAAAGTTTTGAGTAACAATAAAAGTGACTTGGAGCGCACACATTCCAAAGGATGTATCTCCGAATTTTATTACTCGGATCGACTTGAAAATTTAGGATAATATTCCTGAGATGTTGTAGAAATTAATAAGCAAAAAAAAAAATCGATTTTTTTAACCAACGAAACCCATGTAGCCCCTTAATGTTGAAACGAAAAATATATATTTTTTTGATATTATAAATTTTGTAATGGAAAGTATAAATAAATATAAGAACCTGTATTACTGATTAATATCCAACTCAGCAGCTTTTATTTCAGAAGTCTGAACCTCCCAGATATTTGCTAGGCCAATAAAATAAATACTTGAATAAGCCCTTTGCGTAACTAGTTTTTGAGGTTTGCCACCTCACGGGCGAAAGAAGTAATAAGTACTACTTGCTTAAACACTACACCTTTAAACAGATTAGAGTTTTATTACTTTCCGTGTGGATCTTATTTAATATTTTACTTCTGACGCAAGAACAATTCACCTCTTCGGCCCCTTTCTTTTTTATATAGGTACTTTGGCTTACGCATGTAAAAGAATACTGGGCGTTACTTGGGGTCTATCACCCTCTCTGATGCATTTGGTGCTACACAGCAGTAGTTAGACTAGATATTGCTGTATGGAACCTTAGTATGGGGGACTGCGACAAGAAAACTGACATACTTAATGCCACTGGAAAGGGTTCAACGACTCGCTGCTCTGTGCATAACAGGAGCGATGAAAACCACTCCAACGGCGGCGCTTGAAATGATACTCACCATGCCACCTATTGACCTCATGGCGGAAAACCTCGCAGCGAAATCCGCGAGGAGGCTAATGGCTGCGGGGGTATTCACCTGCAGATCCTTCGGTCACAGCTCAATAGGAAAGTGGAGCTCAGGTTGCATGGACTATATGACTTCGTATTTTAATTGGGAGAGAAGGTTTCGCACTACAATTGAAGAGGAGGGATGGCACAAAGGCATGAAGCCTGGCCATAGAACTTTTCACATCTATATAGACGGCTCGAAAACTGAAGACGGAGTGGGAGCGGGTATTTACTGCTCAAAACTAGGAGTAAGGCAGCCTATCAAGCTGCCAGACCACAGCAGTATTTTCCAAGCGGAAGTTTTTACTGTGGCGAAAGCCGCGGAGCTAGCCTACACAAGAACAAGAAAGAACTCAACAATTATCAAGTATTAAGTCCAAAATTGTTCGACGGAGCAGGGAGGCCATAGAAAGGCTGGCCGGAAACAGTAGGCTGCATATCTACTGGGTACCTGGTCACAAAGGCATTATGGGAAACGAAATAGTAGATGAGATAGCAAAAAGTGCTGTTAGACTACCGTTTGAACAAGAGAACGACATACCAAAACCGTTAAACACAATATACAACGAAATGGACGACCACATGAAAAGGCAAGTGGAAGCTAGGTGGACTTACCTGACCACATGCAAAACAGCAAAAGTCATGTGTAGAACTAACGACAAAAAACTGACTCAATTCGTACTTACGCTCTCGCGAAAGGAATGCAGAACTATCATAGGTATGCTAACAGGTCACAATCTATTGGCTGCACATGCGTACAAGATAGGGATTGCTAACACGGACAAATGCAGAAAATGCAGAGAGGATGTTGAGGAAACTTTAGAACACCTTCTGTGCGTTTGTCCGGCATTATTAAAAACGCGACTAAGATGCCTGGGAGCCCCACTGTTTGAGGGTCTGGAAGACGTCTCAAAAGCGGAGCTCCCAGCCCTACTTAGATTCGCCAAAAGCACTGACATCCTACATGATGTCTACTTTAGGTATTCATAAAGGGTCGGTCTCCATCTGGTATCGCCAGGGACCAAAAGGTCTATGCGTGGCTTATTGCCAACCAGGCTAACCTAACCTAACCTTTGGCTTTTAGAATCGCTATCTATCATCCCAGTACTTCCAATATTGCATGTTGTCTTAAAGTATACCTCACATTGCAACTTGTAAATGCTACATCATATAAAACGCAGTGAACTACTTTGTGGTTGATGTCAAGAACGCAAACAAACTCAAATAGATACTCAAACAAGAAACAAATGCTGCTACAATAGCCAAAAAACAGTATTACACACACAAACATATATACACAAGCACTTGTGCATCAACTATCGAACACATCCTGCAAGGCATACAAATGTTAAGGTTTTCAATTTGCGCAAGTAAGTAAGTGAGTAGTGAAAGCAAACAGCAAATGCAATGGTATGTTATCTACATAGTTTGCAAAGACGAATACAAGGTTGCGACGCCCAAAACTATTCAGTGCTATTCATTTTTTCTTTGCGTTTTGGGTTCACCGCTGTTGCTCGTACTGTTTAAAACCAGTAACTAAGTAAGTGTATGAAAAGACGAAGGTCTTTGGCTGCGCCCGTTGTTACTGCTATCTATTCTCCCTGCTGTTGTTGTTGCTCATTCCATTATTGCTGCTTTTGTTTGCGGTTTTCTTATTTTCTCGTATTGTTTTGTTGCCTTCGGGGCTGTCAATAGCTGCACTCGCGCTACACTTTTTATCCTTCACTTAATTTTCGTGATTTTTCACGGTCTTTAACCACTTTTTCTCACACACACAAACACACACAAGTACAGAAGTGCATACGAGGAAACAACTATAAAGTACGAAAAAATACACTTCACTCTAATATAGCAAGCGCCTTGATGTATGCACCTTTCTTTGCGAATATGCTAGTGCGAGTGCGTGTGTATGTCTGACGACGCCTAAACATGGGCTTCACTCACTTTACTTGAATTCTTTTTCTCTCACATTTTTTTCGTTTTTGTTTTTGACACACTTTTCAACAGCAGCTTTGTCACACTGCACTCAATCGCTTCACTACATTCATTTACTTATTTAATGCTAGTTGAATTTAATTGCTTTTTAAGCTGCACAACACCGCAACCAGCCCACTACGCCCACACTTTCGCGTGCTCACTATGTAAACTAATTTACTGGTAAGTATGTATGTAGTGCACTTTATGCTTCACTGGTTTATTGCCTGCCTGCCTATGTGTCTGTCTACGGGCGAAATTCAGCCGGCGGTAATATATCGCTATGCAGCGTGCATCGTATGGCAAGAGGCGGTGAGGGCGGTTGGCGGAGACGCACAATATTGGCTGCAGCAGCATTTTGCTTATGCTGCCACCCTGCTGGTATTGATTAACGGTACACCATTGTAGACACATTCAAACCACACACATATTCGTACACGTATCACACACCACACACACACACACAGCGTTAAGTATAAACAACTCTAGGACACACAACCAGGCTGAGGTTTTGCTCGCTCGACTAGCTTGCATTTCACTGCCTACTTAGGCTTTTTCTCACATTTCTTTATCCTTCTTTATTTCTTTCACTGTGTATTTTCTCTCCATTTCTATCGCGGCGGGTGTTGTACTCGTATGTTGTACCCAAGGATTTTCCTTAGATTTACTTGTTTGCAGCTTTATTACCGAAATCTCACTACGATTGTTTGCACACTCCTCTTTGGCTTACTTTTTTCTAACTTTGTATTCACAATTTAAGTGCATATACTTAATTTAATTTCATATTCCTGATTGTTTACCGCTTTAAGAAGTAACTGTATTTTAGTTTTATCGCGTGAGGATGCCTATGAAAATCACAACCGTTTGTACGCAGTTAAAAATCACGAATGCTTGTCTGCAGCCAAATTCAACATGAAAATCCTCCTAAAACTTGCTATCACAGCTAAGGCGCTATGTTGCATGGTTCACCTGCCCTTGACTCCGTCCCATCATTCACCCACTCAAGGTGGGGTTTTGTTCAGCGGCGCTCACGAGCGAACTGAATATAAGAGCGATCAGTTGGTGGTGGTTCTGATTTAGACGAAAGCACTCGCAGTTGAGGTGAAAACGGGTATGTCTCATACGATACCAGACTTAATTTCAACTATTGTTAAGAACTGTTTCAGATGTACTTAATGTAGCTTTTGTTCCGATTTCGATTCAAAGTAATTGTGTTGTAATCCTAATTGTAATTTTAATTTTGTTTGTAATTGTAATCGCAGTATTATTTGTAGTTGTAGTTGAAAATGAAATTGTAATTGTAATCGTAATTTTATTTGTTATTGTAATTGAAAATGAAATTGTAATTGAAATTGCAATCGAGATTCAAATTAAAATTAGAACAGTAAATGTAATTCAAACAAATATAACTGGAATTGTTATTGTATTAAGGTTTGCTACTGTAATTGTATCAGGTGTAAGTCTAAGTGTAATTCTAATTGTAATGGTAGTTGTAATTATAATTCCAATTGTAATTGTAATTAAGATTCGCTACTGTAATTGTATCCGGTGTAAGTCTAAGTGTAATTCTAATTGTAGTGGTAGTTGTAATTATAATTCCAATTGTAATTGTAATTAAGATTCGCTACTGTAATTGTATCAGGTGTAAGTCTAAGTCTAATTCTAATTGTAATGGTAGTTGTAATTATAATTCCAATTGTAATTGTAATTAAGATTCGCTACTGTAATTGTATCCGGGGTAAGTCTAAGTGTAATTCTAATTGTAGTGGTAGTTGTAATTATAATTCCAATTGTAATTGTAATTAAGATTCGCTACTGTAATTGTATCAGGTGTAAGTCTAAGTCTAATTCTAATTGTAATGGTAGTTGTAATTATAATTCCAATTGTAATTGTAATTAAGATTCGCTACTGTAATTGTATCAGGTATACGTTTAAGTGTAATTCTAATTGTAATGGTAGTTGTAATTATAATTCCAATTGTAATGGTAATTTAATTATTAATTTTATTATGGATTGTTATAGCGATTTTAATAGGAATTGTAGTTCAATTGCAGTTGTAATTATAAATAAAATAATAATTTTACTTATAATTGTTTGAACCACCTAGCACAGGTATATTTCCGACTAGTAGTTAATTTCACACAGCCTGTTTTTCCCCCGCCCAAAATTGTCGCCAGTCATGATTATTTCTCCCAGGTACTTCCTGCACTTCGACTAAAAAGAAATCATGCACGAGACCTATTTCCATTTCGCGAGATATACCAACAAAGAAAGCTACCACGCTCTAAGTTCTCCTTGACATCACTGCTAATTATTTTCTTTTTTTCGAAAAGGCTGCTGAAACACCTCTTCGGTTTTAGGGCCATGAGTACTAATTTTATGGGATGCAATGGAATGGGTGCACTTGCAGATTTGTCATATTAAGTAGATGCATCAAAATAAATTCAGTATATAGTATTTTTTACATTTACTTTATTTACAATTGGGTCACCCTGTAGTCCCTTCTTTAAACAGATAAACGCTTTCTAACGGCTCTCACGCTCTCATATAATTTTTTAGCCTTTAACATTTTTAACCATTCTTACCTTTTTCTGTTTACGCTCTTTTCCACCCCTTTTGTGAAACAAATCTGCTCACTCTTTCCACTCTCTCTCTCTCTGTCATAATCACTTTCTTATCACACATTTTGAGGGTTTCCATCGCCACCACCCTTAGTGGGGCCAACAAGCTGGCGGTACATATATATACATATACCTATGATACCACCAAGGGTTGTTGCTCACGCGCCCTCCAGGCACGCGGAATGCAAGCAAAACAAAAAACTCTATTAAAGGTAAACCAAACAAAAAGCGCCAAAAAAAATTACACGCGCAACACAAAACATTAAAAAAAGGGTGGAAGGCATATGGCCGCATGTAGCGGTCACTGATAAGCAAATCTACCGGAACGCGAAAAGTAAGTGTTGCAATTTTAATGGTGAGGTGGTATGAAATATTTAAAAGTGGAAGACAATAAAAAGCCAATAATTAAATGTATTTTTTTTCGTAGAATATGTATGAAATATACAAAGTCAGTAGTCAGCAGTCACAGTCATGCCATAGTCATAGCCTAGAGCTACGTTATCGGAAAAGCCCGGATTTATATCTGGACAACGAGTGTTATCGATTCACACTTCCGCAGAACTTTATGGGTTGAATTTTATGCTATTACAACAACGTCAAGTCTGCCTAGAGTTAAATTGTTAAACATAACGATTAGATCTAGTTCATTCTCACGACAGTCGGTTCTACATAACCGGAACGACTCGGATTTATATCCGGTCAAGGACTGTCACTTCAGCAGCATTCCCGGTATATGTATGTAATCGATGCAATACCCTCGCCGCTCATAAACAGCATGTGTAACCTTTGGCTTTTAGCGGGAATACTAGTGCGGCACTAGCTACATATGTGGCCACTAGTTCATAAACCCACGGAACGATTACCATAGGGTTGGCTCTTCTGGGCTAGAATTGCGTAAAAATGAAAGATGGTTTAAGAATTCTACGGCCGGCTAATATCCAAGTAAGATTGCTCCTCAGTTAAAAAGTGATAGCTAAAATGCTAAGAGATGAATCTCAGTCTCGCGAAAGAAGAGCAGTTGAGGATTAGGTGCTGAGCTGATTTCATTTCATTATCCTCGGAGACGGGCTGCAAAGGGCTTGTAATGCTTCAAAAAAATTATTTAAAATACTCCGATGCAGAAAAACAACTCCCATTTATGGAATTCGAGAAAGCATGCAACACTGCAACTTCACTTGCTACCACACCAATATAAAACTCACCTCACCTTTGAACTTCCCACTAAGTACATACATAGCTGTAGTGTTGTAAAAAAAACTGATACAATTACAAGAACTACCTAAAATAAAGTCTAAAAGGCCAGCAACAAAAACAAGACAGCACATGATGAGAATACCAACAACGGTATCCCTGAAGCTGCTACAACTTTTAACATCACCACAAACATAACCCCTGCGGTCATCAACACTCCAACGTGCCAGATGCACGACGAGACTGCAACCCCAAGCCCGTTGCAACAATCGAAACCCAGTCACCCATTTGCGTCCACCCTATGACTACGCCGGTGCAACTCGAGTGGGTGTGAAGTGGAATAATTGTGCGTGCACATTAAGTACGCCATTACCGTTGTATGCACCTATGATTTTGTTGCATGCGACTCGTACTAGCAACACTTGCAGCGCTCATTCAAGCTGCAAGCGGAAACCGTAGCTTACAGAAACCGGCAGGCGACCTACCTCTTACCTCAGGCCCAAATTGACAATGAAAAAGAGTGGCTCATATATACACTAGGGCGGGTCGATTTAAAAATCGCTCATTGCTCTGTGAAAATCGTATTCTATTTGGGTTGAACTTTTTAGTTTATTTTCTATAACTCGCTTAAATTAATTTTTTCATTTATATATGTTCTGACTAAATACATTTTTTAAGAGAAAAAATAGATATTATTATAAATAAATAATAAATATTATTATAAATAAATAAAAATAAAGAAAAAACATAGCCATTTAGCTGATTTTTTCATGTAAAGGCCAAAAATGGTGATATTTTGAAATTGGGGGACATCAGAATTCGTTTTAGAGGTATGGTTCCTTCGGCAAAGTTTCTTATTTTGATCCCTAGAATACGATTTTCACGGAGCAATGAGCAATTTTTTTGCCTCCCCACAAATCGACCCGGCCTAATATACACACAGCCATAACTACGTACATACATCCGCGCATATACTTGTGCAATTGGAATTTTCACAGTTTTTGTTGAAGACATCGAACAGACAGGCAAATGAGTGAGCGGTGACATTTTCGACGTCTTTTAGCCACTCATTCATCCATTTGTGTTGCTTCTTCTAATTAATTTTTCCTTCATTAAAAAACAAACTCTATTCGCAAAAAGAAACGTGAAAAAAAAATGTCTTAGCTAGCATCAAACGAAATTCCTTAACAAAACTATTTCACAATTGACAAGTTTGCGATGAGATGAGGTTGCCGACGCTGTTGACAAGTTGACAATTCGAGTCAAGTGGCTTGGAAAGGAGTCGAGTTGAGCTTAGCAGCTATGTCGATGTAGGGTTGGTGTGGGTTAAGTATGCGGTGTGTGCTAAGTTGATGGTGTGTGTGTGCGATGAGACGCACGCGACTGTAGAAAGGATTCGGAGATCAGACAGGGATTTAAGGATGAGCTAATAGGTAACGAGTGACTGTGTAGGAATGAAGTGGAAGAAACGGGTGGGTATTAAGTGTCATAATAAAAATTTTTTCAATAAACTTGTACAGTGCAAAAAAAAATTGAGTTGGAAAATCAATTTCAATTGAGCATAAACTTCAGATAACTAAAGTAGATGGTAAGGTTTGTAATGCATAAATGAAATGTTTCATTCGCGGAGCTACTCAAAGTACTACAAGAGCAGTATAGACGGATGTTCCAATAAGTAACTGATGAAAGTAGTTACCGTTTGGACTGTCTACTTCACATGCATGGATTTGCTAAAATTACGGAAATGGCAGATGCGAACACAGGATTATAGTTCTGATGTTTCATCTGGAATAACAGCAATAGTAAAGCATTTAATTGATAGGTGTAGAATTAGTTTGATTACGTTAGCATCGGGACAGAAAGGCGACTCAACCAAGTCCCACACATTTTCAGTAGAGATCGCTAAACAACTCCCAGCCGCCAATTCTTCGGACAACCAACCCTATTGAGAACTTGCCTGAGGGGGCGGCAGTGGCGTAAAACAAAGGCGGGAAATGGTTTTAAGCTCACTAATATTACATAAGTTTAGGTGAAATCGCTTAATCGGTTACTGAAACATGCTTTATCATCATAAGTAGCCATTTTGCAAAAGGTTTACAAAAATAAATTGGTTAGTTATTATCCTCATATTCACAGTTTGTCTAGTAGAAGCGTGGCGGACAAATTACAACATAAAGTTTGATTATAAAAAAAATACCAGTCTAACGGTTAGACGCGATAGAAGAGAAACCTTCCGTAAAACAAACTGAGAGAGAATGAGACGAAAGCAGCATTAGGAGCAGGATAATTATAGGTTCGTTATAATATTGCTATAAAGTTCATATTTTATTTTCTTCATTTTATTATTATTCATCCTCAATGTTTTCAATTTCAACAAATGATTTCGATGTTGTCAACATACCTTTGAAATACCGCGTCAATTGTTGTTTTTGATCGTGTTGTCGATTCAGTGCGATTGTTACACATTTTTAAATTTAATGTTGTATTGAGAAAGTCAATTAAAGGAACCGCTGTGTCCAATGCAAAATTTACATTAAAATCGCCACTTAAAATCATTGGAACTTTATCGTAATCTTTTCTAAGTATCCGCGATACTTCTGGTGTATACTTTATTAAATTTTCGTGAATGAATTCCGTGATGCTGTTTTTCCATTGCTCAATCTGGTTTCGCATGCACATATTTCTCCCACTTTAGAGAGCTGAACAGACAATGATTCTAGTTGCTGTGCATTCAGATCTATCTGTGGAGTTACAATACGAGCACCGTCACTTTGATTGTGGTATATTGCAACACCGCCTGCAATTGCGGTAAATATTTAAAAATGAAAATATTTACGAAGATAAAAATACGGACGCAATACAGCACACGTGGTTGCTATTATGAGCGTCGTAACGCGTATATTACACAGACGTACTAACATACACACAAACATTCGTAGGACGCTTGGTCTAAGCAAGTATTAGGTAGTGTAGTATAGGTATACATAATGCCTTCTCGCTCACCGTGGCTCCGTAATACGCAGGAGCGCACACATACGTACTAGCATACATACAAACATACATACGTATGACGCTTGAACTAAACACCAAAGCAAGTAATAGACAGTGTAGTATACATACTACAATTCTCACTATACTAGCGTGGCTCAGTAGTACGCAGCCACACACATATACGTATATCAACATATAACGCTTCGTAGTGTCGCTTTTTCGTTTCATCGAGTCTCAAATCACTCCCTACGATTCTAAAGAAGTTTTCACTTCAAAAAATTTAAATGCTGCAATTTGCTAGTTTTGTGAGAAATTTAGGAAGTCTAACTCGTTTTTATAAAAAGATTTCTACGTATGAAAAACGATTTGAAGCAGTGTTCCTATGTATTCGTACATGCATCTGCAGCAAAATATTTGAAGAAGTCGACGACGTTCATGAACGTTGATGACTACGTCGAGCGAAGTCAAAAAAACCGAAAAACGTCTGCTGCAAGGTTGTTTGGAAGAACTAGCCAACCGTAGGTTTCCCAGAACACAACGATCCCAAGCATAGAAGTCGAAGGTGTGTAGAGTGGAAACAACAAAATGGGTTAATAATGTTGGATTGGTCTTCACAGTCGCTTAATGTCAATGCTATTGAACATTTTTGAGCTATAAATAAGAACAAACTCAAAGGAAAACAACAGTGGACGGTCAAGCAAGTATAAAGGCGAATACGGCCGATTTGGAGTCGATTACCTTCACAGCTTGGGCAGAATTTAAAACATTGGGCAGAATTTAAAACATCGGAGACTCGGAGACTTGAATATATTGAGGATAATAAATATTATAAGTCCATACAATGCAGTTTGTTAAAATGGAGTTAGTCAAATAGTTGCTAAGTTGTGGCGGTCACGCTTTTATAAGACAGACTGTATGTACGAATTTTTAGCAAATGTGGCTCCTGTAGTTACATAAATAGCAGAATTTTAATTTTCAAGAAATTTACCCTTATTTCTCTCAATGCGTAGAGGAAATATTAAGTAGTTTTTTATGTAATATTCTTATCATGTAAGTTCTAAAAAACATACAAATTGGACTTTTAATCAAGGCAGCCGGTTATGCAACATATTTCATGGTAGCAAACAAAATCGATATATGTTACAAGACAAAAATAGGAATTCTTTTCTGATGTCTCCATTAGAATAAACAAAACCAATTAAAGGGGTGAATAGCAGTTACCAGAGAAGTAAGCTGTTTTGTTTGTTGTTATTGTTGAAAGCTTCAGCAAGTTAGGCAGATGATTGATGAAGTGACAGTAGATTACACAGAAGGAACACCTTCGCATACTAATAGAGATACCACCAAAGGAAGAAGCCTTTTAGTAATGGGAAATAATAATCATATACAAAATTTTATTAAATAAGACAAATCCTTTTCAAAAGAATTCCAAATTGTTTAATCGGATATGAAAGAGTTCTTATTTGATATCACCCATATAATTTCATAAGCGCCATCTGTTTCAATCAGTCGTTACTGGACAGCACTACAAAGCTATAACATAAAATTTTGATTCAGTTTTTAAAACTTTGAAAGAATGCGTTATCACCATTAATAACTATCCAGTAAGTACTGGAGCATAACTGGAAAAAAGTTATAATTTTTTTGTTAGCTCACAGGTCAATGGTTCGATACCTGCTACAGGCAATATACAAGGATGATAGTTTACCAGGTTTGGCCTTCAGGTATGGTGCAAAATGAAATTTAGCGAGTGACGAACTCGACTGCCATGTCACCGGGGGTTTTGCAATATAATTCTGCCTGCTCATTTTACACGTATTCAGAGACTCGGTTAATCTGTTGTTGTTCAGATGGCAACGAAGCAACACGAGCGAAGACTGTGTTGATTCTTTGCGTATATCGCCAACACAATCACAGGTTTTTCGTGAACAAACCGTTGTCATGCACACAGTTACGTCAGCCAATCAGCTGATTCTTTCAAATTCACTGAGTGCGGGTTAACGGTATGATATTCGCCACACCTCCTGAATTTCTTTACCATGGGAAATAACACTCAAAGACAATTATACATACAAACAAGGGTGAATTTTTGCATGTAGTTTTGTAAAATGGAATTTTTTGAGAAATGTTGAGTAAAAGGGCAAACAAGAAAAGCTGAAGGGAAGTTATTTTAAGTTCTTCAAAGTTGTTCAGTCCACATAGTTATTACTACTTATCCGCATATTATAAGCAAGTGAAGCTTTCCCAACTCGCAAACTAAAAAGAAAAGGTTCCAAACAGCTTATTTCTCTGATATTTTTATTCAGAGCTTTCAAAAAAAAACTGCGCAAGCTTTTGATCTGCTCTTTTCGCACAGTGCAGCTAAGGTAAGGAATAATTTTGGTATTGCTTTGCAACGGACGCAACAGTGCGCTCGCTGGAAATGACAAGCTACTCAAAGAAAAACAAAAAAAGCCCTTTTAAATATTTAACTTAATTTTATATGATACGCATATTTAAGCACATAACGGGACTGGCGGTATAAGAAGGCATAGTTTTTATGGTGGTTGTCTCTATTTGCCAGTGACAACTATTTTCGAAAGAAACACACACACACCAATTCATACATTCTTACATATGTATTTGTAGATATTAAAATGGCGCGACGAAAGAAAGCGCTGGAACAAATTGCTTGTAAAGAAGTACGCAAGAGGACAGAAGTGCGAGAGGCATACATGTATTGTGCGTTTGGTAGTGCAACAGAGTGTAACAAGCACACCCGCTGGGTGCAGATAAAGGATAACAACATCAGTGATGCACAGCGGCGAGCGACGTAAGACTTGCGACTGATTGACTCGCTGACAACTATTTATATGGCGGATCAGCAAGTGACTTGAAGAAGTGTATGCATACAGACATAATTACACACACACACACATTTTCAAGGAACGAAGAAGAACAAGGCTTTGCCGATTTAAGGCAGTCAACTGAGCATAGTGACGCTTAAACGCGATTTTCTTAAGACTTTCCTTTCCCTTTTTTTTTGTTTTTATGGTTTCCTACTCCGGATTGTGTTTCTCTTGTTTTCTGAGTTCTTCCAAGTTTTTTTATTCTACTTTTTCTTTGCGCTTATTATAAATTTTCTTAGTCATTTGTGTTTCTTCACTTTATTTTACTGGCTGACAGCGGCGTGTAATTAAAAGAAAAAGCTAACGACGAGGCTTATTAACCATTGAATGGCAGCAAATCTGTGAAGGAGTTGGCAATTGAGGAGAACTGAAAACGCCAACTGTGGTCGACGGAGGCAGTGAAGAGGTTAAGTGGTGATGTTCATGGGTGGGTGTGAGCGTGGCAGCTTTTCATTGATTGCTTATACGAAGAGCTTAGCTTATAAGTGGAAAACATTTTGTGAGGACTATGAATAAGTTCGTGCGGTTTTACAACAGATGGCGTAACTTGATTATTATTCCATCGATCCACATTTCCAAACATTCATTGGAGAGCTACTGTCGTAAGGCACAAACGTCAGTATAAGTTTTTTATTTGAAGCGTAAACAACAATATTTTTACCACACTTGAAAATGTCGAATTTCGTGCCAAATAATGTGTTTTTGCGGGGAATTTCTTAATATGAAGAAAAAAGCAGCCGAAAGTCATCGTATCTTGGTGGAAGTTTATGGTGAGCATGCTCTAGCTGAGCGAACGTGCCAGAAGTGGTTTGCACGCTTTAAAAGTGGTGATTTTGGCTTGGAAGACGAAGAACGCGAGGGTGCGCCGCCAAAGTTCATGGATACCGAATTGGAGGAATTGCTCGATCAAGATCCGGCTCAAACGCAAGAAGAGGTTGCAAAAACTTTGGGAGTTGATCAATCAACCATTTCCAAACGTTTAAAAGCCATGGGAATGATCCGAAAGGTAGGCCATTGGGTGCCGTATGAATTGAAGCCAAGAGACGTTGAACGCCGTTTTATGGCATGCGAACAACTGCTTCAACGGCACAAAAGAAAGGATTTTTTGCATCGAATTGTGACTGGCGATGAAAATTGGGTCCATTACGACAATCCAAAACGTCGGGCAACGTATGGATACCCTGGCCATGCTTCAACATCGACGTCGGCGCAGAATATTCATGGCCTGAAGGTTATGCTGTGTATCTGGTGGGACCAGCTGGGTGTTGTGTATTATGAGCTACTGAAACCGAATGAAACGATTACGGGGGATGTCTACCGACAACAATTGATGCGTTTGAGCCGAGCACTGCGAGAAAAACGGCCGCAATACGCCGATAGACACGACAAAGTTATTTTGCAACATGACAATGCTCGGCCACATGTTGCACAAGTGGTCAAAACATACTTAGAAACGCTCAAATGGGATGTCCTACCCCACCCGCCGTATGGTCCAGACCTTGCGCCATCCGATTACTATCTCTTCCGATCGATGCAACATGGCCTGGCTGACCAGCACTTCCGTAATTACGATGAAGTCAAAAAATGGATCGATTCGTGGATTGCGGCAAAACCGACCGAATTTTTCACAAAGGGAATCCGTGAATTGCCAGAAAGATGGGAAAAAGTAGTAGTAAGCGATGGACAATACTTTGAATATTAAATTTGTAACCATTTTACGTCAATAAAGTTTCAAATTTCGAAAAAAACCGCACGAACTTATTCATAGTCCTATTATATATATATAATTGGCGCGTACACCCTTTTTGGGTGTTTGGCCGAGCTTTTCCTCCTATTTGTGGTGTGCGTCTTGATGTTGTTCCACAGATGGAAGGACCCACAGGTTCAAGTCGACTCCGAACGGCATACATTTTTATGAGGAGCTTTTCCATGGTAGAAATACACTCGGAGGTTTGCCATTGCCTGCCAAGGGGCGACCGCTATTAGAAAAATGTTTTTCTTAATCTCGTGTTTTCACCGAGATTCGAACCAACGTTCTCTCTGTGAATTCCAATAAAGATTATTTTGAATTAACCGAAATCCTTAAGAAATTTCATAGAAATACATTTTTTACAGGCCATGAAAGCAGATATAGTTCGATTGCATTTATCTGGAATAAAATTCAGTAAATATCATAGAAGAAATTATTTATAAGAAATTTATGAGATCGCAATGCAAACTTGCAGAACTTAAAAACAAAAAAACATGTGCATTTGGCTTTTTTGTGACATTTTCTTCAACTTCTCACTCACTTAAAATAAGGCTAAAATTTATTGCTTTTATAGGCTTTGAAGCTGTGACCAAAAAAAACCCAATTTTTTTTTTCAAATAATATTTACCAGTGCCACCAACGTTTTGAAAATTACCATTGGCTTTCCAAGGCTTTTTTTTTAATATATACTCTTCCAGCATTGCAATAACATTAAGTTAGCAAGCTATAATTAGATATACCTACTTATAAATAAATGAAAAGACGATGCCGAATATCACAGATCGCTAAAAGGCCGAATTCCGCGAGATTTATTGACCCGTAATGCTTTCGAACTTGTTACCACAGAGGGCATGAAACAACAAAGAGGCTGAACAGGTTTTTTCTACCATTCGAAGGCTGTATAAAGTTATAAGACCCTCCACTTGTCGGACAGCATAAAGATGGGAAACAGAGTACACGTTGTTGAGGAATGCCGCACGGCATGTTGCTGAAATAGATACTCGCAGAGAGCCACAATGTCACCGTACATAAGGCGAGCTGAGAGGCTTTTTGTTGTCGAGTGATTCGAGTGGTGGATACGATCTCAGTAGCCATTTTTATTTTGATAAATACTGCCAAGTACACCATATAAGAGTGGAAGCTGGATCAATAGCCGATACAGAAACTGTAGCTCCTAAATACCAATTAATCCGATGTTCCCATATATCTCGGCTGGGCAAGCAGGTTACTATATCATTAAAGGTTGAAGATCAATCATAATTCATCATCATCAATAATCAATCATAATAATAGGACAATGCTATTGGGCTGGCCTCGGTAGTCTAGCGTAAGTGCAGTAGCCTGCCATCCCAGAGGTTGTGGGTTCGAATCCTATGTAATGCACGGTCCTTGAACTTTTCCAAATTTACCTACTTTCCCCTGTTTTTTTAAACAAAACAACTTATAGAATTTAAAAGGAGCACGGATGTTGAGGACAGTAGTTACCAAATGGCTATTAAAAAAGCGCTGGACGGTGTAGCATCGGTGAACCTGAAGACGCATACAATCACAATCCAATGTTAAGGTCTTTTCACTTACCTGAACACGGAGGAGAAACTACTTGAAGCGATTACTCAGCAGGCACAGGTCAAAAATCTAAAGAAGTCGGCGATACGAATCACACGCACCGTTCCAGGAGGTATACAGCCAATGTATTTATCGCTGCGTGCAGATGATGCCAAAAAGGCATCCGCGAGTAAAGAACCCGATCGCACAAAAGTGTGCAGAAGATGTGCCAAAGAAGGTTACCAAGCATCAAGCAAAGTGCCCGCGCTACTAAGAGGCGGTGCGTCTTAGAAAAACATGAAAGTTCTTCAACTTAACGCAAACCATGGCCAAGCACCTTAGGACCTGCTATGGCAGACTGTAGCGGAACAAAAAATTGGCATAGTTCTACTTTCTGAACCATTTGAAAGCATTGACACCCACAATTGGATTGCTGATAGTAATATTGGATCTGCGAAACCGCTGGTGGGCAATAAAACTTCTCAGTGTAAAATGGCGACATTTACATGGATAAAAACGGCGATGTGTTCTATGTCAGTTGCTACGCACCACCACGATGGGCTCTACAGGAGTTCGAGCAAATAATGGTGGAGCTGGAACTCGAATTAAGGGGAAAGAGGCCGATTCTGCTAGTAGGAGACTTCAACACATGGTCAAGAACTTGGGGCACTACAAATACCAATCAGAGGGGTCGGCTGGTTGGGAACACCGTTGCAGCGCTGGACCTTTTTCTTCTGAACACTCTTGGCGTATATACGTACGACTGCAAAAAGGGAAACTCCATCATTGATCTTGTCTTTGCGGACCGGCTAACTGCGAATACAACCATCTGAACGGTAGATTACGGCATTCATTCACATAGCGACCATCTGGCCATTACGATACAAACGTTCAGCGTAGTACGTAGATACAAAACGGGTGTCCGCAAATGGAAAAAATAAGCTTTCAACACTGCAACTTTTCAAACTTAACTTAACTGGGAGTTTCAATGGTGTATCAGATTACCTCTAGTTTTTGGAAAAACGGTATAATTTCCGTGGAACCGCTGAGAGTTCATCAAGAACTCCGGCATCGTTACTTTTCCATGTTACAAAACCTAACAAAATTCGTATTTGAAATCTGTTTTTGCAACCTAGCAACCAATACAAGGCCACGCATTGAAATGTTATTGCGACATAATTTTAGATGAGCTACGAGTGAGAACTGAGAAAATATGAAAATAGAAACATTTGTATGCAAAAATGAAAAGTTGGGCTAATGAAAGCATTGGAAGAGAATGGTTAAAGAGTTGGTCGTAAAGAAGTATAATAAAATTTCAAAATTTCGTCAGCTTAACAACTGAACCTGTCAAATTCCGTGATACCGCTATTCGGGTAACGCGGTAAATGCAACTTAACTCCATACTCAAAAGTGCAACTTAAACTTCTTTATGCACAACTTTGACTAAAAGGACGGTCGGTACTCGAAGGTTAAGTGCATCCATCAAGAAAGCACTAATAGCAATTTATGTACTTTTCTCTATAAAAATATGAATACTCAAATAAGGACTCGTTAAGCTTGACCCGATCTTTTCAGTCACTAATGATGGCAACATTTTAACAATAGAGCAGCTTGCAACAAGCTTTTGTTAAAGAAATGGCAATGAAAAGAAAAAAAAAGCATTGCAGCAAATTCAATGTCTTCCACTGGAGGACAAGACGTCTCGCATGGAGGCGAACAAAAGCGCAACAATGGGTAAACGCTGGAAGGCAAAGGGAAATATTCCTACATGCAGGCTATTATGCATACATTCAAACAGACATACATACATACATATGTGTATACCAACGAGTACAGGTTAATGTAAGAAGTGGACATATTAAATCTCACCGATATAAGCTCGTATTAGCAATAGTTAGTTGCAGCTAAGAGAGATTTATGAACTCAATTGCAATTAACTCGGCTTTGACAGCCTGACGCCGAGCTTCCGTTGATGAGCTCTATGCGCTTTCCCCATTTCGACTAAATGTACAATATATGTATGAATTATTGCGAGCAGGTTTAGGGACGCTTACAAGGTTGTTCGGACCCTACAGGAGGTGCTGGAGTCATAGGGTCATATTGCAATATATTTGATATTACATTTTATGAAGGATATATGGGATATAATGCATCGATAAGTAAAGCCACAGAGAGTCTCAATAAAAGTGCTTGTTCGTTATTTTCAACGCATGGCAGAGAGGAATATTGTGTGTGGTATTGTTATTGAAATTTTGTACAAATTTGGACACATAACAAATGGCATCGAGGCTAAGAGGATGTGGAAGAAAACATATTACAGAAGATAAGATAAGACGTACGTCTCTACAAATGCTTGGTAGAGAGTCACAATTTTAATTGGTCAAGCAAAAATATTGCTGGCTGCGTGTAACGTCCAGTTTATTGTAAAATAAAAATCCAACGAAATATTATAGTTATACATCACGCATGGAAACGAAATCACTCAATGCCAGGGGACCGACTCCAGGTATTTCGGGATTGGTGCATACAGGGAGGTCCATAGAGTGTTTTTGTTTTTAATAATATGTTTATTTGACAGTTGAAGTCTTGACAGAAAGTCATAATCAAACCTCCGGGAAACGAACTGAAACGCCTTACGCTTGAACAACGTTGTAAAATATTGTGAACTTATTCCCACACTCAATGAGGAGCAGCCCAATAGTGCCCAAATTGAAAAGAAATGATTTGTTGATGATTTTTTGCGGAGGATCTGTGAAGGATCGATCTTATGTGAACAGTTCACTAATGAATCAGGGCTTTATGACGAATATTGAGCAAATTGTTCGTAGGATAGAGCCAAAAATCGTTACCAAGGTATTGAAAATCTAGGTTAACATCAATAAATTCGTGTGAAATAAATAATGCGAAATATGCTATGTGGACCACCCTGACAGTTATTTTTAAATAAAAGCTTTTCTAAACAAAAAACTAAAGATGGAAATGATAATACCTAAATAAAATAAAACAAAACGTATCCGAGAGTACTAATATTTGTATGATGTTTCGATGGGCAAAAAGTAAGGTGAATTTGGTTGTAAAATGAAAAATCTTTATTTATTCTTGTAAACCAATTTCATCCCCTTCAAAATAATCCCCTCTCGATGAAATACACTTATGCCAACGATTTTTCCAATCCCCGAAACATGCCAAATAGTCCATTTCCGGTATAGCCATCAGCACCTTTTTCGATTCACCTTTTATCTCCTCAATCGATTCGAAACGCGTTCCCCGGAGTGGTCTCTTGAGTTTTGGGAATAGCCAGAAGTCACACGGAGCCAAATCAGGCAAATACAATGGTTGCGGAACGATATGCGTGGAATTTTTGGCGAAATGGTCACGAAGAACGAGTGAAGTGTGAGACGGTGCATTATCGTGATGCAAAAACCAAGAGTTGTTGGCCCATAATTCCGGTCTTTTTAGACGAATTGCTTCACCTAAACGACGCATAACGCTCAAATAATATTCCTTATTAACAGTTTGGCCAGCTGGAACGAATTCATAGTGCACCACACCACGAAAATCGAAAAACGACTTTGACGTGCTCTTTTCGGTCTGGCCTCGCCTTTAGCACGATATTCGCTTGATGCTTGATTGGTCGGTTGTTTCAGGGTCGTAAGCATAAATCCAAGTCTCATCTCCCGTAATGATGCATTTGAGCTTGTCCTGATAGTCTGAAAGCATTGTTTCACACACATCAACGCGACGACTTTTTTCCAAGAAATTGAGAGTTTTCGGTACCAAACGAGATTTGACTTTTCGTAGGCCCAAATGGTCTTTCAAAATGGTTTTCACAGATTTTTCTGATATTCCGATCATATCAGTAAGGTCTTTAACAGTCAACCGACGATTTTTGAGCACTAACTATTTCACTTTATTGACGTGTTGGTCATCTGTTGACGTCGATGGTCGTCCGGAGCTCTCCAAGTCATCAACACGTTCTCGACCCTCTTTGAAGTCTTTGTACCACTTACAAGTATAAACATTTTTCTGCGACATGGTCGAATCACCAAACGCCTTCTGCAACATGCTAACGTTTCCGCAGCCGAAATTTCATTCCGCAAACAAAATTTGATGGCACTTCTCTGCTCAATCAAATCAGACATTGTAAAAATCGAAAAATGCACTCTTGGTCGTTTGGTAAACACAAGCGTAAATATATTACTGATAATGACATTCACATGAAAGTTCGCCCAGATGTTATTAACAGTGCTGCCAACTCATGAAAAAAATAACTAGAGCGAAATTTTAATCCCGCGAAGTTTGACAAATAAATTCACCTTACTTTTTGCCCCACTTTAGTTAGCTTAATATATTACATATACATATAGTAAGGAAGTTTCCGCACTATTAAATATGTTACTTATTTATTCGTTTGCGTTGTATGTAACCTTCTGCATGCATACGAATCGTAGTCAATTAACTGTGATTCTGACTGCTAAATTTCATATTAGAGTGTTTGTATATGTCAAAATAGTTTGGCGAGTGGCTGACTGACAAGGAAATGTTTACATTATTCATGTATGCGTATATTTGCCGCAAACAGTTCAGTTTTTGTTAGATGTTTGGCCGAGCTTTTACTCAAACTTTTGATGGTTCTATACCGACTAAGAACGGCAGCAGGTTCTTAAGAGAAGCTCTTTTCTTGATAGAAATACCGGTGGCACGGGCAGAAGTCGAAAAACGTTTTCTATCTTTTGATTTTGGTGTGCGTCGAGTCTAGGACCAATCTAATGGTAATTCAACACGAAGTTACGGTGGCCAGCATCAACAAAGACACATATTAGCTCGTACTTATTTCAATTTTATTTTTACTAAATCTTATTTCCTATTACTTTCCATTTGTTTTTAAAACAATTTAATTTTTTCCTTGCCGGTAGATTTCTCTTAACTTTTGTTTGTTTTTGCTAACCAACATTCAATTTGCACTTCAATTCCGTGAGCTTCTTCAAATGAAAAGCAATGACTTCCACAGTTTTTGTTGTGCATTGTACGGAAAGGCGTATGTAGTCAACTTCTTCTGCTCCTGCTCTTCTGCTCGTCCCTGTCCCCATAGCCTCTGACAAGCCGGGCGCGCGACAACTGCCAATATATCGATATACTTCACCACCAACAACATCCCCCCTGTCTCCTTCCAACGGAGTTGTTGTAGTTTTTGTTATTTTCACCTTGTCTGCGTAAATTAATTGATTTGATTGCTCACTTTTCGCCAGTGTGACGCATGCGCTAATATATGTATGCACATATGTAGTTGTTGGTAAGCAGAAAAAAATATCCTCGTATATTCACTCTCGCTCTCCCACTCGAACTGCGTTCTCCTCTCATTACGCTCGCATGCAATTATTCCAGTAGTGCGCTCTCACATTGGTTAGTGGGGCGAGCGCTCTTTCATAACTGCTTATGGCAGGCGTAACCCTTTCGGATCTGCTCTACTCTGTTACACAGTGGTGAGTTCCCTCAACTTGTTTTTACTTTTCCTTTTCTTTATTTGATTTTCCTACATCGCAAAACCCTCTTTTTGCTGTTGTTATTTTTATTTTAGTATATTCTTGCATTATCCTTTACTTGTACTTTGTTTTTCTTACTGCGTACGAATTCCCACACTCCTCTTTCGCTTCCAATACCAAGTTCAGTCACCACTTCTTTCTCTCTAAAATCAGGAAGGACTACAGTTGCTGCCTTTATGTGCATTTTCAAGTGTCAAACTTGTGTTTTTGAACTTTGGTCGCTTCTGCTTACAATACTTTTGCGGTTGTTTGTTATGTTATGTTGTTGCTATTGCTGCTGTCTAACTGTTCTTGCCACATATCATATGCGCTGGCTTTGTTGTTCCAAACAATATGCTCTGCTGATTTACTGTCTATGGCAATGCCGGTCCCAACTTGTTATATGTGTGTAAGTGCGTGTATGTATGTTTGTGTGTATGTTTTTGATTCGAAAAGCTCAAGCAACATTGCCTGCTCCACAATCCTTTCTTTTTATTCTTCCTCGCTTCTTCCTTGATAATTATGCTTGTTGTTGCAGCTGTTTTGCGAACCGCAAATAAAGTCAAAGGTGAACCTTGTCCACCCAAACCCAAAAGCTTATGCGGTGTAGCGACGTTATGTGGCTGTCGCTGGGCCGATGCTTCCGCCTGGCTGGCAAACAGTTGTAGTAACATGTATGGGCAGCTCTATGCACTCCTGCTGCTCACTTCATCGGCTTACCAACTATACTCAATGCTTCGTGCCTCAGGGGTAATTATTTTAAAGCTACCATAATTTTCAATGCTTAAAAAAACCGCTGGCATATTTTGTATACAACTCTTTAGTGTATGCAATTAAATAAATGACGTTGATGTTTTTGTTGCAGACTTTTAGAGTGCCTGCTTGGTGAATGTACTGCCGTAGCATAATTACAGAAATTTTATTTCCATATACAGTGATGGTTAAAAGTTAGCGCATTAAATTGTATTAAAAAAATAATTAAATGAACTGTTAAACAGTTTCTGTTCAAATGTAGTAGTTCACTTTGGAAGGTCCACACATCGCTTTCTCAGTTTGCGGAATCGCATTAACATTGTGCTTGATGAAACACTCCGCGTATAAGCTTCAAATTGGCAGGGAACCTTCCATTAAAGTCAATTACAGTAGATTCTGTTTTTATGCGGTTTTTTTTATGCGGTTTTGAAATAGTGCGGTTTTTTTTTTTTAATTAAAAATGCATGTCGACCTATCGGGAATTGTACATATAAACAAGATTCTAAACCAGCTAAGCAAAAACTCATCACAGATTACATCAAAAATGCTAACCCTGCAAGTATGATTTTACACCAAATCCTAAACGAATGCGCAACATGCGGGTATTGTCTGATTCTATTTCTGACGATGTAAATTTTTTTTTCGATTCTGACGTTTCTTAAATAAAGATATAATTTTCAATAATACAATTTTTTGTTTATTCGACTTTATTTAATTATTTCAGATTCATGCGGTCTATGGAGCGTATCTATAGTTATAATATGGGACTAGTACCCTTTTTTTATGCGATTTTATTACATTATTTCAGATTTATGCGGTTCTTAGCACTTTTGAAACTTATCTATAGTTTTACTATAGAACTGGTAGCTTTTTTTATGCTGTTTTTTTATGATGTTTCTTGCGGAACGTATCTACCGCATAAAAACAGAATCTACTGTAATGTTTCATCGTTCATTTCTAATGTACAAATTTTTATCGGAAATATCAAAACAAATGTAAAGTATTTCATAGCTGCTTACGATTTACGAGAAAATCCAAAATTCAATAGATGCTTACGGCTACGGTTATGGTTACGGCGTTATGGTGCGGCACCTATAATTCTTTACAGCGGTGCCCATAAGTTTGATCAGAAGAGCTGATTGCTATGGTTTTGTTTATGACTAAGATACAGCACCACTAAGCACTTGGTTGCATTGGTTGTTGGTTCAATACTTGTGGACAGATTTTATTACAATACGAGTACTTTCATCGACCCAAACATACGTATTGTGAAAATTAATCACTCAGTTACGTATGAGCCCAGCCTCATCAGTAAAAACAATGCCGAGTAGATAGGAGCAGATACCGATCTTGATCTACCGGTCTGGAGAATCTTTCTGTGTAAAATTGACAACGAATATTTTTTTCCAAATACAATCGCCACAATACCACATGAACTGACCTTGATAAAAATATTAAAGTGAAAACGGAGTAATAAAAACATGAAAGTTACAACAGTTACAGAGCTGAATAATAAAATTATTTGCTATTACTCCAAAACCATTCGTTTGTGTTCCCAGGTTTATGAAAACTTTTTTGCCTTTTTGATGCCTACTATTACCCCCTCAAATATTTTATATTGTTATAATCGCGAAGTGTCGCGAACCGACTGGTAACAATAGCGAACGAGAAGGCAAACCAAAAACATGAATTGATGGCGACAGCAGATAGCGAGAGAATGCACGCTTTCTGGGTCTACCGCTATATGAGTTAGACAATGAGTAAACTGCTGCTACAACAGAACTCGCCAGATTTAAAAATTACGATAGTTGTTAAGCGCATGTTTTGGGTGCCTCTCTGCCTAGCGCGAATTCCATGTCCCATACGTTTTTAAATAAATAAATAGTATTTACAGTAATGAATCCAACGTGAAATAGCAATTTCTGCGTTTACAAACAAAAACCAGTTCTTTTATATATTAAAAAAAAAATAGAATTTTCTTCAAAAGTGCAGCTTAAGGTGCCAAAACGTCACGCTGAAGCCTGTCCGCAGAAACACTCATAAAATAAAAACCAATATTTTAGTGAAGTATGATAATCAGTAGGTATAACTGTTATTGACATTTTGGTATTGTGCAACGTAGTAGAATTGAGAAATATAAAACACTTATTAAAAAAAAACAATTTAATGCTTATTAAAAAAAAACATTTTAATGATATTTCTTGTCCCCAGTTTTTTGCGTCACCGTGAAGCCTATCAATAAAATTGGATTATTTATATAAAAATCAAATGTCAAATTAGTTTTACTCTAGTAAAGGCAACATTTAACTTTGCTAACTTGATCCACTAAGGCAGAAATTAATCTCATGATTGAATTTTTGGGTTTTTCTACCTTGGAAGTAACAAACTTGTATTGGGAATAACAGAATCGTCACGGTGAAGCCTCCATATATTTTGCAATAAAATTAATAATTACTTATAATTATTCTTAAATAATGTGTAGTACTATTAGTCTAGTGAATAAATTGACTTCAACATAAAAAATTGAAAATCGCCGACAATTTGTTTAAAAAATCAGTATTACATGTGCGTCGCGGTGTTGCCTTTTCGTATTAAACCGTGTGCTTTATTCAAATAGTTACACGCGCAAGTTTAGTGAATTTGTGAAAACAAATAAAGACAAAAAAGTTATTAAAGCAATCAAAGCTAAGGTAAGTTTCTAATAAATTAGAGAGAGAGAGAAAGAGCGAGAGAGGAAGAGAAGGAGACAGGAATAATTTCAAAAGAAATACAACAGTATAAAATTTGTGTAACCAAAATTCGATTTTATTAACTGTATATGCATTATGCTATCATCTGTTGGTGATTCAATTGGTAATACTGATATAATTGGTTTATGATAGCTGAAATATGAAATATATGTACGTGATTCAATATTTTCTAGATAACGTGTGAAAATTGCATCTAGTGTAGTTCCGGATTTTGTTGTTGATTCTTTAGGGTTATTGTTTATCTGCAAACCGAATGTTTCTCGAAGAAATTGAATCAACGGCAACGAATCATTGGATCCGAAATTTACGTTGAAATCTCCCCCGAGAATCAATGGAATTTTGTCTTCGCCTCTTCCAAGTGAATTTGCACCTGCGTGGCTGTAAACCAGTAGTGAGCGGTGAACGAAATATATTATGTCATCAAGATTTTGGTTCGGTGAGTTATAGATGGCTGCTATGACAATAGTTTTTCCATTCAGCGTTTGACATTCTGCAATGAAAACAACGCCAACTGGTGTGACTGTTGATGAATATGACCGAGACTGCCTTGCAGTCATTTCCATGTTTGGTGTGACGATATTTACGCTATCATCTTGATTGTGGTAGATTTCCACACCGCCAGCCCTAACATTTAGTCGTTTATATTTGATGACACAATTGAAATTTGGTATACTTATATCCTCGTTATCGTTTAACCAAGTTTCGGACAAAAGTACTATACTCGATTTGCGGATGACAGAGTCTGTTAAATCTGCGGAATGTGCTGGTAGGCTCTGACAATTAAGAGTATATACAGATAGCCCTCTTCTCTGAGTCATGAAATCGATTATTTGTTTATCCACAGCTTCCAGTCTATTTAACGATAGTCTCCGGAATTCATCTTGTAAATGAGACATACTGACTGATTCTCGTCAACCATGGCAGAATCTAAAATCATTTACGTTCGTTATAATCCACAAGCCACAACTTCAGAATACGTGCTTCCCTGAGACTTGTGAATGGTCGTCGCACAAGCACAAACTAATGGTAAATGTGATCGTTTAGCGTTAATCGTTTTGTTGTTGTTAAGCGGGACTGTCGCGTAACCTTATGATGTATAGCTCTCCTTCTCCTTCTCTCTACGTTGTATCTTTTTTTCTCTCTCGCGTAACGAAATCTCTAAACGTTACATTTTTTCCAATTCACTCTCCATTCTCGCACAAATATCAGACCGCCGCTAAAGAAGTTTCACTTCAAAAAAAAATTATAAACATTTTGTCCGACCCACTAATAATAATATGAACTGAATTCTGCGCTACGCGGACAATCACCCATATAAGCCGAGGTGCATATGAAGTGTTGGAAATAAAGTAAAGCAAGTGTGTTGGTATTAATTTGTGTGTTTTATTCGACAATCTAGTGATCGAACTCAGAGAGTTATGGTAAGAGATTTATTCGAATTTTATCGTAAGAAAATTTGTAACAATATTATTTTTTTAGACTCTGTATGGACTTTCACTACATTCATTAAAAAAATAGTATTTATTGTATTTCATTAATTTTCTTGAGAGTTTTAAATTATTGTGATATTTTTTCGAAAACATTTACACACCACTGTATGCAGGTAGATATTATATTCCATTGTTTGCTAATAAAGATTTTATTTATTCATTTATATGTGTACATGTGAAATGACCTGTTTTTAAGTCTAGTCATATACAAAACTTATGTTTCAGAACAATTTTAGGAATTATGGGATGTTAAACTGTTCAAATTTCAACAGTTTAACATCTTAATTAAGGTATTTCTGAGTACACACTACAGTTACACAACTATACGCAATCTCCACTCTTCATGTGCGAGGTACGATAGTCATTACCTGTGAGGGTCACGGCAATAATAGAAATTGCTTTAGTGGGGCTACTACAGCATATTCGGTTTTAGCGCCCATTAAAGCCTTTCAGCATATTTCCTTTAGGAGGTGTGGCTGTAAACGGGCAGCAAAATTGTAGACGCTATATAAATTTGCACACACAAACTCAATCCCACAGAGTGGCATTGTGAGTCATATTTTGGACCTTTCACGTAAACACCTTTTCAAGTTAAAGTAAATAGTATGCGGCGCATGAGACCTACTTTGCTATAACTGCTATGGTAAGTAGAAAGAACTACTATTTGAATGATGATGATTGAAGTTCTCGGTAATGCTGGCATCATCGCCACACCAAGTCTTGTTTTAGACTGCGCACGGTATAAAAACTAACAGACCATGCGACGTGTGCAGTACCCGCAATGTAAAGGAGCGCAAATTTGATTTCTGATTTCTGGATTTCTGGAAACTGGGCGCCCGCCGTAGCCGAATGGGTTGGTGCGTGATTACCATTCGGAATTCACAGAGAGAATGTTGGTTCGAATCTCGGTGAAACCAAAATTAATAAAAACATTTTTCTAATAGCGGTCGCCCCTCGGCAGCCAATGGCAAACCTCCGAGTGTATTTCTGTCATGAAAAAGCTCCTCATAAAAAAAATACCTGCCGTTCGGAGTCGGCTTGAAACTGTAGGTCCCTCCATTTGTGGAACAACATCAAGACGCACACCACAAATAGGAGGAGGAGCTCGGCTAAACACCCAGAAAGGGTGTACGCGCCAATTATATATATATATATAACTGCATCGGGTCACACTAAGTATACTGAAACTTAAAAGTGAAAAGTCAAAGTAGGGAGCCAAAAAAATGTGTGCCGTTTCTGAACTCTGTACAGCTTAGCGCGTTTACCAATTACGGTTCCATCAGGTATTATTAGCTCGAAATAAATGCTGTTGATTCCAGCAAGTCGCATGTCCACATTTATTAATTTTTTATAAGTCCCTAACTTGCGGTGACTTCTCTGACACTCGGATTTAGTACACCTATTTTACAGTTCGTAATACAAATTATATTGGGAATATTATTGAACAGAAACTTATTTTTCCTTAAAGGATTACAGCTAACATGGCTTCCGTCACCAATTGTCAGTTTCTTAAGAATTTTGTACACCTGCTTTCATTGCTGGGCTGTCAGTTTCGGGTTAACTATAAAGCCAAAGAGGCAGTTGCCTCAGAGTATCACACACGTAAAAAAATGACTTTTTGATGGTCTAAAAGTGTGGTTTCTAAAAGCCATAACTCCTGTGTCAGATGTGCATGTGTGCGTTTTCTTTACGACAGTAATAACTTTTATTTATAAAAAAAAAAACAATTGTTTCTTCATACAAACTTAGCCTCTAATTTTAATTAATCTATTTTCAATCTCTTAAACTACTCTATTTATCTACGGCTCTTAAGCAAAAAAGCTCTTCTATTGCTTCATTCATACCTAAAAGCAAAAACAAAATTTTTAAGTGAATCAGTACAAATGAATTCACTTTTTGATCAGTTATTGAGATCCAAAATGTGTACTTTATGTATTTTAATGTTGAAAACGAAGGGCATACTACTGTGGGCAAAAAGTAAGGTGAATTTATTTGTCAAACTTCGCGGGATTAAAATTTCGGTCTAGTTATTTTTTTCATGAGTTGACAGCACTGTTAATAACATCTGGGCCAACTTTCATGTGAATGTCATTATCAGTAATATATTTACGCTTGTGTTTACCAAACGACCAAGAGTGCATTTTTCGATTTTTACAATGTCTGATTTGATTGAGCAGAGAAGTGCCATCAAATTTTGTTTGCGGAATGAAATTTCGCCTGCGGAAACGTTTAGCATGTTGCAGAAGGCATTTGGTGACTCGACCATGTCGCAGAAAAATATTTATAAGTGGTACAGACTTCAAAGAGGGTCGAGAACGTGTTGATGACTTGGAGCGCTCGTCAATAAAGTGAAGGAGTTAGTGCTCAAAAATCGTCGGTTGACTGTTAAAGACCTTGCTGATATGATCGGAATATCAGAAGGATCTGTGAAAACCATTTTAAAAGACCATTTGGGCCTACGAAAAGTCAAGTCTCGTTTGGTACCGAAAACTCTCAATTTCTTGGAAAAAAGTCGTCGCGTTGATGTGTGTGAAACAATGCTTTCAGACTATCAGGACAAGCTCAAATGCATCATTACGGGAGATGAGACTTGGACTTATGCTTACGACCCTGAAACAACTGACCAATCAAACGAATATTGTGCTAAAGGCGAGGCCAGACCGAAAAGACCACGTCAAAGTCGTTCAAAAATGAAGGTCATGATGACAGTTTTTTTCGATTTTCGTGGTGTGGTGCACTGTGAATTCCTTCCACCTGGCCAAATTGTTAATAAGGAATATTATTTGAGCGTTATGCGTCGTTTACGTGAAGCAATTCGTCTAAAAAGACCAGAATTATGGGCCAACAACTCTTGGTTTTCGCATCACGATAATGCACCGTCTCACACTGCACTCGTTCTTCGTGACCATTTCGCCAAAAATTCCACGCATATCGTTCCGCAACCACCGTATTCACCTGATTTGGCTCCGTGTGACTTCTGGCTATCGAGTCGATTGAGGAGATAAAAGCTGAATCGAAGAAGGTGCTATACCGGAAATGGACTATTTGGCATGTTTCGGGGATTGGAAAACTCGTTGGCATAAGTGTACCTATTTCATAGAGAGGGGATTATTTTGAAGGGGATGAAATTGATTTACAAGAATAAATAAAGATTTTTCATTTTACAACTAAATTCACCTTACTTTTTGCCCACAGAGTATTAGTAAAAAACAACGTTGCAAAAATGCTTAGGCTTAACTCAGTATTCGAGAAAATCGTTTACAATTGGTTTTGAGCATAAACATTTCCCATACATGTACGGGGAATGCTGCAGGAGTGACAGTCTTGGTGGGATATAAATCCGGGTCTTTCGTGTAACGTTTAACCGACTGTTTTGGGAATGGTTTGCAATTGATTTTTATAGATTCTTGAATAAATTGAGGCGTGAAAAACATTAGCATGATGAATCAAAAACTGGCCGGAAAATTGTGTCCATATTATTTAGCATGACTGCCGATCGAGTTCAAGGGATTCTCTTCGGCATCTGTTTTTAAATAAGCAGTTTCTGCATCATCAAAAAGGTCGCCAAATCGAGTTTGAAATTCTTCACAGTGCTGTACAATGCTTTGAAACCTCTGTAGAAAAAGGGATTTATTGAATGACTAAAACAGTTCAAAAAAGTCAAAATTTTCCTGTGAAAATCTTCCTTAGGACATCAAGAAACATTAACTCGGCTTTGCAATGTATGCAGATTCCTCGAAGACTTTTCAATAATTCAATTTTAATTTCCAAACTGTTTAGTTTTGATTTTCACTCTATATCCTTAAAATGGATAAAGTCGTACCTCTCCCGCTTAAATGCGTGGGTATTATTTAGAGTCCTTTGCTTTTCATAATTTTTGTTAATGAAACTGAATGTTTTTGCTTGTCTGCATTTATTTTCTATGCAGACGATTTGAAAATTTATCAAACGAATGCTAGAAATCCAGTTTCATAAATTCACACGCATATTCAGAATATAAACCTATTCCGAATACGTCGACCACAGCATGACCTAGCGGACTCAAACCAATTCATAAACCTTCCCAGGTATGAACACACAACTCAGCAAAACTGGATTTATTGTATAGAAATGCTTGAAACTATAACTAAAATCTTAACATTTCGATATAAGCAGATATTTCGCTGATAGTTCAGCTGGTGTCAAAAGATTTGGCACTCATAGCCGGACTTTAAAATAGAACATCAAGAATTTTTAGTCATCAACTTCAAAGTCATCAACTTGATTTAGAAAGCGATTGAACTTTCTGCCAAACCATATTCCAGCATTTGTCGCTTTAAATACTTCAAGAGAGTTTTGCATAATGACCCACAGAATTTTGTACTGAACGAAATATTAAATTTAAAAAAAGGATTTGCAATGCCCTTTTAATGCTTTACTGTCAGCTATCACAGTAGGCTATCGCTCTCCATAGTCCGTATGAATGTAGTTTACTATGGATTTTTCAATGATTGCTCTTTTCGTTTTCCTTCCACTTTTCGAGTACTCACCTTTTTCCTGCAACTGTTGCCGCTTAACATCGCCTTTAAGTACCTCCGCTGTGTGAACCAATTCATTGAGTTGTGGCTTTTTCATTTTCAATTCACGTAAAACTTTCTGCAAAAAAAAGGTACAAAATATGAAAAGCGTTTAAAATATAATATAGTTCCATTAATGTGTATGTATGTATGCTTATGCACATAAGTATATGGATGTACATTTGTGCTGCCATTATAATGTAAAACTCATAAAATCAAATTGTACTGAAACTAGGCAAAATACTCGTATGAGTAGCAGTCAGAAAGTACGATATCAGCACTCCAGGCCACACATGCAATATTTTATTGTCACTGGTTTTTTGCGCAGAAAAGTAGTACAATTCCTGCGTATTTAACATGCATGCACATCCATATGTACAGGGTGGGCCATGTAAAATTTGCTTTTTGAATCGGCTATAAAAAACAAACTAATCAATACTTTTTCAAACTTTTTTTTTATTTTGAAGATTGAACATTGTCATTTATGAATGAAAAATAACATCGTTCAAATGACTGCGACGACTTGCTTTACAGTAGGCCATTCGATCAACCCAATTTTAAAGCACATTTTCGATTGTTTGGGCTCCAATTTCATGAATGGTAACTTCGATTTCGTGTTTTAAAGCATCAATCGTCTCTGGATGGTTCGCATAGCATTTGTCCTTAACGGCTTCCCACAAAAAATAGGCCAACGGGCTTAAATCACAGCTCCGAGGCGGCCAATTGATATCGAAATTTCGACTGATTATTCGGTTTTCAAAAACGGTAGCCAAAAGTTCGAATGTAACTTTGGCAGTGTGACAAGTTGCACCGTCCTGTTGAAACTAAATGTCGTCCATGTCATCCTCTTCAATTTTTGGAAACAACTCGTTGAGCATGTCACGGTAACGCTCGCCATTCACTGTAACCGCGGCTCCTCGCTCATTTTCGAAAAAAAATGGCCCGATGATGCCGCCAGACCAAAAACCGCACCAAACAGTGACTCGTTGTGGATGCATTTGCTTCTCTACAGTAACGTGTGGATTTTCTGAGCCCCAAATCCGACAATTTTGCTTATTGACGTAGCCACCGATGTGAAAATCAGAAAAGAAGAAGAAGACTCACCACTTTGGAAATAGGTTTTCAATATTTCCTAATTTTGTTCACGCTATACGCCCCATTTCGTAAATGTCAAACCTTTAAGTAAATTGTGAACATATTTGTCATGTCATTTGTGTTACCATTCTCAAAAAAATAGGTGGTTCAAAAAGCAAACGCTATATGGCCCACCCTGTACGTCCAATATAAGAAAGTCCTCCTACAGTGACCGATTTCGATTTTTAGTGCTGCACTGTGTTTCAAATGTACAGCCATGGACAGATAAATAGCACAACGTGAACCTTATATGTTAAGTTAAGTTAAGTTTTTAGTACGTACTCTGCTTTGCTCAAATAAGCAGAAAAACCACTCCTCTCAAAAAGACATATCAAACACCGGTTTGCCTTTGCAAAAACCCACAAAGACAAATCTATTCAGTTTTTGAAAAACGTACTTTGGACCGACGAAACCAAAATAAATAGGATGGAAGCAGTTGGGAAAACTATTGTTCGTCGTCCAAAAAATCAAGCGCTAGGTAAATCCTAGATTCACAAAAGAGACGATTAAACACGTCGGCGGAAGCATCATGGTTTGGGGAGCTTTCTCCCGGCATGGTGTTCAGCCGATTGTTGGCATGGTTGGTAAAATGGATAGATTCCAGTACCTGGATATACTCCAGAATAAAATTTAGCAATTTGTGTTTGAGTTTATGCCATTACATTGGACATTTATGCAGGACAATGATCCAAAGCATACTGCACAGACAGTGAAGCAATGGCTCAGAAGATAAAAAATGAATGTACTGGATTACCCGGCGCAGAGCCCTGATCTCAATCCAATAGAAAATTTGTGGGATGACGTTAAGGTCAAAATCGCTAAAATTTTTTTTAAAAATTTTGAAGATTTGTGGGCCGCAGTTGAGGAGGCTTAGTACTCGATTACAAATGAAAGAAGCCACAAGCTTGTAGAAAGCATGGAGCGACAGTTTGTAGAAGTAATCAAAAAAGGTGGATATAGCACAAAATATATACTAATCTGGTAAAACAATATTATTACTTAACCAACTGATTTGTTTACTATTTTTGATTTTATTTGGAATTTTTTAGGATGCGCTATTTATGTGTACAGAATAGTTCATGAGTTATCAACGTTCTCGTAAATTAAATCGGAACTGAAATTTTTTTTGGACCATTTTTTTGTTTTAAAGTGGAAGTAAATGAGATTTTTATTTTTTATGTTGCTTTTTTCAAAATAAAAAATAATTATTTAAAAACATATTCCACTCTTTGCTCTCAAAGTCTAAATGTGTTATTTATATGACCACGGCTGTATGTGTTTGCATGCCAAGCGCTCTCCCGCAGTGAAAAGCCTTGCTTTCGAGGTCCTGAAGAGATATTTTGATGGAAAAAGTCACACTAGTTCGAGGCTGATTACAACTGTACTTGCAAAAGCAGAAGTGTATGAAGGCCAATTTTCATCAAAATTTTTATCTTTTTACTTAGCATTTTAAGAAACATTTTGGGTATTCAGTTTTATGGATCATTGAATTTTGCTATAATAAAGTGTAAGTTTCAAGTAAGTCAGAAATCACTATAATTTTTGAGAATTTTTGGTAGTAGTAGGAGAAAATGCCAAAATTTCTCCATTTAACGCCTACTCCACTTTTTTTTTTAACTGTCAACACCGGCAGCAGAAAAAATTGTCAAAAAAACTTGAACCTTATTGTACCGAAATTTAAAGATCTATAAAACTGCACATCCGAAATTTTTCGAAAAATCCTGAGTAAAAAGTTTGAAATGTTGATGAAAATTTACCGAATTTTTACAAATGTTTTACAAATTCAAAACGTCGCTTTATATGTTTTTTGTCGTAGTATGAACTATATATATATATATATAATATATATAATAGGACTATGAATAAGTTCGTGCGGTTTTACAACAGATGGCGTAACTTGATTATTATTCCATCGATCCACATTTCCGAACATTCATTGGAGAGCTACTGTCGTAAGGCACAAACGTCAGTATAAGTTTTTTATTTGAAGCGTAAACAACAATATTTTTACCACACTTGAAAATGTCGAATTTCGTGCCAAATAATGTGTTTTTGCGGGGAATTTCTTAATATGAAGAAAAAAGCAGCCGAAAGTCATCGTATCTTGGTGGAAGTTTATGGTGAGCATGCTCTAGCTGAGCGAACGTGCCAGAAGTGGTTTGCACGCTTTAAAAGTGGTGATTTTGGCTTGGAAGACGAAGAACGCGAGGGTGCGCCGCCAAAGTTCATGGATACCGAATTGGAGGAATTGCTCGATCAAGATCCGGCTCAAACGCAAGAAGAGGTTGCAAAAACTTTGGGAGTTGATCAATCAACCATTTCCAAACGTTTAAAAGCCATGGGAATGATCCGAAAGGTAGGCCATTGGGTGCCGTATGAATTGAAGCCAAGAGACGTTGAACGCCGTTTTATGGCATGCGAACAACTGCTTCAACGGCACAAAAGAAAGGGTTTTTTGCATCGAATTGTGACTGGCGATGAAAAGTGGGTCCATTACGACAATCCAAAACGTCGGGCAACGTATGGATACCCTGGCCATGCTTCAACATCGACGTCGGCGCAGAATATTCATGGCCTGAAGGTTATGCTGTGTATCTGGTGGGACCAGCTGGGTGTTGTGTATTATGAGCTACTGAAACCGAATGAAACGATTACGGGGGATGTCTACCGACGACAATTGATGCGTTTGAGCCGAGCACTGCGAGAAAAACGGCCGCAATACGCCGATAGACACGACAAAGTTATTTTGCAACATGACAATGCTCGGCCACATGTTGCACAAGTGGTCAAAACATACTTAGAAACGCTCAAATGGGATGTCCTACCCCACCCGCCGTATAGTCCAGACCTTGCGCCATCCGATTACTATCTCTTCCGATCGATGCAACATGGCCTGGCTGACCAGCACTTCCGTAATTACGATGAAGTCAAAAAATGGATCGATTCGTGGATTGCGGCAAAACCGACCGAATTTTTCACAAAGGGAATCCGTGAATTGCCAGAAAGATGGGAAAAAGTAGTAGCAAGCGATGGACAATACTATGAATATTAAATTTGTAACCATTTTACGTCAATAAAGTTTCAAATTTCGAAAAAAAACCGCACGAACTTATTCATAGTCATAAATGGCGCGTAGGTGGGTGTTTAGCCGAGCTCCTCCTCCTATTTGTGGAGTGCGTTTTGATGTTGTTCTACAAACGGAGGGACCAACAGTTTCAAGCCGACTGCGAATGGCAGATATTTTTTTTTATGAGGAGCTTTTTCATGGCAGAAATACACTTGGAGGTTTGCCATTGCCTGCCGAGGGGCGACGGCTATTAGAAAAATGTTTTTCTTAATTGAACTATATTTAAAAAAAAAAAAAAATAATTGAAATTACAAAATAAATAACCAAGTAGTCAAAACTTATCAATATGTGGTGTATCATTTTGACACTGGCTGTATGTTTGTTTGGTCTCACTCACCTCTTGCTTCTCTATGGCCATGCGCACCGCATCCACATCGTCGACGGCCACACTTTGTATTTTTATCATATTTTGCTCCCACGTCAGCCAATCTGATATTTGAAGTACAGATTTATCAAAACTACCGGCCAGTGCGCCGTTGCCGCTTGGTTCGTTGTTATAATCTGGAAAGAAAAAAATAAGTCAAATTAAATTGATAACGTTTTTCTATAGAAGTTTTGCAAAAATTTTTTTCAATTAAATTTATGCATTCCTTTATCCTGTAGGCGAATGCAAAAAACATTGGGTTAGAGTTTTTCTATGCCCTGGAGGATTGTCCGATAGGCGTCGTAGCCATATGAATAACATTGAAGTTTTGGGCTCAACCCAAAAGAAGAAAGGGAGGAATAGTGGCCTGATTAAGGTCAGTATCCTTTACACATCTATTATTACCATCTCATGGTTTTAGGCCTCGGGATTAGTCCATACTGTTTTTGGCACACACCGAGTCAGCTATTCGTTCCATAAGTCAATTGAAAATTGTGCATATTCAGATAAACCTACGGCGCCTGGAGTAGCTAACTATCATTTCTGAATAAAAATATATGAACTGAGTGGTGTCATAGAGCGCAAATCTTTCAAGGAGTTGTCATAAGCAAAAATCTCCGACTGATACTGGTACTGCCTTTGGATGAGCCTTTTGAGTACTACAAATCAGCATATTGAGCGTCAGCGAATAGGGTACTACATTATCGAGAGTACTTACAGCAGAGGAAAATATTAAGCGAAATTCGCTCAAAAGCGGTTAATTAGAGGTTCTGGCAATCCGATTGGAGTAGGGATACATTCCTTAAACTAAAGCCTTTTGGGTTCAATGAGCTGAGTAGGATTAGCGTCGGAAATTTTTGGTTAGTTCAGCAGAACTTGTTAGCTGGACTCATTTATCTTCCTTTCACTTTTTCGTTTTATTTTGTCATTATCTTCCTTCTTCTGCTCTTGCTTTTTCTTTTCGAGGTAGCCTTTTTTCCCTTTTCCCTTTTCCTTTCTCTTTCCATTTTCTTTTTACTTTCCCCTACTTTACTTATTGCAATTTGCAATCGAAATCGCTAATTTCGTAGTGTCGAAAAAAATTGGATTTGACAGAATTTGCGCTTCCTCATTCATCAAATAAATTCAATACAAATTGGCTCAATTGGCACTTACCAAGTCAAACCTGCTCTAATTAATAATAATTTAAGGAATTTGCGAACAACTGCAAGTATGTCAGTTCACTTTACCCAGTAATTATACAAATTTCTAAGCCAACAGAGATTGGCTAAAATCTACTGCTCACTCTTAACAACAACAAAAAAACGAAAATAATGAGCGTTCGAGTTTTGGAGCTATTCGATGAATTTGGGTCAAACGGACTGATATCAAATTGTCATTAAAAGACTAATGAGAATGAGAATGAAGGAAAATGATGAATAGGAGAAGAGAAGAGAGAAGTTAATGACAAGAGAGCTGTGCTTAGGGAAGGAAATTATTTAACCCTGCATAACTAATGATATTTTTTATACGTTATGACCGATGTATCATACTAAAAGTACTAAACTGCTTGATTATAAAAATATTATTATTTAACCATGCATCTAAATAAAAACTACCTAAACATTTTGTAATTGCTTCTAGTTTTAATTATATATTGTAAGAAGTAAATATAAGAAATAAGAAACAATAGCAGCGAGCAAGGCAGAGAGCAATGGTCGAAAGTAGTAACATTCTCCAGGCAGGGTTAAGGCAAGGAGGGGATGATAACTCGTAGCTGCCCACTTCAATAATTATGCCAGCGCAGAGAAGTTAACAAACTAATTAAAAAATGTGTTTAAGGTAAGAAAATGTAAAAATTAAACTTTAAATACTACATACTTACAGAAGATGAGAGAATAAATTATAATACGTGAAAAAGATACGCTTATCAATGCGCTAAAGGGTTATCTACAAGACTTCTTCCCTCAGATACCGGCAACGCACACAGATGCACACCCTATATGCACAAAGGTCACCCGCCAGTGGCACAAGTGTCGATTGCCATTGAATGAGTAACGAATAACTAACCACTTTTGTAACCCAAGGTAATGCTAGGCGAGGCAAGTTCAATTAAGTTTTTACTAGTAACCTCATCTATGTATATAGGAGCATTTTCAACAGCTCAGTTATTTATGCCCCTGAACGCTGTATGTTTCTTCGAACTCCACTTTCAGATTATTTCCAAAGACAAATGTATATTAATCATTGAATCAAATATTATTTTTGCGAAATCCCTTATTTTTGCGCAAAATTCAAACTTTATTTAAGAAGTCTCGGATTGTGTGATGTGGGTGAAATATGCAACGTGTTGTTGCATAATTTGTGGCCATTTTAAAGGTAGATTTATAATGGCTCTCTCATAGAAGCGGAAAACTCTAGTAATCCTAAACAATTTTCACGACCTTCTCTTGATACCAACTTCTTATCACTCAGAAAGTTTCGAAATGAGGGAAAAAAGTGGTAATCGCTTGGTTCCAGTTCTGGATTATATGGTGGATGCATTAAAATTTCCCAACCAAGCTCCCGCAATTTTTGGCGAATCATTACAGACGTGTGTGGCCTTGCTATGCCCTGATGGAATACAAACGACCCAGTTTTTGACAGTAGAGATCTAAATTTATTGTTTAGCCATACGGAAACCACCCTTAAGGTAGTAGTCTGGTAACTTATTTTGAAAATTTCGAATTTCTTTTTTTTACATGTTTTGAAAGTGCGATATATTGGTAATATACTGTACAAATTTTAGACCGAAATTCGAAATATTGACGAAATTATAGCACATACATGAGAGCGGCTCGTACTTGCGCGCGCTAAGCCGCTAAAACTTTAAACGCGTTTTTCTCAAAACAACGTTTTTCCGGATGGCCGTCGTGAAAACAAATTTTCTATCTAACGGATTGAGCTGAATTTAGATATATTTTTCCGCACATCAATAGTTCTGGCGGATAGTAGATTTAATTTATTTCGTCCCTAACTTTCCATTTCTTAGTCCGATTTCCACTTTAAAAAAAGAAATTTTTCTTACGAAGTCCGCCATTTTGTTATTTTTTGTCAAAATCATTTGATCTTACTACCCGCCAAAACGACAAGCACACTGATTAATAAGCAATTTGTTTTTTCTGTTTCAGATGACCACAAGTGTCGAAATCACGGCCAGCCACTGTACCTCTTTTTTTTGCCGCTTGCTGCAGTGTACAAAAATAGTATCAAAACATTAAAAAAAAAAAAAAAATTTTTTTGTACACCTGATACCTTTAATAACATATCAGAAAATCAAACCGATTGAATTTTGCTTTCCCTTCCAAAAAATGTCCCAAACATGGCCTCAAAAAACGTGTAAGTTACCAGACTGCTACCTTAATAAATGATTTCTTTCAAGTCCCACCTTCAAGGGCCGTCCTGGCCCATAGTCCTGGTTTGGCCACCGTTTGAGCTGCTTCATTACGCTTTGATCACAATTTTCCTCGCACAATATTGTCGTATGTGACCCATTTCTCATCCCCAGTCACCATCTTTTTAAGATATGGGTAGAGTTCATCCCGTTGCATAAATTTTAAATTGTTTCACCGACACTTTACGAGATATCGATTGCTACAATCATCTACCAAGAAAATAATGGAATAGTTTTTTCCCCAAACTAGCATATACTATTTTCTGAATGAAAACATCTTACAATACGAACTGGAGGAGAGCTCTCCACTGTCTGAGAATGTCTCATGAAAGTATTTGAAAAAGGCTTGTTTCGACTGCTTTCACTGCGAATAACACTAACCATATTAGCTCAAAAAAGTCTATGTCTCGAAACCAAAGACAAACACTTAATGTCTCCAAAGTACCAACATTTACCATACATAAAATATATAATTGGCGCGTACACCCTTTTTGGGTGTTTGGCCGAGCTCCTCCTCCTATTTGTGGTGTGCGTCTTGATGTTATTCCACAAATAGAGGGACCTACAGTTTCAAGCCGACTCCGAACGGCAGATATTTTTAAGAGGAGCTTTTCCATGGCAGAAATACACTCGGAGGTTTGCCATTGGCTGCCGAGGGCGTCCGCTATAAGAAAAATGTTTTTCTTAATTTTGATGTTTCAACGAGATTCGAACCGATGTTCTCTCTCTGAATTCCGAATGGTAGTCACGCACCAACCCATTCAGCTACGGCGGCCGCCATACACTAGGTAAAACAAGTTTTTTTTCTTTCTATAATATTCATGAAATCAGTCATACTCTTTTTTTTTGCTAATTCTTCACAGAAATATTCTTCTTATTAAGAAGTGTAAATCAAAGTTTCAAACTTTGTTCAAAATTCACAAATTCCAAAAACATAATAATATAATTTTTTTTTTTTAACCTGCATTTTTAGAAATTTTGGCTAAAAATTCATACTTGTTGTTGAGGTCTTTGGCATGTACTTCCATATTTGGTTGACCTTCAGAATCCAGAACCAGAGAAGTACGGAAATTTTTGGCTTACCGAATCCGAATCAGAATAGTGCCAGCTAGCAATGGTTTGCAAGACATTCTGGTTTAAAAGTTCAAAACAAAATTTTTATTTAGATTCGAGGTTATAAAATACCACAGGATTTTTGTAAAGGTCGGAACAGTACAAATTTTCCTTTTCTAAACCTATTTAGATACGTAAAAAATCTTTATTTTTCTTTAAGATATCGAATAGCCGAAATTTAGCTATTCGCAGTATTATTCTTCTCTTTATCTTATGCTACCGAGTTTTCACATATTGACGAGTTTTGCCTAGCACTAAAAATATAATGGACAATACATACCTATATCTCAGGGAAAATACATATTTTCAGATTCACATTAGAAACTTTCGGAAAAGTGTAGTCTGGTCCTCGGTTCGAAATTTGTTTTGGCCTTTGTTGTAATAAAGCAAATAATTTCTCCCATTGCATTTGTTTACTTTCTGCCAGCTGGTTTAGAAAGAAAAATAACAAGACTTTTGAAGTCTAGCAAGAATTTTTTTCCATTTCCCTTGGGTTCAATGACACTAATTGCTTCGTTTTCGTAGTTTTTCTACGATGAATAATCGAATACCTGGTGGTGTGCCCCAACCCAATTCAGTTGTTCAAAACGCCGGGGAGAACGATAATGAGAACTGGAAACTGGGTGCGGGTGGGAATGTTCGTCACAATTATACCTTTATGACCATTTCGCTGTTTTTTTTTTAATTAATTTGACCACTTTTATGTTTCACGAACGCTTTGTGCGCCTTTTTGTTGTTGTCTTTAGTATGACTAACTTTTTTTTTAAGCAGTGAATTTTCACGTTAATTAACCCTTATTTTAGTAGTCATTAGAAGTGAATATTAAGTAGACTTTTCTGTTGTGACAGGACGTTCTAGCTCAACTACATACATAAATACAGCGAAAGCCCTGGGCAATGGTTGCTTGCGTGAGTTGATGACCGCTGAGCTTGTGATTTAATTGGGTGGTATAAGTTGGGTGGTTCCTTATATGTATAAGTAGGAAAAAGGAATGAGAAATATTTGATGAACATCTACAAGTTTGAATAAAAATAATAGAAACAAATCAAAAAAGTTTAAGCTCGGATGGAACAGAATTTTTTATATCAGACGTGTGTTTGCCTACAATTTTTAGAGCATCGTATTAACTTTGAACAGTTTTTTCTCCTAGTACATTCAATAATGGTCTCGAAACTTGCCCCTTTGAACCTTGGCTCTTGCCATTTCGCACTGTCAAGGAAAGACGAAGCTCGTAATGAGTCCAGCACCGCATTAAGGAGGGCGTAAATTAGCTACCACGATTTTGGGTTATTTTGCTTTTGTGGGGACATCAGAATTCGTTTTAGAGGTATGGTTCCTTCGGCAAAGTTTCTTATTTTGATCCCTAGAATATGATTTTCACAGAGCAATGAGCGATTTTTAAATCGACCCGCCCTAATATGTAGGTATCATATGTTGCGGTGCATAACTATCTAACTATGTTGCAGAACATAACAGCTAATCGAAACGTGAGAGTGTATTTTTGTTAAGGAAAAGCTTACCCAAAAGCTATTTCCTACCAGGAGTCGGCATAAGAATATAAGCTTGAGCAACTGAAGGAAAGTATTATTATTAGATTATTAGACACCCTTTGCAGAAGGCATACATCAGTGTATAAGTCTAAGGCACTTAGTCGCATCCATCACTACTTTGGAACCTAACGGACCCTTTCGCACTCACAGCCTCTCTAGGGAGGATTGAGCGGAGTGGAAGGAAAGAAAACCTAATAATCCTGTTCGCGAAAGATTTGTGACGGAGTCTCTTGCAAGAAGTTCCCCATTAAGCGTAAACTTAGATTACCGGATAACTGCAATGTTTCCTAAGGGAAGAAAGCTGTGATGCTTGACTCTTTGCTAATCTGGTAACCATTAAGAAGATCAACATTTACTGCAATATCTAATTAGCAATTAAGACCCTAAGGGATAGATAGACTATTCAGAGCACCTCTGAGGTGGTCTTTCGTGTAAATAGAATGTGGTGGCCCACTTTGCGTGTATTTGTTTTGGTACAGATAGACCACAAAGTCAGCTCGCAACGAGAATATTGGCAAAGTGCTTCTGGCCGGCCATCAGCGGATCTGAGGCAGTCGAGGGACTTGGTAAGGATAACAACTGTTTAGTGTTGATGTTTTAACCCAACACACTCTGGTGAGACTCAATTTACATTAAGGTACGTAGATAGCCGTATGGAGCATGAATAATTGAAGCCGTTTCTGCATTTCCTTCTGAGTTGGCCTTTTTTTCGTAAGGCTGAAATTCAATCATCTATCTCTCATGTTTTGCAAAAGTCTGTAGAGCTATCAGGCTCGGATACTAAGCCATGGTGGAAATTTCTTATTAGCAAACAGTATTTCTCCATAGGCTACGCTTAACCGTTGTCGCTTAAATACGTACTCCCTTTCCACTGGCCTACAGCGAACGAGCAACTAGCCATGTCAAAGACTGTGTGATGGGACACTTGATTGTAATAATACATATGACTAGTTGTAAGTATTGCTTAAATTTCTATTTTTGCACATATCATAACTAGGGCAACACTGGTGTCATTTCAATTCTCTTCCCTTTCTCCTTTCAAGGAATGTATACTTGACTCGCTTTGAAGTGAAGCATTAAAAAGGTTGGGAATTACAAAATCAGAAAAGAAAATCATCATCAAAACAAAGTAACAAAAATGGTTTAAAAGTGATGAAACGCTTAGTATTTGGAAAAAACAACAAGCGAAAGAAGAATAAGAAAGGAAAAATCTCTATTCTTCAATGGAGCAGCTACTGATGCTTAGTATGTACTGCGAAAACAAAACCCAAAGAGAAAACAACAACTGGCGTAGAAAATGTGCCGATAAATTGAAAGTATTGCAGGACAAAAGTTTGTTGTCCCCACAGCAGGCTATCCATTATTTCCTTTTCTTTTTTTCTTTTGGATTTTTGTACTACATTGCTTCAGCCACAATTGTTGTCATTTCGATTGCTGCGTCCATTTCTCGCTAGCAACGAAAATTGCAAAACTGTAGCAACAGCAATTATTCCTGCCAGCAAAGTACCACTTTTATTGAAATTTCATGCACTGCTCGCAACAGCTGGTAGAATGCTGCGAAACGTTTGAGTGGGCATGCATAAGTATGCATGTACGTGTGAGTGTATCGGCAGGACGCGCCACTGCAATAGCTGGGCGCTTCCATGCTGTTGCAGCTATTGTTGTTGTCGCATTCTCGTAGCATGCTACATGATATTGTTGCTGTGACTTACAAATGAAATGAATGCCTCTGGTTTGCTGTTTTTATGGAAGTTTCTATTTTTTTTTTTGTACAATTGTTTGTTGTTGAGGAGTCCGGCACAAGAGAATTCAATATTGCAATTTTAAAAACGGCCAGAGGCATGCGGAATTTACAATAAGTTGAGGAATGTAGTAAATTGAAGGGAAGAGAAATGGATGATAAGAGGGAAGAGAATGGATGTAAGAACCAACTAACAAAATTTAGTACACGCAATACTAAATAATAAAAACTTATAAAAACAAAAAATTAACTCAACAATTTATAAAAACAAAAAACAAAATTATCTCAACAGTTTACAAACACAAAAAAAAAATATCTCATCAATTTATAAAAACAAAAAACAGAGCCAAAATCATTAAAAAACAAATTATTAATATATTATAATATAGAAAAAAATACACTTTTATTGTTACATCTTTCTGTGGCAGTAATAAAAGAAAGTCAGGGCCCTCTTAAATGCAACACTGGTATCTCACTTTGTGCTCACTCTAGATACCTGAAGAAGATTTCCAATGGGTATCAAAATCAGTGTTCAATCTTCCTCGATTTCTTCTTTGAATGAATTTAGTGCTAAGCTTAGAAAAACAAAATATTTTGTTTTTAATTTACTAAATTTTTCTTAATTGAAATTTATTTTAAGATTTTATTTTAACAAATTTCGGGTGCAGTCTGAAGTCAATTGCTGTTTTTATTATAGAGTACGTAAAATTATAAGAACAATTTTTCATTTTTAAAATTTAATGTAGTACTAATTATTTGTTGTGTTGTTTTAGTACTAAATTTTACTTTTTTAATTAAAATTACAATACACAGAAGTTTGAATACCTTTAAAGTTACTTCTCACTATAATTACAAATTACACATAAAGTTCCAAAGCTCAGTCTTAAAAACTTAGGGCAATTATTAGCTTCAAAAATTTAGAACTCAGTCCATTTTTTGTAATTGCAAGTACATTTTAAAAAATTAAGTTTTTGATTTCAAAATATAGGTATATATAATAAGCGCGTACACCCTTTTTGGGTGTTTGGCCGAGCTCCTCCTCCTATTTGTGGAGTGCGTTTTGATGTTGTTCTACAAATGGAGGGACCTACAGCTTCAAGCCGACTCCAAACGGCAGAATTTTTTTTTAGGAGCTTTTTCATGGCAGAAATACACTTCGCAGGTTTGCCATTGCCTTCCGAGGGGCGACCGCTATTAGGAAAAACTATTTGTAAATTTTTTGTTTTTCACCGAGATTCGAACCTACGTTCTCTCTGAAATTCGAATGGTAGTCCCACACTCACCCATTCGGCTACGGCGGCCGTACAAATTTACTAGGCACTAAATAACGTTCTTTAGTCTAGAATTTATATTTTTAATAATAATTTGATAATTTTAATAACAAAAGTTGCTTTTCAAACTGATACTACTTTGGGCAAAAAGTAAGGTGAATTTATTTGTCAAACTTCGCGGGATTAAAATTTCGCTCTAGTTATTTTTTTCATGAGTTGGCAGCACTGTTAATAACATCTGGGCCAACTTTCATGTGGCTGTCATTATTAGTAATATATTTACGCTTGTGTTTAGTAGCAGAGGAAGAGGGCGGCCTCCACTGCGTTGGAAAGATCAGGTGGAGAAGGACTTGGCTTCACTTGGTGTGTCCAACTGGCGCCGGTTAGCACGAGAAAGAAACGACTGGCGCGCTTTGTTAAACTCGGCCAAAATCGCGTAAGCGGTTATAGCGCCAATTAAGAAGAAGAAGAAGAAGTTTACCAAACGACCAAGAGCGCATTTTTCGATTTTTAAAATGTCTGATTTGATTGAACAGAGAAGTGCCATCAAATTTTGTTTGCGGAATGAAATTTCGGCTGCGGAAACGTTTAGCATGTTGCAGAAGGTATTTGGTGATTCGACCATGTCGCAGAAAAATGTTTATAAGTGGTACAAAGACTTCAAAGAGGGTCGAGAACGTGTTGATAACTTGGAGCGCTCCGGACGACCATCGACGTCAACAGATGACCAACACGTCAATAAAGTGAAGGAGTTAGTGCTCAAAAATCGTCGGTTGACTGTTAAAGACCTTACTGATATGATCGGAATATCAGAAGGGTCTGTGAAAACCATTTTGAAAGACCATTTGGGCCTACGAAAAGTCAAATCTCGTTTGGTACCGAAAACTCTCAATTTCTTGGAAAAAAGTCGTCGCGTTGATGTGTGTGAAACATTGCTTTCAGACTATCAGGACAAGCTCAAATGCATCATTACGGGAGATGAGACTTGGATTTATGCTTATGACCCTGAAACAACCGACCAATCAAGCGAATATCGCGAGGCGAGGCCAGACCGAAAAGAGCACGTCAAAGTCGTTCAAAAATAAAGGTCATGATGACAGTTTTTTTCGATTTTCGTGGTGTGGTGCACTATTACGTGAAGCAATTCGTCTAAAAAGACCAGAATTATGGGCCAACAACTCTTGGTTTTTGCATCACTATAATGCACCGTCTCACTCTGCACTCGTTCTTCGTGACCATTTCGCCAAAAATTCCACGCATACGAGCATCGTTCCGCAACCACCGTATTCGCCTGATTTGGCTCCGTGTGACTTCTGGCTATTCCCAAAACTCAAGAGACCACTCCGGGGAACGCGTTTCGAGTCGATTGAGGAGATAAAAGCTGAATCGAGGAAGGTGCTGATGGCTATACCAGAAATGGACTATTTGGCATGTTTCGGGGATTGGAAAAATCGTTGGCATAAGTGTACTCGTATTTCATCGAGAGGGGATTATTTTGAAGGGGATGAAATTGATTTACAAGAATAAATAAAGATTTTTCATTTTACAACCAAATTCACCTTACTTTTTGCCCATGGGATACTATAGTGCATTTAAAAGTCTTAGTGTTAAATTTCAATTTTAAGAGCGTATTAGCAATTAATTTAAAATTTAAATACTCTTAACCAATTTATTTAAATTTAGTAATTAATATTAACATCAGATATTTAACACTCAAGTCTGCATTCCTCTTCAGAAAGTAGTTTTCTTGTTTAAAAAAATACTAGGTTAGGACTGAGGAGTTTTGAAAACTCAGTATAAATTGTTTTCAAAAGCAGACAATATATTTTTGAAGTAGTACTAACTTTCAGATGGAAAATCAAAGTACATATTAAATTTATTTCCGGACAAATTTCGTTAAAAAAATATAATGTTTATATTGTAACTTTAATAAATTTAGTACAGAACTCAGTTTTTATACATAATTCGCTGAGATCTAATACACTTTATACTGAATTTTCAAATTGAAGAAGAAATACCAGCGCAATTTAATAAATTTAATACTACATTTCAAATTATAACAAATTACTAACGCAATTTAGAAATATATTTCAGTTCTAAATATTTGTAAGGTTTAGTACTGGTATTTTCTGCATGGGATTTCTAAAGGATGTCACGAGATTCTATAAATTTAGTATTTACTTTTAATGCCTCACATTTCAGCTTCAAAACCGCAAAAAAGTAATGCTATTGTAAATACAAAATTGGAAATCTAAAGAAATAGGTTTTTTTTTAAATTTCGCTCACAGCATTTAAGTAGGTACTGAGTGTTGGTTTAACTAGTTAAATACTAATTAAACCTAGGTGAAATACTAGTCTCAAACATTTGTTGGCAACATTGTTTTTATAAGTACACTGTTTGGTTCTAAAATTTAGTACAAATTATAAGTTGTAAAATGTGGTATTTAATTGCCACGTTCAAGCAGTTATTGCTAATCCCTGATTTTATGAAGTTAGTGTTGGTGCCTCGAATTTAGTAGGTACTAATTTTCAGTTCTGAAGTTGTACTTTTCACTTTCAGCATTAAAATATTTATTTCCACACTCTGGCTTTTCAAATCTATTCTTGGTTTTTGGAATTATTACTAATTTTCAGTTTTAAAATTGTACTTTTAGCTTTCCATATTAAAATTTTTATTTCCAAACATTGCTTTTATTCTTAATTCTCGAACTTAGTGCTAATATTCATTTTTTAAATTTTAGCACGAAGCCGAAACATAACATTGAAATAACCAGAGTATAAATTTTGTAAAATTTTCATTACTCTACTAAATTGAGTATTAATTTTTAATTTTCATAATTAAATCACCTATACACAAGTCAAATTTCATCTATGTATCATATATAGATAGCGTATTAATTTTCTGCAACGGGTTTTCCCCCTCTCTTTTTTATGTTTAAAATTTACCAATTCTTCTCTTCCCCTCCTTTTTGAAAACTTTCAGTACCATATTGATTTATTCCTCAAAGGCACACAGTCTTTCCCACTGTTCGCGCACACACACATGCGTACTACCATTCCAATTCTAACTCGAATTGTGTCTGTCAAAATAGAACTGTTCCTGTCATGATAAGCATTTGCTGCTGTGACCACTTGGTGCAGCCACCATGACTATGTGACAAGCACAAATATGCAGCCTCATGCCAACACACAGAAAAAACAAAAAAAACGTTTGAGCTAAATATATAAACTTACATTTGTAGGAGTATATATTGGTATCCATCACCTCACCAACTAATGCCCTTGCAGTAGATGCCCACTATGTAGACCACAGAGAAATGAATGTTATGAATGAAATAAGTATCCAAGCAGATGACAATCCGCCAAGAGCTGACCACAACTCCACTTTGTAAGCAGCAAATAAATATACAGCGCAAATACATAACAACACACAAACAACAAGTAAAATGTACACATGCTAAACTTTCGCCAACGAATCTTGGATAGTTTGCGAAACCTAATCAGGCAGCAGCAAAAGATAATAGAAAAATGCTAGCTGAAAAAAAAAATGAAATACGAAAGGAGATGAACCCACAACTGACAGCGGTTTAAGCAAATAAATGATATTTCTAAAGAGTATGCGAATGTGTGTGCGTGGGCAAGGGTAATTCTAGTATTAGTTATGCTATACAATGCATACTTTTAGGTGTGTAGACATATGTTGGCAGCAGAAATTCAATTTCACCTTCATAGAAGCAGGTTAGGTAGAGCATCGGCTGTGTGGTCACATCACGACAGGATATACGTCAGCAAAAGTATTAAATATTTACACCAACAAACTTACATACACACACATGTTCATGTATATCCTATGTGTATCCTAATTAGTATATACATGTAGATCATATCTTTATGGCCATTTTCTTCTGTTTTCCCAGAGGAAAGGCGTTAGACAAAAATAAATAATAGTTTTCTTTTCTAGGTGAGACACAAAAGTGAAATGAAGGTCACTTATTTCCAGTTGGTAAGGAGAGTTGCGTTTTAATACACCTAATTTGATACACATAACTGAGCAGAAAAATATCCGCTAATAAATGGTGGATGACACTGTGTCCGAAAATAAATTAAAAGTGATAAGGAAGGAAGTTAGATACTACCAGAGGTTTCTTAAAGCAGGTGCTCATAAATAAATGGCCACAAACAGTAGATGGAAAAGACACATCAGTTGGCAAGATAAAAGTGATGAAAAGCATATTGCGACTAATGACTGGTTACAAATGACAGCTGAGGAGCAGCATCTTATCAAATAGAAGTGGTAGAATAAAAGTTTTTAAATTTTTTAGTCATCGGTAAGCTAAATAATATGTGTTAAATAAAAATTCGCCACAATTGATAAGTGGCAAATAACAAAAGGCAAAAGACATCCTCCAAAAAAGCGATATGTTGTGGAAAGCCAGTTTCTTAAATAGACAGTTAAAAATAAATCTTGACTTAGTAAATGTAGCTGCAGATGACATCTGACTAATGACAAATGTATGAATTATTTGACAGCTAAGTGGTGACACGAGTTGACAGCCGACAATTGATATGAGGCATACTTAAGTACTAATTACAATCAATGCTGTCATATAAGGAAGTTCAGTAATAATTTGTGGAATAGTAATTGTCTACGGTGGCCGCCATAGACGAATAGCAGTCGCCCCTCGGTAAGCATTGGCAAACCTCCGAATGTATTTCTGCCATGAAAAAGCTCATCATAAAAAAATATCTGCCGTTCGGAGTCGGCTTAAAACTGTAGGTCCTTCCGTTTGTGGAACAACATCAAGACGCACGCCACAAATAGGAGGAGGAGCTCGGCCAAACACCCAAAAAGGGTGAACGCGCCAATTATATATATCTTAGGGCGGGTCGATTTAAAAATAACTCATTGCTCTGTGACAATCGTATTCTAGGGATCAAAATAATAAACTTTGCCGAAGGAACAATACCTCTAAAACGAATTCTGATGTCCCCCAATTTCCTTACATGGTCCTCTCATAATTCTATTTTTGAATAAGTGAAAATCTCCTATTTCTAAATCTTATTTTTTCAGTTGCTTCCCGAATGGAATACTTTTCTTGCTGTGGCACGAAAACTATGCACTTTCGGCTATTTTCTTAGAATTCGGTATTGTTTAACGTTCCCTTCAACTTCCAACTAAAACAATTCACCCACATTTTATGATTTAAAAAGTTACTTATTGCATTTATTTATGTTCAAAACGAAGCTCATCTACTGAGATTTAAACCTTCTAGTTTCTATAATAATTAAATGTAAGCTAACTACTTAACTGCCCATATTTTTATATACGTTTACTCTTAAACGTTTAGCTCACTGTCTTTACGAGGTACAAATCAGCCTCACGCCGCAAAGTTCTTAAAACGCCCGCAGAATTGACAAAAATAAATGTAAGAATATTTATTTAAAACTTTTCGTCACTGTGCTTTGTGTTATGGAGACTAGAAGAAATGTGACGCAAACTCGCCCAAAAGCCTACCACGATAAACAAATAAGACTTTGCCCCAAGAAAACGCACGACAAGAATCACTGAAAACACAAACAACAACAGCAAACAAACAGAACACGTAGACACAATGAAAGATTTCCAAAGCAAAGCGTCGGCACGGATAAGCCAGGCACTGCAGGAGCTTTTAGGTGTTGAAATTGTTAGGCGACAAAGTTGTAAGAAAATAAAATAAAGAGAAGAATTGGATTCATGGCACGAAGAAATGGCGAAGTTACAGCGAAAAAAGGCCACAAAACAAAATATAGTTGGGTATGAGAAATGCAATGAAGCAGCGCAAGAATAAAAATAGACTGAAGATTTGTGTGCAAGTAAAAAAAAAACAAAGAGCGTATAACCAAAGGATTAAGAAGTTGTGAAACCAAATAAATTGCCTGCCATGGGCATAATGGCTAAAGGGGAAAGACGGGTGCAAGGCGGGTGTGTACGCAACCAAGGCCGAGGCCGGACAGATTTACGCGAATTTTCGCTTTTCTGTACTTTATTTTTGCTATACACTAAAGGGACGAGCCGGAGCCCAGCAAGCTTTATTACTAACACCGATAAATAGATAAGTGAAGCATTGAATAAACACAAATATCTTCAATAAAAAATATTAGGAAAAAAATGAGTTTACGAATATGGTTACTGGTTGAACACTGCGGCGCCTAAAATAGACAAATGGTTGCACGATTAGGACACAAAACGAAACAGAGAGCGTCTGAGTGAATTGTGAATTGATTTTTTGAAGGCTGGTATAGCTATTTGCACATGAAGCTGTCGGACGTTGCTTACTACAATAATTTGAATAGCCAAATACGAGCTCAGCCTCATGTATGTGTGTGTGTTAGGGTATGCGCGTTCGCCTGAATGGACTAAGCAGAGCGTGAATGAATGAATGGATGAACGACTGAATGCTGAATGAAAAAAAAAAACGAATATGTGAATGGATAAGAGGCTTTGTTTAGGACATCTCTCTTTTCTCTTCTGCTCCTCGCCACACCCCAACTTAACAACAATAGCAAAAAAGCAAAAAGGCAACGAAAAAATCATGCCTCACTACCACAAAGAACAACAAAATGTTGAAAAATGGGGTAAAAAGGGTTTACTTATGAACTCGCAGTGTGCGAAAATTTTAGAGAATATTATAAAAGAAATGTAGGGGAGAAATAATAATAATAACAGTTGCAGGCAAAAATGGGTAAAGAAACAGTGTCAAACAAAACGCTACATAAGCAAAATAAAAAGAAAAGTAGAGAATATTAAAACAATGTTGTAGGGAATACTTTCTGCATTCCCTGTGCATCTAGGGGTTCTTGTCAATTGCAAGAATGCAAAGCACAACAAAAACAGGTGAAAATGCATATAAAGCACAAAAAAAAAAAATATTTAAAAAATTATGTAGAAAGCATAAACGAATATAAGAAAATATACATATAAATATAATAATACGTGTAATAGATGTGTGGCGTTTACTGTGGGTTTTTTAGGAGCTATAGGAAAGTTTTTCAAAAAAACACACGTAAAATTCAGAAAAATGCATGCAATTTTTATTTAAATCGATAATACAGTCCATGTAATTTAATGTTTGAAAATTATTTCATGCTAATGTTGACCGCGACTGCGCTTCAAATGGTCCATCCGCTTAGTCCAATTTTGGCATACTCTTTCCAATGTTTCGGCCGGTATCTCACATATAAATGCTTTAACGTTGTCTTCCAATGCGCTAATTGAAGCAGGCTTGTCTGAATAGACAAGAGCTTTAACATAGCCCAACAAAAAATAATCTAAAGGCGTTATATCGCACGATCTGGATGACCAATTAACAGTTCCCGAACGTGAAATAAATGTCCACCGAACTCGCCTCTCAACAAGTCCTTTGTTACGCGTGCTGTGTGGCATGTGGCACCGTCTTGCTGAAATCACATGTCATGCAAGTCAAGCTCTTGCATTTTGGACAAAAAGAAGTTGAATATCATTTCACGGTAGCGCTCACCATTCACAGTTACATTACGATTCGCAGCATCTTTGAAGAAGTGCGGTCCAATGATACCTCCAGCCCATAAACCGCACCAAACTGTGACCTTTTCTGGATACATTGGTAGCTCTTGCAATTCTTCTGGCTGATCTTCCCTCCAAAATCGACAATTCTGTTGATTTACGTTCCCATTGATCTTCGTGGATCTTCGGCTAACTTTCCAAGAACCCCTTCACCAAAAATTCTGCGTTGCGGTAGGTCGTGCGGCTTTAATTCTTGCACCAGCTGTATTATAGAAGGCTTCACACCTAAATCCTTTCGCAAAATTTTCCGCGTTGTTGAGTAACAGAGGCCCGATTGCTGCGAACGGCGGCGGATCGATAATTGATGGTCATCTTTAACACTGGCCGATACAGCTGCGATATTTTCTTCAGTTCGCACTCTACGTAAGCGTGTTGGTGGTTTGATGTCCAATAATGTAAATTTGGTTCTAAATTTAGTCACAATAGCTCGAATAGCCGCTTCAGTGGGTCGATTAAACTGACCATAAAATGGAAGAAGCGCACGATAAACTTTTTTAACAGAACACGCATTTTTATAATAAAATTCAATGATTTGCAAGCGTTGCTCGGTTGTTAGACGATTCATGGTTAAATTATAGACCAAATTGAAGATGTTTGACAGTGAAACAAAAGACGAAACGAGCGTCAGCTGTTTAAACCAACTGTTTAAAAAGATAATAGCTAAAAAATCACCTGTTATAAGTATATTCTATTATATATATATTCCTCATATATATATATAATTGGAGCGTACATCCTTTTTTGGGTGTTTGACCGAGCTCCTTCTCCTAGAGTTGACTCCGAATGCGGCAGATATTTTTCATGACAGAAAAACACTTGGAGGTTTGCCATTGCCTGCCGAGGGGCGACGGCTATTAGAAAAATTTTTTTCTACATTTTGTTCTTTCACTGAGACTCGAACCTACGTTCTCTCTAAATTCCGAATGGTAGTCACGCAACAACCCATTCGGCTACGGCGGCCGCCGTACTGTGTTCAAAATAAGCGGAAGTCGATTTCGTTCAGGCATTTTTAAAGTAACGTCGATAATGTGGATAAAATCACAGAAATACTCGAAGTTGACCGGCATGTTAGTAGTTTTAGCATCGCACAGGAGCTAAAGATAGACGATAAACAGTTTTAAGCCATTTGATCAAAAATAATGGATTTCTCTTTCTCCAAACTCATTAGGCTATATACGGAGCAATAACGTCCAATCCAATAGTATTTATTTGATAATAATAAAATATAGTTTTTCATTTTATTTAGGTTGCATTTGTTGAAATTAGGCAAAATTATCATAAAAAAGAGCTCTTTGCCACTTAAATTATTATAACAGCCAGTTTTACCTCGTCATTGAGTTTTAACATATAAAAACAGGTCACGTTTAATTTTCTGTTTCTTGTTCTTCTTTTAGCTGCAATTTTTGAGGATATTTTCCCGATAACACAGTGGAAAAGCCATTTTGGGAGCTCAGTGGCCAGAGTGTTTTTCGAAAAAATCCGAAATATGTTTAAAATTTATGTATGAAAATTTCTAGTTAAGACAAATATAATAACTTTCACGAATAATATTTTAGTAGCAGAAATTAACGCATTCACTCTTCGTTTTGAAAATAATTAATTTAGCAGGTTGTTAGAGGGTCAAAATGTTCTAGAAAACTATTTAAATCTCTCACCAAAATGCCTTTTTGGCTATTATTCAAAAGTCACCGTAAAAAAATTAAAGAATTTAGGAGGTGGCTAGAGGTTCAGAGAATTATTTTACGGAAAATTTTATTAATGAACTTCTACACAATCTGCATAGGCAGAACTTCTGTCACAGGTGGGTTATAGAAGTAGTTCACCCGAGGCAGCTATTCTCAACGAGATGTATACGCGTCAAAGCTTATACATTGATTCCTCGCTGCTTGCCGTTCAACAAGTAATTTGACGCATTTTATGAGGAAAGGGTTCGGTATACCTGAAACCTGTGGAACATCCACTTACAACAACAACTATTTCGCCGCCATTGCTCCTGAATCAAATGAGAATTTTATATTGGCTTTTCTTCAACCGGTCTATAATAGATATATAAAAATATAACAAAAATGTACAGCCATTGTGTCTATACGTTGAAAATATTTTATAAAATAAATGCTTGGGGAGTGTAAAAAATACTTATAACAAACCCATTTTTAAGAACTTTGTTTGTAAGTCTGCCTGTTTTTCCTCAGAAAAAATTGATCTGCAGGTGGTATAGGTGTCGAAATGTTTAACAACTCCTTTTTATGGTTGGATTCAGTTCGCTTTGAAAACATATATTGGATATTTGTAAACACATACTTTCAAAAAACACTTTTCCGCCAGGTAGCGCTAAGACCAAAATATTCGGAAATGCCATATTTAAGTCCGTCTCATTTCAAGACGGCTTAGTTTATTGTAGAAGATTTTAATTGCGGTGGGGATCCTAAGCTTTGATTTCTGAAGTATCAATTAAGCCCGGATAACGATCCCCTTTTTCGGCATACTGAAAATACTGTCTGGAACTCAAATTATGTCAGCTTTAGAGTGGAATTCTCATTGGAAAACATTAACGTTTTCCTCACGAAATTTCTTTTACTCCTTCACTGGAATTCCAAATTTACTTGGAAACTTGATCCCGATGGTTGTTAAAGGGTTAATTTTGCTGTCCCTGATAAGTGGCGAGTACTTTTCACAAAACCGGTGCTTTCACTTTGAAATTTCATATTCGAGGAGTTTGAATTGTGCCTACAACCAGAGGATTAGCGAAGATATGACTGGTGCCAGCACACAGTGTCGCACCACCGAATGTAGAGGTACACCCTCTGATCAGAAAGTACCGGGAATGTTTAAATAAAACAAAACAGAGTTAAATTTCAGGCAAATTTATTTCATCGCCTTCAAAATCTGACCCGTCTGAAGCAACACACATGTGCCAATGTTTAACCCAGTCCTCCATGGACCCCTGGTAGACCGACGAAAGGATGGCCTTCAGCTCCTTCGTCGCATTCTCTTTGATCTCCTCTACCGGCTGAGATCTCATCACACGAAGTGGTAACTTCAACTTGGGAAACAAAAAGAAGTCGCACAGGGCAATATCTGGTGAAAACGGTGTTTGCGCGAATGGTATTTACTTGGTGTTTGGTCAAATAATCCAGTACAATTTGGGTTCGGTGCGATGACGCGTTATTATCATGAAGAATTGTTTGCTCACATTTCCGGCCGTTTGCGACGTACATCATCACTTAAACGCTTCAAAACGGATAAATAATATTCTTTATTGACTGTCTGGCCTGATGGAAGGAACTCATGGTGCACTACGCCTTGGCAATCGAAGAAAACAGTCGATTAAACATTCCCGGTACTTTTTGATCATAGGGTATAAATAGAAAGGTGTAAAAATGGAATCAGTAACAGAGACTGGTATTGGGGAATGAGGAAGAAGTAAAACAAAAGCAAGAGAAAAAATGTCATAATTCATTAAAAAGCGTTTGTGCAAGAAGAAGTGGCAAGTAGAATGGGTGTTGTTGGGGCAATGTATAAGTACAGGAGTTATGAGCACGGCAAATTACATGAGGAAACGTATAGATTTGAAGTAGCGCTGCGTTACAGGTGCGATTTCTAAGAAAATAAAACTACTTTTTTCACGCGTACACATTGGGGTGGCTTCACAGTTCATCCGAAGGAAACGTAATTTTTTTTTTTATTCTCCTTTTCAATGATATGGTGGCCAAGAGAGGCAGAGACTGTTCTAAGCACACATAGATATTACTATATTTAAGGAAGATACTACTTAGGTAAAAAAGCAAACAAAAAACACATAATTTTAATAAAAATTCTAGGTTGTTGACTTCGAAAGCTAAGGAAAAAACTTAAAAAATACTGTTGGGGTTCTGTACATTTTTGCTCAAGATGTTCAGCAAAATAGTCTATATTAAAGCAGTTACAGGAGAGTGGCGTGAAATGGTTTCCTTTACATAATTTTTAATTTAGCTTATCTGATAGCTGATTGTTTCTTCCTCTTAAGTCAGATAATGTCTTAATAGGCACCGGACTAAACAAACGTTATATTCCACCAATATTGTTTTTTAAAAAGTGTAGACAACCATAGAGTATTATACATAACGCATTAAAAAACCTCTTTAGCAGATTTGAAAAGGAATATCCTCGTAAGTATGTGTGTTGTTTATAGAAACCATTTTGGGTCTCAACCAAAGCAGTTCCAAATGTGAGTAGTATTTTAACCCCCTGGCTTATACTCGAATGGGTCTATTTGACCTTTCTTAAAACAACACTTATGAGTGTTTATTTAATAAACTGGCCGTTAGAGGGTTAAAGTCTTCAAACGCAAAAATCTTGATCTAACATTCGAAAGTTGAGATTGCAAATATTTCCTTGGGGATTGGAAAAACATTTAAGATTAAAAAAACGGTTTAGCATTTGAAAATTAAAAAAAATGCTTAAATCTGATTCTACTCCCTTACAGAAGAAACATTTCAAAGACAAAAATGTGCCATATTTCCATAAATTTATTTGGATTGCAGTAAAATATATTATCTTCAAGGGAACCCGCGTTTACTAGGGATTAAATCGGATTACTAAATTATACAAATTATACTCAAAAATAAAACTTAAACCCCTAAAAGAGATGATTTTAGTATTGAAATAAACAGCTTTTTGAGCAAAAATAAATTAGCTTTAATTATTAGTATGCATATTTTAGCCATGACTCCGTTTACGAAAATTTATTTCTTTTCGCATAACACAACCAGAGCCAAGCACTTGTATGCCTGGGGCTACACGGCTACAACAACTCGAACATACAATTTATACATACACATTCATCGGGAGTCTCTTACCACCTGTCTACACTCCCGACCCCCAAATGCCATCATCGGAGCCCAACCACCACCCATCGCAGACGAAGAGCTTCAGCTGCCTGGTGAGACTCATGTAACTTTGTCTCAATTACCTCCTGAATACTGTAGCAGGTTAAACTCCTACCTTGCCAGAATCGACGCCATCTTGCATGTAAAAGTACCCCGCACGATACTAACCACCTATTTACATGCCCTCTTAAACCCACCTAAAGCTCCTCTCCCTGTAGACCCAATCCACCGACACTACACGTCAGATGAGTTAGACGATGATGAACGGTGACTACATCGCACGGCGCAATATCTGGAGAATATGGCGGGAGGGGTAGGATTTCCTATTTCAGTGTTTCCAGGTAGGTTTTAACGGGTTTGGCAACGTGAGGCCGAGCGTTGTTATGCTGTAGAATCACTTTTTCATGCCTCTTCGCGTATTGCGTCCGCTTCTCGCGGAGTGCTCGGCTCAATCGCATCAATTGAAGTCGATACCGATCCCCAGTGATCGTTTCGCTTGGTTTTAACAGTTCATAATAAATAACACCAACTTAGTCCCACCAAATATATAGCATAACCTTCGCAGCGTGAATATTCGGTCGAGGCGACGGGCAGTCCCTATGACCTTCTTTTCTTTGGATTGCTGTAATAAATCCATTTTTCATCACTCGTCACGATGCCGCTGGAGCAGTTGTTCACAGGCGAAAAAACGACATTGAACATCCCTTGGTTTCAACTCATAAGGAACATAAGTCCTCTGTTTCTGAATCGTTCCTAAAGCATACAATCGCTTGGAAATGGATTGGCGGGTAACTCCTAATACTGAAGCAAGCTCTTCTTGCGTTTGACACGGATCCTCATTGAGCAATGCTTCCAACCCGGCCTCTTCGAAGGTTTTTGGCCTTTTTTCACGCGGACGGTCGTCAACATAAAATCACGGTATTTGAAGCGACAGAACCGATCTCGGCACGTTGTTTCATTTAAAACAGCATCTCTATAAACTTTTTGTAGCTGTCGATGCGCTTCAGCGTCGTTTTTTTTTCGAATGAAAGAGGAAAATCAACACTTCTCGCAAATTACGATTATTCGGCACTAAATCGGGCATTTTCACAAAACCAGAAGTATATGAAAGCAAAACAAAACCACAATGTATCGAAGCAGTTTGTTTACCATATATCTAAGTTTGGTTTATGACGTTTAGATTATGTTAGAATCGACTAGCACACACTGCTGGCGGCATCTATTGACAAACAGAGGGCACTTAATATTACGTTTTCCGAATTTCTATCAAAATTTAAATCAAATGTATTATATATTATATATGAGTTAGTGCTATTTGAGTGATAATTTATCCAAAATAGAGAAAACATAAATTTAGTTTGAGCTATAAATTGGATTCCGAGTTATATGATTAATGATTGAAGGGGGAGAAAAATCGTTCTTACTTCACAGGAAAAAGGGTACTCAATAAGCAAATAGTAACGGGTTTCCTGACCAAAGGGTAAAATTTATGAACCATTCTTGGAAGACTTTTTCACTCTTCAGATTACCTCATTTACGTTGCTGATCAGATATCACTGAAACTCAAATCGGTTTACTTTCGCCATTGATTACCTTATCAAAGCGCGATAAAACTTTTAATCTTTATTTATGAGGCATCACAAAGTACGCCGAGTATTCGCAAGAATTAAATAAAAGTGCTCGTTAGCGCAATAAGTCCAATCAAGCGCTACGCTTCTTACTTCTTGCCACCTGTAACTAAAAAAAGCTAAGATATCTACCTAAATTAAAACAACAAATACTAAAGATTTTAGTAACAATTTTTTCACTTCCAATCCACTGTCAGCGGCGGTACCGAAGTGTCTACCGAGACGCCCACGTGCGCCGACACTAACAAATATATTAAAAGCAAAAACAACAAATTTGTATACAAACACTCAACAAGCGTAAAAGTAACAAGAAAGCAAAGACAAAAACAACGATTTAAGTTAAAAATGACAGTTAACAAGGAAAAATACATAAAAAGCTAACAGCGCATAAAACAGTAACATAGGCAGCAACAACATTAAAAATAACAACAACGACAACCTGCTAAGTGTTGAACAACACTTGAGAGCGCATCAGTATAGCGCGCGAGGACGTTGACTTTGAGGCGACAAGAAAAGGAGGCAATAAGACAGGCGAAAGTAGAAGCATCAACAGCAGCTTCATCAACCAAAGCAGGTGTTTAGCTGTAAAAGTGCCAGTCAACAGAGTCGGCAGTTGGACATTTGAGACTAACAGACAGACCAGCATAATTTTTGTTGTGTTGTTGCGTTGTTACCCTAAGGCAAAGTGGCTTGCGGAGAGTATAAGAAATGGCATATGTTGTTGTGAAGACGCCGAGTTGACTGACTGACTGAGACTTTTGGTTTTTTCTGTATATTTGCCGCCAAGTTTTTGTATATTCGGTAGATACTGTTAAATGTCTTGCTTTGAATACAAACCAAAAAAACATTTTTTTAGTTTCCTACAAACTTTCACATTATATTGGTTTTTCGATGCGGTTCTTAATTCTTTTATTTGTTGTTTTGCTTTTGTAACTAATATTTTTTTAGCGCACGACAATTGCGTGCTTAGGTCGCGTATACGCAATGCAGCACAAGCGCACTTCAGATGTGCACTATCAAATTATTTCTAATGTGACTGCTTATATTTATTTTTCATTTCGAATTCTTTTACGCAATTGGGCGACCTTAACAAATAATTATAGGTTTGCCCATTTTTTGCTTTTGTTTTTTGGCACATATCTTTTGTTTTTTTTTTCACCTATCTCGTTTCCTTTCACTAACTTGCTGTGTGATGTCAGCCGTCGAAGTGAATTATTTTTTCGCACAGCTTCTTTGGTGTTATGCATTGTGGCATGCCGCTAGCACAATTTGTGTGTGGCACGCCTGAGGGCTTGACAGCGGCCTAAAGCAGGTTAATGGCAAAATTTATATCTGCTTTCTTTGAGCCTGATAAGACGTGAATGATGGCATTATTCGTTTTTGCTTCTATCCTTTTACTCACATCCAAGTGATTTTTTTAAAGGTTATTACTGATTGTAAAGTGCACTAAAAATGACTATAGTCTTAAGGCATTTACTCGCTTTAAAGCAAAGTGTAATTAAGCACTTATTTAAGCACGTATTTCGGTAAAAAAAATTTACACTTTGTTATTTGTTACAACTTGTTTTACTTTTACTTAATTTAACCTAAATTTACCTCCTTTTATTGCTTGCCATGAAAAAGCTCCTCATAAAAAATATCTACCGTTCGGTAGGTCCCTCCATTTGTGGAAAAACATCAAGACGCACACCACAAGCAAGAGGTGGAGCTAAGCCAAATACCGAAGTGTACGCGCCAATTATTTATTTACTTTTTATAAATTTATTTTAAATTTACCTCAATTCGGTTTAATTTAATTTCATTAAAATTCTAGTTTACTTTATTTTGCTACATTGAAATTTATTTTTTTTGAATTTGGTTTAAAAATAAATAACTAATTGGCGCGTTCACTTCTGTTAGATGTTTGGCCGAGCTCCTCCTCCTATTTATGGTGTGCGTCTTGATGTTGTTCTACAAATGGAGGGACCTACAGTTTTAAGCCGACTCCGAACGGCAGATATTTTTATGAGGAGCTTTTTCATGGCAGAAATACACTCGGAGGTTTGCCATTGCCTGCCGAGGGGCGACCGCTATTAGAAAAATGTTTTTTTTTTGTTTTATTAATTTTGCTTTCACCGAGATTCGAACCAACGATTACTCTGTGAATTCCGAATGGTAATCACGCACCAAACCATTCGGCTACGGCGGCCGCCGGTTTAGTTTTATTTATTTCGTGCTTTGGTAAAGCTTTTTATTTTTATTTTTATTCTTTATTTTAATATTTAATAAATTATTTTATTTTACTTAATTAGGCTAATTTATTTGAATTTGTTTGTTCAATTAAATTTTATTTTATTTATTTGTTTTCGTTGCATATCATTTTATTTCTATTTTATTTTTTATAACTTTTAAAGGGTTTTTCAATAAAGGCATACAGAATGTCAATCGTGGTGTTTGCTGTGTGGCACGTAGCGCCGTCTGGAACCACATGTCCATATGGTTCAATATGGGCCATAAGAAATTGGAAGGACCACCACGTCTACCGAAAAATGGGCGCAATGCGCGCAACGTTTGCGTTAATGAACACTCATTTTGATAATAAAGTTTTATCATTTGAACGTGCTGTGCTGTTCTATCGTGTAACTTGCCATGATGATTTGGCATAAACAACTGAATAATAAACAAAAGATTTGACATATGTCACCAAAACAAAATGGCTGCCACAGGGCGCCAAAATCGACCCGCGCCAATTGAAAACCCTTTTATTTTTCTATTATTTGTATTGTTATTTTTCTATAATTTTTTTTTACTATTTTACTTAATTTAATTTAATTTTATTTTATTTTTTATTTTACATTATTTTGCTTTACTTTACTCTGTATTGTTTTAATTTATTTTATTTCACTTTGTATCTGATTTTAATCTAATGTGTTTTATTTCATTTTATTCAAATAACTTTTATTTTAAATTAATATTTATTTAATTTTATTTTATTTTTTTATCTGTTTTTCTACTTTTTTAACTCCTTCGTCGTCCAACTTCATTTGCACTACCTTAACCTTTCTAACCTTTTCAATTTCCTCTCTATTCAAAGCGAATTTCAACACTACGAAATAGCGACGTAGAATTCTTCATCTAATATCGCGCTACCGGTGAATGATAATCAACAATCTCATGTCCATGTATAAGCCACCGTGTACCGTTTAAACAACCGACCAGCCATGCGAGTGACCGACTGCAAGCGTTCAGGCGCACCGTTAATCTTTTCGTTTCCGTTCGGTTGCACGTTTTGGTTCTGAATGCGACTACATGCGACAAGAAGCGCGCCTTTAGTGTCAGGAACACATACATGTAGCACTCACACAGACACATATACCCACTTGGGCACAAATGCAAATAGCAGGCAAAAATACAAAAACAGCTGTTCTGCACGTTTCAACTGCACCACATACAGGTAAACAGGATATTATCAAAAGCATTTATCAATATGATGCGCCTACATCCATGTAAACATACATAGGTGTGTGTGTGTGTGTACCAGCATATTTCTACAAAAGTGCTTTATTCACACTCACACTCGTCTAAAATAAATAACAATAATTTTAGCTGGATGTTAAATTAAGCTTTTTGTGTGACTGTACACATATTTCAGACAAACGCCCCTCAAATTAAGCTTTTTAATAATGCAGCTTCGCGCGGAAAACAGCTTTAAGGATGTTCCGGTCATAGAGCTTTTTTGGGTAAAAAAGGAAACTATTAGTTGCCGTCAGAATTATAAGGATTGTCAGCGAAGTTGCAAACCAATTTTTCGGAGTCAAATAAAACAAGATGCTTTTAAAAGTAAGCAGTTCTTTATGCGGTGACAATAGGTCCTTAATTGATATAAGAGTAGTGCCAAAATCACGCGAGATTTGATCACCAGTAAGTGAGGTTTTAGCGTTAGATACTGCAACTTAACCTAATATTTTACATAGAGTCGAAGCGAAGTTATTGTATCTGCAGCAAAAAGATGTTTTTTGTTTTTGCTACATCAATCACCATCGATGAAGTAGTTAGCTGCTCGTGCATGAACTCCACATTAGTACGAGTAGTAAGATGGTTAAAAAAAAGACATAAATAGTGAGCAACAAGCAGGACAATATGAATATTCGGATTAACGAACTCAAAATATAATTTGTGATTATCTGTGTGTTCACAGTATCGGACCAAAAGAAATTTCGCATTTACCAATTTTTTGATCAAAAATCGAATTTTAGATTTCAATCACTTCCTTACCTGATGTGGAAGGAGATGAGATTTCAACTTTCCGAAAAAAAATATTTTTGGGGATTAAAATAAAGTGTTTTGTGAATTTAAAAGTATTCAAAAGGCTTATGATCGCATCTCGTCGAGGAGAGAAAACCTTTTTTTCTACGTTTGTGCAAAACCCAGAGTAATGCTAGCATAAGACTTTTTGGCTATCCAGCACAGCAGTGCATTAGTTCCAATCAAATATGGGGGAAATTTGCTATTCATTACGCTAGTGAGCAGCGCGACTGTGCTGCCGTTAGGAGTCATTGGACTGAAGTGTCATTCACTGATTGAAGTTAAAAGTTTTAAATGGCAGAATATGTGAATTTCCGAGCGTATTCGTGTGAAAAAAACAAAGTGTTTGACTTGACAGGTTCGCATTGATTTAACCCTCATCCTTTTTATGTACATACAGTCCTGTTCACTGATGAGAAACAATTATTTTTCTGGAAAAAAATGCTTATTGAAGCATCCGTATTTGATCTAGTAACCCAAGTTTTCTAATTCTTCAAGTGAAGACTGTACTTTGCTCGAAAATAAATATGCATTAAAACTTAATATTATTCCATCTAACGGTATCTCGCAGCAGTAAAACTTCAGCGGCTGTAAAACTGTGCTTGGTTTATTCTGGAGTGGATTTACTGATTTATTCTTGAAGTTCGTTAGAACAGAGGCACTCAGTTAGCCTACATTATTTGCATATTAAAGCTCTGAAAAGGGATCGTCATTGTGCTTGGTTTAAGGTTTAACAGATCGCGAAAAGGCCAAATCGATATCTTGACCTCAGAGCGACTTTCAAATCGCCAAATTGCTAAAAAAATTGGTCCAACCAAACGTCGTATCTTTACGTCAAACAATGTGTAAGAACTGCAAAGACAGAACTGCAATGACTTTCACATCGAAGGAAGCCCGCAAAATCCCTAGGATTGCGTCAAAGTCCGTCGGTGAGAATGGAAAATTAAATTGGCCGGGCTTGAAATTGTATTAAGCTAACTGGAGAATTTGTGCAAGTCCACTCATTAAAAGTTTTTATGAAGGAATTTATTAACAAGGCGGCACCACAAAATATTAAGCTTTAAATAATAACTATTATAAAAAAAAAATCCTGCAGTTATTATTTTTCTTATTTGGTTAAGGGGTAACACCACTGTAGAAATTTCAAAAAATTGATTTTTTCTTATAAGCTTAAAAAATTCTTTGAACCTTTTAAAATACAGAACAAAAAGTTTTATACGTTACCGAAGTTTATTTCATAAATATTTTAAGCTTTTAACCAAGCGTTAGTGACTGCTACCTAACGACTTCTCCAAATTTCCAAACTTTAAACGCGTTTTTCTCAAAACACGTTTTCTGAAATTGGCACGCAGCATAACTCAAACAATTATAAATATTTTTAATCAGGTTTTTCACTACGTCTGTATAATAACCTTCTTAAGAGAAGAGCGTAGGGGATTTTCGATAGATTAATTTAAACGATTGTTATAAATATTTAAGTGCCGTTTTTTTAGTCCAAAATAGAGTTTTTTCTTCAAATGCTTGCTAATTCCACAAAAATAAATATTTTTTAAATCCCCTACGTGTTTTTCTAGCTATTCTTATCTAGATTAAGAAAAAAAATGTTTCTTTGTTCCAGATTAAAATTTGCACCCTCTGTGCTGCGTGCCGCGGAGCTCCTTCAAGAGAAACCACCTTACAAAAATGTCTCCAATGCCGCCATTTTGTAAAATTTCTCGATCAAACTTTGTAGTTTTGTATTTTAGTATATAAGTAATAACTTCCCAAATCAGAGTGATTGTTTCCCCTTTCCTTCTATACAAAAAAATTCTTTAAAAATCGTGTTTATTTTATGCGTGTACAGTGGTGTTACCCCTTAATGCATCTATTCAAGTGAGCCACTAAATCAAGTACAGTATTACAGCTACTGAAGTTTTATATGGTATATATATTATATATATGCATATACAATTAGCGCGTACACCCTTTTTGGGTGTTTGGCCGAGCTCCTACTCCCATTTGGGGCGTGCGTCTTGATGGTGTTTCACAAATGGAGGGGCCCACACTTTCAAGCCGACTCCGAACGGCAGATATTTTTTATAAGGAGCTTTTTCATGGCTGAAATACACTCGGAGGTTTGCTATTACCTGCCAAGGGGCGACCGCTATTAGATAACTTTTTCTTAATTTTGGTGTTTCGCCGAGATTCGAACCAACGTTCTCTCTGTGAATTCCGAATGGTAGTCACGCACGTACCCAATTGACAACAGCGGCCGCCATGTTGAAGTTTTACTGCTGCGAAATACCGTTAGATTAGTATTTCATCTGATTCATGTTTATTTTCGACTAAGCTACAGCCTTCCCTTGAATTATAAGAAACCCTTGTCTTACAAGATCAAATCCGGTTGCTTTAGTAACCATTTTCTTCCCTAAAAATGATAGCCTCTAATCAACTGAATCAGTAAAATTAGTGTGTTATGGTGTCAGCTCTAATTATATTGACTACAATAGGTATTGAAAACTGTAAATTAGAAGCAAAAAAAAAACTTAAGTTAAAGAGGTTAGTGAGGTGTTCGGAAGCATCAAATATTTTTTTGTCTTATTTAGCGGAAACAAAAGTTTGTAAAACTTGCCAGACTTTTGTTACCCATTTAATTCGGCAGTTAACTCAACGTTTACAATAAAATATTGAGTCTCTAAGCAACATTGAATTTTTTCACTGAAAAATTTGTCAATTGTGTTTTAATACTTTCGAAAAATGAAAAACGAATTCTAGTATTGAGAATATGGGATTATGTGAAATGTCAGCAAAGAAAAGAGTTAATACTGTGGGCAAAAAGAAAGGTGAATTTGGTTGGAAAATGAAAAATCTTTATTTATTCTTGTAAATCAATTTCATCCCTTTCAAAATAGTCCCCTCTCGATGAAATATACTTATGACAACGATTTTTCCAATCCCCGAAACATGCCAAATAGTCCATTTCCGGTATAGCCATCAGCACCTTCTTCGATTCAGCTTTTATCTCCTCAATCGACTCGAAACGCGTTCCCCGGAGTGGTCTCTTGAGTTTTGGGAATAGCCAGAAGTCACACGGAGCCAAATCAGGTGAATACAGTGGTTGCGGAACGATATGCGTGGAATTTTTGGCGAAATGGTCACGAAGAACGAGTGCAGTGTGAGACGGTGCATTATCGTGATGCAAAAACCAAGAGTTGTTGGCCCATAATTCTGGTCTTTTTAGACGAATTGCTTCACGTAATAGTGCACCACGCCACGAAAATCGAAAAAAACTGTCATCATGACCTTTATTTTTGAACGACTTTGACGTGCTCTTTTCGGTCTGGCCTCGCCTTTAGCACGATATTCGCTTGATGCTTGATTGGTCGGTTGTTTCAGGGTCGTAAGCATAAATCCAAGTCTCATCTCCCGTAATGATGCATTTGAGCTTGTCCTGATAGTCTGAAAGCATTGTTTCACACACATCAACGCGACGACTTTTTTCCAAGAAATTGAGAATTTTTCGGTACCAAACGAGATTTGACTTTTCGTAGGCCTAAATGGTCTGTCAAAATGGTTTTCACAGATCCTTCTGATATTTCGATCATATCAGTAAGGTCTTTAACAGTCAACCGACGATTTTTGAGCACTAACTCCTTCACTTTATTGACGTGTTGATCATGTGTTGACGTCGATGGTTGTCCGGAGCGCTCCAAGTCGTCAACACGTTCTCGACCCTCTTTGAAGTCTTTGTACCGCTTATAAACATTTTTCTGCGACATGGTCGAATCACCAAATGCCTTCTGCAACATGCTAAACGTTTCCGCAGCCGAAATTTCATTCCGCAAACAAAATTTGATGGCACTTCTTTGCTCAATCAAATCAGACATTGTAAAAATCGAAAAATGCACTCATGGTCAAGAAAAATTGCATACTTATAGTGAACAATTTTTCATTTATCATTTACCAGCTCAACATTTTATTTCTTGCTATTTTTTAACTATTTCAGGGGTCTGGTTACGGCCTTGCAAATTTTCAATCAACACAGACAGATGGACTCATGCTATATGTTATCTGACACATAAAAGCCGAATCCATTGAGATTGCTAGAGATTTACAAAAAATTTAATTTTTGTTTTATTAAAGTTTACATTACAATAAAATTATTATATTGTATAAACTAACGCTAACGCAGTGCTGGCTTCGGACTCTCTCGCCTGGCATGTTGTTTTTTTTTTTTTTTGTTTTGGCTTTCATATGTACGTTGCACTGGCAAATTTTGAATCAAAAAAGTATTAAATTCGATTTAACCTAGGAATAGGTACTTAACGCTGCCGCCGTAGCCGAACCTCGATTACCGAAAAAATGCCGAAAAGGGAACGGGCTGGAGTTATCCTAATTCAGATTCAGCACGTCAAAAGTGCTCGAAATATTTTAGTCTGATTCGCGATACCGGAAGACAATCAAATTTTGCCGGCATATGTTTATTTAATTTAATATTTCATATAATATTTTATATTTTTATTTTTATAATGCTTCATATAATATTTCTTAATTTTTTTTAATATATTTAGGTAGTTATAGTTTTTTTTTTTAATTTCTTATTTCATTTCATTAACAATTCATTGAGCTATTTCCAAAACAAAAAAGGGTTTAACTGTCCCTGCAACGCAAAACCAAAAAAGAGCCTCTGCCAGATTTAAATTCTATTCGACACTAGGGTCATGTGTATGCATACAACCGGATGTAATGCGCATGCTAGCGCGTACACATTTCTATATGCATTCCATATTTGTTCACAGCTGTGCCCCATCATTGCTTGCGTGCCAAATTGTTGCAACGCCGCGTTGATTTGTTTATAATTTTTTGTTTCGTTCGCTTTTCAACAACCATGTATTAAAATTTCATTTTTATTTGGTGCAGCGCGGAGCAATGAAAACAAATATAAAACCCAGCAGTTGAGCGGATGAAAATGTCAAGCTTATGTGTGTTGTTTTGTATATGCGGCTAAATATGTACATATGTATGCGTGTTTATTCGGGGAAATGGCAAAAAAATTTAAGTCAAGAAGTAAAAGCGAAAACATTTGGTTGCAGAATTATTTGTCGAATTGTTGACACAAAACTAACTGCCAAAATTAGCGCTTACAAACGCATTAAATTGCCTTAAAGTGCTTAAGTGTATGATGAATGTGACAAACTAAAATTATTTACCTTTATCATCATCGCCATTTCGTGCTGACAGTTTATTCATCTGTTTCAATTCGGTCAGCGAAAGCTCCACAGCATCGGCATGTGATTGTAGATTGTTTTTGGACTGGAAAAATTATTTTGAATTAAATAAAACATTGATTGTTATTTGTTGGTATGCACCATTTTGAAAGTGGTCTAAGTCATACATTATTATGAAATTATGGGTTTGCATTTGAGCAAACTAAAAACTATTTTTCTATTTTGTATGGTCTTGAATAAGATTTGTACTAATCTTGCACAAAACTGTTTTTAGATGACTTAAACCATTTTCAGAATCAGCATAATAATCAACATACAAGTTAATACAATATAAGCAATAAAATATGAATTTTATTGAAAAAATTAATTCCTTCAAATCTTTCAAATAAATCTTTCAAGTAATTCAGTTTCATTTAATCTTAAATACTTAAAATATTTCTGAAAGACTGAAGAAATAGAAGGTAGTAACCCGTTTATACAAGATTAGAAATAACCTAAATAATAATGTCCTTAGTATCTAGCACGACTTTCCCCCTAATTCTGTATATATCCCTTCTCGTACAGACTATGAAAACAGATTAATGCTACACATTTACGTTATATTTTAACAATTCAATTAAAAACAAATTCCAATGTTTCAAATGTAACATTTCTTGCAGTTTACAAAGAAGGAAGATTGGAGAATATTTCGAAACTGGCCAAACAATTAGTTTAATAAATAAAGTAAATTTGAAATAGTATTTTGGGAGAAAAAAATCAAGGGCAATAGGATTTGAAAGCGCATTAAATGCTCTCGAAGTTCTGGAAATCAAAGCATTGGAACATAACTAATTGTAAGCAGAAAATATCATGATCACTTAAGCTTAGCTGAGTAATTTTGCATTGATTTTCTCGAGTAACGATGGAGAGTCCATCGTCCCACTTATCAAATCGAAAACGAAAATTAGGGAGAGAATAGTCCGTCTACTATCTAGTGATTTGAGGTTAGTGAGCAAGCACCGACATCTATAGCATGGAATTGTATGTGTGGAATGCAAAGCCGCCGTAGCCGAATGGGTTGGTGCGTGATTACCATTCGGAACTCACAGAGAGATCGTTGGTTCGAATCTCGGTGAAAGCAAAATTAATAAAAACATTTTTCTAATAGCGGTCGCCCCTCGGCAGGTAATGGAAAACCTCCGAGTGTATTTCTGCCATGAAAAAGCTCCTAATAAAAATATCTGCCGTTCGGAGTCGGCTTGAAACTGTAGGTCCCTCCATTTGTGGAACAACATCAAGACGCACACCACAAATAGGAGGAGGAGCTCGGCCAAACACCTAACAGAAGTGTATGCGCCAATTATTTATTTATTTATTAATGCAAAACATAACGGACGAAGGTTTTCTGGACACTTTAACCCTTTGCACTTGAGAGGTGAATCTAACTCATTACTTTGTGTTTGGCGCGGAATTTCAATGGGCATGCATCTCGGCAGTTGTTACATCAAATAGCATACAAAGAAAAATTACAAAGTTTAATGAAATTATGTTCGTAAAGAAGTATATAAATATACTTTAAATATTAACATGTACAAATTTTATGTAAGAAATTCACCAAAAGCGGAAACGGTCTCGGTTGCAAAGGGATAATAGGTCCCAGTTTAAAGACAGCATATTCTAGCCTCGAATGCACAACAAAAGTTTGAACCAAAACGTCAAAGTCTGAACAAATAGTTAAAAATGTTGGTCTTCATCTGTTAAATAGAAAATTTTACACGGAAAATTCTGTATCAGCAAACGATGATTTGGATCTTATTAGCAGATTTTTTTTTCATACTATTAACTGAACTTTCATCTAGAGACAGATTCATCCGCAGTATATTTTATTCTTCTTCATTGTGTTGTTTATCAGTATTGACTGAGTGATGCAACTTATGAGCTATATCTATTTTTGTTTTTCTGACTTGGACTTTAATAATTAATATCAAACGACTTTCGCATATTGTGGAAATTGCCAACACTGTACGCGGCTTAATTTTCGACAATTACCTCTGTACAATTTTTGATGAACATAGTCAGATTAAGGTATCGTGATTTCAAATGAATAATAAATAATGTTTTTTTTTTACTTAATAGCTTAGATCACTATAAAAATAGAAAAAAATAAATGAAAATTAAATAGCATGATTTGATTTCACATGATATGATAAGAAGTGGCGTATTCTGATATGATGTGATGTGGTATGACTATGATATGATGCCATATGATATAATAAATATATTTTCCATTTGACATGATAATGAAAATTGAAATAAAAACGTATATATTGGGTAGTCGAAAAAGTCTTTTCGTATTTTGTCAATAGATGTCGTTGGAGTAATCTATCTCCAGTGCTACCAATCACATTGTGTCATATCATATGGAGTTAGAAAGGTGAAATTTTAAGCTTCATTTAACCAAAAAAAAAATTAAATTTGGAGAAGTTGAAAAAAAGTTATAGCTGTTCAAAAATTAGTGAAAATAATGAAGAAATGCGCTATATTTTGAAATTTTTGTATAAAAAAGGAAGAATGCCATGCAAGCCACTAATGAAATTTGTGAAGTTTACTGAGACGATGCTGTATCAGTTCGTGTAGCACAACAATGGTTCGCTCGCTTCCGTTCTGGAAATTTTGATGTGAAAGATGCGCCTCGCTCCGGTCGACCTATCGTTGAAAAAGTCGATGAAATTAGGGAAAATATTGACCAGGACCGTCACATAAGCTGCCATGACATCGCCAAGGCACTAAACATTCATCATCAAACGGTTTTGAACCATTTAAAAATGGCTGGTTACAAAACGAAGCTCGATGTTCGGGTACCACATGAATTGTCTGTGAAAAATTTAATGGACCGAATTAACATCTGCGATTCCTTGCTGAAACGAAACGAAATCGAATCATTTCTGAAGCGAATGGAAGCGAATGGTAACAGGAGACGAAAAGTGGATCAAATACGACAATAATGTGCGAAAAAGATCATGGTGCAAGGGTGGTGAAGCTCAACAAATGGTCGCAAAGCCAGGATTGACGCCTCGAAAGGTTATGCTGTGTGTTTGGTGGGATTGGAAAGGAATCATCCACTATGAGCTGCTCCAGCCTGCTCGAACGATTGATTCTACACTTTATTGTCAACAACTGATGAGAATGAAGCAAGCAATCGAAAAAAAAACGGCCAGAACTGGGCGTCGTCTTCCATCAGGACAACGCTAGGCCACACACATCTTTGATGACTCGGCAAAAACTGGGAGAGCTTGGCTGGGAAGTATTGATGCATCCACCATATAGCCCTGACCTTGCACCATCGGACTACCATTTGTTTCGGTCAATGCAGAACTCCCTTAATGGAGTAAAGTTGGCTTCAAGAGAAGCCTGTGAAAATTACTTGTCGCAGTTTTTCGACGAGAAACCACAAAAGTTTTACACCGATGGAATAATGTCTCTAGAAGAAAAATGGCAAAAGGTGTTCGACCAAAATGGTACATATTTGGTTTAATAAAGTTCATTGTAATTTTAAAAAAGAATGAGTTGAAGTTTGATTGGAAATACGAAAAGACTTTTTCGACTACCCAATATTTTGCTATTCTATTTAACATCAACCAGTACGGAAGTTTAGATACATATATTGCTGTTCCATTCCATCCATCTGTTCATTTGTACAATTAACAAGTAATATAATCTGTTCAAAGCGACTGGTGCGCCTTAAAAGTATTTCATTTTTCATTACATATGTCTGCACGTACATGCATCCAATATTATTACACATATTTATTACAGATTCGGGCGAGCACGTTTTAGCAAATTCAGATGATTCCATCGTGTAAAAATTTAAGAATGAAAATAAATGCTGGTTTTTCTAAAGACATTAAATGGAAATAATGAGATTTCCAAAACTTTATTTGCTTAGAAAAGTGGACATGGCATTTGATCCGTCAGCTGATTGCAGTATTTGGGCGAATTTTGGGGTGGATAAACCGGCAGTGGGTGAAATTCTTTCGCGATTTGAGGCGTTCGTAATTTGCAAATTTTTTTTTTTATTTCCGAAATTCGCATTTTATTTTATTTAAATCATTCATGTTGTTAATAGAATTCTAAATCTGTGGTCGCACATTAAATAGCACTCTCTCCAATTTTCGCTTATAACAAATAGACACTCTGTAAGCTATAGTAGATAAAATTGGATTAACATATTCAGCGTTGAGTGTTCGAAGTATATGGTTCTAAATGAGTTAAAAAATCAGTTGAATCAACAAAGTTGGGAGAAATTAGTATCTGATTTATACCAACTGAGCTGTCGCCCGCGAATATTTAGCTAGTATTAACGCAAAAATGAATTTGTATTTATCGAAAAAATCTACTGACAAGCAGTGAAACCCAACTTCATACGAGGTGTTAAAATTCGAGTCCTTACAGACCCATCCCGGTAGTTGTTATAGAATTTACTGAACTCTTCAATACAAATATCGTTATTTTTGTATTAACTCTTAATAACACCGTGACAAAAGGGGGCAAAAAAGCAGCATGTGCTGAAATAAATTAATGGGCTAACTTTGTCCATTACCGCATACTGCTTTTGCCTGAGAATATCGCCCCTGAAATTTTATGCAGAGTATTTCTGTGCAAGATTTTGACCAGCCCTCCATAATATTTTTCAGAATTATAAAATTAGGGGTCAAAATTATCCACACTAGAAAGAAATATTGGATTATTTAGATTCTTAAAGACGATATTAAGTAAATGTTTTTAAAACCAATATACTGTAAAAATTCATTGGTGCCCAACATTCTACAGCTCTTCTTCTTTCAAAATATCTATATCACCTTTTTGGTTTTTTTGATTGCTGGCTGCAGACTGTTATTTATTTGCCTTTCATTTATTTGGATAAGTCTAAACTTTAAACCTTGCTAAAAAATTCCCAAAAGTTGCAATAATTCTCTCTTAATGTACTCGTAATAATTCTCTCTTAGTGTAACAAAATAGTAGGATGTTCAGATAAGAATTCAAAAAAAAAATCTAAAATTCTAAATTCCCTAATGTGTATACATCAATCAAAATTTTGCTTACCTTTTCAATTTCACTCATCATGGTAGCGGTAACCTTTGGTTTCTCTTCACTTTTGCCAATTTTATTTACAATCAACTTCAAATCGTCCCGCCGATCCTAAAAGGTATTATAAATGCTTATGAAAAGGTGACATTAGCATGTATTTAGTTGTGTTTGTGTATTAATGGAAAAACTGAAGTGTCTAATGGAAATTTGATGACACAAAGGAAAACAACACAATATTTGTTAAATTACTTAAAAATTTAAAAATTTCAGCGCCAATTAAAAATTTTGTAAAAATCATAAAAGTTTATTAAAATATTGGGTAGTCGAAAAAGTCTTTTCGTATTTCTAATCAAACTTCAACTCATTTATTTTTATATTTATAATGAACTTTATTAAACCAAATATGTACTATTTTGATCGACCACCTTTTGCCATTTTTCTTCTAGAGACATTATTCCATCAGTGTAAAACTTTTGTGGTTTCTCGGCGAAAAACTGCGACAAGTAATTTTCACAGGCTTCTCTTGAAGCCAACTTTACTCCATTAAGGGAGTTCTGCATTTACCGAAACAAATGGTAGTCCGATGGTGCAAGGTCAGGGCTATATGGTGGATGCATCAATACTTCCCAGCCAAGCTCTCCCAGTTTTTGCCGAGTCATCAAAGATGTGTGTGGCCTAGCGTTATCCTGATGGAAGTCGACGCCCTTTCTGCTGATCAGTTCTGGCCGTTTTTTTTTCGATTGCTTGCTTCAATTTCAACTCATACTTCAACTCATAGTGGATGATTCCTTTCCAATCCCACCAAACACACAGCATAACCTTTCGAGTCGTCCAACCTGGCTTTGGGACCATTTGTTGAGCTTCACCACCCTACCGTTGCACCATGATCTTTTTCGCACATTATTGGCGTATTTGATCCACTATTCGTCTCCTGTTACCATTCGCTTCAGAAATGGTTCGATTTCATTTCGTTTCAGCAAAGAATCGCAGATGTTAATTCGGTCCATTAAATTTTTCACAGACAATTCATGTGGTACCCGAACATCGAGCTTCTTTTTCTAACCAGCCTTTTTTAAATGGTTCAAACCGTTTGATGATGTATGTTTAGTGCCTTGGCGATGTCATGGCAGCTTATGTGACGGTCCTGGTCAATCTTTTCCAAAATTTCATCGACTTTTTCAACGATAGGTCAACCGGAGTGAAGTGCATCTTTCACATCGAAATTTCCAGAACGGAAGCGAGCGAACCATTGTTGTGCTACACGAACTGTACAGCATCGTCTCCGTAAACTTCACAAATTTCATTGGTGGCTTGCGTGGCATTCTTCCCTTTTTTATACAAAAATTTGAAAATATAGCGAATTTCTTCATTATTTTCACTAATTTTTGAACAGCTATAACTTTTTTCCGAATTTAGTTATTTTTTTGTTAAATGAAGCTTAAAATGTCACCTTTCTAACACCATTTGATATGACACAATGTGATTGGTAGCACTGGAGATAGATGGCTCCAACGACATCTATTGACGAAATACGAAAAGACTTTTTCGACTACCCAATATTTGTGTAAGTATGTGAATCAAATATTCACCGCTCAGTATGAAACTCAATGAAACAAGTATCTTTGAAGGCATCCAAAAAAAAAAAACAAATGCCGAATGAATGCAAATAGGAGAGGAGAAATTTTGGTAAAAAAGTGAGGAAAAATGCAGCAGAAGTGGAGATTAAAAAGGAAAAATTGAAAAAATTCTACAACTAGTTGGAGTGGAAGTCTGTATCATTTGTTCATACATGCATACATACACATATGTATTTATGTAAGTATTTGTGCTCAATTGTGTAGGTGTGCCTAAGCTGTTTTTGTGTAGCTCCTGCGATAACGGTTAAATGTTTGCGGCGCTTGCATAAACCTTTAGTGCAGTTTTCTATGATTCTGATCTTGTCCTTTTTTAAATTTCTTATTTTCAAAATGATTGATTTACATTTTTTCTTAGGCATGAGTTGGAAAGTTGATCTTTCAAGCGCATGCACTGAATTTGTTTGCGTGTGTGTGTGTGCTTTGGTAGTTCATGCCCAAGCCTTAACTGACGATTTGTGTCAACCAGCAGAATTGCATTTTTGAGCTGACGAAACTGACAATGTTTCTTGTTATTTTTGTTGGTTAAAATTTGTTTCTTTGTCGTTTTGTAGGAGATTGCTTTGCTTTTCTAGTTTATTGTTGTAAAACTTTCACGACTCACTGTTGCTTTTATTCAGGATTATTGGTATTTTGCTAAAGACGTCACTTTTAAAGTATTTTATATTTTTATGCACTTGTGTAATAACTTTTTCATTTTTTATTAAGGCACTTCAAATTCACAGTAGTACATATTTCGTATATAAATTTATACATATGAGATTAATGTGGAGGGGGATACAAAAGCAACTAAACACTGCAACATTAACCACAGAAGCCCCATTTATTGTCGTTTTAACGTAAACTCCAAATAAAACACGCAGAGTTGGATCGCTGCGACCTCCCGAACCAACTCAGCAGTAAGGTTAAGGGGCTAAGTCGAAAATAAAAAAAAACTAGATTCAGTTAGGAATATGTGGCAATTTAATAGTAGTTTCAACCAATACTGAAAAGCAGATGAGGCTTGCAAATCAGTGACTCTACAACCACCGGATAACGGGTCTAAATCAAATTCGTTTGTTAAAAATCAAAATTAACAATAACTGAAACAGCAATTTAACACGTCGCACATTCAGTGAAAAATAATCCAGCATCATAATTATTTCTAGACTAATTTCATGGTTTTGGAAAAGAGGTCTCACATTCCCGTCTAAATATTTTTGGCGTAGAACTACTCAAAAGATAATTCAAAATTACATTTTTTTGCGCAGACATTTTTAAACCACACAAAGGTAATTTGAATTTGAAAAACCGGAAGAAGATCAGTAGAAGTCGGAACAACCTGCAAATAGCCTTTTACAACATCAAAGAGCCGAAAAGGCAGACTCGATGTCCAAAAACATAAGACTGTTCCCTGAATTGAAGGGCACTCTTAAATATTCGGCTGCAATAGGGCAAATAGATATACCCACGACAGTCGGTTCTACGTTGTCGGAATGACCCGGATTTATAAGCCAAGCCCTTGTCACTCCAGCACCATTCCCGATACATGTATGGCGAATGTTTATACTGCTACTTCAACAAAACCCGAAAATATATGAGGGAAATAAGAAAACTCTATACAACCGACTGCTTTCACTTAGTCACAAGTTTTATTACATATATACAGGGTGGGCCATATAGCGTTTGCCTTTTGAACCACCTATTTTTTTGAGAATGGTAAACAAATCATCTGTCAAATGAGTTCATAATTTACTTAAAGGTTTGACATTTACAAAATGGGACGCTATACGCTTGAACAAAAATGGGAAATGTTGAAAACCTTTTTCCAAAGTGGTGAGTCTTCTTCTTCTTCCACGGTTACAGTAAATGGCGAGCGTTACCGTGACATGCTCAACGAGTTTTTGTTTCCAAAAATTGAAGAGGACGACATGGACGAAATTTGGTTTCAACAGGATGGTGAACTTATCACACTGCCTAAGTTACACTCGAACTTTTGGCTACCGTTTTTGAAAACCGAATAATCAGCCGAAATTCCGATATCAATTCGCCGCCTCGGAGCTGTGATTTAGGCCCGTTGGACTATTTTTTGTGGGGAGCCATAAGGGCAAATGCTATGCGAACCATCCAGAGACGATTGATGCTTTAAAACACGAAATCGAAGTTGCCATTCATGAAATTGGAGCCCAACAATCGAAAATGTGCTTCAAAATTGGGTTGATCGAATGGCCTACTGTAAAGCAAGTCGTCGCAGTCATTTGAACGATATTATTTTTCATTCATAAATGACAATGTTCAATCTTCAAAATAAAAAGAAAAAAAGTTTGAAAAAATATTGATTAGTTTTTTTTATAGCCGATTCAAAAAGCAAATTTTGAATGGCCCATGCTATATACCTATGTACAGGGTGAACGATATGAAGTGTTACCTATTCAAAACACCATAACTTTTTCGTGTGAAATTAGTTTTTACTCTTATTGATTTCAAAGACAAAATTGTTCAAAAATGATTACAATTTTAACATATAATCCTTTAGTTCGATATGACTATAGCCTTCAAACGGTCAAAAAATGAGTTGTACTCTGCATGAATGTGATCTTGAGGCATTTTGGCCCATTCTCGTATAATCGTTTTTTTAAGCGCAGCCATACTGGCATATTTTTTGTCCTCACCTTGCTCTCCAAAATGGATTAGATGGAATAGTCCATCGGATTTGCGTCTGGCGAATTCGAAAGCTATTATGGGGACGAAAGAAGTGTGGAACATGATTTTTTAACCATTCTTGGTTCACACGAGCTTTATGAGACTGTGCCGAGTCCTGTTGGAACGTCCATGGTCTACGAACTGCTCAATTGGGAAATTTTTTTCATCAGAAAACACAATGTTAGGAAATTTGCCACGTTCGTGCAAGCGCAACAACTCCTTTGCTCTTTCGCACCGAACTTTTTTTGCTGGGGTGAAAGATCGTGTGCTTTTTGGAACCTGAAAGCCTTGACCTTGAGCTCATTTTTCAATATGCGTCGAATGCTGTCTTGTGATATTTTCAGTTCCTTGGTCATTTTTCTTCCACTTCGACGTGGATTTCGTTCAAGACGAGCCTTCACTTTCCAAACCTTTTCTGGCGTAGTTCGGTTTTTTTTGGTCCACCTCCATAGCGTTTTGCAATGCTATCAGTATCATTGTAACGTTTTATAGTGCGATACACAAATATTTTATTCACTTTCAGGTGACTGAGCTCACGAACAATGGCTGATTGTGATTTTCCAGCCAAATATAATGCAATCACACTTTTACGTTTGAATTCCACCACAGAAAAAAAAAATTGAACAAAACTGAGACGCAAATGCTTTTGATGGCTTATAAATATATTGAAATGTCATTAGAACAATTTTGACGTTGATGTCATGAGCTGTTTTACAGATACAAGCAGTGTGAAGTTGCTAACACTTCATATCGTTCACCCTGTATATTAATTATAATAATAATTTCTTTTTTAATTTATTTAATTTTCAACCCTGTTAAAGTTTTTTGTAGTAAACTTGTGAAACCATACTAGCCTACACCTGCTTGTGCTTCCTTTCTCTCATTCTCTCATCAAGGCTTCCTTTCTTATCAATGGCAAGCTGCGCTATTCACATACGAGTATCATTTCATTCGCTTGGCGCACAAGCCAGCAGACCGCACGCAACGGCATATTGAGGGGAAACACCGCTTGCATACTACAATCAAGCTACTTGCATCTATCTATTCTCTGTGCAGAAGGGTTCCGTTAAAGTTTCCGAACTGCAGGACTCAATATTTCTGGTGGTTAATCCTAACATCCGCAAGCGTGAATTATGCATTTTTATGAGTGCGTTTTCTTACGGCAGTAAAGAAGCTATGCATAAAAACGCAAGAAAAGTTGATTATTTTTATACTTCTGGCGCTTCAAGTAGCAGGTTAACCCATTAACGGCTTTGGAACATATGTAGGGCATATACAGGGTGGCTGATGAAAGCCGCTACCAAAAAAAAAATTGAATAACTTTTTTTCTTTTTAAGTTATCTGTTCCATTTTTGTTTTAATTTGCAGATTGATCTTTAAAATTTATTAAAATGGATAACTGGGACACGCAAACAAGAATTTGGATAGTCCGCCGCTATCACGCACTGGAGTCCGTAGTTTTGGTACAGAGAGAGTACAGGCGGATGTTTGGCGGCGATCCCCCGAGCAGATGGACCATAATGAGACTGGTGAATAATTTTGCTGAGCAAGGAACAGTCGCAAGAAGGCCTTATCATCGAAACCCACCAGTTCGGACGGAGGAAACGATCGCTGCTGTAGCTGCAGCTATACAAAGCAATCCAAGGGTTTCAACAAGAAGCTTATCTGCTCAACTTGGTGTCAGCCGACAGTCTTTGCAAACAATAATGCACAAAGATTTAGACTTATTTCCCTACAAAATTCAAATGGTTAACAAACTGAATGCAGCAGACTTGCCGATTCGCTTGGAATTTTGCCAGAAGATCCTGCAAATGGTGGAAGAAGACCAAAACATGTTAAACTGCCTTTTCATGTCTGATGAGGCCCATTTCGATTTGAACGGCAATGTGAACAAACAAAATTGTCGAATATGGAGTACTTCTAACCCACAGATACTCCACGAGACGGAATTGCATCCTCTTCGCGTGACAGTGTGGTGTGCGGTTTCTTCACGCTGTATTGTCGGGTCTTATTTTTTTGAAGAAAATGGTCACACCGTTACGGTTACTGGAGACCGTTATTTGAAAATGCTGAAAGAATTGTTCTATCCAGAACTACGCCGAAAGAGAATTCCTTTCAACTCTGTGTGGTTTCAACAAGATGGGGCAACGTCTCACATAGCCAAGACTGTTATGACAGAGTTGCGACGAAAATTTCCCAATAAACTGATTTCAAGAAACTCCGAATTTCGTTGGCCCCCCAGGTCGCCTGACCTTACTGCACCTGACTTTTTCTTGTGGGGTTTATGTAAACAAGAAGTTTATAAAACAAAGCCAACAAATTTGGATGAACTAAAACAATCCATTCGGGCAACAATTGCGGCTATTCCTGTCGCAACTCTCAAAGCAGCAATGAACAACTTTTTACTAAGATGCCGCACTTGTGTCAACGAGCATGAGGGGCATTTAAATTCAATTATTTTTAAAACTAGTTAAGCTACATTTAATAAAATTTAATGACCTTCAACTTGAAAAAAAAAATAAATGAATTCCATACACTAAAAAAAAGTTATTTGAGTTTCTTAATGTAGCAAAATTCATCAACCACCCTGTACATTCCAACGCAAATTATCCTCACCACCTAAGGTGTGGCGAATTCTGGTGGAAATCATAAATTGAGCGTTTTCAGAGAGAAGTGGCAAATTAAAAGAAAATTGGCCTTTTGTGACAACAGATTTCAATTCAGCACAACAACAAACACATTTTTGGTGAAGCTGTTGTTAACTTCTAACCTCTGCTTCCTTTCGCTTCTATTATCCCTTCTTTACATCAGCGTTCTCCACTGTCCCTAAGTTAAACAATGTTGGTGGTCCCCAAAAATTAATGAGCCAATTTAAGCAACTTTTTGGAATTATTTTTTTTGTTTGTTTTATTTTGCTTTACATTCGCCCTCTGTTATATATTTTTATTTACACATGAGAATACCGTATGACACACAAATTTACATTCGTTTCTTTATGTATTTAATACGCTTCCACTTTAAAATTTGTGCAGACATTTTTTATTATAAATTTTGAGCCAAATTCTCTCTTTACTTTTTCACGCTTCAGTTTTTGAAATTTATAACTATATTTTTAATTCTTGCAATTTTTGTAACATCAACAGTTAATTGAAACCCGTTTGTATACACGCGCACACGTCAACAAACACGATGATGCAACAATTTGTTGCAGCAACACGCCTTCTCGCCCCCAAATATGTCGTCACGAGACCGTTTTCGATAAAAATCGACGTTTTCAAGTGGAATAATCGCGCCATACTGAGTGTAGCTGAAGTGAAAAATATTTCTCATGCCGCTCAATGAGGATCCATCGAGTATCGGCAGCGGCGCACAACTTGCATACGTACACACACGCAACAGATAACATTTTTAAGCAAATTCATTTCTGAAGATTTTCAATTAAAAACATTTCCATTTTGATTATGAAAAAAAAACAAAAAACTTTAGCTCAGCCATATAAGAGACACTACGGCGAAAAGCTACAAAAATAATTAATCAAAGGGAAAATATCAACAAAAATCGGCGCACGCTTGGCACTACTTTTCCTTTTATTATATATAATATTATTAGCCACAATTCTTTTGCTGCTCACCATCGACGTTGAGTGGCTATTTTTAACGCACCCACCTCTGTCACTTACTTGGCGGCGATGTCGCCTAGCTGGCTGATTGGCGCAGCGTCATCCGGCGCACGACTGAATGCTTAAGGCGACTTAGTGAAAAATTTGGCAGTGTAACATTAAAATAAGCTAAATAGTTGAGATAAAAATCACCATAGCCACACGCAAAGTACTTAAAAATACCTGTGTATACGTTAGTGTATTTGCATAAGTATGAATGACTTGCGAAGACTGAGTATTAGGCCGGGTCGATTTGTGGGGAGGCAAAAAAATCGCCCATTGCTCTGTGAAAAACATATTCTAGGAATCAAAATAAGAAACTTTACCGAAGGAACCATACCTCTAAAACGAATTCTGATGTCCCCCAATTTGGGTCGAACTTTTTAGTTTCTTTACTCATGTAAAGGCCAAAAATGGTGATATTTTGAAATGATTGCATTGGGAACACCCCAGGGAAGTTCCAGCGGGTGTGCCACTGGCATGGGTGGATCGACCGTCCAAAGTTAGTGGGCGTCGGTCATATTTTTGGACTCGTTTGGAGCACTCTAAATGGGTCAAAGTGGGATTTTTCGTTCGACCCAAATTTGGGGACATTAGAATTCGTTTTAGAGGTATGGTTTCTTCGGCAAAGTTTCTTATTTTGATCCCTAGAATACGATTTTCACTGAGCAATGAGCGATTTTTAAATCGACCCGCCCTACTGAGTATGTTTCATCGCTAGAGCGGAACTGGCGCACTCTGAATCAGTATCTCTTGTATATTATTATGACCCAATAGATAGGGGATTTCTAGGTAGTTTATAAATTTCACAATCTTTTTATTCTCCGAAATCTATTTTATTGCGCCTCCTTTCGAGTAATCCATTTCTCCGGCAAATTACATTTATGCCAATTTTCTTTTTAGTTCTCTTCTCGCCAAATGTGATTTCCGAAACGTAATGTTTAATGTCTTCTGTTGGCTCGAAACGGTGTTGGAGTAATGTTTGCCCAGGTGAGTTAGAAGTGAACCACGTCATGATAATCAATATAAGCAATTCTCTGCTGAAAATTGATTTTGGATCAACTTCGTTGTGAACTTCTGGGCTTTAGGATGATTTAAGAAAAACTATTCCTCTCATTGTTAGTTCGTTGAGATGCCACATTTATTGCCGCGTCACTAATGCCTACAGTAAAAAGTTGGCTCAAAAGAACGCAATTCTTCAATGCCAGTTTTGCAATGATATTTTTTACTTAAGCCGACCTTCAACATTCTTGTAATAGCCAAAGCAAGTCGATTGAGTATACATATATTGTTTTTAATTTTCTGGGTTTTTCGTCATTCTCAGAGGTAGATGGACGACTTGCACAATTCGGCCAGCTTTGAACTTTAAACAAATTCAGCCACTCATATGTGGCTCACTTTCATAAGGGCTTTGGGTACTTTCGGGCGAAGATATTAATTTTGATTATCAACTGGTTATTGTATTAGTCCAGTGAGCGTTATGCACAAAGTTCTTAGAGTATTCTCTAATAAGGCCCAATGGACTCGGTTATATAAGATAACAACATCTAACGAACATGTCTTTATGGCCTTATTTCGATTCGGAAGCTCTCTTGATAAAAAGTATGCAAACAAATTTCGAAGATTATCAAATTGCCAATTTAGATTTAACTACAAAATATAAGAATCAACTGATCAAACATACATTACTACAACGCACCCATACATTGAAAATATAAATATAAATAAGCAGCGCATGCTGAAAATCATCAGTTATAATTTATTTGTCGACGTTACTTGATACAGAATCAGACTTCAATAGCCGCATGGATCAATTTAAAATAAACTATAAGTATGTACGTATGTTTATTTATGTACTCGTATATGCATATGTGAGTGAGTGTGTATTTACAAGATTTCCATAAATAAACAAGTCGTGGGTAACCGAAAACGGCAATTTGAAAACTTCACGCTCAGAGCTCCCTACCACCCCGACGCCTTTCTACGGCTATTGAAGCTAAAATAATACAAAATGCGGAATGCGGAACTGCCAAGTGTTTCGCAGCATGTGGCACACGCCACATATTAACATATAGAAGGTGAAGTCCAAAATAAACAAGACTGAGCTAAAATAGAAATGACAGTAGCTTTGTTCCGATAACTTCGAATTTATTTATTCAAAATAGCCCCCTCTGGCCTCGATACACTGTTTTGCGCGATCTAAAAGCTTTTCGAAAGAGTGTTTCAGGTCATTGACCGGAATGCCCTTCAGGATGTCGGTACAAGTATTTTGGATGGCCTCTACGCATGCAAAACATTTTCCCTTCATGGTCAAATATAATTTTTCGAATAGGTAGAAGTCACAGTGAGACACCACAGTGGCACATACGGTGAGTGATTGATGGTTAAAATGCCATTTCTAGTCACAAAATCAGTCACAAGAGTGAATATATGATATGGTGCTTGACCATGCAATAAACGCCAGATTGCTCCTTCGCGGTATTCAGAGCGAATTCGACGAATGCGATGCCAAGATAGAAAATTGCATTGACGGTTTGGCCTGTTGGCACGAACACCTTCGGACAATTCCCTTGGAATCGTAAAAACAAATGAACATCGACTTGATTTTAGACTTCCCTAAGCCCGATATTTTGGGTGGTGGCTCGTCTGGGGCCTTCCATTCGGCTCTTTGATATTTAGTTTCATTTCAGGTTGATGTTGGAAACACCACGTTTCATTACCAGTTACAATGTTGTAAAGGAAGCTCTCGTCTTTTCTCGCCTCTTTAATAAGGTCGTTCGAATGTTGAATTCTGATCAATTTTTGGTCCTCAGTTAACTTGTGCGGAATGAAACGTGCACACACCTTTCGTAAGCCCAAATGATCAGTAAAAAAGCGATAAATCGATGTTTTGGAGATATTCAACTCCGATTCCATGAGTTTCAACGATGATTTAGGTTCATTTTTGATAAATTTACTAACAATTCCGATGGAGTTTTCGGTGATTACTGATTTTGGGTGGCCCCAAAATTTGATAATAGCTCATTGTTCGACACTCATTTTTGTACCGATAACACTAACATACTGACACTTTAGACGCAATAAATTGGCTTCCAGTGAAACGAATGTCAGCAAGCGTTCGCTGGAAGTCAGCTAGAAATGTAACTCATTAAAAATATGGCGCCATTAAAAACCTTTTTATGACACCAGTCTTGTTTATTTTGGACTTCACGTTGTATATGTAAGTGCATACTTCTAAGAAATAACATGAAATGGTTGCAATTTATGTAGAGTTTGTGGGCTATTCAAATTTTAAAGATTATGATTCCAGAGAATGTTAACGAAATGAGAAGGCGCAAATATTACTGTTAACTATTTTTAGTCCAATTGAGTTTTGTAAAGTTTCTTAGTAATGGAGTTTAGAACAGCGAAGATATGCATGCATCACACAAAAATTCAAGACACTTTAAAATTCCATGTATTATATTTCTTACTATTTGCTTATATATGAAATGATAAGCGAATACATAAAATTTTTTACACAAAACATTAACATTCTCTGCTATACTCGCTCACCAGAGAATGTTAATTAAATGGGAAGGCGCAAATGTTAAATAACATTTTTTTGAGTACTAAATTGAAGATTCGCTAATAAGTGATGGGGGGGGATTCAGCACATGCATTTCATGTGGTAAAATAAATGCTCACATCAAATTTAATGAATTGGCGATTGGAAATCCGCGCATGCAGTTAATCTGCTGCGCAGATGCCTAAAGTCGACGAGAATAATCGTGTGGTTTTTGTGGTGCATATTTAATGCTGGTTCAAATTCTGTTGTGCCATATTTTTCTTCTTCTTGCACAATTTTTGAAGTGAAACTTCTTAGGCGTAACGTTTTGGGCATTTTCGTTCCGCGAGAGAGAAAAAAGATATAACCTGGAGGAAAAGGAGAGAGAGAGAGCTATACTTTATATATATTTTAGATACACGTTGGGCTATTCACGTCTCCCTTTTGTGCGGTTCTTCGTCTTTTTTCCCCACTTCTACCCTAAGGCTATAGTCTAAGTCGTACGACGTTAGTCGTATTGTAGGAGCCACAGAGAACCACGTATACATTACTCAAGGCGTTAGAATATAACAGAGAGAGAAAGAGAGTGACGTGTAAACTTACAGCACTAATGCCATATTACTATAGTAGAGCGAAAGAGAGCAACATATTGTTAGAATAGGATAGATAGTATTGCGCATGCGCGTGCCTTGTCTATGCACGTTATAGTCTTAGACACTATATATGCGCACGACTCTAACGCCACGCTAATACATCGGAGCGAGAGAGAGCAACGTACAGTTAGAATACGACAGATCGTATTGTGCGTGCTATGGCAGTACGCGTTGACAACAGACGCTATATATACGCAGTTGATATGCAACGTGAATTATTATTCATTTTTTTTTTTTTGAAATTTTGTCTATTTCTATTATCTGCAAATGTTGTGAATTTATTTAGATATATATTCTTTCTCTCTCTCTCTCTCATTCTCTCTGGGGTCTCTCTCTCTTTCTTTATCTGCCTTGAAAGCTTCACTTCTGTTATGTGTACTACCCTACACGCACTTTTTTTATTTATCCTACAATTCCAAACCAGGAAAGTATGGTAACATTTTTAAGTTTACTTTAATTATAATTGATTTGAAATAGTGCGTTTATGTTTTTTATATTTTATATTATTTAGAAATTTTCTTTTCTGTATAAAATAATTCATACTGGACATGAACTGATTTATAAATCACCCATAAAGGTAATACATATAAACATTCAGACATATATTTAAACTCTTTAATCAAATCTAAATATCATTTTCATATACGTCCAGAAAATCAAACGCGCATACACACATGTACATTTATTTATGTATGTAATGAAAAAACGCCCTGAATTACTATGCAATAAATGTATTAAAACTTATCCCCGTCTCACGCATAGCCATCACGCAACTTTGCTTAACCCTCTACTGCATGGAAATGTTTAAAAAAATGGAAATAAATAAAACACCGTAAATTTATGTTGATTGAGGGTAATTTATTGCGTATTTAACAAAAATTAAAAAATTCACTTGGCGGTTTGGAAGAAAAAAAATGAAGCCATATAAGGTTATTTTTGGGGAAAAAATTTATTGGGTGTGGAAACTTGTAAAACAGTTCCTTTTGTCGTTGTAGCACAAGAACACGTTGCAAAAGGTGTATGAGCGAAAAGAGCAATCATTTTGACAACGTTGTCGGTTTTTCATCCATTTCGGGAAATGGCCTATTCCGTCCGTCCGCACAGAACTCAAGGGGAAATCCTGTCGCTTTCTTCTTTTACTGCTGGTAGGTATATTTTCTCTACTTGCCGATGGAGAGTTTGAGGGTGTGGATATAGGTCGTCCTCGTTTTTTCAATTTACCAACTTTGCAAAGATGTTCAGCTATTGCAAGCTTGAAGTCAAACAATGGCATATATTCTTTCGACTTTCGACGCCACAAAATCCAAGCATTGACAACGCACATATCAATCATATGAAAAAAAATCTTTTTATACCACTTTTTTGTCCTCAGTTGTATTCTATAAAGGCCTAGTAAAGAATCCAGTAAATCAACGCCACCCATATAATATAATAATTATATTCATCAACAGCCCTAGGAGAATTGATTTCAATATACTTCTTCTCTTTTACCGTTTTTTCGTTGACATAGGGTACCGTTTTTTCGTTGACATAGGGTGACATCCGACATAGGTTGAAAGAATATTTACCACTTTGTTGTCAAACCAAGTGACGAGACCAAGTTCAACTCCATCAATATCTGCTACTTTTTCAACCATACTGCCACGGCATAACTTTTTCATTTCTGTTTCGTTTGTCATCTTACAATTTATTACACGATTTAACCATAGTGTGCCTAAAGGTAATATACCATTTTTCATTAGATACACCTGAAGCTTCGGACTGTTAAACCAATTATCAAAAAATAGTTGATAGTTTTTTCTTTTTAGTATTGTAGCTGCTAGTCTCGTTACAACATTTCCACTTACTCCTATATTTGGTGGTCCTTCCGGGAATGTATCGCTTTGAGCTCCGGCAAATATATCAAAATCTGAAACTCCGCTCAAGACAACATTTTTGAATCCCCATTTGTGGGGTTTAGCTGGATTGTACTATTTGAGGTGATGGCGGCACTTTGTGGGAATTATTTGTTCATCAACCACTAAATGTTCTTCTTTGGGTACAAGCAACAATCGAGCACGAATTTTGTCTAACAATGGTCGAATATTAAAGAGCTTATCAAACCCGAGTTCACCTGGTGAACTTATATTTTCATTATTATTGAAGTGTAAAAATATTCTTGGCCAATGAATGTGTTCCAATAATGTCTAGATGATGGTAGTTTTATCAAAGACATGTATATTGTTATGCCTGAAATAATTTTTATAAGTAATTTTTTTAACTTTTTTACTTGAACTCACCTACATATAAACTGATCAATCTCGTTCCGAGTAATATTGGCAGGTTTATTTATATCCATTTGTAATGCAATTAAATTCGATTGTTCTACAATAAAGTTCATCAAATCATCATTGAAAATCAAATTAAACATATCTGCTGGTGTCTCCAGTTCCTCAATAAAGTCAAGAAGGTTTGAATCTCCTTGAAATGGAAAATTTTCACTGGAATAAGGAGGCAAGCAAATTTCTTTCCAAATTGAAGGTCTAGGCTTTTTAGCAGAGTTGATGTAGAATGCTTGTTATAGTCATCTGAGTCATCGGTATCATCAGTCTCTGGTACATAAATATGCTCCTGTTCTGGCGGTTTACTTATAAAGTCTTCTTCGTCGGTATCAGATATGTAGTCATCATCACTTTGATCACCTCTATTAATTTCATAAACATACTTTAAGTTACCATAAAATGATCGTACATTCATTTCTATGAAATTCCATTGCGATTTATCAAAAAACATAACAGAAATATGTATACACACATACGCGACATGTATCGACACGGCGCCATATCGAAGAAGAAAATTTGTTCTCCTTTATTTTTCAAAAGTAAAAAATAGTAAGAATTTAATTGGGGAAATGTTGAGGTGAGAGATGAGGAGTGTTTTAAATTTTTGTGTGGTGCAAAACTGAGTGTGGTGTGTACTTTACCTTACCAGCAAACCTTTCAAATCTCAATTGTACTAAAAATACTTAACAGTAACATTTACACCTTCTCATTTTATTAATATTCACTTGCAGCATTTCCCAAGCGAGCAGCTGCTACGTACAGTTTGAGTGCCACTGCCTTGTAATGAAATGCAAAGTACTTACGCTAATTTCCTCCAGGCGGCGCTCTATTGTCTCAATAGATTTCTTTTCGTACGGCTTCTCAATTAGATCGTTTATTCGCTTGAGACCCTTTGTGATGAGCTCTTCCAAATTGATATTCAGCTTTTCGAGGGTGGAATGTGGACAGGGTGTTTTGTTGTCATCCGTGAGTTGTGGGACGCCAGGCACTTTCGATCTGGAAAGAGGAAATCAAAAAATGTATGTAAAAAACTCGCGAGAATTAGTAAATAAATACAAAAATATTGATTGTAAAACTTGCATAGTGGAAAAGACTTGAATTCAACCAAAAAAGCCTCCAACAGTATGAAATAAAATATTAATGCCATCTGGGTTATGCATTCATATGATGCTTATTTGGTGTGGCATTAATTATGCGCCAGGTATAAAAAGTTCAGTTCTTCCCGAGGTAAGGAATTTCTTAAAGGTTTCCCCCTTTGGGAATTCAACAATTATTACTAAATGTGAAAATTATTTAACCTCCAGTGTATTTTTTTTTTGTAAACTAAAACTCTAAAGAAAAACAACAACCTATCTGTTAAAGTTTTTTGGGAGGAAGTCCTAAAAACTAATTAATTATTAGGTGCGCCACTAAGTTCCCGATGTTTTTTCGATGAAAATATAACTTTATTCTGAAAAAATGGTTCCAAGTGAATCATCGAAAGTATCGCCCATAGCTGGCTACTACTTTTTCCTATCTTTCTGGTAGACCTCGTTTACCGTCGCGGTAAAACTGTTCATCTTTTGTGGCTATCCACGGATCAAGCCACTTTTTGATGTCTTCATATGAATGGAACTGCTGGTCAGCTAGACCATGTGCCATTGATCGGAACAGGTGATAATCGGACGGCGCAATATCTGGAGAATATGGCGGGTGGGATAGGATTTCGCAATTCAGTGTTTCCAGGTAGGTTTTAACGGGTTTGGCAACGTGAGGCCGAGCGTTGTCATGCTGTAGAATCACTTTTTCATGCCTCTCCGCGTATTGCGGCCGCTTCTCGCACAGTGCTCGGCTCAATCGCTTCAATAGAGGTCGATACCGATCCCCAGTGATGGTTTCACTTGGTTTTAACAGTTCCTAATAAATAATACCAACTTGATCCAACCAAATTCATAGCATAAGCTTCGCAGCGTTAATATTCGGCCGAGGCGACGACGTAGAAGCATGACCGACGTAGAAGCAGTCCCCGTGACTTTCTTTTCTTTGGATTGCTGTAATTAATCCATTTTTCATCACCCGTCACGATGCGATGAAGAAAACCCTTCCTTTTTTGCCGCTGGAGCAGTTGTTCACAGGCGAAAAAACGACGTTCAACATTCCTTGGTTTCAACTCATAAGGAACCTAAGTGCTCTGTTTTTTAATCATTCCCAAAGCATGCAGTCGCTTGGAAATGGATTGGCGGGTAGCGCCTAATATATGAAGCAAGCTCTTCCTGCGTTTGACACGGATCCTCGTTGAGTAATGCCTCCAATTCAGCGTCTTCGAAGGCTTTTGGCCTTCCTTCAGGCGGACGGTCGTCAACATTAAAATCACCGTCTTTGAAGTGACGGAACCAATCTTGGCACGTTGTTTCACTTAAAGCAGCATTTCCATCTTTTTTAGCTCTCGATGCGCTTCAGCCGACGTTTTTTTCGAATGAAAGAGGAAAATCAACACTTCCCTCAAATGACGATTATTCGGCACACAATCAGGCATTTTCACAAAACCAAAAGTATGTGATACCAAAACAAAACCACTAATGTGTCGAAGCAGTTTGTTTACCATATGTCTAAGCTTGGTTTATGACGTTTAGGTTATGTTAGAATCGACTAGCACACACTACTGGCGGCATCTATTGACCAACAGCGGGAAATTAGTTGCGCACCTAAAAATTAACCAAAAAAAACTTAAAATTTTTAAACACCTTATTAGGTAACTCAATTCTGCATATAAAATAACTTGAAATATTTTTCAGAAATAATATTTTATTCTTCGTACTAGAGCAGTTTCCGGCTTTCTTCAAAAATAGGTATGCGGTGATCTGAGAAATTTTGATACAAATTAAATAATTTCACGTCACTATGCTTTAAAACGTCACCAAAAAGTTGATAGTTTTTCCTACACATTTTGTTTATGATTAAACACTCAACAATTTAACTACTTCACTGTTTTTAAAAGGCCTGCAAAAGAGGCGAGTTTTTCGTATACATTCTGAATGCGCGGAAATCGAAATAGAAACCCTGTTATTTAAAATTTTCTTTTGGTATGAAGCAAAATTTTCCTATACTCAATTTATCATAATAGCTTAGTTTGATCAAATGTTGCTCCACTTACTTGGCCTGCTGTACTTCACGGAATTTTTCACGGAGTATTATCTGGGTTTTCATAACCAAACGGGAAAGATTTCCCTGTTTGCCGTGGGTCTCTAACACTAAAGAGTCTCCTTGTGAAATCAACGTGGCAGCGTCTGGTGCAATCAACAGCTTCAGGTCCTCAATGGCGCTGTGGATAATAAGAAATTAATATACAATACATTACATTTCGAGAGAATTTTAAATAACTTACGCCTCGCCCTCATCAGACTTTTCAATTTTCTCTTTAGTCGCCTCCATCTTGCGTATCATGTACTTAGCCATTTTATCGAAACTTTGGACGCGTTGATCCAACGGCGCATTATCTCTGAAACTCAACGAGTTCTCAGAGTAGGGACTTTTTAAAGTAATATTCGAATCATCCATAGATGGTGAAGAAGGTAAAATTTTGCTATCTAATAAATTTGGTTTCTTAGCGCCGGGCGTCTCAATGCGGCTCTATGTGGATAGAAAAAAAAAATGTTTCACATTTTAGTCAAGTAATCAGCATAAATGAAACTTAGTCAGCTTAAAATAACTATTCCTGAAAGCCAAACTTAACAAGCCTTTTATTTGGAAGTGTAAAATGTCATGTGCTTGTTTACCGTATCACTATCGGAATCAAATGTTGGTGTCATTTCTAGTGAGAATCTCGGTATATCTTCATCGTCAGAAAAAACCAATGGTTCCAAGTCGTAACTTGCCTCTTTATCTGCACCATAAAAGCTGTCGCGTACTGGCGACTCCACTGAACACTGCCCTTCAAACTGCTTAAGCTGCTCCGAACCATCCCTAGCCTTGGCCTTTTTAGGCGACTGTTCTTCGTCCAACGTGAGTGTCAGTTGACGCCACCGTTTCGGCTGTTTTGGCGTAGATTCTTTCCCATTAGAAATTTCGACATTTTTCGTAGGACGCTCCTCTTCATCCTCTTCTGAATCTCTTAATATGTCACGCTCACTCTCGATGCGTTTACGTTTCTCATCAAATGAGATACGTTGCTTTTCCACACGCAAGAAAGGGGTGCTTGTGTTAATTGGCTGAGCTTCACGCATCTCCACATCGTCTGGCAGGGGTGAGAGTGGTGCCTGCGGCTTAGGTGATTCACAGAGCGAGCGTTTGCTTTTGCTGCGCTTAATCTCTTTGCCATCGGCATCAAAGCGCATCGATGAATCCGAGTCTTCAGATAGATCAACAATTTGAACCGTCTCCACGTATTCCGGCACGAATGGTTCCACACTCTCCAAAATATTTACAGTGTCAACAATCTCGCCAACTTGCGGCTCAAATTCGATATTTTGCACAGACATTTTGTCATGTGGCAAATTACGTTCACGTATCTCTACCACTTTGGCGTGCTGTTCGCCCTTGCGACTTTTACGCTTCGGTGGCTTCGCGGGTACGGTGTCTGAAATTTCAATGGGCGTAGATGTGGATATGTGTGAGAATAGAGTGCTGAACTCAGCTAAGCGAAATGTTTGTGGTGGCAAGACATCGGGCAACACTTGTGTGACAATCGCCTGTTCGCCTGTGGGCGATTGTGATTCACATGTTTGGTGCAACTGCTGGGCTTGTGATTGGGCGGTCTGAGTTTTATCAGACTTTGTCGGTGTATCGCCAGCGTTCGGTGAATCATTTGCGCTGGGCGTGCGTGCGCGCCGTTGACGTACAGTATCACTTACAACAACAATTTCTACATCGGAATTGGCGTTTTCAACAGCATTGCATGCAGCAGAAGTAGATGTTGGTGGCTTCGGTAGCAGTGTTGCCAACTCAGAATTTTCATTGCAACGCGTTTTTAAAGCGTCCTGTGACGAATAATAATGTTGGTTTGTGAGATCAAATAAAAATTGAAACTCTCCAAAAAGTGGAGACTTTTACTTTTAAGCGCAAATTGACTTCAGCTAATGAGAAATTTTATCAATGAATTTAGTATGATTTAGAAAAAGTGCTTGCACGATGCAACGGCTAAGCCCTTGAATTATGTATGAAAGTATCTTTAAATTCCAAAGCCATATCAAAAAAGCAAAACGCATTGACGAAATTATTCGATTTTAAAGTGTTATATTAAAATATGTGTAACTATTGGATGCTTAAAGTAATTGTTATGTATGTTAAAGGATTTTTCAAGGTATGTACATGGTACAATACGAATTTTATGCGTCGTTAAAATTCCATGGCCTGAAGCAGTGAACAATTACAGCCCGATCGTACCTATCCCATAATAAAGTCTACATAAAATTCAATAAGTTCGTATTCTAAATGGATATACAGGTATAAAATGTATTATACATTAAAATGACACCAACAAATGTTTCCACTTCAGCTAGATGGTGATACGGTGATTGGCTTTGAGGATGAAGGTGCTTTGTGATTTTATTTTTAGGTTTTGATTGATTAGTTAATTTGCAACGGGATGAATTAATGAGTTTTAATTTTACGTTGAGGATGTTTAATGGGTTTTGCGGTGTGAATAAATCTATATGAGTGAGTACTGAGGAATAAAAGTACATACATATAAATACATATTTACATTAATATACACACAAAATGTTTGGTTAATGATGATTTTATTTTGATGACATTCACTATATGCCATTCACTTAGAACGTGGTTAAAAATGTTACATACTCTCTTTTATATACTTGTACTTCTAATTTAAAACGTCAATTTAATTTAAAGAAAGAAAATGATGCCGAATTTACTACCATCTCTACGTATACATACGCTCACACCTCATAAGTTGAAGCTTAATAGGATTAGTTCTATAATCTTAAGATCATAACTTTTAGAAATTTTTGCTTAAATTTTAAATGGTAAGAACCCTAAACGCGACTCCCACAATGTTCAATAATTTTATCCAAGGAAGTTTAGCCGCCCCACACAAATGTAGGTACGCCAATAAACCTTTTGAGTTAATAAGTTCTGTAAATAAACTAATTCCATTTGAATACTCGAAATGTAACCAATTAAAAAGGCCACACATTTAGTTTGGAAAATTACTTTTATTCAATTCAAAACAAAAATTGTGTGAAAATAATGAAAAATAAACAAATAATTTACTTTTGCTCGATATGACCACCTTTTGCCTTGACTATGGCCTTGACACGGTCCGGCAATTAATCGCAAGTTGCCTGGATGTGACTTGCAGGAATTTTGGCCCACTCACGGACAATAGCCTTTTTCAGCGCTTCGAGACTGGTGAATCTTTTAGTTCGGACCTTGCTCTTCAAAATGACCCAAAGATAATAATCCATCAGATTCGCGGCTGGTGAATTTGAGAGTCATTGTGTGGACGTTATGAAGTTCGGAACGTTGTTTTTTAGCCATTCTTGGTTTATTCGATCTTTGTGAGACGGTGCCGAAACCTGTTGAAACGTCCATAGTCTGCCCGCGAAATGTTTGTATACCCACGGCTTCAAAGCAAACTTCAGAATACTTTCCCGATAATATTTCGCATTCACCTTGACGCCAGACTCGATGAAAACGATTGGAGAGCGCCCATTTGTGGTTACAGCGGCCCAGACCATTATCTGTGACGGGGGCTGCCTCCTGGTGATGATGACTCAAATTCCCGTATGAACGGTCGGTCAAATAAACTCTATCATTTTGGGAGTTTACGCATTGCTCAATTTGAAGAATTTTCCCGTCAGAAAACACAATGTCCGGAAATTGACCGCTTTCGGCCAAGCGAAGTAACTCCTTCGCTCTCTCAAGTCTGACTTGTTGCTGATTTCGTGTGAGATCCTGCGCCTTTTGGATCTTGTAAGGCTTGACTTTTAGATCATTTTTCAGTATGCGGTGGATGCTACGGCCAGATATTTTCACTTTTTTAACTATTTCACGTGACGTTACCACCTCCATGAGGTATTGCGATACTACCAGTATCATTGTAATGAGTAATGGTGCGATAAACAAAACCTTTATTTACTTTAAAGTGCTCAAGTTAACGAACAATCGCTAGTTGTGATTTCCAGTCAAATATAATGCAATCACACTATTACGATTGAAATCCAATACTGATTCTCTTTTTTCGCGTTTACTCTCGACAATACTCAGGACTGTCATTTAGCCAACTAATGCCCATGCATCAGCTGCGCGAGCGGTCAGAAGTTGGTTACGCTTCGAGTGCCCTACAGGGCCCGGCATGGAATAAATATGAGTCGCTAACTATAGATAAAAGTTGTTTGTCTTCAAACTCTTCAGATCAGTACAGAAACTAACAGGAGACCGCACTAAGCGTGCAAGTCTCACTTTTTTTTTTGGTTTGGATTTGTCAATGGGTAAGTAAAATAATCCATTATAGATATCAAATGAAATGTACAGCTTCAATATGGAAGCATTTTATGCTTATACTTAGATTTCCACCATCCCATTTTTATTAAAATAATTATCTACAATTATGTGCTATTCACAAGGATTAGTCGGTATAAAGTTGTCCTCCTTTTCAAAGAAACAAAATAAAAATAAAATAAATAGCTGGATTGATGGGGTATGGATACAACAACAGAAATTTTCATTTAAGAATAGCGATTTATTTCGGAAAGGTTGCCAATAATTTCCCTTAGTATATATTTTTTATTTCGTTAATTATTTAATGTAAAATGTTAAAATGCAATATAACCATCCCTACGTAGGAAAGATGTTAAATAGGTTCATCTAAAGTTATGTGTTATTCACGGAAATTATTCGGTACACACTTTTTTAAGTAACTTAATTATTTAATAATTAACTCTTTGTCATAAAACATCACAATACGAGTATCAAACGGAAAATATTTTTCACAGCTTTACTTGCGATATATTTTTGAAAAGAATTGCCAACTATTTTTCTATGTACAAATGTTGTAGGTAGCTATTTAAAAAGTTTAAATACAATAAGACGATACACGAATGCGAATCGAATTTTATGTTCCAAGAGCTTTATGCGGAAAGGTATTCATCACTCTGAGAATATTCCTATACGGTTAAATAAAAGATTAATATGGAGTTCAAATGGGATAGATGCAATGCATGCACAACTTTAATTCAGGATGACATTTGAGTACGGTTGCCAAGTAATATCCTTTTTAGAGTTTTTGTTTGAAAAGTAAGTTATTTAAAAAGTAAATAAAATATGAAACGTAAAGTGATATTAATACATTCTTAACAACTTTACTATAGAAATATGTTCAAATATCAGATTGGTGAAAAATAAATTCACTATTTTCTCGGTAGATGGTTGTAGTGATCGATATCTCGTTAAATTTGAAGTTTATGCACGATGTCAAGGTGACACCAAAAAAATGCTTTTGCAGTTTTTTGTTTGTGCAATTCGTTTGTGAGTTACAGGGTGTTAACAATGGAAGTTTAGCAGTTTTTCATTGATAAACGCGAAAATAGAAGCCAGGCCGCTGAAATATTGAATGGCGCTTATGTTGCTGACACTGGAACAGTTAATTACGTGCAATTTTGGTTTCGTCGATTCCGTTAGGCGTTTTGATGTGAAACATCTATTGGCTCACTTGTAAACCGAATCGTTGGCGTGGCGACGCTTGCGGTGTGTAGTAGTATTTATGTGTAGTAGTATGAGAAGTGCTAAGCCAATTTCAAAGGAACAACTCACAAATGATGTGGGTTAAAGTGTGTTAGTATGTGTGCCATGTTAGAGAGACAAATGTAGAGTTGCTAAAGAGCGGCAAGTTGGATGCTCGTGAGTGCTTAGTAAATGTTGGTGCGTTATGTGTTTTGGAATGTGTTCGGTAATTTGCTATGTAGATAATAGGAATTCGATTACAGAGAATTCATGGGAAACTGGAAGGCTGGCTAGAGTGGGCACCTTTGAGGCGCGCTCTCTGTGCGAAGAAATTACGAAGGTCAGTGTTTGCAGAGCCACAGCAGAGCCACATCAGAAAGAAGTTTCATTACTCAATTATTTAAACCAAGTGGAACTATTTTGCAATGCCAAATTTATTGTTTTATTAATTCGAAATGAAACGTGCAAACTTATTTCATAGCAAATTCGTGATGTGCCAGCTCGTAAGAGCAAAAGTTTAAATTGAATAAAAAGTTTAAGCCTATGGAGGAAGGCATATTTTAAAGACACATTTTGATTATCATACAAAGTGACACAAAATTAATCGTGCAGTACGTCAAACATAATTGAAATTTGTGAAGCGTAGAGCTGCTGTATAAAAACAGACAAGCAATGGTGGGCGTAAAGGTCAAAAGTCATCACTCAATATAATTTCTTTATTTGTTATTTTTAAAATTTTATTTAATAATTTTGAAATACAAATCTGGATGACTAATTTTGCGCCACCTGAAAATACAAAAATTCCATCACTCAAAATAATTTTTTTTTTAATTTTATTTAATAATTTTCAAATACAAAACTGGATAATTAATTTTGCGCCACCAGAAACGTCAAAAAATTTCATCACTCAAAGTCATTTTTTTATTTAATTTTTTTTTAATTTTATGTAATAATTTTCAAATACAAAACTGGATGATTGATATTGCGCCAAATGAAAATTCAAAAAATTTCATCATTCAAAGTCAGTTTTTTATTTAATTTTTTTTTAATTTTATTTAATAATTTTCAAATACAAAACAGGATGATTAATTTTGCGCCACCTGAAAATTCAAAAAATTCAAAAAGAATTTCAATTGCAAATCAACAACAATCCTAGAGAATCTACTACCAAATATGGAACAATAATAGATGCTGTATTTGTGGGATATCTTGATAATATTTCATCCAATACTTTTGTAAAGTACTTTAGTTATCATCGACCAATCGTCACAGTAATACCGGCAGGGGAGACATCGAATATAACTATTACTGAAGTCACAGATGAAAATATTTAAATTGTGGCTTGATATTAATATCGAATTTTGATATCACATGTAAATAAATGTTTATTAAATAAAGTTACCATTTTCTGTAAGAAATTCGTAATACTTCATTTTTTCATTAGGCTATATTTGATTCCTGTAATAATATTATCTTTTATGCATATTACTTGTACACACACGAAGTTTCACATCTGCAAGGCGTCCCATGACGACTCACATTTTTTTTTTTATGCAATGTCGATAATTTGGATAAAATCACAGAAATAATTAAAGTTGCATGTTAGTACTCGTAGCATCCCCCCGGAGAGGCTAAAGATTTACCATAAAACAGTTCTCAACAATTTGCGCAAAAATAACGGATTTCTTTTCCCCAAACTAATATTATTGTAAATTATAAATATTACATAAATTCATTAAAGTTTGAAGTAATCAAAAAATATTTTTAAACTAATACAAAAATAAATAAACAAGTAAATCTTACGATTTTAAAAGACGTCTTCTTCAAAAATATTATTACATAAAATAACTTTTAAAAACTTCATTCATAAGTACTCAAATTGTGATATTTCAGTCAATTATCAAATAATTTAAACAATAAACGGAATTATTCAAATATTTATAAGCGGTAGAGGAAGCGGTAGCCACCAAGTAATATAATAAAGCGGTAGTATGTAATTAATTCCAAGGTATTCGAAAGTTGGTGTGAGTAAATGAAGAAATGAGTTGAGAGTTAATAAATAGGTGAATTGTTATGTAATTTCCAATGAAATGAAATGAAAAATACAAATTGACGCGAAGACTACACACTTAGAGTTTAATTACAAGGATAAGTACCTATAGAAAATGAAAAATTCGCCAAAGAAGGTGCAGAAAGCAGCAAATACAAACATATCTACTAGCGTTAAAAATAAGGAATGAATGCGAGTGTATATAGAAAATTGCGAGTTGATTTTTTTTTTTCTTGTTTTTTGTATGTACGTGTAAGTGTCATTAGTTGCTCACCACTACAATTGCGATTACTTGCTGTTGCAGCTTCTCTATATCCGGATTCGATGGCGTATTTATCTGTTTCAACTCATGCTCCATCGCTCTGTGGGGAAAATAAAAACACCTTTAGTGTTAAATTAGTCACCGGAATTACTAGGTATTTATAAATTTACTTCAACGTCTCTGGTGATATGTTGTCCAAATTCTGTAATGTGGACTTCATTTCGGTTAAACGTTTGATCACATCTGCGCTAGTTAATTTCATGTAGATCGTTTTTAGTTCATCAATCTTTTGACGTGTATCCTCCATGCACGATTGATCACAGGATTTGCTGTATTCCTCATACAATTCTTCACAACGCTGTAGTAGATCTTCGTATTCCAAGAAACCCGAATTGCGATCTTGCATCTCTTGCAGTGATTCGAAACGCCTTATCAGCTGATCGGCCAGATCGAAGTATTCGTCCAGTTGGTGTGCTAATTTCAGCAACGTTTCCAGAAACACTTTAGATTGTGTAACATTCTCGCCAAGCGCATTGTAGAGATGTTTTAGTGCGTCGATGCGTTGACTGAGTTGTTTAGGCGAACGCGTAAATTTGTCCTCACACACTTTGCGGCCAGTTTTGATGGTGCTCTCGATCTCCGGCTTGATCTCAGAAAGTGTGCGGTAGATTTGCTAGCAAATGAAAATGAAAACATTAGATATGAAATTCCTAGTTAGTAAAATCTGAGAAAATGTATGGTGAGTCATCAAAAGTGAGTCATTTCCGGTTATAATACCGTTTAGTTTTGAAATCATAAAATCGACTGTCGTTGAAACTTACATTTTTTAGTGAATGCGGAAAGTATGGGTCGCAAGATCGAAATATAGGAAAAGTGATTGAAAAAAACTGAAGATTTAATGCTTTTTAAATGAAGCACTTATTTTACTGTATATTTTAGGTATCTCCTAAAGCAACGATTTTACGAAGTCTCCCAAAATATACATTCTGTCGAAAAAGTACCGGGAATTGTTCAATAAAACGCAAAAAAAAATAATTTTTTAGCCACATTTATTGTGTCGTCTTCAAAATAGGCTCCATTCGAAGAAATACACATATGCCAACGATTAGTCCAGTCATCAAAGCACCTTTTAGACGCATTTGAAGAGATCTTCTTCAGCTTCTTCAGCGAATTCTCCCTAATGGCCTCAATCGACTCAAAACGGCGTCCACGGAGTGGCACTTTAAGGGCACTTTTTGGGAAAAGGAAAAAATCACAGGGGGTTAAAACCGGTGAATACGGTGGTTTTTCGATGACATTTGTCGAAGTTTCAGTCAAAAAAGTGTTCACAATATAAGCCTTGTGAGACGGTGCGTTAACACGGTGCAAGATCCATATTTTTGATAGAATATATATTAAATTAATATATATTAGGCCGGGTCGATTTGTGGGGAGGCAAAAAAATCGCCCATTGCTCTGTGAAAATCATATTCCAGGGATCAAAATAAGAAGCTTTGCCGAAGGAACCATGCCTCTAAAATGAATTCTGATGTCCCCCAATTTGGGTCGAACTTTTAGTGTCTTTTGTGGGGAGGCAAAAAAATCGCCCATTGCTCTGTGAAAATCATATTCTAGGGATCAAAATAAGAAACTTTGCCGAAGTAACCATACCTCTAAAACGAATTCTGATGTCCCCCAATTTGGGTCGAACTTTTTAATTTCTTTTCTCATGTAAAGGCCAAAAATGATGATATTTTGAAATGATTGTATGGGGGACCCCCCAGGGGAGTTCCAGGGGGTGTGCCACTGGCATGGGTGGATCGGCCGTCCAAAGTTAGTGGGGGTCGGTCATACATTTGAACTCGATTGGAGCACTCTAAATGGGTCAAAGTGAGATTTTTCGTTCGACCCAAATTGGGGGACATCAGAATTCGTTTTAGAGGTATAGTTCCTTCGGTAAAGTTTCTTATTTTCATCCCTAGAATACGATTTTCACAGAGCAATGAGCGATTTTTAAATCGACCCGCCCTAATATATATGCATATATGTTTATATACTTACCACACATTTCTGATACTGCGCCTGCACAGTACTAGGTCCCGCCGAGGCCACGTCTAGTACCAATGTGGAATGTTCGACCGCACGCAGCTCAGCCACTGCTCGATTCAAGCGTGACTCGTATGCCGGTTGGGGCGCTGTGCATTTGTTTAGCTTTAGTTGACACGACTTGAAACGCAACTCCATTAAATTTAGCTTCTCTTGTAGCCGGTTGGCGGCTTCAATCTTGCCATTACGTGTGTGTTCAGAAATAAGTTCATCAATTTCTTGGAAGCACTGCTTTTTCGATTCGAACTCTTTAACCAAGCGCTGGATAAAAAAATAATATTAAAAATTATATTACATACACAAGTGCATTCTTTTGATTGAAATTATAATCTATCTTTATCTCTATCCCGCTCTTCCTCTTCTCATTTATAAGTAGAGTCCTACGATTAAAAGCAGAACCTCCTCTCTCTAGCTTTATATATAAAATTATAGTCCTTCGATCAAAAGCTGCGTTTTCCTTTTTCTCCCTCTCACTCACATTACAGTACTTACCTGGAAATCATCCGGCAGATCCTCAATGGTCACATCATTCTCCAGATGTTCTGTGAGTATCTCATCGACGCGCGTTAGCCACGCCTCAAATTGCACAATGCACTTCTCGGATTGCTCAGCCTCGCTTACCTCCTTCTCCAGTATTTCAGTGCGTTGCTTAGCGCGCTGCTGTAGTTGCATCCAACGCTCGACAATACCATCGATTTCGGCGCGTATTGAATTCGCCATAAATTCATCTTCAATTAGCTCATTGCCAATTTCTTGAATTTTCTCCAACCACTCTTCAGAATGCGCACGCAGTACGTTCTCGAGATCCTGCAATACATACATGCATACAAATTAGTAAAGTTTCTAATTTGTACTAAAAAAAATACTCACATCCAACTCTTCAATGATCTCCTCTGCATCCGCGTTCTCCGGCGTGCTGCCTATTTTATTCTCCAATCGATCCAGGTATCCAGACTCGGAGACCATAAATTTCTTGAATTCACCCAGCTGTGTAGAAATGTGCTCCAACAATGCTGTCTTTGCGTACACCAGCGAAGTGACCTCGGTCCAACGTGCGCTCAAGCGCGTAAACTTCTTCGGCAGCTGCGCATATTTGCTGTCCACTTCCTCGCCCGTTGTTTTGAGTTCATCCATTTGTAGTAACAGCTCGCCACCAACTTCATTTAGCTCGCGAAAGCCCACAGATTCGCGTTCACATGTTTCCTTTAGTGTTTGAAATCTACTTTTTATTTGAAACAGCTCATTGGAGTTGTTGATCTCAGAGATATTTGTCTTCGGCGTATTTTGCTCAAGCTCATTTAACCATATTTCTGTTTTTGCCAGTCTCTTGAAGACTTCTTCAGCTTTGTCGAGCACTTGCGTACGTTTCAATGCCTGCCCTTTGTGCAACTCCTGCACCTTTGTAAAGAACTCATTCAGTTCCTTAATTTGTGCGAGCAGGTGGTCACGGTGCGCCGGCTCCGCATCCTTGATGAGTATTTCGCTAAAGTTTCGGGCACTAATCACGTCAATTTCGATCTTGCGCAGCTCCATATTCAGCCGATTACTGTCACCAACCGCTGGCTGGCAGTTAAGTAAAGACTGATCTGTGTTGTCGGCATCGTCACGCATGAATTTCGCCTCCAGCTTACGCAACACATTCAGTATGGCATTATACTCGGCATTGAAGTGATTGAGATTTTCAATTGCCGTCGTCTGTTTGATAACTCGCTCACTCAGTTGCTCTGGTATTTTCGCCCAATTCTCTACAAACTCAGTGGCTTCAGTATCGGGCCGTCGTTCGCAGACATACTCGTAGTCCGCTCTCAACTGTTCTAGCTCCTCGACGAGCTCATTCAGTTGCTTTTGCTGTTGCTGCATGTGCGCAAGATCTGTGACGACCACTTTGACGCTAGCTACTTTCACCATAAAGTCTTCTAAACATTGCTGACGCTGAGTGACTTCATCTAGACCACCCTTGTCTTGTATGAGTGTGATTATTGCGCGCTTCATATCATTCCAACTCTCATAGAAAATGTTGAAGTCCTGCTTCCATTCATGCAGCTCATCACTGAGCGTTGCCGTGATCTCTTTTGCATCGGCGATCTCGCCAGACAGCGAATCCATGTGGCTCAAGCGTTGTTCCAAATCGGCTTTACTTGCCGACTGTGAGTGCTGCTTATACCAGTCGCGCGAATCGGCCAACACCAGCTTGAAACCTGTCAAGCTGTTATAGAACTTTTCCTTGGCTATTATTTGTGATGTTTCAGATTTCTGTTCCACTATACGCTTAATGAGCTTGGTAAAACGTTCATCAATCTGCTTAATCTGCGTGGCCTCCATAATTAAATTGCGTTTCATATTTTCCTGTTCACACTCTTCATAGAGTTGCTTCAGCTCGCTGGTTAATGGTGCATGTTTTGCAACTTCTTTCTCGAGCGCTATCAAAATTTCGCTTTGGTTCCGTAAACTCTGGCGATGTATATTATGCAAACGGTCTTCACAGTCATCAAGAAAGTTGATTGCCTCCATTATGCGGCCGGTGAGCAAATAAAAATTATCTGAGCTACGCAACTTGCGTTTCTTATTACCCTCTGGTGATGCTTCTTGGTATGTGGTGTCTTGTGACTCTTGCACTTCTGTAATATCTTCCTCATTCAACTCTTCACTTTCTTCACCAAATTTGATGAGCAGTTGGAAATCCACCCAACCATCAGGTCGCACTACGCGACTATCATCGTAGGATGCACGATCGCGTCCGAACTTGAAGCCTTTCGCTTCGATGCGGTCAGTTTGTACTTCAACGATCTGTTTTAATGCATCCAAACGATCTTCAAAACTTTCCAACTGCATCAATACACGTTCACCCTGATCATCGCCCTCCTGCAGTGAAGCTGCCACCATCTGTCTCAAATCAATGAGGTAGCGTTCCAATTCAAGAAGGTCTTTAGCGCAATAGTTCAGGTCATTCATGCGCTTCGTAATGCCGCCCAGATCGGTAACATCTTTGCTCTCCATCGCCTTCAGATCTTGTTCGCGCGTGTCTAGCCAGCGATAGATGCATTTGTATTGTTGTAGCTTCTCCATGCGCAAGTCGCCCCACTTGGAGACATGCGACCAGCGTTCACCAAGTGCGGACAACTTATCTTCCAGATCGTTGAAATTGCCAGATTCATCATTCACTATCACCACCATATTGCTAAGGCTATCTACCAGCGTTTGCTGATTGCACAAATCTTCTTTGAGTTGTCGCGCCTCGGCAATCTGTTGCTGCACTGCAGGCAAGCTTGGACCAATGTCCGTCATGTGAGATATGCGATCTTCGACATTGGTGAGAAAGAGCCGCAGTTTCTCGATCTGCTGCGACTGGAATTCAGCCAGACGAGCGAGTATCTTTGCCTGCACATCGAGCGCCTGCAGACGTAAGGTCTCCCAACGTTCATTCAGCAGCACCATTTGCTGGCGTATTTCATTCTGATCATCGGTTGTAAGTCCCGAGGTTTTCTGAGATTCGTTGATCAAATTCGAACCTTCTTCAAGGGCTTCGCCCACATACTGTTGGTGTTCGGTGAGTTTCAGCATGAAATTTTCATTCTCGTGAAACTGTAATTTGGCGCTCTGAAAATCAATTGGTTCGAGCAGCTCGCGTGAGAGTACTTGTTCATCTTCTAGCAGCAGCGTAAGCACCGCCTCCAACGCCGCCTGATAGCTAGTGATCTCAATCGACGCGTTTGTCGCTGTGCTAATGGGTCGAGATTTGTCGTGCGTCATGCGCAAGTAATCCAACGGTTTGCTCTCATCCATGCCGATATCCATGATGCTGCGCATTGTATCAGTGCTATACTTAGGCGACTTCACCGCATCCGAGCCGCTTACCGGTGTGCTGCTCACATCCGAGTATACCTCTTCGGCGCTATCCAATGGCACTTCATCGAGGTCTGTGATGTTTGTGTGCGGGCGCGGTGGCAACGCTTCCTGCGCCTTCTCATCAAACAGCACTGCCTCGCCGGCGCTGTCACTGCGTTCGCGATTGCGTCGCGATTCCATTGCGTGATACAAGCACATCACATACATTTGTATGGATTTATTGTCGGGTTTGTGTGTGTGCACATCCTCAGGATCGAGCAGTTTCTCTATCTTAAAGTACTTATGCGCCAAATCGAAGGCGGTCTTTAGTCGCGCCAATGGATGTTTCGTAAGCGCTGCACTCAAATCAATATCGTCGAGATGCGCATTGAGTATGATGAGAAAGGCACGTCCATCCGCCCAACTAGTGGAGAAGTCGTGCAGCTGCACGCCATACGGTTCGACGAATTGGCACGCCCATGCAAGGAGGGATTTCTCAACACCATTGCTAGACTGGCTCTTGACTAGATTTTGGCCATTGAACTCGAGCGCAATGAGCCAGATCAGGCCCAGTGTCAATTTCGGATTACCAGCGACTATGTCATCACTGGATATATTCACTAATTTGACGCCATGTTCTTGTATCACTTGGATAACTTTGTTGATGTTGTTGATGTGATGTACGCGCATGCGACCCCTTTCCGGTTTCTGTGAGAGAGCGAGTGCGGATACATGCAATTCATTTGAGTTAAACAAGTGAAGCGTAATTGCATGAGGAGTTAGCATAATGGAATGAAAGGTAGTAGAAATGTAAGAGAAATGTGAAAGAAATGTTTGTAAAATATATATATATAAATTGCTTTGCTACACAAAACTAATAAACAACCTACACATCAGTGGATACTCTTCTGACTATGTACTTACAAATAACTGTACGCTAATGCTTCATCGCTTTTGAGTGTCGTGGAACTGCATTCACAAACATTAACACATTCAAATACACTTATCCTACTGCTTGTGTGTTCCCGTATTTTCCACCTGTCACTCATTATTCGACTGTAATTTGCATACACCACACCCACAAGTCCTTGACTTTGCTATTTCTATGCAACACGAAACACTTGCCTTCTGCACTTCACCCTCCCTTACCCTGAGGATGAGCTGAGTTGGATATCTCCATCCTCCCCTACTATCTACTGTTCAACTAAATATCTCTAATTCGGTTCATATTTCCTTCCTCCTACACTCGGCAAGATAATTTAAATGCGTAACGTGAAAATATAGGGTTTTCTAAAAAGATTGAGTTAATGTTGATGGAATAAAATAAACGGAATTAACGAAATTGTTATTTTTTATTTGTAGGACCTTGCATGCCATTATTCATTGCGCGTGAAATATTCATCGCTCAAATATCCGTCGCGGCTTTGCACCGCGACATGGAAACATTTTCAATATCTCTGTTGCATAGCTGCGGTTGAATTTGAACAATAGGCTAAGTTATGTTGATTTTCATAATATTAGATGACAGCTTATTGACTTGTGACTTTAGAAACTCGGCCAGAAGAAAAAGTCTAGCGAGATCAAATCGCATGCTCTTAGTGCGCAATTCTCGTCAACTCCGTGATCAAACCTTCCGTAATAAAGTGTTGTCGTTTGCAAATGCTGCTCAAGTGTATAATTTGCCATGATAATTTGACATCGGGGGCTGAATGATTAAATAATAAACAACAGATTGAACAGACCTCGAAAAAATTACATGTCTGCTACAGCCTGTCACAGACTTCGTTACGGCTTTTGGCAGTTTAAATCACGAATACTTAATCACTCTACTGCTCTTAAGTGGCTTGAAGTGCAGAAAATTAATCATCAAAGTTTGTGACAGTTTCTCTCACCCAATTTCTGTATCTTTTGGTATACTCCAAGGTAGACTTTTAGGACTGTTACCTTTCACGATTTTCATTAGTCTTCGAATTTGGCGAGCGTTTGCGTCGACGATTTAAAGCTAAGACTACGCAAGATTTACAGATTTTATTTTTTAAAAGTAAAGGATTTTTGTTAATTTGCTCTTCGCTGCCTATTTTACCAATAACATTCAATTTTGCATATGGTAAGGATGTTAGCTTCTTCTACTTTGAAACTGTAAAGTACTTAGGTGCTTACCTCGACACTAAGTTAAGCTTTTAATACCATAGAAAATACATAAATCTAACTGCGATCTAAAAACTCGGTTTTCATAAACGCAAATCCATGAATTTCAAAAGCCTTTGGACTCTAAATAAGATTTATTCGGCACTCAAAGTTCGTTGCGAGCGCTTAGAGAGGATCCAGTAAATTTTCACGGGATTTGCGCTTCGCGGAATGTACAAAATGATACTATAACATCGTACAATCTTCGATGTAGGATTCTGAGCTTAGAGATTATTAAGGGTAAGAGAAAGCACCGAGGATTTTTGCTCATCAAAGATATTACAAGCAATAGAATTGAAACCTTCAGAACTGTTTTCACATAGTATTTTAATGTGCTCGCCCCGCATCTGAGACGACTATGCTTTTTATACTCGTCTAAAGTATCGCAGACTTAAGTTAATGGTTTATTTATAGGAATTTTTATTAATACTACTACTCGTGTACTACTTAAATCTGAGATATCAAACTAATAAGCATTGAACCATTCCTATTAGGAAACCCTATACCAAAAATTTAGAAAGCCATTGCAGATCTCCGTTATGGCTGTTGCTGCTTCCTGCTTTAGCTGTGTCCCATCTGCATACTTATTTATTTGAGATTGAAGCCATGAATTCACATTTCTGGAAAATTTCTCAAGTTGCTGATAACTACAGGGTGGGCCATGTAAAATTTGTTTTTTGAGTCGGCTATAAAAACAAATCTATTCAATATTTTTTCAAACTTTTTTTTTTATTTTGAAGATTGAACATTGTCATTTATGAATGAAAAATAATATCGTTCAAATGACTGCCACGACTGTCTTTATAGTAGTCCATTCGATCAACCCAATTTTGAAGCACATTTTCGATTATTTGGGCTCCAATTTCATGAATGGCAACTTCGATTTCGTGTTTTAAAGCATCAATCGTCTCTGGATGGTTCGCATAGCATTTGTCCTTAACGGCTCCCCACAAAAAATAGTCACACGGGCTTAAATCACGGCTCCGAGGCGGCCAATTGATATCGGAATTTCGGCTCATTATTCGGTTTTCAAAAACGGTAGCCAAAAGTTCGAATGTAACTTTGGCAGTGTGACAAGTTGCACCGTCCTGTTGAAACCAAATGTCGTCCATATCATCCTCTTCAATTTTTGGAAACAACTCGTTGAGCATGTCACGGTAACGCTCGCCATTTACTGTAACCGCGGCTCCTTGCTCATTTTCGAAAAAAATGGCCCGATGATGCCGCCAGACCAAAAACCGCACCAAACAGTGACTCGTTGTGGATGCATTTGCTTCTCTACAGTAACGTGTGGATTTTCTGAGCCCCAAATCCGACAATTTTGCCTATTGACGTAGCCACCGATGTTAAAATTAGAAAAGAAGAAGAAGACTCACCACTTTGGAAATAGGTTTTCAATATTTCCCAATTTTGTTCAAGCGTATAGCGTCCCATTTCGTAAATGTCAAACCTTTAAGTAAATTATGAACACATTTAACATGTCATTTGTGTTACCGTTCTCAAAAAAATAGGTGCTTCAAAAAGCAAACGCTATATGGCCCACCCTGTAGTATATTTAGTTCAGGGCATGTAAAAAGTTTATTAATTCTAAAAACCAATGAATTCGAATTGTACTTCGTATAATTGTTGTAAATCTAAAATTAAGAATATTAAATTCTGAAGTATGTAATTCAACTACACACCTGAACATTTATTGGGTTTAAATGCTGATCACAATGGTTCGGTTTCAATTTGCTAAATTTAATTGAAATTACCTCTTCCCTAGACGATGAGCTGAGAGGAGGATCATTTTTAATCTTCTTCTTTATATCCGCTAGAATATCAACGTTTAAAGTTATCTCTGTCTAGGCGCAAGGACCTTGATATTAAAAATAAACTTGGATTGAGTAGCAAGTTTTGTTCCTTTAGGTCTTGAGACGCAAACTATTTCACTTAGGAGGACCAATGAGTGTATCCAATCAGCCTTGCAATTGAAAACAACGGTCCAATAAACGTAACAGCAAGAATATGGACCGCTCTGTAGTTTCGACGATTGTTTGTTTCATCTGCTCCTCTCGTTTGAGAGAATACATAAGGTTGCATATATCGAGGGCTGTAACTCAGACTTGGGGAACTTTGTTTAATGAGCTACTGAGTTAAGGAAATTGTTTTTTTATTTCCAGAAAGAAAGAAACCCTATTTTCCTCTTAATATTTTCTATTATTCCTTTTTAACATCAACCAAATCAAGCTATTCATTTTTTGTTACAAATGTTGAATACTTCCGCTGAAACTCGTTTCTAAGTTCTGTCACACTCCTCATACAAATCATTATTTTGCAATTTAATATATCAATTCTCTAACTCTGGAATTCGAAAATACCAAAGACATTGAGTGGTTAAACAACTGAGAAATTGGTTCGGTGGAGCAGTAGTGCCATCTCGACTCCATCGCTCAACGTCATTTTAAATGCTGTTTTAGTAACTTTTCATTCGCACTGGGAATGCGCAGAATATATCTATATACGAGGTTTGCTAAAAAAATAAGCGGAATTTTCAAATTTCACAGGCTACGTACATTTGACTTTCGATTATTATTTTTGTTTATGTTGGTACACTCGTTTCGAAGATATGTTCACGGTTTTACCAATATAGCATGTTTAGTTTGTTGTTAGAGGCATAAATAAGACAAGTGTTTTGTGTGTTCGGCGATTTACTGCTATCGAAAAAAATTGATCAAAATTTCATCATATTTTGGTAAAACATGGAATTAAGTGATCAAAAACACTTAAAAAGTTAACAGTGGAATAAGATGAGAGTACTTTGAGTCAGAAAAATGTTTACAAGTGGTACAAACTTTTTGCAGAAGGTCGAGAAGGTGTGAATGACGACGCTCGCTCTGGACGCCACAACACATCCACAACCGATGGAAACGTTGAGAAAGTGAAGAAGATTGTTATACAGAATCGTCGCTGAACATGTCGGCATATTGGTTGGCTCATACCATGGAACCTTTTAGGAAAATTTGAACATAAAGCTTGTGGCAGCGAAGTTCGTTCAACAATTGCTGGATTTTGACCAAAATCAACGTTTTGAGCATCGCTTAGGAATTGTTGAATGACGTCAGCGATTATCCATATTTGCTTAAAAGGGTTAGAATTGGTGACGAATCATGAATATTTGGTTATGACATCGAAACCAAAGGCCAATCGTCTCAATGTGAGAGTCCAGGAGAGCCAAGAGACGATAGGAGAAAATCGCCGAAGACGCAAACATTTGTCTTATTTATTTATACCTCTCACAAACAAACTAAACATGCTGTATTGCTAAGACCGTGAACATATCTTCGAGACGAGTGTACCAACGTAACCAAAAATAATAATCGAAAGTCGTATGCACGTAGCCCGCGTAATTTCAAAATCCCCCTTATTTTTTCAACAAACCCCGTACTCATTCTCTACTTACATACCTACAAGAGGGACTTGTGCGTGGTGCAACATTCAGAGACCAAGCGCGCTGAACCTGCGTGGAACTCCACATTTTTTCAAAGCGAAAGTAATCACTGCCAACGAAGCAGTCAATTAGGATTCCCACACCCAAACGACAATCAATACTCTAAGCTAAGGAAAGCCTGACTTCTCTTTCGTTTTATCTAACATTATAGTAATTTTTCATTTTCATTTTGATATCGCAGATAACCATATGGTTGATAAGCTGGCTGGACACTGGTGACCCTGGGTCATCCGCGACACGATTTTAATTCAGTTCGGCTTTAGATCAATCAACTCAACGTACGTTGGCCGGTTAGTTTGTCAAATAAAATTAAAGGATCTTGCATTTTTGCACAGCTCCGTGCTGCTCGTTATCACAAGAAATAGACTTTTAACACTTATCCTGTGTAAGTGGGTCAAAATTGACTACCTATCCTAACGCTCGACTTACAGGCATGTATGTTATTGGTGTGCGGCGTATACGAACGGGGTAGCCCAATCAACCACTTTTGTCCCACCAAATTGGCTTGCAATACCTAATTCTGCTCACGTTAATTAATTTACCTTAGCTTAACAAGCCAGCCATATCTTCGAAGATACTATATAGCCCCTTCACCACCCTCACTACTCAATGATAATGATCCTATCTATCCATTTTTCAAACACATTCTTAACTTATTAATTTACACTAAAAACATGCAGGATAAATACTGTTATACAACAAAAACAAATAATTTCCTCCTACCAACTGTGATTGGGTGAGTATACTAAGCAACGCCAACAATCGATGACCATCGCGCAAATCTTCAAACAAGTCGATCACTGGTGTGCACTGGGTTTTCAACAAATGTGAGTTAATCCATTTCGTAAAGGTCTTCTTTTGTATGTCCTGGCGTTCGTCTGCAAAAGAAGAAGAGTAAATGGATTAGAGTTAATTTAAGAAGAGATTAATAAAAGACAAGAGAGTATAGAATGTATATATGTATATATAAGTACACTAGTAAACACCCGGCGCTGCTCTGCCATTATATACGAAAAAGTAATGAGCAACAAAATAACAAATCCACAGATATATTAGGTTGGGGAATAAGTGCGTAGCGCTTTTTTTATTGTAGAAATCAGAAAACATGTATTTTTCATCTTTGCCGTGCCTGCTATCCCGCTTAGTGAAGTTTAGCACACAGCAAGCATATTTAAATACAAACAAGAATTTTATGAAACGTCCCTTTCATTTTCAAAATTTTAGTATTATTAGGAAAGAGCAAACATTTAATTACAATAAGCAGAGTCGTAATTAACATTTTAAAGTTTCATAGCACGAAAATAGTACTCCAATCGGCTGAGATGTATTCGATTTGTTGCAGTTAGAATATTTATTTCATGATTTTTTTAAATATTTTGGCTTATACGCCCGCCTTTTTTTGTAAGTTTATACAATTTGTGTCGAAAAATACCTTACAGAAGAATTTAGCTCCAAACTACGGAATACTCTGTGCAAATTAGAGAATTATGCGCATGGGTATTGGCATATTTAGCGACTTCATTTTATAAGATTATAATCGACACATAACATATTTGGGGGTGAAGTGTACGTTGCTTCTTGGGGCAATGCACACAGAGGCGTAAGGCAGTTGTGCCAGTAGCCTAAAGGCCGACCATTGTGGTAGAATGCCACTCCTGCACGAGGTGCCCCTGCTTTTAACTAAAAATTGCGGATCTAGAGAGGCAAAACTCGAAAAAACCCGTAATCCTAGGTGTAATTCGAACCGTGCCTATAGGATGAATGGCACTACGTAAGTGTGTCTTATAACGGTGACCTCCGGATAAAGGGCGCCCTCTGGTTGTAATTAGCCTTACCGCGACACAGGGGCACTGTCGTGGCTCGACCTTCCCTTCCCCTTTACTCCTGGGACCACATGGCAGAGTCAAACATTAATTTATTAAAAAGGGCAGGAGTGCCTAATATAAACCAGGTCGATAACGACCTTTCGGTAAACACTGCCGAACTACCAACAATATCGCAGACAGCTAAGGGCAACCAATGCCCTCCAACTGCCAGCGAAATCAAGGATATGGAAGTTGACGACATGGCCCTGGGGCCAGACGGCAAAGCTTCTGCAATATCACCAGAGGAAGAGGAGAAGCTACTAGCTTCTCCCACTCGTATGATTTAGGAAGAAAGGATGAAAACAAGGTGCGGCTGTGTGGTGCCGCCAGAAAGCGTCTAAAGTACTTCCTGAGAAAGGGTCACAGCATTGACGAGGCAAGAGAGCTGGCTCAAAAACCAACTGATCTGAAGCGACATAGCTCCAGCAGTACCACGCCAAAGCAAAGCTCCCCTAAGCGTGGCAATTTACAGGGCAGCTCTAGCGTTGGAAGAAAGGCAGACGAGACTACCGAAACGGAAGGACCAAAGGCAGCAGTGCCTAATCCAGAAGTCAAGGTAGACTTAACAAAAATGTCTTACAAAGACGCGGCGTGTAGCACGAAGTTGGGAATAATACCTCCTGACTATCCAACTACAATATGGTCGACGGAAAAACTAACGGCCATACAACAAGGAAAAAGCCGACTGGTGCTGCAAAGCCCAAATTTAATAGCTCCACCTCTCGCCCAGGATACATAGTTATCTCATGCGGCTGCGATGATACGGCTAATTGGCTAAAGGAAGCAGTTCCTAAGCTGAAGCCGTGGAAAGATGCACAGCTGAAGATTGTACAGGAGGCAGATATACCGCGTCCATAAATCTTCGTTGGTTACTTTCCAGAATTGGACAGCACCTCAACTGATGCGACCCCCGCTACAGGCCGATAAAAAAGCGCACAGCCATAACAAAGCTCGAAGAGGGGATTAGATGTCCGCTGAGAAAGCAGTCCTGCTGAAAAGCAATCGAGGTAGGAAAAAGACAGCCATTGCCGAACGAAGGATCACTAGATGACCTGGCCAAATCAAAAACCTCGTAACAGCAGAAGGCAACTCGGATGCCTTCAAACAAATCTCCATCACGCAAAAGCAGCCTCGGACGTGCTTACGAGGAGATTTAACCAAGAACTCTTGGATGTAGCTTTCATTCAAGAACTGATGGGTACGTAAAGGAGTGGTTCTGGGACTCCAGAGCGTAAACGGTAAGTTGATATATGCTGCGAACAAAGACCGTCCCAGAGCGGCGTTGATAATAAATAATCAACTAACCTGTATCCCAATTTCACAGTCTATTACAGAAGACCTGGTGGCGATTTGGGTAAAAGTGCCAACGAGCAAAGGTGAGCATGAGATAGTACTTGCCTCCGCTTACCTTCCAGGAGATGAGGTTACTGTTCCAACAAGGGAGGTTATAGCCCTGGTGGAATACTGTCAACAAAAACGTCTCCGGTGGATCCTCTGCTGTGATGCAAATGCGCACCACACAGCGTGCTGGAGCACAAACATAAATCCAAGAGGTGAGTACCTTCTTCAATTTCTACTTAGGTATAATATATCTATCCTAAATCGAGGCAACGAACCGACTTTCATTAATGCAATCAGGGGAGAAGTCCGTGACATTACTCTCTCTAGCCATAATGCTTTGTTCGAAGTCTCAAATTGGCAAGTGTCAGAGGAAACATCTATGTCGGATCACAGACATATTAGATTTGATATAGGTGCGACCAAACCACAAATGACAATTTACAGAAACCCCAGAAAAACTAATTGGGACTACTTTTACTTTTGCTTAAAACAAAGTGTTAACTGCTCTAGGCGTCATATTCAGCTTATATCTGAGGTTGAATTCGAATCGAACGAACTACACTCAAACATAACATCTGCGTTTCACGAAAGTTGCCCAGTAAAAATGAAAAATCCTGAAAGAAATGTTCCTTGGTGGAATAGTACACTTTCCGAATTGCGTAAAGAAACAAGAACCTTATGGAATAGAGCTAAAGCAACGGGGGACTAGTCCTCCTACTCAACAGCCCTAACCAACTACAATAAAGAATTGAGGAAATCTAAAAGGGCTACTTGGATGAATCATTGTGAAAAGATTTGTAGTCTTCCGAATGCTATTCGTATCCAAAATGCCCTACTAAAAGATCACTCAAACGGCATTAGTACCCTGAAAAAGCTAGATGGAAGCTACACAAGGAATCCAGAGGAAACCAGTCAACTTCTGCGGGGCACTCACTTCCCTGGATCACTTGTGCTAGACGAGATCTCTGTGCCTACTACATCTGCTAGTGTTGAGAACTTAAAACTAGCAAAAACCATGAAAAACGGGTACTATGGGCGATATCAACATTCAGCCCATACAAATCTCCTGGACCTGATGGGATATTCCCCTGTCTATTACAGCAGAGTGCACACCATATTATCCCTAATTTGGCCAGACTATACAAAGCAAGCTTACTGGTAGGATATTTGCCTACAAAATGGGCTGAGGTTAAGGTCGTATTTATTCCAAAGGTAGGGAAAAACCCCGAACAATTGCCTAAATCATACAGACCAATTAGTCTCAGCTCATTTTTCCTTAAAACAGTGGAAAAGATAGTTCATCAGTATATTAGGGAAAACAATTTGGGTAACTTCCCACTGCAACGACTTCTATTTGCCTATCAACACTGAAAATCCACTGAGACTGCAATACACAGCCTGGTAACAGTTATTGAAAAGGCTATTGAATCCAAATAAACAGCTCTATGTGCATTTATTGACATATCAGGGGCTTTTGATAACACTTCCTATGAGGCAATCTATAATGCCCTATATCTAAAGGAGGTACCTGAACCCATCACTAAATGGATAATATTCATGCTGAAATCTAGGACGATCAGCACCGAACTAGGAGGAACAATCAAATCTATCAAAGCCACAAGAGGTTGCCCTCAAGGAGGCGTACTCTCTCCTCTTTTGTGGACTCTAGTCATAGATGAGCTTCTCCACAAACTGAACAACTTAGGTTTTCACACTCAGGGTTACGCTGATGACCAAGTAGTTTATGTATTAGGCTGGCATGACGAAACCAATTCGGATCGCATGCATTACAATAATAAACAAATGGTGCATGGAAAAAGGGCTTTCCATTAACCCATCCAAAACAGCACTTGTATCGTTTACTAGGAGAAGGTACATAAATCTCAAATGTCCGACCCTTAATAGAACAACACTTGAACTCTCAACAGAAGCGAACTATCTTGGCGCTAGTCTTGACAAAACGCTTACGTGGAATTCCAATACTGAGAGAGTTACTTCAAAACCCACAAGGGCATTCTTTGCCTGCACAAGGCTGTTTGGTAAGACATGGGGACTAAACCCTAGAATGACCTTCTGGACAGTTGTGAAACCCATAGTCACTTATGTATCCTTAGCATGGTGGCCCAAGGTCAAGCAAAGAAAAGCAGTAAACGAATTAAACAAACTGCATCGCCTGATATGTGTTGGTATTACAGGGGCTATGAAAACATGTCCCACGGATGCGTTGGGTGTGCTCCTGAACATACCACCGCTTCCAATCTTGATTGAAAGGGAAACTCGCTCGAGTGCCTTAAGATTAAAAGATATATCTGAACTTAAAAGTGATGAACTTAAAAGTGATATGAAAGGACATTTAAAGATCTTAGAAGACTTCCTACATAGTCCCATTCTTCATAGGGATGATATACTCTTCAGGAACTTCCAAGTTATAATTAATGAACGCACAGACTGGAGAACTAATTCTATCACTTTCAAACCTGGCTCTCAGCTATGGTTTACTGATGGGTCCAAATTGGAAAATGGTAGAGCAGGGGCAGGAATTAATGGGCCTAAATTCAAACAATTGATTCCGATGGGACTCTATCCAACAATATTCCAGGCAGAAATACATGCCATTGAAATATGTGTGAGAGAATGCCTTAGCAGGAGAATGAGAGGTACTCACATCTACATACTTTCATATAGCCAAGCGGCTCTAAAAGCCCTTCTATGAACAACTATCACCTCTAAATTGGTAAATGATTGCCTAAACCTTCTCAACACGTTAGGAAACCTCAACATAGTAACACTAGGCTGGATTCCGGGACATGAAGGACATGAGGGAAATGAAATGGCTGATGACCTTACAAAACAAGGAGCAAGTATGCAACTTACTGGTCCTGAGCCTTTCTGTGGACTGACAAAAGGCCACATTAATGAATTCCTTAGGAAATGGGAAGAAAGAAGATTTGCTGCACACTGGCTAAACTGTGCCGATCAGCGTCAAGCCAAACTATTCCTAAGTCCCAACAAAGGAATATCTGACAAGCTTCCCTCACTAAGCAGAGTAGATCTGCGTCATTTAACAGGATATCTTACAGGTCACTGCAGCCTGAGGTATCATCTAAATAATGTTGGTCTATCTGAGACCAATGTCTGCCGCTTTTGCGAAAAGGACATAGAAAGCTCATGAGAAGAGGGAGTAAAACAAAAGTATGTCATTTATATGGAGAAAAAATATCTAAAAAGTATGTAAGTTTGAAATACACATTGTGTGATGACGGTTATTTATAAATTTCGAGATATGAGGCTGTTATACCACCTTGATTAAGAAGTTCCCGGGATATATTCAGAAAACTAAAAAAAAAAAAATGTTTATTTCTTAAAAGTGATATTATCGCCTTCAAAGTACTCCCGCTCAACTGTAAGGCTCTTACGCCAGCGTTTGACCCAGCTCTTGAAACATTTCTAGAACTCTATTTTGGGTATAGCCATCAGAGCCGTAGAAAGTACAATTAAATTATAATAAATATTCAAAAATTTCAATAGGCGATCTTTTGAAAATGAAAATCTACCTCAAAAAATTTAAAGATTTTATTAAACTCAATCAGGGGTCTAGTAATAGTAGCAATTCGAGCATAAAGAGATTTGGAGATACCAACACGGAAAAACTCCGTACTACGAAGGTTTTCGCAAGTTTGTGATCGTGCGACTGCCTCGGACGACCATTGAAATGACCAGAAAGGGTATATCCATCTAAGAGCTGCGTTCAGAGCGCGAGACAATAAGTGGTCACGCAACCAGACTTGATACTGCAGTACCATTTCCCACCGTACCGGAAACTCATTCGGGAGACGGAAGAAGTGGCAAAAGGAATACTTTGGCATCGTTTGCCACAAATTGAAATTCGCAAGTTTGGAACTAGGTTGAGGTATAAAACATGGTTTTGCCATACTGCATCGCCACGCAGTCTCTTACATTCGTCTTCCATGCCTGAAATTATAAAATAAACACAGTAGCTCCTGACTGAATCACAAAACACACGTCGTCTACAAATTATACACGAAATGCCGTGTCATGGCCACGCTGAATGATTTGTGTACAAATTTCCGAGAAATCCATAATTTTCACACCTCTCTGTTTTGTTGTAATGCCACATCTCATTATAACACACTCGCACATCCATATAAGTGCTTGTTTATGCATTATACAAGCGCTTAGGCTGTGTTTGGTGGAGGCCACACCGCTCAAATTGAATTAGCAGTAAAGCGTGGCATGCAACAAATAGCTGCATTTGTATGAAAATCACAAGTTACAGTATCCATGGCATTGGACACAACAGTATTACCGTTGCAACGTGTCATTATCCCATACAAATATTGAGCCACTTTGGTGTCATCAGCTCAGTCCATCTAACATTTCATCATTATACCGATAAATAGTTTGATCTGATCTATTGTTTATGTATGGTGTATAAATATATAGGTATACATTGATAATTATTATTATTTTTTACTTTTTTGTAATGGTCGAATTTTTTTGTATGGAAGAAACTGCGCTACACCGACACCAAACTATTTTTTTAATTAATAGGAAATTTAAGGTAGTTCCAACTTTTACACTTTTACAATTTTAGGGAATTCGCAAGGCGCTTGGCGCGGCGCAACCGAATTCAGTGAACATTGGAAACGAAGTCGGCCTCTGACAAAAACTTTGCCGTGACACATTACTTGTTCTGCTATTTCTACGTGTAAGCCACGTCAATTTGTCAAGTGCTTCATTACTCTACACTGAACATTAAGAAAGCCAGTGCCTACTCTAACGGCGCGTCTACCAAGAATAATGAATGCCGAAGATCTCCTTAATTTTATTTACTGCAGAATATCTTTGGCTTACATACTAGCTTCCGCATTTTCCAGTAATGTTGGGCCTGCTTATTGAATTGGATACGCTTCTTAGCAGCGAGAGATTTACTAATATTTCACAATGCAATAATTCGTGCGCTAAATATCTCTGAGAATTTTAAGATATATTTTTTAGATCGGACACTATTAGAATCAGGTATACCATACATCGAACCCGACTCGGAAATATGACACACATGGGTCGAAGCTTACGGATGGTGGGACTAGTGCGGGTGCTTTTGGGACGAACTTCAGACCGCTAGTAAGGGATGGTTAGCTCACAGACTTTCAAGAGGGACTCCATAACATATAAATATTTGCTTTCGAAAAAGCCCAACTTTGACGCTTATCTGCATTTCGTCAGATAGCCAAAGAGCATTCGTGCACTGTATCCTCACATAATAGCATATAAACTCGTTGAGCAGCATTTCAATGTCGTGAATTCCCCAGAAGCAAAGAGCATCGTTTTCTTGAGCTATCTGTCGGACTGTCTAACATCAAATAGGCCCTTTATACGGGGGGCGTTTTGCGTTTATGACTATCGTGACTATAGTTTTCGGTTCAGTTAGCTCGTTGTTCCGATTGGACCTATTTGAGAACGACACCTTAAACTGTGTCTGAAGTTGCAACTCGGAGAGCACCGGCCTATACTGCTAATAAGAAGTTCTTGCTCGTCTCTATTGTACTGCAGATGAATGACTGTTTTATCATCTTGTCCTCTGCATTCTCTCTTGAGGAAGCAATAAGAGAAGCTGCGCGCTGGCTCATATATTCTTCAATGAATTTAACTCTACTCGGATGACCATCAAATCACTCCACTTAACTTTGCTGTAAAAAGCCTTACTATGAGTACTATCTAGATAACGACATGGAGAGGAAAAATGTTCCGTGATGCCCGCGCAAATCCCATGCCTGTGCTGCTGTTCCTCAACGTTTTTGAGCTTAGCCTGCATATAATACGACATTTTCTTCTTCTAAAGCGCAGTATGTGGCAGAATGGGTTTGGCTTAAGTATCATACAACCAGATAACCAACCTGAGTTCCAGGTCTTTTAAATGAGTTTACGCGATTTGGGTTTTATTAGAACTTGCCAAAAAGCTGCAGTTAGGTAGCCAAACATAAAAACCACTTGGAAGCAAGACGTTCTTTAATACGTTCCTCAATACTTTGTTTTAATATTTTTGGACTTTCCCATTCAATTTATGTCCCTGAGTTAAATTGACATATGCAAATTTGGTTTTGTGGAACTTCGGTTAGTCAAATTCATTAACTAGCAACCGGCCAACAAATATGCTTCGCCCCTAGCTCTGCTCAATGCCGGTAAGCGGAACAACAACAATATTCAACAAAAACTTGGTTGCTATCGTACTAACGACGTGATGAGGTGGTGGTTGCATTAATAACAGAGTTGCACTTGTTGCAACAACACTCCAACCTAACATGACATGCAATAACTGACAGCAATCAATTTGCAGCAGATATGAACTACAACCATATATCCGCTTGTATGTCTGCGTGTCTCTCAGTCTGTTTCTCTGTCTACATGTCTGTATAGCTTACTGACAAATGATTGCATGAAAGTGAATATGATTGCTATGGCTTTGAGGTTTACCAAAACTGACAAGAGTTCACTGATGTACTGCTTAGGTGACTGAATGGCTGACTGACGGAGTAACTGATTGACTGCGTGTCTGATCCACTGACAGTTTCACTGACCTAACAAACTGATTACGTTCATATCTGCTCAACAATTTTCAAGTATTTCTGCAGTACGTCGCTTTGTTCGCTTCAGGAATTCTGTTGAGCTCAAGCAGCATAGCTGAAACAACCATAGCACGCGTCACCAACAAAAGCTGGTCACGCAAAGTGTAGTGTTGCCAGAATGCTACAAGAACAGCAACCACAAATTGTAATACACAGATGGTTGTGGCACTTAAGTGCAGAGGTGACACCACTCCGTCTCACACAATGAACGATCGACTAGCCAAGGAGAGTTCGCAATGGCAGGCATGAAACGCCCACAGATATTACTGAACTTTGTGTTGTTATTGTAAGTTGTGCTTGTATTGCAATTTATCGGACATTGAAGCATACTGGTAGTTGGAAGAAGATTTCGTATTGCATATCATAAGTGGCAACAAAGTCATGTCACAGGTATGACTCGAAAGGCGACGGCGCGAAGAATACGAGTAGCACACCCGAAGAAAGTAGAGAGGTTGGCAGATAGCTAATGGCGTGGTTATGAGAGTTTTGCTAGTTGCATGAAGAAGGACGATGCTTGCAAGTCATGAACCCATGTAGAAGTGCTCTTCTGTCTCGCAGCATCCAACAACAACAACGCAATTTAAGTGCAACAACAAGTTGTTTAACTTTAAGGTAAGCATACTTTTGTTTGTAGTTTCACCATTCAGCTCCCAATGCAGGCAAACGGACGCACGACTACAGCTACAGGAAAAATACGGGTGCATATTATGTACATTAGGCCGGGTCGAACTTTTTAGTTTCTTTTCTATAACTCACTTAAATTAATTTTTTCATTTACATATGTTCTGATTAAATAAGAGAAAAATAGATATTATTATAAATAAATAATAAATATTATTATAAATAAATAAAAATAAAGAAAAAACATAGCCATTTAGCTGATTTTTTCATGTAAAGGGCAAAAATGGTGATATTTTGAAATTGGGGGACATCAGAATTCGTTTTACAGGTATGGTTCCTTCGGCAAAGTTTCTTATTTTGATCCCTAGAATACGATTTTCACAGAGCAATGAGCGATTTTTAAATCGACCCGCCCTAATGTACATAAAATATGCAAAGGCTCTTAATAGAGGAAAGGCTAAGATAGGAACGATGCAAATGGCAAGCCATGCCTCAGAGTCTTACGTCAGCCCAATGTGGCGGAGCGAAGTGCCCAAAGCACTTTCGTTGCTATGCAAGTGAGTTATGTGTGCTAGGATCGTTATGCGCACATCCCAACATGTACAAATATGGATGTGTGTGTATAAGAGCACGCTCGCCTAGAGCTATCGAATTTTAATTAACTAATTAAGTATTTTAATAATTCAATTTTCTGGTCTTACGCGCAACAAAATGCCACCAGAAACAACCACACCAACAACAAGCGCAATCGTACCACACGTATAGTGGCGCACTTGATGCTCTTACGGCCGAAGGCGACAGTCATGGCAATAGTTGTTATGTATAGGTCATTAGGCGATTTACTTATAAAGGGTGCTGTAAAAATCACCGCGCACTATTACTTTTAAGAAATATGTAGACGTTCCGCATAATCGTGGAATGTAAATCCGTATACAGAAATTTTAATATTGATAAATAACTATTTATACTTCTCCACAGAGTTTGCATTAAGGGGGGAGCCTGGTTTATGAGGTCTAAAAATTGCATCTCTTTGCGATTTTTTTTTTTTTTAAGGAAAAAATTAATTTAGCACTGCAAAGTTTTTTCTATCTTTTAATGAACATTTAAAAAGTATAAAAAAATTTTGTACTGGTTAAAATAAGTTGAAAAAAATGTTTAACATAGAAATTAGTAGAGCGCTGCAACGCTGGAGTTTCCAACTGGCGTACAAAATACAGCTCGTAATTATTATCTAAAGCAATAAATTCAAATGGATTTCTAATTATCATGATTTTTTATTCTAGATGAACTAAGAAAACTGAGAGAAATTCCAAAATTTCAACTTTTTGGAGGTTTTAAGGAAAAAAATTCCTTTCTATAAAAAAAAAATTCACTTCAACTTGGTATAAAAATCTTGAAAATTTTTTTTTATCTATTTTGTTAGTTCTAATAGAAGAGAATTTAATACTGAAGGGAACAAGCTATGATTCATTGTAAAAAAGGTTCATTAGTTTTTTTTCATTCATGTACGCCAATTCAAAGAAATCATAAAAATGAAAAGTCGAGAAAAGAAGTTAAAGTTTGTACTATAGCTGTCCGGTCACAGCGTAACTACCTAACGCTCGCCTACCTTTGGCTTTGTATCTACGGAAATATTGAGAATTATTCTCTGTAGCTTTGTGTGAATATTCTGAAAGGAATCGCTTAAAACGAAAAAAAAAATTGATTTTTTTGACCTTACAAACCAGGCTCCCCCCTTAACTACTTCATAGCAACAATATCAACGAAAACAGAAGGTTAGTGGATAAGGTAGCGAAAAACGCCCGATCAATTGTTTTGCTCCGCTCCAAGCTACGTTTCGTTACTGCTAGTAATACCTCAGAGTAATAGATAAGTACCTCGCCAGAGCCCTACTTGAGAAATTGTTCATGTGTCCTCCTGCTACCGCTACTACTCTCACTTCTGTTGCGCTACTACGAGTACTAATCCCATAGCTGTTTGAGTAGTGTACGTTTTTGTTTTGCTAGATGGATTTTAAAACACAAAAGTACAGACATACAACAGAAATCTAAATTTGTATTGTTATGGTTTCCCTCGCCCATGATTCAATGGTTTTGAACCTTTTGTCATTTTCACGAATTTTAGCAGGTAGGCGAGAGATAATGCGATAACAACAAAGGATTGAGAATCTTGAAAACACAGGCTGTCAACACACTGGAAAACCTAGAGAAATGCTCGGCTTTTACAAATAATGAGGTAATAAGTGCACCTGTTACCCGTCAATCGAGTGATTCGTACTGAAATGGAATGGAACACGTCAGTGACAAGCATGAATGTCGATTAATTCGACTAATTTTTTTACAGAAACACAAGTGAGAGTAGGGTCATTGTGACGTCTAATATATAGAGAACTTAATCAAAAATAGTAACAAAATTGGGCTACAGCGTTCATTGAATATTAATGGAATATAACTTTATTTACTATTGAATAAAACTTCATTCATTATGGATGAATCAAACCAAATTTAAAAAAGAAATGACTACTGATTTTACTTGTATTTATTCTGATTCATTATTTGAATAAACTGAAATATTTAATATCTATGAATAACGAAAAAATAATTGATTTATTTATCTCTTGTTATTCGAATAAATTTCGCTTAACTCTGATAATAATAAACTGTAGTTACTGTCCAGCGTAGAATAAATCTCAATACATCATCATCACCATGGGCTTACTGAGTGTAAGTCAGACTGCTTCCTGAACAAGAAAGACAGCTACAATTATTTATGCGTACAAAGCGTGGTTGGTGTACTAATCGAGTCAAAATTTACTCGCGCTGTTAGGACTATGAATAAGTTCGTGCGGTTTTACAACAGATGGCGTAACTTGATTATTATTCCATCGATCCACATTTCCAAACATTCATTGGAGAGCTACTGTCGTAAGGCACAAACGTCAGTATAAGTTTTTTATTTGAAGCGTAAACAACAATATTTTTACCACACTTGAAAATATCGAATTTCGTGCCAAATAATGTGTTTTTGCGGGGAATTCTTCTTCATTATTTTAATATGAAGAAAAAAGCAGCCGAAAGTCATCGTATCTTGGTGGAAGTTTATGGTGAGCATGCTCTATCTGAGCGAACGTGCCAGAAGTGGTTTGCACGCTTTAAAAGTGGTGATTTTGGCTTGGAAGACGAAGAACGCGAGGGTGCGCCGCCAAAGTTCATGGATACCGAATTGGAGGAATTGCTCGATCAAGATCCGGCTCAAACGCAAGAAGAGGTTGCAAAAACTTTGGGAGTTGATCAATCAACCATTTCCAAACGTTTAAAAGCCATGGGAATGATCCGAAAGGTAGGCCACGTAGACGTTGAACGCCGTTTTATGGCATGCGAACAACTGCTTCAACGGCACAAAAGAAAGGGTTTTTTGCATCGAATTGTGACTGGCGATGAAAAGTGGGTCCATTACGACAATCCAAAACGTCGAGCAACGTATGGATACCCTGGCCATGCTTCAACATCGACGTCGGCGCAGAATATTCATGGCCTGAAGGTTATGCTGTGTATCTGGTGGGACCAGCTGGGTGTTGTGTATTATGAGCTACTGAAACCGAATGAAACGATTACGGGGGATGTCTACCGACGACAATTGATGCGTTTGAGCCGAGCACTGCGAGAAAAACGGCCGCAATACGCCGATAGACACGACAAAGTTATTTTGCAACATGACAATGCTCGGCCACATGTTGCACAAGTGGTCAAAACATACTTAGAAACGCTCAAATGGGATGTCCTACCCCACCCGCCGTATAGTCCAGACCTTGCGCCATCCGATTACTATCTCTTCCGATCGATGCAACATGGCCTGGCTGACCAGCACTTCCGTAATTACGATGAAGTCAAAAAATGGATCGATTCGTGGATTGCGGCAAAACCGACCGAATTTTTCACAAAGGGAATCCGTGAATTGCCAGAAAGATGGGAAAAAGTAGTAGTAAGCGATGGACAATACTTTGAATATTAAATTTGTAACCATTTTACGTCAATAAAGTTTCAAATTTCGAAAAAAAACCGCACGAACTTATTCATAGTCCTATTAGTATCCACTTTTTACATAAATTGCAAGCAAAAATCCGCTCGTGTCGTTTATATAGTTAAAGTTTATATTACTTTTTTGAGCGCAAAATAGCTGTCAATCTTAAAACAAGTTTTCATGGAAAAACCAGACGATGGCCCACCCTTCACGTATACTCTTTTCTGTTCGTTAGCTTTATGTATATAAATACATACCTACATACTAGATTGGTTAGCACGTGTCGATTGACGCTATTGTCCTTATTTTCTTATGCGTCCATTCTGACCAATACTAAACTGATTGCGGGAAAATCGATGAATTGATTTTAGCCTCAATGACTTAATGAAGCAGCGTTATTGAATTTTATTATTTTAGGAAACAATGAACTACATAGACAAATGTTTGAGCAAGTTTAGAGAAATTTGCATTTGCATTTTCGCTGAATGCAACTACGACAGTGGGAAGTGGGTAAAACAAAAACTTTAAAAATTGTTCTAAGCTAACTTCGTAACATTCGGTGCAAACGATGAATTGCTGATAATACAAATTAACTAATGAAGCGGTGATAGGCTTTCAGATAATAAGTGTTAGGCAACAGTTTGTTGGTAGGACTTGACATGTGGCGGAAGACTTCAAGAAGCCGACATTATTCATGGCGGTGAAATATGTGGTTCCCCCAAATTCATAAATATTTTTAAACATTTTTAAATTGCCAAATTTTTATCTATGCCATATCAATTTGCCATTCGTCATTCTATATCTGCTAGCTGGTATTTGTCATAAACCAGTTTCACATCCAAACAGTCAATCTTCACTTGCCCCTAATTGGATATGTGAGCAAAGATTAACCAATGCAGACCGAAGTTAACACGAAACCTAGGTATTAGATTTCCAATCACTTTTGTCGGACAAGTGCTCGTCGAGATTCTGTCCAAAGTAAATTTTTGTGATGACCTATTTTGCACACCCTTTTTGGTAAAGATGATGGCATTTTTTTACATAATATCCATCTTAGGTCACTCTTTTATCTAGAGATCAAATATTTATACATCTATAAGAGGAATATTCAGCAGTTTAGATTCGTAGTATTACTCAAGTGATGAGGTTCTATAACCTCATAATTTAGAGAATCTTGTCAGAATCGCCCAGGTGTTCTTTCATTTCAACTAATTCAGGTAATGAAGTATGGATTTATTGTCGACTTGAATTTACTTATCTTCTTAAGAATAGAATAGCTGGAATAAATAAAGTTGTGCCATCCAGAGATACTCTTTTGGTATATTAATATTATTATACATATTTGTATATTAGGGTGGGTCGATTTAAAAATCGCTCATTGCTCTGTGAAAATCGTATTCTAGGGATCAAAATAAGAAACCCCTGGAACTCCGCTGGGGGGTTCCGCATACAATAATTTCAAAATATCACCATTTTTGGCCTTTACATGAGAAAAGAAACTAAAAAGTTCGAACCAAATTGGGGGACATCAAAATTCGTTTTAGAGGTATGGTTCCTTCGGCAAAGTTTCTTATTTTGATCCCTAGAATATGATTTTCACAGAGCAATGGGCGATTTTTTTGCCTCCTCACAAATCGACCCGGCCTATTGTATATATTTAAAGAGTGTTGTTTAGAAATGGAGAGTTCTAAATTAGTAGTAAATTTTCTGTGGTAGTTGCTTTACAGTTCTCGTTTTTTCTGAGGTAATTTGGTTTGGCAATTCATCATGAATAGACTAACGTCATTTTGAGATATTTTCAGTTTTAACTCATTTTTCTGATAACTTGTTCTTAAAAAACAGCCTAAGGTTTAGCTAATAATTTTTAACAAAACTTTACGTATTGAAAAATAAAATATTAAAGTAACTATTTTTAGTGCGAATTTCATTTATGTTCATTTTTGCCAAAAACACTTCCTAAAGGTGACAGAAAAAAAGTTGTGAAAGGAAATATTTTGGTAGCCAATGTGCAACATTATTTAATTTTCGTACCGCACCCGTGGAACTCATTAATAAAGAAAAAAAAACATCGCCATCCATTGACTCAACCATCGTTGGTGGCGCCGCAAAGTCACTGCAATTAGAGAAATTGTTTATGTCTTTGGCAAATGGCAAATGGCAAGTGCAGCATTAAAACAGCAACAAAACAAATCAACAAGCAAGTGGCAAATAATAACTAGAAGCAAAAATAATAATGCCCCGAACATAGAATAAACAATTACAGCAGCTCTTTCGCCGTAACCCTCTTCAATGCACTGATGCTCGAAATAGTAAACGCTCCCATAGCAGCAGGAGCATCTAATGACATTGTTGGTCTTCTTGTTCTTGCTGCCATTTGATTTATTTTTGCTTTGGCTTCTTTTGCTGACGTTGCAATTTTTGTTTTTGTTTGTGTTTTTCAACAAATAACCACTATAGCAGTTGTTGCCCCATTACCGCCTTTCTGGGAATATTTTCTATTTACGCCTTTTGAAACTGATCCAAACCCAGGCAGCGCTCGCCATTTGAATCAATTGGATGCATGCGAGTTTTATTTGCTGTTGGAAAAAGTCAAGTTTGCAATGAACGGCATTCAACAATGTAGTTGGAGAGGTTGTTGCCATTCTTGCTGCTGTGTGTGGCCCATGAAAATTTTGCTTTTTTTCCAGCTGTATTTTTTTATTATTTCGCTCATTTTAATTATTATTAATTTACGCCTAATGACACTCATAATTATAGTTCCGGGTGTGCAATTAACATTTAGAATTTGTTCGTCGCAGAAACTAGAAATTTTCCAAATGGAATTTTCATGTTTAATTACTGCGCAAGAGCCAGCACAAAAATGAAGACAACTTTTTTAATTTTTTTCGCTAGTGACTGAAATTTTTTCACAATGAGGCGAGATCAAATTTTCGCGAAATCGAAGGATTGGAGAAAGGAGACAATATTGCTTACCCCCAAGTCCTCAAGGACTACTAAAGAAGTAGAACCACTTTTTCTGGAGGATGTGCTCCTAAATACAAGACAAGTCCATGCAATTGGTTTAAATATTTCAAACATTATTCATGATCAGCGTGGTATGTCTAGAGTCAAGACAAAAGAAAGGAACACTTTAGAAGAAACAACATGCACACAGTGGCCAAATGGCTTATCTAACGGAAGGAAATTAATATCTTCTGAAATAAAGTGTTATTTCAGCGGTGTTTTTTAATGATAATTAATTAAGAAATCATTTCAATTCCTTTTATTTTGCGAAAAGTGTTTTTTCTTTACTTAAGTAGTTTTTAAATAAAAAAAATGTGTTTTGGTAATTTCTTTTTTAATGAATAAAAGATAACATGATAAAAATTAAATAACACTAAAAGCAAGAATTATTTGCAAATGTATGTTATTTTTTATTAAACGGGAAGTTCTTCATGTATGCTTGCAGCTGCTGCCACATATCGATGGTTTTCGAGAAAAGCGCCACAACTCAAAATTAACTCAAATTCGGAGTTTTGCCGTTAAAAGCAAAAATCAAATACAGAGTTTATATATTTTTATCTGGAAAACCGTCATAAGCGAATCTTGAAGCAATTCTGAGAGATGGCGTTAGTGTCGTTTTACCAGGTGATCGAATTGGCGTGTTACTTATCTAGAAAACTGATCCAACTCAGTATTTTGTATTTTTGAATTATGTCACTTTTCTCGAAAACCATCGATATGTTATATAGGAAATTTCGTATATACCTCACGGCAAAGAACTACTCAATTCACGCCAGGAAAACATCGCCCAACAAGCGCGCAACATTTTTCCACATCAATGTAAAATGCACATATCATTTAAAATGGAGCGAAAAGTAACAGTTCGTTTGCGAGTGAAGTGCATTAGTTTGAACACTCCAAAGACAATGGCATTATAAAGCGAAACGTTTTCGAAAAGAGTGTAAGCAAATCTTCTTCCAATCCGAGTATATACACAATCTGGTGAATAATAAAATTAAAGAATAGCTTAGTAAGATCTCTGAACATGTCTTTTCTAAGAATGGGAAATACCACAGTCGTTGGAGCCCGAACGAAGCATTGGCCGGAAAGACCTGCGCAAAGACTAGGGTGTTTTTCTTCTCTTTGAGGGCACCTGGTGTTCACTCGCTGGTGAACAGATCATGACTTTGCAGAGAAACTGTTCCACAGGCTCTTTCTCTGCAGGATCCCCACAGCTTCTGCAATGGAGGTTGTACGAAATTCCAAGCTTCTCCGCATGAGTGCCGATCACCCAGTGGCCAGTGATCACCGCAATGAGTTTGGAAATTAAATGGCGGGGGGTCCCATCACCTTAAGCGTTCTGTTTATATCGTATTGAGGCCATAGTGCTTTTGAAATGGCGCACGATGAGACAGACCTCCATATGTCTTGCGCTTTTCTTTGAAAGAAGTTGTGTAGTTTCCTTTTAAGGGGATATCGATGTCTGAGAAGGGGGCAGCTGGATCCGGTTCTGCCGCCCCCTTCCTGGCAAGCTCATCGGCAATTTCATTTCCCTCTATATTCCTGTGCCCAGGAACCCAGATGAGGGAAATGTTTCCTGCACGTTCGAGACGTTTAAATTCCTCCTTACAGGAGTTCACGAGAAGAGAGCTACAATACGGCGACGACAGTGCCTTGATTGCAGCTTGGCTATCGGAAAAAATATCAATGTCTCTCTCTCAACAGCGATCCCGAAGCATTTTGCATGCCTGCAGGATCGCGAAGACCTCTACTTGAAAGACGCTGCTTGTCTCCGGCAGTTTAAAGGAGACCGAAATGCTGGCTGATTTAGAGTAGACCCCCACTCCAGACTCCATTTTGGATCCGTCAGTGAAAACAGAGGCATCTATATCCGCACCAACTCTCCCCTCTTTCCAATCTTGCCTGCTCGGTTAAATATATTTAAACTAAAGACTGATAGGACTCACAATGGCACCAATAGTTAGTTAAACTGTGATATCGAAACCGACTTCCATCTATAGCCTAAGTCTGCCTTTGACTTTAGTGGACTTAGGTGGGTAGATGAAACGGTTGAAGTGCCAGTTACAGGCACTCCTTAAGTAGCATTAAAGCGACGTTTTGATATCATTATGAGATCTCCAACAGGCAGATATCTACAGCCAGCCAGAGCTGTTGATATAATGGAGAACATTGATGGGATTTAGGTTGGCGCACTGCCCCATGCTGTCGCAGAAAGGAGTGATCTTAATCGTCTAGCTGCCAAACCCCGCAATTTACAGAGAAAGTGCTCAACGGTCTCCTTCTCCTTCTGCAATGGGGGATAAATTGTTAACCCAGCTTTTCCGCGTGTGTGCCGATCGTCCAGTGACCGGTAAACACAGCTACGAGCTTGGAAATCGGATGGCGAGGAGTCCTCCGTCTATTGTACTGGGGCCAAAGGGTTTTCGGAATAGCACATGAACAAATGGAGCTCCATCTTTTGTCCGCTTTCCTAAGAAATAATTTGTGCAATTCCCCTTTAACAACTATCAAGGGATGCCGAGAACATCTCCCAGGTCAATTTAGTCTCCTTCCTGGCAAGCTCATCAGCAGTTTCATTTCCCTCTACGTTCCTGTGTCCTAGAACCCAAATCAGAGAAATGTTACCTGCACACCCAAGAGATTTGATCTCCTCCTTATAAGAGCTGACTAATTTCGTTGTGCACCATGGCGTCGTCAAAGCCTTAATCGCGGCTTGTCTATCGGAGAAAATGTTAGTATCTCCCTCGCTCCCGCGATCCCTAAACATTTTGCATGCCTGCAGGATCGCAAAGACCTCTGCTTGAAAAACACAAACAGTATTCGGCAGTTTAAAGGAGATAGATAAATTGGCTGATTTAAAGAAAACGTCAGTGAAGACAGAGGTGCAAGATTCGGTGCACATTTTCCCCTCGATCCAATCCTGCCAATTTGGAAAAATTGCCCTAGCACGACCCTCAAACTTTAGTTTGCAGATAAAGATATATATTCGAAGTACGAAGAAATACGGTGTTAATCGGCCGAAAATGCTACCATGTCCCTTGTGAGATTGCCGCCAGAGGCCAACCTCCTTTAACCTGATTGCACTTTGAACTGCGATAGAAATAACGTAAAAGTCGGTGCTTCCCACCGATGCTGCACAAGGACATTCAGGGCAGCACTGGGGTAAGTTTTATATGCTCCGATGATGCCAATGCATGCAGTTCTTTGCACCCTCTCCAGTTCAGTGATATTATAGCCTTTCCGAAGAGCTTCCCGACAAACCAGGCATCCATACGTTAAAATTGGTAAAACCACTGCGTTGTACATCTACAGCATGACCTGTGGCTTGAGTCCCCATTTTTTACCGAACATAGATTTGCAGGAGTAGAAGACTATACTGGCCTTCCTTACCCGATTTTCAATGTGCAGCTTCCAATGGAGTTTGGAGTCAAGTATCACTCCAAGATATCTAACTTCCGATGAAGTCGAAAGGTTGGAGGTTTATATTTTCTGGTAAATAGCACCAGCTGTTTTGTCAGAGTTGACTCGGAAGCCGTAAGTGGCAGCCCAGAGACTGAGTACAGGCAGTGACGTTTCCAAAATCTCAGCCGTGACTGAGGAAAACGGTCCCGGTACCATCAAGACCAAGTCATCGGTGCATGCTACTACCTTAACCCCACCCTTATTTAGCATTATCAGAACTTCATCAATAGCAACTAGCCAAGTAGGGGCGAAAGGACACCACCTTGCGGCGTCCCCCTTAAAACGAATCTAGTGGCTTTAGCCCCTCAGCCAACCACGGACGAGATCTAGAGATAGGCAGGTTTTTCCACCTCTAGCCTATATAACGCAGTGACAATTGACCCCGTCCTGATGTTATTAAATCACCTTCTATACCTATGAAGGCCGCCAAAGTGAATTGTTTGCCTTCCAGAGATTTTTCTACAGTCCCTACGACCTCGTGTAAGGCTGATTCCATGGATTTCCCTTTCAGGTAAGCATTGAGCTGTAGATAATTTGGATTCGATGTGCTCTCGGATATGATAATCAATCAATCTTTCAAACACCTTTAGGATAAATGAGGTAAGACTTATGGGCCTAAAGTCCTTGACCGAGTCGTGACCCCTCCTCCCTGTCTTGGGTATGAAAACAACCCTCGTTTTCTTCCAGTTGGCGGGGACGCCAAGTAGATTTCTTGGGGAACAGGAACCACCGAGGTACTTGTTTTCTGAAGGTATCACTGGCAAGATATCGTCAGAATCAGGGGATTTAAAGGGGGCGAAACTATTTATTGCCCACGTGATTTTGTCAACTGACAGGATAGATTCCAGGGAAACATATAGTAGCACTACCTGTCGACTCGTGCCGACAATGTCACGTGGGGTAATAGAATTTTTCGGAAAGTGATTATTTACCAGGATAGTCAAAGAATCTTCTGCAGATTCAACCCACTCCCCATCCTCCCCTTTCTACAAAAGCTCTGCAGGAGTGGTCTCTCAAAAGGATTTAGCTTAGCCGGGCAGAATCCTTCACGGATTCAATGGATTCGCAGTACTACTTCCAGGGTTGCGTTTCGCATATTTATTGGCTCTTTTATATTCATTCAAAATTAGACGGTTTCTAGTTTGGTAGCATTCATTAAAAACCCTCCTAACCTTATTTTTGAAATCGGTCAGCGTCTTGCTCCACCAGGGAGGAAAATCATTCTTGCTAAAAGATACTGGACAAGCTACGCGTAGGGTTGATGTTCATTGCGTTTTGCAATAAAGTAGAAAGGCCAGTAGGTTTTCTACTTACAAAAATTAATTACTATGCACAGTAATTTAATCGACAATCATATTATTCAAGTTTATTGGCGGCATTGACAGGGCATATAGGCAAAGTTTAAGCCAGCTCGATGCTTTTTGAAGAATTTCTTATATCCAGAAATATATTCCAGCAATGAGTGCAGGCCTCATTCACATTGAAGATGTCGAGGAAGATGTATCTACATGGGCAAGCTCAGATAGCAAGACTGGCAGAATATTAGGCCGTTCATGGTACAATTTTCGACAAATTATAAGCCATACTGCATGAAAAGTTTATACTTATGTGAGAAAGAAAAACTTATAAATAACTAACAACACTTTTACCAAAATATTACGCAAATCACAAAATTACAACACAATATGTATGAGTAGTTAATGTGTACAGCTTTAATTTTATTTACTCCGAAATAAATATTATATATTGTACTTTTCTAAGATATTTTATAATTTTTGTACCATACTTAATTTCTATGTAGTGTATATGAACAAAATCTTTGTTTTGGGCTTCACTTTTGTTCTGAACAACGAATGCTTTTATGACCAGAATTAAATTCATAATGCATGCATTCACATGCACTTATTTGTATGAGGTCAATACAATATTCAAGTTAAATAATGTTGCATTGAACTGGCATGGCCCTTAATAGTGATTGATTGGACAGTGGATTGATTGAAAATAATGAGGTAATTTTTCATATGCATGAGCTTCATAAGAAATTTATTGTACTGCTGTGGGCAAAAAGTAAGGTGAATTTGTTTGTAAAATGAAAAATCTTTATTTATTCTTGTAAATCAATTTCATCCCCTTCAAAATAATCCCCTCTCGATGAAATACACTTATGCCAACGATTTTTCCAATCCCCGAAACATGCCAAATAGTCCATTTCCGATAGAGCCATCAGCACCTTCTTCGATTCAGCTTTTATCTCCTCAATCGACTCGAAACGCGTTCCCCGGAGTGGTCTCTTGAGTTTTGGGAATAGCCAGAAGTCACACGGAGCCAAATCAGGCGAATACTGTGGTTGCGGAACGATATGCGTGGAATTTTTAGCGAAATGGTCACGAAGAACGAGTGCAGTGTGAGACGGTGCATTATAGTGAAGCAAAAACCAAGAGTTGTTGGCCCATAATTCTGGTCTTTTTAGACGAATTGCTTCACTTAAACGACGCAAAACGCTCAAATAATATACCTCATTAACAGTTTGGCCAGGTGGAAGGGATTCATAGTGCACCACACCACGAAAATCGAAAAAAACTGTCATCATGACCTTTATTTTTGAACGACTTTGACGTGCTCTTTTCGGTCTGGCCTCGCATTTAGCACGATATTCGCTTGATTGGTCGGTTGTTTCAGGGTCGTAAGTATAAATCCAAGTCTCATCTCCCGTAATGATGCATTTGAGCTTGTCCTGATAGTCTGAAAGCATTGTTTCACACACATCAACGCGACGACTTTATTCCAAGAAATTGAGTGTTTTCGGTACCAAACGAGATTTGACTTTTCGTAGGCCCAAATGGTCTTTCAAAATGGTTTTCACAGATCCTTTTGATATTCCGATCATACCAGTAAGGTCTTTAACTGTCAACCGACGATTTTTGAGCACTAACTCCTTCACTTTATTGACGTGGTCATCTGTTGACGTCGATGGTCGTCCGGAGCGCTCCAAGTCATCAACACGTTCTCGACCCTCTTTGAAGTCTTTGTACCGCTTATAAACATTTTTCTGCGATATGGTCGAATCACCAAATGCCTTGTGCAACATGCTAAATGTTTCCGCAACCGAAATTTCATTCCGCAAACAAAATTTGATGGCACTTCTCTGCTCAATCAAATCAGACAGTGTAAAAATCGAAAAATGCACTCTTGGTCGTTTGGTAAACACAAGCGTAAATGTATTACTGATAATGACATTCACATGAAGGTAGGCCCAGATGTTATTAACAGTGCTGCCAACTCATGAAAAAAATAACTAGAGCAAAATTTTAATCCCGCGAAGTTTGACAAATAAATTCACCTTACTTTTTGCCCACAGTATATAAAAGTGGATATCCAAAGAGTTTTGTTTGATTGGAGTTTTGTCGTTGACTGAAACTCCTTGCAGGGTTTTAAAAAAATTGTTCCACCATTTATACAACTATTGTAATACTGTTATTCAACCAGTTCATTATTGAAACTACTTTAATTTTTTTTTCTGCTACAGAATTCTACCTAACATAAACATTTCACATATAAGTTCATTATATGGCATTACCCGTTCGTTGGTGAGGCTGCTTCCAGTTTTATAATTGTTGCACAACTTTTCCTAACATACATTACATATAGTTTAGTGATAGGTGTAGCTTCATCACTTTTTATTCAATTCTTTTCTTATTTATTACATAATTACTTCTCATATCTCACATCCATTGATAAAATGAGAAAATTATAAAATGCTACGTACCCTTGAATGATATTCACTTTCCAGCGCTTCGGTTACGAACATTTCTAGACTACCAGCTTACTACCTCTCTGAATAAATTTACTTTGTTATATGTCACAGAATGGGCCGATTTGAAAAAGAAAAAAAACAGTCGAGTTTTTCCTCTACATTTTTTATTCCGAAGCTACTCAATAGCATGATTAGTTTCTCAAGCCATAACTCTATCCATTTCATGTTTTACTTGGCTTTTATTGTTACGATTAGTAATTGATGCATCTGTTCCTAAAAAAAAATCCATATACATATGTACTTATACAATGTTCATATACACACATACATATATCACGCAGTCACACCATACTGCATCAGGGCGTATGTGATAATGCACCCATATTGCATAATAATCACATATAATAAATGAAATACCAAACAAATACACAAACAATATCAGAAAAAACAAAGTATTTCTGTAACAACCAGTAAATTCCAGGGCAACGCAATGAACCAAAGTAGTAGTAAATATATAAAATCCATTGAGGCTCAAAATATGGTAGTTGAAGAATTCTAGGTGAAGAGGTGGACGAGTGACTGGCGATAAGCAGAGCTGGTGGGCTGATAAGCTGATATGCGCTTGAATAGCGTGCGACGAAAGAAGGCAAAATGCTGTATGGTACCCGTATGAGTCTGAGAAGTACTTATTGCTGCAGCAGAGGTAGTAACACTGAATTGAGGTGGCTGTGGTTAGTTTACTGATGACTGCGGTTAATGGGGATAGCCAATGAGACAAATGCCTAGCGACTTGATTGCATTAGCTGAGCGCCGGGTAAAGTTCCTTAACCCCAGCCACTATGCGCTGAAGTGTTCGTTTTGGATTTCAATTTTCAATTGTTCCCACCTCTTTTACTTGGCATCACTATCTCTGAGGTATCGTTCCGTTTCAAGTGGCTGGACTTAAAGCTGAGTATGCTTACATACATATGTAGGTATTAATAGTGCCAAGCGAAAAAATTTCATTCAAAAAATTCATTAAGAATGCATGTTGCATAATTTAGAAAAACAAAGCTAATGACTTTTAGACAAATACGAAACAAACTGTTATACGAGTATGCTCAATAAAACTATGCTAACAGTGAAAGTAAGTCAATAATGAACTAATATAATAAACAATTACTCCTTCCTTTATTCTTTCAGGCCCACGGGTTAGTTTTCACCTCTATTTCAATGTTATTCTTACTGAAGACGAAAACTACTCTGGCATCTTTGATGCAGCTCATTCGTCTCGCAATGACTTATCAGTTAGAGGTCCCTCATGAATTTAACAGGTTACTAATTCACAGCTCGCTTGGATGACGCGGTGATCATCCGTAAATAAGTTATCAAGAGTGGAGTGCCAGGTTCGACAAGCTTCTTTGCCGTCTTTGGAGCAACTCACTCATCTCGAAGAGTCGTGCAGAAAGAAGGCCCCTCTTTAAAGTATTGGATTAAATTAACCCTAACCGTACCGCGCCCGGTCAAATGGCCCGTTACAAAATTGAATTGAATGGCTGCACTTATAATCTCTTGTTTCCTTTGTATAATAAATAAAAAAAAAAAAATGAAAATTTATGATTTATTATTTTATTGTTATTTGAAAATATTAGTTATGTATAGGGTTTTTCAATAAGGGCGGGTAGATGTTGAAATAGAATAAAACAAAATGTGTGTGAGTTATTGACAAAATTATTTTTTTACTTGAAAGGCGCATATATGCCACTAAGTGTGGAATATGACATAATTCAAATGCCCGCCTCGGCTTCTTACGGTGGAACGGATCCGAGTGGTCCAATTTGCAATGACTCTTCCGCACAGATCCGGCTGAATTTGAGTGATGGCCTGTTATGTTCACCTTTAGAGCATCGGTCGATTGTGGTTTATTTGCTTAGACCTGAGACTTCAAGAAACCCCACAGGAAAAAGTCTAGCGGGGTCAAATCGCATGACCTTGGTGGCCAATTCACATCACCCCTGCGAGAGATAACCTCACCCTCAAATCGTTCATGCAGAATGTCAATCGTGGCGTTTGCTGTGTGGCACGTAGCGCCGTCCTGCTGGAACCACATGTCGTCTAGGTCCATATGGTTCAATATGGGCCATAAGAAATTGGTTATCATCGTTGTGTAGCACTCGCTGTTGACGGTGACTGCCTCACCATCGTCGCTTTCAAAAAAGTACAGACCAATGACGCCGCCGGCCCAAAATTCACACCAAATGGTAACTTTTTGAGGATGCATTATCACCTGGTGAACCTCGTGTGGATTGGTGTCGTCCCATATACAGCAATTTTGTTTGTTAACACAGCCATTCATCCAAAAATGCGCTTCGTCACTAAAGATGATTTTTCGCCCAAAACTGGGGTTCTCTTCCAAACGATTCGAAGCCCAGTCAGCGAACAAACGGCGTTGTCTGTGGTCATCAACTTTGAGCTCCTGGGTCAGTTGGATCGCCAAGCTGAAATCTGCGAAAGGCCAAGTTCTTGTGCACGGCGAGGAATAGACTGCCTCGGGTTCTGCTGTATACTTTCACGGATGTTCTCGGCTGATCTTGCGTTCCTTGAACGTACGGGTGTTGGCTGATTGTTTACTGACCCGGTCGTCTCAAATTTGGCCACCAAACGTTGAAGAGTCGACTTTGAAGGGCCACCACGTCTACCAAAAAATGGGCGCAATGCGCTCAACGTTTGCGTTAATGAACACTCATTTTGATAATAAAATTTTATCATTTGAACCTGCTGTTCAATCGTGTAACTTGCCATGATGATTTGGCATAAACAACTGAATAATAAACAAAATATTTGACAGATGTCACCAAAACAAAATGACTGCCACAGGGCGCCAAAATCGACCCGCGCCAATTGAAAACCCCTTTATTAGAAAAAATTAAAAATTTGTTTTGAAAAAAAGAATTATTTCAGACGAACATTAATTGCAAATAAAGCTGGGTTGTTTAATTAAAAAATTCTCGAATCCAGCATCATTATATCTTCGCCGGATGAAGTCTTTTGGCGGCAGACATTCGGTAATCCCATCTTGTGAGTGGCATTAAACTGTTAGATCCTTCATTTGTGGAATTGATACGAAATTATTATTGGCACAACAAATGGAAGAAAAAGCTTGGCGTAAACTCATTTCAAGGTCTATTGGTCAATAAAGATGATCGATTTAGAAAGGGATTTCATACTTCTTAATTTCTGAATTAGAACTACGCCGGCGGGCCTACGGCACTCTTTCCGATGAGTGACACTTTTCCTCGAAAAACTTAAGGGATCCTTAGGTCAGATAAGATATACCGACCTCCTACGAAATTTACAGCATTCAGTTCGGGCCTGGAGGTGATACTTTGATTTTATGAGCCACAACCTGGAATCAAAGTTTGTTGTGGTATCGACCTTAAGTCTAAATCTAAAGCCACAGGTAATGGGAATAGATTTTCTCTTATTTTATAGTGGCATTGTCCGACTTGGTGAATTGGTATTGATAGGAAATGAGATATTCGACCATTTAGTCAGAGTAGCTCTTGCTTTGTGCGTGCCTAGCATTCGACATCCGAATGTTCCGGACCCGAAATTGTTTGTAATGGCGGTCATCCGTCTGTAAGAAATGGTGTGCATTTCGGCTATGAAAAAACTTTTCATAAAAGACCACATATCGTTCAGAAAATGCATAAATTTCCTCTTGCATTCATTGATGTTATCATCAGAAACTGGATGATTTTTTCGCTTGGTGATAACCGAAAGGTCTGTATGTAGAAACGGTAGTTGGACTAAGGCAATGGTTTCTGCTCTCGCTGAACAGATGAATCTTATAACAACTTGTCGCATTGCTAAATGGTGATATTTCAAGGTCCAAGTGCCTGAACGTGATGGGTGTATAGAAAATTGCATCTATCCTGCTTGCTTTGAGAATTTTTATTGGAGAACGAAAAATATATCCATCTAAGTCCCGTCTTCTACTATGATTTTGATGAAGATTTAAAAAAGATTAAAAAGGGGAGACAACCAATGTTTTGGATGGCATATAATCCAAATCCCTTATTTTCGCAACTGTTTTATAGTTCTGTCAAGTAAGAGGAAATTGATTTAAATTTGTATGTCTCTAATAAAACTAAGCTAATAGTGAGCCGAATGAGTGTGAGCGATACACCGTCGTCGAAACGATCCGAAGCAACTGAACAAGTTGTGGATGATGTGAAGATGGCGGACAATCTCTCAGTAGACTCAGACAGATCTCGGATACCGAGTAAGTCTTTGACAACGGTCAAACCTGGTGCGAATCAGGTAAGTACCGGTATTATTGGAGATTCGAACGCAGGTGCTTGCTATCTGAGCAGTATCCACTGTTTTTGACACCTAAAGACGACCTGATACCCACAGTTTCATTTGGAAGGAAATTTGATGTCAGACTTCCATTGCGTGAGCAATGGAGCAATCACAATGCATTCAGAGAGGTTGACGGATATTTTCTTTACCGATGGGTCCAAGAATGAAATAGGGTATGGGGCCGGATGGTACTTAAACGATATTAATAAGTATCACTATGTTATGGGGGAAATGGCAACTGTTTTCCAAACGGAAGTTTTTGCCATCCTGAAAGTAGGCGAATGGATAATCGTGAGGAGATGGAGCGGGAACAGATTGGAGTTTTCAGTGACAGTCATGCTGCACTGAAGGCCCTGGAGAACGCGAACCTCAAAGATTCTTCAACAATGTAAGAAGAAACTCAATTCTGTACAGCACTGAGCACTTTCTCTGTGAGTGTCCTGCCTTTGCTAGAGCACGCCTGCGAGGTTTAGGTTCCGATGTCGTGAGAATGAGTAATATTCGTTCTCTTAAACTGGAGGATATTCAAGATTTGTCAGAGAATCTGGAAAATTCTCACAGGACTAACTATCTCTATCGCTGTCTCTATTCTTTCCTATCTCTTTCTCTGATACTTTTCTCCTTCCCTCCTTGACTATCTACCCCCTTTCCAGAGCTTTAAATACAACGGGCTTTTTTAGGAGCTACCAAATCTCTTGGTGCTCTTTGGCTCGACCTTTTCAAATTTCAATTTCAAGCTAATAATAAAACTGTGGCACTTCAATTCAAATGTTTTTAAATACATACGTACATACATAAATACGCGTGTACAAGTGCATGCTTACATATATACGAAAATATTAATAAAATTAATTTCCAGCCGCAAGCAGCTAGAATATACATAAATCAATAAAAGTAAAACCATCGTAGCAAAATAATTACAATAACACCTATTCATTAGCCGCACTCCAGTAACAAGTTTTATTAGGGCCAGCCACTTCAATGCACCTCAGAATTTTTCGCCAAGCAATCAACCGTTAATAGCAAATCAATCGACCGTTTCTAAACAACCCATGAAATAATCCAACCCATAAATGTTTTCAAATAAAAAAACAGGCCAGTCAGTGGGGCGAATTAATTTATGCAACAAGAGGAAAAGTGGAAAGTAATGGCAAAATGGCATAAGATTAGGTGAAGGTGAAGCTGGCTGTCCCCACGCAGGTGGATATCAGGCCGTCATGATACTACAAGCAACAAAAAACACAAGGAAGCTGGGAAGATAAAGAAGGGGGAAATGAAAGTAAGTTGTGAGCTGTAATGATTTTTGATTAGTTGGAGAAAAGCCAGGTGCTGATTAGAAAGTTCCGCGGGCAGCCAATACGCAGGAAGTGAAAAACAAGATACCTGAATTCTTGCCAATTAAGGAGAAGATCCTAACAGGACATTAAGAACCTTACATATTGAACTATACACTAAACAGTAAGTTATATAAATTAGACTAAGAGTAAAATGCGAAAACGCAAGACCAGTTTTTGGGATGTCAATGAAGCGGGTAAGAGCAAGAAAATTTGCCTTTATTCAGAACAGATAAAACCGAGGTCGAAAAAGCAAGACACTGTTGAGAAAATTTAGACTTTAGCTGTTAAGTAATTAACTTATATCAAAACATAGATAAACATAAGAGATTCTGTTTTCAAGCGATTTTTAATCTATGAGTAGCTAATGGTTCTGGGAAAGTTAAGCGACTGTAGAGCAAAACGAACATAAATACGAAATGTAAATTGAGATAATATTATCGAGATCTATACGGCCAAGGACTGTCATTTCAGCAGCGTTCCCTAAACATTTATGGGGAATTTTTTAGCAACAACAAGATGCTATTTTCCTGCGGGTCCTTAAAACCTTTCACATATCTTCACAGAATTGCTAAGCTAGTATAAGCCTTCGGAACAATACAAGAAATTAACCTAACAAAAAGGGGCATGGTCTGAAGAAATGTTGCCCTCTTTAACAGGTGTATCACAGCCTGTCGACTCTTTCTTTAAGGGCATCAATATTTGCTTGAAATTCACTGTAGTACCTTTTGGCACACTGGTATGGATATGTGAGGCTTGGATGCATGGATCAATGGCTGCTGCATGCAACCGGCTAAATTTGACCAACGACCTGGGTTATTATAAATAAACATAACCCCAAATCACTCTTAAGAAAGTGTTATGATTTTCACGTACGGCTCAATCGTACGTAAATTTAGATGTTTATTTGGCATCAGTAACTAAATAATAAACAACAGAATTTACTGCCACCGCCAAAGTGACGTGGCCACCAGAACCTGTCAACTTCGATTCGCCTTTATTAGAAAACCGTACTTACTTGTAATACAGAGAAAAACAATAAATGGCATTTATTGAAATTTCATCTGCGCCATAAATTCGCGTTTAATGGACCTTGCACCTTCAACAGGGTGATACAGCAATACATACATAGGCAAATATCTACATAAAATCACACAAAACCTCCACTTGGCGCACTCAGAAAATTAAACAACTAAAATGGAGAAATAATAACAACTACCATTTCTACTTTTATTCAACAAGTGCTACGCAAATTGTCTGTATCTGAATGAATTTGTTCATTCACAGCAAATTAACTGGCATCCACCTACCGCACTAAAATCAACACAACTTGATTGGTATTTAAGCAGTGAAAATTGCGAATACCGCTAGCGTACACCAACAAAATACAAAAAAAAAAAAACATAGCGAACTCGAAAAATTTGATAGCTTTGACTTGTTGAACAAATGACATGAGGAGCCATGGACACATTCAACAGACTGTTGGCCGGGCGGACCGTTGGTGATGTAATTAATAACTCAAACTGTCAAATAGCGTCGAAGTGTGCGCAAAGTGTCTGGCAGAAATGGCGCTATCAATTGTGTAAGTGTGTATGCTGGACATTACGTCTACTTGTATCTGCGAGTGCACTTTTATTTGAGAATTTTCTGTCTGACGATTTGGCGTTTGTTTTTCGGATTTTTCGACTGGAGTCATATAAAAATGTTTATTACAGTAGTCTATGTAAAAAAATGTCCTATTTAATATTATATACATACATTAATACATAATATTACATACATAAGTATATGAAATAAATAAAAACATATTATACCTCCTGAATACGATAATGGTATTCGCTTTTAATGAGCTTTGTTTTTGTAGGGATACAAAATTAAGAGATTTAGTTTAAAACTAAATGAGATATGCGACTTCATTTTGTGCTTGGATCTTAATTTGTACCCAAGTAGGAATTTCTTGAACCAAAGATCACCAGTACACTTCCAAGGTTAGGTTAGGTAGGTTAGATTGGTATGGTTGCCCAGGGAGTGAGCACACTTGGACGAAGAAAGATTCGTCCTTTGTGATACCATTGTGAAGGAGGTGAGGTGAAAGGGAAAGACCGATGGGATGCAGGGACAGGGCGGGGAGAGGTGGTGATGGGATGGCTAGGAGCGTGCGGATTAAGAACGATGACTATGTTTGCGTCAACCGCTTTGTGCTGCTGATGAAATTCATCAGATTTTTAATGGCAGCGCCAGCTATATCAGCAGGTGTGGCAAAGAAGTAAGAGCCAAGATGTGAGAGAAACCGTGGCCAGAAGGATTTCGCGACCTTACACGTTTGCGTATTTGCCCAGCGCTCGCTAAATTGGCGCCATGCCCATCTTTCCAGGAGCAGACCGCAGGTAGTCAGGGGGATCCCAATTCTCTCCCTTCGAGGGGAAATCACCTCACATGTCCCTTGTCTGGCCAGCTCATCCGCCTCACAGTTTCCCACAATGTCGCTGTGACCGGGAACCCAGATGAGGCTGATGTCAAAGAATTCGGACGCAGTCGAAAGTGAGGTCAAGCATTCCTTGACCAATTCCGAATGCACCGTCATAGACCCGAGGGTCCTTATTGCCGCTTGGCTGTCGGAGTAAATATTTTCTTTCTTGACTGTTAATACGCATTTGAGGAGCCAATCAGCTGCCTCCTTGATTCCGGCTACCTCTGCCTGGAACACACTGCAGTGGTCCGGTAACCTCAATTTGAGTCTGATGGCGAGCCCCTCGCAAAAGACTCCTCCGCCAACATTTCCTTCCAACTTCGATCCATCCGTGAACAAGTTTACCAGGCCCTGCCCCCAAATGTAGCCCTCCGTCCACTCTTCCCTTGACGGGATGTGAGTGGAGAATGTTCCGGTTGGACTAAGCGAGGGTATACTTTGGTCTGTGGACAGAGGGATGAACTCGATGCTTGAGTGCCCATAAGTGAGGTTGAGCTTATATCGAGTCGTTCGAAGCGCCCCACTGATTCTAATGAGTGCCGACCTCTGAACTCCCTCCAAGTCTTCACCAATGTCGAGTTCGCAGTCCGATTTCTGAACATATTTTCTCTAATTCAGGCATGTTTTAATGGAAGCATTCGCCCTGTTTATCTGAATTTTAAGTTAACTTAGTTGGTCAGCAATGGTTTCACGTAGACCAAATCTGGCAGCTAGTGTTCCCAGGAGAGCGAGAAGGCGAATGCTTTAGATCACACTCGTGACTTGCTGTTCCTCTATTCCCCGATATACCACAGTGAAAGTGGTGGTTTGCTTTTGCACTAGTCCTAGTTTTGCCTCGTTAGATGTGTAAGAAAGTGTCCTGTTAGAAACCCAATCACCAGCCCACAATCTACTTTTCAAAGTATTAGCAGATAGTTGGTAGTTTTTTATTTAGGCATCCAGTGTTTGGCGCCTTGTCCGTTGTTCAGCTTAAACTGCTAAACTGATAAATTTCGGTAGGAAATCCAAGTGTAAATGCAGAAAGTGCACGCGAAGGGGCAAATTACGCCCCATATTCTTGTAGATATTACTCGTGTAGTCAATTTCTCGGCTGAGTGACACAATCGTTACTTTTGTAGTTATTTAGAAATTTTCACGTACATTGTGCAATTCAAGTCAGGTTTTTTTCCTTATCAAGTAATGGAAAAATTGGCCGCCGTTATTGAATTCAAAGAGAACGGCGGTTGGAATCTCGGTGAAACACCAAAAATTAAGAAGTTTTTCTTTTAATGTCGGTCGCCCCTCGACCGGTAATGGCAAATCTCCGAGTGTATTTCTGCCATGAAAAAACTCCTCATAAAAACCCATTTGCCGTTCGGAGTCGGCTTAAAACTGTGGGTCTCTCCATTTGTGGAACAACATTAAGACCCACGCCACAAATAGGAGGAGGCCCAAAAAGGGTGTACGCGTCAATTATATATAAGGTTGGTTAAGTTTTAAGAGCCGGTGTTGATTTTGAATAATACACAATTTTTTTAGGAAATTATTGTCATTTCTCTTCATTATGATAATATTGGTGTTTCTCAATTACGCACGGAACAAAATTTCGGCCAAATGGCTGCCGCGGCCTCGGCGGCACACCTCCATCCGATCGTCCAAATTTTCGATGAGGCTGAGGCATCATTGAGGCTTGAATTGTTGCTGGCTTATCAACGTATACCTTTTCTTTCAAATAACCCCAAAGAAAGAAGTCCAACTGTGTCAAATCACATGGTCTTGGCGGCCAATTAACATCTTAGAAACATAGGGCCTTGCGACGTCTACTACAGCTGTCATGTAAAGGAGCGCAAATTCGGTGTCGGATTTGTTGTGGGAGAGAGACTTCTTCGCCAAGTACTATCGTTCCGGTGGAAGAGCGTCTCGCAAAAATCCGCATCAAATCACGATTTTTTAACATCTCGCTAGTTTGCACCCACGCCCCGGCAAAAAAGAAGGACGAGGCGACCAAAGATTCCTTCTATGAGCGCTTGGAACGTTCCTATGAGCGCTGCCCCCGCCACGAAAACAAAATCGTGCTTGGTGTCTTCAACGTCAGGGTGGGCAAGGATGGAATGTGTGGTCCCACAGTCGGAAAACTCAGCCTGCACAACGAAACATCCGGTAACGGACAGAGGCTGATCGACTTCGCTGGGGCCCGAAACATGGTAGTCTGCAGCACCAGATTCCAGCATAAAAAGATACACCAAGCTACCTGGCTGTCTCCTGATCGAAAAACGCGAAACCATATCGATCATGTTGTGATAGATGGAAGACACGCTTCTAGTGTATTAGATGTACGTACGATCCGAGGACCCAACATCGACTCGGATCATAACCTTGTTGCAGCCAAACTGCGCACACGCCTCTGTGCAGCAAAAAACGTACATCTACCTACGCACAGAATGTTCAACATCGAAAAGCTGCAATCACAACAGGCAGCCAGAAGATTCGCCACTCGACTCTCACTCCTGCTCTCACAGAGCACTGCCCAACAAACCGGCATGCACGAGCAATGGAGCAATATTTCTGGATCCCTACGTACTGCCGCCGAAGAAGAAATTGGATTCCGGCGAGCCCGAAAAAACAGTTGGTACGACGAGGAATGTCATGCTGCCGCCTATAGAGCCACGCTGCGATCGGGCGCAACGCGCGTCATGTAGGATCGCTGCAGAGAGCTAAGAAAGGAAGAGAGACGTATATTTCGAAAGAAGAAACGAGAGGCCGAAATACGTGAGTGCGAGGAGCTTGGGATGGTGGCCAATAGGAACAATGCCCGAAAATTCTACCAGAAAGTTCGGCGGCTTACGCAAGGTTTCAACGGCGGGGCGTTTTCCTGTAAGAACAAAGACGGCGATCTGGTGACTGACATCCAGAGCATACTTAAATTATGGAGGGAACACTTCTCGAACCTGCTAAATAGTGATAGCTGCGCATGTCACAGAGAATATGAAGGGCCCGATACCCCAATCTTTGACGACGGAATTGACGTTCCGCTACCCGACCATGACGAGGTGAGAATAGCGATAACGCGTCTAAAGAACAACAAAGTCACGGGCGCCGACGGACTGCCGGCTGAGTTATTCAAACATGACGGCGAGGAGCTGGTAAGGTGCATGAACCAGCTCCTATTGAAAATATGGTCAGATGAAAGCATGCCTGCCGTTTGGAATTTAAGTGTGCTCTGCCCAATCCATAAGAAGGGCGATCCTGCAATCTGTGCCAATTGCCGTGGGATTAGTCTTCTTAATATCGCCCATAAGATTCCAGCGAGCGTATTGTGTGAAAGGCTGAAGCCCGCCGTCAACCACCTGATTGGACCTTATCAGTGTGGCTTTAAACCTGGAAAGTCTACCACCGACCAAATATTTACAATACGCCAAATCTTGGAAAAGACCCGTGAAAGGAGAATCGACACAAACCATCTTTTCGTCGATTTCTGTATGCCGCGATGTCTGAATTTGGTATCCCCTAATACGGCTATGCAAGATGACGTTGCTCAACACCATCAGCGCCGTCAGAATTGGGAAGGACCTATCCGAGCCGTTTGATATCAAGCGGGGTTTCAAACAGGGTGACTCGCTGTCGTGTGACTTCTTTAACTTGATGTTGGAAAGCATCGTACGAGCCGCAGAACTTAATCGCTCAGGCACAATATTTTATGAGAGCGTACAATTGTTGGCGTATGCCGATGATATCGACATCATCGGCCTTAACAACCGCGCTGTTAGTTCTGCCTTCTCCAAACTGGATAAAGAGGCAAAGCGAGTGGGTCTGGTGGTGAACGAGGACAAAAGGAAGTACCTCCTGTCTTCAAACAAACAGTCGGCGCACTCGCGTATCGGCACCCACGTCACTGTTGACAGTTATAATTTCGAGGTTGTAGAAGACTACGTATATTTAGGAACCAGCATTAACACCGGGAACAATGTCAGCCTTGAACTCCAACGTAGAATCTCTCTTGCCAACAAGTGCTACTTTGGACTAAGTAGCAAATGAGTAGTAAAGTCCTCTATCGACGAACAAAACCAACACTCTACAAAGCTCTCATCATGCCCGTCCTAACGTATGGCGCAGAAGCGTGGACGATGATAACATCCGATGAAGCGACGCTTGGAGTATTTGAGACAAAGATTCTGCGCAAGATTTTTGGACCTTTGCGCGTTGGCAACGGCGAATATCGCAGGCGATGGCTAGGTCATTTCGTCCGAATGGATACAAACGCTCCGGCTTTGAAAGTATTCGATGCAGTACCAGCTGGTGGTAGCGTTGGGAAGATCATTTGGAGAAGGACTTGGCTCCAATTGGCGCCGGTTAGCACGAGAAAGAAACGACTGGCGCGCTTTGTAAAACTCAGCCAAAATCGCGTAAGCGGTTATCGCGCCAATTAAGAAGTTGCACTCCTACGTATTTGACCACTCTTTTTGGCGATAAAGGGGTACCAAGTACTTGCATATCTTCTTCTAATAAAATAAGTCTGTTGGTTAGAAGGATTAGCTCTGTTTAATCTGTGGCCAGTTTTAATCCCTGATCTTCTAGCCATGTTTGTGCTCGGATCACTTGATTTAACTTCCTTTTGGCTTCGTCGGTGTTACGAGCAGTTATTTCGGCAGCAATGTCGTGTGCGTATGCAACTATGATAGATGCATATGCTCAGGCATCTCTATTCGAAGAATTTTATCGTAGCTTATATTCAAAAGTTCAGGGTCGAGTTTTGATCCTTGGACCTTGACCTACTGTTATTTTTTTTGTCTTGCATCCTTCGCGGGTTTCGTATAAGAGTACGCGATTGCTTAGATAACTGCAAATAACTTTCAATAGATTATTTGGGATCTAGAATTTTGTGGCCCCATCTTAAAAGTTGAAAGCATTTCTAATGTCCAGTGTGGATAGTTATACTAAGCTTTTGGAGTATCGATTACCTAGCTGAACATGTTCTACGCTAGCTATTACGTTTTGGATGGCTCCTAAGGTAGATCTGCCAGTACTATTATAAAAACATGCTGCCTTTCATACAGACCAGCTTTGTTTTCTACTGCTTCACTAACTTTACACTTTATCGGTTTTTCAAAGAGTTTTCCTGCGCTATCTAGCATTCATAGTGGTCTATAAGCGGACGTTGGGTCTCTTTTCCCCTTACTAGTAAGCACTAAATTTTGTTTTTCATTATTTCTGGAAAAAATCCCTCTTTTAGACATGCGTTGCATATGTTGAGTAGCAAAACGGAAGGTTTGGTTGCTAACACTCTCAGTATTTCTGTAACTATGCCATCAGGTCCTGGCGCTTTATTACATTTCACTGCTTTTGCAGCATCTATTACTTTGTCTTCTGTGAATGGTGCAGATTCCTTTGCTTCATACTCGAGTCTCTCAACACAGCGTGTTGGGAAGAGTGTGACGACAATTTTTCTTACCACTTCGGTTTCTACGAGTATGTCAGCAGCAGGGTATTTGGCTCCGAGTTTTCATAGTTAACTTTAAATTCCAGACGTTATTGTTCTGTTCCGATCGTGTAATGAGGCGAGGTAGTCAATGAGTCAAATCAGTGGCTTCATAAAGAACTCTTTATCATATAAGCGATGATCACAGACAAATTCAACATTATTCCAACCTCAACTAGTAAGAATTGAGGTCATATGTTCCATACAGGAATAAAACAATCAAACAAAGACAAGACTCAAATCTTGAGAGAATGTTGGAGTAAATATTTATTTATAGCATAAATATTTGAGCGATCGTTTCGAAATTTATTGGCTATGCTTGCAATATGAAAGATGAGTCTTTAAAATTGTATACCTACAGACCACCTAATATATTTATTATATTTTTATTATTCGAATTACTTTTTGAATATGAGTGTTTTAGCAATTTAACTATGGTAATTTGAAATCTGCTGATCTACATATTTCTCTCTCAGTAGGTATGTGTCTTTCTGGATGCTTCCAACATTTCCTTAGTTTCCTGTATTGAGTAATTTGTGAATTTGATCACCGATCGATAAATGGAAAAAAATTCTAGGGAATATTTTAAATCGATCAAAAAATAAAAATTTTATTCACCTACTTTAAAAGCCCATACGTTTTTTTAAATAATTAGCTGTTTCAAACAAATAAAAAATTGCAGAAAAGGTTTCTTTTTTGCAAAAGTATAAATGCTTAATGCGGATGGACGGAGCAAAATATGGCAAAACGCCATTGATAATCAACTTTGATTGAAATGCGTGTTGTTGTCATTTAAACAAATTCGAAATAAATTCCCTGATATGTAGTTATGTATATATGTATGCCTGTATGCAACTAAAAAGCCAAATGCCACAAAGAAGCAAAATGATTACTGGACGTTGTGAAGTGCTTGCCCCAACAGAGACTGATTAAAGTTAATGTAAGAATTAAAAGAGTAAACATTTCAATTGAAACTAATAAAGTCTTTTATGACATCAAGACTTGCGTAAAGTGAAAAGAGAGTTAAGGCGACATGAAGGAGCCGTATAAGTGCACATGTCATAATAAATAATTAAAGTGAGCATACAAATTTTGCATGAGTCAGAAATGACGAGGCAGTGTCTATTAAAAACTACTTTAAAATTATAAAATGCAAGGCCCTTCAAGTTCGAACTTCGATTTTAGCAACTGTGGAAATCCGCAATTGCAAGAGCGACAGCCTAATAGCCCGGAAACGGCTTCAGGTGATAGCCATTTGCTCCCGTCCATGGCAAATGATTTTGCTAGTGAAAATTGCACTCCATCAATCTAACAATGCTTAATAAATCCTTATAGCTTCGTTATTTCTGAGTTCATTATTCAAACAACCGAATGTTTTCTACAGATAAGAAGTGGAATTTCGACAGAATTACTTTTTAGGAGAACCTTCAAATTTTCACCCTCTACATACAGTATGGGAAATGTTTTTGGCATTTGATAGGAGCCCAATATGTCACAGGCAATCAAGAGCGATTAGCGTGGCTTAAAGCATAGTATTTATCCTTGATAGTTGATATTCATTAAATATGTACATTTACGCCATGATCATATAATTCACAGTGCTCGGTTTTTTTATAAAAAAAATCACTTGTATTTCTTCTGAGTATATACTACTTGAGTACTCCTTATTTTGTACCTCTTTACACCTACTCCGGGATGCTCGCAGAGACTATGCCTGATAGGAGTGCAAGCAGGCCAGTCCAGCAATGTTAACAATAGACGCTTCCATTCACAGTTTTGTAGACAGTGATTAGTTCAATCATTCAGTGTTGATAATGTCCAACGTGCATCACTTTAAGGCGGTGTTATTTTGGCGTAGGACTACGCCTTTGCTGGGGATTTTCAATCTGGGAAAAAGCTGTCGATTTTTGTTTTGTTCGAAAAGCACCGTTCTCCATTCCGCAACAGTCCAGTGGTTTTACTTGCCTACAATCTCTAACCTTCCTTTGCGATTTCATTCTGGGAGACGAAGATTTGTCGTCCTCGAAATCTCCCACCCAATACTTTTCTGCACAAAACCCTCCTGAAAACGTGAAAAACTTTTTGTTTTTTTATGGGATTTTTTTCGACTCGCTTACTGTTAATACTTTTTTCTCTAACGAATGCTACGAACGCGGGAACTTTATTGCGCGACACTTCTTCTGTCTTTGAAATCTTTTACAACTTTCCATTCCCTTAAATTCATTATTTCCCGATGTACGTCAGCACGCAAGAAACCATTGCTGTCAACACAAAATCTATAAAAAACGCCTTTATTTTGCCTTTAACCACATTTCCGAACCAGAAGATTATTGGGTCGACGTTATATATATTACGAGACAGGGATAATGCTGTATTACAATGATGGGCCGACTAGAGTATTGCGCAAGCCATTGACAGCTTTACAAAATCGAAATATTGTTCCCACTTTTAAGTTTGGAAAAGTTTCCGTTATGGTTTGGGGATGCATTTCAAGTAAAGGAGTAGGAGACATGGTGTTTATTGACGGCACAATGGACGCCAAACTATATTTATATCATATATACTGAAAAAAAACTTAGTCGGCAGTTCTAAAAAATTTGTGTTCATCACTGAGAATAAACCAACTTGAATTTTATCAAGTTAACGATCCAAAGCATAAGAAGCATAATATGCAGATGTGGCTTCTCTACAATTGCGATAAAGTTATAAATACACCAGCCCAGAGTTCCGACTTGAACGTGATTGAAAATTTGTTGTCGTTTTTGAAGGACTCTTTCCAAGGACCCAAAGACGTCCAAGGATTGCAGCAACATTAAAAACTGCAATAATGAAGGAATGGCAGAATATACCGAACGCACCTGCAAAGTGCTATTGAAGCTAACGGTTATTATACGAAATATTAAATTGATAAAAAAATTACGTATTCACACTATGTATTTAATAAAAAAGCCCCTATTAAAATTTGTTAAAGCAGTTTATTGACTGTGTTGAAATAGTGTGTTATTTGTTTTTGTTGCTTAATTGTCGTTTTTCCAAAGAATTTAAAGTTTTTTCCCTTTAAATAATTCCCTTTAAATGAATGTGAATTTTATAACAAATATTTTAAACCTTTGTAGGTCCGTTTTAGCTGTTTTTCTATATTCTCTGAAATGCACACAAAAACTTCATTTTCGCAGAATTGTAAAGCTTGGCCTGGGCCATAGTGACTATCTACACGTCGTTATTAATTAGTTGACCGTAGCGGTATGTTTATATATTTAATTGTAAATAATAAAAATGTCAAATATTTACTGTTAAATACATGCAAATTTATAATACATATGTCTAAATCAATATTTATTTATGCCACTAAAGCAACATTTATTTCCATAACAATTAAGTAAACAAGTATATAAGTCTATTGCAAATCGAACTTGTGCTTGTGCAATTACCATGAATACGCCCTGCAGGAAAGATTTCAACTTCTTCTTATGAAGCTCTTTGCTCAGCATGAAGTTGTCCAATTTAAGCGTAGTAAGTGCAGATAGAAGCTTTTGAATTTTGTACCTTGCTTCAGTTGGTAGCCCATTGGTATCAAAAAGCAACTTCACCTGTTATGACGCTGTTGTTATTATTATTGTGGTCTTATTAAGGTAGTAGTCTGGTAACTTATTTTGAAAATTTCGAATTTCGATTTTTTACATATTTTGAATATACTGTACAAATTTTAGACCGAAATTCGAAATTTTGACGAAATTATAGCACATACATGAGAGCGGCTCGTACTTGCGCTAAGCCGCTAAAGCTTTAAACGCGTTTTTCTCAAAACAACGTTTTTCCGAATAGCCGTCGTGAAAACAGATTTTCTATCTAACAGATTGAGCTGAAATTTAGATATGTTTTTCTACACATCAATAGTTCTGGCGGGTAGTAGATTTAATTTATTTCGTCCCTAACTTTCCATTTTTTAGTCCGATTTCCACTTTAAAAAAGGCAATTTTCTTACGAAGTCCGCCATTTTGTTATTTTTTGTCAAAATCATTTGATCTTACTACCCGCCACAACGACAAGCACACTGATTAATAAGCAATTTGTTTTTTCTGTTTCAGATGACCACAAGTGACGAAATCACGCCGGCCAGCCACTGTACTCAAAAATAGTATCAAAACATAAAAAAAAAAAGAAATTTTTTGTACACCTTATGATACCTTTAATAACATATCAAAAAATCAAACCGATTGAACTTTATTTTCCCTTCCAAAAAATGTCCCAAACATGGCCTCAAAAAACGTGTAAGTTACCACACTACTACCTTAATAGCTTGTTATGTTCTCATTAATATCTAGATCAACATCTTTTGCCTCCACTTCTAAACTGGAGAAAGCCTTGCAGGGTCACCAATGTGAATATCGCTTGGAAGGACTGAACCAGTGAACTACATATCTATTCATATCGAGATCACGAAAGAACGTATAGGAACAAGAAGATGCTAGTTTCATATCCGAGTTTTCTTAGAGGAACGGGCTTCTTGTCTTCGTATCAAAAACTAACACGAACAATCTCCATTCTCGTGTACAACTTACTATTATTATTACTGTGTCACCGTGAGATGCTTCTAATGAATGTAGTAAGCTGTTGGCTCGAGTCGGGATAGAAAATGTATTTTTATTTCCCGGCCGCCCCAAATTTAAGGTATTGTGTCGTCGTAAAATTTGTATAAAATAAATTTATAACTTAAGGTGTAATTATTTCAGAAAAAACTTCCTCCAAGAATCCAAAAATATAATCCAGAACCAGACCCTGAGGGATATACCTACGATGTGACCTACCGACTTTAGCAAGAGTCGTTGTTATTCAGATAGCAAAGAAGCAACATGAGCGAAAACTGCGTTGATTTTTTTCGCATATCACTAACACAATCTTATCACTAGCCGAATTCTGCACAATCATTTAACATATATTCACACACCCGTCCAATTAGTCGTTGTTCACATGGCAGCGTATATCACTAACACAATCTCAGTTTTTTTTTTGTAAACACATCTTAAGTGACGTCAGCCCATCAGCGGATGCTGTTATGGAGCACACCTCAATGTTTTTCATGGTCAGAAAGAAATAATTGAGGTGTGCTCCCTAACAGACCTCATACACTCTTTATTGGGTTCTTGGGCGAGCTCCTCCTCCTATTTGTAATGTGCGTTTTGTTGTTGATCCTACAGTTTTAAGCCGACTCCGAACGGCAAATAGGTTTTTTCACGGTGGCGGCTATAGCCGAATGGTTGTTGCGTGACTGTTATTCGGAAGTGCACAGGTTCGAATCTCCGTACATGAAACGCCATAACAGAGAAAAAAAGTTGTTTTCTAATAACGGTCCCCTTCGACAGGCATTGGCAAGCCTCTGAGTGTATTTCTGCCATAAAAAAGCAAAGAAAACCCACATTTTACGTATATGGAAATTGAATGAAAGCAATGGTTCCCTATGCACCAGTGCATTACTAATAGTTTTTCCTACAGGGCATATATTTTGTAAAATATCTATTCTTAAATGACATTTGCAATGGATTGAGAGGTCGATGGTGATTGCAAGCAAGTGGGTGTTGTGCTGTTCAAATATGCTGCGACGACTCGTAATGAAAACCATAAAAATTTCAGTCTTACTATTGACGATTGAGATAAAAATAGTTTGATGAATAAATAACTGTGCATAACTATCGGGTAGTAAAAAGAAAATGAATTAGTGTTTGTTACAAGTGTACTGTATAAAACCATAGTCACACATTTCGACTAAATTTTATTCAAGTCATATTCAATGAATGAACTGTTTATTATTTTTACACACATACATAGATGTATGTACTAGCAAGTGCCTGGTATGGGAAGTATTCACATACAAATATAACAAACGAAATATGTGTTACCACTACCTCAATGCCAAGCGAGAATACTGATCGATAATATTTCATTCCAGTTGGTTACAGAAACTCTTTCAAGCGAGTATTCGTACTGAAATGGAATGGAACGCACCAGTGACTGCCACGGTTTTCGATCAATTCGACGGGCTCAACTACGGTCTGACTAGCAAACTAAACTCCTACCTATCCAGAAATACTGAACCCTGATACTCTCAATATATGTCCGGCATGTGAAGGTATACCACACGATACTTACCACCTATTCACATGCCCTATGAAACCCACTCAAAATTCAATAGCATATTATTTATTTATTTAAATAAGAAAACTTACCTACCTCAAAATATTTTGTTATATAGGGTGATGGAGATCTTTGACAGCAATTATTTGTGACATATTAAATTGTTTATATGTATTTCTTTTTTCCAGAAAATTTGTACTAAAGGCTATGGCAAACTTAGTCATGGAGCGATACTCAGTTGAGCAACGCGTAAAAGTCTTCGGCCATCTGAGTATGCAATCGCCGCTTATTCATTAAAAACTATGCACCCACACCGAGTCACTGTTTGTCTTGGTTTTTGGGTTGACGGAGCCAGCAGACTGTTCTACTTGGTATTTTTTCATGGACTGAATTAGATAGCATGGACTTGGACAACACGAGATTTCAACGGGAGGGTGCCACTTACTACACAACGTACGAAACAAAGGCCCAGGGTGCATTACCTAAAAAACAACGACTTGACATCGTTTGGACTTGCTTTTCTGAGGTTGTGTGAAAAGTGAGATCTATGCCATTAAGCACGAAATTATTCCAGAGCTGAAGAACGAAGCCATGCGCGTTATAAATGGTATGCAGCCCGAGCTATGCCAAAACGACGAGGATAGTTTAAATATGAGCATCCAGTGTTGCTTTGGAGTCTTGGCGGACGTTTAACGGTGATAATTATACATATGTATATAGTAAATACCAGCGTATAGAAAAAGAATAAAATAAGAAAAATCATTTTGACAAATTTCGGGTAGTTTATTTATAAAAGAAAATCTGCGGTCTTATTGATATACATATATATCTTTATATATAAAATTGTGCTGTGTTTTGGGAGTAGCACTTCTTCTCTTAAGCAGGACCACCGATTAAGATATGTTTTTGTGCGTATGGAATCACGCGGAGGTTGGTTTTTGGACATATTTTGATTTGCTAGGTGGCACTTTGAACGAAATATTCCGAAAAATCTTATTATGGGCCGATTTTGTTCATAATTAGAATTTTTATAAGCTGCTCATGAAGAAATATGTTTGCAGGTAATGGAGCCGCATAGAGATATAGAAATCGTATTTATGGTTTTGTGGATTTATCAAAGCAAAGTGTTTTTCGTGGTTCGTTCTCTATAGACTTCCAAGAAACAAGAAGACTTGGGCGATTTCGTTCTCGCTTGGAATCGACATGAGAAGAGAATAGAAGTGAAAAGAGAATGCAAAAAAAAACTTGATAACTGACTTTTGTAAAAAAAAAAAATTTAACTTTATTTTACTAAATTCAATAGACTATAACCTATGTTATTAGAGGTTTCCTAAAGATTTTGATTAAAAAAGCGAACATTTTGATGACAATTTTAGTGAATTTTTTAGAAAGTTTGGAACTTTGAATTATATGGTTTTTGTTGAAGTATTCACTATAATTTTGTAAAAATATACAAAAAAGTTGTTAAAACTCGGTAATTCGTCACGCTGCTATTCTCTTAAACACAGTCCAGTGAATGAGTTCAAGTTTAATTAATTTGTTGACAAAGGGGTAGAACAAAAATAGAATCAGTTTACGTGGCGCACGCCCCCTAAATCAAAATAAATCCAAATACGTTGTTAGCACGGTACAATTTAAATCTTAATTATGTTTGTTAGTGTGATCCTAATTATTATTATTTATTTTTTTCTATTGGAGCATAAGACGTCAACTGCGCCTCTTCACCTACGGACACGGATTAAGCCAAATATCCATCCGGAGTTGGATGTTGTACCGGGCCAAAAAGTCGCAAAATACGCCGCAAGTAGAGGTTGAGAAATGTTTGCAGACGTCTCGTGATTACCGAGGAGTAGTAAAAATTGCATTTTCATGGTTGTTTTTGTAGCAGTTCATCAAGCCTCGCTAGTGCGGTAGACCCAGCAAACATACTGTTGCGACAACCTCGGTCCAGAGGTTATCCTGTGGGGTACACCTTCACAGACAGACATATATTGAGTATGCCGTGATCGAAACTGGATAGGTAGGAGTTCAACCTGCTACAATATCCAGACAGTGGTTGAGCCAAAGTTACGCTGGTCTCACGAGGCATTTGAAGCTCTCCGTCTGCAACGAGTGATGGTGGACCTCCAATAACAGCATTCGTGGTCAGGAGTTCAGGAAGGTGGTAATATTTATTGCTTATTAACTTATGAAATGGTGTATGGGTTTACCTGGGTTTTCCAAAAAATTTTGAGGGCGTTGTTTTCGTTTTATGTCGACGACGAAATTAAATTAGAAAGATCAACTAATTTGCTGCATTTTGCGACGCTGTAATATAAAACCGTGAAACAAATTCTTTTGAAGCGTAATGCCAGTTTCCAAGCGCGGGAGAGGGATATAGTGCACGCAGCCATTTTTACTTCAGGTGCTTTTAATACTCGTATATTGAGACTTATTTGGCTCACCCCATCAAAAACCAAATAACGTTATGTCTTCGGAGCAGTTGCAGGTCATTTAAATACTTAAAAATGCTCATACAAATAGGATCTGATAGGATTTCCCACGATACATTAAAGGATGGCAATTAAAATTAAAAATTCCATGTATGAGCATAGCTATGGCCAAATGTGTCTGTCTTCCAAATTGCCATTAAATTACTGGGGTAGATAATTATTTAAATGTTTTCATGGTTGCCATTAGCAGCCCATTACAAGAACAAGTATTGCCAAATAAGGACAGTGGGAAAAAACCACAAACAATCTATGCCAAGCGAAGTTGTATTTAATTATTAATACACATACATATACATATACGTATACATATACATATACATACGCATGCATATGTGAGCTTTTATGAAGCAACACCCGCCATACTTCCATCAGCGGCATTCCAAAAATGTGGAAAACGCCAAAGAAATCAAAACTCAGATTCCAAAAACATAAAACCTGAAATCCAACACCGAAAACCTCACCAAAAAGCGAAAAAAGCAAAAAAATCATTAAACCGAAACACAAACGAGAAATGAGAAAAAAGAAACAAAGCAAGTCAAAAATTCGATTGGGCTTGTCGCAACAATTCCCATAGGCCCGGCTTCAGTTGATAAAAACCAAGAGGGGGTGAACTTAGCAGCAGCACTCAGTTGCGCCTCATTTGCATTGCAGCGCGTCGACGCGTCACTGAATTGTGCGGCATCGTTGGTTTGGCATGCAACAAACTCGTTTGGGCACATGTTGCATGAATGCAGAACAAGAAATAATAAAAAAAAAAAAATGAACAAAAAACGACATAAAAGTGCGCGGTAAGTATGTGTGAATGTGTTTAAGCTGATTTTCAACGCTAGAATGGAACAAGCGGAGCGGCAGTGGGTTGGGGGTGGAAAATCAAACTCACTTTCAAGTTGTACGTAATTAATGAGCGTGGCGTGGAAATACGAGAACAAATGCAAAAAAAGACAGCAGCACCAGCAAGCAACAAAAAATTAATCAACTACTGCAAACAAGCATTGCATGCAATGCGGTAATACAACACTCACACACACATACACATATCTCTCAGCTTCTGCTTAATCCCTGGTAGCAACGGTTGGTGGTAAAGGTGGCCGAGGCTTGCTGGCGATCGGTCGCCAGCGGCCACTTCAGTGGAGCAAACTAGGTAAGACTGATCAAGTGGGCTAAGGTTAGATGTGTAGCACAACGATTGCTTTTGTTGGTGCTTATTATTGTTGTAAGTTATTGAGTGTGCAGTGTTTGTTTTGATTTTATTCGTTTTTTACACGGGCGCGGGTGTTGCAGCTGTTCTAGGTGTGCTGCGGCGAACTATTGCGTGCAATTCACATCCATTTTCAACTGGAATTTATTCAGTTCTGCTAAATGTTGCGTAGAATGTGAACAAATAGTATGGATTGCATAGTATTATTTTTTTAATGCAGGAATGACGTTTAAATTTGCATTTTTAGTTCGAATAGAAAAATGTAGGTAAATAAGTCGTCGGAAATATTTACCAATTTGCATAATTTCACAACGGAATTCTGAGTAAATTTATGAACATTAAATTGCATTTGTATGAGTTGTTGAATGTTGTTGTCGGATGAAGTAGCAGTGCTGTTTGAATTTTCTATTCAAACCATGGAATTTTATTTTATTTTCAATTGACTGAGAGTCCTAGAAACCCATTTTCTATCCAGGTGTTTAATTTCATAGATAGCTTGCATGCACTTTTATGAAATCTCTCTTAAAATTAATTATTTTTGCCCCCTGGGCGCGGCACAGGGTCCTACTAAATTTTCAAAAACCACATTATCCATTCATGCGAATAGCATCAGTGCGAGTTAACCCCCTGATGACCGCTGAATGCACTTTTCAGGTAAATTTTTTTAAGTATCTAGTCGGCTTGACTGACAGTGCTAGAGCTAACCCTCTAATGTACCAGTACATTCAATCTTAATGAAAATTTATTTAACCCTTTGGTGGAATTGACTGAGGACTCGACCACTTTTCCTAAAATAATATTCTATCCAGACGGCATGGCGTATTATATTTGAAACTCCTACGAGGGGTGCCTTTTATATTTCGGGATTTGGCAACCCTGGTGTTGCAATCTGGCAACTGACAGCTGTATCGCAAAGTTTGACATTTTTTGGCTTTTACGTACTCAGAACGTTTTGAAATACCAGCGCTATTTGTGTTGCTTACAGTAACTTAAAATATTCATCTCGGTCCAAAAATGGCATTAAATCGTGAACATTTTCGTGCGATTATTTTTTACAACTTTCGACGTGGATTAACTCAGCAACATTGCATGGATGAACTTAATTCATTTTTTGGCGATGAAGCTCCATTAAGGACCAGTGTTTAACGATGGTATGGTGAATTCAATCGTGGTCGTAGTTCACTGCAAGACGAATTTTGAGAAGGTCGTCCGAAAACCATTGATGCTGTGCGCGAACTAATATTGCAAGATCGTCATGTGACCTATCGTGAGATTGAGACAATCTTAGGCATTAGTGGGACCAGCATACATTCAATATTGCATAAATATTTGACTGTAAAAAAAATTTGTTCGCGTTGGATCCCACACAATTTGTCAATCGCTCAAAGAAAGGCTCGTGTCGATTGGTCGAAGGAAATGCTCAAAAAATACGATCGCGGGGCTTCGAAACACGTCTATGACGTCGTGACAGGTGATGAATCATGGATTTACGCGTATGAGCCCGAAAGTAAACAGCAGTCGACTGTATGGGTGTTTCAAGATGAGCCAAATCCAACAAAAGTTGTTCGCGCACGAAGCACTTCCAAGCAAATGGTCGCGTGTTTCTTCGGAAAAACTGGATATGTCCCAACCGTACCACTAGAACAACGCAGAACAGTAAATTCTGAGTGGTACATAACCATTTGTTTGCCAGTTGTCTTCCACGATGGACAATGCGAGCTCTCACACATCGGCTCAAACAACTGCATTTTTGAGCACCCAAAACATCGAATTAATGGGTCATCCGCCGTATAGTCCTGACTTGGCACCGAATGACTTCTTTTTATTCCCGTACGTAAAAAACAAACTGAGAGGTCAACGTTTTTCGACACTTGAAGAAGCGGTTACGGCATTCAGAATGCATGTTTTTTTTTGTTTTGGAGGTACCTCATTCAGAGTAGCAAAAGTGCTTCGACAATTGGTTCAAACGCATGCAAAAGTGTATAGATCTTCTTGGAGAATATTTTGAAAAACAATAAAGTGATTTTCGATGATTAAAATTTGTTTTTGTTCTCTAATCCCGACATATAAAAGGCACCCCTCGTAGTATTCCTACTAAAATTTCAAAAAGCGCGTGTTCTATGCTGCCTACTTTAATTTGAGTGCACATTCTGACAGAAGAGGGAAATGGTGAGACGAAGGAGGTTTCCTATGATTTTAATTTTGCACTTGTTGATCTTAACGTTGGGGACAAAGAATCTATTTATATTTGGTTCAACAGTAGGAAAATTCAGTTTTCTCGAGAACACTTCCGATAACGGAAAGATTCCATCGAAGCATGGTAGTAAGCCGCACCAGGCAGCAGCATCGACATTTATCTAGTTTCTGTTCAAAACAACAAACGGTTGAGGTGCCAGAAGAATTTCCTCATTATACATTTTGAAAGTCATTAACGACGCGCCGGTTTAATTTTCCACCTACAAAAAAACAATACTCTGAATTTTATGTTTGCTTCTCACTTTTACTATCAAGCAAACACTCATAAGTAGGGCCCAGATTTCTGGGCATTCGCATTTTATGGTTTGTAGGTCGTAGGTACGTAATAATTAATTATTTATGTGAATCATGTTTTTTGTCTGAAAATTACATTAAATTGTTCGGGCACATCTTCACATGCCAATTTAATTGCATATTAATCAGTGCTTTTTTAATGTTAATTACGCAGATTTTAGCCTTAGTTGGCAATCTTCAAGAGCGTATGCATCCAACCACAATTTGAAAATGCGTAAGTGAGTGGGCCCTGGGTTACAATCAGTGAAACGAGAATGAGAGGGAATGAGATCTTTCTGATTTTGTTATTAAACATACACAACAAAGGGTCTAAGCGCCAATTATATTTATAAATAATCTGTGCCATTTTCCCCATTTTTTTTTTTTTTTACTATATTTGTGCCATTTTCCCATTTTGCCATTTTGAAGTTAACTGATCAATGAACCAAAGTGAATAAGAAATCACACAGCTGACATCCGGCTTCGTCGTCATTATAGATCTGGCAGTGTGAAAATCAGTACTAAGGAATCTTAAAAATAAAATGTATGGTATACAAATGAAAAGACTTCCGCCTCTCCGACTTAGTGCCTCTCATAATACATGGGTGCCATTCAGGTGGGCGCACTCCGCTAGAAAAAAATGCCCCCACACATGCTCGTAAATATGTGACCGACAGAGTCACAGTTGTAATTGTTGTTTATCGTAGTGGCTCTGCAACGGCTTTGAAGTGGCCAACACTGCTTTTAGCCAAGAGTAACTGCTAAGTTTGTGTAAATAACTAGTCGCATAGCCGGGATGTGTGGACGTATGCGTATTGTGTAATCGAATGCAGTAACGCCATTTTATTGATTTATTTAAAAAAGTAAATTGCTTGTTAAAATAGCAGAATGGAAACTATTATTTGATGATTGTAAAAAACATTATTTCAAATCTTTCGTGTCGTGTTAACGCTTCACTTTTGCTCTGAAGACTACGGAAATTAATCAATCAATTAAATGGTTGTAAAGGGTGATTTTTTAGCTATTATCTTTTTAAACAGTTGGTTTAAACAGCTGACGAAGGTTTCGTGTTTTGTTTCACTGTCAAACATCTTCAGTTTCGTCTATAATTTAATCATGATTCGTCTTAAAAACGAACAACGCTTGCCAATCATTGAATATAAAAAAAATAATATAAAAATGCGTGTTCTGTTAAGAAAGTTTAAAGTCGAAAAATTGTGTTAAGCGACGAAGCTCATTTTTGGATCAATGTAAGCGTAAAGATCAGCCAGAAGAATTGCAAGAGCTACCAATGTATCCAGAAAAGGTCACAGTTTGTTGCGGTTTATGAGCTGAAGGTATCATTGGACAGTACTTCCTCAAAGATGCTGCGAATCGTAACGTAACTGTGAATGGTGAGCGCTACCGTGAAATGATATCCAACTTTGTTTTGCCCAAAATGCAAGAGCTTGACTTGCATGACATGTGGTTTCAGGAAGACGGTGCCACATGTCACACTGCACGCGTAACAATGGACTTGTTGAGAAGCGAATTCGGTGAACATTTTATTTCACGTTCGGGACCTGTCAATTGGCCACCCAGATCGTGCGATATAACACCTTTAGATTATTTTTTGTGAGGCTATGTTAAAGCTCATGTCTATTCAGACAAGCCTACTTCAATTAACGCACTGGAAGACAACAATAAAGCATTTATATGTGAAATACCGACCGAAACATTGGAAAGAGTATGCCAAAGTTGGACTAAGTGGATGGACCATTTGAAGCGCAGTCTCGGTCAACATTTACATGACTGTATGGACTATGGACTGTACTATCGATTTAAATTAAAACTGCATGCATTTTTCTGAATCTGGCGTGTGTTTTTTTGAAAATCTTTCCTATAGCTCTTAAAAAATCATCCTTTATAAACTGTAAACCAGACAAAAAAATTAGAATTAGAAATCAATTCAAATTGCGCTCCAGAAATGAATTTTATTTGTTTGCCCAAAAAATTTAACTCGATATATGACTGCATTTTCCTAGCAATTATTTAGAACCGCGTAAAATTCTTAATACCAATTTTTTTATTAAAGACCAAAAAAATATATGCACATATTCAAAACTGTTCTACGATATTTGGAGACTTTTGATTTTTTCATTGAATATTTTAAAGTAATAATTGCACAGGCTTACAAAAAATGTAAGATTTTTCCACTCAAGAGCCAAACCGTCCAGCCATTCCTCTATAAAATATTTTTTTAATACCTACTTAGCTAAGTATTTTGTCAATAAGAAAACCTCTAACGATTGAGTTTATGTTGGGAAATTTGTAAGTTTTTCTTAAATATCATCAATGTATAAAATTAGTATTTTTATTCTCGTACAAATAACTTCCACTTTTATTTGACGATTGTTTTCAGTCATATCTTAAATTTGTTTAGGTATTTTAGATTTAAGAAATGATTTTAAAAAAAGTCAAAATGGTTTTCTTACATACTGTTTTTCTTATATATGTCTAACGGAAGCGTCAGAGGCAAAATTCCAATAAGGAGTTGGATTAAAACATGTAAATCCTGCTAAATAGACGTATCTTTTTCGCAATACGACTTGTGCAGTTTGTTAGTTGTGTGAGAAATTTAGAAGGCATACGAGGGGTGTCTTGTATATGTCGGGATTGGGCAACCCTGGTGTTGCAATCTGGCAACTGACAGCTGTATCGCAAAGTTTGACATTTTCTGGCTTTTACGTACTCAGAACGTTTTGAAATACCAGCGCTATTTGTGTTGCTTACAGTAACTTAAAAGATTCATCTCGGTCCAAAAATGGAATTAAATCGTGAACATTTTCGTGCGATTATTTTTTACAACTTTCGACGTGGATTAACTCAGCAACATTGCATGGATGAACTTAATTCATTTTTTGGTGATGCAGCTCCATCAAGGACCAGTGTTTATCGATGGTATGGTGAATTCAATCGTGGACGTAGTTCACTCCAAGACGAATTTCGTGAAGGTCGTCCAAAATCAGTTGTTGTTCCGAAAACCATTGATGCTGTGCGCGAACTGATATTGCTAGATCGTCATGTGACCTATCGTGAGATTGAGACAATCTTAGGCATTAGTGGGACCAGCATACATTCAATATTGCATAAACATTTGACTGTCAAAAAAATTTGTTCGCGTTGGATCCCACACAATTTGTCAATCGCTCAAAGAAAGGCTCGTGTCGATTGGTCGAAGGAAATGCTCAAAAAATACGATCGCGGGGCTTCGAAACACGTCTATGACATCATGACAGGTGATGAATCATGGGTTTACGCGTATGAGCCCGAAAGTAAACAGCAGTCGACTGTATGGGTGTTTCAAGATGAGCCAAATCCAACAGAGTTTGTTCGCGCACGAAGCACTTCCAAGCAAATGGTCGCCTGTTTTTTCGGAAAAACTGGACATGTCGCAACCGTACCACTAGAACAACGCAGAACAGTAAATTCTGAGTGGTACACAACCATTTGTTTGCCAGTTGTCTTCCACGATGGACAATGCGAGCTCTCACACATCGGCTTAAACAACTGCATTTTTGAGCACCCAAAACATCGAATTAATGGGTCATCCGCCGTATAGTCCTGACTTGGCACCGAATGACTTCTTTTTATTCCCGTACGTAAAAACAAACTGAGAGGTCAACGTTTTTCGACACTTGAAGAAGCGGTTGCGGCATTCAGAATGCATGTTTTGGGGGTACCTCATTCAGAGTGGCAAAAGTGCTTCGACAATTGGTTCAAACGCATGCAAAAGTGTATAGATCTTCATGGAGAATATTTTGAAAAACAATAAAGTGATTTTCGATGATAAAAATTTGTTTTTGTTCTCTAATCCCGACATATAAAAGGCACCCCTCGTATAGCTAATGGTGGTGACTATATATTGCTGCCATTTGACAGACTGTATTTCTTATTCTTACCTTATAAAATGGAATATTTTCATATTTGTTGAAACAAATTTTAAATATCTTATTGTAAAAGTATTTCATTTTGATGAAAAATAATGCGAGAACGAAATATAGGAAATTTAATTACGTTGTCTTGATCCGTAGGTACTGTGGATGGTCTTTATTTTTTTGTTTGGTTGCTGTAAACTGGTAGGTATTATTTTCGGTCTCTGTCTATTTCAAATGGAACACTTTTTTTAATATTTTCGGAAGTCAATTTCGAAATCACGCGCAATTTTTTTCTAAATTTAGTCATTTTTATATATTCCAACCAAAAACATGTAACTTAAGGCAGCTTTAAGTTTAAGGACGATTCAAAAGTAAAAGTACACTTTTGGCTAAAGTGCCGACTTTGCCTTGATAATGCCTATACGACAAAATCTTTAGATTAAGAAGAAACTTTTAATTGAAACTCTATTTTTTTTTCAATGTTTAATTGTAAAACTCTCCTGGTCTTTTCTGTGAATTTGCCTTTAAATCCAGACAACACACCTGAAGCATACATTGCCATACATTTAATTTAAAGAATGGCAAACACGCAGACAAAAATTTTATATATACATACACCCATACACACATTGGAAAATGTATATTTTCAGTACGAATACTTTCCGAAAGTTCTTTTTATTTATGAGCCACAGAAGTCAGAGCACAGCATAAAATAGTGGCTTTCTGTAACCAAGCCAAACGCAACCTCAAAATCCGTCCACCAGACCGAGTTGTTAACTGGTCAGCAGTATACAGGTACAGCATTGCTTCTGACCATATTTATATTTTATGTTTGTATGTGCATATTGGTAAAAAAGGAAAATATTTTGGTAGCTGTCGCACTGTTGCTGCTCCCACTGGAGTCAAAAGCTTTGTGCAATACAATATTATACACAACATTACTACTTCCAGTTTATTGTTATTTTTGGTTCTGTTGCAATGCTGTGCATTTTTCACACTGACTTTTTCACATTTTCCTCGCATCCTGTGCAACTTTCACCTGGCGAGTTGACCTTTCAACTGCTTGGTTGCTGGTTGTTTATGGAAGCCGTATGTTGCATGTATATCAGCATTTCAGCGGGGTAAATTCATTTTGGTTTATTTACATTAAAAATAGTGCAATCCTGTGCTTTCAAGAATGTAATTTAAGTGCCCTCGGCTGTTACAAAAATGCAGGCAAACACTCTAAAGTACGGCAATGCGAATGGTATGTAACGGTGTTTGGCCGAGCTCCTCGTCCAATTCGTGGTGAGCATTATGACGTGTTTCACAAATGGAGGGCCGTACAGTTTCACGCCACATCCGAACGGTAGATGTTTTTTTATAAGGATCTATTTCAGATCCTCACTCGGAGCTTTGCCATGCCCTGCTGATAGCCGACCGCTATTAGAAAAACTCTTTGTTTCGAGCCCGAGCATTTCTGAATGATAGTCACGCACCAACCCATTCTGTTACGGCGGCTGATTTATAATACAGAAACATAAATAGTGCAACATAGGTAGAAAAAAGGGTGTGGCTCAAAATTAATTTTTTCTTTTTGTGGAAGCATTTTTTTTATGAATTGTTAGTCGAATAATTGTAGGTCTAAAAGAAAACAAAATAAATATTTTCTATAAAACTTATTTCCTTCGATTTTTCCGATAAAAAAATATAAAAAAATTGTCTGATAAAAATTGTTTGTCTTAATTTTTTTAGAATGCGACATTTTTAAAATAAAAGCTTGAGGTTTTTTCTTTAAAATGATGTCAAGTTTTAATGGAGAGAAAAAATTTCATCTATGAATTTTGACCTTAATTCACCCCTTCGTCCCGGGGCACAGTGATAGTTTAAAGCAAAAAGTAAACTTTTTGAGAATTTAATTTCAAAAATCAAGTGACGTAGTTTTAAAGAGAAATGTCTGACTAAGTAAAGTCCATAATAAAAATATATTTATTTTAAGAGTTATACGTGTTTAGCATAGAGACAAAAGTTACTCCTCATAAGCAAAGGGAAAGGAGACCCGGAAACTCCATCAGCGTATCGCCCTCTGTGCATGCTCGACACGGCAGGGAAGCTGCTAGAAAAAATGCTGAAACCACGAATGGCAGCAGCGATAAACGAATTGGGAGGCCTCTCGGATAGGCAACACGGCTTTAGAACGCGAAGGTCCACAATTGGAGCAATTGAGGATGTAGTAAAGAGCATAGTAAAAGTACGGAGCATAAATCATTTTTCCCGACCAATCGTGCTCCTCGCTACAATCGATGTAAAGAACGCTTTCAACAGCGCAAAGTGGAAAAATATAATAGACGCATTGGAGCAGTGGTTCAAAATACCCCAACACTTGATGAAGATGATCCGCAGCTACCTCAAAGACAGCGTACTCATTTACGGCACAAGAAAAGGACAACGGACAAAAATGATAACCTCTGGCGCGGCCCAAGGGTCCATACTAGGCCCCGATCTCTGTAACGTCAGTTATGACGGCATCCTCACCATCGACATGCCCGACGATTGCTACCTATTAGGATACGCTGACGATGTCGCAGCAGTAATTACCGCAAGGGATGTAGACGCAAGGCGGAAACTTACATAAACGATGACAAGAATCAAGACATGGCTCGATTCGCAAGACCTTAGCTTAGCTCCGAAAAAAACAGAACTGATACTATTCACGAGAGCGCGCATACCTATAGAAGTGACAATGCCAGTCTACACAGAGAAGAAAACAACCTCAAAAGTGGTGAAATATCTGGGCATCAAACTCGACAACAAGCTGACAGCAAGCACAAATCCAGTACGCTGCTGAAAAATCCACCAAAACAATCGCACAGCTATCAAGAGTAATGGCTAACATCGGAGAACCCATCGCAATCAGGCGGAAGCTGCTCATGGACACGACGGTATCCATTTTTCTATACGGATGTGAAGTATGGGCGGACACACTTAAAACTGAGTGTCGCCGCAAGATCCTGGCCAAGGTCCAAAGAACCGCCGCTCTCCGTGTTGCTTCAGCTTATCGCACGGTATCAGAAGCAGCAGTACTCATTATTAGCGCCACGATACCTATAGATCTGCTAGCGAGAGAGCGAAAAGAACTATGGAACTTTAAAAAGAGCGAGGCAAACGCCATAGGAGACCACACACGCGCCCGCACCAAAACGAGCGCTAAGCAGCAAATTAGAGCACATACACTACAAATATGGCAAGAGCGATGGGAGTCAGAGACGAAAGGCCGATGGTCGAAGAGACTTATACCAAATCTAGACAAATGGTATAACAGACAGTTCGGCGAGGTAAACTATTATAGGTACTACACAGATGCTATCTGGACATGGATACTTTTACAAATACCTTAACAAAATAGGCAAGTCAGAAACCACTAAATGCATCTACGGAGATGCACTTATTGACGACGCAGATCACACTTTCTTCAAATGTGAGAGATGGAAACTAGATCGCAAAGCTGTCGAAGGCAGACTAGGGCCCTTAAGAGCTGACAACATCACTGATAAAATGATAGAAAGCGCAGAAAATTGGCAAATTATTCGCACGTATATAGAGCGAGTCCTACGTGGCAAAAAACTTGACATGGACAGAGATGCCTAACCGACATGCTAATATACCTGACTAGAAGATAAGCCGACAACATGAAGCCCTGCAGATAGAGACACAAGAAGACGAGCCTATAGCATGAATACTGGCTACAAATATGGTGGACCCAGACGTGGGTGAATAGAATAGGTCCTTTTCATGGACACCGTTCTGGGCCCTCCCGAAGTAATGCACAAAGCAGTTCCGGGAGGGGAGTCTCCCCAGGAGAGGAGGAGGGACTGTTTTAGTGGCCATACCACACGACGCAGTAGACGACGGTCGCTGTAAGTGCGAAGGCATTTTGAACCCTACCTCACCCACGAAAAAAAAAAAAAATACGTGTTTAGCATTGGTAGGTCTTATATGAGCCCCTCGTATCAATTTCAGAATTTTTTTTCCTTGCTTACTGCGCTCGAGAGCATAGGGCCTCGACAAGACTCTTCCACCGTATACGGTTCTAGACTGGGTTTTGCGCCGTCCAATGGGATGTCGGAATAGGAATAGCAACACAATTATTTCATACATACAAAAAATCGTATTTTTGTTTAGACTTCTCTCATTCTCCATTGATTGTACTGTTCAACGTTGAAAAATACCTTAGCTCTCAGCTTAGAAATCAACTAAAACTTAAATGCGTGTTGGGTTGTTCTCAGTTATTCAAGATTTTTTACCTTTTTGGTAGCATGTTTCCTATCAACACAGCTGTGTGGTACAGGTGTGAAACGACGAAAGCGCCGCATTGTTAACGCGGAATACAAAGGGCGCTTACAAAATCTTGAAAAGGGAAAAGTAAACAAGAGCTGGTATAAAAAAGTTGCTTCCTTACATTGTTAGTAGCTCAAAAAGTCAAATGCTTTAAGTTTCGTTGCAATGAAGTCTGAGAATTTAAGGTTGGAAATCAAGCCACTGAGTCCATGTGAAAGTCAATTACATGTGAATTTTCTTTTGAGAGTACAACATTTTTCAGTTTTTTTCGTACTTCATTCGCTGTTCGCATTCTTAGCATCAAAACCTAATCTTAGAATTTGACTTGTGTTGTTTTAAAAACAAGTTATGAATTTATAAAATTTAAGTATTTATAAAGCGCCTTAACCCTTTGGGGACCCCTGTCATACCAGGTATGACAAATACATGCACAGTTTTTTCAAACGCACGGTTCGTATTCAGCACAAAAAAATACACAAGAAATATCTCTGATTGTTCCTCTAACTGAAAAAATTCAATTTTTCGCAGACTTGTGTAATTCGTCTAAGCACCTTCTTTTCGTCGTAATTAAATAAAAATGGAAACTTTAGGGTCGGTTTTCGCTCACCTTTTTTTCAGGAATGTGCTTAGATTGAATAGTTAATACTCTGTGGGTATCATTTTATTTTCGAATACTTGGCTTAAAAAATGCTTCTCTCAATAGATCTTAATCAGTTACCTTAAAAGACAATTAATTACCCTTCTAAAGACAATGACGTCCTCTTTTTTGTCAGACTAGCTACAGTTTTTGAGTTAAGGGTACTTGAAAATGGATCTTGATTAACTGAAAAGCTCACTTAGAACATATTTATATCCATGTTAAAGTAATTCGATCTTCGTGGTTTTCAGAAATAATTGACGTTTTGTTAAAACACAATACTGTGCAAATATTTCCGAAATAGCTTTAAAACTGAGTGTGCCTTAAAAAAGAAGATTTAGAATTTCCATGTTCCAAGGAGATGGTAAGATAAATGGCATGTGCTGGGAGAAGTAACTGAAATGAAAACATGATCCGAATCATGAAAAAGGTGAAGCTTGATTTCCTGATAGCACATTTGTTTAGATCTCAAGGATGGTCATCTTTTTCTTCCATTCACCAAGTTTTAGAAAGTATGCCAGTCATTGTGCCTCCCGCCGCCATTAGAAACCACCCAGAGAAGTCAGGGATGGAAAGGTTCACTCAAGTGAGTACAGCTTTTAACTGTTATCTAACCGATGTTGACTAGAAGCAAATATTACATTTTGCAAATGACTGCGTACCAAACACTTGTGCATGAGGGCTTTTGCAAGCAGACTGAGGCGAATCAACTCCACCGGGGCCCGAAACAAGGTGGTTCTGCCATTCTGGGTTTCAGCACAAAAAGATCCATTAAGCTGCGTGGCTCTGCGTGTCTCTGCGCTTATCAAAAAACACAAAACCGAGTGAACCATGGAGAGACGAAAGACAGTAACACTTATTGGAAACAAAAGGGATACCCTATTGGATTTCAAAGCTAGCCTTATTATGGATGTTAATTCTGGCTACCAAGTAAGCGAAATCCTCTACTACTTCGAAATCATGTATGTGTTGTGTTTTTGACAGGAGACACTTGTTAGCCTTTCTTTGAATGATTCATGCACTTCGCTCCGTAAGCAGCTTTAGAAAAGGAAGGCATGTCGAAGTAAATAAAAGTTCCGATGATGCCAATATCGGTTCGAATGTATGATAGAACCTCACAAAATTTTTCGCCTATAAGGGTCGTAGTAAGGGATATAAATTATACATTAAATTATGTGAGAGTAGGTGGATTTGAAAACTTTGGAGGATGCATTAATTCTATATTTTGCCTGTACAAAAATATTGAGGAAAAAATTATGTACAGACGATGAAAGTTATTCATATGTAAATTCAATTTTTTTTTTTTTTCAATTTATAAACACTATGACTGTAAAAATGAACAGCGAAATTTTGTATAGATTCATGGTAAACAAAGGTTTATGGCTAGCGTGTTATTGGTAACTACGGAATCGGAGCGAATGTAAAATTTTCAACGGAAAGCTAAGTTATTAAATATAAATATATGTACAATATAATAAAATAAAAATATATCAAATTGATTTTAATACCTTTTGGAAGACATAACAAAAAAAATATATAATATATCAACTTTAGATTTAAAAAAAAATGTCACCACTTGCTTAACTTACCAATTAAAATCGCCGGATCCATATCGTTTTCGTTAAAAGAAAATTAAAAATCGAAATTCGTTCGGTACAGCTATATCGTTTAGATTAAAAAAGCAATGATGAACATGCTGGTTGGTTATTAGATAGAAATTTTTACAATTATTAATATTTCGTATAGGTGATGGTTTATTTTCAAATTTAATTTTCTTATATTATATTTTGAATTAATAGTAAGCTTTGAAGTTTCTGGTTTTTAGTTTTATGTTGTTAATGAAATCATAAATCCACAAAATACTGATTCATAACTGAAGTCAGTTGAGCGGCAAAGAAAAAGAATAAATCAGCTGAGACAGCACGCAGAACTAGAAAAAATTGATAAGCATGCATATGGAGGTGAAACTCAGATCACAGTTAGCACTTTTAAAACGAATTATTTCGACAAATAATTTAGTATTTGATATTCCACTGCAGATTTCTTCATTTCTTAGGTGTTTTTTTTTCACTTTTTAACAGTGGGAAATAATTAAAGAACAGGGTGTAATGCCAAAAAAGTGATCTAGTTTCGTTTTTAATCTTTAAAGAAAAAAGCATAAAAACTATAGAGGCACAAATTCGAAAAGTGGTGATTCTTATTCAATTTATTTTCCTTTTTTAATATTTTTCCCTTTTTTTATATAATATTTATGTATATTGAATTTTACTTTTTATATTTCTGTTTAATTTTTTTATATGTAGGGGAGATCGGGGGGTCGTGAGACACGGGGGGTCATGAGACACGCTCACAGCCCTGAACTGAAGAGCGCGGCATCTGTCTGGTATCTGCGTAACTTCTTGCTAGCTTTCAATCATAATATTTACATGACAAATATTTTGTTCATGCAGGTTATTTGTGTGTCCTCATACCGCGACTCCACTTGTGTGATTGAAAGTTTTGCTGATAATCGTTTTTGTTGTTTCTTACACTTTGTTGAACAAGCTAATTATAAAAGTGCATGCATCAAAACCTTCCTTGGTGAGTAGCCTTTTGACCCACAACAAGAGTTTTGCGTAAATATTAAATGCATCCATAAAACAGTGGCCACATTGAAAATAAAGCAATTGGGGGGTCGTGAGACAGCGTATTCGGGGGGTCATGAGACATGCTATTTCCGTAATCTAGGAACATTTAATAGTATTCTACAGCCGTATCTCGCATTTCTGTGTTACGTTTAGTGTTATTTACACTGTATTGGATAAATACAGGGTTTTTGATAATTAATTATTTATTTTTCAGACATTATGGTGCGTCATAAGTATAGTCAGACTGTTAAACCTGCGATTGATGCCAATGTTTTTGTGGCTGCTATTAAGGAGGTTACAATCGCGAAAAAGTCTCTACGATCCGTTGGTAGCGCATATAAAATCGATAAGTCGAAATTGGCGCGCTACATTTCAAGTCTGATGGAAGCGAACATAGACCCCACAACCACTTCGAATGAAAAACTTGTTGATTTTGTTTCAAATTTACTCAAGAGAACTGGTGGAAAAAAGGTTTATATTTAATCGTGATATAATTGAATTTTCGTTATTTTTCAACCTTCAGACAATTTATTTTATATTCGACAGATATTTAGCGTAGAACAAGAAGACGAGTTAGTGCAATATCTTCTTCGTGCCAGCAAAATGTACTACGGTTTGTCTATTTGTGAGTTTTCCAAATTGGTCTACGAGTTTGCAATGAAGTGTAACATTGAATATCCAGTGGAGTGGGACATTCACGGCAAAGCGTCGTGGGACTGGTACAATGCATTTATGCATCGGCATCCAAATCTGTCTCTTCGGTATTCAACCATTCAATCCAAATGTGTTCTCTGCTGAAGATTACGAAGCAGCTGAGTTGATGGAGACAAATCTGACCTCTGCCGATGCCGATGCCATTAATTTGGAAGTACCCAGTCCATCAACGATGCCAAGCACATCGACGATTCCAAACACATCAGCTGCACCAATTCAGCATATATTACAAGAGGTTGGTCCTCTGAAACACAGCGCTCCGATCAAGAAATCTAATCGAGGTCGAAAATCAATGGGCAGCACTATTTTGACTTCGGAAGTTAACGTGGCCAATTTACGCCGAAAATCTGACGAAAAAAAAGCAAAAGATTCTCAGAATAAAGAAAACCAGAAGAACAAGGCAGCAAAAGCATTACCATCGAAGCGCGGACGTCCTAGAAAATCTTCGGTTGTAATGACGATTCAAAATATGTCGGACTCTGAAGATGAAGACTTTTGTATTATCTGCAAAGGTGTAATGCCCAAAAAATTAAACCGAAACAATTCGATTCACTGTAATACTTGCGATAGACCTGTTCACTTGAAATGTGCAAATTTAACAGCCGGCTATTACACCTGCATCCATTGTGAATCTGATTAATCTAATATTTTCTTTTTCGGATATTCATTGACTTGATTGATTAGGTATATTATTCATATTGTTCATATCAATTATATTGTAGAAGCCAATATATGCCTTTTTAACGATTGAAATAAAAAATTTTTATAAAATCAGGCCGTTTTCTTTCTGATGAAATTTGTGTCTCACAACCCCCCGAACATGCGAAAATCCGAAAAAAATGATTTTTGAGCAGGCAGGCAAAACTTAGAGATTTTTCTATAATTTTAAGAAATTAATCTTTTGTCAAAGTGTTGTTATACTTAATCACAATTAAAAAATTTTAATGTGCAGAAAAATGGATAGGTTATATTATGTTTATGGTCAAAAAACAAAACCCGTCTCATAACCCCCCGATCTCCCCTATTTTTATTTTTAGTTCTAAATATTTAATTGGTTTTCTTTAAATTTCATTTTTTGTAATTTTTTAATATCTTTTATTATTTGTTACTTATTTGTTTTTCTTTTCAATTATGTAATTAAAATTTTTCTTTTCGTTTTAATACTTTTATTTAATTTTCTTTTCTTCCCATGCGCGATTTAATGCATTTATAGATACACAAAGGTACTTGTAAGCTGTATTCATTTATTTAATTATGCTCCGCTTTTTGTTTATTTACTCTCACTTCTTTTAATTGTGTGTCTTATTTTGCAAATTATTTCATTATTTTTACTTATTTATCAGCACTCGCCTTTTAGTTTGTTTACAATCTCGTTGTTCAATCAATTCATTCATTAATAACTAAAAACCAGCTTCCACTGTCGCTGCCGGCTCAAAATTATAAGCACATCTCCCAGCCTATATTTTTAGCATTACACTTTCTCGTTTATTTTTTACACCAGTTAACTTCAAATAATCGTTGATTCCTTTAAATTATATTAATATTACATTTTTCAATTTGTGTTTCATGGGCTTATTTTCTTACTTTTCACTTTATACGTGTTATGTTATTCACTACGAGTATTTATTGCTTTTCCACTACACTGAAAATATAGGCACCACTACACTTACTTGGCTTTAATTCTAGCTGATTGTAATTTTAGTGCGCTCTTATTCGATATTCAATTAAGCCGCAGAATCTCACACATTTCTCGCTCTCACACAATTTTGTTATTATTATATTTTAATTCTCTGCAACGTCGCATCTCTTTCTCTCTTTCTCCCGTTTACTTGTTGATTTGTCGTCATGTGCCTTTCCGTCCGTTTGTCGTATGGAATGCGTTGGTAATAGAACACCATGCGCCCGTATGAATGATTGTAATTGTGATTATCAGCCAACATTTGCTAAAGTATACATACATGGCTATTTTATCACTAATCAAATAAATTCCATATTTTTGTAAAGCTAAAATTATTGTCTCAGCTCATTAAGCGAACCATACGAATATACTTTATATATAGCGGGTGTTTTCTTTAAACACATATAATTTTTTAATTATCCCGAATAGTCACACATATTTTTGACATGATTATTGAGTATTCCACAATACGAAGAACTATGGGACAGACTTTCAAATAATCATGGTCAATGACGAAATAAAAAAAATCAGAAAAAGATATCTAATCTGTCACACATATGAAAAGGCTTCTCACAAAAACCAATTTGCCCCACCATTTGTGATGCAAACCCTTTATGTACACGTACCCGTGTATGTGCTAGGAGAAGGAAAAGCTCGGACAAACTGGAATCCCATTGACATGTAAAGAAATACAGATAAAGACGCAAGTTTACTGAGAAAACTGCAGCATGCATTGTAGTCACTTCATCTAATTCCCACATACTTGCATGAATTTCCCACAATGAAAATAGATTTCATTGAATTGCGGCCTGGACATACCTTAGCTTTGGACCCGTCAAAATTCTAAATGATACTCCCGCAGACCGCTGTAGACCAAACAGACTTACTTGTAGATTCAAAGTCTACCACCATCTTCACTCATCTGTCAAAGCTAAGCGTTAAGATGACAGTGGGATATAATCCAAAGAGTTCTTACTGACCCTCGCCCTACGGCTGTCCTTGTACCATCTTTCGAGCTGAGTTAATAGAAATAAGAGAGCGGCTTTCTGGCTCGGAAATGCCCCAATCTCAATACAGTCTCTCTGATAGTCAAACTGGACGTAAGTCCCCCCTCCTCGATGCAAGATCTTCTTGGACTATTTGACGGCAGCCCGAATGTTTGGGAGAGCTGGAATGGCAAATCTCCGAGTATATTTTTGCTTTGAAAAGTTTCCTATAAAAAGTCATCCTCTATTCGGTGGCATCATCCAACTGTAAGCCCTTCATTTTATAGAACAACATAAAGACACACACCACAAATTAGAGGAAGAGCTTGGCCTAGTCCCCAGCAAAGCAAGTACGCACCAATCATGTAACAAATGTGGTTTGTATCCTCTGACACAGGACCAAACCTGGCAACTGTGCAAAGAAAAACAAGGGCGAGTCCTCATATTCATGAAAATTCTACCCAAAAGTGGGTTTTATTGAATAAGCAAATAACAGATGAGCTGGAGAACTCATATGCTGCGTTACCAAATCTGGTGTAGGTTTGATATGAGAATCTGGATATCAAATCTCCATGAAGCATAGGGGGTTACCATCCTTGGACACTACAATTTGAGCACACAAAAGAAGAGAATGGACGTCCCACAAATGACTTCTGCCCCAGCATCAGAGATGAGAATGAATGAAGTGGGAAACGTAGAACCCTATCTGCGTACTACTCATAGTTCCGTTCTAGCAAACAACCACATCTCCATCTTAGCAAATATTTATTTGAAGGACTTTCTGACTTGGATTCAAGTGACATCTGTAATTTCTAGCTATTCATGAAAGCATCATTTGTGAATTATACGGCCTGAATTAAAGGGCGCTCATGATACATCAAAATGTACCGTTTAGCCGAAGTGCGCAAGTGCAGCGATCCTACTAAAATTTCAATTGGAATTTCCAAATGCCACGATCTTTAACAATTAAAGCCTTTCACTTCCTTAAAATTCACACATTGAATATTTACAGAATTCGCATGTATATGTATGTATGTGTATTTGCATACTTGTGTAAGTACTACATCTCAAAGAAGAATCTCTGGAGATTGTAAGCACATAACAAGTGCAGACCTACTTATCAATTCCGTAGCACTTCCCTCTTTCCACTAGTTTCCCCTCTCTTCCACTAGTTCCGCCCGCTTAACAAAGCGAACGTTGAACTTCACCTTAAGCACTGACTTCAATTGAATGATTAATAACAGACAACCCATTAGGGTATGGCAACGGGTGCGAGAGGCCGTTTTGATCTTTTTTTATATAGAGCGTGATCATTTGTTTATAAACTTATACTTATATGGAAGTAGAATAGGACCATGCTTGTGAGTGACTGTGCCACAGCGTGTTCCATGTGCCAGTTGTACACAGCCGGTGGTGTACACCATGTACAGAATGTAATCTATCAACATTGGGTGGAGTACACATAGCTGGAACAATAACAACAAACTGGCAAAGCATAAAACAATAATACAAAAAAAAAAAAAATACAAAATAGGCCTATAAAAAATAACAACAAAAAAAACAAAAATACAATAACACAAAAAAATAACAAAAAAAAAGAAATAAGATAACACAAAAAAAGCAAAAGAGAAAAACAAAAAAAAAACACGATTTAACAAATACGAGCTGAGATGAGATTGTATTGAAAAACTGCTCACAAAGAGCGAGTGTGCGAGAATAAGGGCAATGTAGAAGAAAGATAATCAAAAAGACGACAAGCAGCAGAGATCGTGCTGCAAGTACCATAACATGCAGCACTGATGGATAGTGGTGGATGATGGCTATGACAATGGCACTAGCGCTGGTGGTTGTTGCCTGGTGGCGGCTTATAATATCATCTTTTTTATTATTCTATTATATTTTATTGTAGCTCTCTTTCTCTTGTAATTACCAGCAGTTATTTATTTCGATTTATTGCTTTTGCTTTCAAAACGACGAAGTGGCATGGATCGTTAAGCCAGTCAACAGATCCACGCGAGAACATAGCGAAAGTAAAGAGCAAAGCTGCGCTGATGCGTCAGACACCAGTGGAACAAATGAAAGCATGATAATCATTTATTATTATTATTATTATTTTATATGTAGTTTTTGCATTGCTCAATTGTACTCGCATATATGTAAGTATGTACGGACTTGGACTTGCTGCATTCCCGTTCGTCGACTTCAAGTTCTGATCTCATTTGAATTTTCTACAACTTCTGCTCTTGTGTGTTATATTTTTGTGTATTCTGCTTTTAATGCTCATTGTTATTGTTACTAATACAATTTTCTATGTTTGCCTTTTACTTTTACCCTTCACCCTTATTGGTTTGTTTATTTTTTTACTCACTTTGGCCTTTTATTGGTTTGATATTTGGAACATTGAAGTGTTTTATTGTTTTCGTGTTAAACTCTGTTCATTTTTATGGTTAGTTTGTGGCCAACGAAGCAAATAAAATGTGGTAAATGTGGGCAGACTTTATAATTACTTAGGATATTTCGGAGTAACACAAAGATAAAAAGCAGGTACGTGAGGGAAAGGAAGAGGACATCACAAATATTAATTGATAAAAAAAACGCAAGTAAAATATTGCAATAAAGGTACCTAACGAAGGAGTCTGTATAGACCGGATATATGTACTATGGTAATTTAGACTTCATCCTTTATTTATGCATAAATTGCAATGTAAGTATTACTGCAAAATAATAGGAAACGGAGGAATCTCCAATCCTAAAATGATTTAATGTTTATGTCGTGCGAATATCCTTGCTTGACCGAGCTACGCTTCCAATTTGTGATGTATGTATTGGCGTTGTCCGACAAAGGGAAGTTTCTACAAATTTTTGTCGCCTCTGAATGGCGCATGATATTTGTAAGGAGCTTTTTCATATCAATAATGCTCTTTTTTTTTTTTTGTTGTTTTTTTTTTTTTTGTCGGGACAACTAGCAAGTGCAGCACTCACACATTAATTGATTCCATTATACTACACTTGGATTCCCTTTTAATTTCTTTAAATCTACCCGATCTCCGAAGAAATCTGAGTAGATCTTGTGGTGCCAAGGTGCCAAGATGGTCGCTTCTTAACACATCAGTTCCAAAGTCCTTAAACCTGATTCGAGCGAAGGCGGGGCAGACATGACAGACAGGAAGTGGTCCGCCGTCTCATCCTCCTCTTCACAAGCTGGGCAGAGTACACTGTCTGAGATGCCCAACCTTTCCATGTGCTTCGCCCACAGAAAGTGGCCCGTCATCAGTCCAACCAGCCGTCTGCACTCCCCTCTGCTTAATGACAGAAGGGTTTGCGACAGTCTATCGGACATGACAAGTAACATCAGTTTAGTCCATCTGCAGCCTCTCTCAGCCTGTCAAGCTCGCTTGTGGGTGGTAGCTACCCATTTGCTAACCGTGGCTGTGATGGCCGCAGAAGGGAGTTGCAAAACGCTAAGGAGTCAGAGGTTTCGTTACCCGCGATACCCACGTGTCCCGGGACCCATGTTAGCACCAGGCTATTATGTCTACCGACATAGTTCAGCCTGGATTTACAGGACTTGACTACCCCTGATGTGGTTGGAGGGCTGTCGAAGGCCATAAGCGCAGCTTGGCTGTCGCTGCAGACACATATAGATCTGCCTCTCCATCGTTTTTCCACAACAAAGATCATCGCTTCTTGAACTGCATACACCTCCGCGTGAAACACAGATGCATGCATTCCAAGAGCAAAGTGCAGTTTTGTCCCGCTGGATTCCACGTAGACCCCAGAGTCGGAGCCATGCTCGGTCCTGGAGCCATCCGTAAAAATGCGAAAACAGTGTTTGCCGGGATCATTTTCTGAGTCTTCCCACAACTGAGCCTCTGGTAGCACTACACTGTATCTCTTTTCAAGTACAACTCTTGATGGCATGGAGTCAAGGGGCATGGAGAGAATCGTTGGATCGAATAATGCTCTTTGAGGCTCATAATTGAACATGAAAAAGAGGTGGTCAGACATCCAAATTGTAAAATAATAAATCAGCTGTGAACGAATTACTGCAAAACTAAACACTGAAAGCTAGGCACGTTTGGAATTATAAAAGCTGTTAGAACCACGTCACTAAGAGGTCATGTTGCAAAAACAGAGTTACCAAAATCCACCAAAACAAGAGCATAACTACAACCTGTAAACTGTTTAAGAGGTATATATATATATATATATATATATATTATAATTGGCACGTACACCCTTTTTGGGTGCTTGGTCGAGCTCCTCCTCCTATTTGTGGTGTGCGTCGTGATGTTGTGCCACAAATGGAGGCACCTACAGTTTCAAGTCGACTCCGAATGGCAGATATTTTCTTTTTTATGAGGAGATTTTTCATGGCAGAAATACACTCGAAGGTTTGCCATTGCCTGCCGAGGGGCGACCGCTATTAGAAAAATGTTTTTCTTAATTTTGGTGTTTCACCGAGATTTGAACAAACGTTCTCTCTGTGAATTCCAAATGGTAATCACGCACCAACCTATTCGGCTACGGCGGACCAAAGTTTTGCCCCCTTCAGGATAAAATGGGTATCACACGTATGATAAGGAATATAATGTAAAATGCTGTGATGACAATTTTGTTGGAAATATCAATTGCTTTCTTATTTGAATAGTCTCTTACATTCATGTATCTATATAGATAAAGCGGGAATTATTATTTTTTTAATAATTTCTGGCTCCCTTGATTTGTCGCGAATAATCTCAGAAATAGTTGGAAAGGAATAGTTGGATTAAGCTAGGAAATTTTGGTAACGGTATAAGATTACGAAGAAACAAAATAAATAAATACTCTTAATTAATTTTTACTAGTCTCTCAATTTATATTCTTAAAGATTGTTAACTTTTCAATAACTTTCAATCTTAGAATATATTTATTTAGGTATATGTGCCGAATAGTTGATGGTTGATTTGTCGAAAGCTTCTTCTACTTAGGCTGCACCATCACGGCATACCACGGAGCAGATAAAGATGTCAACTACAGGCTAAAGAAAGCAAGGGCGACGCTCGGGCGAATGAACACAGTATGGGCGAGTTCGAAAACCTACGCGTAAGGGACGATGGATAGGACAACGCTCAAAAAACTCCCAGGGCTGATGTATCAAAAACAGCATATTCGTAACTCCATGCGGAATATAATTGTGAATTTACGGTAAAAATTGCAGAACAATATGTCAAGAAATGTTCGAGTTATGAATCCTACTAAAGAAACACGTTAAAAGTCTTCGCTACGGTATGCATCGAACGGAAGGAGGCTGCATCAAAATCTAAAATATAAGTATTTGGATACTTTCCCCCCATTCATAGTGTATGACAGCAAAACCCAAAAACCAAAACATAGGTGTTTTTAATTTCTGCAGTGGATTAACCTTTTAGAAAGAACAGGATTTGTTTTCGTAACGGAGCTATTGAAAGATGCAAATTAAAAAAAATAATAATTTTAATATTTGCCCTTGAAATAGCGAATTGCTATAATTCACATTTTACCCCATGGTATTTTTTTCATTCAACGATATTTGACTTTGCTAAGGTATTTATATACATATTTTTCCTTTTTGTTAATTTTTTTTTTTTCCTATGTAACCGGTTTAGTGCTGCCTGTGTGTTTCGTTTTGCTTTGCTGCCTTTTTCCCCTGTTTCTGACGTTTTACGACTGCAGCAAAAACTTGATCCACCAGCAGAGCCAAGTTAACTGCATTTTTGACGTTTTACCTTGTTTGCTATTTTTTTGTTTGTTTGTTTTTTATTTAACTCACACATGCCACATTCCTGCTATTTGCACATTTTGCTTTACCGACATTTTTTCCCACTAAATTTTTGCCGATCTTCTCATTTTGTTTTTTCTTTCCACCTTCATGTCTTATAGACGAACTTGCTGAACCACAAACCGATTTTCTGTGTTAAATATTTATGCTAATTCATGGGCCAAGGTTAATTTACACATCACTTTTATTAGCTGACTAACTTATTTGCATATTTCTTTTAATTCAATTTTCAATACTTATCACATTAGAGATGTTTCCTATTTGTTTTGACATTTTTGCTTTTCACTTAACGGCCACAATTCGCTGAGCTGCTTGGTGACATTTCAAGTTTGTATATATCTTTATTTTTTGCCAGCAACTAACAACAAATCAACAGGTGATCACAGAACTGCACACGACCACATAACGAACCGATACAAAGGCAGCGACGCTGACGGCGGTGACGTCGTTAACGAACGGAACCTTGCAGCCTAAGCCCGCGCTCCGAGCCAAAGCACAAGCGCTCGCACGGCCAAAGCTGTGCGCAGGTATACATAACGCAAAAAGCGCAATACGCACATACACAAACACATCTGAATGGCGTCTGGAGTGTGGCGCAGCCAGAAAATTTCCATAGATTCTTTTTTTCTAATTTTCAAATTTATTTCCACAACATTTTCAGCGGTTTTCACTATTTCTCCATTATAACGCTTTACAATTTAATTGTTTAAAACTTTCCACAATCTCACTTCACATTTTATTCTTTACCACAATCTCACTTCACATTTTATTCTTTTTTCACTTACCACTTTTATTATCCACTTCGTTTGCTGATAATCTATTGCATATTTCACTTCACCCACACATAATTATATCTATAATAGTTGTAAGTTATAGACCTTTAATTATTGCCGGTTTTATGCGCTTTTGATTATTTTGCAATAAACAGATATGTAAAATATTTTTTATTTCTATTCATGCGCTTCACTTTTCTCGCGTAGTTTTAAAACACCTTCATATCACTCGCTCACTCGGTACAAACTAATCGCCGGCCAACGTTACAAACACTTGGCAAGTATTTCGAGGGAATGCTTCTCACTCTGAAAATTACCAATAAAATCAGCCAGCGGCAGCAACAATAAGTTTTCTCAAACCAGTCAACCAAAACAACAATCAGCATGCAAACTCCACACTTGTTGAACCACGCCGGCACTCACAGTTAACAATAAAACACAATTCTTAGTTAGGAGAGAGAGAGAGATATCTCTCTCATGCGAGCATATACGGATGTGTAAATAAACATGTTCACGAATGTGTAGATGTTTGGGAGAGATAGGCTGCGTGCGGCTCTTGAGCAGCCGGCAATTCATTGTTTCAATCTCACTTTGTTTCGGACAATCGTGGCCTTCTTGACTAAGATGATGATGATGATCATGATTGGAATGATGGATTGGAACTTAGTAAAAATTAATTTATTTCGGAATTAGTGTTACTTTTGGAGCAACATACAAATACAGGGATTTCTATTAGGTGCGCAACTAAGTTCCCGCTATTTGTCAATAGATGCCGCCAGCAGTGTGTACTAGTCGATTCTAACATAACCTAAACGTCATAAACCAAGCTTAGACATATGGTAAACAAACTGCTTCGACACATTAGTGATTTTGTTTTGGTATCATATACTTTTGGTTTTGTGAAAATGCACGATTTTGTGCCAAATAATCGTCATTTGCGAGAAGTGTTGATTTTCCTCTTTCATTCGAAAAAAAAAACGGCGGCTGAAGCGCATCGAGAGCTACAAAAAGTTTATAGAGATGCTGCTTTAAGTGAAACAACGTGCCAAGATTGGTTCCGTCACTTCAAAGACGGTGATTTTAATGTTGACGACCGTCCGCGTTAAGAAAGGCCAAAAACCTTCGAAGACGCTGAATTTGAGGCATTGCTCTAGGAGGATCCGTGTCAAACGCAAGAAGAGCGTGTTTTAGTATTAGGAATTACCCGCCAATCCATTTCCAAGCGATTGCATGCTTTGGGAATGATTCAGAAACAGGGGACTTTCGCTTGTTAAAACCTACCTGGAAACACTGAATTGCGAAATCCTACCCCACCCGCCATATTCTCCAGATATTGCGCGGTCCGATTATCACCTGTTCCGATCAATGACACATGGTCTAGCTGACCAGCAGTTCCATTCATATGAAGACATAAAAATACGGCTTGATCCGTGGATAGCCACAAAAGATGAACAGTTTTAGCTCGACGGTATACGAGATCTACCAGAAAGTTGGGGAAAAGTAGTATCCAGCGATGGGCAATACTTTCAATTATTCACTTGTAATCATTTTTTCGGAATAGAGTGTTATTTTCATCAAAAAACAGCGAGAACTTAGTTGCACACCTAATAACTTTTCAAACCCTTCGTTATTCACATACTTACTTCAAACCACAATCTCAAATCATACGATAGCGAATATTAAAATTTTCTTATGTACGACTTAATCGCTTGTGAAGGTGATGTAAATTGGTCGGCAAGATCGTGCAATAAGACCCAGCTGGGCTTTTTTCCTTAACTCACAAATCTTTGCTCGCAATTGACCAATGTCCTTAAAAACAGTATAACATGAAAAATCACAAATAATTGCTGTCAAAGATCTGCCTCACCCTTGCATCACCCTATACATAATCTTACACATACATACATATGTGCACATACACTCATGCGACGTTTTGGCGTTCGGCAATTTTTTATAGAAAAGAAAAGCCATCAGCAAAAAACAAAATCCTAAAAATCAACAGTATTTTGCAGTCACTGGAAACTTACACATCATTATACTAGGTCATTGGTAATCTTTTATCTTGCACCCACATATTTGTCTGCATTATAAAATAAAGCACTTGAAATTTTTCGTGTATGTAATCGAGCAATAATTAGCGCTGGATGTTCCCAAGGCATACTTTAGCCTGACAAACATTTATCTAGCACATATTTGCGCAATATGAAGATAAGAACTACACCGCCAGTTTTTCTTTGAAATTAGCCATAACAAAAAAATTGATATTTTATCATTTCAAACAAATTTTTGGTGTTTTTTTATTATACGAATTTTTGCGTGGTTTTTGAACGGAATTGCAAAAAAAGCACACATTTTCAGAGGAAAAAAAAACAAAATGGCATATAATTCAGACCAAACTCATTGTTTTATCTTGTCAGCTTACTTTCACAAATAAATAAACATATTTACATTCATACCGATGCACGTACACACATACATATGTACGTTCCCAAAGTATATGGTATTTATTTGCACGCATGTAGAGATACCGCAAGCCCATTAATAAATGCAAGATAATAAGAATTAAAACAGGCAATTCTACACATGTTCTCATTATCATATGAAATGGGCGTATAAATGTGAGGAGCTGAAGCTGAAGCTAAAAACTCGCAAGCGTATGTTTGATTAACTACATAAAAAATATGTGCACACTCATACTTACATATATATTTATATAAAATACAATGCCGGTAAACTGAAGAATTTTAGGTAATGCCACAACTTCTAATTTCTCTTCTCCGACAGAAGCGAATGGGATATTGTGCTAAGTGCTGAGGGGATTCTACCAGGCACAGAGGATTCACATAATCTATTTTTCAAGCCGTGATCAGTGAAATCGGCATGCTGACAAAACTAGAATCATCCAAATCTCGTTTCTTTTTCTTACCATTTGCTGGCGATCAAGGACCTTAAGCAATGACTAGCGCGAAATTCGTTAAATAACTTTGAAGGCGTCTACAATACTGTCGAGAGCGCAAGTTTAACCGATGTGTGGTTGTTGTTGTTGTTGTTGTTGTTATTTTAACAGTAATGGTAGCCCTGTCAGTGTAGGGCATATTACCGGTCGTCTTCGTCTAGCTCATCTAGGGATAGGCCCAGGGAACATGCTGTTTCGACAGGTTGGGTCCAGAGGGAGAGGGGTGTTAGATGAGTCGGTTTTAGGAGGCATATGAAGAGGTGGTTAGTGGCGGGGTACCTTCACATGCCGGACATGTGTTTGGAATGTCGGGGTCAATTCTGGATATGTAGGAGTTTAACCTGCTACAGTATCCAGAACGTAGTTGTGCCAGTGTTACACGAGTCTCACGGGGAAGCTAGAGCTCTTCGTCTACAATAGGTGGTGGTTGGACTCCGATTACGGCATTCACAGGACGGGAGTTCATGAAGGTGGTGACGGTCTCCCGGTGGATGTCGTTCATTGACTGTCTAAATACTGTCCGATCCAGTAGGTTGCGGTCAGTTTTGTCCTGGATTTCGTCAGCGTAGTCTAAAAGGTGTCTCCTGACGTGCCTGGGAGGCGGCTCAGGCTCAAGCAGGTGTCCGTAGGGGTGAAACCTGCGGTAACATCTAAGCAGGAACTGTTTGCTGAGCAGTTTGTTATGCTCCACTAAGTACTCAAATTAACGCGGGAGTACTGTATGCATATACATACATATAAGTACGAGAATATATTAGTTTGTGTAAATAAAAAATTATTGCTGATAGAGCTAGTTATGCCGAATGTATATACATACACATATACTGTGGGCAAAACGTAAGGTGAATTTGGTTGTAAAATGAAAAATCTTTATTTATTCTTGTAAACCAATTTCATCCCCTTCAAAATAATCTCCACTCGATGAAATACACTTATGCCAACGATTTTTCCAATCCCCGAAACATGCCAAATAGTCCATTTCCGGTATAGCCATCAGCACCTTCTTCGATTCAGCTTTTATCTCCTCAATCGACTCGAAACGCGTTCCCCGGAGTGGTCTCTTGAGTTTTGGGAATAGCCAGAAGTCACACGGAGCCAAATCAGGCGAATACAGTGGTTGCGGAACGATATGCGTGGAATTTTTGGCGAAATGATCACGGAGAACGAGTGCAGTGTGAGACGGTGCATTACCGTGATGCAAAAGCCAAGAGTTGTTGGCCCATAATTCTGGTTTTTTTAGACGAATTGCTTCACGTAAACGACGCATAACGCTCAAATAATATTCCTTATTAACAGTTTGGCCAGGTGGAAGGAATTCATAGTGCACCACACCACGAAAATCGAAAAAAACTGTCATCATGACCTTTATTTTTGAACGACTTTGACGTGCTCTTTTCAGTCTGGCCTGGCCTTTAGCACAATATTCGTTTGATTGGTCGATTGTTTCAGGGTCGTAAGCATAAATCCAAGTCTCATCTCCCGTAATGATGCATTTGAGCTTGTCCTGATAGTCTGAAAGCATTGTTTCACACACATCAACGCGACGACTTTTTTCCAAGAAATTGAGAGTTTTCGGTACCAAACGAGATTTGACTTTTCGTAGGCCCAAATGGTCTTTCAAAATGGTTTTCACAAATCCTTCTGATATTCCGATCATATCAGTAAGGTCTTTAACAGTCAACCGACGATTTTTGAGCACTAAGTCCTTAACTTTATTGACGTGTTGGTCATCTGTTGACGTCGATGGTCGTCCGAAGCGCTCCAAGTCATCAACACGTTCTCGACCCTCTTTGAAGCCTTTGTACCACTTATAAACATTTTTCTGCGACATGATCGAATCACCAAATGCCTTCTGCAACATGCTAAGCGTTTCCGCAGCCGAAATTTCATTCCGCAAACAAAATGTGATGGCACTTCTCTGCTCAATCAAATCAGACATTGTAAAAATCGAAAAATGCACTCTTGGTCGTTTAGTAAACACAAGCGTTAATATATTACTGATAATGACATTCACATGAAAGTTGGCCCAGATGTTATTAACAGTGCTGCCAACTCATGAAAAAAATAACTAGAGCGAAATTTTAATCCCGCGAAGTTTGACGAATAAATTCCCCTTACTTTTTGCCCACATGTAGTATGTAGTAGTATGCATATGTATGTATCCATATCGCGTAGCCCTTAATTAATTTCCCATTTCCCCATCAGTGCGTGAAACACGCGTATGCCCATATATTCGCATACTTATATTAATTAGCAGCTTATCTTACACTACCGCAATTTAATCCACATTGCAATTAGTATTATATATTTTTCTGTTTTCATATTTTAATACTCACCCATAAATCTGATGCGAAATTCATCATATCCCAGTAATTGAATAGGTTGAACCTCGTATGGATGTTCACAAATGATTTCATAGTCGCAAGGCTCATGCCATTCCATTTTTAATTGTTGCTTTTTTGTTTTCTTTTTTTTTTTTTTGTTATTAGAACTCGAGGTTTTTTTAATATAGGCCACTTATGTATTTGATAATATATTTTCTAGCGAACGAAAAGCTATGTGCGTATTTATTTAAAAACAATTTTGAGTATAAAATATTAAATTTATCGCCTAAAATTCGACCAAAATGTAATTAAAACAAGCACTAACTCTTACTTAATTTATTTTCTATAAATATTCAAGGTTCTGGTATAGTACAATTTTAGGCGGATATTTTATGCATTCGATACCTGCGACGCGTTTTTATTTATACAATATCACTTTTCTTAAAAAAGGCCTTTCAATAAACACAAAAACTATTTTGAACATTTTCACTGCACACTTACACTGCGCTTTGCAAGCTTTCAGGCGCTATACCAAACACACCAAACATTTTCACGGTTACTCTGCGAATTATGACAAGGCACTTAATTGAAATAAAATTAAGCACTCAGCATATTTTGATACTGCTTAGTGCAACGGCTTTTAGCTCGAACTAAAATACAAGCTTACTTGTCTTTATCCTCCAATTACTGTGTTAGTAGCAACTCCTGCTGTGTTTTTATGCGCACATAATATTTTCACATTTCCATCTTTTCCCATTTTCTCATTCCAAATCACTTGCTTGTTATTCTACTTTTCTTATTGATGTCCTAAATTCATGGTTTCAGGTTATTAGACATTTCGATTAGCAAGCAACAACACTTCATGCTCTGTGCGCAATTAATGAGGCATACTTTTGTGCGATACAGCTTGTTGCTTGCCACTTAAGCAGCAAAGTTTGCAGACTAAAATAACGGTATTAAATGTAAATAATTTAAATTGCTGTTCACATAATTTTTTTTTAATTTATTATTAAAAATTCATTTAGTCCGCTCGAAGTATACTTTTGTTAAGTGCTTCGCTTTACTGCCTTTCAATTTCATTTGCTTTGGTCTATTTTTAGGCGTACTTACAGCCACTTCGCGACGTAGCGCAATGCGTCGCTTCATTTCCATTCTTATTGTAGGTTAGTTAGTCGACGTTTATTTTATATGACATGTAATAAAACTCATTTTTGCTCGATGAGCCACTTAGTAATGAGAAGCAGATTAAAGCCTTAGCTGAGAGTCTTGGAGGATCATTAAGTGCTGGGAAGAAAACTGGATAATTTATATAGGGTATTTGAATAGGGGTAATACAATTTTGTATTTAAACACAAATACACTCCTAAATTTGTTTATGTTTTGTCAATATCAGCAGAAAAGTTTTCTAAATTATTAAATATTTCTAAAAATTAAAAATTCAGAGACCGGTGGGACTAACTTCAAGTTAGGCTATTCCTCGGTTGTAATGTAATTTCAACAAGAAAGGCTACGTATGCTATATGAACAAATTCAAGTCAACATCTTTATTGTTGCGACCGTCGTAGCTGAAGGAATTGGTGCGTGACTATCTTTCGATTGTGCCTGGGTACGAAACCCGCTGTGAGAAAAAGTTTTTTCTAATAGTGGTCGCCCTCGGCAAATCTCTAAGTGAATTCCTGCCACGAAAAAGCTTCTCATAATAAGACATCTGTCATTCGGAGGCGGCATAAAACACCACAAATTGGAGGAGAAGCTCGGCCAACAAAGGATGTAAGCGCCAATATATATGCATATATTTATTGTTGAACAATACTGAGCAAAAATGTTGGCATCTAATTCGAACTGGGTACTCTTTATAAGTACTCTGTAAGCAACAGTTAGGTACCTTGAAATGCAAAATTGTTATATTTTCTAGATTATAAATAAAATTCAATTAAATATTTGACGATGTTCAAGGAATATTTGGTGAACTCTTAAATTTATTTTAGTTGTCCTTTTTATTTAACTTGGCTTAACTTAATTTTATTCTTTTTCTTTTAATTAATTTTATTTCATTTTACTTTTTTTATTTACCTTAATTTAATTTAATTTTATTCTATTATATTTAAATTTAGATTTTTCTGATTCATTTATTTTGTTTAATTTTTCGTAATTTTTCTTAGTTTATTTTTTCTCATTTTTTAATTATTTTTTTGAGTTTTTTACTTCATTTTATTATATTAAATTTTAATTTCTTTGATTCAATTTCATTTAATCTTTTAATTTTTTTAGTTAATTTAAAAAAAATAATTAATTTATTTTATGTTTAATTTTGTTTTATCTAATATTTCATTTATTTTATTTATTTATTTTGTGATTTAGCTTTTTTTAAGGTTTTTTTATTTTGAATTTCATTTATTCCATCTTATCATATTTAAATTTAATTTATTGTTTTAATTTTTGTATTTAATTACAAAAAATTAATTTTATTTTGTCTTACGTTTTAGCTATTTTTATAATTTCTTTATCATTATATATTTCATCTTTCTATATTTAAATTAAGTTTTCCAGATTATTTTTTGAATTTTGAATCGAAAAAAATTTCATATTATTTCACTTATAATTAAATTTTATCTTATTTCCTAAATTTTTTTATATTTTTTTAGTTTTATTTATTTTGTCTTACTACATTTAAATAGTTTATTTTGATTGTTTATAATTTTTTTTTTAATTTTTTTGGTTGGTTGGTTGGTTTAAGGGTGACCCCGCATCGGAGTGCCACATAGACCGCAAGTTGGGTCCGTTGTGTTCTAGGGCAACACTCATTATATTAAATGATTTCCCCACCTAACCGAGATTTTTATTATAGATTTTGGTCCAAAATATTAATTCATTTCGAGAATTTAATGAGAGATTCGATTTTCAGGTCCGAGAGTACTGAAAGATTGTCAATTGTTGGAGAGCCTAGAAGAGCGAGTCGACTTCTGGCTAGGCCGGGACAACTGCACAGCAAATGCCTGCTCGATACTTCCTCATCTTCGTCCTCGCAGTATCTGCACAGGTCGTTTTGAGGAACCCCGAGCCGACGTGCGTGAGTTCCCAAAATGCAGTGGCCGGTGATAAGAGATATTATATGCCTTAGTTCGTGTTTCGATAGACTTATAAGGTTTTTTGTCTGTTTCAGATTGTAGGATGGCCATTCTTCCCTGGTTGGGAGTGAACAGGAGAATAGCATGGGTAGTGATGGAAGACTTACATCATAGTCTATGTCGGAAAGGATAACAGTGTTCCTTTTCAGTATGGCCGAATGGCCAAGATACTTTTTCCATTTCGATATGGCATTCATGCGTGTCGCTGCTTTCGCTGCAATCGCTTTACCAGCCAGATCGATAGGGAACAAGTGAAGCAACGTATTTAGAGCCTTAGTAGGTGTTGTACTTAGGCATCCTGTTATCAGGAGGCAGGCTGTTCTTTGGACTCGATCAATTGTTGCTATTCTACACCGTTTTTCGAGTGCAGTCCACCATACAACCACACCGTAGAAGAGTCTCGGTTTGATGATCGAGGTATATATCCAATAAATTATCCGAGGTGAAAGACTCCAGCTTTTGCCTATAGCTTTCTTACAAGTATAAAGAGCTATGAAAGCTTTTTTACATCTGTTTTCAATGTTCAATTTCCAACTCAACTTCCTATATAGAATAACTCCTAGATATTTAGCTGAATCTGATAGAAGTAATGATTCCCCTTTTAAAGTTATTGTTTGCAGTGGAGGAGATCGTTGTTTCCTATTGAAGAGAACAAGATCTGTCTTTGCTGGATTCGCATTTAGTCCGCATTCGGTGCACCATTTTGACAGAATATTGATTGAGCGTTGCATGAGCTCAGTGAGGGTATTCAGGTGTTTGCCTGACACGCAGAGGTCAATATCATCTGCATAGGCTACAACCTTGCAGCCTGCTTTTTCGAGATTTCGAAGCAAACTGTTTACAGCGAGATTCCAGAGAAGGGGTGAAAGTACTCCGCCTTGAGGAGTGCCTTTGACGGCGTACATTCTCATGCTAAGCCGCAAGCTCTGAAGTGATTATTCTATTGTGGAGCATTTGATCGATCATCTTCCGGATGGAGTAATTAATACCCAATTTTGCAATTTCTGACAAAATAGCTTTGGGTTCAATATTACTAAAAGCACCTTCTATGTCCATAAATGCGACAAGAGAGTACTCCTTATTGTGAAGGGAAGTTTCCACTGTTTTCACCCGTGAGTGAAGTGATGTTTCAGTCGATTTCCCTTTAGTGTAGGCGTATTGTGCCTCAGATATCAACTTAGTATCAAGTTGGGTTTTGATTTGCTCAAAAAGCAAAAAGAGGTTGGGCTAATGGGCCTGAAATCGTTTGGTTTGCAGTGTGAAGGTTTCCCCCTTTTCGGAATGAATACTACCTTCGATTTCTATCTAATTAATTTAATTATTTTACTTAATTAAAAAAAGATCTACAACAGTATGCTGTATGTGCCTTAAAAAGGGGTCGTCCAAAGAAAACCTGGATTGATACAGTTAATAATGACGCCAATATCTTTGGACTGAAAAACTGGAGGATGCCTGCAAAAGATCGAAAAGTTATTGAGGGAGGCCGGTTCAACCCAGACCGTCACGCCAACAATGATGATGAAAATTTAATTATAAAACAAAAACTTATTTTTCATTTTTATTTATTTCATCTTTTATCTAAAATTATTTTTTTTTATTTTACTGCATTCATTCTTTTATTTATAAAATTCTATGAGGTATTTTATGATTATTTTATTATGCGTAATTTTATTTTACTTTTATTTTTTAATTAATAATTGACCGAGTTTATTCACTTCGCATAAGTAAAGTTTTAATAAGTTTTTTAACAGTTTTTAAACATTTGTAAATATTTCTATAATTTACTTAATATATGTAAGTATTTTAAAATTTTTTTCCAGAACTTTTCTTTCCTACTGCATGAAATTTTTTTTTTGATAATTTTTTGTTTTTTAGATTTAGAGAATCAAACGAGTGCTCACATTTACAGTTTTTTATATTTTACTTCAAACATTTTAACTTTTAGTCCACTCGTACATATGAACTTATATAATTGTGCTATGTACTTATTCACATGTACATACCTATACCATATATTTACTTTTACACTACAATTTTGTTTAGCACGAATTAAAACCCTGCATCAGCGTCACATTCTGTAATTAGAAGATTCTTCCAAATAACTCGCGCTCCGTAAACACCTCGCGCATTAGCAGTAAACACCTCTCGACTGATTAGAGATGCTCCAACTACCCGACTACTAACTACAACTCTACGTTAGCAGAGATGCAAAAGCACATAAACTAGTTAATAATTATTTGTGCTCGGTTTTCACTGCTCTTCACTTATGCTTTTTTATTCTCATCTTTTTTCATATTCGTTTTTTTCATTTGCGTGAGTTCCATCAACCCAAGACGTCACTTCTGTCACTTAAACAGTTAATTATGCCAATATTGAAACTTTAGCGCCAAGTGGAGTTGGCCAATTAATTTCATAACTTAACAATACCCTGCACATCGTGCCCCGTTTGTTTGCTCTTACGATTCTGCAGCCTCTCCAAAATCCACTTTACTTACACAAACTGTCACTCCCTCTCTTTCTTTTTCTGTAGAAGACTCTGCTTCATCGGGCGCTTAACAAATTCCGCACTCCCAGTTGTCTAGTCCGCAACCAATTTCAGTGCTTACTGTTTGTGCTTTTGCTTGTAGAACTTGCAATTAAAATAATTTCATTTGAATTGTTGTTTTGCTGTTTTTTGTTATTGTTCTTCTGCTAATTGGCGCGTACACCCTTTTTGAGTGTCTGGCCGAGCTCCTCCTCCTAATTGTGGTATGCATCTATCTTGATGTTTTTCCACAAATGGAGGGACCTACAATTTTAAGCCGACTCCGAACGGCAGATATTTTTATGAGGAGCTTTTTCATGGCAGAAATACACTCGAAGGTTTGCCGTTGCCTGCCGAGGGGCGACCGCTATTAGAAAAATGTTTTTCTTAATTTTGGTGTTTCACAGAGATTCGAACCTACGTTCTCTCTGTGAAATACTAATGGTAGTCACGCACCAACCCATTCGGCTACGGCTTTACTTACTGTAATAATCTCTTAAACGAACATGAGTGCTTAGTAGAAGAAAAATGCCGCTATATTTCATAGAGCAGCTTGCGTTTCGGTATCTTATCGCTAAATTTGTGAATTTTATATTCGTGTTACGTACTTACGTATGTATGTAGATTTAAATAGGAAATTCACATAAAGGGTGCTCCACATTTAATGCTATCTGTGTTTTTGTTAGTTGTGCATATAATTTTTTTAACGCATACATATTAATAGGTACTAAATGCATACGAGTACAAGTGTTCAATATATTTATTTACTATTTTGCATAAGAAAGATGTGCCATTACAAAGAATCTTAGTATACTGTGGGAAAAAAGTAAGGTGAATTTGTTTGTAAAATGAAAAATCTTTATTTATTCTTGTAAATCAATTTCATCCCCTTCAAAATAATCCCCTCTCGATGAAATACACTTATGCCAACGATTTTTCCAATCCCCGAAACATGCCAAATAGTCCATTTCCGGTATAGCCATCAGCACCTTCTTCGATTCAGCTTTTATCTCCTCAATCGACTCGAAACGCGTTCCCCGGAGTGGTCTCTTGAGTTTTGCGAATAGCCAGAAGTCACACGGAGTCAAATCAGGCGAATACGTGGTTGCGGAACGATATGCGAAGAATTTTTGGCGAAATGGTCACGAAGAACGAGTGCAGTGTGAGACGGTGCATTATTGCGATGCAAAAACCAAGAGTTGTAGGCCCATAATTCTGGTCCTTTTAGACGAATTGCTTCACGTAAACGACGCATAACGCTCAAATAATATTCCTTATTAACAATTTGGCCAGGTGGAAGGAATTCATAGTGCACCACACCACGAAAATCGAAAAAAACTGTCATCATGACCTTCATTTTTGAACGACTTTGACGTGGTCTTTTCGGTCTGGCCTCGCCTTTAGCACGATATTCGTTTGATTGGTCAGTTGTTTCAGGGTCGTAAGCATAAGTCCAAGTCTCATTTTCCGTAATTTTGCATTTGAGCTTGTCCTGATAGTCTGAAAGCATTGTTTCACACACATCAACGCGACGACTTTTTTCCAAGAAATTGAGAGTTTTCGGTACCAAACGAGATTTGACTTTTCGTAGGCCCAAATGGTCTTTCAAAATGGTTTTCACAGATCCTTCTGATACTCCGATCATATCAGTAAGGTCTTTAACAGTCAACCGACGATTTTTGAGCACTAACTCATTCACTTTATTGACGTGCTGGTCTCTGTTGACGTCGATGGTCGTCCGGAGCGCTTCAAGTCATCAACACGTTCTCGACCCTCTTTGAAGTCTTTGTACCACTTATAAACATTTTTCTGCGACATGATCGAATCACCAAATGCCTTCTGCAACATGCTAAGCGTTTCCGCAGCCGATCAATCAAATCAGACATTGTAAAAATCGAAAAATGCACTCTTGGTCGTTTGGTAAACACAAGCGTAAATATATTACTGATAATGACATTCACATGAAAGTTGGCCCAGATGTTATTAACAGTGCTGCCAACTCATGAAAAAACTAACTAGAGCGAAATTTGAATCCCGCGAAGTTTGACAAATAAGTCCACCTTACTTTTTGCCCACATTATGTTGTTGGGTGAACAACATAAATATGTAGTAATAATAGAAAATATTCATTTAAAATCAGAAATCAAAAAAAATAAGAATAAAAAAATAGAATAAGGTCAATTCGAATTCAAGAGACTCGAGGAAGACTAAAATAAAAATAAATGAGAAAAGAACAGTTGCAATATTTTGTTAAACGATAGAAATATTTACAAAAAACATCCAAAATGAGAAGTTCGTACAGGTTATAAGCAAATGTTTGCGCAAGTTGTAAATTTCTGATGGAAAGTTTAGATTTAATAAAACAATTTAGTTTAACAGCCTTATTTAGCTTAAGCGAAGAGAAGAGAAAAGAAGGAAGGCAGTTATGCGAGATGTGTATTGTGTTAACAGTTTACCTGCTACTCCTCGTTAAACCATTGATCTGGCTGACACTTATGACGCTGAGGTCATCCGTATCTTTTAAGAGCGATAAGCTAAAGTATCTAAACCTAGTCTCATGCGACGCGGGACAGTGACAGTGAAGGTATCTGACAGAATCATTCTTGTAGGTTCTGCAATAGTTGAAATGAGATATGTTCAATCATTGAGCATGCCTGTCTGGAGGCAGTGGCCTGTGATCAAAGCTACTAAGAAACGTTTTTCCTTGACCGATCAAGTAGCGCCGTTGAGCGGTTGACGTCCCATTTTGGCCAAATTATTTTTGTAGCATTACATGTCCGACTTCCAACCTATCTCGTGTTGGCTGAAGTAACAAGGTTAACATTCTTTTAGCACGCATTTGTAGGTTAAGATGGGTATACCTAAAATCTAACCCCAAGAGGGAGGCGAGCGGTAGTGCCCTATTTCGCTACTTTGTCTGCCTTACAACTCCCTGGTATGTCACTAGGCCCAGGTATTCATACCAAAAGAATGCGGAAATATTTCACAATCTCTTTATACAGATTTCCAGCATTTGCGAGGCACGATTGAATTAGGGATAACCTTACCAAGAGATTTAAGCTTCGCTTGGCTATCAGAATAATAGCTACCTAATAGCTACCTCATTAAGGCTGTTAAGTCCGGTGAGAATCATGAATCATAGAGTACAAGATTGCGCCTTCCGAATTCTCTGCGATGTCATCGCTTACAAGTATTCAAGCAAAAGGAAGGGAAATTACTTGTTTGTGAAGAGAAAGAGTAAGCAGAGGCAGTAGAAGTACTTTCTTGCCACGGCGTATCGGCATACAAAATGCACTTAGAGGTAGTTTTATAATTCGTGTTTTGACAATTTAAAACGCGGCCCTTCATTTTCAATAATTTGTTTAATTTAAAAATCATAAATCTGTAAGTCACAATATTTAAAAAAATAATTTACTGAATATTTATAGCAAGTAATTCTCTTCCTTTTTTGTTTGTTTTGCTTGTTTGTTTTGTTTACTTCAAGGGATAACGTCAGCCGTTTGTCAAAATCTCAAAAAATAACGCTGCGGTTTTCGGAAGGTGCCACCTTTAGTTTCTGCATACCGTGGCGCAGAAAACTATAACATCTGGAATATTTTCAATGGAGTTCTAGCTTAAGCGAAATATTGTTTTTTGTTTTTTTTTTTTTTAAACTTTATTTTGTATTCTGTCTATACTTACAATTCTTAGAAGGCATTTTACAAATATTTGGTTACATTTAAGAGTGGCTTTGATTTTAGTATTAAAGGAATATTTCCAGTGAAATATCCTTTCTAATAAATAATTTCAATATTTTATAGATGGCTCTTGGACGAGCTGAATTGGTGTTTTTCTTTTCAACCTTAAAAAGACACATGATGGTGACATGAGGGTAGAGGCCAGTTCATTTGGGTGCGATTGAAGTCGATTTCGGTATTTACTGGTTACATTTTGTATTTCCTCTTTTATTGAAGGGATGTCTAAGTCCCGATGAATTTGGGCATTGCGAAATATATTGATTTGATTAGTATAATGAGAAGCCGGGGATTTTAGAATAGTGGAAGATTAGTAAACTTTTTATATATTTGAGTTTTCGCGCAATCCAAGCTTCACACAGTTGTGGTGTGTTAAAAAAAAATATGTTTTGATTTAGAAAGAGAGAAAGACGCTCGTCAAGAGTGACTTTTATGGCATAAGACTCTAGTGACTCTTAGAACATTATGAACAAGATTACACGCCGCGTAGCTTTTCTATTTATATTTGCATAAGCCATTTGAGAAGGGGCGGCAATTTGATGCATACTTCTAACAGAGGAGAATATTAAGCACAACTCGCTTAGACAGCGCTAATGAACCGCGTTTTATTTAAAGTATCAGAAAGGGGACTACTAAAAGCTCTCCTGGTCTACTGCGGGCATGAATCACCAAGCAATAGAAATAGTGTTTTCTAACAGCATTCGGTTTTATGGCAATATTACGGTAGTCCCGCCATATCGGTAGGTTTCTAATGAAATCCCGGGAGAGCGAGATTTGTCCCGAGACATAAATTTTCTTAAGTTCAGTAAAAGTACTTATCTCTTTATTTGATAAATTTTTATTCAACGAAAATGCAGAATTTTCAGATAGTCAAGGAATTTGATTAATTTCTGGCCATTCATTCAGATAAAAATTTGAAAAGATTGTAGGGCCTCGTTTTCGACGCAATAAAGGGTTAATTCAGTCATTCAATAAGTCGTATGTTCATGTTTTTTTACAAAAAGTAGCAGAAATTTCGGATGTTAAATTAATATATTATAAAATATTAAATAAAGTTTCGCTGGAAATTAAGATAAATAAATGTTGAATATTATTTACTAGCTGTAGTCGAGCTCACCTTGGTGTGGTCTGTCTGTGGTGAATCGAGAGAGAGGATAGAAAAGCAATGCTTTTGAATACATAAGCGCAATTTTTTTATTAGGTGTCTTTGCAGATGTAAAGAGTTCTGGTCTATATACTCTAGATCATGCAATGTTCAAGCTTTTCTCCATGTGAGAAGCCTTCCACGTGTAGTTCTAAAGATTACAACACCTAATATGATAAGAAGATGAAGAAGTAGAAAAACTTCCTATCAAGAGAACTGTATGGATATGAAGTCACTCCCTTTTACTTTGCGGCCAAATGATGATTAAATATGATTTCTTAATATGTCACGATCCCAGCGCACCACTTTAAATTAGTTTTTCTTAAATGAATAAAGTTAGAACGATGAAATCCGAGGAGGTGACAGAGTGCATAATATTATTTAAAGTATATTTTTTCAAAAATATCTAGTAAACATTTTTCAAGGATATTCAAGGATAAAGTTTTGAAAGTATGGAAGAAAGCAGGGATTTTTTTTAATTTGCAGAGAATTTTCTATTCTATATATGATAATATATGACCTGGTCTACGAAAAGGTACCTTACGTGCGAAAACAAGTTTTCGAGAAAACAGCAGTTAAAATTTAAACTTCTAAAAACCCATGTAACTTTTTTTAAATATTAATATTTTTCAATCCGGTTTGGCTTATTTTCTTCAGCATAGATCACAGTATCAATAAAATAACAGAAGCAGTGAAAAAAATTTTTTTATATGTAAATAAATAAGAAAAAGTTAATGCAATTTTTTATAATAATGTCTTTTTATCTTAGAAGTCGATATATTTTCATTATTTTACTTTTTATATAGAATCAGTTTTTTTTGTGCTTGTACTATTCTTTCTCTTCACTCTGAAAAACCTTTTAATAAACTTGTCAAAAAATCAAAGACCCTAAAAATCCCCGACTAAAAAATTTCAAACGAATCCGATGAATTTTGAGTTTCCAAACCATATTGGATCCATCATTTAGAATCTTTTAAATTTGATATTGGATTCGCAATTATTCGCGACACCAAAAACCTCTAAATAACGAGTTTAGAAAGAATTCGATGCATTTTTTAAAATTTGTCCGCCATATTGGATCCGCTATATTGAATTTCTGAAATCTGATATCGGATTCGTAATCAGCAACGCCAAAAACCCCCGTGTATTGAATCTTAAGAGGATCCGTTAAATTTTAAAAAACATGTTCGACATATTGGATCCGCCATTTTGATTTTAAATAATCTCACTTCATATTCATATTCAGCGACCTCGCAAACCCCCGAATAACAGTTTTTAAATATTTTAATTAACTTTTGATGTTGAAACAATGCCAAAATTCGTGACAAAAATTTTGACAAATCCTTTGAAAACCACCATTTATAAAGTTATGAATACATTTTTTGTAACACATTTTTTGAAAACAGACTTCAGTATCGTATTATTTACACTTCAGACTATCCAGGAATGGTTCAGTTTTTAATTTGCACAAATTATTCTCTTCGTTATTCTAATTAGTATCATGACAAAAAAATCAGTCTTTTTCGTATTTGTACTTTTCTTTCTTTTTTAATTTTAACAAACTTTTAAACAAATTATGACTTTCTGGTTTTCACCATTTTAAAGAGCCTTTCACACACTATTCGAATCAATAAAAAAGTGAAAAATGATTTTTTGACTATTCTACACTGAATTTATTAAGTACGTTTTTTAAATTTAGCGCATCCTTCAAATTTCAAAGTCCTCTTAAAAAATCCTGACCTCAGAGAGAAAAACGAATAACTCCGTTTTTTCATGGGTTTAGAATTATTTTGGTTTTTGTGACACGGTGTAAATATCTAAACAACAGTATGAAGAGAAAACCGTCATTTGACTATATATTGATGATAATAAAGGGTTTTCCAAAAGAAGGATTTAAAATTTTAGATTCTTCAGTTTTCTCTACTTTTATTCAAAATGCGGCTCTTAGTTATTTTATGAGAAAAATTAAAACATTTAAATGTCCACTATGAGCGTGTCGGCAGGTAAATCCACCAAACAGGCAATTCATAAATGCGCAATTGTTGAGAACGACGGGATATCGCTGTTGATGGTTGTTTAGCAACACTTTGCGCTACAGCAGCAATATTCTCAACACCAGCCTTTGAATTATCAAATCATGCGGAAGTTTATTTCCACCAAAAAATCACGAATTTTGCGATGTGTTGTTCTTAAAGAGCGGTAATTTTCATAATAAGTTTCAATAGTTGTAGCTCATTGTTCTATCGTAAAATTGTACGTCTGCTTGCTTAATAAATGTCAAAGAGGACATGAAAAAAAGAACCGACTAGGAATTATTTACCACTGACATCTAGGCGTCCCTTTTGAAAGACCCTCAAACTTTGATGCAACATTATTATCAAATACTTCCAACCATAGCTTCTTACATTCCTTCTTTTTCAAATATCGTTTGTAATGTTATAAAAAAATATAGTAACCCTATTGCATTCCCCTTTGCATACACATTTGTTTGCTAAATGCGTAATCAGTTGCAAAGGTATTTCATTTCGACTATCACGAATACTATGCCCCACCTTTTGCTGAACTATTTATTGCTCCTCGTTTTGTTGTTTTTAATATTGCGTTTAATTTTCGAGTTTTGCCATAAATTTACGAAATAAAATTAACCTCCATTTCAAATATTTTTGTGTGGATGATTTGTCATAACAAACGTCCAACCTGCTGCTCAGCCATTTATGACTAATCATTTGACAATTTGCTTATCCGTGGTGGTGTCAAGAAGAACAGTGGTTATAAACAGGCAAGGAGATAGTAAATTTTTTTTTGAAGGAAACTGTTGAATAATTTGTTTTTGCGAGCCACCTTGTAATATTATAGGCTAAATAATTTTGAAAGAACAAAAAATTGTTTTAAATAAAATCATTTCGTGTCAATTTACATTAGGACAGTAACTCAGCCCTGTAACTTTTTTTTATTAAAGTTATCGATCGACAAGTGTGTAAAAATTGCGTTGCTTTCACTTCTTGTGTACCATAGGAAAATAAAGGGTGCTTATATAGCAATGATATGTTATGTTTCAGCTGCTGTCAAGGCTAACAACGACATCCAGATGCCAAAATATTCAGTTTAGTTTGCCATTTCATCATGCTTTGTTTCACGCTTGTCAAATATGAGGAAATTGATAAAAAAATTACCCAAATTTCTTCTTAGTTGCAAAAAACGGAGATTCGGATTTTGGCCAAATTACCATCTTCCCGGCCGAGGTTCCGTGGCCATTTCACCAAGCAGAATTGCTGTTATGTATGCGCTTCACAATCGACAAGTGTTCGTCCCAGCTCTCAATGTATCTACAAAGAATCACTGTTTGGTGCGATTTACGGCATGGCGGCATCATCGGACCTCACTTCGTTTTAGGAAAACTGAAGTAAGCAGATTTAGTACCCATTGAATTTTATTCTAATGCAGTACAAGTTTGGGTTGATTTTTGATCATTTTTGGGTGTTTTTTGAGGCCTTTCTAGGATTTAAATTTTCTCTCAAATCTCTTATTAAATGTCTTATTAAATGAACTTTTGTTAAATGATTGATGGCGCAACAAGGAAGAGAATGGATTTTTAGTTACTGTACAATCTAACGATATGGTATTGGAGATCCCATTAAATTCACGCAGAGTCCGAGCAATAGGTGCATTGGACTCGAAACTCGTTTTCAATATCTTGAGATAAAAAGATAAGAGCTTCTTAAAGTTCTCGCAGAATCAATGTCACCTTGTACTAAATTAAACGCTCAAAGATAGAATCCACCGTCTGCTATCAAGCGGCTTTCAGTTGATTAATAACAAGTGAAGCTACAAGAGTGAGTCGGGCAGAAAAATAAAAAGATCTTAAGCCAGGATTACGAAACATCTTTTTTATCTGTTTCATACTTATGATAGCAAACTGGAGACTAGTGCCCGAATTCTGTAAGCAGTCTCAAGTCACTAATTGAGACTTTTCGTGGTGAAATTTGATTTTGAGACTAGTTGCGATTCAGTAAGCAATCTCACGTCATTAGTCTCAAAAAAAAGTCACTAATTAGTGATCTACTTCTGAGCAACTCATAAAACGAAAAATATGGAAGAGGAATTAATTATTTTATATATATTGCAAAAAAAAAGCGCGAAAATGAAGCCAAGTAATATGTTTTGGGTAAAAATTTCTTAAGAACACGAATAATTGTGTATTTATTGACGTTTTAGAAATATGCGTAGACGGATTTCGGCAAGTTTCCGCAGCACGGAAGACCCATTCCTTCTGGAAGAAGACGTTTTCAGGAGGTTTTTTAGATTCCCGAAATCCTTCTGCTAGGAAAACTTATTCAAGATCTCAAACCACTTGACAAGTTTGAGCGGAATTCCCAGCTCGTTCATTTCAACGGAAGGTATATAGAGATGCAATTCAACATTTATCGATTCTTAATTTTGTTTGTCTCAATTCAATTGTTGATAAACCGATTCAGGTAAAAGGTTTTTAAAACAGAAATTAGAAACGTTATTTTGTATGAGCTTAGTAATATTCATATTCTTTATGTTTTTGATGAAGAATTTCGCTTGATAAATAAGTTTAAAAAATCCCATTACATATGGAATCGATAAGTGAATTTTTGCTCAACTTTTTGACTATCTTTAGCCGATACGTGCCATCAGCTGACTGTCTCTATTTATTTTCATTATGATATTTGGTGAAATTCTTGTGACTTTCCCTTACTGAATAGCAAAATCGTCTCAAGTCACAAAAAGAGTCACTAATTTATAATTTCAATTTTAGTGACTTGAGATGAGATTCGCTTACAGAATTCGGTCATAGGTCGCCAAATAAATGAGACATATTCCCACCTAGACCGAACAAACGGGGTAAACAGTAATTTCATTGTTAAAGAGTCTGAGAAATTTGAACTGTTACGTCTAACAAAGCCCAGGATCGAATTTGGTTTTGAGATAATATAAATGATATGACTTGTGAATGAAAAATTTGAGTAAAAAATTACAAGGTCTTTGATCCCATCTATAGTTTGAAGGGCATTAAAAATTAATAAATAATTGGCGCGTACACTTCTGTTAGGAGTTTGGCCGAGCTACTCCTATTTGTGGGAGGACTTTATAAGAGATATAGTACGATGATTGTAGAATATCACGAGCTTTACAGTGACTTAAAAACATTTGTTTCTAATTTAAAGAGATACATTAATATGTACGCCAAGGAACGAGTTCATTAAGGCGAGCCTGTATTCTACCCACATCCTCTGCGTGTCTATTAAGGCAACAATTTTTAAGAAGTCAGTATATAAGAGATGACATGCAAATGAAAAGCATCTGCTTATATCATTTATAAATAAGACGAATAGTAGAGCACACAGACACTACCTTAAGGTACCTCAGAAGTGGCAATGAAAGGGCAGACTTAGATAAGATTTTAACCATAAAAGGAAAACCGAGTGAAAGCAAAGAGAGTCCAATTTACACAAGAGCATTCTATGTGACATAGTGCCAAAGGCCTTCTTTTAATTTAGGGCCCACACAAACAGCTAAAATGTTGAGATACTAGTGAATTTCCAGTTTGCTTTAAGTTATGGTAGTTTTAGACGTTTTTCTAGGACATATCTATTGTTTCTAAGAAGAATTTTTTTCTAGGTCGTCCGGCCGAAGGCCTGATCGTCCTGACTTTCCATTCCGCTTGAACAGACTATGCCACTTATAGACCATTTCTAGACAAAGAAGGTGGTCTCTTTTTGTAATGCTCTGTCGTGCTTTTCCATGCATGATGGGGCACATACTTAATTGCGACAAGATTCTGAATTTTCTGCACAGTTTATTTTTCCCCAATTCTCTTGTTTATCTAGGCTACACGCCCTGTGTTTAACTAAGCGATTTCACTCAAAGATAGAATTTATATTTATTTATTTATATTGAGTCTCCATTTAGTGTTAGGTAAAGCAAAATCTCCATTTGTCTCTCCAACTGCTCCAAGTCCTCCATTTCTCCAACTTTTTCAGCTTACCTCACATTAAAGTATTTCTCTGTTATTTTGCACGACACCAAACATGATTTGTATTTAGGTTAAGTTAGGTTTGGCAGCCGCATCGCACATAGAAACAACGATGCCACTTAGACCACGGAATGGGTCCGTTGTGAGCCGCGGGGCCTGGGCTACATTTCCCTCTCCATATTGAACCATCCTGAGCTTTTGACAAAGCGTAAAAGGTTGTAGATACCTAAAGTGTATAGATTATCTACATTCGTTAAGAAGTAGGATTTTAAAAATCGGTTTCTGTTTCTGGCTAGAGCCGGACATGTGCAAAAAAGGTGTTGAATTGTTTCCAATTCCTCCTCATTTCTGCAGCTACGACAGAAATCATGCGTGCAAACGCCTAATCTCCTTGCATGATTTCCTATGTGACAATGTCCTGTGAGGGCCTCTACTAAGGTCCTGATTTGAAGTCTACTCAGTTTTATAATACTCTTGGACAGACGTAAGTTTAGCCTTTGACATGTTTGCCTAGCAATTTCACAGGTGTTGGCGCTAGTCCATCTTTGATTTGCAGAACTGATTAGTGCGTCCTTAATGCGAAGCTTACAAGTTGCGAGAGGTATCTCCATAAAATTACTTATGTCTGGCATACAGGTACCTTCTCTTGCAAGTTGGTCTGCCCTGCAGTTCCCTGGTATATCTCTGTGGCGTGGAACCCAGCATAAGATTATACGATATTGTTTGGCCATCTCATTTAGAGATTGGCGACAACGTAAGACACTCCTTGATGTTGTTTGGAATGCATCCAGGGCTTGTAGGGCAGCTTGGCTGTTCGATAGAATGCAGATATCCATTGATGATGTTCTGTTTATCTTTAACCATTTTAAAGCTTCATGAATAGCGTTTATTTCCGCTCGAAAAACACTACAGTGATCCGGTAGTTTAAAGGATTCACTAATAGAAAGCTCTCCATTTTAGATCCGTCCGTGTAGATCTTAATGGGTGTGTTGGGTGTTGGATCTTCTTCAAGCCATTCCAGTCTAGAAGGGATTTTGATTAGGAAATTCCTTTCGAAGCAAAGAATAGGAGGGTGATAATCACAGTCACTGGGTATATCCGTGTAGGAGTCTAAGATGGTTGAATGTGCATGTGTGACAGTCCTCCATTGTGAGCTCACTTTGAGCCCTAAATCGGAGTAGGCCGCTGAGTATTTGCAGAAGAGATCTACGGGTGGCAGATGTGGCATGATGTCCAAAGCCATGGGTAGCGTGGTTTTCATGACGCCACATATTGCTAATTCCGCTGATCTCTGCACCTTGTTAAATAAATTATAATAGGTTTTTTTCTGCATAGCACAGCACCAGACAACATTTCCATATAGAAGAATGGGTCTGACGACAGCAGTGTAAAACCAATGAGCAACCTTAGGTTTGATTCCCCAGGTCTTATCTAAAGCTCTCTCACAGGCATGAAAAGCTAGGTTCGCCTTTCTGACTCTTTCTAAGGTGTTTGTCTTCCAAGTCAGTTTCCTATTCATGTTTAGTCCCAAGTACTTGGTTTCTTCCGAAATCACAAGAGCTTCCCCTTTGAGCATAATTGGACTTAGCTGAGGGATTCTGTGTTTCCTAGTGAACAATATGAGTTGTGTTTTGTCTGGGTTGACTCCTAGACCACACTTTTCTGCCCACCTAGAAAGTATATCTAGAACATTTTGTATTAGGTCTCTTAATGTAGATACAAATTTACCAGAGACAGCAATGGCAACATCATCGGCGTTAGTTATCACCTTACAGCCCACCGATTCCAGTATTAACAGAAGTTTATTTACAACTGCGTTCCATGAAAACGGTGAGAGGACTCCACTTTGTGGTGTACCTCTACTTACCAATCTCCTGAGCACCGATTCTCCTAGTTTCGCTTCAATGATTCTGCTTTTTAGCATTTTGCCAATGAAGCCTACCAAGCCCGGTTCTACCCCAAGATCAGTGATTGCTGCAGTAATTGTCCCCCCCTCGACATTGTTAAAGGCCCCTTCAATATCAAGGAAAGCGGCTAAAGTGAATTCCTGTTTGTGCAGTGAACTCTCTGCCGTGTAAATAAGGTTATGTAGAGCTGTCTCCACCGATTTCCCTTTCGTGTAGGCATGTTGCGACGTAGAGATAAGATTTCTATTTATAGTTAGGCTTAAGTGAAATTCTATCAACCTCTCCAAAGTTTTCAATAGGAAGGAAGAAAGAGATATCGGTCTTAAGTCTTTTCGATGGATATGTGAGTTTCTACCAGCTTTTGGAATGAAAACAATTTTGACTTGTCTCCACTTAAGAGGTATATGACCGTAGAGAAAGCAACCTTTGAAGATTGCTAGTAGCCCGTGTGCTAGATATCCGGCGGCCTTTTGCAGTTCCACCGGGTAAATGCCATCTGGGCCCGGTGATTTAAAAGGTTTGAAACTTTCAATCGCCCATAACAGCCGATCCTCAGATATAACATCTATTCTGACTTCACGACAGTGTGCAGTATCTTCCATGTCATGCCCAGTAATGTCTGAGCAGCCTGGAAAATGAGTGTCGAGTAAAAGTTCTAGAGACTCTTTACTGGTTGTAGGGAAAGTAACATCACTTTTCTGTAGCAGCTCCCAATTTTGGGGACTTCCCGCTAAAATCTTACGTAGTCTGGAGGCCTTAGTTGCCCCCTCAACCTCTTCACAAAAGGATTTCCAAGATTGCCTTTGAGCATTTCTGATTTCCTTCTTGTAGATTCTCAGAGCATCTTTATAGCCTTTCCAATCTTCTTCGAGACGTGTTTTCTTTGCCTCATTAAAAGCGCTTCTGCTTGTTTTTTGAAGCTTGCTTAGTTCAACCGTCCACCCTTAGGCTTGGGTTTACCCCTCAGTCTTCTTATGGGACAAGGTTCCGCCAAGGCAGCATTCATGTTGCAGGTAATCTTGTCAACCAAATTTTCTAGATTTGTATTTAGCGAATTATAAAATATCCGCCTAATTTCCCCGCCGCCCAAATTTCCATCACTCAAAACATACCTGATTGCCTGATTGTCATGCCAAATAAAACATCAATTGAGTTTTTTAAAACCTTAAACAGCACATCGAAAATATTATTCATTAGAATGTTAAAAATTTATTCAGTTAATATTCATCGTACATTGTTTTTGTAATTCATTTTGTTTTTGTGATCATAATAATGCGTAATATGTATAATAATACAATAATATCTCATAAATAATATCATAGTTTGCTCTTCGATATTTGCTCATCTTCTTGCTACTTAAAACTTTTTTATAATACAGTTTTGTTTTTCGTTACAATTTTGATATGTAGGTATGTGTGCCTGCCTGTCGTTTTATTTAGTGCAACGGACAATTGAATCTTAGTGCAGCATTTTGAAACTTTTATCAGATTTAATATTTTTTGTGGGCAACTTGTAACTGTTTTTGAGTTTTCGGATTTCTTAGCAATTTTTGTAGCGATACTTTCGTGAACTGCAGTGATAAGCGCTTTTCTCTGTTGTCTCTTCTTTGTGCCTATCATTTTTTGTGCAGTCAACTCAAGTTTGCTGCGAGTTTTCGGAAAATCTACAATAAATTGCAGGATGTTGTTGAATTTTGTTATAAATCTTCCAGAAAATGGGTTGGGTCAGATTTTGTTGCAGCACACTTGAGATAAGGCACAAAATTTGCCATCATAGATATTATTTGTTAGTTGAAGAAATACAATAATGTGTGTAAAAAACGTTGTAAATAAATAAAAGAAATTTAATGAATTATTTTAATTTTATAAAAAAGTGTAACAAAATGTAAATTTTTTGTTAATTTTAACACCAGCGATTGGAAAATATCGAGGAAATTATTTCGTACTCGATAAAAGTGATCACCTGAAACCCTTGGAACAAAGGATGCGTTCTTAAATATAAATACCAATTGTAATAAATTGTGTATCGAAAATAAGTCAATATCTCATTAAATATAGCTTGCCATTGAGAAACAAAACTGAATTCAAGTGAATGGCTAAAATGAAAGTAAAATCGATAAACGAGTTTGCCGGAAAATTATTTCTCTATGGAACCTAATGAAACCGAGGCGTAAATAATATTAGTCGCATCAAACAAAACTCAGAGAATAATGTGGAATTGAAAATTAGTTTAAATAGCAGTAAACTTGGAAAAAAGCATTAGCGGAAAGAAATGAAAACAATAGTTAAAAGGTAATCGTTAAAAATATTTGATTTAATGAAGTTGGAACATTGGTAAGAAATTTTCCAAGAAATATATCGGGTGATGAATATATCGCTAGGTAACAAAACGAAGCGGAAACCTTTTTAAAACAAGGTATGCGGCATTCGAAAGCGCACTAAAATACGAAGGAGGTTCTTGTATCAGCAAGTGATTAATGAAAGTGGGAGTTATTGAAATGAGTTATTGGTGGAAAACACTCAAGGAGAATAAAACACGTGGAGAGAACAATTATCTATGGACTTGAAATTACTATCTCTGCTAAGTCATACATTTCTGAGGAAGGGAACAAAATGGAATCGGAACATTTATGAAATCGCAAGTTTTACAAAATTTAAATACTTTATTACATTACATTATTATATAAGTATTACGAGCTAAAAGTACAGTGGTCAGGCGACCCATTATTTTAATGCAAAAAATGGAAATGAAATAAAATAATACATTTTTTTGCAATCAAAGTGACGAAATGTCTTATTTTATCTTCAGAGGTATTTTTTACGAGAAACAAAAAGGAATCACAATAGAAAAATATGCAAAAATTAGTTACAAAACAAAATGCGGTTAAGAAATATTACGTATCGACTCTTTTAAGTCAAGCGAAATGGTAGCGAAAATCTATATCTGTAATTTTTTAAATGAGCTCTATAATTTCATATTCATGCATTACATATACGTATGGACATATGTACATAATTAAAAGAAGCTTGGTATATTTTCACCGATAAACTACACTCGATTACGCCTCTCCCTATAGCAAAGCCAATTTATTTGTATGCACTTCCCAAAAGTACCGCTACCTTAAAGCGCAGTTGATATGTAAGTATGTATACACTGAAAAGAAATTCCTTGCCAGTGTTCAAATTGAACTTTTTACTATGAGTATTTATTTGCCCTACTATTTTTGCATCAACAGCCTCCACTATTCTTCTTCACTTTCTAAATATTCGGCAATCACTAGTGATATTTTAATATTTTAGTCGTATTTTTGCTTTGTATAGTAGACTGATATGTTTGCTGATTTTCACAGATATTTCGCTTTTACTACTTAAGAAACGGTCGCTAACAACAACAATTGCGTTGCATTTACTTGGTATGTATAGCGTTAAAATATGCATATTTTTATTGTTTTTGTTTTTTGTAATTTTTATACAATAATTTATACTTATAATGTCACATACATTTTGCACAATAATAGTTTGCGTATTCTTATTTTTTACTAATTTTATTTTACTTAAAGTTAAGATAAACGCTTTGAAATATTTAGCTGAAAAACGTGAAACAAAACCAAAAGTGCAATTAATTTTTTGAATTTTTAAGTGTACCCCTTTTAGTATTTTTTTTTTCTGAAGTATATTAAATATTTTTCACATTCGTGCAGTTAGTACGGTTATTTCAAAAATCAATCAAATAACGTGCGTTAGTGTGTATTAGTTGACATTTACAGCACAAAAGTTAAGAAAATGTGTACATACATATATAATTTTTCTACATTTTTATTACATAAATACAGATTTGTTAAGTTTTTTTTAGTTTTGTTTTGGTACCACTTGCTTGCAACAAATTAGCGACTGCTTCCTCCTAAAGTTGTGTTTCACTGCTGGTTTCACTTAAAATATACGAAAAAGTAAAAAAGCATTTGAGATTGCATAATATTTTGCAAATTTTTTTCTCTTTTTGGTTTAAGTGTGCTAATAGTTGAAAGGGATATAATTCTTTTTAACAAAAAAAAAAAAACAAACAAAAAATTGTCATAAGTATTTTTTTACATTTTTTAATTTCTTCAATATTTTTTCAAGCTTTTTATAATTTTCATAATTTTTTAGTTAGTTTAATAACCTTTTCGTTCTTTGTATAGTTTTATTTAAAATAAAAAAAAAAAAAAAGTTTTTAAAAAGTTTAGTTTTTATTATTTTCCTTATGTATTTTTATTATTTTTTATTTTCCTTATGTATTTTTTCAAATTTTATTTTTTTATGCTCTATTTTCTCATATATTTTTTATGCATTTAATTCCAAATTATTTCATTTTCATTTAATGTTTTATTTTTACTAAATTTTTCGTTAAAACTTTAATAAACAATACATGTATGTATATATATTTGTACAACTTTCTAAATAAATTTTTATCATTAAAAATATTAAAATCTTCTGAATTTTCACTACTTGTTGTGTGCTTCCTTTTACTTTAGTGTTACTAGTACATTTGTTTCTTTGTAAATATTTTTTTATAGGAATAAGTAGTTTGTCTCATTTGTCTCATTTTCATACATTGAGCTGCCATCTTTCCACTTCCCTTCATATGCATTTTTTAGCCAACACTATTTCTGCTATTTTTTGTTTACTTTTTTTGGTTTATTTTTGTATGCTCTTTTTTTCCTAATAAATTCAATTTCGTATATACAGCATTTTATACAGATACGCTTGAAATTTCTTTCATAGCTCCTAGCCACTGTAACTGTTTTGCTTCACTGCCATTTACATCTATACTCTGCCCAGTGTTTTTCTGCTCTAGTTCCACTAAGTGTAATAACAGAGGGTTGAAAATTTTAGCATTTACTTTTTACTGAAATATATGTAGATATGTATAAATTTGTTTACTGCTGTAACTTTTTGCTGCTAAATAGCTTAAATAACACACTCGTCCTTCCCAGTGTAGTAAATATGACTTTTTGTATTCATAGTATGTATAATAGCTTCTAATTTCTTCTAAAGATATTTTAATAGTAAAGTAGTTTTGCATTTTTCAGCATTTCGCTCAATAGATTTTCCCTCTACCCTTTGGTTTGTTCGCATTTTGTCTCACTACGCACTAATTTAAGGTACTTATAACTCCATTTATTTAAAGTTGTCTCTTGAGTGGTTACATGGTATGTAGTTTGCGGTGAGTTAGTTCTCGTGATATTTTTGTGAGATGAGTTAGGTGTACCTACAAGCTGCATAATTTCGTCAATGTAACTCACTGATATGTATAGTATATAGAGCTTTCAAATATATATTCTCTCCACGCTTAAATATTTTTTTATATTTTTGGAATTAACTTTTTGTTTATTGACAACTTTGGGTTTTAATTTCATTATTTTTTGTATGGTGATTATGATTTTCAAAAAACGGCTAACAAGCTTGTCGCCTTATAAATCTGTTGCTATTTTCTTTGCTGTTATTGTAATGTTTTCTACTCCCATCTGTTTTTTAAATTCATTGTTGCTGCTTTGTTGTTTATTTTCAGTTTTTTATTATTACTTTCTTTACTAAATTATTTCTGCATTTCATTTCCATATCCCGCTTATAGTATTTTTGCAAATTATTTTTATAAAAATATACAGTTTTCAGTTTTCTACATATTTCGTTTATCTATTGCAATCAGTGTTGGTTTCGCAAACTTCTCCCTTTTCCAAGCTTCGCATATTTTTGCCTCAAGCCTTTCACTCTGGGCTTCTCAAGCTCCCCACCTATAAAGTTTCTCACTCCCCGCCTAAGCGCGCACTTTTTTGAGTTCATTCATTTGCCTTGTTGTTATTGCGAGCCAATGTCTCTACCTAACTCTTTTATCTTGTTTTACTTTTCTCAAAGTATAAATTGCCTAGTTGTAAAGGTATATTTATAGTTATGTATTTGTATATACTGATATGTTTCGATTGTATTTTTATAAATTTTCTTCCTAAATCTAACTATGTATATACTAAACATTTCAAGTAAGTGTATGTGCATAAAAATTTGTTATGGAATATTTCTTAGCTTTCATTACGTAGGAGTGGTCGATTCTGCTAAAATGGTTTATATGGTGACGGCAGTTAGTACAGCATGACAAAATAAGAAACACAGAATTAATTTTAATTAATTAAAAGTATAAAATTAAAAAGAATTAAATTTATGTTGTGTTGTTATAAGAGCACAAAACAGTCCCCTTTTTGAGAAATCCTGCTGGTGTAAGATTCCAAATGCAGGTCGTTCAGATAGCGTGAACCCGTCGGCCTTGGGCACAAGAGCTTTCATATTGTCTCAGTAGTGCTCCTGGATATGAGGCTACGGTAAAATACACTGTACGTACACTCTGGTTAATGAGCAACTAATCAGCGGTGAGAATTCTGCCAAAGTACGATGATTTCTTCAGAGCTAAAACTAATTTTTAATACAAAAGTTGGGAAATTATATTGAGCTCAAATATATTTATATTGTGAACAAGTGGGCGCTTTAAAAATCAAATTTTTTCATGAATAAACGCATTTGCAATAAATCATAAATTGTAGACTTTTATTTGAGGTCATTTAAATATACACATGAAGAGCGGGACTTTAATTACGCTGTTCTGTACCTGTGCGCCGTATTTTGCCTAATTTCATGTAAGTGCCAGTAAACAATAATAATAATAATAGAATAAAAATTAAAATTATAATATAAATTATTCCTTTTTTGGGACGAAATAAATAGAAGTATAAGAATAATAATTAAATAAAAAATATAAAATATACAAATTTCTTTTTTTAATTTCTTAAAATTAAAAGAAGTGAAGTTTGTAAACAAATCTTTTGATTTATTTTTTCTAATATCATAAAAAATGTGAATCAACAAACTGTCCACCACCCATATAAACCTCGAAGGTAGTCAGCTTGGGTCAGATAATTTTATAGCAGAATCAAGCGCTCTTCAGTTTTGAGTTGTGAAGAAGTTATTAAAAAATGTATCCAAAAACCAATTAAAGCGTAAAAGAACAGCCATTACTTACTGGAAAAAATTAGCGCTGAAAAACTTGCTTTCTTATTTAGATTTTTACTATTATTATTTTTTCTTTGATTTTTTATAACGAACAATGAACTATTTGCTATAATATCAAACACACATGCGAACTACAGCTTTGCATATGTATGTGTTACTTGAAAAAGCGCCAAGCCAGCAAGCTGTGCCACGCGCTCAACTCGTACACAGGTGATGGCACTTCCTGTTTTCGTTGATAATTTTGTTGTTCTCCGCTTTTCATTTTACATTCTTTGCCTTTGTTTGTAGGTATTTGAATTACGTTTGAATTTGCATTTCTTTTGCTTATGCCAAGCAAAAGAAAAGGCTAAAGTAATTTTTATGACTTCAATCTGAGTTATCTTTTTTTGTTTCTGGTCAATTGTCAATTCAGAGATTTTTTTGTATTCTAATTTGTTTTTTCAATGCTTCAAACCCTTGTTTCAACATTTGTGTGTACGCTTGCGCTGGTTGTTAATTGCATTGCAGGCTATTTTTTCTTAATTTTTATTGAATTTTTTTTTGCTGGAGAGAAAATGTTCTCCAATACAAGGAATGTTTTTATTTTTTTTTCTTATTTTCATTTTCATTTTCATTTCTGTGCTGCACTTTGTGAGTGTTCATAGATACGCGCGCTAAATGATTTTGAACAAACTACAAGTAAATAAAATACTAACCACGAAAAAATAAAAAAATTTAATAGACTTTCACGCTAGAACTAATTTTATGACGCTGATATACATATTTATATACACATATTTTATTTAGGAGTTTTGTAAAATTTGTGTATTTGTTTTTCATTTTAAGAACTGTTTTTAAATAGCTGCAGGGCTTGCTGGGATATTTTTTTTGTTTGCTACAACTATGTGATTTTTTTACATAATTTTTAAGTAGCCAAAATTATGGTTCACTATGGCCACAATTTCGGCTCTTTTTTGAAATTTTTTTAAATAATTTTTTTATTTTAGTTTATTTTAATTATTTTTTTAATTACCACTACTTTGAAAATAATTCACCGATGCAAAATTTTCCACATTGATATGTAAAGTGATTTAAAGTACAAGACTTAAACGTTTTCATTTGCCGCCGCTGTTGCATAACTCCTGTAAATATCCGGCGCACTACTCTAAAGGAGATTTCTGTAATCTCGACTGACTTCCTGCTTTGTTTTTCATCGCCATTTCTCAACAACTAATTCCAGAGAGGGTTTAAAAAAATGATTTTAATAAAATTGTTTATGCATATAATTTTTCTGCTTTTAATAAATTTTTCGTTGGAAAAATAAAAAGTACTTTGATTTTGCATTTTCCTCCGTATTTTCTACTAACTTAAGCTTTGCTTTTTTGAACAACTAATTCGAGAATGGATTTTGTATATATTTTTTTAATTTAAAATTAGTAAAAGTGAACCACAATTTTTTTCTATTTTAATTAAAAAGATTTTGCAGTTTTTAGTTGTTTTAATTTTTAAAAATATAAAGTTTTTTCATTTTCTTAGTTTATCTTTGCTATTTTTCAACAGCTAATTCGAGCGTGGATTTTGTTTTTTCCAATTTTAGAATTAGTTAACTTCGAAATTTTTAAATTTAAAAAAATGAAACAGTTTTTTTTATTTTTTTAATTTATGGTTGCTATTTTTCAATAATTCAAGAGTGGATTTTATTTTGTCGAAAAAAGAAATATTTTTAATTCAAAGTAGTAAATTTAAATCACAAATTCCTTCTATTTTAAATTTTTATTAAAATTTTTAATTTAAAACACTTCTTTTTAATTTAATAAAATAATTTTTTTTCTGAAAATTTAAAGGCTTCTTTGTCTAGTCCCTCTTCACTATTATTCACCTTCTAAGTTAGACGAGGGTTTTGCTTTAAAAAAAAATAAAGAAAATAGTAAATTTATTTAATTCTTTCATTTAAAAAGTTTGCTTGTTTTTTCTTTAGCTGGAAGGTATTTACTGATAGCCATTATGAAATACAATATATGCATACAGATTGTACGACACAAGTTATGCTCATAAATAGTCGAATAGAACATTAGAAGTATTTTTTTAATCATTATTTTTTTTAAGTTGTACTTGCATTATTTAATTTTCATTTTTTCATATCGGTTTTGTTTTTTTGCAATACATTGAAGTTTGCACACTGCAAGCCTTGGATAGGTTTCATTGCGCTATTTGTTTGCATAATTTTCTTGTTTTGTTCTACATATGCTTTTTGCTGCTTTAGTCTTAATTTTTTTTATTTTTAAATCATTTAAAATTTGCTATATATATTTTTACATATATGCCTTTTATACGTTTTTTATATATGTATTTTTTTTTTCATTGTTCTCATAGATCCTGCTTCCACATTTTATTATTTTTATGATTGAATTGTAATGTACACATTGAGATACCACTGAAAACCATTGAATTTTTCATACTTTTGTTGTTGTTAGTTTATTTAATTTTTTCTCTCAAATTTAAATTTTCAAAATAGCGCACTGTTTTGCATAACATAAAGCAACATTTAGCAAAGTGTGTTAAAATTTTGCGCAAAAATAATATTAACGAATACATATATTTACGTAGATAGCAGTAAATCAAGTGACTACGTCAATTTGAATTTTTAGTTTTTTTACTTCAAGTATTTTTTTATACATCTTTTACAAACTATTTTATACTACTTCCACGAGTTTCTTTTAAAAGTGTTTTGGTTTTACGCATTAACATTGCTACTTCTACTTCTTCAACTTCTCTTTGCCTTTACTCCGTTACTCCCACCTTTCGTCACATATTTTTTATTTTATTTGATTGAATTCACAAGAAAAAATGAGATAGATTTTTTTGGTCACATATAAGTTTTTGCAATTTTTTTGTTATTTTCCTTAATCTTTTCTATAAAAAGTTTGCAGACGTACTTAAAAAAACATTACATAAAATATAAAACAATGTAAACCTAGGAAAAAAACTAAGTTTCATTTGAAATATTTTACCTTTCTTTTAAAATTTGAGAAAAAATTATTATTTCAACTACTATTTTCATTTGTGTTCTATTTTTCTTCGTCTGTTTTCGCTGTTGTCATCGCACCGTATCTGCTTGTATTTGTAACTGTTTTGTATTTTTCTTCTTTGTTTATTTGTATTCTGTGTGTGTTTGTATGTATGCGTTATGAATGTTCGGTTCTTATTCGTTAATCGAGCGTCACTCTACTATTCTGCCACTACCATTTGCTTAGTAGTTGTAGTTGTCGTAGGGTGTGCCTAAGTACGAATAGAAGCTGGGATTGATTGGTTGTGCGTGTGCATAATAAAATCCAGAAGCGGGATCTGGCGCCACTCAGTCTAGGAAACCGGTATTCACTAATTTTTCCAAAAAGAACTTTACGTCGCCCAGTTCGGAGTCTTTGATGCCCAGGGACTTCAACATTCCAAGGTCGCCATTTTCAACAGCCATAAAAACTGATCGTAAGTGCTCCAAATCAGATCTGTAAAAAATAAAAAAATAATATTTAAATAGCAAAAGTGATTTTAATTGTATTTATTTATATTTTAACTATTTTTAATTGAGTCGTTTAGTATTTCGTATGCCCTAAATTTTTAAGCCAAAATATTCTAATAAAACTGTACTTATGGCTTGAGCTTGGGCACAAAACATTAAAATTTCATTTAATGCATACAATTTTTAATTTCCCTAAGAAAGAGATAGCACAATACAGTTTTCCTCCTTTCGTGGAAATTTTATATCCGCTTTCCAGTGTTGCCTTCACTGGTGTCAACAAATTTCGTTCAATAGCTCAATACACTCAAGGCTTGTTGTTGTAATATCGGTTTTGGAAAAACTGTGCTAGATACGGCGAATATGACATCTTATCGTTGATTTTTGATATAATTTGCTTGCTCCCATACAAAGAGGTGTTGTAGGGCAGAATCCGAGAACAGTATTTCCCCAACTCCAATCGTTTCCATTACATGAATGCTGCTCATGTGCATCAATGAGACTAAATTCACCAGGGGCTTTATTGATCGCTTGTCCTTTTAAAATGAATTAATACTTCATAACTTCGCGAATAACAAGGCAACCGCTGAGCAATACATAGAGACATTCAAAGGACTGCGATCTATTGACGATGACGCCCATTTTCACCTCGGTGGCTTCGTCAACGAGCAGAATTGTGGGATCTGGGGCTCAGAAAACCCAAGAGTTATTGTTGAAAGTCTCTCTATCCTCAACGTGTGACTGTTTGGTGCAGTCATTGGACCTTATTGTTTCGAAAATACAGCTGGAGTAACGTTACGGTGAATGGATTGCGCTGTGGAAAGATGATTAACGATTTTGGTGTTGATCTGGACAACGTTTATTTTCAACAAGACGGCGCTACGTGCCACACATGGAACGAAACCATCGATCTTTTACCGGAATAACACCTCTTGTTCCAAAACCCTTTGGTTACTTGTCTATCTCGAAACTTATGTAGCACGCCTCGTATAACCCTATATATGTAATATATTTGCATAAAAAAATCAGAATGCTGTATGTAGGTGTAAGTTAATATACGTGAAAAATGATTTATGACTATAATTACAAATGCCCGTTTGTAGACATTTCCTTTATTCTCCGTTTATGTTGGTTTGCTCTTAATTAATCTCAGCAGGCACATTTGCGGCTACCGCCTAAAAGTTTCCCAAGAGTCGCTATGCTAAAGCTTATAACCAGGTTTAGCATACGTTAAGGCGTTAATACTGACATGTATGTCTACATAACTCGACAGTGAAATGACAAATTACCATGCAAACATTTAGTTCTTGAACTTGAAAGAAATTGGTGGAAGAAGTCAAACTAGATCGAGAGTGACTAAACTTGTACCAGTTGCAATAAAAAGGATTGGAGAAATAAAAATCATGTAATAAATCATTTGCGTAGTGAATCCTAAAAACCAAATAAAAATTCAACTTATCATCACTTCAAAAATTGTCCATCCAATTAAACGAAAGGCAAAGTAAAAAACAATGTGATTGAATAATAGAATACATACAGGGTGGGCCATGTAAAATTTGCCTTTTGAATCGGCTATAAAAAAAACTAATCAATATTTTTTCAAACTTTTTTTTTTATTTTGAAGATTGAACACTGTCATTTATGAATGAAAAATAATATCGTTCAAATGACTGCCACGACTGGCTTTACAGTAGGCCATTCGATCAACCCAATTTTTAAGCACATTTTCGATTGTTAGGGTTCCAATTTCATCGTCAATCGTCTCTGGATGGTTCGCATAGCATTTGCCCTTAACGGCTCCCCACAAAAAATAGTCCAACGGGCTTAAATCACAGCTCCGAGGCGGCCAATTGATATCGGAATTTCGGCTGATTAGTTCGAGTGTACCTTTGGCAGTGTGACAAGTTGCACTGTCCTGTTGAAACCAAATGTCGTCCATGTCATCCTCTTCAATTTTTGGAAACAAAAACTCATTGAGCATGTCACGGTAACGCTCGCCATTTACTGTAACCGTGGCTCCTCGCTCATTTTCGAAAAAAAAATGTCCCGATGATGCCGCCAGACCAAAAACCGCACCAAACAGTGACTCGTTGTGGATGCATTTGCTTCTCTACAGTAACGTGTGGATTTTCTGAGCCCCAAAATGAGCTTCATCAGAAAAGATGATTTTTCGGTAAAAATGCTCATCACCACTTTGGAAATAGGTTTTCAATATTTCCCAATTTTGTTCAAGCGTATGGCGTCGCACTTCGTAAATGTCAAACCTTTAAGTAAATTATGAACACATTTGAAATGTCATTTGTGTTACCATTCTCAAAAAAATAGGTGGTTCAAAAAGCAAACGCTATATGGCTCTGTATTTGGATTTCATGAAATAAGCAATTTTTAAAAATAAAATAGCTTGAAAGCTAACGGCAAAGTTAATAGCAGGCTATCGTAAAACTAAAAAAAAAATCGTTGTTTTTGATCAACCCTTCCGAAAATTTGTGAAGTATACTGCAAATTAAAATTGCTTAACTTTGGGAATGAAATGAGTGGGAAATATGAAAAGTCAATCTTCATTAGTTCATTTAAGGGGGGGGGTAACGTTTTTAAATTTTTTTTTTGCATTTTTTTTATTTGATTTTTTAAATGAAGAACCTTTCAAGAATATTCTGTGAAAATTTTAGATGAATCGAAGCAAAACTTACAAAGATACAGCCATGTAAGTGTTGCTACCTACCTGGCTCAACCGCGCGCCATTTGTACCTAGCAACTGTTTCGCTCACTATATATTCTCTTTCACAGAAGATCATTTACCGACAACTTACGTTTTCAAAGTCGGTGCCCCTCATAACTTTGAAACTACTGCACCGATCCTTTTGAAATTTTGAACACTTTTTCTGTAGATGTTTTACAAGGTAACGCCGAAGAGTTTTTTCGAATTTGTTGATACTTTTGTTTTTACGGTAACTAATTCGCCGATTTTTTACGCGAAAATCGTGTTTTTGACTTTAACGTGTTCGCAAAAATCGAAAAATTTTTAATTTCAAAAAACCCTCTCGGCGTTACCCGGAGAAAACGATTATCTAACGAAATAACTTTGGTTTTTTGATTTCAGATGATTTAACACCGAGTTATGAGGGGCACCGCAAAACTACTTTTTTTTGAGATGCGTCCGAATAATTTCTGCCATTGCCGTATTTTTAAATATTTTTGGATGAAAATTTCACAAAATATACTTCAAATGCTATAGTTTTATGTAGTAAAAGATTTGAAGAATAAATTTTAACTGTGTCATAAAAAAAAAATCAACCTTTTTTTCCATGAATTAACGGTACCCCAATCGAAGATAATTTCTGAGCGGTATTTCCTGGAATATGCAGGGTTGTATTTTTTACTGTAAATCATGCTTTTCAGTTTTTTGTGATATTTTTCTTTAGTAATCCATGGTAGAGTTGCTATTCGCTGTACTGAAAACTTTAAGCAAATATTTTCCGAAACTATACTATATAGTCTGGAGGACTCATTACTCAAATAAATTTTGAAAACTAAAATTGAAATTTCAACTGTCCATTATTTCTTTCTTTCTGTTTTTATTAAGTAAATTAAACAATAAGTTATTATTGACTAGCTCCATTATCTTTAAAAAGCAAAAAATTCAGAAAAAAAGAATGAGTAAAATTAATTAGTATTTCAAATAAGAAAACAACAGTTTTTTAAAACAGAATTTGTTTAAAGAGAAATCAATACAGATATCGTATTCTTTTTTATTGCACTCAACTAAATTAAAGATTTACTGATAGGTTCATTCAAAGCAATGGAGGGATTACAAACATCAACAGAAAATGTATAATGCCCGTGAATATTACATTTTGCATAATTATTCTACTTTAAAGAGTATACAAATTTATAAGTTTATAAGAATTATAAGGTGGAAGAGGTAATTTAAACTCAAAATGAAAATTTTTAGACCTCTTTCAGTTCTCTTTTTATGAAGAGCATAAAATGAATTCCATATTCTTATAAAGGCTTAGGTTAAGTTAGCCAGCTTGCTGGTCTAAGACAAGACACTCGGTGGCCCTAAGGGCTATTGTGATATCTACATTTGGTTTCCATCCCCTAACTAAGTTGCTTAAACCAGTTAAATCTTTTTAAGATGGTAACTAGTCCCTCTAGTGAGACATTTTGAAAATTTCTCAGGTCTTCAAAGAAATAAACGCCCTGATATTTGGCATGGCTTCTTTGAAGTGCAGGGCATTCACAAAGAAGGCGTTGTACCGACTCAATTTCTTCTTCATCTCATCATCTCTCGCTGAAGTCATTGTGAAGTACACCCATTCGATTGGCTAGGGTGCTAATTTCGCAGTGACCCCTTATGACACCTGTGAGCATGCTGGTAGTTGATCCGTTGAATCCCAGTAGAACTTTGACGTTTTAAAATTCAGTTTTTGCAAGAGTGGAGACCTGGCAGTTAGTAGTCAGCTACCGCTTTCTATTGGTTTTCGCGATTACGCTCAAGTTCATCGCATTGTACAGTTCGTTTAGAGGAATGCTAATGTTCTGTACAGAGCCTTTCCTTCCACACTCATCCGCTCTTTCACTTCTCTCCACTCCAGAGTGGCCGGGGACCCGACAAAGTGTCGGTTTGTGTTGTTGGATAATGAGACCGACGCCCTCATTTTTAACACATCTTGAATTGATGGTAAGGTTTGGTGGAGGTAAGTCCATCAGTCATCTCGTTTTTGCGGTTTTGTCTATAGCGTAGATCTCAGCTTGGTAGAGCGTCAAGTCTGAAGAAGCCATTTAAGTATAATTGTTCCGAGTACACTCCAGATTCAGCGCCATTCATTATCCCTCTGTGAGCCGTCAGTATAAATATGGTGATCATGTTCAACTGATATGGCTGGTCTGCTAATCCTTCCTGTCAGTTATTCGTATTTTATAGTCTGTTCAGGTCTATCTTGGGAACCAGATAATATGTTTTTGATGCGTCCTGCAAGTGTTTCACAGATAGTAAAACTGACGCATGACCGTGAGTGTTTTCTCTTAGCATGCCTGCTGCTTTTTTCGTGTATGGTTCTCTGAAATCGGAGATGTAATTGAGATGGTCATCGAATGTAAAAGCTGAATCAAAAGTTATACCAAATACATTCTGCTGGGAAGTACAAAAGAATTTTTGTATATGAACAATTTTTTTTGTATACAATTTTCGGACGATTTCAATTTTTTTAAATTTAATTTTTGGTTTGCAAAAATAAATATATCGAAAAATTGCACTATGCATAAATAGCTTACAATCTTATATTTACAATCAAATAAAATTTGTTTGTTTACCGTAAATAAAAATTGCAAGTGGAAGAAGCGCCTCGTCCCTTTGAAAGAATGTTTTATTTAATTTTTCAATTTCAAATTAAAACTTATTAGGTCATTAACTGGCCAATTTACATTTCATAGCACAAACTACTCTCCACTGTATTAACGACCTACAATGCCGCTTCTTTTGCTGTCCCTCTGCTCATTAGAAATATTTGAGGTCAGATCTGCTTTCACTTGTCAGCGTTAACGCTCTCTGTGGGTGATATGTGGCATATATGAATTTATGGCCCCATTTCCCATCGCAGTCTTTTGCATTAAGTGCTTATGCTTTTTGTCTGCATGCATGTCTACATATGGTATGTATGTAAGTATTAAATGTCTTCTTTTTACACACTTCCTTTATGGCTTTATTGCCTCAATTTGCAGCTTATCAACCATGTCTTGCACATTTCTGTGAGTCTATGTTTTTTGTCGTGCTTTTACTTACTTTTACATCGTCTCATTATGCGTACAGACTTCCCAGCTTGACTTGCTTGTTAAACTAAATTTGAATTTTTTGTTCACTTCTTTTTTGCTAGCTTCCCGTTTTGCTTAGATGATTGGCCATTTGGGACCCTTGATTTAGCTTTCAATTTATTTTACTTTGTTTGTGTGTTAACCTCTTTCTGGTTATTTCAGAAAGCCAAGGGAGTGGGATTGTGCCACAAAATTGGGTCGCACATAACGCAGTACTAGACCATAACATAAACCAAAATTATAGCAATATTCTGTGAACCGAGTATGGGTAAAGTTAGCCCAGGAATGACATCTGTCCTTAGATTTCACTTCTGAATATAGGATTTAAAATGTATCCCTTTTTAGGATGGAACCGCATATGAAACCGCAAAATGAATACATTTAAGGGATAAAATATTTTGAAGAATTTTAAATGGAAAATTGCGAGAATGATTTCTCTAGAATATAGTTAATAACTAGAGAAATAACGAATTTTGTTCCGAGGCCTTTGGTTAGTAACTGTGCTGCAAATCAGCCTTACATCGATAGGCGGTGCACTCAGCAAGGTGAAAATGCCGGTAAGCTATGGCTTTTATTAATTTCTTTACTTATTTCAAATGGTCAAAAGTGCTTATTGACTAAAGCGATAAAGATATATAGAGTATAGAGTAGTCCCAAGGTGTAGGGATCTGTGAAATTAGAACTATTTCGACGAAAGACAGAGATGCTGTTAAAACTGGATGTAGCAGAGGAGGCAGAGTCTTGATTGCAGTTCGCTGTAATCGTCACGCATCACTCATTAAATTACATGAGACTGATACTGTATTAGAACAGCTATGCGTGCGAATACGTGGTGCGCATAGTTTTCTTTATATTTGTGTGTCTTATATTCCACCCTTAAGTAATGAGCACTTGTATAAGTCGCATGTGAACAACATGTTAGCCCTTCAAGATGTTATTGGGAATTACCTATTATGTGTCTTAGGGGATTTTAACTTAAGCAATATAAATTGGGTATATTTAGAAACGTATATCTAACGCCTTCAAACGTCAATAGTCCTACTGAGTCTTTTTTTATTGATAATTTACTGGGCATGGGTCTAACTCAGAATAATGGGTTATCTAATAGTATGAGTCGTTTACTAGATTTGATTTTTATAAGCGACAACATTAGTTCTGTTCTATCGCAGCCTTTTTCTTCTATATCGCCGATCAACGTTCACCATATTCCTTTAAAGCTAGACTCGGAATTTTTTGGATTTTTTTGAATCCAGGGCCGATAGTGCTCATCCTTCCTTTAACTTTGCCAATTGTGATTTCCAAACTCTTGATAATGCCTTACGTGAAATTGATTGGGAAGTATCTCTAGGCAATATTGAATGCTTTGAGATATTTAAAACTTTAGTCCTTGATATATGTTCTCAACATGTTCCAATTTTTAAGCGTGTAAATTATAAGATTCTTTAGTGCACGAAAGAACTTAAACATCATAAAAATTTGAAAAATAAGTTTTTTAAGAAGTTCAAGTTAAACCCGCTATTATGATTTTTTTATCCTCCACAGGAATAAGTTTCGTACTTTAAATAAGTCTTTGTATAAGGAATTCAGTCACAAATTTGAGCTTAATATAAAAAGTAATCCGAAGAATTTTTGACGATATATTAAATCGATTAAATAGGCCTCTTATATTCCTAATTCTATTTTTTATAGGGACGTAACTGCCTGCTCTGTCAGCGATGCAGCGAATTTATTTGCTGATTTCTTTTCATCTAACTTCGTGTCTGATGAAGATATTCAGGAAGAACATTTGGCAGCCATTCGCCATAATTTCTTGGGGAAAGTGTCTTCTGCAGTTGTCTTTGGTTCGCATGTTCTATCAGATGATGATGTCATTGAGGGATTGTTAAAGATGTAAAACTCGGCTCATTCGGATGTAGACGGGCTTTCTGTAACTTTGTTTAAAAATTGTCGCTCTTTGGTTCAACCTCTTAAACTAATTTTTAACAAATCCTTGGCCGAAGGAATATTTATCGATGATTGGAAGCGGACTTCAGTCACTCCTATTTTCAAAAGCGGTAATAAAAGCGATATTGTAAATTACAGACCAATTTCCAAATTATCTGCTGTATCTAAACTCTTTGAATGTGTTGTTATAGACAAGTTAAATTTTAGTGTTAAACGTCTAATTAGTCCACGTGAGCATGGTTTTGTAGCTGCAAGATCTACCTTATCTAACTTATCCGTTTTTTCTGATGATTGCCATGCAGGCTTCCCGAAACCATCATACGAATCACGCTCCCGTTTGATTAGTCTCTATCCATTAAGTGACAGAGGTACGTTTCAGGCAGTTTCTTTTATTTTCGATCTCGTTAATGGACTAATTGACTGCCCCTTTCTTCTAGAAAGAATACATTTTAATGTTCCTTGCAGGAACTTTCGCCGTGTCAAAATTTTTCATGTTGGAGTTAGGAGGACATTATATAGTGTCAAAGCGCCTCTTGTTAGAACGCATGTATTTAATACCCAATTAAAAAATGTCTTCCTTTGTAAGAATTCTAAACAATTACCTAGTAAATTTTGTTAATTTAGTTTCCTAAGCTTTAATTTTGTTAATTACTTCTATATAAATACTCTTGGTTCTATGAAGTCTGTAAGACACTTTGTATTTCTTGACTTACTAAAATGAATAATCCTCCTCTGTAAGTTATAAAAAAGTTTATCTTTTCTTTTTCTTCTTCTTTTACTCATTACAATCTTATTTAAGTGACAGACACTTCTATGTAAGGCACGGGGATGCCTCATCTGAAATTTATAACATTAATGCCGGTGTACCCCAAGGTAGTGTCTTAGGTCCTGTCCTTTATACTATATTTACTGCTGATATGCCCAATTCAGAAAAAGTAGAAGTAGCAACTTTTGCTGATGATACAGCATTTATCGCTTATAACGAGTCCCCTGTAGAAGCTTCATATCTTTTGCAAAATCAACTCCAAATTTTGGAGTCTTGGCTTAACAAATGGAAAATAAAAGTTAATTCGGAAAAATCTACACATGTCACTTTTACATTAAGAAGAGAGCAATGCTCTCCTGTATTTTTAAATAATAAACAAATTCCCACTAGTGACAAAGTCAAATATTTAGGGATGCATCTTGATCGACGCCTCACGTGGAAAAGTCACATTCAGGCTAAGCAACAACAACTAAAAATTAAAACAACACGTATGCACTGGCTGCTTGGCCGTAACTCTCAACTTAGTCTAGAAAACAAAATATGGATCTACAAAGCTATTCTGAAGCCCATTTGGACCTACGGAATACAGCTATGGGGAACTGCTAGCAACTCCAATGTGGAGATCTTGCAACGTTACCAATCAAAAACATTACGAAGCCTTGTTAATGCCCCTTGGTTTATTACCAATGAATCTATTCATAACGACTTAGGTGTTCCTTTTATAAAGAATGAAATACGAAAATACACTACTAGATATCTGAAACGATTATCTAATCACATAAATCCAGCTGCTATTTGTTTATTAGACACAACCAATGAAACTATACGGTTAAAACGCAATCATATCTTAGACTTGCCATTCCTCTAGTATGAATCTACTCAACCTATAAACTTTAAGGTAAAATTAAGTAACTTAATCTTAAGTGATAATATTAACAAACAATGAATTTAAGCAATCTTGAAGTACTAATGAATTTTAATAATTTAAGAACGAACTGTATGGTACAAGTTAACAAGCTGTTGTAATTTCTATGTAGATTTGCACAAAAGCAAAACTACCGCTGCCATTATCTTATAAGAACTTATTTGCTGAATGTCTTATAGTAGATAGATTGCAAATAAAGTAAGTTATAAAAAATAATTACAATTGAAGCTAGTTAATTATAAGTTTAATTTTACTTTGATTAATTAATTTAGCATTAATCTGTTTTCATAGTCTGTACGAAAAATTGTATTTTTTAGACTACTAATTGAATTAAATAAATAAATAAATAAATAAATAAATAAATCCCAACGCAGCCCATGATTTAGATATGGTAAAATTGACCTGGTTACTGATTAAAAACAAGCACAGAAGATTACTCCAAAGTCTTTTGTGTCGTCAACACCAGAGATACCTAACGTTGTCCGTACTACGTAATGTAATAACTAGAGATCGGATTTTTATGCAAATTGAATTTGCAAAATATATGCAAAAGAGGAAATATGCAAAATTATGGAAATATGCAAAACATAATAGGATCCTATTAATTCAATTTTTCTTATGATGAGTTTCTACCTAGGTGCGAACTTCATTTGATGTTAAACAAAATATGCACTTGCATAAGAATCCGATGTCTAGTAATAACACTTATTGGTGCAATCTATTGACCTCTAGTCGAACTCTAGAAACATCTTCAGAACTCTTAATCGAAAAGACAACTTTTAAGTCGTTCGAGTAAAGCAAGAATCTAAAAAGCAAAAAAAAGCTGCCTGTATCATTACTAAAAAGAATACAGATCCTAAGATACTTCCGTCAGATGGTATAAACTCCTTTGATTAACACCACGCAACACCTGTTTGGAACCCATATAAAAACATATCAATGAGGTATTCACTAAAGACCGGTAGGTTGGTAAGCCTAGACCGTCCCGCGTCAAAGTTATGCTGGTGAGGGGAGATTCAACTCCCATACATACGAAGTACATTTTCTCCTTCCCTATACGCTTGAATAGTTTAGAAATTGTAGACTGCTTGGATATTTTTCTGTAATTACTATATATAAAATATAAATATATTTCAATATAGAATTATTCAACTATGAGTATTAAATAATTACCATATGCACACATGTAAAAATAAATTGAAATTTATGTGATTGAGACACTTTTTGATTTTTCATGGATAAAAATACTGAATTTAAAAAAAATTATTCCTTGTTTATTACATGGTTTCTATAAAATGTTTGGTTAAGCTCCTTCTTCGGCTGGAATTGGCCGAACTTCGTAACGATTCGAACTTACAAATTTATATTCGGTCGGTCTTTTAATGACCCATTGCCTCTCCCAAATCTGAGTTTTTTTGTAATAGGACTATGAATAAGTTCGTGCGGTTTTACAACAGATGGCGTAACTTGATTATTATTCCATCGATCCACATTTCCAAACATTCATTGGAGAGCTACTGTCGTAAGGCACAAACGTCAGTATAAGTTTTTTATTTGAAGCGTAAACAACAATATTTTTACCACACTTGAAAATGTCGAATTTCGTGCCAAATAATGTGTTTTTGCGGGGAATTCTTCTTCATTATTTTAATATGAAGAAAAAAGCAGCCGAAAGTCATCGTATCTTGGTGGAAGTTTATGGTGAGCATGCTCTAGCTGAGCGAACGTGCCAGAAGTGGTTTGCACGCTTTAAAAGTGGTGATTTTGGCTTGGAAGACGAAGAACGCGAGGGTGCGCCGCCAAAGTTCATGGATACCGAATTGGAGGAATTGCTCGATCAAGATCCGGCTCAAACGCAAGAAGAGGTTGCAAAAACTTTGGGAGTTGATCAATCAACCATTTCCAAACGTTTAAAAGCCATGGGAATGATCCGAAAGGTAGGCCATTGGGTGCCGTATGAATTGAAGCCAAGAGACGTTGAACGCCGTTTTATGGCATGCGAACAACTGCTTCAACGGCACAAAAGAAAGGGTTTTTTGCATCGAATTGTGACTGGCGATGAAAATTGGGTCCATTACGACAATCCAAAACGTCGGGCAACGTATGGATACCCTGGCCATGTTTCAACATCGACGTCGGCGCAGAATATTCATGGCCTGAAGGTTATGCTGTGTATCTGGTGGGACCAGCTGGGTGTTGTGTATTATGAGCTACTGAAACCGAATGAAACGATTACGGGGGATGTCTACCGACGACAATTGATGCGTTTGAGCCGAGCACTGCGAGAAAAACGGCCGCAATACGCCGATAGACACGACAAAGTTATTTTGCAACATGACAATGCTCGGCCACATGTTGCACAAGTGGTCAAAACATACTTAGAAACGCTCAAATGGGATGTCCTACCCCACCCGCCGTATAGTCCAGACCTTGCGCCATCCGATTACTATCTCTTCCGATCGATGCAACATGGCCTGGCTGACCAGCACTTCCGTAATTACGATGAAGTCAAAAAATGGATCGATTCGTGGATTGCGGCAAAACCGACCGAATTTTTCACAAAGGGAATCCGTGAATTGCCAGAAAGATGGGAAAAAGTAGTAGTAAGCGATGGACAATACTTTGAATATTAAATTTGTAACCATTTTACGTCAATAAAGTTTCAAATTTCGAAAAAAACCGCACGAACTTATTCATAGTCCATTAACTTTCAGGGCAAATAAAAAAAAATTCTAAACTGAATGTATAACGGTTTAATACATGAATATATAGAAAAAAAAAATGATTAGAAGAAACGACTTCGTATAACCGGAGTTGGCACAATTGCATATTTAAGGCATATTAAAGTCACTCGCATATTGACCGGTCACCCCCGTGAATCTATATCCGCCAAATACGTATTTAGTCTTGACATTTAGTCATGTAATGAGTCATCGTACTTATTAACAATTGTCCTATTTGTGGGTAGCAAAATTCACACGTCTTCCTGGAGAAACCGATGCATCCCCAACGAGTGACTGTTTGATGTGCATTTTGGTCGCATGGCATTGTGATTACCGCGTTACGTTTACCGATTTTTTGTATTCCCAATTTGATGTCTCTGCTTACAATTGGTTTTAACTGGTTTGTGGGGCGCCATTAGGGATAAAAGATACCCCAACCTTCCAGAGATGATCCCATAATTGCAACAAGAAATTAAAGTTTGTGTTGGTGTGATTAGTGAAAAACTTGTACGCGTCTTTTATTTATAGCCGAATTAAAATACATTCAAAAAGCTATAATAGATGGACCACCCAACTTGACCTGACAAGTAACTACCCGTGTCTGAAAGTGCAGTTCAGTAAATTTTTATTATAGACCATAACACGCCAAGAGAACGGGCTGAAATTTTTAAAATTTCCTTTTCGAAATAAATCCTCGGCAATTGTAATATCGAGATAATAATTAACGAGACTCATTTTACGCTTTGTAGCAAAAGGTTCATGTTCGCTCTATATCCACATTTGGTCTATAAGGAACTTTTATACATAACGAAGACCAGAAGAATTTTGAGCGAATGCAAAAGTTTCTCAAAGATGTATTCTGGACTTCTGGGCTTATGTTCGGAGAGAGTCATGGTTCGCACTTCTTAGAAGATTTCTAAAAGACGACATATATAAAAGTGAGTAAACCATTTCTGTAAGTATAATTTTGCCGAAAAAAATATTTGGATATGGTACAAAATAAAATCTGTCTAACGGATGGAAAATGCCCAATTTTACCGAAAATAAGCAAATAACAAAACTATTTAAAGCATTTAATTTTGATGTATTTTAATTTTATTTAATTTTTTTTTGAAAAAACGCAGTTTTCCAGCAGATTTTAAATGTTTCAATGTCCCGAAAAAAACTAAAGTAAGAAAATCGTATTATATTTTCAATTAATCATTCTCTTATTGAGAAAACTTTGGGTAGTACAAAAAATCACACTATAAATATTTATAAGCCTAAATTTCACATCTCACTAATTTTCTTGTAATCCTGCATTATTTTCTTTGCAAATCGATTTGTCTCCATTGAATTGCTTTATGATTACTTTCGAAATTGAGTATTCTCGGGCTACTTCTGTTTGTAATGCCTAATTGACTTATATATAAAATAAATAAGCTTTTTAGATGCATAGCAGAAGAATAAGCTCAACAATCGTAAATCAAATCGATTAATTATAATCACATGCATCATCAGGCCTATTAGGCGCCTCAATCAATTAACCGGCATCATGATAAATATACAAACATTCAGGATACAGTGTACAGTAGCGGACATGAGAATCCAGACACTAAACAAATTCAGTTTTTCTTTGAATACTTTTTCACACAAACATAATATCTTCTGTTTTCTTAATTTTTTTAGTTAGTATGTGAAATAGCTTTTTTAATAGTTTGAGCTGAAACGCATGCTAGCATTTTTAATACACCGTTTTAGATACTTGCAAACTTCAAACCAATGGCCTTGTCATCCCAAATCCAACATTTTTCTCATTTTCAAAAAACACGCACCAGAGTTCAAGCGACTTAGTAGAGACCATGATCGTCTCATATGGATCAGTCATTTCACTTTTCATATGAAGAAATCGTCTGGCAGATAAGTGCTACATTTGTTTGTAATTGGCAACAAATTCAATAGTCTGACAGTTTTAAATTAGTGCTTGATGATAGGCCATCGCAATTCGAATGAGTTTTGAACTATTTCGTAACTGTACGAGTATAATGGAAATACATCGCTGTACAAAAAGATATGAGAAAATGATATACTACTGTGGGCAAAAAGTAAGGTGAATTTGGTTGTAAAATGAAAAATCTTTATTTATTCTTGTAAATCAATTTCATCCCCTTCAAAATAATCCCCTCTCGATGAAATACACTTATGCCAACGATTTTTCCAATCCCCGAAACATGCCAAATAGTCCATTTCCGGTATAGCCATCAGCACCTTCTTCGATTCAGCTTTTGTCTCCCCAATCGACTCGAAACGCGTTCCCCGGAGTGGTCTCTTGAGTTTTGGGAATAGCCAGAAGTCACATGGAGCCAAATAAGGCGAATACGGTGGTTGCGGAACGATATGCGTGGAACTTTTGGCGAAATGGTCATGAAGAACGAGTGCAGTGTGAGACGGTGCATTATCGTGATGCAAAAACCAAGAGTTGTTGGCCCATAATTCTGGTCTTTTTAGACGAATTGCTTCACGCAAACGACGCATAACGCGCAAATAATATTCCTTATTAACAGTTTGGCCAGGTGGAAGGAATTCATAGTGCACCACACCACGAAAATCGAAAAAAGCTGTCATCATGACCTTTATTTTTGAACGACTTTGACGTGCTCTTTTCGGTCTGGTCTCGCCTTTAGCACGATATTCGCTTGATTGGTCGGTTGTTTCAGGGTCGTAAGCATAAATCCAAGTCTCATCTCCCGTAATGATGCATTTGAGCTTGTCCTGATAGTCTGAAAGCATTGTTTCACACACATCAACGCGACGACTTTTTTCTAAGAAATTGAGAGTTTTCGGTACCAAACGAGATTTGACTTGTCGTAGGCCCAAATGGTCTTTGTCTTTCAAAATGGTTTTCACAGATCCTTCTGATATTCCGATCATATCAGTAAGGTCTTTAACAGTCAACCGACGATTTTTGAGCACTAACTCCTTCATTTTATTGACGTGTTGGTCATCTGTTGACGTCGATGGTCGTCCGGAGCGCTCCAAGTCATCAACACGTTCTCGACCCTTTTTGAAGTCTTTGTACCACTCACGAGGATAAACATTTCTCTGCGACATGGTCGAATAAGCAAATGCCTTCTGCAACATGCTAAACGTTTCCGCAGCCGAAATTTCATTCCGTAAACAAAATTTGATGGCACTTCTCTGCTCAATCAAATCAGACATTGTAAAAATCGAAAAATGCACTCTTGGTCGTTTGGTAAACACAAGCGTAAATATATTACTGATAATGACATTCACATGAAAGTTGGTCTAGATGTTATTAACAGTGCTGCCAACTCATGAAAATTACTAGGGCGAAATTTTAATCCCGCGAAGTTTGACAAATAAATTCACCTTACTTTTTGCCTACTTACTCATGGAGAAACGAAGCCCGGGGAATTATCATCATTACTTAAATGATCATCCGCACATTATGCAGAAATGTTGTATCTAATATATTAGATGTCGATTTGAAGCAAAAACGACCGCATTTGGCAAAGAAGTTATGTTCCATAACGACAACGTACAGGTTCATAGGTGTACGTCCGCAGGAGTAACTTCAAAATTACTTTAATTAGGTTAAAACTGGCTCGCACATTCCGCTTATTATCCAGATTTAGCCCCCTAAGACTGTTTACTGCTTTTAAATATAAATAAATAGCTCTATGATGAAACAAATATCTGGATATTTTGAAGGCCCCGATTATTTGGATAGTGTAAAAAATAACTAAAATATTTGTTAAGTGTATTAAGCTGGAAGTAGATCCCAAGACCCAAGTCTGAAAACATTTTGCTCACATGTGTGATTGCCGCTTTTTAATGCCAGATACCACTCGTTGTTATTAAAACACAAAAAAAGAGCGAATGTAAATGAGCGAATTCAGGCTTTCGATTGATCAGGTTGAACTAAAAAAGAATTGAAGTTATCACTGGTTTCTTATGAAGTTATATTGAAAAATTAAGAGTTTTCCCTTCTAGACACTCCCTTCCTTAAGTATGACTAAAAAACTTATATCACATATTGGTGGGCCCTTTTGATATTCTAACAAAAAAAAAAAATACCAGTCTAACGGTTAGACTTGATAGAAGTGAAACCTTCCGTAAAACAAACTGAGAGAGAATAAGACGAAAGCAGCATTAGGAGCGGGATAATTATAGGTTCATTATAATATTGCTATAAAGTTCATATTTTATTTTCTTCATTTTATCATTATTCATCCTCAATGTTTTCAATTTCAACAAATGATACGAGTGGCTTATGATAGATAAAATATGATACAAATGCTTTGGTTTCGATGTTGTCAAAAAAAATACCCAAACGGACCGAAGAAACAGACTTACAAATTTCTTCCATTTTCGTCTACTTGTATTCATATAAAAATGTATGTCTCTTCCCACCAAAGCTAAATGTATTAGTATATTTCTGCTTGTATTTATTCAAGGCCGAAATCCCGGCCGTACTGCAATACCGGGCCAACCCGTGGCAGAGGTGGAGCAAGCCCCTAAAACACTCCGCCCATTTCCAAAAATTAGTTTAACATTTGTTGTCCTCCGATGGAGGATCTATCAGATGTTAAGCTGATAAACACACTACCTAGTCAATACATTTTAAATAATAAACCTAATAAACCTTTTGAGAATTACACGCTCACAAAAAAAAAATTAATGTACGAAATATTTATACCGATTCACTTAAACTGACTTTCAGTATCTAAACCAAAAATAGAAAAGCCAAAAAACTGTTTTCAATAAATAATCCAGAAATGTCCTACAATGCAAATTTCAAAAAAAAAAAAATTTTATTTCTTGTGATTCGAACCAAGAATTTTGGATCGGAAGTTCACATTGCTAGCCGCTCGGCTATCGCGCCGTACTGTCGGTGCTGGCCTAAAAGTTATTTAGTTCGTCGCTACGTTTATATGATGTAATTCGTTTCACTTTTTCCCAAATCACTCCCAACGATTCTAAAGAAGTTTTCACTTCAAAAATTAATATACGAAATATTTATACCGATTCACTTAAACTGACTTTCAGTATCTAAACCAAAAAACTGTTTTCAATAAATAATCAGAAATGTCCTACAATGCAAATTCCAAAAAAAAAAAATTCCATTTTCGTCTACATGTATTCATATAAAAATTTATGGCTCTTCCCACCAAAGCTAAATGTATTAGTATATTTTTTCTTGTATTTATTCAAAGCCGAAATCCCGGCGGTACTGCAATACCGGGTCAACCCGTGGCAGAGAAGGAGCAAGCCCCTAAAACACTCCGCCCATTTCCAAAAATTAGTTTAACATTTGTTGTCCTCCGATGGAGGATCTATCAGATGTTAACCTGATAACCACACTACCTAGTCAATACATTTTAAATAATAAACCTAATAAAACTCTTGAGAATTACACGCTCACAAAAATTATTTATATCAACATATAATATAACGCTTCGTAACTAAATAACTTTTAGGCCAGCGACAACAGCATGGCGCGGTAGCCGAGCGACTAGCAATGTGAGCTTCCGATCCAAAATCCTTGGTTCGAATCACAAGAAAAAATAAAAGTTATTTTTATTTAGTTCGTCGCTACTTTTATATCAACATATAATATAACGCTTCGTAGCCAAGTTGGTCGCTTTTTTCGTTTCACTTTTCCTCAAATCACTCCCAACGATTCTAAAGAAGTTTTCACTTCAAAAAGTATTCACATATTTATCTTTGATAATATACTTTGTGTCCTCTGAAATTTTATTAATTAAATTGTACAGGAATTCTTCTTCTGTTACGTTATAATAAAATTCTTGGAGTATCCGTTCCGATACCAATACGAGTAAAGACTTACTATAGGTGTTCTTTAAAATTGGTCAAAGGTTTCTTATAAGGTTAAGGTTGGGACTATTATTAGACTAATCTATTCTCTAAATCCTTATCTGTGGACAAATAAATGAAAATTCTTCCTGTATAAAAATTTTAGGATTATATTAGGCCCTTAGATTCGACAAGCGTTGGCAAGTGGCGAATAAATGAAGCAACTGGTATGAAAACATTTGTTGGTAGCGCTGGGAAGGAGCTGCCAAAAATTACATTTGTCTAGAAGCACTTGATGAGTATTAGTAAGACCGTGTTCAACCATTTGCTGCATAAATTCGTTACTTGAGGTGCTTGTACTCTATCAACACCCCTTGTATTCTCGTTCTTCTGAATGGTGTTGTTGACTGTAAGCCAAAAACTAAACAATTCCAAGCAATGGACTTGCCGTGTGTCAACACCGGAAGGGAATTCGCAAAGTTGAAGCAACTAAAGTTGGAGGAGTCTTTAAGCTAATTACTCCAACATAAGAAATCCCCACCACCTTATCTAACGGTACATTACAGACACTCTTAACCCGAAAAAGTCTACGGTTACCAGATGGTAATGCAAAATATGCTGTTGTATTTACACAAAGAAATTCAATGCGACATAAAAATATAACTGTAGGTAAAAATATAGCAGTATATGGTAAGTAATGCTATGGGAGTAACCCGGAAAAATCCTATTCCACTAAGCTCTATACTTGTGCATGTAAAAATCTACAGGTCAATGGAAAGAGGTTACTCGGAAAATGAGAAGCACTGGCGTTTGTTTGGTAAAATGGAAAGCTAATAATGATGTCTGTATGTTATCTACAAACTTCGGTGAAAATCCGAAATCAATGACACAGCGTTATTCCGACGCAAGTAGAGCCAAAATAAATGTACTCCATCCTTGCGCGATCACGGAATATAATAAATATGCAGGGTAGACCGATTCAACCAAATTTGTCCCAATAACGCATCGTATATAGAGAAAAAAATATAGTGGTCTGTATTTTTTCCTGGTTGATAGATGTTTGTGTTCAAAATGTTTGGCAGCTTTATTGATAAGTGCAAACGACAAAGACTCAACTAGTGTTGTCGTTGGCGACAATTAGCGGCATACCACTGCAAACATTACTGTATAAAAACTAAATCATCTGATTCGATACCCTCCCACAGATATGAACAAGAGCCAGGTTGAATTCAATATAGTCTCCGTTATGATCAGACCGGACATTTTGTAGTACCATCTAATCGTATTGTGCGGATGAACGATGCAAAGGTGCAACGGGCTAACAGCATAAATATATATAATGCCAATTATGATACCAAATTCTGATTTATTTCAGTTCAACGAATATTTCCCCTTTTTTATTTTGATAAATTCCTACTTTGCTTAGTTATGATTTCAATAAATATATTTATTTTAAAACACCTTTCTTTAGGGAATTTAAGAAAAAAAAGCATGTGCAAATATTATTTTTTCTTTCGTAAGAAACTTGAATTCTAAGCGACCGACGGTTACCATATGGAAACGCTAGTTTCAGGAGGTTAAATATACAAGTATACATCTTTTCAATAAAATATAAGACAAAACAAGTTTTGGGAAATATCGTATCTGCTTACGTACAGCATACGAGGGGAGTTCAATAAGTACCCGAGTTAGAAATGAAGACACCATTTTTTTGAATTTTTTGTTTTTTATTTTTCAACATAGTCGCCTTTTAGAAAGATACACTTCTCCCAACGCTCCGGTAATTTTTTTAACCTCTCAAGAAAATAGTATTTGTCGAACTCTCCAAAATACGCCTCTGTCTCGGCAATGACTTCCTCGTTTGAACTATGTACATTTTTTCCACGACCCATTTCTTTATGTTAAGGGATGCGGCAGCAGTTCATAACGCAACTCATGCAGTTTGGCAGCGAAAACTTCGGATGAATGTGCTGCTGCATTATCGTGGGGAAACAGCATTTTCTTATCCGCCAAAAACGGGCATGTCTCCTGCCATTTTTTGTGAAAGCGGTCCAATATTTCACTGTCGTATTGTCCAGTGATCGTTCTTCCTTTTTCTAAAAAATCCCTCAGTATGATGCCGTTCGCATCCCAAAAAATCGTCGACATGGCCTTTCCGGCCGATAGGAATGTCTTCGCCTTTTTTGGAGCAGATTCAACGCGAGAAATTTATTGTTTTGATTGTTGCTCAGTTTTTGGTGTGTAATGCTGAATTTTGGTTTTATTTACGGTGACAACTCGACGCAAAAATTTCTTCGGATCTCGCTTAAATTGCTGCAAACACTACTTGGAACAGTTAACAGCCGCATCCCATTTTTGTGGCTTGTGAGCAACATCATCGCCAATTTATCACGTAAAATATTAATTATCATTCCTGTCGACACACCTATGACCTCTGTTACTTCGCGCACTTTCGTTCGTCGATCAGCGAGAATCATGACGTTGACTTTATGAATAATTTCCAAATCCAAACTAACAAATAGCTGTCAAATCCACACCAGCCAATCAATTAGTCTGACATTTACTTTGCCGTCATTTAATAGATGCCATCACACGATGCTAATACCAACTTCTCTTAGGATCGCCCTCTGATCACAAACACGGTTACCTATTGAACCGCCCTCGTACAATAGAAAACGAAATGGCGAAATGAGGACTTTTTTGAGAGAATCACTTTTCTACTACCACATGTGGGTAAATTTTGGTACTATCTGGTTCAATTGAGATGAACATGGAAAAAAATTCTCATAAAAACATTCATTTGGCTTGCAGAAACTATAGGGTGGGCCATGTAAAATTTGCTTTTTGAATCGGCTATAAAAAGAAAAACTAATCAATATTTTTTTAAACTTTTTTTTATTTTGAAGATTGAACATTGTTATTTATGAATGAAAAATAATATCGTTAAAATGACTGCCACTACTGGCTTTACAGTAGGCCATTCGATCAACCTAATTTTTAAGCACATTTTCGACAGTTTGGGCTCCAATTTCATGAATGGCAACTTCGATTTCGTGTTTTAAAACATCAATCGTCTCTGGATGGTTCGCATAGCATTTGTCCTTAACGGCTCGCCACAAAAAATAGTCCAACGGGCTTGAATCGCAGCTCCGAGGCGGACAATTGATATCGGGATTCAAAATCGGTAGCCAAAAGTTCTAGAGTTACTTTGGCAGTGTGACAAGTTGCACCGTCCTGTTGAAACCAAATGTCGTCCATGTCATCCTGTTCAATTTTTGGAAACAAAAACTCGTTGAGCATGTCACGATAACGCTCGCCATTTACTGTAACCGCGGAAGAAGAAGAAGACTCGCCACTTTGGAAATAGGTTTTCAATATTTCCCAATTTTGTTCAAGCGTATAGCGTCCCATTTCGAAATGTCAAACCATTAAGTAAATTATGAACACATTTGACATGTCATTTGTGTTAAAATTCTTAAAAAAATAGGTGGTTCAAAAAGCAAACGCTATATGGCCCACCCGTTACTTTCTATTTTGCAAACTCATGCGTTTCACACGGTAATCTTGAAAAAGTTATCAAATCAGATGATCCAAATGCATCGATCTGAACCCAGCTAGTCTTTTCGAAACCATCTGAGCGGGTAGCGCGTTTCCTATATCGAGTGCTCTCAAAATTATTTAAAAAAAATATACCCTTTGCTAATTTCTTGGCTAGTACATTTATTTTTCCTTCACGAGACTGAAATTTGCGTTTTTTACTCCCGATTATTTTCTCAAAGTTCGGCACCATTTAATTTTCTTCAAAATTCCGTAAGTACATTTCATAGAGCGCAACCACTTTATGAATTTAGTAGGCATGCATTGTACTAGTATATATTCACAAATATATAAAAAAAAGTAGCCATTTATTTCAGACTCTGGGGATATTTACGGCCGCAACTGTGTATGTGGAAGTGTGTTATGGATTGTTCGCTTTATAAAGCAATGAAAACTGATTCTACATATATATATTTTGTGTGCGCAAGAGCGCTATTAATTATATTTATATATAGTTATTGCCTAATCGTGTATGTAGGTATGTATTTTCTCTGTCCAATGTTATCCTTTCAAAAGTGAATGCTCAGCTATCTCCGGGTGCTATACAGAGGCGGCATACATACTCGTAGACTTAGATGAGTCATCCTTCTAATTAACCTTTGGTCAGATCATATTACATTCATTTAGTTATAGTACATCAAATACATACATACATACATACGGCTGTAGATTGTAATCGCAACTTTTATACGCATGTCATGAAATATAATATCTTCTTAACCAAACAATGCTAATGCCGTGTTATTTTTGACATTAATTAAATTGCCTGAATAAATTAGATGAGGTAACACACAAGATAACACAAAGTGTGTTTTTCTGTTTTTAATAAAAACCCATTACTGCATTCATTCTAAGTCATAATAGCCAATAGCGAAATTACAATCAGGAAATAAAAATTTAACTAAATTTAAATTTGAAAACTTTAATAAAATAGTACAGATAAATAGAAAATTGGAATTATCGCCAAAATTTGAAGCTTCTTGTCACTTACAAATGGTTTTCCACTTATTTCTAAAAATATTGTTCATCGCTAGCAATATTTTTTTCCCATCTTTTTGTCAGCATAAAAACTCCCTGTAACAAAAAGCATCTCGTGCTTTGAATCCAACAAAGTTTTCGCTTTTTAGAACTAGCTATACTCGGCCACAGGCCAAACTTTTGGCTATTAATTAGCCCAAAATTTGTTTGCTTCTAATAAACATGGAAACATGAAAGTTTGGGGTTTGAAATAATCACTTTGAAAACTTTCGCGAATCGTAATTGACTTGAATAGACTCGCTCTTTTCTCTTATGCTTACAATCTGACCAAAAAATTTTCGAACTCCATCCGTGGATTGATGATTTTTTTGAAAATCTGTAAGAGTTCTATGAGATGCATCTACTGCTTTTAAAATAGCTATGATGCACTCTCCTGGCCATGGATATTTTCTTTATAAACTTTCAGCAAATATATTTACGCCACGGTCGCTAAGCCCTTTTCAAAGAGAAATTGAATTTATTGGGCGTTTGGCCGAGCCACCGCGCTTTTTAGCCACTGTTGGGTGGTACTCTCTCCATTGAAGAGAGTACTGGCTAACAGCTTCAGCACGCCTTCTAAGACATCCTCCTGGTACACTTTTGCCCCGGTCTTAACCCCTTTTTCGAAGACATGAGGATATGTAGCGCCTTTACAAGACACTCCTCACCAAACCATTATGGAGGCTGGATGCTGAACCCTTGAACAAAATTTTTTCCGTCTTTAGAATTTTTAGCATAGATTTTGTCATTTTGCTGATTAAAAGCTTCTTCAACAGTGAACATTTTCTCAGTCGACCAGTTGAGCGACGGAAGGCTTTCGTGTGGAGATCATCTCTAATTAGTCTTGACATTGACCTGGTCGATGCATTCATTTCCCTGGACATTAATTTCTTCCTTCTAAGTGGATTTCTGTAAATTCTTTCTCGAACGGCTTTTATGACTGCACTGATTCAAACCACGCGAGAACAACCACTTCTTTTTCTATTTGTTATTTCAGATGTTTTAAAAAAACGATTGATCGTACGGTAAACAATATATATATATATAATTGGCGCGTACACCCTTTTTGGGTGTTTGGCCGAGCTCCTCCTCATATTTGTGGTGTGCGTCTTGATGTTGTTCCACAAATGGAGGGACCTACACTTTCAAGCCGATTCCGAACGGCAGATATTTTTATGAGAAGCCTTTTCATGGCAGAAATACACTCGGAGGTTTGCCATTGCCTGCCGAGGGGCGAAAAGTGTTTTTCTTAGTTTTGGTGTTTCACCGAGATTCGAACCTACGTTCTTTCTGTGAATTCCGAATGGTAGTCACGCACCAACCCATTCGGCTACGGCGGCCGCCCGTACGGTAAATAAACATGTTCGAAATATTAAGCTTGTTCAGCAATTCGTAAAACTCACTTGTACGTTCTCGCAGTATGCATTGCAGAATTTGTCACAGAATTTATGGCAAAATTAAGTATAGCCTCTCTTTTCCAAGCGAGACCTTTTTTATTTAGTAACTCTTGCTAAGTTAATGAGGCTCCATCAAGCGGATGAAATCGCTTTCAGTATTTAATTTAATTTGCCTCGGCCGTACTTTGGATGCGTAAACTGAAGTTGCATCAACGCACTTAAAAACCGGAGCTGTGCTGTGGAAATGCAAAACCCAGAATTATTGTTTCGCAGTAACTAAGACGAGAAATTTCATAACCATTGATTATGGGATTAAACCACACGGAAAAAAATCTGCATGAAGGATGCGAATCCTTACTTGGAGTCCGTACGCAGAGCCCACTTACTTCGGCAGCTTGTACATTGGACTTGGATACAGATCTCACCCTAAATAAAAATTGCCATATTACAGCTGAAACATGGCTCAACAATCTAATGTTCTCATTTTTATTTGGCAGCACAAGCGAGATAAAAAAACTTATGCAATTGTCTCTTTCTTTTTTGCGAAGTTGCCCACTTACGTGTAACAAGTGCAAAAAAGTCCATTTGTACACATCTTGAGTTTTCATTATTCACAGTTTGTGAGCGTTCTTCACAGAATAAAATAACTTCTATAAACTTCTATAACTTCTGAGTTGTATAAGAAAATAACGAAATACAATTACTAAGCCAAATCCATTGCAGACGCCATCATGGCACAATTACATATGTTCAGGGTATTGTAGCAGTTTGAACTCTTACCTATCCAGAATCCATCTTGACATACTTAACATTTATTCGGCGACACAACCACCTATTCACCTGCCATCTTCAACTCTCTCATCTACCACCCCTCTCCCCTTGGACCAATTCTGTCGAAACAGTATGTTTCTTCGACCAAAGATTAAATAAGATTGACGATGACTTCACCGTGCCTGGTAGAGCTTGCCTGACAAAAAATATATATTGATAATGGTGAATGACAACAATGTGAAAATGGGCTCTGAAAAACCAAACGCTGTGTAGTTATTGAATGAAATTTGCGAGTAAGATGGTCTAATAATCGAGAGCTCAGTGTACCCTCACAAGTCTTGCTACAGAGCAATTTGGATCTTCATAAATTAAAATATTACTTGAAACTAAATCGACTATTTCTGCATTATATGGCTCAGAGCTTTGTGGCTAAATTCGCCTAAATATAGCTAGAGTGCAAAAGCCATCTAAAAATAAAAGCAAGAAATCTAATATTGGAGAGCTGTCGAAACAATGTTTAACAGCGAACTTTTAACTTTCATCTACGATTTGTAGTAATTACATTCGGGTAATATGGGCAAAAAGTTAAAACTAGTTCAATGTTACTGGAAAAGTACTCGGCATGAGCTTATCAAGCATAAAACAATGACTGTTAAAGATCTTACTGATATGATCGGAATATCAGAAGGATCTGTGAAAACAATTTTGAAAGACAATTTGGGCCTACGAAAAGTCAAATCTCGTTTGGCACCGAAAACGCTCAATTTCTTGGAAAAAAGTCGTCGCGTTGATGTGTGTGAAACAATGCTTTCAGACTATCAGGACAAGCTCAAATGCATCATTACCGGAGATGAGACTTGGATTCATGCTTACGACCCTGAAACAACCGACCAATCAAGCGAATATTGTGCTAAAGGCAAGGCCAGACCGAAAAGAGCACGTCAAATTCGTTCAAAAATAAAGGTCATGATGACAGTTTTTTTCGATTTTCGTGGTGTGGTGCACTATGAATTCCTTCCACCTGGCCAAACTGTTAGTAAGGAATATTATTTGAGCGTTATGCGTCGTTTACGTGAAGCAATTCGTCTAAAAAGACCAGAATTATGGGCCAACAACTCTTGGTTTTTGCATCACGATAATGCACCGTCTCACACTGCACTCGTTCTTCGTGACCATTTCGCCAAAAATTCCACGCATATCGTTCCGCAACCACTGTATTCGCCTGATTTGGCTCCGTGTGACTTCTGGCTATTCCCAAAACTCAAGAGACCACTCCGGGGAACGCGTTTCGATTCGACTGAGGAGATAAAAGCTGAATCGAAGAAGGTGCTGATGGCTATACCGGAAATGGACTATTTGCCATGTTTCGGTGATTGGAAAAATCGTTGGCATAAGTGTATTTTATCGGGAGGGGATTATTTTGAAGAGGATGAAATTGATTTACAAGAATAAATAAAGATTTTTTATTTTACAACCAAATTCCCGCTACTTTTGGCCCACAGGATATATCCTTAAAGAGTTTGCAATTATATTTAAATAGCTTAAGTTCTGAATAAGAAGTTATGACCCAGCAAACCCATCTCAAAATAAAGCAATTACTGACAAAGGTAAAAGCTTTGTGCATTAGTAACGTAATTTCCTGTGAAAGGAAGTATGAAAAGTGTTGTATTCCTTAAGGTGAACTGGAGAACTATTTCCTATTTTAGTTCTTGTAGACTTCTACGTTCATTTTATGCAGATTTTTGTTATTATTATTATTGTTTGCTTCGGCGCTGATTATGAGGCGTATAGTGCCGATTTTTCCCTAAATAATAATCTTTGTGATATATTTCTATGGTTAGGTTAGGTTGTGGTGGCAATCGGTCCCTATGACCAACTCACTTAGACCTCACAGGTCTGTTGTGATACCACTGTGCGACACGGGAACCTTGTTTATTTGCTTTCGTGAAACCATTTTGAGGCTCTTATAAAGCGCAGGATTGGTCTAATCCCCGCGCCAGATAGTTCTGTAAGAGAATTGAGAAAGTGTTTACCTAGACAACCTGCTCTGATTTTAGCTAAGGTTGGACAATTGCAAAGGAAGTGCTCTACTGTTTCTTCCTCCTCCTCATCTCTGCAGCTTCTACAATATTCAGGGGAGAATACTCCTAGTCTCAAGGAATGCTTACCAAATAGCCAGTGGCCGGTGACACAAGCTACGACCTTCGAGATATCTTCTCTTGAGAGGCTAAGCAATTCCATTGTTCTTTTCTTGTTTATTTGCGGCATAGTAGCCTGGCTGTTACGCATGTATCTTCGTCTTTCCATGACCTATTGGCTTCTTGGATAATGTTGTTTTTTACTATTAATTTACTCTTTACTGAGCAGCTTTACAGTTTCCCTCAATATCTCTGTGTCCCGGAATCCAAATAAGGCTGACCTTGAATACGACGCTAATATCATTTAGGGCTGCTCGGCATTCCTGTGCAACCTTTGATCTTAGTATAGCCGCATTCATTGATATATTGATATATTACTATAGTTTATATGGCGAATATTTAGGCTCATATAAGTGTTTTGTACTTTTTCCCACTTGTTCAAAAAGCGCTCAGGTACACAGTTTAAAAATTATTTAATAGATTAAAAAAATGTTACTTTGCAGAGGAAGAAGCTTTAGGAGCTCTACTATGGTATTTATATTTTGAACATAAATTGGTTTCATTCCGCCACTAGACAATTAATGTATAAGCAACAGACAAAGATTAAAGGGAGAAGAAGAAGGCCCCTACCCAATTCGTTATACAAACGAATCGGAAGAGAAATCGAAAACTCACACACTGCATGGCAATAAGTCGAAAAAAGGCGGGAGAATTCAAAGACGATACCTTTTCTGTACTTACTTCGATTACTTACGCATCATTCTTAAACACGGTCGCATTTACAGTATGCTGCGTTACAAAAATTTAAATGGTACAATCAAATCTATAGTTATGGTGAATACGAGGTGCGTATCGCGAATTTAGAATTTTCGCAGGTTACCAAAGCTCAATCATCTCATTGGAAGTTGCCGCACGAACCAAGACCGAAAAAAGCGCGCCAAGTTCGGGTGCCTATGAAAGTTTTGCTTACCGTTTTCTTCGATTGCAGGGGCGTTGTGCATCATGAGTTCTTGTCACAAGGTAAAACGGTCAATAGGGAATATTACCTGCAAGTTATGCGCAATTTGCGCGAAGCAATCTGCCAGAAACGCCCGGATTTGTGGAAGAACAAAAATTGGCTCCTGCATCACGATAACGCCCCTGCTCACACATTGATGCTTGTGCGCGACTTTTTGGTCAAAAACAATACACTAATGATGCCACAGCCACCGTATTCCCCAGATCAGGCTCCTGTGACTTTTTTGTTCCCGAAACTGAAGAGGCCCATGAAAGGACGACACTGCACTATGATTAACGAGATAAAGACGGCATCGAAGGAGGAGATGAAGAAGATAAAAATAATAATTTTTTTAAGTACTTCGAAGATTGGAAAAAACGTTGGCACTAGTGCATAATATCTCATGGGGATTACTTTGAAGGGGACAAAATAGATATTAATGAATAAATAAATAATTTTTGAAAAAAAAAACACAAAATTCGTGATATTTTTTGAACACACCTCGTATGTTTAACATGAACAATGACCCGAACAATTTTACACAGATTGCTGCAGCAGTTAACTTCTTGGACCCACAAAATAATTGGCATCTGTGGCGGCGTTTTATTACGAATTGAGTTTTAAACAAATATCATAAAATTTGAAGACTCGCCATCGCACTCTTTGCTTCTTTAACAGCCACAGAGGAGCTCGCCACCTGTGGGTGTGCTAAGCGTGCAATTATTCCAATGAGCACAAAAAAATGATTGTAACCCGCTGGGCAGGGTCAATTTAAAGAACGAAGCTACTTTCTCATACATATAATAATACAACAAATATAATAATACAACAAATATAATAATACAACAAATATAATAATACAACAACGCCTCCGCAAAAAAATGAGCGTGTATCTTTTTTACCACTGTTTCAATTTTGTTTTTTTCTTTTAGTGTCTGCTTTTCTCTAAAATATGTATTAACCGGTTGCCCTACTCTGTCGGGGAATAAATTGCATTAAAAAAGGTATTACATTGTCTCGTTTTTCTCTTAGCATAACAATCTTACTTTCATATTTAATTTAGTTTGCCATATTTTTGATACATTTACAGCATTGAAGTTCGAAAATAAGGCACAAGACAAAAGGTAATATAATATTTTTTCTCCAGTTTGCCATAAATAACCCTCATACGCCATGGCGTCTGCTAGAATACCTATTGTTGAAGGTATCTGGCATAAAAGGCGGCATAATTGAGTAACCATTTGGGACTTTGTTATTTACTACAGTTTTTGAATTTTGTTTGCCGTAAGCAGAGTTGGAATGTTTTTGTGTGCTTGTGTATTACCATATTAATAATATTTATATATTCATTTATTCATGTACATGTATTTATTTGCTTTTTAGTCTTTATTCCCTAGTAAATATTGTGTGCCCGAGTCACTGCATCATCTACTTAGTATTACCAGGATTTTATCTGCCTCCACTGTCGCTCAATTACTCACCTCATTAAATGTAATGCTGCGCCGAAATCTTCAATCGTCTGTGATTCGCTCAAGGCTATGGCAACTTTCTCCACGCCACCCAAGGGAGCGAGCGCGTCACGTGCCTTACTGCCGAACAGCTTTTCCAAATAATTGGGGCCATGTGAAGCAATTAGACTTTGCAGAAAAGAGGCAGTCTCCTCAACAGGTGGGCGTTTAGCTGAAAGCAAAAAAGAAACAACCACAGGAATGGCATGAAAATTTGTCTAATTTATTCACGTAAAATACAAGTAAGGCAAATGGGTACATGCCAAGTCGAACCTAATAAAATTATTTTAAGTGCGAATAAAAATATTAACGTCTTTTTAAAATCGTTTCCATGCACACTTTTCAATGACTTATAACTAACTTTCACTCTTTTTCGATATCTCTTTCCATTCATACCTTCATCTCTCTCTATTCCAACAAGCAGTAGTTCTCGTCGCGTATAATTGAAAATATAAATTAGCGTAAAATACATGGTAAAAATCTGCTCGATTCCAGGTCAAAGCCATTAAAATGTCTTGCATCCGTATGGACTTGCAATTACACCGTGTACTAACACCCCTCAGTAGCGCACTACATACATATATCTTTGCTGTGCAATCAACGTCTGCTGACATATAAATACATATACATATCTAATTGTAATACGTGTATGTAGCTCCTGTCTGAAACGTTGCATCCTTCTCTTCACTTGAAGTATCATCTGCAAGGCAACCTCTACAAAGGCGTTCATCGAGTATGCTTCACTGGCGGCGTTACTCAAGTATACTAGGGCGGTAAATCTGTATATACTCTTACATACATATCCAGCAGGATAAATATTCATGTTATAGCAATAGTGCCGTAACTAAAAGTTAAGTGCAGACAAGCAAGAAAAGTTAAAAGAGTACATTTAAAACATGTCAGGTAGGATTGCAGTTACTTTTCAAGTTGAACAGGTATCAGATATGTGCAGAGAAAGGCACAGAAATCAAGAGACTATACGAACAAAATCAACAAATTGACGCTTGACAGCTTTTAGTGAAAGTAAACTTGCCATGACAAAGTTAAATGAATAAAATAACAGGCTAAAATTTTGTAGAGAGAAAAGATGAAATTTTGAAGAAATGTAAATTCGAGAAATACTTAACTTAGAGTTATTTTTTATTTATTTTTTAAATTAAAAACAAGGATAAACCTATTATTTTACATAAAATGGGAGGCAAAAGCTTCCTGACTGGGCTTACAACTCGCTTCTCTAGTAAAGTTAGTTTGACTCGAAGAGATAAATTTTCGAGAACTCATTATATTAAAAAAATATAAAAAGTTAGATCCAATAAAACAGTAGAATTAAGAGATGGAAATGGTAAGTTAATCGAAAACAAAATTTCGAAACTTGTAAATTGTTTTTCAAAATTTCATCAAACTTTGAAATACCGATATTGATTTTTGACAGTTTTTTCGCTGAAGTGTAGCATTTGTTCTTCCACAAAATACAAATACATGCTCGAATGGAAGAAAAAAGAATCAAAGAGTTGAAGAATGAATGTTTCAATGTTTTACCGAGACGAAATATTTAGTATGTTTGAGGGAGGCTGGTTGGCGAAAATAATGTTCCTTAAAATATTAAGGTGTGGTAATCAGCTAACATGGTGAACTCGTGAGTGGCACAAAGATCAATCAAGAGTATAACAGAAGAGTACTTGTTTAGCTTAGCATAACCGGAGTTAATGAATCTGTGATCGGACAGAATATATATATATATATATATATATATATAATTGGCGCGTACACCCTTTTTGGGTGTTTGGCCGAGCTCCTCCTCCAATTTGTGGTGTGCGTCTTGATGTTGTTCCACAAATGGAGGGACCTACAGTTTCAAGCCGACTCCGAACGGCAGATATTTTATGAGGAGCTTTTTCATGGCAGAAATACACTCGGAGGTTTGTCATTGCCTGCCGAGGGGCGACCGCTATCAGAAAAATGTTTTTATTAATTTTGGTTTCACCGAGATTCGAACCAACGTTCTGTCTGTGAATTCCGAACGGACAGAAACTTCCTTTAAATACAGAAATAGAGTGTCTTATTCTCACTTGGTCTTCTCTGGCCGTGTTTGTAAACCCACATGTCTGCTGTACTTAATGGTACGCCTCTTACTCTCCTCCGGATGACACTTTTTTCAATTTCACGAATTTTCAATTTCAAGTCTTTGATTAGCTTAAGGAGAGTGAGGGGACCGATGCTCATATTTGAACTTCTGGGTGAGCTTTTTCATATATTTGAGGTTTGTAGCTCATGAGGTTTGCTAGCGCCCATAAGCGGGGTACAGAAAAACATCATTGGATAAATTTATTGAGCCTTGTGGCTCAGTGCCTCGGGAAGTCGTTCTTATTGGAAGAGCTTGATGTGACCCGTTGGGTCGGTACGGTTTTCTTTTTCTAATGGTCTTGTATATTTGTAGTTAAGAATATAAGGAAATGTTATGTTATGTTATGAAATGGATTAAGAGATAAACATTCAGTATTGTGTGCCTTTGTGAAATTATATCTCCAGTAGCGTTGAGATAGAGAATTTGTGCCGAGCTCTAGCAGGCAATAAATTGGCTAAATCACGTTATTAAGGCAACAAATCCTGTTATTTGCAACATACGTTTTTTCATATTTCATTATTGTAAATTCGAAAGACAGCAATATAGATGAAAATTTAAAAGGCTATCAATTTTTTTGTGTTTTTTATGAGTTCCCGGTGGAACCTGTAATCCCTATAGGACGCGTCCCCTGGTGTTGGAAAGCGGAACACCTCCCAGAAATGGGGAATAACTATTTCCCACCATTTTACATCCAAAGGGGGAATAAAGCTGTAGTGGTCCCACTATTAGTAGTATTTATATCATCAAAATGATTAATAAATATTATTTTCCTCATTACTTTGACAGTTTACTCAGAATCGCTGGTTTCTGCTAGTCTCTGTAATATAAGATGAACTAAATTTGTGCAAAGTGATTTTAGCTGAACGGATGGACTAGCATATGGTTAACAATATCCCTTCTACTATATAAATAATATCTAGTTCGGGTTGAGTTAGATTAGAATAATGGCAAAGTGACTCAAAGCCCAGAAAACGGCTAAGTGCCGGATGTGTTATAACCAACAAACGCAATTGATTGAGTTCAGAATGGTGTAAAGGTTATGGTTGGAAAAAACCTACACAGAATTATCCTCCTGTTGTCTACATAAAGGCGAGAGCTGAAGACACTCCACTATCTTCCCATTATTTTCATCTCTAGGTAATCAGTAATCAAGAGCAGCCGAGAAGTAATTATTACCAATTATTTTAATCCTTCACTCCTTTTTTTGTTTTCGAAAAAGTGGCACCTAATTAAAAACTTAATTAAAGTCAATGAAATACCGATCCTTTGGCATTTTTACATATTTTTAGCATCTAATTGCATTTTAATTTAACTGATGCCACAAAGCTTCATAAAAATAAAGCCATCCGCTAACATGCCCATTAAAATGGCAAAAAGTCCATCGCACCTGCGTTGTAGTATTTCATAATAAAATTCCCAAAAAAAGCAAATACAAAATTAAAACGAAATCGGTTTCAAAGCACATATATAAATGCAAAAAAAAAGATTAGGAACGGGACGAAAAACAATTAAAAAAATATAAAGCAGAAATTTACGCATTTTCGTAATTTTCATTTGCGGCGCGCCTCAATGTATTCTTTGTGTTTTTCTGTTTTTGTGGGTACCTTTTCAACGCGCACATTATTTTGGTGTTTGCTGACATAGAAACGCTTTGTGCGAAAAGTTGTTGTAGTTATTGTTGCCTTTTTTACTTTTTCCGTAATGTTTTTTCAGCTTTTGGTTTTTTTTTCATATTTATTTTAACAAAACATACCCAAATGTATACAGACATAATCTAGGCATTTGATTTTGTATATCCTTGCTTTGCTTTCATTCAATACACGTTAATTGAATAACGCACGTGCGACTAAAAAAAATTGCTTTAAATATTCCATCGTGCCAGAATTGAATGCGAGTGAAAATTTTTAAAAGCAGTGCAATACTGGAGGAAAATTGCTCTGTAAACCTTGATACGAATACATACATATGTGCAAGCTTTTGTCTACATAAACTGCAAAGAACAATTAGGAAATTGAATTCAAAGTTTGGCTCACCTGGAATAGAGACTACGTAAAATCGTATACCAATTGTGCTGTGTATGCTGTGCAAAAAAGGGTGGCTTTTAATATTCCATAGACGCTGACTTGCTGAACAGAGATGATTGGGAATTTAATACCGTTTTAAGCTCTACTATTTCAGATATTTACATCCTAATACAGGGTGGCTGATGAAAGCCGCTACCAAAAAAAAATTGAATAACTTTTTTTCTTTTTAAGTTATCTGTTCCATTTTTGTTTTAATGTGCAGATTGATCTTTAAAATTTATTAAAATGGATAACTGGGACACGCAAACAAGAATTTGGATAGTCCGCCGCTATCACGCACTGGAGTCCGTAGTTTTGGTACAGAGAGAGTACAGGCGGATGTTTGGCGGCGATCCCCCGAGCAGATGGACCATAATGAGACTGGCGAATAATTTTGCTGAGCAAGGAACAGTCGCAAGAAGGCCTTATCATCGAAACCCACCAGTTCGGACGGAGGAAACGATCGCTGCTGTAGCTGCAGCTATACAAAGCAATCCAAGGGTTTCAACAAGAAGCTTATCTGCTCAACTTGGTGTCAGCCGACAGTCTTTGCAAACAATAATGCACAAAGATTTAGACTTATTTCCCTACAAAATTCAAATGGTTAACAAACTGAATGCAGCAGACTTGCCGATTCGCTTGGAATTTTGCCAGAAGATCCTGCAAATGGTGGAAGAAGACCAAAACATGTTAAACTGCCTTTTCATGTCTCATGAGGCCCATTTCGATTTAAACGGCAATGTGAACAAACAAAATTGTCGAATATGGAGTACTTCTAACCCACAGATACTCCACGAGACGGAATTGCATCCTCTTCGCGTGACAGTGTGGTGTGCGGTTTCTTCACGCTGTATTGTCGGGCCTTATTTTTTTGAAGAAAATGGTCCCACCGTTACGGTTACTGGAGACCGTTATTTGAAAATGCTGAAAGAATTTTTCTATCCAGAACTACGCCGAAAGAGAATTCCTTTCAACTCTGTGTGGTTTCAACAAGATGGGGCAACGTCTCACATAGCCCAGACTGTTATGACAGAGTTGCGACGAAAATTTCCCAATAAACTGATTTCAAGAAACTCCGAATTTCGTTGGCCCCCAGGTCGCCTGACCTTACTGCATCTGACTTTTTCTTGTGGGGTTTATGTAAACAAGAAGTTTATAAAACAAAGCCAACAAATTTGGATGAACTAAAACAATCCATTCGGGCAACAATTGCGGCTATTCCTGTCGCAACTCTCAAAGCAGCAATGAACAACTTTTTACTAAGATGCCGCACTTGTGTCAACGAGCATGGGGGGCATTTAAATTCAATTATTTTTAAAACTAGTTAAGCTACATTTAATAAAATTTAATGACCTTCAATGAATTCCATACACTAAAACAAAAGTTATTTGAGTTTCTTAATGTAGCAAAATTCATCAGTCACCCTGTATTTACAGGTGGCTCAAAAATGGATTCTGGAATAGAGTCTGGCATCTTTTTCGAACAACTTCCATAGAACGAAACCCGCCTCACGATTTGAACGACTAACCCGTAATGTCGGTTGCAAGGACTAAATACTGTTGAAGCCGCTATTAGAAGAAACAACTTTCTATCATTTGTGTGTCATGTAGCGCTTCGAAACCGGTCCCTACCAATCTATCGGTCACGCATAAGCCCATTCGGCCATGGGGAGGCATCCGAGGCATCCTAGTAATTTGGTAAATGAGAAGGCAGATCAGTGTGCGAGCTTAGAGACTAAAAGAAGGCTTATGGAATCGGGTTCATATAAGTCCCGCTGGGTTTTCCGTTTTCCAATATAGGCAGAAGAGATCTTTTGACAGAAATGTATACAACCCTGTGAAACATGGAAAAGGCTCGGTCATATGCCCACCAACCTCGTATGCCTGCATAACGATTTCTATATGAGTTAAAAATCGTAAAATGCCAGAATTCACTCATACTTTGAAAATTACCTATACCTGGAATAACTCACAACAGACTGCTAAGCATTTTTTCATGAACTCTTGTATAATCGCGCTGAAAGAGTTGTTCCCAACCTTGGTGCAGACTTTCCAAATGTCGTCAAATGAAGTAATGAATAATCAAACTGAATAAGAGAGAAGGAAACGTGCTGAATGCTGGCTCTGACGTAAAAAAAGAAAAGTGTTTACTAAATAAAAATCTACAATAACAACTCTGATAAATATCACAGTAAACAAACTAACTAGCTTATGCTAAAATTGTCGTACAGTACATTATACTATACACACTTCTGTACATTCAGATACTTTAACACATACACATCTGTTTTTGTAGTGGAAGTCCAATTGTTGTTCATGTATAACCTCTCGAGGTTCAAATTTATTGGAATTTCCATGTCCCCAAATTTTTTCGACAATTCTATTTTGTATTTTGTATAGCATCTCTTGAGTTTGCTTTTTTTAGTTTATGCCCTCAGTCGTTAAATGCAATATACATTTTGTTTGCACCTTCAGGGAAATCAACAAAATACCACCGAACTAGATATTTTTAAAATCTACATATGTATGCATGTATGTGTAAAAAGTTCTAACACACGTATGAATTGCAGGAATTCAAATTTGGAAAATTCAAAAAAAAAATGTCGCTAAGAGGGAAGGCAGAGGTTTCTTCTTTATATGCGTCGGTTTGTATGCTTAAAGTAGAGCATGAGAACTTGTTGTTCCAAGTGATCGCTGCGGGCAAGTAATGCAAATACTCATATAAATGCAATGAATGTATATTTCTACATATTTATCGTTGCAGCCTTGTACGATGCAGAAAAAAATCAGAACAATTGGCAAAAATGTTTAGTTCATTATTGGCCTTGATTTCAGCGTATGGTAACTAGTTTCATATTGTCTATATTTGTACAACTCGAAGGCATGAAAAAAACAAGGAAATCACTGCTAAACTTACAAGAACCCTTTTAATAAAAAAAAAAACTATGGAAATCTATTTTTGATATTGTGGCTTAAACATTAGATCAAATGAAGGGTTCTAACCGTTTTCCGCTAGACGTTTTAAATGAGATATATTTCAGGGTGTCCAGTGGCAGCGTTAGATTTTAAATTTCTCCCTAATCGCTGAACGTATGAGATCGTAGCGAACCACCTTAACTTCGTTGTTCGTTGGGGTTATTTTTAAATTGCTTGATTGACATTTTACGAGATATCTACCCAGAAAGTAATGGATTTTCCCCTCCCCAAAACTAATACGTTCGGAAGCTTGCAATTATCTGGTCAAGGGAAAACCTCTTTTAAAAAACAAATATTCTATCACTTGGGATTCGGGCCCCACAGAATTTTAATCACGCATATACTTTTTCGGCTACTTCGGCTAACATAAATTAGAATTATCACAAAATTTTTGCTTGTGGTACAATATGGCAAGGTAGAGCCGTATTTTTAAAAGTATAGAAAAGGGATAAAGATATGGGAGTGAGAGAAAGTGATTTTCGCATGTCGAATGCAGTACTTTGGTGGATGAAATGGCTTGGTAAAAAAATTCTAAATTTTTATCTAATTTCCATGACCCTTCCATTAGATCTCAGATTCGTGTTTAGTGGGAGCTTGGTGCCAATTTTTGTTGAGGCTTTTTGCATTTCAATAAATTTCATCCTCTTTTGAATTTTGCAATTTCATTTTCAGAGTATCAAAGAAATCTGCAATTTATAGAAAGCTTACCCTTCCGTACAGAATACTTTTCAAGCTTTTTCTTAGTGTGCATTATTTATATAAGTTCTTGTGAAAATATTGTTTCAAATTGAAAATAAGAAAACGATTTGACGGATCAATGAGAAAATGATTCTAATGAAAAATGGATTTCCCGTGGCAATCTTATTTTAGAACTATATGCATAGAACTATCTTGTATATATGAATCCACTCCGTGAAAATTTGGCTATGGGTTTTTTTAATATTTCAATTTTTTTGTAAGCTATATTTAACAAATTCTTTCGAAATATGCATTAAATAATGGGAATTTTGTTTGAATAGCCATCACCTTATTTATTCTCCATTTCATTCACAGCTATACAAATGCATAAGCTAAACATTGACGTACCAGCATGACATCTGTGCTCTCTGCGGGTTAGTGGTTTGAAAACGCAATACAGTTGGACAATATTTCATTGCCACGCAAAACTCTATTATTATTTCCATTTGCATTATTTGCAGTATTTTTGCACATTGCAGAAGATTTTATGAATAGTCATGTAGAAAATACCAGAATAAATAAGTAATACACTATCTAGCTAACCGCATGAGATCTAGTTGGTTGACAATAACTACATATACAAATCCATTCTTATATACGAGTATATATTGCCCATTGTTGTCTCAATAAATGCTTGTATGTTTGTACAAAATGAATTTATTGCGCTTGCAGACCATGAAAAGCTGGATTAGTGTAACTTAGGCCATTGAATAATTGTTTTCACTCAATTCCGTCTAACCCACTCACCCACAAAATTTCATGCACTGGGTATGAGTACTGAATATGTAGTTGTTTATGCGCTGAACGCCATAGGAGATCTGCCGTCAGATTGTTAAATAATTTCAGTTAAAAGATTCGCCACCCATCCGCTTTACCATATATTATACTGCAGACCGGATGGGTCGCTATACGAAAAAAAGTAGTCAAAGCCTGGCTCCGTATTTAAAGCTTATGTTGAAAGAATTTCGGCCCCATACAAATTTTTTTTGAATCTTTTAAAAACCGTTGAATTAACGCCTTGGCAGATTTTCTAAACCGATTCGTGATCTATGTATATTTCATTCTATTGTACAGTATCTACAAGTTTTCTGTTAAACTGTTACGCCAAATTCATATATAAAAAAGGTGCAACACTTCAAACATCAAATAACCAAGTTGTTATAAAAAACATTTCGGTAGTTTTAAAGATCAAAAACAATTTTTTTTATGGTGTCGAAATTCTTCACACATAACCTCTCCCACGGTTGGTCTTTAATTTTTTTTTTTTCAACTAAATCCAGTATACAGTATACATATTTTTAATAATATACCAACGAAAATATTTTTTTATAAACTTTTATATTGGGCTAGTTTCTAAAAATGAGTAGATTTAAAAAAATTAAATTATTACTGCAATTTTAGTTTCCTAAGTTTCTATTTTCGTAAGCTATTAACTAAATTCTGCTCTCTTTTTATGGAAATGATGCACCTGCATCATAGCTAGAAAACTGAGACTATCAGATTCCGTTGGGATTTCTAAACTTCGATGATATCATATTTTAATATTCTGGTATCAAAGGAAGCGATACTTCTCAGTTCGAGGTATATTTGTAAGAGTGCTGCCTTAACCCGAGAAATCACCAGCATCAGCCTTGCTGTCAGGAGGAATAATGATTCTACAAGTATTGATGAGAGGTGATAAAATATTAAGTTCGTGCAAGAAGGAGAGAAAACCGTTGAAAAGAATACAGAAGGTTACGGAAATCGTAGTACCGCTCTTCGGTTCCCAGAGAATACGACATAATTATTTGACGTAATTTTAGGCTGAAAAGCCTCATATACACGAGTATCTCCAGCGGTAGTAAAGCTCTTCAGGATCGAGACCAGTAAGATCCTGATTACGGTATACTGGAAAATATTTTTAGAATAGGAAGTCTATGGGATAATGAAAGTAGTATTCTATCAGTATTATCTTAGTGCAGGAGGGTGACACCTCACCGTTAAAACTATGGCAACCCTTCGGGTACGTTCCTTACACGTCACCAGTAAGTTGGTGGTCAGGGTCAGTTGATAAATCCTCTCATGGCTCTGAACTCTATTGCCCATGAAGCGTAGAGTGAACCTTTGTATGGCCTCCCTGCTCGCATAGGTAACAATGGGGACACTTAGGGAAGCTGCACTTTCGTGTAAGGATAGCGGCCTGAAGTCGGGAATCAAAAGAATTGTTTATGAATACCTAAAATCAAAAACAAACCACCGAGCAAAGAACAGAAGAAGGAAACAGAGATGATCGAAATGACAACATGGATGGACTGCTGAATATAACGCTGAACTACAGACGTTCGTCCAAGGCAGCAGAAGACGAAAGGGCGTTCTCGAACCCCCGAAAGAACACTGTCATCCAGCAAATAACAGATAATCCCACCTCTGCGACGACGAACTCGAAGCGAATGGCAAACAGTCCGGCTGTCCCTCAGAGCTGTAAGAAAGCCAGGGCAAATGGACCCACAGGGAACAAAAAAGGAACCTCGCAGAAAACGGATGAAGGCTGGCAGATAGGATAAGCTAGCCTAGACAAACAAAAGGAGCAAGCCGTGAACACAACACGTAAAGCCAGGAGCTGCTATGATAAAACCCGCAGAAGGCCATAGCTATGCAGATATACTGAATGACTTGCTAGCGAAGATTACGACTGATAAGTCAGTTAATGTAAGGTCCGTCAGGGAAACGAAGGCTGGGGCCATACTTTTGGAGTTTGGTAAGGGAGAAAAAGTCACGCCAGAGTTCGAGCATCACCTGACAGGGCTTCCATCGCGGAGTTACAGCCGAGCGCCACGATTGAGATACGAGGTCGCGACTCCTTGGCGGCCAAGGCGGAGGTAGAAACATCAGTCCAAAAAATGCTCACCTACCAATAGGATCAGATACAGACGAGGATAACGGCACCGAATACACGAGAGCAAGTACGTGCTTTCCTCACGCTATCTGCAGAAGGGGCCGTGAAGTTCATCGAGATCGGCGCTATAAAAATCGACTGCATATAAGTAGTGACGCTGGCTCCCTTGCAAGCGCCATGATGCAGCGCATTGCCAAAAGCTGCGACGCATCGGCACCCCGCGCGGGGTTACGCTCAAGAAAGCGACCTGTGTACTGGTGGACATCAGATATCGCAGAGCACAGAAGAACCTGCTTCCGTAATAGAAAAAGTACACCAGAGCCAGACGAAACAGAGAAGCAGAGGTGGAAGCTGCTGATTTCAGACAATCCTGAAAAACGCTTAAACAAGCAATCATCGCCAGTAAGAAGGCAAAATGGGAGGAACTTCGAAGGGATCTAAATAGCAACCCCTGGGGTCTAGACTATAAAACTGTGACGGGGAAGCTAAGCGCCAACTCCACAGCCGTACATCTAGACAGTGATGCTAACAGAAAAATAGTGGGCAGACTATTCCCTACGCAACCAATGCTGTGCGGGGACCGAGACTCCCAAGGTGACGTGATGCTCCCACCCTTCACTGAGGAAGAGCAGCCTTAAAAGAAATAAAGCTCCACGCCCAGATGGCATCCCAGCTGAAGCTCTCAAACTTGTGGCTAAAAGCCGACCAGATGTGATGCTTGTCGTTTACAATGCATGAATTGCTCAAGGCATCTTCCCAAGCTGTGGAAAATACAGAAACTGACGATGATCAGTAAGGGTTAGGGCGACCCAGCGCAACCGTCAGCCTGCCGTCCGCTTTGCATGCTGGGCAGCGCCGGGAAATTGCTGTCTGTTGAGAGTGCAGCAAGGCAATACGGTGACCGGCGCGGTACGATATAGCGAGGGTCATACCAGCTCGAGACACGCTAGAAGGAAGCTGCCCCAATTTATGAAAAGCACGCAAACATGGCTTGAGGAGCACGCTATGGAACTCGCCAAACATAAAACCGAAGTCATCCAGCATGCAAATAGGCGACACGTCCTTAGTGACCCAAAAATAGTGAAATACTTAGGTACCACGGCATGCGGCTGCCATCGGTGACAACACAGAGTAATAGAAAGCTAATTCTGGTGGCCACAAACTCAATTTTTGGGGAATTGTGCTAAACTGCACAGCCAAGCCCAAAGTATTGGAGGCTATGCAACGAACAGGAGCACTTAGAGTTGTCTCAGCCTACCGCACTGTCTCAGGCGCAGCAAGTTTTGTGATCAGCGGGCAGATACCCGTCGACCCCATGGCCCGGTAACGAAGGGATGTGTGCGACTCCAAGAAGAAACACGTCATGACTATCTTCTCAGATCGGAGATGCCAGACCATGCTGCGATGGCAAAGCCGATGGGACACTGAACCGAGTGGCAGATGGACGGCGAAACTTATTCCAACTAATGGGTCCAAAGTAATTTCGAGGAAATGAACTACTTCTTAACTCATTTCCTCTCGGCCCACGGATACTTCCGGAGATACCTATACCACATGGGCAAGGTAACCGATTCAAAGTGCATATACTGCGAAGTGCTGAGCGATGACGCTGAACACACGTTTTTTAGTTGCGACAGATGGCTCGCGGAAAGAAATCTGAGGGAGCGGATTGGCGTCATCGCGCCGAGCAACATAATCAGCAAAATCGTCGAGCGCGAGGACAGCTGGAACGCGATAAAGAAATACATCGAGAACGTACCACGAATAAAAAGATTGACCTCGACAGAGTGCAACAAAGCGAAGTCGCATAGATAGAGACACAAGAAGACGAGCCTATAGCATGAAAGCTGGCGACAAATATGGTAGACCCAGACGTGGGTGAATGAATTGGTCCTTTATATATAGAAAGCCGTCCCGGGAAGGGTGTCTCCCCAGAAGAAGAGGAGGAATCGTTTTATTGGCCGTTCGTGCGAAGGCATTTTGAACCCTACCTCACCCATAAAAAAAAAACTAATATCATAATAGAAAAATTGTCACATACGACATGTCGCGTGATGTCCCATGACCAAAACCAGTTTTTATCGATATCAATACACAACATATTGCCTCAAGTTTACTGATATCGGTATTTGAATTGGTGGCCGCGAAACTTCACTTCTGTGTTTGTCCCGTGCGATAGACTTGGTTTTTTGCAATTATGTTGAAAAAGAAAAATTGCTTAAAATTTGCTTTACTTTAAATGGAAAATTGTTTTAGATGACAGTTTTCTTCAGTTTGAATGTGTGGGATGGTCACGTTCGATATGATTATAATGTCTATACACATACTTTAAAAATATGCTTTCATTGATATAGAGAAAAAAGAAAATTCTGTTATTGTCACATACGCCCAACGCTTTCGTTTTTATTCCTAGTCAAGGTGTGACTTTTGAATATATTTCTATATATTTGTAATTCGTCACTTTCAGAAATAGTCGGATATGTCGTTATGTTTGCCACCAACCGCGCATCGATTTTTCTCACTTATTCATAAAGCTTTCCCAATCCATTTATGCAAATCAAATTGAGTGATATTCATTTCTTTTACCATTTTAACTAATTGGTATTGAATGACGTTAAAAAAGCGAAATAATTAAATGACAGGGGTTTTTCCGACAAAAACATTTCTTTTGTATTTGCTACGAATCTGCATATTGGTTACATTTCACGGCGCAAAAAAAAAAAAACAAAAAACAGCTTTCAGGTAAGTACAAGAATACATACATGGAAAAAGCATAACTTCGCTGTGCATATTGTATTACATCTGACGTCTGTCATTTGCCACACGAAACACCCAACCATCCATCACTTCCACTGACGGCACACATACGAAATTGAATACTACAACAAAGTGGTGGTCGTCAACTGGCGAAACTAAGTTGTACACCTTCATGCAAATTTCAGAGTTGCCCATTGTGGGCTTATGTGGCTTAAAAAGCAATTCATCTCCTGACATTGTGTTGAATACATCCGTCAATTTTGACATCCGTTCGGTCGGTAAGGTGTAGGTGCAGCACATCACAATGTGTCGGTAAATCCCGAGCGGAAATTGGCTGTTCTGACTGTGTGAAAATCTCAGCAACCAATGAGATTGCACGTTTACTGAAATGGACGAGTGCAATTGGAGCATTTTTATTTAATTCAAACCACACTATGCCTGAATATAAGTTCAGGCTATCTAACTATTATTGTATTTTTGTGCGATCGCTCTTTATCTCCTTAAATACTGCGCCGAGTTTAATGATAATACTTTCTAAGACGGCTTCAGTGATTTAGGTAGAAAATATTTAAAAATGTCTAAAAGGGTTGCCCACTGTTTAAAAATAAATATATCCCAACTAAATAAAGTAAAGGAAAATGTTGTAATGCGTTTAGCGAATCAAAATCATTTTTTTAACTATTTAACTAACTATTTTAAAGATGCATTTAAAATACATAGCATACATTCTGTCAAAAAAATATCGGGAATTGTTCATTTAAAAAGCGTGCGTTCATATGACATATGTGTACTAAATTTTTTTTGTTGGAATGTTGGTACAACTGTCCTCTATATTGTCGCAGAGTTTGAGCGTGTTCAGTCAATTAGCTTATTTTGGCATTTAATCATATCAGTCAACATCAGGTTTGCTCTGCGATTTTCACTATGGATAAAAATATCGAATAAAGAATTTGCCTTAAATTTTGTGTTTTCAACGGTATATCATGTGCCTTTTGCAGAGGGCCCAGAAGTCGTGGAAAATTTGTCCCGATCTGGTCGCCCATCAACGTGTTCAACGGATGAAAACGTCGACATAGTTAAGGAATTGGTGCTGGAAAACCATCATTTAAGTTTGAGGAAGGTAGCTCGTGACCTTAGCGTGTCTCATGAATAAATTCGCATCATTTTACACAATCAATTGGGCATGAGACGCGTGGCTGTTCGACTCGTTCCAAGAGAGTTGAATTTCTTTAAAAGACTTCATCGGACGAAGGTGGCTGAAGACATGCTTGAGCAAGTGAGCTCGGACCCAACGTTTATTCAGCGTATCATAACAGGTAATGAGACATGGGTGTATGAGTTTGACATGCAAATCAGTCAACGGACGGCTGAATGGTAATATCCACATGAGCCGATACCCGAATACCACGTCAAAGTCGGCCAAAAGTGAAAGTCAAGCTATGTACTTGTTTTCTGTGATTATCATGGTGTTGTGCACTCGAAATTCGTTCCAAATGGCTCTACGGCAAATAAAGAACATTATTTAGAAGTTATGTGACGTTTGAGAGAGAATGTGAGTAGGAAACGGCCAAATTTGTGGAAAGAAAACTCATGGATCTTGCACCATGATAATCGACCGTCTGACAAGCCTCATATTGTGAACACTTTTCTGATCAAAACTTCAACAAATATCATCGAAAAACCACCGTATTCACCGAATTTAGTCCCCTGCGACTTTTTTCTTTTCCCAAAACTTAAATTGCCACTCCGCGGACGCCGTTTTGAGTCGATAGAGGCCATTAAAGAGAATTCGCTCAAGGAGCTGAAGAAGATCTCTTCAAATGCGTCTAAAAGCATGATGCTTTGATGACTGGACTAAGCGTTGGCGTACATGTATTGCTTCGAATGGAGAATATTTTGAAGGCGACAAAATAAATGTTGATGATTACTTGCGTTTTATTGAAAAATTCCCGGTACTTTTTTGACAGAATGTATTTCGATATTGCATAGACTGCATCGCAGATATTCATTGCCGTTTATTTTATATCGAATTTCACAAAATATTGTGATTATTGTTCAGTGTGATAGAAAAAAACGTTTTGTGTTTTTTTTTTCAAATCAACAACATTTCTGTTGTCGCCTTTACTGTGAAGGTACTGTTGAATATGTAGAGGAAGGACCTCGATTGTTCAACATGGATTCAGAGAAATATTTTGGTGAAGAAATCCTTAAAGTTGCGGAAGAATGTGAGACATTCCGGAAAGAATATAATCCGTAGAAAACTCTTTTGGCATACACTTTTTACTGCATATTTTATTTTTAACATATTTAGCTGGAATAAAGAAAATTATTATAAATTTCTTAAAACCAACAGCAGTGCCCGTTTTGCGGAAACACAGGAAGAAACACTTCGATCTATTAGCCTCTGTTGCTTTGGACAAGGTTGCATCAGCATGTCTTTTGCAGTTAAGTTTGACATCGCAGACAGGCCAATATACTTAACTTCGCTGTCCAAACTAACAGCATAAAAGGAATGATGGTTGTTTTGGGCGGGCGTATATTCTGATTCACTAAGTGTAGTGAAACTTGGTCAAACATATTTTTTGTTAATCTTAAGGGGGGAGTCTGGTTTATAAGGTCAAAAAAATCAATTTTTTTTTTCGATTTAAGCGATTCCTAATACATTTCAGAATATTCACACAAGGTTACAGAGCCTAATTCTCAATATTTCGGTAGATACAAAGCCAAAGGTAGGCGAGCGTTAGGTAGTTACGCTGTGACCGGACAGCTATAGTACAAACTTTATCTTCTTTTCTCGACTTTTCATTTTTATGATTTCTTTGAATTGGCGTACATGAATGAAAAAAAAACTAATGAACCTTTTGAAATGAATCATAGCTTGTTCCCTTCAGTATTAAATTCTCTTCTATTTGAACTAACAAAATAGATAAAAAAAAGTTTTTCAAGATTTTTATACCAAGTTGAAGTGAATTTTTTTTTATAGAAAGGCATTTTTTTCTTTAAAACCTCCAAAAAGTTGAAATTTTGGAATTTCTCTCAGTTTTCTTAGTTCATCTAGAATAAAAAATCATGATAATTAGAAATCCATTTGAATTTTTTGCTTTAGATAATAATTACGAGCTATTTCTTGTACGCCAGTTGGAAACTCCAGCGTTGCAGCGCTCTACTAATTTCTATGTTAAACATTTTTTTCAACTTATTTTAACCAGTACAACAATTTTTTATACTTTTTAAATGTTTATTAAAAGATAGAAAAGACTTTGCAGTGCTAAATTAATTTTTTCCTAAAAAAAAGTCTCAAAGAGATGCAATTTTTAGACCTCATAAACCAGGCTCCCCCTTAATATGAGGAGATCTGATGAGCATGGGAGATATGAATTTTCTAAGTTGAGATCGTTATCGTTAAAAATGGTTGCTTCAATATCGTTTCCGTTGACCCCTTCAATGACGTGTGCCCCTACATAATTTAAATGGGTTCAGATTCAAGAACAGAATTATCAACGAATCAGTTTTCAATAGAAGATGACACACCCAGGTGGCCTCATTTCCAATCACTACATCGTCGATTGGTTTGAAAGAAATCACTGTAGCTGGTAGCGACTATTGCATTTAAAAGTTGATTCTGTCAGTTGATTCAAATCAGTTCGGTTTTAGGAATAAGCAAAACAAAATTAGCTTTAAATAAATGTGATGTAGACGGTGAGTCACCAGTCACCGGTACCGGTGAAGGAGGCAGATGGTTAATGTGTTTTAAGGAAACTATTCTTACATGACTGTGCAAAGAAAGCTTGGGTAATTTGAATAAAGGACATCGCGATTTCGTCCTAAGCTGAAGTAAATTTTCGGTTGCCGAAAATAAACCGACCTAAATTTTAAAACAGGCTATGACAGTCCTTTGCCCTCTTAAATGTAAACCTTTATCTGTATCTTATTACTTTTTTGCATTATGCAGTGCCATTTTCCATTTAATTACTTTAGATAATCTGTTAGAAGAAATACCATAAGTGATTTTCCAAAACGAGTTCAGGTATTTTGAAATCAATCTTGTTCAGTTTCACTCAAATCTTTTCATCCATTCAATTTACATTAAGCTTTTTCAATTTCGTTCCACATGCTTTCACATTTAGGCTGGCCAACTGCATTGAGTAAATCATTAAAATATATGTTTATAATGTTATATTAAGCTTGTTGATTTTCACTTACCTGCCGTACAAAGTCGCAAATCCTCGTCATAGCCATCAGAGCAATCGGGCGCGCCATCGCATAAATACTGAATTGAAATGCAATTACCATCACCGGGACACTTGAACGGTTCATAAGGGTGACAGGCCTCTGCGCATGGAACACCAAACACAAATAAAGCCGAACACCAATTCAAAGGCAAGCATAAATTTATGTGCATGGCAAGGCATGGAAAGTTAATGAAGAAAAATGTTGATAAATGTGATCGCAGTTGATTAGCAGCGGTTCAGAAATGCCCTCAGCAGGGAACAGCAAAATGTCAGGGTGGAAGAATGTGACATTCACGGTTATTGACAATTATGAAGACCGCCGGGTAATGACAAACATATGCAGTTGACAATGCCGTGCAGTATGATTTCCGCGTAGAACGATTCGATATTCGAAGGCAGCAAAATGAGTTGATTATGGTAAGCCAGTAAGCGATTGATTGACGTTTTTGCCATCCATGAAGAAGAAGCATGGGGTTTGCATGAAATGGTAAGAAAAAATAATGAATATTAGAGATACTCTTCAATGTTATTTAAAATTAGCAAGTTAAGTTATTAATAATTAATTTAAGGTCGACAAGGCTTCAAAAGGATTGCTAGAGAGGCATTCCATTGTTAGTGTGACACAAATCGTACGAATTTCTTAAGTTTGCATATTAAATTAAAAACATATCAAGCTTGTATAACATATCATAACTATTGTAAGGAACAACCCGATCCTTTGCAAATCCTAAGTCATGGAGTAGTCATAAGTGTTATTGGGCGATATGCTATACGAGGGGTGCCTTTTATATGTCGGGATTAGAGAACAAAAACAAATTTTAATCATCGAAAATCACTTTATTGTTTTTCAAAATATTCTCCAAGAAGATCTATACACTTTTGCATGCGCTTGAACCAATTATCGAAGCACTTTTGCCACTCTGAATGAGGTACCTCCAAAACATGCATTCTGAATGCCGCAACCGCTTCTTCTGGTGTCGAAAAATGTTGACCTCTCAGTTTGTGTTTTACGTACGGGAATAAAAAGAAGTCATTCGGTGCCAAGTCAGGACTATACGGCGGATGACCCATTAATTCGATGCTTTCGGTGCTCAAAAATGCAGTTGTTTGAGCCGATGTGTGAGAGCTCGCATTGTCCTGGTGAAGAATGATCCGTCTTTGGCGATTGGTTTTCCTAATTTCTTGGAAGACAACTGGCAAACAAATGGTTGTGTCCCACTCAGAATTTACTGTTCTACGTTGTTCTAGTGGTACGGATGCGACATGTCCAGTTTTTCCGAAAAAAACAGGCGACCATTTGCTTGAAAGTGCTTCGTGCGCGAACAACTTTTGTTGGATTTGGCTCATCTTGAAACACCCATACAGTCGACTGCTGTTTACTTTCGGGCTCATACGCGTAAATCCATGATTCATCACCTGTCACGATATCATAGACGTGTTTCGAAGCCCCGCGATCGTATTTTTTGAGCAATTGACAAATTGTGTGGGATCCAACGCGAACAAATTTTCCTGACAGTCAAATGTTTATGCAATATTGAATGTATGCTGGTCCCTCTAATGCCTAAGATTGTCTCAGTCTAACGATAGGTCACATGACGATCTTCCAATATCAGTTCGCGCACAGCATCCATGGTTTTCGGAACAACAACTGATTTTGGACGACCTTCACGAAATTCGTCTTGGTGTGAACTACGACCACGATTGAATTCACCATACCACCGATAAACACTGGTCCTTGATGGAGCTTCATCGCCAAAAAATGAATTAAGTTCATCCATGCAATGTTGCTGAGTTAATCCACGTCGAAAGTTGTGAAAAATAATCGCACAAGAATGTTCACGGATTCCACAAATAAATGGTAATATATGTAAATATCAGCTGGTTATGGCTATGGCACAAATAATTGATGGCAATAAATGTCATTATGGTTTATACTACGGGTGAGGTTATGGGGTTGTGGATTGGCACCTCTACTTTGCGCTTAACTCATTTACAGCTACTAGTATCTCAACTGAAGCTTTAAATATATCTACATCCAGTCCGTAGGACGTTAAGCCCATCAGTTTTTTCTTCTTCGCACTTAAATTATGCGAAATATTTGTAAATTGTTTCCTTTTTGCACCTATAATTGCAGACTGCCATTGAGTGAACAAAATCTCTACATAAACCAAAAGAAAAGCGACCCTTCTCTGCAGCATGGTTTCTTTCAACGAAAAGAGAGAAAGATTTTTAGGTGTTCATTTGTCCTTCTTGATATGGAAAATTGCTATAAGCAGTGCCATGAATTGATTAAGGACGAATAACCCACCGAAGTTTCTAGATATTTCAATAAAGTTACAACCCATTATCCTGTCTTGTTTAAGTTATCTGTATGTTTGGTACTTTGTGAAATTTACAAGAAAACGGGATATAATATTATAGGTGCTTTCCATTTCAATTCAACCGGGCTACTCGGGTCATGTTCTTCGATTTCGATGTAACTTAAATATGTTGCTCTCTGGTCAAAATAATGAGACACGTACTTTTTTGTTCGCCCGAAAAAATTTTTTTTCAAGAGTTATCGGCAATTTTGTTTTTCGGCTCAAAATCGATTTTTTTTAATTATATAAGAATTTTTTTTTTTTAAATGCCCATAACTTAGTCAAAAATGAACCGATTTTAATAATTTTGGGTTCAAAATGATCGTTATTACTTACACGAGCGATTTCATTTAGAAATAGTTGCAAAAAAGTAGTTGAAAATTTTTTATTTTGCAAAAAACAAAAAGTGCGAAACAGGGTGTTTACTCAAAAATTCATTACTCAAAAACAACGCATTTTAGCTACTAGGCATGCAGCTCAATTAAAGTTTGAGATGTTTTTTTGATTTGGAAAAAGTTATAAAAAAAAAAAAATGCCCTTTTTGAAATATTGAATTTCGAAAAAATTTCAATTTTTTTTCTTTTTTGCTAAATAAAAAATTTTCAACTACTTTTTTGCAATTGTTTCTACATGAAGTCGCTTGTGTAAGTAATTACGATCATTTTGAACCCAGAATTATTAAAATCGGTTCATTTTTGACTAAGTTATGGGCATTTCAAAAAATTTTTTTCTTATATAATTAAAAAAAATCGAGTTTGAGGCAAAAAACAAAATTGCCGATAACTCTTGAAAAAAATTTTTTTCGGGCGAACAAAAAAATACGTGTCTCATTATTTTGACCAGAGAGCAACATATTTAAGTTACATCGAAATCGAAGAACATGACCCGAGTAGCCCGGTTGAATTGAAATGGAAAGCATCTATAGTAATTACTGTTTACTCTAACAAATCAATGCCACCATTGCATCCAGAGACCAGTTTCAAGAAACACTTTGTAACTTGATGCAAAAGACGTCGCTGCGCTTAAGCGTCAACTTGCGGAAAGTAGAGGTTGTTATCTTTATAGGGAGACGTAGGATGGCTCCAGTTACCTTACCAGAACTAAATAGTGCCTGTCTAAACTGATTGGTATTCCGAATAAATGCTGAAATAAGGGGATGGCTCTGAGATGGACGGTGGGGTGGGTACTTTACTACCACTAATGCGGCAGATATTATAAAGGATATTTCAAAACACGCGCCTAGATATCAGTATGTATTCATCCTTTAAATATGTCATCTTTGATGTTTGTCACTAAGACAGATGCACAATTTTACAAAATAGAGCAACGCGTTAAAATTATGGAAACTTATTATACGAGGTGTGTTCAAAAAATAAGGTGAATTTAAATTTTTCTCAAATTTATTGGAGTGCTGGGGCGTCCAGAGCGAGAATCGTCATTTACATCTTCTCGACCTTCTGTGAAAAGTTTGTACAACTTGCAAACATTTTTCTGACTCAGAGTACTCTCACCGTATGCCACTGTCAACATTTGAAGTGTTTTTCAGAATTTAGTTCCATTTTTTACATAAAGTTTGATGCAACTACTTTGATCCATTTTTTTCGATAGCAGAAAATCACTCAACACGCAAAACACTTGTCTTATTTATGCCTCTCTCAAAAAACTAACCATGCTATATTGCGAAAACCGTGAACATATCTTCGAGACGAGTGTACCGACATATAATAATAATCAAAATTCGAATGTATGTAGCTCGTGAAATTTGCAATTTCACCTTATTTTTTGAACAAACCTTGTAAAAATGGTCCATCTTTAAGAACAACATTCGTAATTTCTTTGGTAGAAATAATTATCTGAATGAGTCGCAAATACAAAGGTTTAAGAAACTGGTTCTATCGAGGATAGAAAAGGGACTGACAGACTAAAAACTGGATGTTGCTGAACCACTTTCGGCATCGATATCTCGACATTACCGACAAAAAGGCATTCAGTCGCCTGTTTGAGGGATTGTACATACGGATTTGAATTTTCATCCTTACAAAATTCAATTAACACAAGAACTGAAGCAAACGGATTATAATAAATGCAGAAATTTCATGAGCTAGTTATATACAGGGCCCGCCATCTATCGTTACGGATTTTAACTAGCTTCATGGGCTTGGGATCAACTTGAAGAAGATGAAGACTTTGACCGAAAAATCATCTTTTCGGATGAAGCTCATTTCCATCTTGGCGGGTATGTTAACAAGCAAAATTGCCGCATTTGGGGCTCAGAAAACCCGCACGCACTCGAAGAAAAGCCGATGCATTCACAACGCGTCACTGATTGGTGCTGATTTTGGTCGGGAGGCATCATTGGTCCATTTTTCTTCGAAAATAAGCGAGGAGTGGCCGTAACCGTCAATGGAGAGCGTTACCGGGCCATGTTGAACGGATTTTTGTTCCGAGAAATTGAAGAGGAGAATATTGGTGGCATTTGGTTCCAACAAGATGGCGCTACTTGCCACACAGCGAATGCTACGATCAATCTTTTGCGCACTGTCTTCGAAGATCGCATTATCAGCCGAAATTCTGATATCGTTTGGCCGCCTCGGACCTGCGATTTGACGCCGTTAGATTATAATCTTTGGGGTGCCGTCAAAGACCAGAGTTATGCCAACAAACCAGCAACAATTGATGCACCGAAGACCAACATACGCGATGTCATAGCTGAAATACAGCCGCATACAATCGAAAATGTGTTGAAAAATTGGATCGATCGTATGGGATGGTGCATGGCTAGCCGAGGCAGCCATATGAATGAAGTTGTATTCCATCATTAACCGGAAGGATTGAACTTCAAAATAAAAAACACAGTTTGGAAAAATATTGAGTAGTTTCTTTTTATAGCATTTTTAATTCCGTAAAGTTATATGTCGAACCCTATAGAATGGAGTTACAAGTCACATAGTACGGGAAAACATTGCATTATTGCGATCTAAGTTTTCCTCTCGATTAATTTGACGTAATGGTGATATAAACTGGCCACCTAGATTATGCGGTCTCATCCCATTAGACTAATTTTTGTGAAAAGTAAAGTCTATGTGAATAACGGAACAACGATTAGAAAACTGAAACAAAACATTCGGATCGATATTGCTGAAGTCAATGCGATTATGTGTGAATGAGTTCTTGAAAATTTTAGTTCGCGTGGGTGAAGATGAATGACATTACTTCAAATGTATTTTTCACAATTAATTCTTAACAGCCGTAATTTGAATAAAAATAGTTAAGCCTGAAAGAGTTTAAATGTTTACATGTTTTATTTTAAAACGAAATCTAGGTGCGACCTTTAAAGACCCTTTGTTAGATGCCTTTTGGTCTGATTGATAGTTTCTCTAAAAACATTGCTCACAGAATCCATATTTCGCAATCATGCCGCAGTCACCTCAGTTTGACTCCTTGCTAAATTTTATCTATTCCAAAATCTAAAACATTCACAAAACGACAAATAACTGCGGAGATAAAGACCTCATTTCTGGTATAGCTCCATCACAAAAGTATTATATTTAGATGAGAGACTACTTTGAAGGAAACAAAGTAGGCATCCATCCACCAATAAATATTTTTCGTTGAAACTGAAAACCCACCTCTTTTCGAGCAAATTTCTTAGGTGTCTAAAACTTGTATCTGATAAAAATATTCCCCTAACTACGCTACATGTATACAATAATGGAACAATCATTTAAAAATAAAATTATAGTGAATGAGGGCACTCGCCTTAAAACATCGTTCACTTCATTACGAGCCAGAAAAGAAAACAAAAAACAAGTACCAATCTCACTTACCTACATGGAACTTTTCCTCGTCATTCGGGCTAATTACGGCAAAAGGAAAGAAATGTGAAATGGTGAAAGTGAATTCACATAAGGCCCCCACAAGAACAATGAAGTGGTAAAGGACCAGTTGTGAACACGCAATTTACATGCACACTCGCTACACTGCTCAGTTACGGATACGTTGCGCTTCTTTGCCTTTGCACTGGTTAGCTGGTTTTTGCAAACATAATGCTATGTAGATGACCTTGCGACATTACGGCATTTCGACATTGTGCCATTTTGCATTTTCTTTTGTTGTCTGCCATTTTAACCTCTGCACAGAATGTTAAATAGTGGATTATATTGAAATGTACAGTTGCGGATATTGAAATACAGGCAAGCCGAATTGTGTGGATATAAGTGAATAAATAATGAGGATATAGGTGAAGCAGCTTAAAATTATCAAAGCCGGTGAAGTCTGAGTGTACTCTGAACAATTGATAAAATTAATAATCCCACAAATTGAGGGATACAAGTCTTTCGTAAGCTTTAAAGCGGTCTTTGAGGGCAGAGCGAAGCTACCTATTAGGCGCCATATTAAAATATGGTTATTTGGAAAAACTTATACGGCTATATAAAATGACATTGAGCATGCCAAACCAGCAGTTTTGCCAAAATTCGGTATGGTCTACACGTTTTTTCTAGAAGAAAAAGGAATCGTGAAATGTATTATAACTCTGAAGTTGTGAATTGCTTTGTCTTCTTAGCAAACAGCACATACTTCTAGTAAATAGCATCAGCGACATAAACTGTGAGATCCAACGAAGAAGAGCTATTTCGAAGGTATGCCATTTTCAGCTCCATGGGGGAACTTTTCTAATAGCGGTCGTTCCTCGGCGGGCAATGATAAGCCTCAGAGTGTATTCCGGGAATGAAAAAACTCTACAAAAAAAAAAAATGTAACATTCATTTATTCATTTGTGGGACAACATATAAGACATGGAAAAGGGTAATATTTTTATTTTTCGAAGACAAAATTGGAGATGTAAAAGAATAGTGCAAAGGATTTAACAAGCTTCTGAGAGTTCGGAGAATCAAAAGAAGACTGGATTTAGTAAATGGAAAACTGGTTCAGGGCTAACTCAAAGGAAGAACGATTTACAGCACATCTTATAAGATCAAATTAAAAGTGCTGAAATTTTTTGTATGGAGCATTGATTTCAAATTACCCCAAAAATAGTGCGTCAAAGAGGGTGGTTCCCGGTAAGGTAAAAGAGGTAAAAATAAAAATTAGCTCAAGCCTAGTTTCAAACACTTTCTTACTGATGAATAGCTATTGGTAGCTATAACTTTAGCTAACCAGATCAGATTCTTGAGAAATTAAAAGAGATATTAGCAGAAATATTAGTTTGGCGAGAAGCATACATTATTACCCCGGTATGTGGCTGCAGTGATCGATATCTCGTAAAGTATCGATCAAACAATTTAAAGGTTATACCGGTCGTCAAGGTGACATTTCACAATAACAAAATTATTCTGCTGTGTTTTTGTTTTTTTTTTTTGTTGTCTTTGCCTGTTTTGTTCCATTCAGTATTGAGTTATAGGGTGTGCCGTAACTGTAACAGCTAATTACGTGCAATTTTGGTTTCGTCGATTTCGTTCAGGCAATTTTGATGTTAAAAAAATGTTGTAGCATCGCCCAGTAGCTATATATCGACCATAAAACCAAATTTTACGCAAACGTAAGGGATTTCAATTTTTTTTAATTTTATTATTTTTATTTGTTGTTTTATTATTTTGTTATTTTTGTGTATATTTAAACGAATTAAAGAAAGAATCCATTTGCTGATGTTATGTAGGATGCAGTATAGCCCCAAATTCCAGAAACTTAATTGCCACATCCCGTATGATCATAATATAAACGTTTTTCGATTCATTTTCATCCGTAATGTACGAAGTATGTATCTGTGTGCTTTTGAGAGAAGAATTTAAGTCGGCTTAGCTTTTTTCATTAAGGCACCGTTGTTCAAGCTCTTCTTAATAAAAGATGAATAAAATAGAAAAAATTATCTGATAGATCAAAATTCATTGACCTCAAAGTGAGCCCTCTTAGATCCACATGAGTTCATCACCAAAACTCCATAGATATAAATGTTGTATGAAACTAAATCCTTTACATTCACCTGCAAGAAAATTATAAAAACCACAATTTCCGAGTGTATGTATTTTGGTGCTCACAACTGTATTCTCTTGTCTATATATATATATTTATACATACTTAATATCACTTGCAAGTATGTACTTGCTGCTTTGACCTTTTTGTCACCACAGACTTCTTGGCTTATTGATTTTCATTGTGATTTTGCACAAAAATACTTACACAAACCATTCCATATTCTCTTTCACATCTCTGGTTGATACACCCCGAAAAGGGTTGAATAGCAACCGAAACAATTTATATGAGGGTACTTAATATTAAATAGCAAAATTAACGCAACAATAGAGACAATTTAATCTACCAAAAAAGAAGCCATCAAAACCAAACATTGCTGAAGACACTCGTGCTTGAAATACTTTGTATTACTCAAACATTTTCAACCGGCATCCAATACGCCCCTCATATACCGATATTAGCGAACGTAAAAGTAGTTTCATTAAGAAGTGCGCACTTAATTGGTAGGTATGTATAGTCACCAGCAGGAGTATTTTAGATGGCTCATGAAATAAAACAAAAATATTTTAACATATCCTTTATTTCTTCATAGCGGTATGCGAAATTCTTCTTTAATCTTCATGCTCAGTACCCCTGTCATCAATTTGTAATCAAAGTAAAGTAGAGTTAAGTAAAGCAAAGTGCTGATAGTTTGTACATCTATAATATATAATATTTGCACTAGTGACGTGTTTTAGTTTAGATTACCACGTAGTACACATTTATTGGCGTTACTGATACGGCGCTTAAATGTAGCTGGTACAAAATATAAACATGAATTTTAGACCGACGAGGTCCAAAACATAACTTTTTCGGACGAAAAAAGCATATTTGGGCAATCTTGGTGGCTATCATAAGTATTGGCGCGATGAATGCTGCCAAACTCTCCATTATCGATATCACGATGGGGATCGCTACTGATTGGGCCTCTTTCCGAAATGCTGGAAAGTCTTCGCTTTGCTTTGTACCAACCAAGGCCAAAGCGGGCATGTGCGTTAATCTGTGGGGGATGCTTTAAAGCAAAAGAATGATTGGCAGTTTCAGACCTTGAAGAAGCTTAAAAAGACAGGTTGGTGGAATGAAATAATCCTTCCAATATTAAAGCAGCTTGTGAACTGCATGCGAAATAAAATAAATCAAGTGTTCTTTAAAACCTAAACGTTATAATTATTAATAACAAAAATTAAATGTTTCACTTGTAATAACTTTGAATATATCCTTGTGCGCCTAGACCTAATTTCTAAGAGGAGCTAATATTTAATATTTTATTTTTATGGGATACTTTATGATAGAAAAAAGTTTTTCTAAGAGCGGGCGTAGTTTTATTTAATATTAAGTTGATGCACTTATATTTATTTCCCAGAGGGACACTGGCCATATTATGAAACATTAACAGGAAGATAAAAAGTAGAGAACTGAAAATTGCCTAACAGTGGCAGAAAAGTCTGCATTTTCTCCCTTTTCCTCAGGTTTTTTGTTACTCATATGACAACACTTCAGCTAGTGGAAAATAACTGGTGTTGTTTGTATTTCAGTTTACATATCTAGTTTGCGGATTAATGAGAGTCACATGACTCAATGTAGAAGCTATACATTTTCAGAACCGCCGGTTACGGCCAAGTGCGTAATGTAAGGTGGTATTAGGTTGAGCAAACTGTTGCCGGAGAAATATAATATTCCTCTTGAAAATTGTAAGAGTTTTTGTTAATGACATTTACCTTTTTTGAAGTAACTAGGCTTGAGAGATGAAGCTAAAAACTCTTGAAGAGTGGAGTAAGAATAGTTTGCTATAGTATGTTGGTGTCGGACTTGGTTGTGATATAATCACATGTCGATGGTTTTCGAGAAAAGCGACACAACTCAAAATTAACTGAAATTCGGAGTTTTGCCGTTAAAAGCAAAAATCAACTACAGAGTTTATATATTTTTATCTGGAAAAGCGTCATAAGCGAATCTTGAAACAATTCTGAGAGATGGCGTTAGTGTCGTTTTGTCAGGTGATCGAATTGGCGTGTCACTTATCTAGAAAACTGACCCAATTCAGTATTTTGTATTTTTTGAGTTGTATCACTTTTCTCGAAAACCATCGATGTGTACTCATTATTTTAGTTTCGTTATTTGTGTGCGGCCATCGTAGCCGACCATTCGGAATTCGGAGTACGTTTGTTCAAATCTCCGTGAAACACCAACATGAAGAAAACGTTTTTCTAATAGCTGTCGCCCCTTGGCAAGCAATTGCAAACCTCAGAGTGTATTTCTGCCATGAAAAAGCTTCGCATAAAAAAAAAAACTGCCGTTCGGAGTCGGCTTAAAAAAATAAATCCCTCCATTTGTGGAGCAACTAGAGGGACCTACAGTATAGAAGCAAGAGCTGGGCCAAACACCCAAAAAGGAGTAAGCGCTAATTATATATATATATATATATATATTAGGCCGGGTCGATTTGTGGGGAGGCAAAAAAATCGCCCATTGCTCTCACCCAAATTGGGGGACATCAGAATTCGTTTTAGAGGTATGGTTCCTTCGGCAAAGTTTCTTATTTTGATCCCTAGAGTACGATTTTCACAAAGCAGTGAGCGATTTTTAAATCGACCCGCCCTAATATATATGTATATTATTATTATACATATATATGTGCATGCTTTGTGATATGGAAACGATGTGTTCACTTGTTCGGCTCGATTCAAAAAGAACGAGACCGAAAATTATTTCGCTTATTAGCTCAACAGTGAAAAGCAAAAGAATGAGAAGTTAAAAGCAAATGAAAACTCACACATGGTTGCATTTCAAAGAATTAAGAATTAATAAAAGTATATGGATAAATTAAAGAATAATTATTAAGAATGTAATGAGCTAATCTAGAAATGATGTCCACTCCTGGTTACAGGGTGTGGCAATGAATGCTGGCTTTAATCGGGCAATGGAGATGTTCACCTTGTTGTCGCTGATGCTAACAGTGAAGTATTTAGGATGACGTTCTACCACTTTGTATGGTTCTTTGTAAGGTGGCGTTAATGACGGTCGAACAGAAGGATATCTAACGAAAACTTGGTCGCACGTCGTAATATTAGAGTGCACAAAGGATTTTTCTTTTGTGTGCCAAGCAGTATCAACTGGGCGAACATCTCTCATGACATGTCGAGCATGTGTTACCATTTCCGTTTCGCTGGTCGGTCGGATGCCATCTATAAAGAACGCCGATTGTAAACGTAAGGTTGTTCCAAAAACTAATTCTGCCGGGGATGCACCAATGTCAGTCTTGAATGAGCACCGAAATTCTAATAAAATAAGTGGTAAAAAACGTGTTCTTCATTCGACGTTATGAAAAAATATTGCCGATTTTTGAATCCGATACCATCGCTCGACTACGCCGTTGGTTTACAGATGGTAAGCAGTTGTGCATAGATGCTTTATGCCAAGATATTGTAAAAGTTGTTGAAATAAGGAACTTTTAATTGGCGTCCAAGATCTAAAGTTATGTCAATTGGAACGCCAAAGCGCGCTATCCAGGTCTCTATTAAGGCTTTTGCTACAGTCGGGGCCGTGCTGTCTGGTATTGCTATCGCATCTGGACATCGAGAGAAACCATCAATTACGGTGAGGCAGTAGCGCTTATCGTCAGATAACGGAATATATATGTAAATGCGAAAAATGAAGGCTTGGGCATTCACATGAAACAATATGACATCTTTATTCAAATTGATGAAAATGTTATCAATACCATGCAAAACCTCATTTAAAACTCTTTGAGACGCTTGGGCAGCATTGCGCACTACAAATGTGATGTGTGAAACTTCGTATAAACGGAATGGTGTTGTAATGGCAATCTTACAAACGTCTTCTGGCTGCAAGTATGTGTGTAAAGTTATGCAGGAAGGGCAATGGTTACCTGTCGGTACTGCAACTGAATTTAGAGCGCGATAGTCGCCACATGGCCTCCAGGACTCATCAGCCTTGCGGAGCATGCGCAGTGGGCTTGCCCAATTACTGCTGTACGGCCTACATATTCCATTCCTCAACAGCTTAAATTCAGCTCGCGCGGCGGCAAGTTTTTCTGGAGCAAGACGTCTCGGTCGGGAAAAAACTGGTTGACCCGTAGTGATGATGCGGTAGGCGACTGTAGACTTTGCAATGGTTTCGACAGGCGGCGGTCGAACAATATCGGAAAACTCTTTAAGTAAGTTTGAAAAATGTGAGCTAACATTAACGGTTAACTCATTTGTCGAGTTGATTTGAGTTGCGTTGAGTTGAGCAGCTGAACATAGCGTTTTGTAAGTAGCTTTTCGGTCTAGCAAACATCGCCGATTAAGATCGAATAACAGGTCGTAATAAGATAAGAAGTCAGCACTAATAATCGCTTGAGTTACATCAGAAATCACTAAACTCCACACAAACTCTCTTCGCAGGTTTAAGTTAAGGTTTGGGATTATTTCACCTTTTTTTTACTTCCGGAATTATGTCTTCTCATAAAGATCCAATTGGTGGTGGTAGTGTGTCGTCTAAAGACATTTAATTGAATATGCAATTCGCAAATTTACCATTCGGAGTCACCAAATTGTGGATGCTTTGTGATATGAAAACGATGCGCACACTTGTACAGCTCGAATCAAATAGATCGAGGCCGAAAATTATATCATTTATTAGCTCAACAGTACAAAAGAATAAGAATCATCGTCTTATCGAACTCCGATTGGGAATTGATACAATATCAATGCCTTCCGGCAGGAATCCTCGAAATGTGGACTGGGACGGTCCAGCGAACTTCTTAATAAAGCCTTAAAGACCCAAACAGAAGAGGACTGGGCAAACCATCGACTTACACAGAGAGAATACAAGAAAAAAGTATGAAAAGCCAAACTTGAATCCTATAGAAATGTTTGCAGTAACGTCGAAGAAATGAGGAAAAGAGCGAGACTTTGTAAGGTCCTTCATCTAGACCGCTAAGTACGACTGGATTCCATTTGAAAACCTGATGGTTCATACACCATTTCCAATTCCGAAACGCTTAATGCTCTACTCGAAACCCATTTTCCGGGCAGTAGAATTCTCTCTGAAGTATAGAGTGGCTTGAACATTAACGGTAGCAGCGATGGAATCTCTAGATGCAGCTGGTTTATTGCTAGTCGAACAAAAGAATCGATAAGGTTTTCCTTGTCTTCCATTGAGAACTTTAAGTCAGCTGGACTTGACGGAATATATCCAGCAATGCTTAAAAAAGTTGGAGACAGGCTGATTGAGGCCCTGAAGAAGATCTTCACAGCCTGTCTTGCACTTGGTTATACATCATCCCAATGGTGACGCGTAGGCGTAATATTTATTCCGAAACCAGGAAAAGACGACTATTCCCTAACAAAAAGTCTTACACCAATCAGTTTGGCATCGTTCGTGTTGAAAAGTCTAGAACGAGTGGTGGAGAAACATATTCGAGTGAGGGTATTGACTAAAAGTCTACTCAGTAGAAATCAACATGCTTACCACAGTGAAAAATCATGTGAATCAGCAAGATTGAAGCCGGGTTGGAAGCTGACGAGTACACAATGGGCGTGTTCGTGGACATTGAAGGGGCTTTTGATAATGCCACTTTCGGCTCAATAAGTTCCTCTGCCGAACCACACGGAGTTAATCAAACCATTGTCAAATGAATATATTCCATGCTCTATGAGAGGCTGTTAACCGCTGGTGGGAACAGTGATGAACTAATCACCGTCGGGGCCAAGCAAGGATGTCCCCAAGGAGGTGTCCTTAATCCGCTGCTATGGTGCTTCGTCGTAGACTAGCGGAGATGCAGAACTCGGTTTTCATGTCCAAGCATATGCGGGCCATGTCTGTGCGCTAAGATTCGGATAAATCCCTAAGAAAGCTTTGCAGAGAGTGCGGAGGATTCATCACTTACGCCTCGGTGGTCTGGTGGCGACGGAGCACTCCGGGAACTATACAGGCTATAAAGAAGTGTATGTGTATGCATCACGGGTGCCATGAGTACAACTTCCGGCGATGCTCTAAATGCTATGCTTGATTTGCTCCCCTTGGATGTTATGATACAATAGGAAGCAGTAAAAGCCATATGTAGACTCCATAAATATGGTTTCTGGCACGAAGACGGCTCTTCGGGGCACAGAGAAATCTTTAAGTTGATATCTGAGCAGTATCTACTGTTTTTGACACCCAAATACGACTTGTTACCCACAGTTTCATTTGGAACTAAATTTGATGCCAGATTTCCACTGCGTGCGCAATGGAGCAATCCAGAATGCATTCAGGGAGGCTTGACGGATATTTTCTTTGCCGATAGGTACAAGAATGAAATAGGTTCTGGAGTCGGATGATACTTAAACGATAGTGATAAGTATAACTCTGCTATGCGGGAAATGGCAACTGTTTTCCAAACGGAAATTTTTGCCATCCTAAAAGTAGCCGAGTGGATAATTGAGAGGAGATGGAGCAGGAAACAGATTGGAGTTTTCAGTGACAGTCAGGCTGCACTGAAGGTCCTGGAGAACGCGAAGGTAACCTCAAATATTGTTCAAGAATGTAAAAAGAAGAACGATCTAAAACGCTGCAGCACTGCAAAGTGTTTTGTGACAAGTCCGAACAGAAAACTGTGAAACTTTATACTAAAACTTGGAAGGAAAGACGTTCGGTTGATGGTCGGTGTTATTACAGGACACAACCCATGGGGTCAGTATTTGACCACCATTGGAATCGTTAAGAACCCAGTGCACCTGTCTTGCTTAGAGGAGGCGGATAGCACTGAGCACCTTCTCTGTGAGTGTCCTGCCTTTGCTAGAGCAAGACTACGAGGTTTGGGTTCCGATGTCGTGAGAATGAGTAATATTCGTCTTCTTAAACTGGAGGATATTTATAGATTTAGAAATAGAAAGAATTTGAAAAATTCTCACAGGAGTAACTATCTCTATCCCTATTCTTTCCTATCTCTTCCTCTGATACTTTTCTCCTTTCCCCCTTGACTATCTACCCTCTTTCCAGAGCTCTAAATACCATGGGCTTTTTAGCCTGAGTGTTTTAGGAGCCACCAAATCCTTTGGTGCTCCTTGGCTCGACCAATTCAAATTCCAATTTCAATCCAGACGTCGGACAGATAATTCTAATCCTAATTCTTTTGAAAAAAAAACTCTATAGCCTACTTCATTTTCCACCTTGGACCCATTCGTGTTGAAACTGATTTCCCCGTGGCCAAATCGCCGAGTTTCCATACCGCCATACTATTAAGCCTAAGTGCTGAAGCGGTGGCCACGTGTTTTCTTACCATATTTAGAGCAGCCACCTCTAGCGCTTTATTAGAGGTAGTCCCTAAAACGCCGGTGATGCATAAAATACTGTTTGGACTTTGCGTAGCAGTTTCGTATAACTTATCTCTTGAATTTTAATATCAATTAAAGTTGATATAAATATTTTAGCATATTTTTTACAATATTTATATTCTATAGTCAAAATAGAAGGCGCACCAATTACATAGAACTATGATATCAGTATTCAAGAGAATTTTTGTTTTTGCAGTCTCCAACATTTTCGGCGCTTAGGGTTACCATAATAGATACATTTTTTATCGCCAGTGACGATGCGATGCAGAAAACCTATTCTCAAGAAGCAACTCTCACTTCGGCAAACGTCGCTCGATATCCCTCTCCTTCAATTTATGTGGCACCCAGTTACCTGCTCTCTGGACCATTCACAACTCCAACCCTTTGGATATATCATCAAGGGTTCGACATGAGTCTTCATCCAATAATTTTTGTAATTGAGTATCTTCGAATTTTTCGGTGCCCCTTCGCGATCGCTATCACTCACGTCGAAATTGCCACGTTGGAAATTGTGGAAACCATTCTTTAGAAGTTGCATTTGATGGAGCGTGATTACCGTAAATATTGATCAATATACTACAAGTTCCAGCTGCACTTGTCTTTAAAAGGTAATAATGAAGCATAATTTCCCGCAAATGCTGTTTATTCGGGACGAACGCTGACATTTTTGAGATCAGATAAAAAAGGATCTTTACGCTTCAAACAAATGTCAACTACTGCGATCGAGATCTCACATACACACCCTCCAAACCACCAGTATATTACTAGAGCGAACACGGAAATAGTAGCAGCAGCGACTCCTCTTTTACGCGGGCGAACATTTATTCGCATACCCAATATATGTAGAGATTTGTACAATACTTGATATTCTATAAGTAAAATTTGAGCAGCGCTAACAAATGAGGTTTTCGGCTGTCGAAAGGGCCTCACAAATGGGCTGCAGCTCCAGCCGCCTACGACTAGCAGCCATTATTATTATTTTTAATTTGCATAAATTCTAAATTGTATTTATGAATCATATAAAAGTTCAAAGAAATGGATGCACTTAACAATGAAATATGTGGGTTCGCTTTCAATTGATCTCATTTATATTTTTTTATTTCTCCCCCCATTCACTTTTGCCGCCCTCTACATCTTATTAGTTTGGTTTCTAAAAAACCGTTTAAACTACCGCTGATCCACACATAGGCCCATCTTAATGGATATAATTTATTGAACATGTGTACCATCAAATTTTCTTTCGAATGGTGAAACTTATGCCTAAGTAAATATTTATTCTGCCTAAGTAGGTAACACGAGAAAATATACCGGAAAAAATTGGCTACTCCTACACTTTCAATTTACTCGTATTTGAAAGACCTAGAACAACACAGTTTTCCACTAAACTGTCGCAGGTGATAATGCATACACGCACACAGCAACAATTACTTAATTCCGCACCCCAATTTTTACGCACTTAATTTCACAGCAGTTTATGTGGGTTATACTATCTGTCAGTGTTATTCTAGTTTGAGTAGTTAGTACACCCTTCATTTATCTCAGTTCACTTAAATCCCTTTTTCATTTCCCCTAAAACGCAAAACGAATACTCACTGCAAACAACATAGCATACATGTACTTTTCTGCTCATTTATCTTCGTTTTAATATTTTTCCAAGTCAACAAAATTCATGTACGCATACATACTTTTTTATTCAATGCAGTTGGAATTTCATTTAAAAATATCAAATTCATGCGAAAAGTGGAGGTGCGTATGAGTAGCACGCATGCATACATACACATACTTGTAAAGGGTGGTTAAATTTCAAGGCCCGATGTTGAATGTGAACCACACCTAATGTCAAGTTTTTTTCTGCATTTCATTGGACATTTTTCAATTTCAGACTAGTTCAATTTGCACCATGGAAAGGCACACAATCGAACGACGCGTTAAAGTTATTCAGGCTTATTATGAAAACTGGCGTTCAAATCAAAATTCATATCGCGCACTTCGTGAAGAAAATGATCTTCAGTGCTGAGGCACATTTTCACCTCAGTGGATTCGTCAATGAGCAGAAATGCCCCATTTGGGCGAATGATAGTCCAAGAGTTATTGCCGAAAAACCAATGCACCCACAAAAAGTGACTGTTTGGTGCGGTTTATAGGCCGGCGGCATCATGGGGCCGTATATTTTCCAAAATGAGGCCGGTCAGGCAGTTAATGTGAATAGTGTTCGCTATCGTGAGATGATAACGAACTTTTTATGGCCCGAACTGGAAGATATGGATGTGGACGATATGTGGTTTCAACAGGACGTTGCCACTTGTCACACAGCTAACGAAACAATGGCTCTTTTGCGCGAAAATTTTGATGGCCGAATAATCTCACGTCGCGGCGATGTCAATTGGCCGCCAAGAACATGTGATTTGACACCGTTGGACTACTTTCTTTGGGGTTATTTGAAAGAAAAGGTGTACGTCGATAAGCCAGCAACAATTCAAGAGCTAAAGGATGAGATAATTCGGCACATTAACGGCATAGAACCTCAATTATGCCTCAGCGTCATCGAAAATTTGGACCATCGGATGGAGGTGTGCCGCATTTTTGTTCCATACGTAATTGAGAAACACCAATATTATCATAATGAAGAGAAATGACAATAGTTTCCAAAAAAAAAATGTATTTTATTCAAAAGTAACACCGGCCCTTGAAACTTAACCACCCTTTATATGCACTTGTGTAAGGAAGGGCTGCTCATTAATGTGATGCACTGTTAGTTTTTGGCAAACTAATCACCTTACTTGGATTTGCCCTTTCGAATAAACGCGTAAATTCAACTTTTCAAGGATGTGCTATTCCAAACAGGGGGAAGCAATAAATTATTTCTGGGAAATATTCGTGTAAATTTTCGAGGAATGTCAATATAGAACGCAGAGTGCACTTTGTGGATATACCAAGTGGCCAAATAAAGCCACATTAAACATAATATATTGCAACATAATATTCTTAGCTAATATTCATATTAACATGGTTCATTAAGTCAGCGAACATTTAAATGTGAACTCTTCTCCCAGCAAAGAACGTTCTATTTCTCTTTATAGCATCCCCTAGTACCTACTGATAAGCGTCATCCAATCTTTTTGTAACTTTTAAATGCTCTCCAAATAGTTAGATTTTTCAAGGTTCTTATCACAGATGACTTCCTATTTGACCCTAATTTCCTACTTAATAAATACAATTAAAAAAGTTGTTGGCAAAGATGATTTATTTATTTTGTCCAAAATAGTTCCCCTCGAACTTGGTCGAAAGCATATCAAATGACTTATTTAGCTCGTGTTTGAATAAGTTTTTCAGCATTACAATCAACGTCTTCGAATGTCTTCAACGTCTGCATATGGCTTTCTTTCATGGTCGTGGGTAATTTTCCAAACGGAAGGAAGTCAGACGGAGATAAATCAGGCGAAGATGGGGGCTGCTTGTAGTGCCACAAGCGTCAATTTCCATTTTCATGGTATTCTGTCGAACACTGTGAATTTACTAAAGCTAACGTTTTATAACACCGAAATAGAATACAGTATTTACCTTTTTGGCCCATTCGAACGGTTTTATTGTGCTTAATCTTATTGGTATTGTAAAAACGAGTCCACATTAACTTCACTTTTGATTTTTCTAAGCGGGATTCTTTGGAATTCGGATCAGCTGGTTACTTTCATTAACGGCATTCGTGATGGATGTATCTTCATACGCTTCTCAAAGACTTTGGCGCTGGCAGCTGAGGTAAAAAAACAGTCCGAAAACTTTTCCGACAGATCTTGTAAAGCGGATATTAGTTGCCCAGAGTTGAAAATTGTCAAATTCTAAAATATTTTTAAATGATGATATACAGCTATTCGGTTTTTTTTTTTTTGCTTTTGTTTTAAGCTGATTCTAAGTTCAATATCGATATAGCTCTCTGATCTCGAACGCTATAGTATTTACTATAGATATAGATAATATAGGAGGACCCCAAGAATACGCAAGGGACTACTGAGCAGCTGAGCGACTGCTGACAATAGGCCGGTGGCAGCAGCGGTGGGATTAGGAAAAAAACATGGAGTCATCGACTAGTAGCTTTCGCAGTTGCTCAGCGGACATGGCTATTTTTGAGAATACCTACTCCGTTTTAAGCTGGCAGACAAGCCTTTCTGGCCAAACTGCCGGAATACTGACGAAAGTGCAGAACACGTGATTTTTTACTGCGACCGCTTCAGAGAGGAACGAGCTGCTCTCAAACAAGCGCTGGGCCATAAACCATCCCCCAGTACCCTTATACGAGATATGTGTGCAACCAGCAGTAAGTGGGAGGAAGCCCAAACGTTTGCATGTAAGATCTTGTCGTGACTCCGCTATATTGATTGAGAGCGCAAGGCTTTGCAGCAACAGTTACAGCAGCAACAACAGAGGAGGCGAACGGTTTCCGACGTACCGACGATAAGCACAGCCTTTTGATTGAAACACTCAATACAACATCGTACAGAAGACACGACGGTGTTCTGTTAATATAACATTACTGCAACTTTTCCAATGCCTCTTTTACTTTAGAACAAACTATGAACACAGTGGGAGTAATTGGGACTATCGACGGCGTATAGCCTTTATATGCCTGCAAGAGAGGAACCCAGATGTGATCTCAGGACGCTTTTGCGGTCACAGGGTAGAATTAGCCAAGGTGGAAGGATTGTTATATTAGTGGGAGTGTGCCCCACATACCATTGGTGTGACGGCAGCTTCAAAAAAATAAAAATAAAACATTCAGAAATATTTAACTAAATCCAGTTCCACGATTGCAATAAGTCAAAAATTTTAAATATTGAATACTAAGTTTAGTTCAGCAGGGGTTCAAGATAAGGAAGCGTTAACACGAACTCGCAACTTGTTTGATTTCATTTCTACATCGACTCGCTGTTATTCAACTCCATATTTTTATCTTAATTCATCCTTCTTTTAAATCAAATTTACATCCCATCCCTGTCAACTAGCGTATAAACTGATTTTCACTCATACGCTTTGCGCGCTTGAATACTCCGCAAGTGCAATGACCGCGTTGGATCATGTCGATGAATGTCTTTATTGAAGGAACGAGTGTTGGAGAGCTTCCTCCTTCTTTTCGGAGAGGTTCGAAACCATTTCAGATAATGAGGCATAGAAAAAAGTGCGGAAGGAGATTTAGAGCAAAAAATTTGGTAGGTTGGCGCTTCTGCTCTAAATGAGCACGGCATAGCACAAATAGCAAAATAGAAGATTACGAATGTCCTTCCAGAGAATAATGTATAACAATCGCTTTATATGTGGTAGTCACGTAAATAAAATTAAAAAAGTTTGTTTTACATGTCTGCATGTGACAGTCACTTATCTGAATTTGAACCAAGTAGAGAAATTTCTCATATTTCAATATTTTTTTAATTTAAATTTTTTAATATTTTGTAAAAATATTCAATTTCGTTCCTGTCTCTAAGCGAAGTAAAAACTTTAACAAAAACAAAATACTTAAATTGCTTCCTTTTCCTTCTCCCTTCCTCATCTCACTTTCTCCTTCTTTTTTATTTTGTGAACTTTACGACCAACTTTGAATTTCCGCTATTTTCTTAAGCTTATACTTTAAGTTTGTATTTCAATCATGTAAAAGTTTCTGAGCAATTTTTCATAAAACTTTGTCGGCTTGATAGAATAAAAAATTAATTTAAAACAAGACCTAACGACCAACAAATCCTTGCGCCATGGGGAAAATATATAAGTGTATATAAAAATATCGAAGTGTGCGACAAATAAGAATTAAATTATAAGCTGTGCGAAATATGTTCGAAAACAAGGCTTGAAAAAAAGTTTAGAAAAATGCACTCGCTAGCAGAAAGGGAAGTTAAGCTTGAAAAACCCTTTTGGTAATTATCTGTACGAAAATAGAAAAATAAAGCACTATGAAAAGTGGAAGCACAAAACTACTAATAGGGATAAACAGCAATGGAAATTAATTATGCAACAAAAATACAGTTTATATTAAAAAGGATCAAAGGAATGACTTTGCAGCGCTCAATAGACAAAAGACGTAAGACAAAAATATAATAACAAATTTGTCAAAACCTATGGTTTCCAGCACACAAGTTTGGCTCAACACATAGTTTTCTGTGAGCTGCAATCATCTGGTATTCCTACTGGAAAGTTTGACATATTTTACAATAAGCGCACTCGAAGATTCTGATGTGTGAACCATAATAGTGTTGTTGGCAGTGTCTTTAAAAATTCACCACGGTAAAAAATAATATTACACCGTGAATAACGTGAATAACAATCTTTGACGTGGATTAGTAAGACAAGAATGCGTTGATGAACTAAAATCATTAAACGTCGAGCAAGAACCATACAAAAATAATTGGGTTGCAGTGTGACTGCTGTTCGCCCACCGACGATTTCTGAGAAGGTCGCCCAAAATCAGTTGTTTTGGCACTATGCCACTTTTACAAATTATACTTGGAGATTTAAATCCCGTTTTATGGAATCTTAACAAAAACCAAAAAACAAAAAAAAAATTCAATCACAAAAACTATACATTTAAAGACCACAAATGGAGAGACCTAGAGTTTTAAGCCGACTCCGAACGGCAGATATTTTTATGAGGAGCTTTTTCATGGCAGAAATACACTCGGAGCTTTGCCATTGCCTGCCGACGGGAGGCCGCTATTAGAAAAATGTTTTTCTTAATTTTGGTGTTTCACCGAGATTTGAACAAACGTTCTCTCTGTGAATTCCGAATGGTAATCACGCACCAACCCATTCGGCTACGGCGGCCGCAGTATAATTTACCTTGACACATTTGCGAGGAAATGATGAAAGAAATTAAGGTCTTATGCAGCTGTGAATATATCCTACATAACTAAATATATGCAGTAAATCATTTTTATGTTTATTACTGCTAAGGTGTAGCAAAGAAAACGAATAGTGAGTAAATTCGTTCGAAGTCCTAAGAGGTCAGGAACTAGCCAAAAGAAGATAGCCAAAGTGTTAAACTTACCAAAAACTATAGTTCTTGGTGTGATAAAAAGATACAAGAGCACATGCAGCATTAATAGAGCGCCAGGAAATTGTAAAAAAGTGGGACCAGAAACTTGTATTTGCGTTGTAAATGTGAAAGTAATAGTATCACTTGCTTTTAAATAATAGCAAACAGGAACTTTCTTTGTGAATAAATATGTACATCTAAAATCTCTTGCCGAATAATCGTAATTTGCGGGAAGTGTTGATTTTGCTCTTTTTTCGAAAAAAAATGGCACTGAAGCGTATCGAGAGCTACAAAAAGTTTATAGAGATGCTGCTTTAAGTGAAACAACGTGCCGAGATCCGTGTCAAACGCAAGAAGAGCTTGTCTCAGTATTAGGAGTAACCCGCCAATCCATTTCCAAGCGATTGCATGCTTTGGGAATGATTCAGAAACAGAGGACTTAGGTTCCTTATGAGTTAAAACCAACATCCCTTGGTCATCGTTTTTTGCCAGCGAACAACTGCTCCAGCGGCAAAAGAGAAAGGGGTTTATTCATCGCATCGTGACGGGTGATGAAAACATGGATTCATTACAGCAATCCAAAGAAAAGAAAGTCGTGGGGGCTGCCGAATATTCACGCTGCGAAGGTTATGCTATATATTTGGTTGGTGTTATTTATTATGAACTGTTAAAACCAAGCGAAACGATCACTGGCGATCGGTATCGACTTCAATTGATGCGATTGAGCCGAGCACTCCGCGAGAAACGGACGCAATACGCGGAGAGGCATGAAAAAGTGATTCTACAGCATGACAACGCTCGGCCTCACGTGGCCAAATCCGTTAAAACCTACCATTTTTTCAGAATGAAGTTGTATTTTCATAAAAAAAACAGCGAGAACTGGAAAATGGAGGATATGTTACATAGTACGAGCAATGAATGCTTAGAAGCAAATTCAAGAGGCGCAAAGATTAAGTATTTTGCCGATTTTAGTAAATAATGCGGCGAATAATAATTATTTCAAATGCTTTACTTACAAATATCCGTAGTCGTGTTCTTTATAACTGTAATACGATACCTTTCGTCATTTCCTTTGTTAAGCGTTAGATACGAACCCTTATAGCGCTGACAATATTTCTTAGTAAAACATGAAATAATGTTTTTTGCTCTCATTTCTACTTAATAAAATTAAATGTATTGGTAGCTAATAACTTTACTAATACGTACATATAATAATTTACTTATTAGAATTTATATTTATTGTTTCTCGGAAGACGGCAATAAAGAGCTCTGAAGGACACCAGGCACATAGGAATATTTATTAATGCTCCTTTCACAAACCTTGTGGCAACACACATTCTGATGGTTATCCGCTAGACGAAAATTGGATAACTGTTGTTCATTATTTAGCGAAATATCGTAGGTTTTTACCCTCAGGCAAAGCACCGTTTACCTAAACTGAGTAACCAGAGATTAAAAATCGTTGTATATGTGCACTAAGCTAACTCATTTTTTAGTTAATATTGGAAAGAGAAAAGAAAACTTGTATACTTTTTGTGCCTTTAAGGAAAACTTAAACTGTTTTGAATAACATTAATGAAAGTGGGCAAAAAGTAAGGTGAATTTATTTGTCAAACTTCGCGGGATTAAAATTTCGCTCTAGTTATCTTTTTCATGAGTTGGCAGCACTGTTATTAACATCTGGGCCAACTTTCATGTGAATGTCATTATCAGTAATATACATATTTACGCTTGTGTTTACCAAACGACCAAGAGTGCATTTTTCGATTTTTACAATGTCTGATTTGATTGAGCAGAGAAGTGCCATCAAATTTTGTTTGCGGAATGAAATTTCGGCTGCGGAAACGTTTAGCATGTTGCAGAAGGCATTTGGTGATTCGACCATTCGAGACTTCAAAGAGGGTCGAGAACGTGTTGATGACTTGGAGCGCTCCGGACGACCATTGACGTCAACAGATGACCAACATGTCAATAAAGTGAAGGAGTTAGTGCTCAAAAATCGTCGGTTGACTGTTAAAGACCTTACTGATATGATCGGAATATCAGAAGGATCTGTGAAAACCATTTTGAAAGACCATTTGGGCCTACGAAAAGTCAAATCTCGTTTGGTACCGAAAACTCTCAATTTCTTGGAAAAAAGTCGTCGCGTTGATGTGTGTGAAACAATGCTTTCAGACTATCAGGACAAGCTCAAATGAATCATTACGGGAGATGAGACTTGGATTTATGCTTACGACCCTGAAATAACCGACCAATCAAGCGAATATCGTGCTAAAGGCGAGGCCAGACCGAAAAGAGCACGATAAATTCGTTCAAAAATAAAGGTCATGATGACAGTTTTCGATTTTCGTGGTGTAGTGCACTATGAATTCCTTCCACCTGGCCAAACTTTTAATGAGGAATATTATTTGAGCGTTATGCGTCGTTTACGTGGAGCAATTCATCTAAAAAGACCAGAATTATGGGCCAACAACTCTTGGTTTTTGCATCACGATAATGCACCGTCCCACACTGCACTCGTTCTTCGTGACCATTTCGCCAAAAATTCCACGCATATCGTTCCTCAACCACCGTATTCGCCTGATTTGGCTCCGTGTGACTTCTGGCTATTCCCAAAACTCAAAAGACCACTCCGGGGAACGCGTTTCGAGTCGATTGAGGAGATAAAAGCTGAATCGAAGAAGGTGCTGATGGCTATATCGGAAATGGACTATTTGGCATGTTTCGGGGATTGGAAAAATCGTTGGCATAAGTGTACTCGTATTTCATCGAGAGGGGATTATTTTGAAGGGGATGAAATTGATTTACCAGAATAAATAAAGATTTTTAATTTTACAACCAAATTCACCTTACTTTTTGCCCACAGTAGTATGTCAAGAGCATATGCCACTGCGCGTTACAAATTTAATGCTTTCTCCAGGTTGAACTAAAAATATATATTAATACAATTTGATTTTACCCTAGAATTATTTTACACTGCTCTGCGGATGATATGATCTAATGCAGAGTTATATTTCAATGCACTGACTTGCTAACAGAGTCAATGTTGTTGTAATTAGCTGTAATATAATAGCACCCTGTATTGCAAGTAATTGTTGCAAAGACATAAATCGTAGTGATTTTATGTGTAACGGGTTTAGTTCCTAAATCTCAATATTCGCGCAGAGATTGACGGACGGATGGATTTATCTCTATTGACACTGCAAGTCATTCCGAACTGTTTAAAAGAACTGATATGGTATAAATATTTTTCGACGTTTTCTAAACTATCCTATCATTTTTATAAAATTACAGTGATTTAATATTTTCTTCAAGCAACAAAGATTCTGGACTATTTTAGAGTGATGCTTGAGAACACATCCGATGTTCACAGCTGAATTTGAACACAATATCAATTTATCAATGAACTTAATTAATTAAATTTAATTTATTTATTTCCACGTATTTAGTAAGTATTTTGTATTTAATGTATAAGTACACAGTATGTTCAATAAATAACATAACTTTTCAGATGTAGAATAAAACACGTATCGTACTGTGTTTGAAAGCTATTTTTTATTCAAAATAGTCTCCATTTAACTCGATACAACGTTCAGAACGATCAACCAATTTCTGCATGGACTTCTTTATGTCATCTAAGGGAATTTCTTTAACACCTGTGTCACGGCTGCTTGAATGGCTGGAATACCATCATAAAAAGCACCTTCCATGGCAGTTTTCAATTTAGGGATCAAAAAATAGTCGCATGGTGATAGATCAGGAGAATACGGAGGGTGGTCGATAACACAAATATGTTTTTGCATCAAAAATTCACGAACATTTTTGGTTTTGTGAGGTGGTGCATTATCATGCAATAAAAACAGCTGTTTCCCCTCTGGATATTCAGGTCTTATACGAACAATTCTTGACCACAAACGATGTAAAACTTGTAAATAGTTTTCTCCATTAATAATTTGACCTTCTGCAACAAATTCCTTGTGTACAATACCCTTGGAATCGTAGAACGTGATCAACATTGCTTTGATTCTTGACTTCTGAAAACGCAATTTCTTTGCTTTTGGCTCCCCTTTCGTCTTCCATTCTGCAGATTGACGCTTAGTTTCAAGATCATATTTGATGCACCATGTCTCGTCACCAGTTATGATCGAATCAAGAAAATCTGGATCGTTTTCAGTTGCTGAAATTATATCTTTACAATGCTCTACACGAGCGTGCACAAACCTTTCTTTTACACAAATCGTCAGTTAAAATTTTCCAAATTGTACCAGTAGATGAATTTAATTCTTCAGCCAACATTCTTACAGTGAAATTTCCGTCAACAGCAATGATTTCGCGGACTTGTTCCACCAATTCAGCACGATTACTTGCTTCTGGACGACCAGGCCTTTCATCATCATTCAAATCTTCACGACCATGTTTAAATCGTTTAAACCAATTATATACATTTCAACGAGCTAAACAATCATCACCATAAACTTTTTGCATCAATTCGTACGTCTCACTAAATGTTTTTCCAAGTTTAACACAGAATTTAATATTTGCTCTTTGCTCCATTGTATTTTTACGACACAAGCACGAAACATACAAAGGCGCGTAACTTTTTATCCTGTCAAACGATTTACATGAAGTTGGCTGCGGTTGAAAGCTGACGCTTGTACCTTTTCAATATGATCAAAGTTTAATAGATGACTTAAATAAAAAGTTCTGCTATTTATTGAACATACTGTGTATAATTTACATATAAATTCACTATTTGTTTGGATAACAACAGAAAAAAAATTATTTAATTGAAATTCTCTGAAATCTAAGTTGAAAAATATGTAATTGAAAAAATTGATTATGAAATATGCATATTTTTTAAGCACTCTAATTTTGCCATTTACTTTTCCAACACTTACAATCTCCAATAATCTGGGTTTAAGTTTATAGTAAGCAACTTGCAACGGCTGCATTGTACAGCAGAAAATTAATTTATTTTCTTTATGGCACAACTTTGACAACTTTGCCTTACACACACATTTTCCGCTAAATAACAGCAGAATATATTATTTTACCTCACATATACGAGTATCTAAGCTAGTGAAAAAAAATTTGCTTACACTTGGCTGCTATGAAAAACACAACACATTTTAGGTTCAGCCTCTCTGCCATTTACAAAAATATGCCAGACAGCCATTCGAGAGAAATATGAATATTAAGCATGTCCACAAGTATTTCTCTATTTGGTTTTAGCAAACCATTTTGTTAATAGAATATGTAAATTGTCATGCATAAATTCGATTTTTTGATATTTATAAAATGACAAAACAAACTTTCTGGTTGAAAATATGATCAACGCACACGAATACGTTATATATACGCCATGAAACGAAGAACGTGATACCAAATACTTATACTGTTAAGCTAGTATTTACACATTCCAGTAAACCCACATTTATTTACGCATGCTGATTCTCTTCTTCGAATTTGATACCAAGCCCACACTGTGTTCGCACGGAAATTGCTGTGAGCACCAAGTTGAAATCAATTCTTTTGCAAAACATGTCGATGCTCGTCGCAGCTGCACACTTATGTTGCAATAGGCAGTCTTATTAAAAGTGAAATTTTTTAAAATTTGGTTTCGTGTTTTATTCTAGACTTTATGTGCAGTTGCTTGCTGATATCATTACTCTATTGCAGCATTTGGGGACATATTTTTCCAGTTATTTTCACTTGCGTAAATTTTTTTTTTTTGCTTATATCCCAATTTCTTATTCCATTGGTCCATGGACACTTAGTAATTTTCATAGCTTGGATGGGAGATTAATTGTTACTTGAAATCAGCATTTAAGTAACCTCTTCCAATGAATAGTTACATAGCTAAGATTTAATATATTAGCAACAGTTATAGTGTGTCAAAATAGTTTTTGTATCTGCTAATATTTACTATTGGTGTGATTCGCTTTAGTCTTAATTTCTGCGTCGGCTCCATGTGTGGCATTTTTTGTACCTCTTCGTTCGAATGGCTTAGTAATTTTTATGTGTGTTTCGTGCTGTATCTCTGGATTACGTTTTTTATGGGATCAATTCTTAGGTCGCGGTGGAAGTCTTCATTTGCTATATACCAGGGTGCATTTACGATAGTCTTTAAGAGTTTTGTTTGAAGTCGTTGAATTATTTGTATAATAAAGGGTGGTTAAGTTTCAAGGGCCGGTGTTGATTTTGAATAAACTACAATTTCTTTAGGAAATTACTGTCATTTCTCTTTATTATGATAATATTGGTATAGTTCAATTACGTATAGAACAAAATATCGGCCAAACAGCCGCCGTGACCTCGGCGGCACACTTCCAAAGACCACCAAATGCAAATAGTTTCTTATCTAAAGGGTGGTTAAGTTTCAAGGGCCGGTACTGATTTTGAATAAAATACAATTTTTTTAGGAAATTATTGTCATTTGTCCTTATTATGATAATACTGGTATGGCTCAATAATGTATGGAACAAAATATCGGCACACCTCCATCCGATGGTCCAAATTTTCGATGACACTGAGGCATAATTGAGGTTCTATCCCGTTAATGTGCCGAATTATCTCATCCTTTAGCTCTTGAATTGCTGCTGGCTTATCGACGTACATCTTTCTTTCAAATAACCCCAAAGAAAGAAGTCCAACGGTGTCGTTGACGTTTAGGTGTGGTTGTCATTCAACATCGGCCCTTTAAATTTCACCACCCTTTATATTTGATTTGCTTACTGTCCCCCTTAGTTCTATGCCGTATCTCCAGATGGGTATTATCATGGTCTTATATATTAGTACTTTGTTGTATACTGACAGTTTTGAGTCCTTGTTGAGTAGCCAATACAGTTGCCTGAATCTGTTTTTCACTTCGTTTGGATTTCTTTTTTGGATTATATGGTCCTCCCAGGTCAGTTTTGCGTCAATGATCATGCCCAGGTGTTTAGATTTTGCGTTCCGAGTGATGACTGTGCTATTAATTGTTAGCGTACGATGGTCATGATACTTGGACCGTTTTGTGTGCGTTTACCTGGATTCGCCATTTTGCGAAACAAAGTCAACATTGTGTCAATTAGATTTTGTAACTTCGATGAAGCGACATTTATATTCCTGTCAGACGTAATTAATACTGTGTCGTCGGCGAAGGTAACAATCATGCTGTCGTCATTTAGATAGGGATTGTTATAGTTGTAAATCATATACAACAATGGTCCCAATACGCTGCCTTGTGATACTGCGGCATCCATTTTTAATACCTCCGAGCATTCGTCCGAGGAATTGTTAAGAGGCTTATAGGTCTATATGATGATGGTTTACTGGCGTCTTTATTTGGATTCGGCAATGCTATTATTTCTGAAACTTTCTATGGAAGGGGAAAATATTTTAGTCTAATGGATGAGTTAAAGATGTGTCTTAAGTATATTATTCCGCCATCATGTAGTTCTTTTAATATTTGTCCATTGATTTTGTCTTATCCAGGAAATTTTTGTTGTTTGTGGTCTTAATTTTGCATCGAATTTCGTCCGGAGTTACTCTCTTGATTGGTTTGTTGGCTGTGTCAGATGTAGCAGGCAGGTTATAGTTTTGAGTATCCTTTTGATTTGTGAAGGTCTTTTTGAAGTATCTGGCGAGCACATTAGCCTTTTTTAGTGGCGTTTTTTAACCCATGTGTTGTTTTCGTTTAAAATTGCATGTTGGTGAGGTGTTGTTTTCCATGTTGTCCTCCAGAGTGAGTAGTTGCTGCCTTTTGTCGGATCTAGGTTGGACAAAAAGTTGTGCCTTGATATCCATGCCCTTGTTTTTTACATTGTAGTCGCCTCCGACAATAAACCGGCTGCCAAGAGCTCTCAGGTAGCCAAGATATTGGGTAGTTGTGTTGTTGTATTTTCTCCGGCAGTAGGTGCTGGATATTGTCATAAATTAATTAAAAAAATCGCTGCTAGATATCCTCCGAGGCTAAATATGCTCCGACAAAGTCGTTTCCAAATAATTGTCGTTTCAAATAATAATCAATATAAATGATTCAAAAGCAAAAAAGAATCGGTACAACACAGATTAAATAACATCGAAGGGCTTGTACTGAAAGATAAGAAGCGGTTTTTTCACCGGAATATGGAAGGGTATTAAAAATTTGTACTGTACTGTACTGTATAATCTCAAAACAAATAGGTACTACCTGGCCAACCGCTGTCATCAACGTATACAAAAAAGCCAACTCGAACAAAAAATGTTTATGATTCGAAGGCTTGCATTATTCACAGCGATGTTGTTCATTCTGAGCGCCTGTTTTTGGGGGAAAATGTAACTGTAGATACACTATACACATACTATATTGTCCGTATGAGCTCAATAAATATTAAAACTGCCTCCCATGAAAAATCAATACAGCTGACCTGAACTTTTTTAGTGTCTGCCTTTCTTTGCTCTCATTTGCATAATAATAATATGTAACATTCGCTAAAAAATACCGTAGTTTCTATGAAAACCACTTCTGTACAAGAATCGTACATTCTTTCAAAAGTGTCGGAAATTGATAATTGACCTCGATTTAGTTAAGCTAGGTTAGAGGGAGGTCAAATTTAAACAACAAAAAGTCAGTACTTTCGAGACTACTCACACGACATAGGCATATAGTAAAAATATTCACCGATGAAAACTGAAATCGATACTGAAAACTCCATTGGCAATATATTTTGATGATAACCAAATGTCAAAGAAGCCATTTTCAGAAGAGTATTTTTATACAATAGTATCTTTCATATAGCAAATAAAATCAATATTTATTAATATCATTAACTTTTTTCAACATCTCAGTAAGACGCCAACTATTCAGTAAATAATTCATAACATGTAAGTCAACATGAAGGGGACGCTTTATCTCACCATTTTCTACCTAATTTTGTATTTTTCTTTGGCCCTGCTATTTGGATTTATTAACATTGGCAGTTTGATCGCAAAATCGAAGGGCATGCAATTTATCCCAGCTTAGTGTCGTGTTATTCATTATATTAAGTTAATATACGTACACTCACACACGCGTGACTCCAATGAAATATGCCAGTAACTATCAGGTCATCAAAGCTACAATTTGGAGAAAATTAGACATTCAGAAAAGGATTTGAACTATTGTAAATGAGTTAATATTAATTGTTCTTGTTTCCAAACTCACCGGCATAGAGTTGAGTCAGACTCAATCTTTAGTTTGTAACTTGATTTCGGGCTCGCACGTGGCTAACTTTGTCCTTACAAAGTTACTTGTAGGAAATTATAGTGACACATCAAGAATATAATAATTTTTATATGCGTACAATTTTGTTTTTTGATATGGGTGTACCTCATTTTGAAGGGTGAGGCTTTACAACTAGAAGTACTATATAAAGATGTATAATTTTGAACTTCTGCTCCAATTAATAGATAATTTGTGCGAGCTAAATTATTTCTGAAACTTTTTAGAGCTAGGTTTATCGGATTCAAAATGAATACTCTATGACAGTTTGAAGTACAATTTATTGTGTAATAATTTTCGTTTGTTATTTTAAAGAAATAGAAAAGAAAAGATTTTAGGAATAAGCGTTGCGTTAGGCAAATTATCAAAATCTATTAGCATTTTTGCACTACAACAATTTTTACTTATCACTTATCATCTTTTGTTTTGCTACTTTTTGCATTGTTTTGCCAAATGTAATTAAACTATTTGCCTTCGCTTAAGGGGGCAGCCTGGTTTATAAGGTCAAAAAAATTAATTTTTTTTTTTTTTTCGTTTTAACCTATTCCTAATATATTTCAGAATATTCACACAAAGTTACAGAGCCTAATTCTCAATATTTCCGTAGATACAAAGCTAAAGGTAGGCGAGCGTTAGGTAGTTACGCTGTGACCGGACAGCTTTAGTACAAACTTTATCTTCTTTTCTCGACTTTTCATTTTTATGATTTCTTTGAATTGGCGTACATGAATGAAAAAAAAACTAATGAACCTTTTGAAATGAATCATAGCTTGTTCCCTTCAGTATTAAATTATCTTCTATTTGAACTAACAGAATAGATAAAAAAAAAATGTCAAGATTTTTATACCAAGTTGAAGTGAATTTTTTTTTTTATAGAAAGGCTTTTTTTTCTTTAAAACCTCCAAAAAGGTGAAATTTTGGGATTTCTCTCAGTTTTCTTAGTTCATCTAGAATAAAAAATCATGATAATTAGAAATCCATTTGAATTTTTTGCTTTAGATAATAATTACGAGCTGTATCTTGTACGCCAGTTGGAAACTCCAGCGTTGCAGCGCTCTACTAATTTCTATGTTAAACATTTTTTTCAACTTATTTTAACCAGTACAAAAATTTTTTATACTTTTTAAATGTTCATTAAAAGATAGAAAAAACTTTGCAGTGCTAAATTAATTTTTTCCTTAAAAAAACAAACATCGCAAAGAGATGCAATTTTTAGACCTCATAAACCAGGCTCCCCCCTTAATGTGTGTGACATCATAATAAGAAAAATAAACTAAAACTGCTTATCGAAATGCATACAACTTTGTCAAACCATCATTTCCATAGAAAAAACGATAACTATTTAAGCTCTCTGATTACTGGAAAAGATCTCTATTTGCAAACGAAAAAAATTATTAGTGCAATGCTTATCAAATCAATTACCCGTTTTCGATAAATTTATAATTTTGTTTCATAATATGGAGCGAATGGTTTTAATGTCGTTTTTGGTAAAATAATCGTGATCTGTACGAAATGTGTGTATGAGTCGGTGACATATCATTGCCATTACAGTTACAGTTACAGTTTTGTGTACCAGAAAATTATTCCATATTTGCAATTTTTAATTTTTCACAACCCATGTTCATGAAAATGGAAAGAAGTATATACATTCTTAATCAAAAACTGGCAAGTGCTGAAAAGTTCCCTTAGGGATTTTTGTATGATAATGGTAATTGTAATCGTAACAGTAAAGGTAATGGTACTGGCAACGAAAATAGTGCAAATAGTAATATATAAAAACCCAAATATTGAGAGTAAATAAATCAGGGGCCGTAACTGAATGTCTTGGCGCGTGTCTACCATTCGGATGTACTCAGTTTCGAAACCACAAGCAAGTAACACCAATAGAGAGAAAAAGTTTTTCCTAGTCTGCTTATGCAAAAAATTCAACCTTTTCTATATACTTTTCTGCTTTCATTATCATTGATTATCTTTCTATATGAGGAATCGAATGGTAGAAAAAGTTGTTTCCAATAGTTTTTACACCGTCAAGCATTTGCAATCCTTCGGCTGTGTTCGTGGCTATGAAAACGAAACTACCTGAGATTCGTAGACGGCATAAGACACCAGATAGTTCCGTTACCTAAACAACTTCAAGGCGCACACCATAAATTCCAGAAACTGCTTAATTTAATACCTAGCTGCTTTACATAGAAATAAAAAAATACCTAGCTGCTTAATTTTATACCTACAGTAATACCTACCTTCTCCATTAATACAAATTCATCTAAATCATGCACCAGGTCGTATGAGCCTTCCATTTGTGCCCAAAATAATTAAAGCTGTGCTTTCTATTTTTACGTCTGTAGCTGCTCAATTCAATCTAATTGGACGTGAGCGTAAAATTAATGATTATTTAAGAGCGCAATATATACGTAGTGTATGTGCACTGCGCATACACACATATACATAGAATACGTTGCATGAGCAGCTGATTAGTGTCACTCTCCGTTCGCAAATCTGTGTTTGTGCGCGTGTGCAGGAACAGTGTATTGGCAATTTTGTATGCAGCGCAACGAGTGGACGAAATTGTTTTTCTTTTTTTTCATGGGGAATAGCAATATTGAGAATCAGCAAGCGTGTATACAAATATATGTAGTTATTTGTACGTATAAAATTATATACATAATATATGAAGGTATTGATTCGTATACGACGTGAGGAAAATAATAAATTACATACAAACGAAAACAACAAACTTCAATAAAAGCCACAAGAAACCGGAATCCTTTACTGCCTGTCGGTTGAGAAATTGACTATGTCAATGGAATAATGAATAACGAACCTCTGTGGATGTATGCTTGTACAATTGTACAATGTAGATAAATATTTAAGGAGCTAATTTCCATTGCTGCATTTCCACGTCTTATTTTCCTTCCACGTATTATTTTCCTTCGTGAAATAAATATTAATTTCTGTCTAGCACAATGCGTTTTTACTTTTCTACTCAGGCGACTTCAGCAAATTTTCCTCTTTATGACCTCCTTTATTTTTGTTTGCATTATTAATAAGCTTTTTACATTCCAACTCCACTTACAGACTAGAAAAATGAATGGGAAGATGAGATTTTTCATTGCCGCCTGACATGCACAAGGGCGTTTTACAAACAGTGTTGGTTGAAACTTTGCACGCCCTGAATATTTCATTTTAAAATATTGGCATGCATTTCATGGTCAGGGCTTGTTTAAAAAGTATTGGAACATACTCGTGCTAAACAAATTCTATAATGGAGTGTCTAGATCGAGTTCTTAGTGGCCCCTATCGCATGAAGGCGTGCGCGCAAAATGCGAAGAATTGCGGAGTACGCCAGTAAATTTTGGTTTGGACCGGAGGCGTAAATGCTCGACTTAAGCCTCCATACACTCACGTGTATTGCCTAAAGTGTATTCCTCTCTCAGGGGGTACAACGATATGACCCAAATTGCCATCAGTAAAGCTTCCACACGTACCCTTAAAGGTATTCCGGTATTCGCCTACCTTAGAACCTTCGAGTGGTGGAAAAACTGGCAATTGTTTAAAAAAAAGGTGTTTGGCAATATCAGAAATATATATTCTCTACACTGTGCTGAAAGAATGGCAAATTAAAACAATAATTATTTTTCTTATTTACCAGGGAAACTGCTTCACAAAACACAATACAGAGACCCTTACTAAAATATTTCGTACACTTTTTGCCTTTGCAGATAAGTTTCCACTGGAATAGTCGCGATAGTAAATTAAAACTTAAACGTGGGCATAACTGGCTTGAGAAAAACTACAACCCATTTCTTAAATCAAATCAAATTCTTGAAATTACTAGCGAACTACTAGTAGTCCCTACTCGATTACCAATTATTCTGCATGACTTATCTTATAGGTCATATCTATTAGTCATTGAAAATAAAGGGTAGCTTCTTGTTTATGTCAGCTTTGACATTTGTGAAGTAGACAGGTGCAGAATTTTAACCATGGATACTTACAAGATAGAACGCTATAAATTATTGAAACTTATTATGAAAATGGTCAATCTTTAAGAACAGCAGATTTTGCGATATTCGTGATTTTTTTTGGTTGGAAATAATTGTCCAAATGAGTCGAGAGTTCAAAAGTTGGTAAAAAAAAATTTCAAGAAACTGGTTCTGTCGAGGAGGAATGGCAGATCAAAAAGTTTTTGTAGAGTATTGCTGCTGTAGTGCAAAGTGTTGCAGAACAACCTTCCACATCTATATATCGACAACCTTAACAAGTAAGCATTCATGAATTGACTGCTTCGCGGTTTTTACCTGCAGACGAAGTTCGTGGTCGACATTTAAATGAAACTCGTATAACTTTTGACGTACGAGTATAGTTCTTAAAATCCATTTTGAATAAAAATAGACAAACTTGAAAAGATCTAAATTTTTACACGTTTTATTAAAAGAAAAATTTCTAGACGCGTCTTTTGAAAGACCCTTTATTAAATGGTTAATTACACTAGTTTACAATTTTTCACTTTCAAAAATGGTCCTCGACCAAAAGGCGTTTTTTAAACTAATTTGAGGTCGCTGAAACCAAAACTGAATTTTATTTTTTTTTTCAAAGAACGGTTTCCGAGATATTCCCAAAAAACCTGTTTTTTGGGCAATAATGCAGTTATTACTTGCAATCTCGAAAACAGTGCGCGCCATTTCTTTGAAGTGCATTAATTTCGAAAGGCACATACATAACCTACATGGCTATACATAATTCGTGTCAATGGAAGTCGTAGTTTTCGCAAAACAGCTGTTGAAAGTTGAAAAAAGGCATTTTTGACGTTTTTTACTAAATTATCAAAGTTTATTAACTTTTTTCTGGAACAAAAAATTGGTTTATATCGACATAAGATAATTTTTCTGAAAGAGAATTTTCTCACCTACATTTGAAGTCTAAGTTTGTCTCAATCGACGAAAAATTGTAGAAGTTATAACATATTATTTGAATGAAGACAATTTCATCGTCTGTCATATATCCTTTTGATGTATACAATACGGTTTCGAACAAAAGTAAATAATGCCAGCCTGCGTATTGAGTCACGCAAAATAACTGTTCTTAGGCTCACTATAATTAAAAACAATATTTGTTTCACACAAATAGATATATATATTTATATATATATATATATATGTCGCAGAATAGGCTTATTTGCCCATTGTACCAATTCTAGCTAAATAAAAGGTATGACCTTGTAGGTATGACCATTGTACGTCTGTATACAATTTTCGGTGGCACCATATTTCTGCAAGTATAAATTTGTACACGACGACAGAGGAAAAGAGACGGACTCTGTTGTCAAGTAAGGTCTGGTCGTAAGGCGCGGAATACATAAGGGAAAGAAAGAGAGCAATATAATAATGAGACGATGAATTTATACAGACTCCTTGCGTAAGTCCGTCAGGCGGTCGGGCAGTTGAGATTGCGCCTTGCACTAGAGCAGAACTTACTTTGTTTTTCTTTGTTTATATCTGTGTTATAAGAAAATACACTGAAATGTGCAAGCACGCACCAGATAAATTCTGTTTTATTTGTGGTTTATATATCTTCAAAGAAAGTGCTCGAAAAAAGCTGACCACGCATTTATTAGCAGCTTACGAGCAATATTTTGGTTTACGAGCAAAAGATATGGACAAAACGTGGACTCCAAACTCTGTCTGCGCTACATATTCTGCACGTTTGAACGAATTTACCAAAAGCTCACGGTCATACTTATCTTTTGGTAAGCCATTTGAGTGGAGGAATCCTATTGATCATGTGAGTGATTGCTATTTTTGCCTGACTAAACTTCGAGGAGGAAAATATAGCAAAGCTACGTATCCCGAAGTGTCATCAGTGACAAAAACCGCACCACATTCTACCCAATATCCAAAACGTGAACCACCAACACCAAAGCAGAGTCCCTCAGTTCTCAAGGAATAACAGCTTCGATTTCGAGTGTCGGCAGCTCCCCAAGCACATCGAGTCAGAAGGCAGAGCCAATTAATCAGAGAGCATTAAACGATTTATGTCGTGATCTCAACTTATCGAAAGAAAAATCAGAACTCCTAGCTTCACGTCTACAGGAACGCGGTTATTTGAAATCAGGTACTAACGTAACGTATTACCGAAACCGCAATAAAAATTTCGAACAGTATTTCTCAAAAACAGAAAATTTTTGCTACAGCAATAATGTTAATAAGTTGTTTGCGGCACTTGGAGAAACTCATGATCCAAATGAGTGGCGTCTATTCATTGATGGTAGCAAGTATAGTGTTAAGGCTGTCTTACTGCACAAAGGCAACAAGAAACCATCGATCCCCGTTGCTCATTCTACGAATGTCAAAGAAACTTATGAGACAATGAAAGAGATACTTCAATTAATTGACTACAGTTCGTATAACCGGAAAATATGCTGTGACTTGAAAGTTGTCGCTCTACTGACTGGTCTGTAGGGTGGCTATAGCAAATACAGTTGTTTTTTGTGTCTTTGGGATAGCAGAGTGGATGACAAACATTTCACTCAACAAGTTTGGCCGAAGCGTATGGAGCATGTCGTGGGAAAAAACAACGTTACCAAAAAAGCACTTGTTGAGAAAAAAAAGTTATTTTCCCCCCTTTGCATATAAAACTTGGGCTAATGAAGAATTTTGTGAAAGCTTTGACAAAAAAACCGGAAAACACAGCCCTTAAATACTTGAAAACCAAGTTCCCAAGATTATCAACAGAGAAAATCAAAGCGGGTATATTCGTCGGTCCACAGATAAAGAAATTGTTTACGGACACAGAATTTCAACAATGCCTTGACAGTTCCGAAGCTAAAGCTTGGAAAGCTTTCCAAAAAGTTGTTCATGGATTCTTGGGAAACAACAGGAGCAACAACGACCGTCTGTTGATTCATACAATGATGAAACACTTTAAAACTATTGGTTAGTATTGTAAAACGTACATACTCCAAAATATATTTATCATATAAATTGATTGGAAAATTATTGGAAAATTTACAATTAACTTTGTTTTTGTTAACAGGTGCTCGCATGTCGTTAAAAATGCACCTACTTCACAGGCATTTGGATTTTTTTCCTCCGGAATGATGAGCGACTACTGCTGGATGCAACTTCGTGAAGATTCTGTGCAACATAAAAGAAGAAGTTCGAGAGTAAAAACGTATTTTCGACCTCAAACATAGCCAAGTCAAAAGCTGCAAAATCACACGTGTTGACTTTATGGGTCATAACTTCTACAATTTTTCGTCGATTCAGACAAACTTAGACTTCAAATGTAGGTGAGAAAATTCTCTTTCAAAAAAATTATCTTATGTCGATATAAGCCAATTTTTTGTTCCAGAAAAAAGTTAATAAACTTTGATAATTTAGTAAAAAACGTCAAAAATGCCTTTTTTCAACTTTCAACAGCTGTTTTGCGAAAACTACGACTTCCATTGACACGAATTATGTATTGCCATGTAGGTTATGCATGTGCCTTTCGAAATTGATGCACTTCAAAGAAATGGCGCGCACTGTTTTCGAGAATGCAAGTAATAACTGCATTATTGCCCAAAAAACAGGTTTTTTGGGAATATCTCGGAAACCGTTCTTTGAAAAAAAAATAAAATTCATTTTTGGTTTCAGCGACCTCAAATTAGTTTAAAAAACGCCTTTTGGTCGAGGACCATTTTTGGTGTAAACTAGTGTTATAAGCTGCGATATCCCTAGACAGGCTATTTTTATGGCTTCCAAAGGAATTTCGTGTTTTTGTCTTTACTGTTCTTCACAGGCAATTATGCAAGAAACTATAACGAAAATGATAATTTGCAATAATAAAAGTCATTTAAACACACATACATATGCATATACTGAAAGCGCATGCCCAAGTAATTTATGTGTTATAGGGGCTTTTTGAATACTTGTCTGCCCAATTTAGCTATTTTCAAATTGCATGTTTAGCACGAATTTGAGTTTCATTGAAATTTATTAGCATCATTTTGAGCTTGTAATTGAATTATTCACAGCACGAGCAATCAAATAGCCATTTGCAAGTTCACACATATGCGAGTATCTATGTGACCGGGTTTACGAGGGGTGCCTTTTATATTTCGGGATTTGGCAACCCTGGTGTTGCAATCTGGCAACAGTCTCGGAACGTTTTGAAATACCACCGCTATTTGTGTTGTTTACAGTAACTTACAAGATTCATATCCAAAAATGGTCCAAAAATGGAGTTAAATCGTGGACATTTTCGTGCGATTATTTTTTACAACTTTCGATGTGGATTAACTCAGCAACATTGCATGGATGAACTTAATTCATTTTTTGGCGACGAAGCTCCATCAAGGACCAGTGTTTATCGATGGTATGGTGAATTCACGACGACGAATTTCGTGAAGGTCGTCCAAAATCAGTTGTTGTTCCGAAAACCATTGATGCTGTTCGCGAACTGATATTGCAAGATCGTCATGTGACCTATCGTGAGATTGAGACAATCTTAGGCATTAGTGGGACCAGCATACATTCAATATTGCATAAACATTTGACTGTCAAGAACATTTGTTCGCGTTGGATCCCACACAATTTGTCAATCGCTCAGAAAAGGGCTCGTGTCGATTGGTCGAAGGAAATGCTCAAAAAATACGATCGCGGGGCTTCGAAACACGTCTATGACATCGTGACATTTGATGAATCATGGATTTACGCGTATGAGCTCGAAAGTAAACAGCAGTCGACTGTATGGGTGTTTCAAGATGAGCCAAGTCCAACAAAAGTTGTTCGCGCACGAAGCACTTTCAAGCAAATGGTCGCCTGTTTTTTCGGAAAAACTGGACATGTCGCAACCGTACCACTAGAACAACGCAGAACAGTAAATTCTGAGTGGTACACAACCATTTGTTTGCCAGTTGTCTTCCAAGAAATTAGGAAAACCAATCGCCAAAGACGGATCACTCTTCACCAGGACAATGCGAGCTCTCACACATCGGCTCAAACAACTGCAATTTTGAGCACCCAAAACATAGAATTAATGGGTCATCCGCCGTATAGTCCTGACTTGGCACCGAATGACTTCTTTTTATTCACGTACGTAAAAAACAAACTGAGAGGTCAACGTTTTTCGACACCTGAAGGAGCGGTTACGGCATTCAGAATGCATGTTTTGGAGGTACCTCATTCAGAGTGGCAAAAGTGCTTCGACAATTGGTTCAAACGCATGCAAAAGTGTATAGATCTTCATGGAGAATATTTTGAAAAACAATAAACTGATTTTCGATGATTTAAATTTGTTTTTGTTCTCTAATCCCGAAATATAAAAGGCACCCCTCGTAATACTAACACAAATTGCATTTCAAATACGGCTTTGCACAAACATTTAAGGCCATAGTACTTTTTATAGCCTTCATCAAGTTCGCAACTTATTATTATTATTACGGGTGGCTACTGTGCCCGCTCCGTGGAGTCCACCACCCTCACCATACTTTGGTATTTCTCCCTTTTTGTCGAGTTTTATTTCCTCCTTTGGTAAAATATGTTTACCCAGGTTTTTGTGCCGCTTTTACATCAGTAAGACGATTATTCAATCTGCTGTTAGAAATCCTGTGATGATTCTAAAATTATTCTTATTTACTTCCAATCACTGATTGATTTTGATCTACTTTCCCCAGTATGATCTACTTTGTCCTTCCTCCACTTCCTGAATAAGACGAAAAGTCACATTTTCTAGGCCACAAAATGGATCTGCGTCTATAAAGGCTTCCGGCTGATTTGTCTCTCATTTCGTTCCCAGTAACTTCTATATGCATCCATGGAGTTACGTGCTCAAATATGCAGCTTACCGAAGCATTCCAGCGCCAGTTTTGATGTAGCCTAGAAAGAGTTGAGAGCCTTTATTGCTGTTTGGCTATCAGTAAGGGTAGTTATGATGCTGTTGGTATAGTGTCGTTGAAGGTTTAAAGTGGGCGCATCTTTCAATTACGTAGAATCCGCTTAAAATATGTTTGCATGCTTGCCTAGCGCTTCCGTGTGTCTTTGCGCTGTTCCGCAGGCAGCTGCACCTGCACCATTTTCGGTAAGATGAAACTGTGTACTATGTTATCATGCTACGTTGACTTGTAGACCCTTCCCAAGTCTTTTTATTGCCCAGTTAAGCCTTGAAGTTTTTGAAAAATCAGAACAACAGAAGCAAAATATCCCATGGCATTGAGATCTCAGGTAAGTAAGTGTTTTTATTACTGATTGCTTCATCGTGCAATTCTCCAAGACTACTGTCACGTAAGAAATCATAGGTCTGACTATGGCCGTATTTTTGGTGTACATCCCCAACTCTTCCCTGTAATCGAGTTAAATGTCATAAATATATACTATAATGTCCTTTCTTGCCATCTCTTCTATGTTTAGGACTTAAAACTTATTTGTAATTTAATTTTAATTTTGTTCACATTAAAAATGCAATACTCCATCATAAAAGCAAAGGCTAGGAGATACGAAATGGTTTGAAGGTGAAAGATTCTAAATAGTTCGAGAAAAAACGGGGGCTTAAGGTTTTTAATAGTGCCTAAATTTCTCGCAGCAAAGTAATATCATTTTGTTTTGTGAAATATAGTCCGTGTGATTTCGAACCCGATTGGAGCCTTTGGGGTATTGAGTTGCTTAAATTTTCAACCATATTTTGTGTCATTCAATTCTTTCGATTGAGAACTATTGAGAGAAATTCGAGCGGCATACGCGCGATTACTCAAAATAATTATCCAGCAATTTTCAATAAATATAAATTTCGATTTTGATGGTGGATACTTTAGAAAAGCAAAACTTTGTCTTGTTTGAGTGCATCGTGAGTGTGTGTCACAAGATTCTTCCTACAAAGCTGTTTCCTCTTGAACGATCGTTAAAAACAAATTGTATCCAGTTGCGCTAATTATTCCTTGGTAATTATGTCGCCAACAGTGCATAAAAGAGAGTAACCATTACATAATAGAGGTCCCCAATTGTGCCTTCCTTGGGCAGTATATGCTTTTCCAAATAATAATTGCTCATTCTGGGAACGACGTCTACAGTTTCTCGTTTTAGTTACAAGCTGAAATCGCTTACAAGCGAATTCGCTCTCAATTTTACAAGCAACACGTTCACATTGATTTAGTCTCCCCATTGGCGACATAATATGATAGGAGGCCTGGAAAATTCGTGCCTTTTTTAGCGAAAACAGTGGCTCTTTAGTCACAGGATGACTTCTACATATATTCAATAGAAGAAGAGCTTTTGAGGGTGCCTATTACAAATTTTATTTCCAGCGCATTTTAAAAATTCTTAATTTTTTTTTCTTGTCTATAATTTTTTTATTTTTGTTGTTCTATAAATCAAGGGCGACCGATGCTGATTTTGTTTCGCTTATCCTTATGTGTCGTATTTTTTTATAGGCTCATTTTCAAAAGCCAAAACTATTTTGTAATATGATTTGTCTAAATCAAAATACTTGATTGTATAAATTATCACTTTTACAACAACAAAATGTATCTAAAAATTTCCTCAGTTTTAATTAAGATTCGTCAGCTTTAGGACAAAGATATAAACTGATTATCCAAACTTTGAAAAACACCTTTGAAATTTTATTTTTTCTCTACTGTCTAATAATTATAATTTAGTGGCACCACAAATAATACCCTCTTTTCTCAACAATCAAGTATTTCTAATTCAGCGCAGAGTGGGCCAACAAGTTTTGAGTGCTTCCGAAAGTTAAGAGAACGTCTTTTGAACTTCACCAAAGATTTACCAGTCCCTAAGTGTGCATGGACACTAATATTTATGCACAAAATACTTCGTTTTCCACAGATCTTTTTTTATTTTGAAGCTAATCTCCCTTAGAAGGTCTTTTCAACATGAATTATATAAATTTGTAAAAGTTTAATAAAATTAATATTCGAACTGTAAGAAATCAAAAATGAGCCTAGCAATCGGACCCTAGCAATGTCTCTTTGCAATAAAGCTGTGAAATGTTTACTCGCAAATAAAAAAGAAATCGCTACTATGTATTAAAACGGCCTTAAGTTATCAATTAATAATTTTGTATTTCATTGCCGCAATGATGAATCGAAATATTAAAAATTTCACATAGTATTCCACACCTATGTTTGCCACACCATAAACTTAATAAAAAAAAGATTAACAGAATTTAAAATCAGCGCAATTTTCAACAAAGTTTACTCTCACAAGCCACAAAAAAAAAAAAAAAAAAAAAATAACAACGCAAGTAAAAATGTATATATGACAAAAAATAATAATAATTGGCAAATAAAATTGAAATGAAATCGACAGCCTCACGGCAAACTTTATATCAGCGTGCAGTGTCGATAATTGCGTATGAAGTGCCACGCAAATTACTATAGGAACAATATTATTGATTACTTAAACAATGCAAGCGCAATTACCTACGCAAACATTTACACATTCACACGTGCGTACACTCACATTCGCAAAAATCACATACGTATGTAAAGATGAGTGGCACAAAGTGCAAATGCGTCGAAATGAAATCTTTTGTGTCAACAACTTGCAACTGCAAATTATGCAATCATCAGCCGTGAAAATGGTTGTGCTGACTATTTGAGGCCACAATTTACAGGGGCGTACGGGCAGTACTCGAGTGTGCGTGGGCGTGGAGTTCATTCGAGTTAGGTTTCGACCCTGCCACGATAATGAAAAGTAGACAACTGGGTAATGATATGAAGATCCAAGTAATTTTACACCTAGCAAAGACCTCTCATGAAAACTCATCGTTCAGAGGCACCTCAAAACTATGAAATTTTCCATTTACAGAAAAACATCAGGGCCCAAATATACGAGTGTTGCATGCGTCACGCTGTTATTATTATTTACTCGTACAACTATTTACCTTTTTCCATATTTGCTCTATTACGCACACGCAACATGCACTACACTCACGCCCACGTCCACGCCCACATCACGTATGAGTGATTGAATGACTATTATAATTGCTTGAATGCCATTTAATCACAACTTTGCAAATTCGCGTTAAAGTGTCAATAATGTTGTCCGTTGCATAAAGTAATTGGAAATATGCGGAAGGTAAATTATGAATTTGTTTAGTTATGTTATTGCTGTTATTGTTTTTACTTACGTATGCATGATTTTATTTATATGTTTTGATCTTTTTATCGAAAATGAGTGGGTTGCGGTTTATAAATAAATAAATTTTTAACTAATATTTATATGTGTGCAGGTAAGGCACACAGAAGGAGTATTTCCAAAGCAAACAGTACTTAGAAAAATAGAGACATAAGGAGAGGTTACTTAATGAAAGTACTCTATGATTCAGGGATCGAAATTTGGATCTGAATTTACTAAATTGACTTAACTGACTTTTTCCATTCGAAACGTATTGGTATTTATCTTTTCTGTAATAATGTTGCAGCCGATTTTAAATTACTCTTTCGATGAGTTATATATATAAATATATATATATATATATAATTGGCGCGTTCTCCCTTTTTGGGTATTTGGCCGAGCTCCTCCTCCTATTTATGGTGTCTTGATGTTGTTCCACAAATGGAGGGACCTACAGTTTCAAACCGACTCCGAACGGCAGATATTTTTATGAGGAGCTTTTTCATGGCAGAAATACACTCGGAGGTTTGCCATTGCCTGCCGAGGGGCGACCGCTATTAGAAAAATGTTTTTCCTAATTTTGGTGTTTCACCGAGATTCGAACCGACGTTCTCTCTGTGAATTCCGAATGTTAGTCACGCACCAACCCATTCGGCTACGGCGGCCGCCTAAAAAATAAATAATAATAATAATAATAATAATAACGAAATTAACAAAACATAATAAACATCACCCACATTCATGTAAAGTGCGTATAACAATACCCAGAAAAAATGGAGGAAGGGGACTTATTGATATCCATCTGCTGCACAACAACCAAATAAATAACTTAAGAACATACTTCTACAACCAAGACACATCCCTTCATAAAGCAATAGTGCTAGCAGACAAAGAACTAACGCCCCTTAACCTCAACAACCAAAGCCTTATTCTACCAAAACATTCAATAAAAGAAACCCTAGCAGCTTGGAAACAAAAACAAATACATGGAAAACATCCACATATAGTTAACAATGTCAAAATAGATCAACAAAATACATATACGTGGCTAAGAAAAGGAGATCTACAAGCAGAAACAGAAACTACAAAAAACTACTAAAATACATAATGAAAGATTCAACCATCATATCCGACAGATGCCGTAAATGTAACATAACAGCAGGACGCCCAATGCTCGCTGGGACAAAATACACACAAAGACACAATGCAGTAGCCAAAATCATCCAAAAGGAAATAGCCACATTTCTCAACTTAACCAATGACACAGCACCATATTATGAATATACACCTGAAACCATACTAGAAAACGAAGACTTTAAACTATACTGGGAGAGCCATATACACTGATAAGACAATCATATGCAATATACCAGATATAACAATAATAGATAAGAAAGAAAAAACCACACAGTTTATTGAAATAAGTGTCCCTAATGACGTTAACATACACAGCAAATATACAGAAAAAATTGAAAAATACATAGAGCTTGCGCAAGAAATCAAAAACATATGGAAACAAAATGAAGTGAAAATAGTACCAATTATTATTTCAGCAACAGGAATACTACACAACACTTTCATACAAAACCTAAAATCAATAAATATAAACGAAAAAACACACGCACAAATACAAAAAGCTGTTGTAATAAAAACTTGTAATATAGTAAGGTCCTTCCTAAACCAGATCTATTAAAATTTTACATTCTTACAACATTACTACATCGTAACACAAAACAACAGAGCATCGTTCCTTGATACCGATATCCGGGACACATGTTATCTCCGGTAGTTGCGAAAAAAAAATAATAATAACCGAGATGGAGTAACTCTATAATAATAATGGGTATAGATGGAAACTTGTACCTCAGGTTTACACGAAGACGACTAAACTTTGATGCGCAAACTTCCTTATCTAAGGGCCTTTTTTTGGCATGACATAGGACAGATTGTGCACGTGAACTATCAACTAAATCGATTTTAATAATTATATATACGCCAGAACAAAAAAAGCCCTTTGTATATGAGTTTATACCATAAAACTGTACACTTATATAGATTAATGTTGTGTAGCCTACCCCAAAGACAGTGAGGAATTGGCTCTATAAAGAAAAACTTATGGTGCAGGAATAGCGTGCACAGGTCCCACCCGACCTGTATCATATAGAAAACTTCTGGAATGCTATTGTTGTACAAAATCACGTGCAACAATTTCAAAACATGTGATGATTTGTGGTCTGCAATGCAGGAAGTAGGGCACTCTATTCCAAAGAAAAGACGGCAACATCTTTTAGAGAACTTGGAAGGAAAATGTGAAAAAGTGATTAGAAAGGGTGAACATAGCAAAACATACTCTACTTTTTTTTAGAGTTCTTTTATAAAATCACTTCCCATTTTTCAATTATTTTTAGATTGTGCTATTGATGTGTTCCTGTTGTTTGGCATATTATCAGAGCATTCGCTAATTAAAAGAATCGTGGAATTTACATTGTTCTAATTTGTTTCTTAATATGGAAATGTATAATGTTTACTCAAAACTATGCCTTTTTATAATGCTGAGTGTGAGTTTTTTCTAACAGCGGTCGTTCCTTCGTATGCATTGGAAATATTATATGGAATAACTGCATCATAGCAATTTTGTTAATTACATTGGAATTGTAATGAATTGTCCAATAAAAGCAAAAAAAAAACAAATAACTTGCAAAGTAAGACTTTTGTAAATACCAATAGTTAATGCAGTGACATTTCTTTTCACTTTCTATTCTATTTCAGACGCAATTAACTTAGATTTGCAAATATTTACTGCTATTGTTTTGCTGATTTCATCAAAACAAAATATTTAGTCTTATTTATTTATTTTTATGTTTATGATTTATATTGTCATATTATAAATATATTTTTCTTCTTTAGTATTTTCATTGAAATCCCATTTGGTTACATGTTGCCGTCTCGGCCTTTGGTATCCAATCTCTGCTAAGCACTCCCTTTGTGCTTTCACGCTCCCGTTCACAGCTTCATAGTCGCTTATACGCTCACTTGACCTCAAGTGTTTTTTGCCATTAACGTCTGAACACAAGGGCTTAACTTGTTTGTCTGCCACCATCGACACTCTCAATTTTCCTTATCTGTTCTGTTGCCTCTGACCCAACGCATCGTTTCTTCCAATCGTTGTTTCCCTATTATTGTGTTAATATTGCTTTTTGCTTAAGTAAATTATTACAATATTTTTTGTTGTTTCAATTGTTATGGCTGCTGTTATTGTTGTCAATGAGCTTGTGATATTGTTGCTATAAATATGTACTTATGTTATCGATGCTTTCCATTATCCCGGCAACATTTTGCATTGTTATAGTTTGCAATGTCGCTATTGTTATTTTTCTTGTTGTTGTTATACGCATCCTTGGCACTCTATAGAAAATTGTCGAATATAATTTCCTTCCTCTTGTGCCAATACCAAAATATTATTCAGTCTCTGGCATGGTACTGCATGCGTAGTGGTTTAATATTTTAAAGTGAGTCTATATTTTACACAGTATGTGTGTGTGCAACCCGCTGTTGTCTGCTGCCGATTTGTCATTCTACATATTTAATTCAATTTAACTTGGATGTGCTGCCAAATATTATAGTTAGTGTCAAAAGAACGAAAATTGAGATGACAAAGATTTTAGGAAAAAGAAAAGTCGAAATGAGAAGAATTAATTTTAATGGGTAACCAAAGGATATTAATCCCTACATATATGCATATACATACTGTGGGCAAAAAGTAAGGTGAATTTGGTTGTAAAATGAAAAATCTTTATTTATTCTTGTAAATCAATTTCATCCCCTTCAAAATAGTCCCCTCTCGATGAAATACACTTATGCCAACGATTTTTCCAATCCCCATTGTGAGACGGTGCATTATCGTGATGCAAAAACCAAGAGTTGTTGGCCCATAATTCTGGTCTTTTTAGACGAATTGCTTCACGTAAACGACGCATAACGCTCAAACAATATTCCTTATTAAAAGTTTGGCAAGGTGGAAGGAATTCATAGTTCACCACATCATGAAAATCGAAAAAAACTGTCAACATAACCTTTATTTTTGAACGACTTTGACGTGCTCTTTTCGGTCTGGCCTCGCCTTTAGCACGATATTCGCTTGATTGGTCGGTTCACTTTATTGACGTGTTGGTCATCTGTTGACGTCGATGGTCGTCCGGAGCGTTCCCGACCCTCTTTGAAGTCTTTGTACCACTTATACACATTTTTCTGTGACATGGTCGAATCATCAAATGCCTTCTGCAACATGCTAAACGTTTCCGTAGCCGAAATTTCATTCCGCAAACAAAATTTGATGTCACTTCTCTGCTCAATCAAATCAGACATTGTAAAAATCGAAAAATGAACTCTTTTTCGTTTGGTAAACACAAGCGTAAATATATTACTGATAATGACATTCACATGAAAGTTGGCCCAGATGTTATTAACAGTGCTGCCAACTTATGAAAAAAATAATTGGAGCGAAATTTTAATCCCGCGAAGTTTGACAAATAAATTAACCTTACTTTTTGCCCACAGAGTATAGTTCAATATTTCTTTATTATACAGTTATTCACAAAAAGCGTGTTTTGCTTCTGGGAAGGGTACTTATGTCTAAGACTTAATTTTTCATTTATATCTCACCCAGTTCGGCATAAATAAGGGGAAGAGTAGTGCCAATGAGCTTAAAAACTATACCTTTCGGCAGAGAAGATAGAAAATGTTACAATATTAATTTCTAATAAAATGTTTTGGAGGAATTCTTAATTTATAATAGTGTTACCAAATTTAAAAAAATGAGAATTAATATAAGCTAGAATAATGTTTGCAACAGGCAGAAATGAACATACAGTTTGTCAAGAATATCTTTGCATAGTGAAGAAAAATATAAAATTTTAGCTTTGATCGAGAATTCCAACAACAAATAAAAAAGCAAACAAAAAATATATACACACATTCCATTACTGTACTTGTCTACGAGTATTAGGCGCCAACAGTTATTAAATAATCACACACATTACAAAAACCACAACAAAAAAGATGTTTACTCTATTTAAAAAGTGTCAAAAAAAGCTTTGCATAACTGATGAAAACAACAAAAAATGTAGTTATTTTGCCGCGAATTTCATTCATTTGGGTTTTTTTTGCAAATGGCATGGAATGTGAAAGGGGTAAGAAATTATTTAAGGAAAGCGAGTTTCAAAAAATATTATTCAATTAGTGTATTTCAATCACTACAAAGACAAATCAGCCAGAGAAATCGCCGATATGTTCTCCCTCAAAATTAGAACTGTATAAAATATCATAAACCGTGCTGAAAATGAAGAAAGACTCGAGTTGAAAGATCTACAGGCAGCCCAAAAAAGTGACGCAGCGAATTGAACGTAAAATTATTAAAACTATTTATAATAACCCGCAAAGCAGTACAAGAGGATTAGCTCTTTAAGCGGAAAAGGACTACGGGTTAAGAGCTTCTCATGAAACTGTTCGAAAAGTGTTGCAAAAACACAAATATTCTTCAAGAGTGGCTACGAAAAACCTCTTGTTATCAGCACAAAACGTTGATAAAAGATTGCGATTTGCCACCGAGCACATATCGCTACCCACAGAGTACTGGGATGACGTTATTTTCTGAGACGAAATGATGCTCTACTACCATGATGGGCCTCAGAGACTTTGGCGTAAGCCTCTCACAGGACTACAAAACAAAAATATTATCCGTACCGTAAAGATTGGAAAACTGTCAGTAATGGTTTGGGGCTGTATATCAACAATGGGAGTGGGTGAAAGCAAAATTTTGGACGAAATAATGACCAAGGAAGTATATCTTGATATTTTAAAAAACGAATTGACTTCCAGCATTAAAAATTTCGGCTTTGTTGACCCGAAAAAATCGAACAAATTTAAATACAAATACTATCCAGATAATGATCCCAAACATAAATCTTATTTATACAGATCCTGGTTACTCTACAACTGCACCAAAGTTATTGATACTCCCGCCGAAAGTCCCGACATTAATCCAATCGAAAACTTTTGGGTTCATTTAAGAATAAAAGTAGGAAAAAGATCGCCAACTAATAAAACTGAATTAATAAGATTAATCAGAGAAGAGTGGGAAAAAATACCATTGGAATATGATATTCCGAAACTAATTAAATCAACTAAATAATTTCCTACCCCTTTCACATTCCATACCATTTGCAAAAAAAAACCCAAATGAATGAAATTCGCGGAAAATAACTGCATTTTTTGTTGTTTTCATCAGTTATGCAAAGATTTTTTTGACACTTTTTAAATAGAGTAAACATCCTTTTTGCTAGTGGCAAATCTTACTCGATAACTTTGTTGTTGCTTTAGTGGCAAACTGGCGAATAGAAGAGACCTATTATTAAATGGCGTTGCCAACTATAAAAAATTAAAACCTTGTTAATATAAATACGAAAAAAATAACAATATGGGTATTAAAGGAAGTTCTTCATCCAGTCTACTGTTTGAACTGAGGTATAGAAGTAAAAGTGAGGAAATATATTCCAGTATGAGTATGAACGAGTTTAATGAGTTCTCTAAAAAATTTTTGAACTATGCATATATTGAAAATCTGTTTAAGTCGGAAAAAACATAGCAATAGTCTAAAAATTATTTTGAAACTGCGTTACCAACTACCTAAAATAAAAATTTGAATTAGTTGGAAAAACTTTTGCAATATGGGTATAAAAAGAGTTCAGACATATTAGCAGAGCTGAATAAGCTTGAATAAGCTGAATAAGCTGAAGCTATACAACCATATCTCATATACACAACTATATGATAAAAATATTGCAACCTAACTATTGAAATAAATTATTTCTTTGCAGATAAATAACAATAATAAATAAAATTGAAAAAATAAAAATCGTTATAAAAAGAAAATCCTAATCCAGACATAATTTGAGCAGCCTTACCAACTATCAAAAACTTTAAATTCATATAAGTTAGAAAATATACAATATTACAGTGGGAGCATAAAGAAATATTCTCTGCACTGTGTTGCCAACTACCCAAGTAATGAAAATTAATATGAAAAGAACAAATACTGCAATACGAGCTTGAGACTGAAAGACATTTATAATCTAGAAATATTTTTTTAATGCATTGCCAACTACCCAAAAAATACTAATAAAAACATTTTTGAAACAACTATTGCAATATGGGTATGAAAATGGAGTTAGACTTAAGGGTGCGTTTCCAACTATTAAAAAATTTAAAATATGTTAAATGAGGAAAATATTGCAACAAAAGTAGTAACAGAAAACTTGAATCCAAACATATTTTTGAACAGCAGTTACTATCTAAAAGAATTAATTCACATAAGTGTTAAATGCGTGTGCTTCACTATATAAACGTATCTTTTCGAACAGATTGCAAATAATGTGTTGCGAGGTAAGCTTAGCCGCCGGTATGCCAAAACAGCTTCTCACGACAAGTAGAGCAACATTTCGTCACTCCTTGTGATGACGGCCACAGAAAATGTTTTAAGGACTACTAATTATTTCAGGGCAGACATTTAAAAGTCCCTCTTCCTGCTGGTTGCATCGAAATCAAATTTCAGTAAGCCCCAAAAAGCAGTTTATAGACAACGCTGTTACAGGATAAAAGTTGTGGTCTAATGGAGTGTAGTTGGGAATACCCAAGGAAGAAGGGACGTATTTTCCGTAGAAACAAAGCTGTCAATGATGTGAGCCTTGTAATATTTAGTAATTAAATGAGTGTTGCTATTCTTTGACTTCTTGGGTGACGCCTTGTGTTGTTATAGGCGGCATAAATAACACCAGTTTTCAGTTGAATCGCTGATTAAGTTTGAAAATCGTGGGCAAAAAGTAAGGTGAATTTATTTGTCAAACTTCGCGGGATTAAAATTTCGCTCTAGTTATTTTTTTCATGAGTTGGCAGCACTGTTAATAACATCTGGGCCAACTTTCATGTGAATGTCATTATCAGTAATATATTTACGCTTGTGTTTACCAAACGACCAAAAGTGCATTTTTCGATTTTTCCAATGTCTGATTTGATTGAGCAGAGAAGTGCCATCAAATTTTGTTTGCGGAATGAAATTTCGGCTACGGAAACGTTTAGCATGTTGCAGAAGGCATTTGGTGATTCGACCATGTCGCAGAAAAATGTTTATAAGTGGTACAAAGACTTCAAAGAGGGTCGAGAATGTGTTGATGACTTGGGGCGCTCCGGACGACCATCGACGTCAACAGATGACCAACACGTCAATAAAGTGAAGGAGTTAGTGCTCAAAAATCGTCGGTTGACTGTTAAAGACCTTACTGATATGATCGGAATATCAGAAGGATCTGCGAAAACCATTTTGAAAGACCATTTGGGCCTACGAAAAGTCAAATCTCGTTTGGTACCGAAAACTCTCAATTTCTTAGAAAAAAGTCGTCGCGTTTATGTGAGTGAAACAATGCTTTCAGACTATCAGGACAAGCTCAAATGCATCATTACGGGAGATGAGACTTGGATTTATGCTCACGACCCTGAAATAACCGACCAATCAAGCGAATATCGTCCTAAAGGCGAGGCCAGACCGAAAAGAGCACGTCAAAGTCGTTCAAAAATAAAGGTCATGATGACAGTTTTTTTTCGATTTTCGTGGTGTGGTGCACTATGAATTCCTTCCACCTGGCCAAACTGTTAATAATGAATATTATTTGAGCGTTATGCGTCGTTTAAGTGAAGCAATTCGTCTAAAAAGACCAGAAATATGGGCCAACAACTCTTGGTTTTTGCATCACGATAATGCACCGTCTCACACTGCACTCGTTCTTCGTGACCATTTCGCCAAAAATGCCACGCATATCGTTCCGCAACCACCGTATTCGCCTGATTTGGCTCCGTGTGTCTTCTGGCTATTCCCAAAACTCAAAAGACCACTCCGGAGAACGCGTTTCGAGTCGATTGAGGAGATAAAAGCTGAATCGAAGAAGGTGCTGATGGCTATACCGGAAATGGACTATTTGGCATGTTTCTGGGATTGGAAAAATCGTTGGTATAAGTGTATTTCATCGAGAGTGGATTGCTTTGAAGGGGATGAAATTGAGTTACAAGAATAAATAAAGATTTTTCATTTTACAACCAAATTCACCTTACTTTTTGCCCACAGTAGTAATTTATTTCCCAGTCTTATAGTTTTGTGATCTCGCTAAATAACGGCGTTCTACAAATAAAAAATTGCATATAATTTTGTAGTTGAAACCTCTTATTTTTGGCTCAGTTTCCATTTATTTATCATTAAAATTAAACGTTTTCCATATATTTACAAAGTTTAAACCAAATAAGCTTTTTTTCTCTCAATATAAAAATTTTCAATTTATTGTAAGATATCAGCACATAAAACGATTTTCAAAAATTTTTCATTCCTTAAACGTAACACATCTAGAAAAAATTTAAGATTCCGCATGAGACTGAAAGTATTGATTTTTGATTGACAATACAGAATCGATTTTTGTTATATCATTAGTTGCTGTTACTAGTAACAAATTACTTAGGATAATAAATTTCGATTATAACCCTACAAATTAGTAACCTAAGATCCTAAATGTATAAAAAGAACCATTAAGATCTCAAAAGAATTTTAAGATGTCAAGTTGTTTGATAATCGATTTTTCCACGTGTAGTGTCAACATTGTAGTAATGCAACAGTTGTATGGCACATATACGTACACACATACATGCCACATGTCCACGAACGAATACCATTAAGCATGCATGACTTCCGCTTCTGCGAACGGTGCCTTCGAGTATATGTCGGAAAAGTCAACAGCCATCAGCACTGCGATCCGATGGAAGGCACCATTCACATTTGCGTGCAATAGTATGAGTGTGCTAATGTCTGTACGAGTACATATAAGTTTCAGTGTAATCGTTTTTAAGTATCTACGTATAGTTGTTTTGTGTATGCACATCGCACAGTTCGCTTTTTGTGCACCAATGGAGCAGGCGTGACAGCCTACCCCGATTTTATCACGTATAGTATGGCAAAATACATGCACTTTCATATGTTTTTTTATGTATGTGCATATTCACTCGCGCATGTTTTCGCATATATGTAAACGCTGACAATATCGCCAATGCCATCAAAATCTATTGTCAAGACTAACAACATTGTCAACGCCATCTAGATTGGCATTGAGATTGCAATCAACATTTGCAAAATTGTTGTAGTTATAGTTGGAATTGCACTTTGCACTCATTGGTGGAGCCATTTGGTCTCTTTCCTCTTCGCTGCTCGACTTGGGGCTCACGAGTCAGCGCCACAACAATAAAAGAACGAGCGAACATACGAGCAACAGCAGTTGGCAGACATTTTCACCAGTTTGTTGTTCGCTTCTGTTGATGTGTTGAAAGTGGAAAGTATAAGTGTGGCTGTCAAATGCATTTTTAACTCTATTGACACGTGATGGTGGGGTTCCATTTATTTGAAACTTTGTATAGAGGAAAGGAGGTCAAGCTGTAAGAGCACAAATCAGTAACAAACATTTTTTGTTTTTTTTGCGTATTTTATTGTGTTGTATACACTCCTACATATCAATCGAAATTTGGCAGTAAATGTATGAGTCTCCTTCATGAAACACCTACACCTGTGAATTAATTTTTTTTGTTTCATACTAACTAAAAAACTTTCAAAAAACGTTTAAAAAACGCTTCACTTTTATGCTTCTAAAGTAACTAAGATTTTTAAAATGCCGCGAAACGCCAAAATGTCAGGCTTTGCTGCATACTAAATATTTTGATTAATCAATAACCAAGTTCTAAGCACACTTACTCGAATTTTAAACACAATTCGGCTAAGCGAATTTAACAAAGTGCAATTAAAGCCAAAACATGAAAAAAAATTGGAGTTCCTAATTTTTGCAAAATTTTTTGAGAATATTATTGTCAGTTTATATTTGCTACCCCTTGCTATCATTTTAACTACCATCAATCAAAAGTTGAATTTTGCTTTAATACATACAAACATGCAAGTGACATATGTACTAGTTTCTTGTTTATTACAATATACTTTCTAATTGTTTATTCTTGTAAAGATATTTACTACTGTTCAACAGTTCTACTGTTTATTCTTTTTGTGTGTGTTCAAAATTGTAATCTTAGAAATTGAAAAAAAGAAAATTCATAGTTGAAAAAATAAAAAAGTTCAGTCAATTTTCATACAGCAACCGATTAATATTGAAGATTTATTTTTAAAAACGTTAAAAATACAATTAATATTACTTGTACATACATATTTATTACACCAAATGTCTCCGCTGCAGTCAGTTATAAGAGCATACAATTCCTGGCATATGCCGATGATATTAACATCGTCGGTTTGAACAACCGCGCTGTTACTTCTGCTCTAAGCTGGATAAAAATGCAAGGTAAATTGGTCTGGTGTTGAATAAGGACAAGACGAAGTACCTCCAACACCAATAATAATGTCAGCCTTGAAGTCCAACGGAGAATCGCTCTTGTCAACAAGTGTTACTTAGAACTAGTAGGCAAATGAGCACTTCACTAGCTTGGACCATGACAATATCTCATGAGGCGTCCCTTAGAGTAATTGAGAGAAAGATTCTGCGCAAGATTTTTGACTTTAGCGACGGTTCGTATTGTAGGCGATGGAACTATAAGCCGTATGAGGTTTACGATGGCATAGATATATTGCAGCGAATAAAGGTCCGAATGGATATAAACGGCCTGGCTCTAAAAGTATTCGATGCGGTACCAGCGGGTGGCAGCAAAGGAAGAAGAAAGCCTCCTCTGTGTTAGAAAAGATCAGGTGGATAAGTACTTCGCTTCATTTGGTATGTCCAACTGAAGCCGGTTAGCACGGGAAAGAAACGACTGGCCCGCTTTGTTAAACTCGGCCAAAATCACTCAAAAAATTCCAGCCCAATTTGGGGAAAAAATCAGCAGTTTATGCCCAGTTGAAGAAGTAAATAAAAACTGATAAACAAAAGTTTCACACAAAATTTTTTTTATGTTTAAACGTTGAGACCCTGTAACTGGGGAAAAAAAACGTATTATATGCCTCTGTTCAATTAAATGAAAAAGGTTAGGTGGGGACTGAATGAGCTTGAGATTTATTAAGCTTATTTAGTCCTATAGTCACCTTCGGGCACATTTTAAATTTTTCATTAACTTCGCTACAATTTCCTGATACTTAAGACTCAATGCCGCATCCTTTGATGAAACGGCTTAATTCTACACACGCTTTTAAATATTCTGAAAGCATTTCATTACATTTCATATAGTTTTAGTTTTAGAAGTTACACAATTTATGAATTTTATTTTGTTTTCAATTAAAGTTCCTCGTTTACTTACGTATTTTACGAAGCAAAAGCTTGCATTTCGATAAACTGCACTAGCAATATTCGAATTAAAATAAGTTAGATGTCTAGAATTCTTTGCGTAGATAATTTACTGCATCAATTTTTACAACATATTCCTAATAGCCTAAAACTTGTTGCATGCATCCATGCGTTTTAAATTGATTTTCAATGTATTAGGGGTACCCGGAGGTCTAGAGCACGAAAAGTGAACTTATTTTCACGATTTTTTTTGCCATTAAAAATTTAAAAAACGATGTTTCAACTTTTTGAGCTTATTAGTATGTTTATTGAGCATGCAAACAAATTTTTGTTTTACTTTTGAAACAATATTTATTATTATAAAAATGCCGCTGAAGATGACCCTCTCGAAAAATCAAACCCGGACGGCGTAGATGATTTCGAGACTTCTACTCATCTGAAACACAAAATTCAAGAAGATTCTTAATTAGAAAGAGTGCAGTTATGGTCGGAACTAGAACAAATCGAAAAAATGAAAAATTGACAAAATGGCGCATTTTTTAAAAAAAATTTCGTAAAATCGGGTTTTTTCACTAGTTTTTTAGTTTAAAAAGTAGGAAATTATTTAAATAAAATTCTGATTCTAGTTCCGACGATAGCGATACATGTTGTGAACAACATATCCAAATTTCAAGTGCTTCGGTTGAATAGTTTTTTGTTTTCATCCCCGCCGTGCCGAAAAAAAAGCGTTTCGAGATAAATGAGTTTAAAGTTTAAGGTACAGAAGCGCGCGGAACGCTCTTTACCTAGTTAATGGGTTGTAGAAGCTATAATATTGGGAACTTCCGCATAAAAATTTCACAGTATATTCTAAAGATACTATACTTTCGAAATATCGAAAACCCAAAAAATCAATTTTTTGAAATTTCTAGAACACCAGGCCCCCTTAATAATTATACGAGAATATTTAATTTGCATACATCTGGGTATTTCGCAAATGGCGCAATACTAGTCTTTATAGGACTAGGGTGATTCCTTCCATCAAATGTTTACTAAGTAATTCGGCTTATCACTGCGGGCCAGTTGACCAAATTACCGCGATCTTTTTTTCTTTGTATCCAGATTTTTCGTTACGTTTTACTAATACGTAAATATAGGGCCCGCCATCTATCGTTGAAGAATGCTAACACATCTATTTGAAGAATGGTAACACTTGACTGTCATCTAATTTGAGAGAAAATTAGTTTTATTCTCCCGTTGAACGTTGGTTGTGTATACGCTCAAAGAACGCTGGGAAATATTGCGACATTACTTTGAAAATCATGGTAATGTTGCAGAATGTGTACAAAAATTACGTACGGCAATGGGAAGAAGAAAAGCACCGAATGAAGCGTATGTGCGTTACTTTGCGAAAAAAGTAAGAGAAATTGGGTTGCTTATTGACAAACCAACGCGTGACCGACCAAAAACCGTGCGTACACCCGAAAATATTGCTGCTGTGGCCGAGAGTGTTCGTAAATCACCAGGAACATCAGTTCACCGTCGTTCTCAACAATTGGACATTTCGGAGACATCATTGAGACGAATTTTGCGTAAAGCCCCTGGTATGACGCCGTACAAAGTCCAATAGGAATGAAGTTGTGTTCCATCATTAACCGGAAGGATTGTACTTCAAAATAAAAAAACAGTTTGGAAAAATATTGAGTAGTTTCTTTTTTATACCATTTTTAATTCCGTAAAGTTATATGCCGGAGCCTGTATAAACGTGGTGGGTGTATAAAATGAAAAATTCTTTATCTACCTTTGAAGTTTCATTGTACGGTGTTTCTGGGAACGCTAATAACCATCAGGTGTTTGCACAATCAGAATGCAACTATCAAAGTAATGGGAATGCGTCACGTATACGACCTGTCACGCTGCTAACAAAAATAATATTCCTATGTACGTAGTGTGTATTTACGATTATGTTACTTTATATATATATTTATAGATATGTATGCACGTATATGCATGGACACACACTTAAATATCCAATAGCTCGCACGCCAGTCAACTAGAGTTTTTCAATTTATTTCATTTATTACTCGTTGCAAGTTGCAGTTGCTAGTTGCTAGCTTTAAACACAATCTACCACTAATGTTTGCGCGTACACTACCACATTAATTCTTTCTTACCTATTTGCTTTCTTACTGAGAAAGCGAATATTGCTATACAACTTTGCACGAGTAGGGTGCTGCGAAAGCATTCCTTGAAGCATACATATGTACTATATTGTATAGACAGATATACATATATAATATGTCTAGCATATTGTACAGGCCGCCGTAGCCGAATGGGTTGGTGCGTGACTACCATTCGGAATTAAGAGCAAATGTAGGTTCGAATCTCGGTGAAACACCAAAATGAAGAAATCCATTTTTGCAATAGCGGTCTTCCCTCGGCAAAGCTCCTCATAAAAAATATTTGTCGTTCGTAGTCGGCTTGAAACAACATCCAAACGCACTCCACAAATAGGAGGAGGAGCTCGGCCAAACAACCAAAAAGGTTGCACGCGCCAATTATATTTATTAATATATATTGTGCAGGCATCACGTTGCACATTACAGTAACTGTACTAAATTACCGCATCACATATTTCCTAGCAATAATGGACACCATTCAACGTTTCGAACTGTAGAACAGGCTCCGATAGCCTTGAGTTCTATGTAATTTCGTTTTTGTTTTATAACAAAATTTTACAAAATATATATAGTATATATGTATGTACATGTATGTATGCATGTGTAAGTAAACTCGGGTATGTACACTTGCGCACGTAATTTATCATCTACAGCCATTGAATACTTTATTTATACAGATCTATGTATATGTTGTTGTAAACATACGGAAATTGGCAGCAAATTAAATGATTGGAAGAAAATTTTATTCCTATATATTTACTCTTGCACACACACATATGCACATATAAGGTAAAGTTTCATTAAATTTTCAAACAAATTTTGCACTTTTCAAACTCCATGGACAATGAAAAACTATAAATAAAGTTCAGTTTGCCAAGCAAGAGCACGTGAATATTAAACAAAAGAAGTGTTTAATAAAACAGAAATTCTATGAATTGAAATATCAAGGGACCATTACTTTATTTTCAGTTAGAGGAATTTTCAGATAATCGAGTTTTTGTATTTTCTTTGTATATCATCCACGAATGGGTGCGTTTCAAAATAAACTGCTACCGCGGGATATGACAAAAGAAGATACTTAGTGAATCTCATATGTTGCCATAGTAAAACATGTTTATTAGTCACCTGGCTTTACGTTACCCTATTCTAACTAGTTACATATGTTCACCGAAATTTGTACCTAACTGCGCAAACTGAAGTAGTAGACAGTGTCTTTTATTTCACAGTAAAACAGTTTGCAGCAAGGATATTAATAAAACTGCGAAACTTAGAATGGGAGCGCAAAGTGGAAGCAAAGCGAATGCGACCGATATGGAACATCCAAGAGATGCCTAGATGCCTAGATGCGTCACTCAAAGAAGCCATTTGAAACAGATCTCCTGTGGGTATGACTGTATTTACGAGCAGACGACAAGCACGAACGCGTGAGGTAAAGCCTCAAGACAAACCCAAACAGACGACAAGTCGATATCGAGTAACAATATTGCAATTTTCCGATGCCCCATTGGTGACAAACCAATGGATGCTATCGATAGCGTATAACCCAATACGCAATTAAGAGAGGAATCTGGACGCAGGTACCTGGTGTGTTTAAAGGGCATAAACACGGCTCCACCTTGATGAAATTGTTTTTAGCAGTGCCAGGTTGGAATTAGCCGAGAGGCGAGGAATGTTATAGGGTTAGTGGGAGCATGCGCCACATACCACTGGTGTGACAGCACCTTTGATAATGTTTCTCACATTTTCGATTTTAACCTCCTCTGCAAGAAAAAAAAATTCCAAAAAGAGTCTAAGTCAAAAACAAACAAAAAATGTCTACTTCGTTATTGCAATCAGCTAGAAGGCATCATTCAACGATCGATCAAATACTTACGGCGTTAGAAAGCGCTATGGAAAAGAAAAAAGTGTGCTCAGCGGGTTTTGTTGATGTAGTGTAAGCTTTAGACAAAGTATGGCACAAATGGCTCCTCTAAGAGTTCAATTCCAATGACAACACAATAATGTCAGTCGCTCTAGTCATATCTTGTTGATAGGTATTTTATTATTATTATTATTATTATTATTTAGTGACTGGTATGAATGCCAGTACTAAAATTATGTTTGAGCATTGGCTGCAGAGGCCATCAGCTCTGTGTCGTCTGTGGCTGTCTGGATTATTTCGTTATATTATCATTTCGATAGTTTTAATGAATTTGCTTATTTTTTCGATGTTTGAGTGACCGGGAATGGCGAGGATGTCGCTTATTTGTTCTGGGCTTAGTATTTCTTTTCTTGCGTTGGCGTGATTTGGACATTTGTTGAGGATGTGGTCCAATGTTTGGTTTGTGTTGCAGCTTGTACAGATAGGGTGATTTTCTTTTTTTAAGATATGTTCATGGGTCTGTGTTGTGTGGCCTAGGCGAAGGCGGGAAAAGATTCGGGTTTTAAGTCCGTGTATATTTGTTGGGTAGAGTGGAGGGTTTCCATTCTTATTAATATTGGAATAGTGTTCATGTTTTCAGTTTTTTAATGACTGCCGCTATTTGTGTATTATGCATGTATTTATATGTCGTTTTATACGTCGTTTTATATCGAGTCTTTCTGTTTTTGGGCTGGTTATAATTGGGGCATTGCAAGCGAATTTCGCTGCATTATCGGCATATGTGTTTGCCTCGATACCTGTGTGTCCTGGGACCCACAGTAGTTTTAGTAATTTACTGTTTTTTATTAGCAAATCCCTTATTTGATTAACAGTTTCCCATTTGTTGCAAGTGGGATTACTAGCCGCTTGGACGACTGACAAGCTGTCGGAGCATATTATGGCTTTCGTCTTTTTCTGGATAGATAACACCATAGCTTCGTGTATTGCCGCTGCTTCTGCCGGCAATATAGAAGAGTAAGGGAACATGGCTTTTAACCTTAAAAATATGCCATCTTCGGATGTTACGCTGAATGCAACATTGTCTTCCGTTCTAGATCCGTCAGTAGAGACGATTGATCAGCCGTTATTTTTATGGGTATTGACCTTTTCGAGAAAAAGCTGCTTAAACATTGGTGGTGTTGTCTTTTTTATGTGTATGAAATGTGATATCACATGTGTAAGTACTTAATTTCCAAGGAGGATTATAATAGGAGAGTGTTTGCGGTTTTGTTTCTAAGTTATATCCGCGGGAAACATTATTGATTTTGAGTAGAGCAGGCGTAACGTTGTAACTTCTTTTGGATGGTAGCAGTTTTTTTACATCATCTTTTATAATTGATGTATTTAAGAAAAGTGTTTTTGGAATAAGTTTGGAGTTGATTTCTTGGATTCATTCTTTAAGTGTAGGCAAGCCAGATTCAATATGGAGGATTCTTATTGGGGTGGTGCGGAAGGCAAATATGCTGCTTCTGATAGCTTTGTTGTATACGGGTTTTATGATATTAAGTATACTTTTGGATGTGGAGCCATATAAGAAAAGACCGTAGTCAATTTTGCTTATGATTATTGTTTAGTGATGTCTATAAGTGTGTTTATGTGAATATACCCTTTGTGTGATAGGTAAGATAGTAAATTGATTCTGGGCTGCAGGTCTTACTTTAGTTTTAGGAGATGTTTCTTCCAAGAGTAGTTTTTTGTGAATATGAGTCCTAATATGCGGAGTTCTTGGACGTTTTCGATTGGTTGTTGGTTTAGTTTTATTGAGTGGGTGTGATAATCGCATTTGGTTTTTTTTTGCATATGTGTAACCTTTTCGTTTTTTCGAGCGAAATTTTTGCCCCTGAAGTTATGGTCTAGTCCTCAATTTCTTTCAAAACATCTTCAAGGATTTGATTGGATTCGTTAACATCCTTCGCTTTGCATAGTAGGAAAACGTCGTGGGCGTAAGCACAGTGGTCTACAAGTTTATGTTTTAGAATTATGTTGCTGATTTCGTTAAATGCGATCGAAAAAAGTAAGACCGAGAGTGCTGACCCTTGCTTGTTGATAGGTACTTTTGCGTAAAACACGAAAATTCATATTCGTCTATAAAAAATGTAAACGCAAGAGTTCTACAGAGAAGCATTTTGAGTCCTCTGTTTTTACGCATATGAGTAGCAGACCTCATGGAGAGCAATTGACGTTTATGTGGTAAAATGCCTCTTAAATCAAGTTAAATTATCAATTAAAAATGGTGTATTAGTATCCTTTTATATATACAAGGTGCAATTGCCAGCGCTTCTAAACAATATCTAAGAATCGTTAATAAAAAACAAAAAAATTCAGCCAAATCAGAACAGAATAACGAAAACCAAAAACTTATAGAAAACCTAGGTGTTGTGTTAATCAACAAGTATTGCCCCGTAAAGTGATTATATCAAAAACCTCGCATTACAATAAGATTTTGTATTCACAGAGGAATTTTTCTGATCGTATTTTCTATATTTCTGAAGCAGCTCAATTCCCCATTTAGGTAATAGATGCTGCATTTACACTTCTTCTTTTTATTAATGATATAGACTTCTGTTTTTTTTTTTGTTTTCTGAATTCCTGCCTTACGCGGACGACCTACAAGATTCCTGTTCGACTGAGACCCATTCATCGCAATATCCATTGATGTTATCACATAACGTAGTACGAACATTGTATGGTATCTCTGGTATCATTCTGTTCAAAGACTTTGGTGTAAGCACCAAATATTCGATGCTTCTTTTTTATTTAGTAACCTCGACAATTTTATCATATGCTGAACTTTTGGACATTCACTAAATGGCAAATCTTTTAAAACAAAGAAGTTTATCACTGCACAGAAAAACACATTGGCCAGTCAATATCAAATGTCGTAAGCAAAGAATAAATTGATCGTTTCAAATACATTTTTTAGCGTATTTAAGTGAAAGGTGAGTTAATAAAATGTTGCATAAATTTTGAATCCTCTACTAATTAAAATCTCTTGTCTCCTTGAATATCTTTCAATTTCCTCCGCGAAATTATCTCTATTTTCAAAGTGAACTATAATAGTTTTAATGATGATTATAAATGGAAATAGTTCTACTCTTTTGCACACTAAAACTCAGTTGACCTCAAGAAGAACTGTGAATACTTTTTTCTATGAATATTTTTCCTTTCTTTTCAATAATCCATTTGCTTACCGTTTACGCATTATATTTTCATATTCGCTCACATGGCTCATTGTTAGCTTTTCCACGTTTTTTTGTGCTGCTACTTCAGCAGCTTTCTGTGAAAAGCCAGAGTTCAAACTTTTCACAAGAAATGCATTCGCTGTACATTTATTGCCTCCGGAAGTGCAAGTGAACGTGAGTGAAAAAAGAAAACGTGAGCCAAAAGCAGAAAACGTGAGCAAACATCAAATGTGCGGGGAGAGCAGCAACCATTGATGCTTGTATAATCATCTTGTCTTCCTATCTGAAGTGTGTATATGCATCACACTCATGCGTTGATATTAATGTGTGTACGTAAATATGTAGCTACTCTCATAGGCGCAAAAATTTACTTACTGCGCTTACTTTCCAATCTAAATACTTCTACCTTTGGTATCTTTGCAGCATTTTGTGTTTACCTTCGATTATGTCCACGCACTGTGCCTGCCAGTATTGAGTGAATAACAATTTTCATGACAAATTTGCAATTCCATTTGTGGAGAATTTTGCATGAATGATGTGCAACATGAATTTCAAATTGAAAATATGGTGCACAATATCCTCATGACATTTTTTATGAACCTTTCAGCGTACGTGAGGATTCTCTGTTGAAGAAATTCCAAAACCTTTCGAGAAGCAATCAAAGTGCGAATATGGATTATTCGAAGTCGTTCGGTTGAGTTGGGTGAGTTAAAGCTTCCGATTTCAATGCTGTTAGTGATGTTTTAGCGACGTAAGCAATGTGTAGCCGAACTTTTTGTCCTAGAAACTTCTTTATCTTGAATTTCTACATACTTGTTGTGCTGGTTTTTTTCTTTATTTTGCTACACAAGTGTTGTGAGCTTTCGCGAGGATTTCGTCAGACTTCATGTGATCCCATGGCTGTCGGGTCTACACTAACGGAAGCGGATTTATAACTCGCTGTAATTGCAGCAGCATTGTCAAAAGTCTCAGGAATGCCTAAAGATTTTATTTTAACAGCAAGAATAGCCCATAATAAATCATCCTGCAGCGCTGCTTACCCAAAATATGCTATTCTTACAATAGTTGGGAGCTGAAAATGCTTGGTTTGCCCGTCGATACTGATGTATTATTTTTACTTTTTTAAATCTCTTAGGGCGTTTAGAAAATTGTTGAGATTGTAAAAGTAGATTTTTTCTTGGTTTAAGATGGCTTAAACCTTAAAAATTAAATACTCAAAGTTTATGGTGGAAATCACGGGAACCAAAATTTATTCTTAATTTCAGTACAACTCCTCTAAGCCTAGGTAGGTAGGTTGTGATGGTTGCCCAGAGAGTAGGGCCCACTTGGACGAAATAGTTTGGTTCGTCCTTTGTGATACCATTGAAGGACAAAAAAAGGGGGAGGAAGGGAAGGGATGGGGAGTGGTGAGTGTTTGTGGACTACGAGCGGTGACTAGTCTACGGTTGTGTTAACCTCATTATGCTGCTGATGTAGTTCATCAGATTTTTGTTATCAACACCTGCTATATCAGCAGGCGCAGAAAAGAAGTGAGAACCAAGGTACTTGAATCTTAGTCCCGCGAAGGCTGGGCAGCTAAGGAGCAGGTGCTGAGATGATTCCACCTCATCCTCCATACAGATGATGCAAAAAGGACACGAAGTAATTCCGAGTCTCACGGCATATGTACCTCGCGGACAGTGCCCCGTGATGATGCCCACGAAATTTGAGAGATGACATTTTGTCATCCCCACGATATCCCTCGAACGCCTCCCATCCAAACATGGGCAGAAGGACTGCGCGACCCTACACGTTCGTGTACTTGCCCAGCGTTCGCTGAGTTGGTGCATAGCCCATCCTTCCAGGAGTAGAGCTCAGGTTGTCAAGGGGATCCCGATCTCTCCTTTCGCGGGCACACTACCTCACAGGTCCCTTGTCTGACCAGCTCGTCGGCTTCATAGTTTCCAGCAATGTCACTGTGACCCGGTACCCAAATTATCTTTATATCGAAAAATTCTGATGCAATCGAGAGGGAGACCAGGCATTCCCTGACCAGCTTCGAATGCACCATAATAGATCCTAGGGCCCTAATGGTCGCTTGGCTATCGGAGTAAATATTTACCTTCTTAACAGTTATTACGCAAGTAAGTAGCCAGTCAGCTGCTTCTTTAATTGCGGCCACCTCTGCTTGGAACACACTGCAGTGATCCGGTAGCCTGAATTTGAGTTTTATGGGGAGCTCCTTGCAGAATACTCCTCCTCCAACCCTACCGTCCAGCTTTGAGCCATCCGTGAACAGGTTAACGAGGCCCTGTTCCCAGGTGTTGCCCCCGGTCCACTCCTCCATTGGTGGAATATGGGTGGAGAAAGTTTCGCTTGGACTTAGCGAAGGCACACACTCGTCCGTCGACGAGGGGATGAACTCAAAGTTTCTGAGGATGCGTGAGTGCCCATATGTGAGGTTGAGCTTATATCCCAAGCCCCTTAGTCTGATTGCGGTACGAGCAGCGGCAATTCTGCCTGCGATGTCTATAGGTACCACATTTAACATTACATTAAGCGCCAGAGTAGGAGTAGTTCGAAGCGCCCCACTGATTCCAATGAGTGCAGATCTCTGGACTCTCTCTAGATTTTTAACTGATGTCGTCCTCTCCAGTGAGTTCCACCAGACAGTGACTCCATATAACAAAATTGGCTTTATTATGGTATTGTAGAGCCAGAATACAACTCTGGGCGAGAGGCCCCACCTTTTGTCAATTGCGCTTTTGCACCCATACAAGGCGATTGTGGCTTTCCTTACTCTCTCCTCAATGTTGGGCTTCCACGTCAGCTTACTGTCAAGGATTAGACCTAGGTACTTCACCTTGTCAGAAAGCACCAGCGGAGCGCCCCCTATCGAGGGGAGTTGAGCTCTGGGTATTTTATATTTCCTCGTGAAAAGAACGAGCTCCGTCTTAAGAGCATTCACCGATAAGCTGCAGTCTGCTGCCCATCGAACAACAACGTTCAGATATCTCTGCATTAAATCGCACTGGGTATCTATAAACTTTCCTCTAACAATTAATGCCACATCATCCGCGTAGGCAATCACCCTACAGCCCCTCCTCACTAGCTCCTCCAGCAAGTCATTGATAAGAATGATCCAGAGGAATGGTGAGAGAACCCCGCCTTGCGGCGTGCCTCTGCTCACCGGCGGAGAGAGACGCCGCCCCACTCTGCCACGACCGTTCTATCGCTGAGCATTCTGTAGATAAACCTGGAAAAGTCGGCTCCGACCGCCAGCCTACCCAGAACTTTAGTGATTGCCTCCGGGAGAACGTTATTACAAGCCCCCTCAATGTCGAGGAAGGCGCCAACTGCGAGTTCTTTCTGATATAGAGATTCCTCAATATCTTTAACAATTGTGTGCAGAGCCTAATGCGCACAGTATATTTAAATGCGTTTTTGTCAAACATATCTATATCCTCCACCATTTCCTTAGAACTTCTACTATGTATTCACAATTACATTCTTCAATAAACCACTCACAATTTTTTTAAAAATATCTTCGCTGTTGTTTTAAACTATAGATAAAATAACAAACCTTCATTAAATTTTTTCTGAATTTACGAAAATTATATCGCGGGAAAAATCCCGATATTTCGGCATCAAATCGAAATTATCGACCCGTCAATTCGCCGATAACTTGACTACATTTATATATTTTTTTCAATTAGTACTTTAAGGAACTCTTATCTCTTTCCAATCTCTCAAAAGCTACTTATACTCTCGTGAATTAAAATTAATCAAGGTAAAGTGTCGGGTGTTTCGTTTCCTAAACTCAATCAGCGAAACGTCTTCGACATTCCAACAGGATGGTGCAGCTTGGCACACGGCGCGCTTAATGCCAAATGGCCAGATTTCTTGAAAAAACTTGTCAAAAATAGGATCGATGGAAATGTACTGGATATCTAAATATAAAATATTAGATCCCATGAAATTATGGTTCAAATTATCATAAACCCGATTCATTCCAAAAATATTTCTATTTTGTATTATTATTTTAAGCTTTCAAGTTCTTAAAAAACACCCTTTATATAGAGATTTAGGTTTGCTCACAGGCATTATCAGTCTTGAAATCAGGTCAAAAAACAGTGGTCTTTTACTTCTTTCCAACCGCTTCGGAACAACAGAAAAAATTAAATTGGATTTAATTTTATTTTCGTTTTATTTCTTTTAAATTATTATATTTTACTTCACTCAAATGTTTGCTATAGCAGCAATATTGTCAACAGAGCATCCTGTTTTTGGTCTGCCAGTAATTTTTTTTATTCTCGACAGAACCAATTTCTTAACATTTTTTCACCAGCATTTGAATTGTCGACTAATTTGTACGATTATTTCTACCAAACAATACACGAGTTTTGCGATCTGTTGTTCTTGAAGATCGATCACTTTCATAATAAGTTTCAATAGTTTCAACGCGTTGCTTCGTGTAAGTATCTATGGTTGAAGTTATGCATCTGTCTACTTGAGAAATGACAAAAAGGACATAGAAAAACAGGGTCATCGAGGAAGGACCAATTATTCACTACTGACATCTAGGCGTCACTTTTGAAAGACCCTTTCTACCACTACTGACATCTAGGCGTGATTTTTGAAAGACCCTTTACTTATATATATCATCCATTCATTATTTAGTAGTTGGTTGAATTTCTACGACAAATTACATCTTAAATCTGCCTAACTAGAGGATGATAAGTTTTTTATGTCGCCATCAAAGTCAGTGACACAAAGGGAAAATTATAAGAAAATATAAGAAAACGTCCCGGGTCTAACACATAGATTTATTACATTCACTTCTTTTTCAATTAGTACTAACCTTAAAAAAATAGCTCTTAAAATTTCATGATATTATATTCATTAATTTGTGAGTTTCGTGTTTTAATTTGACACTTCTTCTTGATGGGAAGAAATACCGATTAAGCGAAGCAGTGCTTGAAAAGGTAACACCAGAAAATATCAAAAAAATCCTCAAAATCGTTTTGAATGAATTGCTAGATTTGGCTCTCAGGGACTACTGGCCGTTCGCAGACTCCAAAAAATTCTCGTCTGTAAGAAATATCGCTCGAATAAAGAGGTTATCGCTACATTGATGAATAAAGCTGATTTTGAAAAACGTGTTTTCCTTGTTAGGCTGTGAAGCTGAATGAATGAAAGTTTTGCATACGCGCAAGAAATTACCTACAAACAAGTGCATAAGCATTTCTTCTTCCCTTATTAAAATTATGACCTCGTTATTGGCATCTCTGTATGTGTATGTTTTGCGTTTCTCTGCACACTTAACAAAAAAGTTTTCTTATTAATATTAATGTATGCACACTTTTCAATGACACACTTCACTCTCCCTTTCACAGCTAACATTTAAGCCTGGAGAACCTTGTTGGCATCTTTTAGCAGGAAACCAACAAATTGAATACTCCTTCCACCAGTTTTGAGCTCTCTTGACGAAAGGTGAAAGAACTTTTCCATTGGCATTGTTTTTTATCAAATTGTTGACAGTTGATGCGAAAAAATGAGGCAGCGAAAAGTCGACGGATAAACTAATAGATACGTTCTGGTGTTCTTTGGCTATGAAACGGATATTAAAAAATATATATACACATACTCATATGCAAAACATGTATGTGTATGTACGCGCTCATGCTGTTATAAAATTGCATGGAAAATGAACGGAAGTGTGGAAGGGCACCTGCAGTTGAACGCGAATGAGCAACGCAGAATTATGCTGCGCAGCCGAGTTGCCGCAAAGAGCGGAAGAAAAGTTGGTATTGAGCTTACCTTCTCACATCCCTGAAGATGAACGGTTCATGTTAAGTGGATTCCGTTATTGTTGGCACTTAAGTTTCACCTTGGCAAGCACACATTACGCTGTTTTGTTATATTAGTTTTTTAATCAAAATTAGCCCCGAGTGCAAGCAGCAGTAAGTCTTCTTGCATATTTATAATCATGCAGCTGTGAAGTGACATGAAAAATGCGGAAAAATTACAATAAAGCAAAGATGTCGAAGGATATGTTTTCCTAATTTCCGGTTAGGATCTTGCAGCAGACATAAGAAGTAGTTTTCTAGCTCTTTTAGCTGAAGATTTATGAGAGTGGTAATTTTAAAGCCAAGTTTTAAAAGTAGGATTGTTATTGAATATTGACCTTTACTGCTTCGTCCTTATCTGATTTAGACTCAGACAAACATAATTAGTATTTACTCTACTTTACACGATAATCGGCTGAGTTTAACAAAGCACGCCAGTAGTTTCTTTTCCATCTTAGGTCCTGCTCCAGTTGATCTTCTCAGCCATTTCGTTTCCTAGCTTTATCCAGCTGAAAAGGGCAGAACTAACGAAGTCGCTGTTAGGACGAGTGAAATTAATGTCACCATAAAACTTAGGTACAGTACATTAAAGTAATGTGCTACTTCCGTTTTGTCGAACGAAGAGGTTGTGTGTCGATTCTCATTTTATGGGCATTTATCATGTGAAAAGTGTTTCCCCCATAACTTAAGTGTGCCCTGGGCGTCAGTCACTACGTCGCCGTCTTCGTTGATTTAGGACAAACGTTTTTTTATACCTTTTTATTTTTATACAGGGTGCCTGATGAAAGCCGCTACCAAAAAAAAATTGAATAACTTTTTTTCTTTTTAAGTTATCTGTTCCATTTTTGTTTTAATTTGCAGATTGATCTTTAAAATTTATTAAAATGGATAACTGGGACACGCAAACAAGAATTTGGATAGTCCGCCGCTATCACGCACTGGAGTCCGTAGTTTTGGTACAGAGAGAGTACAGGCGGATGTTTGGCGGCGATCCCCCGAGCAGATGGACCATAATGAGACTGGTGAATAATTTTGCTGAGCAAGGAACAGTCGCAAGAAGGCCTTATCATCGAAACCCACCAGTTCGGACGGAGGAAACGATCGCTGCTGTAGCTGCAGCTATACAAAGCAATCCAAGGGTTTCAACAAGAAGCTTATCTGCTCAACTTGGTGTCAGCCGACAGTCTTCGCAAACAATAATGCACAAAGATTTAGACTTACTTCCCTACAAAATTCAAATGGTTAACAAACTGAATGCAGCAGACTTGCCGATTCGCTTGGAATTTTGCCAGAAGATCCTGCAAATGGTGGAAGAAGACCAAAACAAGTTAAACTGCCTTTTCATGTCTGATGAGGCCCATTTCGATTTAAACGGCAATGTGAACAAACAAAATTGTCGAATATGGAGTACTTCTAACCCACAGATACTCCACGAGACGGAATTGCATCCTCTTCGCGTGACAGTGTGGTGTGCGGTTTCTTCACGCTGTATTGTCGGGCCTTATTTTTTTGAAGAAAATGGTCACACCGTTACGGTTACTGGAGACCGTTATTTGAAAATGCTGAAAGAATTTTTCTATCCAGAACTACGCCGAAAGAGAATTCCTTTCAACTCTGTGTGGTTTCAACAAGATGGGGCAACGTCTCACATAGCCCAGACTGTTATGACAGAGTTGCGATGAAAATTTCCCAATAAACTGATTTCAAGAAACTCCGAATTTCGTTGGCCCCCCAGGTCGCCTGACCTTACTGCACCTGACTTTTTCTTGTGGGGTTTATGTAAACAAGAAGTTTATAAAACAAAGCCAACAAATTTGGATGAACTAAAACAATCCATTCGGGCAACAATTGCGGCTATTCCTGTCGCAACTCTCAAAGCAGCAATGAACAACTTTTTACTAAGATGCCGCACTTGTGTCAACGAGCATGGGGGGCATTTAAATTCAATTATTTTTAAAACTAGTTAAGCTACATTTAATAAAATTTAATGACCTTCAACATGAAAAAAAAAATAAATGAATTCCATACACTAAAAAAAAAGTTATTTGAGTTTCTAAATGTAGCAAAATTCATCAGCCCTGTATTAATGAAACTTGAGATGTAACTTGACTTATGGTATTAGACTAACTTTCGGTAATGTAATTTTTCGAGATATATATTCAAAGGGATCAATAGATGTAAAGAATTTTGAAAGAAAAATAACCTGTTATTAAATTTTAAGCAACTTACCTTTTAGCCATTTCAAATCCTTTTAATTCTTTAACTGAGAGGAGAAAGTTAAAAATGTTTGGAAAAACTTCCTACCAATCACTTCCGAGCTCTAATACTGTACTTTCTAGGTTACATTGTAATTTTCTTGGTCATCTTGTGATAAAGGGATGTTTTATTAGTTTATATTGCCAATATACGACTACTCACACTTTCTGGATTTTGCTTTCCCGTAGTATTTACACAATCCCCTTCTACCTATAAAATTAGTTTCTTCACCCGCTGATAAACTAGCCACCTTTTCGCATTCCACTGCTGTACGTGCTCAACTATCATCCCCATTTTATTCTGCTTAAAACCCGCTTTGCCGTCAGAAATAGATAACATTACTGAGTGTATAAATTATTTACTTTAATGATTGGCAGAGGCTAAGTTGACGTGACGTGACTAAAAGTCAGCAACAACAAAGTAAACGACAGTGAAACAGGCAAAAAGGTAGTGCAAGTATTGAATATCAACGACACATAGCAGAAGGTAGGTATAGCAGACGACAGCGATGACAATAACGCGATATTACAGAAAACGGGAAAACGTATACGTAACACGCACAAAAACCAAACTATAAATATTTCTTCATAAATATTAAAGACAAATGAAAGCGAGCATTAAAAGGTCAACACATTTGAAACTTAGCTGCCGCAAATATTTCTCTTTAGCTTAGTAAAACAAGGACGATAATGGGAATAGTGTTGATGTGAGGAGGACGTGGTAAAATGCAGGATTAGAAGAAATGATTAATATCCTAAATGAATTGCCTGGTGAACTTTAATGAAGTGTAACTGAAAAGCTATTTGACTCATTTATGTTTTCAGAACTAATCCAAACTTTAGTTGACTGTACATAAATAGCTCAGCAAGTGGTTTTATTAAAATACTCGTATACTTATATGTATCTATATGCAAGAACCTCTTTTAATGTGCGAGGGGAGGTGAAATAGTTCGTGGAATAAAAAATGTGTGAGCAGGGAGTAATGATATTTTTTATTTAGCGCTCTAACATTTTTTTAAGGGGGGAGCCTGGTTTATAAGGTCAAAAAAATCAATTTTTTTTTTCGTTTTAAGCGATTCCTAATATATTTCAGAATATTCACACAAAGTTACAGAGAATAATTCTCAATATTTCCGTAGATACAAGGCCAAAGGTAGGCGAGCGTTAGGTAGTTACGCTGTGACCGGCCAGCTATAGCACAAACTTTATCTTCTTTTCTCGACTTTTCATTTTTATGATTTCTTTGAATTGGCGTACATGAATGAAAAAAAAAAACTAATGAACCTTTTGAAATCAATCATAGCTTGTTCCCTTCAGTATTAAATTATCTTCTATTTGAACTAACAAAATAGATAAAAAAAACAATTTTTCAAGATTTTTATACCAAGTTGAAGTGAATTTTTTTTTAGAGAAAGGCATTTTTTCTTTAAAACCTCCAAAAAGTTGATATTTTGAAATTTCTCTCAGTTTTCTTAGTTCTTCTAGAATAAAAAATCATGATAATTAGAAATCCATTTGAATTTTTTGCTTTAGATAATAATTACGAGTTGTTTCTTGTACGCCAGTTGGAAACTCCAGCGTTGCAGCGCTCTACTAATTTCTATGTTAAACATTTTTTTCAACTTATTTTAACCAGTACAAAAATTTTTTATGCTTTTTAAATGTTCATTAAAAGATAGAAAAAACTATGCAGTACTAAATTAATTAATTAATTTTTTCCTTAAAAAAAAATCGCAAATAGATGCAATTTTCAGACCTCATAAACCAGGCTCCCCCCTTAAGATGTAACCATCGTTCTGAATTCGGCTGGGCTGGGTTGGGGCTGTTGTTAGAAAACCCATGCATACTAAGTTTTAATATGTTAACCTCTGCGTAATTTAGTAAAAAAATTTAACAAAAGTAATTTATAAATTTCAGTTGTACATAATTAATTTCAAGCTTGCTTTCTATAAAAATATTTGATTTTGAACTTTGTAACTCCCAACCAGTTGATGTATTGTGACTAAAAAATCTTACACATACGTCTCATTTTTAATAACTTCAGTTTCATCATTTTTAATAATTTCAATTTCAAGTTATTTGTTTTGTTTTGGACATAGTAAGACAAAGTCCTGTGGTAGTCAATTTTCTTATAATTCTAGAAAACGGGGATGGTATACATAAAAATGCAACTTAAAACTTAAAACTATTTTAACTATTAAACTTATAGACTAAACCTTAGTATAATAAGTGAGAAAAAGAGAAAGGTGGTGAGAACGGAAGAAGGAGAGGCGGGATTAAAGTTTAGAAGTAGTTAAAAGCTGCAGTTTTAAAATATCTTGCTTGTCTCTGATTCCAAGTATGAGTATGTCGGAAAAATGAAATTCACTGTTCGGTTGCACTGGCATTGTTTAATGTTTTTATACAGGTACAGTGGCCTTTGTGTGTACATTAGTTGATGTAGGAATGTAAGAGCGCGTATTTTGATATTTCGATTTTTTTTTTTGCATGTTATTGTAGTAAAACATTTCAGAAATACCGTGTTAAAATTTTAAGTCAATCCGAGCAAAACTTTTTAAGTTATAGAGCATAAAGCCGAGCCACCTCAAACATCTGCCGAGACGCAGCAGTTGCGCGCGTAGTCCGTTACAAACGTATACCTGCGTGCAAGTATACTTTTGTATCTGTCTATTGCTCCAAAAATATTTCTAGTACATTCTTTTGTATTCAATAACAGCTGCTGATGCTTCAAACTGTGTATTATACCTATATAACAACTGTAAATCTCAAAGGGAGCAGAGAGAAGCATCAGTTTGTCGTGCGACGCTGACTTGATCGGTTGCGACGCTGTTACTTTTCTTTAGTATTGTAGATTTTTGTAAATAGTTTTATTAAAATGCCGAGAAGACAATGACAAAGCTAGTGGAAACATACTCGATGGTGCTGGAATCGACGACTCCGTGTAAGTAGAGAGAAAAAAGTATTTTCTTGACGTTTTCATAACTTAAAACTTTAAACGCGGTTTTCTCGAACCTTTTTTTTTAAAGTGCGTAGTCATTGGCATTTGAAAACTACTCAACCGATCCTTTTGAAATTTTGCACACATATTTTGCATATAAAAAACCTCCCCCCAACGTTTTTTTTCGCCATTTTTTTTATATTAAGGTGGTTTTACACCTACAAAATGGCGGCATTTTTTCGTCAAAAATCACTTTTTACTTCAAACGACTACCAAATGGCTGAAAATGAAAATAAATCGTCAAAATAAACGTTGGGGGGAAGTTTAACTCATACTTTAACTAAATTATTCGATTTTTTTGATTTCAGATGATTCTACGCTGAGATATGCTGACTACTGCAAAATGTATTTTTGAAAAGACGTCTACGTAAATGTGCTCTCATTCGCTCATTTTGCAATATTTTTACATGAAAATTTTATCAAATATTCTTGAAATGTTACTTTATAATATGCAACAACTTTTAATAAACTGACTTGAACCGTTTCGCTACAATAAATTCATGAAAAAAGTGTTTTTTTAGCGTTTATCTCTTACCCCTCGTAAACTTTGTATTTATTTATTAATAACCTTGTATTTATTCTGAAACCCAGGTTAGTTACTATGTCGTCGAGGTCAGTATTTATTTCATTGCGCAATATCGGCGGCAAAGAGCTAAGGTCATATTTGAGAAATGAGAAATAGCACTCGCCTTCGTTTTTGACTCATTTAATTTCAAGTTGTTAGATTGCGACCAGTTAGAAATGCGAGAGAGGTATTCATTAAGCCGGGCTGTCAAATCTTCAATAACAGCTATTTTGTGTCATCAGCATAGAGATGAATCGACGAATTTTGGCAACACTCGGCAATATCATTAATGAAAATGCCAAATAAGACGGGACCTAAAATAAAGCCCTACGGCACACCTGATGTAATTGGTTTTAAGCTTGAGTAGTTATCGCCACACTTAACTTGTTGTAGCTGATTCGAGAGGTAACTTTTGATTAGTTGTAGAGAAAATGCTCCAAACTTATAGTGATGACACACAAATGTTGTGATCAAATGCCTTTGAAAAATCGAGTCATACTAACACTGTGCGACAGTGGTATTATACTTTTATGGATACCTAGCACAACTTGTAGGTATAGTAAAACTAAGAAAAATGGTACAGAAGAAATTTCCAATACACCCCCAAAATCTTATTTTATGGCCAAAAAACCGTTTTTCAGTAGGTTGATGTGAACAATCACTCCTAACTTCGCCAATTTCTATCCGATTTCTAAAATTTTGGGGGTGTATTGGAAATTTCTCCTATACCATTTTTCTTAGTTTTTCTATACCTACAAGTTGTCCTAGGTCTCCATAAAAGTATATTTAGTTTTTTTTTTGTCACACAGTGTAATTTTTATCATAAGCACGGCGAACATCTTCAAATATGTTAAGCATAGCTGTGGAGCAACTATGCAGACTTCTGAAACCTGACTGGAAATTACTCAGCAGATTATTCTTGTTCAAGTGGCAGGTAATTTGTCGCGCCACAAATTTTTAAAATACTTTGGATAAGGCTGGTAAAATGCTTATTGGTCTGAAGTGCTGAGGAGAGGTATAACATTTTATTTTTGGCACAGCTATTATATTTGCTATCTTCCCGACATATGGAAATGTAGATCAGGTGAGTGGAAAGTTAGTTTTATGCGTACGTGGTGGTTTGCAAATAGTAGAATAGTTTTAAGAAATTTAAGACAAATGACGTCGGTCCCTATAGCATTAGATTTGACATTATGTACACACTGTACCAAATCCGTCTCTGTTGCAGACACAAATTCAAACTCATATGAATTTTTACAGGTATGTCCTGTGACGTTCTGTTAAATGCTAGAAAGTAGGTATTTAAAAGTTCTGGATCCAAACTGAGCACGGGTTTATCCTCTCTTGAGACACCTAAGCAGCAGCAAGCAAGGTTTTTTCAAATCCAAACTATCATGGAACCTTTTGGCATCTCTACTGCTTACGGTTACTTTATTTCTTGCAACACGATATTTTTGCCACGACTGAGTATTTCTATCATTTTCCCATTTCTTATATGTTTTACTATGTTCCCTAATTAAAGACAATACCTCACATGTATACCATGGGTTCCTGTTCCCATGGGTTTTAGCTTTACGCAACGCAACAAACCTGTTATGAATAACCAACACATGTTCAAATTAATCTCAGCAACCTCCTTATTTAAAATCTCTAAAAAATAACTCTTTTACTTGACTTTGTCTGTTGAACTCAAAATTGTAGGATAAGAATATCAACTCGTGATCAGAAACTCCAGCCATAGGAAGCTGATTAATATGACTGACGTAATCTCTGTCACTGACGCAAAATACATCCAAAAGACTTGGTTTGCAGAGGCGTGCAAAGCGAGTAGCATATTCATTGATTACTGAAATTCCTAATGGTTGAAAACTATCTATCACAGAAAAATCATCACACAAAAGGTCTACATTTAAATCACCAATAATATGTTCATAAAAGATGTTGAATTCCGCTAATTTATCAAATATCACTGAGTGGTCCTTTCTAGGGTTGTAAATGCATGCAGCAAGACACTTGGTATTATTACGAGGGGTGCCTTTTATATTTCGGGATTAGAGAACAAAAACAAATTTTAATCATCGAAAATCACTTTATTGTTTTTCGTAATATTCTCCATGAAGATCTATACACTTTTGCATGCGTTTGAACCAATTGTCGAAGCACTTTTGCCACTCTGAATAAGGTACCTCCAAAACATGCATTCTAAATGCCGTAACCGCTTCTTCAGGTGTCGAAAAACGTTGATCTCTCAGTTTGGTTTTTACGTACGGGAATAAAAAGAAGTCATTCGGTGCCAAGTCAGGACTATACGGCGGATGACCCATTAATTCGAGGTTTTGGGTGCTCAAAAATGCAGTTGTTTGAGCCGATGTGTGAGAGCTCGCATTGTCCATCGTGGAAGACAACTGGCAAACAAATGGTTGTGTACCACTCAGAATTTACTGTTCTGCGTTGTTCTAGTGGTACGGTTGCGACATGTCCAGTTTTTCCAAAAAAACAGGCGACCTTTTGCTTGGAAGTGCTTCGTGCGCGAACAACTTTTGTTGGATTTGGCTCATCTTGAAACACCCATACAGTCGACTGCTGTTTTCTTTCGGGCTCATACGCGTAAATCCATGACTCATCACCTGTCACGATGTCATAGACATGTTTCGAAGCCCCGCGATCGTATTTTTTGAGCATTTCCTTCGACCAATCGACACGAGCCTTTTTTTGAGCGATTGACAAATTGTGTGGGATCCAGCGCCAACAAATTTTTTTGACAGTCAAATGTTTATGCAATATTGAATGTATGCTGGTCCCGCTAATGCCTAAGATTGTCGCAATCTCACGATAGGTCACATGACGATCTTGCAATATCAGTTCGCGCACAGCATCAATGGTTTTCGGAACAACAACTGATTTTGGACGACCTTCACGAAATTCGTCTTGAAGTGAACTACGACCACGATTGAATTCACCATACCATCGATAAACACTGGTCCTTGATGGAGCTTCATCGCCAAAAAATGAATTAAGTTCATCCATGCAATGTTGCGGAGTCGAAAGTTGTAAAAAATAATCGCACGAAAATGTTCACGATTTAATTCCATTTTTGGATCGAGGTGAATCTTTAAGTTACTGTAAACAACACAAATAGCGCTGGTATTTCAAAATGTTCTGAGTACGTAAAAGCCAAAAAAAGTCAAGCTTTGCGATACCGCTGTCAGTTGCCGGATTGCAACACCAGGGTTGCCAAATCCCGAAATATAAAAGGCACCCCTCGTATCATAAACTTGAACAAAAATGTATTCGAGTTCCTGTAAATCTGATCTGATCTGCGGATCTGTTTCCATTTAAAATTATTTTTAAAATATAAAGTAATGCCGCTTCCTCGTGTCTTCGTTGTCCTATCTTATCTAATAATAATATAGTTGCACAAAGAATATGCGTTATTCATTATTCATCAGTATACTCTTTAAACCATGTCTTTGTAATGCAAATTATGCTAGAACTATAAAAAACAAAATTTAGTTAGTCAATTTTTTCAGCATTCAAACTTTCCGCATTGAAATAACAGACGTTAAATCCATTGTAGCGATAGAAATGGGTTTAAGCATTCCTCTTGCATATTATTTGTTTACTTGTTTTGCTATTTGATTACACATTCGCAGTTTATGGCTTGGAGGATACGCAGGGTGGAGGAATTTAAATAAAGCAAGAAATGAAAAAATAGAAATGAGATTAAAATAAAAATAATTACAATGCAAAGCAAAGAATTTGGAACACATAAATGAAATATAAGAGAGTAAACTTAACACAGACATGATAGTGTCAATGTAACGCAAAGTAAATAAATGTTTTTGTTTTTACATATTGGCAGCTGCAACGCTCTCTATATAGTACTTGTTTTTTCAGTGACTCTTACAGCAACAGTTTGAGGACGTGTTCTAACAAACACTTGCCAACGATCAGATAAAACTGACGTTATAAGTTTTTTCTTCTTATACTGCGTAGCAAAATGCATTAGCTTACGATTTCTTGCCGTGGATAAATAGCTTCCCTTCGATACTGAGGCCCACATCACTAGAAGAAAGCGCTCGTCTCTTATCTTTGCAGAATCTTGCTATAGTTTTCAGCAGTTGAGAACGATCTGCATTAATAAATAATAAAAAAAAAATAATACTATATTGAAAATTTATTTCCTACATCATGCGGGTTAAATGTGTATTGGATTTGGATTGCCCACATTTCTACCTTTCCTCCACCTCCAATTAACCATTTTAAAAACTCTACAGAATTCACTCCATAAATTTCGAATTTACATACTTTCGTATTTAGTGGTCGAGCGCTCAAATCTCTCGCTCGCAACTGCAGTGTTGCCTAGCTTTGGATATAAAAACGCACTAAAATGCCCATCTAAAGAAAACAATACACCAATTTTCTTTTGAATTACTAAAAAAACTTTGTATTCGTGACACATTGCCTTTACTGTGTGCATTTCTTTAAATAAATGTGTTATGATTATGTTAATGCACTGTATTGAAAAAGAATTTAAAGAAGCCATTCTTGTATTTGAAACTTACGTGAATTGAATCAGACTCTCTTTCAAAAAACCGAAAAATATTATGATAGAAGAAAATTTATTCTGAATATTCTGACATAACCTCAAAGGAAGCAAAAAATGAGATTTACATGAATCTATTAAGAATCAATAAATTTTCAATAGCACTGAAATCTTCTCAGCATAAGCTTAAATGCAAGAGTTACCGTTTTTAGCCTTTTTTTAATTATAAATTTTTTCTTAACTTACAGTTTTGGTAGCTTAAAATTAAAAAAATAGAAACAAACGCCAAACTCAAACATTTTCACAGTTTGGGTATATAAAAGCAATAAATTTTTTGAGAAGGCCAAACTGTGGACAAGAATGCACCACTGACGTGTGCTACACGAAATGGTATGGCAAGAATTTACGGAATTTCGTTTTAAATTTGCACAAAGTTTAAAACTTGGATTTATATGTTTTTTTTTTTAGAATAATGAACTATATTTTCCCAAAAAAAAGTATAAAAATTAAATAGATATTGTCGAACTTTTCAATAAGTGCCGGTTCTTTAGTTAATAAACGCATTGCTTATACGTACATACAGGGTTGCCCATATTCGACGGACCCATCTGGCAACCCTGTATCTTTTGACAGAGACGTCAGATCGCTTAATGGCATACCGCGTTGGAAGCGTCAGTCCAAGCAGATTTTCACCATGGAACAGTACACGCCACGCGAGCGCTCCCAAATTGTTGAAATTTACATTCAACAAAAGAAGTCAAAAGAAGAAGAAAAAGAACAAAATCATCATGTCCGATGAGTCTCATTTCTTATTGAATGGGACGCTAAACAAGCAAAATTGCCGTATTTACGCCACTAAAAATCCTCACGAAATTCAAGAGGTACCTCTTTACGACGAAAAAGTCGCTGTTTGGTGCGGCGTTAGTGCGAAAACGGGTCGTTTTTCTTCGAAAATGAAGATGGTCAAGCTGTTACCGTCAATCAGGAGCGTTATCGCGATATGATAACCACTTTTGTGATGCCAATTATTCGTCGAACGCGTATGAGGCAGTTCTGGTTTCAACAAGACGGCGCTCCACCACACACAGCTCGCACCACAATCGATTTTTTGAAGAAATTGTTTCCTCGTCGTTTGATGTCGAAAAATGGCGATTTTGACTAGCCACCGCGTTCGCCCGACTTAACGCCACCTGACTTCTTCTTGTGGAGATATTTAAAATCAAAGGTTTATATTAATAAGCCAAAGACCATAGAAGAGCTCAAGAACAACATCCGCGGGGAAATAGCCGCTATTCCAGCCGAAATGTTAGCTAAAACTATGGAAAATGCTGTAAAACAGGTATAATACGCCGTACATGCTCAAGGCGGCCATTTGAGAAATACAATATCATATTCAAAAAGTGATGCCAATAATTCTACTTGAACCAAATAAAATGATTATTATCGTCAACATCAAAAAAATTGTGTTTTTCTTTGATTTAAAACCCAGTATGTACATATATTTATGCGGTACAGTCAATGTAGTGACATATCCTATCCCATAGCTGTATCCAGCGTACTTGTACAAACCAGTAAAAAACTAACAAACAAACAAACAAACAGCAATTTTGTCAATTTTTTATCGTTTTTTATTTGGTGTTTATTTTCGCTACTTTTTGGAATTCCCTTAGCGATCGATGCTAACGTTACGTACAAATCGTAAAAAAACTGAAACATAAGTGATACGTATGTAAAAAAATCGGTACAAAATTCAGAAAGATTCGGATCACATCAGGAAATACCGGCAAGGGAGTTTATGGCTAAATTTAATTACTTTCGCTACGGCCAGTGAAAAAGGCAGCTAATTGACATATGTACATACCTACACTGCATATATGAACATACGAGGTGTGTTCAAAGGGTAACGCGAATTGTGTGTTTTTTCAAAAATTATTGATTTACTCATTAATATCTATTTTCTCCCCTTCAAAGTAGTCCCCTTGAGATAATATGCACTTGTGCCAACAATTTTTCCAATCTTCGAAGCACTTCAAAAAATATATTTTTTTTTATCTTGTTCAGCTCCTCTTTCGATGTCGCCTTTATCTCGTCAATCGTAACGTAGCGTCGTCCTTTCATGGGCTTCTTCAGTTTCGGGAACAAGAAAAAGTCACAGGGGGCCTGATCGGGGAATACGGTGGCTGTGGCATCATTAGTGTGTTGCTTTTGGCCAAAATTTCGCACACAAGCAACGATGTGTGAGCAGGGGCGCTATCGTGATGCAAGAGCCAATTTTGGTTCTTCCACAAATCCGGACGTTTCTGGCGGATTGCTTCGCGCGAATTGCGCATAACTTGCAGGTAATATCAAGAACTCATGGTGCACAACGCCACTGCAATCGAAGAAAACGGTAAGCAAAACTATTACATTCAACCAAACTTGGCGCGCTTTTTTCGGCCTTAGTTCGTGCGGCTGCTTCCATTGAGATGATTGAGCTTTGGTTTCTACGTCATAACCGTAAACCCACGATTCGTCACCAGTTATGACCCTCTGGAGCAAATACTGGTCGTCGCGGACAGAGTCCAATATCTCATTAGCAATGTTCGTGCTGCACGAGCAATGGCACGAGTCAATCGATATGTCTAGGTCCTCTGCAACTTCTCTAGCGGTGATTCGACGATTGGTCAATACCTTTTTCTTCACTTCATCAATTTTTTCATCTTTTGTTGAAATGCTCGGGCGTCCCCCACGCTTTTCGTCGTTCACATCTTCTCGGCCTTCTGAGAACATTTTGTACCGTATGACACAGTCAACATTCGGAATGAATCCGCATACTTAATTTTGTTTTCCACACAAATTATAATTTGATACAGGTTCTTTGATCCATCTTTTTAAATAGGCAAAAATCGAAGACGAGCCGAAACACGTGCAAGCAAAGTAGATGGCGCTAATTATATTAACTGAACAGTCAAAATGGTTGAACTCGTCGGCATGAGTGAGAGACATGAGTATCAACATATCGCTATAAAAAAATCGAAATTCAAATATTCGTAACCTGCGAAAATTCAAAATTCGCGATACTTTTTGAACACACCTCATATACCAACGTGCGTGTGACAGACTTAGATGCCTATGTGGATATGTATTTAGGTGCCAATGTAGCGATTTATTGCTTCAATAAAAACAGCGAAAATTATCGAACTTCTGTCACTGTCATGCTTGCACATGAATTGTATGTATAAGTTTGCATAAAAAGAAAATGAAATGGCATAAAATAAAAAGAACGTACGAATAAAGTACATTTTTATGACTGAAGCAAAAAGTCGCAAATACATGTGAAATGCATTGCGTGGTGAGTCGTTGAAAAGCGTCAATTGGCAATAAATGAAAAGTACAAATGATGTGCCATTTTATGACAGATGTAACGGCACTTGACAAACTCATACAAATTCGACGAAGCACTCACTTTGTTTTGTAACTTTTTTACAGAAATTTGTACCGATTTCAAATACCAGTGACGTGCTTTCCGATTCCCCATTGCCTATAGCATATCTTCGGGCGCTTATAACTTCTTCTTCTTTTCAATTGGCGCAATAACCGCTTACGCGGTTTTTTCCGAGTTTAACAAAGCACGCCAGTCGTTCCTTTCTCGTGCTAACCGGCGCCAATTCGACACACCAGTTGAAGCCAAGTTCTTCTCCACCTGAGGAGACCTTCTTCTTCCTCTGCTACCACCAGCTAGTACCGCATCGAATACTTTCAGAGCCGTAGCGTTTGTATCCATTCGGACGTCATGACCCAGCCAACGTAGCCGCTGCATCTTTATTCGCTGCCCTATGTCTATGTCGTCGTAAAGCTCATACAGCTCATCGTTCCATCGCCTGTAATATTCGCCGTTGCCAACGTGCAAAGGTCGAAAAATCTTTCGCAGAATCTTTCTCTCAAACACTCCAAGCGTCGCTTCATCGGATGTTGTCATCGGCCAAGCTTCTGCGCCATACGTTAGGACGGGCATGATGAGAGTCTTGTAGAGTGTTAGTTTTGTTCGTCGAGAGAGGACTTTACTACTCATTTGCCTACTTAGTCCAAAGTGGCACTTGTTGGCAAGAGAGATTCTACATTGGATTTCAAGAATGGCATTGGTATCGGTGTTAATGCTGGTTCCTAAATAAACGAAGTCTTTTACAACCTCGAAATTATAACTGTCTACAGTGACGTATAAATATACATAATTACAGACTTCCTTACCACACATTTTTTTCATAAGAGATTGCAAAAAGTAAACGCCCATTTTTTTGCTTACCTGTAAAGAGAAAGAGGAAGAAAGATGTAATTAGTAAATCTGAAAATTCGAATCAAAATATTTTATTTCTAAAGTCTTGAAAAATTAAAGGGTGTGTTAATAAAACATCAAACTTTTAAATATAAATGAAGCAAGTGATTTATAAAATATTGTAATTAAATACCCACTTTTTTATGGGAATAACATTTTATTGTGCAAATATACCTTAACTGTAGAAGGCAGTATTAGAAAAAAATAATGGATCGGGCTTTAGAGAGGCACATACATACCTGTGGGCAAAAAGTAAGGTGAATTTTTTTGTCAAACTTCTAGTTATTTTTTTCATGAGTTGGCAGCACTATTAATAACATCTGGGCCAATTTTCATGTGAATGTCATTATCAGTAATACATTTACGCTTGTGTTTACCAAACGACCAAGAGTGCATTTTTCGATTTTTACAATGTCTGATTTGATTGAGCAGAGAAGTGCCATCAAATTTTGTTTGCGGAATGAAATTTCTGCTGCGGAAACGTTTAGCATGTTGCAGAAGGCATTTGGTGATTCGACCATGTCGCAGAAAAATGTTTATAAGTGGTACAAAGACTTCAAAGAGGGTCAAGAACGTGTTGATGACTTGGAGCGCTCCGGACGACCATCGACGTCAACAGATGACCAACACGTCAATCAAGTGAAGGAGTTAGTGCTCAAAAATCGTCGGTTGACAGTTAAAGACCTTACTGATATGATCGGAATATCAGAAGGATCTGTGAAAACCATTTTGAAAGACCATTTGGGCCTACGAAAAGTCAAATCTCGTTTGGTACCGAAAACTCTCAATTTCTTGGAAAAAAGTCGTCGCGATGATGTGTGTGAAACAATGCTTTCAGACTATCAGGACAAGCTCAAATGCATCATTACGGGAAATGACACTTGGACTTATGCTTACGACCCTGAAACAACCGACCAATCAAGCGAATATCGTGCTAAAGGCGAGGCCAGACCGAAAGGAGCACGTCAAAGTCGTTCAAAAATAAAGGTCATGATGAAAGTTTTTTTCGCTTTTCGTGGTGTGGTGCACTATGAATTCCTTCCACCTGGCCAAACTGTTGTTAAGGAATATTATTTGAGCGTTCTGCGTCGTTTACGTGAAGCAATTCGTCCAAAAAGACCAGAATTATTGGCCAACAACTCTTGGATTTTGCATCACGATAATGCACCGTCTCACACTGCACTCGTTCTTCGTGACCATTTCGCAAAAAATTCCGCGCTATCGTTCCGCAACCACCGTATTCGCCTGATTTGGCTCCATGTGACTTCTGGCTATTCCCAAAACTCAAGAATCGATGCTGATGGCTATACCGGAAATGGACTATTTGGCATGTTTCGGGGATTGGAAAAATCGTTGACGTAAGTGTATTTCATCGAGAGCGGATTATTTTGAAGGGGATGAAATTGATTAACAAGTATAAATAAAGATTTTTCATTTTACAACCAAATTCACCTTACTTTTAGCCCACAGTAATAAAGGGGAAAAAGTAAGGTGCAGTATAACTGCATATATGCAAGGCAAACTAGATAAAAGCTCTCAACAATATTTATTTATTTTATTTATGGTATTTATTTATTGATTCAATCCTAACACAGCAAGGGTAAACCTTATAAAACAGCTCAAATGTAACTTTCCTCTCGTGTATCCGTTTCGCGGATGTCTATAACATTTAGTTGGAATCCTTAATTTATGCCCTCCTTTAACTTCCAAACGCGTCTACAAATTTTGGTCCACTTTACCTCCCCTACTAAAAGTTATGAACGCCAATATTATAACCGCTATATCTAATTTTTTTATAGAAATAGATCTACACAAATCTATGTAATTTAACTTAATGAAATCCCCCATCTTCACGTTCATAATAATTAAGTACGAAAGCACCATGTTAATAAAATATGGTATATTTCTCTAATATGTAATAATAATAATAATAAAAATAATTACACTGGATCACAAATTTCAACTTTTTTTCTGCACCAGAGACGCCGCTATGAAATTCTTATGTAAAATCACCGTCTGATTCCGAAAATCAAGGTTATTTTTTATTCTATGGTAACGTTTTTGAGATATTTACGAATTACCGTTATTTCAAAAAAACAAAAAATTCGGCCCACTTAATCATATATATCTCAAAAACGAATTGAGCGATTCCAAAACCGTTTAAAGCTTTTAAAAGGTAATAAAATTTCCTATAAACTGTTATAAAACACTTTTTGCTAGGCCCTGCAGATTCAAAGATAACGAACTATCATAACGGATTTTTTAAATTTTTTTAGTAAAAATATAAAAAAATGTTTACTTTGAGAGAAAGGATCTCGGAAACTTTTTACTTTTTCGTGTATTTTTTGTTTTCACTCTAAGCTCTGTTTTATTACAAAAAAAATAAACTTTGATTAAACAAAATCGATGAACTAATACAAAAGTTACAAGCATTCAAGTAAATATATCCATATAGTAAAACTTAAGTACCCTACAAATAATAGCATATGTACATATGATTCTGTCATATGTACATATGATTCTTAAACTATCTATTTAGGCGACATATGAAATTTATTACACCAATGAAGTGGAGGGAACCAACTTGCCATTCAACGGACTGATATATTTGTACTACAAAAGTATTTGGGGTTGGAAAGTCAAGAAAAGTAACCTATGCGAGCGTATCTACAGTGTCATTACCAGAACTAAATTCAACGGAAGCTACATTGCCAGAATCAAATTTAACTTTAGTTTCGGCTCCAGTTTCATTGTCAACAGCAGTATCTGATTACGTGGCATCATGTTGTACTGAATTGCAAACGGAAAACGAAAGAAGCACAACTCAATGATTGGATAAGGGATTTGGAATTGTCAAAAGAAAAGGCCGAACTACACGCCTCTCGTATGCAACAATTTAAATTTGTTTCATCCGATGTTAAGGTAACATATTATATGACTCGTCACGAACAATTCTCCCAATACTATACGAAGAAGGACAGTGTTTGTTATTGCAAAAACATTGCTGGTCTATTTAAACAGTTTGGTGAACAATATGATTCAAAAGAGTGGCGATTGTTCATAGACGACAATAAATTAAGTTTAAAGACCTTATTATTGCATATTGGCAACCAAAAGCCATCTATCCCGATCGCGCATGCAGTAAATATGAAGGAAACATATGAGACAATGCAAAAATTGCTTAAATTAATGAAATACGAAGAACATGATTGAAAAATATGTGCCGATCTAAAAGTCGTTGGAAAGCTATGTGGTCTACAACCTGGATACACAAAATACTGTTGCTTTCTATGCAAATGGGATAGCCGAGCACGTCAAGACCACTACATCATAAAGGATTGGCCAGAACGAATCGCGTTTCAAGTTGGGGTGGATAACATAAAATACTCATACTCCGCTCCACATCAAGCTCGGCCTTATCAAAAACTTTGTCAAGGCTTTGGACAAAGAAGGCGAAGCTTTTCATTATTTGAAAACAATCTTTCCACAGATTTCAGAAGCAAAAATAAAGGAAAGGATTTTTGTGGGGCCGCAAATAAGGAAAATAACGGCCAATACCCATTTCAAAGAACTATTGTCACCAGTGGAGGCAGCGGCGTGGGACTCTTTTGAAAAGGTCGTTACTTATTTTTTAGGCAAACACAAAAGTCCTTCGAGCTGATAGAGAACGATTTAATCAAAAACAATTTGAAAGCAAATTTTTAAACTTACATGAGAATATATAGCCCTTAATCTGAATTTATTGCCCTGCTCCGAACAAACAAGAACGACCAAAATTTGTTCTGAATTGGAAGATTAACCCAGCCTAAGAAAATTATATGCTAATGTGTCACTTATGTATTTATCTAATTCCTTTTTTAATTTTCTTTCAGGAGTAAATATGTCTTTAAAAATTCGTTTTCTGCACTCCCATTTAAATTTTTTCCCGCAAAATCTTGGCGACGAAAGTGACGAGCATGGCGAAAGGTTTCACCAGCAAATGAAAATGATTGAAAGTCGGTATCAAGGATTCTGGGATGTCGCTATGATGGGTGACTACTGTTGGTTTCTCATATGAGAAACCGATCCTTATATAAATAAGCGTCAAAACGAGACACATAACTTTTTCAATTATAAAATAAGATCATAGAGTTAAGACAAAATACATACAGTACATATGCTATTATTTGTAGGGTACTTAAGTTTTACTATATGGATTTATTTACTTGAATGCTTGTAACTTTTGTATTAGTTCATCGATTTTGTTTAATCAAAGCTTATTTTTTTGTAATAAAATAGAGCTTAGAGTGAAAACAAAAAATACACGAAAAAGTAAAAAGTTTTCGAGATCCTTTCTCTTAAAGTAAAAATTTTTTTATATTTTTACTAAAAAAATTTAAAAAATCCGTTATGATAGTTCGTTATCTTTGAATCTGCAGGGCCTAGCAAAAAGTGTTTTATAACAGTTTATAGGAAATTTTATTACCTTTTAAAAGCTTTAAACGGTTTTGGAATCGCTCAATTCGTTTTTGAGATATATATGATTAAGTGGGCCGAATTTTTTGTTTTTTTGAAATAACGGTAGTTCGTAAATATCTCAAAAACGTTACCATAGAATAAAAAATAACCTTGATTTTCGGAATCAGACGGTGATTTTACATAGGAATTTCATAACGGCGTCTCTGGTGCATTTTGGCTGTAAAGCAGTGTTATTAGTAAGAACGAAATTCGCCACTCAGACACAGCTGAAAGGAATCCTTGAAGTAACTGAGACATATTTAGCAGATTTATAAATGCAATTCGGAATGAGCAAATGCAAATCACAACACATAGAGAAAGGAAAAAGGGTAGAAACGCCAACTGAAACGCTGAACGAGGAAACGTTTGAAAACATGGAAGCAAACGAGTCGAACAAATATTTAGGATTTCAACAGAGTACCAGAATAGACCACACATTAATAAAGAAACAATTATGCAGGCAATATAAAAAACGTCTCATTATAATACTTAAAACATATTTTAACTCTAAAAATATTACCAAAGCTATAAATACATATGCTATCCCAGTACTAACATATTCTGGAATTGGAATTTTAAAATGGTCGGAAACAGATTTAAACAATATAGAAATAACCACACGAAAGCACCTAACAAGACATAGAAAATTACATCCTAACTCATGCATACAAAGAATAATCCTACCCAGAACAGAATGAGGTAGAGGGATCATAGATATTCACAGCCTAAGCAATAATCAAACAATAGCACTACGTAAATTCTTCCACACGCACACATACAGTTTGCACAAAGCAAGATCCCTAGCAGACAAAAATTACTCACCACTTAATCCACATCTACAAACACACAAGGAACATTCCCCCTTGTAACAATCGAAGAAAAATAAGCAATATGGTCGCAGAAACAACTTAATGGAAGACACATTCATATAATAAAAGATGCGAATGTAGATAGGACGTGCAGCTATATATGGTTTAAAAAAGGCGAGTTGTATCCTGAAACAGAAGGGTTCCTAATTGCGATTCAAGATCAAGTGATCTTGACATAAAACTACCAAAAGTATATTTTAACAGATATAAAAATTACTTACTGACTACATTATTTCTGGTTATCGTCTTTTGGTGGGAAGCGAATACATCGAAATACATAATAATATGGCAAAAATACTACACCAAGAAATAGCGAATAATCTACGCTTAAGTACAAATACTTCATCCTATTACGAATACATCCCCGAGAATATATCGGAAAATGGGGAATACACGGTATACTGGGACATCGCCATTAGAACAGACAGAATAATCACTCACAATAGACCGGATATAACGCTAATAAACAAACGAACAAAAACCATCGTTTTTATTGCCGTTCGCCGGTCGCAGCAATTGGGCCTCTGTTACTCAACAACGTGGAAAATTTTGCGAAATGATTTAGGTGTGAAGCCTTTCAAAATACAGCTGATGCAAGAATTGAAGCCGAACAACCTACCGCAACGCAGAAAGTTCTTCGAAACTTGGCCGAAGATCCACTTTTTTATAGGAAAATTGTGTTCAGCGACGAAGCTCATTTTTGGATCAATGGGTACGTAAATAAGCAGAATTGTCGATTTTGGAGTGAAGATCAGCCAGCAGAATTGCAAGATCTACCAATGTATCCAGAAAAGGTCAGAGTTTGGTGCGGTTTATGGGCTGGAGGTATCATTGGACCGTACTTCTTCAAAGATGGCGAATCGTAACGTAACTGTGAATGGTGAGCGCTACCGTGAAATGGTATCCAACTTTTTTTTGCCCAAAATGCAAGAGCTTGACTTGCATGACATGTGGTTTCAGCAAGACGGTGCCACATGCCACACAGCACGTGTAACAATGGACATGTTAAGAGGCGAGTTCGGTGAACATTTTATTTCACGTTCGGTACCTGTCAATTGGCCACCCAGATCGTGCGATATAACACTTTTAGATTATTTTTTGTGGGCCTATGTTAAAGCTCATGTCTATTCAGACAAGCCTGTTTCAATTAACGCATTGGAAGACAATATTAAAGCATTTATATGTAAGATACCGGCCAAAACATTGGAAAGAGTATGCCAAAATTGGACTAAACGGAAGGACCATTTGAAGCGCAGTCGCGGTCAACATTTGCCTGAAATAATTTTCAAACATTAAATTATATGGACTGTACTATCAATTTAAATAAAAATTGCATGCATTTTTCTGAATTTTACGTGTGTCTTTTTGAAAAACTTTACTATAGCTCTTAAAAAAATCGCCCTTTAGAATCGATGCGGCTATGAGAAGATTCCGCAGGTGGTAAATATAATATTGGCTTTCTAGTGAGCAATGCTCTCTGAATGCAACTTTTTATATGCATAGGAAAACATTCTAAAGAAGTCAAATCATGCGAACGAGTTAACTCGTAGTTCCAATGGCCCGTAAAGTGAACTAAGCTGTGACTTTTTCTGGATGCAATAGTGTTTCAACAATGGCTTGTAGATAATTATTGCGAGTTTGGATATATTTCTGAGAAATAACTTGACAATTTTGAGATCAAACTAACCTCAGAGCAATAGGCAGCAGCAAAATCACCTATCGCAAAAACAGTGGGGTCAATTAGGATACCCCACCTATAAAAAATACTCTTAATTACTAGTTAAATTTGCACACTGGCGCAGTTGCCGGACATCAGAAATAACCACATCAAATTTGAATTTACCGAACAATTTGCTCTAGAAATCACTGCAGTGCGCCAACACAGAATACCACTTTAAATATTGAGTAGTTGTTATGAGGGTTTTTTATTACATAGATTAGGTTGGAGGCTTGCTGTTATCTACCGAGATGCGGACGCTTCTAGAAATACTTTTGTTGATTAGTTGATGTTTCAAAATGGACACCGAACCCGGGATTCTCCCAATGATTGTTACACCTAATGCTTTGAATAAGGGAGTAAATTAGTATTAGAAAACTAGTAGAGATCCAATGACTAAACTCTATACTAATCTATAGAGATATATCAATAAGATATAACTAAAGCGCGTTGCATAACCTTTTTACGATGGACTCTAAAAAAGGTTGTAGGAGAAATTGCTTACAACAATTCAGGTGTCAGTTTCAGTATGTTATTATTATCATTTGACTATACTGGCTTTAATCCTATAACTCTAAATCCCCAAGTTTTTTATCTTAGCTTTTGCTGCTGGTTCACATTTCTCAAAATATAATTTTTTAAAATTGCTTTAAGTGTGTATATTTTTTATATTAGTTACAATTAAATTTCATATATAAATTTTTTGACAAACTCCTTTCCTTCCTTCGTCTGCATTGATTACATTAATATCTACTACCCTCGTATTTCCTATAGGCCATCCATTTCCACTTCTATGAATGTTTAACTGCTACTTTGCATACAGTTACCAACTTTTCCAATCTCCTTAGCCATCGAGGGTATAGTTTATGTTGACTGTTAAGTTTATTTTCGGACACTATCTGCTCATTCGTTACATACCTTACAGCTAACAAGAAGGCTTGAATTTCTTGTATCACTTTTTTTTATTAAGAAAAAACGTTGCCGTTGTCTGACGAGTTATTTTGTAACCATTGGGCTGTAGTGCATAAATTAAAGTTTTTATTATTTTCAGAATATGTTTTTCGTACTGAATTTTTATGTCGTTAAAATATTCAGAGACCAACTCAAAAAAAAATTGTGATTTCGTGGCATTGCTTTTTGTTTTGACCGTTTTTCTTTTTTAAATAAATTTTTGCAATTGTGCTCACTTTAAATTTTTTTTTTTGGCTCAACAATTGAGTTTGTTGCTATTGTCTGTTAACTTTTAACTTTGCATTTTATATTCAATGGAAGAAAGGTGTTTTCAACATAAATTCAGATCGAATCGTGGTCATAAATTTAAAAAATTTGCGCTTTCCACATCGAGTTGAGGTCTAAAATAAGTTAATAACTCGTTATTTGAGCATTGCAATGGATGCCAAACTTAATTGTACTCGTAAACTTTATGTTAATTCTGTAGTTATTAAAGCTAAAGCCGTTCATGAGTTTAAGGATTCATGTGCCACTTAAGAACTTTTTAAATCGATAGTACAGTCCATATAATTTAATGTTTGAAGATTATTTCATGCAAATGTTGACCGCGACTGCGCTTCAAATGGTCCATCCGCTTAATCCAATGTTGGAAATATTGAAATAAAATGTTCACCGAACTCGCCTCTCAACGAGTCCATTGTTACGCGTGCAGTGTGGCATGTGGCACCGTTTTGCTGAAACCACATGGCATGCAAGTCAAGCTCTTGCATTTTGGGCAAAATAAAGTTGAATATCATTTCACGGTAGCGCTCACCATTCACAGTTGCGTTACGATTCGCAGCATCTTTGAAGAAGTGCGGTCCAATGATACCTCCAGCCCATAAACCGCACCATTTCTGGATACATTGGTAGCTCTTGCAATTCTTCTGTCTGATATTCACTCCAAAATCGACAATTCTGCTTATTTACGTACCCATTGATCCAAAAATGAGCTTCGTCCTGAACACAATTTTTCGATTCACCAAAAATTCTAACGAATCGATAATTGATGGTCATCATTAACACTGGCCGATACAGCTGCGATATTTTCTTCAGTTCGCACTCTACTTAAGCGTTTTGGTGGTTTGATGTCCAATAATGTAAATTTGGTTCTAAATTTAGTCACAATAGCCCGAATAGCCGCTTCAGTGGGTCGATTAAACTGACCATAAAATGGAAGAAGCGCGCGATAAGCTTTCTTAACAGAACACGAATTTTTATAATAAAATTCAATGATTTGCAAGCGTTGCTCGTTTGTAAGACGATTCATGGTTAAATTATATACCAAACTGAAAAGATAATAGCTAAAAAATCACTCGTTAGTATTACTGATTCTAAGAAAAAACATTTTTTCTACGAAAAATAAGAAAAACTTCATCACTTTTAATTTCATTTTTTAACTTTTAAAGAAACTTTTTTCCAATACATTGAAAACATACATTTCGATTGCGTACATTTTTACAAAGCAACAAATATTAGTTTACACATTATTTTTTGGATCAAAATTGCCTTTGCCTTCCTTTAAGGGGGTCTTCTACCGTCGCGCCTTAATCTCGGGCCTATTTTTGGGAATTAATTACAAAGCAACCACTTGAGATAATGAAATCAGATTTTTTTTATTTAATTTGCACAAGTTTGCACTATTTAAAAATATATTTTTCAAATCGAATTCTTTGGCCCTGTGTCCTTGAACCGTCCTCGAGGTTGCCCTTGTAAAAATGTCCTAGGCGACTTTGTGGCACGCGATCGACCATTTTACTTATCTGAAATCAAAAAATTTTTTTTTTATCATAAAGTGTAGCGTTGGCTATGTTTTCCCAGTGGCGATTTTAAATATTTTGAAATTTGTAAAAAATGCGTGATTTAAAAAAAAAAGCTTGAAAATTTCCTCTTTTTTTTACACTTTAGAGGCCCGCAAAATTAAACTAATCAAAAATTGAAAAAAGGGGTCTGGGAAAACATAGCGAGATGTTCACTGAATAACTGGAAAAAAGATGGAATGAATTCGACAAATATTTATAGTAGATGTGTGACCAGAAAGTTGAAAAAAGTCAACTTTCGGGAAAAGGCGTTTAAAGATAAAGAAACGCTCGAAAATGCCACGCGCATGCATGTATTCTCCCCGAAATGCTCATGAAGGAACATGTTTTTCATAAAACCCTCTTTATAGCATACTCTTAACATTAGTAGCTTTTAAAAAATCTAAAAAAAAAAAAATCGATTTTTTCAAACCGTGACGGTAGAAGACCCCCTTAATTTGTGACGGTACGCATTTTGATATACTACCGATGAACTCCTAATGCTTTTATTCGTCATATGTGACCTGATCTACGAAAAGGTACCTTACGTGCGAAAACAAGTTTTCGAGAAAACAGCAGTTAAAATTTAAACTTCTAAAAAGATCAGTCTTTTTCGTATTTGTACTTTTCTTTTTTTTTACTTTTAACAAACTTTTAAACAAATTATGACTTTCTGATTTTCACCATTTTAAAGAGCCTTTCACACACTGTTCGAATCAACAAAAAAGTGAAAATGATTTTTTGACACGTAAGGTACCTTTTCATAGACCAAGTCACATATATGGTCTTTAAATAGGCCGGAGAGATTTCAACTCGAGTTAATTTCTTTGTAAATAATGAAGACATTCAAAGGAGATTGTCGATGATATTGTCAAATGTTTGCATATAAAAGAGGTTGATGGGATGGATATCATATTTTTCTTCATAGCTCCCAACATAGTGATACCTTTCATCAATAACTTCTGATTGAGTAACATTGTGACTTTTTGAGCCATCTCCCAGATGAAAAACAAAAGGTTTTCTAGAGTTTTTTTCTAGCCTAAATATACGACTGAATTTTTCAGATATAACAAGTTCTAGATCAAACACAAAATTATACCTTAAGATCATATTTGTATGGAAATGTGCATCTACCTCGGAAGCCTACAAGCTGCTCGCCAACTGTAAGGCACATCATATCAACGAAAGGTTACTAAACACTTCATGGGTCGGTGCAATGATAGGTGATGTGGACGAAAAAACAAGCGGAACAAAATCACTGATATCATGAACCGGACTGTTGCAAACTGAGTGGCACTTTTAAACTACTACTTTGAGACTGAAAGAGCTCTGACTGCCGTACTGTCTTTTAAAATGTAAGTTAGCGCATTGCACACTTGCAAAGCTAAAACAGAGGTTTGATGATTCCCTTGAATCACTCCCACGTTACTGGCTGTTTGTAATTAGATCGCACAGCTTACTCCCATGCCTGCTTGGCTTTTGGATTTTGTAAACAAACCTCACAGCGGTCAAGCTGATCGTCAATTAACGTACGTGACCTTGGGCAGCTTGAGGAATGCAGCTGAGAATACACTCGTACCAACATACAAACAAAGCTGCCGGCTCATCTAACCAATACAAACTCATCGTTGAATAGCTACACCGCAAGTAGGGATTTAGGGTAGATTGTAAGAACATAGTTTTTAGTTGAGATTTGATATTAATAAAGAACGGTTGAAAACAGAAAAGTTGTATAATGGGTCGATATTTTCAATGTGGTCAGCTACTTTATTAGTGGATGGAGTAATATTTTCATCAACAAAACCACTATCACTCAAATACAAATCGCTAGTCCCTTCTGGCCCAAACACTCCATCACTAGTAACCGATGGACTTCAGGTATCTTTCCCACCACTTTCTTTAGCAGAGCCCCTATCTCTTCATTTGCAAATATTTGATTCATCTTATTTTTCATTGCCCTACTTCTCTTGTACTTTATTACAATATTTTATCAACCAGTGAAAAATAAAAGCTCACAAAAAGCCAACTTAAAGTAAGTTTCCCACTAAAAACATATGTTTTCTTATACGCGTCGAAAACGACGCATGAGAGCAGCCAAGGTAAATGTTTAAACAAAATCCACTGATGATATTTTTATGCAACCAAATATATTTTCAATGTAGAGAAGGTTTGCACAAAGTCAAGGAATACGAGTAATTTCAGGTTAACTGCTTGCACAAAAATTTAAAAAGATCATGAATCATGCGTCTCTTTTGACTCAAAGAGAAGATAAACATTAATGTATTAACCCTTAATTTTTACTTTGCCCATGCGAACTCTCTAACAAATACTTCACAATTTTCCATGATTGTTCTTATGATATTTGATTGTCAGATAACAACAAATAATTTTCGCTATTTCTTCTTCTTACATACATTTATAAACTATAGCACCAACATTGAGGCCCTAGAAGGCTCAGTGGGGCTCTACTCCAAACTCTAGGTTAATTGTACAAATGTCGGAGGAAATGCTTCTCAGCTCTGGTGAAAGATTTTAGATTGGGGCAGAGTTAATATTACTCATTTCCTTAGCTTTGACAATAAGTTTTCCTCCGACTCACTGAAAATAATGAGTTGGAAGGTGTCACTGAACAAATGACTACTTGCTGCTACTCTGTGCTATTACAAAATTTCCTATAAGTAAAATATATTTCGAAGAATTTCTTTTCACATTTTTTTTGAGTCGAAATCATAGAGGAATCCTAAAGCGCTTTAGCTGCATAATTTATTTTCCAATTTCCACATTATTCCAGTAGGAATAATCATAGAGGAATCCTAAAGCGCTTTAGCTGCATAATTTATTTTCCAATTTCCACATTATTCCAGTAAAAGCATACTTCTAAAAATGTATCTTCAATATTCCGTACATATTTTTTAAATATTTATCCGCGCGATATCCTCCTATTCCCAGCTATGTTGTACCGAAAAAATTTCAAATGCAACGAACTTGACAGAGATTTTTATGCGCGAAAATCAAGCCTATTACATTTTCAAACATTTTATCTTTAAAACTAAACAACAGATTACTGTAACCCAAAGAATTTAAAACTCAACACACAACAGTTGCATTTTCATATTATTAAAACTAATACTCTTCTGTGCGCTTCTGGGCGCCTTTGTACGGATTTTATGAGACATTTTATTAGCTGTATTCACAATACAAAATACTCAAGCGCGACTATAAATAGGAAATGTAATCCACTGAAACAGCCAAACAAGAAGAGAAAGTGTAAATAACAAGAACCGCGAATGAGCATATTGTTGAGTTGACTACAAATTCTTAGCAGGATATAAAAACGTTCTTATTGCTTGTTGGCACATCGAGGAATATTATGGAGCAATGGGAGTGACTGTCTCAATGGCTGAATGAGTTTGTGCATATGCAAATGGCGCACAGCGGTTATAAGAGTTACTCTTATAGGAAAGTATGTAGAATGGAACTTTTCCGAAAGCAAGTCCTTTGTTGTGCTACCCGTTGACACACTTAAGGCAATGCAAGAACATCTGCGCTGATATAAACATCAGAGTGCGGACTAGTTATAGTTAGGTCGTAAAATTATTTAGGCTTTGTATGTGAGGGCACAGCATCATGTTTATATGCATATGTAAGGCGTTTTTCAATAGGTGCGCTTCAAATTTTTCCGATAGGGAGGGCGAACGACGCAATATTTTTTATTTTTCGCTTATCATTTGTAAACTTCATTAGTATACATTTCATCATGGAACGCTACACATTTGAGCAACGATTGCAAATCATTGAATTTTATTATAAAAATGCGTGTTCTGTTAAGAAAGTTTAAAGTCGAAAAATCATCTTCAGTGATGAAGCTCACTTTTGGCTCAATGGCTTTGTCAACAAGCATAATATGCGTTACTGGACAGAAAGCAATCCACACGTGATTCATGAGGCACCGTTGCATCCCGAAAAAATCACTGTTTGGTGCGCTTTACATGCCGGCGGCGTAATTGGCCCATATTTTTTCGTTGACGAGAACGATCGCCACGTTACTGTGAATGGAAATCGATACCGCGACATGATAAACGATTATTTTTGGCCGCAATTGAATGGTATGGACTTAGACGACATGTGATTTCAACAGGACGGGTCCACAAGCCACACAGCACACGCTACAATTGATTTGTTGAAGAGTAAGTTCGATGAGCGCATTATATCCAGAAATGGACCGGTCGAATGGCCGCCGCGCTCGTGTGATTTGACGCCTCTAGACTATTTTCTTTGGGGTTATGTGAAGTCATTGGTCTACAGTAACAAGCCGGCGATGATTTGTGAGCTCAGAGCCAATATTGAACGCGAAATTGCTGGAATTGCGGCCGATTCATGCGAAAGAGTGGTCGAAAATTGGGTTCAACGATTGGACTTCGTAAAACGTGCACGCGGTGGTCATGCAAAAGAAATCGAATTTCATACTTAAATGTATATGTTCAAACTCGATAATAAAAAAAAATAGTTAAAAAAGTCAAACCGTTTGTGTTTTATTAAAAAAAAAGTTGAAGCGCTCTTACTGAAAAACGCCTTATATGTGCAAATATTTTTATTGGTGAATAGGAAAATGTTGCGAAATATTGTGCAGCATAAAACTTGGCGTTGAACGAGCTTACCTGGTAACTAAGGCTGAACTACGGAGGTGTGGCGCGTTTTGTTCATACCAATTTTTTTTTTTACTAAGATGCGAAGGGTTAGGTTGGGTTAAAGCGGTTGTCCAAACCGAGCACACTCAGGCTCTTAGCCCAGTGTGGTGCAGCGTGAGTAACTTTGCCTTATTTCTTCTAAACCAATGGGAACTTTTCAAAAATTTCAAATGATCCCTGATCTCCACAGCACTGAGATCTTCCAATTCATTAAAAAATTGTCTACCTAAAATGATAAATCTACGTCTAGATAAAGCAAGATAAAGGCAGGTGTGCCAGTCTAGACAGATTCTGCAGAACTTATGTGTTTGGGCGTGTCTGCCTATTGGGCAGTGGCGCGTTATAACGGAAATCAGTATGCCAGGACTGGGCTTATTTTGGCTTAACAGAGATTCTGTGCGCTTAGCATTGGGAGTCTGTTCTTACGATTTCCTCGAAAATAAGTAGCTTACAAGTCTGTTCATCAGTCAACTTTGTGCCGAGTCTCGCCAGTTCATCGGTCCTATAGTTACCCTCAATGTCACAATGGCCAGTAGCCCTTGGGTGAAATGACTAACCTATCTCGTTAAGAGATTCCAACGGAATCTCAATATCGGTCAGAGTAAAATTGGTAAAGTTATCTGTATTACAGCGTGCATAGCTCCAGAATGGTTTTCTATATCTGGCATACGACACATGAACTGATGATGCTTGCCAATCACTACTTGCCATTTGTATCGTCTTCTTCTTATTTTACGAAAACAAGATTATGAAGTTGGCTTATATTTAGCGCCATGTTTTTATATATACCATACAAACTCAACTTACTAATTTTTATTAATTATTTTATTTATATTTCATATATGTAATATTCAAATAATAAAACTAGCTTTTGCTCTATTTTTAATTATTTTTATTTTTTTCTCATTACAAATTTTATAAACACAAAGTAATGAAGTCTGATGTTTTTGGTTACATTTTTGTGAAAAGCCCCGAGCGTCAAGTGGTTAAAACAATTTTCTAGATCTTTTTTTTAGGTCCGTATGCGAGTATATGCCACAACCGAAAATATACTAAGCCAAACATTTTCTAATTTTTCACAACTTATCACACATTTTTTTAATAACTATCAATCTTACAATAACAAATTAGCTGATTTTTGTAGCGAAAAACCATTTTTTCGTGAAATTTCGAGAAACATCTGCTTTAGCAAAGGCATTTTAACATTTTTGCATGAATCAAACTTATATGGAAGTTGACTGAATAAATTAAAGCTATCTGTATCGCATTAGAAGCAAGCCCAGTTGAGGATGGAGTAACTCAATGTGCTCCTAACAGTATGCAATATTTTTCATGCAATAATAACTTTACAGGATTTATTGACTTTAAGACAATTTTATATATAAGAAAGAATTTAAAGTGACAACTTTATTTTCTGATAAAAATTTACATCTCGCTTGCAGAACTCATCAATCAACTTGAACATGTTTTTCCCTCTTGCAAGATGTTGTAACCACCAAACGATAGAGCAAACTTTTATGCACGCCCTTATGCTTAACCAAACTGGCTGTCGACTATAAAGAATTGTTGATGTTCCATGCAATTTGCGTAAAAGTTTTAGTTTTCGTAATATCGTTTGTGGCCATCAGTAAAACTTTTTGCGATTATCTATGCACGCGTGCACGTGATTGCGCGACAAAGTTGCGTGATAAAAATTCGCGGGTATAAGAAGCAAAGTTAAAATAATGCACAAAGGAATGATTATGGTCGAGTGTACAAGAGCTGCCTAAGGAATTAATTCTTGCAACTGTTCGAAAGCTCTCAAGTTTTCCGACTATTAGCTCAATGCAAACTTTAGGTAAAGATAATCGCGCACAAAAGTATGCAGCGTTTGATGCAGTTGAGCTTGCACGGCTAGAAAATAAATAGTTTGAAAGATTAGTATTGAGCATTATTCAGATATAACGACTTCACTTAGTTTTCTCGATATTTTTTTCTAATTTTATTTTACCTTGAGATTAAAGGACATTTGAAAAATAGTTCTAACAAAACAAAATCAAAATCCTTCTCTCGTGTCTGTACCAGCCTTAACAAAACAACTCAATTGAGTCTGGCTAAACAATGAAATGCAAATCTTTTTAATCACAAAGATTGACAATTGCAAATGCGACGGCAAAACAAATTTTATTCATGCACACATGCAAGCCTGTACATACATACATATATGCCACTGCTTGTATTAAGCATACCATGCGCACCAAGTCCATTCCAATCATTTTTGTTTTTTTTTTTTTTGTAATTTCTTGGTTTGCATTTCTGCTCAATTGAGCGTAGCAACTGTGCACCAGGACATATGGCAAAACGAATCAGATACTAAATATAAGAATCACATGGTGATGAGCAGCAGACCGGTCATTCAATCAATTAGTCACACAAACAGCCCACACAATTACACAAGAAAACATGCGGCAGAGATTGTGATATGAAAATGGTGCTCATGAAAAGAGTGAACGGGAGGTAGGCAGAGAGGAAACGTAGTAGACTAATGCGTTTAAGGCAAACAGATAATCACCCGCTTGTATGAATGTGTGCCAGTATATGAAGCTGTTATTATACGAATATTCGTGTACATGTAAGTACGATTAACTGAGTGTGTACACAGATGGCTTTAGGCACATCGTTACACTACTACATATGTATGCAAATATGTATGTGTGAATGTACTGTACAATGCGACACAGCCACTCCGATAGGCCGTACAGCAAATTCGAGAGTATTAGAGTAACAGCAGTAAAATGTGGCTGTTCTTTAATGGGCAATTGTTGTTGGTCGCCGAGTGCGTATGTGAGTGTCTGTATGGCTTGTATGAGCATAGGTATATCGGCATAAGCGGATTTGCTTTCGGGTGCCGAGTAAATAAGGTGTACACACGCACTTGTGAGATTGAGTATATGCGGCTTTTTTATCGCTGCTGCTAAGTAATGGAACAAAAACCCAATTGCAAAATATTAAGCCAAAGTAACTAATTAAATACAGATCGGAGAGGATTTGAAAGGCATGAAACAACATTATAACATTACGAAATAAATTGAAGAAAACAAATTATGCGAATGACCGAAATTTTCTTTGCTGAGAGTTGCTGCTTTTACACAGTCTGTGTCAGAAAAAAGGAACCGCGATTATTCATGAAATATAAAAGATATAGGTATATTTAAAAATTTTTTACTTGAAAGTATGTACAAAACTACGAGTCGCAATTACTCAATAAGCTGTGTAGTCTTCATCATTGACGAGTACAGCCTGGCATCTTCTTCATGCTTTGAACCAGCTTTTCTGCGTATCTCGTCGACAAACAAGACTAGATTTTGCGAACTTACGCACGAGTTGCTTTAAATCATGGACTGGTCTTCTGGCAAGATGCGTTTTCATAGTTCCCCACACATTTTCAATGGGGTTGGCGTCTGAGGACTGGGAAGGCCAGTCCAATACTATGACGCTATTTTCTTGTTTTGTTGTTTCTCAATGTGTTTTTCTGAGAGCAGTGGTTTTGATGATGTGGAACGGTAGGATATGTTCGTCTCTTTCAGTCGACTTTCGATGGTGTTGATACTCACATCTATTCCCTTTTTAGGAAGAACTGATCATGCTTGGCGTAGTCACAAAGAAGGGCTCCGCTTAAAAAGTTGAACGATTACTTTATCCTGCTTTTTTGTCGTCATTCGCTTCAAGCCGCGCTCGGAAAAGTCATCAACATTTTTGTACACCTTATACCGCTGATTCAACATCACAACAAACTTTTTTGGTTTTTTAATAATTTTTGCAGCCGCGGCGTAAGATAATTTCGGCCCTTTCGAATGCCTGCATAAAAATATAACACCGCCTCAAAATGTTTTGCGTACTTCTCACTCATTTTTGTTTGGTTGCGCTTACGGGAAAGTTTTGAACGACACTAACCTGAGTTAGCACTGGCGTCGTAGCCCTTGAGTGGATCTATTATGCAGCAAAAAGCAGAGCGAAATATATCTTGAAGTTACAAGACAAAAATAGGTTATTTTCTTCTGACACCGACTTTACTTTAACTGTTATATTAGCAGTCTGTCAATCAACGGAATTTACAGTGAAGTGGGAAAATTAAAACTTGAGAAGAGCAGATACAGGTAAGGTATGCGTTGAAAAGGCTCGAATGTCTTCAAAAACTGTCGAGGCGTTCAAGTTGAGACTAAAATCTGTTGCAAAATGAGTGAGTGTGAAAAGTGGAGCCCATTGGTGTTCAGCATAACTAATTTAATTGGCAAACCGCACATTTGTGGTGCTGGCAGCTCGGCTGGAGCCAATTCTAGTGAAAACTCACAGCTGAACTAAGAAGCTTTTGCTGTAAAACTACTAGACGCGTAGCTGGTAAAATGGTATGGCTACACTTTGATTTCACATTGTAAAAATTAAGGCCCCTCCGCAAACTGAAAATGAATTTTTGTTTCTGATCTTTTTTTGCAGCATAATTATTTATTTATTCTATTAACAATAACTAATTATAATACACAATACTATAATATTATATATAATTAAAAATAAATTATGGGAACAGGCTACAGAGACCATCGACCCTAAAAAGGAATTGTAAAAGAAATCGATACTAGAAAAAATAATGTTTGTTATGTTGTTGTGTTCTCGCCTCAAAATATCATGGTGAGAAATTTCAAATCATGAAATTTCATAAATAAAAAAAGTTTTCAAGATACAACTTGGTTTCGCGAAAGAGTGGCTATGAAAAGTTAGGTATCATTTTGAAGAATATTTCCGCTTTCATTTGAGAATAATTAAACCAATAAAAATTCTGAAATGTCGAAACTGAAGACGAAATTTTAGGAGTGTCAACCAACATTTTTTTTTTTTTTTGAAAATATGATTCAAATCCCATAGAAAACACTTTTTTGTTTTCTCTTAGTTCAGCACCTATTTGTCTTACAAATAAAAAAAAACGACGCAAAAACATATCACTCTCTATAGACTGTAACTTTTTTAAAGGTTTTCTTCCACGGGATTTTAGAAATTTTTAAATTCTTTTGTTTTTTATTTATCAGCATATAAACAGTACGGGATATTATACATATATAAATTTTCGGTTAGATGCCTTATATTTGCAGCAAAAGAGAAAATTTTGAAAAGAGAAATGAGCAGAAAATTGTTAATAATAAACAAAATGTTGCAATATATACTAAAATCAGTGAGATATCAGTTTTGAGGTGAAAATGATTTTTTTTTTTAAACTTTCATATAACTGGACAATACTATATTAAGAAATGCCCCCTTATAACGTCATTCAAAAATTTAATGACTTAATGGACCTCAATTTACCAAACACGAACTTAGTTAATAAAATATGACATTATTTGTTAACTAAATATTAATTGAGTCGGAAAATCTGACTGAAATCTATATTCCGGTGAATTATGTTCAATAGGAAAACAACTAAAAGCAAATGGCAGGCAAAATTGATGGTGAGTAAACTTAAACAAATCTTTAATAAAATGAGAATTTGGATTTAACAAACAAATTTTTTTTTTAAATATATCAACAAAACCACAAAAATCAAAATGAAGGAGACCAAAGAGGAATGAGGGTAGTGAAATAGCTTTTCTTAACTTGTAGCCAGAGAAGGAGCACCAAAGCCAAAACTTTCTTCAAAATTTCTCTTGCTTTTTTCAATTTCCACGTTTTTACAAGCATAGTTACATAACTTTTGGTTATTAATTTCTAATTTTGGGCAGCCAAATTTGGCTTATTTATTTATCACCTTTGCTTAACCATTTAGAGGCTTGATGAATTCAGTGGTGACTAATATCGCCCTGGAAAGGTTATCCCAAATCTAGTAAAAGATAGCTTAACAGCATTTCGTTCTTTTAATTCGGTAAATACCAGAATGGCTTTTTAAATGAGTTTTAAAAATATGCACCAAATTCAATTTGTTTGGCAAACCACCCTCGTGCACAAACAAATCCCGACAGAATAAAATTGCTCTATTTGCAGATTACCTCACAGTTATCGTATTCCCCATATTTTTTTCAAACTAATAAGTAGAGCGCCAAGAAGACCGATATAAGTTGCATCGCGGCTAGCAAATTCAGGTACCAAAAGGCTTTAGTGAGTTAATAGTTCTAAAAGTTCTGCGCTGTTAAACTCCAGTGCTCTTTCTAAGCTCCTTCACAGTAGATATATATTTCTCAGGGACTACAAGCATCGTGTTCGCTTCCAATGGCATAGGCTAGTTTGGCTGGAGGTCATACAAGTCGGACTTTGATGGCATTTCTTATCAATTTCGTTAGAAATATATTCACTCAGAAGCAGTCCGTAGGTATAAACGGGAACAATTTATGAAGAATTCGCTCCATGTACATATAATTACAATTTGAAATAAAGCTGTTGCGAAATTAAACTGTTCAAAACTTCTCGTTGCAGCGTAATTTTAGTTTCTCCTTTGTAAACACAAATGCATCTTTTAGAAACATTTCTACAATATTTCTAGAAAGTAAGATTTCAAGATAAAGAGCAGCCTATAACCTGCTAAAATTCATTCTGGTAATATTGAACCTCCCATCAAATTCGGTTCAATCGTTGAACCGTTTAATTGCGTTTAACCAGACAAATTTTTTACCAGGCAATTTTTTAAAGATGGTCTTTGTGTATCCCTGTACAATTCCTCCGCCATCCAACATTTTTATTTGATAGTATTTGCAATATGTAATCACGATGGCCTAACGATTTTATTATAGTATAGACAAATGCTCGCTTCATACGCATTTAAGAAGAGTTGATGACTCGCCAACAGAAATTCTTAAACTCTGTTCATGTAGCTTAAAATATTGAAACTGTCATCCGTAAATGCACAATTTATTACCAATTATTACTGGAAATGCAGCCTTTGTTTTAATTTTTTCTGCACAGTTCACGAAAAAGGAGGTCTCAATTAAATATTGAAGAAATATATTAAAATTTCATTTTATTTCACTTTTGTGGATAAAAAATTAATTTTTGTGTTAATATTAGATTATAATATATAATCAAGTTTTTCTTTTTGATTTTTTTGTTATTGCCACAATAACAATTCCAGTAAAAAATTACTTGTACAGAAATTCTCACAAATACATGTGCATGTTTGTATACAGCCACAAATGTTTACACATAAACCTGTATTGAAAAGCCTGGTTCATCGAAACGATTTTCTGGGTATTCACGAAATGCCATAAAAAGTGAAATGGAATAAAAGGAAAATGGAAAAATTACAGTCGGTTAAATTACTTTCTGATTTATTTATGTGAATTCAATAGCATTGAAGAGATTTTGCTGTTAAAGCAAAACAAGTGGGAGAAAATGGCAGTACAAAATAATTTATGTAAAATTGCAGCAAGTACAGCAGAATTTTATTATGCAGCGCCTTTTATGCCGCATAGAACAGGCACATGGGAAGCTTTCAGCAGTAGCTGTATAAGCGCTGTAAAGCAATCGAAGTAAATAAGCAATTAAGTGTAACTGGAATCGATAACAAGAATCGCACACGTTTTTCAATTAGATCTGAAATGCTTAGCTTTTCCAGGCTGTATTCGATTAAAAGTCTTTCAAGGCATTCTGAAGACATGAATATCGGGAATTCTTCCCCCCTTTTAGGGAGATTTCAGCAAACATTTATATTTCAAATGGCCAAATTCCATTCCATCTGATACTCTTTACAGCCTTAGATGCGGATCGAATTTTTTGGTGGGTGTATGTATTCAAATTGTCATTTACGTTCGTGCACTCACTTGTAAGTGCAAAGCGGTTTGAATTTGCCTTATTACTTATAACTGAACCGCAATCAGGCATTTTCTTTCGCTTTCGCACACATAAAAAACCGAATTGAAAGCTTGTAATGACTACGTAGAACATATACTTAGTTAATACATATGTAAATACTCCTTTCTGTTTGTTGTTGTTCCCGCAATGCGTATTTAACCGATTCGTCGTGATACTGTACATAGACGACAGCGAGCGACAGTCAGCATCTGTCAAATTTTATTTACATGCGTTCTTATGGAACCGATTTTTTTGACGACAGCACAACTTCAAGTGGCAAAACCGCAAATTTCCAGATATCCATGCATTTTTTGAGCTCGGTGCATTCTCTCACATTGTCACTGAGTCGAGTACTTCAAGGAGAAAATCAAGATCTGGGAGAGGCAGATGCAGCGAAACAAATTTTGATGGAAAGAAGAGAAAACGCTGAGGGTGAGTTTAGACAAATTTTCAAAAGCGTGAGCGAAATTAGCGAACAATATGAAATTGAATTGCGAAAGCCAAGGATTTCGTCGAAACAGACCCAACGTTCTAACATACAAACTGGTTCAGCTGAAGATTATTTCCGCATAACAATCTACATACCGTATTTGATTCGGTACAATTGCAATCTCGATTCAAATCACCGCAATATTTTATCAAATTTCGCTTGCCTTTTTCCCAACAAAATGCAAATTTTCGAGGAAGAGTCCTGCGCTCAACTATTTCAGCCATACTGTTCAATTTTGCACGACGATTCCCGTGAAATCTGGGTGAACGAAGTACAACTTTGGCGGAAGCTCATTGCCGGAAAGGAATTAAAAAACTCACTTGAAGCACTCGATATTTGTAATGAAGATGCGTTTCCAAATGTTAACCAGATGCTTCGCGTGATGGCAGTTTTGCCTGTGACAACAGCGAGTGAATTTGAGATCAACAATGTCTGAAGATCGCCTGAACGGCTTAGCTTCACTCAATGTACATCGCGATGTCAAAATCGATCCGCAAATAATTTTGAAAGAGTTTTTTTCAGTACCTCGAAGAGTTGATTTATTACATATGTACCTAAATGTAGCTAATTATTACTTTTGACAATAAAATTTCTGTACTCTAAAAATTTTTTTTTTCTTTTTTCATTGATTACGTAACTTGAGTTAAAACCACCCCCTCGGAAATTTTCTGCGCACCGGCCTGACTTCATCATCTTTAACTTCATCTGCACTTCTACGACGAATATTTGTCTCCAAAGCCGAAGAAAGTCGCTCATATAATCAATACTCAGATTTCTTCCACGTAATCTTATGTTGTAAATGAACTGCACATCATCGCCTATTATCATGCCTTATTTTGTGTTTACTTGTTGACTTACGCAAAACATACCGTACAACCAGTACACACCATACATACATATTCATTTTGTTGGGTCCCCGGCCACTTTGGTGTGGAGAGACCCAAGAGCAGATGAGTATGCAAGAAAAGGCCTGAGCTTGACCTTCAATTAGTGGTAGAGGACATAAGCATTCCTCTGAACGAACTGTATACTACGATTGATTTGAGCATAATCGTGAAAACCAATAGTTGGTCACTGACTACTAAGTGTAGGATATCCAAAGCTCTCTGGCCAAAACTGAATCTTAAAAGGCAAACTGTCTTCGTGGACTCAACAGATCAATTACCAGCGTAATCGCAGGTCACTGTATCATAACCAGTAGAATTAGTGTACCTCACCATGACTTCGGCATGAGCTACAACATCTCCTCTTGGCGATTATTTCTTCGGAGGCCTGGGAAATTTGCAAAATGTCAAACTAAAGGGACTACTTACCTTCCCAAAAAGATCAAAGCGTTTAAGCGACTTAGTTACGGGATGGAAGTCAAATGCAAGTATCACAATGGGCTTTAGGGCCACGAGTGTCTTGTCTTAGACAAGCAACCTGGCTAACCTAACCTATGTGCAGGTAAGCTAACTGACCGTAAAATATAGTCTAAATATAGATTTACCATGAAAAAGTAAAAAAAAAACAGGTAGAATATTAAAAATGCATCCCATGTTCATACATTTGTATAGGGTCCAGACAGGGTCGAAGTGCCCAGCCGAAGGTGTAACTCTTTAAATCATTTTTTTCGTCCTGTTATCTGTTAAAGTCTTTTATAATCCAATTTTGGGGATCTAACCATAAAATCAAGCATGACATTTTAAGCATGTCTTGCAAGGTGTCACTAACTTAAATGCATTCCATGAAAAATTAGGAAATTAATTCTTAGATTTGTTCATGAATTATTTTGTGTGATTTATGCCTAGTAAGCAGTATAATTTTTTCACCAGTCCCGCATTAAGTCTATTTTTTTCGATAGGCGAAAATAGCCGAACACGCAAAACACTTCTCTTATTTATGCCTCTCACAAACAAACTAAACATGCTATATTGAAAAACCGTGAACATATCTTCGAGACGAGTGTACCAACATAAACAAAAATAATAATCGAAAGTCGAATGTATATACGTAGTCCGCGAAATCTGAAAATTCACCTTACTTTTTGAACAAGCTTTTTAACCGAATTAGTTTCGTTTCGAGTTTAAATCCCTCTCGACTACCTCCAAATTATCTTAAGCCGGGAGGATTTTTTAATTCCTCAAGTCAGGCTAGCACCCAGCATTGCTGTGCTCATACGATTCCCACCTATCCCGGAGCAGAACACAAATAGCTAAAGAAACTCAACCCACTCTTCGCACAGAGGGACCGCCGAAAAGGCATTGTACTTATTCACCTATCCTATCCAGCTTAATAGTTCACAAATTCTCCACTAAGCTTTTGTGACCTGGCACCCGAGCTACGATTGCTAGCTTCGTATTCAGGTATGATCGAACGAGAAGTTGGATATTCTCCCTACTAATTCCAAACTCACCATTAGTGAGCTTAGAAGTTTGATTGCCACTGAGGTGTCAGAATGCATATGTAAATGTGTATCCATTTACAGGATCCTACAATAGTCACCCGACTACTTTTTTTATTACGGCTACTTCTTCTTGAAATCTACAGGAGTAGTTCTGAAGCCGAATTCTATATTTCAAAAAGAGTTCCGACCTTTTCGCCCAGCCATATCCATAAACATGTCTGGTGTGCCTTGCTTTCAAATGTTATGTGTCTCTCAATTTTGTCTTGAGGCCACGGCTCTACTTATTCATACCGGCGTTTCATTGATGAGGGCCTCTCTTCCTGAATATAGATTCAAGAAGATAATTTTGGGAACGAATCACATTATTTGAAAAAAAAATTGCACCCACCTTTTCATATTGTGGATCCATATGGCATCTATGCCTTTATAAAAAACTCGCTAAGTAATACATAAAGAAACATAAAATTGATTTTTCCTTTTTTATTGTAATATTAAAGTTTCGTATTTCAAAAGCGCACTATTCAAGCTTTTATTGTCTTATCCTTTTCTTATCATTCAATCAGTCTATCCAGTTTCCTAACTGCCAGACTTGCCATTTCCAGCTTAACGCTTAGCACTTAGGAATTGTCTGTAACTGCCTATTTTCTTTTTACATCCCTCCATCGCGTCTTCTATTCACCGTCATCCCCTTCTTCTTCGACCATATCGATATCCTTCGGTGCAGCAGTAGGCACCTCACCTGGGCTAGCATTTCCCCGTTCTCCTTCTTCTTCTTCCACTTCTTCTTTAATCACCTCTTGCGAATCACATCCTTTGATCTCTGGATCTGGTTCTTCTGGTTCGCAACCGCTCTTTGCTAACGGTCGCTCTTCAATTGTCTCTTTATAGTACAGATCCATATCTGGTCGCACCCAAATACTTTTAACCCAATCCAAGTTAAACTCATACTTCGGACAAATACAATAACGCATCGCGCGATGACATTTCGGACATTTCGCACCTGCGCGTCCAGGATGTATGAACCTCTTCTTCTTCTTCTGGCAGCAATACGGGCAGCGATGCGCTTCCTTCTTTTTAGGTGTATCACGCGGTGGCTGCTTGCCATAGATGAGATGACCACGCTTTTTAGCGCAAAAGCAACAATTGCAATCCTCACCCTCCGGTTGGGTTCTACGTGTCTGCATGCGATCGTAGAACTTTTTGTAGGCCACTTTGATTTTCGCCTCAAAACCGCGTTCCTCCTCACACGACAATCCATCGTAGCGCGCATAACTTTCGGCCGTCTTGCGCGCCGCATGCACATAAACGCATTCTTCAGAGAAGGTGGGTCGGCCGTCATTGGCTAGTTGATCGTCGCTTGGTTTGTAATAGAAAGCCTTGAAGCCGCGCTTAATAATCGTGTAGGCGAGATGAGCTTCGACACGATTCATTAAGCAGCGCTTGCCAAGCTCATGAAAGAGATCCTCTTTGCGTATTCGCTTCTTGGGCGTGGTATCAATGCAATAGCAAACCTGATCGTAGTGTAGAAAGGCGTAGGTGGTCACATCGACTGTAGACTTAGCCTTGCATTCGTGTATGCCGCAGATGATCATTATTTGCGCTAGCGTGTTGGCCAAGTCCAAGACATTCTCTAAGAAGATGGATGAGGCATTTACCTCGCCGAGACATTTGCATTGTTCATGTTCATCGACAACGCCGAGGTGAGCATGACGCTGGCATTCCTTGTGGTTGCAGGTGCTGCGGCAGCGAAAATCGGCCATGGCATGGTGGGCCAGCATGTTGTTGTTGGAACTTACGTTGCCTGTGTTGAGCGCGTTTGGCAATCTACTGCTATTGCTGGCCTTGCTGTTGCTGTTTAATCTGTAGAAATTAAATTATCTGTTTTGTTTTTTTAATTTTCACAATTTTTGATTATATTTTGTTGCACTTGTAATTTTCGCCATTACCTGCTCCAACTTTTTTATCTTTCCTCTATTCACAATTTGTGTTTTTTTTTAATAAAAAAAGTAGTTTCTTACACTAAAATTTAGAAGAGCTTTACATAATTAAAAAGGCTAAGAAAATTAAATGATTTTCGAAACTGCAACAAATTTGTTAACGTCAAAATTTTGACACGGCTTTCTAATGAAATTTTTCCCAGTATTTTTAAAGTTTGAGCCGTAAGCCCTGGCAGCTAGTGCTCCTTTTTTTTATTGTAAAATAATAATTTATTGTTATTTTCCATATATTAAATTAATTAATTAATTTTTAAAGTTGCTTATAAAGGGTCCCAAATTCTTTGCCATCAAAAGTAGTAACTCATAGAAAATTATAAACTATTTTGAAAAATGTAAAATGAGAAATGATATTTAAATTTTTTAGGCTTTTTATTTAACTTCTTTTACACACAAAATAATTTTTTTTTTTTTTATTTTAATAATGTTAAAAATGGCGCTGAAATTGACCCTCCCGAAAAATTGGACCTGGACGGTGTTATCCAATTTAGCTCTTCTATTTATCTGTAACATATTGGTTCTATAACTAAATTTTAAGGATTTTCTGAGAGATGGCGTTACCAATATAAAATCGCAATAGGTCATACATTAGCTAACGTCATTGTGAAGCGTCAGTATGTGTCATTTCGTTAAAGTGTAAACAATATTTTTTTTGTAGCCATCAACATGTCAACTTGTGTGCCAACAAAACGCAATTTGCGGGAAGCATTACTTTTCTGTTTCAATTGGAAGAAAAAAGCAGCTGAAAGTCATCGATTGCTGTGTGAAGTTTATGGTGAATATGCTCCATCGCAACAAACGTGCGATTACTGGTTTCGACGTTTTAAAAGTGGAGATTTTGACTTGGAAGACAAGGAACGTCCAGGACCGCCAAAAAAGTTTGAAGATGAAGAATTAGAGGCATTACTCGATGAAGATTGCTGTCAAACTCAAGAAGAACTAGCAAAATCATTGGGAGTCACTCAAGCAGCCATTTCAAAATGTTTAAAAGCAGCCGGATTCATTCAGAAGCTTGGAAATTGGGTTCCCCATGAACTGAAGCCGAGAGACGTTGAAAGACGAAAATGCATGGCCGAATTGCTGCTTGAACGCCACAAATTGAAGTCGTTTTTGCATCGGGTGGTGACTGGGGATGAAAAATGGATCCATTATGACAACCCTAAGCGCAAAATATCATACGTGAAGCCCGGTCAACCAGCGAAACCGACGCCGAAGAAGAATATTCATTGCGCCAAGGTAATGCTCTGTATTTGGTGGGATCAGAAAGGTGTGATCTATTATGAGCTGTTGAAATCGGCCCAGACGATCACAGGGGACCTCTACCGAACACAATTGATTCGTTTGAAGAGAGCAATCGCCGAAAAACGGCCGGAATATGCGACCAGGCACAAGGCCATAATTTTACAACATGATAACGCTCGGCCGCATGTTGCTCAACCGGCCAAAACATATTTGGAAAACAGTGGATGGGAAATTTTACCTCACCTTCCTTATAGCCCATACATTGGCCCTTCCGACTGCCATTTTTTCCGGTTGATGCAGAACGCACTCACTGGAATACGAGTCTCTTCAGTTGAGGGTATCAAAAATAGGCTCGATTCCTTCTTGGCAGCCAAGTCGGCGCAATTATTTTGGGACGGAATCCACAAATTACCAGAAAGATAGGAAAAAGTAGTGGCTAACGATGGACAATACTTTGAATAAAATATATTGTACTGAATTTTTTATCTTTTTTTGACGACACCAGGCCGAAAAAAATCGTTTCGATTTAAATGAGTTTAAAGGTGGAGATACAGGAGCGCGCGGACCGCTCTCTACCAAGTTAATGGGCTGTAGAAGCTGAAATATTAGGAATTTCCGTATCAAAATTTCACAGTCTATTCCTAAGATACTACATATACTTTCGAAATATCGAAAAAACAAGAAATCGGTTTTTTCAAATTTCTAGACCAACGGGTACTTTTAACCCTTTAAAGCCGGACGTTGCCTATTACATATCAAAGGTTTTGAATGAATACTTTTTAAAAATTTTATACACCATAATTGACAACATAGGAAATTGATACGAATGTAACAAAGCCACTTTTCAAAGCTTTATTTGTCTGTTTATCTATTGGAACGCGCTAATCTCTGAAACGGGTGACCCGTGTTTGAAGAGATTTTCACTGGTATGTAATGAAGTTTCGTAAGATGGTATAAAGTATGCTTTTATCAAAAAGTATTACTCCACAGCTGACGTTCTGGTTGAAATATTTATGAAAATCCAATTCATTATCTCATTGGGTTCATATTTAAAACATGTAGAGGCAGTACTTTTAATGTAAGTAGCTTTTAGTCTAAAATGTTTAACATAGTTTATTACAAATGTAGGTCTTTTGCATCCATGGATAATTAAGTGTTCTACGAAAGCCATAATGCAAGGTTGTCCAATAAGTTTTGCGGTTCGATAAGAGCGGGCATTGCTTGTTACTAGCGTAAATTTTTTGTTTGTTATGTTGTTACACTCGTCATATGAAAGTATGTGCAGTTTCACTTCCATCTGCCAATTCATTCTTTGTTTGCATACTATTTAGTGTCGACGTGTCACAGTATTTTCTATAATGAAAAAAAAAAACAAGAATAGTGCAGTGACTGAATCAGCAACAAAACCAGAAACCATACACAAAACACAAGATATCGGGTTGGAAAATGGTCCAGTGGCTGAAAGAGATTTATGAGAAGCCCTAGGCATGTCATTGCGCAGTGTAAGCAATATTTTGACCGAAGTATTTTGGTTCAGAAAGCTGTGTTCACAATGAGTGCCGAATTCGGTAACAATGGAAAAAAAACACATTCGAATCCGACTTTCTCTGCGACATTTAAAGTTTTTTCGCGTAAAGTGGATTTTGTGCGTCGATTCATCACTATGGATGAGACTTAGGTCTATCACCATCATCCTAAATCAAAACAGCAGGCTAAGGAGTGGTATGAACCTGGTTCTTCGGCTCCGAAACGAGTTCGTGTCCAGAAATCGGCCAAGAAGGTGTTAGCACCAGTTTTTTGCGAATTTTTCACGAATTTCGTTTGTGGATTACTTGCAAACTAATACAACAATAAATCCCGTTTCCTAAGAGAATTTTAACAATGGCTAAAATCTATGAATCCATGAAAGTTCGAATTGTTGGAGCATCCACCGTTTTTACCAGATTTGGCTCGAATGAGAATTCCATCTGTTTCCGGACCTAAAAAAATGTATGCGTGGAAACGTATTTTGCAGCCCTTCCAGATTTTCACTTCAGGGATTGAATCCATAAATTGGAGTCTCGTTGGACTAAATATATTGATGTTCAGGGAGACTATACTAAATAATAAAGTGTGTGTCAAACCATAAAATTATGGTTCTCTTATCAAACCGCAAAACTTATTGAACCACCTAATATCAAAGCCAATATACTATATATATTTACACTGGCTGGGCGTCTGACAACGATTTGCAACTTTGGAACAAATAGATCCTAACGCGACTTAAATTTTCTTTTATCATTAAAAGAAATTTTATTTTTTTACATTTATTTTGTAATGACTTTATTAATTGAACTCAACTTAAAAACTAAAACTACATCATCTCGTATTTAATGTCATTAACTAGCATAGTACATGAATCATAAAAGGGAAGTTGTGAAACATATAACTGTAATCGGACAGCCAACAGTGGCGTGATCTCGATGCCTTTATGTACATAGATATTGGAAGAAATGTGTACAGCTATGTTAAGCAGGTGAATAATATAATACATACATACATTAGTAAATACATTAATAAATACAGGGTACATAATAACACAATAACTCATAACTCGCGCGTTGAAGACACATACATTTACAGTTGCTATCTACCACCCAGCTTAACTCTGCTGGAAGCAACAAGCATCCTGGAGAACCACGCCCAGGATGTAAAGGAGCATAGACCTGTCATCCAGTGATTTCAACGTTTGGGCTGTTATCTAGGGATGCCCACGGACAAACCCTAGAGAACAAGCCCTGCTGGAAGCGTTCGTCATGCTAGATATAGCCTTGATGAACACAGGAAATCAACAGATGCATCAAAAGGCGGGAACGGGATCTATAATCGACCTTACCTTCGTGAGTTTTAGTCTTGTTCGCGACATGAAATGGTTCGTCAGCCAGCATTACACTTGGAGCGATCACCTCGCAATAATTTGTGAAATAAGGAAGCACGGTGAAGAAAGGTTCCCAAATAACTACGACATGCGGTACAAAGTTAAAACAATGTAGGCTGAGATTATTGAAATCATGCTGGCAGATGTAACTCTCGTAGGGGATGCATCTGAGAAAGCAACACAAACCATGAGACACCTAACAGAAGCATGCGACGCAACCATGTCCAAAACGAGGCCCAACAGCGAACCTGTCTACTGGTGGACAGCAGACATTGCAGAACAGCGCAGCGAATGTATAAGAGCAAGGCGAATCTACCAACGGTCTAGGGGTACGGACAGTTTCCAAGAAAACCAGCTCCAATATAAGCAAAGAAGGAAGCCCCTAAAAAAGGCAATTAAAAACAGTAAACGCCGGTGTTTCCTCCAGCTATGCGACGATGCCAGTAATGATCCTTGGAGCCTCGGTTACAGGCTTGTTATAAAAAAACTCAAAGTCTTTAAGCCACTCCCAACAACATGCCCATCTACATTGCATAATGCAGTAGAAACTCTGTTCCCCGTACAAGACACTATACGAGACCACGAATTGGTAAGATCCTCTGAAGGCGACCAAAATTGCAGCTAACAAATAAAGAAGAACTCCTGATGATCATAAAACGGATCAAAAATAGTAAAGCTCCAGGACTGGATGGAATCCCTAACGAGACCTTAAAAGTTGTATTCAAAGTCGTACCGACATTTTTGTAGATCTCTACAATACATGTCTAAAGGAAGGTACATTTCTAGCCCAGTGGAAGTTGCAGAAACTGGTTTTAATAGGTACCAAAAGGATCCATGTGCATGCTCGACACAGCAGGAAAAATCCTGGAACAACTGATTGCAGTCCGTCTGGAGGCTGCTATAGAGGATGTAGGCGGTCTATCACCCCGACTATTTGGATTCCGGAAAGCCCGGTTAACAACAGATGCTGTGTCTGCAGTCAAGACCATTGTGCAGAAGGCAATTGAAGGTACGCGATGGCTATACGGTAGTAAATAGTATTGCCTAATTGCGTCACTGGACGTCGCAATGGAACGCCCTCAATACGGCGAATTGGAGCAAAATTCTGATCACGCTTGATAATTTCCACATTCCAAGATACATTCGCAGGATTGTCGCCAGTTACCTTTCCGAGAGAACCCTCCGCTATAAAACCGATGCTAGGGTAAAGGAGCACAAAATAACTGGCGGAGTTCCACAGGGCTCTGTCCTGGGACCCTTACTTTGGAACGTTATGTACGATGGAGTTTTGCGCCTCAATCTGCCTCTAGGGTCGCAAATCATAGGATTTGCTGACGACATAGCTGTTGTGGTCGTGGCTAAAACACTCCGTCGAGCCGAAGAAACATGCAACCAGGCTGTCGGCATGGTAAAGGAATGGTTCTGCAACAGTGGTCTAACTCTTGCGGACCATAAAACTGAAGTAGTATTAATTCGCAGCATGAAGGTTGTGGAGTCAGCTAACATAATGGTGGGCGACCATGGTATAGAATCAAAGCCATTCATTAAGTACCTGGGCGTAATAATTGACCGTAAGCTCAATTTCAAAGAGCATTTGGTGTACGCGAGCAGCAGGGCAGCAGAAGCAGTAACTGCGCTAACACGGCTAATGATGAATATTAGAGGCTTTAGGCAAAACAGCATGAGACTTCTTAATACTGTGGTCTCATCGATTTTGCTATACGCAGCTCCAGCATGGGCGGAAGCTACAAACTACAGCTCATATGTGAAGTATATGAAATCGGTGTACCGATTGTGTGTCCTCAGAGTGTGCTGCACGTTTCGCACGGTATCGGAAGACGCCATTATGCTTATAGCAGGACTACTCCCAATCAACCTGATGGTAACAGAGTATGCTGAAATCTACCAAAAACAAGCTACTTCAGAACGGGTGACAATACGCAAGATAGCAAGAGAACGTAGCCTGCGTTCATGGCAGGAAAAATGGAGCTCGTCCCCCAACGGACGCTGTACGTATCGTTTGATTCCCAGAAGACGCAGAATATGTTTTGTTTGTCTGTCCGCGATTTGCGTTAGAAAGGGTTCTTCCCTAAGCACTAGGGTGGGGAAACCAATTACGGCTAGTCGATATTATGATAGAGTCCGAAGAACACTGGTCTGTTGTATATAATATGGCAAAAATAGTAATCTTTAAACTGCGTCGCGCTGAACAACAGCGTAGATCTTCATGAAGAGGCAATAGGCCGCTCCCCCTCCCGTGAAGTACTACTTAACGGTTGTCCCGCGGGAGGGAAACGGAGCTGGGGTGGGTTTTTAGTGGGTGAGCCGAAAGGCCTGTCTCACACTTTTCGGCTTTTAATACTTTGTGCCACCTCCATAAAAAGCACTCCTCCGAACGGCCAATGGTTTTTCTAAAGAGATTTTTCATGACAAAGCAATTGCACTGGAAGGTTTGCCATTGCTTGCCTAGGGCGCCCGCTGTTAGAACATTTTTTTTCTTTTATTTAGTGTTTCATGTCCACAGTGGCTTGACGAGCCCGGGCTCTACCGATTGGTATTAATTCACCAACCCATTCGAATACGATACAAATTTTGTACCCACCCCCTTTTGCACCTTTTATCATACATCGTTAGAGGGTTTATTCTTTCTACAAAAATAATGCTATCACAAACCGAATTCCATTGAGCTTAGTTCATTTTTTCTAATTTTTAGTTCTAAATTTAAGTTCTATGTGAACCAACTCATACTTGTCGATGCCACCGCGTTTGGTTAATTAGTATTTCTGGATACTCAAAGCTGCAATATTAATGAAAAATTAGTGCCACCATAATTGCCGTATTGATATTAAAGACTTTCAAACGCTTCCACAAACGATACTAAAATGTAAACTTTTAGGAAATGGGCAGAAGTAAATATCAAAGGCAATATCGTAATTAAGTGACATTTTATTCAGCCTACGGAAAAAATTTAAATCAATAATAAAAAAATCAAAACAAAACTCCAAGCCAGCTTGATGGTTGGTTGTGCGGGCAAAATTTTTAGAAAAACTTTTAGAAGGCACTTTGCATAGTTTTAATGACTACCTATTTCTATTTAGAAAGTAACAGCTCATTCACGAGTGAATGCAAAGAAAAAATAAACGTTTACGCTCACTGTCAGAACTAGAAGCGCACAGCAGAAAGTGTAAGTGCCTAAATGTATGCTAAAGTGCGTGCTACAGTGTACAAGGGTGTATAACTGCACACACTCACACACATGCCACACCTTCAGCAGTGGCACTGACGCCTGTTCTTCTCTTCACTCTGGAATATAAGCGCGCTAAACATGACAGAACAGTAACAAGAACAAGAGCAACAAAAACAACAACAATAACAGCATCAAACCCGCTTATTAACGCGACAGGGCCAAAGTTTCGGTCGGCTGATATGCATGACTGGCTCATTGACAGACTGACTCTCTGGCTCACTTATCAGGCTTCACATGCTAAACCAGGCACTGACTAATGCATGTAAGCACGCATCTACATACATATACACAAATACACATGGAAGGAGAAAATATACGATACAAGCACTCAGGACGCTACTTGCGGCAATGACAAAACATTTGCAAGCCTTTAGGCTACGTACGCTGTCTATGGGCTGGGTGAGCTACAGACGTCAGCAACTAACTAGTATTTACATACTTGAGCTACAAATACTCATCGGTACTCCAGAGTGAGTGTGTTGTGTGTATGCCTACATACTCGTGCATACACATTCACATATACGAATATATAAGCTGTATATTTGTGTGGGAGCGTCAATTTAGTGACGCGATTCAGCCACTCTCCTTGCTATTCTTCAACTTTTGTATTCGTAGGTATGTATGCACATATGTATGTATGTAGATAGATCCAGTATTCCATTAGCGGTACACCGCATCACTCATACGCCATGCAGGGCTATGCAGCTAATGGAATGAAGGCAAATGATTGGGGAAGAGGAAAATAGCAGCTACCGACAAAACAAACAAAGTTGCGGCGTTCAGCTTTTGTTTTTTTTTTTCTTTTCTTTATTTTGTTTATATCATTGTTTGTGTATACATTTTTTGTTGTTATTGCGCGCGCTTTTTGCGCATATTTGCTTCTGCTAATTGCTTGAATGACTTTTTTATTTGTGTTTTCCGCCTTCAACTTTTGTATGGCAAAGTTTTTCAACTTTTTTAAGTAGTTTCTAGTAGTTTGTTATTGTGGACCTTTTATGTTGTTGCTTGTGCATTTTGTTTATAAGTGTATGGATGCGTGGCGTGTAAGAACGAACGCTGGTTTGTTTTAATAGCGGAAGTATGTCTGTCAATGGTAGAGAAGTTGCAGATACCTGATTTGTCGTACGTCCTGAATACATACTAATTTGGAATAAGTGTGAAAATTTATCTAGCGGAAACTGAAAACCTTACATCCAAATAGGAGAAGAACTGGAGGAACAATTAGAATTTAATCGTAGTTAATTACAGTGGTATTCTATAGAAACAGGATTATCACGGCTACTAATGTTGCATATATAGCTTCAAGCTCTTGTAATCGATTAGTGTGAAATGAAATGAGGCTTGCCACTTCCCCACATAGTATAAATACATGCTACTGTGGGCAAAAAGTAAGGTGAATTTGGTTGTAAAATGAAAAATCTTTATTTATTCTTGTAAATCAATTTTATCCCCCTCAAAATAGTCCCCTCTCGATCAAATACACTTATGCCAATGATTTTTCCAATCCCCGAAACATGCCAAATAGTCCATTTCCGGTATAGTCATCAGCACCTTCTTCGATTCAGCTTTTATCTCCTCAATCGACTCGAAACGCGTTCCCCGGAGTGGTCTCTTGAGTTTTGGGAATAGCCAGAAGTCACACGGAGCCAAATCAGGCGAATACGGTGGTTGCGTTGTGCGATATGCGTGGAATTTTTGGCGAAATGGTCACGAAGAACGAGTGCAGTGTGAGACGGTGCATTATCGTGATGCAAAAACCAAGAGTTGTTGGCCCATAATTCTGGTCTTTTTAGACGAATTGCTTCACGTAAACGACGCATAACGCTCAAATAATATTCATTATTAACAGTTTGGCCAGGTGTAAGGAGTTCATAGTGCACCACATCACGAAAATAGAAAAAAACTGTCATCATGACCTTTATTTCTGAACGACTTTGATGTGCTCTTTTCGCTCTGGCCTCGCCTTTAGCAGGATATTAGCTTGATTGGTCGGTTGTTTCAGGGTCGTAAGCATTAATCCAAGTCTCATCTCCCGTAATGATGCATTTGAGCTTGTCCTGATAGTCTGAAAGCATTCCTTCACACACATCAACGCGACGACTTTTTTCCAAGAAATTGAGAGTTTTCGGTACCAAAAGAGATTTAACTTTTCATAAGCCCAAATGGTCTTTCAAAATGGTTTTCACAGATCATTCTGATATTCCGATCATATCAGTAAGGTCTTTAACAGTCAACCGACGATTTTTGAGCACTAACTCCTTCACTTTATTAACGTGTTGGTCATCTGTTGACGTCGATGGTCGTCCGGAGCGCTCCAAGTCATCAACACGTTCTCGACCCTCTTTGAAGTCTTTGTACCACTTATAAACATTTTTCTGCGATATGGTCGAATCACCAAATGCCTTCTGCAACATGCTAAACGTTTCCGCAGCCGAAATTTCATTCCGCAAACAAAATTTGATGGCACTTCTCTGCTCAATCAAATCAGACATTGTAAAAATCGAAAAATGCACTCTTGGTCGTTTGGTAAACACAAGCGTAAATATATTACTGATAATGACATTCACATGAAATTTGGCCCAGATGTTATTAACAGTGCTGCCAACTCATGAAAAAAATAACTAGAGCGAAATTTTAATCCCGCGAAGTTTGACAAATAAATTCACCTTACTTTTTGCCCACAGTTATTATATATTTCCCCCTATTACTTATATATTTTCCTTATCATTGTTGGAAATTACGCACTTTGACCAGTCTGTATTTTTCATCTTAAGAGACTTTCGATGGGGCCCGCTACATGACACTCCCTCATACGATATTCATCTAAAAGTTTTCAACCCTTTCATTCTTGCTAGTCAAAAGCGTCAGGAATAATACTAATGACGAGACTGCTCCCAAAGTCGTTTTCTAACCCATTTCTTCCGTCGGAGTTTCCCTCTCGACTACAAGAGTTCAAAAACAAATTACGACCTTAATGAACCATTTTGATCTTTATACCATGATTTTAACTCTCATTCCGGGATATTTGATACATCGGGCCCGCTGTATATGACCAGCAAAAGGATACTATGCACACCCATTAAATTACTAACTCAATTTCTATTCATCTGATGGGGTTTTTCTATAGCTGAACAAATTATAGCCGTTTTTGGCTCAGCACTAGCAAAAAATATCTGTGTGTCAAACGGACCCCTAGTGACGGTTGGACGAGAGCAGAGCAACCGATGGCTTATAATTAAAAATTAAAAAGATGTTTTATGCCACGAATAAAGTCCCACTTTAGTCAAGCGGAAATATTGATGCTCTTTTATTTCCAAAATATACTTTTTCCGCTTGGGTCTCGATGTAAACGTGGAGATTTTAGTTCCAATAACTTCCAGTACTTCCATGGAAGTCAAACTCAATGTCATGCGATTATTCTTTAATAATAAGGCCTAACATATCCTTTGATATCTGGAATACAATATAAAGCAGCGAAATTTTTGCATTTAAACTTCATGGGTTGTAGTTTCCGAAAGGTGAGGCTACCCCTGGTATCCTAGTTCTGAAAAAATAAGCATTAGTAGTAAAAAGGTTCAGGAAGTTTGAAGCAGCTCCTTGCTTGGGTCATTCATTCGCATTTTTTTATCCAGATAATCGCTACCTACTTTGAACAGCGCCATTCTGCAATGAGCTAAAATAAGTTTTTGAGGCGATTATTTGAGACTTACGTGATCCAATAGTAGCCTTAGACAATACAGATATATATTTACAACCTTCCTGTTTTCGCATTATCGTACACACAGTTCTGTGACAACTACTGAAGCCCTAGAAATTCAGTTTCTTGAGTGTTAATTTAAATCGCCACTTACTCAGGTTTTGTTTGGGAAGCATCAGAGTACTAATTGCATCAGACTTAGGTGGCTTCTAAGTATCTCTTCGACCAATTGCTTTCTCTTGGGGTACTAAAATATATAAGATTTGCCTCCTGCTCTAATAATTTTAGATAAATTACGCTATGGAACAATTTTAGCGTTGTTGCTTAGGGCACCAACCAAGCCCCAAACTTCAAGCATTAGATATGCAAGAGGATTAGTAAAGTTGTTGCTCCTTTAGTTTACTTGAAATATTATGTATAATCCGAGTTCAAATATCTTTCCTATCTTCAACGTCAAATAATAAAATTCAGTCCGCAATTTTTAGACAAAACCATTTAATAACACGCTCTTACTGGGTGTTTTCGGCAATCTTTTTAAAGAACTTACAAGAAGACTAATTGAAAAGGGATGTTAGAGAATTACAATTTTCGACAAAAGTTCTAAGTACAAGTTTTATTTCAGGTCACCGAAGATGGAAAACTTCATTCAATTATTGAAACGAAATTTGAACCCAAAACTGAAAACTTGATTATTATATGCACACGTAAATACAAATATAAGGTTGGCAAAAAAGTCTTGCGGTATTTCCGCAAGCTTGTCTTTGCAAGCGCGTAGTTCCAGTTGTATTCGTCGCATCAGTTCACGCTAGAGCTTTTTGGAAAGCTCTTTTCACGTGCTAACAGGTGTTTGATTAATTGTTAATTGCTTTTAGTCGCTCGTGAGTTATAGCGTCGCAAACATGGAGCAAAATAAAGAGAAAATACGGTATATTTTACAGTACTACTACGATAAAGGCAAAAATGCATCTCATGCTGCCAATAAAATTTGTGCAGTTTATGGACCCGATACAGTTTCCATTTCCAGCGTACAACGATGGTTTCAACGTTTTCGTTCTGGTGCAGAGGTGATCGAAGATGCGCCACGGTCCGGAAGGCCTGTCGTCAAAAATTGCGATAAAATCGCCGAATTGATCGAAAGAGACCGGCATAGTAGCAGCCGTAGCATCGGCCAAGAGCTGGGCATGAGTCATCAAACCGTTATAAACCATTTGAAGCAGCTTGGATTCAAAAAGAAGCTCGATGTATGGGTGCCACACGACTTGACGCAAAAAAACATTTTTGCCCATATGGATGCATGCGAATCGCTTCTGAATCGCAACAAAATCGACCCGTTTTTGAAGTGGATGGTGACTGGCGATGAAAAGTGGGTCACTTACGACAACGTGAAGCGCAAACGGTCGTGGTCGAAAAGCGGTGAAGCTGCCCAGACGGTGGCCAAGCCTGGGTTGACGGCCAGGAACGTTCTTCTGTGTGTTTTGTGGGATTGGCAGGGAATCATCCACTATGAGCTGCTCCCCTATGGCCAAACGCTCAATTCGGACCTTTACTGCCAACAACTGGACCGCTTGAATGCAGCACTCATGCAGAAGAGGCCATCTTTGATCAACAGAGGCCGAATTGTCTTCCATCAGGACAACGCCAGGCCACACACATCTTTGGTGACGCGCCAGAAGCTCCGGGAGCTCGGATGGGAGGTTCTTTTGCATCCACCGTATAGTCCGGATCTCGCACCAAGTGATTATCACCTATTTCTGTCCATGGCGAACGAGCTTGGTAGTCGGAAGTTGTCCTCAAGAGAAACCTGTGAAAATTGGCTCTCCGAGTTTTTTGACAATAGGGAAGCGAGCTTCTATAAGAGGGGCATTATGAAGTTGGCATCTCGTTGGGAACTCGTCATCGAACAAAACGGCGCATATTTGACTTAAATCGCATTATTATAACCAATTTTATGAACAATTGAAAATCCAATAAAAATTCCGCAAGACTTTTTGACAACCTTATATTTTAATTTTTCAAATAGTCATAGCATTAGCGAAGTATTCTCACTGTATTTGAAAATTTGATTTAGACTTCATCAGCTTAAATAACATCCATAATGAATCAAAAATTAAACTTACTATCTGAGACATGTACACAATTGGTTGCTCCTCATTTGAATGGAATTAAGAAATTGAATATCGAATAGTTAGCCGAAACGGTGGTGTCAATTGATTGCCTAGGATATAACTCATTCAATTTTGTTTTGGTGGACGTCATTAAGAGCAGATGTTGCGCCAACCGTGCAAAATTAATTTTAGAGCTGAGACATGAAATCGATAGAACTGTTGATAGGATAGGTGCTAAAACTCATTGAAAGGTACTGAGAAATTTTGTTGGTAAAGACGCCCAAAGTTACTTTCTAAAAATGGTGTTCCGTTTTTATAGGAGAGATTTACTATTTCCCATGTGTTTTATTTGCAGCCGAATTTTTGAATAACTGAAGTTTTTGTTTCTGTGTATGAGCCCTTATTAATTCTAAACAAATATAAATCTATGCCAACATTCAAATTATGAAATTAGTGCACTTCCGGGTCCCTCAAATACACAGTTCCAAAAATTTGCATACAAAAACTTGCTACGAAACTTTCGACACCAAAAATATGTGGTCACTGTAGTGAAGCGCTCAGCGGATGGTATACCAACTAATTGCTTTCACAAATTTTGAATTAGCAGCACGCGCATTAAATTTGTGATAAAATTTGCATAAAATATGGATGCGAAAGTTTGTTGTGAATAACAGTAAACATGTGCGGTAATAAATATGCCATAGTATTTTGGATGAGAGGATAGCTGCGAGTCAAGTCACTAGAGGATAACGGAAATGCAAAGCTCACATTTAATTGCAAGCCGCAGCAATGGTGGAAAGTATAACAACAAAGTGGATGCAAAGCAATATCGAGAGAAACAAGAAAAAGGAGGCAGCTGAAAGAAATGAGAGAAAAGTAGTTGTGAAAATACTTTTTGCCTTTTTCTTAGAATAAAAAATTTCGAGTTGGCCGAAACAATACTTTGCTTGACTTCAAATGTTTACTGTGTACTAACAATTTCACTCTACACGTAAGCGTGGGCGGAATTTTTTGAAATACAAAATGCATAGGGTAGTTGGGGACCATTATTTTTCTTTTCGCTCTTCGTCAGATAAGGTATAGAAGACAACAACTTAAATCGATAAGTGAAGAAACATGCAGTTATAGTCGCTATATGTTCAAATGAAACCGATTTAGAAATCTTTAATCCTCTTAAGGGGGGAGCCTGGTTTATAAGGTCAAAAAAAATTTTTTTTTTTTTTCGTTTTAAGCGAGTCCTAATATATTTCAGAATATTCACACAAAGTTACAGAACCTAATTCTCAATATTTCCGTAGATACAAAGCCAAAGGTAGGCGAGCGTTAGGTAGTAACGCTGTGACCGGACACCTATAGTACAAATTTTATCTTCTTTTCTCGACTTTTCATTTTTATGATTTCTTTGAATTGGCGTACATGAATGAAAAAAAATTAATGAACCTTTTGAAATGAATCATAGCTTGTTCCATTCAGTATTAAATTCTCTTCTATTTGAACTAACAAAATAGATAAAAAAAATTTTCAAGATTTTTATACCAAGTTGAAGTGAATTTTTTTTTATAGAAAGGCATTTTTTTCCTTAAAACCTCCAAAAAGTTGAAATTTCTCTCAGTTTTCTTAGTTTATCTAGAATAAAAAATCATGATAATTAGAAATCCATTTGAATTTTTTGCTTTTGATAATAATTACGAGCCGTATTTTGTACACCAGTTGGAAACTCCAGCGTTGCAGAGATCTACTAATTTCTATGTTAAACATTTTTTTCAACTTATTTTAACCAGTACAAAAGTTTTTTATACTTTTTAAATGTTCATTAAAAGATAGAAAAAACTTTGCATGGCTAAATTAATTTTTTCCTTAAAAAAAAAAATCGCAAGGAGATGCAATTTTTAGACCTCATAAACCAGGCTCCTCCCTTAAGTTCTAATTAATTTTACCCTTACGTTGTCATCAAATACCGTGCACGCTCTGTATCACATAGGTTTCCTATAATTGCTCACCTTTCTAAAAACCGCTTTGATTAAAAAAAGCTGTACAACAGTCATACGGTTGTGAAAAAACCAATAATTTATCTATAACACTTTGCCAAAAAAATACCAATACTTTTTTCGTCTCTTATAGGGACCTTTTTTCGTTCCTTTAATATTTAATCTTTGAAATTGTTAGCGGTACTAGACACTATGGAAAAATACGAGTTCCAAAAAAATGCTGCGAATCGGCAACTTGGTTTTCTACAGATTGCAAACAATCTACAATATTCTTGTAATAGAACCCCAAATTTGCTCTATTTTTGGCCACTAGTCGTTTACTGCTCCAAAGTGAAAATAAATCCAGTTTCTCTGGAACCATACCATTGACACCATTTGCAAAATTCGATCTCTATTAATAATAAGTCCAAAACGGAGAGCAAATCGTTATTGAGTGCGTAAGAATAATTATGTTGTGCTACTGATATTCGTACAAGAAGTGATTTGGTCTAAAATAGCAGAAAAGCTTTTTTCAGGTGTTAACATCTGCATGCCCTCCACTGCACTTCAGTAATTTTTTAAAAGCATTTGATTTGAAACATTTGAAAGTTGAAAAGTAACAGCAGAACGTCATAAAATATAATACATTTTTTATGGCCATCTTTTTTCTACAACTTTTTTACAAAAACACAAAATTGTTTTCGATGATACATACCAGAAAAGCAGCACAAAATATATTTTTTCAGGCTAACAATTATATGCCCTCCACTTTAATAACAGCGTGTTTACGAAATAATTTACTTCTATTTAATTTACTTCTAATTGAATCAAATGGTTAAACAAGTTTATGTTACGTATACGCAGGTGTGCACCACGCAATAACTAGTCGTGATATGTAACGGAAAATTAGTGAACAGAAATTAAAAAGGTCGTATTAAATTATGTGTACACGGACTGTCAATAACAAATAAATAAAGTCATTGAATTGGATTTGCTCTAAATAAATATTTGTGTAGATATACTACAGTGGGCAAAAAGTAAGGTGAATTTATTTGTCAAACTTCGCGGGATTAAAATTTCGCTCTAGTTATTTTTTTCATGAGTTGGCAGCACTGTTAATGACATCTGGCCCAACTTTCATGTGAATGTCATTATCAGTAATATATTCACGCTTGTGTTTACCAAACGACCAAGAGTGCATTTTTCGATTTTTACAATGTCTGATTTGATTGAGCAGAGAAGTGCCATCAAATTTTGTTTGCAGAAGGCATTTGGTGATTCGACCATGACGCAGAAAAATGTTTATAAGTGGTACAAAGACTTCAAATAGGGACGAGAACGTGTTGATGACTTGGAGCGCTCCGGACGACCATCGACGTCAACAGTTGACCAACACGTCAATAAAGTAAAGGAGTTAGTGTTCAAAAATCGTCGGTTGACTGTTGAAGACCTTACTCATATGATCGGAATATCAGAAGGATCTGTGAAAACCATTTTGAAAGACAAAGACCATTTGGGCCTACGAAAAGTCAAATCTCGTTTGGTACCGAAAACTCTCAATTTCTTGGAAAAAAGTCGTCGCGTTGATGTGTTTCACACAGACAGGCTATCAGGACAAGCTCAAATGCACCAATACGAGTACGAAAGATGAGACTTGGATTTATGCTTACGACCCTGAAATAACCGACCAATCAAGCAAATATCGTGCTAAAGGCGAGGCCAGACCGAAAAGAGCATGTCAAAGTCGTTCAAAAATAAAGGTCATGATGACAGTTTTTTTCGATTCTCGTGGGGTGGTGCACTATGAATTCCTTCCACCTGGCCAAACTGTTAATAAGGAATATTTTTTGAGCGTTATGCGTTTTTGCATCACGATAATGCACCGTCTCACACTGGACTCGTTCTTTGTGACCATTTCGCCAAAAATTCCACGCATACGGATATCGTTCCGCAACCACCGTATTCGCCTGATTTGGCTCCGTGTGACTTCTGGCTATTCCCAAAACTCAAGAGACCACTCCGGGGAACGCGTTTCGAGTCGATTGAGGAGATAAAAGCTGAATCGAAGAAGGTGCTGATGGCTATACCGGAAATGGACTATTTGGCATGTTTCGGGGATTGGAAAAATCGTTGGCATAAGTGTATTTCATCGAGAGGGGATTATTTTGAAGGGGATGAAATTACTTTACAAGAATAAATCAAGATTTTTTATTTTACAACCAAATTCACCTTACTTTTTGCCCACAGTAGTAAGAGTTCATTGATAAGAATTTAGAGTTAATAAAAATAACCACTATTTTACCCTTCTTGGCATTTGGCTCATGTTAAGTGCTTGATACGACAAATAGAAAGAATGTCTTATTTTAGGATCACTTCAAAAATATGTAAGCAATCGCGACTTGCATGACCTTCTTTAAATAAATATTTAATAAAGCGTGACTTTTTTCTATTTCTTTAAAGTTTGTAATGCAAATTATATATATTTTTTTACTTTTTAAATAAAACACAATATAATATTTTGCAATAAAGAGAGATTAACTCTAAAATCATCCTTCTTAGTTAGGAATCACCTCCTCCTCCATAAATGGGAAACTTATACAGGGTCGTCGAGGTAAGTCCGGAATGTTGAACTTAAAAACAAAAATATTGGATATTTACTCAAAAATAATTTTATTTGCACTTAAGTTTGTATAATGTGAGTACACATATCGTAGTTGAAAATTATTCAATGCAACCTCTGAAGTGCCAACATGCGCGAGCTACCTCCACTTTGTCCATTGTAGTCATCACTTCCTCGATGGTTGTCTTCAGAGCGTCCTTAGTGTTATGAGGCTTCGCGTTAACTTTTGCTTCAACTGTGCCCCACACGTAATAATCAAGAGGATTGCAGTCTGGGCTTGAAGGTGGCCAAAAATCTGGTGACCAGTGGTAGGGTAGGTTGTTCTGGAGCCAATCCTGAGTCTTCTTTGCCTTGTGAGCAGGTGCGGAGTCCTGCTGAAGCACATATTCTCTTCCAGCAGACACGCGGTCCATCCATGGTTGCGTTTTTTTGTAGCCAAACCACTCAATTATCTCTTTAGGGCTTTTTCCGGCGCGAAGTGACTCTAGTATCGCAGCTCTTCTGCCCTGCTCTCGACTCATGGTTTCACTAGCACTTACTCCGGCATTCCAATGTCAATCAGGAAACAATACACTAAAAATATGTCCCTTTATCAGCGGTTTTAGATTTAACGCTACTGCTCCAGAGCTTCCGAAATGTTTCCCGGACTTACCTCGACGGCCCTGTAGAACTACAATCAAAATGTACAATAAAAATGTATAATAAAAAAAAATCTGGTTAATACTCTTAAACAGATAGATGAGCCGATCGCAGATATTCTCAATGAATACTGAAATCTTGAAGCAAAGTAATAGAAAAATTTCCATCAGCGTAAATTACAACCCTCTCCACCCAATACGAGTATTAAAACAAGGTTTTAAAATATTCTAGAGAAGATCCTAAGAAACTAAAAACTCCATATATACAGATATTTAAAAAAATGCAGAAACGAATACGTTATTTCTTGAATTTTTGAAGAAATATAATTGCATAAAATATAAATTGCAATCTTGTGCTCAAAAACAACAACTCAATCCGAAAACATGGGCTCAACGCTTTGTAGATGTATGCTTAAAAAGTGGGCAATATAATGCGCCCAAAATTAAATCCTATTTCAATGTAAATCATTGTTGGATGTGACAACCCTTGAAGGCGTCTAGTTCTTTTGCAAACGCCAAAAACCAGTTGTGAGTATGGAGCTCCTGCTCCAATTTATGCCGAGAGCGACGGGTATTAGAAAAACCTTTTGCGCCATTTTAGTGTTTCGTGCCCACAGCGGCTTTCGAACCCGGCTGCTACGAAATGGTAGTCACGCACCAACCCATTCGGCTGCGGTTGCCGCTTTTTGAACATAATTAAATTCTTGCCCAAGGAGGGTTAAATTGAGTTTATAAAAAAATAAGTATTACTTTTTAGAACGATTTTCGAAAAGTGACTGGTTTTGCAGCATGAAAACCTACGAACCTACGTTCTCTCTGTGAATTCCGCATGGTAGTCACGCACCAACCCATTCGAAAATTTACCTGCAACTCACTTATTGGCAACAACTCCGAACGGCAGATATTTTTATGAGGAGCTTTTTCATGGCAGAAATACACTCGGAGGTTTGCCACTGCCTGCCGAGGGGCGACCACTATTAGGAAAATGGCCGCCTGATTATATATCTCGAGCTGATGTCATATTTTCTCTTGAAATTAAAAATTGTTGAACTTAATCACTGCATCGCTCAGGCACAATATTCCAGAACTGCAACTTTCACGAAAGCGAAAGGCGTGATTAGATGTTGGGATAGCTAAACGGCATTCAATTATTTGCTAGATATGTCAACCAACGCTGTTCACATTCCATGTTGGCACTGATTAAAGCACTAAATTCATGTGATGAAGCATTTTTGTAAATGTATTTTCATACCTTTCCCGTTAATGTGAACTTTTAATTTGTTTTTTTCTAATTTTATTGCCGCTTTTATTTTGGTCAACTCACAAACAATCTTCTGACCTTTGTCTCTCGCTTTTACCTTGGCGAAAGAAACTTTTTAATATAGCACACCTGTGGGCGACACGCTACGTAAAACTAACGAATTTTTATGAAAATTAAAAAGAAATCACTTTACACCCTCGCTCTCATTTACTTTGACAGACGATGCATAATTCATGAAATAAATTAGTTTTTAATTATAATTATAAAGGAGTTATATTCATAATCAATTTTTATATACATGAGCAATACGAAAAGGTCAGCACAAAAGAATGCAATGCACAAGCAAAGTGAGCGTAAAACGAAAATTTAAAATGTGAGGAAAAAATATGAAAAATTCTAAAACATGAAAACGGTGAAAGCATATAAACATACATTCAAGAGCAGTGTTAAGCTGTCTGGGCCAACAGCCACAAAAACCCACACCTTGTACACTTTACCATATTCTCCACCAAACAAAAGCACACGTAATTCCAAGTTGGTCGGCACCGTTCCGTGTGGCTTTAATGCCAAAGGGTGTCGAGGAATGTTTATGGATAAGTATATGTGCAAATAGAGGCTAAAGGAGGGGTAACGTCGGAGAATGCGCATAAATTTTGTCGGGATGGACATAACAAAGAGGCTATAAAATTATGCTAATTCGCAATTGAAGGCATAAATGAGAAGAGTTTTAGTGAGCGAAGTAAAGGGGTAAAGAAATAAAAGTAAAAAATGAAATGAAACGAATGAATAAATTTAAATATTAAATCGAATTATATATATTTTCTCAAAAATTACGATAAGCTACACAATATTCGTTTAATCCAAGTAAATAGTTTATTATTCAGAAACGCCCGAATCCCTGTAACAAAAAAAACTCCAAAGCGCATTAACGTAAATACGCAGAAACTTACTCTGCTAAGCACACACCATTTCCGCAAATTATTACATAAAATGTTGGAAAACTTTTTTATGACTAGCTATTCTTTACAAAAACTTTCTGCAAAAATTAAATATGATTGTAAATTGCAAAAGTTGTGAGTTTGTGCAAAACTTTAAATGCGTCGATTCACAATTTAGTGAATTTAAAAATCTGGCGCGTAAAATCAGGTGCTGATGTTTGGTTGGTTGGCTGTACTATTGAGCTTTCAGCCGTTAAGACATTTCACTTTGCAACTTAATAATCTACGGCACACTGGATGGCAATCTGAGATGCCTTCAGCCACGTAGGGCACAGTGTGTCGACGGCCACTGAGCCACTCTTAACTTTCTTCCACCTAGCTGCATACATATGTAGGCATATACTACGGCCATTACCAACTTTTTTTCTGTCAAACCCTGAAGCGCATTTTCATCGGTCGCTAGCTCATCTTGCGCTTCGCCAAGTCAGCTAATCTGCTTGTGGAGCATTATTTATGCAAAGCTTTTTTCAATATGCGCCCTATTTCTCCTCCCACTACTTATTCTTGCTTCTTTGGGTGTCCTTTATTAAGGTATACTTTGCGGCGTATGAAGTTAATGGCGGCGCTGACGTTGAGCTTCTCCTTCAAATAAGCACCCAAGCTATTCGTCGGTAGATGTATGTGGTACACACCAAGCCTAACAATCCGTGCAGGTATTTTCTTGCTAACTCAGCACGCTGCTACATTTTGACATGCACGTATATACATAGATATTATGATTTGGGCATTAGTTAGTCAGGTGCTGAAGTTATTTCCCTCTTCCTAGCAAATCGGCAAAATCAGCAAATCAATGAAGAGAAATGATGTGCATAAATTTGAAAATACTCTGCATGATGTGACGCAGGTGTCGAAGTATTGGCAGCTAGCAAAAAAAAACTTAAAATGTCTTACAAATTTTAAGGCGCTTCTACACACCTTTAAACGTTTTGTGCATAAGCTGACGTGATACAAGATTTTTTGTTTACTTTCACAATATGGCTGTGATTTTGGAGTGAGATAAGATGTGAAATTTGAGTGCTAGTTGACATCTGCGTAAATCTGAATCCTTATAAAGGAATTCTTTGTCAAAAAAAACGCTTCCATTTCACCACCTAAATGCAAAAAACCTTATTTTACTCCCGAATTCGCAAAGGGGTAGCAAACAAAAACTTCATTTATTTCCCGAGCGAGCAATGTGGGAGTATACAAAAACTACGTTCGGAGAAACAAACAATCCGTATTTTCCCCCGAGTGCGAGAGTGCACGCCGAATGATCGGCTTTCGAATCTCCTTCAACCTTTAAAGTAGGCATTATGATATTCTACACGAAACGACACACCTTTATTAAATAAAAGTTAAGAAAAAATGCTCAAAATTATTGATTACCAAACCGAACATACAGGTGAAATTTTTCAAGGTACTTTTGAAGGGGCCATTACAGTAACATGTTTTCACAACATCTCATCAACAAGAACAAATTTGAGTTGGCTAACACACTGCATGTGAACAAGGCAAATTAAATAGGATAAGTAATATTTTTCAAAAGCATTTCCACTGCACTTAACTTCGGTTTGCCTGTGGCATTCATGGTACAGTTAGTAGGCATACGGGCGCTCCGTTTTAATAAATCACACAGTTGCCTCGTTCTGAGTGAGATCGTTTCGTTCCGAGTTAGCATACTTTGGGAAAATTCATAGTTGAATTTTTCATTATTTAGCGGTAAATGGAAACTGAATGAATGAAAAATCATCTCTTTACAAGTTTAATACAATAAAATGTAATCAGTGACCCCAACAAATATTAACAAAACATCTGCTATTCATCAAGGCAACCCGTGTCATAACACCTCAATTCGTTTCCAGACATTTTGGATTGTTCGACGTTTAGAAAAAGGTGCAGAGCGGGTGGAGTTTGCTCTTGCAAATACACGGAGTGACCGCTGGTGCTAAGTGCTACAAAGTTTTTTTTAACAAATATAATAAATTTCACTGTGGGAAAAAATGGAGCAAAGAAAATATATTATACAACAAAGCGGTGTAGCAATAATGAAAGCGGAAGAGCTTTAGATTACTGGATCACGTGCCGTTTTAGCCCTCAAAGTTAAAATTTCTTCTTACTTTGTGTTGAAGCTTTTCTAATTTCGTCTCAAATTTATTTAGTTTGTTTGAAAAATTTTTCATAAAATTACTTTATATAATTATTATTATTTATTAATTACTTTATTTGTTTTTTTTTTTTTAATTTACTTTTTAGAGTTGAACTACTCCACAAAAATATTTGGCTGTTAATTTCAATAGCCACTTTCACAGACGAAAACAGTGCTCGATAACGAGTACAAATACAACAATTATTTGCTTTCAACACCATTTTTTTGGCTTCTGCACAATTTTATTAAACAATCGGACAAAGATACTTAAAAGATTAATGAACTACGAGTAAGTAAAAATGCTAATACAGGGTTTGATTGAAAAGTAATGAGCCTTATTGTTTTAAGCAGTTTTATTAAACCCTTTCGCTTATACAACTAATATTCTTCAAAATAGGACCCTTAAACGTCAATACACCGCTGGTAGTGGTCCTTCCACTGCAGCAAACATTTTTTAAACTCATCCGCCGGAATCGCGTTCAATTCGGCTGTCACAGTTTTTTGGATCGCCTCGATGGAGTCGAAACGCCTCCCCTTCAGCTTTCTTTTCAGGCGCGGGAACAAGAAGAAGTCCGGAGGGGACAGGTCTGGGCTGTAGGGAGGGTGGGGCAGCACCGGAACCCCCATCTTGGCCAATGCAGAGTTGCAGAAGAAAGCGGTGTGCGCCGGCGCATTGTCGTGATGAAGGGCCGAATTGTTGACGAGGTCTGGCCGAACCCGGGCGACGCGGTTTTTCAGCCGAAGGAGCACTTCTTTGTAAAATGCCGTGTTTACAGTGCTTCCTGGAGGTACAAACTCCTTGGGACGATGCCTTGAGAGTCGATCGCTGTTCGTCTTCAACGTACTACCGGCCTTCCTTGAACGACTTGTGCCACCGTTTTACCTGGGCACTGGACAGAGATTGGTCACCGTAAGCCTCCTTGAGTAGCCCAATGGTTTCGGTACTCCTTTTATTTAGCTTTACGCAAAATTTGATCGAGTAACATTGCTCCAACGATCGCTGCATTTTCGCCACTGCAAAATCCTAACACACTTTTAAAACAGCTTTCACGCGCGGAGCGATGTTGACTGCACCGCTGTTGCCAGCGAACTGGGACCGGTTTCTAGTGGAAGGGGAAGGTCCAACGATCATTTTCCCTCACCAGCCGATTCGGTTGATCGCTTGGCAGACGCTTCGCGCGGGAAGGCTCATTACTTTTCAGTCAAACACTGTATACTCATTTGGTTTCTCAAACGCTTTAGAAAATTGTATGTAAGCTGTCGCAGCTTCTTCACAGTTCACCCATTTCCTTGCCGATGCAACGTTTGCTTTAAGCTAACCTAATTTTTATGTCGTCTAGCATAAGCAATAATCTAACTAAAAACTCACGAGTTTGCAATACTACACTCATTTGGGGTGGCTTAAAAATGCTTTATGTTTCGCTAAAAGCGCACCCAGACATTTTAAATCGAAGGAGCAAAAACTAGATTTTCAGTATAACTAGCAGTGGTGTCGAGCGTTGGTTGGTAAAATGCTCAAGCACTTTACCATTAGCTTGAAAATCGCATAAACCATTAGCTGGTTTTAGAAAATCACCTATGTATGCATACACGTGGCACTTCCGCGTAGAAAGCCAAAGTCACAAAAGGTGATTGAAGTGATTGTAAAATGTTCTACGTAGCTGAGAAAATCCTGCGACAGTAGGTATGTAAGAACAAAAACACTTTTGAATGCAGTCAACGGTGATGGAAAAAAGGATAGAATATAAGAAAAGAGATCAATGAAGCCTCTTGAAAATGTGACTAGTAATGCAAAAGCTGTGATTATCCTATTTAAGTGCTGACGACACATTTTTATACATAATTCGGCTTTTGTTAAAGTTGACAGCTGAAGGGCTTGAGCGTCAGCATTTATGAAATCGGATACATTAAAAAACAAATACATGAAAAAAGTTAAAAAATACCAGGTGTTTGCTAAAGGCCATAAGTGGAATGAAAAATGCGTCTTTCTTTAAAAATTTTGCAAAATTGTGCACAGTGTAACAGAATTAATATTCACGAATACGCCGAAATAAAAATTGTTGGACTCTGTTTTCACTTAAAGTTTACCCCCTGAATGGTTTTTTATTTATAATTGGCGCGTACACCCTTTTTGGGTGTTTGGCCGAGCTCCTCCTCGTATTTGTGGTGTGCGCCTTGATGTTGTTCCACAAATGGAGGGACCTACAGTTTTAAGCCGACTCCTACAGTTTCAAGCAGAAATACACTCGGAGGTTTGCCATTGCCTGCCGAGGGGCGACTGCTTCATCACTGTTGGCGTTCAAGACTTGAAAGACTTGTGGTATTGATAAGGTTAAGTTAAGTTAGTCTGGCTGATATTAAGTCCCGCATAGACCTTTTGGTCCTTAGCGATACCAGATGGAGACCGACCACTATGAAAACTGAAAGTAGTTATCATGTAGGATGTCAACGCTTTTGGCGAATCTAAGCAGAGCTGGGAGATCCGCTTTTGAGACGCCCTCTAAATCCTCAAACAGTGAAACTACCAGGCATTTTAAACGCATTTTTGATTATGCCGGACAAAGACATACACAGAAGGTGTTCTAAAGCTTCTTCTACATCCTCTCTGTATTTCCTGCATTTGTCCGTGCTAGCAATCCCTATTTTGCGACCATGTGCGGCCAATATATTAAAACCTGTCAGAATACCTATAATAGTTCTGCAGTCCTTTCTTGAGAGCATAAACACGAATTGAGTCAATTTTTGTCGTTAGTTCTACTCATAACTTTTGTTGTTTTGTATGTGGTCAAATTAGTTCACTTAGCTTCCACTAGTTTCTTCATGTAGTTGCCCATTTCGTTGTATATAGTATTTAGGGGTTTTGGTATGTCTTTATCTTGTTCAAATAATAGTCTAACAGCACTTCTTGTTATCTCATCTGTTATTTCGTTTTCCATAATGCCTTTCCGAACAGGTACCCAATAGATAAGCAGCCTTCTGTTTGCGGCTAATCTTCCTAAGGTCTTCCTACCCGGTGGACCTTTTTTGGAGTTGACACAATATGAGTTTAATGCTTTTATTGCTGCGTGACTGTCCACGTATGTATGTATTAATTATTGAGTTATTTTTTGTTTTTATGTAGGCCAGCTCCGCTGCTTTCCCCACAGCAGAAACTTCCGCCTGGAAAATACTGCTCTAGTCCGGTAGCTTGATAGGCTGCCTAATCCCTAGTTTTGAGCAGTAAATGCCCGCTCCCACTCCGTCCAAAGCTTAAGAGCCACCTGTGTACCATAGATGTGAAAAGACCTATGGCCAGGCTTCATGCCTTTGTGCCATACTTCCTCTTGAATTGTAGTATGAAACCTTCTCTCCCATTTAAAATACGGGGAGACATGTAGTCTGTGAATACTCCAGCGGTCACTAACCTCCCCACGGATTTCACTGCCAGATTTTCTATCATAAGGTTAATAGGTGGGATGCTGAGTACCATTTCCAGCGCAGCCGTTGGAGTGGTTTTCATCACTCCTGTTATGCACAGAGCAGCGGCGTGAGGGCGATAGATCCCAAGTAACGCCCAGCATTACTTGCCTTTTTCACCCTTTCCTCAACATTGTGCTTCCCCAGCAAGTTACTGTCCAGCACTCCGAACTACATCGCATGATCTTCCACGCCCAGACCTTATACTTCCTAGTGAAAAGTATCATTTCCGTTTTTTCAGCGTTTATCCCTAGTCCTGCGCGAGATGTCCATTGGTGTACAGTTTTAAGAGTGTTGTTCATCACATTACTGATGGTGTCTAGGTACATTCCCGTAACTAATATAGCTATGCCATCTGCACACAACACTAGTTGTGGTGCCCCTCCGTCAAATAATGCTACAAGTAACCATAATAGCGGCGATAGTACCCCACCCTGCGAAGTACCTCTGCATGCTTATTTGGTAACGCTTATATCATTCCACTCGCCTAATCTTCCTAATTATTTAAAATAGCATCTTTCGTCACGTTTCCACAATACAGAAACATAGCTAAACCTCAAGCACCCCATGAATATCGTTCTTAACCATGGTACCACAAGATGGCCTACCTTTTGGAGCATGGCTGGGATTCTTGGATAGCAGTTTCCTAAGCCTAGCCTCTTCATTGGTGTCCTCCATATTACTACAGAAGTTTTTCAGCAGAACTCATTGTCAGGAACTTTAGCTAACTTATAGAATTCATGTACTCTACGTCTTTGTGACCCTAATTCCTTGTTCCGCCAAGGAGGCTTTACCTTGCGTCTATTACGTGTTTGGGGATAGGATCTTTTATAGGCTTTAACGGCAGTAGTTACAAACAATTCATAGAGTGATAGATCAAATACATTCTTCGAGGTTGGTCCAACATATGTTGGTTCTACACCTCTATTAGCTATTTCTAGGCTGGCAGACTGATAAAGTTCTGCCACAAACATCGGATGAGCATTGCAAACACTTGCTTCTGCCTCCCACCTAGAAGAGTTTACACATGGAAATCTCAAAGTCGGTAGTTTTCGGCTAAAGCTAAACGCTTAACTGCAGAACACCCACCAAGATAGAAACACCTATAAAATTTCTATAACATCACAGCGTCAATCAACCATTGGTGACGAGAAAGTATAAAAATGCGCGGAATATAGCGTTGACTTGGGACAATATGCAACAGTTATAACACTACTTACGTAAATAATAAAGCCGCTCTAAAGCATTGGTCTAATTCCTTCAAACGGCCGCATACTGCTAGTGTTTTTCAAGCAGAGATCATTGCGATCCTGCAGGCATACATAATTCTTAGAGAACGCGTGAGCGAGGGAGATATACAATTTTTTCCGATAGTCAAGATACGATCAAGGCACTGACGACGCCATGGTGCAGATGCAAACTGGTCAACTCCTATAAGGCGGAGATCAAATATCTTGGGTGTGCAGGTAACATTTCTCTGACCTGGGTTCCAGAACATAGCAACATAGAGGGAAATGAAAACGCGGATGAGCTTGCTAGGAAGGAGTCGACTGCATTGTTCTCAGAAGTCTCATACCCAGACATCGTTATCCCTTTGACTGTTGTTAAAGGGGAGTTGCACAACTTATTTCTCAGAAAAGCGTGTGCTATTTCGAGAACCCTTTGGCCCCAGTACAATAGACGCAGGACACAGATAGTCCTGGGGACTTTTCGCAATGCATTTTCTTAAGTCGTGGCTAGATCCCATCAACCCTTTCCACTTTATCAACCGCTGTGGTTGGCTATAGATACCTGCCCGTTGAAAGTCTTAAATAGGTCTACTACTTGGGTAGTGCCAGACTAATACATCAAACATTTCACTTACCTACTTAAAGCATTGGTCATATATTGGCCAGGTACGAAGCACCGCTTAATGGAGCTTAATTCAGCCGGAGCTCTGGAGATGAGAAAGGTGTTGAAGGCATTCCATGCCTATGTTGTGGCTATAATTACATGAAATGTTCCCAAAGCATCGTTATAGAACGATGCTGAAGTCTTTGGCTAGATATAAATCGGGGTCGATCCAACAAAGTAGACTGTGTTAACTCTTTTGAGAACTCGGACCGTATAGGCTAAACTTACTTAATTGGGAAAACTTATTAAATAACACACACGATTCTACTATTTTAAAGCCACATACATAACAGGTGGCCCTCTTATCAGAAAATGCTCTAAATTTTGCGATTGGCCTAATGTCAGTTCTGTTTTGACATTTGTGTATTAAACACATGCGAAATACACGTTAATAAACAATGTTATGCTACACTGCTCCAGAACGCGGAATATTGCTGACTATTTATTTGACCAATAATCGGTCGGTGACTTTGGCACAACGTGAATTTCGTTGCAGATTTCCTCGCCGTCCAACGCCTACTGGTGAAACACTGCGACGTTTAGCCGCTCGCCTCGAAGAGACTGGCACAACACGAGATGCTGCCAGGCGTGGCAGACCCCGGAGTAGCCGTTCTGCAGAGAATATTGCTGCTGTAGCCGAGGATGTCATGGAAGCGCCGTCGACATCGACCAGACGACGTGCCACGCAAATGGGTATCAGTCGACGGTGTTTACAGCGAATTTTGGTACAAGATTTGAAGAAGTTTCCGTACAAAGTCCAGACGGTGCATCAGCTGTTAGCTGCTGACCGCCAATCGCGTCTACCATACGCTCAAACCATTCTTAATCACCACCAAGAGGAAGATGATTTTTCATCAAAAATAATCATAAGTGATGAGGCCCATTTCTATCTTATCGGGTACGTAAATAAGCAAAATTTACGCTTCTAGGGCACTGAAAATCCGCGAGTAACCCACGAAGAGCTATTACACCCGCTCAAAGTCACTGTATGGTGTGCTGTTTTCGCTGGAGGAGTCATCGGACCTTTTTTCTTCGAAGACGTCGCGGGCCAAACGGATACTGTGAATGGTGAGCGCTACAGAGCAATGATCAACGAGTTCTTTTTGCCGAAACTTGACCAATTGGGATTGGAAAACATGTGGTTCCAACAGGACGGTGCAATGGCACACACTGCACGTGCCACAACCGATATGCTGAAGGGTGCATTTCCCGGGCGCCTCATCTCCCGTTTTGGCGATTTGCACTGGCCAGCAAGATCGCCTGATTTGACCGCTCCAGACTTCTTTTTGTGTGGCTTTTTGAAGTCGCGGGTTTATGTCAACAAGCCTCAGACTCTTGCAGCTCTTAAAGACAATATCCGTCAAGAATGTGAGGACCTATCGCCGGTTGGTTTGGCCAAAGTGATGGAAAATGCCATAAAAAGGGCTCAAATGGCAATCAACTGTGGCGGCGGCCATTTACATGACATTATATTCTTGACTTGATGTAAAAAAAATGAAAAGACCAAATAAAAATAATCCACAAGAAGAATCAAAGTTTTTCATTTTTTTTTAATTACCCGTTCTATAGATTTAATGAAAAAATCAGGAAAGATGCTAATTATTATGGGGTTTGTGGCTTCCCAATGCACCCAGCCATCTAACTTAACCTACTACTTTTACTTCATTTATCTTATAAACATAAAACATTCGAATTGCAAAATTGGGACTTAAAAAGGTTAGAGTCTGTATCCCTGTTCTTTTTCTTACTAAATAGAGAAAAATATTGAATTTCTCCATATGAAGCCAAACGAAAACAGGTAGTAACTTTGAAGCGTAAGAAAAGGCGTAAAACTTCCTTACAGTAAATCTATGTTTGCAAAGTTTCAAAAACATTAACACATGTACAAGACAGCATAAACCTTGAAACATAACGAAACCTTGAAACTGTAACAAAATGCACCGTTCGCTGCATGTCGATGAGTAAGCTGCAAGCACAAAAATATACCTTAAAATTGTGAACTAAATGCTGAAGTAGGAAAGCAGCAAACTGTCACAAAAAAGAAAAGAAGAAAAAATTAGAATATGACAAATTAAGAAAATATGATACTAATTTAAATGTAAAACCCGGCAATGAAAGGAAACTTTGAAAATCACGAAAGTATGCAACAAAATTTGAAGGCAAGCAAATGTCAACCAACAAGTATGTGAAGTCGGGGGAGTGGGTAACTTAAGAAAGAGCGAAATTTGTCAACTACAAGTGTATGAATGAAGAATATTTCAAAGAATTGCTAGGTTTCCAATTTTTCAAAATAAAATCAGTCATAAGTCAGCAAATGCAATTTACACAATTATTTTGCTTTTCACAACTTCAATTTTCTCTTCCTACTTCGGAGCACATGAAACACCATTACTTAGTTGAAATTTCTAATACGAGCATGACAAATTTGCCAAGTAGCATAGTTTAAGGCGTCCAGGACACTTGTGATAATCTAGCTCACTCACAACCACGATGAGTTTAAAATCGATTAGTTGCTGGTGGTATGGGCGTCATCTTTCCAGAGCTGCAGCTGCTGCTGCTGCTGTCACGTGCATATAAAAATTGCATTCAAATTGCACTCAAGCAACAGAGTCCTGGCTAGCAATATAGCAGTAAAATGTAGATAAAAAAGACATGATTCAGTAAAAAACAAGACAAAAATAAACGTGAAATCTACTTTCGAATTTGTGGCCAAGCAGTGTCCTTGTTTACTTGCTTGCGAGTTTTTCGTATTTTGTAAGCTTCTTCGCTTCTTTATTTCGTCTTTTCATACGTGTTTAGGACTGCGGCAACAACTCTTGCGCTTGCAAATAACCACCGCTTTTCCATGGATTCCGTATATGTAAAAAGAAATAGTTTTTCTCCCGCATGCTCTCACTTTCGCTTACCCAGAATTGTTATGCAATATCCCGACCTGCCTACTTTGCGAGGGTGCACGCAACACAAATTCCAATGAATTACATTTAAAGAGTTAGGCTCTGCCGGCTTATGGCACGTGGAAGGCGTGAGCTTCCTTGGCTTAGACGTCACGTGTTTCTTCGTTAAAATTGTATGCGTGCCACAATTTCAACTTCGCCGCATTCAATCACTTCGGTCAGGTATAAAAGTTACTGCTTAAAGTGTAGCATATCCGTAGGCGGCACCCAGAAGTTCTTAAGTGAAATGAATTGCAAAGTGTAGGTAGTGAACTTTAAGGTAATTGGTAAACTTTATTCAAATTTCGAGGCGCAATTTTCAAATCGATATATATATATATTTTTTTTTGGTTTGTTGGAAGAACTGAAGGAGGGTAGGAAATGGATGCAAGTCGCAATAAAATTTTTCTTTCTAAGTTCAAAAATTATTAGAAACTAGCTGATGCTCGCGTCACTTATTCTGTGCGGTTTACAACATAATTATATATTTATTTGGTTAAAAAATTAGAAAAAAAATGTGTATGTAATGTTTGAAAGAAAAATTCTTTATTAACAAAATTTCTTTCAACAACTTGTCACGTTTCTCTAAGTGTTGTAGATTATCAGCATTGATGGTTTGACAGCAAACTATTAGTTCGTAGATCAACACCTATGTCAGCAAGGCAAGCCGAGTGAGCCACTAATCCATTTCTTTCTCATTGGCCCTCTAGGTGGCACTGCAGTTAAGCTATTTCGGTAATTTTAGTTAAACATATTTCTTATCAAGTAGCTCGTCTGCAGCGCCACCAAGTCAATCAGTTTGTAGCTTATAACAAGACCTAAATTTTAAAACTAACTATAAAAGTTAGTCCTTTCTGTAGTTTTTGAGCCATTTACTAGCAACGAAAACTTCTGTTATTTTATTTATATAAATAATAACGAGGGCCAGCTGGAAAGTTCCGAACCTAAAGTACTGGCACCGAGGCTAACGATTAGCTGATGAGTCGCGAATTGCGAAATACCGGACTACCATATAATTAAAATTGTAAAATTAAATCGTAAAATTCTTGACTACACTCTAAGTTATTCAACCCAAAATGTCACCATTCAGACATTCGCTGAGTCTAGCGAAATATGAAGAATCACTAAGGTCAAACGATGGACACATTCGCTCCAACTGGGGCGAGATTCATTGGAAGCTGCCAGGCAGGCCGACTCACTAAAATTAGTTTAAGCTAGAATACGCATGCCTTACTTACAGGTTCGAGCGGGTACAAAAACTTTAATCAAATTTTCTCTCCGCTCCCTACATTTTGAGGTAATATAATTGTAGATGTCAATCAATCAATCTAAATTCGTTGCATAGAAGAGGGACTCTCCTATCACAAAGCTCTATGTTCGTGATGTTGTAGGCCCTCCTATTCTCTTGGAAAGGGTTAATTTCCTCGCTGACCATAGAAATGTACGTAATGATTGCGAAATCGACCTAGCTTTCATAGTTGTATGTGTTTGTAATGTATATTTTCCAAATTTATAAACATTAGCTTGGACAAACCTTTCTTGTGCACTCACCAAGTTTTTAATTTTCGGTGATCCAGAGTGGAATCGCCTATTTAAGACTTCTGTATGACAATGTAGCCCTCTAACTGCTTTTTTAATGAGAGAAAATGCTAAAAATGCGCAATTCAGTACGAGGTGGAGCGCAATTGTAGCGCAAAAAAATGTCTTACTAAATAATTCCTCCATAAAAGTTTTAAGGTTCTGCTATGCATAATATTTTGGATTAGGTATTCGCACTATCCCCCAAAATTTTAAAATTATAACCTTCCGTAAAAACTGAGACCCTTTGGGCCAGTGCTGGATCAACATTTCGGCAAAGTTCATCCTGGATAGAAAAATTTTAGAAGCTAAAATGTTTGATCTTCGTTAAAGTTAATCTTGCGCAAATCCAAATTCCAGTTACAAAAATTTGTATAAACGGTAAATGCGATATACTTTATGGACACTTTTATGGACTTAATTTTATTATTTTCCCGATTTTTTTTCTTGTGCATAAGTCCTTTTCAATTAACAAAAAACTATGACAGTATTCGAAGACCCTAACACTTTTTCATTTAGTGGAAATTTTGGAAAAATTTATTGTGGAGAGGTGAAATCTTTTTAATGTCTTTGCGTAAAAATCCGGCACTGACTCAAAGTCAGAAAGATATCCGAGCTGCGTGTCATCTACTGCCCATGCAATTCGTTTTGTAAGTTGAAAGAATCTCGAACAAACGTTAAAAGCTGTTTCCGTTCAAAATTCAGTTGGTTCAGCAGATGGTGTCAGCCGACTGCCGAGCACGCTTAACAGTCAGTGATGAAAATACCTGATTCTTTCGGAAAATTTCAGACTGTGACGAGGTGAATTTCCACTTCTTTTGATATGTGAACAAACAAAATCCCTGTTTTGAGAAACTTGAAGTATTCGTGTTTTTTATGAAGTACCATTTCATCTACAAAAAGTGATAGCTGTTTTTATAGATCATGTTATTAGGTCAGAATTTGTAAAGGTAGTGACTATAACTGGCGTACGGTATCCGATCATGTTGAAAGAATTCTTAATACCGAAACTAAATGAGTGGGATTTGGTACTTATGTGATAACACTAAGGTGCTAGCAGTGCCCACACAGCGTGCGATAGCATGACAATTTATAAGAATTCTTTTCCTGGCCGTTCAGCTTCTGGCTTATTGAATTTTGAACTGCCACTGAAATCGTCCAATCTAATGGCCTCAGACTACTACTGTTGGACTACTTTGATAAACCGCAGGCTCTTCAGGTCTCTCAGGAACAGCAATCGAAAAGGATTCGACAATTTAGCGCTGGGAATCTTGACGTACGACAAGCAAAATGCCGTAAAAGCGACGAATCTTCTATCAACTCTTTTGGAATCTGAGGGTCCGATATAAGTTTACTGTAAAGTAAATACTTTCAATAAATTTTTCCGTTCAAAAATTTGCTTTTATAATTTTTATTAAGTTAATAATTTTTGTAAACTTTAACTTATAGGCATTCAAATAATATAACAAAAAAATATTCCAAATTTGTTTTTTAAATAACAATTTAGTTGACTTAACGATTGAAATTTTCCATGCATGCACTTGACCGACAAGAAATTTTAAGTGTAAAAAATAATAAACAAATAGTTAAGTATTTTCAACAGTTACCACTTAAACCACGACATATAATATTTCGACTCTGCGATTAGGGTTCGCAAGGGTAGTATTTTGCACTGATTTTTTGCACGTATCGGAATATAAAGTTCGTATCGAAAAGTTTTAGGAAAATCATTATCAAACAATAAAGAAAACAAGAAAAAATCTAATCATTCCCCAAGAATGGCAGTAACAATTTTTTTCATAAATTTTTGCCATACATTTTTTTACAAAAAAAAACAAACATACTGTTCACTTATTTTTGAAATTGTATTTTATTAAAATAATTATTTATTTATTTATTCAATTATTAATAGTCTACCAACGCAATATTTAATACAGACTTTGAAAAACATATTATTACTAAACAATTTAATCGAAAATAAAGTAAATTTGTAACTTACTTATTTCACTTTAATGAAGAAATTTAACAATTCTTACAGTTTACAGAAACAGAAACTAGTTAAATAATTCAATAATTAGTAACATTTTGAAATATTATTTTGTGAAAGAAAAATGCAGGCCATAAGATTTGAAACTGAAATCAAAATTTTAGAAATCGAAGCATTAGTTCTGACCATCCCTAATCACAAAAAATCATAATTTTGTAAGCTTCGCCGAAGAATATTGAATTAATTTTCTCAAGTAACGATGGGGTAACTCCCGCACTTATACATATATCAATTCGAAAATGAACGTAAGGGAGAGAATAAGTCTGTCTACCAAATAGAAATTTTAGTTTCATGATCAAGTACCGACTTTAATGGGATGAAATTGAATCAAATACGAAGAACGCAAAGCAAAATGGGCAAAGGCTTTCTGGATACTTTCAAGCCTACTAATATGAAATGTGTAATATGATCTCCATCTGTAAAACAGCTCATGACATCAACGTTAAAATGGTTCTAATGACAGTTCAATATATGGTTTATAAGCCATCAAAAGCATTTGCGTCTCAGTTTTGTTGAACTTTTTTTTTCTGTGATGGAATTCAAACGTAATAGTGCGATTGCGTTATATTTGGCTGAAAAATCACAACCATCCATTGTTCGTGAGCTCAGTCACCTCAATGTGAATAAAATGTTTGTGTATTGCACTATAAAACGTTACAATGATACTGGTAGCTTTGCAAAACGCTATGGAGGTGGACCAAAAAACACCGCAACAACGACAGAAATGGTTCGGAAAGTGAAGGCTCGACTTGAATGAAATCCACGTCGAAGTGGAAGAAAAATGGCCAAAGAACTAAAAAAATATCGCAAGACAGCATTCGACGCATATTGAAAAATGAGCTCAAGGTCAAGGCTTACAAGTTCCAAAAAGCACACGATCTTTCACCCCAGCAAAAAAAAGTTCGGTGCGAAAGAGCAAAGGAGTTGTTGCGCTTGCACGAAAGTGGCGAATTTCCTAACATTGTGTTTTCTGATGAAACAAATTCCCCAATTGAGCAGTTCATAAACACGCAAAACGATCGTGTTTACTTGACCGAAGGCTCATACGAGGTTTTGAGTCTACGTATGGCCAGTCGGAGCAATTTCCCATCGCAAGTAATGGTTTGGGTCGCAGTGACCGCTGATGGACGCTCTCCAATCGTTTTTATTGAGCCTGATGTCAAAGTGAATGCGACTTATTATCGGGAAAATGTTTTAGAAACTGCTTTAGAGCCGTGGATACGCCAAGATTTCGGTCGCTGACCATGGACGTTCCAACAGGACTCGGCACCGTCTCATAAAGCTCGTGTGAACCAAGAATGGTTAAAAAATCACACAATGGCTTTCGAATTCGCTAGACGCAAGTCCGATGGTCCATTTTGGAGAGCAAGGCGAGGACTAAAAAATATGACGGATACGCTGAAAAAAGCGATTATACGAGAATGGGCCAAAATACCTGAAGATCACATTCGTGCAGCATGCAACTCATTTTTTGACCGTTTGAAGGCTATAGACAAGGCAAAAGGTGGTCATATTGGGCTAAGGTGAATATATATTCAAATTGCAATCATTTTTGAACAAAACTAATTTCACATAAAAAAGTTATGGTGTTTTGAATAGGTAACCCTTCATATCGTTCACCCGTACAACTTATATTTATATATACATACTTATAATAACAAAAATTATAAAAATTTTAAAAGGGTTTAGCTTTAAAATGGTCTGAGGTAAAATTGGACTTCATTCCCAAAGAAGGAAAAACTACACATACGAAACCGAAAATGCCTAGAGCGCTTACCGAATGTGCATATCAGAAGAAAGATTAACGACAAGCCATTACCTTCCAAACTTGCATACAGCAAATGCAAATAAGTGGAGACAACGCTTCACTCGCTAGTCGACACAATTGAGAAATCAGTTCACTGTAAGGAATATACCCTTGCTGTCTTTATTGACCTCGAGATTGCCTTCAATAACATATACCCGGAAACAATTGCAAAATCGCTAACGGAAATGGGAGTAAATGGCGCGGTAATCTCGTTTATAGAATTAACGCTGATCGAGCGTATGAATGCTGATAACCGCAAATTTGAGCGAAACATCCATCAAGAAATTTCCGTCAGAGGCACACCCCAGAATGGGGTAATCTCTCCACTTCTGTGAAATCTGACTGTGAGTAATCTTCTATAGCAGCTCAAAAAATGGCAATCTCGGTAAAGGATTAGAAGTAAATCCGGAAGAAACGGTATTGCTACTGTTTATCAGAAGACATAAAACCCCTTAAAGTGACATAAAGTGTTAAATGGATGGCAATGTCCTGGATAGGGAGCTAAATTGGGGGCCCAATCGAGACCCTCCAAGGTAACATCGAAATCCAGCACAACTTTTACCGAAATGGCTTATTCATTGCACCTAAAGGTAACATGAGTGACTGGCCATTGTGACATTAAGGGCACTATAGGACCGATGAACTCGGTCAAGACTCGGTACGAAGCACACAAGCAATGACATTGGCATACCCTTGCAAACACATAAGCTACTTATTTTTCGGGAAATTGTAAGGGCAGCGAACGTAAGATGGCGCAATGAAACGACCTGAAGAATCGCTCGACAATTGTGGCCGGCTCGGAATGTTAAATACCAGTTCCCCATGCGGTATCACAATAGGACATGAGTTAGAGTGTGATCCGCTTGGACAACTGCTTTAACCTAACATAGCTTCAAAATACAATAACTTTATTTTATAAGAGGTAGAAATATAGAAATTTTAAGAACCAAATGAATTAGTAAAATTATGTTTTAAATTAATCGAATATCTTAAAAATAAGCCCATACAAACTCATAGGCATCTGCTCGTTTACATTTGAACAAATTTTCTAACAGCTCTAAAAATATAAATCAAAAGCAATGTCAGCAGTTAAGAGAAAAAATTTTCTAATTATTTTTAGAATAAAAGCAAAAGAAAATCGTCTTCCAGCCAACGCAATTTGCTCTTGAGTAGGGTGCATGGATCTCCGCATAGATTGAATTTATCCCTCTCTGGCGAAAGCACTTTATTTGAGACAACGTTTTTCCCCCAATAGGTTTCATTACTAAATGAGTAATAAAATTACCTCACCGTAGCTAAATGCACAGAAACCCAAACCACTGAGTGAAAAATTTAATGCGAAGTTGCAGTTTTATCCTTTCGTTTTCTTTAGTCGCTTTGCCAACGGAAGCTCCTTCTGGGCTGCTTTCATTACAAACTCAATAAATTCAAATGAAAGAAATTTTGCCATTGAATGTTAAACTTAAGAAGTTATTTTGCAATTGGCTTGAGGCATACCGCAAAACCCGAAATCGAAAAAAGCAAATGGCACTAGTAAAAGTGGAAATAAGTAGAAGTCAAATAAATGCTTAATTGCAAACGAACAACAAAACCCAAAATGTGAAGTCGTAAAAGTATGTTTTTTTTTCCTTTTTTGTAATGAACTTTCGGGCTTACGGTCCTGCGAGAGCAGCCAAATATAATTAAGCTGAATCGAGCAGAGGTGGGATTAGCAAACCAAAAGAGACATTTTGCAGTGAGGCCAATGGAAAGCAAAGGAATAAACGAAAAAAAGAGGCAAAGTTAAAATAAATCTTTAGAGGAGGTAGCGGCAATTCCAGATGAAGGAAACAAAGAGTAACTTTTGCTTTAAAAGAAAAATATCTAATGAAGTAAAGAATGAAATTTCGGGGCTGCTGCTTCCTGGGCAGTTGACGTGCCAAGAATTGCCTAGAGGCGGAAAAGTTGAGCTTATAACTTTGCACCCCAACGCACACACTCACACACAAGCAGTTAAAGTTGTATTTATTGCTTGCTTATTACATCTTTTATATGTAAATGTGTGTGTTTTTGTAAAAGCATTTGGCAGCTAGAAAAGCATTTGATGTCACCAATGGCGCCACTACCACTGCCCCGATCTCCACAGGTGATAGAGACACAATCGTAAAATTGGTAAATAAATAAAATTAAACCAAAACTACGTGGCTGATATCGAATTGGGCAGTTGAATACTCGCAACAGCAATAAACAACAACACTCCCAGCAGTAGAGGCACAAACAAACAGTTATTGCTTTCTACCCAAATGCAAAATACACTGAAGCAATTTTCAGTGGTGCGAAAAAGTGGTAAAACGTAAAACAACGAAAGTGTAGAGGAGGTCAGACAATTGCCACAAACTGAGTTGTATTGAAATTGGACGGTGAACGTTGCTTTAGAAGTGGCAGTACCTGTGCGGCGGTGCTCATTAATTTGAAAATACGATCACGTTTCACTTGGCGGAAGGCAACAAAGTCTTAAAGTAAGTGAAAGAATGAACTATAAATATTTGAAAATGGCTTATATATTGACTCAAAATAAATATGCATAATCCTCTGAAGTTTATATTAACCTGACCACAATAGCAACCCCAAATGTAGCCTGCAGATGCGCGAGATTAACGCATGAAAAAAAGCAGTAGGCATGCAAGGAGCAATGAATTCCTGGCCATCTCGATACATTAGTCATCTCTCCCGTGTGGAGTTGCCTGATCTCCCATCGGGCGCGTCCCAGGTGGTAGATAGGGAAACCCTGGCATCATAATAGTGGCCTTCCCAGCTGGTTAGGCATAGATTCAGGGTGCCATCCGCGAACCAAACTGGCTAGGGAGGAGTCCCGAACAAAAACCGAAAAGGTAATGGAAAACAATGGATTAATTACTCCAGGTGCAACCCACACAAGTGGCAATCTACCCGCTTCGACGGCAGGGGCATGGATTCTGGAGGCCCCAACCAATATCCAAGTCTCTCAGCTTTATGAGCGAGAGCGCATCCTGGAGAAGACGGGGTTTGCTATCGCAATGTCCTCTTCTTCAGAGACGGAAAAACGTTTCCCGGTTTCGGAGGGCCTGACTTGTGAAGCTGTTTCGGTGGCGGCACGACCTCCCAAAGAAGCCGGGAAATCGAAGAGCGTGGCAAGAAGAGAAAAGAGAAAGCGGCGGGCAAGGCGGGAGAAATCCTCATGCTCTGCCGGCTCTTCTGCGTCTGTGTCCTCCAAAAGGCCTCGATCGGCGGAAGTCACACCAACAGAAGCCAACGGGTCCTCGGTGGGCATTGGCGCTCCAAAATTGTCTCGCTCTAGACGTAAGCGGAGGAATACGGTGGCTGAAAGCATCACACCTCCCTGCCCTGAGGCTGATGCTGATATCCGCGCCACTACCCCCCCCCCCCCCCCCCCCCACCCCCCCACCCCCCTTAAGGTTCTGCTGCGATTCGAATGCCCAGCATACAATCTGGGGAAGCAGGCAATGCTATGAGCAAGTCTCTTGGCTATTCGAGTTTATCGCTTCCTCTTGCCTAAACATACACAGCAAGGGCAGACAGCCTACGTTTGTTACTGCTAGAAGGCAGGAGGTGATTGATCTCACCTTATTAAATTCAAAATTTGTGTAGCCAATCAGGAACTGGAGAGTCCTTGCCGAAGATTCGTGTTCGGATCACAGGTATATTGAGTTTCAGTGTGACGAGGAGGCACAAACGCTATTGCTCTCCAGAAACCCCAGGAAAACAGACTGGCAGAAGTTTAAGGAGGCGTTGCGGGGCTTTGACGTGACGCCACCAAAACTTCGGAAAGAGCAGGGGATTGAGGTGGCAGTTGAGAAACTCATCGCTGCCTTAGTTCAATGTTTTGAGTGAGCCAGTCCAATCGGACCTCTCCTTGGTCGGACTGCCGTTCCGTGGTGGAACCGAGAGCTCCAAACATTGAGGCGTGAAAACTTCTAAAGCGGGCCCTCAAGAATAATCTTGCTGAGGACTGGGAGCGATACCGTCATATTCAGAGGAACTACAAGAAGCTAATTCGTGAGTCGAAAAGGGCTTATTTTAGGGAATTCTGCGGCGGTATTGAATCTCTGAGTGGCACGGCAAAATTGGTTAGAATCCTGAAAAGTGATCCAACCGCAAAGCTGGAGTCACTTAGGAAATCTGATGCCTCCTACACGGAGAAGCAAAGTGAGACATTCAGCTTGCTGATGGACTCTCACTTTTTAGGAAATCAGATAAGCATTGGCCGGATACAGCCCTCAACGAAAGAGGCTGCTGTCAGAGCTGCTACACCTTCTCGGCTTGACTGCTACGTTGCCAGGTCTGTGATGAATGAAGCCGCCATTCGATTTGCCATCGAATCTTTTGGCGGCTACAAGTCCCCCGGACTAGATGTCATTTATCCCGCCATACTGAAGGAAGGCATTAAGTCAGTGATTGCAGCCCTGAAGAAAATCTTTACTGTATGCTTGGCACTGGCCATCTTCTTTCACAAAATACAGTGACCTCTACAGACCTCTGCTAACGGTCACCTCTATTACACGCACTCTTCCCTTGGGTGGACAATATTTTCCTTTTCAAAACAAACTATCCTCTCTTGAGCGCACTCTCTCTTGGCTGGACACGGACAGTGTTTTACTACAAAAATTTACACGAAAACCTGCGCAGATGGGAATTTCTTATCAGTGCACTTTAAAACTTATTTTCTTAACCAAACAAAACCGAAATCTCTCTAGAAGGACAAAGTGAGAGCATAAAATCAATGAACTGCTCGTTTGACACAGGAGAAAAGGGACTCCCTGGAAAACATTTAGTGTTTTTCTCTTGTATACACTTCATTTTCTCAATTCTTTTTGTTCAGTTGAAAAAGTACTTTTGAAAAAGTAAGTTAAAATTTCTGTTTGAACGATGTATTGTAACATAAAGGTATTTTAGTCACATACTAAAATTACGTAACATACAAATACATTAATGCACAATATATATAACTATATCGTTGGCAACTATGTACCACACGCAACTAATTATCTTAGAAGTATTAGCCTTCCCGCTACAAAATGGGAACTCAAAATCAGAAACAAACTTTATGTGGCACATGCATAAGAACTAAAACATTAAAAACACACACACAAATGAATGTGCGTGTATGCGTCTACTTAAGCTTGCATTAAGTACTCCAATTTAAACAATTTTGTTTGCCATTTCATGAGCTTTGCCACATTGCAACTAGTGCGTTGCTTAGAGACAACATATACAATATTGCATGCAACGTTTTGCATTGCCTACAGCAATGAGTTTACAATATTTGTGCGTGATAATGCTTACAGTATTCTGGCAGCAATAGAAAGTGGCTTCCAGTGGGGCGTGAGAGCGGGTAAGTCTTCACACAATGTTTGGTGGAGACGAGTTAGTGAAGAATAAAGGAAATTGAGTGAATTTGAAAAGGTTCATGGCACTTGCATTTGCATAAGCAAACCTGTACATAAATACATAAGTGCAGGGAAGTAGGTGAAGCAATAGTATAGTTTCGCCAGGCACGAAAGCAGCTGAAGGCGCATTAATTTTGAGTAGGAGTTCAAGCCACTCATTTGACAGTAGATTATTAGATTTATTGCTTAATTTTTATGGACTGTGAATAGTAAATTTTTACACATTTTTGTATCTACTGTTTATGCCTCCTCTGAACGGCAGTTGTCTTTTTATCAGAAGCTTTTCATGAAAGAAACACAATGCAAAATTTTCCGTTATTTGCCTAGGAGCAACCGCTATGTAGTCAAGTCCTGTAAATCAAGGCTGAACTATCTCGGTAGACATAATAGCCTGATGCTAACATGGGTCCCGGGACACGTGGGTATCGCGGGTAACGAGACCTCTGACTCCTCAGCTAAGATGGGCTCTGGGCCAAAGAAGTTGGCCTCGTTTTGCCACTCCCTTCTGCGGCCATCACAACCACGGTTAGCAAATGGGTAACTACCACCCACAAGCGAGCTTGGCAGGCGAGAGAGAGAGGTTGCAGATGGACAAAACTGATGTTACCTGTCATGCCCGATCGACTGTCGCAAACCCTTCTGTCATTAAGCAGAGGGGAGTGCAGACGGCTGGTTGGACTGATGACGGGCCACTTTCTGTCGGCAAAGCACATGGAAAGGTTGGGCATCTCAGACAGTGTACTCTGCCCAGCTTGTGAAGAGGACGATGAGACGGCGGACCACTTCCTGTGTGTCTGCTCCGCCTTCGCTCGAACCAGGTTTGAGGCCTTTGGCACTGATGTGTTAAGAAGCGACCATCTTGGCTCCTTGGCACCACAAAATCTACTCAGATTTCTTCGGAGATCGGGTAGATTTAAAAGAAATTAAAAGGGGTCCAAGTGTAGTAAAATGGACTCAATTAATGTCTGAGTGCTGCACTTGTTGTCCCGACAACAAACAAAAAAAAAAAAACAAAAAAAACCGCTATGAGATGAAATATTTTCTGTTATCTGGTGTTTCATGCCTACATTGGGCTTTTTTTAGAGTTTTGATTTATTTCAAGGACCCGTTTGAAAAAGCTCCAAAACCATCCTTAATTTTTCACTGCTACAGTGGTCGAAGCCATTAAGAACCTTTACACTCCAAGTATTTCATAAAATACGCTATATTTTAGCTCACGACAGAGTTATGCGTGCAATGAATGCCTCCAAAAATCGACGTTTTGAGGAAAAATTAAAAAAAAAAATAATTTAAACTTAAGAAATTTACATCAAAGAACTCAAAAATCGGCATTTTCAATACAGCTCGTCTTGTAAATAACTCTATGAAAGCAAGAGTAAGATCGCGAAAATATGAATTTACGCTAATAACTGTACACAGAACGATTCGATTTAAACAGGATTTATTGTGGTTCAAAACGAATCTCTTTTGTAAATTTTTTTTAGACATAAATTGCATAAACTAGCAAGAGAGACGTGTCTGTAAGCCAAAATGTGATAAAATATCATAAAAGTTACCCAGTAGTTCCTATTAGAATCCAAATTTTCAAAGATAAGGAAACATTTTTTCAAGAAATTCCTGAACGATTGTTTACTTGGTATCTGCTCAACTTCACTAATTCCTATATCCATATTTGTTCATTTGTCACTGTATTGATTACTACTATTTCGTATATGCTTAGCCTTAGCGGCAGGGCAGTACCTGTCGTGTATTTTCTAATATTATAATAAACCAAGGAATTCACTTTGCAGTAATGAAGCAAATATTCCCACACATTTCAAATGACTTTACCTTTAACCTTTAGCGCAATATCATAATTAACAGTCCATAGGCCGATATGCATCAAGCTTACTAAGCCACAAATATGCTACATATGTGAATGTTCGAAGGTTTGTAAGTACTTGTGCATATAGCGCAATATAGTTCGCATAACCTCAAATGTATTTACTCTCGCATGTTATGTGTTTACGCCCCTAAATTGCACTCAGTTTAATACAATTTTATTGCAATTTCAAAGGTTTGGCAGCTATTTTCTGCTTTTGCATACTTATATATTCGTCTCAAAATTGTATTACAAAATTGGAAAGTCAAACGTATACACGTACACACCCTCTCACTTTCCCTAATGCGACAGCAATGCTAGGAGTGCGGTGGTACGAATCTACAAACATGTGTTAGTATGTGTGGGCCATTGCATTACATGTATTAGAGTTATAATCAAATGGAAGCAATCAGGACGAGGCGAACTCGAGCCAAATAGGAGGCAAGTGTGTAGATCTATACATATAAATGCATGCAAGTGTATCAACCAGTATCCAACTGGTGCCTTTGCAGTGAATATAGCACAATGACTAGTTTCAGTTCATTCTCCTATAGCGGCAGCTTTTTTTCCAATAGCTTCAACTCGGTATTAAATTTGATCTATAATATTTCGAAGAAAAAAAGTGCTATTCGGCTCAGGCTCGCAACAGGCGATATAACAAAGCAATAGTGTATAATTTGAGGTTTCCTAGGTACAAGCAAAAAGTAATAATTTGTGAACTTAAAGTCACACTCATCATGATCTATGTATTAGCGTTACAGCCCGGAGTAGGCTTTAGCTGCCCAGCAATCTTCCTCCATTCAACTCGATGTAGCGCTAAAGATTTCAGTTTTTTACGCCTAATTTTTTCAGGTCCTCGGTGACGTTATGCAACCAAGCTGTTTAGGTCTACCACTGGGTCTTGAGCATAAGAGATGGAAGTGCAGCAGACGTGTGTGTGGCCTACCGCCATCCATGCGGATGATGTGACCTGCCCATCTGATGCGTTGCAACTTGATAAGTGTTACAATATCTTCGCCATTGCCAGCGCCTTATTGTGCCTAATTCTCTACTTGTCATATTCTTCGCGTATTGGGCCAAATTCTTTACGCAATATTTTGCGCTCAAATATTCTTAGGCGCTTCTCATCTGCAGGATTCTGCTCCCAATTTCTGTGCCATAGGTCAAACGGGTCGAATGAGCGATTTATAAATAACGAGTTTGCACCTACGTTGAAGTCATAATATGAAATTTATTAAAGCACAAATGTGACACAATAACGGAATTTAAAGAAAAAATGGCACTGTATTCTAGTCCGACTCGAATAAGCAAATAATTGTGTCAAAGGCCATCAGCGGCCACATGACGCTGCAGTCGCAATGTGTATGCATGCAGTTCAATTGGTTGTATACAATTTTCCACTTTGGAACTGTCCTACAAGATACTACCAGTTCTTTACCAGGCTAAATATATTTTATATTTTTTTATGTGTATGTGTGTTCGCCGAGACCGCATTAAATTTATGCCACGGCTACCATATTTTGTACATATATTATATTTACACAAGCATTCATATAAACTTGCATAATTCACTTAATTTTCCATTTCCCTTTGGATTTCACGTAAATTAATATAAATCCACATACATATAGAAAATATGTCTGAGAGGGCATGTAGCGGGTGTTTTTATGATATTTCTTTTCAGTGTACTCAGTTTGTATGCGGTCTCCCTTAGGTTGGGCAAGCGCATACTACAGACCTGAAACAATGAATGAAGCTAAAAGGTGTTTGCTAACGGCGATAACCCACATGCAGAAAATAGCAAACCTTTCAATTATGAAATAGCTTTTCATAAAAGTCGTTTGCTCTTCAGATATGGCATAGAACTTTAGCCTCATCTATTTGCTGCAAAACATCAAGACCGCGAATTCGAGAAGACGTTGGGTAAAATACTTAAGGGGGCACGTCACTGTGAGAGGTCAAAAAATAGTCGATTTTTGGGATTTTTTTTTTGTAAGTAGGAATGATTATTTAAGGATCGAACAAGAAGCAATTTATTATATATATATTAAACTATGTTGATGTAAATTTTTGGTAAAAAGTGTTGAAAATTGACAAATTTTAACGTAACGAGTTAAAAAAAATTACGTCATCAGGTGGCAGCGATACAGCAATGAATAATCATCTGAAATCAAAAAACCAAAAATTTTATTAATCTACACAACAATGGCTATCGTTGTACGTAGCCTTTTTCATTTTTTGACAAAATGGTGGTGATTTGAATTTCGATGCGTGTTTTCCACCACTTTTTTGATTTTCAACAGGCTCAAAAAAATAGTTATTTTCAAAATTTTGAAAATCGGGAAAAATTAAAAAAAAAGAAAATTCAAAGTGGTTCATTAGTCTTCGAGAAATCGTTGCCACCGTATCAAAAAAAGTCGTTCCAAGAAAAACGCGTTTGAAATAAAACATCGTATCGTAAGCGCTACTGGGCCAAACCGACGGGCGCTCACTTAAGTGCACATAGAATCGGGAATAAAGCGAATTTCGCTTTAAAATTTTTACCACATTTTCTTGAGTAGTATTACTAACAATTTATACAAAAATTTTTTTTTTGAATTTTCACAGTGGCGCTCCCCCTTAATTGAAAATGCATGTAACGGGTGGGCCATATAGCATTTGCTTTTTGAACCACCTATTTTTTTGAGAATGGTAACACAAATGACATGTCAAATGTGTTCATAATTTACTTAAAGGTTTGACATTTACGAAATGGAACGCTATACGCTTGAACAAAATTGGGAAATATTGAAAACCTATTTCCAAAGTGGTGAGTCTTCTTCTTATTTTCTGATTTTCACATCGGTGGCTACGTCAATAAGCAAAATTGTCTGATTTGGGGCTCAGAAAACCCACACGCTACTGTAGAGAAGCAAATGCATCCACAAAGAGTCACTGTTTGGTGCGGTTTTTGGTCTGGCGGCATCATCGAGCCATTTTTTTTCGAAAATGAGCGAGGAGCCGCGGTTACAGTAAATGGCGAGCGTTACCGTGACATGCTCAACGAGTTTTTGTTTCCAAAAATTGAAGAGGATGACATTGGCGACATTTGGTTTGAACAGGCTGGTGCAACTTGTCACAGTGCCAAAGTTACACTCGAACTTTTGGCTACCGTTTTTGAAAACTGATTAATCAGCCGAAATTCCGATATCAATTGGCCGCCTCGGAGCTGTGATTTAAGCCCGTTGCACTATTTTTTGTGGGGAGCCGTTAAGGGCAAATGCTATGCGAACCATCCAGAGACGATTGATGCTTTAAAACACGAAATCGAAGTTGCCATTCATGAAATTGGAGCCCAAACAATCGAAAATGTGTTTAAAAATTGGGTTGATCGAATGGCCTACTGTAAAGCCAGTCATGGCAGTCATTTGAACGATATTATTTTTCATTCATAAATAACAATGTTCAATCTTCAAAATAAAAAAAAAAAGTTCGAAAAGATATTAATTAGTTTTTTTTCTATAGCCGATTCAAAAATCAAATTTTACATGGCCCACCCTGTATATATTCTGCAGTGAGGAAATTAATTTAACAACATTTACAAATCGCGGAAAATTTCATCCAATATTCACGTTCTATGTGACAAACTGACAAAGCAGGTTATATGTGAAACGATAACTCCCTTTACTTTGGATAAGTTTACTTTAATGGACAACATACCACCTGATCAAAAAGGTCATGGAACAGTCGCCAGGTGACACTCTAAGTAAACTGATTTCTTTTTCTTATTTCTGTTTTTTCCGTTAAGCCGCCTTGAGTATATCTAGATCTGCAAATGTTTCCGATTTGTTACAGTTTTAAAAATGAATTTGAATTTGCAACAACGAGTTTGCATTAAATTTTACTTTAAAAATGGATTCAATGCTGCAACAGCCTTAGAAATATTGAGAAGCTGTTTCGGTAATATCACCTTGAAAATATTAGCTACTTAAGAGTGGCGTGAATGCTTCAGAAGAGATCGTGAGTCCATTGAAGATGGCGATGATAGTGACAGGCCGTCGATATCGAAAACTGATTAGAACATCAAAAAAGTAAAAGAAAAGTTAATCAATACCCACAAATTAACCATCCGAGAGATGGCAGAGGGCTTGAACATTGCCTATCTTAATTGTAGCATTGGATCCGTTCAAGACATTGTAGTTTATGATAAAAAGATAAAAGGCAAAATTGAAATAACAACAAACTGAGTCCGACCCAACAATCATCAAGCACGCACTCCAAACATCAGGCCTATGAGAGAGGAGAGCTCTGAATGAATAAAAAAAACACGTCAGTTTCAGTCTAAAAAGAAAGCGATGCTCACGGTTTTTATGGATTATAACGGTATTGTACACGACGATTTTTTGTCAGAAAGTCAGACAGTTAACACCGACTATGAGATGTTTACGTGAAGCAATTTGTTAAAAAATAAAGGATTTGTGAGAACACAACTTGTGAATCTTGCACCATAAAAATGACCCGCAGCACTATATATCCTTCTTCTTCTTCTTCTTAGCTTCACAATCCGTGGTGGACCATAGCTTCATCAACAATTTTTCTCCACTTTATTCTATCCATGGCTACATCTCTCCAGTTGTGCATCTGAAATTTTTTTCTGTTTGATCGAATCAAAAAACATCCGCGTAGTGGCAATGGCGCGTTTTAACAGCCAAAGGAAAGTAATGGAAAAATAAAAAACGATTATCAGAGTATGGCTATCAAGCCATACTGAAAATAGAGTTCCAGAAACGTTTCAAGAGCTGGAGCAGACGCAGCATAAACGTGTTGCTGTTAATGGGAAGTACTTTGCAAACGCTAATATCACTTTTGAGAAATTTGCTTGTTTTTTGCATATATTCCGGGAACTTTTTAATCAAGATGGTATATCCAATACGAGCTCATGCAATGCGTATTGAGGAAACCATATCCAACAAGCAAACTCTATTTTGATTTGCAAAACAGAAAGACAATATTTTACAGAAAGCTCAACCAAAAATTTCTTTATCTCTATTTCGGCTGGTTACATTCATTCGCCGAAGCCGAATGGGTTGGTGCGTGACTACCATTCGCAATTCACATTGAGAACGTCGGTTCGAATCTCGGTGAAACACCAAAATTAAGAAAAACAGCAATGGCAAACCTCCGAGTGTATTTCTGCCATGAAAAAGCTCTTCATAAAAATATCTGCCGTTCGGAGTCGGCTTAAAACTGTAGGTCCCTCCATTTGTGGAACAACATCAAGACGCACACCACAAATAGGAGGAGAAGCACGCGCCAAACACCCAAAAAGGGTGTACGCGCCAATTATATACATATATATATACATTCAATATGAGTCGTTTTGTTCGATAACTTTTGTGCCGTTTTAGAAGCAGTTTAATAATTCTGTGACTGCAGAAGTTCCTGTCTCTAATATTAATTACAATCTTCGCGAGCTTATTTGCACAAACTTCTCTTGAGGCCAATTTAAAGCCATCAAAACAGTTTTACAAAGATTTCAGAAAGTCATAACACAGGTCTACTAGATGTCAAGATAAAAGCCCATAAAATCTTCTTTTTTTTGTTTAATGCTTTCTCAAACACATGGCACTTTTGGACCCCAGGATCGCCTATAAAAACGGACGTTTTATCTAAATTCTCAGATATTGTGACATGTAGATAAAGATGTGTGAGGAATGGCGTTACATTCGTCAGTTCCTACTTTCATCTTATCAGTAGTAGAAGCTAACCTCAGGAGAAGAATTTTAGTGCATTGAACTAATGCATAAAGATATTGTAATAGAAAGTAAGTAAAATGCCGTAATAGAAATTAGAAAAATCAATTACGTGTTGTTGGTTCTGGTGTGAACAACGAACTTGAGGTGGCTGTACGCTATAAGTGGCTACATTTGTCATCTTTCTCACCTACGGTGTCAACTGATGACATCATTCAGTATGTTAATAAACATGCCGGCTTAGATACGAAGCATATCTTATGTTATAAGCTTATTAAAAAAGAGACAAATGCGGACTCTCTTAGGCATATAAACTTTAAGTTAGGTGTTAGTGAACATAACTATGATGAACTACTTAAGCCTGAGATTTGGCCTGCTAATGTATCCATTCGTCCTTTTAATTTTTTAAGTAAACAAATAACTCAACCGCCGCAGAATTAGTTGTCTGTGCTAGGCCTAATAATCGAAATAATAGTCGAATTAAGATTTATTATGAAAATGCGTCCGGCATGCGTACTAAGGCACTCCCTTAGTTCGCAATTAGATTATGACATATTCGTTCTTGTTGAGACCTGGCTAAATGCAAGTTTTTATAACAATGAATTCTTTGACCCGAACCTATTTAACGTTTTTCGCAAAGACAGAGACGCTGCAAAAACAGGGTGCTTGCGCGGGGGTGGTATTCTTATTGCTATCAGGTGTCACTTAAACGCATTTTTGTGCCCCCTCATGAACGGTGACTCTCTACTGGATCAGATCTGCGTCTGCATAAGTAGTCCCAACTCACAAGGCTCTTTATATCTGATTGCCTCGTATTTGCCGCCTGAAAGTTCATACGAGCTGTACAAAGCGCATGTTGACAACATAGTATATCTTGTCCTAAATAATTTAAATGACAATAATTTATGTGTGTTAGGTGATTTCAACTTGAGTAAAATAAATTGATGTGCTAGTGCCCCTAACTCTATTCTCATACCAAACAATGTAACTGCAAACCATGAATTATATCTTATTGATAATATTCTTAGTCTTAATTTATTTCAAATTAATAATTTTGTTAATTCTCTGAATAGAATCTTAGACCTCATATTTGTAAGTGATAACATAAACTACGAGATCAATGAATGTTTGAATTCCATAACTCCAAAAGGTAAGCATCATTTACCCCTAGTGCTCAAAATCGACTTTTATACTTTTGCTACAACTGCATCTGATGTCAGGCAATCATTCAATTATTCTTTATGCGATTTTGTCAATTTCAATGACTTATTACTTGACATTAATTGGGATAATTTATTTGCTGAACTCGACACATCTAGTAGTTTTTCTGCGTTTAAGTCCATTTTGTCTAAACTCTGTTTAGATAACATTCCGCTCAGAAAGAAAAAACCCTATAAATTGCCCTGGTATTCTAGGTCTCTGAAAAAGCTTAAAAATCTTAAAAATAATTACTTCAAGAAGTTTAAATCTACGAAGAATCATTTGTACTTCGTTAAATATAAGCAAGCGTTAAAGGATTTCAACGATTTAAATAAATCTCTCTATAACAGCTATATTACCAATATAGAGTTAAACATTAAAGCGAATCCCAAAATCTTCTGGAAATACATAAAATCTAGAAGGAGTAGTGCCAGTGTTCCCACTGGTATGTTTTTCGATAATAGCCAAGCGCGAACCCCAACTGAAACGGCAAACTTGTTTGCTGAATTTTTTAAATCTAATTTTGCTGACGACGAACTTGATTGCCCATCCGACTTTTCTTCTGACTTAGATTATGCCCTGAACTTTGGAGGTCTTTGCCTCTCTTCTGAGGATATTAGTAATGCTTTAACTAAATTGAAATCATCCTCTCAAACTGATGCTGATGGACTTTCAGCAGTTTTGATAAAAAACTGTCCGGCCTTCGTCTATCCCCTGAAAATTATTTTCAACAAATCTTTATCGTCGGGGTGTTTCATTGACGCATGGAAACTCTCTTTCATTACGCCCTTCTTTAAGAGTGGCAATAAAAATGACGTTAGAAATTATAGACCTATCTCTAAGCTGTCGACTATCTCCAAAATTTTTGAGCATGCGGTCTATGCAAAGCTGAGTTTTGCCGTTAAATCTTTAATTTGCCCTAATCAGCATGGGTTTATTGCTAACAGATCTACAGTATCTAATCTGGCCGTTTTTAGTGAATACTGCATTGATTCTTTCTCCGCTGGCTTCCAGGTCGACTGTATTTACACCGACTTTTCGAAAGCCTTCGACAAAGTTTCTCATAGAATCTTAGTTAAAAAATTAGCTAGTCTTGGCTTTCATTCTACATTTCTGCAATGGATAAACTCTTATTTGAGCAATAGACGCTGTGTTGTAACAATCGATGGTATTTCATCTACTTCCTTTGCTGCCATCTCAGGTGTTCCGCAAGGAAGTATCTTGGGACCGCTTTTATTTGTGTTATTTATTAATGACATCAAAAGTTTTTTCACATTTGCTAAATTTTTACTTTATGCTGATGACCTTAAGATCTTCTCAGCGATCAAGACGCAAGAGGATGCCATTAAACTTCAAGCCGATATGAATAGGCTTTATTTCTGGTGCCAGAATTCACGACTTTCGCTGAACTTATCTAAGTGCTTCCAAATATCTTACTCTAAAACATCTAATATTTTGTGCACTAAGTACAGGATCTCGGCATGTGTCCTGCAGTGTGTTAGTGAGTTTAAGGACCTTGGCGTCATCTTCGATAACAAATTCTCTTTTAATAACCATATAAATTATATTACTTCTAAATCTTTTTCGATGCTGGGCTTCGTCAGACGGAACGCCACTAAGTTCTCTGATCCCTATACCATTAAGTTACTGTATACATCTTTTGTTAGACCTCACTTAGAATATGCTGCTTTTATTTGGAGACCTTGTAGTCAGCAAGCTATTAATAGAATCGAACGTGTGCAAAAAATATTTCTCAAATATGCCCTTCGGTCCCTGAATTTTATTGATCCCATGCCATCATATTCTGCTCGTCTCATGCTTATAAGTCTCAAGTCCTTAGAGATTCGTAGGACTATACTGTGTCTGTCTTTTACTCATAATATTATTACTGGAGTAATTGATTGTCCCTACTTATTGAAAAGAATTCGATTTAATGTTCCCCAGCGATCTCTTAGGAACTTCTACCCTTATTATGGGGGTAACTTTAAAACTACGTATGCCAGCAATGCTCCCATTACTCGTGCTTTACGGGAATTAAATGCCGTTCATAATGATGTTCTTCTTGATTTCTCGCTTTCAAGAACAGCACTTTTAAATCTTTTGAATTCTATATTATAGTTAGTTAGTAGCTAGTATAGTTTTTAAATACATATAATATATTTGTAGCGTAATCTAAGCAACTTTTGTATCATAGTCTGTAAGGATTGTAATTCATAGACTTAAATAAATAAATAAATAAATAAATAAATAAATAAAAATGAAAATTAGAGTAAATTCTTCACATAGACTTTTAGTAAATTACACATCTAATAGCTGATAAAGGCTAGAATGCAAAACCCTGCGAAGGATATTAGAAAAACAATAAATAAATAAAACAAAGCCCGCTCAATTTAGCAGGGCGCTTGAAGCTTTCAGATCCACCCGAATAAATAACGTAGACACATCCTACCAGTCGAGGACCAAACTCTTTAAAACAATCAGCCATCTAAATCTAAATAGCCACAGCAATCCAATTCGGCCTCCCTAGCCTAATCAGTAGGTGCGTTACAGCCATTTGGAAGTGCACAGGTGCGAATCTCCGTGCATGAAGCAGCAAATGAGAGGAACGGTTTTTCCTAATAGCGGTCGCCCCTTCACACCTTCCAGGTAACAGCTCAGTATATATGGCAGAAATGATAGCAGTACACGAAGCGATCTAGTTCACTGGGAAAAAATTAAAGATTCGCCATCTTTTTAAACTCATTATTTACCCCAGACATCATATCCAACAAAACGATGTCAAAAACATATGTTCCGCGATCGTCATTGCGTTAGCATCGAATCAGTAAATAGTGCACTTAGAATTCCCCCTATATTGCATTTAATACATTCTTAGAATATCAGTAAAGGTGAGTAGCATGTAATTTTGTATGTCTTGGGATCTATTGTCCCAGTTTGCATTTTACATGGGACTTATTTGTACCAATATGGTTTTTCCCAGATGTCGAAGAAAAAGTACACTGTGGAAGAGGTTGCAGATATTTTATATATTATGAAAGCTCTGAAGAGGAAGAGTAGCTACAAACCATCGTCAAACTCTGGGAACAGCAAAGCAGATGGAGATAATACTTATGAAGGTGAGAGTGATGCTTTATATTCCGAATCAGACGAAGAATATGCTGCCGATGTCATAAATTCGAGTGTGGATGAGGAAGAAGAATTATGCGAGAATGAGGTGAGTGAAGCCCCTGCCATTGCCACCTGGACTAACATCATAGAAGATGGATGTTTCGAAACCAAATTTCGAATGCCATTAGAAAGAGATTCTCAAGTTCTGGTAGATCTTCCCAGAGGGTCTACCGAGTTCCGTATATTTAGAGAATTTTTTCCAAAAAGTTTGTGTATTTTTATTGCGCAGTGCACAAATCAGCGACTAAAAAAACTTAATAAAGGGAAGAAAACTAATAGAGCATTAACCGATGAACTTGAAATAATGGTGTTTTTAAGCGTGGCTATGATTATGCACTACAACCATTTGCCATCATTACATGATTATTGGAGCAAACACGCATCAATGGGAAACGAAATGATAAAGCAAAGTATTTCTCGCGATCGGTTCACTCTACTTTCTTCGAAACTATATTTAAATGATTACGACAAACCTGATAATGCTCCAAAAGATTACTATATTTCCGAAGTCGTTTCATGTATAAAAGAAAAATTCATGCGGATACGAAGTGATAGTCCTTTTCAATCAATCGATGAATGTATGGCAAAATTCAAAGGTAGGTCCAGTCTAAAGCAGTACATGCCTATGAAACCAATCAAACGCGGTGTTAAAATTTGGTTGCGATGTGATGCAAAAACAGGATATACATACGATTTGAATGTATACACTTGTAAAGATGTCACCACTAATCTTTCTGGAACTCTTGGAGAAAGAGTGGTTTTGAAATTAGCAGGTACTATCCGTGATAATGATGTGGCTGTTGCACTCGATCGATTTTTCACATCAATAACATTGATGAAATCCATTCCATTTCCTGCTATTGGTATATATATGAGAAATCGAAAAGAAACACCGGAGTTCGGGTTGCGACTAGAACGTGGGCAAAGCTAGTTCCAAATAAACTGCGATGGTCTACTAGCTACTCGTTGGATGGACTCGAAAGAAGTACTTGTGGTCTCCAACTGTAACAAGCCGGGCATTGGAGAAGTAGATAGGAAGCAAAAGGACGGTAAGAAGGAAAAAGTTGCCTGCCCCTTAGCTATTGTGCATAACGACCTGAACCGTAAGAAATCAACACTGATACAGTTCATAGTCCCATTAGTCCCTTATTGCGGAAGAAACCAAGCACAAGGAATTAAAAACTCGGCGAACTGGTGGAAGACCATCTAAACGCCCACGTACCGAGCTCATGAATATAGGTGATCATTTACCATTAAAAGGTAGCTCTCGACGTCGTTGCGTGCGATACACTTCCCTGCAAAAAGAAACGAGAACAAATTACGTTTGCTCTGGATGCAACAATGCACTTTGTTTCAAATGTTTTGCCTCGTACCATAAGTTAATACTTTTTCTGTAATAAAACACAAAAATACTAAATTTTTCAAATAAATTTTTTAAAACTAAATTCGACGGTTTAATGAATTGTGCCAATATAAATCCTTATTGGGACAATATGTCCCAGGATAATGCAAGGAATTAAGGAGTTTTTAATTATGCAGAACATATTTTTTCTATATTTTTCGTCTTTTTTGAGTATGCGTGCAAGAAGTATTCCGGTAGCGAAAATAAAACTCCGGCGCGAAGGGGTTAAAGCGATTTCCGATAGACCGTCAACATATAGCAAAAACACGCGTCTTTCAAACTGTTATGAGTAACATTGTTACAAGTCAAGTTAATATACAAGCGTTATAAAAAGTAGCGCTTTAAGCAAATTGTATTGTATTGGCTTAAGGTTGATATGATTAGAGCATATAGAGGGTACGATATCTACACTTTAGTGAAATAAAATGCACTGCTTCTCAGAGGAAATTTGAAAAGCTTTAACGTAAATATGGGAACAAATTGGTCACATGCAATTTAATGCTAGTAACGCCTTTAAATCTCTCACAAGTTATTTGTACTCCCTATTATATTACTGAAGGTTCTCCCCTGTTGAAATATTTGCCATAATCCTCCACACATGAACAAATTTCCACAATTTCACTTCTTTATTTGTGCATATGCAATTCCATTTATAGATTTCTTCCCCTATGTAAGAGCTCTACTTACTTACAATAAATATCCCATAACCCGCGCGTCAGAGCATTGACAGCTTCATACAATTGACAGTGATACCATAATGCAGATTTAAGTAGTTTTAATACTTGCTGTCACAACAACACTAATAATAAAAATAATAACAACAAAAATGTCAATGTAAAATTTTTCAGTCAACTGCGAGTATTTATGGCAAATTCAAAGTACGCTACAGAAAAGCAAGACTATGAAAATAGTTGTGTCATGCGGATATATTTGCTGTATAAGCGGCCATCAAACAAATGTGGAGGCTTTTGTTTTCATTTTCAGATTTCCCTAAAGTGCAATACACTTTTTGCCCTCCCAAACCGTGTTGGTGCAAATTTCAACAAATTTTAATTTGCTCACTTTATGTACCATATAAGCAGTGCAGTTCCTTTCATGATTTGTACTTGTACATGTGAAGTAAGATAAATTTCTGTCAACGAAATTTATTTGCTTTTCAACTGAGCTTCTGAGTAAAAAGTCTTGAACAAAAATCAGTTGCACGCAAATTCACAAAAACAACAACAAGAAAAGAAATGAATAAAAAAGCGGAAAATAAGAAAAGAAAACAGTGAGAACGAAGTAGAAAATATGAAAGAAATGTGGCTCCAACTGACAGCATTTGCAATGAAATATGAAATTGTAAATTATAACAGTTCAAGCGTGAAGTTCGTGCGCTCGCATGCCACAGAAAATCCTATAAAGCTTAAGAAATCATTTTGTATTGTATGTGTAGCGAGAAGCATTGTCGTTCTACCCTATAGTTGCTTACAGTTGCCTGCAACAATGTGAGGCTGCATATTGTGCAGGGTATATTTTGTTTCCTTTTCATTGCAACTGCCGCAAAAGGACATTCAGACAAATGCATCTGCATAAGTATTGGAATATTCGAGAATAAATATTGTCCTTTGTGGTTGATTCGATTACAGAGAGAGATGAGTTGATTCTGGAAATTGATAGAAATATTTCAATATCGTAATACGTAAATGGAAATACAATTGCACATTGAAAGAGAATTATACTTTTCTTATTGAGTCGATATATTTGCTTGAAACTACTTTGTTTGCTCAAAAGGGAAAATAGATGTCTGCATGGCAGCGGAAAAGTTGCAGATATATTGAGATATTGCAGGGGTATTTATTATAGAAATTTGTTAGCTAGAAAAAAGATAGCGTATGATTATTAGTGGCTTTCTCTTTGTATAACTATTCCTTCTTCTCTTTTTCATTTTTCTTAGTTGTTATTTTGTGCTGGCTTCACCAAACATTCATATTTCACCTTTAGTCCAACAACGTGGCTTCGGTGGTGAAAAGTTTTGAATTTAAAGAGGCTTCTTTGCAATGATTTGGTAAGGTTAAAACTGGAAGACACCTTTATAATTGAAGAATGGTTAGGTTAGGTAGGTTGGTATGGTTGCCCAGGGAGTGAGCTCACTTGGACGAAGAAAGATTCGTCCTTTGCGATACCATTGTGAAGGAGGTGAGGTGAAAGGGAAAGACCGATGGGATGCAGGGAGAGGTGATGACGGGATGGTTAGGAGCGTGCGGATTACGAAGAAGAATGTATTATGATACTTATTATAAAAGTACAGAACTTATTGAAAGAATATCTTTGCATCGCATTAAATTAGACTTGCCAATTCTATCACATATTTCCCATTGCAAATGGGAATTGGCTGTCACACAGAGGCTTTAGGCCTGTTGAATAAAAAACTTCTAGTTGTTTTACCTTCTCTTACAATTTAACCATTACCATTTCCAATCTTAACAATATAGTAAGTTTTACGATCCGAGACGATAAATTGTCCAATCCTCTGAAATACCCGTTGACTAGCTACGGCTTACTCTGTGGGCAAAAAGTAAAGTGAATTTGGTTGTAAAATGAAAAATCTTTATTTAGTCTTGTAAATCAATTTCATCCCCTTCAAAATAATCCCCTCTCGATGAAATACACTTATGCCAACGATTTTTTCAATCCCCGAAACATGCCAAATAGTCCACTTCCGGTATAGCCATCAGCACCTTCTTCGACTCAGCTTTTATCTCCTCAATCGACTCGAAACGCGTTCCCCGGAGTGGTCTCTTGAATTTTGGGAATAGCCAGAAGTCACACGGAGCCAAATCAGGCGAATACGGTGGTTGCGAACGATATGCGTGGAATTTTTGGCGAAATGGTCACGAAGAATGAGTGCAGTGTGAGGCGGTGCATTATCATGATGCAAAAACCAAGAGTTGTTGGCCCATAATTCTGATCTTTTTTAACGAATTCCTTCACGTAAACGACGCATAACGCTCAAATAATATTCCTTATTAACAATTTGGCCAGGTGGAAGGAATTCATAGTGCACCACACCACGAAAATCGAAAAAACTGTCATCATGACCTTTATTTTTGAACGACTTTGACGTGCTCTTTTCGGTCTGGCCTCGCCTTTAGCACGATATTCGCTTGATTGGTCGGTTGTTTCAGGGTCGTAAGCATAAATCCAAGTCTCATCTCCCGTAATGATGCATTTGAGCTTGTCCTGATAGTCTGAAAGCATTGTTTCACACACATCAACGCGACGACTTTTTTCCAAGAAATTGAGAGTTTTCGGTACCAAACGAGATTTGACTTTTCGTAGGCCCAAATGGTCTTTCAAAATGGTTTTCACAGATCCTTCTGATATTCCGATCATATCAGTAAGGTCTTTAACAGTCAACCGACGATTTTTGAGCACTAACTCCTTCACTTTATTGACGTGTTGGTCATCTGTTGACGTGGATGGTCGTCCGGAGCGCTCCAAGTCATCAACACGTTCTCGACCCTCTTTGAAGTCTCGAATGGTCGAATCACCAAATGCCTTCTGCAACATGCTAAATGTTTCCGCCGGGCTAAAGCTAAGCTTTTATTATACAACTGCAGCAAAATGTATTTATGCATTTACACAGCTGATGCAAATTTCAGCAGTAGCCAGAAGACACCGAAAGTTGAATGCGTTTGCTATAAATGTAAAGTGATAATCATAATTGCTATTCCCCTCACCTGACGCACGGTGAAAAGAACTCAGAAAGTATGGCGAAGATCAGGCTATTAACTTGCTCTCAGAGAATTTGAATGAATCACCTGGTTGGCTGACGCCCCCGAGGTTATAACAGGTTTTTAAGAAAACACTGATTATGTTGGTGATATACGAAAAAATCAACACGGTCTCCGTTCATGCTGCTTCGTTGCCATCTGAACAGCGACTGATTGGACGAGTATGTGAATATGTGTGAAGTGGCAGAATTCTGCTGCCGAGTACCTGGCGACGTGCCAGTCGAAATGTCTCGCTGAATTTTCACCATAGCAGTTTGACCACATCTGGCAATTTATCCTCCTTGATCTGATCAGTACTTGTATTCTATCACACGAATATTTTCAGTAAAAAAACAGAAATTTTTATATTTACAAACGGATATATAAAAGCATTCAAACTAATATCTCACCAGGCACTTAAACTATATGGGAATATTGCGAACTCGATGGAATAAGATAGGATATCCTCATCCCATTGAAAAATCGTAGGCTTTCACTCCAGAGCAGTTCAGGTTAATGCATTTGAGGACGTATGGAGGAAAGACATCATTGAAATTGAATTAATAAGAGATGTCGCTAAAAACGAGTTTAATCTAGGGTGATCGGATAAGAACGATAGAAAAGAATACGTAAATAAAACAACAAGGGTGGGAGATATTAGATTGATTATAGCTTTATTTTGAAGCTACATTCATGCCAACTATTTAGAGTAGACCAAAGATTTTGCATGAGTAGAAGGGTGTCAAGGTGTTTGATCGCAGCGCCCAATAGATGAACGCACGTTGCGAGATGAGCCAGTAGTCAAATTTCTCCTTCACAACTTCGAGCGTTGAGTCACTTTTATGACATGCAGCGTCTTCTTATTAGAGACTTACCTCGGATATATAGATGTTGTCGAGCTCTAACCACAGAAAGTTGGTTAACATCTCTCTGTACCAGGGGCCATTGACGATAGCGGTGCCTTCTTCCTTAATTTGAAAGAAATAATGTCCGATTAAGTCACCATGGCATATATCCTAATTAACAGTCAACTTTTATGAACATTTGTGATTTGTTTTTAAAATTACGTTGCGCATTTATAATTGAGCTGGATTTTTTATAACATTTTTTTATAATTTCCTACGTACGGCAAGAGTGAAAGCGTATGTGATGAAATGGAAAACTTTACTAAATATTTTGACAACTCTGTATAACTGTATGACAGCTACTGCAACAAACAATTGGGAAAACTATCATTGATTTCTGGTCATCCTTTAAGCTACAAAATTTTAAATACCAATTCCGATGGGATGATATGACGCCGATCAAGGGGAAGAAGTGGGGTGGAGTGAAGAGTAAATTATAATAAAATAATTTTTGCTGAGGTTTATATGCTAGCTAGGACTACGTTAATCCTCATTTTCAACAGTGAATCAACGGTAGTATTAGAAAAGGACGGATGGCGGAAGGGACAACGTTCAACGTGCCGCACCTTTAACATATGTATACACAGACGGTTCCATTTTGGGAGAAGGTCGCAGTATTCTATTGGGAATTAAGCTATGAATAGTCGTTCAAATTATAGGATTACTGCAGTGTGTTCTAAGCTTAGATCGACGCAGCAACGAAAGCAGCAAACTTAGCCATAGAGTGCACTCCTCTGAACTCTCGAATAAACTTTTGCATTATCAGCCAAACAGCAATAGCAGCTGGAAAGACAAACTTACTCTGCGTACGACAATGCCGGAACAGGATGGATGAGCTAAAAATTGAGACACAAGCCACAATCTTCTGGGTTCCAGAACACAAGGGAATTGAAGGAAACGAGAAAATGGATACACCAGCCAATGCAGGCGCACCTCTCTACGAGCATCGACTGGATATAGATGCAGCAATGATTCAAGAAGCGAACCCAAGATGGGAAAGAACCAGCTCATGCACAAACTGTTATTAACCTACTCAAACCGTTTTTGCCTGCTAATAAATCCTGAAACTGCTGTAGGCTTAATTTCTACCAGGAGGTTTGGATATTTGACCCCATTTCCCAGGTAATTTAGTCTGCGTCGTGCCACTTCTGGGCAGCCGCATAGAACATGTTCTGGCGTTTCTTTTTCCTCTCTCTATCGCACCTATCTTTCGGAGCTGTTATTTACCTTGCAGAAAGGTTCAGGACCTATGAAGGGAGTTTTTGCCCCCTTTTTCGCTCAAGTGACCGCAATTTCATTCCATTCAAAGTTTCTTGATGGCAGAGTGTTGAGGATTTTAAAGCTATTTTAAGCTATGCAGCGATTTTAGAGCTGCTTGACTATCAAAGAAAATGTTAATATTAGCACCACGCGTGCCTCTCCGAAGACATTCTCTGGCACTCGACTCTAAGGCATGGACCTCCGCCTGGAAAATGGAAGTGGTTTTCCCCAATGCAATTGCTTTTTTGAAATGTGGTCCGATAATTCCAGCCCCTGCACTACCGTCTTCTATTTTGGGCGCATCAGTTAACCACACCTGTGCGCCCTGTTTTAAGGATATTTCATTGTTTCACTGTGCTGAGCGATCACTAATGACCACTTTGAAGTTCTTGGAGAATTCTAGTCTCTTTTCCATCTTGTCATGGACTGTCAGGCACGGAGTATTCAGGATTGAACACAGAGTTCTTACAAGTCGTGTAAGATTGCCTTCTTTGAAATGGAATAGACTAGGAAGCCTTTGAGCTGCACTGACTGCCGACTCTTTGGCTACAAGGTAGAGTGGAATGAGTCCAGTAACCATTCCTAAAGCCGCTGTGGGACAGGTTCGCATTGCTCCCGTTACGCTCAGACATTATGTATATCTTGTTAAATGTTATCTGAGTCTTAGTTTGGTCTACTTTTGGCCACCACACCAGAGAGGCATAAGTGATCATTGGCACTATTATTTCATGTCCCCAGGTAGAGTTAAGTCGGCGTCCCCTAGTATAAGAGTCCCTAGACTTAATTTCTTTCTTCGGGTGAAGGGTATCACCCATGTTTTGTTCGAATTTAACGAAAGTCCTTTCTCCCGAGACCAGTTTTGTTTTGCATAATGTCGAGAGCTAGTTGCATGCGATCAGTTATAGTAGAGTCAAATTTGCCTCTAACCATCATTACTAGAGACTAGATTGTCAGCAAAGCTCTGAACTTCGTATTCGCGATGATCGAAGGAGCGGTGATAAAAAACCTCCTTGGGCATCCTTTGTTTGACTTGACACATAATCTTTTTGGCCCAGTTTCAAAGATTGTTGTTCTATTCCTCAGCACAAACTATATTTTATCTCTTCGCAGGAAAGAGTACAAACTTGTAGTAGAGGTACTGACAGGACTCTGTGTCACTCCATTCTACGCGGCCAAACGATACATGCACGACACCATTGCACTGCACTCAGTACAACACGAATAAGCTCTGCATCATTTTCAACTTTAGAAAGTGTGGCAGATCACAAAATTAGCAGCCTACTTAAATTATGTAAACTGTGTATTAGGACAAAATATAAAGTTTTTAAACATCTGGTGTCATTATGGATCAATTTCTGATCTATGTGCGATCTACAGGATCAGCCAAGTCCAGCTAAACCCAACCTGAGTAATTTTACTTCATTTAAATTTAATTGACATATCAGGTTTTTTGGTTTTTTGAAAAATATCGTTATATGGCAAGTGCACGAGGTTATTGTTCGATTTCGTCCATTTTCAATACCAACCTACCTTGGACAAATATAATTACCAAGTTGGTAATGATGGTAATACACCTATTACCAAGTTTTATTGAAATATATTAATTTTTCTTCGAATTATCAGATGGACGGACGAGCAGGCATAGCTCGGTTAATTTGTGCTTATTATCCGCAAATTAAATGGCAGACCAAAAGCAATGGCGGCACAGGATATAGCGGCCCCTACCAAAAATCAATTCATTACGAGTACGTATACTTATAGCTGATATGTATGAACGTAACGCTTCTATTACTACACTGCACATAATTACACTGTATAAACATAAACGCCACAGAACCAATGAAAAAGTCAAACATCAAGTAAATGGTGAAAAAGTGGCACTGAAACAATAAAAAAAATTAATATTACTACGTGAATTTAACAAATTGCTTACATCGTCTAGCGGAAATATTAATGAACTGGAGCAATAAAATAAAGTAGAAGTACAAGCGATAAATATCGTGGAGATGGGAAGAAGTAAGGGTGCCTATGGTGTGAGAAGAAACACATGAAAAAAAAAAACAGACATCGCCAAATTTATAGAGCAAACAAGAACTGTTGAAGCAAATGCGCTTAATGGCTGGGTGAGTGGGTAAGTGGGCATTCAGTTAAGCAATCAGATCGGTAGCCAAAGAGCAGAGCGTGGCATATGTGTGAACTCCACTCAATTCTACCCCTACAAATGCCACAAGTAGGCTGGTATGTGTATATGCATATGAGTGTGTAATTCAGTTCTGGCTTGTAGTCAACACCAAGGACACAAGTTTTCGCTGCGCTGCTCGGTCGCGTCATAGGCGATAAATTCAAATGTTTGCATTAGTCAGCCAATTTAGATGTTATCGAAGCCGACCAACATATTTGTGTACGCATGTAGTAGTAAGATTAATTACCACAAAACAATAGTGGCGGTAAGAAGAGATTACTTGCATCTATGCGTAGTTCCATAACAGCAAGTAAATTTCCTTAAATTGAAAGTAGTTATTTATAAGTGAGCTTTTAAAGGGCAAATAAAAACTATCCGACCAGGTGGTATAAAGTACCGCACACATTTTTTGGTATCGAACAAAATTGGAAATTTGCTTCAATATTTATGCTTATTGAAGGAGATCCAACTGCAAAGGCATGTGGGACATTCGGCACGCAACGCAAAGCATGTGTATGAACTGTCTTAAATTATTCGATAAAAAGATATTTTTGTTTAAAGGCACATATTCCACCTCCATTTAGCTGATACTTCGCTTCTCGCATTCTCTTCAGAAACTTAATGAAAACTTTTGACACTTTTTTAGTATCTCATTTAATTTTTGATTTTTGTTTTTATAAAAATACAGTTAATTTTTCAACAAAACCCATAACCAAGTTTCGAACTTTGTGCAATTAAAAAAAAATTCAACAAATTCTTAAACTCTTTCGTGAGAATGCTCAGAACAGTGTTGGAAACGTTAGATTATAGTCCATTGATTTTTTATACACAGATTGCAAGATTAAAGTAGTTCTAAACCCTTGTTGATTCAGGACAACTGTTTTTCTCTTTAATATTAAAAATCGATTGCTCGTTACATGGGAAAAATTCACTGGGCTTGAACATGAGATAGGTTTGACAACAATGTTAAAGAACATGGCCAACGGGCATTTTTATTGGCAACTCATTCATGTGAAAACCGTGTAATTTGAAATTCTACGCGCATCTAAGCTCAAAACACTTCAGTTTTTGTGAAAAAAACTTAAAACTACGATTTTTTGCTACTCTTTGAAATCGGTCATCTTTTTCCGCACCATTAGGCGCGGCCACTCGGAAATTATCTAATATATATGTATATATATCCGGTCAGTCCATAAGTTCGTGCGTATTATAATTTCATAATTTCACTTCTGTACGATTTTTGCATACAAAAAATTATTCGCGGAATAGAACGGCACTATAAAATGGCGGCCGCCATAGCCGAATGAGTTGATACGTGACTACCATTCGGAATTCACAGAGAGAACGTAGGTTCGAATCTCGATGAAACACCAAAATTAAGAAAAACGTTTTTCTAAAGCGGTCGCCCCTCGGCAGGCAATGGCAAACCTCCGAGTGTATTTCTGCCAAAAAAAAAGCTCCTCATAAAAATATCTGCCGTTCGGAGTCGGCTTGAAACTGTAGGTCGTTCGATGACGAGTTCCCAACGAGATGCCAACTTCATAATGCCCCTCTTATGGAAGCTCGCTTCTCTATTGTCAAAAAACTCGGAGAGCCAATTTTCACAGGACTCTCTTGAGGATAACTTCCGACTACCAAGCTCGTTCGCCATGGACAGAAATAGGTGGTAATCACTTGGTGCGAGATCCGGACTATACGGTGGATGCAAAAGAACCTCCCATCCGAGCTCCCGGAGCTTCTGGCGCGTCACCAAAGATGTGTGTGGCCTGGCGTTGTCCTGATGGAAGACAATTCGGCCTCTGTTGATCAAAGATGGCCTCTTCTGCGTGAGTGCTGCATTCAAGCGGTCCAGTTGTTGGCAGTACAGGTCCGAATTGAGCGTTTGGCCATAGGGGAGCAGCTCATAGTGGATGATTCCCTGCCAATCCCACCAAACCCAGAAGAAGGACTACGCAAAAGTGGTTTTCAAAATTCCGAAGTGGTAACCGCGACGTGGAGGATGCCTCGCGCGCTGGTCGTCCTGAAGTCTTTAACTCCGACGCCTTGCTTGGACTCGTGGAAGCTGAGCCAAATTTGACAGTCGATATGATAGCCCAGAGGTTAAATTCATCGCATGGAACAGTTTATAGGCACCTGGTTCAGTTGGGAACAGTTTCAAAGCTGGGAAAATGGGTTCCGCATAGACTTTCCGCCGCCAACCTTCAGCAGAGAGTGAATGTGTGTTCTCAGCTGCTGCAACGACTTGAAAATGAAAGTTTTTTGAACCGTATCGTTACAGGTGATGAAAAATGGGTCATTTACAATAATCCTGTTCGCAAACGCCAATGGTTAGATAAAGATGAAACACCAGAACCGACCCCTAGAGATGGCCTCCCCCCCAAGAAGATTCTCCTGTCTATTTGGTGGGATATGGCCGGTATTGTTTATTATGAACTTCTGGAACCAAACCCGGCGATAACTGCTGATTATTATTCCCATCAGCTATCAAACCTGAATGAGGCACTTAAAAAAAATCGACCGTCTTTAGTGAATAGACGCAAAGTTTGATTTCACCAGGGCAACGCAAGACCTCATACCGCAAGGCAAACACTAAGCAAGCTGAACGAGCTCGGATGGGTGCTAATGCCGCATCCACCATACTCTCCGGATATTGCACCTTGTGTTTATCACCTTCTCCGTGGACTTCAATGCCATATAAGTAAGAAAAACTACTCCTCAAAAGAAGCTATAAAAAGGGGTATCGAAGCGTATCTTGGCTCCAAGGACAAACAATTTTTTGAGCAGAGAATTAAAAATTTGCCTAAACGTTGGGAAGACATTGTAAATAACGAAGGAAAATATATTATTGATTAATAAATACTTTAAACATCTTTTTTATTAATTTTAAAACCACCTTTAAAAACGCACGAACTTATGGACTGACCTGATACAAATCTGACATAAAATATACGCCGCACAAAAAAATTATAAGACCAAGGTGATTATAATGTTTTCTACTCAAGCAGATGTTCTCTACTAAAATCTTCCAATATCGTAATGCTGACATTTAGTAATGCGCATTTTTTGTTCTGTGCAAAACGAAACAATTTTTGGACCAAAAGCGTTTGCTTTTATTTTAATAATGTTCGGTATTAAGTTATTACGTTAAAATTAATGTATTATAAGCGGTTTGAGCATTCAAAGTCGATCTCATATTTATAAGGTTGTTTCGGTTAGATATGTACAAAGAAAATGCCGCGCCGGAAAGCTCTGACTCAATTTGAGCAGGCCCAAATTTTGGCATGGAAAGAAAGTCTTCTCAACATTTAGGCAAATTTTTAATTCCCTGCTCAAAAAATTGTTTGTCCTTGGAGCTAAAATACGCTCGATATCCCTTTTTATAGCTTCTTTTGAGGAGTAGTTCTTGTTACTCATATGGGATTGAAGTCCACGGAAAAGGTGATAATCACAAGGTGCAATATCCGGAGAGTATGGTGGATGCGGCATTGGCTCCCATCCGTGCTCGTCCAGCTTGCCTAATGCTTGCCTTGCGGTATGAGGTCTTGCGTTGTCGTGGTGAAACAAAACTTGGCGTCTATTCACTAAAGACGGTAAATTTTTGTTAAGTGTCTTATTCAGGTTTGATAGCTGATGGGAATAATAATCAGCAGTTATCGCCGGGTTTGGTTCCAGAAGTTCATAATAAACAATACCGGCCATATCCCACCAAATAGATAGGAGAATCTTCTTGGGGGGAAGGCCATCTCTAGGGGTCAGTTCTGGTGTTCTTTGTGTAACAATTGGCGTTTGGGAACAGGATTATTGTAAAGGACCCATTTTTCATCACCGGTAACGATACGGTTCAAAAAACTTTCATTTTCAAGCCGTTGCAGCAGCTGAGAACACACATTCACTCTCTGCAGAAGGTTGGCGACGGAAAGTCTATGCGGAACCCATTTTCCCAGCTTTGAAACCTTTCCCAACTGAACCAGGTGCCTATAAACTGTTCCATGCGATGAATTTAACCTCTGAGCTATCATATCGACTGTCAAATTTGGCTCAGCTTCCACGAGTTCGAGCAAGGCGTCGGGGTTAAGGACTTCAGGACGACCAGCGCGCGGGGCATCCTCCACGTCGCAGTTACCACTTTGAAATTTTGAAAACCACTTTGGCGCAGTCCTTACACTCACGGTATCCTCTCCGTGAACAGTGTTTATTTCTGCAGCAGCAGTTGTTGCATTTTTACCACTTTTATAAAAAAATACAAAATATGCCTCTTATACGCGTTCGAAGATTCCATTCTATTTTTTAACAACACGTGCTTCTATCCGCGATTAAAATCACTTGTTGAGTGCACTATATAGCAAAGAAAATATAAATGGGTCCGTTATACTCCGCGAATAATTTTTTGTATGCAAAAATCGTACAAAAGTGAAAGTATGGGTTAAATACGCACGAACTTATGGACTGACCTGATAATATAATATATTATTTATTTCAACAGTCACGATCAGTCTATTGCCCTAATTTTAATCTATTCTGCTATGAAATTATAAATCATGAAAAATAATTTCTCCTAAAATACCTCTAGATGAATTCTAACGTATAAATTTTTAAAAATATAGAAAATAAGTTGTACCTCGTCAGCAAATATAGATACAATTTTTTAACAAAATTTCCTGTCAGATGAAACTGTCTTTCTACGAACTAGTCTTGAAACGCAATATCAAACTCTAATTACAATTGTGCAACACTCCTATAATAGTTACATTCCTTCCCATTTTAAATTTGGCCAACTCTAATTCTAGAGTGTTAGGTTTTGCAATTTTAAAATGCAATGCGCTAAAAACACGAAATTTTGTTAAAAATTTATTGATGTGAAACATCTATAGGCTCACCTGTAAACCGAATCGTTGGCGTGGCGACGGGTCGCCACGCTATACTAAGGTATACATATATATATTTTATGTTTAGTAGTATGAGAAGTGCTAAGCCAATTTCAAAGGAACAACTCAGAAATGATGTGGGTTAAAGTGTGTTAGTATGTGTGCCATGTTAGAGAGACAAATGTAGAGTTGCTAAAGAGCGGCAAGTTGGATGCTCGTGAGTGCTTAGTAAATGTTGGTGCGTTATGTGTTTTTGAATGTGTTCGGTAATTTGCTATGTAGATAATAGGAATTCGATTACAGAGAATTCATGGGAAACTGGAAGGCTGGCTAGAGTGGGCACCTTTGAGGCGCGCTCTCTGTGCGAGGAAATGACGAAGGTCAGTGTTTGAGTTGAAAAATATCAAAAGGTCACTGAAAGCAGAGCCACAGCAGAAAAAAGTTTCAGTACTCAATTATTTAAACCAAGTGGAACTATTTTGCAATGCCAAATTTATTGCTTTATTAATTCGAAATGAAAAGTGCAAACTTATTTAATAGCAAATTCGAGATATGCCAGCTCGTAATGAGTAAAAGTTGAAATTGAATAAAAAGTTTAAGCCTATGGAGGAAGGCATATTTTAAAGACACATTTTGATTATCATACAAAGTGACACAAAATTAATCGTGCAGTACGTCAATCATAATTGAAATTTGTGAAGTGTAGAGCTGCTGTACAAAAACAGACAAGCAATGGCGGACGTAAAGGTCAGAAGTCATCACTCAATATACATAATTACTTTATTTCTTATTTTTTTAATTTTATTTAATAATTTTCAAATACAAATCTGGATGATTAATTTTGCGCCACCTAAAAATTCAAAAATTCCATCACTCAAAATCATTTTTTTATTTAATATTTTCTTAATTTTATTTTATAATTTTCAAATACAAAACTGGATAATTAATTTTGCGCCACCAGAAACGTCAAAAAATTTCATCAGTCATTTTTTAATTTAATTTTATTTAATAATTTTCAAATACAAAACTGGATGATTAATTTTGCGCCACCTGACAATTCAAAAAATTTCATTACTCGAAGTCATTTCTTTATATAATTTTTTTAAATTTTATTTAATAATTTTCAAATACAAAACTGGACGATTAATTTTGCGCCACCTGAAAATTCAAAAAATTTCAGCACTCAAAGCACACTTCAAAAAGAATTTCAATTGCAAATCAACAACAATCCAAGAGAATCTACTACCACATATGGAACAACAATAGATGCTGTATTTGTGAGATATCTTGATAATATTTCATCCAATACTTTTGTAATGTACTTTAGTTATCATCGACCAATCGTCACAGTAATACCGGCAGAGGAAACATCGAATATAACTATTACTGAAGTCACAGATGAAAATATTTAAATTGTGGCTTGATATTAATATCGAATGTAAATAAATGTTTATTAAATAAAGTTACCATTTTCTGTAAGAAATTCGTAATGCTTCATTTTTTCATTAGGCTATATTTAATTCCTGTAATAATATTATCTTTTATGCATATTTCTTGTACACACACGATGTTTCACATCTGCCAGGCGTCCCATGACGGCTCACTTTAATTTGCACAAAGTTTTAAGCTTGCACTTGTGTAGTAGTGTGAAATGTATAAAAAAAAATATTTAAAATAAAAATAAGTAAATAGTCAAAACTTGTCATGCTCTAAAAACGTTTTAGCTTCTAAATAGTTAACAGCGCCCACTTCAGTCATTTTTCCCATATTGAGCTAAAATTTAATAATCTTTCAACTGCACTCAAAAAACTTATCGATATGGATATACCAAATTTTTTAGCAATGTGAATATCTGGCTTGCGCTTTTTCTATGACACGGGTTTCTTTGTCAAGCACTCCATGTTAATCACGTGAAATTTTAAAGCAAACTAAATTAAATTAATTTGGAATTCAACATTTTTGTTAAAGGAGTAGAAAGCATCAATATTTAATTTATATGTAGTATATGTGGATACATACTTAGAGATATTTGGAAATGAAGTTTTTATTATCGAGCATTGCATGTTTCTCCGCATCTGTCTGTTTGTGATAGAATGTCCCGTAATTAGCTAATAGTATACTTATTATATTTTATTGAGCTCGCCTTGAGTTTTAGCTGTTTCACACAGTAGTCGACTGCCAACTTCCCTGCGGGACTATAATAGTTAAGTATTGCCTGTATATACATATGTACATATGTATACGAGTAGTCGAACAGCTCATTGTCCGCGTTATGCAAGCCACATGCTATTATAATTAACATCCAAAGCATAAAGGGTATCATTACTTTGAATTCGAAATGAACAAAACATTATCTCCATTCAGTAAGCAGCGCATTTGCCGGGCCTTCAATCAAATGTTGCGTATACGCCATGTAGTCGGCAGGTACGCACACACACACACTTTTATTAATTTTCACGTCACTCAAAGCTCGAAAGGCTCGAAAAGCTAATTTACTCTGTGAATATATTATTAAGTGTTGTCATATGCGAACGAAAATCTGCAATTACTTTCTTTTATATATTACCATAAGCAAGTTTTGGTAGTTGCATCTCTTTCCCTCGTTTAACAAAATTATATCAGTAAAGTATGTTTCATACATATAAACCACAATTTTATTGGAAGAAAGTAGAAGAAAAACATAATTCTAATAGTAGAATTTCCTTAAAAAAGCCGGCAAAGTGGGAAAACCAGCAGATACCGTCAACCTTTACCGGAAGCAGACGAGTGTGGGAGATAAAGGCCATAGGAGTCATGGGGATAAGTATATAAGCTTCGCTAGGTTTTCTGTTTTCACACATTAAGGAAATTTCTTGAGCAAGAAATAAACCAATATTTTCAGCCAACGATTTATGTAGCGTCTGTAGAGTTGAGTAATAAGCTAAGGATACTGGACCAAGCTACCTGCAGCCCTCCTAATGAATACTAAGGGATTGCTATGGACGAATTTCTAACACAAAGTGGTTCAGCCAAGTAATTTAACATAGGGTGCGACTAAACAGGACAAAAGATGGGAATAAAGTATTTTTTCTCTTTATTGAAGTCGTAGTTATTAGCACCTCGGCCTACTTTCCATTAATTCATCAAACTTTAAAAAAACTTTTGTAAGTGGCCATCCATCCTAGTTTCTTTAGCGCGAATAGTGATGTGGAATCCCTTCTGAAATGTATTTCGGAAGTCATTGAGGAAGATATTTTAAAGCTTTCCCACCAAGTGCCTTTATCAGAAGGTCTTCATAAGCCTTTTAAAACGAATTTCCGCCACATAATGCAGCTGTGGTCTCTTGACTAAACTATGAAAGCTTAGGGAAAAAACCTAGAAGTAGGTTAATGTACATTTTAAAACATTCTTGTACATTGTCCACACCCTTTTTTGAACTAAAAATATTCATTACCTTTTTCTACAATAATATTTTTCTCTTATACCATAAAGCATTGGCACTATTAAAGCGAATGTAAAAAATAAATAAATAATTGGCGCACACACTTGTGTGAGGTGTTTGGCCGAGCTTCTCCGCCCATTTGTGGTATCCGTCTTGATGTTGTTCCACAAATAGAGGGATCTACAGTTTTAAGCCGGTTTTTCATGGCACAGCGAAGGTATTGTATGTAAAAAAACTCTGCCAAAACTCCTGCTCCTGCTTGGTACCTTCTCAGTTTGCTGTGTGTTTCAAAATTTAAAGCACAGCCAACAACAACAATATGTGCTTACGTAGCCTGCAGCTACCATGTTCGCTTCGCTATTATACTGTATATTTGGTGTTTTTTTTATTATAAAATCAATAAATTTATTACCCTTTGCGTATATAATGGATATTTATAGGTACCACTACGATGTGTTTACTTTGAAGTTAGGCAAAGTGGTGAGGTCTCTACTCAGTACATGGAATCTGTATGTATGTATGTACCCACCCTTTACTGTCAAATACTATTATTGATTTCAATCCACTACATTTTGATGATATTGTACGCCTGCCCGTTTGACATTTGGGAAAAGTGATGGTCAATTGTTTACGCATAAATAAAGAAATAGGGAGTTTAACTGATTGAATGACGACGAAATTGAGAATTGAAATATAGCCAGAGCATGTCAAAAATGAACGACAGATGCTTTTCTCTTTTCATATATTTCAAGTGGAATTACTTTCAATGCAGGAGACGCTACACTCTTTCTTCAATGTCGGTTACAGATAAATTATGTACATTTAAAACAAGGTAGACCGCAGTGCTGAGCTTTTTTTAAATGCATAAATATAAACGTTTGTGTGAAGAAAAGCGAACAAAATGCGGGGTATTCAAGAAATAGCAAAAGAAATGTATTATGATTTCTCAGAAATTTCGCAACTTTCCAAGTTTATTTATTTAGACATATTGATTGGTATTGTGACCGTGATTATTCGTATGGGGTTGCCATCTCGATTAAATAAATTATAAAATAAGTAAAATAGCACAACATAGAAATGGTATTCTTGACAGCATAAATTCGGAAATATTTTCGAATGGGGTTGCCAACCAATTCTGAATAAAAATTTTGAATCCAAACATATATGAGGTTACTTAAGAATTTGAAATACAAGATAACGTTATATGTCCAAATTAAAACGATATATTAAAAATTACATTTAAGAACGTTTTATAAAAGTTTGCATTAGTTACCATCTCACTTTTCACTTTTTTAAAAAGCAAATCAAATACGCAGATGCAGTACGGGTATCAAATGAGCGCTAGTTTTGACGGTTTTTATTCTGAAATATTTTTCAATAGAGTGCCAACTTGTGTTGGGTATACAAGGTTTTTTTAGACAGTTATTTAAACGGATAAAGTTTGACACAGCCACAATGTTTAGAAAGGCAAAACAAAATTTACCTGAAGTGCTGTGACCTTTGTTACTTCGTATCTGGTTGCCAGCTTTGTTTGATTTATTTGAAAAGTAAATACAAAATTTTGATGTGAGTGTCAAATGAAGATCACTTTGGATACCTTTAAAAAAATATATATCTGAACATGGTTGCTAGCTAATTTTCAGTATACAATTTGTGTATAAGCATTTTAATGAATTTTTACTATATATGTATGTCTATAGAGGTACCAAACGGAAGATATTAAAAGAGTTTATTTGACTGGGTGTTATACCTGTGCATGTTATACAATTTGAAATTATATTTCTTAAAATTGTAAAAAAGTTAGGGAAAATATAATTTATCAAAATTGATATCTAATCAATTTTATACCACTTGAACATAAAAGTAATTTTCATCTAATTATTTGTTATAAAATGTTCGTTGAAATTATTACACTATGAAAGAGAAATATATCGATTTATTAAAACCTTCATCGCGTTTACAATTCTCAGGTAAACGTTTGCGTGTTAGTCTTCTGGAGACCTCGCAAATTCGCAAATGATAGTAATAGATCCACGTAGAGAAACCTTAAAAGCGTTTAACTGTCACAGGAACACTTTTTTCTTAACGCTCTAATGACCTCCTAGTGTATATATATTTTTTATAATTTACTTTATAAATTATTCAGCAAATTTCTTTCTAATGAACTTCAAACCGTCTTTTCCACATAAAATACTAGACATTTAGCTGAAAAAAAACATATGTTTTTGTGCCCGAGTTTTTATGTACACAACTGTATTTGCACCTACTGAAGTGACAAAATTGAGGGAAGTGCGCACTATTTGAACTCAGTCAACTGTTAGAAGACGTAAAACAAGGAAAATGTGGTTGTTACAGCAACACACAATAAAAACACTGAATGTAAAATAAAGTTCGCAGAAAGACTCATCAAATAATGAACTAGAACACATAAGTACTGCATGTTCACGCGTTCACAAGTACACACACATATACCCCGCCGAAGCACTACATACATATAAGCAGTTATTCTCGCACACAATTCGCAATTTAGAAGCGAAATTTCCAAATTTGCAAGCACCAAAAACAAATAAAAAAAGTACTATAAAAAGAAAGCTGTAAAAAGTTCCCTTCATCTATCACTAAAAGACTCCCAAAGCATTTAGGAAATGGCTAAATCACCGAAATGGTGCAAAGCGATAAAGGCGAATGAAGTGGAAGAATAATAAAGAAAAAAATGTAAGGCTTCATTAACTTGCACAATAAAGAAATTGTTTCTTAAGAACATTTTGCTATTTTTTTTGTTTTTTTCGGTAAGTGTTTTTGTGCACCTCCGCGCGTTGCTTATCGTCAACTGGCGCATCGAACGAAATTCAATGGTAAGCAGAGATTGATGATATTTGTACAGAGATAGGTGGATTTCTTGGTATGTCTGGTTTGTGAGCGGAAAATTATCAGATGGTATAAGGGTGAATTGACGCCAGGTAAATGTAATGAATAAATTCGTTCACTGGATTAAGTTTATTTTTTTATTAATTTTACAGAGATTGACATAAATGAATTTATTTTTGCTTTCTTAAAGGGAATGACATAAAAATATTTATTTTGAAGATATTCTAATATTGGTTAGAAATTCTTGAATTCACTGAATTGAATTTTTTTTTATGCTGTTATTTTCTGAATAAGGGAAATTAGCAAAGTTGGTGATATCCACTGATACAAAATTGTGTAAGACTACTAGCCGTGAAAGGGCACATATTTTCTTAAATGCAATATAAGTCTTACAGCAAAATTCAGGTTTCCTGAGCCGAGCTCCTAGTCATTTGAAATAGTCCTTGAAGTATTAGTAGAGCGAGTTATTGTATTTAATCAGAGGAGTGGCAATTTAAGTTTTGGGAAAAGAAAAACAGTCACAGGGGGCCAAATCCGGTGAATACGGTGGTTGTTCGATGATATTTGTCGAGTTTGTGGCCAAAAAAGTGTTAACAATATGAGCCTTGTGAGATGGTGGATTATCATGGTGCAAGATCTATGAGTTTTCTTCCCACAAATTGGCCGTTTCCTACTCACATTCTCTGTCAAAAGTCGCATAACTTCCAAATAATATTCTTTATTTACAGCAGAACCATTTGGAACGAATTTCGAGTGCACAACACCATGATAATCAAAGAAAACGAGTAGCATGACTTTCACTTTTGACCGACTTTGACGTGGTTTTTTGGGCTTCGCTACGGTCACGAGCTACCTTCCTCAAACTTAAATGATGGTTTTCCAGCAGTATTTCCTTGACTTTGCCACCGTTGAAGATGTTGATGGGCGACCAGATCGGAACAAATCTTCCACGACTTTTCGGTCATCTGCAAAAGAGATCCGAGTTTTTCGTGTATTTGATAAAGTACACTCGCCATAGGCTTTCTGCTACATTTTCAACGATTAAGCACACGAAATCCCGTTCAAAACACAAAATTTAAGTCAAATTCTTTGTTCGATATTTTTATACATAGTCAAAATCGTAGAGCACACCTGAAGTTTTCAGATATAATTAAATGAAAGATCATTTGACAGATCAGGCTGAAACTCTGTGACCCTAGGACAGTTGTCGACCGTCTAAAATATTACTGGATGGCCACACAGTAGGATTAGAATTGTACTGACGTTGGGAAGACATGATTTGCGGACTATTGTTGGCATAATCACCAGGGTCATTCCCTTTAACGCGTATTTCAACAGAATTGTGTCTTGGATATGGCTATACTTCATTCTACATATTATCTATGCGAGTGTCCATCTCTTCAGTATCACTATTTATTGAAATTCCTAACGACACTAATAGCCCTTACTAACCATAAAAGATTACATTCAAATCGAATCCATTGGGCCTCATCTGCCTACTATTAATCTCACCCCTTGCTGTTAGCAAACAATTTTCTGCCGGTTGATAAAAAACGCCATAACCGAATAATTTGCGAGCAGACGGAGCAGCAAAGTAAATCCCAAGTTGTAATTGGTGCAGGGCTAAAATCTACATTGTCACAACAAAATCCAAAAATTATGCTGACAACTTGCTACCCTTGAAACAATTATATCAGCAAAACTAATTAAAACAGTAAGATTTACTACGCTGAAGAAACCCCGAGTGGTATGTCAGTAGAACTAGGGACCATCGCTTGAGTAATCCGGGAGTATTCCCTCCCCAATACGGCGTTACTTCCTTTTACTCTCTACGGTTGTAATTTTGAATAATCGCTTTTACATTGCTTGTTCTATGAGGAGAGTAATGAAAGAACTCATTTTCAGCCTCAAACTGACCACTGGGTTAGTTTTAAAGAATCTTCCGGCAAGCCCCTAAATAAATAATGAAAGTGTTTTAGACAACCATACTATGCCATTACCTGCCGAGGGTATATTTTTTCTTTTACTTTGCACGGAGATTCGAACCTACGCACTCCTGAATGGTAGCTACGCGCCAACCCATTCGGCTACGGTGGCGGTATCAAAATGCCCAACCGCTATATAGGCGATTGCAGAGTAATTCTTAAAACCTCCTAAACAAGTAATTGAAGAGTACCCAAACTCTTAAGGGGTTGCATGGGTTTCGTCGGGTAAAAAAAGGCCTATTTTCAATATTTTTTGTTTCTATGTAAAAAGTTATTTATTTAATTCAAACTTTTTTCTGTCTTATAGATACATATTTAAAGAATAATTTCTGAAATTTTCAAAAAAAAAAAGTTAAAACTCCTCCATTGTGACGTCATTTCCGGTGACCCCTCGAAAAAAAGGTGCGTCCGCGTTGACAGGCTCATCAAAAATGAAAAAACAAAAATAAGTGTTTTAGTTAAGACCATAAACTCGTGCTTGAACGAGGGAAAGAAAAAAAAATAAAAATTGGAGTTTTGGCAGACATTTTTCCAAAAAAATTAAAATTTCGGTCAAATTTACTTGACATTTTGTTTTTTTTTTTAAATAGTTGTAATTGAAAAAATAAAAACAAAATCCTTCGTTCAAGCACGAGTAAATTGTATTTCGAACACCTGTGTAAGATTTTATCAAGATCGGTTGAGTAGTTTTCGAGAACATTTGACAACCGACTTTGAAAACACGGTTCCGAGAAAAACGCGTTTAAAGTTTTGAGTAACAATAAAAGTGGCTTGGAGTATCTAGACTGTATGCCCGAATTTATTATTCGGATCGACTTAAAAATTTAGGATAATATTCTTGAGATGTTGTAAAAATTAATAAGCCAAAAAAAAAAAATGAATCGATTTTTTGAACCAACGAAACCCATGTAACCCCTTAAACGAGCAATAAGAGGTTACTTTAGCATAACATCAAAATTATGTATTTGGAAGAGATGAGACTAGAACGCTTTTTAGTTTAAAACTTTCATTTAATTCAAACAAATTCAAATACTCTTTTTTTACACTGAACTGGCTTTTTTCCATAGTTAAATTAAAAATGAAAAGTAACCGTAAAATTGTTTCTATTGCTCAAACATCATGTCAAAGTCAATACTATTTTATTAATCACTTGGGGAGAGCTTCAGCTCCAACTGAGGTAATGTACTCCGCTCTTCGTCACAAAGCGCATTCATAATTTTATATACACTTTTTCACTTTTTCACTTTAATATGAGATTTCTTCACCCACCTAGATTACATTTATTTAAGGTGCTTTATTCAAGTGCTAGAAAGGATACTTGAATGCTAGTTTAAATTGGTAGTGAACGTTAAGTGGCGTATAATTCACTTCGGAGATTTAATTTTCTGAAATATTTTATTATTTTCTTTGCCCACTTAGGATATATGTATAGATATGTATGTGTATGAATATATTGTATTTCTTAAATTTTTACTCACCGCTTCGCTTCTGTATATCCTTCGCCATGTGCCCGTAAAGTCGACTCAAATCGATGGCGGCCACATTATCACTAGCCAACAACAATTGGAGTAGCATGAAAATGGCTAAAGGCCAGTAGCATGCCGCCAAAGGCATACGTGAACGCTGCGAAGAACGTAGCATTTGTTGATGGTATTGTTGTTTTTGTTCGTGCCACATCATTTTTGAAGGCGATGATGGGGTTGATATGCTGTTGCTTTTGCTGTCGCAGCTGATGTTGGGGTGAAACTTTTGTGCCTCTTGTTTTTTCTCTGCTTTTCTTATTTTCTTGTTAAAAATATTTGCGCAAAATTAAAGAGTTCAACTCGTGTAACTACTATTTAAATCGTTGCTATTTCGATACGCATACAATGTGAATGCACTCACACACAAACAGTCAGTTGAAAATTTCACGTGGAATTCCGTTGCTTGCACACTTTACACTCTTTCACTTTTCTCACTTGCTCGTCTTTTTATGGTTATTGTTTTTTTTTTTTTTTTTGATAAATTTGCTTTAAAGCTTTCCTAGTAACACAATAGTGCTTCAACTTTTCACACACTTCGAGTTAATTTAGTATGCAACCCAATGTTGGTCTTTTTGCTGTCAAAGGGTCTGCTTTTTGTTATTTCTTACTTTTCTTACTCACATCACTCGTTTACCGTTGCTGCTAAGTTTTGGGTGCTCCCGCTGTTTTTGCAGTGCGTTATTTTACAGTACTGTTGACCGTCCTTTTGCTCCCGCAATCACTTTGCTTTTTATGTTGTTCTTCTTTTCTTTCTGTTGGTTGTCTTTTATCAGCGCCAAATATCAGCGCGTTTCCTGTGCTTTTACTTGCGTGCTTCTTGAATCAATTTCTTCAGCAAGACTATTTTATGCTTTCTTTCTTAATAGTCTTGTGTTGATCCAGTCGTTCTCCCGTTCTTACTACTCTTTTACCCTCTGCAATCGCTTTTGACGTCTGCACTATTCGCTCATCCGCCGTTTTGTGAACTTTACTTAGTCTTCCTGTTACCTTTTTGTTCTAGAAACAACTTTGAGATTAATGGAGTTATTCGCACCAAAGACTATGCTACCATAAAATATGTTCTAGTTGTTTTTTTTTTTTGTTTTTTTGTTTGTTTGGTTTTTGTTCTTCGAATTTCTATTTCGTTGATCCTACGATTTGCTGCTAAGCTTTGTTCAGATATTTGCTGCTACTGTGCCTTCTTAAGCGTTAAAAATTAAATGAAGATTTCGTTTCATAGGTAAAACTTGTTCGAATCCATGCAAATTATATGCCTTTACATTTTTCTACACTGCAAAGAGAGAAAAAATAGAATATTTAGTATGTATGTATGCATGCAGTGCCTCATTGGGAAGCCTTACACCAAGAAAGCCAACAACAGTATTTTTAATAATGAAATGCACAATTTATATAAAAGTATGTTGCTATTTAACCAATGATTTCATTTTGATATTTTATTTAACAAAATTAAGGTTACAGCTTATTTCGGTTACAGCTTATATTTCGGACTATTTTAGATATAGTCTAGTATTTGATGTGGCTCCTTTATATCCTCACAAATTTTCACTAGCGTTTAAGCTGGAAGTTTTGTGAAGTTGGATAATGTGAAGGTGAAGTGTGGACGCTTCCAAATCAATAATAATTGCATAATCCCCAATTTGTTTTCGGGGCATTGTCTTGGTATTAATATAAAACACCCTGAACATATAAATAACACTGAAATGTGTAGTATATAATTTGTTAAGAATTGTTGTGGTTGCTATTATATCCTCATCACGTTGGTCTCCTTACCGCGGGGTCTCCTTAAGTGGTGGTCTGACCCCCATAACATGGTGACCAAGCCAACACGCTATAAGAGAGAACGATTGGCTAGTAATCCATCAGAGAAGCTGAAGGCCAAAGCTCGATACAAGGCCACGGTCAAAGTTTGTGACCGATTTGGCAGCAAGTCCAACCTAACGAAGCAAGAGGAGGAACGGTTGGCATGGGCCAGAGAGGAGATAAAAAATGGCCGGGCCTTCTACGCAGGTAAACCAAGGCTGCGAACTCCAATCCGAAGCATGCGAACAAAATATAAGAAGAACTAGCCATCAAGAGGCAGCATTCTGCGGATAGTGAGGCCTCAATCCCATCGAAAAAGCAGAAGCGCAGGCAGGAGATGGCTAAACCGAAAAACGGAGACAACGAAAGACCTACGACATCGAAAGCAGCAGCAACGGCCAGAGAAATTGCAATTCAATTGCCGCTGACGGGTGAAATTTCCTGAGGTGAAATTTGCATTAAAAGGGCAAGATTTGCGTCCACTATCTATAGAAGAGAAAGCGACACTCGACCTGAAGGAGCTGTTAGAAAGAGAAGACTTCCAGAACTGTTTCGAACAATGGAAAACTCACATGGAGTGTTGTAGGACAGAAGAAGGTGTGTATTGAAGGTATCAATATGTAAAAGATTTTGAATTACCGCGAGAATACCTTTATTGACGAGAAAAGGTGTGGCTCTACAAAGGTGTGCTAAAGCTATCAAAAGAATGCGATTTTAAATTAAAATTTTCAAAGTATACATTTTCTATTAAAATTAAGGCTTCTGGCCCCCTTTTATTTTGGTTTTAATTTCTTGCTTCAAAAATTCTCATTCGTAGCGGTATTGAGTTCGTTCGTTTATTATGTTTTAAAGAGATTTCCCTAAAATTTAATTCCACCTGTTTATTTTAATTAAACTAAAATCGTTTTTATGTTCGCTGTAACCTGCAAAACGAAATCAACCCCAGAACAGAAATTCCCTGCAGAGTGGCGTTCAAAAAATATTACAGCTGTCTCTACTCTCAATGGGAACAAACCATATACGGAAAAACCTAAAGCATGTTTTGTTTGTATGCTCGTCTGTGTGTATGGTTCCTGTTCATTTATTCAATGCCTGCCCAAAGTGCAGTGAAAATATAAACCGTAGATGGCCAAACCTTGAAAGCCCCCACAACTAGCGAAAATACTTATATTAATATTTATATGTACATAAACTGGCATATGCACGAGTACACTTATTTGTATGCATCTATGTATATTCCTTATTTATGGATATAAAGCGTTTTTCAGTAAGAGCGCTTCAACTTTTTTTTTGAATAAAACACAAATGGTTTGACTTTTTTAACTAATTTTTTTTTGTATTATCGAGTTTGAACATATACATTTAAGTATGAAATTCGATTTCTTTTGCATGACTACCGCGTGCACGTTTTACGAAGTCCAATCGTTGAACCCAATTTTCGACCACTCTTTTGCATAAATCGGCCGAAATTCCAGCAATTTCGCGTTCAATATTCAATGACTTCACATAACCCCAAAGAAAATAGTCTAGAGGCGTCAAATCACATGAGCGCGGCGGCCATTCGACCGGTCCATTTCTGGAAATAATGCGCTCATCGAACTTACTCTTCAACAAATCAATTGTAGCGTGTGCTGTGTGGCTTGTGGCCCCGTCCTGTTGAAACCACATTTCGTCTAAGTCCATACCATTCAATTACGGCCAAAAATAATCGTTTATCATGTCGCGGTATCGATTTCCATTCACAGTAACGTGGCAATCGTTCTCGTCAACGAAAAAATATGGGCCAATTACGCCGCCGGCATGTAAACCGCACCAAACAGTGATTTTTTCGGGATGCAACGGTGCCTCATGAATCACGTGTGGATTGCTTTCTGCCCAGTAACGCATATTTTGCTTGTTGACAAAGCCATTGAGCCAAAAGTGAGCTTCATCACTAAATGGACCGTAAAATGGCCGTAATGCTCTTAAAGTAGCAGCAACAGAACGATTATTTTCATAAAAAATTTGCACGATTTGCAATCGTTGCTCAAGTGTGTAGCGTTCCATGATGAAATGTATACTAATGAAGCTTACAAATGACAAGCGAAAAATAAAAAATATTGCGTCGTTCGCCCTCCCTATCGGAAAAAAGTTGAAGCGCACCTATTGAAAAACGCTTTATTAGGTTGAATGCATGGAAAAACAACCACAAAGGCGTCCATTCTAAAGGAATTTTCACCAAGAGTATGATATGATTTCTTTTGAAACGGCAACACTAATTGTTAAGGAAATTCAATTTTTTTAGGGCTTTAAGGATTGCCTTTTAAAGCATTAAGAGAGTTAAGTTTACTCACATAAGCCAGTGGATTTAATTAACTCCATAAGAAGTAGTCCAAGGGTGTTGAGTTATAAGTTCTTGGAGGGCATTCAATGTCACGATTTCTTGAAATAATCGTATCGTCAAACTTTTGGCGCAATAATTTGATTGTTCCCCGCTCTGCGTGGCATTAGCCCCGGCTGCAATAATCTCTTTACTTCGATCAGATATTCTCCTTATTGGCACTTGAAAATTATGCAGGAAAACTTACGCACGGAGGTTCCAAAAACACTGTGCAGCAACCAGAAAAGGCAAGGATGTGGTAGCGAAATTATGAAAGATGAATAAGTTTAGAATATTGGACCACTTGACTATTTATGCACTGAAATTAGTTTGTTCCCAATTTGTTCCAAATTATTTGACAAAAAAACTCATATAAAAATACATTTACTATTAATATTGTCTTTGGGAGTCTATAATAAAATTCAATGGTGCATATTTTTATAGAACATCTTAACCCAATATTTCTTACACATGTGAGTAATTTTGTCCCAAAATCTGTTTATTTTTGTAAGGTAGATGGAGAGTTTAAATGTTTCATAAAAATATTTCCCGAAAAATTTCAGTAAGGATCCCATCAGGCGAAAATAGTATGTAATAACACTAGACCTCTTCTTTTCGCCAAGCGTTAGCACGTGGTAACATCTTTGTGGATGAACGCTCGTATTTTGTGGATGCCTTTCCCGGGTATTGCACTTTAGATATCCACGCGGCAAAACTTGGTATTATTTCACATTATTCTCATCTTCTTCATAACTCTCAAAATCAGAGGTGGGGAAATTTTAATACTAGTCCAAATAAGCTCTTTCATGAGCAACAACATAAGCTAACCTAACCTCATATTCGTAAAGAAAATAGCTTTTTTGGGATATATTGGAATGGGCGCACATACCCCATACTGCCATATAGAAGAATGTAAAGGGTACGTCAATACTTGAGACTTTTCTGTACGTCCGGTCACCCTCATATGCGGGCAAATATAAATTATCCATTTATTTACACATACATATACCTTTTTACCGAATCGCGGTGAAACATCAAAATTAAGAAAAAGTTTTTTTCTAATAGCGCTCGTCCCTCGGCAAGCAATGGCAAACCTCCGAGTGTATTTCTGAGATGAAAAAGCTCCTCATAAAAATATCTGCCGTTCGGAGTCGGCTTGAAACTCCATTTGTGGAACATCCAAAAGGGGTGTACGCGACAATTATACAGGGCCCGCCATCTATCGTTACGGATTTGAACTAGGTATTATTTGAAGAATGGTAACACTTAGCTGTCATCTGATTTGACAGAAAATTAGTTTTATTCTTCCGCTGAACGAAAATGGTTGTGTATACGCTCAAAGAACGCTGGGAAATATTGCGACATTACTTTGAAAATCATGGTAGTATTGCAGAATGTGTACGAAAATTACATACGGCAATCATCTTTTCGGATGAAGCTCATTTCCATCTCGGCGAGTATGTTAACAAGCAAAATTGGCGCATTTGGGGCTCAGAAAACCCGCACGCACTCGAAAAAAAGCCGATACATTCACAACGAGTCACTGTTTGGTGCGGATTTTGGTCGAGAGGCATCATTGGTCCATTTTTCTTCGAAAATGAGCGAGGAGTGGCCGTAACCGTCAATGGAGAGCGCTACCGGGCCATGTTGAACGAATTTTTGTTCCGAGAAATAGAAGAGGAGGATATTGGTGGCATTTGGTTCCAACAAGATGGCGCTACTTGTCACACAGCGAATGCTGCGATCAATCTTTTGCGCTCTGTCTTCGAAGATCGCATTATCAGCCGAAATTCTGATATCGTTTGGCCGCCTCGGAGTTGCGATTTGACGCCGTTGGATTATTATCTTTGGGGTGCCGTCAAAGACCAGTGTTAAGCCAAAAACCAGCAACAATTGATACACTGAAGACCAACATACGCGATGTCATAGCTGAAATACAGCCGCATACAATCGAAAATGTGTTGAAAAATTGGACCGATCGTATGGGGTGGTGCATGGCTAGCCGAGGCAGCCATATGAATGAAGTTGTGTTCCATCGTTAACCGGAAGGATTGTACTTCAAAATAAAAAAACAGTTTGGAAAAATATTGAGTATTCTCTTTTTTATAGCATTTTTAATTCCGTAAAGTTATATGGCGGACCCTGCATATAGTATATATATACCTTTTTTGTGCGTCCACTACTTTCTCTACTGGTCCTTAAGCATTCACAGCTTTCATTTGCACATATATATGTGCATTTAGTATGTGTGGGTTTGTAAACGCAGCATGCTTTAAGCGGAAAAATTCTTTAATTATTTAAAATTTTCGTTTCGGTTGCCCAGATAAGCCAGCGTGAGTGCATAGAGAAGTTTATCAAGCAGTGTCTACGTGCTCATCGTACTGAACTTGGCAAAAGCTTTTAGCTAAGATTAGATGTGGATGTAGTTGATTGCGTGTATGTGTGTATGTGTGAATAAGTTTGCGAATGATATACTCCAGATGTTTGGTTGACCTCAAAGTTTTAACGACCTTTTCATGTTTTGAATATGTACCATATAAAGACATGCCCACAAAGAGCTCTACGTACATACAGTATTGTGCATAATGTGAGCAAACTTTAACCCATAGATAAATATTAGCTTTTATATTTACTTAAGTCACAAATATCTAGTAGGAATATTTACTTTACTTATTTGAGTTGGCTGCTCAAAGATATATCGGCACACCTAAGTCCTTGAGCAATAAACCAAGTATTCCGCGTACACTTGGCGATCGACAATTCTAATCACCAAGCCGTCGAAAATTTAGCGGAGGTGTTATTTCGTGCAAACTCGTATGCTACGACTATGCCCCTCCATAGCACTTGAAAAGGAAACTGTTTAGTCGTTGAGGGATCCAAAGCAGTTCACTACAATTTCAAAGTTGTTTGTGATGGAGTTAAATGCCTCAAATCTGATTTCCTATGAAGACGAGTTTCTTGTATTGCAGTTAATTTAACTTGAAAGATATTCTAACTGGTTGGTGGAATTACGCCTTTATTCCTAGCTTTTCCGAATAAACACCCCTGTTAATTCTAATCTCCAGTTTTAAGTCCTCATGAAACTAAAAAGGCTCGTTTGGGCTGGAAAATATCTTGTATCTCTTCTTGTCGATTTTCGTTGATGCACAGCAATCTCTAAGTGTGGTATTGTAGTATTGCAGTACACCCGCTTCAGACTACTTTCCATCTGAAAAGTTCCCGAAACCTTATGGTAACAGTTATAGCAGTTCTTATAATATCAAATGCAATTTTTTTTGATGACGGCCGTAAGCGTAAGCGTAAGCATTCAGCAACCTCAAGTTCAAAATCCTCTGTGGACCCAAGATACCAAATACAGCAGTTGTTCTTACTAATAAAGGTCGCCTCTCAGCAAGCAATGGAATTCTGCCATGGAAAAAGCTTTTCATAAAAACTCATCTGCCGTACAAAGGGGGCATAAAACTGGTCGTTCCTTCTTTTGTGGAATGACATCAAGGGGCACCACACGAATTACTAGATAAGATCGACCAAACAACTAATGAAGAACAGAAGGTATACACAGCGTATAAAAATATAGGAATCAATAGGAATGTAGCAAAAGCAGTTACTCATGGATGACTTCAAGTCGCCTTTCCCATGAACGCTGGTTGTAGTCGAACCACTGAATCCAATGAATATGGTCATGCCGGATTCTTGGTTGTTTATGTTCTAGCTTAGTTGGTAGTCAAGCAGTATTGCACCATCTGCTCAAGGCTCTAATCAATACGAAACGTTACTGAAAACTTGTGCTCTGAAAAGGAATTGTTGATAAGCCTTTCGTAATCTACCATCGCCAGTTTTACCAAAATCGGGAAAGGTCATTTGATCAAACCCCCCTTGGGAGGAATAGAAATTGTCTTCTCACTGAAGATGAAATAGTTACGGGTAACTTTAAATACGGCACGAAACTTACGACGACTTTAAACAACGCCTGAAACTCTTGCTATGGCTGCGAAAGGCTTCTTGGGTTGAAATTGGAAATATCGCTCAGACTATCATATTTTTTACGTAATACGGCACGTGGCAGCTGTAGCGAATGTCACTCCACTTGTGGAACAACAACAAGACGCACTCGACAAACAGAAGGATGAGCTCGGCTAAACACAGAACAAAGTCGCTTATTATAAGTACATAGCATGTGGCGCTCGCTCCGGAGCTCGTTTAGATGAACTACTAATGTGGTTTTTGCTTTTCTTACAGGAGCGATCCCACTTGCTCTTGGTGCCATTACATGTTCTAAATTCCAAAAAGGGACCACGGTGGAACGACAATATCATCTTTCGGCGAAAGATACCAAGCTAATTGGGTTAAAGGGAGCAAATTAGAAGTACTAGAGCAGGAACTAATTCTTACTATGTCAAATAGTAATGCCGCCATTAATGCTTTAGGAGAACATCGCGGCTTCTCGACTACAAAACTGTTCCGAAACGATTAGTATTTAAGAGAGTTGCGATAAATTTCATCTTTGCCTGTGTAAGTGTATTTCTTTTCATTTGCCAAGCAGATCGTTGCATCTCTTGAAGGTCTTTTAAAAATAAATATATAAATGCCCCAAAGCATCACCTGAAGCTGATTTTCTAATAAAAACGATTTTTCCAAGCATTTCGTGGGCTATAAGGCTTAATTAATTCATCTAACGGTGATTAGCCATACCACAGTAATGTTCAAACAAACCTTACGTTGATGGGACTTATAATAAATAAACACGCAAACGAACTGAACTAGAACATCAGGTAACACTCCTCCATTAGATTTGTACACTCCTGCCATCTTCAATTCATTCACTCCCTCTAAACCTACCACAACATTTTTTTACAGTTGTAGGTAAAAGATTTTTGAAACAAAAAAAACTGCTATGGCTTAAGAAATATTTTTATATAAAAAGTTTCTTGGGCCTTGCACAATACTGTACATGTAGCTAGACGCAGAGAGTTAAAGCCCAAAACTAACATGAACTTTTACTCTAAACAAATACAAACACTTACAACTATTTATAAGTTTATGTCCAAATGTATTTGTCTGTTTCTAACCTCAAAATCTGACCATCGGCCAAACGAAAACTTCCCGTATGCAGCTCTCCAACCTCTGCTTTTATTTATTGGGTAATTTGTCAGTCAAACTAACTTAAATGAGTTACCCATCAGCTGCGTATAGTACTGCTGCTTATAGTACTTTTATCCAATGTCTGCTGTCATTTGTATGCAGTGTGACACATTTTACGCACATCCATTGACAGCTGAGTTTATGTTTTAACACGAACCGATAAATCAATTAAGTGTCAATAAATGACTGAAGTTCTTTATAATGGAGACACACAAATGGAAATGAAGTTTGCTGTCTGGACTTCAAGAAGTCCAATATGTGAGTTCCGAAAATATATTATATTAAGAGGAAACTGTAGATCGTTGACAGAAATCTACTTATACACCGCCCGCAAAGTGTTTTTCATTTGGCATAAAACAATTGAGGCCAAAGAATTGCACTGTGCGACAGTGAAATTATACTTTTATAGAGACCTAGTACAACTTGTAGGTATAGTTAAACTAAGAAACATGGTATAGGAGAAATTTCCAATACACCCCCAAAATCTCATTTTATGGCCATAAAACCGTTTTTCAGTAGGTTGATGTGAACAATCCCTCCTAACTTCGCCAATTTCCATCCGATTTCGAATTTGTTTTTTTAGTTCGAAAGAACAAAAACAAGCCTTTTTGACAGTGTGTTGACAATTTTTCTGAAATGACAACTGACGAGACTGTAAACGGAAGTATTTGGAATTTTTTTATTTTTTCTCAATTTTTTCAACTTTGACATCATTTTTGCGATATTATCCGATATTGAGGATGTTTTTTAGTAGACTACTGTTATAGTGAATTTAATTCTGCGTCGAATGAGCTATATTTGACTGTAATTGAATTAAAATTCATAGAGTTGTGCGAGTTGTGCGAGTTTTAAGATTTTATTTTTTTTACTTATTTTATAGCAAGTGTCAGTATAAACACATCATCAGTACGAAACAGTACAGGTTTAAAATTTTAAAAGATGTCGGGAAAAACTAATCTTCATTTCAAAAATGTTTGCTAGACCTGGTCCGTTTATAAGAGTCATCACTTGTTTTACGTTTCAAGGACCAGCAGTAATCAGCAAGCATGTTGATGGAGTTCTTGCCTTGAAAACGTTTTTCGATGACTCCTATCTCCTGGTGAAATCTTTCACCCTGTTCATCGCTCATCTGGCCCAGGTTTTCCGGGAAAAAATTCAAATGTGAGTGCAGAAAGTGTATCTTGATGGACATATTGCATTCCATTTTTTCGTACGCACTCAAAAACTCTTTGACGACTTCAACATAATCAGAGCTCTTTTTATTTCCAAGGAACTTCTCACACAATGATTTAAAACTTTCCCATGCCCGTCTTTCCACTGCACTGAGCTTACTCATTTCTCATCTCGCATGAGTTTTCGAATCTGAGGCCCGACAAGGATCCCTAAAATTGTGATGACTCTTATAAACGGAGCAGGTCTAGCAAACATTTTTGAAATGAAGATTAGTTTTTCCCGACATCTTTTAAAATTTTAAACCTGTACTGTTTCGTACTGATGATGTGTTTATACTGACACTTGCTATAAAATAAGTAAAAAAAATAAAATCTTAAAACTCGCACAACTCGCACAACTCTATGAATTTTAATTCAATTACAGTCAAATATAGCTCATTCGACGCAGAATTAAATTCACTATAACAGTAGTCTACTAAAAAACATCCTCAATATCGGATAATATCGCAAAAATGATGTCAAAGTTGAAAAATAGAGAAAAAATAAAAAAATTCCGAATACTTCCGTCTACAGTCTCGTCAGTTGTCATTTCAGAAAAAATGTCAACACACTGTCAAAAAGGCTTGTTTTTGTTCTTTCGAACTAAAAAAACAAATTCGAAATCGGATGGAAATTGGCGAAGTTAGGAGGGATTGTTCACATCAACATACTGAAAAACGGTTTTATGGCCATAAAATGAGATTTTGGGGGTGTATTGGAAATTTCTCCTATACCATTTTTTTTAGTTTTTCTATAGCCACAAATCGTGCTAGGTCTCCATAAAAGTATATTTAATTTTTTTTTTTTGTCACACCGTGTTGTTTGTCTAACTTAAAATTTTCTTATATTATATCATAAAACAACATGAATTCAATCCATCTTCTCGCTGTTTATGTTAACCGTTAAAACGTTTAAATTTTGTCGTAATATGAGCCTATAAACAATTAGCATTATAAATAAGGTGAAATTCCCTTGTGAGTAGGGGAATTCTAATTGACTAATTGTTAACACGAACAGATTAAGAATTTAGAAGAGGATTATTAGGATATAAAAAATGTATAGTGATGAAATTGTGAGGCACAGTGCGCCGATTCCCGAAAAGCTGGCCAAAAGTCAAACAATTAAGTAATTGATTCAAAATTTCTTACTCGGGGGTTGTCTGGGTCGCTGATTACGAATTTGATCTTAAAATTTTGAAAATCCACCCCCTTCCACCCCTATTGGCCACCCCCTCACGTGAAATAGCGTATATTCTAGAACATAATCAAGATGCATGTTAATTTATGTTTTCAGGGTCGCAAGGTAGCAAGTGGTAGCAGCTGAATCTTGTTTTATTCAGTAACCATTACTTTTTTGAGTAACCTTTAATAGGTTTCAAAGCAGCATATGACGGCGTTGTATCACTATACAGTTTGAAAACTCAAATTTTATAAAAAAAATTGCAAAAAATGTATCTACGTATTGCTGCAGCTAAAAATTTTGTGTCGAGGTATTGATATGTACTAAAGATTTCTCGTATTTTACTAACCTTCCGAAGATGATTTCATTTGGTTTTGTTCAATTTACTCCATTACAAAATCTTTCAAATGTGTACAACTTTCACTATTCATCGACAGTAATACGATGCTCAAACGAAGGCCACGTTGCGACTGAAAATACAGAGAATACTTAAGGTACAGGACGTTGCTATGAACGGTTTTCACTACTCAAGGCATTACTGTAGCCAACCCAAAGACAAAAAAACTCTACCTAGAAACTTTTTTTTCGACTTTTGGCCAGCTTTTTGGGAATCGGCCGCACTATGCGAAGGTATAAAAAACTACAGAGCAGGGAAGCGGAGTAAAAGAAGGATATATCGCACACATTAGCGCAGTGAGCTTTTAATCACGAAGTTCGTATTATTACTAGGCGTTCAATTACTAGATTACTTTATTTCATACCCGGCAAATTTAGGGTCGATGCAATGTGGTGAGTGGTGAAGGCAGTAGTCACTTTGCCGTCAAATTATATATATAAAAATAAATAAATAATTGGCGCGTACACCCTTTTTGGGTGTTTGGCCGAGCTGGAGGGACCTACAGTTTCAAGCCGACTCCAAACGGCAGATATTTTTATGAGGAGCTTTTTCATGGCAGAAATACACTCGGAGGTTTGCCATTGCCTGCCGAGGGGCGATCGCTATTAGAAAAATGTTTTTATTAATTTTGCTTTCACCGAGATTCGAACCAACGACCTCTCTGTGAATTCCGAATGGTAATCACGCATCAACCCATTCGGCTACGGCGGTAAATTATATAAAACATATTTTTTAGGGAAAAATGGATATGTGTTCGGGGCGTTTTATACAGCAAACATATCACGCCATGTAGTTGTAAAGGACATTCAATTTACTATGACAGAGGCTGTCACAGTTGGCGTACAGTTCGCATCCATATAATTTCGTTGGCAATAGGAGAGTTTCAGCTAGAAACAGTCCAAGTACTATTCACTGGGATAAAGAACTGAGGACCGGAACTTATCAAAGGTTTTCCCTATTGCGGCTGATGGCAGAACTCTGTTAAAAATTATTTTGAGGTTCTTAGTAGTTTCAACAACTTTTATAGCAGAATCGCTCATTTTCCCTTCCTTGGGGTCGTCAAGTTTAAAAGAATTTTTATATGTAAATTTCTTCTTTTGGATATTACCACAATATTTTAGAACGTCTGAAGGTCATTAACTTAAAGTCAGGGCCATGGAGAGAGTATTCGGGTCCCGGGGGAAACTTGAGATGCGGACCCCTTCAAATTTTTTTTTTTATCAAAATGCGTATTATGTTATAGTGATATAACATTTAAACATTGAAAAACTCATTGATAAAATTTTTGATAGAATTAATTATGAAATATTGATTAAAATGAATTTTAGAAAACTCTTCAGCAGATCTGAAATAAAAAACGCAGCTGAAAAAAGTTAAAATGTTTTATTCATTTTGTGAGCCTTACAAATATTTGAAAATGACTGCCACGATGCTTAGAATTTTGCTTTTCTTGCTTTAGCTGAGGCAAAAGCTCTTATAATATCATCGAAGTCGAGTTTCCTTGCTAACTCAGATTCCAAATACAAAGTTGCCAATCCTGTTACTCGACTTTGAGTTGAACAAGAACGATGGTAGTCTTTGTTCCTTGATAAAGCGCTGAACGATCTTTCGGCGCCGGCAACCGATACTGACAGGGTGTAGAATATTCGCAAAGCAATGCAGATGTTCGGGAACAGAGTATCCAAGTTTTTAGCTGTGATGGCATTCAACAAGTCGAACAGAGGCATACAACATTCCGAATTTCCAGTAAAATTCGCCTTGTACACACTCTTCAAGTGACACATCTCAATTGTGATTTCTTCCGACACATCAGAAGGGTATTTTTTAGCAAAATTAAGAGTTGCTGTCTGAAGTTCTGCTTTTTCAATTTTAGGAAATAGCCACAGGAATGAGAAAATGTTGTTTATGTTTTTAATTGCAGTAAACCGATTTTCAATACTATTTTCCGCTGAATTCTCAGGTTCTTCATCATTACGTTTCTTCTTTCGGTTAACTGGCAATGTTGACGAAGTGTTTGGCAAACCTTTTGCAACAGCTTGACATTCTTTTAAAATCGATCCCCAATGGCTGCGTAACAATTGTAGATCTGCTACTAGGCATTCAAGATTCTTTACCTCGACGTCAATCGTTGCTTCTTTTCTTTGTAAAACCAAACTGACGTAGTTTTTTTTGCTGTGAGAATCTTGAACCATATGGAAGACATTAAGACACATTCAAATTTACTTATGTACTTAATAATTCCATCGACATTGCGTTTCGTTTCTACGGTGCGATTAAGTCCTGTCACTTTTGTAAGAGCTTTCCTCAGTCCAGGTAGATTTTGAGCAAACGCTTTGACAGCATCAATTCGGGCAGACCATCTTGTATCCGATAAGCGTTGAAGTGAAGTTGGTACACATTCTTTCAAAATATCCCATCGTATCGTACTACTACTGAATATGTTGAAACATTTTTGAATGACTCCAAAAAAAGTAATTGCGTTAGGGTTTAGCGGCATCGACTCCTGCTAAATTGAGAGTATGAGCTCCGCATGGTGCTGGTTGAAGTATTATTTACTATATTTTTTCAAGCAGGAAATTTCTTGGAATTACCCTCGAGTCCGGGCCCCTCTGAAAACTCCGGGTCCGGGGGAAAAAGTACTCAAAATGCCTTGAGCTAAAGCTCAAAATATAACTTTTATTTTGATTTGATTAGTTTGCTATGATTCACCGCAAATTCCACAAGCATTTTAGGAGCTATGCAAGCATCAAGTGATTACTAAGCAGGTTAGCAGTAGAAGTAGTAGAAAGGAAAGACGAAAAAGAAGACAGAGGGTGACGGCAAATCCTTCGAAAATTTACGCCTTGGCAAAATTTGCAATGCCATAAATTAAGAAAATGCAAATGTACAAAAACAACCAGCTAATGTAAAATTTCAAAATAACAAAAACATGCACAGTCGCGGTTATAGCGATACCTACAGCGATACCTACAGCGATGAGCAAGAGCGAATGAGGATGACAACAAAAACAATAACCACTCATCATTATATCAGTGCAATACACGAAGCCCACAGCTAGCAAATCCCAATGAAAGTCGTAACTGAGCCGACGGCAACCAAAGCAACAATGGCAACAATAAAATCACAATAATTGTGAAATACAATGTAAACAACAAAACATCATTTTGAAATTCAAATGAGTTGTAAACCAGGTGAGCAAATAAATGGGCCAGCAACTATGCATAGCAACAGTTGCAGCCGACTAAATTTGCGTTGTAGGGAAAGAAGGAGAAGAAGCAACGTGATAGGTGGCATTATAATCACCGACAAATCAAGGTCAGTGCAAAGCTATAAATTCACACGCTTTCGACATGAGGATGAAAGTAAAACAACGCACGCATACACACACACTTACACACATGCGTGAAATAGCGGCTACAAAGCTATAAAAGTAATAATGACTGCGATAAAGGAGAAATTACTTTCCACCGACTAATGCCACAGGCGGAAAAGCTTAAATTTATACCAAACACTGAAGCAACTCTGGTGTGTATGAATGTTTGTGAGTGTGAGTGCAAGCAAAAGGAAAAGCGAACAGTGGATGTTTATTAGCCAATGGTAAAAATTTCAAATTCCAAGTATTGCCATTTGCAAGTAAAATGTGACGCACAGTGCAACGTTCGTGGTCGGAAGCTTCAAAAATAAATAAATATATATATTTTTTTAAATTAAAATGTTTAAAATACCACGACTAACAGCTATTTTGGATGCTTCAATTAATTATGTGACTTTGAAGTTATAGCCCTTCTGAATGCCTGGTTAAATGCATGGAAAAATCAATATACAAGGTGAAGTCCAAAATAAACAAGACTGGCGTCATAAAAATGTTTTTGATAGCGCCATCTTTTTAATGAGTTAGTCCGTTGGAAGTTACATCCCTAGCTGACTTCCATATTCGGTTCAGTGGAAGCGAAGTTATTGCGTCTAAAGTGTCAGTATGTTGGTGTCATCGGTACAAAAATGAGTTTCGAACGAAGAGCTAATATCAAATTTTGTTTTAAAATCGGTAAAAAGTTTACCGAAACATTTAAATTGATGAAAAAGTGTATGGCGATGGCTTTCTATCAGGTGCCCGAGTTCATGAGTGGTTTGCACGTTTCAGAGAGGATTGTGAGGACATAAACGACAATAGCCATACGGGCCGCCAAAAATCAGTAATCACTCCATCGAAATTGTTCGTAAATTTATCAAAAATGAACCGAAATCATCGTTGAAATTCATGGAATTCATTTTTTACTGATCATTTGGGCTTACGAAAGGTATGTGCACGTTTCACTCTGCACAAGTTAACTGTGGACCAAAAATTGCTCAGAATTCAATTCAGAATTCAATTCAGAATTCATGTTTTTTTTGACTAGAAAAAAGCTTTTAGATCGCGCAAAACAGTGTATCGAGGCCAGAGGGGACTATTTTGAATAAATAAACTCGAAGTTATCAGAACAAAGCTCCTGTAGTTTATATTTTAGCTCAGTATGGTTTGTTTTGGACTTCACCTTGTACAACGTTTTTAGAACTATTTTCGAAATTAAAAACTAATCCAATTTAGGTTGAAAACACTAGGACCATAATGCAAGCTCCAGAGACTTTCGTGTTATCCGTTACTTTTTTTCATTTGTTATGTAGTATAACAAAGTATAGTCAAATTAAAATTTTACCAGAAGCAGGAATACAATTTACCAATTTGCTACAGTATCGCACAGTGTCCTAATAAAAGTCTAATCGGATCTCTGATGACTACATAGATTTTTAAATAATGTGGAATTTTTATATTTTTTGATGCGCTATCTTGGCGAAAAACAACATATTGGAGCAAACTCAATGGCGTTCGTAAGATTTTTTTTACGGTCAACTATTGGACAAAATCGCGTTTTTACACTTTTAGTTTAAAATATCTCGGAAATATGAGCCACCAGAGTAATTTTGTTCCTGGATTTGGAGTAAATGCCGAGTTCCAAAATTTTTTTTTTAAATTTCACCAAAAATACCTTTTTAGAAATTTTTATCCCAATAGCTCCTTCACACTGGATAGAGAACGCTGCATTGCACACAAGGTGCAATCAAGCTCGAATTGTCATCGAAATCTGTAAGAGGAAGTGGGCATGGATTGGACACACCCTCAGAAAACCAGCCCAAGAAATACCAACGATGGCTTTGGAGTGGAATCCACAAGAGTAACGATGCCTGCATGACGAAATAACCCACAATGATTTTCCTGCACTCAATTACGGCAAAACGCAAACGATAGAAATAAGTGCCAAATCACAACACATAGAGAAAGAAAAATGGGTAGAAATGCCAACTGAAACACTGAACGAGGAAACGTTAGAAAACATGGAAGCAAACGAGTCATACAAATATTTAGGATTTCAACAGAGTATCAGAATAGACCACACATTAATAAAGAAACAATTATGCAGGCAATATAAAAAACGCCTCATTCTAATACTTAAAACACATCTTAACTCTAAAAATATTAGCAAAGCTATAAATACATATGCTATCCCAGTACTAACATATTCGGAAACAGATTTAAATAATATAGAAATAGCCACACGAAAGCATCTAACAAGACATAGACAATTACATCCTAACTCATGCATACAAAGAATAATCCTACCCAGAACAGAATGAGGTAGAGGGATCATAGATATTCACAACCTTCACAATAATCAAACAATAGCACTACGTAAATTCTTCCACACACACACACACATACAGTTTGCACAAAGCAAGATCCCAAGCAGACAAAAATTACTCACCACTTAATCCACATCTACAAACACACAAGGAACATTCCCCCTTGTAACAATCGAAGAAAAAGAAGCAGTATGGTCACAGAAACAACTTAATGGAAGACACATTCATATAATGAACGATGCGAATGTAGATAGGACATGCAGCTATGTATATATGGTTTAAAAAAGGCGAGTTGTAGGAGGTGAATACACGGAAAGGCATAACAATGTGGCAAAAATACTACACCAAGAAATAACGAATAATCTGAGCTTAAGTACAAATACTGCACTCTATTACGAATACAATCCCGAGAATATATTGGAAAATGAGGAGTACACGATATACATACTGGGACATCGCAATAAGAACAGACATAAAAATCACCCACAATAGACCGGAAATAACACTAATAAACAAACGAACAAAAACCACCATTTTCATTGAAATAAGCACACCCAGTGATACGAATATACACAGAAAATATATCGAAAAATTAATCTGGAAAGAAAATACAGTAAAACCCCTACCTTTTATTATGTCTGCAGCTGGGATAGTTCACAGTTTGAACATTAAAGCCGATATGCATCAGAAAATTCAAAAAACCTTATCTTAAAAACATGCAACATAATGCGAAAATTTTTAAACCAGCAATAAAACTTAACCAAAAAACAGTGCCAAAACGACTTGCATCTGTTAAATGCCGTTGTGTTTGGTGAAATGGACTCCGCCTCGCGCGGTATGCGGGGGGGGGGGGGGGGGGGGAAGTGGCGAGGGAAAATAATAATAATATAACTTTCACTAAAGTGCCATTTTGACATTCCTTTTTTTAAATCTTAAATAGGATCGAGGGAGGTCGTCAGACAACTAAATAGAACATTTTAGGGCTTCAATGTTCTAATGGTCAGCAAATTTTACACAAGTTTTCTCAAACACGTATCTGAAGTTCTGTATACAAATAAAGTAAAAACCAAATGAAATAACAAATGCACTGTGCGCCATCTAAGTATGAATTATAAATCTTACGAAAGAGATTCCATATTTAGGTGCAAAATTAAAAATTACAGTAATTGAGGTCAAGAGTAAAAAACTTGAGTTTTTTAAAGGCCTTATATAAAAAATTCCATAATACTCTCCTTCTAGATGTTATTAAATTATAGAAAAAATTTAAAGATTGATGTTAATTAAAAGTCATTTGTTTAGACAGCATTGAGGAAAAAAGGGGTTCGAAAAATTAATCCTCTATGTGAAATATTGAGGCTTCTTTCGTCAAGCAGATCAGGGTAATCAATCTAGAAACCAGATCAAAAATAAACATAAACATAAACATTAATTACAAAGGGAAGCGTAGATACAGATACAAGTACATAGATATGATATCAAAACACTACGAGGTGACTTCTTCTTCTTCTTAATTGGCGCGATAACCGCTTACGCGATTTTGGCCGAGATTAACAAAGCGCGCCAGTCGTTTCTTTCTCGTGCTAACCGGCGCCAATTGGACACACCAAGTGAAGCCAAGTCCTTCTCCACCTGATCTTTCCAACGCAGAGGAGGCCTTCCTCTTCCTCTGCTACCACCAGCTGGTACCGCCTCGAATACTTTCAAAGCCGGAGCGTTTGTATCCATTCGGACGACATGACCCAGCCAACGAAGCCGCTGGATCTTTATTCGCTGCGCTATGCCTATGTCGTCGTAAAGCTCATACAGCTCATCGTTCCATCGTCTGCGATATTCGCCGTTGCCAACGTGCAAAGGTCCAAAAATCTTACGAGGTGACTACAACGCAAAAATTAGAAAGGAGCCAGCAATGATGCAGCAAGTTGGGGGGAAGCACTCACTACATGAAAATTGCAATGAAAATGACACATGTTTATCACTTTTGCCGCATTTCAAGGACTATTTATAAGCGGCACGGCTTTTCAAAACAAACGAGTACAAAGACAAGCCTGGAAGATCCCACGACAGAATGGTCCCAATCAAATGGATAACATATTCATAAATAAAAGACACAAACTCTTCGATAATCGACGTAAGATCTTGTCGTGGTGCAAATTGTGACTCCGACCACTACATGGTTGCGACACCGTTACGCGAAAAAATAATGTCGCGAACTAGAAAAAATGTATTCAAAAAGAAACACTGGGAAGGGAAGTCATCATAAATGAATCGACAAGAAGAACGTATCAAGAAAAAGTAAGGGTAAGCTAGGTAATATCAACGAAATTTTGAGAGGAGCAGACATAACTTCAAAATGGCAAAGTCTTAGCGAAATCATTTCGTAGCGCTAATAATAAAACTATTAGCCAGAAAACTATTTTCAGCAACAAATTGTATGATATTGAATGTAGGGAGCTTAACAAAATAAAGAAAAGTACTCGTGGTGATCTCCTCAAATATCAAAAAAGGAGAAGAGAAGCCAAGAAAACCATAGAAACCATAAAAAGGAATGGGATTTAGTATATACCATATATTATTCTTAAAAGCAGCGTCCAGCATAAGATGGAAGTTGGCCAGACCATTTAAGGGGTCGTTTAAGGGGCAAGTCGAATAGTCCACTAACATGACAATTATAAATTGGGTTTGAAATAACTGCGATCAAGTGTTCATTTTGAAGAGCCTCTGACTAACCCGGCATTACTAACCTCTTGATGTAACTACCCAGTGAGTTTTATTTCTTGCATACTTTAAATGTATTACCGAAAATAAAAAAAGTTAAGCTGTAATCTCCATTTACGTATTTCTAAATGTTTTGAGATGCATAAAAGTTGTATATGAGAAGCAGATATTTTCATAAAAACTGTTTTAGAAAGTGACTGGGTGTAGTACACCCACTATAGTAGTAGAATTGCGGCTTTCAAGGGTAATCAGCACCCATAGTTTGTAATTACGGCGTATTTTTATATGCAAGTGAAGCTAAAAATATAACCTCGTTTTGGTTCTTCGTGGTTTTTACACAAGCGGCAAAGGTATACATACTTTTCTCTGCTGTTCAAAATCACATACAAATTAATATTTGAAGTATTTTTAAATTGTGTTTGCAGTAGAAGAGTGTATAGTATATCATTGAATTCAACCACAACAGCGACTGTTGCCGCTTTCATTGGATATTTTAAGTGAAGAAAAGGACTTTGGCGGTAAAAACAACGACGAAGGTCCCGCAGACGCAACAAATTCATCGTTCTAGCATTTAGAACCTAGCATCATCTAGATTATTTTTCATTAATGCTAAAGGAAGAGAGCCCACTAAAGGAAAGGAGCTCTTCAAAGCGCTTCAACAAACAAACTGTAACACTGCATCTTCATGGATGCCAACGTATTGGCCATCTGATCCACACAAAAATCGGGACCTTATCGATTTCTTCATCACCAGAAAAGTCTCCAGTACATATCTTAATATTGAAAATGGGATAGACATGAATTCAGATCACTCGCCAATCTATCTTACTTCCTACAGCGAAACGGTAGTGTTACGTGATCCAGTTCTCAAACTAACTAGTCAATTTACCGACTGGGATTATTTCCGCAAAATGTTAGAAGAATCTGAAGACAATACGTTTCCCATGGAATCAACAACAAAGATAGATGACGAAGTTTTAAAACTGACGAGAAAAATACGACACTCTGCTTGGTCGAGCACACCTCCTTTAATGAAAATTTCCGCTGGCCACAAATACACAAAAGATATAAAAAAAATGGTGCTAAAGAAGCGAAAAATGCGGCGTAGGTGGCATCAAACAAGATCACCTGTTGATAAAGCAGCTTTGAACAAAGCAGCGAAAGATCTCAGCCATAAAATTAAAGAATACAAAAATCAATCATTTACAAACTACGCACAGCAATTAAATAATAAAAGAGACACGAACTACTCACTATGGAAATGCACCGAAAAGCTTAAACAGCCAGCTAACCATAATCCACCAATCAAAGTAGACAATAATGGATGGACGAAAACAAACATAGAAAAAGCAAACATATTTTCAGATTATCTAGCAAAAATCTTTACACCCAATAGCGACACATCACCAATACTAAATAATGATGGCATAGCCAATGATAATTATGGCGATATAGTACCCATAACTGAAGATGAGATGTGCGCCGAGATACAAAAGTTGAAGTCGAAGAAATCTCCAGGGTTTGTTTTAATAACTGCCGAAGTCCTCAAACAAGTTCCACGAAACATCATTACTAAGCTAACAAACATAATGAATGTTAGCTTTAAGCTGCAATACTTTCCAATCTATTGGAAAATAGCTGATGTCATCATGATTCTAAAACCAGGAAAGCCTCCAAACGATGTAGCATCATATCGACCAATATCACTGTGGCCCATCTTATCAAAACTGTTGGAAAAATTTTTGATAAAGCGCCTGAGCAATATCATAGAAAATAAACAAATAATACCAACACACCAATTTGAATTTCGCGTGCGCCGCTCAACTATTGACCAAATTCACAGAATTACTCGTATCATCGAGAACACATTTGAAGAAAAAAATGTCTGTTCGGCTGTATTTCTCGATGTCTCTAAAGCTTTCGATAAAGTATGTCATGCTGGCCTGCTGTGGAAAATAAAGATATTTTTTATGAGGAGCTTTTTCAGGGCAGAAACACACTCGGAGGTTTGCCATTGCCTGCCGAGGGGCGACCGCTATTAGAAAGTGTTTTTCCAAAAATCAGAACAAAATTAAACGTATGTAACGAGGAAAGTATGGCGTCCTAACGTATGAAGCAGAAACGTGGACGCTGACAATATCCGATAAAGCAAGCGTCGCTTGTTTGAAAAAAAAATTCCGCGCAAGATTTTTGGACCTTTGCACGTTGGCGACGGGGAATATCGATCCAGCGGCTATGTTGGCACCCAGCCAAATGGGTGGGATACCAACGCTCTGGCTCTCAAAGTATTCGTTGCGGTACCAGCTGGTGGTGGCAGAGGAAGAGGAAGGCCTCCTCTACGTTGAACAGATCAGGTGGAGAAGGACTTGGCTTCACTTGGTGTGTCCAAATGGTACCGGTTAACATGAAAAATAAACGACTGGCACGCTTTGTTAAACACGTCCAAAATCGCGTAACCGGTTATCGCGCCAATTAAGAAGAGGAAGAAATATTAAAAATTATTTATGGAAATACCCACTTAATAAATTTAAATTTTAATATTATTTTTTATGGCATTCCCATATGGCTTAAATCACAGCTCCGAGACAGCCCAATTGATATCGGAATTTCGGCTGATTATTCGGTTTTCAAAAACGGTAGCCAAAAGTTCGAGTGTAACTTTGGCAGTGTGAGAAATTGCACTGTCCTGTTGAAACCAAATATCGTCCATGTCATCCTCTTCAATTTTTGGAAACAAAAACTCGTTGAGCATGTCACGGTAACGCTCGCCATTAACTGTAACCGCGGCTCCTCGCTCATTTTCGAAAAAAAAAATGGCCCGATGATGCCGCCAGACCAAAAACCGCACCAAACAGTGACTCGTTGTGGATGCATTTGCTTCTCTACAGTAACGTGTGGATTTTCTGAGCCCCAAATCCGATAATTTTGCTTATTGACGTAGCCACCGATGTGAAAATGAGCTTCATCAGAAAAGAAGAAGAAGACTCACAACTTTGGAAATAGGTTTTCAATGTTTCCCAATTTTGTTCAAGCGTATAGCGTCCCATTTCGTGAATGTCAAACCTTTAAGTAAATTATGAACACATTTGACATATCATTTTGTGTTACCATTCCATTACCAAAAAAATAGGTGGTTCAAAAAGCAAATGCTATATGACCCACCCTGTATTAATATTTTAACCATATTTTTTGTAACAATTTATCTCAACTAGTTTCTAAACACATTACTGTTTAAGTGCCCACCATTATTGAAAGGCGAAAGCGAGCTTATCTTTCAAGTTTCATTTTCTTTGCTGCGATGTCGACTTGAATGTTGTCATTACGCTTTTCCATAGTCTTCGGCTTATTAGCATAAACTTTATTCATTAGAAATTACTACAACCAATCAAATTCCGCGATATTTCCAATCCAAATGATGATATGTGAAAATTCCGAAAATTTCGATTCAAAATCCTGCTTGCAGGAGTTCCCCTAATGCTCAACTGCATAACACAGCGTCAGTACGAAGCATTTGAATTTCTGGCTACACAGTAGGGTGGGTCGATTTAAAAATCGCTCATTGCTCTGTGAAAATCGTATTCTAGGGATCAAAATAAGAAACTTTGCCGAAGGAACCATACCTTTGAAACGAATTCTGATGTCCTCCAATTTGGGTCGAACGAAAAATCCCACTTTGACCCATTTAGAGTGCTCCAATCGAGTCCAAATGTATGACCGACCCCCACTAACTTTGGACGGCCGATCCTCCCATGCCAGTGGCACACCCCCTGGAACTCCCCTGAGGGGTTCCCGATACAATCATTTCAAAATATCACCATTTTTGGCCTTTACATGAGAAAAGAAACTAAACTAAACTCCCCACAAATCGACCCGGCCTACTACACAGCCTTGATATCTTTCTTTACGTTAGTGATTCTTTAACTATATAAGTATATTCAGATCTTTATCTTTACCTGAGTCCGAATTCGCACAAAACTTCGTATCTACGTACTCTGATTTATTCATAAAAATTCTCAACGCCCACCAATTTAAACTTGGCAGTGGTCTCATCTTCACTGTCTTACAGATGGCTGCTATTGAATATATAACAAATGTTCAAATCAAATTTCGTCCGAAACAAATAATATTTAGCATTTCCGCCCACTGCTTACATGAGAATGAGACACTGTGCATCAACAACTGAGCAACATCGAGTAGCGTCAACACTCTGATGGTGGTGGTGGTGGTAGTGGAAGAGAAGAAATAACAAATCAAAGTTCCCATTCCAAGCTCGCTTGTGGCAGTTTAAGTGCAAAACAAAAAAGCGAAAAAAACAACAGAAAACACTCTTGCGTACTTGTATGAGTGCGTAGCAAAAAACTTTGGGATATAAGATGCTCGTACACTTAGCGAAAAAGCTGTATGGGACAAACCAACTTCATAATTTTGCTTCTAAAGTTGCATAATATTTTCTTGAATTGCCTTAAAATGCACGTAAATGTGTGCACGAAGTAGCAGTAGTTTTAATTTATTTATATTTTGCTGCAAGTCCTGTTACGTTTGAGCGTTGCTTGAAACTTGAGTTTCTTTAATGAAATAGTTAGAAGAGACAAGTGGTTTGGATAACATTTTATTTGTTGTCGTGGCAATTGCGTGATATTTTTATACACATTTTACAGGTTAGAAGATACCTTAAGGTAATTTCAGTAGCTTTTTTTTATCAGCAAATAAATAGTTTTGATGCGGAGAAAATAACCTTTAGGGCACTATACTAAGAGCAATGCAGCTCTCTACCGAGAAGCGTTCTAGTACTCTAGTTTATAGTGAATCTGGAGTCTTCGTTCACAAAATAGCGCTATAAGTAAATGGTAATAAAAATACCATTCACAACTTTTTGATAAATCCTGATGCATATCACAAAGCGTTAGACTTGAATTCGCATATAATCATAAGTTTTGGGATAATAAATGGCAATCCATCCTTTTTTAGCGATGAAAAAAATGCAGTCTCGATGGTTGTGAAAAGTAGTAGACAATGACGACAAATGCCTCACTCCCCTCTGGAACATTCTTAGCAAGCATGTTTATAAAGGCGGACGCCAGTTTAATGGCCCATTTAAGAAGCTATTCAAGAGGAATGGCCAAAAAATAACTAGTGTCCTTCAGTCACTGGGACTAGTAGCAGTTATAAAAAATAAGGGAGGCATAAAAGCTATTAAATAATATATTATATTGTTTTCTTGAGGTTTAATTTATTATTCGCTTTTTCCATAAATCTATTTCCTTTTACGCCCTTGAAAATTTGTAAACTTTTACAATGAAACACTGAGATAAATCCTTTTGTATGTTTCATTCTTATGTTTGTTTTCTTCCCTTACACCGAACGGTAAAAAGACTTAACCTCTGATTATTTTATTACAAAAAACATTGTTCATTTCTGGCACAAAAAATGCGATTCCAAAATATTTTGTATGGAACTATAAATAGAAACAGATTTTCCGAAATTATAGGACCAATTCGATTCGGCAAAAAAAGGCCATGTACTATTCGCTTACGAATCGACAAATTTAGATTGGTTCTCGAAATATGAAACCCAACAATTTGATAGCAACCAGGCTTGTTATTAGCCAACTCAGAATTTAGGGCGTAGATGAACAACTGTTGCTCAGCAAGGAATGATGCAGATTTCTTTAGTATATTTGCAAAAAAATCAGAATTAAGAATTAATTTATACCAAGGAAATAGTTTATAAATGTCTTACCCTACTTAGCTAAATATTAAATTATACCATCGCACAGTGCGGCCGATTCCCAAAAAGCTGGCCAAAAGTCGAAAAAAAAAGTTTCTAGATAGAGTTTTTTTGTCTTTGGGTTGGCTACAGTAATGCCTTGAGTAGTGAAAACCGTTCATAGCAACGTCCTGTACCTTAAGTATCCTCTGTATTTTCAGTCGCAACGTGGCCTTCGTTTGAGCATCGTATTACTGTAGATGAATAGTAAAAGTTGTACACATTTGAAAGATTTTGTAATAGAGTAAATTGAACAAAACCAAATGGAATCATCTTCGGAAGGTTAGTAAAATACGAGAAATCTTTAGTAGGTACATATCAATACCTCGACACAAAATTTTTAGCTGCAGCAATACGTAGATACATTTTTTGCAATTTTTTTTATAAAATTTGAGTTTTCAAACTGTATAGTAATACAACGCCGTCATATGCTGCTTTGAAACCTATTAAAGGTTACTCAAAAAAGTAATGGTTACTGAATAAAACAAGATTCAGCTGCTACCACTTGCTACCTTGCGACCCTGAAAACATATAAATTTATATGCATCTTGATTATGTTCTAGAATATACGCTATTTCACGTGAGGGGGTGGCCAATAGGGGTGGAAGGGGGTGGATTTTCAAAATTTTAAGATCAAATTCGTAACCAGTGACCCCGACAACTCCCGAGTAAGAAATTTTGAATCAATTACTTAATTTTTTGAGTTTTGGCCAGCTTTTTGGGAATCGGCCGCACTGTGCATCGGGAGTAACTTTGAATGTTTTTGTAAGTTGTGGGGAAACATCTCAACAGATAGTTTATTTACTTTTCTTTTTTGTCTTGTTGCCTTATTGGAACTATCTGAGCAAAAAAATTAGTTTGCCAAAAATAGCAAATAGATAGAAAAGACAGTGAGGCTCTGTAAGTCAAATAATATTATTTGAATACTTTACGAAAGTAAGCCTTGTAAAAGAATTACTCACAAGCTTTAATACTTCTCTCAACTTTAAAACAAATACTTATGTGTGGCCTTGCGTTGTCCTGATGGAAGACGACGCCCTTTCTCCTGATCAGTTCTGGCCGTTTTTTTTCGATTGCTTGCTTCAATCTCATCAGTTGTTGACAGTAAAGGGTAGAATCAATCTTCCGAGCAGGCTGGAGCAGCTCATAGTGGATGATTCCTTTCCAATCCCACCAAACACACAGCATAACCTTTCGAGGCGTCAATCCTGGCTTTGCGACCATTTCCTGAGCTTCACCACCCTTGCACCATGATCTTTTTCGCACATTATTGTCGTATTTGATCCACTTTTCGTTTCCTGTTACCATTCGCTTCAGAAATGGTTCGATTTCATTTCATTTCAGCAAAGAATCGCAGATGTTAATTCGGTCCATTAAATTTTTCACAGACAATTCATGTGGTACCCAAACATCGAGCTTCTTTTTGTAACCAGCCTTTTTTAAATGGTTCAAAACCGTTTCATGATGAATGTTTAGTACTTTGGCGATGTGATGGCAGCTTATGTGACGGTCCTGGTCAATCTTTTCCATAATTTCATCGACTTTTTCAACGATAGGTCGACCGGAGCGAGGTGCATCTTTCACATCGAAATTTCCAGAACGGAAGCGAGCGAACCATTGTTGTGCTACACGAACTGAGACAGCATCGTCTCCGTAAACTTCACAAATTTCATTGGTGGCTTGCGTGGCATTCTTCCCTTTTTTATACAAAAATTTCAAAATATAGCGAATTTCTTCATTATTTTCACTAATTCTTGAAAGCTATAACTTTTTTTCAACTTCTCCGAATTTAATGTTTTTGAATGATAAATGATGAAATTAATTAATGATGAATGATAAATGAAGCTTAAAATGTCACCTTTCCAACACCATATGATATGACACAATGTGATTGGTAGCACTGGAGAGAGATGACTCCAACGACATCTATTGACAAAATACGAAAAGACTTTTTCGACTACCCAATATCAACTTCTTTTTGCAGAAAAGCTACTAACTCACAACACAACTCCTAGTACTGTCATCATTTATGGTTAAAGGCGTACAGATACAAAATTGTGAGCTGCTATTTGTATATTAATTAATTTATTTATTTAACAAGCAATGTTATTTGCTGAACCCAAATTAAAAAATTCAAATTGTTTTTTTAATTTTTAATTTATTTGTTCTTTTCTTGCTTTAAAAAATATTTATTTATTTTTGTAGTTCTCGGTTCTTTATGAAATATGTTTTAACACGAATGCCAACGCTTAAATCAAAATTAAATATGAAACATAAAAAAAGTCTGGCAAGTACTGTTAAATGTACTTTTCACTTTTAAATTTTAAATGAACTTCAAATATGATTTTAACTAAGTTTTTTTTATTCATGGCAAGTTGTGAAAGTTCACGACGGTTTACGAGCAGGTTAAATTAAAGTTTTTATTTAGTATCTGTTTCGCTTAAGGCAGCCAAAGCAGCTATCTCGATTATAACATGAGAGATGGACATATACTGTGGGCAAAAAGTAAGGTGAATTTGGTTGTAAAATGAAAAATCTTTATTTATTCTTGTAAATCAATTTCATCCCCTTCAAAATAATCCACTCTCGATGAAATACACTTATGCCAACGATTTTTCCAATCCCCGAAACATGCCAAATAGTCCATTTCCGGTATAGCCATCAGCATCGATTCTTGAGTTTTGGGAATAGCCAGAAGTCACACGGAGTTAAATCAGGCGAATGCGGTGGTTGCGGAACGATATGCGTGGAATTTTTGGCGAAATGGTCGCGAAGAACGAGTGCAGTGTGAGGCGGTGCATTATCGTGATGCAAAAACCAAGAGCTGTTTGCCCATAATTCTGGTCTTTTTAGACGAATTGCTTCACATAAACGACGCATAACGCTCAAATAATATTCCTTACTAACAGTTTGGCCAGGTGGAAGAAGTTCATAGTGCACCACACCACGAAAATCGAAAAAAACTGTCATCATGACCTTTATTTTTGAACGACGTTGACGTGCTCTTTTCGGTCTGGCCTCGCCTTTAGCACGATATTCGCTTGATTGGTCGGTTGTTTCAGGGTCGTAAGCATAAATCCAAGTCTCATCTCCCGTAATGATGCATTTGAGCTTGTCCTGATAGTCTGAAAGCATTGTTTCACACACATCAACGCGACGACTTTTTTCCAAGAAATTGAGAGTTTTCGGTACCAAAAGAGATTTAACTTTTCGTAGTCCCAAATGGTCTTCCAAAATGGTTTTCACAGATCCTTCTGATATTCCGATCATATCAATAAGGTCTTTAACAGTCAACCGACGATTTTTGAGCACTAACTCCTTCACTTTATTGACGTGTTGGTCATCTTTTGACGTCGATGGTCGTCCGGAGCGCTCTAAGTCATCAACACGTTCTCGACCCTCTTGGAAGTCTTTGTACCACTTATAAACATTTTTCTGCGACATGGTCGAATCACCAAATGCCTTCTGCAACATGCTAAACGTTTCCGCCGCAAACAAAATTTGATGGCACTTCTCTGCTCAATCAAATCAGACATTGTAAAAATCGAAAAATGCTCTCTTGGTCGTTTGGTAAACACTTTTTTCCAGAAAGTTAATGTGCATAGAGAACTAATGTTAGCCGATTAAACTAACATAGTTTACTTATATTCCGAGTTGCCATAGATGGTACATTGTACTAAACACGTTAGAAATTTTGTACATTTTTCTTAAAGACGCAAAACCTGAGTAATTTACCTTTTTAAACAGTACAGCTCTACTTTCTTTTTTGTTCATTAGAAGTGAATGGCGTTAAATTGAGCTTGCAAACCTAATGTTAGAACCTGAGATTAAATTATATACGCTTTCCTCTCCTAATGTTTCAAAAATAATAAATAATATTAACAGGGAACTTCAATCCGAAAATATGAGGCTGCCTTTTTGTGTGACAAAATTGAAATATTTTTTAATTAAACTAAGTAACTATATGAAAAATAATTTCGTAAGATTTGTGAATAATTTAAAGGATTTTAGTCTTAGCAATGAACAAAATCATTTACCCGTCGACGAAATTGGTTTATTGGTTCTAAGGCTGAGAGTTTTTTAAAGTCGGATAAAGTTATCGATGCGCAAAGGCTTAGCATAAAGTTAAATATCCGAAAATTGTATACAAAACTCTTGAAGCAAATTCAAAAACGATTTGTTGTGGGAAGGGAAGATATGAATTCCATTCAGCTTTTACTAAATGAATTTTCACATTTTGTACCAAGCAATGCGATTCTCAACGGTTGCGTAGTTTTCATCGACTTTTTGGACAGAAATAGCTTTATTTAGCTTTTTAGAGAGAGAGGGAACCCTAACTTGGGTAGGATAACATTCAGTACCCAAATACGACAAGATCTTAGGTAAAATGTACTTTAGTATCTTTGGCGAATACCATCCAGATTCCTAGAACATTAGATTTAATGGTGAGTAATGACTGTACTATATCGCCATTATCTAATTCTTGTAGGGCGTTATGAGAGCAGTAGTTGCACTTATAACAGAAGTCAAAGACGAAATATCTAAATTTTTATTCGGTTCATGCTCTTCAACCCAAGGGCAATAAAATTGTCTTACTAAAACAGGTGCAGAGAGACGTAACTCCAAAATTTACATTTAAAATCTTTTTTGAGTAGATTTTTCGCTTTTGATATTCGTTAATACTTTATAAGTATAATAAAAATGGGAATTTAGATATTGCGCGCAAATTTGTATTTCTTTTATGACATCGATAAATGAATAAAAATGAGATGTACACTTTGACGCCACGGTTTTTGTGCCCTCTTGATATTTACTTTTAAGTACCTTTGCATAACAGACTTTAAACATTTTTTATGTACTCACCTTATCATAAAATTGGAAGTATTTTTATTAAGATACACAGCTCTTAAGTGAGTAAGAGGGTTCATTTGCATAGCCGACTACAGAAGACTAAGTATAGACTAGATTAATGCTGTTCAAAAAGGAACAGTTTTATGAGAAAGATAAAAAAAATGGCAGCCCGTTTGTGTTAAGCTGAATAAAATAATTTTTTACAGGCGGCGCCGTGGGTAACAACTATTAAATATTTATCTATCGGGTGTTTCTTTAACTGCATGGGACCAGCGATATCGTTAACTATGATTTGACAGTTGAGAATGGCAAACTGGTTGACGTTGCGGTTCCGTAAGGTTTGGCAAGTCAGCTTGAATCGTTTAACGCCAGAACAATGCTTCCAAATTACAGAAATTTACTTCGAAAAAAATCTGTTTGCGGAGCTAGAGACAATTCATCCATTTTGCGTGTGGATACTGACTGAACTTTTGTTTCAAAAAATTAAATGCTAAGCATCGACGACGTTTAGTTCCGAAAAGACTGCGCAACTTGCCATATAACGCGCTTAACAATCGATTTATTGCAATATTCCAGCCATTCAAGGCTAAGTTTAATGAAAAAAGTACTTAAAAATTGGACTGATCGAATAGACCATTAACCGCGTAACTATGGCAGACGTATGCCGGATTTCATATTCCATAAATAAATACGAGGAAATTATCTACCAGAATAAAAAACATTCGTGCACGGCTAAGTTTTTCATAAAGAAGGCTATTAATTGTTTCCTTTGGTAAAATTTTTCTTTCATAAATGTTTTGTCATTTTCTTAATATATTTAATTTTATTTTTAAATGTTTTTTTTTTTAATTATAAATAAAGGAAACCGAATTATGTATTTTCACACCCCCTTCTTTCTTCAGCTGAAATTTTACAGTAGCCCGCCAAATTGTTGTATTTGTAGAATGGATATCTCCTTGCCTGGATTGGGTTGGATTCGCCTTGAATATAGCCTTATAAATGAGCTTGAATCAAATGATAGCAATTAACCGGATTTAAATTCAGTTTGCTTCGGCAACGTAAAATCGACAGTCGCAAAAAGTTGTTAATTTTTCTTCATTATTTTGTTTGAAAATATTCATCACCGGTATTTTGAGATTGTATTTGTAGCATGTGGCTCGATATTAGTTGAAAATATATGAAAATTTTTTTCGTGTCGTAGTATACAGATTGAGGGTTCCACCTGTGACAATGAAGTCCTAGAAAATTGCTAGAAAATGGACGTAAATGGAGATACAATTATTTACTTCTATGTTTGATTAACCCAAAGCTCTTGGGAAATTGGCTATCCCTATGCAAATAGGAGTAGTACGCTGAAGTAATAACCTAAAAACCGTCATTTGTCATTTTCAAGAAATTTTTAATTTGTTTGTACACCCCAACCTTATTTTACACGGCAGTTATGTTCCTTGGAAAATCTTACAAGCAAAGCGTGTAAAAAATGCCTGCGAAATTTGATAAATAAGAGAACCTGCTCCACAACAGAAACAAAATAGTTTATGAAACATAATTTCAAATATTTTTAAAACAAAAACAAATAATAATGATAATAAATAAAAAAGCAATAATAACCCACTTTACCTATTTCTAAAACAGAAAAATTATTTTTGTTATTACAAAAGGAAATGGAAATGGAGAATTGTTTGCAGTTAAAATTCAATCCATATTGTATGTATTTATAAAGGGTGAAAAGATTGGAGGTACTTTTTCCAATAAGGTTTTATTGACAGATCAGGCGTGGCTACTGCCAAATTAAATAATAGGTCTATTAATTAGTTCGTGCGGTTTTACAACAGATGGCGTAACTTGATTATTATTCCATCGATCCACATTTCCAAACATTCATTGGAGAGCTACTGTCGTAAGGCACAAACGTCAGTATAAGTTTTTTATTTGAAGCGTAAACAACAATATTTTTACCACACTTGAAAATGTCGAATTTCGTGCCAAATAATGTGTTTTTGCGGGGAATTCTTCTTCATTATTTTAATATGAAGAAAAAAGCAGCCGAAAGTCATCGTATCTTGGTGGAAGTTTATGGTGAGCATGCTCTAGCTGAGCGAACGTGCCAGAAGTGGTTTGCACGCTTTAAAAGTGGTGATTTTGGCTTGGAAGACGAAGAACGCGAGGGTGCGCCGCCAAAGTTCATGGATACCGAATTGGAGGAATTGCTCGATCAAGATCCGGCTCAAACGCAAGAAGAGGTACGGCACAAAAGAAAGGGTTTTTTGCATCGAATTGTGACTGGCGATGAAAAGTGGGTCCATTACGACAATCCAAAACGTCGAGCAACGTATGGATACCCTGGCCATGCTTCAACATCGACGTCGGCGCAGAATATTCACGGCCTGAAGGTTATGCTGTGTATCTGGTGGGACCAGCTGGGTGTTGTGTATTATGAGCTACTGAAACCGAATGAAACGATTACGGGGGATGTCTACCGACGACAATTGATGCGTTTGAGCCGAGCACTGCGAGAAAAACGGCCGCAATACGCCGATAGACACGACATAGTTATTTTGCAACATAACAATGCTCGGCCACATGTTGCACAAGTGGTCAAAACATACTTAGAAACGCTCAAATGGGATGTCCTACCCCACCCGCCGTATAGTCCAGACCTTGCGCCATCCGATTACTATCTCTTCCGATCGATGCAACATGGCCTGGCTGACCAGCACTTCCGTAATTACGATGAAGTCAAAAAATGGATCGATTCGTGGATTGCGGCAAAACCGACCGAATTTTTCACAAAGGGAATCCGTGAATTGCCAGAAAGATGGGAAAAAGTAGTAGTAAGCGATGGACAATACTTTGAATATTAAATTTGTAACCATTTTACGTCAATAAAGTTTCAAATTTCGAAAAAAAACCGCACGAACTAATTAATAGTCCTATTACATAATTTTTTTTTTAGTGTTCATTGGGATTTGATCAAGGAAAGACTTGCGGCTCAACAACGTTTGCAAATCGTACAACTATGTTACGAAAATCAACGCTCTGTGAAAAGTGTTCATCACTTAACGCTCAAGCCAACTTATAGTGTTCAGCGATGAGTCCAATTTTGGCTTAATGGCTACGTCAATAAGCAAAATTGCCGACTTTTTGATGCCGGAAAATGAAGTACGTGATCACCACAACATTTAAACAAGACGGCGCAACTTGCGATACAGACCGTGAAACAATGAATTTACTGTCTTGTTATTTCGATGAGCAATTTATCTCTCGTCTCGGACCAGTGGATTGGCCACCAAGATCGTGTGGTATCACACCTTTGGACTTTTATTTGTGGGGGTATATAAAGTATAAATGCTTTTGGGATAAACCATCTTCTATTGAGGCATTGGAAGCCAACATTACTAAAGTTATTCACGAGACACTGACTGAAGTCCTCCAGCGAATCATTCAAAATTGGTGTTTATGGATGCCCGAATTAAGGCGCAAAATAAATATCATAAATGGTTCTACAGAAAAATAATAAATAATGCCCAATCAATTTGAACTGTCTTTGTTTTATTTCAATTTAAAACCCGATACCTCTAAATTGATCACCCTTTACATACAACATATAAAAGTTTCAATTGAAATTAAGAATAACACAGGCCTGCAAAATCTCGCTTTTTTACAGTTTCTAAAACCGCCATGCGTGTTTCCTGAAGGTTTTTTTATCCTGAAAACGAATATGACCTTAAAAATACTCCAGCACGTCAGGATTTTTGGCAATTTGAGGTTAAATAGTCAAAAAATGCAGATTTTAGCCATTTTTAAAAATTTTTTTTGAGCAAGGTAAAGTTTTTTTTTTAATTTTCCACAACGGAATCGCAAAGTACTACTCTTCAGCTTTAAAATCAATTTTTAAAAATATTTTTGCGATTAATATAAAAAAAGTTATACTATTTTGAATTCGCCCTATACAGGGGGGTTAGAGAGGTTGAATTTGCATATCTAAAAGTCTCCAATTCAAATAGAATATCAGTCGATTGACTTTGACTAAATTCGAAACTAGATGGTAAAACATCATCAATATCCTCAGGTGACACAGGGACAGGAAAGCTCGGGCCATGTTCTACCGGCTGATCAATTGATTTAACATTAGGATAGATAATAGCTTTTTTATTTTTGGAGTTATATCCACTAACATCTATACAGCAAAAACAACAATCGTCTAAATGTTTTTTTTGCTCTCTCCATATCATGGGAACTGCAAATTTAAAAGCTTTCTTCGTTTTTTTAAGCCATTTCCTCAGATCCTCGACACAAACATAACATACTTTATGCGGAACCCAACACTTGTCTTGATTACTGATTTCTAAACCAAAAATATGCAAAGTAAACTTTTTTTACAAAGTCAGGAATTTCCCTTTGATGTTTTTTAATGACAAAATTACCACATATGTAGCAAAAAGCGTTAGGAGCATTTTTAAAATCACGTTTAACCATTTTAATTTTGAATAAAAAACGCACAGCAATTTGAGGTTATAACTCACTGAAAGAAAGCTAACAGCTGTTAAATTTATAAGAACTACCAACTTAAAAACATTTTCCTTCATTGCCAATCTGATTACATTTTAATAATGTTGCCAAATAAAAAGTATTTAAGAAGTTTAAAATATATCCGATACATTTTGGTACATAAACTTTATTTTTACTTAATTGTGAAATGTGAAAAATTGATGGGTGATATAACTTTTTAATAATTTTTTTCGTAATCAGGACACCAAATTACAAAGTAATTAGTTAAAATTATCGAAAAAGTTTTTTGGTTTTTGGCCTGTGTAACAAATCGGTTCCGCAACTACGTGCAGGTCTTTTGTGTACTAAACTAAAACTGCTATCATCAGCAAATATACCCAGGTTTGATTCATATTTAAATTCCGTTCGTTTTTCACGGCTTCTGTCGGGCTTTTTTTAACAAAATCTGTTACTAGCGACTTTTTTTGGCTTCTCTGGTTATACGATTCTTAATATCCTACATAAGGCCTAAGATTACGCTGGAATTTCAATGCACGCTCGATATCAGGATCATTAGCAGAAAAATATTAAATTGTCAGTCAGACTTGGTTAGATTTAAAATGTACTTATTACATCGTTTCAATTAATATATATGTATGTGTTGTAAAATCAAAGAATGTCTTACTTTTAGAAAAGTTTATTATTATAACTTTTTTGCTTTAACGCCTACGGAGGATAAGGCGTAAATTTTATTTAAAATAAATAAAAAAAAAATAAATAATTGGCGCGTACACTTCTGTTAGGTGTTAGGCCGAGCTCCTCCTTCTATTTGTGGTGTGCCTCTTGATGTTGTTCCACAAATGGAGGGACCTACAGTTTCAAGCCGACTCCGAACGGCAGATATTTTTATGAGGAGCTTTTTCATAGCAGAAATACACTCGGAGGTTTGCCATTGCCTGCCGAGGGGCGACCGCTATTAAAAAATGTTTTTTTTTATAAATTTTGCTTTCACCGAGATTCGAACCAACGACCTCTCTGTGAATTCCGAATGATAATCACGCACAAACCCATTCGGCTACGGCGGCCGCCAAATTTAAAATAAATGGTTGTGGTAATTATAAGCACTTCGTCTCTTCATTTTAAAAGTGGTTTAACTAAAAGACTCATTCATAAAAATAAAAAAATTAAAAAAAAAATATATATATATATAAAAAATTAAAACCAAAAAATAATATTTGAAAAAAAAAATTAAAATAATATTAAGAAAATAATAAAAATAAAATTTAAAAAATAATAAAAATAGCTAAAAATAACTAAAAAAGAAATAATAAAAAAATCAATAAAATAATAACAAAAAAAGATTTACAAATACAAAATTTACATAAAATAATAAAAAATATATATATATTTTTTTTTAATATATATTTTTTAGTTTCTTTTTTTTATATATATATTTTTTATTTTTTTTATTTTTTTATGTAGTGGCAAGTATTTCAATACAAAATCTTTAAAAAATACTCAAAGATACTTATATTTTGTTTCTAATGTTTTCAATCGTTCAAATTCGAATTCTCAAAAATTGTTTAAACACTAACACATCGATTGCGTTTCATTGAAGCCATAAACCGTTTTATATGCCGTTGTATTCTACCAATAAATCTTTACACTTAAGATAGAGACATTAAACACATATTAATAGAAATACATGGGCTCATTATGCCCACTTCAGTGACACAGCTAGGTATTTGAAGTGCCATAACTCGAACGCCCGATTTTCAACTTATGCGGTTATTAATTGTATCCATACAAATAACAGCAAATAACGCATCTAATATTTAGAAGAGCTAAAAAACAAACAATCAAAATAGATTGTGAAACTACGTGTACATGGGAAAATTTATATGGCATTGCGCCAAAAAATAGACAATGATTTATTTAATTGCCTTTTAAATGGCCAAGCAGGCATTGGGTGGGCTATCTACGTACATTTGTAAGTATGCTTTCCGGCACACGTTTTGGCAATAACGGTGGCAATAACGCACATCAGTATTTATGAGCTTATCGATATTATTTACGCGTGCATATTTTAAACGGCCAACCATCTAGCCGCCACGCAAAGAAAATAACGCTGATAAATAAAAAAATAATTTCCGCTTTGATGATTCTTCATGAGGGGAAAGTACTTCGCTACCGTCGTTGGGTTGTCCTTTTGCGGAAGCCCAGATTTATACTCGGCCTAGGACGGTTATTGCAGTAGCACTCCCCAGAAATTTATTTGGAAGGTTTCTGCTATTACAGCGCAAACAGTTACAACTTTAAGGATGCATTTCTAAAGGATTTTATTGTGTATTTCATATAACTTTTTTCTTCCATTTTGATTCTTAGCAGGAAACTGCGGCCTGAAACATTGCTTCCTTTGGCATTGCTTAACGCATATGCTCGGCACTCGGGTGCTATTTTTAAACCGCTTACGCTTTCAACAGCCTTCAACTGTGGTGTAACTGTTATTTTCCGCTTACTGTTTGTTTATCTACTTTTCAACAAGATATGCCCCAAAGCTGTAAAAGACAGAGCATTATTCAACCTGCCACTTCTAGCAGCTACCCCTACCCGGATACCCCTTGTGCATATATTTTTTAGGTATTTATGTATTATGTCTCTCATTTCTTTTTCTGATTTCTTTTTTAACTTTTACTTTACACTTTTTACGATTTTCACCGCAAAGTGCACCTGGCGGCAGAAACCGTTACTCCACGAAGTGCTAAAGAATGTTTTTAGAAATGTTGTTTTTGGAGTTAAACGCACAGAAGTAAACTCTGGTAGTTTTTTATAACAAAAACACTCTTCCATCACTACACTTTATTACACAAATAGCAACAACAACAACCACAACCGTAACTGGAATTTATTTAGAAGTATTTAAACTGAGAGTCTAAAAATTCATTTCTAGACTTTATTCTAAAATTGATGAATTTGTGTATGTGTGTATATAAATTAAATTATTATAAGATATTCAATTTTTTACTAGCAAACAAACTACACTACACAAGCAACTACTGTACGTTTGAGTACGAGCCAACAACTCGCAATCGCTACTCCACTTGAGTGTAAGTTTAAAACTCGACTGAATCTGCTGAAGCTTTCGCTATCCTTAATATACCAACTCGGAAATGTCTAAAATTGTGGATGTCTTGCAATGTTCGTGCACGAAGTTGTGGCATAGTTGCAAATTGTTGCACAAGTCATTTTGAAGAGAGCTGAGAGCAAGCGTCGATTTCGCTGCGCTGCCTGTCAATGGTGAATGTTTGAAAGAGAATTCGTATGTATGATGCCATATAGTATATAAAAATTAATTAAATAAATAAATATGTAAATACACACATGTGTAGATATGTAAGATATGATGTAGATGTATCCAAACGAAGGTGCAACTGTGGATTAATTGTAATTAATGCGAAGATGTGAATAAAATATGTTGGACAGTTTCCATTGCCTGTTCTGAAACAAAAGTTACACAGTACAGTAAACTTAATTTCTTTTAACTAGAGCAGAAAAGCGCCCAAATAATCTTGAAAAGGCATCATAAGTAGATCTCCGTTGTAGAACAAAGTTATAGTCTGTAGTAAAACACAGTTATGAGACATGTTGCTCAAACGAATATTTTTACCAATTACGAGTAAACACTTATATTAGCGGTTTTTGAGTCTCAGGTAACCCACAATGAAATTTTCCAATAAATATCTTCGTAGCACAATTTATTACTCAAATGTGCCATTTAAAAGCACAAAAACGGAAGCTACTGAGTAAATGTTTCGCGAAAACTAGCATCACCGATAAGCAACAATGCCCTTTTGCGCCCACGCCCCGTCAACACGATCAATAGTCAGAAAGGAAATATCGAAATAGCAGTGTGAAGTAGAGAGAAAATCAAGAAACCTATATCCTAATATTTTATGGTGAAATATACATCCCTTTGTCTGACTATGACAAAATAAGAAAAGCCAATTCGTTGAGAAATCATGAATTTTGTATGAAACTACTGCACGGGGCATGTTTCATTCCATTTGTTTATGATAAAATATTATTAAAATAAAAAATTTTGATATGTTTAGGATATGTTTAGCTAAAGCTTAGAAGACACCTTATAAACGAACCATCGACATGGATTAGGGTTACCATAGTATTGTAATAGGTCGTCTTTTAGCATTTTTGAGTAGAAGTTGAATTTTCCGAGTTTAAGGTAGGTGCATTCCTGAACTCAATTAGCTACATTCAACAAATATATGTAGAGACAGAACTAAATGATGATCTGAATAAGTCGGTATAATTCAGCTGGATGCAACTAAATAATGAGATGTTTTCTCAAATTTTGCGAGTGCATGAACAAGGTATATCTGTTGCTATAGTTGCAATTATGGACAGGACGATTTTCTAGCCATAATGTATTTAATATGTAACTATATTCCCCTCCTATCTCTCCAGATATATTGGCAAATATCTCAGTAAGTGTTTGGACATTCTTTCACTAAAATCTCTGGTTCACATCTTGATATTGTCCCACAACCAGAGGGAGTTACATAAATACTTTATAATTTTATTTTGGCTGCGCATGCAGAGAGTTTTTTTCTGTTAATGAAGTACATGAAATTTTTGCTATAAAAAATAAATACTCCTATACGAGCTAACCTTCTGCACATTGCCACATACACTGCTGCACTAACTCAAAATAATCCATCCGAAAGTCACTTCCACGAAGATAGACAGAAATATTCTTTAAGCCCTTAAGGTTGTAGTGCCGTTTGCCAAGCAATAGAAATGATAAAATTAACTTCAAGACAACCGTCGGTAATTTCCCAATTCCATTCAGTGGTTAAAAAAAGCGCCTCAGATTAAAAAAAAAACCCCTTAATAAAAAATATTTTCGGATACTTTTTCTGAAGCGGCTCTTTCATGTTTTAATAATAAATACTTGGTTTTCTAATATTATTCTATTTAAGTGGCAACATACCAGAGCGTCATTAAAAAATTCATAGAAGTGAGCAAAACATCGCCAACTCAAATCTCATTCTCACTTCTTTACTCTCTCAAATTATTTTCCCATTACTCTCTTTGAATTTTTGATTCACCTACTTGCTTCATACACTAACACACATGCAAGTATAACTGTGAATACAAAAATTACATGAAATGGCATACTTTGAATGAATTTTTGGACCAACAAAAAATATTAGTGAAGAAAATATTACATTCTCAACTAACTTAGACCAGTAGAACTGAGAAATCTCAACCAAAATATCAAACGTTAGTGCAGAGTTAGTCTCCACGCTCTAGAGTTTTTATCTTTTTGGAAGTTTTAAATAAAAATGTGCTTCTCAGAAAATAGATATTTATTTATTTCTTACAAGAATAATAATTATAAATATTTATTCCATTAAAAAAACTAAAGCACTGCGTACTATAGCCTTCGGCTATTGGTCATAAAGGGCTTTTTGCTAATCGCTCACTCTATCAGTTGTTCCGATTGAATACATTAGAGTCACCACCAGCGGGAGCCAGCTCTACTACAATCTCTATTAGAGCAGAAAGGGTAAATTATCCTCTCCTATTCTAGAAGTGGAGGAAAGGAGAAGAAGAAGAAGAAGGCCGCGCGGCCGCAGACCAACTACAACCGCAATTTTTAACTCACGGTCAAGCAATAGAAATGGAGATAAGTAGAACATTTTTCACATATGAATTCTTGCAAAATGGCGCACTTCATAAATAAAAATCAGAATTCTCCAAAAAATTATCAAAAATTATTTGTAAAGAAAATTATGTATATTTCTTAAATGCCCTTCCGTTGCATTTAGCATATAATTTGTAAATACTGTTGAAATTTAAGGTTAAATGGACAAAATTTGTTTGAGGTATGAGACCAAATTAAAAAAATTTTCAGCACTACAAAATAAGTACCGGTTTATTCCGCATTGCCTTATTCGCGGGATCTTGCGCCTATTTGGTTTCCTAAGGTGAAGCTGGAAAAGAAAGAACTGACAGAAGAGGGTTTCCAGCACCATATCGAATAATGGAAGATTTGCATGGAGCTCTGTAGGCTTGGGGTAGTGTTATAAAGCTGATAATAAGTCAATAATACGATTCAATTTGCAATATTTTATAAAATCAGTACAGCTAATTATAAGCCACACCTCGTATATGTGCATGCCTGCAGCCTTACTGGATTCCAATGAAGTCCCTGCATTCCCGTCGTGCTTTACTAAGCATTGCGGCGAATTTATGCAAATTCGACCATTTCACAATATGTATCATAGTAAGGCAGTAAGGCACTAATCACTGTCCCATAAAAACTAAATACCGCCATAAAAATTGCTGCAATGACCAGTTCTAAGTATTCAAATAACACAAATAAAAAAACTCAAATGCTTTCTGATTCAGCAGGGAGAGAAACTATAGTAACAGCAACGACAGTAACCAATTGGCAGCCCACTAACCATAAGTTGAGCTTGGAAACCCACATTGGTAGTATATCTACCACAGCAGTTGGCATTTCGAAACAAGAAACGTAGAAAATTAACAAGCGCCCACACAGCACTCCAGCATTTACGCAAATGAACAATGAATTAACCCAACTTTCTATGTTTACTAACATACACATATGCATGTATGTATGTATACTCGTAAGTAGGTATGTATCATTCAACCAGTTGCATTAAATTTGGCACCACCCCCAATGCGTCGCCCACGCACATTCTGTTGAGGCGGCAACTCTGATTCGTCACTGAGTGCATATCCGCCCGCGCATTTTCCATTTCTTGAGTAAGTGTTTGAATGTGTGTTGCGTGACAACATGTGCATATACTCTCAAATACAAGCATGTGAGTAAATGAACAAATACAAGTGGCAAAGTAGCAGGTGGCATTCGTTAATGTTGGTGGCTTCGGTGGTAATGGAGTAGACTTGTGGTTTTGGTGTCCATATATTTTAAAATGTGTGCACACTGACACTTTTGTACTTTTATTTGCAGTAGCATCATAGCCATTTACAGTAGATATAATATAAATGGTGCAGCTGGAAAATTCTTACTTGTGTCTGCGTGCATGTACAGTCACGCATACCTTATTTGATGCAGATATGATTTTTTTTGTAAGGTGTTCTATATTTCAGAATATTTTGCAAAAATGGGAAAGCAGACTATGACGATATTTTATTTTTTGTTTGCTTTATTTCAATATCAAATTTTATGTGCGCTTGTTTGCTCTAACCATGCGACCGCGTACTTCAATGGAAAAGCGTGAGTTAGTTTTCGGGCATTTCAAAAATTTGTTGAGTTCGTTAACAGTTCAGCACATTATTGAACGCCTTATGCGTGAAAATCGTGTGGTAAATAAGGGACGACAGACTCCAAATAAAACTTTCACGGGGAAATAGTGGCAGTGGTTAGTGCACCAAGTAAACAAAAAATCCTGCAACAACCGTTCCAAAGTTCACTGAAATGGTCGAAAAGAAATAACGTAAGACTTGCCATCCAGAAACTGTTCGAAGTGTACTGAGTAAAGGAAATTTATATGATAGAGTAGCCCGTAAGTGCAAAGAATAGAAGTAAGAGATTGAAGTTGCAGACGAAGTAGAAATAACCTTATTCGGACCAGATAGCAAATATTTTACATGACACGATCTACTATACAACACGGCGGTGGCAGCGTTATAGTTTGGGCATGCATGTCATCAACTGGAGTTGGGAGCTTCACCTTTATGAATGATCAAATATGTTTATTTAAAATTTCTGTGCTTGGAAATTACAAATTGAAGATAATTTTCGCTTTCATAAAGATAACGACTCTAAGTATTGGGAGGTTGAATTAGTTTTAAAGGTTTTTTTCGAAGATTTGGGGCTTTATTGTGAAAAAACGGTATAAAATATTTTATTTGAAGTATTGGCCATCACTAGCTACCACTTTCGCCCATCTTTCGGGCAATTTCCGGATGCCGTTTCTCCAAAATTCTGGCCGCTGCTTGGCTATCCATGACTCAACCCATATTTTGGTAGCCTCATACGAGGAGAACCGCTGGTCCGCCAAATCGAGACTCATATGCCGGAACAAATGATAATCGGAGGGAGCTATGTCTGGACTATACGGCGGGTGGGGTAACACTTCCCAGCCAAGCGTTCCAAGGTATTTTTTGACAGGTTGAGCAACATGCGGCCGAGCGTTGTCATGTTGCAAAATAACCTTGTCGTGCCTTTTTACCGTTTCCGGCCGTTTTTCTTTCAATGCCCGGCTTAAACGCATCAATTGCAGTCGGTAACGATCCCCCGTGATTGTTTCGCCCGGTTGGAGCAGCTCAAAATATACGACGCCGACCTGATCCCACCAAATGCAGAGCATGATTTTCTTGCCGTGAATATTCTGCTTGGCCGTCGACGTTGATGCGTGGCCGGGCAAACCCCATGATTATGTAAAAATCATGAAAATCGGTTGCCAAACACCGAAACTGTCAAATCTTCTTGGAAAAGTTGCTGTAACTCCCTCAATTTTGCTCTGATTGGTCTGAAACTTTCACATATAACGTTCCACTAAAACTCGCTCAGCTTTGTTCCGATTTGCTTGAAATTTCGGCACGTAATTGTAGAAGCGTTGACCTTTATAAATATGTAAAAATCATGAAAATCGGTTGGCAAGCACCGAAACTGTCAAATCTTCTCGGAAAAGTTGCTGTAACTCCCTCAATTTTGCTCTGATTGGTCTGAAACTTTCACATATAACCTTCCACTAAAACTCGCCCAGCTGTGTTCCGATTTGCTTGAAATTTCGGCACGTAATTGAAGAAGCGCTGACCTTTATAAATATCTTAAAATCATGAAAATCGGTTGCCAAACACCGAAACTGTCAAATCTTCTTGGAAAAGTTGCTGTAACTCCCTCAATTTTGCTCTGATTGGTCTGAAACTTTCACATATAACGTTCCACTAAAACTCGCTCAGCTTTGTTCCGATTTGCTTGAAATTTCGGCACGTAATTGTAGAAGCGTTGACCTTTATAAATATGTAAAAATCATGAAAATCGGTTGGCAAGCACCGAAACTGTCAAATCTTCTCGGAAAAGTTGCTGTAACTCCCTCAATTTTGCTCTGATTGGCCTCAAACTTTCACATATAACCTTCCACTAAAACTCGCTCAGCTTTGTTCCGATTTGCTTGAAATTTCGGCACGCAATTGTAGAAGCGTTGACCTTTATAAATATGTAAAAATCATGAAAATCGGTTGCCAAGCACCGAAACTGTCAAATCTTCTCGGAAAAGTTGCTGTAACTCCCTCAATTTTGCTCTGATTGGCCTGAAAGTTTCACATATAACCTTCCACTAAAACTCGCTTAGCTTTGTTCCGATTTGCTTGAAATTTCGGCACATAATTGTAGAAGCGTTGACCTTTATAAATATGTAAAAATCATGAAAATCGGTTGCCAAACACCGAAACTGTCAAATCTTCTCGGAAAAGTTGCTGTAACTCCCTCAATTTTGCTCTGATTGGTCTGAAACTTTCACATATAACCTTCCACTGAAACTCGCTCAGCTTTGTTCCGATTTGCTTGAAAATTCGGCACGTAATTGTAGAAGCGTCGACCTTTCTAAATATGCTAAAATCATGAAAATCGGTTGCGAAACAGCGAAACTGTCAAATCTTCTTGGAAAAGTTGCTGTAACTCCCTCAATTTTGCTCTGATTGGCCGGAAATTTTCACATATAACCTTCCACTAAAACTCGCTCAGCTTTGTTCCGATTTGTTTGAAATTTCGGCACGTAATTGTAGAAGCGTCGACCTTTATAAATATGTAAAAATCATGCAAATCGGTTGCGAAACACCGAAACTGTCAAATCTTCTTGGAAAAGCTGCTGTAACTCCCTCAATTTTGCTCTGATTGGCCTGAAACTTTCACATATAACCTTCCACTAAAACTCGCTCAAGTTGTTCCGATTTGCTTGAAATTTCGGCACGTAATTGTAGAAGCGTTGACCTTTATAAATATGTAAAAATCATGAAAATCGGTTGCCAAACAACAAAACTGTCAAATCTCCATGGTAAAGAAGCTGAAACTCCCTCAATTTCAAGCCAATCAGGGCAAAGCTTAGTGAGTTACGACAATTCTACTGAAAGGATATATGCCAAAGTTTCAGGTCAATCAGGGCAAAATTGAGGGAGTTACAGCAACTTTTCCAAGAAGATTTGACAGTTTCGGTGTTTGGCAACCAATTTTCATTTTTAAAAAGGTCGACGCTGCTACAATTATGTGCCGAAATTTCAAGCAAATCGGAACAAAGCTGAGCGAGTTTTAGTGGAAAGTTATATGTGAAAGTTTCAGGCCAATCAGAGCAAAATTGAGGGAGTTACAGCATCTTTACCATGTTTACTTTCCTTTAAAATGTTTAACTAGACTTTGTTAACATTCAGTCCAAGTAATGCGCAATCAGAAATTAATATAAACAAGGAAAATATCTTAAAATTAACGGTATCATTAAAATAAACTGGCTGAACGCAGACTTTTTGGTGCCACATTTACATGCTGCTGAAATTATTTTCCCGTTATCTAAAAAGTGAAGTGAGGAATCTTGTTTTTTTTTGCCCTTAAAAGCTGGGAATGTAGTGAATAAGCAAATTGTAAAGATTTCAATTTAATCATAATATTCTATTTTGTTTTTAATAAATTTAAGAAGGCTATTCGGCTGAACACAGACTTTGTGGGGCATGTGTATATAGTTAATATATAAATGTACCCACATTTTTGAAACTCCTGCCCAATCACCGAATTTGAACGACATCGAAAATTTGTGGTCGTTTTGAAGAAAAATATAAGAAAATATGAAATCCATATCAAACATGCTCTCAAAAAGACGTATGCTTGGAAGAAGATAGGGCCTTCAACCTAAATATACATCATGATTGTATGCCGCGGTTAAGCAACCAATTTTATAGTATGGATCTGTAGTTTGGTGGAACGGTCTAGAGAAAGATTGCAATATAAAAATACTTGGCACAATACAAAGATTAGCCTGTGCAATAACGGTCGGTGCAATTATATCATATCCTAGGGAGGATTTTAATGGCTTATTGGCACTTATTGCGATAGATCTGCATATTAAGAAGATGCAAACCATGAGTGCATGTAGGTTGGGTTGCTGGTCATCCACCAGCCTATTATTGGCAGTAGCGGTAACATTCAATGGTAGTTCTATCACTGTTCTGCAGGCGGCGGTACTGGCAATTTGGGAAGCTTGTAGGTTACTAATCGCAGATTTCTCTGTTAAGGGCAATATCGCTATTATTTCGGATAGCCAAGCAACATAACAGGCTTTTGGTCTATCGGGCGTCGTTCACAACACACATTGGCATAGGTGTAAGCAACCAGAGAAAAAAGAAAACTATTTTCGATTTCCTCTGCGAATGCTCTACCCAATGGAAGGAGAGAATCTTAACCCTGGCCAAACGGCTATTATAGAATTCCGAACAACTATCTGGCTTAGGTTCTTAAACCACACAGACTGGATATATCATAGTAAAATGTGGTTAAAGTTCAAAGGCCGATGTTGAATGTAAACCACACCTAAACGTCAAGTTTTTTTCTATATTTCATTTGACATTTTTCATTTTCAGACTACCTGAATTTGAACCATGGAAAGATACACAATCAAGCAATGCGCTAAAGTTATTCAGGCTCATTATGAAAACGGGCGTTCAAATCAAAATGCATATCGCGCACTTCATCTTCAGTGATGAGGCACATTTTCACCTCAGTGGATTCGTCAATAAGCAGAATTGCCGCATTTGGGCGAATGATAGTCCAAGAGTGATTGCCGAAAAACCAATGCACTCACAAAGAGTGACTGTTGGGTGCGGTTTATGGACCGGCGGCGTCATTGGGCCGTATTTTTTCCAAAATGAGGCCGGTCGGGCAGTTACTGTGAATAGTGTTCGCTATCGTGAGATGATAACGAACTTAAAGATATGGATGTGGACGATATGTGGTTTCAACAGGACGGTGCCTCTTGTCACACAGCTAACGAAGCAATGGCTGTTTTGCGCGAAAAATTTGATAGCCGAATAATCTCACGTCGCGGCAATGTCAATTGGCCGCCAAGATCATGTGATTTGACACCGTTGGACTTCTTTCTTTGTGGTTATTTGAAAGAAAAGGTATACGTTGATAAGCCAGCAACAATTCAAGAGCTAAAGGATGAGATAATTCGGCACATTAACGGCATAGTACCTCAATTATGCCTCAGCATTCATCGAAAATTTGGACCATCGGATGGAGGTGTGCCGCCGAGGCCGATATTTTGTTCGAAACGTAATTGAGCCATACCAGTATTATCATAATAAAGAGAAATGACAATAATTTCGTAAAGAAATTCTATTTCATTCAAAATCAACATCGGCCATTAAAACTTAACCGCCCTTTATTATGCTGTACATAACCGTTAAACAAGTTGGTAGGGAGGATGTGGCAACAAAATGGTGCGGAAACGCTAGTTGGATTCCAAATGAATCACCACTTCAACCAACCGACCAACCATACCACGCAGACTTCAAGCTGTAATTGATAATAAGGATACTCAACCAAGTATGATACTAAATACCTTAACATTTTAAAAATTAGAAATGCATAAATGCATCCCTGCTCTTTTTAACTGTATCATTTAAGCTATGGCGTGAATTCACTGCACGTTTTTTTTTTTTTTTTGTGCATTTTATTTTATGTTGAGAAATTAAATAAAACTAAATAAATAAAATATCTGCATATTCTGTTTTTTCATTTTCGCAAAATATTATGAAATATAGAAAACTTTGGAAGAAATCGTATCTGTATCAAATAAGGTTTGAGTGACTGTAGGTATAAGATCACCAGAAAAGTTCTGAAGAGTGGATGAGGGTGTAAGTAAGCTGAAAATATTCTGAACCGCAGTGGCATTCGCAGAATCATAACTGCACTGTCGGGAAATTCGAGAAGATTTCGTTGTATTTGATTACCGAAAAATGTAAACGGAAACTGAATAAATTCTGAAATTGGAAAGCCGAGAACTAAAAGACGGCAGCTAAAATCAAATATATTAAAGCTCACAGGTTGGTTGGAAGCAACTTTAGTCTGGCACTGCGAGCACCATTCCTTTGAAGTTAAGAAAATTAGAGAAAATTCAGAAAAAGTTTAAAATTATCTTATCAAATTAATGCTCAAATGACAAATGAAATGCATCATAAATGATAAATAATACCAGGTGTATAAGCTTAAATCCGCTGTTTTTTAGTAAAAAAAAACCCATTTTTTTTTATAGAAAGCAAATAAATAATTTATTCAAAGTATTTGCCCTCGCTAGCTATACATTTTTCCCATCTATCGGGCAATTTGTGTATACCACGCCAAAAGAATTCTTCATCTTTCGAGGCGAACCACTCGTCAAGCCATTTCCGGACGTCTTCGTACGAATCGAAGTGCTGTTCGGCGAGCGCGTGACCCATCGATGAAAACAGATGATAGTCCGAAGGGGCCAGGTCTGGTGAATAAGCGGGATGAGGTAGCACCTCCCAATTGATTGTCTCCAAGTAGTTTTGGACCATTCTTGACGTGTGCGATGGGGCGTTGTCGTGGAGGAAAATCAGCTTCTCATGTCTTTGTTCATAACGAGGCGTTTTTTCACGCAAAGCACGGCGCAATTTGATGAGTTGTTGGTGGTAGCGATGAGAATTAACAGTTTCACCAGGTTTCAACTGCTCATAGTAAACGACACCCTGCTGATCCCACCAAACGCACAGCATCGTCTTGCGTCCAAAGCGATTAGGTCTTGATGAAGAAGTTGATGGTTGGCCGGGATCGACCTATGATTTTTTTCGTTTAGGATTCTCAAAGTATATCCACTTTTCATTGCTAGTCACCACAAGATGCAGGAACGACTTTCTTTTATGCCTAGCCAGCAAGATTTCGCATGTGTTTTGGCGTCGCTCCATCTGTCTATCGTTCAATTCATGGGGTACCCATTTTCCGACTTTTTGGACCTTTCCCATGGCACGTAAACGCATGGAAATGGCTGGTTGAGTGACACCTAACTGCTCGGCAAGCATTTTTTGCGATTAGGTATCGTCCTCATCCAAAAGAGCCTGCAATTCATGGTCCTCAACTTTTCTGGGCCGATTTTCACGCTTCTTGTCACTCAAGTCAAAATGGCCGTCTTTGAACCGACGAAACCAGTCTCTGCAAGTTGTTTCCGATAATGCACTGTCACCATAGGCCTCCACAAGTATTCGATGCCATTCGGCAGCCGATTTCTTCAAATTAAAGCAAAAAAGTAGAGCTTCCCGCATATGCTCTTTTTTTGGCACAAAATTAGACATGATTACGCAAGGAAAAAAGTTTGTTGCTGTATGAAATCACTGATGATGTGCAGTGATTGATGTAAACAGGTGTCGAACCCATGCAAAAAAAAATATGGCATTTCTATGGTAACTTGATATGCTCACTAACGCCATCTACGAGCAATCAGCGGATTTAAGCTTATACACCTGGTAAAGTGGTAAACGAAGTGGTAATTGGCAAATGAGAAATGACAAATGATAAAAGACAAGTGAATGAATTGAAAATATTATAATATGAAATGAAATGAATAATTAATAAATGACAAATAGTAATTGGCAAATAACTAATCATAAATGCCTAACGATAAATGATAATCGATAAATGGTGAGTGATGAATTATAATCGAGAAATGATTACTGATAAATGGCAAGTAATAAAGAAAATATTAAATTATAATTGACAAAGGGAAAATGATAAATAATAAATTATGTGTTAAATCATAAATTAATGGCTGATAGGTGGATGAGAGGGTAAGAGCCCTGAAATTTAAATAGCCACACCCCGTAGTTAAATATACTAGGTTGCTCTTACACAACTTTTTGCTACAACAAGATCAATAACATGAAGAGGTACGAATTTGCTTGAATTTCCTCTTCACTTGTGTGTTTTAAGATACCAGATATTGTTAAGTTCAGGTTAGGTTAGATCAAGGTGGTTGTGTCAAGGAGACACAGTTCGGTAAAAGAACAACTATACCTTATGATCCCACTAGAAAAAGAAAAAACGAAAAGGTGACAAAGTAAAAAGAATTTTTAAATGGTAATGATTTGTTTGATTAGCTGGAGAACCGCTACATATTGAGAAGCAAGCTTCATAGTGTGAACTAAGGCGTTTCTCTCTTATCTTAGTGACATCAGAGCAATTGAGAGAGAAGAAAAGAAGATGCTGTGATAACTCCAGCTTCTCGTTCGCCTAACAACTGCAATAAAGGCTTAAAACTATACTGCTTTTTCGGGCATGCTCTTCAATAAGATACTTCCAGGTTTACTCTCATGCTACCAAAACTAGTCAAATTTACCTGGTACCCAATTTCATTGTTTTTTCGTCCTTCTCATGGTTTTAAAATGATGGCAAATGGATTGCTGAGTCACATTCAATAAAGCTAAAATTTGTTTTTCTTATAACAATAATCTTCGTTCAGTGCTTTTAACTTTTTTCATTCGTCCGTGGCCCAACTTACTTTTTCAGTCTTAAAACCATTACGCAGATGTTATTTCACGCCAGGAGTATTCAACATTTTTGCGCAAATCAACTGCAAAATCAAGTCAAAATATGGAATTGTCGTCGTAAACGGCGGTTCTTTGGCTCAGGTTAATCACTTATTTTTGCTACACACCTTGGCGTTGACTTATGAATGGAGGAATCTAAATTTGTGTATCTACTCCGAGCGGCAGATGGTTATGAAGGCAAATAGATATTTAATTGCACAAATTCACGCAGAGCTCTGACATTTCCGGTGGGTGCTTTCTTTGTTATCATTTGATATTTTATATCCATTGTGTATATTAAAGTCTGGACCAATGCAATGGTTTTTTCTAGTAACTCCCACTTCACTCCCGCTATTAAACTTGAACTTGAACAGTTTTAGAACTGATTACTGAATTCATATTAAATGAAGGAACAACAATTGTCCCCATGGGCAATAATTATGACTGACATTGCATACAAGGCCTCGTTTGATTGCAAATTTATAATACATGCACTCGAACATACATATACGCACACATGTAGGTGCATGCATACACGCACACACATAACCGAACATTTGCACCAAGCATTCCAACGAAGTGTTAAATAACATGCGGGAAGATGAAGGTCGATATGGAAGTTAGTTACTACACTTATGTATGTATGTAAGTATGTATGTTGATGCCTGTGCCTATATATGTGCGCGTACAGTACGGTGTTATTGGTATCGCTATGAATTATTAAAACACCTCCCCAATGACTATGACATGACATAAATAGGACTGAGCTGTCACAACAGCGGCCACAAATGTCAGTGAACTACCGTTAGTGGTGAAACATTCAAAAACATGACGGCAATTTATGGAATTCTAAATAAACGCATGAAACTTCTGTCGAATATTCTACTAGTTTTGATTTGCCTCGCCATGACGACAGAGTTGAGTGGTTTGAGGGGCGTAAAAAGAATAAATGTAAAAGAGAATATGGCGCAACATCATCGTTTCAGTCCATATCGCGGAAATTTACGTCTAATACTACGAGAGCCACCTTTGAAGGGGCAAGAGAGTTTAGTGCACAAGGATTTGGTGCAAGAACTGTGGATGGAGCAGAAAGTGGATCATTTTGATGAAGCGAATAACAACACCTGGTTGATGGTAAGTAAATATTTATTTATTTTAATATTTATATTATAAAATATTTTTTCTTTTTGAGTGGATTACTTTATTTGAGTTGAAAAATCGAACGCCCGTGAATTTAAAGAATTTTTACGATTTATTTTTTTTTTTTGGAATGATATTTAATTTATAAAATAAAAGTAATAATTATGCGCAGATTGCTCCGATTTTATTTTGAAGAAAGGCGTCAATTATATTTGACACTTTTGAACTAGACAGCTGCAATATACAAACGCAAGCATGTGGAATAATGGTGTAGAGTTTTTTTTTATCAATAATCGGTAGGTGGTGTTGGCAAGCGTGATCACCGAAGTGGTCGTTCGGGCTAGAATATCAAGGCTGCGCCTGCCGATGACGCAGAGAACGAAGATACCTCAACCAGACGACTGGATGGAAGAGGACAATTTTGTGTAGAAAAATCATCAGGGGCGAAAACCACTTAAGCGGTTACACCGAAAAGACGCGTGTGATGCACGCAGAGCCATTACATCCACTCAAAGCCACTGTGTGGTGCGGCGTTCATGCGGAAGGAATGATTGGGCCGTATTTTTACGGTTGTAATGGGGGCTTGGTGATCATGTGATTTCAACAAGATAGTGCAACCGCACAAAAGGCATGGGTCACAATGGAAGCGTAATCTCCCGATGTTCAATATTAATTTTTGAGTTTAGCTTAACATCCAGTGACACTTCCAAATAGTTTGACTATCTAGACAGTCTTACTTTTGGAATAAAATTAAGAATCTTAGTATTCGCTGAATCCACAAAGTTCTATCTACTGGTCCAGCTTGCTTAAGGTACATAATACTATTAGCCCTGTAGGAGAGAAACCTATTAATCAAAAAACCTCATGGTTAACATAAGCAACTACTTATAAGTTAAGTTTAAGCGGTTCTGGACTCGAGGGTTCTTTAAAGTGCTTTTTGTGCCCAAACTGATTGCCCGCCGTTTTACAGATCCTTGTTTAGCTCACTTTTTCCTCTCTTTTACTGATATTTTGAATCAAGAATTCGCGCCACAATTCACCTTGAGTAGGATTTAAAGCTTACGACTATATATTCTCTGGAAAACACTGAGAGCAGTTATAGTCTACTTGAGAAGACAGTTGATTAGCCAAGTGAACCTTACCTAATTTAACCTGACTTTATTATAAAATCTTCTTTGCTTCCAGCACTATTTTCGCAACGATCGCTATTTCCAAGCAGCTGGTCCAATCTTCATATTCGTCGGTGGCGAGTGGGAAATTTCGCCCGTTTATCTCTTGGCAGGACATATGCACGACATAGCTAAACAGCATAATGGTATGCTCTATTATGTGGAGCATCGCTTCTATGGAAACAGTTGGCCTTTGGGGTGAAATATGAAAAATTTCGCTGGTAATTAGGATATGTAAGAAAGTGTTCATTTTTTTAGTGATGCTGCTGTGAAAAATTTCAAGTTTCTGAACGCACGCCAGGCCTTAGCCGACTTGGCCCATTTTATACATCAGCTAAAAGCCACTGAAGACATGCTGGTAGATTCAAAAGTCATACTAACCGGGGCCTCTTACTCTGGTAGCCTGGTAACTTGGTTTGCCAAATTATATCCGAAGTTAATAACCGCTGGATGGGCTTCAAGTGCACCGTTGGTGGCAAAAATGGATTTTTATGGTAAATAAAATTTAGAATGGAATAACGTTTCAGAGTTTGAAGGCATACTTATTATTTCTTTTTTTTTTAAATATGACTTGAAAGAAAATTAGCGTAGAAAAGAATTACGGTTCATAAATGTTTAAAAGCTTCTCCACAGTCCCTTTGGCATTTATGCACGGGATTATAAGCTAAGATCCCCGACTCTTTTTATAATATAGGGACGCTCTGTTAAACGTCATATAGATGGTTTCAAGTGCTCGCCTAAATAGACTTAAGAAAATATATTTACATGGAATCACTACTTCGCTAAAAACTTGTTTAAAGGAGAAACGTATTAGTTTCTATATGAAATATAAATAGATTACGTGTTTTTGGTTTTTTTTGAATACATGACTATCGACTTAGGCGGTTATTGCTTGTAATCACAGAGATAAGAAAGCTTGTATCCTCACTTTCATTTCCACATACATACGCTTACTACTATGCACGTACTCACACTATATACATACACACTAGGCCGGGTCGATTTGTGGGGAGGCAAAAAAATCGCCCATTGCTCTGTGAAAATCATATTCTAGGGATCAAAATAAGAAACTTTGCCGAAGGAACCATACCTCTAAAACGAATTCTGATGTCCCCCAATTTGGGTCGAACTTTTTAGTTTCTTTTCTCATGTAAAGGCCAAAAATGGTGATATTTTGAAGTGATTGTATGTGCCACTGGCATGGGTGGATCGGCCGTCCAAAGTTAGTGGGGGTCGGTCATACATTTGAACTCGATTGGAGCACTCTAAATGGGTCAAAGTGGGATTTTTCGTTCGACCCAAATTCCGGGACATCAGAATTCGTTTTAGAGGTATGGTTCCTTCGGCAAAGTTTCTTATTTTGATCCCTAGAATATGATTTTCACAGAGCGATGGGAGATTTTTTTGCCTCCCCACAAATCGACCCGGCCTAATACACACGCATGTTTGTTTGCCCAGAATATATGCAACAAGTCGGTAAAGTCATTCAACATCGTGGGGGTCATGAATGTGCTAAACGCGTCGAGGCAGGCCTTACAGCCATGGCGGCGATACTCGAATCCTCGAATAGCTCTCAATTGATGCGAGCCCTACGCATATGCAATAATTTCGAAGCAACAAACCAACTGGATCGTGCTGCACTTTTCAATGGCATTGGCAATTATTTTGCCGCATACGCGCAACTGTATGAGTAAGTAGATATATTTTATAATAATCTCATTTTGTAAAGTCTTAATTTTTTAATATCGCAACCTCTTTGTGAAGCGATCAAATTCCAAACATTTGCGCCTCGCTCACTAAACCGTCTGACAAGGACGACATGGCAGCCTTCATTGAATTTTTCATGCATATATTCTGGCCCGAGGCGTTAGAGCGCATACATTCCGATGACTGGTGCAACGATTTGTCTTATGAAGGCATGAAATCCATCTTCACCGATATAACCGACCGGCTAAGCGGTAGTGAGTATCCTTGGTGACAGGCCCATCCAGGTGGCGGCAACTGCCATAGTATCAGTAACAGAAAAGACTGAGAGGCAAGTTTGCATAATTAAATTGTAAATTAATTTGCATTCATTTTCAGCACGTCAATGGTTTTATCAGAGTTGCCGCGAATTCGGCTGGTTCGCCACCACCGCCGCCAGAAGCAGCAACGAAGATAGCAGCCACAACATTCGCCTACAGGTCGCCGGACAAGCAAAGCTACTACGCCGCCATGAACAGCCGTCCCCACTGGCGCACTCATTTGGCCGTCAAGTGCCACTCAATTATTTTCAACAGCTATGTCGCGATGTATTTGGCCCACTCGCCGCCAATAGAGCAGCGTATAATGGTGACGACATTTTTACTAGCGTTCAACAAACAAACAGCCATTTTGGTGGCTTAACTGCTGCCACGACGCTACAACAGCGCGTCATCTTTACTCACGGCCAACTGGACCCCTGGCGCGCGGTTGGACTGCAGCAGGGTAAAAATGTCATTAACATAGCAGGTGAGTTGGCTAGCCGCTAAGTTAAACAGAGTCGCAGCAAATGTTTGCTCTATGGCTGGGTTCATTGCGTAGTCAAAACCGAAATTTTGCCGCCTTTTAAAGCGAAACTACAAACATATTTTTCGGCACAAATGCTCAGCGCTTTTATCTGTTGGCTTTTACGAGCGCTTTAGCTGTTGGTTGGCAAGTTTACGTTTAATTATCACGCATTGCCATCGAAGACTGCTGTATAGTTATGCTAATTAGAATCTTCTCTTTTGTCATTTTACAAATTGTTATTGCTTTGTTAGCACTTTTTTTTACACTGACGTTTTTCTGCTTTGTGGAATCCCAGACTACTCTCACACTGCTGATTTGGATTCCATAAACTTCTCCGATTCGGTGGAAATGAATGTTGCCAAACTGAAAGTAGCTGCCTTTTTGCGACGCGCCTTAAGGAAAATGACAACAACAACAGCGAGGGCCAAAAATGTGTATTAATAAAGTTAGTGGCAACCGTTGAGAAGATTCTGGGGACAGTCACAGTTGGGTCACGATTTGAGTTGATTTAATCTTGAAAGTAATTATAATTAAGTGCTATTTTTCTTCGAAAACCAAGAGGAGAAATATAATATTAATGTGTATACTAGGGTGGCCCAACTTGAAGAGTCCTACAATTTTTTAATTTTATGATGGCACCGTTTTAATAGTTTCGTTCTTAAAAAAAAAAAAAATTCGTTCTTACTCTTTATTAATATCTTTTCTCTCTTAAACGACGATTATAATTTTTTTTTTAACTTTTTCGTTTAAAATTATTACTTTAATTAAAAAGTATGTCGAAAATTTTTTTTCTCAAATTTTGAGTAAAAATTTTTACTTAACTTTGTAACTATTTATAATATAATTGAGTTTAATTTGTATTATCATTACCCTAAAAAACTAAATGTCTGTTGTAAGGAACTAAAGTGTTTTTCAATTGGCGCGGGTCGATTTTGGCGCCCTGTGGCAGCCATTTTGTTTTGGTGACATCTGTCAAATCTTTTGTTTATTATTCAGTTGTTTATGCCAAATCATCATGGCAAGTTACACGATTGATTCATCAAATGATAAAACTTTATTATGAAAATGAGTGTTCATTAACGCAAACGTTGCGCGCATTGCGCCCATTTTTCGGTAGACGTGGTGGCCCTTCCAATTTCTTATGGCCCATATTGAACCATATGGACCTAGACGACATGTGGTTCCAGCATGACGGCGCTACGTGCCACACAGCAAACGCCATTTTATTCCATTTCAACATCTACCCGCCCTTATTGAAAAACTCTTTATTATGTATATTAGAGTGGTCCAACTTGCTTATTTTTAACTTTCATTCCGATTTGTTTCATACTAGGAAATGTCGCAGTTATGAGAAATTAAATACTAGTTGGAAAAATTAAATTTAGAAAGAAAATTGTATTTATAGACTTATTGGACACATATTCTGAACATCAAACTTGTGCATAGTACACTATCGGAGCCAATTTACGCTATGAACTATCTGCTTAATTGAATGGTTCTGAACATTCGCCACTCGACACTCACTCCTGCTCTCAAAGAGTACTGCCCAACAAGCTGACATGCATTAGCACTCGGACTGGTGGACTATGCACTCCCGTCTATATTTGGCATTACAACGTTTACGACCCTCCTACCCTCAAGGGAAGAGTGGGAACGGGACGACGTGAGACAGGGCGAGTCCATCCATGTATACACAGATGGCTCAAAGCTCGAGGGCAGGGTGGGGGCAGGTGTATATTCCGAACATCTGGGGATCTCCTTCAGTTTTCGGCTCCCCGACTACTGTAGTGTCTTTCAGGCTGAACTGATGGCAATAATAAAAGCCGCGACACTGATACAGTGTGATGCGATATTCGGAAGTGATATCTACATTTTCACTGATAGCCAAGCGGCGATAAAAACAGTCGACAACATCAAAGGTAGCCATGAAATGCCGCACATCTCTTAACGAGATGGCTGAGTCATTTCACCTAAAGGTAACATGGGTTCCTGGCCATCGCGACATTGAGGGTAACTGTCGAGCCGATGAACTAGCAAGACTCGGCACTAAATTGTCTGACGAGCACATATGTAGATAATGACTTAGGGATACCCTTACAAACATGTAAGCTACTCCTCCTTGAAGAAATTGTAAAGAAAGCAAACGAAAGATGGCGTAATGAAGCCACCTGCAAAATCGGCCGTCAACTGTGGCCGACTCTAAATGCTAAACGCACAGAATCTCTGCTAAGCCAAAATAAACACAGTGTTAGCACATTGATCTCAGTCATAACGGGGCACTGCCTATTAGGTAGACACGCCCAAAGGATGGGTGTGCAAACATATGACTTCTGTAGAAGTTGTCTAGATGAGGACGAGGAAGAGACAATCTCGCACCTACTGTGCCACTGCCCTGCTCTATCCAGACGCAGGTTTACTATTCTGGGTAGGCAATTTTTTAATGAGTTAGAAGACCTCAGTTCTATAGAAATCAGAGATATTTTAAAATTTTTGAAAAACACACACTGGTTTTAGGAGAGATAGGGGCAAGCTCCCCATGCGGCATCACAATGGGCTATGAGCCTGAGCGTGTCCCGCAGGACAACCCCTTCAACCTAACCTAACCTAGCACTGGAGCAACATTTCTCGTTTTCTACGTACCGCCGTCGAAGAAGAAATCGGATTCCGGCGAGCCCGAAAAAACAGTTGGTATGACGAGGAATGTCATGCTGCCGCAGAAAAAAAAGACTCTGTCTATAGACCCAAACTGCGATCGAGCACAACGCGAGCCATATGGGATCGCTATCGAGAGCTAAAAAAGGAAGAGAGACGTATTATCCGAAAGAAGAAACAAGAATTACGTGAGTGCGAGGAGCTTGAGATGCTGGCCAATAGGAGCAACGCTCGAAAATTCTACCATAAAGTTCGGCGGCTCACAGAAGAGGCGTTTTCCTGTTAGAACAGGTGGTGACTGACGTACAGAGCAATCTTAATCTATGGAGGGAACACTTCTCGAACCTGTTAAACAGTGACAGCTGCGCATGTCACAGAGAATGTGAAGATCCCGATAACCCAATCGTTGACGACGGAATTGTCGTCCGGCTACCCGATCATGACTAGGTGAGAATAGCGATAACGCGGCTAAAGAACAACAAAAAGCCGCGTGAGCCGACGCACTACCGGCTAAGCTATTCAAATATGGTGGCAAGGAGCTGGTAAGGTGCATGCACCAGCTTCTATGCAGAATATGGTCGGATGAAAGCATGTCTGCCCAATCATACATTCTGTGCCAATTAACGCGCTATTAGTTTCAAGCCATTTTCAAATTGGATAAAGAGTCAAAGCGAATGGGTCTGGTGGTAAAATAAATGTATTCGATGCGTAGCAAACAAAGTGGGATAGCTCTACAAAAGGGCGTTGGACTCACAAATGCATTCCCAAAATGTTCGCGCTTCCATTCTCTCTTCTTAATTGGCGCGATAACCGCTTACGCGATTTTGGCCGAGTTTAACAAAGCGCGCCAGTCGTTTCTTTCTCGTGCTAACCGGCGCCAATTGGACACACCAAGTGAAGCCAAGTCCTTCTCCACCTGATCTTTCCAACGCAGAGGAGGCCTTCCTCTTCCTCTACTACCACCAGCTGGTACCGCATCGAATACTTTCAAAGCCGGAGCGTTTGTATCCATTCGGACGACATGACCCAGCCAACGTAGCCGCTGGATCTTTATTCGCTGCGCTATGTCTATGTCGTCGTAAAGCTCATACAGCTCATCGTTCCATCGTCTGCGATATTCGCCGTTGCCAACGTGCAAAGGTCCAAAAATCTTACGCAGAATCTTTCTCTCGAACACTCCAAGCGTCGCTTCATCGGATGTTGTCATCGTCCAAGCTTCTGCGCCATACGTCAGGACGGGCATGATGAGAGTTTTGTAGAGTGTTAGTTTTGTTCGTCGAGAGAGGACTTTACTGCTCAGTTGCCTACTTAGTCCGAAGTAGCACTTGTTGGCAAGAGAGATTCTACGTTGGATTTCAAGGCTGACATTGTTATCGGTGTTAATGCTGGTTCCTAAATAAACGAAGTCTTTTACAACCTCGAAATTATAACTGTCTACAGTGACGTGGGAGCCGATACGCGAGTGCGCCGACTGTTTGTTTGAAGACAGGAGGTACTTCGTTTTGTCCTCGTTCACCACCAAACCCATTCGCTTTGCCTCTTTATCCAGTTTGGAGAAGGCAGAACTAACAGCGCGGTTGTTAAGGCCGATGATGTCAATATCATCGGCATACGCCAGCAATTGTACGCTCTTATAAAAAATTGTGCCTGAGCGATTAAGTTCTGCGGTTCGTACGATGCTCTCCAACATCAGGTTAAAGAAGTCACACGACAGCGAGTCACCCTGTCTGAAACCTCGTTTGGTATCAAACGGCTCGGAGAGGTCCTTCTGACGGCGCTGCTGGTGTTGAGCAACGTCATCTTACATAGCCGTATTAGTTTTGCGGGGATACCAAATTCAGACATCGCGGCATACAGGTAACTCCTTTCCGTACTGTCGAATGCAGCTTTGAAGTCGACGAAAAGGTGGTGTGTGTCGATTCTCCTTTCATGGGTCTTTTCCAAGATTTGGCGTATTGAGAATATTTGGTCGATGGTAGACTTTCCAGGTCTGAAGCCACACTGATAAGGTCCAATCAGTTGGTTGACGGTGGGCTTCAGCCTTTCACACAATACGCTCGCTAGAACCTTATAGGCGATATTTAGAAGACTTATCCCGCGGTAATTGGCACAAATTGCAGGATCGCCCTTCTTATGGATTGGGCAGAGCACACTTAAATTCCAATCGGCAGGCATGCTTTCATCCGACCATATTTTGCATAGGAGCTGATGCATGCACCTTACCAGCTCCTCGCCGCCATGTTTGAATAGCTCAGCCGGCAGTCCGTCGGCGCCCGCGGCTTTGTTGTTCTTTATCCGTGATATTGCTATTCTCACCTCGTCATGGTCGGGTAACGGAACTACAATTCCGTCGTCATCGATTGGGGTATCGGGATCTTCACATTCTCTACGACATGCGCAGCTGTCACTGTTTAACAGGTTCGAGAAGTGTTCCCTCCATAATTTAAGATTGCTCTGTACGTCAGTCACCAGATCGCCGTCTTTGTTCTTACAGGAAAACGCCCCGGTCTTAAAACCTTCTGTAAGCCGCCGAACTTTCTGGTAGAATTTTCGGGCGTTGTTCCTGTTGGCCAGCATCTCAAGCTCTTCGCACTCACGTATTTCGGCCTCTCGTTTCTTCTGTCGGATAATACGTCTCTCTTCCTTTTTCAGCTCTCTGTAGCGATCCCACATGGCTCGCGTTGCGCCCGATCGCAGCGTAGCTCTATAGGCGGCATCCTTTCTTTCTGCGGCAGCATGACATTCCTCGTCGTACCAATTGTTTTTTCGGGCTCGCCGGAATCCGATTTCTTCTTCGGCGGCGGTACGTAGGGAACGAGAAATGTTGCTCCATTGCTCGTGCATGCCGGTTTGTTGGGAAGTGCTCTCTGAGAGCAGGAGTGAGAGTCGAGTGGCGAATCTTCTGGCTGTCTGTTGTGATTGCAGCTTTTCGATGTCGAACATTCTTTGCGTAGGGAGATGTACGTTTTTTGCTGCACAGAGGCGTGTGCGCAGTTTGGCTGCAACAAGGTAATGATCCGAGTCAATGTTGGGTCCTCGGATCGTACGTACATCTAATACACTAGAAGCGTGTCTTCCATCTATCACAACATGATCGATCTGGTTTCGCGTTTTTCAATCAGGAGACAGCCAGGTAGCTTGGTGTATCTTTTTATGCTGGAATCTGGTGCTGCAGAATACCATGTTTCGGGCCCCGGCGAAGTCGATCAGCCTCTGTCCGTTACCGGATGTTTCGTTGTGCAGGCTGAATTTTCCGGCTGTGGGACCAAAAATTCCTTCCTTGCCCACCCTGGCGTTGAAGTCGCCAATCACGATTTTTATGTCGTGGCGGGGGCAGTGCTCATACGAACGCTCCAAGGAATCATAGAAGGAATCTTTGGTCGCATCGTCCTTCTCTTCCGTCGGGGCGTGGGCGCAAATTAGCGATATGTTAAAAAAACGTGCTTTGATGCGGATTATTGCGAGACGCTCGTCCACCGGAGTGAACGACAGTACTTGGCGACGAAGTCTCTCTCCCACAACAAATCCGACACCGAATTTGCGCTCCTTTACATGGCAGCTGTAGTAGACGTCGCAAGGTCCTATGGTTTTCTTGCCTTGCCCCGTCCATCGCATCTCTTGGATGGCAGTGATGTCAGCCTTTGCTCTTACGAGGACATCAACCAGCCGGGCAGAGGCACCTTCCCCATTAAGGGACCGGACATTCCAGGTGCATGCCCTCAAATCGTATTCCTTATTTCGTTTGCAGGGGTCGTCATCAGTGTTGGAAGTTCTCATCCGAGGCTTTGTTGCTGTTTTCATTGGGGGGGATTTTTAAGTGGCGGGTCCCAAACCCAGCGCACAACCAGCTATGCTGGGATGCTTCGCTTTCTCACGTTAGCTCACTCCCGAACGGGTGTTCGAAAGCTAACCAGAGGATACGTGGGCTAATCCCGGACGTTGTGAGCTGCTTGAACCATATGTAGAAGAATCGTCCTGGCCACTCCCAAGTGAATGGCGATCAGTAACTTTCCCCACTTGCGTGGACTTCTACACATGGAACCATCCTCCTCGCGCTTCCATTAGACAAATGAAAAACTCCATAGAGTCTTTAGAGAACCTCCTTCGCTCGAAACAATCTTGCAACATACATATGTTGCTCTCGAAGGAAAAGTGGAATGCGGCAAGCGACACAGTGGCCGAGACTGTGGAAGACTGAGACACAGCAGCGGTTCTTAATCGGGGCCGTCAAGTATCCCCCCAGTGAGAATTTATGAAAATAAATAGGCTTATCCTGGTTTCAGAAGGCCACTTGAGGGTAGCGAGCTATCACAACGCCTATGAAAAAAAAAAACACTTTTGGTACATATATATGCCAGCGCGAAACTATCTTGCATTATTCCAACAATATGTAGTAGGTATAACTAACTCGCAGCCTTGTTGTATATTAGTACTACTGGGTGGATTCCATCAGGCCCGAGGGTCTTGTTTGGCTTAAAGCAGCTAATGACCTAAATTATAAACAATTGTTTAGTTAGTTTCCAGTCGGCTCCCGGAAAATGTGTAGCCAGTAAAACGCATGTCCTATCCTCCTCATTGCACGTATATGTGCCATCTGTGCTTCTGATGCCTAACTTAATGTGAACTGTTTCCTTAGCCACAGTTTTGTGGAGCTTAACCGCAACGGGGCTACAGCTGTGTGGTAAGGTATGATTTCCTGCCAAAACATAATTAGAATTCTTGCACTCATTCAAAGTTTATAAGAAAATATTCTACTTTGATGAATTTTTGTTAGCGTCTAAGAAGAAATGTCGATTCAGCACCCATATGCATTTCTAAAAATGTGTCAAGACATAAACGATTAAAAGGCCAAATGAACTTCCCAAGCGCTTTCATCTCATTGGATGTTAAAATTGAAGCGGACTTATAGATTGCGGCGAGAAAAAATTTAATAGCAAAAAACAAAAGTCGCAGAACAGCGAAAAATTGCTGAACAACAAACAATAAAAATAAAATCTTTATTTATAATCTTGTCAGCATGCGCTGTACTTACTCACCTACTCTATTACTTTTTTATTGGTTTCTCTTGCTTGCTCAAACCCATTACTTGCTACCATAAAGCGTTGGTGGAATATGCGCCTGCGGCAATGTTGCAATATGTGGTTGGGAAACACACACATGTACATACACAAACATTATAGCTCTGAAAACAGACTGTTTGGTTAATAACAGTAACAGCCGCAAACCATACGAACAACATATGCAAGATAAGAAGAAGACGGAGGTGGTTGATGACAGCAGCAACAGGATCGTAACAGTGGCAACATGTGGTCACCATTAAAAAAATTGCCGTAATGCATCAATAAATTAGTTTTCATACTGTAATGCGCAGATGGCACCTGACAACGTATACAATTACTTTGCATATGTAAATATGTATATATATGTATGTATACACGTAGGTAAGTTGCGGCAGAGCTAAATACATACTATATATGCAAATGTAGCTATGGATTTGTCATATTTTCTCAATTGCGACGTTGTCTGTCGCAGTCGTTTTTCCTTGCATTTGCGTGCTTTTATTGTGAGAACTATACACACATCTTCTCGCGTAATAACAATTTATCGTTTTCAATATATTAAAGTGGCTTTTATAATATTCACACCTCGTAATTTACAAGGGCTCAACAATTTTTTGTTGTTTCGGTTTCCATTCGCATATTCGAAGATTATTACTCATACGCCCCGTGGACGTATGTTTTGTTCGTGCAGACATACATGCATACAATAGAACATGACTTATTAAGGCAACACTTGAGGTGACTAGTAGTACTCGTTTTTTTTTTTACTCTCAGCGTCAAACTAGACACAGAGGAATCATTCTCGGAATAAACAAATTCGCAGTGGAATCCTTCTTCGATATCAAAATTCATCTAATCAACGTGGTGTTCGCTTAAGGGGTAACACCACTGTAGAAATTTCAAAAAATTGATTTTTTTTTATAAGCTTAAAAAATTCTTTGAACCTTTTAAAATACAGAACAAAAAGTTTTATACGTTACCGAAGTATATTTCATAAATATTTTAAGCTTTTAACCAAGCGATAGTGACTGCTACCTAACGACTTCTCCAAATTTCCAAACTTTAAACGCGTTTTTCTCAAAACACGTTTTCTGAAATTGGCACGCAGCATAACTCAAACAATTTTAAATATTTTTAATCAGGTTTTTCACTACGTCTGTATAATAACCATCTTAAGAGAAGAGCGTAGGGGATTTTCGATAGATTAATTTAAACGATTGTTATAATTATTTAAGTGCCGTTTTTTTAGTCCAAAATATAGTTTTTTCATTCAAATGCTTGCTAATTCCACAAAAATAAATATTTTTTAAATCCCCTACGTGTTTCTCTAGCTATTCTTATCTAGATTAAGAAAAAAAATGTTTCTTTGTTCCAGATTAAAATTTGCACCCTCTGTGCTGCGTGCCGCGGAGCTCCTTCAAGAGAAACCACATTACAAAAATGTCTCCAATGCCGCCATTTTGTAAAATTTTACGATCAAACTTTGTAGTTTTGTATTTTAGTATATAAGTAATAACTTCCCAAATCAGAGTGATTGTTTCCCCTTTCCTTCTATACAAAAAAATTCTTTAAAAATCGTGTTTATTTTACGCGTGTACAGTGGTGTTACCCCTTAACGGCCTGCTTTAAAGAATGAAAGGTCGGTCTGATGATTGCTTTCTTTTAACTCAGAATGGAACATAGGGCATCAACTACTTCAGAACACCATCGGATACGGTTTTGGATAATTTGGCACTTTTTTATTGCATGTATTGTATTCTTTCATACATCGGATGCGCAATTGCAGCGATGCATTGACCAAGTTAAGTAGGCAGTCGTGCGAATTATCTCAAGAAAGAATTTGATCTATTTTCGATGAGATATAAAAAGAGATAGAATCCAACGCCCCCAATAAGAGCGTTTCACTACTACTTTCAAAAGCCAAATTTTAATCTGCCAAACTTAAATCTCCCAAAACTAAAAGGCGTCAGCCTCACGCTAACCAAACAGGCAAAATACCTGTAAGAGAATGTTGGGAAAAAATTGGGGTCTCCAACCAAAACTATCCAACTGGTCCTACACAGCCATTGTAAGGCCAATACTAACATATGCGGCACTAGTTTGGTTGCCTGCAACAGAAAGGAAATACAACAAAACTAAGCTGAACAAGATACAAAGAACAGCGTGTATCTTAACTACAGGAGCGCTTAGCACCAGTCCTACTGAAGCGCTCAATGTACTAACACATCTATTGCCATTAGATTTGCACATTAAAACAATAGCTACTTGTAGCGCGGTGAGACTCAGAGACATAGGAAGCTGGACAACAAGGTCGTACGGTCACAGTAAGATCCTCCTACAGGGACCCTCGCTGCTCAAAAACGGATCAGACTACACAGTCCCCGACCTCAACTTCATGAAAGGCTTTACGGTACGTTTTCCACCGAGAACCGATTGGAGCAAAGGAGAGGTGATTGGAAGACAAGATATCCAAATTTATACCGATGGTTCTAAGATGAACTGTGGTGTGGGAGCTGGCTTCTATTCGGAGCCACTCAACCTATCTCAATCAATTCGTCTTCCTGATTATGCCACCGTGTTCCAGGCAGAACTTTTAGCGATCAGAGAAGCATGCAAATCGCTAGAGCTCTATAAGGAAGTAGGTGCAAGAGTAGCTATCTTCTCAGACAGTCAAGCTGCTATTAAGGCCTTAGACTCCAACTATATTTCATCCAAACTGGTCTTACAGTGTAGAGAGGAGCTGGAACTGCTCAGCCATTGGCTTGAAATTACTCTGATATGGGTTTCCGGTCATAGGAACATACGGGGCAATGAGATAGCGGATGAGCTAGCAAGAAAAGGTTCGATCCTATCTGTAGAAGCTGTCAAGCGGAAGGGGCGAAGGAAAGTCTTTTCCACTATTTATGTGAATGTCCGGGACTAGCCAGGGCACGACTCCGATCCTTCGGTAAGCCTTTCCTACAGCAAATTAAGGAGATCTCAAACATCGAGATAAAGGATTTGCTCCTATACTTGGACCTCACTAAATGGGTCTGACTTGGAAACAAAAAAAAAAAAAAATACACAATACACAATACAAAAACACATCATCACACGAGATAGTGGTAGTTAAACGGTGCTGGTCACTAATTAGGAGCATTTCAGTGGAAATGTTCAACCACCTCAACAAAAACAACAACAACAACTTTCAAACAAGGTGCATTACCTGGAATCAAACTTTTAAGTAAATCCTTGTTGGATACCCAATACTATGGAGTGGGTTAAAAAAGCATTCGTTGCCTCGTATGGAGAAAATCGCAAGAGAATTCGGAATTTTTTAAGCAGCTGGGGCAGAGTTAAAATCACTGCCCTCTTTGAAATCAATACGTCGCTCCGGACCACTTCTACTCCAAATTATCTCTATCTTATATGTGACATCCTTAGACATTACAGCCAATATATCTGCTGTCTGTGCCATGCTTAGCCTGGGAGGGTATCTCATGTGTGCCCCAAATGCCCCTCCTACTATAAGAGGAGAAATCCACATCACTCTCATATGGATAACGAGTCAAAGGGGCTGCTAAACTGGTGAGTTGATGAGCTAGCTAGGCTTGACATTCTTTTATGGTTCTCTCCGCACAAACAGAGAATGGAGTTTTTTTAACCAAATGAGGTATGCTCTTGAAAAAGCGGACCACATGTCAACTCAAACTGCGCTGGACAAGAATACTAACATACGAGTATAAGATCAACGAAGCTTTTGAAAAAATTAAGCAAGCCAAGTAAAAAAGCTACATAGGAAGACTTCCTGATACCTGAAAATCTCAAGGCAGAAGCGCAGAGATAATTAATTCGTATATAATCGCGATCTCGGATTCAGAAAAGCTTCCACCATCTTGCACCACAGCATTATTATTAAAAGGATTATCTACTCCCGCTGCGCTCAACGTTATTCTCCACTTTATTCCTGTGGATCTGCAGGTTAAATCCATTGCTGTTCAGAGTGCTATTAGGCTGAAGGAGTTCGGCCTTTGGAGACAACTTCCTGTAGGTCATAGCAGCATCTTGAAGCAGATCTCCCCTTCCTTCTCTGATATTCGCACCGACCTCTCCATCCGCAAACTGTGCTTTGAGGGTTGTGCTAGGGCTATCTTTCCGAGCAGGCAAGATTGAAAAGAGGGGAGATTTGGTGCGGATATAGATACCTCTGTTTTCACTGACGGATCCAAAATGGAGTCTGGAGTGGGAGCGGGGGTCTACTCTAAATCAGCCAACATTTCGGTTTCCTATAAACTGCCGGAGACAAGCAGCGTCTTTCAAGCAGAGGTCTTCGCGATCCTGCAGGCATGCAAAATGCTTCGGGATCGCTGTTGGGAGGGAGACATAAATATTTTTTCCGATAGCCATGCTGCAATCAAGGCATTGTCGTCGCCGTATTGCAGCTCTCTTCTCGTGAACTTCTGTAAGGAAGAACTTAAACGTCTCGAACGTGCAGGAAACAGTTCCCTCATCTGGGTTCCTGGGCACAACTTGCCAAGAAGGGGGCGGCAGAACCGGATCCAGCTGCCCTCTTCTCAGACATCGGTATCCCCTTGGCCGTCGTTAAAGGGAAACTACACAACTTCTTTCTAAGAAAAGCGTAAGACCTAGATCCCTTTTCTCTCCTCCGCTACATCCACAGCACTGGATGGCTGTAGACGGTTTTATCTCCTCCCTTAATCCTTTCACAGGTAGTGGTCCACTTTATGGTATCAAAACGGCACGTAAGTGCTACTTGTAGTGTACCTGGGGTACTCTTGCCATCTTACCTACCTACCTACCTACCTACCTACCTACTCCCAAAAACATATGATCTTCTGAACAACATAAATTATAGAGACAATAGCATTTACAGAGTATTGACACCGATCGTGTCTTCGTAGTCTTCGTAGAATTGAGAACTCTTTCTAAAAACGCAGTGGAAGTTTACGATTTATATCCAAGAAGAGCGTCAGACCTTCAGCAAGACCAAAATAGAGAAGCTCAACGTGCATAAGTCAACCCCACCTCGTTTCACGGCATCAAGACGTGGCTTGTTTCCAACACCATCACAAATTCCAAGTATTCATCAACAAACATCCGCGCATCATCGGAATACGCAATCTTCTGGCCAAAGCAGTCGCCCCCATGGGGCTAGGAGCTGAAGAGAATAACATTCGAAAGAATGCAGATTACTTAATGAACCAAGTATTACCAGATAGTCGCTTCAACGGAATTCACAATGCCTTCGAACAAAATGAAGAGATCAATTCTTCGCCAACCTCAAAGCGTCAATATGAACTGCAAACAAGTATTAAAAAACATAACCCTTGTAGAGACCCTGGCTAACAAGGAGAGTCGTAAGTGGTAGAAAAAAGTAATAGAGTTAATTAATAGTTAAAAACCGAATGAGTTTTCTCTGAGACTATTTTTCTAAGTGGATTTGCCGGGTTCAAATCGAAATTAAAACAGTTTTTCACATTTCCCTTGCACCAACTAAGCGAACTTCTGCTGGTACCTTCGTATGTATGTCTATTTTTCTGATTTTAATCTCATTTGTGCCAGCAATTAAAAGACCAGCTAAGAGTTAAAAGTCCAGTCAGCGACCATGACCGGAATGGTTGCCACATTCACCAACCAAGCAGCATATGTGCTACCTCTATAAATGGGCAAGTTAATTGGTGACAACAGAAAAATTGCAAAAAAACAGCGCCAACGCTAGCAACAACACCAGAAACAGCAAATATAAAAACACACTCATCTAGAACCATGAGTCGATAATAATGAAACTAATTTAACTTTTTGCACAATGTTCGCGGCAAGTAAATTTTTCAGCACACATGCCTATACATACAAGGAAAGCTTATTCGTATGAGTGAAAACTGACACCAACACATGCATATGCACTTTAATATTATCCAATCTGTATAACGATTTAAAGTTCAGCGTGTTTGTGGCGGTGGCGACTTCAATGACATTGTTGTTGACCTTTCTTGTGTACTTCCCTACTGCTGGCACTTTAGCTTAGGTGTAGTAGTAGATAGCGCCAGTACTTGTGCGATTGATTGATTACAGTCACACGCTACTAATATGCAGAGGGAAAAAAATTGTTTTGCTTTTTATTTTTCACAGCAACAAATCGCCTCCAGGCTTCATTTTGCTTTTTTGTGTTGGGCGTGCTTCAAGCGCTATTGGTCCCTCGTTATTAGAACTTAACAGCGGAACTTTTCGTATCACTCTACATACATAAGCACATACATATGGATCCTTACTTGAATCACATAAAAAAGCGAATTTAAGCTGAGTTTAAAAGAGAACGAAAAGTGAAGAATTTTTACATTACCTACAGTAAACAACTAGAAGGCATGTCAAAAAATATTTGGATGGGGAATGAGCATTAAATTTGAATAGCTTTCATTGCGCAAAAGTGCATAGCATGGATTAAAAAATCTCAGAATATCAATATTCAGATTCCTTTAATATTTTTCAGTAATGGCTTTATATTCAAAACCAAGATATGACAATTTTTCCTTGGTGAGTATTTGAAAAATTGAAAATAATTCATATCCTTCCAATGGGTCTAACCTAATGTATCTAAGGTTCTTAAATTTTTGATTTGATTTAAATATTATTTCATTTAGTTCAAGAAAAGTTTTCTTACACTTTTCTATATTGATTTTTTGTATCAATCTTCAACTTGCTTTCATCATCATCATCATTTAGGGTTACAACACGGGGTGGGTTTTATCTTTCTCTACAATATTCCTCCAGGCATCCTTGCCGCCTGCTAGATATTTCCAGTTGGTTACTTCGAGCGTTCGGAGGTCTTGCGTGTGCGTCCTTTACTTCTCGTTATCATAGGTTTGTGCTGCATTATTAGTTCTTTAGCAAGTGTTTTTTCCATCCTTAGCCTTTGCACTTTGACCAATTTGAAAATGTTTTCGGCATGCACAAACTGGAGTTAGTCTTCGTTGGATCCTTTATTATACAATATAATCACCTTTTTCGCCTGAGTATCTTTCTCTTAAAGAGATTCTCTCTGAGAGCTCTATGTATCAATGGGTCTCACTGTTGTTTTATATATATTTAGTTTGCAAGTACCAGATAGTATCTTCGCTTTAAATAGTTGCATGTGGCCAAAGAATATTTTATTTGCAGCAATGGTTTCGGTTCTAAATGCACGCTCTAGCGTAATTGCCGTTTATGATCAGGACGATATTTGAATTTTTCAACACCTTCAACAAATTCTTTGTTCAACTTGAATTTCCATCGTTAAATTCGAAGAACACACTCGAGCTTGACTTGTTTACAGTAGCACAGAAAACAAACTATGTGACATATCATGCTGAAATTTGCCATGTAAGCTTATAACAGTCCTACCAAAAAACAAAAAATTTATTTTTGCCATATGTCATCCGCGGACCGTTTTATTGATACCGTCTCGTTCATATTTGAGCAGAAGGTATGTAAAAGTGAACGCCCCGTCAAAACCGTTATCGTTTACCTTCACGGAGATTAGCATGATCAAGGAGACGCATTGACACAAAAAGGATGACCAAAGAGCAGTTATACATTTATTGATTGTTATGTTTAACCCTTTCTCGGGTATTTGGCTGAGTTCGTCCTCCGTTTGTAGTGCTCCACTTGATTTTTTTCCACAAATGAGACGCTTACAGTACAGCGGGCTCCCAACAGTAGATGATTCGTATGAGGAGATTTTACTTGACAGAAATTTACTCAGTACACTTTTTCTGTTATCGGGTGTTTCATGCTCGGGGTTTCGAATCCAGGAACTATATAATGGTGGTCACGCAGCAACACATTCGGCGGCCAATTGCTTTTTAGACTAGTAAACACTCGGCAAGCGCTGCTCTACCGTTAAGGCAAATAATAAGCCAGAGGATTTAAAAATCGGTAGGCATTCATTTTACGTCTTTGTTTTGCCTACTTATTCCCTTGGTTCTTTGATCCTTGGCTCTTAATGAAACTTCATGCATTTTTTACAAAACATTAACTTATTATATATTAATAAAATCATTCAGCGAAACTTCCATTAACTGCAATGACCTCCTCAACTCGGGCCCGGAAACGATTGCATGTCCGAATCCAATTCTTCTTGCTCAAATGGACCATTACGGTATTAATTGCAGCCTTTAGAGAAGAAATGGTGTTAAGAGGATGCTTATTGGTTTCAAGCTTAACTAAGTCTCATACGTATTGATCCAGGGTATTAAGGTCTGGAGAGTTAGCGGCCATAAGTTCGGTGTTATGTGGTCAAGGAAATTTTCAGCCATCCAAGCTCGTGTCGTCATAGTGAAGGAGCAGAGTCTTGCTGAAAGATGTATGGGCTGTCACCGCTTACACTATCAATCCAGGGTTTTACTACTGTATCTAGAACCTCACAACACCTGAACCTTTAACAGTGGCTGTGTGCATGACCGCAGGAACCTCTGTAGGATTGGAACATAGCCATATATCATTTCAGCGGTTAATCTTTTGATCTTTTTTTTTCAAGAAAAAAAACAATAACCTCTTAGGCGCTTCAAGGCCTTAAATTTTTTTTAGAAAGCGTTTCAATCGGATAATTCGCTGTTCTAGTGTCTGCTACGATATAAACTGTATTCTGCGCATAGCGTTGGATTTATACTGGAGATCTTCATGGACAACTCGATATTAAGCCTCTTCACAAGCGCCCTCATTAATTTTTAAGAGACTTTGTCAATGATCGCTTACAATTATTGAATGAATTCTGCAGATCAGACAGTGTCAGAATGTTCCTCGTGCTTTGCGTTGTGCAGCAGATTCTGCATCGCCACCTGATGCTTCCAATTCACGGCGAACCTTATGAACGAATGAATGGATGCGCTTAAGAAAATTTGATTTTTAAATCGATGTGATTTGCACATACGAGTATACCGACGATAACTGCATACCCCTTAATTTCTTGAGTTAAGTTGTGATTTTCCATGCCTTATCTGAAACAGAGCAAAAAGAAAAATGATGGTACAGCTAATGTCGGAAATAATCTTAGAGTTAGTTATTAGCATACATAAATATTTTTCGTCCTTATTTTTAATATCATACATATAAATTCACATAAGGAGACAAGCATTATTTTCTACTGCAACGTACCTAATTCACATATAAATTAAACTCAAATTCAAGTTTTTAATTTTTCAGTATCGGTCATAATTCCACGACCAAGGACTGTAGTCGTATTTGTGTGGAAACTAAATGCCAGAATAGTTTTCCAAAACCTTAACTCGGTTTTTTTTATGTTAACAATATTTCAATTACACCAAGTGGCAACACCTTTATCCGTTCAACTGTTGCGTTTATTCTCAAAATTTTCTATGTTTTACTATTCATCGCCGCTCGTCAGAACGCTACGCTCTACTGCGACCACTCGAGTGAGCTTTCTCTGCCACCAACATTTGGCATTTCACACCTATACACCAATCTCTTCAAACTTATGCTCAATTTCATCCACACAACAAATTACAGCCCCTCAATTGAGTATCGGATTTCGGCTTCGACTTCGTCTTACAGTCTAGCTCTCTCACAAATACACACATACGCATTTCACTTTTGCACTTTCATTGAAAGAAAAATGTATATATTTGCGTGTCCTTTACACTTCAGTGGCCTCCTGTTGCTTATACATAACAGGTGGGCTACGTCATCATCGGTCGCTGCGACTACAGCGACGGTAAGGACAACGAACATGGAAAAGGCGACGCCAATGACGACTGTGTCACTCGGCTAAGCGAGTAAATATATTTGTGTATTATATTATATGTACATATGTATGGGCAAGTACTTGTCGAAGTGAAGCGATGCATGTCGAGTTGTATGTACGTTTGTATGCTTTTTACATATTTACATATTTTATTTGTGAAAGGCAAACGTACATTACTTGCATGCACATATACTTACGCATTTATATAGTTCATTGTATATCGGTTTTACAGTATGTTGGTGTACCTGTGTAGGTGTATGCTCGTGCCCTGTAGCCAAATTTACTAGTAAACTACCTCACAATTAGTATGAGTCACAGATCCAACTAGTTAGGAAGCTGCCTTTTTATCATACAACAAACTGGTATTTTTATCATTGGGATTGCATAGGAGATTACAACTGTCAGACTTCGATAAACAATATACCAGTCTGACACTAGTTTAAAATAGACAAAAAATACTAGTGTTGTTGAATAAAGCAGAGTGAAAGTGTTCTTCCACTTGTAACGGCAATAAGGGCCCTCGGGTCTATGACGGTGCATTCGGAATTGGTCAAGGAATGCTTGACCTTACTTTCGACTGTGTCCGAATTCTTTGACATCAGCCTCATCTGGGTTCCCGGTCACAGCGACATTGCGGGAAACTGTGAGGCGGATGAGCTGGCCAGACAAGGGACATGTGAGGTGATTTCCCCGCGGAGGGAGAAAATTGGGATCCCCTGACTACCTGCGGTCTGCTCCTGGAAAGATGGGCATCGCGCCAACTCAGCGAGCGCTGCGCAAATACATAAACGTGTAAAGTAGCGAAATCCTTCTGGCCACGTGTGGACCGAAGGCGCTCGGACGAGCTTCAGAGGCTGACAAAATTTCAGCTCTCCAATCTAGTGGGTTCTCTCACAGGCCGCAATGCGCGAGGAATGCATGCTGTGAGACTTCGAATCACCTCGAGTCCTTTTTGTGCTGAATGTATGGAGGATGAGGTGGAATCATCTCAGCACCTTCTCCTTAGCTGCCCTGCTCTGGCGGGGCTAAGATTCAGGCATCTTGGCTCTTACTTCTTTGCCACGCCTGCTGATATAGCTGGCGCTGACATTAAAAATCTGATGAGTTTCATCAGCAGCACAAAGCGGTTGACGCAAACATAGTCATCGTTCATAATTCGCACGCTCCTAACCATTCCATCACCACCTCTCCTCGCCCTCTCCCTGCACCTCATCGGTCCTTCCCTTCACCTCACTTCCTTGACAATGATATCACAAATGACGAATCCTTCTTCGTCCAAGTGTGCTCACTCCCTGGGCAACCATACTAACCTAACCTTGTAAGGATTTTAAATTTAGTAATGCACACTCCATATAAAGACGGCATACTCCAGCTTAGACCGTACGAGCGAGATAAATAGTTATTTTTAAATGTGTGGATCCGAAAAACCGGAAGCAAAAGACCAAATAAAATAAAGCGTGGAATACGATTTAGCGATGATAATTGCAAATGGTTAAAACCTGAAAAATGAAATCAAAGATTACTCCTAAATCAGTAATTTCACTAAGAGTATTTAGACGCGAGTTCTTTATAAAATGTGAGGTACAGATTAAATGATTGGACTTAGAAAGTGACACATGAGTACAAAATTCTCATCACTCCACGCTACAATAGGTGAATTGACTCCGCCGTCTCGTTAAGAGACGTGCCGCATTTCATGACTACCTTGGAGGTTGTCGACTGCTTTGTGAGGGATTTGCACGACTGGCTATCAGGAAAAATGTAGATATCAGTACCAGTGTCACGGTTCTTACTATTGCCATCAGTTCAACCTGAAAGGCACTGCTGTAGTAGAGAATGCGAAAACTAAAGACGATTCCCAGATGTTCGGAATATGCCCCTCCGCCCACACTAACCGTGAACTTTGAGTCATTTGTATAACCTGGATGGACTCATTCTGTCTTACATCGTCGAGGGTCGTGAACGTTGTAATGGCAATTGTAGGCCGAAGTGCAGCCTGGGAAACTCCGATATACCAGCTAGGATTTTACCGTAACCGTAGACCGTAGTTGACCATTTAATTAAAGTGGTCAACCTTATTGCCGCACTGCGAACGATTTATCCTAAGCCAATCCCTGAAAAATAAGCCTGGAAGGAAGTTTGATGTCACATATAAAGCTTTCGATGATGCGGTTGACATGTTATGAGAACAGATGCGGGTCCCTAATTTAGCATCCTGTTACTCCAAGGAGCGATTTTAGCAAGTAATTCCATTTCTTAACTAGTATTTTTTACACTACTGTTTCACTGCAGGGTACTTTTCAAATATATATTTTAAAATATGTGCGTGTTTCCCTCTGTATACTGTTGACGCTGTTCCTCACCTTTAATACGATTTGTCTTTTTTGTATTTATTTATTTTTTTGTTTTTCTTTTTTGCTTTTTCTCTATCGGCAAACCGCTTAGCTGCATTAGTTTTTGCCATAATTTGCATTTTACCATAATTTCGATATTTCTTACATGCCATACAATACCCAGTCGCAACGCTATTATTATCTATGGGGGTGTAACGAATGCTTTTTACCCACATAAGTTGGTATTTTATCGCTCTTAACGGTAAGTGGAGCAATTTTCCTCTTTGTTGCAGTCAACTGAGCGCTCAAGCATCGCGAACTTAAGTCTGATATTTATTGTACGTACGGGAAGTATATTAAAAAAGTTTGTTTGGAAAATTACTAGTTGTAAACATGTTTGGGAAAATTGAATTTTGCGAATACAATACATATGAATAACTGCAAGGTTATTTAATTTTGCATTCCGAAAGTATTTATTTAGCACTTCATTTCTTGGAGTCACTCACAAGGGATGAGAGCTTAATCTAAAGTGACTCAGAGTAGCAAATACGTTGATTGTACCTTTTTTTAATATAAAAATATTCATTATTCTTAGTTTTTATATAAAAGCTCTCAAAAAATGATGAAACAGTAGTGTTAAATCATTATTTATTCTTTTATTATTATTTAAAACGTAGTCTTTATGTGTAAGTAAAATGTTTACTCAATTGCAGCCATGTTCTTACTTTCTTAAGAACAATTTATTAAAAAAAATCTAATTTCTCACTTATTTAGTTTTTAATATCAAATGTAAATATATCTGGAATTTAGCTAAACAAAATGTTTTCGACATAGTTTGGCTTGGAAATTTCAGCTTAAAAACTGTTCACAATATTTAATTTACACCACAAATAGGGGAAGGTGTTCGGCTAAACACAGTGTACGCGCCAACTATTTTTTGTTTTTTTGTATAGCAAAGTGCGTCAATCGTTTCTTTCTCGCGATCCGCGGTGCCAACTAGACACACCAAAAGCCAAACCTTTCTCCACTTGACCTTTCCAACTCAAAAGCGGCCTCGCTCTTCCTCCCCTCTACCAACAAAATGGTATTTTCAGCAACATTTTCTTAAAAAAGAAAAACCATAGCCAATAGTGTTACTAAGCTGAAATTCACTACAAGCTGTCACTGAATAAGATTCATTGGAAATATGAGGCCATTTTATTTGTTAATAAGAAAAAGCTACTCATATATATCTACTTTTCAAAAAACGCATAGATTGGCCAACACATTTCATAGTTTCGAAAAATATTTTCTCGAACAACGAACATCAATTATTTCAGTTCCGCAAAGGTTCCAAGATTCTGCCACTTTTTCAGGAACGAGTGCAAAACAAACATCATGACGACACTTTGACACTACCTAAACCACTCCCGCCCTTGAAATTACAAATAAGTTTGGCTAATGATCCTTTCAATTTTCTTAGACACTTTTACGTTGGTGACGTGAAGGTTTCGCTTGAGAACATTTTAATCATCTAACGACTTCCGTATTTATTTTTAAAATAATTATTGAAGTATGTGTCAAAACTATTCTACTTGTTAAAAATGTGCTACGAAAGTACTTCTGGTGAAATCTTATTACATATATCTCAGCCTTTCATTTTTCACAGACATGCACAATATATTTTAGTCATTTTTACCAATTTTTGAAAATAATATAAGCCGAGAAGTCAAAACTTTACTATGCCGGCAAAAAAGTAAACTTTTTAAAATCCATCCATAACAAAATCCTGGTCAGTTTTAATTTTCATAAAATTGTCGCACAGTGTAACCCATAACAGCCGAGATTTTCAAATAAAGTACGCATATGAAGCGCTTCAAATAATGTTGAAAATAGAAAAATGTCAGAACTTAGAAAGCGGTTTGAGATGCAGAATTAGAGCCATTAAAAATAAAAAATAAATAAATAATGGGCGCGTACACTTCTGTAAGGTGTCTGGCCAAGCTCCTCTTCTTATTTGTGTTATTCCACAAATAGAGAGGCCTACAGTTTTAAGCTAATTGCGAACGAGAATGTTTTTTTATGAGGAGCTTTTCCATAGCAGAAACACACTCGGAGTTTTGCCATTACCTGCCGAGGGGAGACCGCTATTAGAAAAAAATTTACATTTTTCTGTTTCATGCATTACTGTTTGGATATCTCAGTCAGACACAAAGAAGAACTTTCAGACTCATTGAGGTTAACTCAGCGCTCTACTTTCTATTCTTTAAAAACCTCGTAAATGATGTAAAGAAAGTGTGGCTGTTATATGAACTAAAATGTCCAGAGCGGAAAAAACTGTGCGATCTCGCCGATATTCATCAAAATAAATAGGAAGGCCAAATATTTATTACCTGAGACTTATGTAATGTATTTGCTGGACTCAGCTCAGTTTAAGAAATACTTAAGGGGGGAGCCTGGTTTATAAGGTCAAAAAAATCATTTTTTTTTTTTCATTTTACGCGATTCCTAATATATTTCAGAATATTCACACAAAGTTACAGAGCCTAATTCTCAATATTTCCGTAGATACAAAGCCAAAGGTAGGCGAGCGTTAGGTAGTTACGCTGTGACCGGACAGCTATAGTACAAACTTTATCTTCTTTTCTCGACTTTTCATTTTTATAATTTCTTTGAATTGGCGTACATGAATGAAAAAAAACTAATGAACCTTTTGAAATGAATCATAGCTTGTTCCCTTCAGTATTAAATTCTCTTCTATTTGAACTAACAAAATAGATAAAAAAAATGTTTCAAGATTTTTATACCAAGTTGAAGTGAATTTTTTTTTATAGAAAGGCATTTTTTTCTTTAAAACCTCCAAAATGTGGGAATTTTGAAATTTCTCTCAGTTTTCTTAATTTATCTAGAATAAAAAATCATGATAATTAGAAATCCATTTAAATTTTTTGCTTTAGATAATAATTACGAGCTGTATCTTGTACGCCAGTTGGAAGCTCCAGCGTTGCAGCGCTCTACTAATTTCGATGTTAAACATTTTTTTCAACTTATTTTAAACAGTACAAAATTTTTTTATACTTTTTAAATGTTCATTAAAAGATAGAAAAAACTTTGCAGTGCTAAATTAATTTTTTCCTTAAAAAAAAAAAATCGCAAAGAAATGCAATTTTTAAACCTCATAAACCAGGCTCCCCCCTTAAGATTGTTGAAAACTAATAAAATCTACACATAAAATCCAAAATCATTATAGAACACATAGAACACAGATTGAGCATTGAGCGAAAAATTACTACAATGCATGGAAAGACACGACAAAGTGATCCTCTGATCCTGTCTCCACCTATTCACATCAATGGCAATGAGCAGCATAAGGGAAAAAATGTAACGATTCTTGGATTGCCTTGAAGAGGAAATGTTTTCTCGCCACGTTACTGGCGATACAAAATACTTTCTGAAATAAGTACAAATAAAAGCCACAAACAGCAGATTTCTAATTATACGCCCACTAAATAAACTTTCTTTCCTACAAATTATTCATTTTCATGCATGCTGGTTTTAAGTATCTACCATAATTAGATTTGGCAACAAAAAATGTGCTAGATACAAGTTAAAGAACAAAAAAAATATACCCCTTCTGAATCCTAAATTTTATGTCAAATGTGTGTCAAGCTGAAAGGAATATTTACTACTGAGACAAGCCCAAGCTCCCATACTCATATATGCAAGTATGCCTGTACATAACATGAAAGCCATCGAAAGTAGAGCACTCCCACATGAACGACATAAACGGGAAAGCAAAAACTCGTCCGAAAACAATTACAAATACTGTTTATTGCTATGTGTTAATATAGGCGGACATCTTTGCCTAAAGGAACGGCCCAATATGTAGTTTATCACATTCACACACATATCTAAATGTATACATGCTATTTATCTTGAAAAAAGGCAAGTTTCGGCTGTTGTCATTGTCCTTTATGCAACAAAAAAAATACAAACGGAAAGTCGGTTGGTGGCCACAAAAAAGTGACCGCTGAAAATTTTAAGCGAATTTCAAATCTTCTGAGTACGAATTCATGATAGTGTGTCCTAATTTACATTTGAATAAAATTTTACAGTTAGAAAATGTTCTACTTTCAAAGTTCTTTCACTGGGATTATGAATTATTGAAACAGTTAATATTTTATATATTATTGCAACAGTAAATAAAACTACCTAGTACGGATATCACTGGAAAGGTCTTTTGGACAGCTTTCATATAGGAATTTTGTTTGGATATGTTTACCACCAAAATTTTAATTTAAAAGTTGTATTTTATTAACTACACAGTCCAACCATTTTACAAAAATGTTAATTGGCACGAACAAAAGTTAATATTATGAAATACGATGCTTCCAGGCTCAACCTTACCGTTGATCGGTTCCACTTCAGAGATCCGAGTTCTTTTTAACGGTGAGTTAAAGCTTTAAAATTTTGAGCGAAAGTGCGAAATAGTTTATCGACAATATTATATGTAAAACAATTTCAAAAATAATTACTCTCCTCAAGCTTCTATAATGCGAATAGGAGGTCTTAAGTTCGTAATTCCAAATATCCTCATGTTAATAATAACTTCTATAGTAGAATTTAACAAGGAAGTTTTCTTCAAGTACATTTTAACCCTCTATCTCTTCCTTAAATGGACATTTTCGAAAATTTCTTAAACCGATTACACCCGAAAGTTCATTAAAAAGGGTAGTTAGAGGGTTGAATCCGTCCACAGAAATTTTAACAGTCAATTTTACTGTGGTCACCAAGAACAAAAATTTGCGTAGAAAACAAACGAAATAATATCCCTGATGAAGACTTATAAAAAAATGTAATAAAATATCATAATTGGGCTACCACCTCTTTTAAATTCTTAAAAAATTAAATCACATATCTTAAGCAAAAGAGAAAACTTAGTTTATATTTTTTGGAATACACAAATAATTGCTTTATATGAATCAGTGGTAAGTTAACCAAGGCCACCAGTGTATGTGTGCACGTAGATGTGCATGCCTATTTTTGAAAAGGTGAGGTCCCCACATCTGCTGGTAATCCATCAAGAGTTTCAAACTGTACAAGTATATGAACAAATCTATTTACAAGCATTCAAACAAGACATGTACGTATAAATGTATAAAATATGCTTTCGCAAGGGTACAAGTCCGTCCTTCTCTCTACGTTTACATTTGTTCGTCTATCCTTTTCTATGTATTTTATTTTTGTTTGCCAAGTCATTCTTCCTACAGGAGTTTGGTTCAGCTCTTTTCATCGACCCAGAAAATAGGAAATGTCTGCGATATGATTTTATCCTAGCCGCATTTATGCTGCGTCATGTTAAGGTGCGATCAGACATAGCAAGAAAATTACTTATTCATATGGGTACCTGAAACACTTCCCATTTTTATATCTTTCTCCAGGAAAAAATACCAAAAGTCGCTTCCTGCTTCGCTACTAACAAATCAATGTCATATTTTCGCAACAACAATCATACATACAAATATATATCAATGCAAACTGCCCGGCCGTAAAACTTTCGCCTTCGACCTCTGCTGCAATGAACAAATGTTTCGTTAGACTCAGCTGAGGACACTCTACTATCACACGTACACATCTGCTAAGCAATCGGCCCCAGCGATCATTTGATTTTACCTTACAGCTACACTTACGATCCCTCATATCTTTTGGGAATGTCCACTCCATACTCGATCTAGAAATATTGGGTAGTCGAAAAAGTCTTTTCGTATTTTGTCAATAGATGTCGTTGGAGTCATCTATCTCCAGTGCTACCAATCACATTGTGTCATATCATATGGTGTTAGAAAGGTGACATTTTAAGCTTCATTTAACCAAAAAAAAATTAAGTTCGGAGAAGTTGAAAGAAAGTTATAGCTTTCAAAAATGAGTGAAAATAATGAAGAAATTCGCTATATTTTGAAATTTTTGTATAACAAAGGGAAGAATGCCACGCAAGCCACCAATGAAATTTGTGAAGTTTACGGAGACGATGCTGTATCAGTTCGTGTAGCACAACAATGGTTCGCTCGCTTCCGTTCTGGAAATTTCGATGTGAAAGATGCACCTCGCTCCGGTCGACCTATCGTTGAAAAAGTCGATGAAATTATGGAAAATATTGACCAGGATCGTCACATAAGCTGCCATGACATCGCCAAGGCACTAAACATTCATCATCAAACGGTTTTGAACCTTAAAAGGCTGGTTACAAAAAGAAGCTCGATGTTTGGGTAGCACATGAATTGTCTGTGAAAAATTTAATGGACCGAATTAACATCTCCGCTTCTTTGCTGAAACGAAATGAAATCGAACCATTTCTGAAGCGAATGGTAACAGGAGACGAACAGTGGATCAAATACGACAATAATGTGCGAAAAAGATCATGGTGCAAGGGTGGTGAAGCTCAACAAATGGTCGTAAAGCCAGGATTGACGCCTCGAAACGTTATGATGTGTGTTTGGTGGGATTGGAAAGGAATCATCCACTATTAGCTGCTCGAACGATTGATTCTAGACTTAACTGTCAACAACTGATGAGATTCAAGCAAGCAATCAAAAAAAAAAGAAACGGCCAGAACTGATCAGCAGAAAGGACGTCGTCTTCCATCAGGACAATGCTAGGCCACACACATCTTTGATGACTCGGCAAAAACTGGGAGAGCCTGGCTGGGAAATTTTGATGCATCCACCATATAGGCCTGACCTTGCACCATCGGAGTACCATTTGTTTCAGTCAATGCAGAACTCCCTTAATGGAGTAAAGTTGGCTTCAAGGGAAGCCTGTGAAAATTACTTGTCGCAGTTTTTCGCCGAGAAACCACAAAAGTTTTACACTGATGGAAGAAAAATGGCAAAAGGTGGTCGACCAAAATGGTACATATTTGGTTTAATAAAGTTCATTATAAATATAAAAAAAATGAGTTGAAGTTTGATTAGAAATAAAAAAAGACTTTTTCGACTACCCAATATTTTTTTCCGTAGCCAAAATGCCGTAAACCTTTTGAAAGAACATAACATGGATAATATGTATAAAAACAATGACTAATATAATTTTCTCAAATATAACTGTATACACAATTTAATCTAACTTTAAATCATTCCGTTCACAGGTCGATATAAAATATGCAGATTCAAAACTGCATTACTACGAACTTAAGCCTGCGATTTTTTCTTGACTCAAAACTTCGCCTAATCACGATTCACTGGTGAGGGCACGAGACTTTTAAGCCTTTTATTATAAACAATAATCTATGCATCGTTTTTGTTCCCTTTTTCCCTGCATCAAAGATACAAAATATTTAATAACTTGTAAGTTAAAACAAAATGAATTTCAATACTAAGGAAAAGTTACTAGACATCAGATAATATACGTACTTGAGAGCTCGTCTAGAGACATTGTACGACACATCATTAATATACTAATACTATTGTTTATTGTAGTACTTAATAATATTAATTGATAATAAATAAACAAATATAAAAAAAAAAAGGGCACGAGACTACAACCACAGCTGCATTATCAAATCTATTATGCTATGTTTATAAAAAATTGTGAGACGGAGGCGGTTTACATCAAAACCAATCTGCTCAACTTGCAAAAGCTACGAGGGCTTGTATATCTATTACTAAAACAGATAATTCGCTAGACATCTCAACCGGCGCTGGAAATACCTCTAGTCATTCCACCTATAGATATAGGTTTGAAAGACTGTTATCGTAGAAGCGTTCTAAGCATCTTATAAGCAGCGTATGACGGACAAAGACAATAGTTCACCCCAAATGGAACCGGGATGAAGCAGAGAAGCTTTGACTATTAGATCACGGACATTGACTTTGGGCACAACTTCGATGTTCACTGCCACCTTCTCCCAGACAGACATATTGAGAGAAGCTTATACGCTTCCGACTACTGTAGTGCTTTTAAGCCAAGACCTATGTAATTGACATGACATCAAAGCTGGTACACATGACGAACCTTACTCCCTCCAAACTCACATGTATTGTAGGCAATTAAGCTGTGTTCAAAACCTTTGAGCCGGTAACGACTAATTAACCCTCCGTTGGACACCTCTTTTAAAACCTTCGGTTGGGCACCTGGGTCTGGACTTTTTTCGTTTTGTTTCAGGATCCTTTTTAAAAGCTTATATCCATAAATCGATAGAAAATTTAATTGTAGGACGCTACCTAGAAGCTCAAGTCGTTAGCTATAATAGAAATATGTTAAATTCCCGAACAAAATCGGGCCAGACTCGGGTGTCCAACGGAGGGTTGAGAGGATATCGAAGATCCTTATAATCTCCTCGACAGCATAGTGTCAAACTGAAACTACAAATATACTACAGCATTCAATTTTGGCCAGAACTCAATGAATGAAATATGTAACAAGCACAAATCGAAAGCTTTTTGCGAAAAAACTAGGATAAAGGGCTACCCTTCAGAGCGTCCCACTTGGACAATTATTCAGAATTCAACCCTTGTGATACCATGCAGGGGAAAGGAGAAGGAAGAGACAAATGGGCCTTGGGATTGGAAGATGACAACCAGCAGTGGCAAACGTGCGTTCTTAATTAGCCGCTTCAAGCTACTGCTGCACTTAACCAGATGTGTGATATTTAAACCCGCAATATCCGCAGGTGCCGCGAAAAAGTAAGAGCCCAGATGTCAGCTCAAGTTAATATTTAAAGAAATTTAACTGCCCTATTTTCGGATGTGATGCGTGAAAAAGTTGGCGTCAAAGAGCTGCCAAATATATTCACTGTAGGAGTATTTTTGAGTGAAATTTTGCTTTTCTTTTAATATCTTCATTTTCAACTCTACTCTTTACTTTTGGCGGCATTTATTATGACAAGTACTGCACCTCTTGCTAAAAGCACTTTACCTACCACGTCTGTGGGCACCTTTACGTTTTTGTTTTTTAATTTTCTGTTTTTTGTTTTGACGCCAACCCGTTTTCTTTTTCGGTTTTTAGGCTTGCATAGAACCTTTTTACTTTCTTTCATTTTACCTTTCTTTATTTACTCAATTTCTGCAGACTTCGCTGCTTGAGGCAAACTATGTTGTTGTTTTCCCTGACTAGCCATACTACAGATAAATTTTACTTTAGTACATTTAAGAGAGGTAGACAAAGTTTATGAGGCTATTTTAACAAAAACATAGTTAAAGATAAATGAAACCAATCGACATGATAACAATTTAATTCATAGTTGTTGATGTGACTTTTAAAACCCAAATTTCGATGGGAGAATTATCTTATTTGATAATACAAATTCCTTCCTCTGTTGATAATGCGCGCAAGATCCCGAAAACATAAACGCAAATCTTAAGAATTGGCGGTCGCCGTAGCCGAATGGGTTAGTGCGAGACTACCATTCGGGATTCGGGGAGAACGTAAGTTCGAATCAAAACGAAGAAAAATGTGTCTTATAGTTGTCACCCCTCGGAATGCAATGGCAAACCCTCGAGTGTATTTCTGCCATCAAAAAGCTCCTTATAAAAAAAATATCAGCCGTTCGGAGTCGGCTTGAAACTGCAGGTCGCTCCATTTGTGGAACAACATAAAGGCGCACACTAAAAATTGGAGGAGGAACTCGGCCAAACAACTAAAAATGGTGAAAGTATGTACAAAACTACGAGTCGCAATTACTCAATAAGCCGTGTAGTCTTCATCGTTGTCGAGTATAGCCTGGCATCTTCTTCATGCTTTTAACCAGCTTTTCTGCGTAACTCGTCGACAAACAGGACTAGGTTCCGCGAACTTGACGCACGAGTTGCTTTAAATCATGGACTGGCCTTTCGGCAAGATGTGTCTTCTTAGTTCCCCACACATTTTCAATGGGGTTGGCGTCTGGGGATTGGGAAAGCCAGACCAATAATATGACGCCATTTTCTTGTTTTCTTGTTTCTCAATGTGTTTTTCTGAGAGCAGTGGTTTTGATGATGTTCGTCTCCTTCAGTCGTCATTCGATGGTGTTGATACTCACATCTATTCCCTTTTTAGCAAGAACTGATCATGCTTGGCGTAGTCACAAAGAAGGGTCCCGCTTAAAAAGTTGGGTGATCACTTCATCCTAATATTTTGTCGTCACTCGTTTCAAACTCCGCTCGGAAAAGTCACCAACTTTTTTGTACTCCTTATACCGCTGATTCCACATCACAACAAACTTTTTTGATTTTTTAATTACTTTTACAGCCGCGGCGTAAGATAATTCCGGCCCTTTCGAATGCGTGCATAAAAATATAATACCGCCTCAGAATACTTCGCGGACTTCTCACTCATTTTTGTTTGGTTGTGTTTACAGGAAAGTTTCGAACGACACTAACCTGAGTTAGCACTGGCGTCATAACCCTTAACCAGCAAAAAACAGAACGAAATATGTCTTGAAGTTACAAGAAAAAAATTGGTTCTTTTCTTCTGACACAGACTGTATATAAATCTTAAGAACTCAACAGTAGCTGTAATATAGTGAGGATACTACTCTACGGAGACGCATCGGCTTAATCGCTTATAAGCCGCAACTAACTCAGATTTTGAGAGCTTCCATTAGGTCTTTAGGAAAGCAGGAAAACTAAGAAATGATGGAGATTTTTTTTAAATAAATGGGAGTGAAATGCATCTGAGATTCTATAGTAATTGCTAGACCACCGTAGCGTTTCCCAAAATGAAGGGCTGCCAGAAATGAAGCTGCACGCTGGCTGTTTAGATTTGTTTTTCTTTTTATTTTCTGGGTCTGCAGTCAATTGCCCTTCTTTTTCGTATTCTTTTTGTTTTTCTTCTGTTATTCAACCTATTTCCATTTTAGTTTCTTTTTATTTTTTTGTCTTCTCTAAACCAGCAATAAATTTTTCTTCTTTTTTCATCTTCTTTTACTTTTTTTCTATTCTTCACTCAACTTGCAGTCAATTACATTTGCCTCCGATGGTGGAGCGGCCAAGAATAAAAATTGTAAAACTATATCCAGAATATCAATCGAGTGCTGCTCTAAGTTTTGTAGGTGTACCAGATAACTTCATAGCAGATGAATTGGAGAGGAAAGTAACTTAACTTTTAGAACAACGACAACCACAGTAGAACCGAGTATTCAACGACTTAGGTACTGTCCCTTAGTAGTACACAAAAATGTATAGGGATTTTTTTACGCTATCGCAAAAACAACAACCCTTCTGTCTCTCTAATACGGGCATACCACTAACTTCTTTCAAACTCCGGTTTAGAACAAATTTCATCGAATGCTCAGAAAATGATAGACGGGAAGACCACCTTTTAGACCACCGAGACAAGCCCGTCTTAAATGCCCATACAATAAAACATTTGACTATCTGAGTCATTTGCGGCGCTTTTTTATACAAGTGACTGGAATTATCATTAGAGACTGCCCAGTGAAACCGCAAAACAGTAGAATTGGCTTATGGGCAAAATATTTTTTTCTTAGCAACCGTGACGACGAAGAACTTGAAGGCATTGACCACAACTTAAGAGTGCATATCTGACTCTATCTCCGAAAATTTTTTATACTCTTAATACAATAGTACTTCTGTCACTATTCCTGGTTACTCTCGTATCAGCGCTACCTCCTTGGTTGTCTAGTGAGCATCCGTGAATTTAAACACATAAATTGGTTTTGTTTCTAAAAGTAGAAGAAGTAAGGATACCACAATGGACTCAATGAGCCTAACTGTGTCTCCGTCTAGAACAAGCAAAAAGTGAACCACAATTACCTGACCTAACCGAACCTATCCGCTAGAGTTGCATTTTCTACTACAGAGGTTTGTATGTAATTTCTCGTACATTTAAATATGTTCTCTATATATTTGTATTTTTAAAATTGCATCTTAAGCTTATGAATGCATTTACAAAAATTAAATAATGTATTATAACTAAAATTAACCGCGTCGTCCTCATTTGCATTAAGAGTCATTTAACAAATTTGTGAGAAAAACACAGCAGCACAAATTATAGCTACGGATTTACAAACAACACCAACAAATGTGCGTATGTATGTATACGTCTAATTACAAGAGCAGCTAACTTTCATACTATTTCACGGACTTGCACAAGCCCAAGTTTTCATGCAAGTACGTACCTCATACGCCATGTCGCACCACCCCTAAGCAACGAGGACGCGAAAGAAAAACACTGGTGTCAAGCAAGAAAATTTGACTTACAGCTTAGTACTTAACTACTTAATTATTCTCAGAAACAAGTGCAATCGCGGGTCGGTGCTCCTCGAGAAGCTTCAACGCAAAAACAAAAGAAGGGGAAAAAAACAGTCAGAAAAACGGGCGCACTGGGAAGAATGCTGATTGAGGAAACTTGAATGTTTTAATGCAATTAACTTACGCTGATGCCATGGCTACATATTTTATAAACAAAAATATGTTTCTGTGTATGTATATGTGCATATCTAAGAATGAGGGGCTAGACTAGAAACTTTGGATGTGTTTGGAACACAATTTAAAATTGTTTTTGCGTGTTTTCTATTGAAATTCGCAATCATATAACAGCAGACAGTAGGACGCATAAAAATGTTCTTATCAACTCGTACGAAAATTCAAGCTCTCCACTATGAGGCCGATAATTTTGACTCACCTTCAACTGCCATTGGCATGCCAGCATAACTAATGAGCGCACGACAGCCAGTGGAAAATGCTTCCCTTTTGAATCTATTGCATCTTTATATCTGCTTACTTTTCTCCCACAGTTTGCCATTGTCGAAAGCAGCAGCGCAAGTTGTGCACCCTTGATGACGATTATCGCACTAACTACTTGTAGCCACTTGGCTAAGCTGATTATGGGCTGCCATAATTTATCCATCGGTCTGGGTGCAAGTGTCGAGTGATTTTAAGTGATGGATAAAAGCACATGGTGAAGTTAAATTGTAGTAGTAAAAATATGTTGTGCCTTGGAGGTGTATTAGTATCAATAGAGGTAAAAAATGAGAGGTAAATGACGACACTGACGTCGATGACACGTCCCGCAGCGGCCTTCTGAATTCGATGAAGAGCGTCTCAAATCACTTTTGAAGGCGAACGGTCGCCAAACCAGTCGTGAATTGGCAGAAAATATGGACTGCGATAATGAAACGCTTCTTAATCACCTTCTTTCAATGGGATTTACCGAAAAGTTGGGAGCCTGGGTGCCTAACGAGCTCAACGAAAAAAAAACAAAGAAAGTCGCCTTAAATTGCTTCCCAGCATTTCTCCCGCCATTGGGCAACACGCAGTCATAAACAGCGTTTTTTCACCGAATTGTCACGGAAGATGAGAAATGGTGCCTATACAGCAATAAGAAGCAAAGAAAAGATACGCGAAGGCCGAGAGTCAAACCGGACCTTCATCCAAAGAAGATCTTGATATGTGTTTGGTGGGACTAGAAGGGCATGGTGCACTCGGAAATGCTCGAAACGAATGTCACGGTCAATAAGGAGTTCTCCATTGTCCAGCTTCACTACGTGAATGAGGCTAGTCGACTTAAAATACCTGATCGACATGGTCAAACTATACTCCTTCACGACCACACCAGGTCTCTTGTTGCACAATTCGTCAAACCGCGCTCCAAGAGCTCGAATGGGAGGTCCTTCAGCATCCTCCGTATTCTGCGGACCATGCACCGACCCATTACCATCTCTTCCGCTCTCTGTCAAACCATATGAAAGGCGTAACCTTCGATAATAAAGAGGTCCTTAAAAACTGACTCAACAAGTTCTTTGACACCAGACCAGGCATTCTTTGGCAGAACGGCATCAACAAATTGGTCGAGAAGTGAGAAGAGGTAGCAAGCAGCAACGGAAAGTATATAACTGATTAACTTATTGATATAATTATTGTTTTTTGTTTAAATAAAAGTCTTCTGTAAAAACGTTACGAACTTATTCCCCAATCTAACAGGTGGATGGAGAATCAAAAATCACAAGTGACTCAAAGCCGAGAGAATGAATTTGGAGCATTTTGCCTCCTAAAAATTGCTTTACTTTCTCTATCCCTTCCCCATACCTACTATCGCAAAAGAGAAGTTGGTTGATTACCTAGTCGTGTAACCGCAAGAGGCTAATCTAAAAAATTTTTAATAATTATATTTTATGTGCAAAAAATATGGTAAATATATGAGAAAATTTTTATAAAATTAGAATATTTTTTTTAAGTGTTTTTATGACTTCTTGAATGTATTGTGTATGGAAATAAGTTTGCTTGCTTTCTTAGCCAATGTTACGAATTATTTAAACATTTAAATAATGCATGATATTATTTGAAGTATGTGCCATTGGAAGTTACAAGTTTACTCGATCTTTTAGGCAGCATACGGATTCCCCTGACGAAAAATTCGAATTCTTTTGACTTGATTCATTCATTGAGCCAAATGCGATGCTCTCGTAAGAAGTGAACCACAAAGGCTGACTGCATTGATCGGAACAGATGGTAATCCGAAGGTGCAATGTCTGGGAAATACGGCGGGTGGGGCAAAATTTCCCAATTCAGTCCGTCTAATTATTTCTGCACCGATTTAGCAATGGCGTTGTCATGCAGCAAAATCAGTTTGTCATGTCGGCCGTCCCATTTCGGCCGCTTTTCTTTGAGAGCTCGATTCAAACGTATTAGCTGCAGTCGGTAACGATCGCCAGTGATGGTTTCAGATAGTTGGAGAAGTTCATAATAGATGACACCCTTCTGCCCCCACCAGTTGCACAACATAACCTTTGAAGCATGAATATTTTTTTTCGCTGTCGAGGGACCCGGTTCTCCTGGCAGACTCCAACTTTTTCGATGCTTAGTGTTATCATTATAGATCCAGTTTTCATCGCCAGTGACGATGCGATGCAGAAAACCTTTTATTTTCTGCCTTTCAAGAAGCATTTCACACTTCACCAAACGTCTCTCGATATTCCTCTCCTTCAATTGATGTGGTTTGGAAGTGTCGAAATCACTCTTTACAAGTTGTATTTGATAGAGTGAGATTACCGTAAATATTGATCAATATACGACACATTTTAGCTGCACTTTTGTTTAAAAGGTAATAATGAAGCATGACTTCCCGCAAAAGGTTGTTTTGGCGGGGCATTTTTGACGTCAAACGAATGTCAACTACTGCGAACGAGACCTTACATATACACCTTTAAATCATCTATATATTACTAGAGTGAACATAAAAATAGTATCACCAACGACACTTCTTTACAGAGGGCGGAAACTTATTCCCATATATGTACCATACATTAGACGAATATCAGTCGAATCAACAGATTCATTTGAAAAATATGATTTTTTTTCTATCAAATATAAATTGTGGAGAACTAAAATTTGGCAAATCTTAATGTTCTATTGATAGTAATTTTCGTAAAAGAAATTAACGCCTCCGTGGGGTAGCAACCTCATCATTCTTTTGCTCCTATAGTCTTTGGAATCAAAACACCCTCTCAAGTCTGCAGGGAATGATGAATAACTTTGGTATACGAGGCCACATATGTGTCGCTCAACGTGGAGGTCGTTTTAATTGTGTTATTTTCAACAATATTTGGAAACTAATTTTAAATTTTAAACTAATTAAAAATAATTAATTCTATGTATTACAAACAAAAAATATTTATATTTATTAAAAACGTAATATATTTCTTCGATTTTTTTAATACGCTAGAGTAAATTTAAATAAGTAAATATATTTGATTATCAAGAAGTTATTAATTAATAGTTGAGTTTTCAAATAATTATGTAAAGAAACTAGCTGGTTTTCTGCACACAATATTTTTTTCTTTGATTATTGATAGCCCAAACAAAATAATATACTTATAAATAAAATTCTAGCATATTCACCTATAAAAATCAAAGCAAATCCACCACTTCTATATTCAATATTAAGCCCAGACACTAATTCAGATTCACCTTCAGCAAAATCAAAAGGTGTTCGATTAGCTTCAGCTAAACAAATACAAAATCAAACAAGTCTAACTGGAAATATAATAATGACAAATCAAATATAGCTTTGATAATAAAAAAAATCTAAAATATTATAACTTCCAATTAAAAAACAAAGGATAATAAAACTAAAACTATTCTAACTTCATAAGAAATATTCTGAGCAACAGCTCGTAATCCTCCTAATAAAGCATAATTAGAATTAGATGATCAACCAGCAACTATAACAGCATAAGCTCCTAATCTAGTACAACACAAAAAAAAATAAAATACCTTAATTAAAAGAAAATAATTTTACAAATAAAGGAATACATAGTCAAATAATTAAAGAAATAAATAAGGAAAAAATAGGAGAAAAATAATAAGAAATATAATTTGATAAAAGAGGGTAAGTTTGTTCCTTAGTAAATAACTTAATTGCATCACAAAAAGGCTGAGGAATTTCTATTGAGCCAACCTTATTAGGACCCTTACGAATCTGAATATAACCTAATACTTTACGTTCCAAAAGAGTTAAAAAAGCTACTTCCACTAAAACACAAATTACCAAAATTAATCTACCAACAAAAGATAAAATTATTTCCATAAAATCAAGTACTATTTGTTATATAAACTACATAAATAAAGTCTAAATTTATTGCACTAATCTGCCAAAATAGCTTATTTATATTAATAATATTCTATTATTTAAAATATAATTATTTTAATATTTGGTCCTTTCGTACTAAAATATTATAATTTATTAAGGATAGAAACCAACCTGGCTTACGCCAGTCTGAACTCAGATCATGTAAGGATTTAAAAGTCGAACAGACTTCATTTTTGAAAGGCTACACCCAAAATTATACCTTAATCCAACATCGAGGTCGCAAACTTGTTTGTCGATATGAACGCTCAAAAAAAATTACGCTGTTATCCCTAAAGTAACTAAATCTTATAATCACTATTAATGGATCAATACTTTGGGCTACTTACTCGGAATTTGCCACCGCATAATTCCCCATAGGAAATCAGACTGTACGCAGACCCTTTAAACGTTTGTCCATGTTACTCACGAATTGCCGAATTGAAAAACACAAACTAGCCAGAAATTAAAGTCGTTTTGAGGGGGATTGTGGGGATTATTGGAATTCGTCCGAATTATTGCTCCAATAACGTTCTTTTTTAGCTTTTTGACTTGCAAAATTGTAACATTGAACAGCCCATTTGATTTTAAATATTTCAAAAGTATTATCTGAACTCTACTTTTGAGACTTGATGTGCTGATAGCCCTGAAGCATTCCGGCTACATGAAAATTCAACAATTAATTAATCTTTTTCAAAATCAAATCTATCGACTTATTCGTCACTTTATCGTTGTTCTTTTTTTATCCCCCATTTCTGGTTCATTATAGTTGAGTGATCGTATATAAATTTATATATAAATTTTGGGCGCCTTCGATTCGCCAAGCGTTAGCGAGTAGTAAATAGATGGGACTGGTATAAACAAACATACCTATACTGGAAGCAAATTTATCGTCAATCGGCGAGAGCCCAAACATAGCGAGCAGAGAAGTTGGGAATCGAAGACGCGTTTTGTTATTAATTTAAATGTTTTAATTAATGAATATGTACACGTTAGACCATGCCGACAAAAAAGTTCGCCGTACGCCGCTGAGTCTGAAGTATTTTTTCAAGATAATTTGAAAAAAAATGTTTGCCGAACGTAAGGGTCACCATTTTACATTTTTCGTTGTATCTTCGGAATTTACATTCCGATCTTAAAATATAATTTATCAAAGCTTTTTGCCAACTATCTTTTCACATTTTTATTTCGCAAGCTCATGGCCGTTTTAAAAATATTTAAAACAAGAAATTAAATTGTTGCTATTATTTATTTGTCGACATTTCGACTACAATTCATGGTCATTTTCTTAACTTTTGCTGTGCCTGGCCGACAATTAATATATTTTTGTAATCAATTCCAATAAAACAGGGGCTTATCAATACCTTTTATTTGATAGTTTCGAATGTCATTTGTGATATGTTGCTATTTTAGCAATCAAATTCATTCAAAAAACTTGTTTTTGAAAAAGATTTTTCTTAAGAAACACTTTTATATATTTATGTATAATTGGCGCTTACACCCTTTACGAGGGGTGCCTTTTATATTTTGGGATTTGGCAACCCTGGTGTTGCAATCTGGCAACTGACAGCTGTATCGCAAAGTTTGACATTTTTTGGCTTTTACGTATTCAGAACGTTTTGAAATACCAGCGCTATTTGTGTTGTTTACAGTAACTTAAAATATTCATCTCGGTCCAAAAATGGAATTAAAACGTGAACATTTTTGTGCGATTATTTTTTACAACTTTCGACGTGGATTAACTCAGCAACATTGAATGGATGAACTTAATTCATTTTTTGGCGATGAAGCTCCATCAAGGACCAGTGCTTATCGATGGTATGGTGAATTCAATCGTGGTCGTAGTTCACTCCAGGACGAATTTCGTGAAGGTCGTCCAAAATCAGTTGTTGTTTCGAAAACCATTGATGCTGTGCGCGAACTGATATTGCAAGATCGTCATGTGACCTATCGTGTGATTGAGACAATCATAGGCATTAGTGGGACCAGCATACATTCAATATTGCATAAACATTTGACTGTCAAAAAAATTTGTTCGCGTTGGATCCCACACAATTTGTCAATCGCTCAAAAAAAGGCTCGTGTCGATTGGTCGAAGGAAATGCTCAAAAAATACGATCGCGGGGCTTCGAAACACGTCTATGACATCGTGACAGGTGATGAATCATGGATTTACGCGTATGAGCCCGAAAGTAAACAGCAGTCGACTGTATGGGTGTTTCAAGATGAGCCAAATTCAACAAAAGTTGTTCGCGCACGAAGCACTTCCAAGCAAATGGTCGCTTGTTTTTTCGGAGAAACTGGACATGTCGCAACCGTACCACTAAAACAACACACAACAGTAAAATCTGAGTGGTACACAACTATTTGTTTGCCAGTTGTCTTCCACGAAATTAGGAAATCCAATCGCCAAAGACGGTTCACTCTTCACCAGGACAATGCGAGCTCTCACACATCGGCTCAAACAACTGCATTTTTGAGCACCCAAAACATCAAATTAATGGGTCATCCGCCGTATAGACCTGATTTGGCACCGAATGACTTCTTTTTATTCCCGAACGTAAAAAACAGACTGAGAGGTCAACGTTTTTCGACACCTGAAGAAACGGTTGCGGCATTCAGAATGCATGTTTTTGAGGTACCTCATTCAGAGTGGCAAAAGTGCTTCGACAATTGGTTCAAACGCATGCGAAAGTGTATAGATCTTCTTGGAGAATATTTTGAAAAACAATAAAGTGATTTTCGATGATTAAAATTTGTTTTTGTTCTCTAATCCCGACATATAAAAGGCACCCCTCGTATTGTGCATTTAGCTGAGCTCCTTCACTAATTTATAGTGTCCCTCTTGATGTTTTTCCACCAATGCAGGGGCCTACAATTTTAAACCGACTCCAAGCGACAGATAGTTTAAAGGCGTTTTTTCATGGCAGAAATACTCTCAAACGTTTGCCATGGCCTGCCGAGGAGCGACCGCTATTAGAAAACACTTTTTCTATCATTTTGGTGTTTCATGTACGGAGGTTGAAACCTACGCACTTCCGAATGGTAGTCACCCATAAAGCTAAAAGTATACATAACTTTTTAATTAACTACTTTTTTAAACACATGCAGTTGGTAAAATCAGTAGAAATATATACATAAATATATATTTTTTTTCTGCGGAGGCCGTTATAACTTATAACTGGTTTAAATAAAATAAAAAAAAATGGAATGACTTTTTGAAGTATTAAGTTTCTCGAGGTAAAGTTGTAGAAATTTTATTTTTGTTTGAGTTTCTTTGTTTTAATTTCTAAATTAAATTTTCGTTAAAAAAATAAATCGGCAAATTTGTTACGAGAGCAACACACCCCTAATATTCCTTATTTCCATTTGCTTTGCTCCCCCTTAATGTAGCGGAATTCATCAGCCACCCTGTAAAATAGTTATTTAGAAAATTCAAATTTGAATTCAAATACCAAACATTTTTTTTAACTGAAAAGTTGTTATTTCCCCCTATTTGTATTCTTTATCGCACTGCCAAATAAACTAGTTTTGTTTTACTTTTCCCTCTCTCATCTGCAGGTAAATATGTCAGTCATATGTAAGCATATTTGTTATTTATAAGCGCTACTTTTTTCATTCCACACACCAATAGCTGCCACATAAACTCTATGGCAGAGCTTAGTTTGCATTTCCTCCGTTGGTTATTATTATAGTTGTTGCTTTATGCAAATGTCATCAACTTAATTCGCTGCTTTCGCTGTTTACGCCCTTACCATTATAAATACAAATACACGTGCATCTCTTGTCTCGCACCCGCCCTCCCATCTGCATTTGCTGCAAGGCTGCCCGCATGCTTCGCTGAACTTTCACTTGACTGGCAACCCCAATTGGTTTTGGAAAAGTTTTTCAGAGAAATTTGTTTACCCCCTTTGCATAAGCCAATTTTTCTTTTCGCATATTTTCTATTGCTAATGAATTTTTAATTTTCTATAAATTAGTAATTTTCCAGCAGACGCGCTCGATGTCAAGGCGCCAATCCACTAACGCAGGCGCGCTGCTGTCGTTCAAAGGTTAAGTCCGGTGTTTGATAATTTTTTAGCTCGGAATGACGCGCTGTGTGGGTGTAATGCGAATGAAAGGCTTGAACCCGTTCGATCATAAGCGAAAATTTGCAGTGTTATCCTTTACACGTGAGTATGCATTTTATTAATTTCACTATTTTTTTTTTTATTAATTTTCTTTATTCCCCATGTTTTTTATAACTCTGCCTTTTCCCGCTAAAGGTTTTCCCACCTGTTAATGCTTACCGTTCCCTAGCGTCCGTGCCATCAATTTGAATTTGTCGGTTATTCACAATTTTATGACTCTATTAAAATTTTCTACACACTACTACCATTATCATTGCAACTCCCTTGATGATTTGGTGACTTGCTCACTTAAAGGTACCCCGTCGCTTTGCTGTCGTTCGTCATGCTGTGCGCCAGACACCATTATGTCTCAGCGCGTTAGTATTACTTAGCAACAGTCCATTTTATTATCATCACTACTGCCCGCTCTCCCACTTGCGGTGTCCATTTCCCCTTTGAATAAGTATATGCGCAATCCAACCACTTTTTTCTTTACATTTTTTTAGAAAAATAACTCAGCATTGATTTCTAAGTTTATTTATTTTTTAATTTTAACTGCATTAATTTGCTTTAAATTACTTCGGTTCGGTTGTTTTCATAAAACTTTTGGTTTGTTGTTATTATTATTTTTTTCCTTAAGATCTTATTGAAGCATTAGGCTTTGGTTAGGTCAGGAAGAATTCAAAGCCAAGTTGCAACTAAAAGCAATTGACATCACAAGTGCCCGGTAATTATGCTAAATCCCAGGAGTATAGTTGATTACGTTTAAAATAATCCCCAGTACCCCTCATTAGAGGTGAATACCTATTATTGTAAACTACAATCTGGCTGAGTGCCAATGAACAATGTCCATAAATGAAATTTCTTTTGAGCTAACTAGGTCCGTATACTAATTTAACATTATGAGGAGTCCTGTGGCCCATTGTGTTTTGTAAAATATTAGCAGATTAGTAGCACTGCCTTTCTGTAGTCAACTGGTGCACATCGCATCGTTACCGCCCAAACGATTTTTCCCGAATTCAACACAGCTCATCAGTCGGTTCTCTCAGGTGCGGACAATGTTAAATAAAGCCAAGTTCTTATGCACTTGCTCTTTCCAATGCAGTTGAGGTCGTTCTCGTCATCAGCTACCGTCTTCGGACATCAAATCGACTACTTTTAAAGCCGGTGTGTTTGTGTCCAATCTTCGACATGACCTAGTCAGCGGAGCTGCTGAATCTTAATTCACTGGCCTATGTCCATATTCATGTCTTTGAAGGAAAAAAAACTTAAAGCCAAATGGAAATTGGTTTTGAAGGAATGGAAACTTATTTTCCTAAAAATATATATATATATTATATTGATCTGAAACAAACAGATTTTAGCTTTGAGTCAAATTAGCTGTATGAAAGAAATTTCTAGTTATTTTTTTTATTAAACGAATGTTAAGCAAAAACTTTATCCATTTACTAAGGTCACTCAATTGGGCTTAATATTCATAACGTTTTAAATAAATAAAAATATTTGAAACACTTCTTTTTAACACCCTTGTAAATTTTCAACGCCTTAACAAAAAAATTGCAATAAAATTTTACGTCTACATTCAGTCAAAGAAAATGCAAAATAATTGTTTACTCATCAAAATGTATTTTGTCGCCTTCGAAATAGGCCCCATTCGAAGCAACACACATATGTCAACGATTAGTCCAGTCATCAAAGCACCTTTTAAACGCGTTTGAAGAAATGTTCAACAAAAAATGGTTACAAATTTAATCTTCAAAATAATAGCCATCGCTAGCGACACATTTTTCCCATCTCTCAGGCAATTTGTGGATGCCGCGCCAAAAAAATTGGCCGCCTTTGGCCGCAAACCAATCATCGATCCATTTTTTTGGCTTCTTCGTGAGAATTGAAGCGCTGCTCGGAAAGTGCGTGGCCCATCGATGCAAGCAAATGATAATCGGAAGGCGCCAAGTCTGGTGAGTAAGCCGCATGCACCAGCGGTTCCCAATCGTACGTCTCCACCAATTCCGGGTCGCTCTTGTTCGATGTGGCGGCGCATTTGGCGATGCATTGTCATCAAGAAAAATTACTTTGTGACGCCGATCGGCATATTCTGGGCGTTTTCGGTGTATAGCGCTGTTCAAATCGGCCAGTTGTCGTTGATAGCGTTCACCGTCAACTGTTTCACCTGGTTTTAATAACTCGTACCAAATCATACCACGCTGATCCCAGAAAAGCATTGCTTTGCGGCCGAAACGATTTTTTTGCCGTTGTTTTTGGCTTGTGGTCGGGCGGACCATACGATCGTTTACGCTTGGGATTGGAGAAATACACCCTTTTTCATCGCCCGTAACGATTCGATGCAAAAAAGACTTCCTTTGAACCGGGAGAGCAGCATTTCACAAGTGGTTTCACGATGTCGGCAAATCGTAGTTTGAAGGCACGAAATTCGACATTTTTAAGAGCGAAAAAAATGCATTGTTGTATGAAACGTAACAAACAATGAACTGAATATTGCTGACAGGTGACAAACGAAAAAAACAAGACATTTGGGAAGGTTTAAAAATACTCCTAGCGACATCTATGGGCTAATAGCTGTAAGTCTCACTTCATAGGTATATACCTGGTAAATCCGATGAATACGGTGGTTGTTCGATGATATTTGTCCCGTGTTCACAATATGAGCCTTGTGAGACGGTCGATTATCATGGTGCAAGATCTATGAGTTTTCTTTCCACAAATTGGGCCGTTTCCTATGCACGTTCCCTCTCAAACGTCTCATAACTTCTAAATAATATTCTTTATTTACCGTAGAACAATTTGTAATGAATTTTGAGTGCACAACACCATGATAATCAAAGAAAACGAGTAGCATGACTTTCACTTTTGACCGGCTTTGACGTGATTTTTTGGATTTCGGCTCATATGGATAGCGCCATTCAGCCGCCTGTTGATTAATTTGCATATCAAACTCATATACTCACGTCTTACCACCTGTTATGATGTCCTGGATAAACGTTCGGTCCGAATTCACTTGCTTAAGCATATCTTCAGCCACTTTCTTCCGAAGAATTTAATGAAAGAAATTCAACTCTCTTGGAATGAGTCGAGCAGCCACGCGTCTCATGCCCAATTGATTGTGTAAAATGATACGAATTTATTCATGAGACACGCTAAGGTCACGGGATACCTCCCTCAATCTTAAATTATGGTCTTCCAGTACCATTTTCTTGACTTTGTCACCGGTTTTATTCGTTGAAGATGTTGATGGGCGACCAGATCGGGGCAAATCTTCCACGAACTCTCGACCCTCTACCTTATACTACTCATAGATCCGTGTTTTCGTGTTTTTGATAAAGCACACTCGCCATAGGCTTTCTGCAACATTGTCAGTGATTAATCACACGAAATCCCATTCAAGCCACACAATTGAAGACAAATTCTTTGTTCGATATTTTTATCCATAGTGAAAATCACAGAGCGCACGTGCGGTTGACTGTTATAATAGAATGCCAAAAACAAGCTAATTGACAGATCACGCTGAAACTCTGCGACACTATAGAGGACAGTTGTACCAAGATTTCAGTAAAAAAAATTTATGCATGTGTGTAACGCGCGCTTTTTAAATGATATTTTTTCGACAGAATGTATTTTAAAACCTTTTTGATTTTTCAAAAGAAAAATATTGTCGAAACGTGTTTCGATTCCCATACCTATATACTGCCAAATATATTATTTTCTGCACCCATTTGCTTTTGCAAATATAATAGATGAAAGGAAAATCTCTCTTGCCCTGTTCGTTCACAAAAAAATTTATTAGAAGTATTCTGAAATTCCACCTCGGCTCATTTGACTTCTTACTCGTTTACGCTGTACAAGTTAACAGGTTGAAAAACTTTTAAAGCCTTATTCTGATTTGTCCACAAAAAAATTTTGCAAATCTGTTAAGTATAACTAAGTTTACGTACCGACTATTCTACTAATATGAAAGCAAATTTGTGCCTGCTGATTGTAAATAAGCGCTTCCATTACGTACACACACCGTACACCACTTAAAGACACAATATATCACTTATCATATTGCCAACATATATTACATATAGATTTGTTTCAGTTAGAAGTTCTAAATTATTTATAAAACTTTTACTTTACGGGAAAATTAAGCTTCTTCGCCAACTTAACGCCTCCAAGCAATTGGCTATATTACGCCACTAACTCCCTCTTACGAGTACTAGCAAAGAATTCCCGAAATTTCTTAATTTATCTATTTAGGTAAGTTACCAACATCAAAAGTTTTTCAAAGAGATTCAATAAAAAAATTCAAGAAAATTTTACGCTTCATGAAAACGTTTTAAAACTTTATTTTGTGTACGACTACACAGACGAAATAATTAAATTAAGGTTGAATATCAACAAAACAGAAAATTGAGGCAAAAAGTGGCAAATGACTTAGCAGAAACAAATAATTAGAAGCAAGTGAGGGCAAATGGGTGAAAACGTGGGCATTAGGATAACAAGGCAGTGATGCCGAAGCGGAGAAATGTTTTGGTATATAACCGAGTACCACTTTCCCATTCTCATATACATTTTTAAGCAAACCGCAAAGTTGGCATCAGAAGGATAGGATGCGAATGTGCGAAGTACAAACTTATGCATGTAAGGATATGAAAGCTTTACGTTTGAGCAACAATGCATCTGTATATCTGAACAATTTTAGAACTTCAATTAAGTTCTACTGATTTGGCAGGATAAGGCGAGGAAGTAGACACACACTCGAAATAAAAGTTGAGGCTCATAAACGTCAAAACAGCGGAGAAAGTTTGACATCAACAACGGAAGCAAAACATGCGTAGGCGAACGAAAGGAAGTGCATTACTCCTATGATGGAATATAAATGATAAACCGAATTGAGTTTTCAGAATTTAAAGCAACTGAGCGGAAATGTAGACAAATGAAGGAAGTAATGGAGATTGTTGGCAAAGAAACTATGGAAAATACGATGGTAATAAAATAGATGGAGAATCTAGAATATAAATAGAATACTCGTATATAATATATAATGTAGAATATATAATTTCTAGAATTTCCACCAATTACAGCTTGAGATATGCTACCAAGGTAGTCAGGTCCGTTGCACGAATCAAAAATTTAAATAAGTTACTCAACGCGCGGGCTTAGTCAGTGTGGTCAACTGCATCAAAGCCTTGGAATGATCAAACAATGCTAAGAATCCGATGTTATTTTCGTGAATTTTTGACTTTTAAAGTTTAAAAGTTCCGTAATACAGGCTCTCTTTGTCCTAAAACTTGACTGCTTGTCAGTTAGGATTCCATTATTATACACATCTGCTTATGCAGAATGCGCACAACTACTACAGAGAAGAAAATGGGAATGGGTTTGATCATCATTTGCCTTGTGAATAGAAATTAGCTTAGCAACTTTCCATTTCACAGGTCACAGATCTTAGGTAACATTATTTCAAGAAAGGATTTGATTTCGCTTCCACAACATCACAATCATCCGCGCATACAAAGCTTTGACGCCAAAATGTATACATTCACTCTAATGATCAAGGCCTATTTTGGAATTTGGAATTGGTATTTTCACAAATTTTTTTTAGCTCGCCGGTGTCGGACTGCGGTGCAAGTTGTTTGAATTTTCTATTCTCAATATCTCTTACGGTATTTCATGTTTGTGTTGGGCTGAGCGCAGAGATGATTTCTTTTGGGCTTGATTTAAAATAAATTTGATTGCGTTTGGTAATAAAAAAATATATATATAAATAATTGGCGCGTACACTTCTGGTAGGTGTTTGGCCGAGCTCCTCCTCCTATTTGTGGTGTGCGTCTTGGATGTTGTTCCACAAATGGAGCGACCTACAGTTTCAAGCCGACTCCGAATGGCAGATATTTTTATGAGGACCTTTTTCATGGCAGAAATACACTCGAAGGTTTGCCATTGCCTGCCTAGGGGCGGCCGCTATTAGAAAAATGTTTTTATTAATTTTGCTTTCACCGAGATTCGAACCAACGACCTCTCTGTGAATTCCGAATGGTAATCACGCACCAACCCATTCGGCTACGGCGGCCAAGGTAATAAGGTAATGAATAATTGCATCAAACTAGAGTCTCCTGTGGAGATTTATAACTTTGTCTTTAAGTTTGACACATTTGTCAAAAAGGAAGTTAATGTGAGCCTGCAGAAATCAGGTCCTCCTAATTAGCCGCCACTGATTGGGCGGCCACTTTAAGTAAAGTGTAGACAATATTTTTACAGTCTCAGTATAAAAATGTATAAAAGTCACAAGTCAAGAATATTTGGTCATGCATGAGAAACCTGGCGCATATAACAGGTACTATTTACACACACTTCCTACTTTACACTTCCACTTCCTCTGTTAGAACACACAAAGGGTCCTGATATTGGTATACGCAGCACTGTATGTTGTTGTAACTTGAAATTAATCAAAGGAATCAGCCAGAACATCGCCAACATTAGCAGTCTAAAGATCAAGTGAAAAATAAATCCTGCAGGCACGTATCTCTTTGTACTTGAGAACCAACCGAAAGCAGGGTCTTCTCGCGTAGAAAAGCTACACTCTTAAGATCTCACATTATGTTTGCCTTTTCATATCTTGCAAAAAAAATCATATGATGCAAAAACGTGAATGACTTTCCAAAAACAAGGCAGTGATGCGGAAGCTGACAATTGTTTTGATCTACAGCCGGGTACTACTTTCTCATTCTCATATACATTTCTGAAGAAAAGGCAAAGTTGCAATCAAGGAAAGGATATTGTGCGAGTGTGCGAAGTACCGACGACGGATACCGAACTCTTAAACTCTCGTGGAAAAATCTTTCAGTTGTGCATTCAAGGATGTACAACGAAGGCAATGGTAATGAAAGTATCAGGTGCAGAAAGGCTTGTTAGTTTGCGCTTGGTACGAAGGGAGATAAGAAAGAAGAGAGGTTGACGCATGCCCTCATGAGGCATGCGTTCAGAGCCAGACCGGACACAAAGACGGGAGTCATCTCAACCGCACCTACACCGCCAGCCCAATGGCGACGGGTTTGGAACGTACTCCGAGGCCTGCCAGGATTCTAACGGGACGGCGGCGGTCACGGCAATAGCCCACCAGCCATTTCTGTTAAGTTTCACCCTAACATACTCAGGTGGCAAAATGCCGCAACCACCAGCACAGGGGTCAGAAATATTCCAAATCGTAAAAAAAAAGTAGGATTAGTCCAAAGACGAATGCAGGGGACGTCACCGTTCAGGTTGTCAGAAAGCCGTTCAGGCCGCAGATCCTTTGGCGCTATCCAGGGTGCACCACGCGGAGCCGATCTACTAATGTAGATCTAGGAATACTAAACTTCTCGCAGTAACTTTGACAAATGTTTATTTTAAAATGTTCCATACTTATTCAAATTAGGCAGCCTTCATATACACTTAACATCTGCAGTAACTAGTAAAGCTAAGAAGTTTACTGGTAAGGCCAAGGAGCTGGGATATAAATACTTCTACATAAGTATATTAAGTAAACAGGAAACCGCAGGAAATGGCTACCGCTTTGTGCATTATTCAAGTTAATTGGCAAATTACTGCAACAGCTTGAGGCTATGGCTGCAACTGGCATTAATGTCAAGATAGAATTGCGAGCCAAGGGGGGAAGACTGGCCGCGCTGTATTGGCGTGCTGCTTTAGCTCTTGACTATGCTACGCTGAATCCTGATCTTATGGAGAAGCTACTTAAAGAGAAAACCACTAAGAAGCTGAGTTATTTTAGGTCAAGGTAAATTCCGGCGTTCACAATTTACAACAGAATTTAGCAATAACAAAACAAACAAGAAGTAGTGAGCGAGACTAAGTTGAGCAACAACCAACACTAGTTACCACGGAAACCCCAACAAAAGCAAATTCAACTTTGCATCTATAAACAAAGCGGTAAATTGCTGTAATTGGATGCAGTTCAAAAGTTGTTGCACACACTTATTTATCCACCTCCCACCTAACACTACCCACTCAATGCGCACGGTACGCCAAGTTTTGTTACAAATATAAATATAAGGTTGTCAAAAAAGTCTTGCGGTATTTCCGCAAGCTTGTCTTTGCAAGCGCGTAGTTCTAGTTGCATTCGTCGCATCGGTTCACGCTAGAGCTTTATGGAAAGCTCTTTTCACGTGCTAACACGTGTTTGATTAATTGTTGTGCGCTTTTAGTCGTTCGTGAGTTATAGCGTCGCAAACATGGAGCAAAATAAAGAGAAAATACGGCATATTTTACAGTACTACTACGATAAAGGCAAAAATGCATCTCATGCTGCCAATAAAATTTGTGCAGTTTATGGACCCGACACAGTTTCCATTTCCACCGCACAACGATGGTTTCAACGTTTTCGTTCTGGGGCAGAGGTGATCGAAGATGCGCCACGGTCCGGAAGGCCTGTCGTCCAAAATTGCGATAAAATCGCTGAATTGCTCGAAAGAGACTGGCATAGTAGCAGCCGTAGCATCGGCCAAGAGCTGGGCATGAGTCATCAAACCGTTATAAACCATTTGAAGAAGCTTGAATTCAAAAAGAAGCTCGATGTATGGGTGCCACACGACTTGACGCAAAACAACATTTTTCCCCGTATGGATGCATGCGAATCGCTTCTGAATCACAACAAAATCGACCCGTTTTTGAAGCGGATGGTGAATGGCGATGAAAAGTGGGTCACTTACGACAACGTGAAGCGCAAACGGTCGTGGTCGAAAAGCGGTGAAGCTGCCCAGACGGTGGCCAAGCCTGGATTGACGGCCAAGAAGGTTCTTCTGTGTGTTTGGTGGGATTGGCAGGGAATCATCCACTATGAGCTGCTCCCCTATGGCCAAACGCTCAATTCGGACCTGTACTGCCAACAACTGGACCGCTTGAATGCAGCACTCATGCAAAAGAGGCCATCTTTGATCAACAGAGCCCGAATTGTCTTCCATCAGGAAACGCCAGGCCACACACATCTTTGGTGACGCGCCAGAAGATCCGGGAGCTCGGATGGGAGGTTCTTTTGCATCCACCGTATAGTCCGGATCTCGCACCAAGTGATTACCACCTATTTCTGTCCATGGCGAACGAGCTTGGTAGTCGGAAGTTGTCCGCAAGAGAGTCCTGTGAAAATTGGCTCTCCGAGTTTTTTGACAATAGGGAAGCGAGCTTCTATAAGAGGGCATTATGAAGTTGGCATCTCGTTGGGAACTCGTCATCGAACAAAATGGTGCATATTTGACTTAAATCGCATTATTATAACCAATTTTATGAACAATTGAAAATTCAATAAAAATAAGGCAAGACATTTTTGACAACCTTATATTACAGATATATTGGAGACCCACACATACATTTGCACACTCACAAACTACACTCACGCAAGTAAATAGTTTTGCACTTTCTCTTTTAAGGATCTGGATTTCATGGGGTTGCGCTTCCTCTGATTTCATATATTTTTAACTGTTTCATGTTTCCCCCTTTACGCACTCTTCGATTCGCTAGAACACATGTAAGCTTGGATATCTACGTACGCGTAGGTATATATTTAGTGACTCGTGGGCAGCTGGAGTAATCTTCATAAATTAACTATTTTCGTACGTGAGGTCAAGTTACCGAATCTAAAAATGTTCACCGCAGTAGTAGGTGCTCTAGGTAATCCAACTATTCTAAATAAGCTGGCTGAGCGGTGCACCACGAATGTTGTCTAGATTCCAGGACACAGAGGTGAAAATTACATGAAATTACAAAAGACATAAGCTGGTTAGGAGAGGAACCGATCTTAAATCATTCAATCCAGCCCATTATGTGCGTATGCCTTTATCTTCAAACCAGCTCTTGATCAAGTCGGTTTAAACCGGACAGACCAAGAAAAGATGGACCACCGAGTCCGTTTATGCGATAACTAGACAAGTCTGGCCTATAATGGATGAATATAGAATAAGGTATCTCATCTAGGACGACCGACTTTTCATTGGGACAGTAGTTTGTATCGTCCCAAGCACTTGGAAAGCATATGGATACCCTCCAATGACATACCTGTGTCGGAGATGCTAGGGAGAGAAGGAAATGGGGGGAATTAACAACAAGAAATGATTATTCGTGCAATTAAATTTATTGGCGATTTTCAAATTCATCTTTTTTTAAGGAACTAACATACACCACTGCAAAACAAGCACTTTATTCCTTATAAGCTCTTGTATTTATTTCCCTTTTCTCTTTATATGTACATATGTTTGCATGTGTGCGTATTTACTCAATCGAGAGAACCGTTTTTTTTCACAAAATTGCACCCAAGAGAATATGTTAAAGACAATTTATTAAAAATGAGCAAGCAAATAACAAAACTTTATAATTCCTATTGCTTTCAACGAAGACTGGATTCCCTGGAGGAAATATTGAACTATTAACATAGATTTGTTGTTCGGAAATGTCAATCACGACTATGGCGTCGTTACACCTGTTACGCCAAATGGCGTTGTTGTTAGTAATTTTTTAAGGGAAATATTTAGTATAATGGCTATTGCTTTGAAAAAAAAAGGTTAAAAAGGGGGGATAGAGAGGTATATCCGCATCTTAAAACTAAAAACCGCACCCTCCGGAGGCTTATACTTTTTAAGTAATTTACTGTTAAAGTTCTGTAATTTAGTGAAAAGTTGGTGTTGCCATACACCTGAAATAAAAACGAAGTTCTTATGCAGATATCTAAAACGCATAATACGAAGCTACTTTATGGATAGAATCTTGCAGTATGATACGGATGAGGGGCTAAAGACATATAAAGTCGCTGGAGGCATCCCTCAAGGATCAGTCCTTGGACCCTCACTGTGGAATGCCATGTACGACGGAGTACTTAGCTTAAAATTGCCGGATAAAGCAACACCGGTAGGCTATGGCGATGACATCGCTCTCGTGGTCGCGGACAAGAAGCTAGACCACCTGCAGGAGAAGTATAATGATGCAGCAGCTAGAGTCCAACTATAGCTCTCTTCAGCGGTGCTGAAGTTGGCAGGACAAAAAACAGGAGCGGTCCTCGTAACTGCGCGAAGAAAAACAGAGTTCATGAAATTGCGGATAGGTAGCCATGAAATATTGTCACAAGAGGCAATGAAGTATCTAGGGGTAATGATTGATGTACGGCTCAGCTTTAAGCAACATTTAGCAACTGTGGGTTCCAAAGCAGCGGCAGTCAACAGTGCTCTTACAAGAATTCTTCCAAACATAGGCGGAAAAGTGACAAAGCAGATGGGACTCGTCTGTTAACGAACGTTGGACCTATAGACTTATCCCCAAAATTAACCAATGGGTGACCAGAAGACACGGAGACGTAGACAACTATTTAACCCAAATATTGAGCGGTCACGGATGTTTCTTGGAGTACCTCCATCGCTTTCATATGCAGGACAGTTCGTTCTGTCCAAGCTGCAACAATGCAATAGAAAGCGCGGAACACATTTTCATCTACTGTGATCGTTTCAACGAAGAACACCGAACGCTTGAGTTAGTCTTGGGTGAACAGCTGAGCCCAGACAGTTTAATCAATAACATGTGTGCATCACATGACTGTTGGAACGCAGTTAAACGTTTTGCAAAGAGGATAATGCTGCACCTGCAACGTGCGGAGTGGCAGCGCAAAACGCAGAGAAAAACAAATCAGCCCTCGATAAGAGGTGGACTGTATACGAACTGACGACAAATAACTGACGTCGAGTCATGCGGTCACGACGGCATAAGACAGTATAATATTACCGCAACATCTTTCGATGTTGACGACGGTCGCTGTAAGTGCGAAACATTTTGAACCCTACCTCACCCACCAAAAAAATAGCATTGGAACAATTTCTTATGAAACGCCTCTGACAAAGAAGCTTAACTCCCGGCTCCACATTGAAACTATTCTCCAAATAAAGATCCGAGCTAATTTCAGTTCGTATAAGTACACAAATTTTTAAGCATAAATGTCACCAATGTCAAAAGAGAATGAACTAATTTAATTTTCGTAAATGGCAATGACATAATCTCGGCGAACAAGTTCATTCGCCGTTCTCAATGCAATTTTTAGGTGTGTTCGACAAACCGTTGGCTTCATCACATATGTTCGCTTCGCTGTCAATACTAACCACGTGCAATTTTGGTTTCGCCGATTCCCTTCGGGCATTTTTAATGTTAAAGAAATTGGCGATAGCATCGTCCAGGAACTAAAGATCGACCATAAAATATTTTTAAACCAGTATTTCCACTTTTCAAGAAAATTCTCTCTTTCCTCTTTATGCAAATTGGTAAAACACCGTGTAACTCAAATACCGTGTTTGTCGAGGGATACTTGTATTTGTTGGGGTGAGGCCGTTCATACTTATCATTAATATCATCCGAGCAGCAGCACCAACTAGGTTAAAATTTTTTCTTATGGGTATAATTTGTCGAAATTGACATCGGTCCGGAAGTTCCGGCATATAATTAACGCTCGGTCCTCCTTTAAAAAAAAGAAATTTGCCACTGCCTTACAAGTATAAGTAAAAAAAGGCCAAGTGAACCAGTCATAGCTCTAAATTCACCGCAAGCGCACCGGTATCGGGCTTCGCCAAAACTGCGAAATAGCTTCAAACGCTTAATGCACATTCGCACATGCCATTTGTGCCCTCTGGATATTTGCACATACACATATGCGAAAGAAATTGTGTGAAACACCAGCCAATTGCTACTAGAATCATCGGAAATTTGTGTAACTTTTGCAACAATTTGTAGCAGTCCTGATAACATGTATGGCGTTTCTACCACACACGCGTCCACACTCACACTCAGACCCACTTCGCGGAATAAACTTTTAAAAATTTCGAATGGCAATTTAGTAGCCATAACTTTAGGTAAGCAACTCAACGCCACACTTTTTTGGCGTTCTAAGCTTTTTCATAGACGTAAGCAATACTCACTTCCCAGCACCCAGCAAGCCAAAGTTGCCGAGATTAGGAAGAATTAGAAATAATATTGGGCCACTACTTTTCGCCAAGAGTTAGCAAGTGGCGAATAGATGAAGCAACTGGAATAAATGAACATATATTGGCAACGCGGGAATACAGCTACCTCAAATTACATGTGTTTGTACGACAGTGAGTTATACCACTCTAATGACCTATAAGGCCTCTTTTTTTCGCCAAGCAAATAAACATATTTCGACAACGCTCGCAGAGAACTGCCTTAAATTACATGTGCTGGTAAGACAGTGCGGCCGAATGATATAGCCATACTCGCTAGAGGCGCATCTTACTCGATAACTTTGTTATTGCTTTCACATGCAAATTTTTCGTTAAGTTAATCGAGCATAGAGATAGCGAGCGGGGAAATTACGAATAGAAGAAGTCTTATGACTACAGCTCTTTCCCACTGGAATCTTGATTCTTCGTAACACCGGATTTACACACGGAGACATCTGGAAGGGAGACAAAAACGAGACACGGGCAAAATTGTTTTCGGCAACATTTTGACATTTAATGCTTTAGCATCGTCTGGTTCGGATGTATTTTCGCACGCGCTTACATGTAAAGCGGAAAACGTTCGTCAACAATTTCTTAAATATATGAATGAAAAATGCAAACTGGTTAAATAATAAATAATTTGTTGTTTTTTTATTTAAATATATTTATGAATTGCTGTACTTGAATAAAAAAAATTAAATTAAAAAAAATCATACATAAATAATTAACTTAAAATTAACTTGAGTATCTAGAAATGCGGGGAAAATTAGAATTCAACATAAATATGCCCCATAATATATTTTAAATTATACCTACTTTACTAGCAAAAATAATCGTGCATTTCCCAAGCAGTGTTCAGATGTTTGTCATCTTTGTTATCTTCCGTTTGCTTGAAAACCAACACATAACTCAGAACCTTCTCCCACAAAAGAAGAAAACAAATGAAGCAACTGTCAAAAATTGCTTTAAGATTGGAAATACGAATAAGAAGAGCAAAGCGTGTCGCCAGTACAGGAGACAAATTCCCTTCTCTCTTCCGCGGCCGTCCTTCACCACCGAACAAAATGTTTCCCTTCCAGACGTCTCCTCGTGTAAATGGGCACTAAGTGTTGCGGACTTCCCCTTATTTGGTTGCGCAGTCTACTTATTTATGTTTTTATTTGAAAACAGTTCGTTTTTGCTTAATGGAGAAATGACGTGTTGAAATGTTTATAATTATTTGTCTTAAAATTAATTCAATGGAAATGTAATAATTTGAATTTAAGTGAGTTTGTAGAATCCAAAGCTCGTTATATCCTTTTCGACTTCTACTTTTAATTAGTCTTATGTACATAATGTAATTTTATTGAAAACTGTGTGTTGGTTTATGTAAATTTGTATATACGTAAATATTCTATGGTTGAAAAGCGTACGTAAGGGAACTGAATTTGTGTTTGAGATATTTTACAAAAATTAAAGGTAATCTGCTTTAACTTATTCTGTTCGTTGTTTGAGAATTTTTTTTTTTTTGTTACCCAATTTCTGTGTTATATTAAAAAATCGTTTGTTTTTCGGGTTCATAACTTTATTATTGTTATTACTAATTACTAATGTATATAAGTTTTAAATAATTCCATTTACATATATTATAAATTTTTAAATTTTTGGCTTATTTATGTACATATTTCATATGGATTGTGCTTATTTTTAGTAGATGTAGGTGTTTACGAGTGATATAAGACTATTGGGCAACCGCACACTAAATACTAACCTCAATGGTGGTGTGGAAACTAAAAATTCCAGACCTTTGGTTCAAAAATACCCAATTCATGTTTCTACCGGTGTGGCAATATTGGAAAATGTTATAAAAAATGCACATTTTTCAGCGCTCTCACGAGAAAAAGAGTTTCACATCTAGTCATCTATGCAGGAAAGTTGAAGAACGCATCGCGGTAGGTACTTGTGAATTTTCAATTTCTAGAAATAAACGGAATCATAGCCAATCGGGTCTTGTTAAATTCACGCCACTAGATCGGCGACCGTAAATATTTTACTTCCGCAGAATGATGCATCTCCCTCTATGCTTGAAAAATTATTATAAATGTTACAAACTTATTTACAAAGTAATTGGACAAGGTTGAGAAAAATTCTAATCCTTCTGGCACGTAGAAACTGCTGTATCTTTGAATAAAATGATGCAATCGAGTAATTCATTCAATAACTACTGGGTCCGATAGCTTAATAAGCCAGATTCTGTAGAGTGCAAAATAAGCCATCGGCACATGAATGCCATCATCGGAGACTAGCTACCACAAGCGAAGTGATTCAGCGACGTCGTAAGATCCTCATTATACTGGGATTACCCTCTGCATAGTGTCGCAATTTAAGCCTCCACTTATTTAGAATTGAATTGACAATACGAGTATATTCAACAACAACAGCACCTTTTTCTTCACTTGCTTCAAATAATCTAACGCCTGCCTTAGGTCCCACTCTGTAGAAAAATATCATTTATTGGCCTACCTTCATTAACGATTAATGTTGGACTAGTCGACCTAGGTAGACAGAGTTTGAAAACCGCTACACAAACAACAACAACTATGCGTAAGTTAGCGCACAAGTTAATCGACAGTGCAACTAGTCCCCGTCTTCATACGGTGCATACCGACGGAAGTGTGGCTGCTGTAGCCAAGAGTGTGCAAATTAAGGTAAGAACAACGACTCGCATGTCATACTAGACTATGTTGAATTTTATACAAAGGTTTCGAATTATTCTTACAATTCCATTCCATTTTGTTCGACTATCTTTGCCTATGAATTAGTCACCGAAAGTACTTTGATACTCCAATTTACTCTCTGAATCGTATTCTTGCTCTATATCACTGTTTACTTCTTCTACGCAAATATAATCCTCAACCAAGATGCCGCCTTCATTTTCAAAATCTGAAATAGACTCATCGTCTCTAAAATCAATCTGATTTCATCTATTTTAAAGTTAAACTAAAGGGTCTTTCAAAAGAAATGCCTAGATGTTCTTTAAAATAAAACATGCAAAAATTAAGTTTAACAATGAAATAAAAAATGACATCATTTAAATGTCCACCATGAGAACAGGTAACATCCGACAAACAGTCGATTTATGAATGCCTAATGGTTGAGAATGTCGAGATATTGATGTTGGAGGTTAAACAACAACACTTTGCGCTACAGCAGTATTATTCTTAGCAAAACAAAACCAGTATCTTCAAATTTTTTCACCAGCCTTTGCATTGAAAAATCAGCAAGTTTGCATGATTTTGTTCTTAATGGTCGACCATTTTCATAATTTCAGTAATTCACGCATAAAGTTGTTCTATCGTGTAAAATTGTACATCTGTTTACTTGAAAATGTCACGGACGCCAGTTTTGAAAAATCCTACGAAAGAGATCTATAAAGAACTTTTTTCGAGTTTGTCAGTAGTCTCATTTCTTTCAATTCCAGTGTATTCCTATACCCAGGGAGGGCCCTAGAGCAGCTAGAATTGGAAACAGAATTTGGCTGAAAAATATTTTTTTTAACAAGCCGCATTCCCTATTCAGCAGGTGTTAACAAATTGAAGCGAAGAAGAGATTTGAACTTTGTTCCCTATTCTGCATTTTTAAAATCTAAATTCTTTGTCGTAACCGACCATCTTCAATGTGTAAGTAACTACACCAAATTAAAAAAAAATCATGTGCAGTATCGTACACGTGGTAGACGTGAAACTTCTGTGTGTGAATAAGAGAGAGAGAGTGAGAAAGAGAGAAAAAGAGCGAGAGAGGAAGAGAAGGAGACAGGGATAATTTCAAAAGAAATACAACAGTATAAAATTTGTGTAACCAAAATTCGATTTTATTCACTATATATGCATTATGCTATCATCTGTTGGTGGTTCAATTGGTAATACTGATATAATTGGTTTGTGATAGCTGAAATATGAAATATATGTACGTGATTCAATATTTTCTAGATAACGTGTGAAAATTGCATCTAGTGTAGTTCCGGATTTTGTCGTTGATTCTTTAGGGTTATTGTTTATCTGCAAACCGAATGTTTCTCGAAGAAATGGAATCAACGGCAAAGAATCATTGGATCCGAAATTTACGTTGAAATCTCCCCCTGCGTGGCTGTAAACCAGTAGTGAGCAGTGAATGAAATATATTATGTCATCAAGATTTTGGTTCGGTGAGATATAGATGGCGGCTATGACAATAGTTTTTCCATTCAGCGTTTGACATTCTGCAATGCAAACATCGCCAACTGGTGTGACTGTTGATGAATATGACTGAGACTGCCTTGCAGTCATTTCCATGTTTGGTGTGACGATATTTGCGCTATCATCTTGATTGTGGTACATTGCCACACCGCCAGCTCTAACATTTAGTCGCTTATATTTGATGACGCAATTCAAATTTGGTATACTAATATCCTCGTTATCGTTTATCCAAGTTTCGGACAAAAGTACTATACTCGATTTGCGGATGACAGAGTCTGTTAAATCTGCGGAATGTGCTCGTAGGCTCTGACAATTAAGAGTATATACTATATATATTATTTGTTTATCCACAGTTTCCAGCCTATTTAACGATAGTCTCCGGAATTCATCTTGTAAATGAGACATACTGACTGATGCTTGTCGACCATGGTAGAATCTAAAATCGTTTCCGTTCGTTATAATCCACAAGTCTTCAATACAAGTGACTCGTGATAAAGCAACGTAAACTAATGATTGCGAATGTTTTTTATCATACTCGTAAACAACTTCAGAATACGTGCTTCCCTGAGACTTGTGAATGGTCGTCGCACGAGCACAAACTAATGGTAAATGTGATCGTTTAACGTTAATCGTTTTGTTGTTGTTAAGCGTGATTGTTGATGTGCGTCGTCCGATTGGTCTAATATTATGCGCTGCAACATGACCAGCAATTTTTTTTCTCTGTCGCGTAACATTATGATGTATAGCTCTCCTTCTCTTTCTTTCTATGTTGTATATCTGTATACTCTGTCTTACAACAAAGCCTATGTCTTAGGTATAGAAAATGTATAGCTCTCTTTCTCCTTCTCTCTACGTTGTATCTTTTTTTCTCTCTTGCGTAACGAAATCTCTAAACGTTACATTTTTTCCAATTCACTCTCCATTCTCGCTCAAATATCAGACCGCCGCTAAAGAAGTTTCACTTCAAAAAAACTGTAAATACTTGTTACGAAATTTATCCAACACTTTAAATGAGATATTTCGTATTTTGAAAATCTAAGAACGGTATTATAATCTCCTGGCTCAAAAACCGCGAGTTTGGATTAGACCTCGACATAATGCCTTTATATAGCACCATTAATATACGAGCAATCTAGAAACTACACAGGCCCTTAAGACGCACGGTTTTCGTGCTATACGTAAGCAAGGGTCAGAAGCTGCCAAGATGGTTAGGAAAATTGTGTTGACCAACGGAGGCGGAAACGCGAATGAATCCAAAGATAATGGAAATATTTTCTTCTTAAGTTATAGGATATTATACACATACATATATATATATTGTATTAGAAAAATATTTTCATAAAATCGTAATTTTTTCTTTGCTGGGAGATGGCGCTGATGGTTCTGGTGTTGCATTCAGAATTTTGCACATTTGCAGCTTTTTCCCTATTGTTCTCTCCATCGCCATTTGCCATTGTTTACATTCACTTGGTTTCGATTAGAATTGCAAGTGGCATATCATTTTTTTCTTTCACTACCAATTTTAGGAGCACACAGGACCAAGCAAAACAAAAACAGTTACAACAGTGCCAGAGTGCCAATCCACTTGGGTACATTTTTCGCGGTAGTTGAGCAAAGATTCGGTTTTTACAAAATGAAAGCAGCACGCGTGTATGTACACATGAATACAATAGAACTTATAGGTATAAGTGTGCGTGTATATGTATACCACATTTACAAATAATTTGGCTATTACGAGATAAGAAATGTATTTACTGATCTGAATAAGTAGTGCAAGGTAAAAAGAGGTTGTCTGTAAAGTCGGTTTACTGACGATAGTTTAACGTGATAACGTCATAAGAAAATACTGATTGAATGGTTGCATTTTTCAAAAGAAAATTTTAATTTTATTTGTTTGATAGATATTTTGTATGGATATAGAGAATGAGTTAACATTAACATAACATAATATACTTTAACATAACAAAACATAACATAACATAACATAACATAACATAACATAACATAACATAACATAACATAACATAACATAACATAACATGACATAACATAACATAACATAACATAACATAACATACTATAACATAACATAACATAACATAACATAACATAACATAACATAACATAACATAACGTAACATAACATAACATAACATAACATAACATAACATAACATAACATAACATAACATAACATAACATAACATAACATAACATAACATAACATAACATAACATAACATAACATAACATAACATAACACAACAAAACATAACATAACATAACATAACATAACATAACATAACATAACATAACATAACATAACATAACAAAACATAACATAACATAACATAACATAACATAACATAACATAACATAACATAACATAACATAACATAACATAACATAACATAACATAACATAGCATAACATAACATAACATAACAACATATAACATAACATAACATGCTGTTCAAGCAAGGTAACGACGCATGAGCAAGATAACGACGCATTTTTTGGTGCGTGCAGCCGGCTACATAGAATTATAAGACGTTATCACGTCAAAAAATAATAATAACATTAAAACAACAGGTGTTATTAACAAACTTGGTTTTATTTTAAATTCTTCAAGTAAATCAAATTATTAATAATCAATAAGAAGGCATATGCAAGTACAAATACGTGAATTTATATATGTTCATATGCGCATATACATACACATATACGCTCACTTAAGTAGGAGAGAGCAAGATGTCGAACGTTGCCGTTCGTTTGCTTTGTTTGCTTTGTCGTTCGTTCCGCGCTTTCGCTTGCAGTTCATTCAAGGTAACGGGAATGAGCAAGGTAACGACACATGAGCAAGGTAACGGCAATGACCAAGGTAACACTAATGAGCAAGGTAACGACACATTTTTTCGTGCGTGCAGCCTGTGAAATCGAATTATAAGACGTTATCACGTCAAAAATGCAAATGGACGTCTTTCTATTTTAACCTGGAGCGCCAGGTCTATGATTGGAAGCTGGTTTAAAAATTGCAAGCTGCAAACATTGATGATTTACCTAAAAATATGTCTCTATTTTGGTGCCAAATAAAGTCTTTGAAACATTGAAAATTTTGAAATTCCTTTAGAGCATCCAATTCAAACCTCACGACAATGGTCATACTCTTAAATACTGAACGCACAATTCCATGTACAAAATTTTGTTTCACGATAATTGGCATTCCTTTTCTTACAATAAACTCATAAATTTAGTTTATGGTTTTTTAACCCTAGATTACTTATGCCTATTTACAGCTGCGAGCACTGAAATAGTAATGCAAACCCACGGCGAATATTTCTTGAAATTACAAGTAAACCAAAGTAATATTTATATTACAATAATTTTATTGCAAAACTAAAGGACAAATGCATGAGTACGTGAAGGGGGAAAAATTGTTCATATGTATATAAGCTATAACATAAATAATTTCACGTAAGATGTGTTTTCATGCAAATTACCGCGAGCAGCAAAATAGTAGTAAGTTAGTAAAATTATTAAATATGTTATAAATTGTTAATATTATTACTAAGTCTTAGCATAAATATTTAGTATTTGGAAGAATGACCGTTATTTTTAATCACTGCTACACATCGGTTTCTCATAGAGTCTACAAGATGTTGACATCTCTTCTGTGGTATTGATTGCCATGCGCGGAGCACTACATCCCATAAATCACTGTTATTTTTTGGTTTTGCATCCCACACAGCTTTTTTAAAATCTGTCCAAAGGTTTTCTATGGGATTGAGGTCAGGAGATTGAGCTGGCCACTCCATGACCTCAATTGCATTGTCTTGAAACCACAACTTTGCCAACTTACTTGTATGCTTCGGGTCGTTATCTTGCTGCAGTACCCATTTGAGTGGCATTTCTTCTTCGACGAATGGGAGCATAACATCCTTCATTTTTGCGTACTAATATTGGTCCATAATAGTTTTTATCCAATATATTGGCCCCACACCATGATATGAAAAACATCCCCATACCATAATACTGGATCCTCCATGCTTCAACGTCTTTGATGATATTTCGGATGATATTCGATATATGATATATCGCGGATGATATTCCATACTCGTATTTGGTGGGCGTCTTGCAAACTGTCGAGAGCCTTTTCCACCGTACAAAACAATTTTTGACTCATCCGTCTACAAAATGTTCCTTCACTTTGAAAAGGCCAATCGAGATGTTTTTTGGCAAAATCTAATCTACGTACCACATGATTTTTTTTTTAAAGCGGAACCTTACGTGGACTTCTAGCATAAAGGTTATGTTCTCGAAGCCGTCTCCTTACTGTATGCACACTACATGGTAACTTCAGGTCGCGTAAAATTTCGACAGCTGACATTGTGGGATGAGTCTTCGAATATTTAATAATTCGACGTGTGGTAGTCGTTGATAATTTATGCTTGCCGCCCCTTTTTTCCGGTTTACTTTGATGTGTAATGGCGTTTCGTATCATGGTGGCCGAGCAACCAACAGTTTTTTCCACTTCATTGTACGTTTTCTCATTTTTAACACACTTTTATTAGCTCGGGTTGTATGTATGTATGTAGGTAACGGAATCCTTGAGCTTAATTTTCACTGGCTTCTAAAAATCTGATCGACTTGCAATTTTGCACACCTACCAAGGACCGATGACAATGCAAAAAGTTTTCCATTATCCTTATAGGATATTTTCTTTTTTTTACTGTGGGCAAAAAGTAAGGTGAATTTGGTTGTAAAATGAAAAATCTTTATTTATTCTTGTAAATCAATTTCATCCCCTTCAAAATAATCCCCTCTCAATGAAATACACTTATGCCAACGATTTTTACAATCCCCGAAACATGCCAAATAGTCCATTTCCGGTATAGCCATCAGCACCTTCTTCGATTCAGCTTTTATCAATCGACTCGAAACGCGTTCCCCGAAGTGGTCTCTTGAGTTTTGGGAATAGCCAGAAGCCACACGGAGCCAAATCAGGTGAATACCGTGGTTGCGGAACGATATGCGTGGAATTTTTGGCGAAATGGTCACGAAGAGCGAGTGCAGTGTGAGACGTTGCATTATCGTGATGCAAAAACCAAGAGTTGTTGGCCCATAATTCTGGTCTTTTTAGACGAATTGCTTCACGTAAACGAAGCATAACGCTCAAATAATATTCCTTATTGGAAGCAATTCATAGTTCACCACACCACGAAAATCGAAAAAAACTGTCATCATGACCTTTATTTTTGAACGACTTTGACGTGCTCTTTTCGGTCTGGCCTCGCCTTTAGCACGATATTCGCTTGATTGGTCGGTTGTTTCAGGGTAGTAAGCATAAATCCAAGTCTCATCTCACGTAATGATGCATTTGAGCTTGTCCTGATAGTCTGAAAGCATTGTTTCACACACATCAACGCGACGACTTTTTTCCAAGAAATTGAGAGTTTTCGGTACCAAACGAGATTTGACTTTTCGTACGTCGATGGTCGTCCGGAGCGCTCCAAGTCATCAACACGTTCCCGACCCTCTTTGAAGTCTTCGTACCACTTACTATATAAACATTTTTCTGCGACATGGTCGAATCACCAAATGCCTTCTTCAACATTCTAAACGTTTCCGCAGCCGAAATTTCATTCCGCAAACAAAATTTGAATCCGCCAAAAATAAATCAAAGCAAGGCATTAAATCAGTAATACCATTACCTTTCTGCGTGTGTCCTCCAACTGTATGAATTATGCTCGTAACATAGCTGGCTATCTAACTGATGCTTTGGGGCTTTCTAGAAACATATGTAAATCAACGTTCTCTGCTTGCACACAAAGATTTGTTTATTTTCTGTGCTGATATCAATGTCAACTTCAATGAAGAATAAAGTAGCTGAACCATCTTTATGTTATATTCCCTACATCGTGAGTTGAAAATTAATAAAACTTGAAAGTTGTCTTTGCTGAGATGCCGAACATTTTGAAAGTGTAGTTAAAAATGGCATAATGGAAGCTATTTTAAAATTTATTATTTTCAATAAAAAAACTCATTGAAAAATATGCATGTGTTTTTTATTTATAGCCGAATGAAATTAAAGTTCAACGATTTTTTTTCTTTTGTAGCAGCATAAACATTCCCAATGCATGTACGGGGAATGCTGCTGGAGTGACAGTCCTTGGCTGCATATTAATCCGGGTCATTCCGTAAGGACTGTCGTGAGAACAACAGACATCTACCAAACGGTAAATGGACGACCCTGTATTACCATGTAAAATAAAAATAATAATTTTGTTGGAGTTTGTTTTTAACAGTATTGCATTCTTCTGGAACGAGAAATTTGTTTTTTCAATTCTAGGTTTTTACTTCTTCGAAAAATTTTCACCATTTGGTGGACACCTAATCGAAGCTAAATCATAGCCTGAAGTACAAATTTTAAAAATCATTTTCATGCTGATCACGTAGTCTTAAAAAGGGATTTACCAAAGTAGCTGCAAGGCATTTAGTATTATAATACGTTCACATATAAGTAGATGATCTATTTTTTCGTGCATAACTCCCAATCCGTAATTAAAAAGCGAGATTTCCCATACAAAACTTCTTTCCCAAAATCTGAGATTATAAAATAGTCCTAGATAATAACCATACTTTTCTATATACAACCCTGTGCTTTCTGCGTAATAGATCATTATTTTTACGAATGAAAAGAGAAACATCAAAGTAGGAACTAAGGGGGCGTCCATAAATTACGTGAGATGTTTTAAGGGGGGAGGGGGTCGAGTCAAATCTCATCTAATCTTACGTTGGAGAGAGGGGGGGTCTCGGCAAATATCACGCAATTTTTTTTCTGATAGAAACAAAAAAAATTATACTATTTTGGTCCATTATCCAGATTGTACATGCTTAAGATTTAATCTTAAGCGTAATCGTAGTATGATTAAGGTCATTCACTAATTCGTTCGAAAGAAAATAATTTCATTCATACTTCGACGTTATATGTACATTACTACTGTCAAACCACCATATTTGTTTTATACCAAATAGCTCAATTTAATCTGAATTTACGGTACAGTGTAGCCCGTCGTTTGTTTTCGCGCCACTATCAGCCGAACGCGCGACTGAATGAACAAGAGCGTACGAGCTGAGTGGCAGCGACACACGGACAGGTTCCAACCTTCTTTGTTTATTCTTGTAAATGTTTTACTCGACTCAGTTCATGCTCTTACTAATTTAAAATGAGTTATCAAGATTTTTATAACGCAAACGTTAAAAGATACGTCTTTAAGGCGAAGAAGTCCTGCCACGACGATGTGATAAAATTATGAAATACTGCGAAGCAAAAATTCCCGAAGAAAGAAGAGTTAATACATCACATTAAACATGAGATTGAACGGCTTCTCAGGGAATCCACTGAGAGAAAAGTTCGGACTACTTTAGCATTCCTTCAAAAGGTAGGTTAAATATATATTTTTTTAAGAAAATACTTTTTTTTATATAAAGTTTATTGTTACAATTAATAGCATAAAAAAAAACTGAAACAGTGAAATTCTTGATAAAATATGCTAAAATCATAACTACAAAATATTAGCGCGGTCATTTTCTTCACTGTTTTCACGTAATTCAAAATCAGCTTCTTGTGATCAGCGATGATGTGGATGAAGCTATGTCGAACACTACACCATCTAACGTACGTCAAGATACTATGAAGAAACAGATTGCTGCAGCGCACGCCGGAGTGATCTGCATATGATTCTTCACGACCGTTTTCTGCCACCTCCACACCCTATTACTCAGGTTGATGGACGTTTGACAATTTCGGACTTTAAAGAACATGACGGAAAGTCATTTGCTCCATTTCTAATACGCCTACCGATTCTACCGCTGAATGCCTTTATCAGCACGCCTTATGATCTCTATTGCCCAAGTATACGTGATGATTTAGAGAAAATATGCTGCAGTACATGCGGTATTTACTTCGCATCTATCACAAGAGCTGCAGAGCACGGGCGAGCAGCTCACATTGCACCAGCTAAGCAAGCGCGTATGTTCCGCAAAGTGCGACCCTCACGGATTGTCACAAGACGAGCTAATGAGTTACTGTGCGCAAGCGTCAACGGCTTAGAGTGGATAGATCAGAACGAAGTTGAAGGAGCAGATGATTTTACTGGAAATCTTATGGACATGTTGGTCCCAATAGTCTCTCTTGAAACCGCACATGATTCTCCATGGACTGAATTAGAGTAGACATTCTTTTTTTAATCGCAGTAGTTACGATTTAAGTCTTCTATTGTTAAATTTTTATTACACTTATAACTCTCAGCAATATTGATTACTAGTCTTAACTAGTCGTAAATAAAAGCACGAAGCAATTTTTTTTCAATCCAACGCGTTTACATAAGAAACCCTCATTTTGAAAAATCTCACGTGAGATTAGGGGATGGGGGAGGGGGTTGAATAAAATCTCACGACATCTCACCAGGGGGGGAGGGAGGTATAGAAAATTAAAAAAAACACCTCACGTAATTTATGGACGCCCCCTAACTAATGTGGATGCCGGCAAAGAAAAATGGTTTACTAATATATATAGACATAATTCTAATAAAACGTTTGTTAGGTATTATACTATACACTCTTATAACAGAAAAAAAGCGTGTGTCCATAAACGTGTGTCCTCTTATTCTTTTTAATTGGCACGATAACCGCTTACGCGATTTTGACCAAGTTTAACAAAGCTCGCCAGTCGTTCCTTTTTCGTGCTAACCGGCGTCAATTGGACATACCAAGTGAAGCCAAGTCCTTCTCCATTTGATCTTTCGAACGCAGAGGGGGCCTTCCTCTTCCTCTGCTACCATCTGCTGGTACCGCATCGAACACTTTCAGAGTCGGAGCGTTTGTATCCATGACCCAGCCAACGTAGCCGCTAGATCTTTTCGCTGCGATATTCGCCGTTGCCAACGTGCAAATATCTTGCGCAGAATTTTTCTCTCAAATACTCCAAGCGTCGCTTTATCGAATGTTGCCATCGTCCACGCTTCTGCGCCATACGTTTGTACGGGCATGATGAGAGCTTTGTAGAGTGCTAGTTTTGATCGTCGAGAGAGGACTTTACTTAGCCAAAGTAGCACTTGTTGGCAAGAGAGATTCTACGTTCGATTTCAAGACTGGCATTGGTATCGGTGTTAATGCTGGTTTCTAAATATACGAAGTCTTTTACAACCTCAAAATCATAGCTGTCAACAGTGACATGGGTGCCGAAACGCGAGTGCGCCGACTGTTTGTTTGATGACAGGAGATACTTCGTTTTGTCCTGGTTCACCACCAAACCCATTCGCTTTGCCTCTTTATCCAGTTTGGAGAAGGCAGAACTAACAACGCGGTTGTTAAGGCCGATGATGTCAATATCATCGGCATACGCCAACAATTGTACGCTCTTATAAAATATTGTGCCTGAGCGATTAAGTTCTACGGCTCATACGATGCTCTCGAACATCAGGTTAAAGAAGTCACACGACAGCGAGTTACCCTGTCTGAAACCTCGTTTGGTATCAAACGGCTCGGAAAGGTCCTTCCCAATTCTGACGGCGCTGCTGGTGTTGAGCAAGGTCATCTTGCAAAGCCGTATTAGTTTTGCGGGGATAGTAAATTCAGACATCGCGGCATACAGGTAACTCCTTTCCGTACTGTCGAATGCAGCTTTGAAGTCGACGAAAAGATGGTGTGTGTCGATTCTCCTTTCATGGGTCTTTTCCAAGATTTGGCGTATTGTGAATATTTGGTCGATGGTAGACTTTCCAGGTCTAAAGCCACACTGAGGTTCAATCACTTGGTTGACGGTGGGCTTCAGCCTTTCACACAATACGCACGCTAGAACCTTATAGGCAATATTTAGAATACTAATCGCGCGGTAATTGGTACAGATTGCAGGATCACCCTTCTTATGGATTGGGCAGAGCACACTTAAATTCCAATCGGCAGGCATGCTTTCATCCGACCATATTTTGCATAGGAGCTGATGCATGCACCTTACCAGCTCCTCGCCGCCATGTTTGAATAGCTCAGCCGGCAGTCCGTCGGCGCCCGCGGCTTTGTTGTTCTTTAGCCGTGATATCGCGATTCTCACCTCGTTATGGTCGGGTAGCGGAACGATAATTCCGTCGTCAACAATTTCGGTATCGGGATCTTCACATTCTCTGTGACATGCGCAGCTATCACTGTTTAACAGGTTCGAGAAGTGTTCCCTCCATAATTTAAGATTGCTGTGGATGTCAGTCACCAGATCGCCGTCTTTGTTCTTACAGGTTAACGCCCCGGTCTTAAAACCTTTTGTAAGCCGCCGAACTCTCTGGTAAAATTTTCGGGCGTTGTTCCTGTTGGCCAGCATCTCAAGCTCCTCTCACTCACGTATTTCAGCCTCTCGTTTCTTCTGTCGGGTAATACGTCTCTCTTCCTTTTTTAGCTCTCTGCAGCGATCCCACTTGGCTCGCGTTGCGCTCGATCGGGCTTTTTCGGACTCGCCGGAATCCGATTTCTTCTTCGGCGGGAACGAGAAATGTTGCTTCATCGCTCATGCATGCCGATTTGTTGGCCAGTACTCTCTGAGAGCAGGAGTGAGAGTCGGGCGGCGAATCTTCTCTCTGTCTATTGCGATTGCAGCTTTTCGATGTCGAACATTCTTTGCGTAGGTAAATGTACGTTTTTTGCTGCACGGAGGCATGATCGTAGATGGGCTGCAACAAGGTAATGATCCGAGTCGATGTTGGGCCCTCAGATCGTACGTACATCTAAAAAACTAGAAGCGTGTCTTCCATCTATGACAACATGATCGATCTGGTTTCGTGTTTTTCGATCAGGAGACAGCCAGGTGGCTTGGTGAATCTTCTTATGCTGGAATCTGGTGCTGCAGACTACCATGTTTCGGGCCCCGGCAAAGTCGATCAGCCTCTGTCCGTTACCGGATGTTTCGTTGTGCAGGCTGAATTTTTCGACTGTGGGATCAAAAAATCCCTCCTTGCCCACCCTGGCGCTGAAGTCACCAAGTTCGATTTTTATGTCGTGGCGGGAGCAACGCTCATAGGAGCCTTCCAGGCGCTCATAGAAGAAATCTTTGGTCGCATCGTCTTTCTCTTCCGTCGGGGCGTGGGCGCAAATTAGCGATATGTTAAAAAAACGGGCTTTGATGCGGATTGTTGCGAGACGCTCGTCCACCGGAGTGAACGACAGTACTTGGCGACGAAGTCTCTCTCCCACAACAAATCCGACACCGAATTTGCGCTCCTTTACATGGCAGCTGTAGTAGACGTCGCAAGGTCCTATGGTTTTCTTTCCTTGCCCCGTCCATCGCATCTCTTGGATGGCAGTGATGTCAGCCTTTACTCTCACGAGGCCATCAACCAGCCGGGCAGAGGCACCTTCTCCATTAAGGGACCGGACATTCCAAGTGCATGCCCTAAAACCGCAGTCCTTATTTCGTTTGCAGGGGCCGTCATCAATGTAGGGAGTTCTCATCCGAGGCTTTGTGCATGTCTTCATCGGGGGGATTTTTAACTGGCGGGTCCCAAACCCAGCGCACAACCAGCTATCCTGGAATGTTTCGCCTTCTCACGTTAGCTCCCTCCCGAACGGGTGTTCGGAAGCTACCCAGAGGTTACGTGGGCTAATGCCGGGAGTTGTGAACTACTTGAACTATGCAAAAGAATCGTCTGTCCACTCCCAAGTGAATGACGATCAATAACTTTCCGGACTTGCGTGGACTTCTACATATGGAACCGTCCTCCATCCTCTTATTACTTATTATAAAATGTAATATCGAATTAAGAATACGTATTGTTGCCATACTTTTTTGAAACCTCAAAAATTGTCGTTTAGGGATTTTCTCCAACTGTTTATTACTAGCAGCCAATAGCACAATTAATTTAGCTATTCCTTCTTCTTGTCTTTTCTTCATATCGTTAATAATAATTAAACAAACAAGATACCGAAATATTCCACCAAAATAATAGGACTATGAATAAGTTCGTGCGGTTTTTTTCGAAATTTGAAACTTTATTGACGTAAAATGCTTACAAATTTAATATTCAAAGTATTGTCCATCGCTTACTACTACTTTTTCCCATCTTTCTGGCAATTCACGGATTCCCTTTGTGAAAAATTCGGTCGGTTTTGCCGCAATCCACGAATCGATCCATTTTTTGACTTCATCGTAATTACGGAAGTGCTGGTCAGCCAGGCCATGTTGCATCGATCGGAAGAGATAGTAATCGGATGGCGCAAGGTCTGGACTATACGGCGGGTGGGGTAGGACATCCCATTTGAGCGTTTCTAAGTATGTTTTGACCACTTGTGCAACATGTGGCCGAGCATTGTCATGTTGCAAAATAACTTTGTCGTGTCTATCGGCGTATTGCGGCCGTTTTTCTCGCAGTGCTCGGCTCAAACGCATCAATTGTCGTCGGTAGACATCCCCCGTAATCGTTTCATTCGGTTTCAGTAGCTCATAATACACAACACCCAGCTGGTCCCACCAGATACACAGCATAACCTTCAGGCCATGAATATTCTGCGCCGACGTCGATGTTGAAGCATGGCCAGGGTATCCATACGTTGCCCGACGTTTTGGATTGTCGTAATGGACCCACTTTTCATCGCCAGTCACAATTCGATGCAAAAAACCCTTTCTTTTGTGCCGTTGAAGCAGTTGTTCGCATGCCATAAAACGGCGTTCAACGTCTCTTGGCTTCAATTCATACGGCACCCAATGGCCTACCTTTCGGATCATTCCCATGGCTTTTAAACGTTTGGAAATGGTTGATTGATCAACTCCCAAAGTTTTTGCAACCTCTTCTTGCGTTTGAGCCGGATCTTGATCGAGCAATTCCTCCAATTCGGTATCCATGAACTTTGGCGGCGCACCCTCGCGTTCTTCGTCTTCCAAGCCAAAATCACCACTTTAAAGCGTGCAAACCACTTCTGGCACGTTCGCTCAGCTAGAGCATGCTCACCATAAACTTCCACCAAGATACGATGACTTTCGGCTGCTTTTTTCTTCATATTAAAATAATGAAGAAGAATTCCCCGCAAAAACACATTATTTGGCACGAAATTCGACATTTTCAAGTGTGGTAAAAATATTGTTGTTTACGCTTCAAATAAAAAACTTATACTGACGTTTGTGCCTTACGACAGTAGCTCTCCAATGAATGTTTGGAAATGTGGATCGATGGAATAATAATAAATATGACGAAAAACCTTTCACAACAGTATTGACAGCTGATTGTCAATTTTGCAGGTAATCTGCCATATGTGAACGGCTAGATTAATTCTGTGGATTTGTTGGTAATTAATGCATATGTGAACGTACTTTTAGACAAGTAAAATTAGATTTCTCAAGATAATATAACAGTTTCTCCCGGTTGGAAAAACACTGAAAAACCAAATATTAATTAACAATAAGTATTATTCACATAATACTTATTTATTTATATATATAAGCAATATTAAAGTAATCTGATTTCTATGAATCCTTTGCTCCCTGTGCTCGCTCTGCTCTGTACAAAAAAATCGATTGTTGCATATTGACAGCAAACGAATATGTTTTGCAAATCTGGTAGCACCATCTACAAAACAGATGTTTAGTTGTTGGTTGCTCTTGTGTATTTTCATATTTCGCCTGAAGCAGCAACAAATGTATAATTGTTTTTGAAATTTGTATATGTTTCAAGCTTTAAAGCTTATATAGAAATTGGCTGAGCTTTCCATTGCTACCATTAAAAATTATAAACCGCAAATGTAGTCACTATATCAGCCTTTTGATTTAAAGTAATTTTCATAAATTGCAATTAAAAGTTAATAGCAATATTTAGCGTTAAAAATACTTCTTTTTTGCATGAGCTTGAAAAAATGCCCTATTACAGACGCTTATTTCACTTAAATACAAACACAGAAAAGTACCAATATTCACTTATAAACATTCTTTATTAAATGAAGACTCGATTTAAAGCTAAATAATACTCCAAATTCTATTAAAATTCTATATTACAAATGTTCTGCTAAACTGTTCTACTAAACATTTGTAATACTGTGCAGAATAAATGTGAGGAGCGAACTGTCAAACGAACGATGAGAGAGAGAAGAACAAAGCGAAATAAGGAAAACCCACTCAACAAAAGGGAACAATTCTTTTATTATTTATAGAGGCGCTTTTTTGATTTCGAATATATTTATTTATATATATACACACATATATATTTTTATTTAAAAATATTTTTACAAATACTGAAAATTTGGAATAAAAATCGCGCGATTTTTAGTCCGAATTTTCGCCTGCGGCGCTTTTTTGTTTTCAAATACATATACATATATAAATACATGATACAAAAACAAATATTTTTACAAATACTGAAAATTTAGAATAAAAACTCCGCGATTTTTAGCCCAAATTTTCGCCTGCTTCTTGAAAAAGTCAAATCGATGATGGTGCCTCTTAGTGTTGTTGACTTATTAACGTCTGATGCACAATCGAAATTGAACATATCTTTCATGAATTTGATAAATGTTTCGAAATTTTTCACGTTTGTGTATATGTAACTTGATCAATTCCATTACGATTCCATTTACCTCCTTCTCTATATCCATACAAAATATCTATCAAACAAATAAAATTAAAATTTTGTTTTGCAAATTGCAACCATTCCATCAATATTTTCTTATGACGTTGTCCCGTTAAACTATCGTCAGTAAACCGACTTTACAGACAACCTCTTTTTGGTGCGTGCAGCCGGCTACATCGAATTATAAGACGTTATCACGTCAAAAATTGACTAAAAAAGCCCATTTATTTCTTCAAAAGAAATACTTAAAACTCTTAATTTGAATGTTGATTCAAGTACAATACGAAGTCATGCAATCAAACATGGATTAAAAAGTTATAAAGCATATAGTAAACCAATGTTGACAAAGAAGCATATGCGAAATTAAAGAATGCAGCAAATATCCAATGCGGGAAAAGGGATGCTGAAAACATAACTGCAGAAGAATCCAGAAAAGTATACGGACCTCCGAAAGCGAAGGAATGCAAGTCAGCTGAAGGTGCTTCTGAAAAGTCAGAGTCCACGACTGTTACCATCAAGGATGAACTGACGATTAAAGTCGAACCGAATTGTGAAAATGATTTTGAAATGATAACGATAAAAGACGACGAGGATGGTGAAGTCACAGACCCGTAACTAATTATAATCACCCATTATGCAGAGACATTGCATGACGGCTGTCTGAACACTTTTAGGATAACAGAATTTGACGCTGACACGGAAGAGGCAATTTGCGAAGAAGGAACTTTGGCAGATGAGAAAATATGTATTAAGCACAAATGTTTCGCGTACAGGAAGTAAGCACAAGGAAACAAAAATGCACTGTGTGAGCATTAAGCACGAATCGTTTTTGTCTATTGACGTGATAACGTCTTATAATTCGATTTAACAGGCTGCACGCATGAAAAAATGTGTCGTTACCTTGCTCATTAGTGTTACCTTGCTCATTGCCGTTACCTTACTCATTAGTGTTACCTTGCCCATTGCCGTTACCTTGCTCATGTGTCGTTACCTTGCTCATTGCCGTTACCTTGAATGAACTGCAAGCGAAAGCGCGGAACGAACGACAAAGCAAACGAACGGCAACGTTCGACATCTTGCTCTCTCCTACTTAAGTGAGCGTATATGTGTATGTATATGCGCATATGTACATATATTAATTCACGTATTTGTATTTGCATATGCCTTCTTATTGATTTTTATTAATTTGATTTACTTGAAGAATTTAAAATAAAACCAAGTTTGTTAATAATACCTGTTGTTTTAATGTTATTATTATTTTTTGACGTGATAACGTCTTATAATTCTATGTAGCCGGCTGCACGCACCAAAAAATGCGTCGTTATCTTGCTCATGCGTCGTGACCTTGCTTGAACAGCATGTTATGTTATGTTATATGTTATGTTATGTTATGTTATGTTATGTTATGTTATGTTATGTTATGTTATGTTATGTTATGTTATGTTATGTTATGTTATGTTATGTTATGTTATGTTATGTTATGTTATGTTATGTTATGTTATGTTATGTTATGTTATGTTATGTTATGTTATGTTATGTTATGTTATGTTATGTTATGTTATGTTATGTTATGTTATGTTATGTTATGTTATGTTATGTTATGTTATGTTATGTTATGTTATGTTATGTTATGTTATGTTATGTTATGTTATGTTATGTTATGTTATGTTATGTTATGTTATGCTATGTTATGTTATGTTAATGTTAACTCATTCTCTATATCCATACAAAATATCTATCAAACAAATAAAATTAAAATTTTCTTTTGAAAAATGCAACCATTCAATCAGTATTTTCTTATGATGTTATCACGTTAAACTATCGTCAGTAAACCGACTTTACAGACAACCTCTTTTATATCAATCGAAGTAAATGTAAAAAGTCCAAATGTGGACGGAAAAGCGTTATTGATAATATAATATCACATATCGATTATAAATTTACTAGCAGAGAAAGCAATCAAGGGAACTATGAATCGAAGTCAAACATTCTGATAAGTTTAAAACTGGATGTTTTTGTATTTATAACCAAATATATAAAAAATTTTGAGAAAAACGTCTTTATTTCAATTACACATGTCATAGTATATGTATGTATGTACATAGGTACATAAGTAAGGAGCAAAAATAAAGTTAAACCCCAGTTAAATTGTATTTTTCTTCGGGAAGCGTACAATATCCATGTTAAATTTAATGAAGTATTCAAAATCTTTAACCGTAAACAGATTAATAATGCTGAAAACAGTGAACGCCATAAACGCTATCCTCTGTCAGCTGTTACGATCAAACTAATTAGAACCCCATGTATATGAAAAGTTCCTTCCTTCCCTATCGTAGTACCGTAGATTTTATTTCACGATTTTAAAAAAATCCCGTAATACCCTGTCAGCTGATTGCTCTCTCACCACACAGTGTTGCCAAGGAGTACATTTCGAAAGTATTTACAAAATAAACTTAGAAAAATGATAATTTTTGTTAAAATAGCTTAAAAATACTGTCGAATAATGTTAATTATAGATAAATGAACTATTTGCATTTGTTGGTTGTAGGCTTTGGTTTATTAAACAATGAAACATTGTAATTGATAACGCGGATGTGGGAAAAAATGTGTAAGCAAATATATCAATGGCAACATTGTGTAGATACAACCAAACACATACACACACAAACCGATGTATTGTGTTTTATTTAAATACTTAAAGGTGGGAAACTCGGCTATCGCTGCTTTTATGTACTTAGCTTTCACGATTGATATACAGTATTGGTCAAAATCAAAGCACCCCCTTACAGGATTTCCATAGTACTTGAAAATGAAATGGTCAAAACAAAAGCACCCTTTCCTTAAAAGTTAGTCATATGCGTTTATTGATCAGGATTTTGTGCTATACCACTAATTTATTCTGACTTCTCGCTTCTCTTAGGGATAACGTAAATTAAGTTACCAATAACTTCCGGCGATATGTTGTACCAGGCTTTCTTAACAGCTTCAAACAGTGTTTATTTGTTGTACAATTTTCTCTGTTAGTTTTGAAATTTACAATCTCCTATAAGTTTTTAATCGGTGGATTGGGCGGTCCAATCTAAGACCTCTTTAAGATTTTGCTGTAACCGCTTTTTACAGTGACTAGAAATATATGAAGGATCGTTATTCTGCTTTTTCCTCGGCAACATTGCATCTTTTAAAATATACGTAAACATGAAGTGATCCATTACACCCTTAATTCGGTGAATAAGATCGATTCCTTGTTCAGAGAAACATCCCCAGACCAAAGTATGTTCCCCATACTCATATATTATCAATTATAAACTATATTATCAATTTTGACATCTTTACGAAATACATAAAATAATTCTTACACTTTTTGGAAATTATCTAATGAACCAATTAAATAATTCTGCTCATTAAATATATTATGTGAGGTGCTTTAATTAAATATACCCCGCCTCTTCAAGCGAAGCATTTAGAAATATAATACATTTGTACAATTGTCAAATATACGCATAACTTTCGCTTATGCAACCCTGTAGTGAGTTTCGTTAATATTCTTTATTTTGGATAAGTTAGCAAGAAGAAGACATGTGCAGAGTTATGTCGCACTTCGATGGAATCAAATTTCTAAATATAATATAGCTAGAAATGCCTTTTTCTCCTGGAAAGTTATCAAATAACTCTTGTTGTGTAAAAACAAAAATTTTGGGCATTGTCTTTGCTTCTGCGATTAAATTTTTAAATCAGAATCTCGCCTAATTCTCCCGGAATTCTGGCCATATGCATCCCTGCTTGAGGTGCTAGTCAATCAGCTGAATTTTCGTTTAGTTCGCTTTATTTGCAATTTTTGTTTTGTTGCTGCCTTTTCAATCGAACTTAAGCAAGTGGCATATAAAAACGCGTATGACTTCTGACAGCATTGTGTGGCGATAAAGAAATTTTTTGTGGTTGCGCATGGAAATTTCATAGCGTTACGTATGCATATTTAAAGAATTTCACTTTTAGCAATTGAATTTTTTTGTTCGAATTTTGAATTTGAATTGCATGTACAACTTAGCGGAAGTTGGGCGACGCAACGGACATTGTGCAAGCGCAACGGGTGCATTTTTAAATACTTGGTGAGTATGCAGATAATTGCAAGCGTTTAAATACAATTATTTTTTAATTTATTTTATCATATTTTTTCACAATTTTAGAAAATAGTCTATATCATCAATAACATGCTACCAGCCGGCGCCACCGTCAACGGGTCGACAATGGTTATGACACAATTGGCGACCTCCGCAGGCCCACCAACACAATCGCAGCCGTCGTTTGCCAGAGGTGGGGTAAATGCTGTAACACCGCAAGCAACTCAAGTTCGCATAGCGGAACCGTTACATATACAACGCTTGGAGGCGGCACTAAATATGCGACCTTTCATGGAATATGCGAGGCATGTACTCTCGCAGCCACTGAGCAGTGGCGATGAATCAAACGCGACGGAGGAAAACGAAGTAAAGGTTGGTGGTGTCACAGACAATTCAGATAATGAGGAAGACAGTGGTCGGAAAAAGCGGACGCGGTTACTTGGGACCAAGGAAGGTATTGTGTTAATAAATAAAAACAGACTGATATGCAAAAGTATTATTTGACATTCTAGAGCGTCAAAGTGTCAAGATGCAGCTGTTCAATTTTAACGATTTGACCAATGATCGTGAATGGCTGTATGAAGTGCTGCTCAGCGACACTGATACTGAGACGGAAATAAGCGACGAGGATGATTATATTAAAGAGCTACTTAAAACACATATGCTAGAACAGAGGCATCGAGAAAATTTTTATAAAAAAACAACAGTAAGAATAGTTATATGATTTTACTATATTCCTTCTAATTGCAACTACATTTCTTTTAGAATAACCAATATGCTTACTATGGAGCTGGTATGCTCTCCAATCATGATATGTTTCCCGAACATCAACAGTCTATTGTTGGCGTCCGTAAGCGGAGGCGACGCACTAAGAAAGATAAGCCTGTAAAACCACCCAAGTTGCCAAAAGAGCCAAAGATGCGTAAGCCGCGTAAGTCTAAGTTGGATCAACCTGAGCCAGGTGAAATACTACCTTCTGAGTTAAACAACTATGTGCTTGGCGATACTTCAGCTGTTAATGACGAAGACGACAATATTTCCGTTGAGATGGACAGTACCTTAGATGCCAATCAGTCGCCAATAGCACCAAATGGGGTGCCACACAGCGGCCGAGGCCGACGACGCAAAAGTCAACAGCAACGTACTCCCGAGGTAATGGCAGCGCGCCGTCGACGTGTTTGGCAATTGATGGCGAAGAAGGAACTTGGCCGTTGCCAACGCGCTAAGGCGAATAATCATAAAGAGGTGGTGCAAAATTGCAAACGTGTGGCCACTATGTGCTCAAAAGTCGTACGACAACGCGCTATGGTATCGCAGAAAGTGATGAAGGAGACAATATGGCGTGCTAAACGTTTGACTCGTGAAATGATGGGCTATTGGAAGCGTTATGAGCGTGTAGAACGTGACACTCGTCGACGGATGGAGCGCGAAGCTGAAGAACAACGCAAAATGGATGTGGAGATCATTGAAGCGAAGCGACAGCAACGTAAATTGAATTTTCTGATTACACAAACAGAATTGTATGCGCATTTTATGTCTAAAAAGCTGGGACAAGGCACCGAAGAGGAACAGTTGCGCATATTAAATCAACTGGATGAAGAGATAAATCCCCGACTGGCAGCTTATGATGATTACGACGCCGAACATTATAAGTCGCTGGCGCAAAAAAATGCCGAGCTTGCGTTCTCTGCAGATCGGGATAAAACGCGCCGATTTGATGTCGTGGCGCACGTAAAGCAGGAAAAGCAGGCACCGTTAGAAGAACAAATGGAAGAGATCAAGAAGGAGGAGGATGATGCAGAGATGACTTCGTTTGTAAGGCCAGCTAAAGCGGATGTGCCACAGCCGGAAATGTTCAAAGGCACTCTGAAGACGTATCAGCTAAAGGGTAAGTTTGTAATATTTATTTATGATAAGAATGTTGAAAATATTACTATATTTTAGGTGTCACTTGGCTCGCAAACCTCTACGACCAGGGCATTAGCGGCATACTGGCTGACGAGATGGGTCTTGGCAAAACTGTACAGTCGATCGCATTTCTCTGTCACATCGCTGAACGTTATGGTGTGTGGGGGCCTTTTCTGGTTATCTCACCTGCCTCAACGTTACATAATTGGCAACAAGAAATGCAACGCTTTGTACCCGATTTTAATGTAGTACCTTATTGGGGTTCGCCAAATGAACGCAAAATTCTACGCCAATTTTGGGAACAAAAGGATTTGCATACACGTGAGGCTAGCTTTCATGTGGTGATCACTTCGTACCAGCTTATTGTATCCGATTACAAGTACTTTAATCGCATCAAATGGCAGTATATGGTATTAGATGAGGCGCAGGCCATTAAGAGCGCCTCTTCGATGCGTTGGAAACTACTACTCGGGTTCAATTGCCGAAATCGACTTCTGCTCAGTGGCACGCCCATTCAAAACAGCATGGCAGAATTATGGGCGCTTTTGCACTTTATCATGCCAACACTTTTCGATTCGCATGATGAATTCAATGAATGGTTCTCGAAGGATATTGAGTCACATGCTGAAAATAAGACGGGCATCGATGAAAAACAAATATCTCGCCTACATATGATACTAAAGCCGTTCATGTTGCGTCGCATCAAAAAGGATGTGGAAAATGAATTGTCCGATAAGATTGAGATTATGGTATATTGCCCACTCACCATACGCCAAAAATTGCTCTACATGGCGTTGAAGAAGAAAATACGCATTGAGGATTTGTTGCATTTTACGGGCGCTGGAGCGGGCAGTGCCGGCGATGGCCATCATTTTGATAAGAACTTCACATCGAATCTCATGAATTTAGTAATGCAGTTCCGGAAAGTGTGCAATCATCCAGAACTCTTCGAACGGCGTGATGCTAAAAGTCCTTTCGCCATGCGTTGTGAGGAATACGTGCTGCCACGTCTGGTGTATGACGAGTGTATGTTGCGTCGTGCCATACCAAGCAAACGGCATTTGCTCTATAATAGGTAGACTGTTCGCTTTCTTTTATGGAATTTTTTATATTTTTATTCTGCATTCTCTTTTCAGGTTTTCCATTTTCAAAGCAGCTAACATACAGCAGTCGCTCTTCAGTGAACCCTGCGTCACCAAAGCTCAAAAATCCAACGAAAACTATGCACGTTACGTAGACTTAAATGTCAGCGGTGATTGCTGTTTTAGTTTTATGCGACTCTGCGATCTTTCACCGAGCGATATGGAAAATGTCACTATCAACGGGTTGATTACCTAGTAAGCTAACGGCAACTACTTGCTACCTAAAGATTTGTATTAATTTATTGTTCCCTAACACTTTTCAGCATTTTACACTATCGGCGCAGACTGATCCAATATGCTTTACTGGCATACCGGCGCCAATGGTGGCCGTATTATAGAGCCACACGCTTCCAATTGCTTGAGGTATTGCTTGAGGATACGCTACACCGCAGCTTTCTAATGGAACAGAGTGTGCTACGTAATTTTCTCTTCACTGGTGTAGTGAGTATAATGAAACTTCTTTATTAAAAAAAAAAATGCGAAACCACTAATTTTCCATATCCATAGACTACCCAAAATAGCACTGTTTACTCCTTCGGCAAATACAAAACCGTTAACATTCAGGAAACCATTGAACATCGTGTCATCCGCAGCAAACATAGCGATTCAACGAAAAAGTCTTGTCTGGAACTGGCTAGTTTTAATGACTCTATCGGTATAAAAATGGAATCGGATTTGGACACAAGTGAGGATGCTTCACAATTGAGTGTGTCGAGCAAGTCACAAAAATCTGTCGCGAAACACAAAGACGATATAGATGCAAATGCCAAGTTGTTGCCTGAATTTCCACATATGCCACGCACGCCTACCGTATACCAATGTGAAGCGCTTGAGATGCCGCGTTTCCTCTATGGACTCAGTCAACGTGTGCAGGCCGTTAAACGACATATGTAGTGAGTAATAAATGAACTGTAATAAAATTTCAATCACTTGAAACTGAAATTGCTTGCAGCTGTGAAAGCCGTGACGCTGCTTGGGCTCACATACGCCACATACAATGCGAAAATCCGACTGGCTTGCAGTTGGTTAACAACGCGCTGGATTTATGTCGCCCACGTTATGGTTGGTCATCAATTGTGGTGCCCGATAAGCAGACACTCGTTTCTGATGCTGGCAAATTAGCTGTGCTCGATAGTTTGCTGACACGTCTCAAAGCGCAGGGGCATCGTGTGCTTATCTATTCACAAATGACCAAAATGATTGACTTGCTGGAGGTGAGTTGAAATGTGTTGGCTATTCGTGAGAGTATCATTCATATTTCCTTTGTTAGGAGTATATGTGGCATCGTAAGCACCGCTACATGCGTTTGGATGGCTCGAGTAAAATTTCAGCACGTCGGGACATGGTCGCCGATTTTCAAACGCGTGAAGATATATTTGTTTTTCTGCTATCAACACGAGCTGGCGGTTTAGGTATAAATTTAACGGCTGCAGATACGGTGAGTGCTGATATTATAAACACAAGTACCTAATTTTTTATACATATATTGAATATATGATAAGTTAGTTAGAATTAAAACTTTAGGAAAGAAAATTACAGGAAAACACGCTCCAAAGAAGTGACGACGGCAATAGAATATCAGTACAATATAAAAGAGTACAAAAATTAGTTATTCGTTGGGAATTTTTTCGCTATTATTCTGCTTCGTTAATGATTAGGAGAAGCTCAATTTCCCTTATTTTTTGGCCTATCCTCGAAGCCAATCCATCAAACACAGTAAGTCAATAGGCTGATTCTCTATGTAAGGTTCACAGATTGAACGAATTGTAAAGTGCAGGGTACGATACTCTCAGTTGAGGAGCTTAGTACGATGCTCAGCGAGTAATTACTCCTAGGATGCTCCCGCAGGAGCTACCCCTGTAGGCACTTTCTGGAGGCTGAGCCACTCCCATACACGTCAGGGGATACCTTTCTGAATATATTGACAAGATCTAGAACTATACGCAACATCTCCTGGAACCAACAGTTTATAGACATGCTTTAAACGGCATTCATCGGGAAACTCTTACCATCACCCATCGCAAACGAAGAGCACCAGCTGCCTCGTGAGATCGGCGTACTTTTGGCACGATTACGTTCAGGATATTGTAACAGGTTAAACTCTTACCTATCCAGATTCCACCTAACATACTAAGCATATACACGGCATGTGAAGATATTCAGCAATCACCTATTCACGTGCCCCCTTAAACCCTATCACCTCTTGACCTAGACAGTTGGAGGAAATCTGGTTGCAAAAGGAGGAAATCTGGTTGCCATGTAAAGGAGCGCAAATTCCGTGTCGGATTTGTTGTGAGTGAGAGACTTCGTCGCCAAGTACTGCCGTTCACTCCGGTGGACGACCGTCGCGCAATAATCCGCATCAAAGCGCGATTTTTTAACAACTCGCTCATTTGCGCCCACGCCCCGACGAAAGAGAAGGACAATGCGACCAAAGATTCTTTCTATGAGCGCCTGAAATGTTCCTATGAGCGCCCCCCGCCATGACATAAAAGTCGTGCTTGGTGAATTCAACGCCAGGTGGGCAAGGAGGGTATTTTTGGCTCCACAGTCGGAAAATTCAGCCTACACAGCGAAACATCCTGTAACGGACAGAGGCTGATCGACTTAGCCGGGGCCCGAAACATGGTAGTGTGCAGCACTAGGTTCCAGCATACACCAAGCAACGTGGTTGTCTTCTGATCGGAAAACACGAATATCGATCATGTTCTGATAGATGGAAGGCACGCTTCTAGTGTTTTAGATGTACGTACGATCCGAGGACCCAACATCGACTCGGATCATTACCTTGTTGCAGCCAAACTGCACACACGCCTCTGTGCAGCAAAAAACGTACATTTACCTACGCAAAGAATGTTCAACATCGAAAAGTAGCAATCGCAACAGACAGCCAGAAGATTCGCCGCCCGACTCTCACTCCTGCTCTGGCCAACAAATCGGCAGGTACGAGCAATGGAGCAACATTTCTCGTTCCTGCCGAAGAAGAAATCGAATTCCGGCGAGCCCGAAAAAACAGTTGGTACGACGAAGAGTGTCATGCTGTCGTAGAAAGAAAGGATGCTGCCTATAGAGCCACGCTGCGATCGAGCGCAACACGAGCCATGTGGGATCGCTACAGAGAGCTAAAAAAGGAAGAGAAACGAATTATCCGAAAGAAGAAACAAGAGGCCGAAATACGTGAGTGCGAGGAGCTTGATATGCTGGCCAACAGGAACAACGCCCGAAAATTCTACTAGAAAGTTTGGCAGCTTACAGAAGGTTTTAAGACCGGGGCGTTTTCCTGTAAGAACAAAGACGACGATCTGGTGACTGACATCCACAGCAATCTTAAATTATGGAGGGAACACTTCTCGAACCTGTTAAATAGTGATAGCTGCGCATGTCAGACAGAATGTGAAGATCCCACTACCGTAATCGTTGACGACGGAATTGTCGTTTCGCTACCCGACCATGACAAGGTGAGAACAGCGATAACGCGGCTAAAGAACAAAAAAGTCGCGGGCGCCGATGAACTACCGCTGAGCTACTCAAACATGGCGGCATGGTAAGGTGCATGCATCAGCTTCTATGCAAAATATGGTGGGATGAAAGCATGCCTACCGATTGGAATTTAAGTGTGCTCTGGCCAATCCATAAGAAGGGCGATCCTGCAATCTGTACCAATTACCGCGGGATTAGTCTTCTAAATATCGCCTATAAGGTTCTAGTGTGCGTATTGTGTGAAAGGCTGAAGCCCACCGTCAACCAACTGATTGCACTTTATCAGTGTGGCTTTAGACCTGGAAAGTCTACAATCGACCAAATATTTACAATACGGCAAATCTTGGAAAATACCTGTGAAAGGAGAATCGACTCACACCATCTTTTCGTCGAATTCAAAGTTGCGCCGTCAGAATTGGGAAGGACCTCCTCTTTCAGACAGGGTAACTCGCTGTCGTGTGACTTCTTTAATCTGATGTTGGAGAGGATTGAACGAGCCGCAGAACTTAATCGCTCAGGCGCAATATTTTATAAGAGCGTACAATTGTTGGCGTATGCCGATGATATCGACATCATCGGCCTTAACAACCGCGTTGTTAGTTCTGCCTTCTCCAAATTGGATAAAGAGACAAAGCGAATGGCTCTGGTGGTGAACGATGACAAAACGGAGTATCTCCTGTCTTCAAACAAACAGTCAACGTACTCGCGTATCAGCACCCACGTCACTATTGAGAGTTATAATTTCGAGGTGAGCAGTAAAGTCCTCTCTCGACGAACAAACGTGTGGCGCAGAAGCTTGGCAGCGGCAAATATCGCTGGCAATGGAAAGATGAGCTGTATGAGCTTTACGACGCAGCGAATAAAGATCCAGCGGCTACGTTGGCTGGGTCATGCCGTCCGAATGCGGTACCAGCTATGCGGTAGTAGAGGAAGAGGAAGACTTCTTTTGCGTTAGAAAGATCAGGTGGAGAAAGACTTGACTTCACTTGGTGTGCCCAACTGGCGCCGGTTAGCACGGCACGCTTTTTTAAAATCGGCCAGAATCGCGAAAGCGGTTATCGCGCCAATTAAGAAGAAGAATATCGCTCTTAAACGGATTGGGAGTTAAGCTCAAAAAAGTAGATAATCTAGTTATACGTGAACCTACATATATTATACGTGAACTCGTATATTTCTGCTACGTATATGGTGAACTGATTTTCAAAAATCAGCGACGGAATTTTACTGAATTGTTGTTCAAGCAAAGTCTCAGATTTTTTTTTATAAAAAAAAATTAAGCTCCTGTAACAAAAAAAAAAAAAATTGGGTGTAAAATTTTGTCTTTATCAAATATCAAAAAAGTACATGTGACAAAAGCGAATTTTTGCCGACCAGTGTAATTTTCTACTTTGACCAAAAAATACAAACGTCAAAATAAGTAAAAGTAAAATTTTTGATTTTCAAAATATTGTGTGCGATTTTTTAAATTTTGAATTACACAAAATCCAATATATGTATCTTTAAATTCAAAATTATTAATATGCGTTCCATGCGAACGGAGAGTAAAGATGAAAATCTGGACGTAGAACAACCATCGACTAGTCGCTATTCGCCTAAATGCCCCGTCGAAGTGGCAGCTGTCTCTCCAAAAGGGTCAGCGTATCGAAATTTGGCCCAGCGTGTGCTTCAAGCACCACTTCAATGCCGCTTGGCACACAAATTACGTCTCGCCGTGTTTGAAGGCAATTCGCCCAATCCTCGTCACAACAAAAAACTCAAATTGGCTATTCGACGGGTTACCGAACAAGGCCTTTCCATGGACATGGTGCAACAAATTATCAATAGATTTGCCGAAACCCGCGAAATGCTACATCGTCAAATATTGCAAATTCGTTATAATCGAAAAATATTTCTCATATGCATACTGCGCTCGGGCGATTCGATGGAATTGAAGGGAAGTCTCATGCCACTAATGCGTACCCATAATGCCAGTTTTGTGCATGTGATGCATAATTTCTATAGCAGTGCTGTTATCGAGGCGATCATTTCGTTTCAAACATCATTGGATTTCAGTGATCTTGAGGGTTCGATAGCGCGCGATGCGACCGCTTGTAAAGCGCAAGCCATCGAAATAGTCGACTACGAGACCGGTGCTGTTAACTTCAAATGTGAGCCGAGCGAAATGGATGCAGTGTTGAAGGCGGTCATTTCCAAGGGCTACAAAGTGCTGAATACCGAATATAGTTTCCAGGCCAAACAGTTGATAATGCTGGATGAACGCGAACAGAAAGAGTATAGAAGATTCCGTGCAAAGTTGATGAAAGCACACGATTTCGATATGATTTTTGACAATGTAGCAAACGATGAGATTGGGGATGAGGAAGGTGAGGGTGAGGCGATAAATAAGACAGCATAGGCACGGGGGTGTCCCGACAGTGGGGTTTACGTTATCGTAATGGCCCGGATTTCTAGTCGGCCAGAACTGTCGCTTCAGCAGCATTTTTCAAAAATTTGTAAGGACACTTTTATAACGTTAAGACAACAACAACAACGGCTTAGCCGATAAATTAATACTGCTTTGCAACTGTTTTGAAAATACTCACTATGGTGCATACTTTAGGTTTCTATTGAGATTTTAGCGGGCTTTAGCCGTTTTTTTTTATTTTTGATTTTTCATTTTTGATTGATAAATCGATACTTAACAGAGTCAATTCAAATTCAATGCGATAGTGCAAATAAAATCTTCATAATTCATTAATAAATGTCAAATACATAGATAGTCTCTCACTTATCGCGAATAGATATTCTTAGTTGCCAATAAATCGCATAAGACAATAACGTTGAGTTGAATGGACAAAGTCGATGGGCGAAAATTGAGCGCTTACTTCTAAGCAAATTGAGCTAACAAATACACTACTTAGAATAATATCTCTACTTATCCATAAATTATGCAAGTGACTTAAGTATTAGGAAATGTATTGCCAATGTCTTATCCCGCGTTCGATAAAAAATTAGTTATCACCATCCAAATTAAGAGCGTAAGCGAAAATTCTCTCTCAGAAGGAAGAAAAAGTAAAAAAAGTTAACGGACGAAAAGATTGCCATCACTTGCAAAAACCTACTTAAAAAAATCAGGAATAACGCGAGGCACATTGGACAGGCAGCAGCAGTAGAGCAAAATCAACAAGAGCGATGCATTTCGTTTTTGCTTTAAGTCTCTAGAATGTCAAAAGCTATAAACATAGATTGACAGCTCAGAGTTACTTAAATGAATGAATGAATAATCAAATAAATGCAAAAAAATTAAAATTACAAACCTACTATTCAATGCGCCTGGAATAACTATTACAAGTGTTTGTGTTGTCGAACACGACTCTAACGTTGGTTTCAGAGACGCATCTCACATATAGGAAATTTTTTAATATGAAAATTTAAGGCCATCCTAGTAAGAGGGCTCATGCAGGCTGTGGTGTCTTAGTAAAATCAGGAATAAAATATGACATACTCAAACCAACTCAAACGCTATCAATACAAATTGCTAAAATCAAAATAAAATGAGATAATGGTGACTTACGTATTTATGCCTTGCATTCACCATCAAGGCATGGCATCACAACTCCTGAATACGAAAATTTGTTTAACTCCCATGGTCACAGATTTTTAGTAGGGTGCTGGTGGGGCTCACATAATCCTAACCCAAAAGGCTAACTAATACTAATACTCTGTCAGCTGGTGGCCAAGTGATCCGTTAAAAACTCCTCACGAACTACGTACATTGTTTTAAAAAAGTCTGTATTTTTCAGGACCTTTTCAAACGAACAATAACACAAGATTAAAAACAATTAACTTTAGAAACAAATTGATTCCAGAGTATTTCAAAGTTTAAGTGATAATAATTATGATGATCATAAAATGAAAGCTACGAAGTACCTAAAACATCCTAAAAAGAAAAATGTGCCTATGAAAATTGCAATAACACCGCGTTACACACATTCTTTCCTATGAACCAAATATACTTTTTCGGAAAGGGGATAAAAAATAAATTTTTTTTTTTGTATTTTATTTTATGCTATTTTAAAATAAGCCGCCACTATATTCCACTGCTTAAAGCGTGATGCATAGAGTTCGGCTGTTCTCTTTGACAAATTTCCTTCTCGTACAAGGTCATTGAAGTCGGCTTACGTTACTAAATGCGGCACTGCAGTCCCAAGTTCTGTTGGTACAAATTCCGATACTTCTGGTTCCCCGCATCTCGCATTCGATGCAAGAAATGTTGATAGCATTGTTGGTGCTACTCTTGGTTCTCCATCCCTTAATTCGGGAACATCATCAAAAATCTCCATTGAAGCCGCTATACGTTCTTCTGGTGAGTACAGATCCGTTGGAATAACCGATTATACATTAGCGTAGCGAATTTTGTTGCGGCGAATGTATTGGTACCCTTTAGTTTGAGTAAAAGTTACGCAAAAGTAGCACAGTTCATTGCAGTGCTCCGTACGTGGTAGCCAAATTGTTGGTACAGAGTACTTTATTGTTGACTTTCCATCAGTAAACTTGCATAAATTTCTATAGCAATACTCGCATACGACTTCCGGAGTATACCACAAGTAAGGAACATAAGCAGTCTTGAATATTTTCTGAAACGAATTAACCACTGTTTTCGTAATATTTTTAAAATTTTTACTTGGTGCGAAAAAGCCACAAACGTAACAAAAGTTATTTCGAGTCGGGCACTGCATTTTTCGTAAGATGAAATATACAGAAACGCGTTTTCTCGCAACAGAACTTAAAACAATTGTCAAAGTATGCGTCTCCTAGTAGCGCAACTATCAGATGAACGGAACTTCCGGAACTGTAACAAACACACAAACGGCACAGAGTGCGTTGTATGAAACAGAAAAATTAAAGGTTAATAAGTTGTTTAAAAATTTGGAGTCCCTTCAAGTTATGCCGAAAATTTAGAAAAATTTTTTTTTTAGAAAAAAAAAATTCAAGAAAATCTGAGAATTGATAAAATTTTTTTTTTTAATTTTACATAATAAAAACATTTCCACTAGTCTGTCTGCAGAAATTCAGCGCGATTGGATCACAGAAAAAGGGTTAAAAATTGATCCAAAGTTTTCACACAGGCGGACTACGAGCTTTATATTTTATACATAAAAAAAAAAATTCTGACGTGTACATGAAAATCGCCGATACACGTATATTTTTATTTTTTCTCCCCTTTCCGAAAAATTAAAAATTAACGAAAAATTAAAAAATTAATTAAAAATTAATAAACTGCGTTTTTGTAACGCAGTGTAATATATGGTGGAGAATGCATTTGCTAAGCATTTACAGTTTTTAACTCTTTCACAAGCACCAGCAACAACGATTAAAATGTTTAAAATAATTGTTATTTACTGGAAATTTACTGTTACTAAATTTTCCGATTTCAAGACGAATTTCTTCGGGAGTCGAATGTTTGATTGGTAGTGAAAATTTACATGGGGAGTTAAAAATTCAAAGACACCAAAACCGTTGTTGCTGGTGTTTGTGATAGATGAAGAAGAAAAGACATTATTATGTAGAAGAAGAAGAAAAGACATTATTATGTTAAGGTTAACTATTTCCTTACGCAGTGTAAGTGTGTAGAAATTGTGACGATCCCCAAGCCAACTAAACCAGGAAGCAAAATCACTTCATTAGACCAATTAGTTTGTTGAAACTTTTTCCAAAATATTTGACAGACTATTTTTGCGCAGAATTTCGTCAATACTAAAAGATTAAAACGTATTACCTGTACATGAATTTGGCTTTCGTCGATATCACGGTACATCTGAGCAATGTTACCGAGAGGTAAACCTCATTATTAACTCCTTGGAACGCAAAGAATACACTTAAATGGTGATAGGGCCAAATTAATTGAACCACAAATTCGTATTTTTTATTTCTTAAAGAAATGTATACTGTTTTTATTTTTAACTAGCTGTACCCGGCGTGCGTTGCTACGCCAACAACTAAAATAAATTTAAGAAAAATTACTTTAAAGAAAAATCAGTACACAAATATTCAATTCATTCTAAACCATTTTATTGATTTTGTTTATTACGAAAAAAATGTGACATTACAAAGTTTAGTTTCAATTCGATGTTTATTGAAGTGCTGTAGGATACACAATATTCTTGTTTTTTCATCTAGTGCATAGACGAATAAATCCGAAGGTTTTCCGACACGTGAGCAAGCCGCATAGAGCTGTCCATGTGAGAAGCATGGATTCTCCAAATTTAATTCACACACTTGTAACGATTGTCCTTGTGCTATGTTAATAGTCATTGCGAAAGCGAATCGCACCGGGAACTGTAAACGTTTGAATTCAAATGGCATATCTGTCGGGATCGTTGGGATACGTGGCAACAGTACGTCTTCATCTTTGAATTTTCCAGTCAAATTGTTGCCTCGATAACATTGTTCATCATTTTCTTGATTGAGAGTAGTGGTGGATTTATATTTCGAAGAAGAATGATGGGTACGCCAATTTTCAATGTAAGAACGTGCGGCGGCATGTCTGGCAAATGAAGCGAATTCAAGAATTCAGTTGGATAGTTGAGAACCTCGTCATGATTCTCCACAGTATCGATAGACTTATATGTTGTCGTTTCACTGGGTATTCCATGCTGAATGGTGAAGTTGGCTGCTAATATAGCAAGCGTACTGAGCCACTAATGGTTTTTGTAGTTTTGTGCAATGTTTGGGAAAACTTTTTGCACCAATTCGTCGATGATTTCTGTGATCTTACAGAAGTTTGCTGGCAGGGTGATACATTGTGTAGATTCATCAATTTCCTTTCGCCCATTTCCAATATCCAATAATTGTTTTGCAAAATTTCCAGCCAATGCATCCCATTGTAGTTGTACACTCATGTTAGTTTTCAAAGTCAATTTCTGTAAATGACGCCACCCCATCAGCGGGTGTTGAACGTGGTATAATGGGCAGTGTTTGTCGAAAATCCCCAGACATTAAAATGAGTGCGCCACCGAAGATCCGTCTTTCGAAAAAATCGGTTGGACGGGGCAGAAGTTGCTATTCTGCAGCTTCACCTGGTGGCGAGTGGCATCAATGAGCATATTCTACAAACCTTCTCCGTGGAAGAATGCATATATATACCAATTTTTATAATAATCGGTCCAGTAGTTTTTGAGTTCATCGAGGACATACAGACGAACATTCATTTTTATATAATATATTATATAAGGAAGATATATAGCTTATCTTATTTTTTTGATGTAACCAAAAACCAATAAATAAAAAAATTTAACGGAACGAAATACAAGAAATTAATAAATTTTATAAAATACTAACCGAAAAATTAACATCAGCTTTTTGATGATGTTTTGACCAATTCGACGCCACTCAGTTCGGATTACATCATTCATTTGTTTAACATTGTCAAAGTGGTGCCCATTGTTGAAAACTTGTTTTGATAGTATGCTCCAAAGATTCTCTATCGGGTTGAGGTCTGGACTACAAGCAGGCCATTTTGATAATGGGATACCGTGGGACCGCCGCCGTAGCCGAATGGGTTGGTGCGTGATTACCATTCGGAATTCACAGAGAGGTCGTTGGTTCGAATCTCGGTGAAAGCAAAATTAATAAAAACATTTTTCTAATAGCGGTCGCCCCTCGGCAGGCAATGGTGTATTTCTGCCATGAAAAAGCTCCTCATAAAAATATCTGCCGTTCGGAGTCGGATTGAAACTGTAGGTCCCTCCATTTGTGGAACAACATCAAGACGCACACCACAAATAGGAGGAGGAGCTCGGCCAAACACCTAACAGAAGAGTACGCGCCAATTATTTATTTATTTTTTTTATACCATGGGACTTGTAAAATTCCTTAGTTCTATTCGCGCTGTGAACTGCTGCGTTATCTTGTGGAAATATCCATTCGGGATCATTCATATCCGAAATCAATAAAGATCTCATCTAACAGCTCTATATATTTCGGCATTCATTTTTGTAGAAATAACGCAAAATGGGTCTTACCATGATATCCAATAGCAGCCCAAATCATTAACTTTTGCCACTCCTCGTTCCAAAACTGGTATTTTTTCACATAATTTTAAATAATGCAGCTCATTTTTTTGTACCTATTTACTTTCTCAGCTATTTACTACGTTCAAACAAAAAAAAAAAAACTTTGAATAAACTAAACTTTAAGAGTTTTTCAATAAAACTATGTTTATAAATGTCAATTCTTCAAAGTACTCCCCATCAACTGCAATGCATTTATGCCAGCGTTTGGTCCAGCTCTCTAAACATTTCTCCTATTTTGGGTCGATTTCTCCATCACTTCGTCTTCGATTTTCTATTACTTACTAAAAAATGTATTGGCTATTCGGTCCAAAATCGCCACTATAACTTGAAACTAAAGCCAGTATGGACTTATGGCGTGTTATGATATTTTGGGGCACAGCTTATATTATATTTCAAATATAGAAATCCTACAAATATATCAGCCTTAAATTTTAAGATTTGTTACAAATACTCTTTGCTTCATCGCTAATAAGACCTAAAACTTCTTTTTATATTAAACTAGCGAAAACCCGCCCGTTCCGCTGGTCGTCTTCAAAAAAACCTAGATTAATTAATTAAATTAAGCCGAAAAATACTGTGTGTTTTTTATAAAAATTCTCGCGCATGAATAGTAATGAAAGAAGTTATGAATAGTAGTAGCAATTAAAAAACGTTTGATGTGATTTACTTCATTACTTTTTTTATTGTAATGCTCTTTGGTGTACACTATTCTTCGTTTTTCCATGCGTTGTTGAATAAATGAACAATACCGATGGCTTACCAACTCTGGAGCATGAAACATAAAGTTGGCCATGAGAAAAACATGGGTATCCTAAATCAATACCACAAATTGATAAAGTTTGGCCTTGCGACTTATTAATAGTAATCGCGAATGCAAGGCGAACAGGAAATTGAAGACGTTTGAATTCAAACGACATATCCGATGGTATCATTGGTATTCGCGGTATTAAAACGTCTTCACCAGAGTATTTTCCATTCAAAATTGTTGCTTCAATGACGTTATTCATCAATCTCTTAACTGTTAATCGAGTGCCATTACATAGTCGTGGTTGATTTATGTTTCTCAACATAATAATCGGTGCTCCTATTTTCAAGTTTAGCATGTGTGGCGGTAATCCAGGTAAATCAAAGGAATTCAAAAATTCAGTGGGATAATTTACAATATCATCTTGATTTGTAACAGTGTCAACGGATCGATTTGTTTGTTCTGGACTTGGTATGTTGGCCAAAATAGCCGCATTCATTTCATTCACATCTTTATTTTTGCCAGCCATGATGGCTCGTTCACCAAGCCAATCATGAGTTTTGTAATTTTGAGGCAAATTTGGGAAAATACTTTGAAATAACTGTTCTTTCGTTTGACTTATTTGACAAAAGTTTGGTTGAAAAGTTATTAACCCAGTTACATTATCGACAGGAACTTTGCCATTTCCAATATCCAATAATTGCTGTGAAAATTCAGCAGCTGATGGATCATTTTGCATTAGAACACGTACATTTGTAGTTAGTTTGAGTGTTTGAACATGTCTCCACAAATATGATGATTTCAAACATGCAACCAATTCATCTGCTACAGTTGCTCGAGGAATAACAGGCAGTGTTTGTTTAAAATCACCTGCCAGCAGGACTAAGGCAAACATTTCATTTTTACTACGTAAATCTCGTAATGTCCTATCAAGCGCTTCCAGTTACTTTTTATGTGTCATCGTGCACTCATCCCATACAATTACTATTCCCCCCCGCTTTAACCCAGCTATGTGTTCAGATGCAAATGACTTTTTTGTGTGAAGTCTGATATAAAATAAGTTCTATTTACTCTTCTTAAATTTATATAAACTTTTCCAGGCGAAGTAAAAAAACTGACATATATTTGCTTCAACCGTATATTTGTGAGTACACAGGTAATATGTAAATACATGAATGATATAGGTAATATCTCATATTAGCATAACCTTTCTGCAAAAAATTAAATAAACGATCACCAATCACGCCGGCAATGATACAATGAATTTTTCACTATAACTGACTTCAGATTAACGTTTATATAATAAGGGTATATGTATGTAACATTTTAAATTTTTTTTAGAAATTTTTTTTTAATTTTTAATAATAAGTGGTCTTCCTCTTCCACTTCCACTTCCTGTAGCTATTCCTTTTCCAATTCCATCTCCATCTCCAGCTCCATCTCCTTTCTTTATCCCGGAAACGGGCAGTAAAAATTACTTCACTTAAAAGTTTTCATCAACAGCTTCCATCTGATAACCATATTGTACAAACACATCCAAGGGTACCTTGGCCCACCTTTTCGGCTATATCTCGAGATCCTGGTCACTCAGAGATCTAAAAAATACTCTGTATTAAAGCACTCATCAGTAGTTTTGATTTGATACCCACAATGTAAAAACACATCCTAGGGTTACCCGGGTCCTCGTTTTGGCCTTCGGCAGCGCCACCTGGTGGCGAGTGGAATCAATAAGCATATTCACCGTGGAAAAAAAAAATAAACCAAATTTCATAATAATCGGCCTACACACACGAGACCAAAATGCATTCAATTCTAATGAATGATATGTGCGGTACAAAAAATACGTGCGGCAAATAGCAAAAACACACTCACTTAACCGACGCACCGCACACACACGCGTTATCGGATTTCAACCAAACTTCACAGAAACCTTTGCCAAAGCAACACCAACAATGTGTGAAACTTTCATTGTTTTCCTTGCACGCGTTACTGAGATTACGCCGGACAAACGGACACTTTTTTTCGGCTTAATTTTTATATATATAGATTAAATTAAAAGGTTTAACGCAGCATACCTACGCAGGAATAGTTGTCATGATAAGCATCTGGAATTTACACGATTAGATGAATAATTTTATATTTATAAAAAGCAATCAATACAAAAAAAACTAAATATGTATATATACGAGTATATATAAGAGGTGTGTTGAAAAAGTAAGGTGACTTTGAAAATAGTTTCAACTATGTGGCATATGTAGTAGGTATGTTTTTGACACACACAAAAGTTAGATGTATTTAGGTGTACTTGGCGATTTTCTGCTATCAAAAAATGTATAAACAAATTTCAGTTTTCTGGCCACGAATAAGCCCGCAAACTTGCTTCAACCACCGTACTCATCGTAGTTGGCCCCTTGCGACTTTTTCGAGTTCCCAAAATAGAAAATGCCTATGAAAAAAACTTTCTTTTCGTTTTAAAGGGCTCGAAGAGCTCTTCCCTATTTTGAAGGAGGTGTTGGTAGTGCTCAACGTCAATCAAGACTTGACGTTATTTAGTTGGTCCTCTCTTTCGTGCTATCAAAAGCAGCTTTAAAGTCGACGGTGCATAAAGTGAGTTAATAATTATGTATAAGGCTCACTGTTGAAAGCAATATAAAGCCTGCAGGCTCGTGTTCTCTTACGAACATGCTTTATTCCTCAAATAAACTAACACTTGAGAAATACTCTGTTATTATTATTGTTATATAAATTAATTCATTCAATCATTTCAACCAATATTACAAAATTATACAATATCATATAATATTTCTACTGATTATCGACACTCTACTCGCTTATTCTACTCATCGGCTAACCACTCCCGTACTAGTTGGGCTAGTTTTACCTTTGAGGCAGTCATCTCCGCGGTATCATTGCTGTTAATCGACTTAAAATCGGTGCAATGCGATGCTAGTGGCAATATGGTAGCGCCATGTTCGGCTGTATGGCCGGCTGCATTCCAGGGATCGAGAGCTCCGTGTGTTTGGTAAATATTTTCCGCATTCGGGGACAGACCTCCGAAATCTACATTGGTCTGTGCCACTTTGGCGCTAATTTTCTCATTTGTGTATTCACTACCGTATACGTCTTGACACAAGGTAGTAAAGAGAACTAGAGGAACTTTGGTGAAGGGTTGATCACTTGAGGTAGACGTTTGATACCAACCGTACTCGTTGCAAGTCTGAAAGTACCAGGGGCGCGCTGGAAGGTTAAGGAAATGGACAACAAGTTAAACATTGTTTTAAGTGAAGTGGATGTAAATTGCTTGTAAACTTTTCAATTTCAAATGAATTCGTTTGAAAAGTTTCCAAAAGAAGTACTAATTGGTTTAATTAAAAAAAAAATTTTCTATTCATTTTATTATATATTTATTTATTTTTTTTTCATTTAACTTTAATTTAATTTATATCCATCGTATGGAGTTAATTAAATAAATTTTTTTTTTATTTACTGAAATTAGTTTAATTTAATTTAATTCTCTTTTGTTTTGCTTAATTTAATTTAAATTAATTTAAATAATTATATTTTACTTTATTTATATAATACTGTGGGCAAAAAGTAAAGTGAATTTATTTGTCAAACTTCGCGGGATTAAAATTTCGCTCTAGTTATTTTTTCATGAGTTGACAGCACTGTTAATAACATCTGGGCCAACTTTCATGTGAATGTCATTATCAGTAATATATTTACGCTTGTGTTTACCAAACGACCAAGGGTGCATTTTTCGATTTTTACAATGTCTGATTTGATTGAGCAGAGAAGTGCCATTAAATTTTGTTTGCGGAATGAAATTTCGGCTGCGGAAACATTTAGCATGTTGCAGAAGGCATTTGGTGATTTCAAATGCAGAAAAATGTTTATAAGTGGTACAAAGGCTTCAAAGAGGGCCGAGAACGTGTTGATGACTTGGAGCGCTCCGGACGACCATCGACGTCAACAGATGACCAACACGTCAATAAAGTGAAGGAGTTAGTGCTCAAAAATCGTCGGTTGACTGTTAAAGACCTTACTGATATGATCGGAATATCAGAAGAATCTGTGAAAACCATTTTGAAAGACAAAGACCATTTGGGCCTACGAAAAGTCAAATCTCGTTTGGTACCGAAAACTCTCAATTTCTTGGAAAAAAGCCGTCGCGTTGATGTGTGTGAAACAATGCTTTCAGACTATCAGGACAAGCTCAAATGTATCATTACGGGAGATGAGACTTGGATTTATGCTTACGACCCTGAAGCAACCGACCAATCAAGCGAATATCGTGCTAAAGGCGAGGCCAGACCGAAAAGAGCACGTCAAAGTCGTTCAAAAATAAAGGTCATGATGACAGTTTTTCTCGATTTTCGTGGTGTGGTGCACTATGAATTCCTTCCACCTGGCCAAACTGTTAATAAGGAACATTATTTGAGCGTTATGCGTCGTTTACGTGAAGCAATTCGTCTAAAAAGACCAGAACTATGGGCCGACAACTCTTGGTTTTTGCATCACGATAATGCACCGTCTCACACTGCACTCGTTCTTCGTGACCATTTCGGCAAAAATTCCACGCATATCGTTCCGCAACCACCGTATTTGCCTGATTTTCTCCGTCTGATTTCTGGCTATTCCCAAAACTCAAGAGACTACTCCGGGGAACGCGTTTCGAGTCGATTGAGGATGAGTCGATTGAATCGAAGAAGATGTTACCGAAAATGGACTATTTGGCATGTTTCGGGGATTGGAAAAATCGTTGGCATAAGTGTATTTCATCAGAGGGGATTATTTTGAAGGGGATGAAATTGATTTACAAGAATAAATAAAGATTTTTCATTTTACAACTAAATTCACCTTACTTTTTGCCCACAATAGTATTTTTTACACTAAATTTTTTTATTTTTTATATTTTTTAATTTTTTGGTTTCTGTATTTTTTATATTTTATTTTGTTTTTTGATATCATTTCTCATTCATTTTGTTTAATTTGGCGGCCATTTATTTATTCAGAAATTTATATAATTTCAGCTTATTTTGTTTTGTTTTATTTTAATTTACTTCTATGAAATATTATTTTATTTAACTTTCATTTATTTCTTCTTTGAAATATATATCATTATTATTTTTACTTAATATTTTATTTCACAAAAGTTTTGATATCGCTTAATTAATTTTATTTTATTTTGATTCACGCGTTGAGTACTTTATTTTTTAAATTTTACTGATGTTTTTTTTTTAATTAAAGTGAACTGATTTAATTTGTTTTTGATCTGATTTTTTTATTTATATTAATTTTTTTAATTTAATTTAATTTTATTTTACTATATTGCTTTTATTTTAATTTAAATTTTTTTTATTTTTACTCACATGCTCCCATTGCATAAGTCGAATCCATATAATACTTCAACGTAGTTTTGTAGGAGAGGTCCACACAACCTCGGCTTACATAGGTCAACAGAAATTTGGCTATAGCTGTAGCATCATCTTCTTGCGCAAGCAGATAATTACAAAGATCAGACACATCACTACCTCTACATATGAAAAGTTAAATTTTATGACCCCTTGAGTTAATCACTGAATTCACCATTAACTTACGATTGATATTGCACGATTCCGGCGAAAAGGTCCGAGATAGTTGAAAATAATGACCACACATCCAAATCATTAGTTTCATCAAAAGTATCGCAAATCTTCATCATAGCTTTCACTTCGGCTGCGCGTCCATTTGTAATCATAGCATCAATTTCAGCAACACCATTTTGTACGCGATTATAGCACTGCTGGCCACCCAATTCGCTTATGGCACGTCCGACGACCTCCAAGTACTCTATGAGATTATGGTAGATTAATATGTTGTTTAAATCAAAAAATTAATATACTGCTGAGTTTCAATTCATCGTTTTTTTCGCTAAGCCATCCCCTACCTTTGTAATCCACGTTAGCCAGGAGTGGTGCACTCGAAGCCCACCCGCCGGTTAGAAGCTCTGGGTATAAATGTTTAAACCATACCACCATCGTTGCTGAGTAAGAACCACCTGCCATGATCACCTTTGAAGTTGCCAACGCAGAATTGTTCTGTCGTTGATAGGTAATAAAGTGCGCCAAATCGGCGAGCGCCTGTTTCACGTGCAAATACTTCAAGTTGTCAACAGTGATGTCACTGTAGTAGGGCCAAACATACAAACAATTATGTAACAAACTAATCTACACACTGGGGATTTACCTTGTTGGTCGACTTTGGCCATAGTAACGGTGTTCTGTGTAGAAGAGCATGCCATTATGTTCCGCTGCCATATCCACAAAATGTCCGCTGCTTATCATTCCCGCTGATATAGACCACTCACCACCTAAGTAAATAAACATCGGTCCACCCTCCTTGAAGTACTCAGCATTCTCCATATACCGCTGCGAAATTGTGATACAATTTTTCAAATTATTGTAAAATTGCTCATTAATATTAAGGCCACTTAATCCTCAACCAACCATATTCCATGTCCCGTTGTTGTTGTCATCAAAATTATCCAATTTCTGCTCAATCCATTTGGTTTCTACACTCGCGCGAGTGCTCGCCTGTTCCATGGGCGGCTCGCGGTGCAAATATTTCAAGCTTTGCAAAAGTAAGTTGCCATCGGAGTTAGTCACTTGGAAGAATTTTGCTCGCAGCTTTTCCAAATTCAATGTGGCCGTGGATGTGACCACAGTTAAGACGAGCACCAACAGCAACACTTTTGGCAAACTCATGTCGTCAAATGATCATTCGCAATTTTGCAGTATCCAATAAATAGACAAGTGTCCGGTATGTGGCTTACTAGTGTCATTTTTATTTTTTATTACTTACTTTTTGATAAGATTCGCCGGATTATGGTAAATATCTTTTATTGCCCTATTGAATAATTGATAATGCGACTATCGGTTTTAGTTTTAAAATGTGTTTTTTGCTGCCTAGTCATTCCACTCTTGCTATATACCATAAATATCCACATTTTAGCCCTCAATCATTGAACATAAAAGTAGACTCGACTCTCACAGATAGCAAAAAATATAAATTTTTGTTTAAATATCTGAGTAAATTTTACAGTAATCTGGCGCTGGTTATTTTAATATCAATAAATGGAATAATCTGAATGTTGAAAATAAAGTCAACTTAACAATGAGTGGTTAAGATATTTCGATGTACACTTATGAATCTTTTGTCTTTAATATTATTAAAGGCGTTGTGGATTGTCCCTCCATTCTCAATTACCCCCCAGCGCTGCATAATTTTTTCCATATTTATAAGCATAAGAACTCTATATCCAAGGAATACACCCGTCATGAGAGGTCTGATCGAATTCAATACTATTTACAAATCTATTGGAGTTGACTTTGTATCTTCTGAACACTCTTTCGTCAAACTTCTTAACTAAATTAAAATTAAATTTAAATTTACAAAATGGTGTTAAAACAACTCAGTGATGGCACTCCATGAATTTCGAATTTATATATATATATATATACATATAATTGGCGCGTACACCCGTTTTGGGTGTTTGGCTGAGCTCCTCCTCCTATTTGTGGTGTGCGTCTTGATGTTGTTCCACAAACGGAGGGACCTACTGCTTCAAGCCGACTCCGAACGGCAGATATTTTTGTGAGGAGCTTTTTCATGGCAGAAATACACTCGGAGGTTTGCCGTTGCCTGCCGAGGGGCGACCACTATTAGAAAAAACTTTTTCTTAATTTTGATCTTTCACCGAGATTCGAACCGACGTTCTCTCTCTGAATTCCGAATGGTAGTCACGCACCAACCCATTCGGCTACGGCGGCCGAATTTACGAATGTATGTAGATATTTGAGCTCCATGATGCGCGTTTTAAAAAAACGCCATGAACGCACCTTATAATTTTCTTTTGATTTTTTCGACATTATGAGTTTTTTTAAATTTCGAATAGCGAGTTTGTACTACGTGTCTTAAGTTGCTGTGAAAATATAATATATTAAATTGAAAACTGGGAAGCACTGTTGAAGCATATCAGCCATTAGCAAAACGCTGTAGTTTTAAACCAAAATTTTATTTCAAAATTATCTTTTTTACGACGCAAATCACAGGGTAGTGTATATTCTAAAAAAACCGTATTGAATGCTTCGCAAATGGTGGCCTTGCTTGTTATTATATTATATTAAAAAAATTGTGTGCTTATATCAATAAATTTTTTGTCCATTTAATCTTTTCTTTTTTCGGTATTCAATCTCTTAAATAATTGGTCGCTATTGAAAACTTAGACACTGAACTCATAAATATTATTTGAACTTATATCATATGTTCGAAAACGACAAATTAGTCCACTTATAAAATGCAGCACGTGCTTTTAAATTACACCAAACTCTCTTAAAAAAGCAAATAAACTTTCGGAAAACCTTGCAGTCGGCAAATTTGATCTCCTAATAGGTTTTATGTAGTGTTCATAAAATATACATATGTAAGTAAATTTGTGACTTCATAATCAGTACAACGACCTCTACATATCTTCATGATCGGCTTTGTATACATAAGTTTTCAGCACCCATGCTCTATTACCTGCCTCTCCATTCCCTTCGCTAGGAATATGCAAAGGGCCAATTTAAAATGAAAAAAAGTACCAATTCCGTCGTTTTTCGATTGATATCAGGGAGCATGTGTACATGCATATGTACTTGTAATCACTAGATTAAAATTACTACGATATCGCTTCTTATTAATGACCACATTTGTACATTTTTTATAAACTACTTAATAAAGAAAAAGCAAAAACACGCGCAAGAATTTTTTTTTTGTTTTATTTTCTGCACGTACGCTCAGCTTTATCGGCAAACCATAAATTATCTGCACAGTAATAGCTCAATAAAAGCACCTTAACTGATAATCCCCGATTCATATTAAAAACTCTCCGCTTTATTGATTGCGCTATTCGTGGCATTACTACTGCCGAGCCATTGACGCACCAAATCGGCGAGATTTGTCTTCGAAGCCTTCAATTCATCTGAGTCTTTATCGCTGATTGAATCAAAATCCTTGCAATGGGCGTAGACTGTAAAAAATGGAATACATGCTTACTATTATGAAAAAAAAGGTTTGTCCAGCACTTACGCGGTAAAATAGTTACTTGCGCTCCATCCTGTGAGCCCATAGCGCGCCACGGATCCAGTTGACCGTGAGTAAAGTAAACATTCTCCACATTCGGTTCCAGTCCACCGAAAAGCTCATTAGTGGCAGCTACCTGATTGCTTATAAACTCATTGGTAAACTGATCGCCATAGATGTCTTTGCACATTTGTGTAAAGAGCGTCAGAGGGAACTTAGTGCCAAAGGGCTGTGCTGTGGAACCGGAAGTCTGATACCAGCCGTACTCATTGCAGGTCTGATAGATCCACGCACGCACTGAAAATACACATTTAAAATATTTTTAAAGTAAAAAATAATGTTTTTTTGTTGTCTCGCTTACTAATGTTATCCGTGAAACTAGAGTCCATCATTGTGGCTATAATTGCTTTATAGGTAAGTAGATTGCAGCTTGTGCTGTTGAATTGAGTTAATAAATAACCGGCCACACCACTAATGTCATCCTCGCCCTCCATTATTTTGCTGCAAACGCTCTCAATTTGGCCCGAACTGGTGTGACGGAAGAAATGGTTGAAGAAATAGAAAAATTATTGTTGCTATACTCACTTGTGTGTCTGCACAACACCCGCAAAGACTTCGCCAATCTCGTTAAACAATGTCCACAAATCCAAGTCGTTGTATTCATCGAAAGCATTGCAAAGCTTTAGCAAAGCTTTCACTTCAGCTCCACGCTTATTTGCGAACAAGGCTTCCATTTCGGCGATGCCCTTTTCAATACGAGTATAACATTGTTCGCCGCCAAGCAATCGAATGGACTGGCCGGTGATTTCCTTGTACTCTGTAGAGGCGGAAAAAAGGGTTTGAATGGAAAATTAGTCATGAATGATATGAAAAATATTTTAAAAGTTTCGTATTAATTTTTCACGTGTTTTGATTGTTGATTTTAATATTGGCGAAGATTACTGCCCCCTGAATTTTCACCTCAAACACTCACCTACGAAATCGAGCTTGGCAAGGAGTGGCGCACTGGAAGCCCAAACGCCAATGGCCAACTCTGGATATAATTTCTTGAACCATGTCACCATTGTGGCCGAGTAAGAGCCACCAGCAAGTATAACTTTAGAATAGGAGGCACCTGGTACGGTAGCACGCATTTCCTCAATGAAATGCGCCAAATCAGCTAAAGCTTGACGCACATGCAAGTATTTGATATTTTCATTGTCTATGTTGCTTTTTTTATATAAATGACAAATTTCCGGTTATAAAATCTTAAAGGTCAATACGAAAAATTTCTTCATTTTGTTATTACTCACCTTGTTGGCCTACTTTGTCCGTAGTAACGATGTTCGGTGTAGAAAAGATAGCCATTATGCTCTTTGGCCAAATCATAGAAATGACCACCGTCTATAAAGCGTGTAGAGATTTCCCATTCGCCGCCAACAAATATGAAGAAAGGTGCACCTTCTTGGTAGAATTCATCATTGGTCATATAGCGCTGAAAATATGAATGGTTAAGAAAAAAATTAGAACTATTTTTTCTTTTAAATTAAAAATAAAAGTAAAGAAACAATTTCACAAAAGCTAAAAAAATAATAAAAAGTAGTAATAAAAAAATATAATAAATAAATAAAAAAAGTACAAAATACAAAAGAGTTAAAAAAATAATTAATAAAAAAAAACGCTGATATAATAAAAAAAAAATTAATTTATGATTAATTAAAAACAATAACTCACACAAAATTCATATCCGAATTTTTTTAAAAAGTTCAAAAGAAAAACAAAATAAATTAAGTAAAATAAAAAAGAAAAAAATTACAAAAACGACAAAAAAGAAAATAAATGATAATAAATTAATTGTTAATAAAATAAATGCTTGTATAAAACAAATTGTAATAGAAAAAACTAAAAAATTAAATAAAAGTGAAAAATAATAAAATAATAGTATGTACACTGTACAGTATGCTGAAGCACAGGCTGCACGGTTTTTTTTGAATGTTTTTGAAAATGGTTTTTATTTCCTTCTTTTTCCGGCTATATTCGAAAAAAGCTTAAAATATACGCCAATCCAGCACGACAAAAGAATTGCACTTTGTTTGCTTTACTCTATATCGGTAAAAATATTCAATCCCTCGTTTCGTTTTCTAACTTATTGAGTTTATTTTGATCGAGACATTTGTTGAGCATCATTTGTGGGTAGGAATTTGTTGTGGCAACACGCTTTATTTGAAAAATTTTGGTTAAATAAACTATAGATCCAAACAAATTTTTATTAACATTACTGATGACTATAATAACTGAACTTCTGAAAAAGATAATTTTATAACGTATGTATTTCACGAATTATTGCGAACTTTATAAAAAACTAAACTGTTGCAGTGGCACATCGTGGATGCCGGTTGAAAAAAACTGACCAAAAAACTGCTGCTGGAATTGTAAGAGAGGTCGAGAAATTTCCGTTTAAAAGTGCTCCAAAATTGGTAAAAGAGTTTTGGTTGCCAATATGTATGTTCAAGAACTGTCACTCGTCGCCTGTCCGAGGCTGATTTGCGCAGTTACCGACCCGCAAAGAAACCGCTGATTAGTAAACGTAATCGGTAGAAGCGGTTGGAGTCCGCTAACGATCACATAAACTGGTCCGACGCCCACAAAGCAAACGTCTTCAACATTCATACTGTGTTAAGACAGTAAAACATAGTGGCTGTGTTATGGTCTGGGAATGATTTTTTTCTTTCGGTATGGGGCTGCTTTATCGTACTAATGGTACAATGGATCAGTATGTTTACACAGACATTATGGAATTTCTAATGCTGCCACAGGCCGAGTGGGGAATGCCACTAAAGTGGGTCTTTCTACAGGGCAATGACCGCCGTATGCTTCAGGTCATTGCCCTGTTCTTAAATCGTGGCTTCATAAGATTAAAGTGGACGTAATGGAGTAGTCCTCACAATCCCCAGACCTTAACACTATAAAAAACTTATGGGAAATTGTAAAAAGAGAATTGATCGCATTAATGTAGCAAATGCTGACCAATTTTTCCAAAGGGTACTGGAAGCGTGTAAAACTCATACAGTTCATCGTTCCATCGTCTGCGATATTCGCCGTTGCCAACGTGCAAAGGTCCAAAAATCTTACGCAGAATCTTTCTCTCGAACACTCCAAGCGTCGCTTCATCGGATGTTGTCACCGCCCACGCTTCTGCGCCACACGTTAGGACGGGCATGATGAGAGCCTTGTAGAGTGTTAGTTTTGTTCGTCGAGAGAGGACTTTACTACTCATTTGCTTACTTAGTCCAAAGTAGCACTTGTTGGCAAGAGAGCTTCTACATTGGATTTCAAGGCTGACATTATTATCGGTGTTAAAGCTGGTTCCTAAATATAAGAAGTCTTCTACAACCTCGAAATTATAACTGTTAACAGTGACGTGTGTGCCGATACGCGAGTGCGCCGACTGTTTGTTTGATGACAAGAATTACTTCGTTTTGTCCTCGTTCACCACCAGACCCATTAGCTTTGCCTCTTTATCCAATTTGGCGGAGGCGTTGTTAGGCTGATGATGTCAATATCATCGGCATACGTCAACAATTGTAAGATATGAACGCCGGAATTAAAATAAACCTTTTTTTTGATGTATGAATAAACTTCCATTGTTTATAAAAAAAAAAATAGAATAAAAGGTCAATGTTTTGCCCGATATTGTATGTGCACCAAAGAATTTGTTAAAAAACAATGAAAATAAATAATAAAAAATAAAACTAAAGAAAGAATTGAAAATGTAATAAAAATTAATGTATAGAAAAAATGGCAATAAAAATAAGAAATAAGGCAAATAATAATAAAATAAAAATTAATAAGTAATAAAAAAATAAAAAAGAAAATGATAATATAAGAGAACAAAATATTTTAATAAAAATTGAAAAAATAAAATAATAATAATTAAAAAAATATATTTAAAAAAAAAAAATAATTAAAAATATATATTTATGAAAAAAATAATAATAATATATATTTAAAAAAAAATAATAATAACAAGAAAAATTGATGGAATCCTTCTCACCATTTGCCAGCTACGCGTTTCCGTATCGTTGAAATGATCCAATTTCTGCTCGATCCATAAATACTGTATATTGGCGCGATTGCGCGATACAGGTTCTGGTGGTGGCGGCTCTCCGTGTAGAGTTTTAAAAGTGCGCTCAAAAATAGTTGCATCCTTCGACTGCAGCTCGTTCTCCGTACTGACAGCGTTTAATAGTGCGATTACAGCCAAAAGCACAAATCCTAGTGCCCACCTCATTATTTGGTCTTTTCTACGACACAGTCGTTTAATAACTAATTTAATCAAAACTAAAATGTCTTTTGCGAAGACTTGTACTAAACCTTAAGTAACTAACGGGCAGGTATTTATGGCCTACGCTATACCTTATCACCTGGCGAAGTAGTTATGTAACTTGTTAACCATTCTGAAGTACTTGGCTAATCGTAGCCGTGCTGTGTTTCAGCCTACTTTTTATAGCTTCTAACGAGGTGAATTCAATTGAACTTTTATCGCTATCAACATGTTTATATGTATATGCAATCACGTTGTAAATTAGTGGTAACATTAGTTATTCTAAACTAATTTTTTATTAATGTTATGTCGAGCCTCCTTCAGCTTTTACGTGCTTCGGTATTGAATTAATCCAACTCTACAGTTCCTGAGAAAAAAATGTTAATTCGCTGGAAACCGAGCGATTACTTGCATAACAAAGAAGTGAAAGGGTGCTGAGATGATTTCATCTCATCCTCGAGGCAGCTGCTGCAAAAACGACTCGAATTTAATATCGATTAATAATAATATTTTATTGCTATCGGTGCATCGTTGAACTATTTGATGCTATTCATAAACAATGGATGCCTAATTCTTAAGGTTGCTATTATTTATGTCTATTTTATTGTAAGTTTATAGATTCACTGAAAATTTCCTATTTCAGTGGATATTTCACTTATGGCTGTAATACAATTTTTGTTCTTTGGGATTTCGTTTCTGAACACGCTTTTCTTGCCAATACTGTTGCAAAGCACTTTCGCATCATTAAAATCATTTTGAAAATTACAGCAACATTTGCATATTTTACATTTATTAAATAAAAAAAATCTTTCAATCTACTTTTTCTACTGACATTTTTCTAAATTTATGGAGATGTACCCAATTACAGTGAAGCAAAGTTTTTTTATACAGGGTCATATATGGAAATACAATGCATGCATACGTTTAGTAAGTCGGCCGTAGCAACCGACTGGTCGAACTCAAGAGAAATATGAACTAATTTACTCACAAAGGCGTTGTGAAAAAGCAGATTTCGCAATTCCAGCTTACAATAAATGGAATTGTGTCTATTCGGGTGTAGAGGAAACAATGCTCTAGATAGCTAAACACTTCTTTCGAACTTATATACCTTCTGCTCAAATATGAACGAGACGTTATCAATAAAACGGTCCGCGGATGACATATGGCAAAAATAAATTTTTTGTTTTTTGGTAGGACTGTTATAAGCTTACATGGCAAATTTCAGCGTGATATGTCACATAGTTTGTTTTCTGTGCTACTGTAAACAAGTCAAGCTCGAGTGTGTTCTTCGAATTCTCTTTTATGACTTCAATTGTCTCAAAATGTTTTCCACGGAGCGGCAACTTGAGCTTGGGAAACAGGAAAATGCCATATGCCATCCGCGGACCGTTTTATTGATAACGTCTCGTTCATATTTGAGCAGAAGCTTTATACGAGGGGTGCCTTTTATATTTCGGGATTAGAGAACAAAAACAAATTTTAATCATCGAAAATCCCTTTATTGTTTTTCAAAATATTCTCCATGAAGATCTATACACTTTTGCATGCGTTTGAACCAATTGTCGAAGCACTTTTGCCACTCTGAATGAGGTACCTCCAAAACATGCATTCTGAATGCCGCAACCGCTTCTTCAGGTGACGAAAAACGTTGACCTCTCAGTTTGTTTTTTACGTACGAAAATAAAAAGGAGTCATTCGGTGCCAAGTCAGGACTATACGGCGGATGACCCATTAATTCGATGTTTTGGGTGCTCAAAAATGCAGTTGTTTGAGCCGATGTGTGAGAGCTCGCATTGTCCTGGTGAAGAGTGATCCGTCTTTGGTGATTGGTTTTCCTAATTTCTTGGAAGACAACTGGCAAACCAATGGTTGTGTACCACTCAGAATTTACTATTCTGCGTTGTTCTAGTGGTACGGTTGCGACATGTCCAGTTTTTCCGAAAAAACAGGCGACCATTTGCTTGGAAGTGCTTCGTGCGCGAACAACTTTTGTTGGATTTGGCTCATCTTGAAACACCCATACAGTCGACTGCTGTTTACTTTCGGGCTCATACGCGTAAATCCATGATCCATCCATCACCTGTCACGATGTCATAGACGTGTTTCAAAGCCCCGCGATCGTATTTTTTGAGCATTTCCTTCGACCAATCGACACGAGCCTTTTTTTGAGCGATTGGCAAATTGTGTGGGATCCAACGCGAACAAATTTTTTTGACAGTCAAATGTTTATACAATATTGAATGTATGCTGGTCCCACTAATGCCTAAGATTGTCTCAATCTTCACATGACGATCTCGCAATATCAGTTCGCGCACAGCATCAATGGTTTTCGGAACAACAACTGAATTTGGACGACCTTGACGAAATTCGTCTTGGAGTGAACTACGACCACGATTGAATTCACCATACCATCGATAAACACTGGTCCTTGATGGAGCTTCATCGCCAAAAAATGAATTAAGTTCATCCATGCAGTGTTGCTGAGTTAATCCACGTCGAAAGTTGTAAAAAATAATCGCACGAAAATGTTCACGTTTTTATTCCATTTTTGGACCGAGATGAATCTTTTAAGTTACTGTAAACAACACAAATAGCGCTGGTATTTCAAAACGTTCTGAGTACTTAAAAGCCAGAAAATGTCAAACCTTGCGATACAGCTGTCAGTTGCCAGATTGCAACACCAGGGTTGCCAAATCCTGCCAAATAAAAGGCACCCCTCGTATATATATAGTTGGCGCATACACCCTTTTTGGGTGTTTGGCCGAGCTCCTCCTCCTGTTTGTGGTGTGCGTGTTGATGTTGTTCCACAAGTGGAGGGACCTACAGTTTCAAGCCGAGTCCGAACGGCAGATATTTTTATGAGGAGCTCTTTCATGGCAGAAATACACTCGGAGGTTTGCCATTGCCTGCCGATGGGCGACTGCTATTAGAAAAATATTTTGCTTAATTTTGGTGTTTCACCGAGATTCGAACCCACGTTCGTTCTCTCTGTGAACTCGGAATGGTAGTCACGCACCAACCCATTCGGCTACGGCGAATTCTTTTTAATTGCTTGGCCTAGCTCCTCCTAATTGTAGTGTCCGTCTTGCTTTTGTTCCACAAATGGAGAGATATACAGTTTTCCGCCGATTCCGAACGGAAGATAGTTTTTTATGAGGAACTTTTTCATGGCAGAAATATACTCGAAGGTTTGCCATTACCTGTCGAGGTATGACCGTTTTTGAAAAAACAACTTTTTCTATCATTTGATGTTTCATGCACGGAGATTCGAACCTTCACACTTCCGAATATTAGTCACGCACCAACCCATTTGGCTACGGCGACCGCCGTTCGAACTTTCACTGCAACCGGATATTATAGGAAGGGCGCTGAGTTTCATTAAAATAACGGCAGGTCGCACAAAGCTCTGAGAGAGAGTTTCTATTGCATCTGAAGACATTGGGTTAAGTTTTTCACCAATAGGTAAAATCAATCGCAGAATTATAAATGCTAAAAATGCTCCAATAATTTGAATTGCCAGATACTTAAGATATAACTTGAAATTTGAGATGTTGTTACGACTCGAAATTTGAATTGCATTTCGTTTACCTTAAAATCTTAAACTTTTGGCATGAAGTACTGCATGTTTAGACGAATAACTTCACAGCCCTTGAATAATTCCATACATACTTCAGATAATACGAGTATACTTTTACAAACATCCTTGAATAATCAAGACTATTCAAGACCGGAAACGTGATGAGAGGGATAGTAATAAAATCGTCTTAATCGCCTGCTTCCAATGCTCCCGATTATGGGAAATCCCAAACATTTTGAAGAACACGTGTTCGTGCAATCAAATCACGATTTACAACGCAAAAAATAAATAGGTGCTACCGACTTGGGCGTCTTGCAACTAACAATGCGAGTAATAGATAAAAAAAGAGAAACATAATTTTGAATGCAATCCAAAGAACAACAGGAAGCGCAACCACCAAAAATAGCGACCCTAATATCTAATTGAACGTTTATAGAATATTAAAATATTAAATTATCGCATGAACCCTTTGAAGAATTCAACGCCGTGTACGTACGTGATTGTAAGCCATTTCGCTGCCACATGCATTTTACAAGTATGTATGAAGTGGAAGCACTGCTAATGTAAAGAGCCGCAACACTTGCATGCATCGAAGGATTAAGCGAATTTACTAAAGTCTTGCGTTTAATGAATAGAGTATTCATGGGATATAGAGTAGTAGAAGAACACCAGCAGCCACTAATCACAAAACGTCACATGAGCCTCTTGAACAACGTGTGGCATCATTACGAGTATTGAATGCTGAGATTTTCTAATGCCTTTAATTGGGTATTGAGAAGGAGAATGAAACTGAGACTAAGACTGTATCCGCTTCCGGTTTTCTCTCTGGTGTTGCGGGAAAATGCTGTTAATATGGAAATTAATGCATTTATACTAATAGGTATGAAGAAATTTAATGTTATAAAAAATGCCTTTGTTATATGCAAAACATGTATGTAATTCGATGCACTCCAGATTTTAATATGACCGACAGCAAGAGGTAACTAGTGCTGCTGGAATTGCTTTTTTGAAATCATATCCTCATTTTTTACTTCGTTAGAAAGTAATCGAATTCAAAATACTACGAGTCCTACGCCGCCAAAGAAAACTTCGCTTAGTTCTGAGAAGGCATGAACTGCGATAAAAGAAGGTGTACACCAAATGTTGACAAGTTTTGACAAGTTATTTATTTTTGTTTTTTTATTTCTTTATTTAATTTTTTATAAAAATATACTTTATACTACCACAAACATCATATAATGCAAAGTTTCAAAATGTCCAGAATTTTTGAAAAAAAAAATATAACAAAATGTAAGTTTGGAGTCTCTAAATTCGCATGGAGTTTTGACATTTTTTAATTTGCTGAGGTGCTGCCCGTTTTCACCTTAGAACAAATGCTATATATCGATGGTTTTCGAGAAAAGTGACTTAATTCAAAAATACAAAATACTGCGTTGGGTTGGTTTTCTAGATAAGTGACGCGCCAATTCGATCACCTGACAAAACGACACTAACGCCAGAATTGCTTTAAGATTCGCTTATGACGCTTTTCCAGATAAAAATATATAAACTCTGTAGTTGATTTTTGCTTTTAACGGTAAAACTCCGAATTTGAGTTAATTTTGAGTTGTGTCGCTTTTCTCGAAAACCATCGATATATATACAATATAAAGGAAGTGTTACCTATTCAAAACACCATAACTTTTTTGTGCGAAATTAGTTTTTATTGATTTCAAAGGCAACATTTTTCAAAAATGATTACAATTTTAACATATATTTACTTTAGCTCGATATGACCACCTTTTGCCTTGACTATAGCCTTCAACCGGTCAAAAAATGAGTTGCATGCTGCACGAATGTGATCTTGAGGTATTTTGGCCCATTCTCTTATAATCTCTTTTTTCAGCGCATCCATTCTGGCATATATTTTAGTCATCACCTTCCTCTCCAAAATGGACCGGATGGACCAGTCCATCGGATTTGCGTCTGCGGAATTCGAAAGCCATTATGTGGACGAAATGAAGTGTGGAACATGATTTTTTAACCATTCTTGGTTCACACGAGCTTTGTGAGACGGTGCCCAGTCCTGTTGGAACGTCCATGGTCTACGACCGAAATGTTTGCTTGTCCACGGCTCTAAAGCATCTTCTAAAACGTTTTCCCGATAATAAGTAGCATTCACTTTGACACCAGGCTCGATAAACACGATTGGAGGGCGTTCATCAGCGGGCACTGCGGCCCAAATCATTACTTGCGATGGGAAATTGCTTCGAGTGGCCATACGTAGACTCAAATTCTCGTATGAGCGTTCGGTCAAGTAAACACGATCGTTTTGCGTGTTTATGAACTGCTCAATTGGGAAATTTTTTTCATCAAAAAACACAATGTTAGGAAATTCGCCACGTTCGTGCAAGCGCAACAACTCCGTTGCTCTTTCGCACCGAACGTTTTTTTGCTGGGGTGAAAGATCGTGTGCTTTTTGGAACTTGTAAGCCTTGACCTTGACCTCATTTTTCAATATGCGTCGAATGCTGTCTTGCGATATTTTAAGTTCTTTGGCCATTTTTCTTCCACTTCGGCGTGGATTTCGTTCAAATCGAGTTGCGGTTTTTTTTGGTCCATCTCCATAGCGTTTTGCAATGGTACCAGTATCATTGTAACGTTTTATAGTGCGATATACAAACATTTCATTCACTTTGAGGTGACTGAGCTCAAGAACAATAGCTAGTTGTGATTTTCAGCCAAATAAAGGGGTTTTCAATAAGGGCGGGTAGATGTTGAAATGGAATAAAATGGCGTTTGCTGTGTGGCACGTAGCGCCGTCCTGCTGGAACCACATGTCGTCTAGGTCCATATGGTTCAATATGGGCCATAAGAAATTGGAAGGGCCACCATGTCTACCGAAAAATGCTGTTTAATCGTGTAACTTGCCATGCTGATTTGGCATAAGCAACTGAATAATAAACAAAAGATTTGACAGATGTCACCAAAACAAAATGGCTGCCACAGGGCGCTAAAATCGACCCGCGCCAATTGAATTCCATCACAGAAAAAAATTCAGCAAAACTGAGACGCAAATGCTTTTGATGGCTTATAAACAATATATTGAACTGTCATTAAAACAATTTTGATGTTGATGTCATGAGCTGTTTTACAGATACAAGCAGTGTGAAGTTGGTAACACTTCATATCGTTCACCCTGTAGTAAATTAAAAAAACAAAAAATTGTTGAATTTTTATGCAAAGTTCGAAACTTTAAGTTATATAGTTTTTTGTTTTTGTAGTATAACCTATATTTTTATAAAATAATTTAAAAATATTACTAAATAAATAAATAGTTAACACTTTGCTAAAGTAGCTGTGCCCATATTGGGATTACCTCTGTGTATTATATATATAGGGTGGGCCATGTAAAATTTGCTTTTTGAATCGGCTATAAAAAAAAACTAATCAATATTTTTCAAACTTTTTTTTTTATTTTGAAGATTGAACATTGTCATTTATGAATAAAAAATAATGTCGTTCAAATGACTGCCATGCCTGGCTTTACAGTAGGCCATTCGATCAACCCAATTTTTAAGCACATTTTCGATTGTTTGGGCTCCAATTTCATGAATGGCAACTTCGACGCTTCGCATAGCATTTGTCCTTAACGCCTCCCCACAAAAAGTAGTCCAACGAGCTTAAATCGAGGCGGTCAAAAACGGTAGCCAAAAGGACGAGTGTATCTTTGGCAGTGTGAGAAGTTGCACCGTCCTGTTGAAACCAAATGTCGTCCATGTTATCCTCTTCAATTTTTGGAAACAAAAACTCGTTGAGCATGTCACGATAACGCCCGCCATTTACTGTAACCGCGGAAGAAGAAGCAGACTCACCACTTTGGAAATAAGTTTTCAGTATTTCCCAATTTTGTTCAAGCGTATAGCGTCCCATTTCGTAAATGCCAACTGTTAAATTATGAACACATTTGACATGTCCTTTGTGTTACCATTCTCAAAATAATAGGTGGTTCAAAAAGCAAACGCTATATGGCCCACCCTGTAGACTTGTATTTAATTTTTGGGTTGCTCAGCATTAAAAGTACTTATCCTTCATTTGCTAGAAGAAAACAAATTCGATAAGTATACAAAAATGACCACCAGTTCTTCATTTGATGTAGACAGGTCTAGAAAATTTAAATAATTTTAAATCGTTTATTTTTTTTAATTTTTCCTTTTTTTTGAATTTTTGATTTTTTGAATAATTACGTTCTTCGAGCAAACGATCGGCATATCCACTTAATCCATCCTTATGCATTGCAATTAGCAGTATTTCATTGTTATTTACCTAATCCTTTGCGCCTTAGGTTTTACTCCAAACACAATTTTTCCAACATTTTCTTAAACTGAAATAGTTTTTTTTTAATGACTAATAAAAATCACTACCGTCTGGAGCAGCACACAAATACTTGCATAAGTACATTTGTGTGTGTGTGTGTTCACTATCATTTTCTTCCACTTCCTGGTTCGTTTGAAGTGGCCGCCGCTCAACTCCGTCAAATAAATACTATTCACTTCTTCCCTATTTCCGCTCCTTCAGTTTTCATTCATTTCCTCAAATCCACCACACTTTGTCACTTAAATCCTCCTGCTCGCACTCCTTCTTTTTTTTGTATACACTTTAAACATATGTTTAACTACACCACCAACTAATATTTACTCTATCCATTGTCTCGCCGGCTGGCCGCCCTCTAACGCAGGCGTAGCTGGCTTCTGGTTGCCTTCACTTTGGCTGCATTGATTGCATTCTGCCTTGGCAGCGTTTTTGCCTTTGACATTGATAAATTATTCTGCCAGTGTTCATGCATAAATCACAAGAGCTTTGCACTACGTCTCATGCCAGAGTCAGCTGGAAACCAAATATACTATCAGCTCGTCCAGTCGCTGAGTTATTCCCTAACTACCCGTAAACTGGCGTTTGGCTGCCAACGGAACTGCCAATTGTGACTATATTGAACTAGGATTTTAATGTACTTGCACAGTCATTGATATTCTGGCAATTCCTTTTAATTTTTTTGTTTAATGTTTAACTTTTATTTGCCTATGCCTTTGCATGTGCAGGCTGTAAATTGTACAATATTTGTTGGCATTAGTTGCTTCAGCTAATTGACAAAGTATTTAGCAGGAATAACATTCCATTTGCTTGCAAATATTATATGTTATTTATTTTATTTATAATTCTTCTTTCTATTATTTACTCCATTGTACGAAGTACTTGTAATGGCATCAATTATGCTGTAACTGCCTCATATTTGTCTCTATAAATTAGTTTCTGTGGAAATTTCAGTCCCAATTTATAGTCTGCAAATAAGAATGCATTCGAAGAAGGTTTTGCTAAGAGAGGAATTCCATAGTTTTAGCTTTAGTCGAACAGTGACAAATATACCAAGCTATAAGGGACACTGAATAAAAAATCAAAAGTTAAATATTTTTACCTTTCAGCATAAGGCAAGAAAACACACGTAAGAATAAAACATGTTAAAGGATTTATTTCAGCCTTTTATTGAAAAAATTTAATAATTTTCAAGGGCTTAAAAGGAAATAGATATATGGAACACAACTAATATTAAATTAAACCTTAAGAAAAAAATATAAAATATTATTTAATAGCTTGTATGCCCCCGTTATTTATTATAACTGCTACTAGTCGCAGTGACTGAAGGACACTAAGGTTGATTTTTGTCTATTCCTCTTGAATAGCTTTTAAAATGGACAACTAAACTAGCATCTGCCTTTATTATGCGTTGAGGCGTCCTTTTTCACTTCGAGCGATTCGTTTTCACTCCAAAAGACAATTTGGAATATTCGTTTGCTTTGTTGATTGTTGTATTTATTTATCAATTCCCGGTACTTTCGTTGTCAAAATATACCCAGCCCATACAGATTTTGACCCGTCTAACGAAAGTAAAGTCGAAGTAGTACTCTACATTTCTCCTCGCGTACGACACCCTGCCGAACTTCAGTTTAACAACCCACATAATCTATAAGCAAGTCGAGAGAGTTTTTTGAATAGTCAACAGAGACGTCAGTGCAAACATCTCGAAACTGGCACCATATCCGCTTGATCGATTTTGGTTGAGTTCAACAAAGCACACTAGTTGCATCTTCAAATAATTTTTATTGAAATGGGGTCTGTACATCTGTCTCCGTCGTCTAGCTTTGCGGTCAATGAAGCAATGGTGTGCAGGTATACGGTTATACAATATAAAAATCGATATGATTTCCCAAATTTAACACTCTACGGTTTTAATTAAATAATATCTAGTATTTGAAACATACTCAGAATTGAAGTCGGGGAAAAATGGGCTTTGGTTTAAGCAATCTAACTTACTCGGTTTCATTTTCGAATTAGCATCGAGTTTTGGTGTCGGAGAAATCGGTTGGATCGATTTTCTTATCTTTTTATTTTGGTCAGTTTTAAATGTTTTCAATATAAGTAAAAGTAGATAAAGGTTAGATTAGGTTAGCTTGGTTGGCAACAAGCCACGCATAGACCTTTTGGTCCCTAGCGATACCAGATGGAGACCGACCTCTATGAATACCTAAAGTAGACATCATGTAGAATGTCAGCGCTTTTGGCGAATCTAAGCAGCGCTGGGAGATTCGCTTCTGAGACGTTCTCCCGACCCTCAAACGATAGGGCTACCAGGCATTTTAAACGCGTTTTTCATAATGCCGGACAAACGCACAGAAGGTGTTCTGAAGTTTCCTTAACATCCTCTTTGCATTTCCTGCATTTGCCCGTGTTAGCAATCCCTATCTTGTAGGCATGTGCAGCCAATAGATTATGACCTGTTGGCATACCTACCTTCTGCTCAAATATGGACGAGACGTTATCAATAAAACGGTCCGCGGATGACATATGGCAAAAATAAATTTTTTGTTTTTTGGTAGGACTGTTATAAGTTTACATGGCAAATTTCAGCGTGATATGTCACATAGTTTGTTTTCTGTGCTACTGTAAACAAGTCAATCTCGAGTGTGTTCTTTGAATTTAACGATGGACATTCAAGTTGAACAAAGAATTTTTTTGAAATTTTGTTATTCCAACAAAATTTCGGCTTCAGACGCCTTAAAAATGTTGCAGACAACCTATGTAGACTCTGCTCTATCGCGTGCACGTGTTTTCCAGTGGTACAAATCGTTCAAAGAGGGCCGTACATCGGTTGAAAACTTGCCTCATGAACGTCGTCCAGCAACATTAGTAAACGACGAAAACATCGGAAAAGTAAAGGAAATTTTGCTTGAAAATCGCACAAATCGCAAAATCGATTAATGCTGAATATTATTTAGACGTTTTAAAGCGTTTGCGCGAGAACATTCGTCTTAAAAGGAAGGAATTGTGGGACAACAAGTCATGGTTCTTGCATCACGATAATGCACCAGCTCACACATCACGTCTTGTTCGCGATTATTTGAACAAAAATAATGTTAATATCGTTCCGCAAGAACCGTATTCGCCTGATATGGCTCCATGTGACTTTTTCCTGTTTCCCAAGCTCAAGTTGCCGCTCCGTGGAAAACATTTTGAGACAATTGAAGTCATAAAAGAGAATTCGAAGAACACACTCGAGCTTGACTTGTTTACAGTAGCACAGAAAACAAACTATGTGACATATCACGCTGAAATTTGCCATGTAAGCTTATAACAGTCCTACCAAAAAACAAAAAATTTATTTTTGCCATATGTCATCCGCGGACCGTTTTATTGATAACGTCTCGTTCATATTTGAGCAGAAGTTATGATAGTTCTGCAGTCCTTTCGCGAGAGCGTAAGTACGAATTTAGTCAGTGTTTTGTCGTTAGTTCTACACATGACTTTTGCTGTTTTGCATGTCCACCTATCTTCCACTCGCCTTTTCATGTAGTCGTCCATTTCATTGTATATTGTATTTAGCGGTTTAGTATGTCGTGCTCTTGTTCAAAAGGTAGTCTAACAGCACTTTTTGCTGGTTAAAAGATAGATAAAACTTTGCCATCTAAATGTTCATGTATTATTTATCCTCATTGTAGTAATGTCTGTCATCAATGTAGTAATGTCAGCAAAGCATTTTTTATTTTTACAAACTATTTTGGTTTGCAATGTTATGCTCCTATTAAGCACACAAATAGACCTTTCAACCCCCCAATTGTTCGTCCACGATATTCGAAGAATAAGCATGTGCCAAGTGAATTACTATAACGGAGATCTCTCAAAATACGACTGTTAACAATTATATGTGACATCATGACATCATTTAAATGCTACAAGTAAAGTCCGTCTAGGAATTATTCACTACTGATATCTGGGCATACATATTGAAAGATTCGACATGAAAGTCGTCACAAATTTGAGTCAAGTAGTTGAAGTAATTAAGAGTTTAAGTTGAAGTAATCTTGTGTGCCAGAAAATGCAATGTTGCTGCCAGTTGAAATACTGGTTCGATTCGAAACCTCAAATACCTTCAAAGCGTCATAAAAGGCGTTACAATATACCACGTAGCGACCAAAAACACCAACTTTCGATTTATTACTTTTACAATTACAAGCGTTAGCCATTGAATAACAATTGTTTTTATATACAGGGCGATTTTTTTTAATACACAATTTTCTGTTTCTAAAGAAATAGGTGCGAAATTTTTTAGATTTTTTTCTTTATTCCCAAACAATTTGGACTTAAACCTTTTACAGGGTTCGATTGAAAAGTAATGAACCTTATTTTTTTAAGCAGTTTTATTAAACCTTTTGGCTTATACAACTAATATTCTTCAAATTAGGACCCTTGAACGTCAATACACCGCTGGTAGCGGTCCTTCCACTGCAGGAAACATTTTTTGAACTAATCCGCCGGAATCGCGTTCAATTCGGCTGCCACAGTTTTTTGGATCGCCTCGATGGAGTCGAAACGCCTCCCCTTCAGCTTTCTTTTCAGGCGCGGGAACAAGAAGAAGTCCGGAGGGGACATGCCTGGGCTGTAGGGAGGGTGAGGAAGCACCGGAACCCCCATCTTGGCCAATGCAGAGATGCAGACGAAGGCGGTGTGCGCCGCCGCATTGTCGCGATGAAGGGTCCAATTGATGACGAGGTCAGGACGATTTCCCGCACATTGTAATAAGTTAAATTCAACTCTTCACTGATCTCACGTAAACTAGCACGACGGTCAATGTTCAAAAATTCACGAACCCGGTTCACATCTTCGTCTGTTTGCGTCGTCGAAGGCCTTCCAGATCGCTGTTCGTCTTCGACGTCCTCCCGGTCTTTATGCCCCTTGAACGACTTGTGCCATCGTTTTACCGGGGCACTGGACAGAGATTGGCCCCCGTAAGCCTCCTTGAGTAGCCCAATGGTTTCGGTACTCGTTTTGTTTAGCTTTACGCAAAATTTGATCGAGTAACGTTGCTCCAACGATCGCTGCATTTTCGTCACTGCAAAATCCTAACACACTTTTAAAACTGCTTTCACGCGCGGAGCGATGTTGACTGCACTGCTGCTGCCAGCGAACTGGGACCGGTTATTAGTGGAAGGGGAAGGTCCAACGTCACTCTTTGAATCATTTCAGTTACAATTTAAGCAGTTTACTGTGGTATTCGCATTAAATTGTGCAAGGGTATAAGGTTTGTTGGCATTTTCGAAATAAATCGATGTGGAAACATTGCCTTCAATGTTTTAGTTGTTATATGAACGAATCCAGAAGTCGTTCATATTGTTTTCAGCCAACGCTTATGCAAAAATATCCATGTAATTGCCCGTTCAGCCCATTCAGCGATACTGTCCAGCAATCTTCAGCAGCCTCTGAAAATACGCCATCAAGTTTAAGTTGTTCCATAAGGCAGTGTTACATTCACCAAAAAGTACTGTACGGTCTTTAGTGAATCTGAAGAGATTCTCTGTGGATAAATTGTGGATTTATAATTGTACTAAATTGAAGCTTTCAACACTGGGTATCACATGTGAGATGCGGTTCACTAGACAGGGCTACCCCAACTGCTGGCATGGAAGCCCTTTTAAATTTACTACCGCTACATTTAGCAATACAAGAGGAAGCTACTATGCAAGCACTCACTTTTCATATGAAAGAAAAACTTAAACCAGGAGATCTTACTGGACACCTCAATATCTTGAGCAGGGTTCAACGTGCAGACGAATGACCTCTCGGAACCCACACACAATTTTATAAAGAGACATAAGGTTATCTTCCCGTCCAGGGGAGAGTGGAACACTAACCCAACATGGATAAATGATGACTCACAAAAATAGTACACAGATGGCTCCAAAACGCGCCAAGGAGTAGGAGCAGGAATAGTGGGGCCTAGACCACACAAATCTAAGTACAGATACCACAATTTTCCATGCGGAGCTCTTCGCCATAATGCAAACAGTGGAAATCATATCCAAAAGAGAGTTCGAGAAAGTAAAAATTAAAATACTTTCGGACAGCCAATCGGTTCTCAAAGCCTTGAATAGCTTCAAATTCAAGTCAAAAGTTCTAATAGAGTGTAACAATGCACTCGACAAACTGGCCACTCATAATCAGGTCTCACTGATTTGGGTACTAGGACATGAGGGATACGAAGGACCAACCCCATTTTTCGGCTTTAACAAAAATAATATAAAACAGAAAACCAAAAATGGGGCCAAACTAAAATCAGGGAACACTGGAACGGCACAAGCGGCCTTAATCACTCCAAAAAGTTTTTGAACTTCAATGCCAACAGAGCAAAATCTGCTCTAACCAACCATAGATAAAAAGGGTTATCTAGTGCAAGATTATGCAGATTTTGCTGTGATGAAGAGGAGTCTATGGAACACTTAATCAGCAACTGTGAGGCATTAGGCCACGAGAGACACAGAATCCTGGGCTTGAACCTACTAGAAGAGGAATACCTACAATTCCTCCCTCCTAAGGAGCTGGTTCGATTCCTCGGTATACTAAATAATTCTTCTTCTTCTTAATTGGCGCGCTAACCGCTTACGCGATTTTGGCCGAGATTAACAAAGCGCGCCAGTCGTTTCTTTCTCGTGCTAACCGGCGCCAATTGGACACACCAAGTGAAGCCAAGTCCTTCTCCATCTGATCTTTCCAACGCAGAGGAGGCCTTCCTCTTCCTCTGCTACCACCAGCTGGTACCGCATCGAATACTTTCAAAGCCGGAGCGTTTGTATCCATTCGGACGACATGACCCAGCCAACGAAGCCGTTGGATCTTTATTCGCTGCGCTATGTCTATGTCGTCGCAAAGCTCATACAGCTCATCGTTCCATCGTCTACGATATTCGCCGTTGCCAACGTGCAAAGGTCCAAAAATCTTACGCAGAATCTTTCTCTCGAACACTCCAAGCGTCGCTTCCTCGGATGTTGTCATCGTCCAAGCTTCTGCGCCATACGTTAGGACGGGCATGAAGAGGCTAAATAATTATAATTAAGTAATTAGGGGTGCCCAATAGATCAATCTGGTCGCAGTGCCTAAAGGCCTTAGCCTGACCCGTACAACCATTACCATTACCATGTGGGAGTTTACACAGAGTTGGGAGTTTCCGCTCGATATTAGGGCTTTCTTAATATTGAAAAATAGGTGAATGAATGAATGTCGTTTTTTACCAACTGACATTGCCACCTTCATAGCTTAATTAAATATGTACTTAGACACTTTATTACTATGCTCAAATTCACATCGAACTCAACTAATATAAATCTTCGTCCCTAATTCCAGGTAATTTTCTACGATTCCGATTGGAATCCGACTGTCGATCAACAGGCCATGGATCGTGCACATCGTCTTGGGCAAACGAAACAGGTGACCGTTTATCGGCTGATCTGCAAAGGTACCATAGAGGAGCGAATTTTGCAGCGAGCGCGCGAGAAGAGTGAGGTAAGTTTTTGTTCTATTTTTTGTTTTTTTCCTTGCCACAAATTTTAATGTGGCATTAAAGCATTACGAGTATTAAGCACTTGGCGATCCGTGATTACAACTTGCCATTGAGAATTCGTATCCATTTAGTTCACTTTTGTAACCGCAAAACGTTTCAGATTTCCAACGAACAAAAACAATTGAAAACACTTAAAAAGCTGGCTTTGTACTCATACCTACTACTTGTGGTGTGGAAATGCGGGATGTGCGCGCCCACATTCATTGCTTTGCGTGGCACGTGCGTTTCAGCGTGTCGCCAATAGTCCCTTCTTCCGCTTTGTGCCACAGTGTACTCGTATGATTGTTGGTTGATGGTACATGTGTTTGGATTTTGGTTGCATGCAACGCGACGATCACTTGTACTCGTCCGGCGATCAGTTGTAAAATGATCTGTTTTTCTTTCATAAAATGTTGTTGCTCTTTGTTGTTGCCCGCGGTTTCTTATTGTAGTTGCTTTTGTTGTTTTCGCTGTTGTTTTGTTGTTCAGTATTCCGCACCGGAAACTAATTATTCAATTTAAATGTTGTTGAGGGCGACACCGTTGTTACGCCTTCCCCCCATTAAGCGGCATGGGCTTGGATTTAAATTTTCTTATAGGAGTTGCTCATTTCTTTTTATGGAAATCGTATTTTAGGTAGAAAAGGTTTTTTATGGGGACATATAATATTTGAGTAATGCGACGTCCCTCCATTTGTGAAAATAGATCAAAAATTTGATACATAACGTTTTTAAGACTACTTTATTGAAGCACACTGCTTTGAGCTTGAAAACATTTATCAAAATATTTATCTTTTTTAGAAAACTTCGTATTTTTGATTCTGCATATTTTCATATTTGTACTTTTTCAAACACTTTTCAGATCCAGCGGATGGTCATAAGTGGTGGCAATTTCAAGCCCGACACACTCAAACCAAAGGAAGTGGTTTCATTGCTATTGGATGATGAGGAAATTGAATTGAAGTGTAAGTACTTGAAAATACAAATGAAAATATCATATTTTGCTCTTTATTGAAAACCACCAAGCGGAAATAAATATTGCACAAAAGCATTGTTATGGTAGGTTTTAATTAAAAAACACATGAAAAAATGGAGAAATTGAAAAGGTCTCAGTTTGTTTACCATGATGTTTCTATGACGATTATCACTACTTTTGCTGATATTTTAGCTGATCGGAAGAACCTTTTCAAAATACGGTTTCAATCCGGCTAATCTTCGAAAAATAGAATTTTTTTAAATCCATATCGTTTTGCCAAATCTGAACGTTTCAAGAAGTATTGGAAAGTACGGATAGTTAATTTGAACCTCATTCATTGTTTTATTTATTGGTGAACGAAGAAGACAACTTCCCTCGCGTAGAACATAATCTGAACGCATGGCACAGCACGGAGGAGAAGCCCGGTTAAAAATAGAATGTGTGCGAATGCTGATTCCAAAAAGGGACCAAGAGCAGGACTGTTCTTTATTACCAGCGCTATTTGTGTTGTTTACAGTAACTTAAAAGATTCATCTCGGTCCAAAAATGGAATTAAATCGTGAACATTTTCGTGTGATTATTTTTTACAACTTTCGACGTGGATTAACTTAATTCATTTTTTGGCGATGAAGCTCCATCAAGGACCAGTGCTTATCGATGGTATGGTGAATTCAATCGTGCTCGTAGTTCACTCCAGGACGAATTTCGTGAAGGTTGTCCAAAATCAGTTGTTGTTTCGAAAACCATTGATGCTGTGCGCGAACTGATATTGCAAGATCGTCATGTGACCTATCGTGAGATTGAGACAATCTTAGGCATTAGTGGGACCAGCATACATTCAATATTGCATAAACATTTGACTGTCAAAAAAATTTGTTCGCGTTGGATCCCACACAATTTGTCAATCGCTCAAAAAACGGCTCGTGTCGATTGGTCGAAGGAAATGCTCAAAAAATACGATCGCGGGGCTTCGAAACACGTCTATGACATCGTGGCAGGTGATGAATCATGGATTTACGCGTATGAGCCCGAAAGTAAACAGCAGTCGACTGTATGGGTGTTTCAAGATGAGCCAAATCCAACAAAAGTTGTTCGCGCACGAAGCACTTCCAAGCAAACGAAAAACTGGACATGTCGCAACCGTACCACTAGAACAATGCAGAACAGTAAATTCTGAGTGGTACACAACCATTGGTTTGCCAGTTGTCTTCCAAGAAATTAGGAAAACCAATCGCCAAAGACGGATCACTCTTCACCAGGACAATGCGAGCTCTCACACATCGGCTCAAACAACTGGATATTTGAGCACCCAAAACATCGAATTAATGGGTCATCCGCCGTATAGTCCTGACTTGGCACCGAATGACTTCTTTTTATTCCCGTACGTAAAAAACAAACTGAGAGGTCAACGTTTTTCGACTCCTGAGGAAGCGGTTGCGGCATTCAGAATGCATGTTTTGGAGGTACCTCATTCAGAGTGGCAAAAATGCTTCGACAATTGGTTCAAACGCATGCAAAAGTGTATAGATCTTCATGGAGAATATTTTGAAAAACAATAAAGTGATTTTCAATGATTAAAATTTGTTTTTGTTCTCTAATCCCGACTTATAAAAGGCACCCCTCGTACCCTTTCTTTCTCGTTCCGACTATATAACTTTGTTTGCATATTCCAAGCGAAAGTACTAGAGATTGAGATCCCTGGGGAATTGTAAAGTATTGCCAAAAAACTGTGGGAAGTGCAAAAAGTATGCATCCTTTCGGATATCTAAATTGCGCCGTATATAAACAAACGGTTCTTCGAATTCTGAAGAGTATCGATATCAGAAGCTCCATGGTTGGGTCCTTAACTAATTACTCGAGCTACGCTACCATCAACCGAGCAAAATCCGTCCGTTATTGCTTTCGTAAGGCAAACGGAGATGCCAATATGTCGATGACATTTTGATGTTTGATCTATGAAAGATTATCAGTCAACAATTCCACAAATTGTGTGTTATCTCATCGATTCAGGGGGAGCAAATGCATTGGTAGATTTTATGATATTGTGAGCACCTTGAACTTAGTCCACTGATTTCTCAAAAATTAGGCTAAGGAAAGCCTCTTTGCGAGGTACTCTCGGGCGTAAAGATACCATAAAGTCTTACCTCCAACTTCAAGATTTCCATGTATACATGCAAAAGCGCAATAAATCAAGAGTGACAGACCTCTTTCACAGGACACAGTGATTGTTTTTTGACTACTCCTTTCTTCGTATGTACATTCACATGTATATACATGTACACATAAAGGGTGGCTCTTTAATTCGAACATAAATAAAGGAGGTATACAATTTTTTCCATAATTTCTGTTTTTATTAAAAAGAGTAAACTTGAATACAATTTCATCCAAATGACTTCCATAACTCGTTTTACAGCAGTTCATAACGTCAAGCCAATTTTGTTGTGTTTTTTCAAAATTTTTTCGCAGTTACACTCTCACCAACGGCAATTTTTTTCATGTTTCAACTCTTGAATCGTCTCTGTATGATTGGCGTAATGTTTATCTTTAACGCTGCCTTACAAAAAACTGTAATGCAGTCAAATCCCGAATGATTATTCGATTTTCGAATGTTTTCAAGTTATCCGAATTCAATTCAAGCGAAAGCGAGCCATTTTAATGTCTAATCGTAAACTAAATTTCTGACATTTACCTGCCAAAGCCAACAAAAAATCACTTACACTGCGTTACAAAAACGAACTTTTTTTCTGTCCTATGAACCAAATATACTTTTTCGGAAAGGGGAGAAAAAATAAAAATACACGTGTATCGGCGATTTTCATGTACATGTCAGAATTTTTTTTTATGTATAAAATATAGAGCTCGTAGTCCGCCTGTGTGAAAAACTTTAGATCAATTTTTAACCCTTTTTCCGTGATCCAATCGCGCTGAATTACAGCTGATAAACTACCAAGAGCATAATTGGAAAATATGCTGAGATCTAAAAGTGGTCGGTCATGGGTGTTAAGCGTGGATTTCCAACCCACCAGTGCTTTTTGTTTACATGGGAAGGTCGCAAAAGAGATCAGCATTACACTGAATTTAAGTTGAAGCCGCGAACATGCTACAAAGTAGGCGTAGAAAGTATAGAAAATCTACCATTAGTGCAGCCATCTCAAATCATTTTGCCATCACTACACATTAAGCTCGGTGTCGTATCAAATTTTGTTAAAAAACTGGATCGTGAGGGCGAGGCGATTGCAAGTTTGCGCAATATTTTTCCGAAACTGACCGGCGCAAAGATTCATGCAGGTATTTTTTTTACGAAGGCTTTTAGTAACTTTATTTTTTTAATGATGTGTATAATTTAAGGTGTTTTCAGTGGTCCGCAGATAAAAAAAATAGTTGCAAGTTATGAATTTTCATCAAAATTGAGTGCTATCGAACAACGTGCATGGAAAGGCACAATTGCCGTTATTGAACAGTTTCTTGGCAACAAACGAGCTGACAATTATAAAAATATTGTTGCAGAAATGATTTCGGCATATGGCGAAATGGGCATATTAATGTCGCTAAAAATCCATTTCCTTCACAATCATTTAGATTGTTTCCCTGGTGATTTAGGAGCTTGTAGCGATGAACATGGGGAAAGGTTTCATCAGGACATTGCGGCTATTGAAAAACGCTTTAAAGGACAAGACATTACGCATATGCTTGGCGAATACTGTTGGTCTATTTGTCGCGATACTGACACAAATGCTTACAAACGCAAAAATAAAAGGCCTAAGTTTCTTTAAAAGCATTAAAATTTTTAATGCAACAATTTTTAATTTTAATAATATATAATAAAATTAATAAAAAAATTCGTCGTTTTATATATCTATTGTAATGCGGAGTGAAATACCTTTCTTTTGGCAACCCTGTGAAACATTGTCAGTGGCAACACCTAGGTGAAAAGTCTAGAAATGTGATACACTATCTGTGTGCCCAATTTCATTCAAATCCGTTAAGCTAATCCTGTGATTGTGACGTGTACGTGAAAATCGCCGATACACGTGTATTTTTATTTTTTATCCCCTTTCCGAAAAGGTTCATAGGACAGAATGTGTATAACGCGGTGTTATTCAACCCTGTATTAGTTGATAGATATTGAAACAAACTTAAGCCGTCCAAATTTTATTTAAGTTGAAAAGGATTTTCGGCTTACAAACTATTAACGCTAGACTAAATTTTTTCATTTTATCTAGTTTAGGTTTGGTTATGGTGGCTGTCGCTCTTCACGAAAGTGTAGAGAAGCTCACCTAGACTTCAACCTCATTCTATCTAATTCATTTAATCTGCTCAAAATGCTTATCTGAAATTAAAACAGATTAGAATGCGCTAAATTACCATGTGAAATTCAATTAACCTCAGTAAATTAACAATTATTTTCTAAATCTCACTTTTTCTTTTCTTACAGATCGCCAAAAAGTTGATCCCGATGCAGCATCAAGTAGCCAAAATAGAGATGTGACCAGTGCAGGCAATGATAAGAAACGTCAGCGTAACTCAAATAAGGTGTGTAGTAAAAACCACTCACCACACACATACTATGTGTATATGTATGTGTATGTCTATGAATAAATATAAGCACTCTATTAAAATGCGGCCACGCACATTTTAAATAGAACTTCGTAAACAGATTACATTCAATTGTATGCAGCCCACATAGAGCGATTTTAAATCTTTGCCTTTTCTCCAAAAAAAAAAAAGAAGAAAGCGTATATGGAAACTAGCTTAATAGACGCATTTACCCATACATACCTGTATATAGAAATAATCCTTAAGTATGGAATAGCGAGTTTGAAAGAGTTTGCTTTGGGACTTGCCACTTGCGCTGCGATCGCGTCCTGCGATAGCGTTAATAGCATTAAAGCGTAAAAAAGTGTATGGCGCATGCGCATCAAATGCCATCATAATGCAAGTTAAAGCGATGAACTTGCAATGTCATTATGCCACTTAAGTAGCTCACTTTTGTCTGTGATGTCTAATGCGGTTACTTACACTTGCTGTTGAAGAGTTGGAAGAAATTAGTTTTTACGTTTTGCCGCCTTTGTTGCTATTCTTATTTTAACCCTTTCACGGTTGAGGGGCCAGCTACAAAAACAACTACAATGTGATCAAATCAAAATCCTTAGCGAAAATTACCGTTATTGGTTCTGTTGATACAATGTTTGAACATTTTAAGCTTAATGTCTTCTATGGTGGTGGTTTTTGGAAAACATATTTTAAAAACTATGATGATACTCTATTTTGACAGGTACTTTGAAATCCGCCAAACTCACTTTAATCTTAATATTACATTTTTTATAATTCCGTTGAAAAAATAATACCGATTTGTTTTTGTGTAGAGAGCGATGCACCTTAACTCTTTCCGGCGCGCTAAAAAAATTCGCTAAAAATTAAACACAAAGATTTTTTTATTTCATTTATTCGAGACATTTAATGAAGAAAATGTAAAAAAAATGTTTATCCTTGCAGGATTTTGTACCAGGATGTGGTACGATTTTTTTACCATCGCGCATAGAGTGCGAGGATTATTTATGAGACTCATTGAAACAAGTTTTTGTTTTGCTGAGGCAAAGTGGCACATTACAAGTTGAGCACATCCACTGAGTCCTTCTTTGGTGGATTGTCGTGCTGCAGTATGCATATCTACGTAAATCAGCACGGTTTCTTAAATCGCTATCATAAACTTCTCGTGAATTATGGGCTCTCCTAAACCCTAGTTCTTCGCTCTCAACAATTCCCACATCCTCATTGTCATCTTCAACGATGGCATCAAAGAGTTCCTGCAAGTTTTCTTCATCGATTACTTCAACTTCATCAACAATTGAATGGATATCCGAAGGAATCTCTGCTAAATTAATTTCATCATCGAAAGCTTCCAACATTTTGCATACCTATATCAACCTGCTTAAGTTTTTTAGCCATTGTCATTTACATACGTATATACCGCGCGGTGGTATACTTTTTGTACCAGGAACTTTAAACACTTTCCACACTAAGTCTTTTGATTATTTTTATTCCACTGGCTGAGTAATTAATTCATAAACCCTTTATTTTATTAAAATTGTAGGAAACCGATGCTGCACGTGCTTTTATTTACAAAATATGATAAATTCTGAGTAGCACTTTAATACTAAAATATTCTACTCATTTCGCGCATAAAAAACATATATATTTATCTCTTTCAAACACTTGCTATATTTTTTTTTAGAAAATGTAAGCTTAAATTTGTCTGTATAAGTGGTAAAAGAATTATACCAATTCGCATAAAATGCAGGAAAAATATTTAAATAAGTGGTATAAATTTTATACCAGCGCCCCGGAAAGAGTTAATGCATGTTATATACGTCATGACATTTGGAGAGGTGGCTCTTCAAATATTTGCTTAAAACCACTAATTTAAAACTCTGGTCCTACCCTGCCGAAACATCCTAGACCGGCCAATGAGATGAGATTGTCGATGAAAATTCATGGCTCTACCGCCCTAATTATGCATATGTAAGCTGCTACAAAAACATGATCAAATTTAATTTGAGATATGTAATGCTTTTAGCTATTTAATAGTATGTTGCGACAGAAAATTTACGACCTTTTTATATTCAGGCGCTTTTATTATCACGAAGTATTTATTATTTTGAATTTTATTTAGGCGGCCGTCGTAGCCGAATAGATTGGTGCGTGACTACCATTCGGAATGCACAGAGAGAACGTAGGTTCGAATCTCGGTGAAAGACCAAAATGAAGAAAAAGTTTTTTCCAATAGCGGTCGCCCCTCGGCAGGCAGTGGCAAACCTCTGAGTGTATTTCTGGCATGAAAAATATCTGCCGTTCGGTAGTGGAACAACATCAAGAAGAACGAAACAAATAGGAGGAGGAAAAAAGGGTGTACGCGCCAATTACTATATTACTATACTATATATATATATGTATGTATATTAGGGCAGGTCGATTTAAATATCGCTCATTGCTCTGTGAAAATTATATTCTAGGGATCAAAATAAGAAACTTTGCCGAAGGAACTATACCTCTAAAACGAATTCTGATGTCCCCCAATTTGGGGCGAACGAAAAATCCCACTTTGACCCATTTCGAGTGCTCCAATCGAGTCCAAATGTATGACCGACCCCCACTAACTTTGGACGGCCGATCCACCCGTGCCAGTGGCTCACCCCCTGGAACTCCCGTGGGGGTTTCCCCATACAATCATTTCAAAATATCACCATTTTTGGCCTTTACATGAGAAAAGAAACTAAAAAGTTCGACCCAAATTTGGGGACATCAGAATTCGTTTTAGAGGTATGGTTCCTTCAGCAAAGTTTCTTATTTTGATCCCTAGAATATGATTTGCGCAGAGCAATGGTCGATTTTTTTGCCTCCCCACAAAAGACACTAAAAGTTCGACCCAAGTTGGGGGACATCAGAATTCGTTTTAGAGGTATGGTTCCTTCGGCAAAGTTTCTTATTTTGATCCCTAGAATATGATTTTCACAGAGCAATGGGCGATTTTTTTGCTTCCCTACAAATCGACCCGGCCTAATGTATATATATGTATATATATATTATTTTTAATCTCCTCCTTGTACGTTTCAATCAAATCTAGAAACGGGTGTGTTAATATCGGGTGTGTTTTTAGCTGCATGAGAACTATTGATATCAATAGATATGATAGCAGAATGGCAAACTGTGTTCACATTTCTGTTAAATAAGGTTTGTTCAAGTCATCATGACTCGTTTAATGCCAGAACAGGGCTTCCAAATTATGGAAAGTGGCTTTTAAAATGTAAATCTGTTCGCAAAGTTCATAGCTTCACTTTGCCCATTTTACGTGCGGTTTACACGCTGGCGGCATCATCGGCCCTTATTTCTTTCGAAATGAGAAGGGAGCGGTCGTTACTGTAAATGGCGAGCTGACTGAATTTTGGTTTGCACTATTGATGCCAGATTTATTGGAAAAATTATACAAAAATAGGACCGATCGAAATATTGTATACCGACCATAGTCGACATTGATCGAAATATTGTATACCATTATACTAAAAAAAAAATCCTTTGAAATTATCTACCAAGTTATAATAAAACAAAATTCATTCCAACAATATTTATGTTTTCTTTTATCATTACAAGTCCTCAAGCTCTTAAAAAACACTCGATACAACCACAATATTTACCTTTTATTCACTTTTAAACACTGGTCTTTTCAGTTTATTTTCTATACCTTAAATACTGCATTGGCTGTTGAAATAATGGAATCGAATTTATAATGTCCACAAATTTAACTGACCATTCAATGATCTTCCAAATGGCAGATGAAATGTCATGAATATGTTTTCCAAATTACTGCATACTCATATTTCATCCGCTTTTTTTGGATTTTTTATGCTGTATTTAGTTATCAGCAATCTGAAAAACCACAAAATTCAAGTTTTCAGCAAAAAGTAACGAGCTAAAAAAAGTTCACCGCTTTGGATCCACCACTTTGAATTTGTCAATTTTGACCACAAATTAGCGCTCGACCTTAATAATTATCCATATTTTTGTCTAACTGTGCTTAGAGTTTGTGGAGTCGTTAAAGGGTTAAACTGTTATTGTGTGCAGTAGCTTAATTCTAGTACCTACAATTTACTTCACCTCTTTTTTTATCTATGCACGTTGGTCTTTTAGGTCGCTATTATCTACTATTATTCATTTTATGTTCATTCTTTTTCCGAATATTTATTCTCCGCTTAAGCTTTCAATGAAAGAAAAATATATTGTACGTGCAGCTCCTCCACCGATTGTTGCTCTTTTTCAGATACTTTATTTTTTTATTTTCTTTATTGTATCTTCTTGAGTGCTATTTTCCCCCTTCACATGCAATGTTGGCGTCATGGTCACGTGATTCGCTTCCAGCGTAAATACGTAGTAAGTTACTTCTTTAGTTGCATAAAAACAATTCAATTTGTATCACTTTAAAGTGCGTGGCCGACTTAACCGGCTGTGCCTGTTATGGTTTATGGGTAGTATTTACATTTCTTCTTTCCATTCCAAGTTTTTCTTCATGTTTGTTTCGTACTTTAGCATTTTTTTCTTTTACACCTTATTTATTTATTCATTTGCAGACACGTTTTTTAATATTTACTCTACTTTCGGCATTCATTCATTTGTTGCATTTAGCCAGCAACCCTTTTTCCACCTGCAAATCTTTTGTTCTTTAAAGCTCTCTACTTTTGCTTCTTTCACCATTTGAAGTCGCCTCCTTAGTTCTGGTAGGAAAACATTACAAGTGCTATTCAGAGTTTTATTTTTTCCGCTGCCATCTGCTCTGTACTTGTATATTCTTTATTTGAAGGTGGCTTACTCTTCGACTTTTTTTATCGATCCTTCTTTGTTTTATTCTTCGGTTTCGCTAAATGATTTTGTGCGTTCAATGGAACACTGACTATACCATGTATATACTACTTAAACCTTAACTGGCAATGACTCCTCTGCTTCTGTAACCAACAAAATCAAGAAGGGTTAACCGTCGACAAGAGTCTGTCACTGGCCTAAGATCATTTTTGTTGGCATCTAAAGGCAATATGGCAAGAAAATGAAATTTCCGTTTGCATATCTTGAAGCTGATATATTTGTGGAGAAGTACAAACTAGAATGTGTGTTTATTTGTATATCAAAGCTACCCAGTAAGAAGTCGAAATCTGAAGTCTTGCAAGCTGCAAGCAGATCATAGAAAATCGTCGTTAAATATTTGAAAGAGACATTGAACACCTTTTCAAATAACTGGCCCCTTTTTCAGGCTTCCCTGTGGTTCATGTCACTAATCATGTCATCCAATATTTTTTTTTTCATTTTCTCACATGATATTTAATATGACGTGCCATTTATAATGTCATGCAGCACATTATAATGTCATATCTCTCTCCTTCTATCCAAGCAACAAACTCCTAAACCTCTAGAATACATATAACAAAACAAAGACTCCTTACAGATTCTAGTACAAGAGCCAATAAAGCATATGGAGGAAATATAAAACAGTCAATAATATTTCTAAAAATTATTTCAGTTAAAAGAAAGAATAAATACAATATAAAAAATTGAAACATTTAATAAAGTCCAAAATAAACAATACTGGTGTCATAAAAATGACAATAAATGACAATGAACATACGGACCGCCCAAAATCATTAATCACCGAAAACTCCATCGAAATTGTTCGTAAATTTATCAAAAATGAACTGAAATCATCGTTGAATTTCATGGAATTGGAGTTGAATATCTCCAAAACATCGATTTATCGCTTTTTTACTGATCATTTGGGCTTACGAAAGGTCTGTGCATGTTTCATTCCGCACAAGTTAACTGAGGACCAAAAATTGCTCAGAATTCAACATTCGAAAGACCTCGTTAAAGAGGCGAGAAAAGACGAGAACTTCTTTTACAACATTCTAACTGGTGATAAAACGTGGTGTTTCCAACATGCACCTGAAACTAAGCGTCAAAGTGCCGAATGGAAAGCCCCAGACGAGCCACCACCCAAAAAATCGCGTTTGGAGACGTCAAAAATCAAGTCAATGCTCATTTGTTTTTACGATTGCAAGGAAATTGTCCAAGAGTTCGTGCCAAATCGTCAATGCAATTTTCCATCTTGGCGTTTTGAATCGTTTGCTGCATCGAATTCGTCAAATTCGCCCTGAACACCGCGCAAAAGGAAGCTGGCACTTATTGCATGATAATGCACCATCTCATCAATCTACTCTTGAGACTATTTTTTTGACTAGAAATCACATTTTAACCATCAATCACTCACCGTATTCGTCTGATATGGCTCTCTGTGACTTCTATCTATTCGGAAAATTGCATTTGGGTATAAGAGGAAAACGTTTTGCGTGCGTAGAAACCATCCAAAAGGCTTGTACCGACATCCTGAAGGTCATTCCAGTCAGTTACCTGAAACACCCTTTCGAAAAGCTTTTAGATCGCGCCAAACAGTGTTTGATACATTATTTTGAATAAATAAACTCGAAGCTATCAAAACAAAGCTCATGTCGTTTCTATTTTAGCTCAGTCTTTTTCATTTTGGTCTTCACTTGTACTTATATATAAGTATGTTGTGTGATTTGTCGGGTTTCAGGTGCTTCTGTTGAAATAAAAAAAGAGGGATATTTTAGTGAAGGACCATCCATATATAGATCGAAAGACATAACGTAATACTTCACATAAAATTATACGCCTTTACATTAAAAAATGTGCATGCAACTGATTTCTTGCCTACAATTCTACAAAATTGAAAGAAATTGTATCTCAGAAAAAAGAAATTTTATCTCAAAAAAAAAAAAAAAACAATACATATTCTACATATACCGATTTGCTTACAGGAGCGAGAGGTGCTGCATTCGAAAGAGAAGGCGGCTTCACGCTAAACAGCAGTCCTTGACATTTGGCTCATGGTCATTTTGTTTTAACATCCACATCTCGTATTTGTTTTTTCTTTTAATTTTACCCGTTCTTTGTTCCTATTACTTTTAAAGAGTTTATTTCTATTAGCTAAATTCTGAATGATCCAAAAAACACTAGTTGCGAATTGGAATTTTGTATCACTGGTGTCGGCTTTTCCTGCAGGGTTCTTTCTTGTGTAAATATTTTTATAAGTTTTCATGTAGGCATTAATGTAGTAACGTGTTAACCTTTACGGCACAAAAATTTATGAATCAAAGAGAAATTGCCCATCATTGACCTCTACCGTTAAATAGATTTTTTTCATGCTTACTTACCGCATATATGTATGCAGATATTTAATACCTAAAAAAATTTGGCAATCGTATTCCCAATTTTATTTAAAGGCTTAGTTTGTTTTATTATAAATATGTGTGTAATTATAAAGTGTGATTTTTTAAGAGCTAAAGGAAAGTTTTTCAAAAACACACACGTAAAATTCAGAAAAATGCATGCAATTTTTATTTAAATCGATAGTACTCATACGGTCCATGTAATTTAATGTTTGAAGATTATTTCCTGCAAATGTTGACCACGACTGCGCTTCAAATGGTCCATCCACTTAGTCCAATTTTGGCATACTCTTTCCAATGTTTCGGCCGATATCTCACATATAAATGCTTTATTGTTGCCTTCCAATGCTTTAATGTTGTCTTCCAATGCGTTAATTGAAGCAGGCTTGTCTGAATAGACATGAGCTTTAACATAGCCCCACAAAAAAAAATTCTGTGGGCGTTATATGGCACGATCTGGGAGGCCAATTGACAGGTCCCGAACGTGAAATAAAATGTTCACCGAACTCGCGTCTCAACAAGTCCATTGTGTGGCATGTGGCACCGTCTTGTTGAAACCACATGTCATGCAAGTCAAGCTCTTGCATTTTGGGCGAAAAAAATTGGATATCATTTCACGTTAGCGCTCACCATTCACAGTTACGTTACGATTCGCAGCATCTTTGAAGAAGTACGGTCCAATGATACCTCCAGCCCATAAACCGCACCAAACTGTGACCCTTTCTGAATACATTGGTAGCTCTTGCAATCCGTCTGGCTGATCTTCTCTCCAAAATCGACAATTCTGCTTATTTACGTACCCATTGATCCAAAAATGAGCTTCGTCACTGAACACAATTTTTCGATAAAAAAGTGGATCTTAAACTTTCTTAACAGAACACAATTTTTATAATAAAATTCAATGATTTGCAAGCGTTGTTCGTTTGTAAGACGATTCATGGTTAAATTATAGACCAAACTGAAGATGTTTGACAGTGAAACGGAACACGAAACGTGCGTCAGCTGTTTAAACCAACTGTTTAAAAAGATAATAGCTAAAAAAATCACCCTTTATTTACAATACACACATGAAATCACACAGCGGGTTTCATTCCGCTATGATCTTATAATTTCAAGCTGCTGAAATTAACTTCAGATTAAAAAAGCCGAATGGGCTGGTGCGTGACACCATTCGGAATTCAGAGAGAGAACGTCGGTTGGAATCTCGGTGAAAGATCAAAATTAAGAAAAAGTTTTTTCTAATAGCGGTCGCCCCTCGGCAGGCAATGGCAAAGTTCCGAGTGTATTTCTGCCATGAAAAAGCTCTTCATAAAAAATATCTGCCGTTCGGAGTCGGCTTGAAACTGTAGGTCCCTCCATTTGTAGAACAACATCAAGACGCACACCAAAAATAAGAGGAGGAGCTCGGCCAAACACCTAACAGAAGTGTACTCGGCAATTATTTATTTCTTATTTTTTAAAACTAAAAAAAATTAAGGAGTTAATCTTAAAACTAAATTTAGCTAACGGCCAATGGACGTCGACTCAGAGATCAAATGCCAACCAAGTTATATTTGCAGAACACAAAAAATAACTTAAAAAAAGTGCCAAAAAGCAATCAAATCTTCAGATCAAATACCAAAAAAATCACAATAGCAATGGATGCTACAATGTTTTAATAAAAAATAGTACGTTTAGACGCTAAGAGTTATTGACAGCTCAACAAATCTCAAGTGCTTAGAAATTATCTACTTTGCACAAATAATTTCTCAAAAATGCCAATGCACTTATAAATTTCGAGCGAATGTTATGCTCTACATGTTTCCAGCAACTGGACTTCCTTGCAGTGAATCAATTATGAGGAGCCTTTGCGCAAATTTTCAAATATTATTTTAAAAATTTAGTCTTGTGTTGATAACCGTGGCTTCTAGGCTAGAAAGAGGAGAAGGTGATCACATTTTGGAGAGGTATCAAATAAGAAAGAAATGAATTTTATACCGAGTGGGTGAAATTCCATAAATTTGAATTGTTTCTTTGTTTATAGATTTTAGTTCGAAGCTGTTCAAGAATCGAAATAATATTAGTTCATTTAGCTTTTGGGAGAGTAGGGAAGTAGAGGATTGAGTGAGTGTTACTTGAGGTTCTTGGTGAGCTCCTTTACGGGTGGAGTCGCCTTTGTGAGAAGAGTTGCTATGTTGTGGTGCAGTTGCGCATTCGCCATTATTGTAGTGTACGCTTTATGTTTATCGTTTTATAATCATAATTAAATTAAACAAAATCATAAATTTATTTCAATACTATTTTTGTAGAGCCCTTTATCTTTTGTCTCAATATAGGCCTCAGCTTCAGCGATAACCTCTTCATTCAAGTGAAATTTTTTACCGACGAGCTCGTTTTGTAGGTCTGTTCAATTAATCTGGTTTTGTCATTGTTTTGATTGACTTGTGATACGGTTCGTTATCTTAATGAAACGAACCAGTGAGAAAACGGGGCACACACTTTGTACAGAGCTCTCTCATAGTTAAGTGCTCATGCAATATAAAGCCCTTTTAAGATTAGTACTAGCTAAAAAAGAGGTGAATGCAATAAAACTAGAGCCATGCATGTGTTAGGCTCGGGACTTTTCAGCCCATGTGTTACTCAAGAATTGTTCATCTCCGTTTGCTGTTAAGTTTGGTTTTTCCATGATTTTGAAAAATCGTCTCAGGGCTAAATATATTCAAATACAATTTTTTCCTGTTAAAGCCCACTTTTGTTTTCCTATTAATTCTTTCTTGCTATTCGACTTTTGCTCCTTATTTTTCATAATTTTCGAACTTACTCACACAATCGTTATTGTTAAACACTCCTTAAGCCATGACACGTTCCACGCAAGTAACAGTTACGCTTGGTTTGACTTGAATGACAGCCTCAAAGAACCTTTTTCAGAATGCAAATTGGCGGAAAGCATTGGTGTAATGGCAAATTGACTCAGTGCAATATGCATACATACATACTCACATATGTATGTGGCGGAAAGAGCAAGAAGCTAAGTGAGATAAAATCTGCATGTAAATATATGTAAAATATAATATACCGGGTGGACCACGCCTTACCCATTGGTTAGGTTCGCATTTGCGCATTCTGTCCATCCTAATTGCGCCATACCTTTTTAATGGTTTCCGTCTCAACACGCATGATATTTGAATTTATCTGCATAACCTTCCCCTTTATTGGCACTAAAAAAAACTACTGCCAGTTTCGATGTGAGCAACTGGCATCATCATTAAGGCTATGCCACGATTGCTTACAAATTACAAAGAATCAGTAATCATGACTCGCATTGCCAGGAACACTTTTGTAAAAAAAAATTTCATACCTGGGCTGTGATGTGCGGACTTTCCTATCTACAGGGTCCTATCTACAGTGCAACCAACTTCAGATCGCTTGCGCCGTCAGTTAGTTGGCTAAATGACAGTCCAGAGAATTGCTTACAAGCGCACGAAAGCATTTTGCCGAGAGTAAACGCGAAAAAAGAAAATCAGTAATCGATTTCAAACGTACCAGAGTTAAGTCATAATATTTGGCTAGAAAATAACAACCAGCGGTTGTTCGTAAGCTCGAGCACCTTACAGTAAATAAAGTTTTTTTATCGCACCATCACTCGATACAATGATACTGGTAGCATCGCCTAATCTCATGGAGGTGGTCATCAAAAGACTGCAAAGTCACGTTAAATGGTTCAAAGAGTGAAGAAGCGACTTGAGCGAAATCCCCGACGAAGTCCCAATCAAATGGCGAAGAAAATGAAAATATTTAATCGTAGCATCTACCGCATACTAAAAAATTATCTTAAAGTCGAACCTTACAGGACCCAAAAGACGCATGATCTCACACCAAAGCAGCAACAAGTCAGACTTGAGAGAGCGAAAGAGTTGCTTGGCTTGGCCAAAAGTGGCCCGTTTTCGAACATTGTGTTTTGTGACGAGAAAATTTTTCAAATTGAGCAATTCGTAAACTCCCAAAGCGTTAGGATTTATTTGACCGACTGTTCATACGAGCATTTGATTCATCGACTGGCCATCAGGAGGTTTGGGCCGCTGTAACCGCAGATGGGCGCTCTCCCATCGTTTTCATCGAGCCTGGCGTCAAGTTAAATGCGAAATATCATATTATCGGGAAAGTAATCAGCAAAAACTCATTTCCGTTTGTAACTTTCTTCAGGTGCAGCACACTTCCATTTGTGCTCCATTCTACCCTAAATTTACTGTTTTATTTGCATTCCCCTCTAAGTGCAACACTAAAAATCGCCCATTTCTTACGTTTTTCGATTTGATTATGTAAATAATTTTCTTTTAGTACACCTTTAGATTGCAATTACTACTTTTTATTATTCTGTGTTTTATCATTTCCTTTTTTTTGGAACAGCAACCATCGGCGACATCACAATCAGGTGGCATTACGATTCCAGCGGCAGGTAGCAGCGGCATGGGTGGCGATGATGCTAATTTCAGCATAAGCGGCTCACCGGCTATTAAGCGGCAGAAACTGGAAGCCGCCGCTACAAATGATGATGACTCTATCGATGTCGCAGCCACTTCGGGCACCTCGAGCCCGAGCACTAGTGCTGCCACAGCGACTGGCAGCAATATGGAACCATTTGTGCCCGGCGCCACCACAGTTTTGCAGCACAACGACGACTCCGATAACGAGGCATTGGTTGTGGACTGTGAGAGTCCATTACATGGTGCCGAATCGCCCAGTGAGTACCAAGCCGCCTTTTATTTGCTTTTACTCCTAAAATTCCACAAATTTTACAAGAATTTACAGATTTATCCATGTCAGTTGGTCCACTACAAATCATACATATAAACATAGTATGTGTGTGTATATGTACATGTACATATAAACGCATACACAAGTACATGAATTCATTTGTACTCCACTGTTTGGCGATTGTCGCCTGATTTGTACAAGAATGCCATCAGCTTGTGGCAAGTTTCGTTTCAATTTCTTTGTGTATTTATTCTTTTCATGCTATCTGTTTGCTGCAGGCTTACATTCATTGTACCTGTCTGCAACAAGCGCTTTGGGTAACCGCAAGCACAAAAAAAAGAATTAAAATAAAATTTAATGCTTGTAAGATTTATTTCAGTTAGTGGGTCTGTGGGTTGCCGCAGCAACTTGCTACTTAACCATATCATTCTTATGTATATATGTATGAACTCTTACTGTGTTTATCGTATGTGTATTAGTTGTTGCTGTTTTAGTACTCTTGCTATAATACTCATACGACACATTTTGTATCGAAATGGTACATCATAAAAAATGTGTGTGACTTCGCCTGCTAGCTATCCGAGTAAGCGCGGAGGCTGGCCATTGAGGCGCAGTCATTATGCGTGGCACAAGGTGATCTGTTGGATTGGATTGTATTACATTGTCTTGAAGTGGGTTTGGGGTAGGCCCGAGATCCACTTACCAAATACTCAGGCGTAGTCATCCATTGCTTTTCGTATCTAGAAAATAATTGGCATTGCTAACTCCCATTGAGAGAGACGTACCGATTTTGCCACCAAGGCCTATTCAATTGACAGCGCAGCAACGTTGTTAAGATTGCTGGATCTCGCATTTTTGCGGCTAACCTTTGTTGTAGATAACTACATACGCTGCGTCCCTTAGTTAGCTAACGACTAACGAATATAGCGTTTAAGAATATGATCGATTTTTATAATCTCTTCGGAAACAAGGTATGATGACAGATGATGTTGCTTTGTGTATAATGATATGAAATGTTTCTTTAAAAAATATAAAGCGAATGCTTGAGAAAAGGATCGAAAACAGAAATGCGAAATCGGGCCCAAGCCCACAAGGAATTCCAAACTGTCTGCTTGCACAAAATGAAGAGAACTATGGAGGATGTGCTAATAAAATCAGGTGAGCTGCCTCGGGTACCTGGACACCTGCAGGGTGTCACGTTCATTTATGGCAGAACTCGATCGATGCGGCTTTTCGGACAAACATTAAAAGGCTTTGCACCACTGACCATATGTCCTTAACAGTATCCCAGGGCTGGCAAGCTCGTTCCCGTACAAGTAACTCGAAAAATAGGGAAAAGAGAGGATGACTCCAATCCATGACAATGCGAGTTTTGGCATACCGAAGTATTGAATCAGACTAAAAAAAAAACCAAATATATTTTAATATGTAAGACTGATTTCAAATTTTAAATGTTTTTCTAGTGCAGGGCATAGAGGCCCAAGTGCCTCGATAGATTGATAGATATTTTAGAACGAAGGATCGTTCCTAATCTGCTGAAGATACCTACATCCTTATTCTTATAAGGCCCTTAAAAAACGAATAGGAACTTCAGGCTATTCGGTCTTTTCAAAGTATTTACTTACTAAATATAAGTATATATGTATGTATGTATGTACGAGTTTCTTCTTCAATTCTCAGTCCGGTTCTCAAGAGAATATCCGCGGGAGAAAAGGGCATTCTTAATATATATGAGAATTGTGTTTTAAATAAATGATTTCGGTGTTTCTGAAAGTTCACACTGATAACCCGCTAAGGCTCTATTCACGTGTGGCTTTTTAAACAGAACTCCTTAAATCCATCGCAGATAACATAGATGGAGTGTGTTGGAGTTATTTTATTTATTTATAATTGATAAGCGAATGCAAAAAGATGAAGCATCACCAAGATAGCAAAGTGCCACAAAGTGATCCCCAAATGCCTCCGTGTGACTATGGACATATCCTTGGTCTTGATATAAACTTGCAGAAAATAGTAAGTGTATGTCATTGTCATATCACCTTCAAAATTGGCGAAGTGTTCCATAAGTTTTGCTTTACGTTCTCCGGAAGAATCACAAAAATGGTCGATGTGATGAGTTTAAAGATCGAATCGTTCTTTGTTTCTGATTGTTTATATCCAAAAATAAAAATAAAAACACAACAACTCATATAATTTACCTCAAGTAATAACTTCGGCCAAACATCCAAAAAGGGTGTACGCGCCAATTATAAAGGGTGTTTTTTTAGAGGTTAGGTTTTCAAGTTGGCACTACTTTTTTCGTAGATGGTCTTTTTGACAGCTGTCACTTGATTTATGCTCAGTTTGGTTTGCCATTTCATAATGAATAGACTTAAACCTGAACAACGTTTGCAAATCGTGCAAATTTATTACGAAAATAATGGTTCGGTTCGCGCGACGCATCACAAGAAAATTTTGTTCAGCGATGAAGCTCACTTTTGGTTGAATGGGTATGTCAATAAGCAAAATTGTCGCATTTGGAGTGAACATAATCCACAAGCCATTGCTGAGACGCCGTTACATCCTCAAAAGGTCACTGTTTGGTGTGCTCTATGGGCAGAGGGAATCATTGGTCCATATTTCTTTAAAAATAAAGCCGGCCATAATGTTACAGTCAATGGAGAGCGCTATAGAGCCATGATTAATGACTTTTTCGTGCCTGAATTGGACGATGTTGATGTGGACGACAATCGATTTATTGAAGGAAACTTTTGGTGAGCGCATTATCTCGCGCCGTGGACCTGTGGCGTGGCCTCCAAGATCGTGCGATATAACACCGCTGGACTATTTCTTGTGGGGCTATGTGAAGGCGCTTGTCTACGCAGATAAGTCCGAGACGATTGACGTCTTGGAAGAGAATATTCGGGGCGTTATTGCTGACATACGGCCCCAATTGCTGCAAAAAGTGGTCGAAAATTGGGCCTCTCGGCTGGAATTTATTCGAGCCAGCCGCGGCAGCCACTTGCCCGAAATCATTTTTAAAACATAATGGCAAACCCTTATCTTTATAATAAAGCTAAATTCTTGGCCATAACATTAAATTATATACGTTTTATTTCATCTTGAAAACCTAACCTCTAAAAAAAACACCCTTTATATATATAATAACTTCTCAAACAAATTGGTTTTATTTAAGCTCCAACAATTTTCTTTTTTGTTTTTTTATTATGCAAACACTTAATTTGCAATTGGATTCTATGTCGACTCGTGTTTTGTTTAGATTTATTCAACAATTTTCTTTTATTTTATTTTCTTTAAACGGGGTAGTCTAAATATAAAAATACGATTTCATTCATGCGACTGTCCCAGCTGGTTTCACATTATAGTACTGCTGTTAACCCAAGACTTTGTTGATTTTTTCTGGTTCTACTTCACCCCACAAAAAAGGCTAAGAAGGCGGACTTGCATCTCTAAGACTGCAACCAACTGACAATGCCAAGACCACTGATGTAACGATTATCGAACAAATGTGGTGTTCAAGCCGTCGGTACTGAAATCAAAGATCTACTTTTTCCTCTCCACAATTACGTGCTAGGTTAGCCCATCCTCACGGGCGAATTCATTACTCATTGTATGACTCAAACCGAGAGCGTTTATGCGTGCAAACTAAAGTTATTGAGGTCGGAGGAGAGTCGATGATCCTGAATTCTTTTTAATTACCGCAAAGTTTGGACAACAATTCTCTTTCACAATTAATTTGAAAATATTTCAGAGCAACTCGTTTAGTACCTTGAGAGTATAGTAGTGACCGAGACTGAAAAATTTAGACGGCATTCTGACAAAAAAGTATCAAAAAAAAGATTTTTTATTAATCATTCTAATTTATGATACTGCTTTTAAAGTAGAGCAGAATCCAAACATTTTAAACGCATTTGCCGAAATCGATTCATTTCTCTCTCCGGAAAATTCTCTTGTATGTCTTCCATCGACTGAAAATGGGTGACTTGAAGTGGTAATTTGTATTTTGATCACCCTATATTTATTTTTGGCACACAAAATTGATTTCTCAATTGCTAAACAAAATTGTTAAACAAAATCTGTCAATTGTGCAAATATTGCATACATACACACGAATGTCCAAATCTGATTATTGCCAATTGTTGCTGCTCATACAAGCAATCGGCTATTGCACAGGTTATAAATATTTGTGCCACAACGAGTAGGATGCAGCAGTGCTGCGCCCAAATCGCTATAGCAACATATTAAATACGTTTGACAATTAACAACACATAGCACACAATTGCAATAACAACACGGCAATGATGATTTCATCGCACATTTTGCATTTGACAACAACAATTTGACTACTTAGCTTTTACATGTGGCACATCTATGTAGGTGTAGGTATTGATAATTTATTAATTTGCTTTTTATTTCTTCTTTTTACTTTTTTCTGACGATATTCGAAAGTGCAGCAGCTTACAAATTGGCTACAGCGCCAGCGGCAGGAGCAAAAAACCACTATTCACAATGTGCGTCAATATTTTGTTGATAGTGTCGTCAATTCTTTCCTGGAAAATGTGTCCCATTTTCGTTGTTTTACACGAGGAAATCGTCATCATCATCGCTCGTTGGACACTTGCTTTTCGCATGTTTGTCTGTCCGTATATTTGTGCTGGCATACATATCCATATGTGTGGCATACATATCCACGTTATCAACAATTTGTTATCTGTATGTGCCACATGTAACCTGGTTTCATTATTTTTTGGCTAGCTGGTTGGGGTTGCTTGTTTGGTTTTTTGGTAAAAAATATTATAGGGTTTCTATAGAGCGACGCCAAAGTGCCGATTAACTGGCGCTTTGATCTCCGCTTTGCACCTGAAACTATCAGAAGGCATCTTGTTCACATAGTGAAGTGAGAGGAAAGGGAATAAGGACGCCAGTCAGCAACTGGAAAGAGATGACACTCAAACTGCTTGTTTAACAGGTGGTTTCGTAGTGTTATTCCTCAATGTAACACTGTGAGTATTCTGGACAGAATATCGGTATTGCACAGAAATAAAAACTACTGGTTCATCTCCGAGTCATGCCGGCAGCCTAAAACCTTCTTTTATGCCCAAGACTTAGAACCAAGTTTGTATTGAGCTTGAGAAAACATGTTTTACCCCCTTAAACGTAGATCTTTTGTCTCGGTGTCGATATTTTTAATTTTCATAGGACACATTCATTTTTATCACTACATGAAAGTTTTACAGTTTCATAATTTTCTGGTAAGGCGTTTTTCCAAAAAATAGCGTTGCTGAAAAGAAACGCTATCGAAAGAAGTGGTCAATACTACCGATATTACTACTCCTTCCGATTTCAAATTGTTTTTCGCCACTTGTACACTTTAATTACTTTTTTTACTGAACCGGACAGACATTAAACGACATTCGTAGGGCGACTCTCACCACCTTCCTAAACTTTCGAATTCCAAATGTCGTTATCGGAGTTCAACCATCACCTAATGCAGACGAAGGGCTTTAGCTGCCTCGTGAGGTCCGCGTAACTTTGACTCAATTAAGGTTTGTGTATTGTGGCAGGTTAAACTCCTACCTATACAGAATCGATCCCGACATTATCAATATATGTCCGGCATGTGAAGGTATACCGCAGGATGATGCATGCCATCTTTAACCCACTCATCTAACACCCTCTGGACCCAACCTGTCGAAACAACACCTTTCCTGAGCCTACAACAGCATCAGTTGAAATAGAAAATGTGCTAGAAAATTGGAATTTGCAGAAATATGGTTGCTTTCCACAAACTGTTGTGTGCGTTCCGTCACCAACTAAATGTGCTAACGATAAAGAGGATATAGACGGCAATGCCATGGACGTTGGCAAACAACATTCAATAGCTTCAACAAGTGGCGCGTCATCGTCAAAGAAACGAATCAAGGCTTACATTTTCAAATACTCATCATTGAAATCATTTTGCGTGCTTATGTGGACAATAACTACTCAATTTCCTTTTGACATACGGAAACAGGAAGATAACACTGATCAACAAAAAAAAACTTTCGGAAAATATCTTGGAAACCAACACTTGTTTTAAGACAAGTAAGACATGCTGATTACAAATATAAAAACCGTTTGTCTGTATCACCCACCGTTGTTGAGATATTTGGCATTGACCATTTATATATGTTTAATATTGTATCAAAGCAAACAACTCGCAGGCAAGTCACAGTAGAGCATATATCGCTGAATAGAGTACTACTTAACATAAATACACATGGTTTAAGATATAATACACTTGTAAAATACATAGGTATAACGTAAAGTTCCTTAAATTAAAAGTTAGTTTGGTTTGAATTTCTTGGCTGTAGACTTGCGTTTGTGCTGACAATTTGGCATGTTGCGCTAAAGCATCCAGCAATAGTCGGCTAACATTGCTGCACTCCATCGACTTTGATATCGTGACTCCATCACCGAGATGTCCTGATGGAAACGTTCACCATGTTCATCACTAACAGAACCTAGGTTTTCTGGAAAGAAGTCGAGATGTGAGTCGAGGAGATGAATCTTGAGGGACATGTTACAACCCATTAACTTGTACGCACTAATGCACTTCTGCACAATATTTACATAGTCAGGAGATTTATTATTTCCAAGGAAATTGGCTACAACAGACTTAAATGCCAACCATGCTTTTTTTTCAGTTCTGCTGAGTAAATCTTCGAAGTGACTGTCTGCTATGGTCTTCCTTATTTGTGGACCTATGAATACACCTTCTTTCACTTTCGCATAACTTAACTCTGGAAACTTGTTGCATAGGTACCGAAAAGCATCTGAGTTTTTGTCTAGTGCCTTCACGAAGTTTTTCATGAGCCCCAGCTTTATATGAAGTGGAGGCATAATAACTTTTTCACGCTCAACCAATGGCACACGCAGGACGTTTATACTACCTGGCTCCATTTTATCTCTAATGGGCCAATTCTTATTTATATAGTGGTGCTTCCTATCTCTGCTGTCCCACTCGCAGATAAAGCAGCAGTACTTGGTGTACCCTGTCTGCATTCCCATGAGAATAGTGATCACTTTTAAATCACCACACATATTCCAATTGTAATCGGGATAGCAAATTTTTTCAAGAAGAAGCGACATTGTTTCGTACGTCTCTCTGCACGAGTTCTTTGTGCCTATGTCGAAATTGTGAAGTTCTTGTATCTGGTGATAGCAAATTAAACTCTTTCAGACGTGAACCTAGCAGTTCAGCTTGACCTTTTGTTAGTGCCAGGTCCCGTACAAGGTCGCAAAGATCATCATTATTAATCAAGTGAATTTCATCATCATCAGGATTGTAGTCAGAGTCTGCCATGTTGCTGAAAGACGAACTTTCTTCTTGTGTTGCATCATCGACTCTGTATTCTGTAGGTGATGTTGGTATTGGACAACTGACTGGATCATGTGGAATTGGTTTTGAAACCGAGGGAATATCTGGATACTTCACAGATGAACGAGTCTTGTATGAGAAACCTGTGATATTTGTCAAACAGAAATAACAGTCAGTGATGTGGTTGCTTGACTCACGCCATATCATAGGGACTCCAAATGCTAGATGGTTGTTATTTTTAGCCTTCCTTATCCAACCCCGTAAGTTGCATGCACATGTCAAACAAATGAACTGTGGTGCCCATAACTTGCCGCTGTCCAGATTTGAATCAAAGTATAGTTCATAAGCTTTTCTCAGAAATGGTGTAAATGTCTTTCGGTGTCTTTTGTCTGTGAGATAGCCGCACACATAACAAAACAAGTCTGGTGAATTGATGCAGCCTCTAGACGCCATTGTTTTCACTGAAAAAAAAAAATAGCAAATATGTTATTAACTTAGTAAACTAAACTCTATTTTCTTATACATTCGTAACAATAAGGGATTAAAAAATGTATGTTTATGTTAATATCTTAAAAACCTGACGTGATAGAGAAAAACGGTTTTCAGATTTGTAATCAGCATGAAAAACTGCTTTAGAAAATGTAATCATTAAACAAGATATTTTTGGGTTGTTATTCAGTGTAATCTTAATGAAAAGCGTCGCGAATTCTGAGAGATTAGTACTAAACAGTTCATGCGAAGATTTTGAAAAAATTAATCGTTCGAAAAAAATTAACAAGAAAATACGGAAAATTCCATACTTTTCTTCTATTTCCTGATGGAAGTTGTGATGTAAGGTGCGCTACAAGAGTTGCCTTTTCAATGTAAGAAGTGTAGTCTCAATTCACGCCAGAAAGAATGTTTTGGAAATAACTTAATTGGATAAATATTTCCTAAATACTGAATAAATGTGATTGGATGTGTTTGATAGTTTTACTCATTGTAATATTCATGTCTCACCGGCATTGCTTTGAGGAAACACCAAATTTAAACGCACATAGAAGATGGGAATATTAAGTAAAACTATTTATATTAACAAAACTAGAAATATTAGCACACTTCAGTAGAAACAATATTTCAACAATATTGAATATTACCTATTCGAATAAATATATTCGAAAAAGCATAAAATACTACAAAATAATTATGCATTTTAAATGTCACAAAAAGTTGAAATTTGTGACAAGTAAGTTTCGATTTAAAACTGGTTTGCATTTTATTTATGGAATTAAAAGCAACAGGGCCAATATTGGTACCAAATTCAACGAAGTAAACGGAAGGGCGATCTAAATTAGATTTAAATACTAGTAGTAGAAAAGTCGAGTTCTCTGCGTAATTGCATGAGATTTAGTTTAATGAGATTTGGTTTTAGTCAACTGTGGATATTTCTTTACGAAAAACTGTCGTTTTTTTACCCATCTTTAAAAGGTTCGCTATAAGTTCGACTTTTGGCGAAGTGTGGCCACCTGTTTGTAATCAATATTTTATTATTGGTATCAAATCATTAGTATGTATCAGGTCAGTCCATAAGTTCGTGCGTATTTTACCCATAATTTCACTTTTGCACGATTTTTGCATACAAAAAATTCTTCGCGGAATATAACGGAACTAGTTATATTATATTTTCGTTGATATATTGTGCATTCAACAAGTGATTTTAATCGCGGAGAGAAGCACGTGTTGTTAAAAAATAAAATGGAATCTTCGAACTCGTATAAGAGGCATATTTTGTATTTTTTTTATAAAAGTGGTAAAAATGCAGCAACTGCTGCTGCAGAAATAAACACTGTTAACGGAGAGGATACTGTGAGTGTAAAGACTGCGCAAAAGTGGTTTTCAAAATTCCAAAGTGGTATTGCGACGTGGATGATGCCCCGCGCGCTGGTCGTCCTAAAGTCTTTAACTCCGACGCCTTGCTCGAACTCGTGGAAGCTGAGCCAAATTTGACAGTCGATATGATAGCTCAGAGGTTAAATTCATCGCATGGAACAGTTCACAGGCACCTGGTTCAGTTGGGAAAGGTTTCAAAGCTGGGAAAATGGGTTCCGCATAGACTTTCCGTCGCCAACCTTCAGCAGAGAGTGAATGGGTTTTCTCAGCTGCTGCAACGCCTTGAAAATGAAAGGTTTTTTGAACCGTACCGTTACTGGTGATGAAAAATGGGTCCTTTACAATAATCCTGTTCGCAAGCGCCAATAAATATGAAACACCAGAACCGACCCCTAGAGATGGCCTTCACCCCAAGAAGAATCTCCTGTCTATTTGGTGGGATATTGCCGGTATTGTTGATTATGAACTTCTGAAACCAAACCTGGCGATAACTGCTGATTATTATTCCCATCAGCTATCAAACCTGAATGAGGCACTTAAAAAAATCGACCGTTTTTAGTGAATAGATGCAAAGTTTTTTTTTCACCACGACAACGCAAGACCTCATACCGCAAGGCAAACATTAGGCAAGCTGAACGAGCTCGGATGGGAGCTAATGCCGCATTCACCGTATTAAAAATTTGCCTAAACGTTGGGACGACATTGTACGAGAGGTGCCTTTTATATGTCGGGATTAGAGAACAAAAACAAATTTTAATCATCGAAAATCACTTTATTGTTTTTCAAAATGTTCTCCATGAAGACACTTTTGCATGCGTTTGAACCAATTGTCGAAGCACTTTTGGCACTCTGAATGAGGTACCTCCAAAACATGCATTCTGAATGCCGCAACCGCTTCTTCAGGTGTCGAAAAACGTTGACCTCTAAGTTTGTTTTTTACGTACGGGAATAAAAAGAAGTCATTCGGTGCCAAGTCAGGACTATACGGCGGATGACCCATTAATTCGATGTTTTGGGTGCTCAAAAATGCAGTTGTTTGAGCCGATGTGTGGGAGCTCGCATTGTCCTGGTGAAGAGTGACCCGTCTTTGGTGATTGGTTTTTCTAATTTCTTGGAAGACAACTGGCAAACAAATAGTTGTGTACCACTCAGAATTTACTGTTCTGCGTTGTTCTAGTGGTACGGTTGCGACATGTCCAGTTTTTCCGAAAAAACAGGCGACCATTTGCTTGGAAGTGCTTCGTGCGCGAACAACTTTTGTTGGATTCGGCTCATCTTAAAACACCCATACAGTCGACTGCTGTTTACTTTCAGGCTCATACGCGTGAATCCATGATTCATCACCTGTCACGATGTCATAGACGTGTTTCGAAGCCCCGCGATCATATTTTTTGAGCATTTCCTTCGACCAATCGACACGAGCCTTTTTTTGAGCGATTGACAAATTGTGTGGGATCCAACGCGAACAAATTTTTTTGACAGTCAAATGTTTATGCAATATTGAATGTATGCTGGTCCCACTAATGCCTAAGATTGTCTCAATCTCTGTAATATCAGTTCGCGCACAGCATCAATGGTTTTCGGAACAACAACTGATTTTGGACGACCTTCACGAAATTCGTCTTGGAGTGAACTACGACCACGATTGAATTCACCATACCATCGATAACCACTGGTCCTTGATGGAGCTTCATCGCCAAAAAATGAATTAAGTTCATCCATGCAATGTTGCTGAGTTAATCCACGTCGAAAGTTGTAAAAAATAATCGCACGAAAATGTTCACGATTTAATTCCATTTCTGGACCGAGATGAATCTTTTAAGTTACTGTAAACAACACAAATAGCGCTGGTATTTCAAAACGTTCTGAGTACGTAAAAGCCAAAAAATGTCAAACTTTGCGATACAGCTGTGAGTTGCTAGATTGCAACACCAGGGTTGCCAAATCCTGAAATATAAAAGGCACCCCTGTAAATAATGAAGGACAATATATTATTGATTAATAAATACTTTAAACATTTTTTTTATTAGTTTTAAAACCACCTTTAAAAAATGCACGAACTTATGGACTGACCTGATATTTGTGAAAATTTTAACCCAAAAACAATTTTTTTGAATTTTATTGTCACATAATTTTTATTGTACAAAATTGTAACTTATGGCAAAGTTTAAACAAATGCTAAGATATATTTGGCTATTACATGAAGGATGTTAAAATGTATGAAGTACCCACAAGAAAATGTGGGTACAAAGGAAAGGTGTTTTAGAAAGCTTTACTTAAAACTGTTGTTGTAGGGCTTTGACAGCTTTAGGGTTATTATTCTTGAGGCAATATGCTAATCTAAGCATTCAGGTGGCATCTAACCTTTTTATAATACGAGTATGACCCAAATTACTTTTGAATAGCATATTTCAGAAAGCATTGGAATTTACTTCTAGTGTGCAGCCTACTAAACTCGAACTTAGAATGTCACGACAAAAGAAAGTAGAGTAATGAAATAGAACGGCTATGCGTCATTTCATTTTGTGTTGACATTCTAATCTATAAGGCGAAGGAAAAAAGCACATCAGCCGGTCTACTGCTATAGCCTTTAATAGATTTGCCTTGATTAAACCTTATCGTAAATCCATTACTCATGATTCACGTCCTTTAATGAAGATAAATGAGCACCTTACACAAAATATGTTTCATATGCAACCTTTTATCAGGTGTATACCTATGAAACCGGATTTTTTTCACTGACAACACATACATATCCATTTATTATTTGAAATTATTAGAATATATTTTATTAAAATTAATTTCCACTATTGGACACAAATTTTTCTCGTCTTTTCGACAATTTTTGGAGCTAATAAATGTGTTTTTATATAGTCTAAATTAAACTGACTGCTTGCTCTGCAAGTGAGTGCCTCATCAATGTGTAGCTAACTATGCAGTAGCGTTAACTTGTAAGTTTCCGGTGGATTTAGAAGTGTATACCAGATAACAAAATGCTGGCTGCATATCACAGTTTTAAGTTAATTAATATGATTAGTACAGAAAATGCATTTATTGTGAAAACATGTAAAATTGTGAACTGAATATCATTGGCGGAAGGTAGAATTTGTACAGCATTCAAATTCATACATTTGTATTTAGCGCCATCTAAAAGTGATTTCCGGTTTCATAGGCATACTCTGGGTGGTATGAATACCATATTTCTATGCCCAATTCAACTTTTAAAAGAGTATATCCAAAATGAAGCAACTCGCTAGATCACGTTCGCTTCTGCTAAAGTACTTGTAGCTGATGAATACATATGCGATATTTGCTAAAGATGGGTGGAAAGAATGATCCCTGATCAGTGTATTCGTTGATCTTTAGCTTCAATACCATATTTGCTGCTCGCTGTGATGCCAACCACATAAATGGAGGCTTCTGCGATTTTATAAAGTCGCAGAGCCCCATATGGGTTTTAAAAGAGAATAATGCATTTTTTGCCATTACCTATGAAATATTTTGGACCGGAGTCCTATTACCGGTATGCCATGCACAAACACCATTGGCTACCGTGACTGCAAATAAAATATTAGAGTAGCACAAAATTTTATGTCATGCCGCAAAATCCAAATTCCTCTGTCTCCCAAGTCTGGCATATCGTGGCAACGAAATCCACAATTTATTCAGGTCTTCTGTTTTGTAGACATTTGGTGTGACAAATTTTTGAATATTTTTGCCTGAAGGCAAAAACTTAGATTTGCCGCTGCAACGAGTTCTCTGTATGTGTTTAATGTTTTTAAAGCCGACAGCAAAATTGTTGTATGCTGCCCAACTGCCAGATTGCCTGCTGTTGATATTTAACTTAACACACCCTGTTGTAGTAAAAAATCGTTTGTTCATCGTCAGACGTGGAGGCATCAGAGCAGCGTTTCAGCGGCTACGTTGGATAATCGCAATTCTGTGCGCTTTAAAGCGCGTAAAGACGATTTTTTTGTTTGTAACTAAATATGAGAAGTTTTGACGTTAACAGCGGAGAATTGACAAAAGACGTTTTGTCTTGATTTTCCTGTGGCTTTTGCTTCTGTTTGAGTTTGTGACTGTTGTTGCAGAGGCCAAACTAATGTTTGCCATTTGTTTATGCTGACTTTTGTCACCGCAAATATTGGCGTGAATTCTTGGCAATTTTTTTACTGTTTGTGCTGTGGCTGCGCATAAATAGATTTTCAAATATTATTTTTTTACTGTTTTATTACCGCTTTTATGCCATAGGTAAATGCTAAGCTGTTGGCCGGCCACAGTGTACATAAGTGTACGTTCAAGAAAAGAAATAAAGAAGTAAAAATATTTTTGTTTCTGCGGCTTTCTCAAGCAGGTTTCAAATAATATGCTAACGTTATGGTCGACAATTTTCGCACTGTAAAATTTAAATTTATCTTATTTCCTCTTTTTCGCAAACGGCTTTAACAGTAAGGGTGCTATTAACAGCTTCTCATGTCAGCATATCCGTAGTGAAGAACCGGTAGCAATTACCTGCGTCAAAATTTACGATAATGATGATTGAATTGGGGATTTGCGAAAATAATTCAAGACTTGTTTGATAGTTAAAGACTTGCTTGACTTTGAAAAAATATAAAAATGTATTTGTTTTTTAAATTTAATTTTAGGGTAGTTCTTAACACTATGTTTATACTGAACTGAATGCCAACATACAAGAATGATAGAAAGAAAATTGCGCCCATCAGAGAGTACGTGACGTCACGTTTGCTGAGTTGTGCAGTATTGCCAACCATTTGCTCTTCGCAATAAATTTAGTGCTTTTTTATACCGAAAATGCGAAGTTTTGTGTTTGTTTCTTTTTTTTTTAATTTAAAGCTACCGAAACTTTAGGTTAAAAAACAAACTATATTATTAAACAAAAAAAGGTTAAAAAAGGTCACTCTGAGAAGATTTTAGTGCTAATGAAATTTTTTTATTCTTATAAAATTTGATAATTTCAAAGTGCAAATTTAATTTTTGGCTCCATTTAAGGTTATGCAAAAATATTAAATGCCCCTCTCTCAACTCTTCTTAAGATTGAAAACCTTTTTACACATTTTAAAAAGCCTTTGAATTTATTGAATGCGAATTAAAACCATAGAGGTGTAATCGTTTCTTCCGGTCATCAATCCTTAGAGAGACATAGGACATTAAGAGTTATATTCATTGTAAAAATAAACAACAAAATACCAGAAAATACTAAAGAAACCAAACTGACATTTTTACAAAAAGAGTACCTCATCTAGTTACATAACTTCAAATATAGTCGTTCCCTTAACAAAAGAGTCTCGCTTAAAAAAAAACTCATAAATTAAATTATACATAAGCATAACACATTTATTTAAGAAAACGCACATTTTAAAGACAAATTGTCACGCATACAAAGTTTTTTAAGTGATTCAATAAAAATTTGTGGGGTTATTTTCTTTGAATGGGCATTTTAGTGCGTTTTTATATCCAAAGCTAGGCAACACTGCAGTAGCAGTAGTAGTAGAGAGATTTGACTGGCGAAAGCAGAAGAACACCAACAACACCTCCAATCGCGGGCAATGCCACCAGATGTTAAAAAAGTAAAGCTAAATAAAACTGAGGGAATTATTTAAATAATTCTTAAAAAATGTATATTTTACAAAATTATAAACATGACATTTTAATTAGAACAGCTAGAAAATGTCATGAAAAAAGAACTAAAACTCCGAGACAAAAAATAATAAAAATAACAAAAAAAAAAAATGCTAAATCAAGTTACGGAAACGGTAATCTGGCCATACTGGAGCTAAAATCACGTAACTAGTTGTCGAATTCGCTGAGCGCAAAGTAACGGGACCACGATAGGCGCCATCTCATTATTCTTTCCATCAGGGCCAACATATTTGACAGTCGTATTTATGCTTATACCTCATCTTACTGTTTAAGGTACACGACTTCTACAAGGTGGGCCAAATAAGACCTACTAATGTTAAGCAGAAATAACTTTTTTTTTTGACAATTTGTGGTTTCAATAAGATGGAGCAACTGTGCATACTGCTAGGCAGTAGTCTTTAGTCATTAGTAGGTCTTATTTGGCCCACCCTGTATATTAGTTTCTTTGTTTGCTGTTTAGGAAAACATGTTTATCTTTTGTTTTTCTTAAAATATGTTTGTCTTTTGATATTCTTAAAATATGTTTGGATTTGTTCAGCCCTGCATGATTATACTTAGAATTTACTTAACTATATTATTTTTTTTTATTATTTGTGAATGAAATCATTCCTGAACTAAATGCGTGCGTTTGAGTGCTGCTTACCAGAATGAATAGCATTAAGAGGCATGAAATGAAAGAACAAGTTTTTATTAATAACGTTCATCCCTAAGCGGACATTAGAACATCTTATAGCGAATTTCTGGCATTAAAAAAGATCTCATAAATACCATCTGCGTTTAGGAGAACATAGACCAAGACGCAAACTCCATAAAATCGAGAAAAAGCTCTGCTAAATACATAAACAAGGGATGTATGTGTCAAGTGTCTTTATCTATAGTATACTAATTCCATAATTTGAAGTACATTTTTTTGCTATTTTCGGTATAGCCATCGGAGCCGTTTTCGCGTTTTCCATTACCTTCTTTCGGCTGTTAAAACGCGTTCCCCGTAGTGGAACAAACATAAAAAACATTGCAGAGAGCCATATATTCGATAGTACTCGTTTCTTTCTGGGTCAAAAATTCGCAATGCCATAATTATGGTACTGTGCGACGGTGTGTTATCATTGTTACCCCACAACTCGTTTCTTTTTTGCCGAATTGATTCACATAACGCCAATAGAATATTCCTTATTAACTGTTTGACCTTCTGGTGAAAATTTGTGGAGTACTATACCGTTGTAATCCATAAAAATAGTGATAATCGCTTTCTTCTTTGATTGAAAAAAAACGTGGTTTGTTTGGTCTTGCATCCTTCGATCTTAGTTCACTCACCTGAAGTCTACATTACTCGTAAACCCACGTCTCGTCTCCAGTAATAATGCGTTTGATAAATGTTTGGTCGGTTTTGGCCTTGGAAATCATGTTTTTAGTGATATCGACGCGATCCCTTTTTTGCATGCACCTCAGGTCCCTTGGGGCCAACTTTGCAGCAACATCGCGCAAGCCCAATTCATTAACTACACTGTCTTGAATGGATTCATAAGCAATGTTAAAGTCCTCTGTCATCTCTCTGATGATGAATTTGTGGTTATTGAAAACTTAAGTTGCTAATCTAAAACCTATGCCTCTTAAGTTATCTTAGGTCTATGTCTTGGCTAATACAACTTTATCTCCTTCCCAACCTCTCGGAGCTTCTAGCGCGTAGTTAGAGATGTGTGCGCTCTGGCTTTGTCTGGATGGACCACGAAACATTTCCTACTCACCGTCAATTTTGACCGCTTCTGGTAAATGGGTTGCTTCAATCTGACCAGTAATTGGCAATAGAGGTCCGACTTGACTGTTTGACCCGACGGGAGTAGTTTCTAGTGCAAGGTTCTCTCTTATTGTTTTACGGGCTCTGGATGTGTTTCAGGAACATACATATATACGTCGAGAATGATAGAAAGAAGATTGCGCCCATCAGAGAGTGCGTGACGTCACGTTTGCCAAGTAGTGCAGTGTTGCCAACCATTTGCTCTTCACAATAAACTTAGTGTTTTTTTATACTCAAAATGCGACAATTTTTAATTTTTTCAATTTTACCGAAATTGTAATATAAGTTAAAAAAAATTTGTTATTAAACAAAGGATGGTTAAAAAAAGGTCACTCTGAGAAGATTTTAGTGCTAATAAAAATTTGTTGATTCTTATAAAATTTAGTATTTTGAAAGCGAAAATTTAATTTTTTTTCCTTTTGAGGTTATGTCAGAATATTAAATCTTCTTCTCTTAACTCTTCTTAACCTTGAAAACCTTTTAAAAGCGTTTGAATTTACTGAATGCGAATTAAAACCAATCGTTTCGTCCGGTTCTCATTCTTTAGTGGGACATAGAGCATCAAGAGGTGTATTCACAGTAAAAATAAGCAACAAAATACCAGAAAATACTGAAAAAACCAAAACGACATATTTACAAAAAGAATACTTTATTTTGTTACATAACCTGAAATACAGAAAATAAGTCATTCGCTTAAGAAAAGAGTTTCTTTTACCAAAAAAACTCATAAATTAAATTGTACATTTCGATAACACATTTATTTAAAACAAAACGCACATTTTAAAGACAATTTGTCACGCATACAAAGTTTTTCAAGTAATCCAATAGCGGGACATCGATTTTACTGTTTTACTGCTGAAAGGAGAAGAAGAAGAAAAAGTTGGAAATTAAAAATGTAAATAAAGCGATAAATCTCATATTGGCTGATAAGAAATATAAAAAAGCTTATATCACACGCTTTATTGAGGTTCTTACAATCACAATTTTTCACTGCACATTTCATTTTTCCTTATTTTTCACTTATATACTTTCACGAATTATCTTATTTTTGCGTAAATATTCACTAAAACGTTTGGTTAATTAACGCACATTTCAAAAAAGAAACGAATATTCATAAACATCAACAAAAACCGCAATGTGACAAGATCTTAAAAAAAAGAAAGTTAAATAAAACTAAGTGAATTATTGAACTAATTTTTAAAAAATGTATATTTTACAAAATTACAAACATTACATTTTAATTAGAACATATTACAAACATTTCATGAAGAAATAACCAAAACTCGGAGACTAAATAACAAAAAAATTCTAAATCAAGTTACGAAAATATTAATCTGGCCATACTGGTGCTAAAATCACGTAACTCATTTTCAAATTCGCTGAGAGCAAAGTAACGGAACCACGATAGGCGCCATCTCATTATTCTCTCCATCGTGTATATACGTATTCTCGGATCTCTTTTTTATTATTGGGAGAATGTTATAATGAATTTCATGACTGATGGCTTTCTTACTCATTTTCAAAAAATTAAGTAACTTTTCTCTAAGGGTTTCATATCGAAAAAATAGATTTAAAGATTTCTTTTTTACACAATGACCCAATCACGCTAATTTTCATCTAACATGTTGCCAATTTTGTGTACTTTATTAGCTTTCCAAAATTTAAGTTCCGTGCAATTTGTTTAATCAGAATTTTTTTTCCACACCAATCATACAATCGGTCAACGGGTATTTTTTCTTTGAAAATCAAGACTTTTTGTCTGCTAAAAATATTTGTAGTTACTTTTTGAGAGGGTTCAATATTACTAGTAAAGAGTAAAAACGGGTTCCAGATAGAAAGGAAACCACTGAAGAAATCCGTAACGAAATAGTAAAAAACTAGCGTTCATAGTGTTCCGAGTGCCAAATAAGTCGCAAACTGCACACAGAACCATATTTAATAGCCATGATGAACGTCGATTACTTTCCGAAGTTCGCAAGAATTCTTTTAAAAGCACACCGGAATATCAAAATATGTAGAAGAATGCCTCGGAAAAGTTGTTTATGCTAAAATCATTCACAAACATATTGTAATTACCATGGATAAGGAATAAACACAGGAAGGTGCGCTTAAATTTGGGAAATAATATTAAAGAGTATTTTGGAAAACAGTTAGCTACCTTTGCAAGTCAATTTTTACTTAACAAATAGAAGGGATCAAAATTTCATGATTTTTATCTTGGAGCCTCAGTTTCAAAAAGCCATAATTCCGGTTCTATTGTGATAGAAACTTATTTTTGGTTATGTTTTGAAACTAAAAGAAAGAATTAATAATCTGTTTAAAAATTTGTAACAAATATGAATAAATATTTAAACCGATCTCTAGCAATTGCTCTCATAACAATAGTACTTCTCGTTCCATTTATCGAAATTCGACTTTCGAAATTTATTACTATTAAAAAAAAAACTATTTATCCGGCGCCGCATGTCATATCTTTTTGGCAGTCGCCGCAACCCGCAAAGTCAAATACTTGCTTAAATTCTCATTGATTGCTAACCAATCAGAAATGTTTGTAAATATTTCAATTTTTTTCGTTCGCAATTTTCCATTTGTCTGTTTACTGTTTTTCCACCTCGCCAGATCAGCAAATGGCAGCTTAAACTGATTGCTTGTTTGTCTGAGCTTTCCCACTTGTTGCCAAGGATTATGCAGAGCAAATAAAAATGTATGTATGTATGTATGTATGACTGGGTGTTTTTCCTCTTTTCCACAGCAACAGGTTGTTGCATGCGCTTGGTTTTGCTTTTGTTTTTGCTTTTTTCTGCGAATTTTATCTTTTACAATACTCTTGCGTAGTTGTAATCTGTTTTATTACTTCTTTTATTTATTGTTTGTTATTGTTTTTGCACTCTTTGTTTTGCGCATTAATTTGCAAAGTGTGTCATTCAAGCATCCATTCGATATAAACTCTTTGCTGTGTACTGCTTTATGTGTTTCTTCTCATAGTTGGCGCATTTCACAGCTGACGCATAAATATTTGTCGGTGGCCTCAACGGTTTACTTAAGACAACCGACCTCCTCGGCCTCTTTTGTGTGCTACACAAACGTAAAACAGCATATGAAGCTGCATATTGCCACAGTTGCTTCCGCGCTGCATAATTCTGCTGAATGTTTGAAGATTTTCACAATTGTTTTTGTTTTTTGTTGCTGTTATTTCTTCTTTTTTATGATTGTTTACCATTTGCAATTATGTGAAAAATGCGTCTGCACAACAAACGGCAATTGCAAGTATTAAAATAAGTTGAAAAAATAACAAAACATAAACAAATAAATACTCATTCGCTCGCCAAGCAGCCGCACGTTGTTGCATTCAAATTAAGTGTTTAAACGTGCGTTTGCTGCTTAAGTCTTTCATTTGGACGCGCTCGGTCGGCCAACTTGTCTTGCCAGCCTGCTGCCTGCGTGCCTTGCGGTGCATAGTGGGCCAAACGGACATTGTGGTGAAATTAAATTAATTAGTAACAGACCAAGCAATCACAGCGGTGCTTGTGAATTTTTATGAATTACTTAATACATTTATCTCCACATCTTTTAAAATAAAATCCCAAAACATGTATGTACGTTAATAACTATGTACGGAGTAGTCCAATTTATTTAAGATTTTTTGTATGTTAAATCTAATCTAGCCAAGAAGATTTTTTTTATTTACGAATTATATACGAATTCTCCGTATGTTCACTGTGGCAAAACTCTACTAATAACAGCGGGAATAAGCCGGCAAGGTAAAGATGAAAAATGTATGTTCTAAGATTTCTATATTTGCTGATTTGTTTCATGTTGCTCACTATTTTTTCGTATATACTATACTACGAGTATACTTTGCCTTAAATACATATCAGCGCTTGCCTGGTATGAAGCTGTTCTATTACTAGGACTCGCCTACTACCTAAAGGTCAATCATGCACAATTTCTTCGAAATTAGAGAAATAAGTTTGTTAGTAGAGCCCAGTTAACACTAAGGTGTTCCAATACTCTTTAAATACCTCTATGTAAATTATAAAATATTTATTTATTAAGAATAAGAATTTAGAAAAATGTTTTATACTTAGTAAAGCTAATTCTAGCAACCGTAGTGCATGGCCATTGCAAGCGATGTGTATTATGTTCGCTGTTAACTGCACCGCACTCGCTCCTAAAGTGCCGACTCACATTTGCATTGTAACAGAAAGAGATGCTCTAGAGTCGTATGTGTATGCTGTTCGCTGGTTGGGAGACATCAGAGAGCATGCCCGTTCATGTAGGTGGCCAGCAGTCATTTCTGCTTAGCTTGTACTAATATTTCTCTTCTTTTATTTACTTTATTTACTGCTCTCTCCCATTCTCTAAAATTCTTTCGCGGGCGAACGGATTTCTAGTAAAATGTAAGGCAGTGAAAAATAAAAAAAAATATTAGAAGTTTATAAAAATAAAAAAATATATATACATAGTTTTAATTTTAAACAAGTAAAGTGGTAATTTTGTCCACCATGCGCTGCTTTCATTCGTTCAATTCTTTCAGTCTCTTCGGCTTAACGCACCTATTATGCGCCCAACTATTCTTGTTATTGTTGCTGTTGCTGTGCATGCTCTGCTCTTGTTATGATGATTGTTGTTGCTGTTGCCTATGAATGCTATTTCTCTATTATTGTTTTTGTTTCTTTTTCTTATACACAACTTCTATTGTGTTTTGTGTGTTTGTTTAAATTATTTTTTAATTTACTGCCGTGGAATCTGCTGTGACTGCGTCTCATTTTGACACGCTTATTTTTTCAAATTGCTTCATACTTCTACGAAAGAGAATTTCAATTGTTTACCTCGGACCATAGTATGTATTACAATAACTGTAGGCTGTGATAAAGTGGCATTGTTAGAACGCGTTAATTTGCTTGCGGAATTGCAGCCAAAGCTATTATAAGGGAGCGAAGTAATCTTCACTTATTACGAGTAGATGACAAATTTAAGATTTTTCTATCCCTGGATTGTTGAAGTGAAGCATTTAATTATGTAAACCAGTTTGCATACAGCAAAAATTCGGAACCAGTAAATAAGACAAACAGTATCTAACGCCCCCACGATAGTTGATTCCACATTATCGGAATTTATATCCGGCCAAGGACTGTCACTCCAGCAGTATTTCCCCATGATGGAAAGAATAATGAGATGGCGCCTATCGTGGTACCGTTCCTTTGCTCTCAGCGAATTTGAAAATGAGTTACGTGGTTTTAGCGCCAGTATGGTCAGATTACCATTTTCGTAACTTGATTTAAAGTTGTAGTTCAGATACTTGTTTTTTTCTGAAATGAAGGTGGTGTAGAAATTTGAGTCCTGCGAGTATTCAGACCAATAGGCTGCGAAATGATTGGCCAGTTCTTTCGGGCTTGTGATCGATCCAGAGTGGCTGCTTAAGGAGATTGATAGTCGTTGGTGTTAAATACCAGACAATTTTTTAATTTCAGTCCATGCTTTTTTGGGGTTTGTCTTATGATTAATTGACTCAGAGTACTTATTTAAGCTTTCCCTTTTAGCTTGTTTCGATTTTTTACGGAACAAGGCCTTAGCTTTTTTGTACATAATTAAATTGGTGTGGGATCTTGTGCGACGTTACAGACGTTACTAGCAACAGCTTGAAACTTTTCCCAATCGGCTTTCTCAGTACGAAATTTAGGGCTTGGTGTGGTGTTTTGGGTTACAGTAGAAGAAAAGGAAGTGAGTATGGGATAGTGGTCGCTGCCGTAGAGGTGCGGTAGGGTATTGGTGTTTAATTTGGGGGCAATATTCGATGAACAGATTGTGAGATCTACATTAGTGAAAGTTTTGTGAGTTGAGAAATGAGTTAGCTTATTATCGTTTAGCAAGGTGAGCTTTTCTGATATGAGATCTTCTATGATAGCGCCTTAGCTATTGGGGTGAGGTGAACCCCTTCAGGGCTTCAGACATGAAAATCGCCAACTATATTTTTTGGAGTGGAGACTGACAGTAGGGTGTTTCTCAGTTCACCGACACTAAAGTTTTGTATAGGTGGGATATAAAGGAACACAATAGTGAATTTAAAGGAGAGTGATATTTCTATTGCAATTGTGGCTATGCTTGAATTTATGGGAATTTGTGTATGGGGTAAAGATTTTATTGGGACTGCAATGCCTTGTTTATTGGTTTTGTTGTAAGGTAAGTTGTAGAAGGAACTTTGGTACTGATTGGGTGAGGCTGCAGATTTATCGGCGGCAATGTTTGTCTCTTGCAGAGAGATGACTCTTGGTGAATATTCTTTTATCAGAAGTTTTAATAGGGTATAGTTGTTGTAGTACCCGTGTATATTCCACTGTAAAATGTTACACATAGAAAAGGAGAGAGGGGATGTCAGAAATTAGTTTAGAGTGTTGAGTTTTGTTGCTGTTTTCGGTATCTTCTGTAGAGTGAGGAGTTAAATAGAGATTGCTACCTGAGGTAGCAGTTGTCCTTTTCATTTGGGTGACTTGTTTTATTTAGTTGTTATAAGAGGTAGCTTGCGCCGGAATCATCGGGAAGGTGGTTTCTGAGTTTAAATGTGTGTTCATTGGATTGCTGGTTGTTGTTGCTTTGTTAGGAATTTGAGGGTGTAGCAGAGATAATTTGAGGTGAGTTTCTAGATGGAATATCAAATGAAGGATTAATCGGCGGTTTATTTGATGAGACGATTGGGGATGGAAGGGAAAGCTTTCAGATTGGTTGAGTTGACTTGGTTTTTGGTTCTTGTGCTTCTTTGGCTACCTCCGTGAAAGGGATGTTGAGTACTGATGGTGTTTGGGCTTTATAGAGATTTAGTGCTTCGCGCATGGAGCATTTTATTTGACACTTTATTTTTAATATATCCTTTATTTGTGTGCATTTGGGACAAGTATTGGCAGATGCCAGGTGGTCACCTGAGCAGTTTGCACAAAAAATGCGATGGGGTAGAGGGGCTTGGAAGATTGCATGAATCACATACGGGAGCGTTGTTGCAGCGTTTGGCGGTACGACCAAGCCGTTGGCAAACTTTGCACCTCATTGGATTGGGGTAGTAGGGTTTTGCTCTTGCACTTCGCCAAGATACCTCAACTTTGTCAGGAAGCTCGTAGAGGTCAAAAGTAAGTAATACAATTCCAGTGAACGGTGATACTTCTTTTGTAAACTTTGTAAACTCCGGCCACAACTTGCTTACTCAGGTTTTCTATTATCTCTTTCTCGCTAACATTATTTAAACAGGGAGCGTATATTGTTCCTTTTACGCTGTTGAGGCTTTCATGATATTTTCTCAATTTCACAGACACCGGGTAATTTTTTGCTTGAAATAAGTTTTTGGGCAATTTGGTGGTTCTTCACAAGCAAAAGGAGATCGCCAGCACGTAATTCGGAAATTGAGATTATTTCCTTGCTGATGGCTTCTAGAGCTTTATGTAAAGCGAAGCAAGAATATTTAGAAATGGGCTTGTTTATATCGGTGGCACTAATTGTAATAAATTTAGGGTTATCTTTTGTTGAATGGAGCAATTCCGGGAAATTAAGTGGAGTGTGCGATGGTTTTTTTCTCTTAGGAAGAGAGTCCGAGGCAAGCGAAGCAAACCTGTTATTCCGGAGATTTGGTGGCCCTGGGGCCATATTAGAAGCGCTTATTTCATTGCATTCACTTAATTTTTCAAAAACTTCAAAGAAAAGGAAAAACAACAAAAAAAGGTACAGTAGCGCGGTACATATGTGCACGAATGTCGTGTGGGAAAATCAAGAGTACCGCAAAAAAAAAAAAGAAAACACGTGTGATCAGAGCTAGAGCGAGACTGTGACTTATTTTTTAAATACGGTTAGTGAGTCATTAGTAAACAAAATCGACTAGTTTTATTCGTGTCCATTCTTTAAATATGAGTACACCCATAGATCGGTGTGACCAATTTGACAGAATCAGCGAATGTGCTGATGTAACAGGAAATGTGTTTACAAAAACTGAGACTGTGTTAGTGTTATACGAAAAAAATCAACAAAATTTTCGCGAATGTTACTTCGTTGCCGTCTGAAAAACAACTGATGGCAGAAATCCGCACAATATTATTTTTCACCATAGCTGATGGCCAAACCTGGTAAATCTATCATCCTTGACTTTGCTGTGTCTATCGCTGAACAAATTAGAAATAGAACCATTGCAGCAAAATGTCGTCGGTCGAATTTCCCTTGCCCCATGGCTGTGTTCAGTGCTATTTACTTGAAGGTGTTCATAATTTGACAGCGCGGTGAATTCGTTGTCCGCTCCAATTGCGCTTCGGCTATTATGCGATTCAATATTCCACTCTTTTGTTAGTGTTTTGTAACAAAAACAGTCCTTGCAAGCATGCTAACCTAATGTAATATATCTCTCCAAATCAAATAGTTGTATTTAAGTTGTCGTTAGTGCTTACTAAATATTTCGAGTTGTTCAAATATTCGAAATTTTTAAACGAACATGTCATTAGAAGTCAGTCAATGGAAATTCCTCCTATTAGCAAATACTATAACTGCATGTCAATGCAATAAAAACTTCAAATAAAAAATAAAAGCAATACAAAACAAAAAAAAGTAAAAAATAAAATAAAAAAATAGGTAAAGTATTTGGACCCATTTTCACGCTGTTTGTCGCCTTAAGCTGTTGATATTGTCGCTTTTGTTGTTAGTGGCAGTTACGCATATGTCAAAGATCCTCGCCTACTTTTGCTGTTTGACACGATAATTTGGTATAAATTACAAGCTCAATGACAAGCGGCCAACAACATGCGGCAATAAAGGTTGCAGCACGAAGAAGAAAAACGAAAAAAACTTAGTAAAAATACAGAAATTTCAAGCAAAAGAAATATTTGTGTATGCGTGTGTAGAATCAACAATTTAACAAGCCGAAGCCAGCAGCTGGGTGCGAGTACAGCCCAATAGAACAATTTGACCGAATCCAAACAATCAAAATAACAAATTTCTACAACTACAAATTAAAGTCATATAATTAGAAACAAGAAAAAAACTACAAGATATTATAAATATATTTTCAAGTACAACAAATACATATGTATGTATGCATGTACATTGAACTAAAGTTTCCAGCTCTTGCTGGACATGACAGAAATTTGTGTTATTAGCAATGGACTATCAACAGTACAGTGAGAACGCCTAGCAACACCTTAAACAGATGTTTAACTCTTTCATGCATACATATGTACATACAGTATGTGCGTGCTCATTCATATAGGGGGCTTGTGTGTACCTGCAACTTGTGGCATGAAAATTGCATTTGATAAAAATGTACAAATGCGCGAATTGCGTACGCGAGAATCGCTAAAATTAACAATGAATTAATCGCCTAACTTTTTCGCCACTCAAATCAATCACATATGTGCCTACATAGATACCCACACATATACTTATACATACATACAAAACTATTGCTCATTTGAAAACCTTTATACTTGAAGCCGGTTGCACATTCTTACGCACTGGGTCGCACACTTATGCACATAAATTTACACCTTATTGGCCCCCATAGCGAGGGAAAATGTCAAGCAGCAGCAGCAACTTTTTTATGTAAAAATATACAGTTGCGGATATACAAATTTGGACGCCTAAAAATTTACGATTTGGCTATACTACTTTCATTCATATTCATTTCATTTTTACATTCACTTTTTCTTCTAAAAAAATTTGAAAGGACAACTCACTCGAATAATTGTTTTTTTGTTTTCAAAGAATAAAGATAAAATTCTCCAAGAATGTTGCGCGTATCACTGGCAATCCTTGAAAACAAGCTCTCATAGAATTCACTCCGAGTGAAAGCTATTTGAAAGACCAGAGCATTAATTTATCAGTGGGTTAGTTTAAGTTAAAGGTTTACCCCATAGGTAAGAGGGCTCACCTGGACGCATATCTCAAATTCAATCGCTGCGGCGTCAAATCGCAGCTGGCCAATTGTCATCGAAATGTCGGCTGACAGCACGATTACCGAACTTGGTGCCAAAAAGTTATCCAAAATTTATACCGAACTGTCACTTTGTCAACTCTTCTCGACAATCACGTGTAGGGTTTCCAAACCCCGGATACGGCAGTTTTTCACTTAATATAGCCGCCGAGATAAGACGCGCTTCGTTAGAAAATATGATATTGACTTATTTTTAATAAATGCACTGTTTGGGCTAGACAACAATGACTTGAGAAATAATTTTACAATATTTCCCAAAGTTGTCCAGGCTCAAAGCTATTATGATATAATACTGACTTTTTGACAAGATTTCCAGCCGTAAAGAGTTGTCACTGTCAAAATAACACATGATTTAAAAACCATTCTGTACAACACCACTATTCAAACTATTTTTACATGTTAATGTTGCGCTCGTCTGATAGGAAAAAGCAGAGGCGACTTTAACGCAGGCCAAACTCTAAAAATCTTGTGACTATCCTTCGGGGGCACCACTAAAGGGATGAAAAGGCAACCAGCGCTGGTCGCTCCCTCGAGGCGCTTCCAACAATTGTAATCAAGAATCCAACACTACTTTTTACAGCAATACTAACTAATGTTTTCAACTGGCGACATTGGAGTACGCGCAGATTTGCGGAGTGATAAGACACCTGTAAAGTTGTGGATATACCGCATTTTGTACATAGCAGGTTGTGTGACAGAAAGCGTGAAACAGCAGATAACCTCTCCTATACTACTTCTGTATAGTATCTTAATTTTTGCCTTTTTTTCCGGAATATTTTTGCTTCTTTCGGTAATTTTCTTAAAATACGGCATAGCTTAAACTTCCACAGCGGTTACCCACTTTTAATCAACCACAAAAACTTTTATTTAAAAATAGACACGGTTTATTTTATTTGTATTTATACTGAAAAGGCAGCGGACGCTCTAATTCGTATGCCCTATAGTCATTTACTATTTATTCAGACTTTTGTGCCCACAACTGTATATACAACAACATCACCTACAGCGTCGCTCTAAAGTGGTTATTGCTTAACTTGGATTCTGTATTTAATTATTAATAATATATTGCTTTTTTTTTTTGATATTTCATTAAATCACAATAAAAATTTGTGGCTTCTGCTGAAGTTCGATGAGAACAATTAAGCGATCTTGAAATGAATTTTCAAATAGTGGAATAATGAAAGAATATATGACATATTTTTGATCTGTTTGTGTTTAAATTGCAATAATATTTATTTTGGCTTTTTTCTTGCGTACATAAAATTATAATAACTGGGAAAAAATTGTATTATTTTATTTATTTATTTTGACAGCCAAACGGCTACCAAGAGATTTAGTTGAGGTTGTCAGCAGTTCCATCATCTCGCGGAATATTTCCGTATCCATTTGACATGGGTGCCAGGGTATAGTACATACCAGGGAATTAGGGAGAGAGGCCGCTACCACGCTCCTGTCTCTTGGTATAGAGATACCCTTCTCAACCTAGAAACTACATTGGTCGCTTCAGTAATATCGGTCAAGGAAAAACGCCTCTATGTTAGTTGCTTTGATCACAGTCCACTGTCTCCTATGTCGAAATGCTCAAGGATTGAACATATCTCATTTCAACTATTGCAGAAGAACATCTTCTCTGTCACTGTCCTGCGTGGCATGCCACTAGGTTTAGATATTTTGTGGCTCATCATTCTGGAATAACACTGATGACCTTAGGGATACAAGTGTCAGCCAGATCAATCAAAAAGGGTTTACCTCGGAGGAGCAGGTAAATTGCTACTGATGCTTTCCATTTCAATTCAACCGGGCTATTCGGGTCATGTTCTTCGATTTCGATGTAACTCAAATATGTTGCTCTCTGGTCAAAATAATGAGACATGTATTTTTTTGTTCGCCCGAAAAAAATTTTTTTCAAGAGTTATCGGCAATTTTTTTTTTCGGCCCAAAATCGATTTTTTTTAATTATATAAGAATTTTTTTTTTTGAAATGCCCAAAACTTAGTCAAAAATGAACCGATTTTAATAATTCTAGGTTCAAAAGGATCATCATTACTTACACAAGCGACTTCATGTAGAAACAATTGCAAAAAAGTAGGTGAAAATTTTTTATTTAGCAAAAACCAAAAAGTGCAAAACAGGTTTTTTACTCAAACATTCATTACTCAAAAACAACTCATTTTAGCTACTGGGCATTCAGCTCAATTGAAGTTTGAGGTGTTCTCTTGATTTGGAAAAAGTTAAAAAAAAATACACTTTTTGAAATATTGAATTTCGAAAAAGTTTCGAATCTTTTTTGTTTTTGCAAAATAAAAAATGTTCAACTACGTTTTTGCAATTGTTTCTACATGAAATCGCTCATGTAAGTAATGGCGATCATTTTGAACCCAAAATTATTAAAATAGGTTCATTTTTGACTAAGTTATGAGCATTTAACAAAAAAAAATTCTTATATTATTAAAAAAAATCGATTTTGGGTCGAAAAACAAAATTGCCGATAACTCTTGAAAAAAATTTTTTTCGGGCGAACAAAAAAATACGTGTCTCATTATTTTGACCAAAGAGCAACATATTTGAGTGACATCGAAATCGAAGAACCTGACCCGAATAGCCCGGTTGAATTGAAATGGAAAGCACCTACTGTTAGTTTAGACCGACTTCCACTTCAGCAAGTGTGCGATGCAAATACCCACTTGAACTTACAAAAACGTCTTTTTTGCAAACTAGCAGACTGACACCAAAATTTTACCAGGTAGATAGGTAGGTATAGGTAAAATGTTGGTGTCAGTCAGCTAGTTTGCAAAAAAGACGTTTTTGTAAGTTCAAGTGGGTATTTGCATCGCACACTTGCTTGGCTGTCCACACTAATCTCCCAAGCGGCTGAGTCTTGACTTGTATTTATAATGGCATTTGATTCTGTATAAGAAATTAGTAACTTTCAAGGAGAGAATTGCCTCTATATGACCGACCCAAGAATGATAGGCGAGAAAGTCGATAATTTAATCTTTAAAGATATTTAATATAAGACACTATACATTAAAAAAAAAAAAATAATAATAATTGGCGCGTACACTTCTGTTAGGTGTTTGGCCGAGCTCCTCCTCCTATTTGTGGTGTGCGTCTTGATGTTGTTCCACAAATAGAGGGACCTACAGTTTCAAGCCGACTCTCAACGGCAGATATTTTTTATGAAAAGCTTTTTCATGGCAGAAATACACTCGGAAGTTTGCCATTGCCTGCCGAGGAGCGACCGCTATTAGAAAAATGTTTTTCTTAATTTCGGTGTTTTCACCGAGATTCGAACCGACGTTCTCTCTCTGAATTTCGAATGGTAGTTGCGCACCAACCCATTCGGCTACGGCGGCCGCTATACATTAATGAAATAAAAAAAATCCTTTCTATATATATAAGTACAAACAATTTTAGAGAGATTCATTACATTAAATAATCAAAGTGCAATTTGATTGTGAATGCACAGCTTCAAACGCTTTACAAAATTTACAGCTAATCAATCCCATCAGAGATATTTTACTTTATTTTATTTGAAAACCTTTTTTTTATTTTTTATGTATACTTATATTTATTTATTTCATTAAATTTAGTTTTTCTTCATTCTTTTTTTTTGTATTTTATGACAGTTTGTTTTATGTTAGCTTATTTTAATTGTTTTTTCATCTTATTTCTTTTCCGAAATTATTTGCACCAAAAGTGTAAAGGGTAGCTCTTCAATTGCCTACAATCTCACACACCCACACACCCAGTATCTAGTAGTACCTCTAAAAAATATCTATGTATAAGTAGAAAAAAGTATCCCAATTCAAGTCTCTTCTCCTTCTTCGTTTCATGCCATTTTAGGGCAAACGAATCTCAATTTCATATCTGATGGCATGATGTGCCATATGCAACAGCTACAGTGGCAAACCAACAACAATCAAGCCAAATCAAGCGCGACTCACAAATAAATCCCAAGTCATTTCGAAGCTCAAGATCGCTCAAGTGGCATGCCACCAACGCTATCGCAAGTCAAAGCCAAGTATTGCAAGTGTCCGCACAGCAAGCAAATCTGCTATCAGGCAATACTCGTAGCAAAACAAATACAACAAACAACAGCATATACAATAACAACATAAGTTGCAGCTGAAATGCAAAAAAATTCAATTTGAAATGCAAACGAATTGAAAAAATCGCCAGCTGAGAAAGTAATAACAACAACAATTACAGCAGCAAAAGTGGCATTCGCAGCATCGGCAGATAGAGTTGCAAGCAAGAAGTGTTGCTGCTGGCACAACGCTAAGCATTTTAAACCAACACCACCACCTGAGTGAGGCATGCAACAGCGGAATATTTTGCTATTGTTGCTGTTGCTGTATAATATTTATTAGCTTTATTTTGCGTAGCTGCAGTTGTTGTGTATAATATTTCTAGTGTTTGTTGATGTTGTTGTTTCGCCATAGTTGGTATTACCTTGTTGGGTGCGCGGCGCACGCGCAACACGCATTCGAGGTCATAACCCAATTCCTTTGACAGTAGCCAGCCATCAGCAGGCACGTTCACAGCTGTAATATATACATTGAAGAGGATGTCATCTGAAAGCAACAACAACAACAACAACAGCATATATATCTAGTTGCAGTTAGCCTTAACTGTTGTTGCTGCATTTACGATTCACTATTTTCCATTTATTCTCACTCAATCACCATTTAGCCCAACCATCTGTCCAGCCATCTATACGTTCGCCGTCAGTGTGCATCCGATGCGCATCTCAGGCCTTTGATCACTGCATCAGCAGTAGCCATCAAGCAACAAAAAACGAAAGATGCTAAAATGCCTGGCAGAATCGGTAAAATTTTTCAATTTTCAATTGTCAATTTTTGTGGATACTGATGTCATTGCCATCACCATCGCTATTCCCATCACCGTCGTCATCAACATCAACAGCATTTGGCAGCAGTTTGCAATGTTTGATGCCACCAACGCTGCTTTTTTTTTGTTTTTTTTATTGTTTTACTGTTGTCTGGTGGGCATTGCCGGTGACCATTTGATATAAAGTCTCAACAGCGATAACCTTATTTCCTGTTTTTTGCTTTTTCACTTTTTTGCTGCTTCTGATGACACATATCTGCTTATTGGTCGAATTCTAATATTTATTAAGAAGTGGCCATTAATGATCCGTAGACGTACCTATAGATATATGAACTCTCAGAAAAGATTTGTTTATTACTCCTAATTTAATTTAATTTTATTCTTGAATTAATCATATTTTGAAGTATTTTGTTTTTTGGTTGTGCATTGTGAATTTGTATAATATTTTTATTCTAAAAGAATTTTTAATTTATTTTATTTAATATATGGAAAATAACAATAAATTATTATTTTACAATAAAAAAAGGAGCACTAGCTGCCAGGGCTTACGGCTCACTGCTCTAATAAGATTATTTTTTTTTACTACAAAAGTTAAGCTATTAGAGAGTTAATTTTCTGGAAACGATTATTAGGCACTATCGACACATGAATTAAAGAAATTAAGTTATGTGGGAGGTAAATTTATGTACGGAAGAATATTTACATAGATGTTTAAGTAAAGAGACTTATGGTTTAAATCAATTTTCTCAGATCCGCTCTAATTAAGTAATCTGTCATTTTCTCAATGTTTTCCTGAGAAGGAGTCTTTAGTATTTCCGATGGAAGATGGTTGTTGAAACTTGTGTTTCTGAGATTCATAAAATGCGTGCAGTCGTCCAACAGGTGTTTAACTGTTAATGTTGACAGGGTGCAGTAGGGGCAGGGAGGTGGCCTCTCACCAATTAAAATGTGGGAGTGTGTACCGATTGTGTGTCCAATACGGAGTCGGATGAAGGCAGTGATGTCCTTGGTACGGCATATGGCTTGATAGTTGGGTTTAGTGCCAGTTGTATTTAAGCTTGCATAATGGTGTTGCACTGTTCTCCATGCCTCAGTTCTTTTTGCTTCCAAATATTTATTAATTAGTCCGCAGATGTCCTTCTTAAGCATACAGTCAAATGTGTGCAACGGTTCCATTGCTGCAGCCTTAGCTTTTTGGTCGGCAAGCTCGTTCCCTTTAATACCAACGTGGCCAGGAATCCACATAATTTTGACTTTATATTGATGCTCAATTAATATGCTCCGTATGCTTGAAATAAGGGGTGATTTATTTCTTATGTTCATGATGCCTGATATTGTAGACTTGCTATCCGAACAAATGATTGTTTTTTCATTAGTTTTTGATGCAACTATTATGGCATTGTATATTGCTATAGCTTCTGCTGTGTACACAGAACAGTAGTAAGGTAGTTGACCTTTCGTTATTGTTTCACCATCAGCATTCACTACTGCAAACGCGGTGTGGTCTAGAGTTTTTGAACCATCAGTGTAAATCATTTTCCATTCAGGTTTAAATGGTGCGACGTATTCTCCAAACCTACGCTGGTATTCTAATGAACTGGTGTTGGATTTAGGAAATGCTGCTAAACCAAAAAGGACTGAAGACTTTCTCAAATGCCAAGGCGGTGAGCTAATTGGGGGCCTTAATTGTGGTCGTGAGGTTATTCCCAGTTTGTTAGCATATTCCAATGCTCTTAGTATAGTTGACTTGCGATTTTGCACTTTCCTTGCAGCAAATAGTGATGAGGTGGCCTCATGTAGAATGTTATTGTTGCAATAGAGAAGTTTTGGGATGAGACTCATTGTGGTATATTCTGTTCTCTCCGGAATATTGGGTAGGCCTGCTTCCACCAATATGTACTGTATCGGAGATGTTGGAAAAGCTCGAATGCTTCTGCGTACGGCCGCGTGGTATGTTGGGAAAATTAACTTTAGATTACTTTTGGCGCAGTGTCCGTATATTGGCAAGCCATAATCGATTTTCGACAAGATGAGAGCCCTAGTAATATTTATCAGATTTGTGGTATGTATAAGACTATGTTTAGATGACAGATACTTTATAATATTCAACCTGGCAGCTAAGTTCTTTTTTAAATCTAAACAGTGTTCCTTAAAAGTAAGACGTTTATCAAAGATAATTCCAAGAAATCGTATGCTGTGAGCATTTACAATATTTATATTATTATAAACTACATTTAAGTTATTACATTTATGCTTTCTACATATATGAAAAGATTTACATTTATTAAGCGAGAGATTCGCTCCTGAGCATATGGACCATCTTGAGATGTCGGTTAGAATATCTGTAAATCTCTTATTGACTAAGTTTAAGTTGCTTATTCTAGAAAATAATAATACATCGTCGGCATAAATAATGTGCGAAATGTTTTTGTATTTGGAAATGATATGGCTAATTTCATCAAACGCAATTGTAAACAAAGTTACCGAAAGTGGAGAACCTTGCGGTATCCCATTCTGCAGAACGTGCAAACTAGAAAAAACGTTATTTACTTTCGTTTTAAATTTCCTATTCGAAAAAAATGCCTTGACAAAATAATATATCCTGTTGCCAAAGCTCCATTTCTCTAGTTGGCGCAAAACAATATGCACGCCGACTCGATCGAAAGCTTTCTCAAAATCCAAGCTTAGACAGGAGATATTATTATAATTATATAATTATAATTATAATTATACCGATATAAATAAATGTACTCAAATGATTGTTAAAGCCATCTGAAATTTCTTCAAAGGGGTTTTCAATAGGGAAGATAGAATAACAAAAATATCGGGTATAATTTTCCCGTGTATAGTACATACACTGGCGAGTATAACTGAGTGCATAGCGCTGTTTTTCATTTTAAAATTAAATTTTTGTTTGGAGCAAAAATATTTTTATTTTGTTTTAAACATTGTTCATGCCTCAACTAAACCCATATACTCGTAAATCAAACTTTATACAAACTTAAAATTTGTATCAAACTTGTTTTATTAAAATTTTATGAGCCATATTTTGGCGTACCCATTAATTTCCTAAACGATTCGAAATTTAGAAGAATATTTGTTGTGTTTTCTAAATTTTGTATAAAGTTCAAAAGTTTGATTCACAACTGTTTGACAACACTCGTGACGAAGAACGTAAAAAACAGAACGAGAGAAAGGTGCCACTTTAATTCAACGCAACTAACTTCACTTACTTCCCGATAAGTGAAAGCGCAATACAGTTTCGCCCATTATGTTATATACCTTCATAAATAAAAATAAATAAATAAATATCGAATCTAGTGTCGTTACATATGCACATTTATGGTTCTGGCTCATGATTTAATAATAAAACAGTGTATACAGTGAGTCAAGTAACCAAAAAAAAATGTAAACGTATTTATTTGACTATTCGTGAAATGCATTGGAAAAATTTGCATTAAAGCTGACCACAAACTGGCTGGCTACAATTCCCAGCGGTTTGTTGCAGTTGGGAGAAAATCCATCATGTGTTGCGAATTGCGGGCACATATCCCAAGAAATTGAAAATTTTCATTTACCTGGGATTCGTTGCTAGTTTGTGGGGCAGTTTGTAGATTTTCTCATTTTTTGCTGACCGTCGTCGATATAAGAGTAAGCGGAAAAATTACAAGTGTTAAACAAAAATTTGATACCCTGGGGCAGTCATTTCCATATTTCTTAACAACTTAATATAAGAATGATTGTTCCTATTTTACAACCATTCTTTCATCCAAGCCTGCTGGTTGTCCTTTTTTCGTTTTTTTTAATGCACATGTAAATAACTGCCAGAGCAATCGCTTCATCCGTGTTAACAGTATGACGATCGCAACGAAACGATGGTTTGCGGATTTGCGTTTGGTTTGTGTGTTTGCTACGGACTAGGCGCAAATCGCTGTGAATTGTGCCCTGTTTGTGACCAGTTTAAATGTCATTAGTTTTAACCCGAATGAAATTACTTTTCAGTTTTGGAAGTTTGGAAAACAATTATTTTAAGCAGTTAACTATAGAAAAATAAAACTAATGGTGCTCATTCTCACCAACGTATCGAGGTCCCTTTCCGTTGCCAGTAGGATACACAAAATTGAGCAACACTTGTGCTCGTAGAAAATAGCTGCTTCCTTTGGTTACATATTTACACAAACATCGGTTTATGTGTGTATGTGTTTTGTGGTATCGACACTTTTTCAATTTTTCTTTGTTTAAGAAACCAAAGCCGAAAACCAACAAATGAAAATAGTTCATTTATCCGGAATTATCATTATTCAACTTTGTTTTTAAGTTATTTTAATAAAAATTAAAATTTGTATAAGTTTATTTTGTAAATGATTTCGAAATGTGCTGTTTGGCAACACTGTGTAGTGAGAGAGCAATCAGCTGACACGTTTCTACGTAAACAATCCAAAATCCCACGTCAACGATCTACGATACTACGGAACGCAACGGTGGTGAGAATTCATTCACATGGGGTTCTCATTAGTTTCATCGTGTCAGCTGACACGGGCGTACGTTTATGTTGGTGAGTGTGAGCCATGATTCAATTATTAAAGGTTTGCTCACTAGTGACATTCGATTTTTGACACTCCCTTACAAAAGGTTGTATTTAAGAAAAGGAAAAATTAAATCCTTTTTGGGAAAAATGGTAGCAAAATAGTATTTTGTTACTTAAATGGAAACAAACTGTGAACGACTTAAAAAATAAATTTTAATTAATATTTGAATGTAAATAATGGTATAGATAGAAGTGGTTAGCGGAAATTGCCAAGTCTAATATTAAAACAAGAAATTATTTCACATAATCCAAGATTTTATTTTGTGAATTAATTCGCAAATATGAAACTATTTTGTTAAAAATAAATAATAGGTCTATGAATAAGTTCGTGCGGTTTTTTTTCGAAATTTGAATTTCGGATCATTCCCATGGCTTTTAAACGCTTGGAAATGGTTGATTGATCAACTCCCAAAGTTTTTGCAACCTCTTCTTGCGTTTGAGCCGGATCTTGATCGAGCAATTCCTCCAATTCGGTATCCATGAACTTTGGCGGCGCGGCCAAAATCACCACTTTTAAAGCGTGCAAACCACTTCTGGCACGTTCGCTCAGCTAGAGCATGCTCACCATAAACTTCCACCAAGATACGATGACTTTCGGCTGCTTTTTTCTTCATATTAAAGAATTCCCCGCAAAAACACATTATTTGGCACGAAATTCGACATTTTCAAGTGTGGTAAAAATATTGTTGTTTACGCTTCAAATAAAAAACTTATACTGACGTTTGTGCCTTACGACAGTAGCTCTCCAATGAATGTTTGGAAATGTGGATCGATGGAATAATAATCAAGTTACGCCATCTGTTGTAAAACCGCACGAACTTATCCATAGACCTATTAAATAATTGGCACGTACAATTCTGTTAGGTGTTTCGCCGAGATCCTCCTCCTATTTGTAGCGCGCGTTCCACAATTGGAAGGCCCTACAGTTTTAAGCCGATTTTTATGTTTTTTATGAGAAGCTCTTTCATACTGGTACTGTGCTTTTCTAAGCCTCCTCTGGACACTTCATCCATCCATAGGAAGGTGGGCTCATTGGAAACAAGTTCTGCCAACTTTTTTATAATGAGGTCTGCAATGTAATCGATTGCGTCGGGACTATACAATAATTCTCCCTGCTGTAACTCTTTAGCAAACGCTAGCTGCAAAACATGAGTTCCGTTTAAATCACCACATCATAAGAAATAAAGCTTTGTAAATTCTCCATCTCGATCTCGGATTGCGTCAAATACTCTATCATGTCTTGACTTAAACGGTATGTATTCCATGTCATACTGCCATAGTCCTGAACATACCGATGAAAACTCTTGAGCGAGTTGTTGCTCGTAAGCAGTCCATTTTGAAAATGAAATGTTTTTTCTACAAATTTTACTTTTCCTCCACTTTTAGTCAAAATTTCTAGAGCTAGCAACCCAGTGTCTTGCTAAGGGAGCCGATTTGTCAAGAGGGAATGAGAAAGCTGCTTACTGAGCAAACCTTTTCATGAGTGTGAGCATCATAAAAAAAAAAAAATATCGTGAAATTCGTGTTTTTGTGCTGAAATAATTGTATTTATGTATATACATTTATTATGTACGTTATGATTGTTCTTTTACCAAATAATACCAGAATACTGAGTACGACGCTTAAAGTTGAAGTCGGCAACACGAAGTTTTTTGTTTTTTCTTTTTAAACCATTTATTTATTGCAATAGGTTTTTTTAACATTCAGGAATATTTGTACATAAAACTGAGACATTTTATTACAAATGTATGGAAAGCACTGAGTAGATTAAGAGTTTACTTTTGAGAAAAACATGAGAATTTCGGTTAATCAACTAGTATAGTTTGCGAAGTTCATTTCCAAGTGCTTTGTGTTTGGTGAAAATATGCGTTTTCCATGTGAGATTGCTGTCGTGATGCATGCCAAGAGTTTATTGAGTTTGGCAGGTGGGCAAGTGTTTCGGTTGAGTGCAAAAGTAGCTTGAGCAGATTTTGTTTCGATAACTTTTATTTTCCAGTCTTTCAGCCATTGAGCTATTTTATCAAGTTTTTCCTGGAGTTTGAGGGAAGCCTGTTCAGGGTGGGAGTCTATAGCGATTAAGGCGGTGTAATCTGCAAAAGTTCCGACGATGGTTTCCTCTGTGATTGGTAGATCCTGTGTGTAAATCAAGTAAAGTATTAGGTCCATTATACTACCTTGGAGTATGCCAGTTACACTTTCATAGAGCTTAGACTATTCTTCATTTTGTATAACCAAGATAACGCAAAGTGGCTTGGCCTTGAGTTTGACTATGCAGATCCCTCTGTAGAATTTAATGAGTTAGATGAAATAGTCACCCAAATGAACAATAACAAAATCGAAGACGGTATTGAGGTCGATGAATTTTACTATGCGAAGACGCATTGGAGTACATCTCAGGTTATATTATGAATTACCAAAATTTCGGACGAGATTGGATGGTCAGGGATGGTCTAAGAAGGGGGAAATTTGATCAAACCAAAAGCAAATTAGCGGATACACAAATAGCAGTAAAGAAAACTTTATGAGATGTACTATTGAATATTGAAAGCAGCAATGTCACAATTGACATAAGTGTAAAAGGATTTTTTTCAAAAGCAGGATTCATTTTCTACGCAACCAAACCAAAAGCAGTATAAAAAAAGATTTCTAGAAATAAAGAACTCAGGTACATTTCTCAATTTGCTTCCTATGGGTTAATGGAGGCAGACTACTAATACATATAAATCAATTCACAGATAAATTGCCAAATAAGCACATTGTCAATGGCTGGCTCACTGTGGGCTCCCTTAGCAAACTGGGCTGCAAATTTTAGAAATTTGTGGAGGAAAAGTAAAATTTGTAGGAAAAACATTTGGTTTTCTAAAGGGTGTGCTTATGAGTAAGAACTTGCTCGGTATGTCTAGGACCAAAACAATATAGAATACAACCTGACATATCGCTTAAATCAATAGATCATCTATTTGGGGCAATACGCGTGAAAGATGGATATTTTGACAAACTGACCCCAATGCCTTTCAAACATATAGTAGGTTACGGAAGTACCTACCGCGTTGCTTTAAAAATAAAGTACCTAAGCTACCAAAAAGAGTTCATTTAGCGCTATGTTTAGCAGTTAATCACAGCCTCCAAACGGCAGATGTTTTTTTACGAGGAGTTTTTCCATGGCAGAAATACGTTCGGCGGTTTGCCATTGCCTGCCGAGAGCACCAACTAAATTTATGGTGAATCCGCCTCTTCTATGAAGTAATTCATTAGAGTCATAGAGCTTAGGTAACATATGACCGGCATATTGGCGAAACTTCGGAATTTCACAAACTTAACATTTGTACTATTGGAAACCCATTTGCTTCTAATGACTTTTGCTGCAGCTAAGTGTTGAAAACGTTCTCTTCCATTGTCTCGCGTTCTTTAAACACGACATCGCTGTCTAAACTCTCAATGTTGTGGGTGTCTAGCGGACTTAGAATCCGCAGACATTCACATTGCATTTTTTGCATCTTTCATTAGAGAGGCGAAGTGGTTTCATCTAGTTTTTTCGTTTCCATTTTCGACGTTATTTTGGATCCTTTTTATTATTAGAAAAAACACATATTCGAGTATTTTTAAATCAAAAATTTTTGAAAAGTTAAAAAAAATATTTTTGAATATAAAAAATATTGGAAAATAATTGGCATTAGAACGGCGCGCATATATAGAATTTGAATCAAAACACAAATAATCAAAGCGGTTTTTTCGATTCGAAATTTCTGTGCTGAAATTTTGGCGTAAAACTCCGTAAAATCCGAAAACTCTACAATAGCAGCTTCAAACCACCGATACAAACAAATATCAAACCAACAAAAACAACTTACAACGCCGCAAACTAAATTGTAGTACTTCAAGTAGAACAATCCTCAGTAAAACCAAAATAGAGTGTTCGATATTTTAATTTGAAGTACGTCAGCTAAACAGTTAAGACAGGAGAATCCATTGCACCATCAGCTAAAATAACCGCCGAAACGAGCTGAGTTAAACTTAAGACTCGCAACTACCGCTCACAGTTACACTGCGTAGCCTCATAACCTAACCCCCACCACCATCAACAACTGACGCAGTAAAAGTATAATAGCCAAATCAACAGCTACATCAACAGTTACTCTACGTAGTTATTGTTAGAACATTTCATTGGCCTAATCCATAAGCCACAAAACCAGTGTCAACCTACGAAACTTCGTCCACAAAAACAAATAAAAAAAACAACAATTTGAGTTCTATTCTCAAACGTAAGGACAAATTAACACAACACTGCCATCGCTATGTCATTGACAGCTTCACAGGCCGAACCAGCTGAGGAGGAAAAGCCACGTCCACGCTGGTTCGAGTGGGTCGAAAAGAATGCGCTACCCAAACATTTCAATTTCCCACGACCCAAGCGTGAAGTGACACGCTGGCAGAAGCGTGGTCCAATGACACGCCGTGATTGGGTCCGTTTCTATCGCTGGGCCGTGAAGAATGCAGCACCACGCGAAATACCGCCACCACATTGCAGTGACAAACCAACTACCAAAGCCACTGATGTTAAGAAAAAGAAGGAGAAAAAAAAGAAAACATATACACTCGCAGAATTGTTGGAACATGCTGCAAAAATAAGCGAACCAAGAGATCCACGTGAAAAGTATATCTATCCACCTCCACCTGATTACCCGTATGCGCCAAAAATATCGCTCAAAGAACCAGCTAAAAAGGATCGCGGTCGACCATTTGCGCCACCCAAAGTACCGAAGTGGTTTCATCATCTGGAACTGGAGACGGAATTCTGGTCGACGCTACGCTTTCCCATCATACGTGCCGCGCTCAATTACAAGCCAACTGCGAACATGTTACGGCTGGCATTACCACGTATGGTGCCACCATTACGGCAACATTGTCCGATACCTGAGCCACCGATTGAGGAGGTGCCCCCGCGTCGACGTATGACCTATCGACAATGGCGCGAGCATCTAAGACGTCTTGAGTATCTTGCGAAGCCTATAATACGGCCGTACTACGATGATTTGTACGAATACGTGTACTAGTTCGGACACTCGCTGTTGTGGTGGAACTCAGCTTCTAATGTGTTTAATTTGTAATTATTATAATCGTTATATTAGATAGCTTTTTTTAATAATGCTAAAGCGTCAAGTTGTTCAGTGCAACAGTTTAAAAATAATGCAAACGTAAATGAAGATGAAAATTAGATTTGAAATAAGAATGGAGAGAAGTAGAATAGTTTCGCATTTTAGGAGAATAGTCGTTAAAGTCGTATCATGTCACTAGTATTGTGGAACTTGTGAGAAGCGGTAATGGCTTGTAGCGTTGTTCTCAAGTATACCGCGCTGCTATTGTCTACACTTTTTACATTCAGAATATTCGTTTTCTTCGAAGTAGTAAAAATTATTTCTTGTAAAAATTCATCTGAAAAAATTATCACTTTGAAAATATATTCGAGATATGAATTCCAGAAAACTGTAAAGCTTTATTTCCTTAACCACTCGTTAATGTTGTTCACTGGGATATAGCTTTAGTGATTCCAGAGTTGCCGTTTTTTATTGGAAAAGGTAAACTAAAGGGTCTTAACTTATCCAGAATCAAAGGTACTCCGCACGAAAGATTATATTTCCTGTGCCCAGCGTAAGATGAGATAGACGAAGACAATCGATGGCATCAATGCGCCTGGCAAAATTTAATGAACTGCTACAACAACTACAACAACTAGAATGTTTTAAAACCAAAAACTATTTAATATTATCACCTATAGCACTTGTAACAGTTTTTTTTGTTTTTAATACAAAATACACGTTTTGTTTTAATAATAAAGGGTGATTTTTTAAGAGCTATAACAAAGTTTTTCAAAAACCACACGTAAAATTCAGAAAAATGCGTGAAATTTTTATTTAAATCGATAGAACAGTCCATATAATTTAATGTTTGAAGATTATTTCATGCAAATGTTGACCACGACTGCGCTTCAAATGGTCCATTGGCTTAGTCCAATTTTGGCATACTCTTTCCAATGTTTCGGCCGGTATCTCACATAAAGGGTGATTTTTTAGCTATTATCTTTTTAAACAGTTGGTTTAAACAGCTGACGCACGTTTCGTGTTTTGTTTCACTGTCAAACATCTTCAGTTTGGAATATAATTTAACCATGAATCGTCTTACAAACGAACAACGCTTGCGAATCATTGAATTTTATTATAAAAATTGTTTTCTGTTAAGAAAGTTTAAAGTCGAAAAATTGTGTTCAGCGACGAAGCTCATTTTTGGATCAATGGGTACGTAAATAAGCAGAATTGTCGATTTTGGAGTGAAGATCAGCCAGAAGAATTGCAAGAGCAACCAATGTATCCAAAAAAGGTCACAGTTTGGTGCGGTTTATGGGCTGGAGGTATCATTGGACCGTATGTCTTCAAAGATGCTGCGAATCGTAACGTAACTGTGAATAGTGAGCGCTACCGTGAAATGATATCCAACTTGTTTTTGCCCAAAATGCAAGAGTTTGACTTGCATGACATGCTACATGCCACACAGCACGCGTAACAATGAACTTGTTGGGAGCTCGGTTAACATTTTATTTCACGTTCGGGACCTGTCAATTGGTCACCCAGATCGTGCGATATAACGCCTTTAGATTATTTTTTGTGGGGCTATGTTAAAGCTCATGACTATTCAGACAATCCTGCTTCAATTAACGCATTGGAAGACAAACTTAAAGCATTTATAGTTATAAGGTGTGTAGCATGCGCTAAATTTGTTGGTTCTGGAAGTCTTAGTAATGCCAGCCACCGATTCAGCCAACGAACTAGACATTCCGCTTATAACATCGAAGCCAATTGAAAACCGAGACGATGTGAATTCGCAACCATATTGGCTGAAACACTGACTAATGTGATGGAAACGTCGAAAACGAGAACAATTGAAGCCAAATGTGGTCATTTGCATGGTCTTTGAAAAGAAAATGTAGTTATTTTAAGAAAAAAATGCTTCCACTTCAAATGGAACGTGTATACATACATATTTCAAGCAATTATGCATCTAAACAACACCAAGAGATTGTGGTGGAACGAAATCGGAAGACAAAGATTCTAAATTTTTCAGTAAGGATTTGTAGTCGTCATTCCAGCATCAATTTTAGATTAGTCTATAGACTGGTATATAATCATATACATACATATATACAGCGTTTTCCGGATAAAAGTACCAGAATGGTTCATTCATTGGGCTCTATATATAATACCTTCTGCTGAAATATGAACGAGACGTTATCAATAAAACGGTCCGCGGATGACATATGGCAAAAATAAATTTTTTGTTTTTTGGTAGGACTGTTATAAGCTTACATGGCAAATTTCAGCGTGATATGTCACATAGTTTGTTTTCTGTGCTACTGTAAACAAGTCAAGCTCTAGTGTGTTCTTCGAATTTAACGATGGAAATTCAAGTTGAACAAAGAATTTGTTTGAAATTTTGTTATTCCAACAAAATTTCGGCTTCAGACGCCTTAAAAATGTTGCAGACAACCTATGGGGACTCTGCTCTATCGCGTGCACGTGTTTTGCAGTGGTACAAATCGTTCAAAGAGGGCCATACATCGGTTGAAAACTTGTTCGAATTCGTTAGATAGTAGTAGTATTATTAATTCGACTGAACAGCTCAATACTATCAATTTCAAGCATAAATGTATTATAGGATCAGCTCAAAATTAATTTTGATTGCCATAAGCGGGAAGATGACTAGTTTTATTATTTATTTATGTCTAGTGTTAAATGTTACAGACATTTTGAAAAATTACCAAATAAGAGTAAATTCCAATAAGATTATGCTACATTATTACACAGAAAATAGTACTTCAATCTATTGTAGAGTATTGATTTTGCATCCGATAAGTCTTCTTATTCTTAATTGGCGCGATAACCGCTTACGCCTTTTTGGCCGAGTTGAGCAAAGCGCGCCAGTCGTTTCTTTCTCGTAGTAACCGGTGCCAGTTGGACACATCAAGTGAAGCCAAGTCCTTCTCCACCTGGTCTTTCCAACGCAGAGGAGGCCTTCCTCTTCCTCTGCTACCACCACCTGGTATCGCATCGAACACTTTCAAAGCCGGAGCGTTTGTATCCATTCGGACGACATGACCCAGCCAACGTAGCCGCTGGATCTTTATTCGCTGCGCTATGTCTATGTCGTCGTAAAGCTCATACTGCTCATCGTTCCATCGCCTGCGATATTCGCCGTTGCCAATGTGCAAAGGTCAAAAAATCTTACGCAGAATCTTTCTCTCAAACACTCCAAGCGTCGCTTCATCGGATGTTGTCATCGTCCAAGCTTCTGCGCCATACGTTAGGGCGGGCATGATGAAAGCTTTGTAGAGTGCTAGTTTTGTTCGTCGAGAGAGGACTTTACTGCTCATTTGCCTACTTAGTCCAAAGTAGCACTTGCTGGCAAGAGATATTCTGCGTTGGATTTCAAGGCTGACATTGTTATCGGTGTTAATACACGATGTCTTTTACAACATCGAAATTATAACTGTCAACAGTGACGTGGGTGCCGATACGCGATTGCGCCGACTGTTTGTTTGATGACAGGATGTACTTCGTTTTGTCCTCGTTCACCACCAGACCCATTAGTTTTGCCTCTTTATCCAGTTTGGAGAAGGCAGAACTAACAGCGCGGTTGTTAAGGCCGATGATGTCAATATCATTATAAAATATTGAGCCTGAGCGATTAAGTTCTGCGGCTCGTACAATCCTCTTCAACATCAGGTTAAAGAAGTCATACGACAGGGAGTCACCCTGTCTGAAAGCGGAGGTCCTTCCCAATTCTGACGGCGTTGCTGGTGCCCACGGCTTCAAAGCAACCTCCAGAATACTTTCGCGATAATATTTCACATTTACCTTGACGCCAGGTTCGATGAAAACGATTGAAAAGTGCTCATCGGCGGTTACAGTGTTCCAAACGATTACCTGTGGCGGGCTCCCTTCTGGTGGCAAATCGATGACTCAAATTCTCGTATGAACAGTCGGTCAAATAAATCCTATCGCTTTGGGAGTTTACGAATTGCTCAACTCGAACAATTTTCTCGTCAAACACAATGTTCGGAAATTGACCGCTTTTGGCCAAGTGAAGCAACTTCTTCGCTTTCTCAAGTCTGACTTGTTGCTGCTTTGGTGTGAGATCATGTGCCTTTTGGGTCCTGTAAGGTTTGACTTTGAGATAATTTTTTAGTATGCAGTAGATGCTACGATTAGATATTTTCATTTCCTTCGCCATTTGATTGGGACTTTGTCGGGGATTTCGCTCAAGTCGCTTCTTCACTCTTTGAACCATTTCACGTGACGTTGCAGTCTTTTGATGACCACCTCCATGACGTTACGCGATGCTACCAGTATCATTGTATCGAGTAATGGTGCGATAAAAAAAAACTTTATTTACTGTAAGGTGCTCGAGCTCACGAACAATCGCTGGTTGTTATATTCTAGCCAAATATTATGACTTAACTCTGGTACGTTTGAAGTCCACTACTGATTTTATTTTTTCGTGCTTACTCTCGGCAAAATGCTTCCGCGCACTTGTAAACAATTCTCTGGACTGTAATTTAGCCAACTAACAGACAGCTGATGCACGGTAATCAGTGCCGGATCCTGTAATGTAACTCATGGTATATGCAAAGTAAAATTGAAATTTGAATGATAAGCACTTCTAAGTCCTTAATCTCGTCAACCGATTGAAGAGTGGCATTAGATAAATTTCATCGTACCTAAATGGCTTTGGTATCTGAGAAAACGTTACTTTATGAAAGTTTTTGATGTTAATGAAAAGGCGATTCATTACACACCCGTTATAAGCTAATTGAATTGAAGAATTGAAGGACCAACCTCAGAGTAAACTTTCAAGTCATTGGCATAAAGAAGAAATCTCGTTGAAGAGAAATACGAGCAAATATCGTTTATGAGGGGAAGAAAAAATACATATCCTAAGGTGCTACCCTGGGGAGCGCCAGAGGTGGCAATAAATGGTTTCGAGGAAATGCCATCCATAACAACACTAGAACTTCTGTTGCCCAGATACGATTTAATCCATTCCAAAAAGATAGCATGAAAACCAGAAGTTATCAATTTAACAATTAAGATTTTGTGAGAAATCGTATCAAAAGGTTTTAGAGATTTTTTCTGTGTTTGTAAGTGAGATGCCAATATCCTGATTTTTTGTGTATATTTACTGTACTATTGTGGTTATTTGAGATCTTAGGGGGCGTCCATAAATTACGTGAGGTGTTTTTTTTTAATTTTCTATACCTCCCTCCCCCCCTGGTGAGATGTCGTGAGATTTTATTCAACCCCCTCCCCCATCCCCCAATCTCACGTGAGATTTTTCAAAATGTGGGTTTCTTATGTAAACGCGTTGGATTGTTATTGTAAAAAGAAAAAAAAAAATTGCTTCGTGCTTTTATTTACGACTAGTTAAGACTAGTAATCAATATTGCTGAGAGTTATAAGTGTAATAAAAATTTAACAATAGAAGACTTAAATCGTAACTACTCTAATATCTACTCTAATTCAGTGCATGGAGAATCATGCGCGGTTTCAAGAGAGACTATTGGGACCAACATGTCCATATGATTTTCAGTAAAATCATCTGCTCCTTCAACTTCGTTCTGATCTAGCCACTCTAAGCCGTTGACGCTTAGACTGGGAAACTGTTTGCAAAACGACTTCCTACTAGGCGAGGATTGTAGCAGCGAACTCGAATACACTGATATAAGTGTTCCGTTTTAGATTATAACTGTTTAGATTTGTTTGAGCAGATACGCTTACAAGAAAAAATTAATAAAGGAAATTTTGGAACTGAAAGCGAATTGTACCGGGACTGGGAAATATCGTTCGTTATCTTTATACTGCTATTTAATTTGTAAGTAAATAAATAACTGGAAGATGAATATGGAAAAAATGCAAGTTCAGAGTTTGATTTTTTTTCAGTAGGGTTGGCCTAAGTTAAATGTTTTGGCGTAGGTTTTGGTTCTTATATTGTTTTTGAATTATCGAAAGTTATTAAAAAAATTGTAAAAAAACAGGCATTTTGAAAAAAAATTTAAAATTTGTAAGAACAGTGCAAAAACGAAGTTATACTGACATTTTAGAAAGAACCCAATATGCTGATAAGTAGAATATGGCTATATAAGAATGGCTAAATCTACTTAAATTCATTACATCAATATTAAATGTTGTCCTAAAATACTAAAAATTTAAAACTACGATCCGAAAACGTGGGCGCTTCACGTAAGAAGTACAGTCAGCGTCAAAATAAAGTGTGCACCACATACTGATCAATTAACTGTTGATTTATTTATTTTGTAATTCCAAGTATTTTTTTATAAAAATATAGTTCATACTACATTCAAGCAATGTTCAGAACTTTGTATCAAATTTTTCAAAATTCGGCAAATTTTTATCAAAATTTTAAAGTTATTTATAAAATATTTCGCTTTACTGCTCTCATTTAGTTTCGCCACTGCATTGTTAATGCTTGAAACTCCTATTTAGTTTTGATGGTATTTTAATAAATTATAGCATAAATCCGTTCAGAATTACAGGCACTTGGCTCGGTGAATAGAAAAATAAGCATACGGCATGGCGCAGTTTGAAATAGAACTTTCCTTTAAATACAGTACCTATTAAACTTTCATTACAAAAACAACTACACACTCCCATATATACACACATAAATTTATATTTATTTATCCAATATCTACCTTTGCTCGCGCCATAAATTTTCAGCAAAAATAAATTGATTATTCGTGTCGTCTTCAGTTCAAAATGCAAATGCAATGCCCCAAATACCACAACAAAGCCACACACACACAGATAAATATACTTCTATAAGCACAAATCACAATAAATAGTAAGCATTGCTGACACAAATATTTGCACAAATAAATTTATGCATTTATATGCCTTGAATATCCTTATCGAGGTAAATTGTTAGTTGTGTTAATATTTGTTGTAGTATATATGCATACGTATGTCTACTTGTACAAAAGCCAGGTAAAGAAAAAAAGGCCAACGCCGAAGTTTTCATAGCCTACCACAATTTCATTTCTGCTATGCGCTGAAAAAATTGGCGAAACAGCAAAACAACAATAAAAGTAAGAATGAAATAAAATATTAAATGCAAATGGCAATTGTATAACCAAAGGAGTAACAACAGCAATAACAACGACATTTGATTTTACGAGTATTTATTGCTGTCGCCTCGCTGCCGGATGACAGACTAGGCCGGTTGACTGGTTACTTGACTGAGTATGCTTCTTTATATACAAAAGTATACTTGCGGGCAATATTGTCACTCTTTTTACTCTTTCACTTATTCGATTGCAGGATAAGTAAATTATTGGTATTTTGGACATTGCCATCAGTTCTTCTAGAAATTGGTGTGTTTGTAGGTTTGAGCTTGACCTACAATTCTAGAAAATTCAAGCAATTCGACAATTGTCAAAATTAGCTTCTAAAAGCATAAACAATTCTATGAAAAAAGCGTCCGAGAATTTTTTTTTCATACGAAAGAGATGAGTGAAAACCTCAACAAGATTCACTAGAAATGGTCCAAAGTCAGTACGACGTGTGAATCTAAGTTGCTTCACATAAAACATGCAAGGAAAGGTTTTTATATGAAAGAAAAGCACCAGGCGCTTAGCGGAAAAAATAATTTTTCAAGTACATTTTATTAAATTTTTATTTTTTTACATTTTTTCCTATATCGTCTGAGTGAACAAAACGCACGCATAGCTTAACTTCTAAACTCACTCCTCTAAACTTTTAGTTTTAGCTGTATGGTAGGTGGTGCATTTTTATTAACCGCAAGTATGCATATGCAAGTTTGTTTGTTTGCCTGCATTGTGCCTTACTTGACTGCCACTTTATTTCACTTGGCCCGATTGATTGGCGTTTTAGCCCTGCCGCAGCTGCCTTGCCTTGCTGCCAGTTTTACTGAGCGCTGCACCGTGACAAGCGCCTTTGTTTTTGTTTTGTTAAAAACTTACAACAATTTCATTTCGGTAGCGGCATTGTCATAAGTTTTATCAATATTATAGTAAAAAAAGAAGTACGAAATACTTCCAAATAAATTCAATTCGATTGTGCCTTTCTAAGGTTCGCCTACTTTTGATGGAGATACCAGCTAGCAACAACAATAGCAACCACGAGGAGTATGAAAATGTAATATCCACTCTTGTTATATTTGTCTTAACTCTTTTTAGACTTGTATTCAGATTTTGGTCAATGGCTTCAAACAAACAGAAACGTCAATTGGTTGGGCTTTGCTGTCTATTTGTTTTTCACTTGAATTTTCTTCGTTCCTAAATGATGTTTATTTTTGAATTGTTACTACTACAACAGTGGTGTAAATTATGCGATTTTACTTTTTGTTTCTTTTGTAGTGCATTTCTACTTCGCTCGTTAAGTAAACTCTGTTTCTCGTTTGTGGCTTTTGGAAATTATTACCAAGAATCACGAAACAAGACGCTTGTAATATTTCTCATTTTCTTGAGTGAGAAATAAAAACAATTATGCTCTTTTGTATTAATTTGTATCAATAAATATTTTTTTGTAGATATCAGTAAGTGTGGAAGGAAGTACTACTACAGCAAGTGTATGTACTCGAGAAATTTGAGAGGGTCTGTAGAGTATTGGAGTACAACTGCGAAGGAGTGAAAAAAAATTACACTTCTTCAGATAGCAAAGCAGCAACAAATATATAATATAATTCATGCCATGAAACTAAAGTCTACCTTTGAGAAATTTTCCTAAAATTTCATTCTGCATGCTTTGCGAAGCACTCTTTAAGGGGCGGGGGGTAAGGGATAAACGCTAAAAAAAAACACTTTTTTCATGAATTTATTGTAGCGAAACGGTTCAAGTCAGTTTATTAAAAGTTGTTGCATATTATAAAGTAACATTTCAAGAATATTTGATAAAATTTTCATGTAAAAATATTGCAAAATGAGCGAATGAGAGCACATTTACGTAGACGTCTTTTCAAAAATACATTTTGCAGTAGTCAGCATATCTCAGCGTAGAATCATCTGAAATCAAAAAAATCGAATAATTTAGTTAAAGTATGAGTTAAACTTCCCCCCAACGTTTATTTTGACGATTTATTTTCATTTTCAGCCATTTGGTAGTCGTTTGAAGTAAAAAGTGATTTTTGACGAAAAAATGCCGCAATTTTGTAGGTGTAAAACCACCTTAATATAAAAAAAATGGCGACGTTGGGGGGAGGTTTTTTATATGTAAAATATGTGTGCAAAATTTCAAAAGGATCGGTTGAGTAGTTTTCAAATGCCAATGACTACGCACTTTAAAAAAAAAGGTTCGAGAAAACCGCGTTTAAAGTTTGTAACGGACTACGCGCGCAACTGCTGCGTCTCGGCAGATGTTTGAGGCGGCTCGGCTTTATGCTCTATAACTTAAAAAGTTTTGCTCGGATTGACTTAAAATTTTAACACGGTATTTTTGAAATGTTTTACTATAATAACATGCAAAAAAAAAATCGATTTTTATCCCTTACCCCCCCCTTAAAAGCTTGTCTGTAGCGTTCACTGTTGACGGTAACGTGGACTCAATCTTCAGTTCTAAAAATTGGACCGACGATCTCATCGGCGTACAATGCACATCAATCAGTAAATTTTTAGGGATCTATTGGGGTCTCGAGAACAGCTAGTTAGGCGATTTTCTAATTCACATACCCATCAAGCCATAAATTAACCTCATTAGCAGAGATTATTATTATTAATAATGTTATTAATATTACCATGTTATGAGACGACTTACAATCTCAGCGCTATCAAGATTATTGGCTAACATCCGATGCCCGGACGCTGCTCTAATTTACTATAGGGATGTGATATATAGGCGAACCCACTTAAAACTGAGTACTTCCGCAAGACTCTTGCCAAAGCCTAAAGCACTGCTACCCTGCGTGTTGCTTCAGCGTATCATACGATGTGATCAGCGGCATGATGCCTGTAAATCTTCTAGCGAAAGAACGAAGAGAACTATGTATCCTTAAAACCAATAAATTAGAGCACACACACTATACGGTTCACTAGACAGGGCTAGTATACTGGGCTAGTATACAGGGCTAGTATACTTGGTCGGGAAAAACCCGAGTCATTCCGGTAACGTAGAACCAGCTGCCATGGGAAATGTCACCACCTTCATGAACTCCCGTCCTGTGAATGCCGTAATCGGAGTCCAACCACCACCTATTGCAGACGAAGAGCTCCAGCTTCCCCGTGAGACTCGTGTAACACTGGCACAACTACGTTCTGGATACTCTAGCAGGTTAAACTCCTACATATCCAGAATCGACCCCGACATTCCAAACACATGTCCGGCATGTGAAGGTACCCCGAACGACACTAACCACCTCTTCACATGCCCCCTAAAACCGACTCATCTAACACCACCCTCCCTCTGGACCCAACCTGTCGAAACAGCATGTTTCCTGGGCTTACCCCTAGATTAACTAGACGAAGATGACCAGTGATATACCCTACACTGACAGGGCTACCATTACTGTTAAAACAACAACAACAAGAGCACACACATTACAAATAAGGCAAGAAAGGCAGATGGATGATGAGACTTATACCAAACATAGATAAATGCTTTGAAAGACAGTTCTGAGAGTTGTACTTTTATATTACACAGATGCTATTTGGACATGGATATTTTTGCAAATAGCTAAACGACGGTCGCTATAAGTACGTAGGAATTTTAAACCCTACCTCACCGCCACAAAAAAAATACTACGAAGGGACTTAGTACTGCGAACATGGAGCCGAACTCCCTCAATAAACTTTAGAATATGTCCCATTTTATTGAGTAGCATATTTTATTGGTAGCATCTGTTTACTCTGCTGTTTGTCCCGCCGTAGCCGAATGGATTGGTGCGTGACTACCATTCGGAATTCACAGAGAGAACGTTGGTTCGAATCTCGGGGAAACACCAAAATTAAGAAAACCATTTTTCTAATAGCGGTCGCCCCTCGGCAGGCAATGGCAAACCTCCGAGTGTATTTCTGCCATTAAAAAGCTTCTCATAAAAATATCTGCCGTTCGGAGTCGGCTTGAAACTGTAGGTCCCTCCATTTGTGGAACAGCATCAAGACGCACACCAAAAATAGGAGAAGGAGCTCGGCCAAACACCCAAAAAGGGTGTACGCGAAAATATATATATTGGGTAGTCGAAAAAGTCTTTTCGTATTTCTAATCAAACTTCAACTCATTCTTTTATATTTATAATGAACTTTATTAAACCAAATATGTACCATTTTGGTCGACCACCTTTTGCCATTTTTCTTCTAGAGACATTATTCCATCAGTGTGAAACTTTTGTGGTTTCTCGGCGAAAAACTGCGGCAATAAATTTTCACAGGCTTCTCTTGAAGCCAACTTTACTCTATTAAAGGAGTTCTGCATTGACCGAAACAAATGGTAGTCCGATGGTGCAAGGTCGATGCATCGAAACTTCCCAGGAAAGTTCTCCCAGTTTTTGCCGAGTCATCAAAGATGTGTGTGGCCTAGCGTTGTCCTGATGGCAGACGACGCCCTTTCTGCTGATCAGTTCTGGCCGTTTTTTTTCGATGCTTGCTTCAATCTCATCAGTTGTTGACAGTAAAGTGTAGAATCAATCGTTCGAGCAGGCTGGAGCAGCTCATAGTGGATGATTCCTTTCCAATCCCATCAAACACACAGCTGTTGAGCTTCACCACCCTTGCACCATGATCATTTCCGCACATTATTGTCGTATTTGATCCACTTTTCGTCTCCTGTTCCCATTCGCTTCAGAAATGGTTCGATTTCATTTCGTTTCAGCAAAGAATCGCAGATGTTAATTCCGTCTATTAAATTTTTCACAGATAATTCATGTGGTACCCAAACATCGAGCTTCTTTTTGTAACCAGCCTTTTTTAAATGGTTCAAAACCGTGTAATGATGAATGTTAGGGCCTTGGCGATGTCATGGCAGCTTATGTGACGATCCTGGTCAATCTTTTCCATAATTTCATTGACTTTTTCAACGATAGGTCGACCGGAGCGAGGTGCATCTTTCACATCTAAATTTCCAGAACGGAAGCGAGCGAACCATTGTTGTGCTACACGAACTGAGACAGCATCGTCTCCGTAAACTTCACAAATTTCATTGGTGGCTTGCGTGGCATTCTTCCCTTTTTTATACAAAAATTTCAAAATATAGCGAATTTTTCATTATTTTCACTCATTTTTGAACAGCTATAACTTTTTTTCAACTTCTCCGAATTTAATGTTTTTGAATGATAAATGATGAAATTAATTAATGATGAATGATAGATGAAACTTAAAATGTCACCTTTCTAACACCATATGATATGACACAATGTGATTGGTAGCACTGGAGATAGATGACTCCAACAACACCTATTGACAAAATACGAAAAGACTTTTTCGACTACCCAATATACGAGTATATATTGTCCCGCTTATGCATCAGTGCTACAAAATCTGCAAGTCCCATTGGAGTATATTGCAAGTCTACACGGCGCTGTTAGAATTCCTGTGATGATTCTAAAATTATTCTTATTAAATTCCCTGCAATCTTTAAAGCGGTCTGGGTTATAGCTATCTGTCATTGGTTTTGATTGCAATAAACCTGGTATATTATCCCAATATAGATGGTTTCACAGTAAAAAGCCCACTCTACTTCCTGTTAGTTGTTAGCCCTTCATCCCATCCACCGAACATAAGACGCATACGGTCGAGATATTTTCCGTAAATCAAAAATCCACATATTGGACAGGCAGAGTCAGAGTATCTTGATATAGGGAAAGTGCTATTTTTATTTAACTGGTGGAATGGGCATTTGGTAAAAATATTCTGCGAATTTACAGCGTTGTGCTTTGCATTTTAATTAAATATGCCAGAAGAAGAAGTTCTTATTTAGATACCTGATTTGGTAGATACCCCTGCCTTAAATTTTTGGGCATCTACAATTATAGCAACCATTTTGTTTTGTTATTAGGGAAAACATCTTTGTGATCTATTGTAGTTTGTATTTGTGTGCTTGCAAAAATTTTTTTAATCTCTGCAACTTTATTGGGTACTAATTTACTTAAAATTTTACATACCATCATGCCCTTAATGCACATTACGGGCTTCATGAGCCAATGCCAATACAAATGCGAAAGAAAAATCTTGCTACAAATTTTTTTTTAAGTAAATCGCCCCTCTTTAATAAATAGCCAAAAGCGGCGACCTCTCACGGTGAAGCAGAAAAAATGAAATTTTGTAAAAAAATAATGAATCAATAACGATTAGCTGCTAAAGTAAATTAAGTATTACGCAAAAAGTAACACCAACCAAAAAGAAAGGGAAATAGATAAATCCAAACGCGGCTTAGGGTTCGTCTTGCCTTAAAAGACGCTTGCACAAAGGCGCTATCTTCTCACTCGTGGCTGCTGATCATCTTGCAGCCGCTTGCCTCGTACGTTTACAGAGGGGAGGCAAAATTAAGATGATGCTGCAATGTAATTGTTGGTTGGCATCAATTGCATTTTTTAATCCCCTGCAATATTTTGTATGAAAAGCGTAAAAAATGTGCGTCATTGCGACAGCGCTGAAGTAATAAGCGTATGAAACGATACTTTTCGAAAAGAAGTCAAGCGCCCGGCTAGAGTGTTGGCTTACACTCACGGCAACAGCACATAGCAGCGAGTATTCAGCGTCAATCAAATTAGGAACTCAATGAAATGATTGATGCTTTAAAGCCGATTAGAGTAGTAATTCACGCTTAGAGGGGTGGTTGTTGTTAGTATATTCTATAGAATGCAATTTCTAGATACAAAAAAAAAAAAAAAAATTTATGTCTAAAAATACGCGGCAAATTATAAGAAAGCAAATAGTTTCATTTTGTTAAAGAAGCACAGAACTGAAGATTTTTCCAGCAAAAGTGGTTTTAAACAAACTGGAGAGTGTGTTTAGAATTGAAGGAAAAGGACTTCAAAATATAATTTTACTTTTCACTTGAGATTCTTGTCCAAAGCAGCTAGAGTTTGTCAACTAACTCAAGCTCTTTGGTAGCTTCTGTCCATTTTTTTCTTTTGGAAAATATTAGCGATGTCCTCCTCCTTAAAATATCGCTTTAAAATCTTGAAAAAATATAGGTTTGAGGCATTCGCGCTGAAAAATAAATAACTTTCGTTAGGGACGAATTGAGTTTCCCTCAAACGAATTTTCGCAACTGTGTAGATGGAGTGCGTCGAGTTTTATGTCCGTCACTGTCCCGCTCTGTCTTAAATAAGACACTTTGTTTAATGTGTAGCAGACTTGGACACAATGGACATACGAAATTTTCAACGCGTCTTCAAGAAGCTCAGTAATTTCGTCCTGTGGCGAAAGAAAAGAGACAGAATTGAAAGCTACTCTAGTTATATTGCAATGGCTCTGAGGGCTTCAGTGTAGTTCTTTGTACTTCTCATTTTCGAGGATGCGCCATCTATTTTTATCCTGTCTTTTATATGTAATTTTATCGTCATAATTTTGATGTGAAATGATTTTTTAATCTCTTTCATTTGAAATGAAATTAAAATTATTACCTTGGCTGTAAAGAGTAATAAAGGCTATATTTCGTGCCTCTATAAGGTGTGACAATTTAGTTTTAAACAATTAGAATGTCTACTGACAAACTGTTTGGCTAATTCGTCTTTGATGTATAAAGCGACAGTTGAATATTTTACTTCTAAGCCAGGCGTTTGTGGGGAAAACTTTTCTTATCGAACGAACCATTTTCTTGGTGGAGTCAGCTCCGTACATTGTAATCTTTGTTTTGCACTAGGATGTCTCGTTCATCTATCAGATGCCCTTTAGTTTAATCAGCAATGCATTTGAATTAGAGCAGAAGACTGACTGGCAGAGGCTGTTAGAAGATATTTTTATACCCGTTCTCGTCAATTCTGATTGAGTACTGAGATCGGTTTAGGCGGTTGGAAACTGCAATAAAAAATAATCAGTGGAAAGATTGCGATAAAACAGGTCACGTTTTTTAAGGATATACATTTATTATTTTTATTTAACTGAATAATATGCAGGCTGTGAAAAAGTTATTCCTTTTATTTTTTTCTTTAATTTTTTATAAATATATAGTTCAATGTGATTTATTATTATTGTTTATAAAAATATAGTTTAAAACATTGCACAAGAGCTATGAAAATTCGAAAAATGCCCATCGACATTTTAAACTTTTTATCAGAATTTAAAAAACAATTTAGGCACGTGGTTTTATAGCCCTTTAAGTTTAGGCAGAATAAAGTGCAAGATTGAAGAGAGCTTTTTGCGCTAGGTGGAGTATGTTTGTCCTACCCTAGTGGTGGTAGAAGTAGGAATGTTATGAATGGCGAGGGGTGTGAAATTAAATATAATATTTAATTATTTTTCCTTCGGCATTTTCTGCTTTGTTATAAATATTCTTTCCAGATCTTCTCTCTTATTTTTCTTTCGGCATTTTTTGCTTTTGATAGATCTTCTCAGATACCAAAAAAGTGTTTCGTTCGGGCTTTCAAGATAGGCAAACTTCAGCCCACTTTACATCATCATGGGTAATTTTTTTTGTTTTGAGCTCTTTCTTTTCACTTTTGAATATATATAATTAGGTGAAACTGGACTAGAGAAAGGTTTCAAAGCCACACTTCTGCGTGGCTACGTTTTGTAAATTCACATCTCTACTCGCTACACAGATTCATTGTTTTTTCAGGGAAAGTGATCCCAAAGACAGAAGACTTTTCTTCCATAATGATCTGTGGTGTTTTTTCTTTCTTAGGAGGGAATTGAATCACAGAACTAAACTCAACTTACTCTATAGTTGATATTTCTTCTCATTGACTTGCTTTCCGGTGACATCTTAAAAGTTAAAGTACCGTTTTGATTGCCAACTGTATGACCTCCCTTCGTAGCGTGTGTAAGTAGCTCTCCTGATATAAAAATCTCTAAAGTCCTTGATGAATTTCGTAATAATATATTCCAGCAAAGCTTATTGAAAAGGTAGGGCTTCTGTCTTTGCAAGTCTTTGGAAATTGGCCAGAAAAATCAAAATTTCATGTTAGTGAGAGAGTACTGAGAGTTGCGTGCACCCTAATGATAGCTCTCTCTCTTTCTTTCTTTTAATATTACATCGCATTCACACAGAGCTGCCGCTTTAAATCGTATCGCATTTTATAACATAATATTAACTAATTAAAAATTAATTGTACCAACTAACTTTAACTTTTAATGAGCCTAAATTAATATCTCTCAGCAGCAAGAGCTGTCGTTAATTAAGAATGAATGAATGGCTGAGCAGGCGGGCGAATGAAGAAAAATCGTCAACACCGGCATTTATCATGTCACATGCGATGATTTAAAGTCATAAAGCACTAACTCACTAAATGACTTTCCGACGCTGTCGCACAAAGTGCCACACCATCTATATTATAGTAAATACTAAATACTGACATGACGCGGTGAAGAGTCACTCGGCCATGCAAGAGACAACGGAAAATCTTGTGGCGCACACGCCAACAAGTCCCACCGACTGGAGATGGGCGAACGAACGAATGAATGGGTGGATGGTTCAGTGCTGTGAAGAAGAACAAATAGGTATGTGTGTAGTTACTGGTGTAGGGAAGCACACACGCAGATAGAGTAAAAAGAAAAAGCCATTGACAACTTGATATGACTATGCTTCTATATACCTAGTTGTTGCTGTTGCTTTATGCGGAACTATGACTTGGTCAATGAGTTTAGAGTATGCTTAGTGAGCTCCTGGGAGCAGCGCTTTAATGCTATTGTGGTTGTTGTTGTTCAAGTAGAAGATGTTCATGTCGATGATGAGCTTGCACTTGCACTTGCTCTTGACTTATAGGCAGGTTGAAACGAATAAATGCCTGCTTGCCTGCTTGACTGACTGACTGCCTGAGTCAAGCCGAGTTTGAGCTAAGCTTTATTATTCTGAGTTGTGTGTGCACTCTTTACTGAGCTGACTTTGTTCACTTGCGTTTTGACTTGGCTTAGAATGGCCGGGTATGATAATGAAAGAGTTTGTAGAGGCTTGACAACTGGTGCTGGTGGGTAAGTTGCTGGTACTTTGCAGCTGGGAGGGTCTGCATGGATTGAGCACGCCACAGTCGCATGCCGTTGCAAACGCCGATTTATTTACGTAATTTTTACAGTTAACTTGCAATTACACACATGCTAGTCATATATGAGTATCATTACATTCATATACAAAAAAAGGCGAAAATTGAAAACCATTCGAAATGCAGTAGTAGTCAGCCAGTCTCAGTGGGTTGGCGCTCACTTGAACATTGAACATGAACTTTCGAGGCACAAAAACAGTAAATTCACTAACAGTAGCTGTCTGCTGGGAAGTTGGCAGTTAGATTTTTTACGGCCAGTTGAATATTTAAAATTGATGAAAGCATTTAAATACAGATCGATAAGTGTGTACTTGAACAAGTATTTGTGATTTTGAAGTAGAGAAAGTGTGCAGCGTTGATGACTAACGAATTTCTTATGAAAATGAGTGAGAAAATTTACAGAGAAATTAAAAGAGGTTAAAATCCATTTGAAGAACTATCAAAGTTTGGACGAAAATTAACTTTATATACTGGTGTATGACAAGCGAAAGTTTTTCATTAATGAAACTTCATGAATTATTTACACAGCATTAACTTATTATATACCAATGCATTCATTCATCAAAATTTCCATTAACAGCAATGACCTGCTCGACTCGGGTGCAGACACGATTGACCATAACGGTATTAATTGCAGCCTTGAGAGAAAAAAAGGTATTATGAGGATGCTTACTGGTTTCAAGCGCAATTACGCCCCATACGTAGTAATGCAGGGGATTAAGGTCGGGAGTTAGGCGGCTATAAGTCCGGTATTATGTGGTCATGGAACTTTTCAGCCATCCAATCTTGTGTCGCCATCACTTTTTGTGAAATAGCATAATCTTGCTGAAAGATATATGTATATCAATCTAGGGTTTCACTACTGTCTCTAGAACCTCACAACACCTAAAACCCTAACAGTGGCTGGAAATTTTGTGTGCATAGGATTGGAACATAGCCATCTGTCATTTTGGTAATTTCTACGGTTGATCTTTTGGTTTTGGTAAACAATTTTTTCAGGGTATTAGTTTTGTTTAGAAAACGTTTTTATCGAATAACTTGCTGTTCTCGTGTTTGCTCCGATATAAACTGTCGTCTGCGCATAACGTAGGATTTATACTAGAGATCTCCATGGAAAACTCGACGGATAAGACACTCAAAAACTTTAAACTCCCTCGCAAGGGACCTCATTGATTTTGAAGGGTCCTCCTCAATGATCGCTCGCACTTATTGAGCAGAATTGGGCAGATTGCAACGTTTCCCGTGGTTTTTGCGTTTTGTAACAGATTGAATATCGCCGCCTGAAGCTTCCAATTCACTTAAGAAAATTAGAGATAGCGATGATAATTGCATGACTCTTCATTTCTTGAGTTAAATTTTATCTGAAAAGTAAATGTTTTCCGGAAATGGTTTCCATATATGTGCATGCCCTCAACCACCGTATGCGCCCTATATACATATATATATTAGGGCGGGTCGATTTAAAAATCGCTCATTGCTCTGTGAAAATCGTATTTTAGGGATCACAATAAGAAACTTTGCCTAAGGAACCATACCTCTAAAACGAATTCTGATGTCCCCCAATTTAAAAATATCACCATTTTTGGCCTTTACATGGCTATGTTTTTTCTTTATTTTTATTTATTTATAATAATATTTATTATAATATTTATTTATAATAATATCTATTTTTTCTCTTAAGAAATTCATTTAGTCAGAACATATGTAAATGAAAAAATTAATTTAAGTGAGTTATAGAAAAGAAACTGAAAAGTTCGACCCAAATTGGGGGACATCAGAATTCGTTTTAGAAGTATGGTTCCTTCGGCAAACTTCCTTATTTTGATTCCTAGAATATGATTTTCACAGAGCAATGGGCGATTTTTTTGCCTCCCCACAAATCGACCCGGCCTAATATATATACATATAAGTAAGTGGCGCTTATACCCGTTTTAGGTGTTTGGCCGAGCTCTTCCTCCTATGTATGGGATGCCTCTTGATTTTTCCACAGCTTTTTTCATTGCAGGTAGACACAGAGATTTTGTCATTGTTTTCAGAGTAGCAACCGCCATTAGAAACAACTTTCTTTATCAATTGAAGTTTCGTGCCTGGGGTTTCGAACCTGTGCACTTCCGAATTGTAGTCTCGCACCAAAGCATCATTCAGTCAGTTACGAGTAAACTCTTATATTGTGTCTTCCGTAACTCATATTAAAGTTGTCCTAAAAATATTTGTCGAACATTTCTATCTCCAAATGTCCTACTTAAAAGACATTTTTCGTCTTTTTAAAATCAGGTAGAATTGACCTTCGAAAAGGGTCCACAAAATTCATCCTCATGAAATTCTACTATAGAAGATTAATGACAATATCTCTATCAGAAGTCGACTTATAATACTTTTACATGCAATAAAAAGACTTCTGTGACAGAAATTTGGAAACTTGGCTTTGTGTAAAGAACGTCAGTCTCTGGACGTTCGACAGATTTGACTGGCTTTGGTGTTTATTGATGGCTAAATTTGAGAGCAGTGTGCCTTTATGAGATTTATGAGCAACAGCTCTATTCAATATGGCGCACCCAACATGGAGAATGAAAAACGTTAGTCCTTTCAAGAGTATTTTTTCTTAACGGACAGATTTATTTGATATATCGATTCCTGAAGAGTCGTTGAACTCAAAACGGATATTGGAATTACGTTTAAAAATTCGTATATAGTTTGCAATTCCAATTGCAGATATGAGTTCAGCGACCCTGTAGACCCGAGGTATTGAGGTATCAAAGAAATATGTAAATTTCAAGAAATTGGAATCAAATTAGTCGCTATGATTTTCTAATGAATAGCTTATGTATTTACTATTTTAAGTGTTCATAAATAAATGTTCAGAAATATTATGCGACCCACATGAAAGACACATTTTTGTTTGGTAAATTTCTCCTCAAACGAAAAAGTGTTGCTAAAAACTGTATTTCCTTCAGTAGTAATCGGCAAATCATCTGTGACCATCAGTTGCTTTTGATTTTTGAATTTCTAAATTTTTACATTTTCCATTAATTTCTTTAGACCAGCATTAATTACGTTCCAGATAGGTCTATTCATCAAACAAAAGTTGATTTACTTCCTTCGTCCTTTATTTTATGTGTTTTTTATACGCGCCTTTGTGTCCTCGTCGCTAGTAATTTAGATTAATCGCTTCTAACAACGGACAACTTTTTTTCTTTTCAACTCATGTCATTTGAAATATCTACGACGCGCCCAATTTGGACGTGTGTCCATTGCATTTTTCCACATTTTTCGCCTCCATTAACAACCGCTCTTCCATTTTTAATTACCACAACAGCAATTTTTTATTGCTCGATATACGCGTGCACGCATACGAACCAAAAGGCGTCGAAATGTACTCGAACTTAAGGACACCATGTGGTTTTGTGTTTTTCCGATCAATTTATTACAATCCGCCTCGCGTTGAAGCAATTGTTGTAATTAAAAAATAGAGAACTCTCGTATAACAATTTAGTCGGATAAATTGACTCTTTTTTTTGTTACCCTCTGTAATTGGTCTGTTCTTTAATTGTCCCTTTTACGCTCTTCCCCCCGCCTCGGCCGGCTGTCAACTTTTAATTGCATGCAAAGTCACATATGCTTTTGTGTTATTAAAATTCGAAAATCGTTTGTATGTATTTCCATATGTTTTGAAGGAAATCTTTTATAGCTTATGGATGCTTGCCTTCGCTGAATTTTTTTTCTTTTCATTTATTGTCGGTCATATATGTATATTAATTTCCCAATCTGTTTTTGTATCTCTTTCAGCCCTATTTGGTGACTATGGCAATATTGGACGAATTCGACGACGCCATCATCCGCGCGGCACGAAGCGTGGTCGTCCACGTGGCAGTACTAGGCGTGGCGGTGGTAATGGCACATTGGGTCGTTCGCTCTCCTCGCCGGGTAATGGAAATGTAACAACGCCCGCAACGCCAGGTGGAGAAGGTAGGTTATCGTTGTTTAAAGGCAAGAAAAACAAAAACTTATTGCGGGAGATCTGCTTACATATTCAAAGTTTTTGTAGTTTTCATAATAAACGGATTTTCAGTTAAGTATTTGGTGATGAGTGCATAATTAAAAATACACTAGCAAGATGAAAACCTATGATATATACATAAAGGTAATAGTACTGTGGGCTCGTGTTTAAAACAATCTTTATGGATGATGTAGAGAATGCAATAGGTGTTATAACGGGCACTGCACTATTGGCACCCTAGCCTGTTGAATGGATGTACCTCACAACGACTTCTGCGAGAGTTGTGGCGATGAAGAACAAATTGAGTCGGTACAGCACCTCATCTGTGAATAAACTGCACTTTAAAGAAGTCGAAAAATCGAAATTTTTTCGAAATTCAATATTTCAAAAAGTGTATTTTTTTTTGTAACTTTTTTCAAACCAAGAGGACACCTCAAACTTCAATTGAGCTTAATGCCCAGTAGCTAAAATGAGTTGTTTTTGAGTAATGAATTTTTGAGTAAAAAACCTGTTTTGCACTTTTTGTTTTTTGCAAAATAAAAAATGTTGAACTACTTTTTTGCAATTGTTTCTACATTAAGCCGTCGTGTAAGTAATGACGATCCTTTTGAACCCAGCATCATTCAAATCGGTTCATTTTTAACTAAGTTATGAGCATTTAAAAAAATATAATTAAAAAAAAAATCGATTTTGAGCCGAAAAACAAAATTGCCGATAAATCTTGAAAACAAAATTTTTCGGCGAACAAAAAAATACGTGACTCATTATTTAGACCAGAGAGCAACGTATTTGAGTTCCATCGAAATCGAAGAACATGACCCGAATAGTCCGGTTGAATTGAAATGGAAAACATCAATATTTTTTGCTTTACGATGGGAAAGCGCTTTCTTCAATTTTCATTTAAAGCAGTGCAAATTTTGAATGGAATTTCGAGCTTTTTAGCAAAATAAAATTTGAGCCGTAGCATCAGACTCGCGATGAGACTCAGACTCCAATTAGAAATGCGAGACATTCTTCTAAACATTTTTGTTGTTGATTTTTTTGCATTTGAGAAGACGAACAGAAATATTGGATAATGAGGATGAATATTTGGCAAGAAAAGCAAATGATAATTAAATTTCAGAATGGTTGAAATCCAGCTACGCTTCGTACTCTTGTTTTGCATATTCATCAGTTAATATCCCACACTTTAAACGGAATACGCTTCGCATCATTTGAAGGTATCAAAACGTCAATACGTTCTTGGCCTAAATAGACGAGAAGTTCTATTGCGCTCTCCTAAAGACAGACACAATTTTGTAGCTAAAAATCCATTACAATATAGCATTAAATCAATCGTGATTTTTAGATTTTTCACTTACTGTAAAATATTTTCACCCGAATTTTTTTTTCCACATCTCAAATCTCTTCGATTTTATTTTGGCCCATCCCCTTAAAAAATGTAGGAAAAGTATAAAGTATTTCCACTTCAATCCAATTTACCTCAGAATCACGTTTTAACGCCGCTTATGTCTTTTGATACGCTTGAAATTTACTAAACTGCCTCTTATTAAGATATCCAAATCTGTCTGCGTTTTTGTGTTAAATTTTTTTTAAATAAATTTTCCTTAATTATACAACTTCCGTAATTTTTTTTAATCCTTACTTCCCCTTACTTCGAAATATGTGGCTTGCTTCCAGCATTTCCGCTGCTCCTTTGCATGCCCGCGTTGCCGCACTTTAGCTGCACTTAAGTGTGCGCATAAGTGGCACTTTAGTTAATGAGTCACACACAACCGCTCCACGGCAAAGCAGGAGGCATTTCGAGCTCTCCTACCAAATAAATAAAATTCTTAACCAGCTGAAGTAAGTATTGTTTGAATTGAAAGGTGGTTAAATATTAAGTATGAAGGGTGGAATAATACGTGACAATTTTCACAGTTTTTTTGTGAACTCATACTTATGGAAAATAATTGTAATGGATATCGCAATCTACGATGCTTCCCTTCTCCTTATCTAAGCAAATCAAAGCAAATATTTGCTTTCAGATTTTAGATAATGCAATTTTTTCAGAGAGAACTCGTTCAAAACATTGTTGCAGGCGCTGTCAGAGTGATAGAATTCATTAAAAAAAAATATATAATAAAATGAAATGAAATAAAAATAAAACAAAAATAATTGAATTATAAAAAAGATCGATTAAAAAGAATAAAATAAAGTAAAATAAAAAAGAAGATAAAAAAACAATAAAGAAGAAAAACAATAAACTGTACAAAAAAAAAAAATACATCAGACAAATAAAAAAAAAATTAAATATAAGAAATATAAATTGAACCAAAATAAAATAAAATAAAATTAAAAAAACAAAAACAATTTTTAAATTAAATAAACACAAAACCGTAAAAAAAAATTTAAATAAAAAATAAATAAATAATTAGCGCGTACACTTCTTTTAGGTGTTTGGCCGAGTTCCTCTTCTTGGCGTGCGCCTTGATGTTGGATTTACAGTTATATATACACTCGGAGGCTTGCCGTTGCCTGCCGAGGAGCGACTGCTATTAGAAAAGCGGAGACTCGAACCTAGTCCGCACCAACCCTTTCTACTACGGCGGCCGCCATAGTGCCATAACAAAGTGATGCAATTTATTTTAAAGTAAAAAAATTTACTTGAACTACATATTGTAAATAACAAATTAATAAAATTCAAAAAAAAAAAAACATTTAAAAAACATAAAATAAAATAAAATTAAATTAAACAATAATAAAAGCAAATCAAACGGAACAAAAAACAAAAACGAAATAAGAAACTGTAAGAAAAACAATGAACTGTAATAAAATAAGATAAACAAATTACAAAATTAAAAAAACAAAAAAAAAATATAATAAATAAGAAAAAATATATTTAAAACGAAGCAAAATGAAATAAAATATAATTCAAAAATTAAACAAAAAGCTTTATAAAATTAATTTACTTAAAATCAGTTGAACAAAATAAAACGATTTAAAAAACAAATAAAATGTTTTATACACAATAAAAATTATGTAATAAAATAATACAAAACAAAATAATATAAAATAAAAAAAAATTAAATTGAAAAATAATAAAATCAAATATAAAAATATATATATGGTAATATAGGGTGGTTAAGTTTCAAGAGCCGGTGTTGATATTGAATAAAATACATTTTTTTTTAGGAAATTATTGTCATTTCTCCTTATTATGACAATATTGGTATGGCTCATTTACGTATGGAACAAAATATCGGCACACCTCCATACGATGGTCTAAATTTTCGATGACGCTGAAGCATAATTGAGGTTCTATGCCGTTAATGTGACGAATTATCTCATCCTTTAGCTCTTGAATTGTTGCTGGCTTATCGACGTACACATTTTCTTTCAAATAACCCCAAAGAATGAAGTCCAACGTTTAGGTGTGGTTCACATTCAACATCGGCCTTTTAAATTTAACCACCCTTTATATAGTAGGTATATATGTATATACAATAAAAAATATTTACATAAAAAATAATTAATTAAAAAAAATTAAATAAGAAAAAAATAAAATGAAAAAATTAATGGCATAAATAAATCTTTTTTTTTTAATAACAAATGAAAAATATAAAAAAATAAACAAATAAATAATAAAAACAATACAGATCAAATAAATATAAAATAAAACAAAACAAAAAAAACATGAGAAAGAAAAACATATAAAAATAATATAAGATAATAAAACTTTGGAAATATTATATGTTAGCTTCACATGGAAAATCATAGCATAACATGCATTGGCATAACATGGCGTGCACAAAATTAGCAAGTTAAGTATAGGGTTATTCAATAGGTGCGCTTCAACTTTTTTCCGATAGGGAGGGCGAACGACACAATATTTTTTATTTTTCGCTTGTCATTTGTAAACTTCATTAGTATACATTTCATCATGGAACGCTACACACTTGAGCAACGATTGCAAATCGTGCAAATTTTTTTGAAAATAATCGTTCTGTTGCTGCTACTTTAAGAGCATTACGGCCATTTTACGGTCCATTTAACAAGCCGTCCCGTTTTGGGGTTATGTGAAGTCATTGGTCTACAGTAACAAGCCGGCGACGATTTGTGAGCTCAGAGCCAATATTGAACGCGAAATTGCTGGAATTTCGGCCGATTTATGCAAAAGAGTGGTCGAAAATTGGGTTCAACGATTGGACTTCGTAAAACGTGCACGCGGTGGTCATGCAAAAGAAATCGAATTTCATACTTAAATGTATATGTTCAAACTCGATAATAAAAAAAAATTAGTTAAAAAAGTCAAACCGTTTGTATTTTATTCAAAAAAGTTCAAAAGTTGAAGCGCTCTTACTGAATAACCCTATAGTTAATAAATCCTTATATAAATAAATAAGGTAAAAAAGAAAAATAATAAAATAATAAAATGCAACGGAACATCACATAGGATAAAATAATCAACATATGTAACATAATTAAGTAAAATTAAATAATTTATAATACTCTTATTTTCTGCTCATTTAACATAACATCACATGGCAAATTATGGCATAGCACAACATAGGATAACATAACAAAACGTTTATACATACACAACTAAATAAAATTAAATAAAGTAAAATATACCTAATTTCGATTAAAAATATTTTTTTTGAGATTTCATTCCGGAAAATCAGTAAGTCTAATAGTTTGCCCTTTCTTCAAAACACGTCCGGTTGATGCTATAATATTAATCACTTTGATATGTAAAGCAGCCTTGAGCCGTCACAATAGCTCCCGAAGCCGCTGCCATTTACATTTACCGAGTTGCATAGAGTTAGTTGCAACTTCGATTGACGTGTGGCACATGCCGTTCCACATCGGAGAAAATAAAAGCAAGAAGCTAATTTCGTATGCAGACATACACGCTGCCGCACTTCCGCTTTTTCCGTGCGTGATTTGTCAACACCGCCAGTTGTTAGCAGCGGCATCATTAGCGGCTCTTTTGTTCAACACCCGCCGCGTGCAGACGCAGCCTACTATTTAACATGTCTTGCGATATTGTTTTTTAAATTATGCCATGTTGCAACATGGATTTTTTGACATTCAGTGCGCTCGTCGACAATTCACGCAATTTTTGGGCAGAAAAACCTTGAAATCAATGCCGCGTTGTTGGCTGTTATTACTGTCCTTGAAAAGGCAGACAGATCCATTTACTTGGTATGCGCTGAGTGAATAGTCACGCACATACCTACATATGTATGCATGGAAGTGGCACAGCTTGCAGTCCTTTAGGCAATGAGGGGGAGCGTCGCCATCATTTATTCGTAAGCCGCTTAGTGCAATTAGCATTGATGTAAGCGCATTGTCGGCTTGTAGCATTATGGTACGTGCTATTGGGTCAATGGCGGAAATTACCACAAATTATTCAGTATTTGCAAAAAGGATATTGATGTAGTCGCTGCCCGCATGTAGGAGAGAACCACTTGAAGTGAATTGAATGGAAATAATATAATAAATTGAAATAGCGGGACCAAGAACCACAGACGTTATTTCTTTCATTTTCTAAATTTAAATGGACTAAGTTAGGCATCACAACTATTTCTGTGGAAACACGTTTAAAATCAGTTAGAGTCGAACTTTCTGTGCCACGAATAGGTTATGTAAGTAGTATCTATATACATAGAAGTCTTATCAGAATTACAAGGATAGACCAGGCGAATAAAATTTTAACAATTGGAGGGCCGAAAATGACATTTATTTATTTCGAGCTGTAAAGCATTTGTCCTGGGTAGAAACTGTTCATTACCGCAATAGACTATCTAATAAATTATATCATATCACTTTTTTATTATATCTAATTATCCATTTTAAAAATATTATTACTCTTCCCTTTCCAAATAAAAACAATAACAACTTATACATACGTATCTCTCTACTTTTGCTTCTAACAGACTCTCTCACCAATTTGGGCGTTGCCGAGTCCAGTTTCACTACCACCGTGCCCACACCGATGAAACGCGGTCCTGGACGTCCCCGCCTCAAGACCGTCGGCCCAGCATACCAGGGCACACGTGGCGCGCCGCGCACTCGCAAACCCATCGGACCACTCGTAGTGCCACTCGGCCACAGTCCTGGCGCCACACCACTTTCGCGCAGTCCGGCAGTTAGTCGCGCGCCAAGTCCAAGCTTTTCGGAACGCAGCAATTACAGTGCAACGGGCGTAACGATTGGCACACCACAAGCCAGTGGCAGTGGAGCTGCTGTACGAGACGTTGGTGGAGGGGCAGATAATTAGTTTTAATAAATAAAAATAATATCCTATGATTTGAATAATTTATTTAAACTGTCACTTAAACATTTTTTTTGTTTCTTCTCCTTTCTTTAATAACTCAAGATTACTGATATTTGTGCTTTTAGTATTTTAAGCCCAAAATTGTTCATTATGCATTGTTCGTTGTTTTAAGTGGAAAATTGAAAACAGTTTTGCATAAATTGTACGTATGTGTGCATATGCGTATATGTATGTGTATACATATAGTGCATAATAATGAGTTTGTATTGTAATAAGATTAAAATAATGTAACTTAGTTTGTAAGCACTCATAGACCTTGAAATAGAATTCACGCTATTTAAATCTGTGGGTTTTTGACAAAACAGCATATATCGACTTAGCACCTTCTTTCTGTCAGGTACTAAATTACTGGGTTCTAATGCAAAATTTAAGCTACTGATCTTTCGCAGTTGCAGTTAAAGAATCTACGTTAATACAAGTTTTCATAAAATATAGGCACACATTCACAATATATTACACATACATATATACATATGAATGAAAAAGCTGCTAAAGTGAAATAAGTTGTTTTCGCAAAAGTTCACAGATGTTTGCAATTTTGTGAAACCACATGAATTCATTAATTTTTTATTACTCATACAACTTTTTTACAACTTCCATAACAGTTTACTTTTAGTTACAAGGCTTTATTTTATAATATATCTCTTTGGCATATAGTAAGTATGTATTAATTTGTATAGATTTTATTTCCCATGCGGCAGCTCTAAATAATATCTTATTTTATATTAAAAAAGGATATATGAAAAATATTCATTACAGTAATCTTCAATACTTCTATATAAATGCACTTGCCACACCATTTAGTGGAGTTTGTATGTATTTTTCACCTAGTTTGAAAACTTTTGTTTTCTATTTTTTGTTGTAAATCGTGAAAGGAGATTCATAAAATCAGGGTAAACACTTTTTAAGGTAGTTCCACTTTGAAATTCGAAACAGAAACTACATTTATCCAGAAAATATTAGAAAGCATACCCGAAATATTTAGTTTCCAATGCCAGTTGAATCTTATCTTATATAGAAGTACAAGATTGCAGGATTTGATCAAGAACTGAAAGTTCGAAAGAGTAAATACCGAATAGCCTAACTACGAGAAACATATCGAAAAAAAAAAATAAATCTAGGCTCGAATGGCAGTAAACAAAGTGAAATCAATATCTGATTTATGTTTATTTGACAATTAAGGGGGGAGCCTGGTTTATGAGGTCTAAAAATTGCATCTCTTTGCGATTTTTTTTTAAGGAAAAAATTAATTTACCACTGCAAAGTTTTTCTATCTTTTAATGAACATTTAAAAAGTATAACAAATTTTTGTACTGGTTAAAATAAGTTGAAAAAAATGTTTAACATAGAAATTAGTAGAGCGCTGCAACGCTGGAGTTTCCAACTGGCGTACAAGATACAGCTCATAATACTGAAGGGAACAAGCTATGATTCATTTCAAAAGGTGCATTAGTTTTTTTTCATTCATGGTCGCCAATTCAAAGAAATCATAAAAATGAAAAGTCGAGAAAAGAAGATAAAGTTTGTACTATAGCTGTCCGGTCTCAGCGTAACTACCTAACGCTCGCCTACCTTTGGCTTTGTATCTACGGAAATATTGAGAATTAGGCTCTGTAACTTTGTGTGAATATTCTGAAATATATTAGGAATCGCTTAAAACGAAAAAAAAAAATATTTTTTTGACCTTATAAACCAGGCTCCCCTCTTAAGACGTAAACAATCCACATATTTGTTCACATTAACCCTCTTTTGGCTTTTTTCTTGCATGCTATGATGAACTACATGAGCTAGAAATGCACATAAATAAATTTATATACATATAAATACATACTTACATATATAGGTATGTACATATTAAGGCCAAGAATTGATCAGTACTCTTCATTTGATGAAATCTCCGTTAGCATCGTCTTTTGGGATTTTAATGTTTAATTTCATTTGATTGGAAGGGCAGGGCGCAGAAACGCAACCAGGGAAGGCGGGAAGACTGGCATATGAGAGGAAGGCTCTTGCATTTGCACGCTGAGCTGAGCGTTAGGCCGCATAAACCCATTCATATTAATAATTGCACCATGGGACAAAATTTAAGGATATATTTCAAGGCCGGTAGTAGTATTTGAGCAAAAACAACTTTAGCGCAAAAACAGCCTTTCAGATTACAAGACCTTAAGATTGCAGAAAAGGTTTTTTTTTATATATTTAATATATTTGTTAAACATTTAAATCAAAAGTGCATTAAAAATACATGCGATGATAAAGTATGTAATATAAAGTTGTAATTATTTATTTATTTACAAATGAATTATAATTATAAATAATTCAATAACAGATAATGTAATGCCGTGCAAAAATATTTGAATAAAAGAGATACCATGTTTTCATTAACACATCGTTTTTGTATATGAGATGTTTTTTTTAAAGATACCATTTCTTCTTGAACACTTCTTTGTTGTTGATTTTTTTTCAATTTTTTTTTAAGCTCGGAATTTTTATTCTATGAAGCTTCAACCCACAAATCGCAATTTGAAACAAGATTTTTTACTATTTTATCATCAATAAATTGAAAATTTATTATTTATTTTCAGTACAACACAGCGATACTATTTTTAGATCTAAATTATAAAATGTATTATAGCGGGCGTTTTCCAAACGGTATGTTTACAATGTAAAAGTATCACGTCGATACTGTATAAATACCGTATCTATACAGTGCATCAGTAAAATATTGATACTTTGTAAAGTTACGCATCGCAACCCTATTGACGTTTTGGAACATTTTATTTATTTTGAATATTATTAGAAAAATTAAAATTAAATATTAAATAAAATTGTCTTTTAATGATAAAAACAATTTCAATAAAACTTACCTTTCTTCGTTTTCTGCATTTTTGCCTTTGTACATGTACACTAGGCCGGGTCGATTTGTGGGGAGGCAAAAAAATCGTCCATTACTCTGTGAAAATCGTATTCTAGGGATCAAAATAAGAAACTTTGCCGAAGGAACCATATCTCTAAAACGAATTCTGATGTCCCCCAATTTGGGTCGAACTTTTAGTGTCTTTTCTATAACTCACTTAAATTAATTTTTTCATTTACATATGTTCTGACTAAATAAATTTCTTAAGAGAAAAAATAGATATTATTATAAAGTTAGTGGGGGTCGGTCATACATTTGGACTCGATTGGAGTACTCTAAATGGGTCAAAGTGGGATTTTTCAAAATTTGCCCCTACCTACCCCGTTTTAGAGCTATGGTTCCTTCGGCAAAGTTTCTTATTTTGATCCCTAGAATACGATTTTCACAGAGCAATGAGCGATTTTTAAATCGACCCGCCCTAATTTACACATATTGCATCAGCTTTTTTAGTGATGCCTTGATTGCTTTTTGTTGCGTATTGAGAACATCAACGATGCCATTAAGGAACACGACACATCGTCAAAGATTTCAGGGTCGCGCATGATATTTTGTTCGAACACAAAGGAAAAGGCGTTTTGGAAAACGTCGATTTTAAGACTTCTGCAAAACAAAAAATTAACCAAGTCTCAATTTTTCGTCAAATGTCACAGACTTTTAAAGCCTTTTTAAAACCGTGGAACTATGATGAAAAGTTTGTGGAATTTTTCTAATTTTTGTAAGAGGCTTGAAATTTAGATTTATATTATTTTTGTTAAAGCTATGCTAATGGTATTATATATAAAAAAATTATGAACATTAAAAGAAAAGTTCAAACAGCTCATAATGTTGAGGTGCTATTGTTTGGTGGACAATTGGCTCCATTTTATGCTGCACATACAACAATAAATAATTCCTATTTATTTAAATTTGTTCTGGGGATGGTCATGGGATGGATGGTGATGGAGCCCGACTCTAGCACATATTTAGCTATACAAGTTTTCCATCCCATTAGAAGAAGAGTGTTGTGAACTAGTTAAGAATAAAAATATGTCGATGGTATTTAACACATGGGCTAAAAAAGTCCCGGGTCTAACACATAGATGAAATTAGTTTTATTGCTTTCACCTCTTTTTCAGTTAGTGCTAACCTTAAAAAGACAGCTGTTAAAATTTCCTGAGTGACGCTACTATGCTAAGTTATTTTCTAAACAATGGATCAAAAACAATTTCGCGTTTTAATTCTTGATGGGAAAAATACCATTCAAGCGAAGCAATGCCTTGAAAAGTATTATGGGGACTCCGCTCCATCAGAAACAACAATAAAATGATTGGTTTGCTGATTTAAAACGTTGTCGTCAAGAGAATGTGTTGGTTTTATATTACATGAACATTTGACTCTGCGACTACTCGTTGTTAGCAGACCTAAAAGAAATGCTCCCCACTAACAAATTTCCTTCGAGTAAAGAGGCCTATTTTAAGGCAAAAACTAAATCTTTCTACGAAAGTGGTATTGAAATGTTAGAGCGGCGCTGGAATGACTGCGTTACTCTTGATGGAAATTACGTTGATGAATAAAGCTGATTTTGATAATAAAAACGTGCTTTCTTTGTAAGGCCCGGGACTTTTCAGACCATGTGTTACTTGAAATTATTTATTTTTGCTCTTGTGAATCCCTTTCGGTTTAGTTCGGGCCGCTGTTAAAACGATTAAATTTTCGTGAGGGGAGCGGCTGCTATATTTCCATCTACTGGGGATCCTGTTTTGGATGAACTTTTTTTATTGCATCTCTATTTGTTTAAGTATTTTTAGGCATTAAAAAGATCTATTTTTTGTAAGGAAAGAATAGCATGGCAAATACGAACAATAAAAATTTAATCTAACATTTGGGAATAACTGAAACTGCCTTTTAAAAGTTATTTAGTCTTATTTAAGATCTAAGGTTATCATATTCGTACACAATGAATTATTTTTTAATTTTATTTTTTTGTTTTCTAGCAAAGAAAGTAATCGAAGCTCGAAAAATGTTATCAATAAGCAATAACCGTTAAGATGAAAATTTGAAGGATTTGAATTTGAATATAAACGCCGTTAAGCATTAAAAACTATTATTTTCCCATTGTGGTGGAAGAATCAAAAGTTCTAAATGAATTTTCAAATAAATTACGTGTTTAAATCCAACCGTTTTTTGCTTAATTTGTCAATGTACCTTCTACTCAAATATGAACGAGACGTTATCAATAAAACGGTCCGCGGATGACATATGGCAAAAATAAATTTTTTGTTTTTTGGGTAGGACTGTTATAAGCTTACATGGCAAATTTCAGCGTGATATGTCACATAGTTTGTTTTCTGTGCTACTGTAAACAAGTCAAGCTCGAGTGTGTTCTTCGAATTTAACGATGGAAATTCAAGTTGAATAAAGAATTTGTTTGAAATTTTGTTATTCCAACAAAATTTCGGCTTCAGACGCCTTAAAAATGTTGCAGACAACCTATGGGGACTCTGCTCTATTGCGTGCACGTGTTTTCCAGTGGTACAAATCGTTCAAAGAGGGTCGTACATCAACCCAAAAAACCACGCCAAAGTCGCTCAAAAATTAAGGTTATGCTGACTGTTTTTTTCGATTACGAAGTGGTGCACTCGGAGTTCCTTCCGCAAGGCCGGGAACATTCGTCTTAAAAGGAAGGAATTGTGGGGCAACAAGTCATGGTTCTTGCATCACGATAATGCACCAGCTCACACATCACGTCTTGTTCGCGATTACTTGAACAAAAATAATGTTCCGCAAGCACCGTATTCGCCTGATATGGCTCCATGTGACTTTTTCCTGTTTCCCAAGCTCAAGTTGCCGCTCCGTGGAAAACATTTTGAGACAATTGAAGTCATAAACCCGAGCTTGACATGTTTACAGTAACACACAGAAAACAAACTATGTGACATATCACGCTGAAATTTGACATATCACGCTGAAATTTGCCATGTAAGATTATAACAGTCCTACCAAAAAACGAAAAATTTATTTTTGCCATATGTCATCCGCGGACCGTTTTATTGATAACGTCTCGTTCATATTTGAGTAGAAGCTATGTATGTATAATGGTAAATTTGAAGAATTGTTTTAATTTCATAGGGTTTGTTCAGTAAAACCAAATTAAAAATAAGCTCTGTGCACTTTTTATTAAACTCGAATTCCGTTTTTTATATTTTTTTCTCGAAATTTTCAAAACACCAAAAAGTTTTTAGTCCCTTAACACAAAAATCAGCACCTGAACTTTTTGCTTTGTTCGAATATAAAATCATTTTTTTATGGCTCTACGTCGATTCTCATGCTTATTTTTCAAACCACAGAATGAGGGCAAAATTTTGCAGGAAACCTTCTTACTTTAAAACACTAAGAGCAATACTATTGATCTCAGTTAGGAGGCAATTTAGAGGAATATATTGGCCCCTATTATGAGCAACATTCGATCTTCGACTGTAGTCGAAAGTGCTGATCGAACGAATTTTCATTTGGTATTATGGTGCTCATTCGTTGAAGAATAGGACTATTGTGAATTTCGATCGCTCGACGCATTTACAATAGATAATTTTTTCTCAGCTGATACAGCAAATCAAAATAAAAGAAAACCCGATTGTGTTGAAATTCTTTGCTAACATTATTTTTAAAAGTTAAAAAAAGTAATTTATGTGAAAATGAGTACAACGGAGTTGTGGTTCGACGATTCATCGGACGATGAAAGATTAGTGGAACTAGCTAAAAGTAGAAAACAGTTGAGGGACGCCTCCAACCCCCTAGAAATGGTTTCCACTGAGTAAGTTCAGAATTTTCAAAATGTGTTGACGTACTTAATATTACAGAAATTTCCTTACAGATTTTTAAAGAACTTTAGATTATCTAAAGAGGCGTTTGTGAACCTACTGTCCACTACAGAAAACCAGTTGCAGCAGTGCACCCGAGCCAAATCGATTCCTAATATTTTAAAGCTAGCCACAGTTCTGCGATTTTGTGCTCAGGGATCGTACCAATTGAGTATTGGTAATGAAGGTATGATAGGACTTGCTCAACCCACTGTGTCTGTTGTGCTATCAGAAATAATAGATGTCCTGGAAAATTATATTTGCCAAAGATGGGTAAAATTTAGTAGCACAGAGGCTGATCTGCAACAAAGAAAAGCACATTTTTATAGCAAATACCCAACGATGATGCTGAAGATATTGAAGTGGAGTCAAATAACGGAGAAGCAGAAAACATAAGAAATGAAATTCTTAGAATATTATAAAAAAATCTAAAAAGTATTAAATAGAAACCTTTATGCCACAGTTTCTGTTTTATTTTTGTTATAAATTTTCTTTATTCAATTATTCGTTATTCGAAAAAAATATGTATTTCAGTTCTACGTATTTCAATTTGCTATTTAGTTCAAAATCAATCTCATTTCTTTAATAAAAAACATTAATTCATTTGTTTAACCTACTTTAAATATATACAGTCTTTTCCTTATACTAATATAAAACAAAAAATATCACTTCAGTTTCCTTAACACTAAGTATAAAAATTATTTCGATAGCAATTTCTTTTTGATCTCTAAAATCGCTACTTTTAATTGTAGTTTTGATCTGCGGTATTGTTGCTTCCTCAGAACTTCTTCTTTGTAAACGCGCAATTTCTCCCGTTTTAGTTGCAAGAGTTCGTCGGTTGCGTTTTTTTTTAACTCGTAATTTTTTTTTTGAGTATTTCGCTGTTTCTGCAGCACTTTGCTTGATTTTGTGCAATGTAGATATCATTTGTTCATAAAATTGTTTTTGGCCATCAGTCTGCAACTCCAGTAACCTCAATCTCTCTGCTTTTTGAGACTTTTTGTTTGTTCTGGTTTTTCCTGCTGGCTCCTCGTGAACATTTAAATTTAAATCGGCTTCACTTTCCTCATAGTTTTGGACCAGAAGCTCTGGGCTGGGATTTGACGCGGACAAAACTGTGAACTGGTCACTGGTAGTTGTATCCAGGGCAAATTCCACCCCAGGCGGATTTATGCAGACATCAAATTGCAGCAAACCGATTATGCTTTCTTCAGTATTTGAAAGTCCCTGAAGTTTGTTAGGGCCCCACCTGTTGCTCGGAGCTCAGCTTTGGTTTGCGACATTTTTTTTCGCTTTTGACTTCATGTCAGCCCATACCTGCCAAGGGAAAAATGTACTTATATAAACATCACACAAAAAAAAAAAAACCATTATTAACCTTAATCCATTTTGCTGCCGTTCTAATTGGTGGTCCCAAGCAATTCAGCTCCGTTGTGACTTCTTCCCATTTTTTTGCTACATGTACTTTGCTGCAAATCCCTTTTGCAAATTGTGGATTCTCTTCCATTAATGCAACTAGTTTTTCTAGTTGCTGTTTGGTACTCACGACTTTCGACCTGCATAAAATTAACAAAATTAGTATATATTTATTATTTGGTTACTATAAAACCATAAATAATCGCAAACAACTTACATTTTAACAAGTTTACCCACAATACGCAACACAGTCGAAAGCAAAACTGCATTCGACTCTAAATTCGGTATTCAACGAAAATTTCGACAGGGCTGCACCGCTCATAATACCAAATTGACATTCGATTTTCGATCTTCGACAACCAACGAATATCGAAGATCGAATGCAACTCATAATAGGGGCCATTATTGTAATATATTTGAACAATAGAAAGTAGTTTAAGAGGAACTGTGATTTTGAGCAGTTTCGCCAAATCCAGGGGTTAGAATTTTTTTTTTTGAATTCTAGTTGAATACAACAGAATTTCCAAAATGAATGCCGTGATTTGAACTCTCTCTCACGCCCTATGCTTTCCCTGACGGACGCATAGGCACAAATCACCGGGAAGTCCAATCTTCACACGCTCTTCGCAGTAAATCGGGCTGTATTTGGTCAATAGTGAGTCGATTGTTGGCTTCCTAGAGGTCAATGCTTTGCTGATTTTTCGACGTAGATCCATTGGCTCATATAATGTACCAACTTAGTAAACTTTCATTTCATTTATTCATTTATTTATTTAGTGAGTCAAGAAATACAAAGTTTCTTACAGAGTACATAGAACTAAGAGTACTTGTAAGAATTATATATATAGGTTGGGTCATGTAAAATTTGCTTTTTGAATCGGCTATAAAAAAAAAACTAATCAATATTTTTCAAACTTTTTTTCTTATTTTGAAGATTGAACAGTGTCATTTATGAATGAAAAATAATATCGTTCAAATAACTGCCACGACTGGCTTTACAGTAGGCCATTCGATCAACCCAATTTTTAAGCACATTTTCGTTTGTTTGGGCTCCAATTTCATGAATGGCAAATTCGATTTCGTGTTTTAAAGCATCAATCGTCTCTGGATGGTTCGCATAGCATTTGTCCTTAACGGCTCCGCATAAAAAATAGTCCAACAGGCTTAAATCACAGCTCCGAGGCGGCCAATTGATATCGGAATTCAAAAACGGTAGCCAAAAGTTCGAGTGTAACTTTGGCAGTGTGACAAGTTGCACCGTCCTGTTGAAACCAAATGTCGTCCATGTCATCCTCTTCAATTTTTGGAAACAAAAACTCATTGAGTATGTCACGGTAACGCTCGCCATTTACTGTAACCCCGGAAGAAGAAGAAGACTCACCACTTTGGAAATAGGTTTTCAATATTTCCCAATTTTGTTCAAGCGTATTGTGCCCCATTTCGTAAATGTCAAACCTTTAAGTAAATTATGAACACATTTGACATGTCATTTGTGTTACCATTCTCAAAAAGCACGTCATATGGCCCACCCTATACATACATGTTTCGAAACTATCATATTTAAAGAAATTATTAAGTGATAATTTGAATTTAAATTTAGGCAACGATAAATTGAAAGCCAAAGAACTTGAAATCAGGGTTTGCATTGCTGACTGTCAAATAGCAACAGCAATAGTAATTTGACTATTTCATTTTCAATGCATAGTCGTTTTTTGCGCAATAACCGTGACTATCGCTTTAGCTATGAAATAGCTGCATGTTAAATGGAAATGAAACATGCAAACACTCAAATGAACCGAACTGCTTAACTGACGACTATGAACGACGAATAAGTGTAAGCCGACAGCCACAGTTCTTCGTGTAACAGTTAACTATAACTATAACTATAACAGTTAACTAAAAGAACTATAGTTGTTTGAATGCATCATTGTAATAACTGCGACAATTGCTTATGCTGAAAACAGTGAAGCCAGCACGGAATTTCCTTACCGCATGCCCTTACCGTGCACAAAACTGAGCAAAACTATTTCCCGTAGATAACAGCTGTTTTAGTTGGTTACATACATACAAACAATATTTACAAAATACATCGGTGACAAAATGGATGAAGAAGACATCGAAATTTGCGACTTATTTCTTAATTTATTTCAACTATATATTTTAATTATATAAAAAATACAAGGACCAAAAAAAGTGCAGAAGGTATAAAGTTCGGCTATTAAATAGGAGTTGGGGCACAAGTTTTTATCAAATCCAAGTGTTCCGCCGAATGAAAACATTGGAGCCTGATAAATTGTTTTCACACACAAGGATGTCCCCGCCTGTGTATGAGCTGCTTTTAAAATTAGTGAGCAGTTCCTTGAGGAAGCCAAAATAGCGGATTGGTCCTGAGGAAACACTATCTTTAGTTTTGCTGTATGCATATTGAGAAAGCGAGGCTTCAAGTCGATTAATATTTATTTCTTATTGGTTGTTTAGATATTTGTCACAAGATGTAGTAGTTCTTTTATTATTGCAAAATTCAGGTACAATGTATACATATTTAAAAAATCACAGTATTCTCGTATACGCATATTTACAAAGTTTACATACTTAAAAAACCCAGCATTCAGGTATACGCATATGTACATATATATACTAAATATGGGATATGTATCGATCATCGCTATCCAAGCTATTGTCGCAGTTATTACAATGATGCATTCAAACAACTATAGTTCTTTTAGTTAACTGTTATAGTTATAGTTATAGTTAACTGTTACACGAAGAACTGTGGCTGTCGGCTTACACTTATTCGTCGTTCATAGTCGTCAGTTAAGCAGTTCGGTTCATTTGAGTGTTTGCATGTTTCATTTCCATTTAACATGCAGCTATTTCATAGCTAAAGCGATAGTCACAGTTATTGCGCAAAAAACGACTATGCATTGAAAATGCCATAGTTGAAGTTCAGTCAGCAATTCGAACCCTGCTTGAAATATGGTTGAACTCATTCAATGTTCTAACCCGCTCCAGGAAGAATAAATCATTACTCCGAAGTTTTTTTCGAGGTATGTAAAAATTAATGCGCTCTAAAAGTATAGGTCAACTGTCCCATCGAAAATAAAGTAGAGTGACAGTATACTTCTTCTACTTTGTAACGATTTTAAGTTTAGTAATGCACACCTTGCATTATAAGAAGGAATCGGATCAGTGAAGTGAAGGCAGGTGTAAAATACGATTTGGCATATGAATCAAACAAGTTTCGTACAGTTTTAAAATTTTTTAAGTCGTCTGCATATAAAAGAAATTTAGAGAAATGAAAACATTCAGTTATGTTATTAATAAAAATTACAAAGAACAAAGGGCCAAAGATGTTGCTCTGAGGGACACCAGAAGAGGCAATAAAAGGGTAAGAAGATACATATGATCGCTATATGGTCACCATATGCTCTATTGGCTATCATTTTTGTACATCTTGATTGGAGGATGAGGATAGTACAGAACATTTTTTTCTGCCACTCTCCGGCCTTCTCTAAATTAAGAAGGTACATTTTTGAGAATGGACGAGCAGCATCCTCTTTCTCTAGTCAAACTTTTAATATTCTTATTCTAGAAGTTCTCTGCTTATAAAGAAACACCCTTATCAGTACATACATACCTAGTTCTACAGCCAACAAGTGCCCTGGCAAGAATGAAAGCTGAACAAGAAGAACAACTATTGCGAACGGAATCCACTGTAGCAACACATAAAACCGTAATACCTCCAGATTGCCTCTCTAACCACAACTACACGTACATATGTATGCACATGCATATGCAACATACTCGTATTCTTATGTCCTGCATTACTGACATGCCGCTGACATTCCAATGATTTTGCATCATTGCAGATACTCTGCAACATACATATATGCGCACTAGCAATCATACGTACGAGTAACTATTGGTGCATACATTGTTTTGTCTGCCACTCGGCTTTATTGTTGCTAACATTTTTGCGTATTTAATTGAAAGTTTTGTTAATATTTTTACGATTTGCGTTGTATTGTGCAAGATATGCATTTTACTTTATTCTCACTTCTCCTACCTCCACTGCCACTCTCTCACTCTCTCACTCTCAGTGCACCTCCATATGAATAATTGTATATGTGTATGAAGAAACGCTATAAAAGCGACAATCGACGTCTGATTTTAATTGAATTTGAATTTTTAATTGATATGACAAGGAGAAGTCGAGTTCAGCGCGAAGAGCCATGGAAAGTCTGCAAAGCAGCTGGTCAATCAGTTTGTTTTGGTTGTTGTTGTCATTTTGATTGCCGTTGTTGTCAATTTTACAGTTTCTATTTCCACAACTCGTATGCGTGTTGCAGACATCATTGTACATTGCGGCAATTATAAATTGGCAATAACATAAATTTTGGTAATATGAGCTGATGTGAGTTGATTTGGATGCTCGTTAACTACGTAAATTTTTAATTGTGTTTTTACGGCCATTTTTTTTTATTAAAAATACATAAATACCTATTCTGTTTGACACTTGACAGGTGATTGGCTTGCAATCAATGGGCATAGTGAGAGTTTACAAATTGACAAGTTTGAAATATGGAAATTTAGGTTTTTTCCGAACATATTTTGATAAGTTTTAAAATTGAATTGAAGAGAATTGGGCTTTATTAAACGCAAAATAGTCCAATGAAGTGCAGATGTATCTCAGACAATCAGCTCAGTTGGCGCCATATAAATCTTGGCGCTTATAATAAATATTGTATATGAATATCTACATATCGATATAAAAGAAAGAGCGTGAACTCTCTGAGGAAGATAACACACAAGAAGCTAAAATGGTGACCAAAGGTGATCCAAGATAAGACTTAATCTCTATAAAAGTTATACACGATTAGGCAGAATTCTTCCAAAAAAAAGGGCTACATACATCTTAGGTTAGATTAGCTGAACTTTGCTGTTCAACATTGATTTACATAGGCTAGAGCCGGTCCTTAATCCTGAACATGCAAAATTCGCTTCATGTATCAATATCTAGAGATGCTTTCCATTTCAATTCAACCGGGCTATTCGGGTCATGTTCTTCGATTTCGATGTAACTCAAATATGTTGCTCTCTGGTCAAAATAATGAGACACGTATTTTTTTGTTCGCCCGAAAAAATTTTTTTTCAAACTGTATCGGCAATTTTGTTTTTCGGCTCAAAATCGATTGTTTTTTAAATTTATTTTTTTAAATGCTCATAACTTAGTCAAAAATGAACCGATTTTAACAATTTTGGGTTCAAAATGATCGTCATTACTTACACGAGCGATTTCATGTAGAAACAGTTACAAAAAAGTAGTTGAAAATTTTTTATTTTACTCAAAAATTCATTATTCAAAAACAACTCATTTTAGCTACTGGGCATTCAGCTTAATTGAAGTTTGAGGTGTCCTCTTGATTTGGAAAAAGTTATAAAAAAAAAATATACACTTCTTGAAATATTGAATTTCGAAAAAATTTCAATCTTTTTTGTTTTTGCTAAATAAAAAATTTTTAACTACTTTTTTGCAATTGTTTCTACACGAAGTCGCTCGTGTAAGTAATTACGATCATTTTGAACCCAGAATTATTAAAATTGGTTCATTTTTGACTAAGTTATGGTCATTTAAAAAAAAATTTTTCTTATATAATTAAAAAAAATCGAGTTTGAGCCGAAAAACAAAATTGCCGATAACTCTTGAAAAAAAATTTTTTCGGGCGAACAAAAAAATACGTATCTCATTATTTTGACCAGAGAGCAACATATTTGAGTTACATCGAAATCGAAGAACATGACCCGAATAGCCCGGTTGAATTGAAATGAAAAGCATCTAGGACAACCAAAAGTGAGCCGTCGAAACTCTACATACAAAGAACAACAGAAAAACAGACGAGAGTTGATAGACAAAAGTGAAGTTTATAAGTATGTAGTAGGTAGGTCGGGGGTGTCTTCTCAAAAAAATGCTTATATGCCATTAACAATTTTCTTTAAATTTATTTTCAAAAGGAGTTTTTACGTCGCCTCAATTTCACTTCCGTCCAGTATCGCCTTTTTCAAATTTTCGCGTCAACCTGTCACATCTCTTTTATATTCGTACAACAGATTCAGGAAATTAGTGTGGTATTGGTTTCTTTGCTTTCTCCGGTAATGGTAGACGTAATCTTGGGCATCGACTTTTCTACGTTGAACTTTTTTGGTGGTCTCTTTGCAATTTTTATACACCTATTCGGTCTTCAACCGTTTCTGAAGTGGTGGAAAATACATGACCATGTTTTTCAGCAGGAAGTGAGTTACATTGATATTCTGAAAAAGTTCTTTTTTTAAATACACTTTATTTTCTATTCTGTCTATATAATTATAATTCATAAAAGACCTTCTACAAATATTTGAATCATTTAAAAAGTGACATTGATTTAAGTATCAAAGTGAAATATTCTTTCTTTTAAACAAATTTAATATGTTATAGGTAGCTCTTAGATGAGCTGGATCCGTGTTTTCCTTTTTGCTGAAAAATACGGGCAATAGCTACATGACAGTAAAGGCTAGTTCATTTGACTGTGATTGAAGACACCAAGCTCCTCTTTTATCCACTTTTCTTTTCTGGTTAAATATTTTATTTCTTCTTTTATCAATGGAAGTTTTGGGTCCCGATGAATTTGTGCATTCGTCACGAACCACAGAGCGTTTACCAAGGTTCGAAGCGTCTTGGACTGATGCTATGTCCCACAGTTGGATTTTGATTGTTGCCATTTGAGACCCCAGCTTTATTTGGTTGGGGATTGGAGAATTCATTTTCGAAATTTGCATAGAACAGTCGTTGGCTTACAAATCGTATTTAGGAGCAATTAAGCATTAACTGGTAATTTGTTTATTATTTTAAAGAGTAGACTTCGGTGCCGCACCCGGTTGAAAGCTTGTGATATGTTCACGAAAACAGCTGAAACAAATTTGTTTTTAGTCGATCGCTATTTGTATTTTTTCGACGAGTCTATGGACTTGCTTAATTGTCGAATGCTCTTTCTTGAAATCGAACTGATGTTTCAGATTTTTGTGTTTTTTAACCCAACGGTTTTCCTTCACCGCAGTACGCATGAGGCACGAGTTCCTAAGCGTAGAGATCTAAAACACATAAAATTAATCAACTGAATAAAAAGTTAGTTAGTTCCTCATTGAGAGAGATTATTATTGTTCTCTTGACGGCAAACAGCAAGTCCGATAAACATTTCAAAGCTGCGGGAATGGGAGTTAATATCTTGACAGAAGAATAATTTAAAAAAAATAGGTGAAAAGTAACGTCCGACAGAAGAAATGAGCTAGAAACTCACCCTGTGAGCAGTTTGACTATAAATATTGTTCCCAACATTTTTTTAGAACTACCGAGAGCAAAAACGAAGGACTTAAATATTTTTTGTTTGCATAAATAAAAAATAAAAAATAAATTAGATCTATTATCATTATCGTGTAAATTCCAAAGACTTACCTACAATTTTCAAAAATATCTTTTTTGCTTAATTAAAAACATCTAAGTAATAAGGGAAAATCTGATTACTTGATGACAACGTTGAGCGGGACTGCAAAGAGCTTTTTCTCTTCTTATGCGTTCTTCTCGAAACTACATTTTTCAAAAGGATTTTCAGTCAACTGATCTATTGTTACGCATCTTAAAATGGTACACATATTCTCAAATTCATTCTATGCAGGGTAGGTTAGGTTAGGTTAGGTTAAATGGCTGCCCTAGCTAAGGGCTCGAATATTATTAAGAAATTCGTCCGTTGTGGTACCATACATGGGAGAGGAGAAAGGAGATAGGAAGGAAGAAGGAGCCTTGGGATTAGATACGATGATGACCATACATTTTACGACGGCGCCGACGGGGGCTGATTTGCGTTCGTAGTTAGCCGTAATAAGCTACTAATGAACTTCACCAAATTTATGATATTATATTTAGTAGCGAAAAAGTGAGAGCCCAGATATCTAAGTCTTTGCCAGACGAGAGCACGGCAGCTGAGAAGATGGTGTTGAGATGATTCCACCTCGTCCTCCAGACAGTTTCTGCAGAACGGACTTGAGGCAATCCCAAGTCTCACGGCGTGAACACCTAACGGACAATGTCCGGTAAGGATGCCCACCAAATTTGAGAGCTGGGACTTTGTTAGCCTTAGGAGTTCCCTTGAGCGTCCCCGATCTACCCCTGGCCAGAACGATCTCGCGACCTTGCACGTTTGCGCACTAGCCCAGCGCTCGCTGAGTTGACTCGAGGCCCATCTTTCCAGGAGCAGACCACAGGTTCTCAGGGGAACCCCAATTCTCTCATTTCGCGACGAAACCGTCTCCAAAGTTCCCTGTCTAGCCAGCTCATCAGCCCAGCAGTTTCCCTCTATGCCGCTGTGCCCGGGAACCCAAATGAGCCTGATGATGAAGTATTCGAATGCAATCGAGAGAGAAGCCAGACATTCCCCGACAAATCTCGAACGCACAAACAGCGAGCCCAAGGCCCTAATTGCCGATTGGCTATCGGAGTAAATATTTACTTCCTTAACGGTAATTACCGAATTAAGCAACCAGTCCACCGCTTCCTTAATTGCGGATACCTCCGCTTGGAAAACACTACAGTGGTCCGGGAGCCTAAATTTAAGTTTGATGGGAGGCTCCTTACAGAATACTCCCCCACCAACCCTTCCGTCCATCTTCGAGCCATCCGTGAACATGTTTGCCATGCCTTGCCGCCGAATGTTGCACCCCGCCCACTCATCCCTTGAGGGGATGTGAGTAGAAAAAGGTCCGCTCGGACCTAGCGTGGGTGTACAGTGGTCCAGCACCATAGGGATGAACTCAAAGTTTTTAAGAATGCTAGAGTGTCCGTAACTTAAGTCTAGCCTATGGCCCGAACACCATAATCTGATTGCGGCGCGTGCAGCGGTAGTTTTTCCTACAATGTCCACGCCACATTCAGTATAGCGTTAAGCGCTAGAGTAGGAGTGGTACGGAGAGCCCCACTGATTCCAATGAGGGCAGACCTTTGTACCCTCTCCAGCTTCTAAACTGATACCATCCTTTCTAGCGAGTTCCACCAGACAAGGACTCAGTATAGCAAGATTGCTTTTATAATCGTGTTATAAAGCCAAAAAGTGACTTTAGGCGAGAGGCCCCATCTTTTGCCGATAGCGCCCCTGCAAGGCGACTGTTGTCTTTCTGATTCTCTCCTCAATGTTTGGCTTCCATGTAAGACCTCTGTCAAGGATGAGTCCCCAGTACTTCACCTTGTCAGAGAGCAAAAACGGAGCGCCCGATACTGAGGGGAGAAACACTCTTGGTATTTTGCATTTCCTCGTAAATAAGACGAGCTCTGTCTTCAGAGGATTTATCGATAGGCCGCAATTTGCGGTCCAATTTATAACTAGATTCAGATAACCCTGCATCAGTTCCATCAGAGTATCTAGATCTATGCAGGGTAACGTAGAATTCTTTTGATTGGCTTTTTAAAAAACATAGTATACCTTTTTGTAATTTTTTCAACCCACGTTTTTCGAAAAAAAATTAAGTTTCTTGGAAAAATCGCTCTCGCACAGCCATTAGCATTTCATTACTTTTTAATTAATGGTTTTTGACTGCCAACTAGTTGATGATTATAAAAGACTAAAAATCCTACAGTTGCAATAAATAATAGTTTATAAATAATAAAGAATAAATGATAAATAAAAATAAATTAAAAACAAATAAAAAAGTTTTTTTTGTGGATGAGGGAGTTTCAAATGCCTAATGCATCATCAAAGCTGTCGTCGCAGCAATAGTATGACTGGAGACTAAAAACTCACCCTCGTTTGGAACCGTCGCCCACCCCGGTGTTCCATCTTCCTCATTAACAAAGGTCTATGCCTATGTGCCTGCGCCCAGGTCCCGCTTTTTTATACGGAGAATTTTTTCTGCGAAACTACTGATGATCTGCTTATAATTTGTCGATTACATTTTCCGTAGTTATGTGACCGACTACATTCTCCAGAGGACGACGTTCTTTTTCCCTACGCATGCATTGGAAGAATGTGAAAAGAAAGAATAAAAAAGAATAAATAATAAATGATAAATAATAATTTATAAATAGTAAATAAAAAATGATAAATTATAAACAGTAAATATAAATAAAATAAAAATAAATATTAAATTATGAATAAGATATAATAAAATAATAATAATGTAAAATTAAAAAAAATATATGTATAGTTTCCAGAAAATAGTTTCTCTTAAATAATGGGTATTTACAAGTGCTTATATTGAATTGTTACTCTAGAACTTCAAAAAATATAATTATGCGAACGGCGTATAATGTATGTATGCATAAGTTGCTATAATTATGTTACATCTAAGTAAGTAATCTGCCACAAGACATAATTAAACGATTGGCTGTATGCAAGTTAGCAACAACTCACTGTAGCGTGAATTATTAATGGGGCAATAAAATTCAATGTTATACAAAATTATTTAGTTAGCGTTGTTGTTGTTTTAGCCTTCGTACATGTCTTATAGTAGTTGGCCGAAATTAAATTTCTTAATTTTACATACAACAACAGCGTACTAACAAACGATATACACACACACTCGCACACTTGACTCAACGTACGCCAGCATTTCTTCATTCAAATGAGGCAGTTTAATGGCCAAAAGCAACCACCAACAAATAAACGGCCAACTTAGCTGTGAGTGAGCCACCCGCACGAGCTGTTGCTGTTATTTTTGCTACTGTTAGCTCGCTTGGTTGGACGACAGCATGTCAGACACGACCTCGCCACAGGACTCTGTTGCGATATTTAAGATTTTTATCATTTTAACTATTTTACTATGTACAAATTTTCAACGAAGTGTCGTTGTTGCTGTTGTTGTTATTGTTATTACTAATATAATGTTTATATTCGCTTGCAGCTGTTGACTTTGTTTTAAGATGATTTTCGCGGTTGGCTATTGTTGGTGGCAGCTACTTAGGTTCAATTTTAGTTTTTTGGGCAGGTTTCCCTTAAATGTGGAGTTTCTAGCGCACATATACATACACGTAGGTGAGTGCATAGATAAGTACAGTGTCTGTCCAAAACATTATAAACGATAAGAAAATATTACAAACTAAAACTAACAGAAGTATTGGGTGAATATTAGGAAGCTGAGCGTTATTTGTTCCTTTTGTCAATGAAAACAAGTATTTAATTATAAATTATGGCTAAAGGCGGAATTAATTTTAAAAATATATAAGAAAATACTTTTAATATTTTCCAAATATGTTCATTTTATTAGAGACAGTAATCCTTCCTCCAAAATACTTTCTCGGCAACCCCTGTAGTAGCCTATCCTATCAATCCTAATTTCACTAAGGTTTCTGCCTCTATCTCACGAATTCCTGGACGAATGTTCGTCTTAGGGACCCGGACAGTTTCTGGATTATATGCGTAATATCGGTCGAATCGCGTAAATCGATCCACTTCGTATTGCTGAGAGTGAAACTGTTAGTGTCAAAATGTGGTGTGATTTTAAATGCTGATGGCATATTCGTTATATTTGCTCTCCTCTTCTCCTCCTGTTAATATTTTGTCTCCTCTTCCTTATTATTCAACATAGTCCTTATTTCTTCTGGTCTACAACGTAATGAATCATTTTTATGTTTGAGCGATTACTGGAAAACTTCAGTAAACAAATTTTATAACTTTAAGAAATTTTCAAAGTGGAAAATTTTGTTATGGAGTTTTTTAAAGTGAAATATCCTTATCTACATATAATGTTTTTACACTTTTTTATTTATTTTATTTTATTTTACTTTATAAAAAAGTTGTTCTTCAAAAATTACAAAAAAAGCTTTGTGTTTAAGTTAGTTAATCTCCAAAAAAGTTTATAAAAATTTTAAAAACAACCGAAGATATGTGACTTTAGAAACCTGCATACCAGAATGTTGAATATGGAATAGATCTCAAAATTATTTCCAAATTTTTCAATTTACTTTTATTACGGGTATTTTTTTTAAGAGCTTGAGAACTTAAAATGGTAATACAAAACAAAAATATTGTTGGAAATACATTTTTTTATATAATCTGGTAGATAATTTAATTTCTCGGTTAATGTCCGCCCGACTCCAAGTTACATGATCCATTCGATGATTCCAATCTGTGACTATTTTTTCCAATAAATTTGGATAATCAATCTGGACTCTATTAGATCAGCAAAAATGCGACGTCAACGATGGTCATGTGGCTTCAATTCTTGCACGACCTATATTTTATAGGCACATAAGCCAATATCCTTAAGTTAAATTTTCTACGTAGTCGAAGGACAAATGCGAACAACAACGACGAATCGATATTTCAGCGTCTTCTTCAATATTTCGGTCTCTGAACTTCGCGAAAAGGTTTATTTTTTTTTAGGTAAATTTTCACACTTTGGAAGCGTTTTTCTAGCGTTGAACGGTTTATGATGACTTGACAAGCCTTACTGAAGAGAAATTCAACAAAGTTTGATATTCTCAGCTGTCAAAACATAGTTATGGATATCGATAGTTTTTATACAGCTAAAAAGGCTTAAATACCTACAAATGAGCTGAAATTCAGAAAAAAACCAACACTTGGATCACTTGTCTTGGAATAGCTTGTTTTTGTTGGTACTCCTTTCCTTTCAGGTATCCCCAAATATTTTCTATAGGATGTTGGACTAGCGGGTTCCAAATATTGCTTCTTCAGTTGCATTTTGTAATTATGAAATTAATGAAATATACAAGCCAGATTCTTTACTGGATATATTATATAGCTCGACTCTCATATGTATTGGTAAACTACTCCTCCTCAATCTTTTGAGTGTAATTTGTGCCCTGTCAGGGCCAAAAAGTCGTCATTCGTGGCTAAAGATGATTACAAAAAAAAATATATATGAATATAATTTCCTTCAATTCCTACCACCAGATGGTACCGCATCGAATACTTTCAGAACCGGAGCGTTTGTATCCATTCGGACGACATGACCCAGCCAACATAGCCGTCGGATCTTTATTCGCTGCGCTATGTCTATGTCGTCGTAAAGCTCATACAGCTCATCGTTCCATCGCCTGCGATATTCGCCGTTGCCTCTCAAGGCTGACATTGTTATCGGTGTTAATGCTGGTTCCTAAATAAACGAAGTCTTTTACAACCTCGAAATTATAACTGTCTACATTGACGTGGGTGCCGATACGCGATTGCGCCGACTGTTTGTTTGATGACAAGAGGTACTTCGTTTTGTCCTCGTTCACTACTAGACCCATTCGCTTTGCCTCTTTATCCAGTTTGGAGAAGGCAGGACTAACAACGCGGTTGTTAAGACCGATGATATCGATATCATCGGCATACGCCAACAATTGTACGCTCTTATAAAATATTGTGCCTGAGCGATTCAGTTCTGCGGCTCGTACGATGCTCTCCAACATCAGGTTAAAGAAGTCGCACGACAGCGAGTCACCCTGTCTGAAACCTCGTTTGGTATTAAGCGGCTCGGACAGGTCCTTCCCAATGCTCACGGTGCTACTGGTGTTGAGCAACGTCATCTTGCATAGCCGTATTAGTTTTGTGGGGATATCAAATTCAGACGTCGCGGCATACAGGAAACTTTTTTTCGTACTGTCGAATGCTGCTTTGAAGTCGACGAAAAGAGGTCCAATCAGTTGGTTGACGGTGAGCTTCAGCCTTTCACACAATACGCTCGCTAGAACCTTATAGGCGAAATTTAGAAGACTAATCCCGCGGTAATTGGCACAGATTGCAGGATCACCTACCCAATCGGCAGGCATGCCTTCATCCGACCATATTTTGCATAGAAGCTGATGCATGCACCTTACCATCTCCTCGCCACCATGTTTGAATAGCAACCCACATGACTCGCGTTGCGCCCGATCGCAGCGTAGCTCTATAGGCAGCATATTTTCTTTCGGCGGCAGCATGACATTCCTCGTCGTAGGTATCAACTGTTTTTTCGGACTCGCCGGAATCCGATTTCTTCTTCGGCGGCGGTACGTAAAGAACGAGAAATGTTGCTCCATTGCTCGTGCATGCCGATTTGTTGGGCAGTACTCTCTGAGAGCAGGAGTGAGAGTCGAGAGGCGAATCTTCCGGCTGTTTGTTGTGATTGCAGCTTTTCGATGTCGAACATTCTTTGCGTAGCTCACTGGAATCGTGTCTTCCATCTATCACAATATGATCGATTTGGTTTCGCGTTTTTCGATCAGGAGACAGCCATGTTGCTTGGTGTATTTTCTTATGCTGAAATCTGGTGCTTCAGACTACCATATTTCGGGCCCCGGCGAAGTCGATTAGCCTCTGTCCGTTACCGGATGTTTCGTTGTGCAGGGTGAATTTTCCGTGGGACCAAAAATTCGCTCCTTGCCCACCCTGGCGTTGAAGTCGCCACGATTTTTATGTAAGTGGCGGGTCCCAAACCCAGCGCACCACCAGCTATCCTGGAATGTTTTGCCTTCTCACTTTAGCTCACTCCCGAACGGGTGTTCGGAAGCTACGCAAAGGATACTTGGACTAATCCCGGGACTTGTGACCGTCACCTTCACAATATGAATATTCGGCTTCGGAGTCGTTGGAGTAATTTTCGTGGGATTTTACAATTGATTTTCTGTGTTAAAAGTTATCATAATGGATGCATGTTTCGTTCTCAGTTACCATTCGATGCAGAAAATACTAATTTTTTATATCTATTTTTTTGTGGCGGTAAACAAGTTTTTCTGACGTTCAAAATCACCTTTCGACGTTGCAACGCTTCAACTCATTTATAACCCAGTTTCCTTCAATTTATGTGAATTTCAAAACCTTCCGGCGTTTAGGAACTGCTTCTTGTGTCACACGCAGTAGCAGTATTCACTGAGAAATGCCTCAAAATCTTTCTTTTAATTATTTGTTCGACCAGGTCATTTCTTCTCTTTGGTGCTAAGGTTGTGTATAGCTAGCGGTGCTTTCAGCAGTGGAATTTCTCACCGTAAACTTACGAAAGCATTCGATAGTTTTAAACATCACTTTTTTCAAAGGAATATAGAATAATAAGCACGGAAATCAACTCTCGGGTCCCTACAAAGACAGCTGATCTACTTTGATAGCTGTTGGTTTTCGGAATATGTAGATATTTATTTTCTTAAAAGTTGTCACATTAGTAATCAGCCATTCACTTTGTCTTTGATAGCAGCTATATCCGCTACGAGCACACTACAATAGTCCTAAACTTTTGCTTGCAGAAGACTGATTCACGAAACAAAGTTCTGTTAATATTTACCATAGTTTCATAAGAAAACCCTACCGTTCATAATATGTTGGTCACATACTGTACTTACCATACTTTATATGAATAAATGATAGTTTTTACTGTTGTTTAATAAAGCAGTAGCCACTTGTTTTTATTTTGTTGTTGTTGTTGTCGTTCATGATACTCAATACGTTTTTTATGCAAATTAATTGTGTCTGCTTGCTGTGGCAGGTTAATATTTTCACCCACCCGCCTTTAATTTTTTGTGGTTGGTGATGTTGCCACCATAGTTGCTTCTTCATTCCTCCATGCATATAATTAAATCCATTATATATTTTTTCTGCGTATTACATACTTTCTGGTTGCCTATTAGCTCTACTAAATTTGTTGTATTTTGTTACGCTGATTACTATCTAAACGCTTATTGCGGTAGGCGTAACATGTTTGTCTATTTGTTTTCCGTTTAACTCACAGCGATCACAGACGGCAGGATTTTGATATGCAAGTTGTTGGTGTGAAACTGTTGACGCAGGTGTAATGCGTCCTTACTTGTTGTTGTTACTTGGTAGTGGAATCGAAAGGTTGTCAATTTACTCTGCCCCCAGTTTCAATTGCTTCCTAATTTCTGTAGTGATGGGTAAAATTGTTACAGGCTTTGAATCAGTTACAGGTTTATAGGATTTGGACCGATTTTCTTACTGTTTCAAGGAGCTCAAAAACGTGAGAGCTGTAATTTTTTTATTATAATGTTTAGTTTTAGTAGCTGGTTTTTCAAAAGTCATGTGAAATGTCCCAATAGTTTTTGCTCTATTCTTATAATTAGCAATACTTTGCAAACGATGGCTATAGTTTTACTGAATTACAATATTTACAAAATCACAAATTTACCAAAGATCCGATCAGAGCTGCCTGCTTTCCATCAGACGTGACCTAGGTGGTGGATAGGGGAGTTCTCGGCAGATATGCAGAGCAGACGGGAAATAAAATACCACTTGCGGAGCTAGACAGGAAAACATCTGTTTACAGGTGTATTTCGATCAAGAAAATGCTAAGTGTAAGCACTTAGTTGCGAAATCGCATCAGCGACTGTCTTATAATAACCGGCTATTGGGCCAGTGTCTGACTCAGCGGCTGAACCACCCCAACAATGGATCCTGGAACCTGAGTCTAGTAAGATTTTGGTAATATGTCACTAGAAAACGTAACTGTAGTGACTGCCCCATTAGTATGCATATTGAAACTCTACTGAAGCTGCGGTACAGATAATGCTACAGTTGCTTCCGTCCCGGTAAAACCGTGGAGGCTTTGTGGTACGTTCAAAATAAAAGCAAAAGCGACGGGTATACGCTGAATAGCTGGCTCTCAGCGAAAATTTATATTGATATATGGTTGGAATTTTAAAATTCGAAATGACGGATCCAGTATGTAGGGCGTAAATCAGGCTAACGGAACTAATCTCAATGAAAATCGATTCGAAGAAGTTACAGGTACATTGAGATCTCAGTTGTCCATAATGGTTATAATACAATTTTATCATAATAGCTGAGTGCATGTACCATATACGTCCTACTGAATTTGAAAGCCTTAATAGGTATACGTCATATAACGGGTGGCGCTAAAGTAATCCTCCTATCAGAAAATGCTATACATTTTGCTATTGGCTCCTAATGTCAGTTCTGTTTTGACATTTGTGTAGTAAACACATGCGAAATACACTTTAATAACCAATGTTACGCTACACTGCTCCAGAACGCGGAATATTGCTGACTATTTATTTGACCAATAATCGGTCGGTGACTTTGGCACAACGTGAATTTCGTCGCAGATTTCCTCGCCGTCCAACGCCTACTGATGAAACACTACGACGTTTAGCCGCTCGCCTCGAAGAGACTGGCACAACACGAGATGCTGCCTGGCGTGGCAGACCCCGGAGTAGCCTTTCTGCAGAGAATATTGCTGCTGTAGCCGAGGATGTCATGGAAGTGCCGTCGACATCGACCAGACGACGTGCCACGCAAATGGGTATCAGTCGACGGTCTTTACAGCGAATTTCGGTACAAGATTTGAAGATGTTTCCGTACAAAAACCAGACGGTGCATCAGCTGTTAGCTGCTGACCGCCAATCGCGTCTAACATACGTTCAAGCCATCCTTAATCAACACCAAGAAGAAGATGATTTTTCATCAAAAATAATCATGAGTGGTGAGGCCCATTTCCATCTTAGCGGGTATGTAAATAAGCAAAATTTACGCTTCTGGGGCACTGAAAATCCGCGTGTAACCCACGAAGAGCCATTACACCCGCTCAAAGTCACTGTATGGTGTGCTGTTTTCGCTGGAGGAGTCATCGGACCTTTTTTCTTCGAAGACGTCGCGGGCCAAACGGTTACTGTGAATGGTGAGCGCTACAGAGCAATGATCAACGAGTTCTTTTTGCCTCAACTTGATGAATTGGGATTGGAAAACATGTGGTTCCAACAGGACGGCGCAACGCACACACTGCACGTGCCACAACCGATATGCTGAAGGATGCATTTCCTGGGCGCCTCATCTCCCGTTTTGGCGATTTGCACTGGCCATCAAGATCGCCTGATTTGACCGCTCCAGACTTCTTTTTGTGGGCCTGTTTGAAGTTGCGGGTTTATGTCAACAAGCCTCTGACTCTTGCAGCTCTTAAAGACAATATCCGTCAAGAATGTGAGGACCTATCGCCGGAAGTTTTGGCCAAAGTGATGGAAAATGCCATAAAAAGGGCTCAAATGGCAATCAATTGTGGCAATTAGGCGACCATTTACATGACATCATATTCTCGACTTGATGTAAAAAAATTAAAAGACCAAATAAAAATAATCCACAAGAAGAATCAAAGTTTTTCATTTTTTTTTTAAATTACAGCGAAAAAAACATCGCAAGGTTACTTTTGCGCCACCTTGTATATACTTTGATTATTACCTTCACAAATAAGCTTAATTTTCACCCGTACCGATAAGTCCAAAATAAAAATATTAAAATAAAACGTTACCAAAACCGACTTTCCTAAAATTAACTCCCTGATCCTGCAAGCATCTGTCACACATCGGCTGACAGGAGAAGTAATTATATTATATGCATTGCAATGTTAGGGCATTGAAACAAAAATAACAACACTAAGAGTACCATATATTTAAATATCAAACGTTGACACGGGGCAGCGCGAAACGAAAATTATGTTACGCGCTAAAAAACAGATATCTTAGATACACATCTGCTCGTCCGCATCAACAGCAGGGCGACCCCCAAAATGTCATGCGCTATTAAAACACTCCAGCCGAAACAATACCCAGCACTAAGTCATTCAGTATGCTGCGAGCGAGCTAAGAAGACGCGGTGACGGCCACGAAATGTTGATGATAAATTGAATTAAAACGCAGGGCAGTTGTCCTGTCTGCGTACAGAGTAGAAAAAATACCTATAAAATGAGGAATGCTGCAGGAACAAAGGAAAATAAGTGGAAGAAGAAGCAGTAATGGAAAGCATGTCAAGGAAATATCCTTGAAAAGGAAGAAGTCTATATAAAGACGCGCATTCATCACTACGTTGAGGTAATCAAATAGAAAAGACGTCATATCAAAAAAAGGAAAAGGAACAAAAAAAAATGTGTGCTCTTCATATGGTATGCTCTAAAAACAGGGACGATCCCGCGCTTAATATAGTAGGTGTAGACGTATAATTTTTCACTTCACTGGAGTTGAAAGAAAAAAAAAACGAAAAAAAAAACTGAGGCAAAGGATAAAAATAGATAAAAGCAGGCGTTGCAGGCATAATTCAGCGCATCATAAGCCACACATTGCCGGGAAATATTTTTAGAAATACATTCCAAGGCTATTTTTTAGCTCACACACACACAGATATGCATATACATGCACACACAAAAGAGAATATAACGTTGATCCATAAAAAATGCTCCATCAAAAAAACTTAGCATTCAACTCAGCTACAACGGATCACATTTTGGGAAATATTAAGTTTTCATCGAATTTTAACATTTCATCCCTAAGAGTGAAATGCCTCGGAAGTCTGAAATGTCTAGGCTGGCTTATAGCTGTATAAGCAAACAAATAAAATAAAGAAGCGGCTTGAAAGAGGTTAATCTCCAAACAATTATCTATTGTGTGTGTTGCATAAAGTCGGACACAGGGTACTTAGTCTATTATCATATTTTCTTTGCACTGAAACGCATATCAGCCATGAAGAGAATGCGAAAGGATTAATTTACTTTGAGTTGTGGGAAGGAGTCAATACAAAGAAAGGAAGGATCCCAGTTGCATTCTCATGATATGCATTTTTTAAGAAGATCCAAAAGGTTACTAATCCTTTGCATCTTGCAAGACACATTCAAGGTTAAGCAGGATGCAGCAGTAGAATGCAGCTGCAGGGTATGCCAACAGCCGAACATTGGAGCGTTTTATGAATTCTGAAGGCAAAGCGTTCTCGGTTAAAGTAGTGGTATGTGTGCAGCATGCTTTGGCGTGACTCTTTTTGCTGGCGTATAGAATAATAGCAGCTTAATTGTGGTTTATTAGTTACGCTAGATTAGATGGTGGCTTTGTTTTGGTAAAAGTGCTGATACAGCGAGGAAAATGGTGCATTTTAAGCTGTTATTATTTATGGTATTTAAAGCAGCTGCTGTTTGTCTAAGCGCCACTGGAAAAAAATCACGAAAAATGATTTGTGGAAAAAGGATTGTGTGAAAAGGATATTTGATGGAAAAAGTACTGAAAGACTATTGACGGTTACCGTGTTTTTTTTTATTATAATAAAAAGGCAAGGAATATTTTTACAGAGGAAAATCGTTGAAGTCCATGTATGATGAATAATGGATGCCTTTTATTTTACCAACATCTTAAAAAAAGTCCACTATAAAGTGATAAAACCTGATTTTTAACTTTTTAGTTAAATGATTCCAGTTAAACTAGCAAATTTATGTTTTTGACAAAATCAAAAAGCATTGCCAAATAACTAATAAATTGTTGATCCAATTTAAATTAACTTGGTACAAATTTATTTTTTTATAAGAACGGTGTTCTTATCTGAAAAGGGCAATACTTTTATTCTATTCGCCGTGCATTGAATTGATAAGAGCACTTTTTGTTTCTTTTTAGGTATAAGAAGAGGAAATATTTTACTATATTAGTAATGACATTCTGCTGATGTTAGTCTGATCAATCTAACTCAATTCACGCTCACGGATCTCAATTTCAACTGAGCTTTGCCTTCCTTGGGTGAGGAGCTCATCATTTGACACCAAGTTATCGAATCGCTATATGAGCAGAATGGCACTAAGGCAGCGATTTATGAAGGTCTGGAGCTTTCCTGTTGATGCATATAGGAGTAATGATGTTACGTTGAAGTTAAAGGTCCGTATTTATCGTAAAGGTAAACGTATTTCTAATGTTTATACGCAACTCAACGCGTTCTGTGTGCTATGTGCATCGTTGAGATTGGGTTGAATATGTTCCCTTTAATGGGATATCAAAGCAATGCTATCGGCAAAATCGAGATCATCTAGATATTACATGCTGCTTGGGTTCCAGTATGACCATCAAGGGCATTTGTAAGCACACCATCAATTATGGTCAGAAAAAAGTGCCAATATTATGCAACCTTCTTTCACCCCAGCAATTGGTTCAATGCGCGGTCTGCAGTAGTGAAATGTTGAATATTGGTACTGTATTATATTTATTTACCAATTTATCTGGGACTCCCTTACGGTGGAGTGCGCTACATATAAAGGGTGTTTTTTAGAGGTTAGGTTTTCAAGTTGGCACTACTTTTTTCGTAGATGGTCTTTTTGACAGCTGTCACTTGATTTATGCTCAGTTTGGTTTGCCATTTCATAATGAATAGATTTACACCTGAACAACGTTTGCAAATCGTGCAAATTTATTACGAAAATAATACTTCGGTTCGCGCGACGCATCGAAGAAAATTTTGTTCAGCGATGAAGCTCACTTTTGGTTGAATGGGTATGTCAATAAGCAAAATTGTCGCATTTGGAGTGAACATAATCCACAAGCCATTGCTGAGACGCCGTTACATCCTCAAAAAGTCACTGTTTGGTGTGCTCTATAGGCAGAGGGAATCATTGGTCCATATTTCTTTAAAAATGAAGCCGGCCATAATGTTACAGTCAATGGAGAGCGCTATAGAGCCATGATTAATGACTTTTTCGTGCCTGAATTGGACGATGTTGATGTGGACGGCCTTTGGTTCCAACAAGACGGCGCTACATGCCATACAGCCAACGCAACGATCGATTTATTGAAGGAAACTTTTGGTGAGCGCATTATCTCGCACCGTGGACCTGTGGCGTGGCCTCCAAGATCGTGCGATATAACACCGCTGGACTATTTCTTGTGGGGCTATGTGAAGTCGCTTGTCTACACAGATAAGCCCGAGACGATTGACGTCTTGGAAGAGAATATTCGGCGCGTTATTGCTGACATACGGCCCCAATTGCTGCAAAAAGTGGACGAAAATTGGGCCTCTCGGCTGGAATTTATTCGAGCCAGCCGCGGCGGCCACTTGCCCGAAATCATTTTTAAAACATAATGGCAAACCCTTATCTTTATAATAAAGCTAAATTCTTGGCCATTACATTAAATTATATACGTTTTATTTCATCTTGAAAACCTAACCTCTAAAAAAACACCCTTTACTTTGATCAAAAGGATTTCGGTTGACACACTGCCCCAGGCTGTGGTAGCCTGATACCAATTCAGTCCCCTTCCTGGCAGGCTCATCAGCAATTTCATTTCCCTCTATGTTTCTGGAACTCAGGTCAGAGAAATGTTAGCTGTATACTCAAGAGATTTAGTCTCCTCCGTACAAGAGTGGACTAGTTTGGTTCTGCACCATGGCGTCGTTAGAGCCTTGATCGCGGCTTGACTATCGGAAAAAATGTTAATATCTCCCTCGCTCCCACGTTCCCTAAGCATTTTGTATGACTGCAGGATCGCAAAAATTTCTGCCTAAATGAACTCTAGCAATATTCGGCAGTTTAAAGGAGATAGATAAATTGGCTGATTTAGAGAAAACCCCGCTCCGACTCCCGATTCCATCTTGAAGCCGTCAGTGAAGAGAGAGATGCATGCTTTGGCGCAGAATTTTCCCTCTATCTAATCTTGCCTATTTGGAAAGTTTGCCCTGGCACTACCCTCAAACTCCAGTTTGCGGATGGAGAGATCTGTCCGAAGTTCGGAGAAATACGGTGTGAACTGTCCAAAAATGCTTCCATACGATGGGTAGTAAGTAAACCGGCCTTCAGGGCAGCACTGGGGAAAGTTTTACATGCTCGGGTGAAGCCAATACATACAGTCCTTTGCACCATCCCCAGTTTAGTGGTATTATAGCCCTCTAGACGAGCTCCCCACCAAGCGAGGCATCCATACGTTAATATTGGCTGAACCACTACGTTGTACATCCACAGCACGACCTATGGCTTGAGTCCCCATTTTTTGCCGAACCCGATTTTCAATGTGTAGCTTCCAATGGAGTTTGATACCTAATTTTTGATGAAAGCGTTCGTATTTTTGGTAATACCCAGGTAATAAATACCCATATGATTTTTTCAACTTAAAAATTATAAATCCAGGCAAATGGTGGCACTTGCACATTTTAAGCTAAGAGCGCTAGTGCTAGAGATCTAAATTGATGAGGAAGGGATGAGGAAGAGAGCTTATCACATTTTCCATGATCATTCAAGTTTGGATTTTCTATGTGGCTGCTAACATTATCATTGAAGGAATGGGATTGTTGACAAATTCGCTAAGAGGGAGCATTGGTTAATTTGGTTTCGAGTGGCTGCTATGTTCATGTTATGCAAAAAATTCGTACCGCCAGCGGCCGCCGTAGCCGAATGGATTGGTGCGCGACTACCATTCGGAATTCATAGAGAGAGCATCGGTTCGAATCTCGGTGAAAACACCAAAATTAAGAAAAACATAGCAGGCAATGGCAAACCCCCGAGTGTATTTCTGCCATGAAAAAGCTCCTCATAAAAAATATCTGCCGTTCGGAGTCGGCTTGAAACTGTAGGTCCCTCTATTTGTGGAACAACATCAACACGCACACCACAAATAGGAGGAAGAGCTAGGCAAAACACCAAAAAGGGGGTACGCGCCAATTATGGTTGTCAAAAAAGTCTTGCGGTATTTTTATTGAATTTTCAATTGTTCATAAAATTGGTTATAATAATGCGATTTTAGTCAAATATGCGCCGTTTTGTTCGATGATGAGTTCCCAACGAGATGCCAACTTCATAATGCCCCTCTTATAGAAGCTCGCTTCCCTATTGTCAAAAAACTCGGAGAGCCAATTTTCACAGGACTCTCTTGAGGACAACTTCCGACTATCAAGCTCGTTCGCCATGGACAGAAATAGGTGGTAATCACTTGGTGCGAGATCCGGACTATACGGTGGATGCAAAATAACCTCCCATCCGAGCTCCCGGAGCTTCTGGCGCGTCACCAAAGATGTGTGTGGCCTGGCGTTGTCCTGATGGAAGACAATTTCGGCCTCTGTTGATCAAAGATGGCCTCTTCTGCATGAGTGCTGCATTCAAGCGGTCTAGTTGTTGGCAGTACAGGTCCGAATTGAGCGTTTGGCCATAGGGGAGCAGCTCATAGTGGATGATTCCCTGCCAATCCCACCAAACACACAGAAGAACCTTCCTGGCCGTCAATCCAGGATTGGCCACCGTCTGGGCAGCTTCACCGCTTTTCGACCACGACCGTTTGCGCTTCACGTTGTCGTAAGTGACCCACTTTTTATCGCCAGTCACCACCCGCTTCAAAAACGGGTCGATTTTGTTGCGATTCAGAAGCGATTCGCATGCATCCATACGGGCAAAAATGTTTTTTTGCGTCAAGTCGTGTGGCACCCATACATCGAGCTTCTTTTTGAATCCAAACTTCTTTAAATGGTTTATAACGGTTTGATGACTCATGCCCAGCTCTTGGCCGATGCTACGGCTGCTACTATGCCGGTCTCTTTCGATCAATTCAGCGATTTTATCGCAATTTCCGACGACAGGCCTTCCGGACCGTGGCGCATCTTCGATCACCTCTGCCCCAGAACGAAAACGTTGAAACCATCGTTGTGCGGTGAAAATGGAAACTGTATCGGGTCCATAAACTGCACAAATTTTATTGGCAGCATGAGATGCATTTTTGCCTTTATCGTAGTAGTACTGTAAAATATGCCGTATTTTCTCTTTATTTTGCTCCATGTTTGCGACGCTATAACTCACGAACGACTAAAAGCAAACAACAATTAATCAAACACGTGTTAGCACGCGAAAAGATCTTTCCAAAAAGCTCTAGCGTGAACCGATGCGACGAATACAACTAGAACTACGCGCTTGCAAAGACAAGCTTGCGGAAATACCGCAAGACTTTTTTGACAACCTTTATATAAAATTCTAACCAATTTAATGTAAATTAAATGTATGGCTTTATGTTTACATAAAAATAAAGGGAAAATTGCAAATTCTAAAATCCTTTTTTTTAATTTTTTGAATTATGGCATTCTTCCAGCAAACACCTAACATATACATTTAAAGTATTCGATAATTAAAGCAGTAAGTTTTTTCGCTCAACCCAAGGTGCCCCCCTCAACCTATTTATCTATGTTAATGAATATGTGCACACATAAAATTATAATAAAATTCACATATTAGTGGTACGAGTACAGCCAAAACAACACTGAACAGGCAGATAAATGTACAACAAATTCACATAATTTCCGTCCAAACATATTTAAGGTTTGTAATCAGAGTTTTTCCCTTCAAATTTGACGTTAATAGACTGTGGATAATTGAATTTCTAAATCATGAGCGTAGTCGTGAGTACTTCTTGTTTATGTCCGAATATGTGTGTGAAGGTAGGTATCGTATGTGTAATAATGTTTGAGTATGAATTTCATTTTGTCTAATTACACAAAGAAAATAGGGTTAAATTATAATCAAAGTCAAATTAAATTAACAAAGTGAAATGAACACCCTTGCTTTGGGAAAATTAGGGGAAAATCACAAAACTACGCCGGTAAAATGGGCAATGGTTGAGACAAAAATATTATTTTAATGGAATGTCATATTTGTGGCTGCCAACTTTGAATATTACCCAGTTAAGAAAATTCTTTAGTTTATTAGGAAATGGTCATTGCTATAGAGAAAACTAATTCTCTGTTTGTTATTATATTATTTATATTATATCACACGCTTGCTGGAAAAACGTTATGAAACAAAAAATCGAAATGCGGGAAAAATAACTTTAAAGTTTTAAATTTTCATTATCAAAAATAGATATATTTATTCCAATAATGTATTAATGTATAGAAATCGCTATAATTGCTTAAGCCGCTGGTAGTTCTACCAAAAACTTTCCTTTTTGTATTACGTCGTTATTTCAATAAGCGAGCCGTGTCATATCTATGATTTCTACTGGTGAATTAATTTTTTTTGAAATCGTAGTATTGCCTCATAATGCGAATATAACAGCACTCATACATCTTTTTCTTTTTTAACAAGAGTCATTCCATGTCAAGCGATCCAAGTATTTTGTATATGACCTTAAATGTTTCTAAAAATTCGTTTATTTGTACGCGTGAGTATAATAAGAGAAAAACAGAAAAAGTTTTGAAAAACATTCGAATTTTGAGATTTATTCAGTGTTGAAAAATTTGGTACGAGGTGTTTTAAGACAAATATCTTTTGTATTAAGTTTATTCTGTTAAAATATATTGAAAACAAATTTTTTTGGAAACAATTAAATTTTTTGTTCAAAAGGTTAGTTTTTTTTATCAAACAACACTTTCCTCAATTTTTTTATAATATTTTCATTAATAGCTGAGACTAGCTTAGTAATCCCTGGGAGTTGCATATATTTTCGAGTTAATTAATATAATTTCAAAACCTCGCACTGCCACCCTCAGTCAAACGGATTGGTAGAGAGGTGGCACAGAACGATAGAAACGGATACGATGGAAACGGTTGTACCATAACTACGATCAGTGAGTGGGCTGAGTATTTATCAACAATATTATTAATGCTGCGGTGGCCGCCGTAGCCGAATGGGTTGGTGCGTGACTACCATTCGGAATTCACAGAGAGAACGTTGGTTCGAATCTCGGGAAACACCAAAATTAAGAAAAACATTTTTCTAATAGCGGTCGCCCCTCGGCAGGCAATGGCAAACCTTCGAGTGTATTTTAGCCATGAAAAAGCTCCTCATAAAAATATCTGCCGTTCCGAGTCGGCTTGAAACTGTAGGCCACTCCATTTGTGGGATAACAGCAAGACGCCCAATTTGGGTCGAACTTTTTAGTTTCTTTTCTCATATAAATGCCAAAAATGGTGATATTTTGAAATGATTGTATGGGGAACCCCCTAGGGAGTTAGTTAGTGGGGGGTCCAAAGTTAGTGGGGGTCGGTCATACATTTGGACTCGATTGGAGCACTCTAAATGGGTCAAAGTGGGATTTTTCGTTCGACCCAAATTGGGGGACATCAGAATTCGTTTCAGAGGTATGGTTCCTTCGGAAAGGTTTCTTATTTTGATCCCTAGAATACGATTTTCACAGAGCAATGAGCGATTTTTAAATCGACCCACCCTAATATATACATATATATATATATATATATATTTATTTATAGATATGGGTTGGGACCCTTTGTGGAGACTAGGTAAAAATGTTTAGGTGCGAGTACGTCCATCAAGAAAAAGAAGATTATGGTTATTTAAAAATATTTATGTGTTTATAAAAATCAATATTTTAACCCAGGTAAAGCCTTTTAACCCAAAATTTTTACTGTCAGGTCGCAGTTTGTGCATTTAAAAAAAAAGTGCTTGAGGAAATGTCATTGCACATGAAGTTTTTAAGTTTCATAGAGAAATATGAAAATCTGATGTTTGCACTGGGTACGTCAGCTCCGAGGCGTCCCTTTAAGCCTCTTATAGGATATATTTTCTTACGCTGCTCTTATTGTTAGCGGGGCACACTTGCTTTGAGTTTAATTTTCATTAGCTGTGGTAAGAATTAAATCAGTCATCAACACAGTTCAAGCAAGAGGTGGTCAAATGAGTACAAATGAGCACGCCCCAATTAGTTGCAAGCGAGTGACCAGATGGCAACGTAAGAAAAGCACCAAAGACTGCCCGAAAAATACTTCAAAGAGGTGAGCGGGAAAGTAGAAAATTTCGACGCATTATTTGGTACAACTTACTTTTTTTGTTGCTGCATTAATAATTACGCTTACATTTTATTTTTATTTCATTTTCCGACATTCTACCTTCAAGAATGTCAACAACTGAGCTCAGGTTGATGTGGCACAACAGGTACCAATGGAAAGCAGACCCAACCAAAAGGTCGAGAAGAAATCATATTTTTCTTTTCAACAGCAATCACTGATCGTTGTTAATGTTTTTGTTGCCGTCAGTGCATTATTTACTCACTTATACACTGACATTTTGATTTGTTGCTTCTTTTATTTGTAATTTTAATTTGGAATTTTTATTACATTGTCGCTCTGACCGCACGAGCACCCTTCTTGCCAAATAATCATTTATTTTTGTTGTTGTGGTATTATTAATTTATCCTGTGTTGTTGTTATTGTTGCTGTTCTGGTGGTGACGACAACTTCCACTAGCTGGGTGCGTTGATGTTCACTTCTTCTTACTTCTTGTTATTGTCAACAGATGTGCCACTTGCCACATAGTACCTGTTCCTGTCGTATGGCAACTTTTTCATTGTACGCATAAATCAACGAGGCAGCAACAAGTGTGCAAGTGCAAATGCGATCTGGTAAGATGCGTTTTTGCAACCAGCGGCAGCAGCAACAACAGCAACGATAGTCGCGATGGCATTAACAATAAGCGGGCACTGGAATGCCAGCAACTGCCGTGGCAATTACAATAGAAAGCACAAAAATGAAGAGTGGAAGCACAGAAGTATGTTGGCTTGAAAGTCAATGCTGACTGAATTCTTTGAGTTTTCGCCCAAATGCAGGTTTAGTTTCAGAGAAAATTTCATTGGGATGACCTGGGAGTCGCCGGTGTAGTGTTTTTTTAAATATTTTTGTGAAGTTTCCGTAAAGAGTTACCGATATTTTCTGCCTTATTCTTTAATATTTTTGAGTTATAACTGCCTCGACCCAAATAATTGATAGTTTTCATTTATTGGCTTAAAACTGCTTTCAAAGCTTTGTGGTAAAAACATAACTTTATACGAGACTTTGAATTTAGTACTTGAAACTTCCTTACTGTCATAAAATATTATAACGTTTGCCAGGCACAACAGTACTGCAAAGAAGTGTTTTACGAGGGTCGCTAATTAAATTTTGAGTTATGAGAATACCAGTGAGAGTGTAAAATCTGACGTTGTCATCGCAAAGTTTGATAGTATTGATGGCACTCAGAACATTTTGTCATACATGTCTTATTTGAACCGTCAAAAAAGGAAAATTTTTATTATTTTAATACCAACGTATTTTTAGTGAGTATTTTCGATGCTTTCTTTGGCCATTAAACATCGAATTATATAACAAAGGATATTTCATTTAATTTCAATTATTTATTTAGGTCTACGATAACAAAAATTTTATAGACTAGACACAAATAAGCATATTTACTTAAAAGTAATTTCTACATCCTTCAACAAAAAAAAGTTATTATGAATAGTACGCAATTCTCGAATGGAAAAAAATCTTGGTATAGCAAAAATTTAGGTCGAGTTGTCTGTGGGTACTATTTAACTCAGTAAAAGCGCTCGTAATAGGGGAAAAACTATACTTGAAAATACGTACATGCATACAGCCATGACGAAAATAATAATTAGATACGCGATACTTTGCTCACTTCTGACTTCATTTCTTCTACGTTTTTAACTTTTTTACATTTTTTATAAAAATATAATTTATTCGATAAAAATTTTCATATGAGTCAAAGTAAAAAACTTTGTTCAAAATTAAAAAAATTTAAAAATTTGCCTCAACAATTCAAACTTGTTAAACAGAGTTCAAAAAATATCTGAACTTGCAGATTTAAAGCCAATTAAATTTAAAATAGTAATGGGTTTTTAAGATGGCTCAAAATTCTCTTCGATTTTTTATCATTTTTTCTCTTGACAGTGTTGCGCATTTTCTTCCTATAAAAAATTGTGTGGTTGTTATGTAGAGAAAATGAACAACACCGTCAGGGAGAAAATTATAAAAAATCAATTGAAAATACTTATTAAAGTTTTTAGAATTATGATGAAAAGTTTGTAGAATTTTTCTAATTGTTGTATAAAAATTGAACCTTGGATTTATATATTTTTTGTTCAACAATCGGCTAACTTTTGCAAAAACTTAGAATATTCAAAAAAAAAAAATGGAAAATAGTCAAGAATGTTCCATCGTTTGACGCGGGCTGGCAATTCAATGTAATACAAAAAAAAACCCAAGACTAAAAGCGAAATATGGGCGGCCGCCGGAGCCGAATGGATGATTACCATTCGGAATTCACAGAGAAACGTTGGAGATTCTCCGTGAAACACCAAAATTAAGAAAAACATTTTTCTAATAGCAGTCACCCCTCGGCAGGCAATGGCAAACCTCCGAGTGTACTTCTGCAATGAAAAAGCTCCTCATAAAAATATCTGCCGTTCGGAGTCGGCTTGAAACTGTAGGTCCCTTCATTTGTGGAACAACATCAAGACGCACACCAAAAATAGGAGGAGGAGCTCGGCTAAACACCCAAAAAAGGTGTACGCGCCAATTATATACGAGGGGTGCCTTTTATGTGTCGGGATTTGGCAACCCTGGTGTTGCAATCTAGTAACTGACAGCTGTATCGCAAAGTTTGACATTTTTTGGCTTTTACGTACTCAGAACGTTTGGAATACCAGCGCTATTTGTGTTGTTTACAGTAACTTAAAGGAATCATCTCGGTCCAAAAATGAAATTAAATCGTGAACATTTTCGTGCGATTATTTTTTACAACTTTCGACGTGGATTAACTCAGCAACATTGCATGGATGAACTTAATTCATTTTTTGGCGATGAAGCTCCATCAAGGACCGGTGTTTATCAATGGTATGGTGAATTCAATCGTGGTCGTAGTTCACTCCAAGACGAATTTCGTGGAGGTCGTCCAAAATCAGTTGTTGTTCCGAAAACCATTGATGCTGTGCGTGAACTGATATTGCAAGATCGTCATGTGACCTATCGTGAGATTGAGACAATCTTAGGCATTAGTGGGACCAGCATACATTCAATATTGCATAAACATTTGACTGTCAAAAAAATTTGTTCGCGTTGGATCCCACACAATTTGTCAATCGCTCAAAAAAAGGCTCGTGTCGATTGGTCGAAGGAAATGCTCAAAAAATACGATCGCGGGGCTTCGAAACACGTCTATGACATCGTGACAGGTGATGAATCATGGATTTACGCGTATGAGCCCGAAAGTAAACAGCAGTCGACTGTATGGGTGTTTCAAGATGAGCCAAATCCAACAAAAGTTGTTCGCGCACGAAGCACTTCCAAGCAAATGGTCGCCTGTTTTTTCGGAAAAACTGGACATGTCGCAACCGTACCGCTAGAACAACGCAGAATAGTAAATTCTGAGTGGTACACAACCATTGGTTTGCCAGTTGTCTTCCAAGAAATTAGGAAAACCAATCGCCAAAGACGGATCACTCTTCACCAGGACAATGTGAGCTCTCACACATCGGCTCAAACAACTGCATTTTTGAGCACCCAAACCATCGAATTAATGGGTCATCCGCCGTATAGTCCTGACTTGGCACCGAATGACTTTTTTTTATTCCCGTACGTAAAAAACAAACTGAGAGGTCAACGTTTTTCGACACCTGAAGAAGCGGTTGAGGCATTCAGAATGCATGTTTTGGAGGTACCTCATTCAGAGTGGCAAAAGTGCTTCGACAATTGGTTCAAACGCATGCAAAAGTGTATAGATCTTCATGGAGAATATTTTGAAAAACAATAAAGTGATTTGCGATGATTAAAATTTGTTTTTGTTCTCTAATCCCGTTATATAAAAGACGCCCCTCGTATATATATATACATATATATATATATATATATTACATATAAAAGCGAAATATAAAATTGGATTCATTTCAGTACGACTTCCAGTAAAATATGAAATATCTTTTGTCAACAAAAAATCCTTTTTGGTTTAACATGGATTCCGCGTGGAATTGTTGTAAATGTCTCTAAAACGTACGTAGTTGATCTCGTCGCAAATTTTTTTAAAACTTTGATATGCGTCTTGTTAGTAAGTCCTCATATCGGAAATTTTACGTGAGCAAAAATTCCCTCTTTCATCTTTTTTTGTAATGAAATTTATGATAACGATTTGTTTACACGAAATTCACGATAAAGCTAAGTGACGATCTGTCAGTTAAGGTCGCTTATGGAGAAAAACAAAGTAACAATATAAATATTTTCGTAAAACATCAATTTGTTGAAAATATATTCAATATGATCCAGCTGACTTACCAGGAAGTAAATATACCGGTAAATATACCAAATTTCAAGATTTGCTTAGAAAACTAACAAATTTCTTTGATGTTGCACCTTAATACTGACATACATACATACATGTAACTTAATACGAGCAAAGAATATTCCCGAAAATTCAAGAACTGTACACAAATAATTTATATCACTTGACCTCCTTTCTAAAGAATTTATTGCCCTTTGGTTGTATACATTTTATATTACTTTACCAAATTTGTTACATCAACAATTTTTCACGTAAACATATTTTTCATTTAGAATGTGAAAAACTATGAAATTTTACTTTTATATCTCTGTTAAGATAACAGTGCAAATATAAATCAACTTTATATGTATTCAAAAAGAAAAAATAAGTGTTGTATACGAATTTTCAAATTCCAGGCAAACGGCGATTGTTTCGCTCCCATTGAGTGTGAAAATACAAATCATGAAAAAAAATACATATATACATATATATATCTACGAGCAATCAAAACCACGCTTGAGCACTTATTTTGACAGTTTGCTGCACCAGTTATTTTGCCACACAACCTATAAATGTCTAACTGGAGACTGGGAAGTTAATTTCAAAAACTGGCTTGATGCAACCAGCCACTGGCACCTACAACATAGACTCAATGTATGTGGATGTGTTTGTGAAATTTAATTTCACTCACATTCAGTAGAAAATTTAAATAATAATTATTTTTCTATGCAAATTCGTTTCATGAGAACTGTAATGTGAGATATATCTAATAATTTTTTTAATTTTTGATATTTTCTAGTTCTTCATTAAATACTAATTTTCACCCCACTCACGCATTTTTTCGCACATAAATATTGTGAACTTTTTCTGTCAAAGGAAAAGCAAGAGCAATAAAGGAAAGAAATTAAATAAAACTTTGGGGGAAATTAAGAAAGTCTGCCTTTAGAATTTTTTCGGTTTTTTTAAGAAGTTTTTTTACCCAATGCATTTATATCACCACACAGGAAGTAAACAATAATATAATATAATACAGGGTGGCGCACGAATCGTGCTACAAAGACAAAACGTAATAACTTTTTTTCTAATCAATGTATTTAACTTTTTGTTTTTTTATTGTATAGATAATTCAATTTTATTTTATGTAACTAATTAGTTTTGAAAATAATAGAACGTAAATGACCTCCATGCTCATTCACGCATATGCGTCACCTGATGAGAAAATTGTTCATTGCGCACTGAAGGGTTGAAGTCGGGATCGCCTCAATTATTGTTGTGATGGACTGCTTCAATTCAGTCAAATTACTTGGTTTTGTTTTATACACCTCTTGTTTGAGATAACCCCATAAAAAAAAATCTGGTGCAGTGAGGTCAGGTGACCTTGGGGGCCAGCGGAAAGTGGAATTTCTGGACATCAATTTATTTCTAAATTTTCGTTGGAGCTCCTCCATAACCGGTCTGGCTATATGTGCAGTTGCTCCATCTTGCTGGAACCAAATGCTGTTAAAAGGGATACGTCTTCGCCGCAGTTCTGGATAAAAAAACTCCTTCAACATGTTTAAATAACGGTCCCCATTTACAGTCGCTGTTACACCGTTTTCTTCGAAGAAGTATGGCCCGACAATGCACCTTGATGAAACTGCGCACCACACTGTGACTCGTTCTGGGTGCAGTTCCATCTCATGGAGTATTTGCGGATTTGATTGACTCCATATACGGCAATTTTGCTTGTTTACATTGCCGTTTAGATCAAAATGGGCCTCATCAGACATAAACAAGCAATTTATGAAGTTGTTGTCTTCTTCGGCCATTTCAATAATTTTTTGGCAAAATTCCAGGCGAATAGGCAAATCCAGAAGGTTTAATTTGCTTGTGATTTGAAGCAAGTTTAAGTCATCATGAACTATCCGCTGCAATGACCGTCTGCTAACTCCAATTTGCGCCGACAAGTTACGAGTCGAAACTCTTGGATTTGCCTGAATTGACGATGCTACAGCCGCGATTGTGGCTTCGACCCGAACATGGGGATCGCGATGGTACGGTCTGCGTGCGATGCTTCCAGATTCAGCAAACATGTTCACCAGCCTCATAATGGTCCATCTGCTCGGGGGTGTGCCGCCAAACTCCCGCCTAAATTCCCTTTGGACGGAAATGATGGACTGCAAAGCATGGTACCGCTGCACTATCCAAATCCTCTTTTCGGTATCCCAAGCCTCCATTTTTTGTAAATCTAAATACTAATCTGCAAAATAAAAAAATAAAAAGCCGATTACTCACACAGAAAAAAAGTTATTACGTTTTGTTTTTGTAGCACGATTCGTGCGCCACCCTGTATATGCATAGACATACCCCGATAGATTGCGTCCATCAGAGAGTGAGTGACGTCACACTAGTCTAGTTGTGAAGTATTGCCAACGTTTTGCTCTTCGCAATAAATTTAATGCTTTTTTATACCCAAAATGTGAACATTTTTGAGTTTGGTGTTTGTTCCCTAAATTTGAAGTCCCCAAACTTTTAACTGTTAAAAAAACATATTTATTATATAATTGAAAAAAAAAAAAATACTAAAAGTGCCTCTCTCTCATGTAAAGCCTATGCTGAGAAGATTTCGGTGCTATTGAAAATTTGTTGATTCTTACAAAATTTTATATTTTGAAAGTGCAAATCTAATTTTTTGCTCTGTTTGAGGTTAACGACCTTTTTGAAAAAGAAGTGCCATATCTTGCTACACAATCTCAATTATAGCAATCAAGTGTTTTTGGGTAATTTAAAACAAAAATTTCCTCAACATGAGTTGTAAATATAAGGTTTAACACACGCACAAATAATACACGAATAATCACCAACACCAACAATAATCGCAATCGCCGATAATGTGACGATATGTTAAAAAAGTACAGCTGAATAGAACTGTGTGAACTATTGAATGTTTTGAAAAATTTATGTTTTACATAATTATAAACATCATAGTTTAATTAGAATCGGCTAGAAAAATGTCAGGAAGCAAGAACTAAAACTCCGAGACTTGAGACCAAGAAAAATGCTTAATATACTGTGGGCAAAAAGTAAGGTGAATTTATTTGTCAAACTTCGCGGGATTAAAATTTCGCTCTCGTTATTTTTTCATAAGTTGGCAGCACTGTTAATAACATCTGGGCCAACTTTCATGTGAATGTCAGTATCAGTAATATATTTACGCTTGTGTTTACCAAACGACCAAGAGTGCATTTTTCGATTTTTACAATGTCTGATTTGATTGAGCAGAGAAGTGCCATCAAATTTTGTTTGCGGAATGGAATTTCGGCTGCGGAAACGTTTAGCATGTTGCAGAAGGCATTTGGTGATTCGACCATGTCACAGAAAAATGTTTACAAGTGGTACAAGGACTTCAAAGAGGGTCGAGCGCTCCGGACGACCATCGACGTCAACAGATGACCAACACGTCAATAAAGTGAAGGAGTTAGTGCTCAAAAATCGTCGGTTGACTGTTAAAGACCTTACTGATATGATCGGAATATCAGAAGGATCTGTGAAAACCATTTTGAAAGACCATTTGGGCCTACGAAAAGTCAAATATCGTTTGGTACCGAAAACTCTAAATTTCTTGGAAAAAAGTCGTCGTGTTGATGTGTGTGAAACAATGCTTTCAGACTATCAGGACAAGCTCAAATACATCATTACGGGAGATGAGACTTGAATTTATGCTTACGACCCTGAAACAACCGACCAATCAAGCGAATATCGTGCTAAAGGCGAGTCCAGACCGAAAAGAGCACGCCAAAGCCGTTCAAAAATAGAGGTCATGATGACAGTTTTCGATTTTCGTGGTGTGGTGCACTATGAATTCCTTCCACCTGGCCAAACTGTTAATAAGGAATATTATTCGAGCGTTATGCTTCGTTTACATGAAGGAATTCGTCTAAAAAGACCAGAATTATGGGCCAACATCACAAATGCAAATTCCACGCATATCGTTCCGCAGCCACCGTATTCGCCTGATTTGGCTTCGTGTGACTTCTGGCTATCCTCAAAACTCAAGAGACCACTCCGGGGAACACGTTTCGAGTCGATTGAGGAGATAAAAGCTGAATCGAAGAAGGTGCTGATGGCTATACCGGAAATGGACTATTTGGCATGTTTCGGGGATTGGAAAAATCGTTGGCATAAGTGTATTTCATCGAGAGGGGATTATTTTGAAGGGGATGAAATTGATTTCCAGGAATAAACAAAGATTTTTCATTTTACAACCAAATTCACCTTACTTTTTGGCCACAGAGTAAAGTTAAAAATATGGTAATCTGGTCACAGTGATCACCAATTGGACTATGGTGACTTCGCGAAAATTAGCTGATATTGTCAAATTCGCTGAGAACGAAGTAACTGTGCCACATTAGGCGTCACCTCCATCGTGGAGTAATAAATACACGACATTTGGACTAGTTTGGCTGATTTCATTTTCTTGTTTTTAATTTTAATTAATTTTTCATAAAGAAATAGTTCATTGGACAAAAAATTGTATTTAAGGTGAAGTTTACAACTTTGTATATTATTTATGAATATTCAAACTTTTTTTAAATTAAAATTAAAAAATGGGTACGTAACTTTATAGCCTTTTATATAATAAAGCGCAAGTTTGAATTGTCTCAAATTTCTCGTCGACTCTCGATAATTTTTTCTTCTGTCAGTGTTGAGCATTTTCTCTATATAACGAATACTCAAAAGTTGTTTATATGGAGGAAATGCACAAGATTGCCTCCAAAAGTACTGTCAAAAATCAGCGGGAAAAAATAAAAGTAGTAAAAACTGGTGAAAATATGGTCTATATTTTATTTTAATCATGAATGCTTGTAAACTTATACTTATATGTCGAAATGTTCATAATAACGCGAGGTATCAAAGTAAATAATAGAAGTTTTTATTAAGCTACGAGAAGATTATCTACCAGGCCGGGTTGCATGACTGTTGGGGCATACTTAACTAGGAAGGTAACCACCCGGGTCACCACCTCAGCAGGGAAGTTACTATAATTATGACTATGGTTGCATCTACGAACAAAACGATTACTATTACCACAACCATTACTTTGACTTTTAGTCAGAAAAAAAATATTCGCCTGGTATTAAAATTCAATTCCCTCGAACTTATGCATGTACATACATCTTTGCTTGCTTTCATATGAATTTATTTCCCTATCCGTCTCTGCTCTATTAGTAGATAGTAAATACTGCTCAGTGTTATATTCTGTATCTGAAAGTTTGTCTAGTCCAATTTATTTACTTTAATTTATTTACTTAACTGAGTGGCAAAGCGCTGCAATGCATATCATAAAAAAGTGAAGAGTTATCTGATCTATATAAAAGAAAAAAAGAGACAAAGAAAAAAGCAATGAAAACAATAACCACAAAAAAAAAATAAGGCGAAAGAAGCAAAGCACCGCCTAATTAAGTGAGGAAAAATTAGGAATTTCGATTGAAAAATATTAATTACTAATATCTTTCAATCGTATGAGTGAAAGTGAGTGAGATTTGCCCTTCGATCTTACCATTCAACCCCTGTAGAGGGGACTCCAAATTCAGGTGAGTGTCACCGCATTTCACCCATAGAAACCTGTCAACAATCGTAGCCACACAGTTTTCTCCATGGCTTCTTGCATCTTGGGAAGCTAAGCGCAAACTAATTAGTAAAACCTTGAAGCTGGTAAATTGAATACAGACGAAAACTGACTCAGCTACCCTCCAGGCCATACAAAATCTGAGCTGAGAATTACGTAAATATGGTATCTATAAAGTCACAACAGAGGTACAATCATTACTTTATGCGGAATCGCTCTTGTTAAATGGCGTTCCAGGTAGTGATGCCTAAGACGTATTCAGTCACAGTTGCAGCCTGAGAGGTTGATAGTCATCAGTAAGGCTAGGTATACCAAAACTCAGCGCAAAGGGATTAAATGAACCGTATCGCAGAGCGGTTTAATCACCTTGCGTTTATTTAATTTTGTTCTTGGAAACGACCAACGACCGGCAGTACTGGTGTTCTCCTAACCTACTCATGTTTAAGAGGGGGGAGCCTGGTTTATAAGGTAAAAAAAAATCAATTTTTTTTTTTCGATTTAAGCGATTCCTAATACATTTCAGAATATTCACACAAAGTTACAGAGCCTAATTCTCAATATTTCCGTAGATACAAAGCCAAAGGTAGGCGAGCGTTAGGTAGTTACGCTGTGACCGGACAGCTATAGCACAAACTTTATCTTCTTTTCTCGACTTTTCATTTTTATGATTTCTTTAAATTGGCGTACATGAATGAAAAAAACTAACGATCCTTTTGAAATGAACCATAGCCTGTTCCCTTCAGTATTAAATTCTCTTCTATTTGAACTAACAAAATAGATAAAAACAATTTTTCAAAATTTTTATACCTAGTTGAAGTGAATTTTTTGTTTATAGAAAGGCATTTTTTTCTTTAAAACCTCCAAAAAGTTGAAATTTTTGAATTTCTCTCAATTTTCTTAGTTCATCTAGAATAAAAAATCATGATAATTAGAAATCCATTTGAATTTTTTGCTTTAGATAATAATTACGAGCTGTATCTTGTACGGCAGTTGGAAACTCCAGCGTTGCAGCGCTCTACTAATTTCTATGTTAAACATTTTTTTCAACTTATTTTAACCAGTACAAAATTTTTTTATACTTTTTAAATGTTTATTAAAAGATAGAAAAAGCTTTGTAAGGCTCTCTTACCAGTAACAAAAAAGCCGAAACAAAAGTTGCATTTATCTATAAGGTCGAATATCTGAGAATTGTCGTTAATAAACTAAAGACCTAAGCAACGAACTTGCACCACGTCAGGGTGAGGTCACCACGTTTTGAAAATATTTATTTCTCAATTATTATATTTTTTTATAAAAATATATTTCATTCTACAACAAAAACCACATAAATCCAAGCTCCATAAAAATTTCATAGTTTTTATTCAGAATTTTTGGAATAGCGGATTCATTTCGAGTACAAGAAAGTGTAAGATGAAATATTTTGTCGAGTATGATTATCATTTTCAAGGCCAGTGTTATTAAGGTTAAATTTTGTCCTTTTCTAGAAATTTCTGGTTTTTTTTGTTCTTTCCCATTGCATGCCTTAAAATTATTGATAGTTTTCATACATTTTAAAATGTTTTGTTTTACAGATTCTCAAAGTAAGTTTTGTTTATAGGTTTGAGAACTGTTGTTTTGTTTGGCGAGAACTCATGCCTTTATGCTCAAAATAAATCTAAAACAATCAGTATGCGTACTTATTAATAAGTGTTCAAGTCAAATGAATATCAAGCATGAAAATGACGGATACCTCTTCTTTGCGTAGCTTTCCCATTTCATCAGCGATGGGCCATAGTGTAAAACTCGCTTACACTATAACTAAATTTTCATAATTCCTATTTGGGTTTCAATAGCTTATATAAAAATGTATATGCGGTTTCCCATGAAGAATTCCCCGAAAAATTTTTGCGAGCAGCAGAACTTAAGCGCTCAGGCATTATTTGTTATAAGAGCGCATAATTGCTGGCTTATGTCGATGATATTGACACCTCACCCTTAAAAATCGCGCTGTGAGTTCTGCGCACTGTTGACACTTATGATTTTGAAGTTGTAAGAGGCTTCGTTTATTTGAAATGCAATTGAGAATCTCTCTTGCCAACAAGTGCTACTTTGGACTGCGTATGAAATTGTGTAGTATTTATACATATGTATGTGTTCAGCAGACTTAGGATTTCATTTCATATTAACAGTCCGCTATTTTATCAAGAACACAGTTCTATAAGTTTCGCAGTTTCGATGCTGGGGATGAGTCGAAATGTCCAGCCCTCAAGTCATTGGCATTTTTTACTATTCGCCTATACATATATACATAGAATGTATCGTACGTTGATATCGAAAAATGTGTTTGGGTAAAAATCTGTGCCATCTTTTCACATGCCACTTACTGAATTCATCACTATCACCTCCTCTGTTCATATGTATTTATGACTAGATAAGTATATACATATAGAAGTGTAGGTATATTTAGCTCACAAGAGTCATGTCGTCAAGCGGGCATGTTTCACATACCACAAATTTATAAACGAAGGATAAATGTTTATGATACAATTTTGTTTTGTTTTTGTAGTACCAATATGCCCAGCAATATTTCCATTATATGGTTTATTTATTACTTCTCAAATCTGTCGTGAATTTAAATATTTCTTGAAATAACCAGGCTAACATCACAAGAAATTTTAAAAGCATAGCACATAGCAAATAAATACGCTGAAGAAGCGCACGGACACCGGCGTTGTAAAATTGCAGAGCTTCCAATACTTCAAAATACATGCATACATACATACTCGTAAGTGACGGCTGAAAAAGGATTCCCGGTAGAGAAAATTACTATTTATGTTAGTGACGTTGAAGGGTGTGTGTACTTTGTGTTAAGGGGAGAGCCTGGTTTATGAGGTCTAAAAATTGCATCTTTTTGCGATTTTTTTTAAGGAAAAAATTAATTTACCACTGCAAAGTTTTTTCTATCTTTTAATGAACATTTTTTTACTGGTTAAAATAAGTTGAAAAAAATGTCTAACATAGAAATTAGTAGAGCGCTGCAACGCTGGAGTTTCCAACTGGCGTACAAGATACAGCTCGTAATTATTATCTAAAGCAAAAAATTCAAATGGATTTCTAATTATCATGATTTTTTATTCTAGAATAACTAAGAAAACTGAGAGAAATTCCAAAATTTCAACTTTTTGGAGGTTTTAAAGAAAAAATGCCTTTCTATAAACAAAAAATTCACTTCAACTTGGTATAAAAATCTTGAAAATTTTTTTTATCTATTTTGTTAGTTCAAATAGAAGAGAATTTAATACTGAAGGGAACAAGCTATGATTCATTTCAAAAGGTTCATTAGTTTTTTTTCATTCATGTACGCCAATTCAAAGAAATCATAAAAATGAAAAGTCGAGAAAAGAAGATAAACTTTGTACTATATATATATATATATAACGCTCGCCTACCTTTGGCTTTGTATCTACGGAAATATTGAGAATTAGGCTCTGTAACTTTGTGTGAATATTCTGAAATATATTAGGAATCGCATAAATCGAAAAAAAATTAATTTTTTTGACCTTATAAACCAGGCTCCTCCCTTAAGCAATTATACTTTACCCCTATTGTACGGCCGTTATTTTCTATTTTCCCCAATAGGCACGAAAAATATTCATAGAAATTATCCTCATGGTATTTCACATATAGTTCCTCAACTTATTTTATCACTCAAAAGCCAGGATCTTGAGATTTAATTTTTATTTTATCCTTAATATTAAGCTCCTGGTGATAAACTATGACCTTATCTTTAAGGTGTTCGCTTTCCTTCTCATACTTAAAGAGGGTTTTTTGCTATAGTCAATTGTGTGTAAAATCTCACCGAAATCGGAATGAAACTGTTAAAGCATATTTTACTCTCAAGGTACATTTTCTGTCTTAATATTACTGCTCTCATGTTCACTGAAGTGTTTCTTTTGTGCCGATTAGTTTCATCAGAGTTGGGGAACCAAGAATAGCGGGAGTGTTTCCTAAACTTCGTTGCAAGCTCGTTTGTATATTTTTTATCATATACCAGCTTTAACCCGCGGCTCTGCTCGCGTAGGAGTGGTTTTGAGGTATTTAGGATATGTATATAAAAGAATTACAAACAATAATTTTATAGAAAATGATTTTTCATTAATAACCATAATATTACAATACCCGAAATCCGTTGCTATGCCTCGTTGAATAAAATCAAAACAACCAATCAGAAAAATATCAAGCAAAATTATTTTTATTAATTTTTTATCTCAAACCTTTTTGAACTTTGCATTTGGGTCATAGTTGACCAGCTTATGCGGATTATGAAGTCTAGAGTGTGCTATAAATAGTAGGAAATAGGAAAAACTAAGATTTTTTAGATTAAATTTAAGCAAATATTCGATTATTAGTGACGAATTAGAGTGATGGCGCGGCCTGGGGGCTGTGGGAAGGGAGTTCCATCATAAAAACATGCCTATAACCTTCATTGGGTGAAAATATGAAAGTATAAACATTTTTACGTCATTTGGTGTTCTCGGTTGGTAGTGATGCGCGGACAACGTACAGACATTCACCTTTATAGTATAGAGAAGATTCTTGAGTATGCGAGATTTATATGGGCTTCCGGGTTCACTGTACATTGCAATCAATTGGAGGGATTCAAAAGAGGAGAAAAAGACTAAATTTGCTATTCATTGTGTGTTTTCTGATGATTCCAAGCCAACATTTAAAATCCGTTGTCGAATTTTCAATTTTCAATAATAGAGTGGTGAATCCACTGTACTATTATCTCTCTTGCCTCTTAATATTCTCTCAGAACTCTAAAGGATAAGTTCGTATATTACATAAAATATCATAGAACAACTTATGGCTTCAATGAGTTTATGCCTAATGCTATTTCGGTACGAATAGATGTTGAATCAGTTAGAGAATATTTGAAAACATTGCTTGAAGAATAGTTCAATAATTCAATTCTAATATATGCTAGCCCAAGCATTGAGCATATTTGCAGTTTTAATCTTTAGTAAATTCACAAATAAAGTATTTTTTTTCAAACTTTTGCCCGTTTTGCTCATTGAACATCATTCGGCTAGTTAACGTGAAAAGTAATATAAACGTAATAAGAAATTGAAAATAGGAATTGAACCTAAGGGAACGTTATCATCGTATTTTTTTAAGTATCTGTTTTAAAGTCAGACATCCTTTCACGATGATAATTAATCTGACAAGACATGTAACTGGCTTTGTCTAAAAGGGTGCCCAGCGAAAAAGATTAAAAAAATGACGTAGTAACAATTAACTGCATTTCTTCTGAACCTTTCTGCGCCAGGAGAGCAAACTAAGACAGCTATTGCTTGTTTTATTTATAAATTATATAACTTGCTGATTCAGCTTCGAAAAAGTTTTGCTTTATACCGCGAACTCAAAAGTATTTTCGAAAATTATGAGGTCCGATGACGGGTTTAAACTTCGAAAGGCCAATAACAACCTACACCTATGGATGGGTAAATTTAAACATCAAAAATAATTCAAAGTCACGCATACAAAATCTGATAATCTGTTACCGATGTCTTATAGGTAGGTAGGTAGGTAGGGTGGTTGTCATAGAGACACACTTAGACCTTTCGCATGTCCATTGTGATACCACTGGAGCTTATCCTTACTCTACGTGTTCCTTTTCAAACCATCCGGTAGCTTTAATTAACGAGCAGAGCTTCGTTAGTTTTAGATGGGCTATGTCCGCTACATCGGTTAGAAATGCTGTATCAAGAGTGCGCAGCCTTCTCCTAGCTAGGCTTTCATACTCACATAAAAGGTGTCTGACTGTTTCCTCTTCTTCTGTATTAAGACATCGAAGTACGGGAGTCCTAACCTTCTAGCGTGGCTGCCTATTAAACAATGACCAGTTAATACACCTATCATTTTTCTTATAGATTCTCTGTTGAATCTTAGCAAGATCTTCGATCAACCGCTGTTTCAGTTCGGCCATGTCAGCCTGCTTAGTTCGCATGTTGTGAGGTTTTGCCAGATTGTATTTACATTTTTGATGGTTTCCCTGTCTATAAGTAATTTACAAGTGCCTATGGGCATGGGTATCAGCGCCTTATCCGGTTCGAGATCGAGCGTTGTACTTATGTTTTATAACAAATCTTATTCTTTGTAACAAAATCTGGGTGAAATTCAAGAAATTGGCGTTATTGTTTTGAGCAAGTTTTCTTTTAATTAAATATTAGGCATATCATTTTCAATGCTTACTCATTGTAGGGTTTGTGAGGTGCAATAGTTCCGAATTTTCTAACCCATACACTCTTAAATTATTATGTGCGGCTTTCGTTTGTTTCAATTCAAGATACGCTACTTTCATCTGGAAGCCATGTCATAAAAATAATATAATTAGGTTGAATAAGCCCAACAAATCTTCCTAAACATGCATTTATTTCTTTGAGTTTAGATTAGCCAATTCCTTCATAAAAATATCGCTTGTTTTTGCCTAACCTAAGTCTTTTAGTTTTTGGAGGGAAGAAAATCAGTCCACTCGCTTTCATTAGCTTGTAATTCCATCAGCGGTGACATTGATTGCTCTTTTCTTTTGAAAATAATTAATAAAAAATGAAAATAAATAACTTTTATTCTTAGACTAAATAAATAAATGAACTCGAGCGGGTGTTTCACAACTTATTTTATTTCCTTCTAAAAATCGAGCGGAGGATCCCTTACTGCCAGTTTTCCCTACCAGGTTATTCTTGGAGTTCGCAAATGGCTATCGACTGTCATGCTGTCCACCATAAATGCGTTGAGAATGCGGCCTGAAGCAGTTTTTATTTCAAACTACATAGTATATGAACACATACCAATGCATAAGTATACTTGCATATGCCCACATACATGTATGATTGCATGCGTTAGTATTCACGATTTTATAAGCTGCTAAGCTTATCTTAAATTATTTTTTTGCTGCTAAAACTCTTATTATTTATTTTTTTTACCGCTTATGTTTGCTGACGGGATGCTGAGCTACGCTTGCAGCTCATTATGATGGCTGCGCATGCGCAGGTACGATTTAATGAGCACTAACTATTACGCCACTTTTTATTGCCAACAAAGTGAGTTGTCGTTTGTACTCGTAGCTGGCTGATGACAGTGCTGCCGTACTTTTATTTATAACCACTGGCTTTGTGTCTCCACACACATACCAATGTAGAGTTGCATGTATGTGGATTGAAAAACATAGCATAAAAATAGAGCAACGAGTTTATGAAGCGACAAGCGAGGAAGAAAAAAACGTAAAGGACGACAACAACTATGTAAGCAGTAAGAGCGACAAGCACAAAAATAAAAGAACAAGCTCAAGCTCATAAAATATGGCAACAACTGCAAATGAGGTGCATTTTCCCCATTTTTCCTTACTTCAGAATCATTTCCCGCCCTCCTCTCTGCTTTTTTGCCTGCTGGTCCAGACCACAAATGCACCAGAAGCGAGACGCCTGCATGCTATGACAGAAATTCATACTTATGTGTGTGTGTGTGTTTGAGTGTATAGAAACTATGTTGTTTGCTTTTCAGTAGTAGTCACGTAATAAAAGAAAAGAAGCAGAAAAAATAAAATTATTTATAGAAAAAAGCACCAGAAAATATTTTTATGAATCAATTAAGTTTTTGTATTTTAATGTTGTTGTTTTTGCTGTGATACAAACCTGCATTTGCCGCCACAGTGGCACTGCAAGTGATACTGATGCAGCAATATTAGCGGTTTTTGTTGCTACTTAGTGTCTTCCTACTGTGTGTGTGTCCGTGTGTTGCATGTGAGTATGTGTGTATATGTTGCTGCCTGCTGCTTGCCGCTTGCCGCTTAGCACATTCCTGTTGCTCGCTTTTCATTAGTATCTCTTTTTGTTTGTTGCTATTGTTCCCAGTGGCATTTTCTTCTTGCCATTTTTTGTTTTTGTTGTTATAGTTGTTGTTGCTGCTTACCTATTTCTCTCGGCGGCCGGTTCCTTGTAGCTGCTAGCAATTACAATGTTGTTAAATGTTGCTGTTTAACTGTCTGAGGCTGTGGTTTTTTCCTCTTTGCTCTTCCTCGCTCATCCTCCTCTTCACTGTTGCAATGGCTTACTTGTACTTGTAACTCCAAAGTTATAATGCTGTGCACTAGTTGCAACAAAAAAAAACATTGCAGGTACTCACATGCGCCAGCGCCAACAACATTTAAAATTGTTACAATTTTTTATTAAATTAGCTAAAAATGCTGTTCACATGAAATTTATACCATTCCTTGAATCGCTAACCAACAGCGGCAAACAGTTATCTATGTATGTACATGCAGTTGGTTAGTTGTTGGTTGGATAGCCTGTGGCACAGATTTTTCGTAAAATGTGAAATTAAATTGCAAGTAGTGATTAATCACTGCAGCGTGTTGCTATTGTTTGGAGTTAGGAAAAGTGATTGGATATTAAAAAAGATTTAATGCTACTAATGAACTACTTACTGTAAAATCAGACAACAATTCTTCTTTTATGTCGTTTTTGGAGTGGGGACTTGAATTTAAAATAAAATCAATTAAGAGATTCCCGCGAGGCAGATACAAAGAAAATGTATAGTACTCATCCATGATGGAAAGAATAATGAGATGGCGCCTATCGTGGTCCCGTTACTTTGCTCTCAGCGAATTTGACAACGAGTTACGTGATTTTAGCTCCAGTATGGCCAGATTACCACTTTCGTAACTTGATTTAGCTTCTATTTTTTTGTTATTTCGTCTCGGAGTTTTAGTTCTTTCTTCATGGCATTTTTCTAGCCTGTTCTAATTAAAAGTAAAGGTTATAATTTTGTAAAATATACTTTTTTTTTTAATTATTTCAAGAATTCACTCAGCTTTATTTAACTTTAGTTTTTTCTAACATCTGGTGGCATTGCCGCGATTGAAATTGTTGTTGGTGTTCTTCTGCTTTCAGCAGTCAAATCTCTCTCTCGCAACTGCAGTGTTGCCTAGCTGTGGATATGAAAACGCGCTAAAATGCCCATTTAAAGAAAATAAAACACCAAATTTTTATTAAATTACTTAAAGAATTTTTTATGCGTGACAAATTGTCTTTAAAATTTGCGCTTTTTTGAATAAATGTGTTATGGTTATGTATAATTTAATTTATGAGTTTTGTTTTTTTGTTAAAAAAAACTCTTTTGTTAATGGAACGACTTTTTTGCTATATTTGAGGTTATGTGACTAGATAAGGTACTCTTTTTGTAAAAATCTCAGTATGGTTTCTTTAGTATTTTCTGGTATTTTTTGCTTATTTTTACTATGAATACACCACTTAATGCCCCATGTCCCATTAAGGATGGATGACCAGAAGAAACGATTACACCTCTATGGTTTTAATTCGCATTCAGCTTTCATAAAAAGCTTTTCAATCTTAAGAAGAGTTGAGAGAAGAAGATTTAATATTCTTGCATAACCTTAAAAGGAGCAATGTATAAGAATTAACGAATTTCCATTAGCACTAAAATCTTCTTATTGCGAAGGGCAAATGGTTGGCAACTCTGCACAACTCGACAAACGTGACGTCACGCACTCTCTGATGGGCGCAATCTTGTTTCTATCATTCTGGGTACTTATCCATATATACCTTTATAGGAAAATCGTTTTTAAATTGATTGATTTCACTCTCTTGTCTTGTTCGATTTATAACTCCTATTATTTTTTGAAATAGTATGACTGATTTTGAAATTAAAATAGGCGAAACTGCATTTAATATTTTTGTGATTGTCTGATTTTTATAGAATTTATTGAAAATTGTTAACGTTTGCTGACTCAATACAAATTGTTTTCTGGTTTTCGTCACACAGTGAATCAGGTTTGTTCTGCATTTAAATTGAGAAAATTTAGCTCGTGATAGAAATGGTTGCGGATTTTCAATACGTATAAAATTTTTTGACTTCAAAAGTTCTTCCCCTGGGACGACGAAATGAAAAGTCTCGATTCAATCAGTTGAAAAAAAAACTTAATAAGAAAGTAAATGAAAACTAAACTTGAACCGGACCGATTTCAATATACTCAAACAAACTCCTGAACAATGACAGTTATAGCGATTGACTTGAACCGGATCGATTTCAATATAATCAAACAAACTCCTGAACAATGACAGTTATAGCGTAACATAGTCGGTCGGATGGAAATTTAGTTTTAATACAGAAAAAAGTGGACCTGATTATTATCCAATTTCAATAACATTTATATATAGGTATATATATAATTGGCGCGTACCCCCTTTATGATTGTTTGGCCGAGCTCCTCCTCCTATTTGTGGTGTGCGTCTTGACGTTGTTCCACAAATGGAGGGACCTACAGTTCGAAGCCGACTCCGAACGGCAGATATTTTTATGAGGAGCTTTTTCATGGCAGAAATACACTCGGAGGTTTGCCATTGCCTGCGGAGGGGCGACCGCTATTACAAAAATGTTTTTATTAATTTTGGTGTTGTACCGAGATTCGAACCAACGTTCTCTCTGTGAATTCCGAATGGTAATCACACACCAACCCATTCGGCTACGGCGGCCGGATAATATTTATGTCGGATATAAATGAGGTGTGGAGCAAGGCATGTACCAGATTTGGCGAGGCTTTATTTAGTTATTATCGAGATACACGCATTTACTCAAAACTGGGCGTGTGACAATCCACTTTTCAAAATTTCTACTTGTGTCGTATATCATTTCTTGGGTTCAGGATTTGTGGTGCATTTAAGTATTTTCACAGAGTTTATAACAGAGGTATCGCGTTTTTTGTTTTCTTGAAAATTACCGTTATATGGCGGATGGGCGTGGCTATTGACCGATTTCACCCATTTTAAATACCAACCTACCTTGCACGCAGAGCAACAAATGTGCCAATATAATTTTTGCTCCAGTTCTTGTGACAAACAAATGGTCGGACGGGCGGATAGACATGGTTATATCGACTCCTTTAATTATTTTGATAATTTTGGTATGCACAGATGTGTGTATATCGATTTCGATTATTCTATGCAACTATTTGTAACCGTTAAGGAAAAAAAATTATGATACCGTTCATAAAAAGATAAAGAATTGTGGGAGAATAGGAACTGTGAAGGTAGAACGGACCTGAATGCGCCTTACTCCTCATTTACCGAGCAAGTCGCTGCATCTCTCAAATGTCTTAAGAAATCTTAAATTGAAATGCGTTACTTGTAAAAGCGCCTCTTTATAAAAGTTCCCCTACAAAGTTTAATAGAATAAAAATATAATAAATATTCCGCCAAAAAAGCTTAACAAACAAAAAATGAGTGGGAATAAGTAAATAAAATAGAACTAAAGAGTTCAAAATCTTTCTTAGAGCTATGCTTCCCTGGACTTTACTACTTTATAATTATCTGTACAAAACTTTAGTCGCCGAAAGAAAGTATAGAGAATATTTAACCCACCGTAATGCATATATATCATACAACCCAAAAAAGTCTCAGTTTGGGATTTTCGATTGTTTTTGAATTAGTTGTCTAGTGCAGTTAACTCAAAATGTGCTCCGTAGAGTTCTAGGGCGGAAAAATGAAAATCAATTTCATACCTCCAATTAGATGATATTTTTAATGTCAATTAAAATGATTACTAATAAAGAATACGATATACATCCAATAATATATTTTAATGTCAGAAACATCTATTTTTCTCGAATAGCATGACATTAAAAAATGTTACTTTTAAACATTTTCTGCACTTTGAGTTTGAACTACCTGTAATTACTAATACAGAAATATTCAACACGAACATGAAATCCCAATTTTTTTTTTATATACAGGGTGGCTGATGAATTTTGCTACATTAAGAAACTCAAATAACTTTTTTTTTAGTGTATGAAATTCATTTATTTTTTTTTCAAGTCGAAGGTCATTAAATTTTATTAAATGTAGCTTAACTAGTTTTAAAAATAATTGAATTTAAATGCCCCCCATGCTCGTTGACACAAGTGCGGCATCTTAGTAAAAAGTTGTTCATTGCTGCTTCAAAAAAATAAGGCCCGACAATACAGTGTGAAGAAACCGCACACCACACTGTCACGCGAAGAGGATGCAATTCCGTCTCGTGGAGTATCTGTGGGTTAGAAGTACTCCATATTCGACAATTTTGTTTATTCACATTGCCGTTTAAATCGAAATGGGCCTCATCAGACATGAAAAGGCAGTTTAACATGTTTTGGTCTTCTTCCACCATTTGCAGGATCTTCTGGCAAAATTCCAAGCGAATCGGCAAGTCTGCTGCATTCAGTTTGTTAACCATTTGAATTTTGTAGGGAAATAAGTCTAAATCTTTGTGCATTATTGTTTGCAAAGACTGTCGGCTGACACCAAGTTGAGCAGATAAGCTTCTTGTTGAAACCCTTGGATTGCTTTGTATAGCTGCAGCTACAGCAGCGATCGTTTCCTCCGTCCGAACTGGTGGGTTTCGATGATAAGGCCTTCTTGCGACTGTTCCTTGCTCAGAAAAATTATTCACCAGTCTCATTATGGTCCATCTGCTCGGGGGATCGCCGCCAAACATCCGCCTGTACTCTCTCTGTACCAAAACTACGGACTCCAGTGCGTGATAGCGGCGGACTATCCAAATTCTTGTTTGCGTGTCCCAGTTATCCATTTTAATAAATTTTAAACAGATAACTTAAAAAGAAAAAAAGTTATTCAATTTTTTTTTGGTAGCGGCTTTCATCAGCCACCCTGTATTTTCTGGTTTTAGAGATCGAACTACAAAGAAAAAAACAAGATATAACTTTTGTTTTATTTTGTTGTTGAGTGTAATAAGTAATAAAATTTTACTGTCAGAATTATTTAATTTTCACATCTTATACTAACATAAATTCGCTCTCGATAGCCCCCCTGAAAATTGATAGCAACAGTGTAATACAAACTTTCTAGACCATAAACTGTTAACCAACATCTAAGCGATCATAAAAGACGAAAAGTGCATCCACCTAAACAAATTAAAAGAAAAACATACAAGTGCCAAAAAATTTACTTTTAATGATTTCAAATCCCTCAACGTACATAATCCATATAAAGTACAATGTACCCAAATATTATAAGTTCAGCGAAGATATCCATAGTCCGCTGTAGGAGAAAGCATCGCCTAAGCTGCCTTAAGCAACAGACAAGAGCAGAGGTGACTAATTAAAGCGCGTCAAGCGACCGACTTGCACACCAACCGCGGCAAAAAGGAGAAAATCTATTACGTAAATAAAATTGATGCCAAAGAAATAAGGCAATTGAGGAGAAAAGTAGCCTTCGTAGTTGAAGCGCCTCAAAATATATTTCAGCAGCTATAAATCTAAGTGCTTCACTGACACTACAGGCGGCTAAGAAAGTTGGATGCTGTCATGTAGCTACATATAACTGTGTGTATGTATATGGATTGTTGTTGATGTTGTTTAGTCGTTATTGTTTTTATAGAGCGCACTGCTCTCATTGTTATTGCAGAGGTGGCTTCTTGTGACTATTAAATGTGCATGTATGTAGTGGTGTGTATGTGTGTTTTTGCTGCTAATAATTTTTTGTTGCTCCAAACAATGTCTTAATTTTTAGTTTTACATTCTTTTTTAATCTGTAGCTGTTTTTAATGATGTCAAATTCATGTTTTCTGTTTTTATTTGACAAGTGTGCAGGCTTTGATGCCCCTTTTTGTTGTTTTTGTGCACATATTATATATGTGTACTATATATGTATGTGTTTCTAATAAACACCGCTTTTGTACCTTAAATTTTTATTGCTGTTCGACACAACTAAGTATGAGAAAATTTTTGACACCCAAAGACAGAAAAAAAAAATAAAAACAGTTAAAAGAAAAATAGAATACAAAAACAACATAGACTCATTCAAGTGGATGCTGTTCAGGGTGCTGTCGAATTTTTTTGAACGGCTCGTTTTGACACTTGTGGAGCACAAAAAATAATGAAATAAAGCAAGAAAAAAAAACAAAAATAGTGTCTGAACATATTTTTACAATTTAATTTAATTCTACTCTTTTCATTGCTTTTTCTCTCTTTTATATAGTTCACTACCTTTGAATCTGTGCGCGCACACAGCTGTGCCAACAGGCCAAAATGTTAATTACATTTGTAAACAGTACAGAGTCACTAGCAGTTATTCTGCTTGGCGGCAAATTTTCAGAGGGCGGCAATATTTTGAGCTTGAAAAAAAATACACAAGATTTATATAAATACACAAGATACTATATACTTAAATACTCTTTTTTGGCTCTGAGGATGCACTCCGATTAGACAAAGATTGAGTTAATTGTAGCAAATGGTCCTACTTGAAGTCGAGGAGGTAGAAGGTAGGAGGGCGATATTAAAAGCATCCAAAAATGACTCTTCAACGTAAAATAATTTCGAGAATCTAGTTTGGAAGAAAGAATATTGAAATTATTGAAAGAATTATTTAATTAAAGAAATAAAAAAATCCAAGTTACATTTTTTTTTATTCAAATGATCATCTTGAATCCCATATTTTAAACTTCAAATACTGGTATCCAATTTGTAATATTTTGCATTGAATTTGTTAGGATTCCAAAAACATCACGCCATGACTAGCGCCTCGAAACGGAGATGTCAAACCATGCAGCAGTGGCAATGCCAATGGAGCACCTAATCGAGTGGCAGATGGACAGCGAAACTTATTCCAACAATAGGCAAATGGGCTCAAAGAATTATCGGGGAAGTGAAGTATTTCATGACTCAGTTCCTTTCGGTCCACGGGCAAAAAAAAGATAGACCTCACAGACAGGGACATAAGATGCAAACTATTGCATGGAGCTACAAATATGATGGGCCCAGACGTGGATGAATAGAACTTGTATCTTTCATGAACGCCCTTCGGAAGTAGAAGTTAGTTCCCGGAAGGAATAGAAAAGAAGGAGGGATTGTTTTAGTGGTCACACCACTCAACGCAGTAGGCCACGGTCGCTGTAAGTGCGAAAGCATTTTCAACCCTACCTCACCTACAAAAAAAAAAAATAAAAAAAACATTGAATTTGTTATTTTGAAAGCCCTCAAGTAGCTATGTTTTAGTAAGCTTAGCTCAATGGAATTTAGTGACGTCAGGGACTCCTAATCTTCAGGATTCAGGATCTTTTTGTTTTTTTTCACCCAAGTACCCATTTTTTACTGAACTTAGCACATTGTAATTTAATAATTTATAATTCGACCGTAATCACTAGTCCTTAGTGGGTTAACCACATATTTATGGTTACTATAATGTAAGGTTCAAGCTTAAATTTGGTATAGTTGGAAGTGTATAGCACGTCAGGTCTTTGGGAAAAGTTGGGATGAAAAACCTAAAACACGTTTATGCGGTTCTATCCCACGATTTTTGCAAAACCATGACGTGATGTGCTCTGTTTGACCTCATCGCACACAAATACAAAAAAAAAAATAAAAATAAAAATTTTGCAGATTTGTATTATCAAATATTCCCATTGAAGGCATTCACACCAAACAGGTGCTGACCTGAAAATATTAAAAAGGGAAGAAAAATTAGTAAGTAAAAAAGCACGAAAATACTTAATAGTTGGGACAACTTCTACTCCTCTTGCAGCGGTTTGATTGCAGCAGGATAGAGTCCAATCCCAGTTTGCCGTTTAAAAGGCCGGAATCACGAGATCCGGTACCACACCAGCAAAGGATACCGGTTTTGTTGGCGATAAGATCGCTGAATTAGCCCGTCAAGTAAATATATTTCGAACAGGGCGATAAATATGTAGATATTTGTTGTGTGCATCTGTGCTTGCTTTTTCGGTAAGTTTCTTCTTATTGTGTTCCAATTCCATTCTATTTAGCATTCCACTTACAGAGGCTAATCCTTCATAAAATTGTAATCCAAACTATCTAAAGCTGTGTGAACCTGCACAAAGTGCGTTGTCCTGGACATGATGTAAATGGTTGCACGGTTAAGCAGAAGCAGAAAGAGAGCGATACATTTTCTATACCTAAGACATAGGCTTCGTTGTAAGACAGAGTATACAGATATATAACATAGAGAGAAAGAGAAGGAGAGCTATACATCATAATGTTACGCGACAGAGAAAAAATCAGAAAAAAGTTGCTGGGCATGTTGCAGCGCATAATATCAGACCAATCGGACGACGCACATCAACAATCACGCTTAACAACAACAAAACGATTAACGCTAAACGATCACATTTATCATTAGTTTGTGCTTGTGCGACGACCATTCACAAGTCTCAGGGAAGCACGTATTCTGAAGTTTTTTACGAATATGATAAAAAATATTCGCAATCATTAGTTTACGTTGCTTTATCACGAGTCACTTGTATTGAAGGCTTGTGGATTATAACGAACGGAAGCGATTTTAGATTCTACCATGGTCGACGAGTATCAGTCAGTATGTCTCATTTACAAGATGAAGACTATCGTTGAAAAGACTGGAAACTGTGGATAAACAAATAATCGATTTCATGACTCAGAGAAGAGGGCTATCTGTATATACTCTTAATTGTCAGAGCCTACGAGCACATTCCGCAGATTTAACAGACTCTGTCATCCGCAAATCGAGTATAGTACTTTTGTCCGAAACTTGGTTAAACGATAACGAGGATATTAGTATACCAAATTTCAATTGCGTCATCAAATATAAGCGACTAAATGTTAGAGCTGGCGGTGTGACAATCTACCACAATCAAGATGACAGCGCAAATATCGTCACACCAAACATGGAAATGACTGCAAGGCAGTCTCAGTCATATTCATCAACAGTCACACCAGTTGGCGATGTTTGCATTGCAGAGTGTCAAACGCTGAATGGAAAAACTATTGTCATAGCCGCCATCTATATCTCACCGAACCAAAATCTTGATGACATAATATATTTCATTCACTGCTCACTACTGGCTTACAGTCACGTAGGTGCAAATGCACTTGGAAGAGGCGAAGACAAAATTCCATTGATTCTCGGGGGAGATTTCAACGTAAATTTCGGATCCAATGATTCTTTGCCGTTGATTCAATTTCTTCGAGAAACATTCGGTTTGTAGATAAACAATAACCCTAAAGAATCAACAACAAAATCCGGAACTACACTAGATGCAATTTTCACACGTTATCTAGAAAATATTGAATCACGTACATATATTTCATATTTCAGCTATCACAAACCAATTATATCAGTATTACCAATTGAACCACCAATAGATGATAGCATAATGCATATATAGTTAATAAAATCGAATTTTGGTTACACAAATTTTATACTGTTGTATTTCTTTTGAAATTATCCCTGTCTCCTTCTCTTCCTCTCTCGCTCTTTCTCTCTCTTTCTCTTATTCACACTCATTCACACACAGAAGTTTCACTTCTACCACGTGTATTTTTCATACTTTATTTTTTTGTATACTTTATTCATCATTTCCTTACTCAAATAGTTTAAGTTGTATATCCTAAGGTTTACTCTTATTTACTCATGCTGCTAGCTCTTTAAAAGCTCTGTCTGTGGTTCTAAATTCTGTGTTTCGCCTCTGCAAGGACTTTTAATGTATTAGGTTTCTTTTTGGTGTGATCTTTTAGTACCCGCAAGTTTTTTTCTGTAACAACATAAAAGACAGAACTCTGATATATCTACTCTTTGATGCATTTTTGCTATTTTAAATATAGAATACTTCAAACTATAGAATACTTCGAAATTCCAACATTTTCTGCTATTGATCTAAAACTCAATTTTTTCTATTCCAGTAAAGCAATTAATTCGTGTTTATGTATATATATTATATATACCTTGTTTTTTACACAATGTATGTATGTTCTTCTAAAACCATTACATTTATATTCAATTCCAAGCGAGTAGGGCTGTCCTAAGAACAATAAAAGCTTCCATCATGAAAATTGCAAGAAGTTTGATATTCTTGCTGAACTCACCCCTGAGTTGGCAATGCCATGGGACATGATGCTACCGATGTTCAGTTTTGTCAAATGCTTCAAGACTGAACAATAAAAGGAAGGATTTAATGAAAGCAAGGATTACCTAAAACCAACTAGTTAAATCAGAACCTGATAAGTACCCGGCCGGATTCGTCCCCGAGGAGGGTGCAGTGGCAGGTATTTGCAGGCCGGAGAAAAGTTACGTGGAAGTATATGTATTTTAAGCGGCAGTGTACGCAATAGAAGTATACGCTTACTTTAAATTTGAACGTGACTATAACAATAGACGCATAGCTATCTACATTAATTTCCACTCCTACGGGTTCCATATAGGAGTTATTGGAAACGAAATTACAGATAAATTAGTCTGGAGAGGGGCGTTCTACCCACTTATAGCCCCAGAGCCATTTTGTGGCCTAGGGTAGGATAATTTCTCCTCTCTTATGTAGGAAGTAGAAACTAAATAACGAACATACGAATCAAACTGATACAATTTGCAGGGCCTATTGCAATCGAAATCAATGAAAGGTAGCTTTAGCTTAAACCGATTTAAATATTGCATGGAATTAAATAAAAATAGTTTTAGAAATACCACAGACATATTAAAAAGGTACTGTAGGTTGAATCATCATCTTACTGACCTTGGAATACCATATACCGCAATGGAACTTGCAAGTTTTGTAGGAAGGACGATGAAACCGAGATAAAACACAATAAAATAGGACCAAGAATAAAGTTTATGGAGAACGTTGGGCTGAAAGAAATACTCTGAAAGAAGGGGATACAATATTTCTTTCAGATCGCAGAGCTAAGTCCCCTCAAAATGGTAATAATAAGCCTGTAAATAAGCCATGAAGAACTTGCCTTATCTCCGGAACTGTTACTGAGCGAGTCCATGTTTACTAAAGCTTTCTTGCATCTTTCGGTCCAAACTATTCCCTTTTTAAATATTTTGTTTATTTATTTAAAAATAGTTCCTCGAAATCTTTTCAATTTTTGTTTCAATATGAACGTAGAAAAAAACTGGAGCAAAGCTTATTTGCTCTTTGGTCAGCGGTACAGCCCTTGCTTTAGCAAAGTTCCGAGTGTCTACTTTGCTCACTAAGTAAATAACAGCTCATAAGCTTTTAACCCTTTCCATCGAAAGTGCGCAGTCTTCTATTAAAATTCAGTGGCTTGGGGCTGTAAATACGTCACATAATTGTTTTTTTTTTTCTTAAAACTTAAACCCTTAAAATAACTTCTTCAAATTATTTCATCTAAGCGTTAGCTAATGGTTCGGCAATCTTTACAGTATCCACCAAGGCGCTTAAAATATTGTAAATCCGGCCATGCTTATGTATGAGTTTTTCGAACTTACACAGAAACAGTAACGACTAACTATTTTTGCCGCTTTTAATTTCCATAAATTCCAGACGGATTCCAATTGGGTGCAATTCTTCACAGTATGGCATAAAACTTTGCTCCCTACATTATGTTGTTCATTTAATGACACATAAAAAAGACAAAATAGCTTAGCGGTAAAATTAATTGTAGCATCCTCTATTAAAAGGTATAATAACACTTTTTGTTAGTTATTAGTTATTACATTTCAGTGGAATGTTTGTAAAGAAATTTTTAATTATGCACAGGTTATTATCGTTTCTTAGCTTCACTTTCTTTCTACAATACTTTTTTCATTTCCTAATTAAAAGTTAATGGGTTTGTTAATACTGGATCTTAAATCGCTTAGTTTCTCAATTAGTTATAAATCTAGTAGGCATTACATAGAAGTTTAATTAAAAAAATTAAGTTAAAGTGCAAGAAGCACAACCTCCTGATTTATATCGGTGTAAGGGGAGTAGGTTGGGCCCTAAGACTGTATAGTAACACTTTGAAGTCCAGTCTTAAGGAAGATTTCCGCTTTGATTTCCGAGGCTCATCCGCAAGTTTGAAGTTTTCAAATTTATTTGTTCCAAGAATGTGTATTTTCCACGTAAGGCGTCTATCCACCACGTTTATTACACAACGTTGTTACCTTTGGAAATGGTTACGTTATTCAAAGCAATAGCTGGAAATGTGCTTGCCTTGAGCATAAATGTCGCAAATTTAGATGCCGGCTAATTCAATTTAACTCGTCCGTTCCAAGCTACTCCTCAATTTTTATCTGAATTTGCAAGACTTGTGACGCCTATCTTTGACAATTTTTTGGCACATAACTGCGGTATCATCTGGGAGTGTTGAAGTTGACACGCTTATGAGAATAAATAAATAAATAATTGGCGCATACACTTAGTTCTCTAAGGTGTTTGGCAGAGCTCCTTCTCCCATTTGTGGCGTGCATCTTGATGTTGTTGCACAAACGAAAAGACCTGCAGTTTTAAGCCGACCCCAAGCAACAAAATGGTTTTTATGAGGAGCTGCTTATAGCAGGAGTATATTTGAACGGCTACCATTGCTTGCCGAGGGGCGACAGCTATTAGAAAAAACTTGTACTATCATGAATGGTAGTCACGCACCAGACCATTCGGCTACGGCGGCCTAAAAAATACCTCTTAGGCCACATTGTTGCTATTGGAGAAAATATCAATGAGTAACTGCAAAATAGCAGCCTAAAAATGCATTATGCTTTTTAGTTAGTGCATGGGATGCTCTTACTGCAACTTCAATTCAGTCATAGTTTCAAAAACTGATTGAAAAAGCGTCTGACTAGGATTGTGACTATATCATTTCTTTTTCGGAGTTATGGTTGCAGTAGCTGATGATGCATCCAATATTAATTTCATTGCAACTTTGTTTCGGGAAGTAGAACCTTTGTAGCAAGTCTCCCAATCTGGAATCGAGCAATGGATTGTTGAACTTCATTCGGAACTTACGGCTTTCAATAAAAAATACTGTAACGGAAACGACGAAGCAGTCGGTGAAGGAGGCTAAATGCAAGATGCTAAATAAGAATAAAATTATATAGCAGGAGGCAATATCAGCATTCCATATACGATTGCATTGGACAGAGCAAAACAATTATGCTGTAAAGGCTCAGAAACAGTGTGGTACTGAACAAGCGAGTGTGTACAAAACAAACCAAAATCGAAAATTTCTTTAATTGCAAATGAAACTTATTACTTCAAAGTGTGTTTAGTTAAAGTTCAGTAAAAAATTATAGTTTGAATGGAAACTACAGTAAAAACTATACTTTGCATGGGGAAAAACCTCAGTATTTGCGAAAACCTCGAAACTTGCACCAAGCCTGGCTTTAATTGCTTGCAAGAATCAAATTTCTACTGTATGTGATTTGCATTTACCTACAGCAGCAGTGATATATCATAACCTCAACTTTCATATAAAGAAAGGAGAGGTTCTCATCCAATTAAAATTTGGGAGTAAGTTAAGATCGTTTCAGCTCTAAGGTCTCTAATTATTCGCTTTACCCGATAACATTATTTTACACAATTTTAAATGCACCTGCTATCTTGAGGAAAACTTTGGAGGGAACGGGCTAGTAGAAAGTTTGATAAATATCTCGCGCTCAGCGCCAACTAGCGAGCTTACAGCCTTTCAACAATACACAAGAATTTCATCAAAATCGGTGCAAGCATGCAAACACATATCCTCTTATGTACATAGCAAACTCCGATTACTTTCGTTAAAAGGTCAGTTATGATGTAATAAGTTGACAAAATTTATACTACTGCTCTTCCGTTGACCACCCTGTGTACTTTGTGACAATCAAGTTCGTTGCTTAAGTCTTCCGATTGCTGTTGCGAGACTAAATGAGAAGACATTCAATCATAAATCACTCCAAGTGCCCGCCATAAAATATTTTTTAAGCTTGATAGATGTATTTAAATAACTATAAAGCATATTATGCGAGCTGTTTAGATTGTTTGGGAGCGATACGAAGAGGCCTTGTTAGCAGTCGCTAAACAATTGGGGTACATACATAAATATTACTACAAGCCCAAAAACCTCAATTTAATTGTGTGCAAATTGCATAAGCTATAAAATGCCTACCCAATTAAAGAGTCAAATATTTTCTTCTAATTATTATAAATAGGCGCACATAATAAAAAAAATGAGAATTATAAAAAATGAACTGTAATAATGATAAAAGCCGCAGGAATTAAATTGTAGACAAAATTAATTGAAACAACACCGCTGAGGGCGCAGGTGGCATGCGCGGCTAAAAATGTTAACGCGGAAACTCAAAAAAGAGGCAAGCACTTAAGTTTGTGGAATGGAAAAGGCCACCGTCGGTCAGAGGGCTGCAAATTAGGTTGGCGTCGAGCTCCTGCACACAGTTGGAAACAGTTCGGGTTAATGACGTGAATGGCGAGATAAACGCGTGCGTTGGACAGTGCAGAAATTTGGCAATTAGTTAAAAAGAAGTATAGTATATGGATGTACGCAAGTAGTAATAAAAAATTATGCATACATTTTTCCAACGTGGTGGGGTGCCCAAAAAGCGAACGCATTTGTGTTAACTTTCCCAGCACAAATACTTATATAAAATACGTAGTTATAATAAAATGAAACAACTTAAAAAAATTTCATTTAGAGGCGCCGAGCAAATTGTGCGCACAGCTTAATTTGCGAAATGACTACATCATTAAAAATTAAAAACAATAACGTTATAATGGAGACATCGAATGGCGGAAACCCAGTGACAGGCAGTACCAAGTTTGGGAGTCGCCACGTGAGCGCTGCTCTGTGGTAGCCACACCAATTCGGAGCTGGCGCTGAGAAACTAAAGGCAGGCAATTTTTTGGGTAGCTGTGCCAACACTTTTGTTGTGTGATTGTTGACGAAGCCCACACGCAACTGTTTACTGTTGTTGTTTATTCTTTTTTTTATTCTTTTCTTATTCGTTTCTTTGGCTTGCTTTGTACGTTGGCATGTTGCATGATAACGGCGCACGCGTTTTAATGGACCTAATGATTTCTTATTTTTTTGAAATTTTTCAGTTTTTTTTTAATGTTTTGCATTTAAACTATCCGTAAATTGAATTAAAGCAATTATGCGGAAGATCCGTATTAAGGCTGTGAGAATCACAACTTCAAGGTGTGCACAAATGCACTGTACAAGCCCAGTAGAGGAGCCTGAAAGAGGTTTTTGGTTCCAAACTAGAACAGGTAATTTTGAGTAGTGGCATCTGTCTGCAAAGTGTGAAAGTGTCATAGTTTTATTGGAAACACAAACAATCATTCTCCTCCCTCCAGTTAGTGAGTAATGAATTTGAGTTTTGTTAAAATTTGTAATTTTAATAAAATTATAGATTAATAAATTTTAGTACAGTGTCTGATATGTTTTAGTTGGGTACTTGCCAGCATTGTCTTTCCTCTACGTGTTCAAAAGTGTAGCAGGTCTACATAATGCGCCCCGACATGAAGTAATTTTCGGCATTCAATAGTGGTGGACAATGGACATACAAAGCCTCTTGATAAGTTTCGAAGCCCCTGTAAAACCTTTAAGGTACCCAGTTGAAATTCGACTCTTCATTGAGCTAACCCAGACTACCCTCCATATGAATTTAGATGTTAGCCGCAAACACCGCGAAAGATGGCCTAATGGCCATTGCCAGAGAAATGTTGGATCAAATTTCAAAGAATCATGTTACCCGCGGTTAATGAACTAAGACTCTGGTCAGAACCGGAGTTACGTTACATGAAACGTCAACCACAATTCCAATCAATTGGGAAACATAAGAAAAGAAATTCGAAATCAAAAATATTGCAATAAGTGTTGGAAAGAAATAAAAAGAAATAAACAAATAAGAATAGCAATAGCAGCAATTCTTATTAGCACAATTGCAATGCTTGCTATTGGACAATAAAATAAATTTGAAATCAAAAATATTGATATAAGTTTAAGAAAGAAAAAGAAACAAATAATAATAGCAATAACAGCAATTCTTATTTGTACAGCGTTGGCAATTTCACCAACATAGAAAAAAAGTTATTCAAGTAACTAAATTGTAGTCAGTCTATAATTAGAGTTCAAAAAAGTAACTTTTAAAATAAAACGAGTTAAAATTGTTTTTTTTTTGTTTTTTATTATCGAACGGCTCGGAAGACGTTATTCCCGTGTCCGAAGCTACTGCCAGTTAAGTTTTCATACTGAACTTCCGGACCTACCTTTGCCGCATTTCAACATAGCCCATTGTACCGTTGTTTAAATATTTTCGTGCAAATATGAACATTCCGGTTGTTGTAAGGAGTTCCACTGTAAATAAACCGCTTACCAGTGTTTTCTGATTATTACATTCCCAAATTTCCAAATACACGAGTGCATAGAACATAAACATAATACAAATTATCTTAATCTCGCATTCCATTTTTGGTCCAGCAGCACAACCTGTTGCAGTCCTATTTCCTCTCATACGAAATAAGACCTATTTTCTGTTAGAAACTTAGTATCAGACAGAATTTGACACATTGATTTCTTTCAACAAACCTAACTTGGCACCAACTCATGCATGCTAAATATCCCATCGGTGATTTTTGAATAGCCACCACTTCAAAAACGGCATTTCTATGTCACTTCTCCACTAGCAAGCCACACCACCATATTATTACGAGGTAGGAAGCAGATGCACTGATCAGTACTTATAATTTTTCGCCCGTGGTCGTTCTATTTGTAAACGAGCTTGCAGCAGCACCCTTCTGTAGGATGAAGTCCTTTGCTGTCAAACGATATAGCCGATTCATACAATATCCAATTTTTTTGTATATATGACACGGTGGCTAAGGCTTCAGTCATACCTTCCTATGAGAGGTAACCAAAGAGTGTACATCGCTCTTTAGAAAACGTGAAGTGTGAATAAAAACTAAAACGCTAGTGCATAGTACTTGCTTCGCATCACTCACCTGATGGTGAAACTGTTGAAATGGATCACCAGTCAACATTCCAGCGGTAACCTTCCTGGCATTTTCTGGCAGCCTCTGTACTGGTTTGATCTTCCACATTTCTGCCAGAGAAGTATCTTCAGCAAAAAACAAACTTCGAACTTTCAAGTTCCTAAGGCCACTCAATACCTTCATCCGGTATACCCCCAAAATGATATGAATTCTGTATGGTTGAAATTCTTCAAAAGGTAATTGGGTGATAATGTCGGATAAGTAGTGCCGGTTTAATAAAAGGCGCAACATTAACGACAACCGGATAAAAGGAGAGAGTTTGGTGAAAAACAGTATCAGTAAATATACGAAGGACCCCTCTCAATATTCTGTCGCCTCCTAAGCTCATACTGCCCATACGGCATTGCCTCCGAGTTAACTAAATAACTCCCAAAGACGTTAAGCCAAATATTGGAAGGTGGATGATGTCTCAGTAAGGAATAAAGCTAATTAAATATAATAACGTCCTAGCACAGTTTTTTTTCTCTTAGATGGAAACAGGAAAATTTAGCTCTGGATCGGAACCAATGAAAGAGGAACTAGTACTAGTTCAGTACTGGTTCCGAACTAATGAAAAACGGAATGCAGCGAGTGACTGCTGACGCTTCCAAAGGCATTGCAAAGTTGTAATAAATAGTTTAAAGTTTTGTCAGCAATATCCTTCAGAGATGTAAACTATATCAATGCCAGGCAATTGTAACGAGTTCTGCTTAGAGCAGGGTAGTGGCATACTCGTATGAGGTATTTTAAAGTATTCCATTCTTCTTGGCAGAAGTTAAATGCGTCGTTCTGGATCAGTACTATTTTAGCTGCGTGATATGGCGTAAGGCAAGGCCGCGTCAGTACTCCAACCACTATTTTACATTTCTTCCTTGGGAGTGATAGAATAAAGTTTGTTGTTTTCGCGTTGCAAGTTCGCTCATTTCAATTTTACTATGGAAATAAGAATTTAAGATTAGTATATTATCAAGTTTTTAGAGAAAGGTAATATAGTTGCTCAGGCGAAAGTTGAACAGCTATAGAGAAAATGCTCCGTACTCTCCTCAACCTCCAAACAGTATGAATAGATACCGATTGTCGATGGCGCGTATGGTGACCATACCGTGACCATGTCGGCCCTATAAGTTGTGCCACGTAATTAGTCCTATCAGGGCTATTAGCTCACTCCTGCTCTGCCTAGAAGGAATTTTGTTACCAGCCTCCCAGGCTCTTTCAGAAAACACTTCCACACACTTTTGAAGGTGTCAGTACTCGAATGAAAGCTCGATGTATCCAAATGTTTCCTCTTTGCTTGACCCTAAAACTGCCTCCAGTTAAATTGGGTTCTTCAAAAAGTTATAGTTTGCCAGCAATCAGCTTCGTTGTCTTGACTATTTTTCAAGCGGTGCGAGTGATTTCTAATGTCTCTAAAGTAGTTTGGCTGTGCCAGCAGGCTCTGACAAGGATTACAAAAATTCTTTGGGTCTTTCATCTTATTTTTTTATGTTTCTGGCTCTGTAGTAGTACTTCAAGGAACAGGTTTTCTCTTCAAGTCGAACTCGAGAGAGTAACTTAAACTACAAAATGACGTAGCTTTTTAATAAAATTCAGCAATCTACTTATGTGTTTGTCATCTTTATCTGCTAGCGTAACACTTTCGGATAGCTCACGTACCACGGGTGGTACACATACCCCAGTTTAGGAAACACTGACTTAGACGCTTAGACTATATTCAGTAGTCCCTGCAAGTTGTGTAACAGGATTCCTATAACATTTAGAAATATTTTGAAATACGTAAAGCAAACCAGGAAAAGAGAAATGATAAGCATTCGAATGATTTTCCTGTAGGGTGGATTATATCTAAAAATATGTATATTAAATTATACACAGTCCCATAAATAAGCCTTAATAATACTCTTGCATTTCATCTTGCCACGAGATGCGCTACTGCAGAGTGAACGGACACTTTTAAATATTTATGTAGTTCCTTTTGGCACAAAGTGGAGAAAATTAATTATTTTTAATTTAATTGCCGGAAAAAATGTATGGAGCAAAATATGTAACAGGAGAAACGCTAATTAAAGAAAAAAAATTTATATTATCTTCTTTAATTTTCTGAAATCCATTATGCTGCTCAAGTGGTTAGAGGAAACGCCATAATAACTTAGCGGCGGCCGCTGTAGCAGAATGGGTTGATGCGTAACGTGCCATTCGGAATACAGTGAGAACGTAAGTTCGAATCTTGGTGAAAGATCAAAAAGAAGAAATTTTTTTTCTAATAGCGGTCGCCCCTCGGCAGGCAATTGGTCAACAATACTTAAAACATGTATTGTAGCAGCTTCAGTGGCTAGCTTCCAAAATTAGATGACCTTTGTTGACTTCGTAAACAGAAATTCAGAAATTTAATAATGATAACCACGTGAAATGGTGAGTTAACGTAGAGCAAAATCCTTGAGATTATTTTTACAAATTATACCTTTTTTAACGAATTTGATTTCTTAAATGCCGGATAATTATACTTACTATTTCGTTCGAGCCTTTAAAGGGGCTTATTAAGCGCCGACCCACACCGAATTGCCAATCGCGGGAATATGAGCAAATAGGTGGCCTCTGTAGCCCAATGCGATTATGCGTGATTACCATTCGGTGCGATCCGAATTCGTTATTCGTATTAAATATGAAATAATAATACAAACATTTCTTTTTTTCTAATACTTTTCGGCCCTTCATTCCTGCCATGAAAAAGCTTCTCCGTACATTTGTTGTACAAAGAATTGCGAAAAATTTTTGGAAAGAATAAGTTTAAGAAGTACTTACCTAAAATCCAGATTCAAGAGAAAATGAGTATCCTGAAGATCACAGATAAAATTGCTGCGAAAGGTATTAGAGAAACGGCCAGAAAATAGCATTATTTACGGATAGCCTAGCTGTTATTGGATTTTCTGTGTACCGGGTCATATTGCTGTTAAAGAAAATGGGATAGCTGATAAGCTGACAGGGTCTGCTATCTCCACTGATAAAAGAAATGGAAGAGACTCAAGGGGAACTATTGTGAAATAATCTACTAGGCTTGAAACGCTTCGGCGCACTCTTGGATATTTGTAACCCAAAATGCATTAAAGGTCGCATGAGCTTATCTGAAAGCAACCTTATCACGAGATTTCTGAATGGAAAATGCGGGAAATTTATTCGTGTAGAATCTGTAAATTCTTCAGAGAAGAAAAGGAAACATTAATCCACATGATCTAGAAATGATTTACATTTGTGTACAAACGCAAAATAACTCCAGGTGACCATCTAATAATAGATGTCACGATGAATTCAAAGGACTTGTGGCCCATACTAAGGTTCTCTCGGAAGAAGGATTAAAGACATTTTCTAAGTAGGAAAAGAAGGTACGATCGTTTTTAAAATATAATATTTAAATTAATGTTAAAAAAAATGAAAAACTCTATATATTTTAGTGGAATCCTACTACTCGTTGCTTTTTTTACTATTTCCGGTTTTGTCAATATTTTTGAAAAGTATCACTGAACTATTGATATACAACTAATTCATATCTTTGACTATTTATTAGCAATTTACTAGCTTTACTATGTATCTATAATTCAAAATTTTCTTTCATCAAGTTCGCTACTTAAGTCTTTTGTTAACCAGCCCTCGCTTTTATTGTCAAGCACCATTTGGAATGTTAGCGGTCTTGTACCACCATTTTGAGGCAATAATGCAATGTGCGCCTATTTGAACTATTGCTATTTTGCATGACAACAACAGCAGCAACAATCCGCTGAAATATCTGAAATACAGCTAGAAATGTTGAGAAAATATTACCAAGTTATTTCCACACACGAATATTTTACAGATTCGAACGCATCAACACCATAATTCATAGCAATTGCATGACTTTACTAAATCAGATAAATGTCACAGTAAAAGACAGCAGTAGCCAAACAATAACAACAACAAAGGCAAAGTCATACGGTAACAGCAAAAGCAGCAGCAACTGTAGTTTGCACAGTAGCGGCAATTGCAGAAATATGTATTTACTTATGTGTATGGTAGAGCGCATGTAGCCTTCCTAGAGCAGAAGAAGAAGAAATATCTCTAGCCTTCCTCGGATTTATTTTTTCTGTTGTGGGAGAAATTTCATAAAAATATGCTGGGCAAAAGCGTTAAGCAGAGGCATCGTTGTTGCATGCAGTTGGAAAGCAGCGACGGCTGACACCTTCACCAACCAAGCAATGCGCCACAATAATAATAGCAACAACAATTGTACTCGTACTGAGAATGTGTCGCCAAGCGATAGAGTAAAACACGAAATTGCCAAGATGCACAGATATTCACACAGCTGTACTCACACGATGCTGTTACTGCATGCTGGGGTGCTTTGGAGGAATTGTTTTTGAAGTTGAAGTATACACGCGTGTATATGATTGTATGTTAGAGGCACAATGCGTATACACGAATATGTCACCAGTATGTTTACAAACTTTTCTTTCAAACGCTTTCTTATGGTTGTATTGTCTTTTCTTTTCCTTTGCATTGACACTTTTTGGGCCGCTGTAGAATCAGTGGAAGAAAATAAAGAAAAAACAAAGCAAAGACTGATGTTGTGTCAACAAAAGCAAAATGAAATATTTTACAATGAAAAAAATAAGAAAAAACACATTAAGTGAAAAATCGCCTCCAAAAGCAATTGCTAATGTCTAGTGAAATTACTCTTAGTGTAAGGGTGTGTGTAAAGGTATAAATTATTTGTTGCCATGTAAACACAGCATGGCTTCGCCATTCACTGGAATGTTTATGAAATTCTTACAAAAAGATATTATTACACAATTCATCGATGTTTCTTTAGTTTCCTTAGCTGTTTATTTATATGCTAGTAACGGGTGATCAGATTCGGGGTACTTTTTCAAATAGGGTTTTTTGACACACCACGCGGGATTACTGTTCAACTAAATAAATTATGTTTTCTGTATTCATTGGCATTTTATCATGGAACGTCTTTATCGCGCGCTCGGGCCGACTTGTGGTGTATACATATGGCCGTCCTACCGAACGCACTATTCGCAAACCATCGGCAAAATTGAGAATAATTTGATTATTGAATGATACCCCACCGATTAGGCCACGTACAGCCCGAGGTGAAGAGAATATTCCGGCTGTGAATGAGAGTTTTGCGGAAGGCTCGGAAGAATCGATTCGGCGCCGATCTCAATAACTTGGCTTATCTGATTGCACTATTTGGGCGATTTTACGCAAAAGCTTTAGTGTGAAAGCGTATAAAATACAGCTAGTCCAAGATTTGAAGCCGGCTGATCTTCCAAAGCGTTAGAAGCGAAAACTGAAGCCTTATGTGCCCTTCAGCCCGTGAAACAATGGATTTACTGCGTCGCTGCGGTGAGCAATTTTTTCTCTCAATCAATTTGAATTTTCGTTGTTTTATTTGAATTTCAAATTTAGTATCTCTAAAAACTGATCACTCTTTATTCCACTGCAATTTCAATATTTCCGACAATTGCCGTCTGCTTATGTACGTCCGCAAAGATTCTTTATATAAATAGTGACTTTGACAAAGATTTTGGCGAACTTGGATATGGCAATCGCCGGAGACTGGAGACCCAAAAAATCGATTTTTCTGCCTGAAAATATCTGTTCAATGTTATAAGGAATAAACTAATGTATTTATTCCCAGAAATATTAGGTTGGGAAGTAAATTCGTAGCGTTTCTACCGAAGACTTTTAATTTTAATAACAATGTTAATCGATCCTCACCTCTTGACCAATTTGTTGATGTCGTTGCGCCAAAAATCTCCTGGTCTGGTGTCAACGAAGTTGTTGGGCCAGTTTTTAAGGATATCTTTGTTATCGTAGCTAACACCCTTTTTATAGTTTGACAGGGAGCGGAAAAGATAGTAATAAGTCGGTGCAAAATGCGGCAAATACAATGGATGCTAAAGGACCTCCCATTCGAGCAGTTGGAGTGCGGCTTTGATGACTTGTGCAACATGGGACCTGGCGTTTTCGTAAAGGAGTCTGGTTTGACCAAGTCAATCAGGTCTTTGCAGTCGAGTTATTTACGTGGTGTAGCTGAGCGGTGTTGAGCTCCTTGTCGACCGTGGCATTCTTTTCGAGCAATTCCCCGTGCACCATCCCCTCCCAGTCCCGCCAAATACATACCATGATCTTCTTTCGATGAAGATCCGGCTTGACTCTCGGCCCTCGCGTACTTCCTGGAGCCACCTACTCCTTTCTTTGCTGCATATTGATGTATCATATATGCACCATTTCTCATATCCCGGGATGATTCGGTAGGAAAACCGCTGTTTATGACGGCGTGTTGCTCGATGGCGGGAGAGATGCCGAGAAGCAATTTGAAGGCGACTTTCTTTGTTTTTTTCGTTGAGCTCGTGAGGCACTCAGGCTCCCAATTTTTTGGTAAATCCCTATTGAATGAAGGTGATTGAGCATAATGGTTTGGTGACCGTTCTCCGTCTCAACTTTATCGAATTCAAAATGCCTACAGCTGTTCCATTGCGGGATGTGTCATCGACGTCAATGTTGCCATTTTTGAACTTTGCAAACTCATCTATGACACCTTTTCCATACAACACCAAGAAGAGCAGGTGTCCAAAGTGTTGATTTTTGCCTCCTGGGTATTCCATTTCTAAGCCTCAAAACTAATAAAAAATTAAATAACTCAAAAATACAATTAACATAGTTTTATAGAGCGGAAAGAGTTCTATCGAATGACTACTTACCTCTCGCCAAACAGGAAACAAATCGTTGTAAAATAAAAGAAAATATAAAAACGCTATGAACTTATCCCCCAACCCAATGTGAAACTGAGCCAAGAGCTTGACATACTCCAAAAATTTTCTGTTATTAAAATATCATTTTCGGTGCCATTTTTTATTTATTTTTTTTGCAATTTAAACCAGAAAACCCTTATCTTGCTAAGTTTGAAGGGGTTTTCTCCAGTTGGCACTTTTACGATTTTTATGAATTTCCGCACAAGCTCAAAACTAAGTAATAATTAAAAAATTAAACAGACCAAAAGAAAAGAAAAAATGACCAATTTAAAAGAGCTCGGGCCTTTTTTTAACCTTTAACTGCTCTAGTGATGGAAAACGCATTTTCGTTCTCTCAAGCGCTTGTTAAACTCTCAAAGGGTACTCGTACTTTAGTCTGACGAAGAATTTATTGCTTAAAGTTTTCTCCAACTTTCATAGCATTCTTTTATAAGAACTGTTTTCTTTTTTTGCCTCAAACCCTTAAAAAAATTAAGGTTCACTATTTTTTATACATTTTCTTAATTCACATAGAAGATGCATGATTAAAATTTAAAGAAAATGTCGAATTTCGCTTTTCTCTTATGAATATCTGCTGACAAGAAATTATAATATATATGAATACTTTGATAGCACCAACATTTTCTATTTAAAAACTGCTTAATATCGAGAGTAGCTAGTGAGTGATTGTTTAGTGCTGCAGGTTAGCTTTGTACCGATATGTTTTACACTGCTTTACAAAGTTATGCAGGTACTCCTACCTTAAATAATTATTGAATCTTATTTTTGCGGATTTTTACACAGGCATTTCTTGTTTATTAACCTTTTAAAATGTTCGGTTCGACTGTAGTTCGGTTCGGTTCGGCATTAAATATTTTCCGTCGTTCTTTAATTATAAGACTACCTCGCCCTGCAAAATTCTTAACTAGAAATACCAAATTAGTGAATAAATAAAGCTTCACAGCTCATACGAGAGCTTTGTTGGCACGCTCAGTTTCTCAATATTTATGGATCTTGGTCAGGTAACTTCAATGGCTGTGATGTGGGAGCAAGTCTTTCGTCATCATGCGAAGGTAGCTGCGGAGATTGGTCACTCGAAACTGAAGGCCTTTGAATTACTCGATATATTTGGTTGAGATTGCGACTTACTGATATCGGTACTATGTATAGACTTTCTGAAGTTTGAAATATCCAATTGAAGTTTTTACGACGTGATTCATTTTGACATATATTCATGTAATTATACCTTTCAATTCATTTCTGAATCATTTTAGCCATTAACCGACGAAAATATGACACAGAAAAGATTACTATTATAAAGATTTCGCTGCTCCGTTCAATTTCGAGACAATTTGGGCTGCATTTCAATTGGAGAATGGCTATTATCTGTTCTCTGATAGATTTGAGATTTTTCGTCGACCTTCTCAGGACAGATCAAGAAGATTTACATGCAATTTCCGCTAGCTGAGCGTAGTGATCATTTTTGTTTAATTCAGTTACCATTCTTTGCAGAAGGCCGATGGTATTATTGTGATCGTAATTATTATTGTGATTGAAATTTATCTGGGTGTAGATGCATATTTATATTTGGGTGTAGATGTATGTAGATATATCTAGCAATCGAAATAACAGGTGGCGCAAAAGTAACCATGCGATTTTTTTTGGCTGTAATTTAAAAAAAAAAATGAAAAACTTTGATTCTTCTTGTGGATTATTTTTATTTGGTCTTTTAATTTTTTTTACATCAAGTCTAGAGTATGATGCCATGTAAATGGCCGCCGCCACAGTTGATTGCCATTTGAGCCCTTTTTATGGCATTTTCCATCACTTTGGCCAAAACTTCCGGCGATAGGTCCTCACATTCTTGACGGATATTGTCTTTAAGAGCTGCAAGAGTCAGAGGCTTGTTGACATAAGCCCGCGACTTCAAGAAGCCCCACAAAAAGAAGTCTGGAGCGGTCAAATCAGGCGATCTTGCTGGCCAGTGCAAATCGCCAAAACGGGAGATTAGGCGCCCAGGAAATGCATCCTTCAGCATATCGGTTGTGGCACGTGCAGTGTGTGCCGTTGCACCGTCCTGTTGGAACCACATGTTTTCCAATCCCAATTCATCAAGTTGCGGCAAAAAGAACCCGTTGATCATTGCTCTGTAGCGCTCACCATTCACAGTAACCGTTTGGCCCGCGACGTCTTCGAAGAAAAAAGGTCCGATGACTCCTCCAGCGAAAACAGCACACCATACAGTGACTTTGAGCTGGTGTAATGGCTCTTCGTGGGTTACACGCAGATTTTCAGTGCCCCAGAAGCGTAAATTTTGATTATTTACGTACCCGCTAAGATGGAAATAGGCCTCACCACTCATGATTATTTTTGATGAAAAATCATCTTCCTCTTGGTGGTGATTAAGGATGGCTTGGCGATTGGCGGTCAGCAGCTAACAGCTGATGCACCATCTGGACTTTGTACGGAAACATCTTCAAACCTTGTACCAAAATTCGCTGTGAAGACCGTCGACTGATACCCATTTGCGTGGCACGTCGTCTGGTCGATGTCGACAGCGCTTCCATGACATCCTCGGCTACAGCAGCAATATTCTCTGCAGAACGGCTACTCCGGGGTCTGCCACGCTTGGCAGCATCTCGTGTTGTGCCAGTCTCTTCGAGGCGAGCGGCTAAACGTCGTAGTGTTTCACCAGTAGGCGTTGGACGGCGAGGAAATCTGCGACGAAATTCACGTTGTGCCAAAGTCACCGACCGATTATTGGTCCAATAAATAGTCAGCAATATTCCGCGTTCTGGAGCAGTGTAGCATAACATTGTTTATTAACGTGTATTTCGCATGTGTTTACTACACAAATGTCAAAACAGAACTGACATTAGGGGCCAATCGTAAAATTTATAGCATTTTCTGATAGGAGGATTACTTTAGCGCCACCTGTTATAATAACAGAGGTGCGAGAGAGATGCGCAAACGGTGCACGGATATCAGGGTGCCTGCGAGAAATCGTGTGGAAAAAAGTGTATATGAACATGGAACATAAAGCACGAATCTACAAAACAATTGTAAGGTCGATATTGACTTATGGAGCAGAAAACATGAAAACGAAACCACTCCTGCGGACTACTGAAATGCATGCCCTAAGGGTCATAGCTGGCAAAACTAGACTAGACCATATAAGAAACGAGGAGATAGGAACACAGACAGGGGTGACCGACATTGTAAAATTCATAAGAGTCAGAAGACGAGCATGGAACGAACATGTGACACGAACCCCTAGCCATCGGTTGATAAAAATAGCTCGAGAAGGGATATCAGAAGGAAGAAGATGACCAAAGCGATTGGGAGAAAGTTGGATATCTACCTCAGCAAAAAATCAAACACAATAATGATATGAAATTTTTGCATTATATTGTACAGGAATGTACAACAATTGATGTGTAATATCCCTAAATATTAAAATGTATTTATGTATCAATGTGTATATGTAAGCTTTAATGTATAGATATGTATGTATTCTACTTGTTGGCGGCCACCGTAGCCGAATGGGTTGGTGCGTGATTATCATTCGGAATTCACAGAGAGGTCGTTGGTTCGAATCTCGGTGAAAGCAAAATTAATAAAAACATTTTTCTACTAGCGGTCGCCCCTCGGGAGGCAATGGCAAACTTCCGAGTGTATTGCTGCCATGAAAAAGCTCCTCATAAAAATATCTGCCGTTCGGAGTCGGAACAACATCAAGACGCACACCACAAATAGGAGGAGGAGCTCGGCCAAACACCTAACAGAAGTGTAAGCGCCAATTATTTATTTATTTTTATTCTACTTGTTGTGTAAAGGAAATTAGGCAGAGCCTATAATTAGAGATAAAGAAGAAGAAATGTATCTCTATTTTTGCGTTTTATTAATAAAAATACAGATTTGGTAAAAATTTTATTTACCGCATGGCCCTTTGAAAATGTTCGGTTCGATTTGCCCTCAAAAATATATTTTTTCAGCTATTCTCTATCCATATGCATTTCTTCACGTAAAATATGGTGGTGCGAGATACCTACAGAGAAAGAGCTCAGCTAAAAGACCCACCGTACATATAGCATATACATGTTGTGCCCCTTTCCTTTTGCTTTTAGGGCAAATATTTTTTATGAGGAGCTTTTTCATGGCAGAAATACTTTCAGAGGTTTGCTATTGCCTGCCGAGGGGTGATCGGCATTAGAAAAAACGTGTCCTATCATTTGGTGTTTCATAGCAAGGACAAGCTCCCCACGTGGCTTCACAATGGGCTATGAGCCTGAGAGCGTCCCATAGTGGACAACGCTTCAACCTAATCTAACCTAACAGAAACCATAGTTGGAATCTTGCCACTTCTTTTTTTATGCATTGTAAGAATTACATTTTTGTTTCTTTCTTCACCTTCTGATATTAAAATTAAACTTTCAGTACCTTATTTCAGTACCGCATTTCGATACAAGTAGATATTTCCTTTAAAATATAAATATCTCTATTTTTCTATCTATATATGTACCTATACACGGAGTCTACAAGTCTTACCAATTCTCACTTAATTGTGTTCTTGATTGTATTGCATCTTAATCACGTATCTGATCACCTTTATACACTTGGCGCTTAACGATGGGATGCCGTACAAATTCCTTGCATATTTTTGCCAACTTTGCAAAAGTACTTAAGTATATACTTAGGCGAATGTGTGTAAATAAATGAATTTTATGCCAGCACATGCAACTTTGCTTATTAGAGCGCAGCGTCTGCTTGTTTTCGTTAATTACTTTGTTGTAAATTTAAAATTAAACACAGCAAAAAACACCAAAAAAATGATTAAATTTTATAAAAAGTCCAAATTAAAAATGCAAATGAACTGGAATTTGGCGATACTAGAAGAGAATAAATTTATAAAAAAATACAGTGGAATGGAGTGGATTTCGTGACTGCTCACATAAAGTTGCAAATAATTTGTTATGCTCTTAAAATGAATGCATTTTTAATGCAACCAACTTAGCGAATGCATCGAACAGCTGTAAAATTTTTGATGAATACTAATTTAGTAAATGTTGGGAAGGTTTGGAATCCAAGTAAATGGTATTTACCTATGAATATGTATAAATTACACTAGTTTAAGTAGGTGAGGAGAGAGAATATTTGCTTGGCCTGATCTCTGTTTGAGCAAAAGAGATGTCTAATGAAGTCACCAGGTGCTGATTGGCATTCATTACAGCGTTGTATTTTTCTCATCAGAATATTGAAGTACCTACGGGGTAAATTTTTGATTCTAGACGCCCTTAAGATATCCGAAACATACCTCGGTGATGAGCTTCCTGAAGCTTATTGCAACTGTTTAATGGAATATTAAAAAAAAACAAGCGTCTAACGCAAGTTCTGAAGAATCTGACATCATGAAAATTATATCCAGAGATGCCAGCCAACATTTTCGGTCAGGTGTGCTTGTATATAACCAATACCAATACCATTTTCTACATATGCACCCTTGTTGGGCTGTTAAATGTCACAGTAAGGACCGAGGCAGACACTTCCGTTACTCAAATAATGAAAAGAACAGAAAAATGATTGAAATATTTTGCCTTTGCAACGAGACCATATTGTAAAAGGAGAAATAGGCGCGTTCCATTAGTGTGATTCGATCATACTCTAACTATTTGGGATCGTTTTTTTTTGGATTTAAATTAATGAACCTCTTACTTTTTGAAACAACAGATGACCCATTTTTAAGTCCAAGAAGCTTGAAATTTCAAAAGACTCGATTACGTTATGAAGCCTTTAGTTCCAAGACCTACTGTAGGATCGGCTCTGGCTCGCAAAACCCCCACTTGTGAAGACTTGCGGGAAGTTCAATTCGACAGCGGGGAAATTCTTAACAGAGCTGATTACAGCGAATTCTGTATAAGTAATTACCGACGGCATTTGAATAGGCATTTATTTGTTCCTTTAGCAAACGAAATTTTATTCAATTTACATTTTATTACAGAGAATAATTTATGGATGCATTTTCTAGGTAGTATAAAACTTGGAAATTTGAAATAATTAAAAGAAAAATTAAAAGAAACTTTTTAGCATATGTATATTGGGTTGGGGAAAAAGAAATGTCGTATTCGTGATCGAAATTTGACGCTTTATTTAACGTACTTAGAATTATCCGATTCAAGTCAAATATGCCCCGTTTTGTTCGCAAACTTGTTGCCATTTAGAAGGCAACTTCATTATTCCCCCTTTATAAAACCCCCCTCCTTATTTGCAGAAAAATCAGACAACGAGTTTTCGCAAGCCTCTTTTGAGGCCAACTTGGTATCACCAAGGGCGTTTTGCATAGACCGGAAGAGATAATAGTCACTTGGTGCCAGGTCCGGACTATATGGTGGGTGCGATAGGGTATCCCAACCGAGCTCCCGTAGCTTCTGGTGGGTCATCAAAGATGTGTGAGGACGAGCGTTGTCCTGGTGGAACACAACACCATTCCTATTGACCAATTCTGGCCGCTTCTGTTCAGTTTCAGTTTTCATCGCCAGTCACCATCCGCTTCAAAAATAGGTCAAGTTCGTTCCGTTTTAGCAGAGAATCGCAAGCGTTGATTCGGTCCAAGAGATTTTTTTGCGTCAACACGTGTGGCACCCAAACATCCAGCTTTTTTTGGAATCCAATCTTCTGCAAATGGTTTTGTGGTCTACACCTAGTTCCTGACTAATCGAGCGAATACTCACATACTGGCCTCTTTGGATAATTCCAACGGTTTTATCAGTCTCTACGACGATTGGCCTACCAGTACGGGGTGCATCTTCGACATCTACTACACCCGAACGAAATCGATCAAACCAAAGCTGTGCTGTGCGAATCGTTACAGTATCAGGTTCATTAACTTCACAAATTTTTGCCACCGCCTTCGTTGCATTTTTACCTCTAAGGTAGTAAAAACGTAAAATATGACGAATTTCTTGCTTGGTGGACTCGCTATAACTTAAGACTGAAACGTACGATCACAACACTGTCAAAAAGACACTTCTAGTTCAGATTGTCGTCTTCAAATCGCCGTTTAGTGTGACCCAATGCAATAAGTACAACGCAGGATATGTTTTATTGTCGCGCTCAATTGATAAAATACGCATTACTTTTTCCCCAACCCAATATTATGTAACTAAGTTCAATTGCATTTTTCATAAATATAGTGTTGCACACATATGTATGCACTGAAGCAACCATGACCTATCTTATCACATTTTTACATACAATAATTAGGGAATGAATACCCGAATGATCGAATTCCTGGCTAACAAATGCTAAAAAAATTATCTTTTTCACACGCATGTACATATTTCGTCCTGCGTATGCACGCTTGATGCCTTAGCCTATGTACGCACAACAAAACAATGCTTATTAATATACACATATGCAGGTACATATAACGCACACACAGGGCATTCACTTCATTCTTCTAAATGCGTATATCGTCCAGAGCTAAAATTCTATGCCTAGCGACTACAAGAGCAAACGGCGCAGCTGTAGCGGCCAAGATTCTAGTTGCCATGACGCTGAATAGTTTCAAACATTGTACAGCACAACAAAAACCAATTCATTGGTAAGTTCGAGCTCATATTTCTAGCAGCAAAATACTTTCATTTATAAAATGAGACGCTCATATGCTAATTTTTCTCAACGATGACAAAAATTTACTTCTATGATTGACGAAATCAAATCAAAATAGTTAATGCTGGAATATTTCTTACAGAAATACATTTTGCTAATATTCCATACCTTATTGTCATTGAGACTTGTCTACTCATAAACGTTCTCTGTGTCTAGTGTCTGTCTTTCTACTAAATCTAGTTTCCCAAAATGTTGAAGAAAACTACAATATCCCGCGCAGTATCCAGTGAGAGTTCGTAAGCTCTCTTCATCCAAGTTTAGGAACCTATCCGATGCCCTCGGGAGGGAAGGATTAACTGTTTAGCCTGCGTCTGTCCTGGACGTCCAATTCAGTGTTGGGCGAATTTCCTTCCTTCCCAGTCTTTGATAAATTCCTTTAGGTTGGATTAGAGTCATTGTATCATTTGCAATTGCACTACAGGATTGTTTATGAATTTCATTACGTTTTTCATCTAGGATCTCAAGTGAGGATTCTGTCAAGCGCCACACCAAAATACCTTACTTTCTTAAAATAACTGACCCTTGCTATCCCTAGAGTCGGTTTTTTCATGTATAAAGCTTCTATATAGTTTCCTTTTTCACGTGAACTGTGTCAGAATTGTCTTTACCAGATTTATTGAACTCCCTTTGTTGTCGCACTACTTCTGCGTGATCCGCAAGGCTCGTTGCATGAGGTTCAATGGTGTTTGCCCATGCTTTCCTAAGATGCAGATTACAAAATCGTTCGTCCATGTCTCTATAACCAAGGTCTATAGCAGAGGAGACGATAGAGCCCGATGGCATACTCTGGTGATTATTATTGATTTATGTATTCCTCCTAAATCCATCCTTCTTTGTGTCTGTATGCCCTGTAGCTTGTGGTAGCTTGGCCGGTATGGCTTGTTGTAGCGCTTGATATGATATTTTGTCGACAGCCCCCGTAATGCCAATTAGAGCACACAGTTCTATATTTTTAGATTTCAGAGTCTTCCCTAATTTTAAAGTAAGGATACCTATTGCAGTCTGTGTTGATTTTTCCTGTTGGTAGGCAAATTGTTTCATGCACAGAGGTCGGGTTTTCAAATTTGCATCTCTAATGTACTGATCTAGGGTTTTATCTATACTATTCAAGAAAAAGGGCTGAGACTATTTGGTTGGCACGATTTTTTTGAAATCGAAATCTTTTGATGCTCCTGTAAATCCATTTCTGTTATTTTATTGATTCGTAAGTTTCAGAATTTAGATTTTTTTTTTACTTTTGGCCCCAAATACTTTTTTTAAATTTTTTACTAAAGAAAAACGATTCTATAATTTTTATCAAGAATATACTCTGTATCTCCGGAAAATTGTGATCGAATTCGATAAGCAGAAAGGAGTATAAAGTATATAAAAAATGGCAACAAAGACACACACTAGCCAAAGTTTGCTGTGAATATCCTTTCGCGGTCACATTCGCCAGGGAGGGCTAGCGACCATTTCACCCCTTTTTTTGTTCGTACACACGCACTTTCTTAAGTTAATTGCCGTTATTTAAGTTGTTAAAGTGCATGTGAGCAAATGAAAACGTGAATTTTTTTCTGACTTAAGTCCAGAGGAATCTCGTAGTTTAGCAAATACTGGGCTGAGAGTAATGAAAAAAGAGTAGAAAAGTGGATTTTTATACTTTTTCAATAAAAAGCAGGAATATTTTAATGTTTGTTGTTGTTGTTACTGCTGCTGTTGCTGTGTGGTACTTGTAAAAATTTGCTGAATCAAGGGTAACGGTAAAAGTTGAAATTTGTTAAAATTTCGTGCCTGTAGCTGTAGCGAACGGCAACGGGACGAGCGGTAACGTGACGCGGTTTGGTTAAAGATGAGAAGCGCAAAAAAAATTTCGCGACATTGAACGCGGCACTTATTAGCATTGCCGTGTTTATTTTGCCTTCTTTTTTTTGCTGCCATGTTATTATTTTCTGTTTCTTGCTATTTCTTACCGCTGATTGTTACTTCGCTGACTTTGCCACACTCCGCTGTGGCAAGTGCAAGCGCTGTCAGCCGTTTTAGTTCTGTCGGCGTTTTTTTGCGAACTAAGCTGCTTGGTCTTTTGTGCTGCGTTCCCTTCATTGTTGTTGGCTCTTCATAAATATGTGTCATGCCGCCAAAAAGATGACACAGGCACACATACACACGCGATTTGCTTGCGTTTGATGCAACTCTGTTGCCTGCAAGTGGACACCAATTCAGCCCCCATGGCATTTAATGCAACGGCAGCAGCAGCCAGCGAAAGCATTTCATTCGCTCGCTCGCCCGTTCGAGCTGTGCGCCTTCTGCTTTGTGTTGCGGTGCAAGTTAAGTCATTAGCATTAACACGAAAATGCCAAATTAATAAAGCAAATACACACACACGCTCGCATACATATACACCCATATATATTTATTTATATGAATGCACAACATTCTGTTAGTTGCACTGGCAAGCCAATTGCAATGGCATCACATTGTCAATGGCCTTCTTGCTGCAACAGCGCCAACAGCGACAGCAACAGTGGAAATAGCAGCTGAGTTGTTGGCTTGATGAATGAGTGCATTCATTTATTTTTACAGCCCATCAACTTTTGTGTCTTTATTGTTGCCGTTGTTGCTATAATTTTTTGATTGCCATTCCAGCGCGTTGGCAGTTAATTGTTTTTACTGCTCTCATGCACATCCTCTCACACACCTGCAATACATAGCACGCATACATACGTACATTGACTTATCGTTCCATTATTTACTTTCCCTCAAGTATTATTAAAAATTATGAATTATGTATATTTTTTAAGTGGAATTTCGGCAATGAATGCTTCAAAAAGTTAGTACATGAGAAACTAGCCCACAAAAATTCGCTGTAATGTTAAGTGTTTTTAAATGATTATTAAAACTTTAAATGCAAACTTTATCTTAGCGCAAATTAAAAAATGTACGTTCACGTATGTACCTCGATCGCTGTGGTAAGAATGGCTCTTCAGTTTCAAGAAAGCTGCTTTGAATATTCTTTCTTGATAATACGAGGTATGGCAATCGGTTTCCCGCATTTTTAAATAAAAGAGAAGCAAATTATGCTATGAGCAGAATAATCAAATTGCGTGCGATGTTTGTTATAGCCTCCTTCAAGCTCTTCAAGCTCACGTTAACCCGTTCAGTTGTAGCGTTCTTAATCTCCCTTACGCCGCAGAAAAAAGAAGCAAGGCATCAAAACAAAGTTTCTAGATTGACAGTAAGGCACGTGAACTATTCGAATGTTTTAATTTCTTCTCATCCTGGTCGACGCCATGATGATTAGTGGAAGTGCAAAGCTGAAAGGAACTTACGATTTAAGAGAAGAAAATGGGAAAACTTAAACAAGCTGCAATTTTTAAATTAATTTTGACTGATGAGTTGAAAGAAACACATACATAAATATATGTTTCCAATTAAAATGCAAAAGGTTTCTCCCAGAAAAGCTGTTTCTATAATAGTTGATGCAAGACTTTCTCTTCGGCAATACCAGATAATACACATATGAGGAAACGCCAAAGTAATACATCCGACATACCAATAAGTGGTATAAGACACTAAAAGTAGAAAGTAGAAACGTTTCCTGGAGAAGACAAAAGGAAACTAAAAGTTTTGCCACAAAAAATTTGTGTTAAAAAAGTCCTTACATATCGGGAATTAATTTAATATTTCGTAGCACCTCCTACTTGTTTTAAATATGAATTTTTCACATCTACCATGTATTGAGTTTACTAAATTTGCACATTTATTTGGAGATAGCACATTGAGTGCCAAGGGGTTTTGACGAAAACCTTCCCCGGGTGCCAAGAACATTTTTTGCTATAAACTGGTGTAAAAGTAGAAAATATTCAGTTCTGCTCCAATCCCGGATGATTTTGTGGTTTATTTTGGATTTTATAGCGGTTTTTTTATGTACCACGTTTCCGTACGACATAGCACTGCACGACGGAATTGTAATCGTAAAAATCACTGTCGTACGAAAATGTGCGACGCGATTTTGTTTGCTATTTCTTAATTTTTTTTTACGCAGTTTCATTTACATTTATTTAAATTTTTTATTAGATCTGTTTTTATTTCAATTTTTTGTATTTTTTTAATTTTTATTTGTCTTTTTTTTGTTTTCTTTATATTTATTTTTCTTTACTTTCTTTGTTTTTTTTATTTTTATTTTTATTTTTTATATTTTTTTTTTCTTTTATTTTTATAGATTTGAGTTAGAAAAATGCGATGACTTGATTGATGAGAACTGGCTACCAAATGATTCGGACACTGACTCTGATAATAACAATGATACTAATAATATTGATAACATTTATAACAGCGATACTGAAGACGACTGGGACATGGATGAGGACGAACCAACAGCATTGTCAAACGTAGTCGATTCTTCCGAAACAAACATTTGGACTGAATTTACTTCTCGTCAGAAAACTTTTACATTCACTGGGCGATCAGGCTTGCAACAGCCCATTCCAACCGATATTTCCTGTATCGATGCATTTCTCCTATTTGTTGACAACGACGTTATTGAAGTAATTGTATCAGAAACAAATAAATATGCTGAGGAATATGTAAATAAAGGTGCTCTTACCAGATTTTCTCGAAAAAAAAATTGGATACCAACAACAGATTTTGAAATGAAGAATTTCCTTGGCCTTCTTTTGTGGATGGGTTTGGTGAAAGTCGGGAGTTTAAAAGACTATTGGTCCAAAGATTTGCTCTACAACTTTTCAATTCCGGGGAGAACAATGTCACGCAATCGCTTTCAACTATTGCTTAGTTTCCTGCACTTCACAGACAATAACTCAATTGTACCAGGTGAAAACATAGTAATTGATGAGACCCTTATTCCATGGCGAGGCAGACTATCATTCCGACAATATATACCAAATAAAGCTCATCCTTATGGTAAAAAGCTTTTTAAGCTCTGCGCTACTGAAGGATTCACCTGGGCGTTGAAAATATACTCCGGAAAGTCATCAAGTGGATTGAGAGAAGTCGGTTTGGCAAAAAGTGTTTGCGAGGATCTGATTATTGAATTGGCTCGTTCAATGCTAGATCAAAAAACACATGTTGTCGGTACACTTCGTGCCAACAAGAAACATTTCCCAAAAGAAGTTATGATTGCACCTATAAAGAAAGGCGAAGTAGTGGCTAGAGAAGATCCCAATGGTATAGTTGTTCTGAAGTGGAAAGATAAACGCGACGTCAGAATGCTAACTACAAAACATGCCCCGATAATGGTATCCCCAACAGATGGAGCACGTAATTCTGAAGAGCCTTCAACTAGTCGAGGAGCGAGACGTAAAAGACGAGCAACAGAAAACCCATTGGCTGTGGTAGAATATAATAAGGGAAAGCAGGCATTGATATTTCCGACCAAATGGCTTCTTACTCAAATACCCTTCGCTGGGAATTGAACTTTTACTCGGACTTTCCGTGGTTAATGCCTTTACTGTGTATAAAGTAGCGTCGAATAAGAAAACCATGAGTATACGAATATTCCGTGAACGCGTTGCTAAGGACCTACTAGGCCTTACATGCCCGCAGCCTGTACCGCAATCGCAGCATATCATCACCAAAAGAGTAGGTGAAAATAATAAAACCATCCGAAGTGCTTGCGTTTTATGCTACGCTGAAGCAAAAAGAAAATTTAGTCGTAAGCAAGAAAGAACATAAAAGGACAACCAACACTCCCCAATTGTGCATTGATTGCTTTCCAAAATATACGCATTTAAAAAATTAATGTAAATTGAAATTATCTTATCTTAATTTTAATATTTTTCTATCTTTTTTATACTTTTTTCGAATGAATTCCAATAAATGTTCAAAGTTTAAAAGAACCTCCGAGTTTTTATCATAAAAACTGCACAAATGAAGATATCTCTATGAAGCTTGAACCAAAATTTAGGGCAAACATTAGGCTACTGTCGCACGTTTTCGTACGACATGGCACCCCAGGAAGTTTTTGGTGTCGCACGAAAACGTGTAGCCATGGCACTCAACGTGATATAAGGCGAAGAATTTTGAATTTGGTTCCAAATGTCTTCCATATTTGTGGCTTTGAAAGGTGCGACTTCTTTTTGATTTCAGCCCCAGGAGGCTCAATTGGGTTTAAGTACCATTCTAAAACATTCACTGTTTCTCTTCCAATTTTTCTAAAGACTTAGGAAGCATAACCGTATCCAATAATTTAAAAAAGTATATCCCACACATTTTATCTTTTATCCAAAATATTGGGTATCCTCAAAGCATCCTCATACTATTATTGATTTTTCACTGTGCTTTACTGTTTTTCTCGGTTAACTGGTGTTAAATGCTGTACTTCTGGGTCATCGAACGTATTGTTTTCCGTCAGATCCAAACATATGCATTTATGTTTAATCCGTCCATAGTACGCGCAAATTAAGCACAGTTTTGCTATAACGTTTGAAGTTTTTGTTTTATCTTTTCAGAATTTTACATTTTATTCCGCGAGATTCACCTTTTTGTGCGCTATGAACAGCATTAGAAATATTCTTCTTTCAATATTTCAATAATTCTACTATTTGAGCTATATTATAATTTTTTCTTTCTTTCTTACATTTTGAATCATTCTCGCTTCTTCCTCCATACAATGTTTAGCACGGCCCATTTTGCTTATTTTAATTTACAGCTTTTTCAATACAAAGTAACCTACTTATTCGAGTATACTCAAAATTATTTTACCTTTAAGGTCAACTGCGTGGAATTTTGTAATGTTTCGAGTTTGTTGTTATCATCAAATAAATAGTTAGCGTTTCTATTATTTTTTTCCAAGCACAAAACTCATTTGCTTACTCAAGTGTATGTAAATAAGAATGATAAAAAAAATTATGAAATGCAATGCAGGACAAAAAACCGTTAATCACTTGTCAAATATTGTTAACAATCGTGATAAAAACAATTTGGAAATAAGTGATACGGTCCATTCGGGAAATTGAAGTACTCTTTTTCTATTATATTTTTCAATATTTAACTTCAAAAGTTGGGCATTGAGTTTTTAGGCAATCAGTTTAAAAATGAATATAATTTGTTTCTTTTATCCAATATTTTTAGTTTTTGTACCCAGCGTACCGAAATGAAAATGGGTTCAAGAAAATCACAATCCTTACTTATGACTAAAACTGGCGATATCCTGCTTTTTAGTACTCGTCTCTCGAGATAAATATGGAAAACAATTAGAGCGGCCTGGAGATATGGCGTTTGACGCAAAACTGCGGTTAAGAGATCATACTCTTAGTGCATTATTTCTTTAATTATTACAAAGTCTGTAGTAGCACTGGTTCAATGATGAGTCGAGTGCTGGATGGAAGAGCTAATACTGAAATCGTTTTCGCGCGAAAAAGCCTTAAGAACATAATCGAGTGGTTCTAACCCAAAAAAACCAATTTAAACCACCTTGTTTGATCAGCTTTGCGATCACTAGATTAGATTAGACTAGATTAGATTAAATTACATTAGATTAGAGTAGATTCTGTTACATCGAGGTTTGCACTTCAACCTCATGGCCTTATGGGGCCTCTACTCAGCACAGTGACCCAGTGACCCAAACCCAGTTCACTCAAACCCAGTTAAACTCAAAATAGAGCAGGGCTGGATTGAGTGCATGTACCTTTCCCACTCAGTTGACTGAGATGCCTCAACTTTCTCCACGCTATCATTCAATGAGAAGGTGCATTAGAGTTTCCTGGGATTGGTCGCAGAAATTACAAGAATCAGTGGGTCATACAGGGTTGGATTGAAAAGTAATGAGCCTTATTTTTTTTAAGCAGTTTTATTAAACTTTTTGGCTTATACAACTAATATTCTTCAAAATAGGACCCTTGAGCGTCAATACACCGCTGGTAGCGGTCCTTCCACTGCAGGAAACATACATCGCCTTGATGGAGTCGAAACGCCTCCCCTTCAGCTTTCTTTTCAGGCGCGGGTAACAAGATGAAGTCCGGAGGGGACAAGTCTGGGCTGTAGGGAGGGTGGGGAAGCACCGGAACCCCCATCTTGGCCAATGCAGAGGTACAGAGGAAGGCGGTGTGCGCTGGCGCATTGTCGTGATGACGGGTCCAATTGTTGACGAGGTCGGGCCGAACCCGGGCGACGCGGTTTTTCAGCCGAAGGAGCACATCTTTGTAAAATGCCACGTTTACTGTGCTTCCTGGAGGTACAAACTCCTTGTGGACGATGCCTCGAGAGTCGAAAAAGATGATCAGCATGGTTGATCGCTGCATTTTCGCCACTGCAAAATCCTAACACACTTTTAAAACAGCTTTCACGCGCGGAGCGATGTTGACTGCACCGCGTTGCCAGCGAATTGGGAACGGTTTCCCCCACCAGCCGATTCGGTTGATCGCTTGGCAGACGCTCCGCGCGGGAAGGCTCATTACTTTTCAATCAAACCCTGTATGTGCAGATAACTACACAGGCTGTAGTGGCCTGTGAGAATGTCCTTGACTATTCTCTGTTTTTCCTTGAAGAAGGTCATGAGTTTTTTTATCCACTTTTGGTTGTACGCTCCCAGTATAGTTTTCGCTTGGTATTGCCTCATAGTTTGCTGCTAGCTATCGTACCTTAGCCTTAGCTCTTCACTCCTAAGCTTTTCCTTGATGGTGTGTTGTCCCATAGCAAAGAAGGGCCCCAAATTAGCCGGATGCGATTGTGCGTTCCTAGCAGATTCAGTTTCTCGATACAGTCAAGTACCAATGAGGACTTTATCTCAAAGGACGGCAATGCCTTGAGTGCCACCTGACTGACGTTCAACATGGCAATTCGCTCATTCCGGAAATTTCTGTCTAAGTTTATCTCTGCACACAGACAGATGGCATACATCTCCGCTTGAAAGAAGCATGGAAAATTACCAATCGGCACAGAACGCTTGGTTCTATGGTCATATATTTCAGCGCCCATGCCTTCTGGTGTCTTCAAGCCATCTTAGTAACAGTGCAGGGTACACTCTTTCTCAACTTCTTTTCGAATTTCATGACATTAGTGATGCCATCTCTGGGTAGCTGGGCAAGTAGGAGCTCCTATGTTTTTCCACATAGCTTGCTAGCAGCAAAAATATCCAACGCTGGTCACCAGATTTGTGTCCACCTTCAAATCTGGACTGTAATCAGTGTGATAATTGCGCGTGAACCATAGCTTCAATTCAGCTAAGTTTAGTTTAAGACATATCACCAAATACGCTCTGAATATCAGCGACACCGAAGTGATGGCCACATGGAAAAAAATGAGTTTGCTTAAGTGTAGGTGTTTTAGGTACTGATCGTAACAGATTAATGCAGTTTATAATTAGGTGTATACAATAGTACTCAACTATGGTATAAAGATGGTTGCCCCACGTTAAAAAAAGTTGCCGAAATGTGAAAAATACAGTATTATTGATTTAATAAAAACAAAAACAATAATTTCTGTGCGGTAGAAATATGTTTGCATATGTAACCCATTAACAGGACAAATAACCTTTCATCGCATATTACTTGCTTACTGAATGGCCGTAACAAACCGTTTCTCCAGCTTCGTAAGCCAAGAGAGGCCTGTCATCTTTAATTTGGTCCTTGCACCGAACACGAAGACGTCCTCTTCACCGTTGACCGCGAATTACCGTCTCAAACGCCTTCTTTGTCGGAACAGTTCCTTATATACGGACGACATGATCCAGCCATTTTAGTCGCTGCAGAGTGACTCTTTTGACCATCTCAATATCTCCGTCAAACTCATATAGCTTGTGGTTCATTCGAATGCATAACCGTCAAATTAAAAAAAATATATATTTTTGTACTAATTTTTCAAATATTCTATAACAATGTTATAAACTTTGCATTTTCTTCATAGACCGAATGTTTGAAATTTTTTTATTCGAGGTAAGCAACGTCCCCTAAAGATTAAAAAAAATTAACGAAAATTATACGACTCTTAAAATTTGAATTTTGTTAGACTAAATTTTTATGCGTTATAAAAATGGCAATAAAACTATGTACCGATTTTTTTTTTAATTTTGATGAAAGTTTGTCGAATTTTTATGAATCTTTTATGAAAATTTGAAACTTCCATAATAATAATCGTCCTTGTTATAGAATAAGCTATATTTTTATAAAAAAAATACTCTGAATTGAAAAGTAAATAGATACATGATCAAAACTTTTCACCACCTTTTATAATTATTTCGGAGGGTGTAATAACATATTTTTTTAGTAGTAAAAGAGATTGCAATATTTTATTACTGTACTAAAATTTTTAAATCCTAAAAATTTTATATACATATACTTCATTTAAAAAAGTATTACAGTTTCATATCAATAATGGACTTAACTTGTAACAGAACGTATGGCAGGACTAAGTAATATAATATTTTATTATTTTCAAAAAAATTTAAGAACGCCTCGTTTTCGCTCATCTTAAGTGGATTTCCTCTTAAATGAATTATTCACAGATCCATCGCATCGGCAAGCGCATTTAAATCAGTGGCAGCGCGTAACAAATTTTCATTGTAGATAAGAAATAAAAGCAGACAAATTGTTTTACGTTCCTTTCAATTGCAATTATGCACAGCGGCGCTCAAGTGTGCGTGTGATCAGAAGAAGAACTCATTGCTAGCGGCCAAATCATTGAATCGGGTTTGTTGCTACAGTCCTTTGTTTGGCAAAAATTTGTCATACAGCAATTGAAGGCTCCTCTTGTTTGAGCAACAAAAATGTTTACTTTAAATTAATAGATTTTTTTTCGGAAATTTCACTTAATGCATTTTCAATGCTTTGTATTTGCTATACTTTTGCTTTCCCTGTGCGCGATTTACATTTATTTTTGTTTTTATTTTTACTCTTCATTTTGGTTACAGTAAATTATGCGTTAAATGTGCCTGCATGAAGCCTAAATGTATGCCTGTGTGTTCATAGAAGGTGTTGTAATTTTTACGCAAATTATATGTTGCGCATATATTGAACACTTCGGAACAAAAGGCAGCGTGAAAGAAGGGAATGCAAAGCCAGGGAACGAAATGCACGCGTGCAGACGAAATTGTAAGTGACTGTACGAACACCTCGGAGAAGTGGTGAGAATTGAAGAAAATGTAAGTACCACTTCCACGCATACATACGCATATACGTATATAGGTATGTGCTTCACAAGAGCATTGAAGTACTGTTCTTTAAGTAGCCGGGAAGTTAGTTGAGGTGAGGAGAATACAATGGACTGGACTGGACTGATTGACCAGCGTAGAAAATCTGAGCGATCTTGCGACGGCGAGCGAGCACTCAATGAGTGCATTGTTTTTGTAATGCAGGGAGTACATCTCTGCATAAATACCGCGGTGGAGCAGTATAGGGCAGAGCAGTACAAACAAATTTTTGTATCGGCCGAAAAAAATTCAATAATTGCACACTTCAGGCGTTGCGATATTTTCGCACCTTTTAAAGTGCGGTCGCACTGCAAAATGCCAATGTCGCTGCAACAACAAAAAGCAAAAAAAATTGTACAAAAACGGGACGACAATTTTAATATGTACAACAACACCAACAGCAACAGTAGCAGCAAAAAAAGCTGAGTGAGCACGAAATTGGAAAAGGAAAAAGACGTTCGTGAAGTGTGAACATCAACAACAATGAGCAACAATCGACAAGAATTGTCTCCAGTAGCAACAATAAAACAACAAACATGCATTACGCGCGCGCTTATAACGCCACTAAGATGGTGAGAAAAGCAGCAACTGAAACTGAGTAGCAGTCAAGAAGAAATAGGACAAATGCAGCGTGAGAGTGGAGAAGTGAAAAGTGAAGAATCAGCCAGCAAAAAGAGTAAGCGGGGAGGAGGGAGGTAGTGTTGGGCAATTGAATAGTCAGCAGTGGACAGTCAACGAATGAATGAATGCGCCACACGTTGCATGAATGATTGAGGTCGCATACTGCAGGCGCTTGTTGCCTAAACACGCGCGCACACATATACATACACATGCACACATCATATGTAAAAGCAAAAACAAAAACCCTACTACCATCCATTTGACGCCCTACGCTAGCCTCCGGCGACATACTCGAACTATACACAGACACTGCGAGAACCGGCCAACCAACAACAAGCATAATAACAATCATTTGCGCTTTGCGTGACGCAGCTGCCTAAATGCCTAACGACAACATCGCAGCTCACTGTACTGGCCGGTCAGCGACAAACCGCTTTACAGGCTCATTGAATAGTTGGAGCTGAGTGACGTGGTGGCTCTTGTCATTTCCACGAATTCGTGAATGCTCGTTACTCGCTCTGGTCTGCCATAGTCAGCGCAATACGCAGTGTGGACGCCACCCCACCAACAACATACAAATTGATGAGGTGTTGCGTTTGTTTATGCGGCATTGCGGTGTGAAGATTTCAAAGTGACGACACTTTCTTTTCGCACATCGGCAATTACGTGTGTGTATGTGTGTTTAAGTCGTGCCACGCCTTTGAAATTAAAATATATGTGTGTATGTGTTAATATTGGTCGGTCGGCCGTGTGACTAAACTTGTGACTGGTGACACACATACACGGACTCACGCATGACGCGCAACAGCTGCGCGGAATTCTTAGGGCGAAAGTGCAGTTAATTGGTAAAGTGCGAAGCAATTAAGCGAATGTCAAGAGAAAGATGCTGCAGAGTGCACGCAGTTGACGAAAGTAATAAGAATCTCAGCTTGCGAAAAGCTAGTAAGCAACTTTACAAAAACAAAATTTTAGTAATAGAAGTACATCCTGCGTCAACGTTAGTGGGACTCCTTTTCTTTTAATTTTTTAATGTTCATCATGTGTTTTTTGTTTGTTTTTTTTTCAATAAAAATTCAGCTCATTTCATGCACTCGAAATTTTTTATATAGAGAGACGCGCAATAAAGTCAATGAAAGAAACTATAAAAAATCAAGGGATTTTTCAGCTCCTTCAAACTTGCACTTTGTTAAACTAAAATTAAGTAAACTACAAAACTAAATAACGAAATTTGTTCAGAGAATTTTAATTAAAAACAACGGAGTTATGATGAGGAGTTTGAGGATTTTTCAAATCTTGTATAAAATTTGAGAAAAGGGTTTGTAGGGTGTTTGTTATACAATAAACTATAGTTTTATAAGAAGTACGGAACATTAAAAAAGAAGAATTCAAGTGATCAAAAATGGACAAAATGTCGCTGGGTATATGTGTCAAATCCCTAAGGAAACATTTTTTATCATCATTATAGCATCACAGTTCGTTGTAAACCATTATGTATGGTAATATACAAATATATAGTTATATAATAGTGTGGGCAAAAAGTAAGGGAAATTTGGTTGTAAAATGAAACATCTTTATTTATTCTTGTAAATCAATTTCAACCCCTTCAAAATAGTCCCCTCTCAATGAAATACACTTATGCCAACGATTTTTCCAATCCCCGAAACATGCCAAATAGTCCATTTACGGTATTGCCATCAGCACCTTCTTCGATTCAGCTTTTATCTCCTCAATCGACTCGAAACGCGTTCCTCGGAGTGGTCTCTTCAGTTTTGGGGATATCCAGAAGTCACACGGAGCCAAATCAGGCGAATACGGTGGCTGCGGAACGATATGCGTGGAATTTTTGGCGAAATGGTTACGAAGAACGAGTGCAGTGTGTGACAGTGCATTACCGTGATGCAAAAACCAAGAGTTGTTGGCCCATAATTCTGGTCTTTTTAGACGAATTGCTTCACGTAAAATATTCCTTATTAACAGTTTGGCCAGGTGGAAGGAGTTCATAGTGCACCACACCACGAAAATCGAAAAAAACTGTCATCACGACCTTTATTTTTGAACTACTTTGACGTGCTCTTTTCGGTCTGGCCTCGCCTTTAGCACGATATTCGCTTGATTGGTCGGTTGTTTCAGGGTCGTAAACATAAATCCAAGTCTCATCTCCCGTAATGATGCATTTGAGCTTGTCCTGATAATCTGAAAGCACTGTTTCACACACATCAACCCGACGACTTTTTTCCAAGAAATTGAGAGTTTTCGGTACCAAACAAGATTTGACTTTTCGTAGGCCCAAATGGTTTTCCAAAATGGTTTTAACAGATTCTTCTGATATTCCGATCATATCAGTAAGGTCTTTAACAGTCAACCGACGATTTTTGAGCACTAACTCCTTCACTTTATTTACGTGTTGGTCATCTGTTGACGTCGATGGTCGTCCGGAGCGCTCCAAGTCATCAACACGTTCTCGACCCTCTTGGAAGTTTTTGTACCACTTATAAACATTTTTCTGCGACATGGTCGAATCACCAAATGCCTTCTGCAACATGCTAAACGTTTCCGCAGCCGAAATTTCATCCCGCAAACAAAATTTGATGGCACTTCTCTGCTCAATCAAATCAGACATTGTAAAAATCGAAAAATGCACTCTTGGTCGTTTGGTAAACACAAGCGTAAATATATTACTGATAATGACATTCACATGAAAGTTGGCCCAGATGTTATTAACAGTGCTGCCAACTCATGAAAAAAATAATTAGAGCGAAATTTTAATCCCGCGAAGTTTGACAAATTAATTCACCTTACTTTTTGCCCACAGTTTTAACCCGAATCCAAAGGGCAGATATTTTTTATGAGGAGTTTTTTCACGGCGAAAATACACTCGGAGGTTAGCCATTGCCTGCCGAGGGGCGACCGCTATTAGAAAAAACGTTTTCTTCATTTTGGTGTTTCACGGGGACTCGAACCTAGGTTCTCCGAATTCCGAATGGTAAAATGACGAGTGTCATCTTCAAGTCGTACAGGACCAGATATCTTTCTGAGAATGTTTCTTTCGAAAGAAATAAATTCATCGACTTCACTTGATATCAGTGAGTGTTGGTCTGTGGTCTGAATGTAGTCTCGACTTCATCAGTTTTGAATCCTGTCTTGTAAAGTAATTCAAATATCTTTTTGCGCGTTCAGAACAACTCCAAAATACTTAAATTCATTGGCCTTTTCAAAGCTGTAAGTGTCGATGTGTAAGATACGTGCTGCGTTGCATGCGGCATCTTCCATATAATTGTTTTTTTTCCCGTTGATAGCAAGTCCTACTATCCTAATAGATGGTTCTAGACGCAGAGCTTGTTTATTCCTAGCTATAATTCTGATGTCATCCGCATTGGCACAAATTTGTGTAGATTTGTAAAAAATTGTGCTTCCTGCATCTAAATAAGCTATAACAGCGTGTAGTACTAGATTGAAAAGAAAGGATGAGAGCGCATCTCTTTGTTATACTCCTGAGATCACTTCGAAACGATTGGTGACGTTGTCTTGAATTTTTACTTTTGCCCAATGGTTTGTTAGAGTTAAAGCTAATCAAACGTTCTAGCTTAAAACGTATACCTAACATGTTTAGATAATGTTCAATATATTTTCGACTTAGTCTGTCAAACGCTTGTTTAAAACTTATAAAAAGATAGCATAGCATATTTTTTTATTCCTGGCATTTGTCGAGCATTTGGCACAGTGAAAAGCGTTGGTCAGTTGTTGATCGGTCTCCTCTGAAGCCACATTGACAGGCGCCGATAATTTTGCCCGCGTATTTATTTAGCTTTTTGTACAGAATATTTGAAATTATTTTGCATGTAAGCATGTATTCAGCAGAATGATGCCTCTGTGGTTTTCACATTCGGCTTTGTCATCTTTTTTATATATTGTTTTGCTTATACATAAATATTAATTTTTCTTGATTATAGCGACATTTTTAATATTATTTTTAACTTTTGTTCGTTTTTCTTAAAATAATCATTATTTTCAGTCCGACTTAGGCTAATTTTAGGATCTTCAAATGAATTAAAATTACTCTTATATTTATTACCAAAAAGCTTCCCAACATGCGGTGCTCTGTCCTTACGTCAAAGTACTTTATTCTAACGCCTAAAGATAGACTACACTTTTTTGAACTGTTCGAAAAATAAATAAATTTATTGGTTTTCCTACTTGAGAGCAGGTGACATATGCACTCATAACTGACTACGAAAGTAAAGTTTTTTGTTATGTGAAGTTTTCATGAAATATTATACAAAAATGCATTAATGAAAATTTTTCCTTGAAATTCTAGTGTCTACCGAGCACGCAAAGCAACAAACGCATTTTTTTTATATTAGACTAGATGTTACCCGCGTCTCTGCTCGCAAGGTGCTTTTCATTTAGTTTAACACAACCGGTGTAAATACTTTTTTTCCAAAGAAAACTATTTTTGCATCCCCAAACTATAGCGGTATTTGTTTATTTGTTATATTCATAATATTTTCTTCCAATTTTCACAATGAATTTTTGTTTACGAATGCACATGGACATATTTTTGCTATGATTAGCTGAGCAAAAGCAATGAGTACATTCGGATTCCATTTTATTCGAAACTGCATATATTTTGTTGTTAGAGTTTCACTATGAAAACAAGAAATATTATAACTGCAGAATAAATATCGAATATTTTTCTCTATGAATTCCAACCTTGCTTTGTATTCTCTGCTCTATGTAAACTAACATTCAACGTTTTAAATTTCATACCAAATATTTGTTGAAAGGGCGTCTCATAAAGAAATCTTCAGATATGTGTATATAATTCTGTAATATACAAAAAATAAATCAACTTCTTTTCTAAGGCGACCCTTGCTAAAGCACCAAAGTTTCTTCAGTGTTCTTGATAATTTTTATTTTATTTAATTTATTTTATTTATGGACCACCTCAAACAAACAATTAACCCTGTATCCTCTCAGAAAACATTTTTCGAAAATAGAAAATTCAGAAGAGACGGCTAGAAATTTATTTTTACTGATGGTTTAAAATCAGCTTAATCGACGCCTTTCGTGGTAATATCAGAAAAAACCAAAATAATTAAAGTGGGACTGCCCTTTCGGCACCATTCAGTGTTTGCACCGAGACAGTTGCCACAACGTTACTATTAAGTTTGCTGCCGCTGGTAAAGGGAAGTACGTTATTTGTACCGATAGCACGTCAATGTTCAATGCAATTGAAAGCCCACGTAATGAAGAACCACTTTGTGAAAATACTGATACTATTCACAAATATAAATTACGTGAATACCCGCCACAAATACGCTGACACTACAGCTAAAGAAGCCTAAAAGGCACCTCGTATATACTATTATATATATATACTACGACCCCTTGGTGAAATCAAATACTGAGCGACATGTAAATAACGGCACAAGGGATTTCCAATTGATGGAAACTAACTGGCATATGTACCAACACGGCTACAAACTTTACACCCAACATCGCATTTATTCATTCAGCGACGGCAGACCACACTAAGATTACTCACAAACACTTGTTCAAAAGAGAATCCCTTCCATATTGTGGGATGTGCATAAAACGCATTCTCGATAATAGCAAAAAATTCGTTAATTTTTTTAATTATACATTAAATAAACAAATAAACTCTTTTTATGGTCAACTTAAACTCAAAAATTTGTGGTAAACACATCGTTCGTAATTAGCCTGGACCCAGTAACTTTACAGCATTCTGCATATGTAGTTTTTAAAGCTGGCAAAAGAAGTTGACATAAATTGATGCAAAAAATTATGTTGCATAAAAAATCTTGAAGGCTTATTGAATTAGCATGATTTTCTCACCGCTCTCAATTTACGTTATTTACGCTACTTTGCGTTCCAAAATAAACAGCTCTCTAAGTTTTTAAGGCTGGAGGAATCATTTATACAGTCCAACCAAATACGCAAATACAGGGTGGGCCATATGGCGTATGCTTTTTGAACCACCTTTTTTTTGAGAATGGTAACACAAATGACATGTCAAATGTGTTCATAATTTACTTAAAGGTTTGACATTTACGAAATGGGACGCTATACGCTTGAACAAAATTGGGAAATATTGAAAACCTATGTCCAAAGTGGTGAGTCTTCTTCTTCTTTTCTGATGAAGCTCATTTTCACATCGGTGGCTACGTCAATAAGCAAAATAGTCGGAGTTGGGGCTCAGAAAATCCACACGTTACTGTAGAGAAGCAAATGCGTCCACAACGAGTCACTGTTTGGTGCGGTTTTTGGTCTGGCGGCATCATCGGGCCATTTTTTTCGAAAATGAGCGAGGAGCCGCGGTTACAGTAAATGGCGAGCGTTACCGTGACATGCTCAACGAGTTTTTGTTTCCAAAAATTGAAGAGGATGACATGGACGACATTTGGTTTCAACAGGACGGTGCAACTTGTCACACTGCCAAAGTTACACTCGAACTTTTGGCTACCGTTTTTGAAAACCGAATAATCAGCCGAAATTCCGATATCAATTGGCCGCCTCGGAGCTGTGATTTAAGCCCGTTGGACTATTTTTTGTGGAGAGCCGTTATGCGAACCATCCAGAGACGATTGATGCTTTAAAACACGAAATCGAACTTGCCATTCATGAAATTGGAGCCCAAACAATCGAAAATGTGCTTAAAAATTGGGTTGATCGAATGGCCTACTGTAAAGCCAGTTGTGGCAGTCATTGGAACGATATTATCAAAATCAAAAAAAAAAAGTTTGAAAAAATATTGATTAGTTTTTTTTAAAGCCGATTCAAAAAGCAAATTTTTCATGGCCCACCCTATATAACATTGTAAACATGTACGATGGAAAATTAGCATCGCTGGGCAATAGTGATGACGTGATAAATAACAACCTCTTAGTTACTTAGAAAATTAAGTTAAGCCTCAGATTTTGCCAATACAGCTTTCTTACTTGGTTCAGATATTTGAAGGAAATTCGAATTATCTTTTATACTTTCACTGGTATAAAGAACAAAATTTAAACATAAAGAAAGCCAAAGCCAAGAAGAAATAATAGAACAACGCTAAGAACACCGGGAATAACAAAAACAACAACAACTAACCACATCCCCATTACTTAAATTTTACAAGAATTGTTGGCCTCCTTAACGGGCGGGAAGTTTGTCGCTTAAGTCTTACGTTTATCTCAACTCATTTGGCTTCGCTTTCCCAAGCGAGAGCGGTGGTGCCACTGTAATTTCCATTGTTGTTTTGTCAAATACATTTTTTGAGTAGCGAAAATGCAAAGCAATAAAACAATTGATGGAAAAAGTTAATAGAAAAATTTCATTTTTACGGTTTAATTGAATAAAAGCGAAGTTTGTTGGCTAATAAAAATGGCGCAAAGTAAAAAAATATACAATTTAAAGTAATTTTCTAAGAAAAAAAAAAACTCTTAATGAAAATCACATTTAAAGAGTACGGAGAAAATAAAATAAAGGAAATACTACAAAAGTGAATACAAAGGGAAAAAACTTAAAATATACACAGCGAAGAAAATCCAAAAGAAATTCAAAGGCATTTATAACACAAAGAAATCATATGCTACAGTGAAAATGGAAAACGACTGTTTTTATTGACATCACATTGGTGTCTTCACAAAAGTTTCTTTTTCAAACGACCATTTGACAAATTTCCTTTAGTAGGTCTATGATATTGCGCAATTCTCAGCTGCTGATGAAGTTGAAAAGGTGTGGGTTCTTAATTTATTATAAATACAGTTTAAAACATTTTGCTTTTAACTCTGAGTTTTTTAAAGTCTAAAAGTCAATAAAATAGATTTATTCAAAGCATAAGCAGTCGCTAGCTTGTCGAGGGAGACAGGATAACCATGCACTCGTCCTTACTCAGAAATCTAGCACACGGATGAGTCTAGGCTGGAAGAGTGTGGGACTGATGCAAATTTCGTTCGGCCGAACTTTAAAAGAATGATAACCATGGGCAAATAGGCCATAGCCTTTCAAGCGGAGAACTATGGCATAGAAATCTGTGGTAGAGAATGGTACTACTTCGAGGCGCAGCTGTATATAGTCAGATAGCCAGCTGAAATAGGAGTGAGGAAAGTATAATTTTAACGTAACGCAACATTAAATTTTATAGTAGTGCTTTTCAATATTGCAGATGAAAAATAAGAATTTTTAAATTGATTTTTAATATCTGGACACCATTTTTGATTTTTGCCGCACTAAGTTTGAGAAATTTTTGGTGAGGTAAGAGAATGCAGATCCATCTTTGCTTAAGCGTTTTACGAGGGGTGCCTTTTATATTTCGGGATTTGGAAACCCTGGTATTGCAATCTGCCAACTGACAGCTGTATCGCAAAGTTTGACATTTTTTGGCTTTTACGTACTCAGAACGTTTTGAAATACCAGCGCTATTTGTGTTGTTTACAGTAACTTAAAAGATTCATATCGGTCCAAAAATGGAATTAAATTGTGAACATTTTCGTGCGATTATTTTTTACAACTTTCGACATGGATTAACCAGCAACATTCCATGGATGAACTTAGTTCATTTTTTGGCGATGAAGCTCCATCAAGGACCAGTGTTTATCGATGGTATGGTGAATTCAATCGGGGTCGTAGTTCACTCCAAGACGAATTTCGTGAAGGTCGTCCAAAATCAGTTTTTGTTCCGAAAACCATTGATGCAAGGACGGATCACTCTTCACCAGGAAAATGCGAGCTCTCACACATCGGCTCAAACAACTGCATTTTTGAGCACCCAAAACATCGAATTAATGGGTCATCCGCCGTATAGTCCTGACTTGGCACCGAATGACTTTTTTTTATTCCCGTACGTAAAAAACAAAATGAGAAGTCAACGTTTTTCGACACCTGAAGAAGCGGTTGCGGCATTCAGAATGCATGTTTTGGAGGTACCTCATTCATAGTGGCAAAAGTGTTTCGACAATTGGTTCAAGCGCATGCAAAAGTATATAGATCTTCATGGAGAATATTTTGAAAAACAATAAAGTGATTTTCGATGATTAAAATTTGTTTTTGTTCTCTAATCCCGACATATAAAAGGCACCGCTCGTACATACTTTTGTATGATGACACATCATAAAACCGCTTTGATTTCCATACCACCAAATTTTTAGGAATCTACTACATATATCGGTTCTTTATACAACGGCCAATATATAAGTATATTAAGTTAAATAATACAGTTTGATTAAGTTAGAAAGTGCATTTTTGTTGTATACAAATATTTATTATTAATCAACATTATCTCACTCGGTTGATTAATAATACATTTTGTGGTGTGTAGTTGAATTGAACATAAATAAAATTGGTGCGCAAATAGATCTACCGTTCATGTACGAGGCGCATGACCCGAGGTCTAGAATTTGAACTGTACACTTTTTAGACTTTAACAGCAAAATTATGTTAGGTGATGGGCCAGAAGCATAGCATTAGGTTGGACATTTACTTTGACGGCTGTGTTAGCAAACCGAATTGTCGCATTTGGGAATCGAAAATCACACGCAGTTATGGTGCGGCTTTGGCTGAAGAGCGGCTGTTACAGTAAATGGCAAGATTTACCGCGTCATGCTTACGGACTTTTTGGGTCCCCGCATTGAGAAAAATGTCATAGATGGAAATTTGTTTGAGGTGGAGGGAACTGTTTGCCACACAGTCAACCTATAAGTACATTCTATACTTTGTATTGCATACGAAAATTAAATAATCAGTCGAAATTCTGTTGTCAATTTGCCCCTTAGAAACTGCCGTTCTACCCTATTCCAAAGTTTTTAGTTTGACGCCGTTAAACATAGAGGTCACGCTAACCATCCGGAAACTATTCGAATATTGAAAAGTGGAATCACCGAAATTCGCAAAATGTAAAGTCAGCGCACTATTTTGTTGCCACATTCTCGTTACCAACTTCTTTAACAGTTATTTACAGCAGTCTGTGCGGCTTAAAAACCGTATTAGATTGTTGACATTCAGGCCAGACAGTTGATGGAGGCTCTCGAACGACGGTATGCCTAGTGTTAACATTCCGTCCTTCCATAAGGCAGGGCATTCACAGAGGAAGTGGAAGATTGTTTCCTTTATCTCCGGTTTACAACTATGAAGGTATGTGTTGTAAGGGATGTCCATTTTAGCTGCTTGTTCTCCAACAGACCAAAAGCCAGTTATGACTGCCGTTGGTTTCTAGGCGTCCTGTCGTTTCATGTTTATCGATGTTGACGATTGCTTGAGGTTGTAAGTGGGCCATAATGTTCTGCTAATTTTTCATTTCGTCTGGTCTCTCCATCTACAATCCGCGACTCGGAAGTAGTTTAGGCAAATTGTATTCTTGACTGCACCTAATAGTGTGAATGCGGATTCTGCAAGAGAGTTATTCATGGCAGATTCCCCTCTTCCCAGTTCAACTGCTTTTTCGTTACCTTCAATATTCCGGTATCCCGGGACCCAGATTAAAATAACTTTATGGGTTTCCCTCAAGGTGGTAAGGCTATTCCTACTCTGCTCCACCAGTTTAGAGGCTGTTGTAGTCGAATCCCGTGCCCGGATTGCAGCTTGGCTATCCGAAAGAATAGCGATAATGCCCTTAAAATAATCTGCGATTATGAGCCTACAAGCTTTCCTAATTGCCAATACCTCCACCTGGAAAACACTGCTAGTATTAGGGGGATGAACGATTTTTCAATTTTAAGTCTATGAGAATATACCCTTTCATCAGAAAGTACCGGGAATGTTTCAATAAAACAAAACAGAATTAAAGTTCAGGCAAATTTACTTTATCTTCTTCAAAATATGACCCGTCTGAAGCATCACACATGTGCCAACCTTTACCCCAGTCCTCCATGCACCCCTGGTAGGCCGACGAAATGATGGCCTTCAGCTTCTTCGTCGCATTCTCGTTGATCTCCTCTATCGACTGAAATCTCTTTCCACGAAGTGGTAACTTCAACTTGGCAAACAAAGAGAAGTCGCACCGGGCCATATCAGGTAAATACGGCGCTTGCACGATGGTATTTACTTGGGGTTTGGTCAAATAAGCCAGCACAATTTGGGCTCGGTGCGATGACGCGTTATCATCATACAAAAACCAATAATTATCCACATTTCTGGCCGTTTGCGACGTATACCATAGAATCTCTCAAACGATCCGATGGCGCTAAAAAGTGACAAATGTGTGTCTTATAGTCCTACCAACATAACAAAAATATAGACCGGTTTCCACATGCACGGTTCATTTATATTAAACATTCCCGGTACTTTTCGATCATAGGGTATACCAGCTCCAATACCACAATCCGTTTTACAATCATTCGTATAGACTGTAGTGTCGAAGTTGTTTAGTAAGAAACCCTTATTCCATTCCTCCTTTGATAAAAACAGGGGCGAAATTGCTATTAAGTGTTACCTTCGGGACGACTTAGTCGGTCCTCTCCGAGGTTAACTGAGCTGGCATGGCCATAAGTTTTTTCTTTCCAACTACCTGCTTCATTTAACCTAAATTCACTCATGGTTGCCGTCTTCTTAATATGTAGGCCTGTTGGAATAACGTGTGCCAGTGCATTGAGTGCCTCTCTAGGACATGATGTGATTGCACCGACCGTTATTTCATAGGCTGATCTTTATATTCTGCCGAGTAATTTGGTATTGTAATCTCTCCCTAGAGCTTTCTATCAGACTACCGAGCCATACGATCAAATTGGTCATATAACCGCCTTGTAAAAACATAACGTATGCTTAGGTTGAAGACCCCCTCTTCTTCCAAGCATACGTTTACAAGCATATAAAGCAATTTCTGCTTTCCTTACCCGTTCTTCGACATTTAATATCCAACTAAGTTTGGAGTCCAGAATTACCCCTAAGTACTTTGCACTGGTTGAAAGTGAAAGAGTTTGTCTTTTAATATTTGGTAGGGTAAAATTTGGTACATTATATCTGGGAGTGAAAAGTAAAAGTTCTGTTTTACGTGGGCTTAACTTAGGCCACCGCCTGTGGCCCAAGAGTCAAGCTCGCCTAACACTCTTTGGATGATCCCACTGATCGTATTAGGACACAGTCCTGACGTCATTAGCACCACATCATCGGCGTACGCCACCGTTAAGTTCTGTTAAGATTTTGCTAATCACACATAACCAAAGAAGTGGAGATAGTACTCTCCCCTGTAGAGTGCGCCTGTGGACCTTCTTGGTTATGTTGATATTACCCATATTTGATGATAACTTTGATGATCCTGGTTTCTAGCGTAGAGATGACCCAATTACTAATGCAATTGCCCTCCCCTAAGTCTATCAACGCCCGTTGGATGACATCTAGCATTGTTATAGGTGACTTCTATATCCAATAATGCCGCCATGGTATAATATTTGTTCTCTAAAGAGCCCTTTATTGTTCGGATTAGCTCGCTGTCTCCGTAGATTTGCCCTTAAGGTACGCATGTTGTGCAATTGATATACCAGAGTTCTCTAGGCAAAAAGTAAGGTGAATTTGGTTGTAAAATGAAAAATCTTTATTTATTCTTGTAAATCAATTTCATCCCCTTCAAAATAATTCCCTCTTGATGAAATACACTTATGCCAACGATTTTTCCAATCGCCGAAACATGCCAAATAGTCCATTTCCGGTATAGCCATCAGCACCTTCTTCGATTCAGCTTTTATCTCCTCAATCGACTCGAAACGCGTTCCCCGGAGTGGTCTTTTGAGTTTTGGGAATAGCCAGAAGTCACATGGAGCCAAATCAGGCGAATACGGTGGTTGCGGAACGATATGCGTGGAATTTTTGGCGAAATGGTCACGAAGAACGAGTGCAGTGTGAGACGGTGCATTATCGTGATGCAAAAACCAAGAGTTGTTGGCCCATAATTCTGGTCTTTTTAGACGAATTGCTTCACGTAAACGAAGCATAACGCTCAAATAATATTCCTTATTAACAGTTTGGCCAGGTGGAAGGAATTCATAGTGCACCACACCACGAAAATCGAAAAAAACTGTCATCATGACCTTTATTTTTGAACGACTTTGACGTGCTCTTTTCAGTCTGACCTCGCCTTTAGCACGATATTCGCTTGATTGGTCGGTTGTTTCAGGGTTGTAAGCGTAAATCCAAGTCTTATCTCCCGTAATGATGCATTTGAGCTTGTCCTGATAGTCTGAAAGCATTGTTTCACATACATCAACGCGACGACTTTTTTCCAAGAAATTAAGAGTTTTCGGTACCAAACGAGGCCCAAATGGTCTTTTAAAATGGTTTTCACAGATTCTTCTGATATTCCGATCATATCAGTAAGGTCTTTAACAGTCAACCGACGATTTTTGAGCACTAACTCCTTCACTTGACGTCGATGGTCGTCCGGAGCGCTCCAAGTCATCAACACGTTCTGGATCCTCTTTGAAGTCTTTGTACCACTTATAAACATTTTTCTGAGACATGGTCGAATCACCAAATGCCTTCTGCAACATGTTAAACGTTTCCGCAGCTGAAATTTCATTCCGCAAACAAAATTTGATGGCACTTCTCTGCTCAATGAAATCAGACATTGTAAAAATCGAAAAATGCACTCTTGGACGTTTGGTAAACACAAGCGTAAATATATTACTGATAATGACATTCACATGAAAGTTGGCCCAGATGTTATTAACAGTGCTGTCAACTCATGAAAAAAATAACTAGAGCGAAATTTTAATCCCGCGAAGTTTGACAAATAAATTCACCGTACTTTTTGCCCAAAGTAATATCCAAAAGTTTTTCAAAGGTTTTTAACAGGACAGACGAAAGAGTGATTGGCCTAAAATATTTCGCTGATTCATCCCCCTCCTACCCATTTTTATTATGAAGACGACTTTAAATAGTTTCCAACTATCTGGAATATGGCCTAAGTTTAAAAACGCTTTAAAAGTTTCCCCTAGCCATGGTAGAATAGAGTCCAGAGTTTCCTGTTGTTTGATAGTCAAGGTTGTTTTTCCAATAAAATAATGCATTGCCTAATATTTATTAAATTATTTATTTATAGCGGTTAGAGAACTAAAACAAAACTTGAACTAGCAGTGGAGAAGGTGATTGCTATGACATCGAAGGATTTAAGCTACACTATTATTATAACAACTTTTTGGAAGGTATATTAAATACTGTTAAATTGCTTATGGGCTATTATAGCTTTTGGTTGTATATTATATTAAATATGAGTTTGTTTAATTTTTTGTAAGCGGTGGTAAAGATTGCTTATTGTAGGAATGGGTTGATAAAATAAATAATGTTTTCTAAGTCTAGGTTATAGTAAAATGAGAAAGATTAAAATTAATTACAAATGCTAGAAGGGCCACCCTCTTGTATTATTTTAATATCTGCATAATTTTTATAGATATACTAGTCTCTTAATCTTTAATATCAAAGAATGTGCATACATACGTATGTATGTGTTACACATATGTACGTATCTCAGAAGGGCATATTGAGAAGGGCATATCTGAGCTGATATCTGTAATAAAGTTATGGTAAGTAAATAAAATTCGGTACTGCTCAAACCTCTCTTCATGTGTTTTTGCTGTTGTTGTATTTGTTTTATTTGAAGCTTATATAAATAAAGGCTAAATAAGTGTCATTCACAATTATGAATAGCCTTCAGTGGAACAAAATAAATGCAAATAAGTCAGTCAAGCAACAAAAAGTAAGTGCATCAACAATAATGTTGTCAGCAATGATTACGACTTAAAAACAAAAGCAATAGCAAGGACTTAAAGGAAAGGAAATAAAAGCAAAAAACAAATCAAACGTCAAAGTGGCACGACGGCCAAAGCGGCTATAGCTAGCAACAACTAGCAACACAGGAATAACAATGATAAAAAGTGTAACGCAAGTAGCAATACACATACACATTTAATTAGGCGCATATGTATGTATGCATGTATATAATTTTTTCAATAAAAAAGTTGAAAAGCAATAAATGACAACAATACTTGCTTAGCCAGCAAGAACTGCTTGCAAAAAACACATCAAGAGCAACAAATAGCCACAGCAGTAGCAACGGCAACAGCAACAACAAAAAGCGACCTGGGCAACGTGGAGACTTCCTGCTTTGCAGCACTTAGCAGCATTTCATCGACGTTTCATATATCTCAACAACATTATGCAGCAATTGACGTCGCCATGTGTATGTATGTACATATGTACGTTTCGCGTCGGCTGTTGGCCACCACTTTGGTGGCTACCAAACTGTCTATCTGCCCAACTACCTGCCAGCCTGCCAACAAGCTTTTGTCTGCCTGCCTTTTCGTTTCATCGACAGTTTCGGCTACTCATTTCTTCTTTATAGTTTAGGCCTCTTATTCTTCTTCTTCTCCTCCTACTTCTCCTTTGCTGTTTAATTTGTTTATTCGTGATGCGCCTGTTGTTGATGCGCGCTGTTGGCGCTATCGTTGGCGCTGGTGCTAAATGTGTTCACTTAGCGTCATTGCCGACTTCCATTGGTGGTTGCCCGCCCCCCAGTCTTCGCTTCCCCGCAGCTCCAATGCTAGGTTTGTTGGAGTTTTGGTTGTACTCCATCTCCTCGTTGTTCAATGCAATTCTCAGTGTTATTTATTTTTAAGTATTTTAGTTGTTAGTCTTCTTCATTTCGCCTTCCTCACTTAATTGTTCACCTTAATCTAATCCATTACTTGCTTTCGAACGCACGTTCGATTTTTATTACAGCAAATTGCAATTTAATTTTTCATTCGCTTTCATACCTCTATAAGTGTTCGCAGCAGCGAACGAAGTGCAGAGAGGTCGGAGTGAGAAGATGGTTCAGTAGGAGTCGTTGATTGTTCGATGATATTTTTAAATCCAACCAGCCACTAAAAACTGTGATTTCAAGGAAAAATATCGTACTCAAATGATATCGAAAGGCATTTTAATATTTTTTTGTCGGAGCTACAACCTGTGCATAAAATTGTACTTTGAGTACTTTCTGCGCATTACCTGTATACTCGTATTACTTTCTTGGTTCGTTTAGACTATTTTAAATCTACTCGATTTACGAAAAAATCACAGTTGTTCTGGGATTGGCAGTCAAGATAGCTACCGTTTCACGCTATGCTTATAGAATCACATTTAGGGCGGCTAGCCCATTATGAAACCTCATAAGAGAGAGCTCTAGGTGCAATTCTCATTTCCTTTCTCAGGTTCACCCAATCTCGATTCCTTACTGAAACTATTTTGAGAGGACGACGAGATGTCTCAGCACATTTGATGTGGATGTCCGGCTTCTACATGGACTTCCCTCCAAAACTGTATTGCTGATCTTATAACTGTTATGAATGCAGCAGCGAACTTTTAGAGGCCTTTAAGGAATACGGCCCATTAGTAAATATGGGTTAGGGGCGTAATATTGGGACACAAAGACCTATCGAAAACCGCTAAGCATTCGAAAAAGTATTATTATTGGGCCATAATGTAATGCGAGCTCTAATGCGGATTATTGGTTTTGGCCGCAAGCTTATAATAAGTTGCATGCTTCTAATAAATTTAAGCACTTCCTCAAAATGTTTGTTTCATTTCCCTATAGTTTCACGTATAGTAACTATTGGGAGTTCGTAAGCCCGCTCTGTCCAGATTTAGGCGCCTACTCCTAGAAGAAAAGCTCTCCTAGAAGAAATGCTAAACTGAACCTGATCTAAACCTATATCCTAGGCTTTCCAGCCAGTGGCGAGTGAATGTCATGTCTTCCTACTCGTTTCACTTTGTGGGAGTTGTTAAGCTCGTTGAATGGTTCTGATCTGTGGAATTTTTATTCACCGCCTAATTTTGCTAAGCAGTCCGCTTGCTCGTTGCAGTCATATCCTTGATGTCCTGATATTCAGTTTTTCTCAACGAGTTTGAAGATAATAATACTACCCCTTAGCCATAATGGAATAGCGCCAAACTCTACTCTATACGAGTATTGGCGTGAACCCTCATTACACTCTGTCCAGTTATTATTCCAACTACTGATGTAAGAAACTGCGATCAATTTAGATTAGTAATTTATACTTATTTTCATCGACGTTGGCAATATTTATCTATATATATATAATTGGCATGCACCCTTGTTTTGGGTGTTTGGCCAAACTCCTCCTCCTATTTGTGGTGTGCGTCTTGATGTTGTCTCACAAATGGAGGGACCTACAGTTTTAAGCCGACTCCGAATGGCAGATATTTTTTATGAGGAGCTTTTCATGGCAGAAATACACTCGGAGGTTTGCCATTGCCTACCGAGGAGCGACCGCTATTAGAAAAATGTTTTTCTTAATTTTGGTGCTTTACCGAGATTCGAACCTACGTTCTCTCCGAATTCCGAATGGCAGTCACGTACCAACCCATTCGGCTATGGCGGCCGCCGTCTGTTTATCCTAAAAATGGGTTCCGTGATTCATGCGTCATTTACTCTTTCATTACTTTCGGCAGTAAATATTTACTGACATCTTAACAGTTAAAATAAATTGTTGGATATTACAGAACTTAAATACTCGCTGGCATGTATGTATGTCGATTACATTTGTTTTAGTCACGTCTGTTTATTATGAGCATATAGTATATTTCTAGTTAGGTCTTCTGAGAGAGCAATTAGCGGCACTTCAATGTCTACTGGTCAGCACTGAGTGAAGTATTTACCCATTTTCTTTTTTTTTTTTTTTTTTTTTTTTTTTTGTAAGTATTTTATTTGCAATCTATCTTAAAATAATGATATTCAGCAAATTAGGTCTTATTATCTAATAGCAGCGGTAGTATTTGCATAAATGCAAAATTACTTATAAAATTACGATATTTGTTCTAATATTTGATCTTAAATGTATTAAATTTCAATTGTACTAATGAGTTGCTTATCTTCATATAGGAACTTATGTATTTTGTTTTTTATTTAGTGTTGATTAAATAATTTAATTCAGAAAAATTAGAGAAATGGCAAGTCTAAGATATGATTACGCTTCAGTCGTATTGTTTCATTACTTGAGTCTAATAAGCATATAGCATTCCTATTTACATGGTTTGACAGCCGTGCAAGATATCAGTTAGAAAAGTTTGGAATTTCACTCTTTACAAATGGGATATCTAAGTCCTTATGTATTGCTTCATTTGTGACGAATTTTTTGGTACTCTTCGCAGTGTACTACCGGGGTGTATCACGGTATGGTACTTCTGTCTGGAAGATGCTGACCGAGTAAGTTATTTGGAACAAAATTAGACAGCAAGTACCTTGCGAAATATGCCTATGGATCATTGGGATGAATGGGGTTGGAATCCTCCTCTGACAGTTTATTGTTGCCTTATATATATACTTTATTATTATTGTATATATATGTTGGTAAGTGAATAGTGCTTTAGCACTTGATACAAAGAAACAAAAAGAAGTGTGAGAAAATCTTCAACCGCTCACCTGCTTACGGCTTTATAAAAATTTCCACGCTCACTTGATGAAACGCCATTTGGGCAGAAGCAGGTGACTTTGCAAACACATGCACATATTTAATTATATTGTTTTATACTCCACTGAGCTACAGATGAGTATACAGTCTCAAGCAAAAGTAGTTTCCGAACGACCAGCTTACTGTCTGCTTCTTGCAGATGCCGATTCCTTTTTATCCTGTGCCCGATTTGTATTCCTATTCATACAAAAATATTTCCATTTTTTGTTACTATTGTTCAATACACGTTTTAGTTGTAGGATGTTTTTGGAAAATGCAGGTTTTTTTGTTATTCTTTTCGGCACCACTTGCATGAGATTTTCTGAACAATTGCACATTGGGAAGCATTAAAGTTGACACTTTCATTGGCTATTGTTTAGACATTTTTTGGTTGCTATTGTTGTATAGAAATTGAACAAAAGATGCATCTCGTTTGCTCATCTGATACAACTCAATTGAGTTGGTTGGTATTTTCAGTGGAATTTCGTTTTGAATGTGTGTGGCATTTGATTAGATCTTATTTTAATGATGCTATTAAGCTGTTGAAAATTATTCTACTTGGAAAATTTTGTGAAATTCAGATAAACAATTTTTTTTACACAAAGTAGCATTAAAACATGTCCGCGGAGACGTACTGAGTTAATTGAAATAAATACAAGGGGGTTCAATAAGCACCCGTGTTAGAAATGAAGCCACCATTTTTTTCAAAAAAAAACTTTTATTTTTCAACATATTCCCTTTTTAGAAAAATACATTTCTCTCAACTCTCCGGCCATTTTTTTAGCCTCTCGAAGAAGTAGGATTTGTCGAACTCTCCAAAATACGCCTCTGTCTCGGCGATGACTTACTCGTTTCAGCTAAATCTTTTTCCCGCGAGCAAATTTTTTCACGTCAAGGAACAAGAAAAAGTCGCAGGGAGCCAGCTCGGGTTACTAGGTAGATCAGGCGGCAGCAATTCATGCATTTTGGCGGAGACAACTCCGGATGAATGTGCTGGTGTGTTATCGTGGTGAAACAGCACTTTCTTATTCGGCAAATGCGGCTGTATCTTTCGCTCTTCCTTTTTCTAAAAAATTCATGAGGATGATGCCGTTCGCATCTCAAAAAGTCATCGCCATGGCCTTTCCGGCCGATGGGACTGCCCCCGAATTCTTTGAATCAGATTCACGGGGAGAAATCCATTGTTTTGATTGTTGCATAGTTTCTGTTGTGTAATGAGGAATCCAGGTTTCATGAACGGTAACAACTCGACGTAAAAATTGCTTCGGATGTCGCTTAAATTGCTCCAAACACTGCTTCGGACTTAACAGTCGCATTCGCTTGTTGTTGCTTGTGAGCAATTGCGACACCCACAGGCCGATAATTTCATCGCCAACTCATCATGTAAAATATTAATTTCCGTTCGGGTCGACACACCTGTGACCTCTGTTACTTCGCACATTTCCATTCGTCGATCAGCGAGAATATGTCGATTTCCTCGGTGGCCACGTCTGCCGGGCGTCCTGGTCGCTCTTTATCAAAAACGGTTCTTCGCCCATATATAAATTCGTTGAACCAATATCTAACTGTGGTCACAGGTGGCGAAGCGAACCCATAGACGGCACCCAACTTTGTTTTTTCCCAATCCAAAAACAAAAAGCGAATTACCGAATTACGATACTGCTCTTTTTCCATCTTAGGGAAAATCACGAAATACGTCTTTCTTGAATTCCTACCAAATCCAAAGTAACCTATCAATTAGTTTTGCCGTCGTTTGATAGGTGGCAGCACACGATGCTAACATCTTCCCTCAGGAGCGCCCCTGTCATCAAACACGGGTACTTATTAAACCGCCTTCGTAGATGGCAATCGAAAACATAGGTAATCTAAGTCGATTTGTGGGCGAGGTACATACTCCTGAATGTCAAACTTTTAATTACAACATTACTAAGTTCACTTGAGTCCTGAACTCCGTGAAAAAATAAGGACAAAGCAACTAAAGATATAAAGAGATAAGTCATGGGTTTCCCACCATGACTATGAGTTAGCCTTTGTCTGTCAATGAATTTCTTGCCAAGTACAGATTAACAGGATCTTGCAGCATGCTACTCCTATCCATTTCTGAACTTTGGCGAGAGACCTTGTATGAATTGTTGAAATATCTCTATAATACAAAATCAAAAACAAATATGTATATATATATATATATATATTAGGGTGGGTCGATTTAAAAATCGCTCATTGCTCTGTGAAAATCATATTCTAGGGATCAAAATAAGAAACTTTGCCGAAGGAACCATACCTCTAAAACGAATTCTGATGTCCCCCAATTTGGGTCGAACGAAAAATCCCACTTTGACCCATTTAGATTGCTCCAATCGAGTCCAAATGTATGACCGATCCCCACTAACTTTGGACGGCCGATCCACCCATGCCAGTGGCACAACCTCTGGAACACCTCTGGGGGGTTCCCCATAGAATCATTTCAAAATATCACCATTTTTGGCCTTTACATGAGAAAAGAAACTAAAAAGTTCGACACAAATTGGGGGACATCAGAATTTGTTTTAGAGGTATGGTTCCTTAGGAAAAGTTTCTTATTTTGATCCCTACAATATGATTTTCACAGAGCAATGGGTGATTTTTTTGCCTCCCCACAAATCGACCCGGCCTAATGTATATATATATACCATACATATATGTTAGAAAAAAAATTGTAAACAACTCAATAAAAAATTATAATTATTTGTAGGTATTTATATATTATATATGAAGAATACAATAATAAAAAAGGAATAATGTGCACACTTCTAAATAATTCATCCATTATACTTATAGTAGATCAACTTCCCTTTTGATATTCTGTCGCAGATGTGCAACTTTCGAAAAGAAAAATAATAATAATACACAAAATAATAATAACATGAAATTGACATCAGAAAACATCCGGCTTTTTAGTTTTTAATTCAGTTCATTGCCATTTTTTCTTAAATTACCTTTGGTTTTCGGGCCATTCGAGCTAAAATTTTTTAAGTTTTTTTGTAAACTTTTACATTTAAACTTTTTTTCTTAATCTTTCCCTCGCCACTTGTGTCGTGCACGTGTTTTCCTTTAGCCAAATACTTTTTTATTAACTTTCGTTGGCCATTAATAACGTGTCATATTCCGTTCACTTGAATGCAGCGCAGCCACAGGGATATGAAACAGCTCTCAAGTGTGCAAGTTAAACATCCTCTTATTTCCGTTTTTTCTTCGTTATACTGAGTCGGTTATTTGCCTTAGTGCTTTTGCACCTTAAGAGAATATTTTTTAAAAGGTGTCATAAGACGAATGCCCGGTAACCGGATATAAGTATTATTCGACACGGTCAGGCGTTAAATTGTTGATATTGGAACTTATGTTTAATTCAAGCGGTATAAAATTTATGAATACTTTAGGACAAACGGTAAATGTTGAACGAATTATGAGCGGAAGTGAAAAAAATTAAACTAAGAACGATATAACGATATGACGAGTGTGTTCATATGTATGCCATGAAAAAGTTACTTACTCATGCGCATTGTCCTTTTTTCAAGTGTGGCCATTTATCACAAATATTGCTAAATACAGTCTGTGTCAGAAGAAAAGAACCGGGTTTTTCTTGTAACTTCAAGAAATATTTCGTTCTGCTTTTTGTTGCATAATAGTCCCACTCAAGGGCTAAGAAGCCAGTGCTAAATCAGGTCAGTATCATTCGAAACTCTCCCGTAAGCGCAACCAAACAAAAATGAGTGAGAAGTGCGCGAAGCATTTTGAGGCGGTATTTTTATGCACGCATTCGAAAGGGCCGAAATTAACGTACGTCGCGGCTGCAAAAGTGGTCAAAAAATCAAAAAAGTTTGTTGTGATGTGGAATCAGCGGTATAAGTTGTACAAAAATGTTGACGACTTTTCCGAGCGGAGTTTGAAACGAGTGACGACAAAATAGCAGGATGAAGTGATCACCCAACTTTTTAAGCGGGACCCTTCTTTGTGACTAGGCCAAGCACGATCAGTTCTTGCTAAAAAGGGAATAGATGTGAGTATCAACACCATCGAACGTGGACTGAAGGAGGCGAACATATCCTACCGTCCCACATCATCGAAACCACTGCTCTCAGAAAAACACATTGAGAAACAACAAAACAAGAAAATAGCGTCATAGTATTGGTCTGGCCTTCCCAGTCTCCAGACGCCAAACCCATTGAAAATATGTGAGAAACTATAAAAACGCATCTTGCCGAAAGACCAGTCCATGATTTAAAGCAACTCGTGCGTCAAGTTCGCAGAACCTGGTCCTGTTTGTCGACGAGCTACGCAGAGAAGCTGGTTCAAAGCATGAAGAAGATGCCAGGCTATACTCGACAACGATGAAAACTACACGCCTTATTGAGTAATTGCGACTCGTAGTTTTGTACATACTTTCATGTAGAAAATGTTTAAATATATATCTTTTATACTTCATGAATAATCGCGGTTCCTTTTTTCTGACACCGACTGTAAAATAGAATCAAGTTTATGTTTATTACAATTACGAAATGCCAGTCACAATAATCAGTAAAGCAAATCATTGCAAGTAAGCAATATTCCAATTGATGACAAAATTAAATCAAATTAGTTGATTAAGTGGCCTTATTTTAATTTTATTTAAAAAACAGAAGTGTATAGATATTCTTAAGAGAGTTAGTTCGCTTGGCTAAAATTAACAACTGCATGCAATACAGAGAGAAGACCCGACTCTTTAAGGAAAATTTAAAATATAAAGTTAAAATTTAGAGTTAAGGGCGAGAAAAAAGCCAAACTGCTCTGAAGACACTGGGAGATACTCAGCCTCTTAAAAAATTTATTTATTTCCTTATTACCTTTTACATGCGACTCGATATTAGAATTTGTGAATGGCGCTGTATTATATTTATGTATTTTATTTATATATAATTCGCACTTACACTCTTTCCACACTGAGCATATGGAGGGAACACTTCTGCAATTTACTTGCTGGCGATGACGCACACAATTCGGACCCAGTAGGAGATGACCCGATACCGCCAATCGACGATAATTTGGACGTTCCACCACCTAGTCATGCCGAAGTCAGAGTTGCCATTCAGCGGCTCAAGAATAACAAAGCGGCTGGCGCTGACGGCTTGCCCGCTGAATTGTTCAAGACTGGCGGCGATGTGCTGATAGGAAGCATGCATCAGCTCATCTGCAAAATATGGCTAGCAGAAAGCATGCCCGACGATTGGAATCTCAGTGTCCTTTGTCCTGTACTGAAGAAGGGTGACCCGACGATCTGCACCAACTACCGGTCAGTCTTCTAACCATCGCCTACAAGGTCCTGTCTAGCGTCCTATGTGGAAGACTTAAGCCGTTTGCCAACACACTGATCGGGCCTTATCAGTGCGGCTTCAGAAGTGGTAAGTCCACCATCGACCAGATTTTCACATTACGCCCAATCCTGGAAAAGACCCATGAAAAGCAAGTCGACACCCATCATCTCTTTGTCGACTATAAAGCTGCGTTCGATAGCCCGATAAGGGATTGCCTGTACGCCACCATGTCTGAGTTCGGTATACCAGCGAAGCTCATACGGCTTTGCAGAATGACGTTGAGCAACACAACCAGCTCCGTCAAGGTAGGAAATAACCTCTCCGAGCCATTCAGTACCGTTCGAGGTTTCAGACAAGGCGATCCACTGTCATGCAACCTCTTCAACTTCGTGATGGAAGGGGTGCTCCGAAAAGCAGGTGTGCATCGTAATGGCACTATTTTTTACAAATGTGTCCAGCTCCTTGCGTACGCCGATGACATTGACATTATCGGCCGCTGTAAGCGAGATGTCACGGCTGTGTTTTCTGCTATCGTGTCAACTGCAAAAACCCAGAAATAAATTTAAAACTGAAATGCTAGTTTTAGCTTTTTTGCTAAATCACAACTTTTTAGAAATAGAAATATTCTGTTGATCTGTCTGCCTGATGTTTCCATTAGTATCTCTGATGGTCGCTTTAGTCTAAAATCGCTTTTTCTACGCTGTAGCATTCACTGGTAAATGCTTAGTCGACAAGAACGGGTATCGTTTGTGTGGATCGCCTGTGGGAAAATCTTCATCACAGCTTAGTACGAGCAATTCTGGATTGGACACTTACGCTTGGTACGCTTGTCGAATAAAGTGACGGCCTACATGGCCGGTTAAATGCGGTGTATATACTCGCTCCTCGCATTAGCTAGAATTACTGATTTTCAGTATTTTTAGCAACTTCTCGGGATGATCTTCGTAAAATTCATTGACGTCGATCAACATTAGTGCACTGCCCATCCATTTTATTTCCTTCAAGATCTGTTTTAAATCTGTCATAGATGCTGTTAAGTTATTTACATATTCATTTAGTTTAAGTAAATTGTACACCTCAAGTCTGTAGGTTATATCTTGTCATAGACTTAATAAATTGAAATGAATAGTTGACCTAGATTTATAGATCCATTTTTGATGGTGGGCGGATGTAAAAATATCAACCAGCATTCATTCAATAACATAAGCTGAGGTTATAGTCCGCCGCAAAAAGGAGGTTAGGTTGGGTTAAGTTGGTCTGGCTGGCTGAAAGCCATAACATAGACCTATTGATCCTTAGTGTTACCAGATGGAGCTAGACCCTTACGTTTCTTTATAGTACACAACTTGTAATACGTCTGCGTCGTTTGCGAATCTAAGTAAACTTTGGAGCTCTATCCTCGAGAGGTATTCTAACTTCTCATATTGTAAAGCGTTTAAGCATTTCAATCGGGTTCTAGCTAATGCAGGGCAGGAACATAGAAGGTGTTCTAGCGTTTCCCTCTCTTCTAGTTCATTACAAAATCTGCAGCTATCGTAGTTTGTAATTCCTATCTTATATGCGTGCGCCGCTATTGTCACCTGTCAGCATACCTACAATAGTTCTGCAAAGACTTCTGCTTGAAAGATACTACAGTGGACAGGAAGCTTAAATGGCTGTCTGATGCTTAGTTCTGCGAAATAGATCCCTGTCCCTACTCCGTCTAACATTTTCGAGCCATCAGTAAATATATTAAGAGTATTCCTTTTGTATTCCTTTGTTCCATCCCTCTTCTTCTATTGTTGTTCGGAATTTCTTCACCCAATTGCATTTCGGAGTCATATAGTCCGTTTGGACCCTATAACTAAATCCTATTGAGCTTTGTCCGAATGTTTTACAGGTAAATTCGCCTGTCGCGCTGAGTCTTACGGCGGATTTCGCTGGTAGGTATTACGCCGCAATATCAATCGGTGACAAATTGAGTATTCTTTCAAGCGCTGCCGTTGGAGTAGTTCTCAATGCACCTGTTGTGCAGAGTGCACCAAGGCGTTGAATACTCTCCATAGGCTTTTTATATGTCGGTTTTCTTAGCGCAATCCACCACACCAGAGCGCCGTATAGTAATATTGGCTTTACTATAGCTGAGTAGCACCAATACATTATGGCAGGAGATAGACCCCATGTAACTCCCAGCATCTTTTTACATGCGTATAGTGTGTTGCTGGCCTTTTTCTTACTCTCTAATATATTGTACTTCCATGATAGTTTACTATCCAAAATTACTTCAAGGTACTTTGTGTGGTTTGTAAGAGTAGTAAGTGTAAGTGTAAGTTTTGTAGTAACTCATTAACAGCGAGTAGCCAGAGAAGTGGCGATAGAACACCACCCTGTGGTGTACCCTTGCATGCTACTTTAGTGATTTAGCTTCGTTCCATTCCGCTCTTATTATTCTACAACCTAACAGGTTCTTTATCCATGAATTAACAGGGGGTGCTGTATTCGTTGTATTAAAGCCCCTTAAAATGGCTTCGCTCGACACATTGTTGAATGCACCACTAATGTCTAGAAATACTCCTAAAGCATATCGCTTATACTCTAGAGCTTTCTCTATAGCTAACACTAGTAAGTGTAACGCAGCCTCTGTGGATCTGCCTTTAGTATATGCGTGTTGTGCCTTAGACATGAAGTCTGAAATCCTATTTCCTCTGATGTGTGCGTCGAGGATTTTCTCAAGCGCTTTCACAAGAAATGAGGTCAAACTAATGGGCCTATAGTCCTTTGAGAGTATCGGGTTGTTCTTACTCGCTTTCGGTATAAATACAACCCTTGCTTCTCTCCAGATAACAGGTATATAGTTATGCCTCAGGCATCCTGTGTATATCGCTTTTAGCCATGCTACCAAAAGATCGCTCATCTTTTGGAGCATGGCTGGAAAAATTCCGTCGATACCTGGCGATTTAAATGGGTCAAAAGTGTTTAATGCCCATTCTATTTTTTGGATTGTATTATAATAAACTCTTGCGTGATGTTTGCTACGTTATCTCTCAAGGGATCGTGATCTAAGTAGTCTATGCATCCTGGAAAATGCGTGGTGACTAGATCTTGTAGTGATTCTTCACGACTATCAGTCCAGTCTCCGTTAGTTTTGCGAATTAAATTGGGCGTGTTGGAATGTTTCGATAACAGTTTCCTGAGCCTAGCCGCTTCGTTTGTACTTTGTATACTGCCACAGAAGCAGAAGCTCGCGGGTGGTAGCAGCCTCTTCTCCCTTTTGGGTTAATATCCTAACCCGTGTGTTTTCCTTGTCTGCCTCCATGTGAGTTTTTATTTCAAGGATCTCAAACCCATAGCGGTTTATTCCTAGCCACCAGGAACCTCATTAGCAATGATCTTTATATTAGCCCCCCGACCACACCTTGGGATAACATATAGAGTTAGTCACCGCGGAGAGGAAGAAGAGGTCATCCATCGATCTTAGCGGGAAATCACCTGTCCACATGCGTTTTTTCAGCTTTGGTAACAGGAAAAAAATGCAGGGTAATGCGCTGCCACACTATAGTGGCGCCATATCAATGACTGTTGACAATGTTCCACATTTCCTAGAGTTTCTATTCGTATTAGTTCAGACATGCGACACATGTTGTCCGAATGGATACAAACGCTCCGGCTTTGAAAGTATTCGATACGGTACCAGCTGGTGGTAGCAGAGGAAGAGGAAGGCCTCCTCTGCGTTGAAAAAATCAGGCGGAGAGGGACTTGACTTAATTTGGTGTTTCCCACTGGCGCCGGTTAGAAAGAGAAAGAAATGAATGGCGCGCTTGGTTAAGCTCACGTAATAGCAGGTTTGCATATTACGAAGTTAACGAGGTTATCTCCACTTTCAAGGTTAACTCGCTAATCTAGGTCTTAACCTATCAGGATATCCATACAAAAGATAACCTCATTCCAAAGTAGATTAGCTGCTAACCTCAAGTTAACCTGGTGGAGTAGCCGAGTTGTATTGGAAAATCTGTAAAAAAAGTACGGAAAAATGCAGCTCTACTTAGTTCTATTGTGAATGCACCGACAAATTATGACACTTATTGTTAACAATTGGATGAGAAAAGGACGCAAATATGGAATCGTAAGTAAATTTCTGAAATAAAATGATTTAATACAAATCAAAACTATTTATTGTGCTTGCAGATGTGCGAAAGAACGGAAACCAAGAACGAAGTGGTCTGTATGTGCCGAAAAAATGGTGTTAGAGTTGTGGACAGACCGAGCGCACAATGGGGATGGAAACAAGCTGACAAACTAGGCAGATATCTAATGTTTACATTCAACTGCTGCTTGACTCTAACGTCATTAGGTTGTGATGGATATCAAAGTGTAAACACTAAGATTATCTTTTCGGGCTAACTCTGGGATGACCTTAACCTCGTAATATGTAAACGTGCTTTAAGCGGTTATCGCGCCAGCCAAGAAGAAGAAGAAGGAAGCACATTTTGGGCCAGATGTATTGAGAATAGATCAGCTACATTGCCTGAAAGCGCAGTCTTTCTTATAGCCAGTGATGTTGAAGTTGCGACTTTGATAAAAATGTAAGCTTTAAATGGCCTTTTGACATTTCTTGGTTATACAAAAGTTTATGAGCTTAATGAAAAATTTGAAGGTTATCTCAAAGAAGTAGATATATTTTCCACAAATAACATATTATACTATATAGGTATACCTTTGGCGGAGGCTTAAGTGCATCTGCCCCGACACCCATATACTGTTCTATTTTCTTTAATCCAACCAGAGATCGCCATGTATGGATGCCGATGACATTCATCAGTATCTCTGTCCAGTGATAATAGAGAATAGCAAGAGCTTGTGAGATTGAGTGCACTGAGTTATCACTGAGTAAAATATTATATTATCGATTTCTCGACGGTGTGTTTGATGGTCGTAGAAGGAAAAATTCGTTACTCTGGCTGTGGGCTCAATTTTATGCAAATTTTTGGTGCAATCATGACTTCAATTCCACCTTCAACGATTGGGAGAATGGTGTTTTAGTCTTCCTTGTATCTTCTTCTACTCCATCACAGTTGAAGTATTTTCTGAGTATCGTTCATCTGGTTGACAGCCTATATTTTTTAACTATTGGCGGCGGGATTATCAGGTGGGCAATATCATTGCTGAAATACTAAGTTTTCTGTCCTGCTAAGAAAAAGACTTGTGGAATATATCAAATTTGAATATTTATTCAAAACGAAGACTATAAAAAGTTCCTCAAATGGGTAGCAACTATCTCCCGATTATGCGCAACCAGCAGTTGCAAGCATATCTAACGGCATACAAATTTATCAGAATCCCTAATTCGGTGTATAAAAATGTTTTATAAAGGTAAGGATATAATTAAAATGTTAAAAAAGTTTGTAAAGAAAGCAACTGCGACTGCCGAAAAAAAGATTACCTCAAAGCGCGTGCAAATGTCAAAAATGTTGGAAATGCATTCGAGTGAATATTAATTGACCAAAAATGTACCCACACGCAACAGGTAAAGAAAAGATAGAGGACAAGAGAGGGAGAGAAAGATAGAGTGAAGAAGGGGAGAAGAAGGACGACATAAAAAACAAGTAAGAGCGTCTGTTTTTGTGGCGATAAATATCAAAGCGGTCAACATGCAACTGCAGCTCGCATCTCAACGCTGGTAATGCCAGCATTGCGAGAGCAACAACAACTAAATTAAAAGTAATTAAAATAGCATTTAAAAAATATGAAGCACATGCTCGTATAGTTACTTAGACATACATAAAGTATCAACAAAAAAGCGACAGCGGTGCCAGAAACCTCACGAAAACGCCTGCGAGCTAGCGAGACATTAATCCAAATCTACACTACGCAGTGGACCACGGCGCATACACTTGTGTGACAGAAAGGGTTAAAATGTTGCAGGTTGTTTGCTCGCTCGACTTCTGCAGCTGCAATACGCCGTTCGCAACACTGGTGGCTTCGCTGCGCTTTCCAAGCAATAAACCTTTTCGTATCTTTACCTCATGTACTTATGTGCGTATATTTGTATGTACATGTTTCACTTTTATCGTTTCATTATTAAGTACCTAATTGTGTATTGCTGTAATTCGCTATTTACTTCGAGCAACCGAAAAATAACCGAATTTTTAATTGCATTTCGTTTGCCCAATTGCATGGACAGAAGCTAAGCATAAACACGTGAAGCAGCAACTACAAGCAAGCAAAATATTAAAAACTCCGTATCGTACCCCTTTACTCGCTCGTCGTACGCACTGCGGCTTCGTACATCGTCGCTGCAGTGCGACCAACTAGTGATGAACTGGCGCACTTCCAGTGAATTTAGAACCATCACTAGTTCCAAGTTATTTTCTTTTCTGTACAAGCAGCGCGTGAATTTTACACGGTGTTGTCGGAAGTCTTAATTATCCCATGCTAGACCACCATTTTGATAGTGTGGAAGCAGTACTGAATTCCACAGATGAGAACAAGCACACTTCCTTTCCCTTTTTTTATATCTTGGAGCCGGGACTAAATATCACAGATCTAGTTCTTATCTTACGCTGCTCGGAAGTATTCGCCCCTCGGGGTCAGACGACTAACCTGGGCTCTAAGGTACCGTGGGGGTCGGCAAGTTGCGGATAGCCGGAAGACCTGTGGTAGCAGGTTAGTTGCGAAATAAGTTTAAGCGAATAAGTGATCCCCGACAATGAGCGGCCAGGAGCGGAGGGAGCGGCATAAATACAGCCTATCCGATGAGGCTGCTGGTGACAGTGGCGCAAAGACAATGCCTTTGAGAAATAGTTGTCCCCCTCATCATGCATGGGCATGAGGAACAAAATAAAATCCAGGCGCGGCGGTTTCTATAATGGACGTAGTACTATGCGTTGCCCGGTCCGTCCGTGTTTTCCGGGACCGGTAAAGCGAAGAACAGGCCTCAGGGAGCTGGGGTAGAGGTACTGTCCCCAAGGGTAGACCCTGTTCCTGTTTATTTCGGCCCGCCCCCTACACACGATGCGCTGGTAAACAAAACAGAGAATGGAAAATGAAATGAGAAACATAACAAACAACAGCAGCAACATATATGGAGCCATTATGGGTAGCGGTAATGAAAGCCTGGAAGAGGCTATCAGAAAGGCATCAAGTGCTCTACTAGTGAACCTAGCTGAGGAGAACAAGACCCCCAAAGGCCGTATAATCACGGGGGCTGAACCTTTTAAGCGCACACCAAAGCTGAGACGGAGTCCTACCAAGGCGCTCAGTGTAGAAAAGCCTGAGAGAGCAAAATCGTGCACTGCACTGCAAGAAAGCAATGAGAAATTAGCACAATCGGGTAGTGATACCTCAACGTTTCTTGGTGAGATGATTGGCAAGTTGACAAAAGCTATGCGTCTACCGCAACGCTTGATCAACACCCGCATAAAAGAACTCCTCGAAACGATCACTAAGCTACATTCGAGAGCTCAGGAAGAAGTGAAAAGCGAAACGATCTTGGAAGTGTAATGGCTGAAGGAACGCCCAAAAGACCACGCGACGATAAACAGCAGAGTAGAAAAACGCCACCCAAGAAAAGCAAAACCACTCACGAGGAAGAGCACAAAGTGGCAGCAAGTGCGGGTAAGAAAGGCAAAGAAGAGAGAATGACAAAAAGATAAATGGGGGATGGGGGGTCATTTTTCCCAAAATAAATTTCCCAAAAAAATTTGTTCCCAAAATTTTTTTTCCCAAAAAAAAAATTTCCCAATATTTTTTTCCCCAAAAATATTTTTTCCCGCTTTATTGTTTTTTCCCGAATGCATGTTTTCCCAAAATAACTTTTTTCCAATAGATAGCTTTCCCGAACAAATACTACTGAAATTAATTTTTATTATTCTACTATTTGACATTTTTCGACGATTCCGACAATATGAGTGTATATAATAATCAAAAATCTTATACTTAAGTAATCGAAAAAGATTCGAAAAAGTTTTTCAATATACATTTTTCAATTCGGATAAAAAGACAAGGTAACGAATGTATCCAACTTCACTCATATAAACAAGTTTTTTCACGTCATTCTTTTCGTGTCAAAATTTCATGAGCCAAAATTTGCTGCCTAAAGTCAAAATTTCTAATTATGGCGGAATTAATTGAATGCAAAAAATCATTTCTTTTGCACATTAACGGATATTTGTACTACAAACACTCAGGTAGAATAGGAGAAACTGCGTATTGGAATTGCCGAAGAAAACCTGAGTGTAATGCTAGAGTGACAACATACGGAGGACCACACAATATCAGAGTTTTGAAGGGACTTGATGAATCGAAACACATCCTTCATGCACCAAACCCCGAAGAAGTCGAAGCGTTAAGAGTCATGAATAGGATCAAACGTAAAGCTACAGAAAATCCTGAAGCTCCTCCAGCTCAAATATTACGAACTGAATTGCGAAACGTTTCACCAGGTAAAAACAAAAAAACGAAATTGCATTCGATTCATAATTACAAAATATGATAACTCTCTCTTTTAGCGGTATTAGCGGAAATGCCAAACAGAATTAATTCCCGAAAAAGTCTTAGTCGTGAAAGATTAAAAGATTTTCCCTCGAACCCGCGAACGCTGAGAGAATTGCAGGATATTCCAGGCTTTTATCAAAATTCATTGAATGGAGATAAATTTCTAATTTACGACTCCTATGAAAATGACGAAGACTCAGAATTTGGGAGAATACTCGTGTTCGCGACGCCTGAAAATTTAAGGCAATTATTCAGGAGCATATTGTGGTTTGCCGACGGAACATTAAAAACTGCGCCAAGTATATTTTTCCAAGTTTTCGCAATTCTCGGAGCAGTTACACAACCGGATTCAAGAGGAAAACCACAAACTATTGGTTTACCTTTTGTCTACGCATTATTAGAAAACAAAGAGCAGAAAGTATACGAAAAAGTATTCTCGGTTGTTTTGCAAGAGGCAGAACGTCTAGGTATCGATATTTCTCTTCCGATTAAAGTGATGACAGATTTTGAGTTGGCTATCATCAATGCTGTAAAAATCGTAATGGGCGAAGACAAGGCACGCTGCTGTTTTTTCCACCTCTGTCAAAACATGTACCGCCATATCCAAAGTGAAGGACTTCAGAAAATGTATTGCGATCCTGAAGATCGATCGGTCAAAGTAGCCACTCATATGATATGTGCCCTTGCTTTCGTCCCACATCAAAACATCGCCCGAGAATTCGAAACCTTAAAAAATGAAATACCGGAGGAAATGCGACCAATTTCAAAATACTTTGACGCTACGTACGTCCGAGGAAAACCTGCAAAAGGCCGACGTAAACAGGTGCATCCTCGCTATGCTCCAGATTTGTGGTGTCAATATGATGCAGTCATTCAACAAACTGCGAGAACGAATAATATATCCGAAGGATGGCACAACAGGCTTCAAGTTGTTATAGGGAAAGATCACCCCAGCTTCTACATTTTTCTTTCCGAGTTGCAGAAAGAGCAATCGGACACAGAAATAATGATGCGACAATTGCAATCAGGACAGCAAGTTAAGAAAAATAAAGATTCCAAGAGGTTGAAACATGAACAGAGAATATTTAACATTGTTTCGAAATATCACGAATATGTTGATAACAATGATATTGTCACATACTTGAAAACTCTAGGATACTATATTCGCATGTGATTGTATACATACAAATTCAGAAATAAACTGAAATCTTGTTTCAAATAATAAAAAATGTACTCGCCCATTCATTGCAAATGTATATGCGATATTTTACAGACGAACGATATTTTGGGAAAAATATTTTATGGGAAAATTTATTGGGAAATTTTTAGTTTGGGAAAAATGGCATTGGGAAAATTATTTTTTGGGAAAAAAAAATTTGGGAAAAAATATTTTATGGGAAAATTTATTGGGAAATTTTTGGTTTGGGAAAAATGGCATTGGGAAAATTATTTTTTGGGAAAAAAAAATTTGGGAAAAAATTTTTTTGGGAAAGTGATTTTGGGAAAATTGTACCCCAATCAAATGGGGATATGAAAAATGGCTGGATGAGTGTGAAACGCAAACCAGCCAAGAAGAAAGTGGCGAATAAGCCACCTCCGAGACCGGATGCGATTGTTATTTCGCGTGCTGGAAACATGACGTACAGTGACATTAACAGGGTTGTTAAAAAAAGAACTTGGCGAGAACGTTACGCGCATAAGAAAGACGGTCAAAGGCGAAATCCTGCTTCAGTTGAAAAAAAGCAGATGGCAAATACAGGAGTGTACCAGAAAAATATTTGCAAGGTGCTAGAGCAGCATATGGAGGTACGCACGCTATTTACATCCAGCTTCCGGCTGCAGATGCCGAGAAGATCCTAGTTCTGTGGCATTTAAGAGTTGGCTGGATAAGATGTCGAGTCTGGGAAGTAGTGTCGCCCAAACACTACTTTAGATGTTGGGAATATGGACATGTTACCACAGCCTGCAAGGAGCCTGATTGCACTAAACAGTGCAGAAGGCGCTGTGAAGAAGGTCACAAAACCGTTGACTGCAGCAAAAAAGAGAAATGTGCATTATGCAAAGGCACACATGCAGCCGGAAGTGCAAAGTGTCGGCTTTACCAAGAGGCTGTGAGAACGCGAAGTCCATGACAGTTTAATATGAACCACTGCAAAACTGCACAGGGCCTCTGAGACCAATTGGTGACGCAGAAAAGGATTGATGTGGTGCTGTTATTGGAGCCGGTAGCACCTAAGGACACGTGTGATTAGAATAAAAAGACCCTTCTGCAATCGTGGTAACTGGAGACGAAAGTGCTCAATGCAGGATGACGGCAGAATGCGGGGGTTTCACCTGGCTTAAGGTACAAAACACCTAACTAGTGAGCTACTACGCGCCATCTCGCTGGTCAATCGAACAATTTCAAAGAATGCTATCACTTATGGAAACAGAGCTGAGCGGAAAATTACCAATAATTATTACTGGAGACTTCAGCGCTTGGTCTACCACATGGAGAAGTAAACACACCAACGCAAGGGGAAGGGCACCGAAGAAGCATTCGCGAGCACTGGTACTTTTGAATGATCCCGGGCTAGCACGTTCGACAATAGGAGAGGGTAATCTGTTACTGATTTAGCCTTAACAGATCGTGAGACTGCATCAAAACTTAGGTGGAAACTGGCGCAAGATATTCACTGGAGACCAACATAGATGTGAGTAAACTAAAGTCCGGCAGCTTGCGTGAAACGAGGGTGTTTCAACGAAAGCGCTTTTCGCAAAGCATGGCAAAGCTGCGAAATAGAGCGCGATCCGACAGAGATGATGGCAGGAGTTATAAAGAAGCGACAGAGACAGAAACATATGTATATGAAGAGCCATACTGGCCAGCTTGGCCCTGCGATGCAATGCTTAAGCGGCGGTACCGCAGGGCAAACTAAAGCTACATAGGTCGGCGTTAGGGTGTAGTACGTAGGTGTATTGTCTCGCAAGTCCAGTTTAATAGTAATACTGACAGTGCGTGGTCCCGAGTGAGGTGCACCTGTAGCGATCAGTATAAATCGTGCATGCCGTCTATGTTGACGGTATCTATGTAAGATGTAAGTAGTGACATCGCGTAATTTCTCCTTATAATGAACTGGTATGGATTTTTCGACTATTTATGATTCGCTTTTAGAAAGGTGGGCCTCATGTAAGCTCAGTAAGTTTTGGTTAGAATATTACTATGTAATGTCATGAGAAACATGTTGATCGGTCGCGCCCAAGGTATCTTTTAAGGCTAACAAATCTTTAACTCTCTATGCCTGCTTGGTATCCATGCGGTGAGACTTAACATAGCTTTGAGTCCCTTTGGTGTCTGAAGTACAACTTTTCTATGTCGTTCCTCCTCTCAATGTTACGTACGTATTCCAATTTTCCCCAAGTGAGTTCTTCTCCATGGTACAACCATCTATCCAAAACTATCACCATTCTTCACATTATGGATCGACGACCCATCACTTCGCGTTTATTTTTAAGGTTCTGACAGTCACTTTCTTAAGACAGTTGACAGGTATCGTGAAAGGTTTCGCAACTGGCCAATGGCGCATTGAGACTAGTTCTGAACCAGTTATCCATTTCAGAAGCTCAGGTGTTTTCCTTCAGCGTCACTTTTTATGCCTCTCACATAACAATAGTGCGCGCACAAATAACTGAATTCGGGTATTTAATTTTAATAACCGTACAGTTCAGTTCAATCCATTTATGCATTTTTTATTTCAGCTTCAGTTTGGTTACTCAAACAGGTGCAATGATTTGCTGTCCCCCTCCACACAGAGCAGCCAACACTTTTGTGGTCACTTACATTTATCTTCATTTGCAGCTTTCTTTATCGCACGAAGTTCAACGCATTGACTTCGTTTTAACTCATTTTTACTTGCAGGACGCACACACACGCACATTTGCTCATAAGCGTTAATATGTGTTGTTATTTCCCTAATTTTCATTACTTGACATGAGTGAAATAAGTTAATATGTTTTGCGCGGTAGAGTGCTATACACCTACTTATTATACAGGGCCTTAACGAAAATTAAAATTCAAAATTTTCAAATTTTACTTTCCATGTAGCTTTAAGATTTCTAGATTTTTAATAGTTGTATTTTAAAGGCTGAAATCTTTTCCTATCAACATATTTTTACGAAATGTTTGGGTTCTAATTTTTGCACAGAGAGACAGACACTTTGTAAATTAGGGCCGGCTTTGTAAGTTCTGTACTACTTCACAGTTATTACTGCAAACGGTGACTTGGGTATCGAAACGAGAGCATATTAACTTTAGGTTTAATGACAGTAGATACTTAAATTTTTCTTCCGTTCTATATACCCTAAATGACATCTCGGTACGAAATCGGTGGGGGAAGTCTTCCCATGTCTAGTTGCGTAGTAGTAGTTTATTGCTCAACGTCTTGGTTACATAGTCACATAAGTTTTGCGATTACATATTATATATGAAATTCAGACAACGCGATCCCTTTTATCCTATCGAAAACTACTTTAAAGTCTGCTAAGAAATCGTTTGCTCTCCGCTATTTACAAGGATTTGAAGTAGTTCCAATCCTTGGAGATTTTGCCGTACCTAAATCCATACCGAGAATACCAATCAGTTTAATGGCTATGGATTTTAGTCATTTATACAAGACTCTCCAGAGGGTTGAATCCACAGTTGTAGGCGCGGCTTGCAGCATTACCTATAACGAGAGTCCATTTACAAATCTGCTTTTTATCGCTGTTGTAGCAGCTATTCGATGTGCAGCTTTCCTTAGATAGTTGGTAGATAGATTGATATATAGTTGGTTTTTGTTGAAACAACATTTTTTATCTGAGTCGTTAGTAGGTCGTCGAATCGTCAGTACATATAAGATTTACATAGCGATTTTCAACTACCTATTTTGAATACGTACCTCCGCACTGGCCGATGTGTTACTCAGTTGGGTTACAGAACAATTATGATGCTGGAACAATTTAAATGCTGGAATATTAATTTTTATAAAAAATCTGAGTAATTTTGATATCGAATTTGATGTGTTGTCATACCCTTTTCAATAAGCCAAATTCATATAAGGGGAAGTCTCTAGAGCAACTACAACAATGTATTTTGTTTTTACAATTTGATCTTTTGCATGTCGAAATTTCAATCTGAATGCAAAAAAACAAAGAAAAATATTCAAAATAAATTATCGTAAGAAAATATAAATAAATCAGTGTCTTTAATACCTTGACTTTTTATGAATCCGCAAATTTTTTTATATTAGTACTGTAATTTAAATTTTTATAAAAATGTTTTTTAATATAATTCAAGTGCACTGTCCCACTGTACTTATTTATCTCATACTTCAATTTAATCTCAATTAAACTTCCTCATTTCAATTATTTGCACTGGTATTATTCCGCTTACTTAAGTCAATTCAGTCAGTTTTTCATGTAACTTTTTTATTTTTGTTATTTTTTCTTTCCCTTGGCAATTTACTTACTTTTGCCTCGATCCACCTTCGCTTAATACGAAAAGCTGCAATTTTATCAGGTGTTGCTCTTCAATCATATGCAATAAAAGCAACTGTTTCAAAGCCCGTTTTTTGGCTGAGCCCCTACTGCAACTCTTCAACCCTTTTCCTCCCATTATCATTACTTTTTCAACTGCCGCTTATTTTATTGTTGTAGCTGCTGCCCATTTATGTGTTCATTTGTCAGGTGAAATGTGCCACAATGCGAAATCCAGATATCAAAAAGTGATATATTTAATCCGTTCAGTGGCGGCTGTTTATGCAGCCTGATCGCGAAATCCACACATACATACATACGTGTCTGCTGTGCGTATAGTTTCCAAATCCTGTCTGGCCAAAGGAAGACTTTAACTCGATAAACACTCGTGGAGACTGTGGTGGAGAGTGAGCGCATAAATAGCGGAGGAAGTACCCTTAATACCTCAAAAGTCCGCTATAGATGTTGGTGTGCGAAAAAAAATAATAGCCTGTAGTTGTTGTTTGTGACAACGTAAATCGAAACGAAAGCGGAAAAATGGGTTAAGAACAAAACAGCGGCAGTGTCGCTTGGCAAAGGAAAGGTAAGTGTATTGTTAACCGAGTTTTTAGTTTTTCTGTTTTTGTTTTTTGCAGTTGCGCATGCGCGGTTTGCAGGTGGATTAAGTTGATTTTACGCTGCATGCGGTTTTGACTGCTTGCTATGGCTCTTCAAGCTCTTTATCATTTTTGAAATCGATACTGAAAATGTGCAATTAATTTAAAAAGGATTTTGTAGCCAACGTCTATATTTATAAAATGCTGTCTCTATAGATATTTCTTCAAATACAAATTTCAGATTTCTAAAAATCTAATGAAAGAGAACTAAACAAAAGTAGCCTAAGCGGATATAAAAAAAAAACACTTTTACAAAGATTTTTATAGTTTCTGAAGAAAGAAAAAATGATAATTCTAAGAGATGTCTAAGTAGGATTTATGCTGATGTAGATTAAATTTAATTCGCTATTAATGGTGAGAAACGGGGTGATAAATTGATAGGCATTCAGGGATTACCACTCAAGCAGCTTTTCCCCGAAATGTATGGGTAATGTTTATGCTCCTCCAACAACTCGATAAAGTCACCACATATTACTAAGTTTTAAAGCTCCATCCGATTTGCTTCAGATTTCCACACCTGTGTTTTATAACTTTTCAACGGTGTATATATGTAAATCCAGGAGAGTGAAAACAGATGACTTCTGAGGCATTCGAGCTTCAAAAAGTGTTTGCTAAGTCTCGGATGAACATTTACAGGCCCCGAAAATAGACCGTTGAATAGATAAAAGGTAGCAATATAAAAGGCGTGAGAGGGACTCTCCAGCAGTCCATTTCGTGCAAATATTCTTGCACGGATCACGACAAAAGAATCGAAGCAACAAAGAAGTGTTCGAGACATTTATAGAAACCATCAATCCTAGTATTTCAAATCTTCTAATAAAGAAATAATAATTTCTTTGTGTATGTGTCTTTCATAGGGGTCCAAAGTATTCAACCGATATTTACGAAACTTTTATTGTGGGTTCATGTGATTCCTGAGCACAACATAGGCCATACATAACTATATATATAGGAAGAACTCGGCCAAATTCCAAACAAAAGGTGTTAGCTCCAGTCATATACGAGGGGTGCCTTTTATATGTCGGGATTAGAGAACAAACACAAATTTTTATTCATCGAAAATCACTTTATTGTTTTTCAAAATATTCTCCATGAAGATCTATATACTTTTGCATGCGCTTGAACCAATTGTCGAAGCACTTTTGCCACTCTGAATGAAGTACCTCCAAAACATGCATTCTGAATGCCGCAACCGCTTCTTCAGGTGACGAAAAACGTTGACCTCTCAGTTTGTTTTTTACGTACGGGAATAAAAAGAAGTCATTCGGTGCCAAGTCAGGACTATACGGCGGATGACCCATTAATTCGATGTTTTGGGTGCTCAAAAATGCAGTTGTTTGAGCCGATGCGTGAGAGTTCGCATTGTCCTGGTGAAGAGTGATCCGTTTTTGGCGATTGGTTTTCCTAATTTCTTGGAAGACAACTGACAAACAAATGGTTGTGTATCACTCAGAATTTACTGTTCTGCGTTGTTCTAGTGGTACGGTTGCGACATGTCCAGTTTTTCCGAAAAAACAGGCGACCATTTGCTTGGAAGTGCTTCGTGCGCGAACAACTTTTGTTGGATTTGGCTCATCTTGAAACACCCATACAGTCGACTTCTGTTTACTTTCGGGCTCATACGCGTAAATCCATGATTCATCACTTGTCACGATGTGTTTCGAAGCCCCGCGATCGTATTTTTTGAGCATTTCGTTCGACCAATCGACACGAGCCTTTTTTTGAGCCATTGACAAATTGTGTGGGATCCAACGTGAACAAATTTTTTTGACAGTGAAATATTTATGCAATATTGAATGTATGCTGGTCCCACTAATGCCTAAGATTGTCTCAATCTCACGAGAGGTCACATGACGATTTTGCAATATCAGTTCGCGAACAGCATCAATGGTTTTCGGAACAACAACTGATTTTGGACGACCTTCACGAAATTCGTCTTGGAGTGAACTACGACCACGATTGAATTCATCATACCATCGATAAACACTGGTCCTTGATGGAGCTTCATCGCCAAAAAATGAATTAAGTTCATCCATGCAATGTTGCTGAGTTAATCCACTTCGAAAGTTGTAAAAAGTAATCGCACGAAAATGTTCACGATTTAATTCCATTTTTGGACCGAGATGAATCTTTTAAGTTACTGTAAGCAACACAAATAGCGCTGATATTTCAAAATGTTCTGAGTAAGTAAAAGCCAAAAAATGTCAAACTTTGCGATACAGTTGTCAGTTGCCAGATTGCAACACCAGGTTTGCCAAATCCCGAAATATAAAAGGCACCCCTCGTATGTGGGGTTTTGGTGCGTGACTACCATTCGAAAATTCATAGATTTGAATCTCCGTACATGAAACGTCAAATGAAAGAAGAAGTGTTTTCTAAAGCGGTAACTTCTCGGCACGCAAGAGAAGATTCCGTATTACGGGGAATATGGAATGTAAGTCTTTCGTGGCAGAAGGGCGGAGTTAAGCGTATCTACAATTGAACAGAAAATTGAAACAAAGTCCAAGAATACATAAAATATTTCTGCTCAAATATGAACGAGACTGATTTAATAAAACACAAACGGTTAATTATTGTTCAATTTTTATTTTATCTCCTTCAAAGTAATCACCATTGGAGGCGATACACATATTCCAACGTTTTTTCCAATCATCACAGCATTTCTGGAAGGCCGATTTCGGTATGGATTTCAGTTCCTTCTTCGAATTCTCTTTTATTACTTCAATTGTCTCAAAATGTTTTCCACGGAGCGGCAACTTGAGTTTGGGAAACAGGAAAAAGTCGCATGGAGCCATACCAGGCGAATACGGTGCTTACGGAACGATATTAACATTATTTTTGTTCAAATAATCGCGAACAAGACGTGATGTGTGAGCTGGTGCATTATCGTGATGCAAGAACCATGACTTGTTGTCCCACAATTCCTTCTTTTTAAGACGAATGTTCTCACGCAAACGCTTTAAAACGTCTAAATAATATTCAGCGTTAACCGATTTTGCGATTTGTGCGATTTTCAAGCACAATTTTCTATACTTTTCCGATGTTTTCGTCGTTTACGGATGTTGTTGGTCGACGTTCATGAGGCAAGTTTTCAACCGATGTACGGCCCTCTTTGAACGATTTGTACCACTGGAAAACGCGTGCACGCGATAGAGCAGAGTCCCCATAGGTTGTTTCCATCGTTAAATTCGAAGAACACACTCGAGCTTGACTTGTTTACAGTAGCATAGTATGTGACATATCACGCTGAAATTTGCCATGTAAGCTTATAACAGTCCTACCAAAAAACAAAAAAATTATTTTTGCCATATGCCATCCGCGGATCGTTTTATTGATAAAGTCTCGTTCATATTTGAGCAGAAGGTATATAGGAAATCAATCGGAGTAGGCATCGAATCAAATAAGCATTTCGATCGCTCTAAATACCCGATGGATATTGAGTTTCCAAGTTTTCTTGGAATGTGGTTCTCATTCTTATGGCACAGTTTTGAGAGCAATGGCTTCCCACTTGGATATTTTTCATTACCTTACGAGTCTCGATTCCATAGGAGAGTGATAACAAAGGAGTTTCGTGGTTTTTATATGTTCTTTGTGAAAATAATACAATCTCTATAGCACATTCGTTATATTTGGACCTATAGGATTCGGAGTACTATTCTTTAAGTAAACATTTTATAAGGTTTTTACGGTTATAAGGTTTTTTATAATTATACGAACGGCTTTTGTAGCTGTTTACTCGAATGCTTTGCTTTCCTACGACTCTCACATCGAATTCCTTTTGAAAAAAAATCGCTGATCGTATGACTTTTGATATATTGCGCTGTCACTAAAAAGAAACAAATCACTAACGTCTCACATACCACCAAATCATTCACTCTTATACTTTTTCTCGAAGATCCTTTTATGTTTGTTATCCTTTTTGTACACAGCAGCAATTCACAGTGGGATAGCAAAATTGTACAAACATGCCACTAACAGCCAGTAGCGACACAAAAATCTTAGGCACAAATAAACAACATTGTAACTTGGCACTGAAAATAAGGTAACAGATGGCATTGTTCTCACCTTCCAGGACTTCTTAACAGCTACAGAATTCCTTAAGCAAACATTTTGTGCATTTGAGTTCGTCAATCATCTTCTATTTTTCATTTTATTTCGGTTGCATTCTACATATCAAAGCCAACATTGCCCAGCGACAATAGGCATTACACATCTATGTATGTAAATACATGTAGGGGCATTTCATCTCTCCCTAGACAGCTACCCTGCAGGGAAAACTTGTACAAGTGAAATAAATTTCTAGTGCAGAACTAGCAGGAATTCGTAAACTGCAGCTCGATTTAAGCTGGAAGACACGGCCTAATGAAGAGCAGTCACGCGCCATCCATTGGCTACGTCTGACGGATTTATTTGCATAGCAATTTGTTGCCATACAAAGGTTCAAAAGCCACATTTCAACTAAAATTGTTGAAATATCGTATTGGCTAATGTGATGAAAAATTATAAAGAAGAATTTGCTTGCCCTCACAGCTCGCCCAATTTTTCAATACATTTTCGCGAATTCCGGAAACTTCGATTTAAGGTCTCTTCTTTTTGCCAAGCGTTAGCAAATGGCCAGTAGATGAAGCAAGTGGTATCATATTAATAAATATATCTTGGCGGCTGCCTCAAATTCTATTTGATTGTAAAATAGTGAGTTATACCACTTTTATGAGTAATGAATCGGCTCGATAACTTTGCAAATTTTTCGTCAAGTGAGCCGAGCGGAGAGATAGCGAGCAGATACACAAAATGTTTAATGAAGGCAAATCGTAGATTCTAGGCAACTAATTGACATTTCCGTTTCGGCTGAGTTTTCATAACTTTCGAATGTTTTTCAAGCAAAAAGTGATCCACTTTGTAAGTGTCTAGCCTTAAATTAAGTTTCCGACACATTACGGATGTCAATTCAAACTAAAAAAGTCAATAGTTTATATTATATATGATAGTAGGTTCTTTCTTCACGAATAGCGCATCAGTTCGGTACTAAATAATACATTTCTCTACAGGGCTATAACAGCATTATCATGTATTGTCATTGGGCCAAATTCCATGAATTTCTGAATTTCTACACTCCTTGTCGCAATCGTATTTTAGCATTTCGTTGCCTTTTTTTGGTTTTGCATTTTGCTAGCATTCGCTGTTACTTAATGCTTTGTCGCATTTTCTTTGCGTTTGCTGTGTCATAAATCGCAGTTTCTACTTCGCCCTCTGCTCCTCTTTATCCTATTGTTGACTTCCTCATTTTGACAACGACTTAACTGTCGCTGTCAAACTTTATTTTATTTTTTTTTTTAAGTAAATGTCTTTTATGACTTTTGTGTTGATTTTCTATGGTTGTTAAATTGATTGATTACTGTGTGACTTCTGACTTTCAGCTAATAAACCATGGAAATAAAAAAGAGTAAAAAGAAAAAATAAGAAAGGGGATGATGGTATGCCGTATTGATATTCAGTGATTTTTGTTCTAGACTGTCACCATGGATTCCTTATGTTGCAGCATCCTATTTCAAAATACCTTGTCTGTATGTTGTTACTTTTGAAAATGCGTAAATAATTAAATTTTATTTCCTGCTCGGGATTATTTTCTTTTGCCTTAATTTATATTCTTGAAATCCTTATAATCTGATTAAGTAACTTTATGACTCGATTTTGGATTTTTATTTGACGGCAGTTGTTAAAGGCATATTTTTTTTAATTTCTACTAATAAGCAACGTATGTTAGTATTTAGACTCTGTAGTTAGAAATATCGCACGCTTTTAGGGGGAAAACCAGTTTAGACTGATAAAAAAATCGAAATTTTTGTATTGTATAAATTGTTAGTATAACTACTCAAGAATATGTGGTAAAAATTTTAAAAGGAAATTCGCATTATTCCCGATTCTATGAGCACTTAAGTGACCGCCCGTCGGTTCGGCACCGTAGCACGCGGCAGTTAGAACGGCGTTTTTCTCGAAACGACTTTTTTCAAGTGGTTGGAACTCTAGCTCAAAAAGTTATCGACCAATCGTTATGAAATTTTTGGGAGTGTTCTTTATTCAATTTTAATTTATATGAACCTAATCCTTGGATTATATTATCATTAAAAATATTTTTTTAAGCAAAATAAATGAAAAATATGGTATGAAAAAATGGCATTGTGTTCAAGCGCCTCAAAATTATGCAATTTTCATTATTATTTTATCAAAATTAGGTTCATATTCTTAGGAAGCATGTGGTGAATGAAAAAAAAAAGTTTGTTGATTACAGAGAAAAATTACAACTTCAGGAATGCCCACCAGCCAGATACTCGCATGTCGATCGTCCATGAACAGCATGCCTTAACGCCAATATTTTCGGCAGAAATAGCTTGAAAAAATTTAAAATTTTACTTAAAAATATGAATAATATACCCTTTAAGTTTAAACAATTTCTGATTATTCCTTCCTTGTTAAAAAAATTCACGAAAAACACAAAAATTTCGGCCTCCTAAACCCGTTTCCCCCCTTTAGGTGTGACTTGAGAGACAAACGCATCAATTTGTTGGTAAATACGCCTGTGTAGAAGTAATTTCCTATGATGGTGATAGATTGCAAAAATTTGGTTTTGGGATACGTTCCGTCATGGATCTTTTTCGATATGTAGCAGCAATTCAATATCATCCAATAGCGAAGAACTCACCCATCATTTTCCTTTTCCACCGCAGTTTTAACTGGGCTCTGATAAAACTGTTCACCCTCAAAATTTCGTTTTTTACACTTGTTTTTTTACACCAATGCTCATAGTAGAGATACCTCTTAGCCATTTCTTAACTTAAATGTTAACCCGTTACTTCGAAACGCGAAACATTTATTTTTAGCCCTCATTTTAAAATTTTTCGTACGTGCAGAAGTGGGAGAATTAAAAATATGTAAATGAAACGGAAGTCAAGCATCTTGAAAAGCCTTTTTTAACCTCGTGAATCATACATTTTATAAAAAGAACGCAAAATCGTGGTATATTTTGGTAAAACTTCAATGCGTATAGGGATAGGATTTTATTTAACAATAAATATTATGTTTCTATATGAGTATAAAGTGGAAAATCTAAATGGTTACACCGCGGGGCTCTGTGTTTACGACATTGTTCTACTCAAATATCTCAATTTAGGCTTCGCACGAGTTCGTATCAATGCCTTTTAAAGAATGCAAAAGGAATTCTACTAATCAAATTCGTTGCTTAAGTCTTCATTGAAAGTGCACAGAATGAAGTTTTTATATACCTGCACTAGGGTGTCCCAGGCTACAAGGGGGAATTTTTTTTTCGGAATTTCAATACGCATACCCTTTATTTTTTTCCATTTGACTCTAAAAACTTAAATATAAAATATTATTGAGATCGGATGTCATTAACCCGTGCCGACTTGATGTCAAACTTTAAGTTTAAAAGTTAGTATGAAAGCTATAGGCTCACAATAGAGAAAAGTTTAATTGAATTTTTAGATTAATTAAATAAATAAAAATAAAAAACATATTTCGTATTTATTTTCTTTTTATTATAAAAGGGACATCAATCATCAAATTTTCTTTTCAAAGTTTGCTTTTTACAGTCGGGATATACCTGTCTGTGTTCTTGTACGGAACGTAGTAAGAATTGTTTTTGCTCCTCTTGAACAGTGATCAAACCATGGAAGTCTTGCATTAACTTAACCGCTCTTTCTGCCGTATCATTAACAGATTTCAGTCCTAGCAGCTTATTTTTAGCCTGTAGAAACGAAACATCATTTGACAACGAAGAGGGGCACTTGTTTAGAAAACTGTCGTCAATCTGGAGTCGATTAAACAGGAACTTGCTTTTGACAAAGACGAATTCATCAATGTTTTTCTCTGAAATTAAAACAGATAGATCAGTTATCAATTATACCTATTAGCAAACTTAGTAAAAGAACAAAATCAAGGCTTAATTAACGTACCAAAAAGTGGGCTACAGAGTTCTTCTTTGGATGCAATGTAACGTTTATTGTGAGCTGTTGGGTTTTCTCTAGTTAAGTTAGCAATCATTTTTACTTTAGTTTCTAGATTGACATCATCATCAAATAAAGCCAGAATAGATACTTCATTTGTCAAATACCAAAAATGCTGGCAAAAGTTCTGCAAAGCTGCTTTTGAAATGCTTTTGCCTATTGTTTCGTAATTTTTCATGGCCTTCAAAAAACACAAATCCTGATACGGCGCCTTTACTGCTAAAATACATTGGAGCCAGGGTTTTACGTAGGATGTCACGATGAACAGACAGACGTCCAACAGAGCTGCCTTATCCTTGTTTGAAATCTGAATTGAGAGCTAAGTAACGATAGTTTTAACGAATAAATGGCTCTAGCCATCCATCGAGCCTGGTGCATAGCACCTGGTGCCGAATCTTAAATTTCTTCTCTGAATCTCCGCCATGAAATATAATTGAAAGCTCAATTAATTCGCGATAGTCATCTCTAACGATTTCTTTGGTTAATTCAGTTTTTTAGAATTCTAGCAGTTTGCCAATTTTCGAAACATTAAAACAAGATAGCTTTTCTGTACAGCTTTGTTTTTTCTCGGGATCGATATTTTTCCAGTTTTCTCGGAATTTCTTGAATAATGGGATGTCTGGGCTTGTAGTTACTTGACTGATTTTCGCTTCAAACACGCCTTTAAGTACTAATTCGTAAACGTGATGACGGCAAGCAAAAATAAGCACTTCTCTACCCAGTTTTTGTTCGAGAAGCACACATGCTCCATTTATGCGGCCTGTGTTAGAAGCAGTAGTATCACAACAGAGAATCTGCACTTTGTCTTCAAGGTTCCAGTTCGTAATAGCATCCCAAACTGCGTCTGCCTGTTCCCTTCCTGTCGAGCTATCCAATTTAGGAACAGCAATATTTTGTTCTTTATTATCGTATGTAATAATTACCGGTAGGTCTTCTTCTTTACTTTTACGTGAATCTAGAGCTGGCAACAGTTTTCCGTCCCAGTGGACAGTTATCGTGTCCGGGACCTTGTTTTGAAAATAAATTTTTATAGCTTCATTTCCGTACGAACTCTAGGGATGGAGGACCTGCTTATAGGGAATTCATCCATATTGTGCCCCAGAGCCTCAATAGTAGCTTCAATTATAAAGACAGAATCCCTCATACTTAACTGACACCTGTGTAATGCGGCAACTAACTTGGGAGTTATGATATTTTTCCGCATAGAAGTTTTATCGAGCTAAGAGGAGGCTTGTCTTGCGCTGGGCCTAATTTCTTCTAATTCTATTATTTCACAATCAGAAGAGGACTTTTCTAGTGGTGGTTCGCAAGATGATGTTGATGGGGCTAAGGATGAAAAATTTTTAGCACGTCGCTTTTCCTCCTCGATGATTCTAAGGCGCGTCCTTTCCTCTTTGTTTGTCAGTTTTTTGTCCACTCCGGCTAAGTGACCGGGCCGACCTGGTTCTCTTTGGCGCTGCAAGAAGATCTTATCTTCATTTATTGTAATCGATTGAAGAGCATCGGCATGTACAATGTCAAACAAATTCTTTAAGTTTGAAACAAACTCCTTTCGACGCTGTTCAAACACTTCTTGAGTTTTTTTCACATTTTTTTGCAATTCAATCCAAACTTGGTATAGTTAACTAGTTTCTTAACATATTTAGATATTGATCTGGTCGGTATACGTGCCTTTTCCCAATAAATAATACACTCACAAATTGTGAGATTTGCACTTTCATTGACACTTAAGTTCACTTCACGAATATTAAAGAACAAAACTGCCAGTACTTGCCCGTTAGAGGGAAGTTTAGAACCGGTGATTTGATGTTTTACGTCCCCTATTAGAAATATCTCCTTTTTGGAACTTCGTAACTCACTGACATGTTGACTACACGAAAAAAGCGCGATTACTAATAAAATAAACAAGTAATTACTTGCAATCAATCCGACAGTTCGCGCGCGCCGTACTATACAAGTACCGACAGGTTTCCGCGCAACTCGGCATGGGTTGCCGTGATTCTAAATAGAAGAAATTTTATTTTTGGATGTTTTGAGACCATTCAAACAAAATAAGAGGGAATGCGTTAAAAAAAAACACTTTAATTTTTTTGGGGCACTCTAACCTGCACAGTATTTTTCGGATAAAAGCACCGTCTAAAGGGCATGTGATTTGATGCTTATTAATGGGAAGTGCATACTACTGTGGGGAAAAAGTAAGGTGAATTTGGTTTTAAAATGAAAAATCTTTATTTATTCTTGTAAATCAATTTCATCCCCTTCAAAATAATCATTCTCGATAAAATTCTCTTATGCCAACGATTTTTCCAATCCCCGAAACATGCCAATTAGTCCATTTCCGGTATAGCCATCAACACCTTCTTCGATTCAGCTTTTATCTCCTCAATCGACTCGAAACGCGTTCCCCGGAGTGGTCTCTTGAGTTTTGGGAATAGCCAGAAGTCACACGCAGCCAAATCAGGCGAATACGGTGGTTGCGGAACGATATGCGTGGAATTTTTGGCGAAATGGTCACGAAGAACGAGTGCAGTGTGAGACGGTGCATTATCGTGATGCAAAAACCAAGAGTTGTTGGCCCATAATTCTGGTCTTTTTAGACGAATTGCTTCACGTAAACGACGCATAATGCTCAAATAATATTCCTTATTAACAGTTTGGCCAGGTGGAAGGAATTCATAGTGCACCACACCACGAAAATCGAAAAAAACTGTCATCATGACCTTTATTTTTGAACGACTTTGACGCGCTCTTTTCGGTCTGGACTCGCGTTTAGCACGATATTCGCTTGATTGGTCGGTTGTTTCAGGGTCGTAAGCATAAATCCAAGTCTCATCTCCCGTAATGATGCATTTGAGTTTGTCCTGATAGTCTGAAAGCATTGTTTCACACACATCAATGCGACCACTTTTTCCAAGAAATTGAGAGTTGTCGGTACCAAACGAGATTTGGCTTTTCGTAGGCCCAAATGGTCTTTGTCTTTCAAAATGGTTTTCACAGATCTTTCTGATATTCCGATCATATCAGTAAGGTCTTTAACAGTCAACCGACGATTTTTGAGCACTAACTCCTTCACTTTATTGACGTGTTGGTCATCTGTTGACGATGGTCGTCCGGAGCGCTCCAAGTCATCAACACGTTCTCGACCCTCTTTGAAGTTTTTGTACCACTTACAAACATTTTTCTGCGACATGGTCGAATCACCAAATGCCTTCTGCAACATCTAAACGTTTCCGCAGCCGAAATTTCATTCCGCAAACAAAATTTGATGGCACTTCTCTGCTCAATCAAATCAGACATTGTAAAAATCGAAAAATGCACTCTTGGTCGTTTGGTAAACACAAGCGTAAATATATTACTGATAATGACATTCACATGAAAGGTGGCCCAGATGTCATTAACAGTGCTGCCAACTCATGAAAAAAATAACTAGAGCGAAATTTTAATCCCGCGACGTTTGACAAATAAATTCCCCTTACTTTTTGCCCACAGTTGTATATTAAAATCAACGGTTATAAGCAATACTGGTGCATATAATTGAATTTTTTTTTATTTTTAGATTAATTCAATGGGTTCCAGTTATTTATGTTCTGGGTGAATTCTTTAGTTGGTAATTTTAAAGAACTCTGTAATTTTTCACTGAATTCTCGTTGTCCTGTTACCAGTTAGAAAAACAAGGGCTGTCAGGTCGTCGTCGACTAGGTCTTTATAATGTACATGAGGACGTCCTTGTTTGCGAGTTCCACCAGACCATTTCGAAAAAAGGACGTTTTTGATGGAGCGATATTGTCCATTCACCCATTATTCATCATTCACGCAAATCGGACCATAGCTCTTGCGAAGAATTTTTCACTCGACAGCTCCTAATAACCGCCCATCGGTGGTCGTCAATGTCCAGGACTCAGTCCCATACGACTATAAGAATGAGTGATTGAAAGAGATTTTTTTCGTGCGAGAGCGGGCTCTGCTTTTCTTTTCGTGTGCCAATAAAGTAGCTGGACAAATTCCTTTTTATTAGAACCTAAGAGTGGTGAATAATATCTTTTTCATTTAATCCTTAAATTATTTATTAGTTTATGGCCTTTAATTAAACAATTATTTAAATTAATTTTTTATCATGAAGGTCGCAAACCAAGACCATTTACGTCAACGCCTTTATGACATGTTTGGACAGCATTCAAAAAAAGAGGTTTTGCAACACTTTCTTCTGGAAAATATTGCACGTTCAACAATTTATTCAATTTTTAAACGTTTTGATAGTGGGATAGCTCCCTCAGGAGTGAAAAAATCAGGTCGCCCAAAAGTTCTGAACGCAAAACAATTAAAAAAACTGCAAAAAGCTGCTATTGACAAAAAAGGTGCATCAAACCGCAAGTTAGGTCGAAAGTTTGGTATTTCTAAAGAGACTGTACGTCAAAATTTGTTGAAAAGTGGTATTAATTATCACAAAAGGGTAACGGTTCCAAAATATAGTGATAAACAACTAGAAGAAATACCAAAGAAATGTAGATTGCTCCGCCGTAGCTATTTTGTTGGCGATGTTGAGGTGATTCTCGATGATGAGAAATATTTTACGTTTGCTTGGAATAACGGAGACCAAAACTGTGGATTTTATACAAACAACATAGAGAATACTCCTGATAATATTAAGTTTGCTCCTAAAGCTAAATTTGAACCGAAAGTTTTAGTTTGGGCTGCCATATCTTCCAAAGGACTCTCTCAACTTTATCTTCAAGATTCCACAGCTCCTGCCATAAGAAGTGACATTTACATTCAAAAATGCCTTACAAAACTTAAAAAATTTATCAAATCCGAGCATTCTGATGGTAATTACATCTTTTGGCCTGACTTAGCAAGTAGTCATTATGCTAAAAAGACCTTAGAGTGGATGTCAGAAAATAATATAAAATTTGTTCCGAAATGTGCTAACCCACCAAACATCCCAAAGGCCAGACCAATTGAAAATTTTTGGACTCTACTTTGCCAGAAAGTGTACGAAGATGGCTGGGAAGCTAAATCAAATCAACAGCTGAAGAACAGGATCAAATTATGTGCAAGGAAAGTGGACATGAACGTCGTCCAAAAGATGATTGGAGGTATCAAATCAAAGCTTCGGAAAATAGAAGACCATGGTCCTTTAGAACTATACAAGTAATGCTTTTTTTGTGTAACAATCATATGTTTTATAAATAAAAAAAATTAAACAATTTTGAACAGTAGTATGGTTTTTTATTTTTAATCAAAATTTGTCTAGCTACTTTATTGGCACACGTTATTGCCTACCCAGCCCAAAGTAACACCTGTTGGTAAGAGTTATTCTTCGCTGGATCTTTTGGCTGCCATTGCTGTTGGTGTTAATGCTGGATCCAAGGCATACAAAGTCCTTGACTACGCTGAGGTTGTCTACCGCAAGACCCACTCGACGGGGTTCTTTTTCAAGACTGGAGAAAGTTGTACTGACTGCCCGTTGACTAATGCCAACTATGTCGATATCATCAGCGTAAGCGAGCAGCATGACACTTTTATAGAAAATAGTGCCGGAGATTTCGATGTTGGCGGCGCGAATAATTTTCTCCATCATCAAATTGATTTGAACTTTTTTCTGAAACCCCGCTTCGTTTCAAATGGATCAAAAAGATGTTTGCCAATTCTCACTGCGCTGGTAGTATTTGGTGATCCCTTATCGTACTGTCGAATGCAGCTTTGTAATCGACGAAAAGTTGGTGGGTATCGATCTGCTTCTCTTGGGTCTTCTCCAGGAATTGGGCCAATGTGCAAATCTGATCGATGGCGGATTTACCAGGCCTGAACTCATACTGACAAGGCCCAATCAGTTTGTTGACGAGTGATTACAGTCTTGCTCAATGTAGCGAGACCGAAATATTATGTTACTATCAATCTCAAACATCAATTTATTTGTATGCCATAGTACTATAAGCGGGAAGATTACCAAAACGCACCGAAATTGAAAATGATTGAGCGCTTGAAAATATGCAAAAGTGACACGACATAAAAATCGTCACACAAGTAAAATTTGTAAGCCTTTAAAGCACTAAAACCTGATAAATGTTTTGTATAAATTTTATTTTTTGTTTGGCCATGTAGAATTTTATAAGGCGGAATTTTCAAAATGTGTAGAATTTGGAGAAGGCTGTGCCGCAAAAACAATGATGCATAATATCAACGCTTTAGAGGGCAAGCATCGGGTCCTTACTTTGTTGCGGACTGCTCAATACAATTGGCGCGCGGAAAGGGCGAAGATTCTGTAGGTGACTCGCGCAAATTGTCTACAAAATCAAATTCATTCAAGAATAACCTGGCTTCGCAAAATATTCAAATGGATAAAGTTAAGGTATTTTGGAAAAACTGCATATTAAGAAAAGCACAGGCTCGAGAAATACAAAACCAATGTACTAATTCAGTATAATCAAAATCACGCCAACTATCCATAACAATCAAAGGAAAATAATTGGGTCAAAGTAAATGGTAACAATAACATTAATTAAGCAGAGTGGAACCTAAAGCTATTTCAGTGTGCCGAATGGAGTTTTTCGAAGCTCGGATATCAAAGACGCAGGATGGCAGGAAAAAGGACTGTAGTTTTTTGGACATTCCACGCGTGAAAATCTTCCCGAGCTAATACAAATAGAGATTTGCTTAATATTATGCTTATTGAGTCAAATCCTTTTATAAATTCGTTTCGTCAGCCATCTCTATAAAATAAAAGTGCAATTTCTCAAGACACACTGAACTTCTCAGATACATCGCAAAATTCTAACGAAAGAAGACACTTATTTTTCACATACCACCAACAGTAGCAGTACTGAAAGACTGAAATTGAAAGCTTTTGATAAAATTTTAGCCAAGAAAAATAAGAATATAATAAATATAAGAATAATAAGAATAAATAACAAGAGGATAATGTAACTCTTGAGCTACGCGCAAAACATAACCAATAAAAAATTTGCATTTTGAAAAGAAAACAACTTTGAAAAAAATCATTAATATCGATATTTAAAGTGCGCAGAAAAGTACTGCTTATGGGTTCATATTTGGATTTGAATCTACCTTACCTGTGTCTCGGGCTGCAATGTATGAAACTGTAGCATTGATGGAAACTGTAGGGCAGGTGAGTTTGCAAGGTAAGATAAGACCAAATGGACTATTCTTGCCAGTGGCTACTTAAAAAAATTTCTAGGAGCCAAGCAGTTGAGAGATAGCAATAAAGCGTAACTTGTTGCACCACGTCTTCACGAGACGTGACTTCTTAAATGGAAATGAACAAGGAATGTGTACTCTATAAAAAACAAAGAGATAACACTATCAGTACAGTTACCGGACTGCTCAGAGGGCACGGCGTGCAGAAATGATTAACGTGACTTTCCAGATATCCCGTAAAAGCTGCAAATACGATAATTTGAAAAAAAAACTTATTCTTTTAAACGGGTTCTGCTCAGGCACCTCGATACTTCTTTTTCAGTCACTCTCAAAAAATGGCAGACATCGGTTTGCGAGGACTGATTAAGTTCATCAAAAATAATGTATGATTCAAGGGGGTCTAGTTTAGTCAAATGTGGTATCACGATGGAGTGCCGATGCATGTCGTTGAATCTAAAGGTTGCCACCTAAACTTAACCAAACCTATATTCTCAGCCAGTTACACATAAAGAGACTAAGAGTTTCAGCTTCAATCATTCATTCAAGTTCATTTCATATCCTTAGTAAAAATTCACTTTTTTACTGATTTGATGATGGAGTTCTTTTAAATATTCTTATGAAAAAAATGTTTGAAATATTTGTGAGGTTTCGGTGTGGCGTTTTGCTAACTGGTTTTGCATAAACACACATTCCTTTTAACTATAAAGTATACAAATATTTTCTTCTGAACGCTTTAAGAAAATGCACATACATACATATTTTGCCCTGATATCGCTTCCAGTTGATACCCGAAATCTTCCTTACACGTATCACTTCTTACGACAAAAAAAAAATCACAGCTTGAGCTGTGACCTGCTGACTGTAATAAAAACCTACTATATTTCGTTGACTACAGCGCCTATATAAAAACCAACACACAGCCACGCACACGTGTATGAATAAAAGGGCGAAATAGAAATCCTTAGTAAATAAATAAAAGCTCGATCATCGGCGCATGCTCACTCACTTGCTTGCTCGCTCAACTTGACAAGCTCCTACACTGTCACACCAAACGCTTGAAATGCACTTGAGCCACTTAAACCATTGCTGCTATTGCACTGCTACTGTTGTTGTTGTTGTTACTGCTACTTTAGCACTGATTTTTATTGGCTTCGCGGTAGGCAACAGAAGTTGATGATGAAAAATTAAGCAGCGACAGGTACAACATAAAATCGCCGTCAACTACATAAAAAATGGCAATAAGCGAAAGCAGTGTTGGAGACGAGAGTGCTAAGGCACACAGCGAAAAAAGAGGAGAAAAGAAGAGAAGCGTAGAAACTATAAAAATCAAGTCAGGCATCAGTTAACTAAGTTAACTCAGTTAACAAAGTAAGTTCTACCAAAAAAATTTAAGGAGCAAAAAACTGCTTAAATTAAATCAGCATAAAAAACCTAAAACCAGTGACAACTGCTGGGGCTTCTTCTTGACATCAGGTTCAATGCAACCAGCGGCTTCACTTACACTACGCGTTTATAGGAGTATGTAGGTATGTGCTCGTGTGTATGTATGCATGAGAAGAGTATCAATGTGCATGGCTTGCGTTGCATATGCGACTAAAAAGGCATATGGCTGCGTGTGGGTATCGAGCACAAAAAAAAAAAAATTAAATACAAAATTGAGCTGGCAGTGAAACCCTTTAAAAAACGCGTAAAAATCATTGGCAAGTGACTTTCGTCATAGTGCATTATTGTCGTTACTTAAAATTGCAAAAATAATAGAAAAATAGAACTAAAATAAAACAAGTGAAGAGGAGTTATAGCTCTGATGAAGCAAAACTTTATATCCCCTAATCATGCTTTTATTGGAATATCATACGCATCATCAGCATAGCAATTGGAGATCGGGATGAGCCAGTGCTTCCTTCACAATCGCGCTCCATACGACTCGGTTTATTGAGCCACCTCCCCTAGTATTTATAACGCGTAATTCTGCATCAACATCATCTGCCCGTCTTCTTGGCGGTCTTCCACGATTTTTACTGCCCATAATAAAAGAGTTGAAGGTCTTTTTCGTAATCTTACTGTTGTCTATTCTGGGTAGATGTCCAAACCATCTCAGCTGATGAGCCTTATCGAAACGCACAATGTTTTGACCTGATATCAGCTGTTCAATCACAATATTGTATCTTATTATATAAGTTTCATCAGCTTCCCTTACTAATCTAATTATCTTCCTTAGGATTTTACGCTCAAAGCGGAGAAAGTAGGAGTGTTAGATTTCAGTATCTATGCTTCGCAGCCATATTTTGCTACTGGTTTTATTAGTGTTCTGTAGATTTATTGTTTCCAAGACCTCAATAGTAATTCACGCTGATTAGGGGGTCTGCAGCGCTGCTAAAATTTGCACCCAGGTATTTAAAACTATACTTTTTAAAAAATATGTATATGGGCCGACCTCCAGGTTGTCATAGCGTTTGGCGCTTAAAGAGGTATTTTGTCTTATCGTCATTAACTTCAAGGCCCACTAGATTTGCTTTGGTTATCAGGAAGTGCGCGTTGGTTTTTCGCAACGATAGCAAGGTTATCAGCATAGCCGCAGATCTGGACGATTTCCGTGAAAATGGTAGCTACAGGGTCGATATCGCTTATACCGATTACAAATTTTAAAACTAGGTTAAATGTGATGGTAGAGAGTTTGTCTCTTTGTTTCACACCTGTGACAACATCAAATGAGCCTGAAGTTTTTACTTTTATTACCACCTTGGAATTTGCACCTGTCAAGATCATTGATACTAAAGACGCGATATTCTTCGGCTTTCTTTGCCAACGAAGTATTAAAGGCAGTTCGTTTCTATCGATGCTATCAAAAGCTTTTTTAAAATACACAAATATACGGTGAATGTCAAGACTGTGTTCATATCGTACGCATAGTCATACCCATGGTAACCAATAGTCGCAGACAAATTCTTAGATATAATAATAACCATCGTAATAGCCATTACTAAAGTCATGACAATAGTCCAATCCTTGGTCATAGTAGAATCATAGTCATATTCGTAGTAATAGTCATACCCGTAATTGTGCTCATACTCATAATCATGGTCACATTTGTCAAAATCATAGTCATAGTCATAGTCATAGTCATAGTCTTGATTAGTCCATCTACTTCTTTTATAACAGGAACCCAAGAGCGGCTTATATACTTCAACTTGTGACCTTAAGTCCGGCCTCAGATTGTATCCTTGCTTACTTGCTGGCTTCTTTACTTTATGAGACACCACCATATTCCGGTATCCAATGCAGATAGATCGTATTGTCAAAGAAATGCCAGTTTGATTTTATAGTAGTTTTAACGCTATTTCCTTATAGTTACCGATCCTTCGCGGGCTTTCCCTTCATCGCGTTGGGATTTGAAAACGTTTTGTTTTTATTTTTTGATTCATCAAAAATTATCTCAATAAGTTTATTGAGAATTGCACTGTTTCACCTCTACTTCTTCATATGTATATGTGTATGAGCACGCGTACGAGTAGTCTGGCTGATAAATGCAAGCTGACAGCCATTTATGCCTGAGCGCCTTCTTCAATTTGTACACTTGTCCATTTTCATAAATACCTATACCTACATCTGTGCATATATACATGCATATGAACATAAAAGCGCGCAGTAAGGCAGGAATATATGTATGTATGTAAGTACGGATCCCGTACACTCCGTATGTAGTATAAATATTTTATGTTTGTCGTCGCATCACTTTGGTAGTAATGATTGAGTTTTGCAGATTTTTTATGAGCTTGGGAAGCAATTAACATATTAATGTTGACAACATGCAACATTTTTGGAGTAAAACTACTATTTTATGGATCAATAGCAATATTATGGCTATTTAGATGTCTACTAGCTCCGCATGGACTCTCTGAGTATATTGAGATATTTCTCGTTTTAGCAGGCAGCTTCTGCCATCTTAATAAAACGAGAACTAAGTATTACGAAGTGTTTTTATGAGCATGGGAATTTATTTAAATTAATAATGCCAAGATAAACTCTTGTACAGCCCATTAAAGAATATTTACACACTCGCAACCTATTTTCTACTCACAAATGAGTCTAAAAAGTAGTATTGGATCTTCATCTTCTCCAGCAAATATTTTCAATGCTTAAAACCTATTCGAGAAATGTGAAGTGGTGCACGAACATTTGAAGGCATTTATAAATATAGTGATTTGTAACAGGCTACTGCGAATTATTCTACCAGAAGGCAGTAAAGTATGGTACATAGCTTTTGTAGCTCAATGTTCTTGGTACCCGGATAACAGATTTCTTCGACGGTAGCACATGGAGAAAGAATTATCCAAATTAAAGTAGAAGTCTGACCGCTCGAAATTGTTTAGATGGCTCAACTAGCATACGATGCGTGGCAACGAGTATTAAACAACGATATTGTCATAGGAGTACGTATGCGACAAACGCCGTTGACCACCGGTTGTTTAGCGCAAAGCCCTCGCTTTCGAGTATACTTTCCTCTCAGCGGAGCCATAGCCCTCGTTCGCTTCAAAAGTTTTTGTTTTAGTTGCATCAAAACATATTAGGTATTAGAATAGAACAACTATTTATTGCGAAATTTTAAATGAAACTTGAAAACCTGAGAGATTGAAACTGTTGTATCTTACGCAAGTACTTTAAGCCTTTTCAGAATGATCGAACGATGATTTACACTTCGGGAACCATTACTTGTTATAAACGGATTACGATTTCTGAACCTGTTGCGATCTAACTTGGTGAAAGAATAAGAAAATACGATCCAAATTGTGGAAGAACGAGTCCTTGGCTCTCCATCAAGACAATACATTCTTCTGCATCACACTCCAGAATTTCACTGATGGCGGTTTAGCTACCTTAGATATGCCAAAGCTTTTTTAATAGTCAATCACGAGTAGTATCTGAGCCCTCCACTTCCAGATACTCATACGCCTAGGGACCAGTTCTGGTCTCTATATGAGAATTTTGTAGATCATTTAAGTTAACCTAACCTAACCTCTCGGTTCTAAATACAATAAACAACGCTTAGTCCGTTTGTGCTTCTAAAAAATTAACATATGTACAATTAAAAAGGGGAAAAAACCTGGCTAAACATATTTTACCTGAGGAAGAAATAAAACTCAGTAAAAAGGATAAATAATAAAATTTATTGAGAAAGTTGGGCTGAAAAAAATACTTTGAATCCATGAAGGGGCAGTTCAATTATCAAACAAATTAATTTTTCACAGGCGTCTTTTGGAACAGCTTGCCACTGCATCTGAGCCATTATATATATATATATCCATACATATATATGGCGCGTACATCCCTTTTGGGTGTTTGGCCGAGCTCCCCCTCCTATTTGTGGCGTGCGTCTTGATGTTGCTCCACAAATGGAGGGACCTACCGTTTCAAGCCAACTCCGAACGGCAGATATTTTTATGAGGAGATTTTTCATGGCAGAAATACACTCGGAGTTTTGCCATTGCCTGCCGAGGGCCAACCGCTATTAGAAAAATGTTTTTCATAATTTTGTTGTTTCACCGAGATTCGAACCGACGTTCTCTCTGTGAATTCCGAATGCTAGTCGCGCACCAACCCATTCGGCTATGGCGGCATCTGAACCATTACATCTTCAAAATTGCGTACTTTGTGCATTCGAAATTATTTCTACAAAAGTCATAGAATCTGGTTTTTCGAGGGTTCAGACGGTTTAGGCACAGCCCATAAGGATGGAATGGATTACAAACATGTAGATATTGGATTGGAGGAATCTTCCTTGATTCTTGGAGCTCCTATGATCATCAAGAGATGATTCCCTCTAAGAGCAGCCCGTCTATCTTAACCTAATCGAAAACTGAGGTATACAAAATTGCGATAAAATGGAATAAAACTGTTGAGTTTGGATTCAAACTTAATGTTCCGTCCACCCTTACACTGAGGGCTAATTATGAGAAATTTATCGATATAAATAAAATAAATTTTAAGGGGTGCTTAACTTTAAGATTTGCTCTCCTAATGACATATATAAATTTTTTCAGGGAAGCCTATTTTTCCTTTTACAGAATTTTCCAGTAATGGTTGTTGGAATTTAAAATGTAATAAAACAATTACTGTGTGAGGTAATAACGAATTTTGTACTTGAAATTCGTATTTGAGACGTACATGATGCGATTTTCGATTACTCTGCTCCTTACATCCAGCTGACTGTGAGGGTATTCAGAGGAAGGCGTCGCAAGGTTAAGTCTAACGATCTCGGTGGCTCATTCACGTCACATTCGCAAGAGATAACTATACACTCAAGTGGTTCATAATCAAATTTTTCATTTGCACTTGCTGCTAATTTGGCATCAGTGGCTGAATATATAAACAGTAAATTTTACTGACACCGCCAAAAATCATGACCTCCACAGCCTATCAATACCAAATTGTGCATAGGAACCCTGTACATTAAGTTAAGTAAACATGTGACTATAGGTTTCACATTTACATATTTAATAACTGATTACCATTCTCAGTAATGTCTTTTGCTTATTTCTACCAATTATTCAGAGTTCAACACCATCAAAAATTCCAAACTTTTTCATTCAATACAAATTTTCATTCATAAAATTCGATCCGTGAACGCTTATCGACATAACTTTCAAATAATCTTTGAAGGTGTGACAGTGCGTAATAAAAGTGCGCAATCATTTCTTTATTTTGCTATCGCTTGGTAATTAGTGCCTCCTGTTGATATTTTTGCCGATTAGAAATAAAACTACCAAACATTTTGACAAACGTACTGAATATATATATCTTATATATGTATATTTGTGTGTACATTTATAATCAAAAATGCATATAAGAGAATTTCGGTGGCTCATACATAGAATATCTAAATTCAAAATTCAATAGGCAAAGGCAGCAATCGATTGAATAACAAATTCCACAACTTACAGCACGTTTGCCTCCCACGAGAAATGACCATTTCAATTGCGTGTATTTTATTGTTTTTTAAACTTTGTAGTTTAGCACAAAATTTATACATATACGCATATATACAAGTAGAAGAAATTTAAATTAAGTGAAAAAAATTGCGTGTAGAATCGAAATTTGTAGCTAGCCTGAATACCAAACAGTCGAATGAGGCATTGAATGAATAGCAATAGACGAGTATGTGGTAAATGATTTAGCTATTACTAAAAAAATAGTTGGAGGAAGGGGGTACCAACTTACTGATTGTCTGGACTCTAATTCACATGAGTATGAAAGTAGACAGTGGCGATTTGGCGCTAATTGAAATGCTGGGATTTAAAAAGTCACGTCAAATCACTCAGTAATTCAAAAAAATCTTAAGCACATCCAAGATGTAATATGATCTATAATAATATATTGAAGTTCGGCGAGTATATATGAATATAACTGGCACTTACACCGTTTGCTAACTGTTTTTTTTTTTTTTTTGCGGTGAGGTTGGGTTAAAAATGCCTTCGCACCATATAGTAACCGTTGCTGCTACGTGTGCGGTGATCCCGCTAAAAATATCCCTCCTCTTCTCTTGGATTTTTCCCTCCACCCTGGGACTGCTTCTGCATTGCTTTGAGGTAGTGGCTTAAGACGGCGTCCTAAGAAGGACACTTACTTACTCACCCTGCATCCATCGCCTGTTTTGAGAAACCTATGCTCAATGGTCTTCAACATAAGTTTCCATTTCACGCTTCTTTTGTCGGATAATATCCTCCACAAAATTTGCGACGGAATTCCATTTTTCTTCTCCTATCATAATTTTCTCGATCACTTCTTCAGGTGTAAATACACCAATAGCTTGTTGCAGAGCTGTTCTCTCTATGCTCCACCTCAGTATCTTAGGGTTTAAGTGTTTGTTCTCACTGTATGGCTATTTCTTAGGACTGACTATGACTACTATGAGGAAGGCATAGGGCGTAGATATGCGCAATACAGAGGGTTACTCCCAACCCATAGCCTCTACTAAGCCAAGACCGTTAGTGCGTTCTAAAGAATCACATCCTGCGCGAGGTAACCCTGTTACTTAACTTAGTAAGATCCCTTGCTGTCGGTTGAAAAATAGAGTGATTACTGAGTTAGAACAGAACACTACGGATATAGACTTGAACTGTCGATAACGGGGTTCCTCTTCAACAGTGGCTCCCTTGAAGAGTATTAATAGGGCCACCAAATGGAAATGAGTTCAAACCAGGACTACTCTGCACGAGGTACCCACACTTGTGGGAATCCTCCCGCTGGCTCTCCAGCGGCTTGGGCGTCGGATGTGCAGGCCCAAAACTCATTCACCACCAAGACGACCAGGGCTGAAAATCAGGGCAGGGAGGAAGCAAGCTACTGGTTGAGGATGGACACCTGTTGGACGGTGCGTCCTCGTCAGGCTCTATATGTAGCTCTATAGAGAGCCTGCTACTGGGCGAAAATGAGCTTGGCTCAGCGGAACCAGCGAAAGCAATGCAGGCGACCACTGCAAACCCTTTAGCTGATCCTGGAGAGGCTGCGCTAGCTCATTTACGTCTCAGTGCTTTGACGCTTTCCTCTGCGGATGGAAGTAATGTGATTAATTTGGATGCAAATCCGAAAAGTACCACTGCACTAACGGCTACAAAGAAAGCGTCTGATGCGAGAGGCAATTTGGAGGACGCAGACGTGGTTATGGCGCAGGTAACCTCTGCCTGTCATGTCACCACGACTGAGAAAACCAAATTGGTTCCTGTCCTGGCACCAGTTTCGGCGACTGTTGGAACTATGGTTAATCCGGGTTCACGCTCAGTGCACCAATGGCCACGGAACAGGAGAAAATCTGTCTAAATCTGCCCACCTTGACAGATGAAGCACCGGTGAGCGCACCAGTTGGCACAGAGAAGAAGAAAAGGAGGAAGGGTAATAAACCGGAACCCAAAGTAAGCAACCTTAGACTTAGATATTTGTATCGAGTTAAACAGAAACTTTTCTTTAAATGGCTGGGAAAATTGGGCTCAATGGATTTTTGAATTTTAAACGTTTCGTTAAGAAAACGCAGTATCTTCCACGTGGAGAAATTGAGAGCTCACCCACCAACCCCTAACTTAATCGAGGCATGTCACAATGGTTTTTGGTATTCTGCAAAAAAGTAAGGCCCATACGTCTGTAAATATAAAATAAATATTTTATTTAATGATCGCATTTGTTGGCCAATATTTAGCGAGAAACAGCAGACCTCAATATCATAAGTGCGGGTTCAACTCTATTGAAATTGTAGACAAAGGCTTAAAATTTAGTTTGGCTGGTAAGCAGAGCTCAGCTTATACTGAAAAACTGGTCGGATATAAATGTAGCTTGAGAGTTCTGTGGCGTGGTATCAGCCAGAGGTTAGATTAGTTTAGCTTAGGTTAAATGGTTGTTCCCAAGTGTTCATTTAGACACGAATCTCAAACTTCCCTATTGTGGTACTATTGAAGGGAGAAGGCGGCAACAGGAAAGAGGAATAGGTAGGGGTGAATATCAGCTCAGTATAGAATCTCAATCTCATTATTTTCATACAGAATGCCAAAGGCTAAGTACTCCTGAAGAAGACTAGAATTTTCACTATCTGAACATTTTTATCCAGCTTGTGGCTGATAGCTGTCTCGTTTACCTCAACAAAACAACGAGCAGTCCAAGTTAATATGGCGAGAAAGACATGTGCAACCGCGACATGTGAGTTGCCGTGAGATTTTTCTGGCTTTGGTGTGCATGTATGTATGTGTATGTGTGAGAAATCAGTTGAGCAAATGTTTTTTACCATTTGGTTGTGCAGGAAATCCCTAATACCAACCGAGGGTAAATCGAATATCAATGCATACAAACATACATATGTACATGCATACATACACACATTCATACATTAGCACTTACTGTGTAAAAATAGTCGAGCAAATAAGCCGGTGCATATGTCCCGAAGCGAATAAGGTCAGCAAAGTGGAACACCTTGCAGATGTATACAGTTTTTATTTTTGCTGTGCAGCAACAACAACTACGCTAACAGCAGCCGTTTTTGTCTGCAACAATTGAAAATCTGTTGCATTTGCCGACTGTTTCCACGAATGTAAATCAAAGCGAGACGGGGAAATAATCAAAAACCAAAAAAACTAACAAAACAAATGCTTCAGTGGTGCAAAAACAATAACAACAAAAAAAGTATCAAAAAGGACGAAGGACATGTGCATGCAACAGATTGCTATGCGGATAGAGAGCGGGTATTTGAAGTATACGACAACAACAACACTGTTGAGTAGTATTTGACAAAAAAAATAACAAAAACAAAAAACAATCTGCTTACATTGTGAATGTCTGATGATGCTTATCCTGGCAGGTTGCAGGATATGCGCCGATAAGCACGAAGAAATTGAAAAAATGGATGTAAGAAGTAACAACAATGCATACAGCAAAGAGATGTTGATGTGGATGGTGAATGCTGAATGCTGTATGCTGAGGCAAATGCAACAAATGAAACGAATCACGGCACAGCAGTCGGTGGTCGGCCGCTGGGGATAGTTGCGCTCGTACGTATGTATGTATATATGGACGTAGGGATGTAGAGATGTGCATAGATGCCTGAGTTGGCTTTGTAGCAGGTAGTAAATATTGGAGATCTGGTGTGCAGATACATAGTTGTAGTTGTTGGCGTACGAATAGATGAAGCAACAGGCTGCTGTGGATTGTATACTCATACACACACGCATACATACATACATATTAAGTGCAGTTGCAGCTCGACCTTTGAATTCGTGGCTCTTTGAAGAGTAATGATTTTTTCTCATTAAAATGGTTACAGAAATGTTTTTTTACTCTTTTACGCTCACATATGCGAAGCTCATAACTGTTTGTATATACATAGATGTCCATATGTATGTATGTACATAAGTATTTTCATTGTGGCAGCTGTTTTTACTTGTGTACATTTCTTTAAAAAAACTATTAAAAATTGCAAATGTGTACGGTATTGGTGAAAATCAACTGTACTTTTCGAGTGATAAGCATCGGGCAGCTGGTTGAGCATTGCTCCGAAAACAAATGAAAAGAATTTAAAGAAGAACAAATAAAAAGTAAACAGCAAACAAAAAAAAAACTATAACCTTCGTCAACATACTCGTCGTTCTAAATACAAAGCATTTAATTTATTTTCTATTTCTCTATTTTTTCTACTTCACTTTACTACCATTTTAATCACCTTTACTGAGGGAGCCCATTAAAATTTCAACTCACATCGCATCGCTACATTTGTGGGCGTTAAACTATTTTTGGTGCTTGTTGTTGTATATTTCGTTAGTTGAAATGTTTTGAAAGTCTACTATCGTAACGAAACTTGTTTCAAAATACGAGCCCGATTTCAGTGACAATGAATTTAGTTCAGCTGAGTTACTTGCATACCAAAATATTACTTTGACACAAAAAAAAAAATACTTTTTAATAAAAAAAAAATATAATTAAGAAAATGAAAATACAAAATTAACTGCACAACGCTTAAGCTCCCCACATTTCATTTGCGATTTTCACACCACGAAAGTATTCTGGTAGTTGAAACGACGATAACTTATTATAATTTATATAATTTTATTTAAGTCGGCTTTAAAAAGAAGATGTGCAGTTATTTTAAACTACCAACCCAATTTTTCAGTACATTTCCGTGCGTTCCGACACTTATTTCACGAAAGCCAGCTTCAATTTTGTATATTAACTCTTCAATGATCCTTGCACAGCTGACAAAAAGTAAGGTGAATTTGGTTGTAAAATGAAAAATTTTTATTTATTCTTGCAAATCAATCTCATCCGCTTCAAAATAATAACCTCTCGATGAAATACACGTTTGCCAACGATTTTTCCAATCCCCGAAACATGCCAAATAGTCCATTTCCGGTATAGACATCAGCACCTTCTTCGATTCAGCTTTTATCTCCTCAATCGACTCGAAACGCGTTCCCGGAGTGGTCTCTTGAGTTTTGGGAATAGCCAGAAGTCACACGGAGCCAAATCAGGCGAATACGGTGGTTGCGGAACGATATGCGTGGAATTTTTGGCGAAATGGTCACGAAGAACGAGTGCAGTGTGAGACGGTGCATTATCGTGATGCAAAAACCAAGAGTTGTTGGCCCATAATTCTGGTCTTTTTAGACGAATTGCTTCACGTAAACGACGCATAACGCTCAAATAATATTCCTTATTAACAGTTTGGCCAGGGGGAAGGAATTCATAGTGCACCACACCACGAAAATCGAAAAAAACTGTCATCATGACCTTTATTTTTGAACGACTTTGACGTGCTCTTTTCGGTCTGGCCTCGCCTTTAGCACGATATTCGCTTGATTGGTCGGTTGTTTCAGGGTCGTAAGCATAAATCCAAGTCTCATCTCCCGTAATGATGCATTTGAGTTTGTCCTGATAATCTGAAAGCATTGTTTCACACACATCAACGCGACGAATTTTTTCCAAGAAATTGAGAGTTTTCGGTACCAAACGAGATTTGACTTTTCGTAGGCCCAAATGGTCTTTGTCTTTCAAAATGGTTTTCACAGATCCTTCTGATATTCCGATCATATCAGTAAGGTCTTTAACAGTCAACCGACGATTTTTGAGCACTACTCCTTCACTTTATTGACGTGTTGGTCATCTGTTGACGTCGATGGTCGTCCGGAGCGCTCCAAGTCATCAACACGTACCACTTATAAACATTTTTCTGTGACATGGTCGAATCTCCAAATGCCTTCTGCAACATGCTAAACGTTTCCGCAGCCGAAATTTCATTCCGCAAACAAAATTTGATGATGATGTAAAAATCGAAAAATGCACTCTTGGTCGTTTGGTAAACACAAGCGTAAATATATTACTGATAATGACATTCACATGAAAATTGGCCCAGATGTTATTAACAGTGCTGCCAACTCATGAAAAAAATAACTAGAGCGAAATTTTTATCCCGCGAAGTTTGACAAATAAATTCACCTTACTTTTTGCCCACAGTAGTACATTTATCCCTAACTGCACCCTACAAGATATAGTCTAATGAAGCCAAATCGTAGAGGACTCGATTTTCGATTAGATTGACCAAATGCTGTCTATGAGATCCTATTTAATTGGAGAAACAAAAAAATAAATTAACATGGCGTGGCCACGCCCACCATTAACTTTAACTTTGGTTCCCTTCAAATTTTGTAATTTCTGATCAGAACCTAAATTTCTAAGAAGAATCTATTTTAGCTGTCAGATGCCCACCCTCTACATATCCATAGATATCTCGCAACACCGGTGAAATGAAAGTTAAGTGGAAGAAGAGATTTATATTGAGCATTAGGGAATTGCTGGGTAAATACACGGGGTATACCCGAAATACCCAAATATATTTGCGAATGAAAGTTTCCTGAGTAATTTGAGGGAGATGGAGAAACAATATTGCGTACTCTTGTAGTTCTGATACTGGATTGTATTGTGCCTCTTGATTTTATCTCTTACATAGAAGTTCCTATAGTTTTATAGTGCCTTCGAATGGCAGATTTTTTTTAATGTACAATTTTTTTCTAGAATTTGATGTTTCATGCTCACAATGGCCTAAAGTTATATACACCCAACTTTGTTTTTACAAAATAGATACGTTCCTTAGAAAAGCGTACAAAACAAAATTATGTAAAAAAATACATTTGGGAAATTTGGGGATATGTTCCACAACGTTAAAAATCGCGTAAGATAAAAAACTAGAAATATTTTCCCGAAAATTGTTCAAAAGAAGTAATAATGAAATCCATATAACGAAAGTACTTATAAAACAAAACCTATTAATTTTTATTACAAAAAAAACTCTAAATTAGTGTACAGTGAAAAACCTCTTTCTACCATTCGGTTCCTGTGCACTTCCGAATTGTTACGCACAAACGCATTCGGCTACGGCGGCGACCTGGAGCTATTGGGTTAAATCCTTCAATTATTTTAATATTTTAAATTAAAATTTGGGCATTTTATTCATTTGAAAGCACGTCTACATTTAACACATTAAATGTCACCATTCAAAGAAAAAAGGTGTCACTGGGCAAAAAATATTTACAGATTCTAATAAACACCAATTTGTACAAATTTCTAGTGTATGAGAAACACCGTGGTGGTTATGTAGGTTAACCAAACTTGAGAATCAATTTTCAACAACAAGTCTCAAGTACTAGCGTATACTGATGGCATTGCCCTTATAGCGCAAAGTGAAGCTAAACGTAAGAGAGCAAGGAACCGGCATCTAGTACTATGCCGGGTTGCACATGGTGAACTAAGTACATGCACCGTACAAAGAATCTAAAGCCGAGAAATTCGTTAACGTGAATGCATCTAGAGGAAGGATCAACTCAAATACCTAGGCCTAATCATCGGCAACAATGCCGACACATCTGTAGCCATTAGTGATCGAATATACGCTGCTAACAAAGCATGCTTTAAATCTCAACTGTTAAGAAGAGTGCAGAAACTTTTCTGGCAGATGGAGCATAACGAGTAAGATATAACGAAGAGCTTTCAGTAATGCAGTAAGATATATAAAGAGTCAATGAATAAGATGGTTGGGTCATATTAGCAGAATGCCAATATGAGCTATTAGCATAGGATGGAAAAAAGAAGCAAAGGAAGACCGCGGAAGGTGGCTGAATTCACAAATGATCTAAGTACAATGAGCGTTGCCAATTTGGCTGCGCAAGCTATGGTCTGCTAAAGGCTCTGAAGTTAATGATGACGATGTTGATTAGATAGTTTAGTAGTTTGTTGTAGTGCTTCAGTTATCCTAGTGTAATTAGCGTAGAACCAGAAAGGAGGTTTTCACTTGTTTATATCTTCTTAAAAACAACAGAACAGAAGGTAGGAGCAATTGTGGAATTGCAGGCAGGATATCCACTTTTGAGAGTGGAATAAATACGATATTTGGGTATGTTTTGGGTAATATTCAAGGAAGAAGTAGAAATAAATAGACTAGGTGAAATCATAAAGAAACAGCTTGCACCTGTTTAAGTATAAGTTCCCTTGATTTACTCGCTATTAATGAGAATCCGTTATGGAGGCAAAGGACCTATTGTATTTTTCAATTACTTAAAACCGAATAAATCTTAATAATGTGCTATGTTTTCAACAAGCTTTATCCTAGCATATTTGGAGGAAAAGTAGTGAAATGATGACATAAATTTAGTGCATAACAGACACTGAGTTTTTAAAGCTCTGATGAGGTAAAGGTGATAATGCGTGTGGGCGACGGATGCCGATAATGAACGAACGGTGAACGGTTATAGAACGATGAACTGTATGAGCTCTATAATGGCACGGATGGAGTAAGCAGACAAAAATTGAAAAGCAAATACTAGGAGCGCAATGTAAGGACCAAGTACTGAAGGTCGCCAAACTACAGGGTGGGCCAAATAAGACCTACAAATGTTAAGTACAAATAACTTTTTTATTTTTTGACCTATTTATGTTTTTCTTTTTGTAGGTTATAACTGAATTGTTGGAAATTTATTATGGAATTACCAACAACGACTACAAAACGCTATTCGTTTTACACAATTAGCCACACAAATTGATTTTTTAAATAATGTTTTAATATAGGATGAAGCGCATTTCCATTTAAATGGTTATGTCAACAAACAAAACTGTAGATTGTGGGGCTCTGAAAATCCAAGAGCAACACACCAACATCAGTTGCACCCATCTAAGTGAACTGTTTGGTGCGGTGTTATGGCCACTAGAGTTATCGGTCGATATTTCTTCGAAAATGAGGATGAAACGCCGGAATCGATTTGAGGAGCTTCTTACAGAACATTGATTGAAAACTTTTTGCGGGCAATGGAGGTGGAGCCAAACAAGATGGAGCAACTGCGCATACTGCTAGGCAAACTATGGACCTGCTGCGTGACATTAGTGGACCTTATTTGGCCCACCCTGTACAAACGAACGATCTTGAGTCTGATCTTCGTGGATCTCTCGAGCTATGGAAGCAACGAGGCCTACATGGCAATCAACGTAATAAATAAAAATATGATAAGTATCTAAATTTCAAGTCGATGGCAAAAACAAAACCATAATTTATGTGCTACTAACATTTGTATTTAAAATTCCACAAATGCAAATGTTAACTGATTTATATGACTGTCAATTTCAAGGCGAAAAATGCTCTATTTAAATAAAATAAAAAAATTTCAAACGAAAAATATTTGAGTCATCTGCCCGGTTATGGACATAGCAAACACGATGAAAGAATTTAGCAAAGAAAAAGAAAACTTGTGTAAGAAAAAGTAATTATTTTGACAGTTGTCGATGCGTCAATCAGCAAATAATGATGAAGATCCAGAACGATCAGAACAGAAAAAATAGTTTTTTTATATAAAAAAATGTTATGCCAAATAGGCGCCATGCGCAATGTGGCCACCAGTATGAAAAAAGCGGTCTGTGGAGGTTGACTTTATGAAATTGGTGTTTTGCAGATGTAGCTGAGTGGGTGAGGGCGGGTTTGTTTTTTGTTTGCTGCTCAGTGGCTGATGTCTATCACCGACTGATGATGTCTGGCTTATTTTACGTTGATTGGTGGCAGCGGCCGCATAACAATTGCATTATCTGGTTACAAAACACCAGAAACAACTACAAAACTCTACATAAAATGACTGTTAAAAACAACAAATTAAACAAAATCATGTCATGTTCAGGCGAAAAGAAATTTAAAAATTCAAAAAAACACTAACAGAAACAAACATTGGAGCTATTGACGCTATAAAATGCAAATTAGTATTTACTACCAAGGCGCTGAGTGCATAACAAATGAGACCGAAGGAGCCAACAGAGGAGATCAGAAGAAGGAGTGAAAGGAGAAGAAGCAGCAAAAATAAGTGCAATTGCGGGATTGTGTTTTTATGTAAAAGGGCATATGCATGTGTGAACATTAAGGTGAGCCATCCACATACCAATAAATTCAGCAAAATAACGGTGATAAAATTTGGTATCTTTAGTAACTTCTACCATAAGCTTTTAGCTAAACACAGAGTTTTTCTTGAAACTATCTCTAAAAATAGAGCAAAAAAAAATTTTTTTAAATAAATTTCACCAATAAAAAAATTTATTTTGCGAAATTTTTCCCAGTTTTCCCAGTCAGGCCGTGTTGTAAATTTCCCTAAAATTTGAGTTATCAAGAAATAAAATAAGGTTATCGAAAAATGCAAACTTTAGAGATCTGTATTTAATTTATCAACAATCTGGCAAGTTTTTCAAGTAATACTGGTTGAGCTGGGAGCCCGAACTGGGGCGTGCCTAAATATATATATTTACTATCGTTTAGCCATGTTTTTTGTTAACAGGCCTGTATCATCCCTAAAGCAGTGTAGGCTTTTGAAAAAGTTAAATTTTATTTGAAGATTTGTGAATAACATTATTCCTTTTCTAACATTGCAATGTCATATTTGAAATTATTATAGGAAATGGTAAAAGAGCCAAGGTAATTGTGTTGTCTAGAGATCCCGATATATTTAATTCATTCCTGGTCGTTAAAGAACATCGTGTCTCTTAGGCCAAATGGGATATTGTTTTCGGCTCTAAGTCAATGACTCACTCCGAATCTTGTAACGGTCCTTCAACGAGTAATTTAAATTTTAGCCTGCTGAGGGTTGGTTACTCACGTAATACGTGCCCTAGAATATCTCCGAAGTTAGTTACCTTTAATTCGGTAGTAAGGCCTAGCGTACATTCGTTTGATGCCAAGAGTTAGAGCACCGCCCGCAGTTCAGTCACCTTGAGTAATCTCATTTATAGAGATGAAGAGTTTTGCCAATCCTCCTGGCTTATGATTTGCACGGAGCTCTTGCAACGCTTTTACGCCTTCTCCACCAGTCATGTGTTTACTAAATTAGCGATAAGAGTCTACATATTTTTCAGCAAATATTTTATCTAAGTGACCGCCCACCTTGGCTACCCTTGGCTAGTTTCGTTGCTCTCTAAATCTGTGTGTTCTGGAAGCTTAAACACGTTCAATTTTGAAAATGGTTAACTTTCCCCAATTTTCTTATGGCTTCTTTACAATATACGAATGGTCTTTAGTTAGTGCTGCGCGAGAACAAATATTTTATAGCCCCTGACCGTCGGTGTATATATTTATACTTAATTCGTGAAGATGCGATGGATAGAATGGTGTAAAGAGCTTTCAGTGTCGTCCTCGAAGCTGTCTCTACAGCAATCATCGAAGGTCCGCAGAAGAAGCTCCAATGTGGTGAAGCAGACGGTAGATCTAGCAGCTTCTTGTATATAAACCATGCTGCTAAGGTATTCATAGCCCGTTCATCTACATTGAGCTTCCACAAAATTTTAATATCCAGCACATTCCGACAACTCGCGCATTACAGGGTTGCGCATATTCGACGAACCCATCTGGCAACCTTGTATCTTTTGACAGAAACGTCAGATCGCTTAATGACATACCGCGTTGGAAGTGTCAGTCCAAGCAGATTTTTATCATGGAACAGTACACGCCACTCGAGCGCTCCCAAATTGTTGAAATTTACATCCAACAAAAGAAGTCAAAGGAAGAAGAAGAAGAACAAAATCATCATGTCCGATGAGGCTCATTTCTTATTGAATGGGACGGTAAACAAGCAAAATTGCCGTATTTATGCCACTGAAAATCCTCACGAAATTGAAGAGGTATCTAATTACGACGAAGAAGTCACTGATTGGTGCGGCGTTAGTGCGAAAACGATTATTGGGCCGTTTTTCTTCGAAAATGAAGATGGTCAAGCTGTTACCGTCAATCAGGGGCGTTATCGCGATATGATAACCTATTTTGTGATGCCAATTATTCGTCGAAAGCGTATGAAGCAGTTCTGGTTTCACCAAGACGGCGCTTCACAAAACGCAGCTCGTTGTTTTTGATGTCGAAAAATGGCGATTTTGACTGCCCACCGCGTTCGCCCGATTTAACGCCACCTGACTTCTTATGGTGGGGATATTTAAAATCAAAGGTTTATATTAAAAAGCCAAAGACCATAGAAGAGCTCAAGAACAACATCCGTGAGGAAATAGCCGCTATTCCAGCCGAAATGTTAGCTAAAACTATGGAAAATGCTGCAAAACGGGTACAATACGCCGTACAGGCTCAAGGCGGCCATTTGAGAGATATCATATTCAAAAAGTGATGTCAACAAATTTATTTGAACCAAATAAGATGATTATTATCGTCAACATCAAAAAAATTGTGTTTTTCTCTGATTTAAAAAAAAACACATGGGTCCGTCGAACATGGGCAACCCAGTATTTAACCTTATTCTTTGACTTATGCAGCCAAGAGCCATTTACCGCTTTCTGCAGCCGAGATTTCAATCCTTTCTTCAGTTTTTAGTTGTTTGTCAACCATGAATATTCATAGTCGTGGTGATATCTCATTGGTTATGAAAGCGCCATGCATGATTTTGAAGACATTTTCTATACGTTCCACTTCACTAAGGAGCCAAAAAATCCATTTGAAGTCATAAATTTCAAACTTTTAAGATTTGGCTTAGCAACATTTCTTTTTGGTGCGCCACCTTAATATACATAAGTAACTTTGATGGGACCTAAAAACTCATAAATACTCATACGCGTGATAGTACGACTTGATGAGGTTGACGTAAATGCGAGGTTCCGACTCGATATTCGACATCTGAGTGTTGCTTCAGCGGACTCCCCTTCACTTCATTCAAAACTTTACGCTACTCCAATGTGTGATGATTGCATTTTAATGAGTAAATTACAAATCATTGGACACGAATATGCATGTTCGGACAGAAAATGGAATTGAAAATATGTAAGTATGTACCAAAAAACAAACACAAACAACGCGCTTTGTTTTACAAAAATACAAAATTTACTGAATCGAAATCGTGAGAATTAACTGGGCGTCAATTACTTACCAGTTACCAGTAAATACATACATATATACATAAATACATTAAGTATACGCCAAAGTGACCAAAAAGTGTATTAGTATGTGCATAACTCTGAAAGTTGTCGCCTAAAAACTAAAAAAAAAAATTAGAAATGTTTTTTATGCGTGTTTTTCGAACATAACTATGTACATGTGTGGGTGTAAGCGCTTCAAGTGAAAAAAAAGTATTACACACAAATGCGAACTCGATAAATCTTCATAAACTTGTCACGTTTTCAGTTCAGTGCATAAATTCCTCAATGAAATTTCATTCGATGACGGTTAGGAGCTTCAAAAAGCAAACAAACTCCCGTATTTTGCTGGTCAATATATTAAACACGATTCTATATAGATATGTATGTATGCACGTATTCTTTTTAGTACGAACGAGTATGTAGAAAATTCTACTTGCCTGCTTTCCCTGTCAGTTTGCTGCGCATGCGTAACGCGCCAAAGCGTAATGGCACTAAAAATGCGTTTTCATTAGCTTGCTACAGCTTATGGATTGTACAGCTGATACGAGTATGTTGTTCGGAAATTTCCTCGCTTGATCGGCACTTTGATGTCTAGGGAGTTGTAGGAAATGGCAGCATATGCATTTTCGTATAATCTTTTATAAGCAGGGGCAGAGTTCATACATACTACATATTAGGAATAATTGCGTGGACTACAGACGCTTACTACCAATTACTTTTTGCATTGCCGCTCAACTTAAGATGACTTGTAAAGTAATAGGTTGTATGACGGGAAATTGACGATATGGTATAATTTGTGTGATAGAGGCGTCATTATTTTTTTGAAGACTGAAGAGAGAGAGAGACATTGTTTGCCGGTAATGTTAAGGCCTACCTTTTATGAAATGATTTCGATTACAATTACTTCAGTGTTACGAATTTTTGGAGACTGATTCATCTTAAGAAGTAAGCTTTTCAGTTGTCATGCTTTTGGCTTACTTGTATAGGGTTTTTCAGTAAGAGCGCTTCAACTTTTCAACTTTTTTTAATAAAACACAAACGGTTTGACGTTTTTAACTAATTTTTTTTTTTTCGAGTTTGAACATATACATTTAAGTATGAAATTCGATTTCTTTTGCATGACCACCGCGTGCACGTTTTACGAAGTCCAATCGTTGAACCCAATTTTCGACCACTCTTTTGCATAAATCGGCCGAAATTCCAGCAATTTCGCGTTCAATATTGGCTCTGAGCTCACAAATCGTCGCCGGCTTGTTATTGTAGACCAATGACTTCACATAACCCCAAAGAAAATAGTCTAGAGGCGTCAAATCACACGAGCGCGGCGGCCATTCGACCAGTCCATTTCTGGAAATAATGCGCTCATCGAACTTACTCTTCAACAAATCAATTGTAGCGTGTGCTGTGTGGCTTGTGGCCCCGTCCTGTTGAAACCACATGTCGTCTAAGTCCATACCATTCAATTGCGACCAAAAATAATCGTTTATCATGTCGCGGTATCGATTTCCATTCACAGTAACGTGGCGATCGTTCTCGTCAACGAAAAAATATGGGCCAATTACGCCGCCGGCATGTAAACCTCACCATACAGTGATTTTTTTGGGATGCAACGGTGCCTCATGAATCAAGTGTGGATTGCTTTCTGCCCAGTAACGCATATTTTGCTTGTTGACAAAGCCATTGAGCCAAAAGTAAGCTTCATCACTGAAGATGATTTTTTGGAAAAAATCTGGATTAAAGTAGCAGCAACAGAACGATTATTTTCATAAAAAATTTGCACGATTTGCAATCGTTCCTCAAGTGTGTAGCGTTCCATGATGAAATGTATGCTAATGAAGTTTACAAATGACAAGCGAAAAATAAAAAATATTGCGTCGTTCGCCCTCCCTATCGGAAAAAAGTTGAAGCGCACCTATTGAAAAACGCTATAAAAGCTAGAAGTCCTGATTTTTTATCCACTCTTGAACAATTTTCGTGTATGTTTCGGGTCCCCGTCTTGCTGAAATATACCGTTGTCTGTTAGATATGCGGTTAGGTCAACAAAATCCGGCAAATTTGTCTGCAAGATATTCAAATAGACTTCGTTTTGCATTATCCCGAATATTCGTACCAATGGACCAATATGCCACGTGGAGCATCCCACACCATAAAGCTGCCACCGCCATCCTTCATCGTTTGTTTTACTTGATGCTTTTGCAGCTTTTAATAATAATAATAATTATTAAGTACAAGGGTACAGACTTTAAAAAAATAGTTTAGTCTAAAAAATAAGCAGATTGGCCTTAAATTTACATGCCCAACCATGTATATCTGTATGTATGCTCTTTCTATAGTACAGTAAACGATATAATAAAAACGAACACGTATTAATATCGAAACATTCCAAAAAAGACATCCCTAATCCTTATATTTAACTCTTTACTACCAAATTCATAGCTACTCCAACACAACGTGCTTTGATCTACATACATATTTATTTCGATCCACATGCATACTTACATATATACGAATGCCTTAAACTTAACTCATGCACACCTTTTCCATAGCTCCATCTGCCACAAAGCCACCTCATTGGTATGCCACATACGCACACTTGTCGTTCGCCTGTCATTCGTCAGTTGACTGCCATCCAGTAGCGCCGAAAATTGTTTAACTTAAATTGCCAGTCGAACAATCTATTGCTTCTGTTTTCTTAGCTTTCTGTGTTTTGTTTGCTTGCCTCATACGGGAGCTGTGTATCTTGGCTTTGTGGAAGGGAGTTTTGTAAATCTATTTGCCTTTGTTGTACAAGCATACGAATGTTTCTGATTTGTGTGTGACTTATGTCTGTGACATCAATCTCGGAATAACACCTTAATGACGGGTTAACACCTTCTGACAGACAGTCGGTGCGTCATTGGCTGTGATATCATCTAAAAAATGCAGTCAGCCTCATTGATCAGTGACAGTGATTAACGCTCTTTACGTACCAAGCTGAAACACCTAATTAGAAATGCATGAGGGTGGTAAGTAAATGAGGACATAGATGGAAGAGCTGATTTAGATGCTCTTAAAATGCAAAATTCCATGCCAATTGTGAAAGTATTTCTTATGTCTATCGCTGCGCGGCTTGGGTGGATCTGCTTAGTAGCATTCAAGAATCTTTCTAATAGCTCTGCAATACGCAAAGCATGTTTCCAAGCCTTTTCTTAAAGAACTCAGCTGTAACACAGCAATTGCCGCCATTGATTACCCAAGATAGTCTTAATAAGTAGAATGGCTTTGAAGCCGCACTATGTTTTCACTTTTTCATGCGTCTAATTAATCTAATAATTAGAAGCTTTTTAAGAAGTGATATTACACTCTTCAGCTTCTGTCAATAAAAACACAGACGCTTTTCGGTGGGGGACGGCGACACTTCGACAACGAGCTGGAAATAGGAGGATCGCAACCGTTTTAATGGAACCCGCACTATTTTATGATCTTAGATATTAACCTCATAGCGAAATAAAGTCATAGTGAAATAAAATGATGGATAGGTCGGATTAGGTAAGGTTCTTGGTTATTGCTTCCGAAAAGGACAAAAGCAATTATAAAGAGCTGACATTAAATACCTAGCCGATCAAAAAAGGTTGAATTTTTACATTCCCCCTTAAGCCTCTCTTTTCAGACAGAGAGCCTAGTTTTTTCGAGGATAATAACGCGTCTGAGTTATTTTGCATAGGTATCCAGCCATGGCCAAACGAAGGCAGGCAGAGTTTGAAATATTTCAACAATTTTAGAGATGAACCTGAAGCGTTTGGAGGACGTCTACCAAAGTGCATTTAGCATTTGGGAAGTTACCGGCTTATTGAGCAATCAGAATTAGTGACGTTTTATTTTTGACGTACGCAAATTGCATTCCCAGGCAAACCTTCCGGAGAGGCATGGATAAAAGTTTCCCCTGAGGTGGCCAATGTAATGTTTCCGATAAAGGTTCTATATAGGATTTGTGAATCTAATAATTTTGCATCTCTGAAAGTATTTGATTTGGCACCTGCTGGTAATTTTAGTAGAAAAAGGAAAATCTTCTCTAAATTAGAAAGGCCTAGTAGCAGCGCCCGCTAACAAAGTAGGAAAACAATAGGCTACTAAAACTAGAATCAAATCAGAATTAGACGCACTTAAGGTCAAGTTGGTGGGTTGATTAGAGTGGTGATTCATCCAGAATCCAACTAGCGCTTCCGCACGATTTTGTTGTCACATCCTCGTTACCAACTTGTTTAACAGTTATTTACAGCATGACTATGTCCAGTATGTGCGGTTTAAGAACCCTATTAGGTTGTTGACATCTAAGCCAGACAGTTGTCCGAGACTCTCGAACAACGGTTTGCCCAGGGTTAACATTCTGTCCTTCCATAGTGCAGGGCATTCACAGAGGAAGTGGAAGATTATTTCCTTTTTCTCCGGTTGTTTACTACTATGACAGTATGTGTTGGGAGGGATGCCCATTTTGGCTGCTTGCTCTCCAACAGACCAAAAGCCAGTTATGACTGCCGTTGGTCTCTAGGCGTCCTGTCGTTTCATGTTTATCGATGTTGACGATTGCTTGAGGTTGTAAGTGGGCCATAATGTTCTGCTAATTTTCCATTTCGTCAGGTCTCTCCATATACAATCCACGATTCGGAGGTATTTTAGGGAAATTGTATACTTGACTGCACCTAATGGTGTGAATACCGATTCTGCAAGAGCGTTATTCATGGCAGAGTCCCCTCTTCCCAGTTCAACTGCTTTTTCGTTACCTTCAATATTCCGATGGCCCAAACCCAGATTAAGGTAACATAATGGTGTTCACTCAAGGTGGAAAGGCTATTCCTGTTTTGTTCCACCACCATAGAAGTTGTTGCTGCTTGGCTATCCGAGAGACTAGCGATATTGCCCTTAAAAGCGAAGTCTCCGATTAGTAGCCTACAAGCTTCCCCAATTGCAAGTACTTCGACCTGGAAGGTACTGCTAGTATTAGGGAGACGCACAGATTTTTCAGGTATAAGTCTATGAAAATGTATATACCAGCTCCAACACCACAATCCATTTTAGAGCCATCTATATAGACTGTAGTGTCGAAGTTGTTTACTGAGAATCCCTTATTCCATTCCTCGTTAGGTGGAAAGAGAGTGGCAAAATTCCTATTAAATGTTTAAAGTCTGGTATTCCCGCAACAAATAGTTTAATAGCTGATCGACTGAGAGCAAATATCGACTCAGCTGCTTTGCTTGCAGGTTAGATATCGGCTTGACACATTGTGTACAGTACGACAGTCTTCTTGAGAACTAAGTCTCAATAATAATAATAATACAATCCTCATAACTCTCCGTACTCTTCTACCCGCTTAGATGGTTTTTGCTCGAATAAAAGAAAAATATAATACCTGTAGGAGCTTCAAAATGCAACCCCAATTCAGGTTCCCTTTATAAATTGGCTTCGCTTTGCTTTGAACAAAATGCAACAAACCCTTAAATGCCCGGTATCTGAAATAGCTGAAAATAGTTCACTATTAACAATTAATTGATTAATATAAATTATTTTACCTAAAATTGTTAAGCAAAGCGTATGTTTGGTTAACTCTCATACATTTCGGTACACTTTTTTTCATTTCTAACAGTTGTCAAAGGAAGTAAAGTAATGGTTCCTTGCGCCAGCATCTTCTTACCTATAGAACAAGTCGGAGGCATATAAGGGGAGGCTATACTCCCGAGCATATTTGAACACATTTTTTTCACAATTCCCAAACGAAAATTGGAGAAATTCTTAAATTTTCCAGAAATTATCAAAACCTGCTGATACCCCCGTACTTCCGCTTTACTGGATTGTTGCCTTTTTTATTTCCTTTGCTGCCTTTGCTGTTCTACTAACACACATCCACTACTATTTTCAAATTTGCTTATTGAATTGAATACATTTTTGTTATCCTTTCTTACTTACTTTGTTTTGATTCTCCATGCCACATATTTGATTAATTTCTTCCGCATGCTGCAACCTCGGAGCAGCTGCCACAGCAACAGGTACCAGTGCACTAGCTTCCTCAAACATTATACGCATGTGTAACCGCATGTATTTACGGATGTATGTGTTTGCAGATCCTTAAGTGCATTTAAATGGGATTCGTATTCCTATTTATTTCGGCTGTTGAGCGCTTCCTGTTTTTGTAAATTTCTTTTGTTCATCTGGCACTTTGCATTGTTTTCGTTCTTTTTTTTAGAGCCGCACTGACTGTCGGCAGACCGGAAGTGCGCTTAGCTGTGCAATTTCCATTCAGAATTTTGCACTGTAAGGCCATTTGTGAGAATAATATTAATTTTTGTTGATGTTGAAGATGGATTCTTTTCTACATTTGGTTTGTCTAGGATTTCATAGTTCACTTGTGTGTGTGGACCAAGATGCTACCGGAATACAAATGGCATACGCAGATGTTGTTGTGGCTCCTAGTGTATGTTATGTGCTTTTCATTACTGTGACTCCGGAAGTATACTGTTGTCTTCATCATGGCCCATCTGCTGATATTTTGAATCAAATTAATGATATCGTGTGAAAAATCTTTGAATTATATCTTATTACAAATATCATGCGCTTCAACCGTATCGAAACCCTTAACAAGTAACAGTGAAAAGGCTATATGCAAAATAGCTAGTTGAGGTCGTGGTTCATGACACTTCTGGAAAGCTTGGTTAGTCTCCCGATTCTGCATGACTGCATTCTTGCATGACTATCGATGTTTAAACAAAGTGGGCAATTGCAAAGACAGTGAATAAGATGAATCATGCCAGCCATGATAAGACCGATGGGACCGTGCAACTGGCAGTCGTTTTACGTATCACTTGCATCTCTGCATATTGGCATACTACTAAGTCTGTCATTAGTCTCGACCGACCCTCCATTAGTACAATAATTAGTATCGTGGGATATCGCTCTAACGACTTCGGCCGCAGTTGTAGAAATGAGAAGGAGGAGGAGATATCGCTGACTAAACTCTTACTTCTTGGAGGGGGAGACTTGACTTTTTCTTAGAGGGGGGAGACTTGACAAGTTTTTGGCTCGTAACTGGGCTTCCTTGTGGCTTTTGCAAAATTGCACCCGCCTCCCTCGTAAGTTTACGCTATTTATGTCAAAGGGCAGACTAGCTTCAGAGTACAAAAAACCTTGAGCAAACTTATTTTACAATTTGGCTTAGAAGCAGTAGTGACCCAGTGAGCAAGTCTAAAAAGTACAGTTAAAAAATGATGAACCATCCGGGATGCCACATATACTGTGGGCAAAAAGTAAGATGAATTTGATTGTAAAATGAAAAATCTTTATTTATTCTTGTAAATCAATTTCATCCCCTTCAAAATAGTCCCCTCTCGATGAAATACACTCATGCCAACGATTTTTCCAATCCCCGAAACATGCCAAATAGTCCATTTCCGGTATAGCCATCAGCACCTTCTTCGATTCAGCTGTTTTCTCCTCAATCGACTCGAAACGTGTTCCCCGGAGTGGTCTCTTGAGTTTTGGGAATAGCCAGAAGTCACACGGAGCCAAATCAGGCGAATACGGTGGTTGCGGAACGATATGCGTAGAATTTTTGGCGAAATGGTCACGAAGAACGAGTGCAGTGTGAGACGGTGCATTATCGTGATGCAAAAACCAAGAGTTGTTGGCCCATAATTCTTGTCTTTTTAGACGAATTGCTTCACGTAAACGGCGCATAACGCTCAAATAATATTCCTTATTAACAGTTTGGCCAGGTGGAAGAAATTCATAGTGCACCACACCACGAAAATCGAAAAAAACTGTCATCATGACCTTTATTTTTGAACGCCTTTGACGTGCTCTTTTCGGTCTGGCCTCGTCTTTAGCACGATATTCGCTTGATTGGTCGGTTGTTTCAGGGTCGTAAGCATAAATCCAAGTCTCATCTCCCGTAATGATGCATTTGAGCTTGTCCTGATAGTCTGAAAGCATTGTTTCACACACATCAATGCGACGACTTTTTTCCAAGAAATTGAGAGTTTTCGGTACCAAACGAGATTTGACTTTTCGTAGGCCCAAATGGTCTTTCAAAATGGTTTTCACAGATCCTTCTGATATTCCGATCATATCAGTAAGGTCTTTAACAGTCAACCGACTATTTTTGAGTACTAACTCCTTCACTTTATTGACATGACAATATATGACAGATGACCAACTGTTGATGTCGATGGTCGTCCGGAGCGCTCCAAGTCATGAACACGTTCTCGACCCTCTTTGAAGTCTTTGTTCCACTTATAAACATTTTTCTACGACATGGTCGAATCACCAAATGCCTTCTGCAACATGCTAAACGTTTCCGCAGCCGAAATTTCATTCCGCAAACAAAATTTGATGGCACTTCTATGCTCAATCAAATCAGACATTGTAAAAATCGAAAAATCCACTCTTGGTCGTTTGGCAAACACACATATTACTGATAATGACATTCACATGAAAGTTGGCCCAGATGTTATTAACAGTGCTGCCAACTCATGAAAAAAATAACTAGAGCGAAATTTTAATCCCACGAAGTTTGACAAATAAGTTTTACAAGTTTCACAAAATGCTGCCTATATCGAAAGTGTTGTGTTAAATATAACTCGACGGATTCACGCATAAACAGGTAATTCAACATCACATCATTTACACTTACACCGCTGCCTACATCCATGTTGCATTACGTTGCTAATTGATCAAGAAAATAAAAAGTCATGCACGAAACCAGCAACAAGCAGCCAACGTAACTAAGAAAGTGGAGCTGCTGGACCAACGAAGCAGACGCTTCATATGCAATTGCTGGCCACACCAAATATCATAGATATGTTACAAAGTATGTTTGTAAGTATACAGTATGTATGTATGCGTGCCTTAATAGAATGCTATACAAACATTTGCATGTGTCTATTAATTACATACTACGTAAGAGCTAAGAGGATGCTGCTACTGCCGGACGAGCGTCGTTGAGGCGTCTGCAATTTCTTGGCTGGCTGTCTGTCAGTCTGGCCGACTGGCAAGTTGCTAAACGCAGCTTAGAAAGCTCACACATACTCGTACATGGCCTGTCTTACGTATAAGTACATACAAACATACACACATATATTTTACGCTTTCGGTGGCCTTTTCACGGAATTGTTTGCCAACTACAAAACTACATACGTGAGAATGGCCGCGCATGCGTAATTGTTGTTCAACGAGTCAATTGTACGGTAATTATAAAGCGTTGCGCACATAATGAAGGAGAAGCTTGAGCTGGAGCAGCAGGCGGCGAACTTGATTATTGTATGGCTATAAAATGCCGTGCGAGGTGTTAACAAATCCATTAGACCTATTACTCGCACATGTTCTGGCCAACTGGAGATTTGCTCGCCAGTCTACTGTATGTAGCTGCATGTTTAGCTCGAAAACAAGTAACTGCTCTTGTATAAATGTAAATATGTATGTATGGATACACATACATACATGTGTGTGTATGTATGACTGCTGCATTAAGCACAATTGCTATATTTGCATTTTGATTAGAGCCTTGTGTGCTCATAAACCAATAATGTTGATTGCCAGCAATCTGGTTGCTCCAGCGTATTTTAGTAGACTGTTCCTCCTTGCTACTTACAAGCATACATGTCTACCATTTTTGGCCTCAAATTATCATCTCAGATTGCTCTCGTTTTCCTTCAGAGTTCGTGGAAAATGTTTCTGTCATTTTTTGTGACTATTTCTTCGGTTGCAAGTAAACAAAATATATGTAACTAAAGTCACTCTTTGAAATCATTTCAGACATCTATTGCTAATTGACTATTAGAGAGGTGCTGATGATGACATTATTATGGTTTTTTGTTGGCATATCTAAATTAATATACATACAATACATGTCTCTGCAATTGCCTGGTGATGTATGTAATCTGTTATAAGAGAAGATATGATTAGCAAATACGATATCTTTAGCCCTCTTGCAGGCAGCCTTAATACATTAACTTAACTGAGATATCCTTAGTCGAAAGCCCACAATATTATCACTTGGGCTTTCATGTTAGCTTCACAGTCATCCACCCTGTTTGCTCAAGATCATTCTTTAGTTCCTGTCCGTTAGGCGATTTCAAAACTTTTGCATCTGAGCAGCAATAAAAGAAAGCGGCATCTTGATTTAACAATTCTTCTGCCAACTTGCAACCAACATTTATTTACTCTTGTAGTTAGAAGCCATTATTTGACTTTTATGGCAGCGATGCAATGACGCTTCCGCCGCAGTCGATTCTACGTTGACCGAGCGGCCGAGATTTATATCCGTCGAAGGTCTGTATAATAATGTATAGGGAATGTTTAACTCAAAAACAACTACATACAGTAGGTTCTGTTTTTATGCGGCTTTTTTTTATGCGGTTTTGAAATAGTGCGGTTTTTTTTTAAATTACAAAATGCATGTCGACCTATGGGGAATTGTACATATAAACAAGATTCTAAACCAGCTAAGCAAAAACTCATCACAGATTTCATCAGAAATGCTAACCCTACAAGTATGGAAGATATATAAAGATATAATTTTCAAAGATACAATATTTTGTTTATGCGATTTTATTTAATTATTTCAGATTCATGCGGTCTATGGAACGTATCTATAGTAATAATATGGGACTAGTGCCCTTTTTTATGCGATTATTTCAGATTTATGCGGTTTTAGCATTTGAAACGTATCTATAGTTTTACTATAGAACTAGTAGCTTTTTTTATGCTGTTTTTTCTTTATGCTGTTTCTTGCGGAACGTATCTACCGCATAAAAACAGAACCTACTGTATGTCCAATATCTACTAGTTTCAAATTAGCAGTCCGCTATAAAGCACCAAGTACGAGTACGCAGTGTTGGTGCCCGGTTATAGAGAAATATCAAGTAACTGCGAAGCCGGGGAAAGAAACTTTATTGCGGGATATCAATACGAATACTTTTCATAATGCAGGCTTACCTCGAACAGGAAAACAAAAGATGGGTTACGGAGCTGACTTGTGCGTTAATAATCCCTTAATTCGAAATTAGAAGCATCGATCATATTCAACATTGCCCTGCTTAAGTAGATACGATGGCTCTCTTTACATTCATACACACATTAAGCATGACATGAAGCATTAAACTGATGTGGATCCCAGCACACTTAGCTATAGTTGGCAATGAGAAACCCGGCCAGACCTTGCCTTAAGGGCTTACTTGCACCTCTATACGCCATTTGGAATCACTACGAAAAAAGAAAGTCTCTAAGCATTGCAATTGCGCTTACAACCAACAGATAGATTGGGCAACTAGATACTTCGTACAACTCGGACTAGGTCCCACCCGTCTCACTTACGAATATGTTTTGCCACTTCCGCAACATCACTAGCCCCACTAAAGTGTATATAAAATACTATCGAATCTGTGAAGACCGTAACCCGCTTTCATTTATTTTATCACATCCCGCCGCTACTAAGGACATTTTTTAATGTTAACGTATTTTATCTAATTTAAGTACTAATTCAAAGACTAAGCCTATTGTCCTGGTAGCTTGCGCTTAAAGATTGTTTTATAATTTTTAATTGTAAATTACAATAAATAAAAAAATTCTTAAACAGGAGAATTGTTTCTTTTTCCTAAAAAATGGGAGTGCATAAACTAAGCTTCAACATTATTACAATGGAGCCCACTGAGGCTAAGTGTTTCTTCCTTCTGAGCCCGAGCGATGACAGTCTATAATCTAACCTAACGTAAAATGGATTTTATTTATTATTATTTTTATATATTTATTATTTATTACTAATAACAAGAATGCATTTTTAATTCATTAGCTTTGAAGTTATTTCAAAATTTTAGACCTCCTCCATAAAAAGTTGCTGAGAAAAGACGTCAAAATCTATTCCAACACTAACCTATCTTTAATATTAGGCGGGCTCGACCGAGGATTGTGTAGTTGTTCTGCTTTCCCGAGGTTGAAATCAGGATATCTCGGCTCTCTTCCACATATACATACACATTTACTTATATATTAGGCGCTTGCGAAACTTTCTTATCAACCTATTAAGTTTCATTTGCCGTTTTAAAATTTCATGATCCTTTTTTATATACTGTGGATACCTGAACGGTTTAAAAAAAAATCACATATAGATCGGTTTTAAATTACCATATTTGGTACACACTATCTAATAAATATCCAAAGAATCACTGGCCTTTGGAATATACTTTACTTTTTCACTTGACCTTTATAGTATGCAATGAAAATTGCATGAAAACGTGCTTTTACTTTTACTTATTAGGTAGGCATAATAATTTGAAAACTTAGAGGCTGAGTTTTTCAAAATTAGGATTTTTTTGAGTTATATGGTTAATATCTAGGTACATATACTGTGGGCAAAAAGTAAGGTGAATTTATTTGTCAAACTTCGCGGAATTAAAATTTCTCTCCAGTTATTTTTTTCATGAGTTGGCAGCACTGTTAATAACATCTGGGCCAACTTTCATGTGAATGTCAGTATCAGTAATATATTTACGCTTGTGTTTACCAAACGACCAAGAGTGCATTTTTCGATTTTTACAATGTCTGATTTGATTGAGCAGAGAAGTGCCATCAAATTTTGTTTGCGGAATGAAATTTCGGCTGCGGAAACGTTTAACATGTTGCAGAAGGCATTTGGTGATTCGACCATGTCGCAGAAAAATGTTTATAAGTGGTACAACGACTTCAAAGAGGGTCGAGAACGTGTTGATGACTTGGAGCGCTCCGGACGACCATCGACGTCAACAGATGACCAACACGTCAATAAAGTGAAGGAGTTATTGCTCAACCGTCGTTTGACTGAAGACCTTACTGATATGAGCGGAATATCAGAATGATCTGCGAAAACCATTTTGAAAGACCATTTGGGCCTACGAAAAGTCAAATCTCGTTTGGTACCGAAAACTCTCAATTTCTTGGAAAAAAGTCGTCGCGTTGATGTGTGTGAAACAATGTTTTCAGACTATCAGGACAAGCTCAAATGCATCATTACGGGAGATGAGACTTGGATTTATGCTTACGACCCTGAAACAACCGACCAATCAAGCGAATATCGTGCTAAAGGCGAGGCCAGACCGAAAAGAGCACGTCAAAGTCGTTCAAAAATAAAGGTCATAATGACAGTTTTTTTCTATTTTCGTGGTGTGGTGCACTATGAATTCCTTTCACCTGGCCAAACTGTTAATACGGAATATTAGTTGAGCGTTATGCGTCGTTTACGTGAAGCAATTCGTCTAAAAAGACCAGAATTATGGGCCAACAACTCTTGGTTTTTGCAGCACGATAATGCACCGTCTCACACTGCACTCGTTCTTCGTGACCATTTCGCCAAAAATTCCACGCATATCGTTCCGCAACCACCGTATTCACCTGATTTGGCTCCGTGTGACTTCTGGCTATTCCCAAAACTCAAGAGACCACTCCGGGGAACGCGTTTCGAGTCGATTGAGGAGATAAAAGCTGAATCGAAGAAGGTGCTGATGGCTATACCGGAAATGGACTATTTGGCATGTTTCGGGGATTGGTAAAATCGTTGGCATAAGTGTATTTCATCGAGAGGTTATTATTTTGAAGCGGATGAAATTGATTTACAAGAATAAATAAAGATTTTTCATTTTAAAACCAAATTCACCTTACTTTTTGCCCTAAAACTTGCCTGATCCTCGCTTATAATCTATTTGATAAAATTTTACTTTCGTCCTCCTGCAAAGAACTGTACCGATTCGAAATAAATTCCGTTGGGGAAGCGAGTACCAATGCCGTGACTAAAGTCGCTCTACTGCACCTTAAAAAACGTCCTATTTAAATTCGCCTACAATTTTATAAAGAAAATTCTCTTATATTGCCATGTGCCATTTTCTTCATTTTCTAGCCCACTAAGCAGCAAACACCATTGAGTAATACAAGTATACATATTTGTTGTAAAATTTTACACTCGATAAAAATCAGATTACTGAATTAGTCAAGTGTGTGAGATATGTACATACATATGTAGAATATGATACACCTTTTCCACTCAATCACTGTGAAAAGTTTACCAATTTCAAACTGATGCCAACTTTTCCCTCGTTGCCTCGAAAATTGAGTTGTTGCAAGACTTTACTGTTTGGTTTGGATATTAGACATGCAACAGGCATTACATTGTTTACACTAAATGTCAATGTAGCAAATCTCTTATTGTTGTTGTTGCCGCTAAACTTATGGCGCTGGGGCTGTTGCTCCTATTGTTACAGTTAGTTGCTTATATATATATATATCTTCATACAAACAGCGCCATTGTGCAGCTAACAAACTTACTGACGAAATTTATTTATTTGTCTTTGCTGTTGGCAAGTAGATGCAAGTGCAGCAACAGAGTGCCGTTCGGGAGACAAATAGGCCAACACAGACATGTACCAAGAGCATCAGTGTTGGAAGAGTAGGCATAAGTGTATCTTTTACCGACTTTTAGGTACTAAAAGGTACACCAGATCTGTTTTAAATGCAATTTTGGTAACCGCAAATAATTTTTTAGACCAATATTGAAATTAGAAAAATTTATTTTTTTAAAGCTGAAGGAAGATAGTTGCGTTTTCGATAATACAGTTTTAAAACTACTTATAAAACCGAGCAAACAATAATTTCAGAATACCTCATTTTATGATAAGTAATAAAAATATTATAAAAACCTTTTCAGCATGGTGTGTTTAAAAAAGTAAAGCAGCATATCGAGTTTCGTTCATTTGTTCGGAATACTAAAAACCTAAACCCTTAATATTAGCTTTCTACAAGGGAAGTTAATTTTAATTATATGGTGTATACTCGAAGTATTTATATATGTATATCCCTCAAAAGTTTTTGAGCCGATCCTCGCCAATTTTTTTGGTTAGTCTTGACGCCCAACAAACAGAGCGCGAAGCTCTTTTATTCCCCTTTCACATAATTTATACTTATTAGATAATTTATTAATGGAAATAAACTCATCTCAACGATTGCTGTTGCCTGTCGAGCTGTAACCGTGTTTAGAAAAATCCTTTTTCTAGAATTCTAACGTCTGCTGTTGTGATTGAATTAAATATCTAATATTTGATATCATACCCGGTAGAGTGACCACCGATTTATCCGGTTATTCATGTAAATATAATGTCTTCCTAGATGTACTAGAGAATGATTGCTTTGTTTGCTTTTAAATTGTTAGTATTAAGTCGTTTTGAATTTGGTAAAAAAATAAATGTGGAATTTAGGTGTTATCTACCAAAAACAAAAACATAGAGTTTACGTTATGGTTTTTAAAAATTATTATTTTTTAATATTTTTGCAATTTCATTTAAAGAAAGCTAATTGCAAAAAATCTAAAAGTAATTATTTGTTCTGCAAGAAATTTAATGAGCACGAGAAGTTTTTAAGAGCTTCAGAACTTAAAAAGATAATAATAAATGATTTTTTTTATTATAATCTGGTAGATATTTTTCACGGAATTTATTTTTTGAATATGATATTCGGCATATGTCCGCCGCAGGTACGAGGCTCATGGTCTATTCAATTAGCCTAATTTTTTACTCCTTTTGCCAATAATTTTAACTCAGTTTTGCCATTCTTAGCTACCATTTTTATGGTAGTTCTCATGCAGCAAAAAAAAACCACACTCGATATGTTTAAACCCTACCATTTGTAGAACGTGGCTGATAAATTGTATTCTTTTTTCAACACAATATTGCCCCATCCGCCTACACTATTATAATTAGTACTAAAGCATTCAATCAGACTGCGTGATTGTTGAGTGAAGTTTTTTTTTCGAATTAAAGTTCTTATATACATTTGATGTCAAGAAGTTAATAAGTAAGAAGTGCTTAAGAAAATTTCGTTATGAAATATTCTGCGTATCCATCATTTTTTACTCAATAATTACACCGGAATCACATTTGCATAGAAATTTGGGCACACTTGTTTTGTCTGAAATTCGACCAGAAAGATTAATGTATATTTTTTTTTTTATGGAAAAGGTAGGTGTTAGACAAAGGAGCATAGACAAAGGAAGTATAGGCAACTTATATCATAGGTGGGCACACTGCATTATAAATTTACTGCATTAGAAATAGCAGTAATCAGTAAATCAGTAAAAAATTGCAGTAAAAATATTTTTTTACTGATTACTGAAAAAAATTGCAGTAAAAATATTTTTTTTCTGATTACTGAAAAAAATTGCAGTAAAAATATTTTTTTACTGATTACTGAAAAAATTGCGGTAAAAATATTTTTTTACTGATTACTGAAAAAAATTGCAGTAAAAATATTTGTTTACTGATTACTGAAAAAAAGCCTTGCGGATAATCACGGGAGTTCAATGGTATATAAAGAACGCTAACATTCACAGAGATATTTGCATACCTCGTGTAGCCGATGAAATAGTACGGTTGAGCAAAAAATACCTACAAAAGCTAGAAGACCATCCCAATAAACTAGCGCGAAATCTACTTTTAGATAAAGGTCACACACGATTGAAAAAAAGAGACATCTTCAAGTCTGCACTATCTTAATAATCTCATCTCACACGAGAGTCCGTCCACAACTTCCTCCAACCACATCTATCACATTCGAAAAAAAAAACAAAAAACAACATCATTTTCACAATCGACATGAGGGACAACGGAAGCTCTAAGGGAGACTGGAAACTAGACCTTTTCGGCTCCCAGCTACGAAGAATCGGAGACTGGAAACCCGTCCTTTCCAGCTCCCAACTATGAAGAATTGGAGATTCACAACCGATTTAATCATATATGTAAATATATGTTCATTTGAGGAAATAATTCGTTTCTTAGCACTGGCAAGGAAACATATTACTCTAGTATATAAGATTTGTAAACTTATCGTTAGTTTCTTATACAAGAAAGATTCAATAAATAAAGAAAAATGGAAAAAAAATAAAAAATTTTTTTCAGTAATCAGTAAAAAAAATTTTTTACTGCAATTTTTTTTCAGTAATCAGTAAAAAAATATTTTTACTGCAATTTTTTTTCAGTAATCAGTAAAAAAATATTTTGACTGCAATTTTTTTCAGTAATCAGTAAAAAAATATTTTTACTGCAATTTTTTCAGTAATCAGTAAAAAAAATTTTTTACTGCAATTTTTTTTCAGTAATCAGTAAAAGTTTACTGGTAATGAAAATTAAATTGCAATATCAGTAAAATATTATATTTACTGCATTTTTACTGCTACTGCAAAGTGCCCACCTATGACTTATATGCTATTCTAGGCTCACTTTGGATTAAACAATGTTTGTTTCCACTTCCACGTGTGAGTGACACCGAACAGTGAATCGTTAATGTATTAAATATTAAGATAATTTAGTTACATTTTTTCCGCTTTTAGGTACATTTACTTTGCCACAGGTACGATAAAATTTCCTCATTTGCCAACTCTGATAAACATCAGTTTAATACCATCTTACATTTATACACATACATATACATACATACATATTTACAAGCGCGTTGTATATTTGGGATAATTTGCTGGTTTTTTAGTTAAACAGTGTTGTTGTCATCATCATTGCAACATCGATTGCTGCTACCGCTGCAGTTTTTTCTAATAGAGGTTTATTACTTCGTTTTTTCTTCTTCTATGATACTTACTTCAACATTTATTTATGATGAAGATGTCAATCTATTTATTTACGTTTTCAATTGTTATACCACTTGTTACCGTTGTTGTTTGCTGCTCCTTTTTGCTGTCATAGCTAATAATGTTGTCAATTGTTGCTCGCTGCTGCTGTGACTGCTCCCTTATGCAGCTATGGAAGAGCGTTTGACGCTGTGTCAGAGAGTCTACGGAAAAAGCAAACAAGAAATCCTTACAAGTTTAACTTCGTTAGAAAGCAAATAAGCACACATTTGATATAAAAATATTTGTACATACACACACACATACATACAAACCAATGTAATTGAGTGCCTTATTTTATCAGATATGCTATGTATATGTATGTATGCACGTATGCGCATATGTACAAAGACACTCGGCCCTGTATGTATGTCTATTTACCATAGTAAATGCAGCTTTTTCATCCAATTTAAACAAACCCGACCCGCTGTTAACCGTCACTAGGAAATCGTTTATTGAATTATTTTATTTATTGACATTTCTCCATATCTCGTCGTCTCCAGATAAATGCATGTGTACATACAATACATACAATTAACATTTCTGCTTATTAGCTTATACGCTTATGTTTAACTAAAAAATTTACATTAATAAAAATGTGTATCAGTTATTGTGTCATGGGAAAATTTCTTGATCTAAATATGTACATATATCCACACGAAGTCTTTAAATTTCAAGAGAAATAATTTTTTGGGCGCAGGCGATCATCAATTAAACAAATAGAAATCTACTTATGATATGTTTATATGTACATACATACATTTGTAAGTGAGTTGCTTGGAAATGTTGATGAAGATATTGTTAAGTAAGTTTCCCTAGGTGATCTACAATTATTGGAAATAATTTTTTATTATCGAAATACATACATATGTATGTACGTATTTATATATATGTATTTCTTTCTATCGCCGTTTTTTCAATGCCTGGTTAGTATTGCCTTTAACCTGAGTTTGGTTACCCCTGAAAACGTCAAATAATAATGTCGATTTTAATAATTTCATTTAAATAAAAGAGAGGTAGGTAGGTGAAATGGTTGAAGTGCACCTGGCACTTCTCAAGTAGCACTAAAGCGCCGTTTTGATACCATTATCAGACCTCCAACAGGCAGATATCTACAGCCAAGCCGAGCTGTTGATATAATGGAGAAGATTGATTGGATTTTGGTTGGCGCACTGCCCCAGGCTGTCGAAGAAAGGAGCTCCTAGTGACCTTAGTCTTCTAGCTGCCAAACCCGGACATTTACAGAGAAAATGCTCAACGATCTCCTTCTCTGAAAGGTGCCCACAGCTTCTGCAATGGGGGAGAAATGGTAACCCTAGCTTTTCCGCGTGTGTGCCGATCGTCCAGTGACCGGTACGACCGGTGTCCGGTACAGCTACGAGTTTGGAAATTGTATGGCGAAGAGTCCAAAGAACTTTCTGAGTTCTCGTATATCGTATTGGGGCCAAAGGGTTTTCGAAATAGCACGTGAAAAAATGGAGCTCCATCTTTTCTGCGCTTTCCTGAGAAATAATTTGTGCAGTTCCCCTTTAACAACTGTCAAGGGCATGACCATGACCGGGTAGGCGGTCTCTGAGGCCAGTCCAGTCCCCTTCCTAGCAAGCTCATCAGCAATTTAATTTCCCTCTATGTTCCTATGTCCTGGAACCCAGATCAGAGAAATGTTACCTGCACACGCCTGTTGACTGGTTTGCATGTCAATCTCATATATCTTCGTCTCATCACCTATTGTGATGAGCTGGATAATCACTTGCTCAAGCATGTCTTCAGCCCGCTTCTACCAAACAATTTTTCTAAATAAATTCAATTCTCTTGGAACGAATCGATCAGCCACGCGTCTCATGCCCAATTAATGGTGTAAAATGTAGCGAATTGATTCGTGAGACACGCTAATGTGACGAGCTACCTCCCTAAAACTTAGATGATGGTTTTCCAGCACCATTTCCTTCAATTTGCCGATGTTTTCATCCGTTGATGGGTGACGAAATCTGAGCAAATCTTTCACGACTTCTCGGCCCTCTGCAAAAGCTTTATACCATTCGTAGACCCATGTTTGATAAAGCACGCTCGCCATAGGCTTTCTGCAACGATTAGACATTAAACAAGATAAATAAAAAATACTGCACGGTGTGCTTTATCAAAACTTGGTACTCTAAGCGTACCGCTATTGTCCTTTATATCCTGGAAGGCGTAAACTATCTACTCGTTTATTATGCAACCATACATATACATCCATTCATACATTAGGGTGCCTCACAAAAAAAGTTACCGTTTTCCCATCAGAATTGTAAAACATATTACATTTTAAGACATCTGCCAAATTATTTCGGAAAATATTGAGATTAATGTGAGCTGAACCGATTTTAAAGTACTTTCACGGATCAAGTTTTTTATAAATAAAATTGTAAAAATGTTTTTCTCAAAAAGTCTCCTCAGATGGCAGTAAATAGTGAAATTTTTTATACTATATTTGACTTTATTTGGAAGGTAGGTTCAAGGAAAACTTGAATGAAACAGACTAATATAGACACAACTCTACTAATGTTTGTTTTATATTTTAAAAATTAATTTTGTTTATAAAAAACTCGATTCTTGGAGGTACTTTGAAAACATCAGCTCGCGTAAATCTTAATATATATTATATGGATAAGTTCGTGCGGTTTTACAACAGATGGCGTAACTTGATTATTATTCCATCGATCCACATTTCCAAACATTCATTGGAGAGCTACTGTCGTAAGGCACAAACGTCAGTATAAGTTTTTTATTTGAAGCGTAAACAACAATATTTTTACCACACTTGAAAATGTCGAATTTCGTGCCAAATAATGTGTTTTTGCGGGGAATTCTTTAATATGAAGAAAAAAGCAGCCGAAAGTCATCGTATCTTGGTGGAAGTTTATGGTGAGCATGCTCTAGCTGAGCGAACGTGCCAGAAGTGGTTTGCACGCTTTAAAAGTGGTGATTTTGGCCGCGCCGCCAAAGTTCATGGATACCGAATTGGAGGAATTGCTCGATCAAGATCCGGCTCAAACGCAAGAAGAGGTTGCAAAAACTTTGGGAGTTGATCAATCAACCATTTCCAAACGTTTAAAAGCCATGGGAATGATCCGAAATTCAAATTTCGAAAAACAACCGCACGAACTTATTCATAGTCCATTATTTTCCAAAATAATTTTTCTTTGCGAGATGATATATGTATTTTATAATTCCATTGAAAAAAACGTAGCATTTTCTTGTATATGGAGAATGGTGCACCCTAATGTGTCATTGTACATATGTATATCCGTTGAGTTAAAAATACGATGCGTTCCGCTTGGCATGTGTGCGTGTGTTCCGAAACCGTGGCGTCCATTTGTTACGCTGTTACCGCTCTAGCTTGTTGGTTGACCGTAAAAAGAGCGTAGCGGGAGATAGGCATCGATCGATTGGTGAGTGAGTGAGGTGACGCCAATAATCAGCTGCCGCAAAGATGGCAGGCAGGTTGTTGGCGATCAATTGTCCTGCTGGCCAGCTAACAACAGGTAATGCTAGGGATGGGGTAACACTTACCCCTATATGGTTGCGATGATGAAGGATCTATTCATACTTTTATAGTAGTTTATACTCCATCGCAAGTCTTTTACCAGCAGTTGTTTTAATTTATAACATAATTTCAATTTGTGTCTTTTTTTGTTGTAGTTGATTCTCTCTCGATCCAGCCTTACAATTTTTATGCAATTCTTATCCAGGTTATTAATGGTCACTTGTGTGGTGTTGCACCTTTTCCAATATCCTTTTTAACATGCGCTGCGCCAATAATTGTAATTCTTAATCCTCTACTGGCTGTTTGGTCGCTTGGCCGCTTATCTTGATTTTCCCCGCTTTGGCACTTTTTATGCGCCATTTTTCGTCTACTGTAAAATTTAGTTATAAAACGAACATTTAGTGGGTACTTAATGCTACTTTATACTTCAATTTACCTTTACATGTTTGACTACAGTAATTTTTCTTGAAGTGTCAAGGAAGGGTTTTTGCTTTCCTACCGGCAGTTGCAAATTTTCGCTTCAATAAATTGTACTAATGTGTGTATGTTCTGAAATATGTTCAGCAACGCCAATATATTTCAAACTTTTTTATTTTTATTTGTTCAATATTTAGTGTTTATGTTCGCACTTCTTCCCTCGACCACTCGAATTGTTCTTGTATTCTTTTTTTTTGGGTTTTTTGCTAGTATTGCTTCGCAACAACATTTTTGTTTCTGAAAGAAGTGACTGTCGTAGTTGTTGGGCTGCTTGGGCTTGTTCGGTTGCTTTGCTGTACATAATTTGCATTGCGAATGGCAGGAAAATAATATTTTACATTAATATGTCTCACATCTGACAATATTAACTAATTAAGTTTATTTGCACTTAACCCCGTTGACAAATGAAGTCATTATTCTTTGGTTGTTTGAATCCCAAGTGGACGAGCCCTTCGGTGCTTGTGGGCCATTTTAATTTTTAAAAATTTGTCAGCCAAAACTTTAGGCTTTGACCTGATTATCGGCGGTTCTTGCTCTGACTCTCATGAGGGCTTTCGGATGCCTCAATTTACGACCTTTTTGTAACAATGTCAGAAAAATTAGCCAGGAAAGAGGCTGCTTCATCATTTATAAGCCCAAAGGCATTTTGTCGTCTAGGAAAGAGTATTTTCTCCTCCTCTTATCATACTGGGCCAATCTAAAGGGTTTAACGCAATCAAAATCAATGATAGGTAGCTTTAACCTAAGCCGATTAAAGGATTATATCGAATTACATATAAGAATACTTCACAAGTCACATCACAGGGATCCTAGAGGAGCCTAGGAATATACGTCAATAAAATTAGCAGACTTTGTAAGAAGGAAGGTGGAACCGCCAAGCATGTGCTGAAATCACGCGCAGCGCAGGTGCATAATCAGGACAAACACTTGGACAGAAAAAATAAGACAAATTTTAAAGGTTATTGAGAAAGTTGGGCCCAGAAAAATACTGTGAATCCATGAAAGAGAGAAGACGGATGGAGCTATTCACAGAGGTGCATATTGCGAAAAGTTTTTTGATTTCCATACACTTGGGCATGGCCAGAAACGACTCCTTTCTTGAATAGTTCAAACAGTTTACAACCTCTAGCTTCGGTTGTATTCCCTGGATAGCTTCTTGATAACTATCATGAAGGGTACTACTGTGCGAAGACGACAACCACCCTACTGGACTGCGGAAAATTGTTGAACCCACGAGCATAGTGTTTGAAACGTGGGTATGGACGGACACCTTAAATTCCGTCACATATCCTATTGTCGAAAAAAGTCGGGCCAGTGACCCGTCCGAAAAATTCAACACACTCAAGAAACGGAACATCCAAAACTATAAATGAGTCAATAAAAAAAAATAAAGAAGGCCCAAATCCCTTCATAATAACTAGTAATGCAGTACACCTCTAAACTTAAAATCAGATCGCATTGCCAAACGGTCTGTTTTTGCGTGAAATTCTATATTTGAGGATGTACAAGGCAAACACTTTGTTCACATGGCTTTGACCTTAAATTTTGTGCTATTCACTATGTTAGAAATGTATCGGGAATTGGCCATCGTTTAAAGGGAGAACCAAAAACTCAAAACAGATCAAATGGTCATTATTTTTCGAAAAGGAACAGGACAGCAGCTCCATTTCGCAAGGCTATCATTTCGAATGAATTTGAGGTCAAGGACTTAACAAATGTCATCGGACAGCCAAAGTGTTCATCTGAATAATTTTTCACTCTCCGATGGGAAAATTGCTCGCATATTAGCCAGTATGTAAGATTATAATGTCCCTTTTAGTGAGGTATTATTTTTTCAGCTTTGAAACTACAACGTTTGTTATAAATAAATTTCAGTGTTTCATATTATTTATAGCACAGTTTGAGTGAAGAATGAAATATAATTAAAAATACATACTCACATACATCCATATGTCTTGTATACAAATGCACGTACCCGAAATTTTTTAAAATAAACTCCTATTATTCCATTGTCCCACTAAGGACGCGTACGTACAACCATAAAAAAGCAGATTCTTTCACTACAGGAAAAAAATTCGAATAAAAATGAAGATCCACTAAAAAGTCCAAGAACAAAAGAAATCGAACAGATCAAGAGTGAGTATTACTGAAAGACGCTTGCGTAGGAGCAGAACATCTGCCGGCTGTCCTTTTACGATTTTGCCTTTCTTCTGTTGTGCAGAGCGCAGCAGGACATTTGCCATACAAGAAGAGAAAGAGGAGCATAAAAAATTTAATACACAATGCTGGTGAATTCGAAAACAATAATGCTAGGAAGACGAATTTGTGTGGAGTAAATAGAAGTAGGGTTTTTATGTACAGAGGTACGTGTACACGAACTACGAAAAGGATCGGCAATGATCAGCAAGCTGTTTGGCATGGCTGTTGTGGTCCTGATGGCGTCACGCTCAAGCAGCAAGCATACGAGCACCACCAGATATAGGCACTTGCGTTCAGCGGGTGCCCTTACAGAGCGAAACAATGTCAAGGCCAACTCGTGTGCCGTAGGCAGCCACGGAAGCGTTTGCTTGCCTCCATTTCCCAGCTCTCCATTTTTTAGTATTTGAAAATAAATTCAAGCAACAAGCATAGAGTTTTTAATAGAAAAATGTGGAAAAAATCACAATTCATGCAGGATGTGCACGTATCCTGCCACATACATATATGTACATATATTACGCATATGCATCCTGCTCAACTATAATTCAAATCATTTCTTTAGCTCAAATCTTCATTATTACTATTTTTTATTTGTGTTTTGGAGCGTGTAGCACCAGCTGTGTCACATCTCAAAGATGGCTGATTAGGCAACAAGGATGCATGTGTGTGTAAAGGAAGTAGGCGACAATTACCAAAATACCAGAAGATGTTTCATTGTAGTAAAAAATATATATTTCTGTACCCCATACGGAGTTCATAAGGTGCACCTCTTAGTAAGCTTTAACATAATTCAAAAATTTATTAAAGATATAATCGCACATATTCATATAAAATAGGTATATATATATATATATATATATATATATATGTATATAAGTATATTCATTAGTACACATACACATACAAGTATAGTACAGATATGGTTTTAAGAAGATTGTCAGAGTTTTTGTTGTTATTTAATTTTTTTAATCCCTTTTTTCAGTATTCAATAACATTTCATCGTAGAAAGACTTACGCCTGAACAACATTAACAAATCGTACCATTGCATTACGAAAATCGATGCTCTGTGATAAATCGCTCAGCACCAAGACCAACTTATGGTGTACAGTGATTAGGCCCATTTTTGGCTTAATAGCTACGTCAATAAGCGAAATTGCAATTATTGGGCTGAAGGGCAATCTGAAGCCATTCAAGAACAGCCACCACATCGATTGAAAACAATCGTTTGGTGCGGCCTATGGGCTGGAGGAATCATCGGTCCATATTTTTCCAAAGAGGAGAATGACGTCAATGTAACAGTGAATGGCGAACACTATCGCCCCTTGACGAACGACTTTGAAGGCCGTCATCTTCATAGCATGGTTCCAACAAGGCGGCGCTACTTGCCATTTAACCCGTGAAAAATTGGAATTACTGCGTCGTCGTTTTGATTAACAATTTATCTCTCGCCTTGGACCTATGGATTGGCCGACAAGATCGTGTGATACATTAGGTACCTGACGGCTGCCGTAGCCGTATGGATTTTTCTGTAGAAGCGGTCGCTTCTTGACAATCAGTGGAAATCTTCCAAGAATATTTCTACCGCCAAAATACTGCCCTCCCTTTGTGCAAAAACATCAAGAAACACCCCAGCTTGGCCAAATACGCAACTATTTATTTGTAAACGTAAAACTACCGATACTGCTAGGGTTTTTCAGGCGGAAGTCTTTGCGATCCTGCAGGCATGCAAAAGGCGTCCCTAAGCAAGCGAGGGAGATATTAACATTTTTCCGATAGTGTAGCCCCGATCAAGACTGTGACGACGTCTCGGTGCAGATCCATCTAGTCATGTCCTGTAAGAAGGAGACCAAATCTCGTGGGTGTAGGTAATATTTCTCTGCTCTGAGTTCCAGGATATAGGAACATAGAGGAAAATGAAATTACTGTTGAGCTTACCAGAAAGGGGTCAACTGAAATGGTCTCAGAGATCTCCTGGCCGGTCATTGGCATCCCCTTGACTGTTGTTAAAGAGAACTTTGGGTGATTTTTTAAGAGCTATAAGAAAGTTTTTCAAAAAAACACATGTAAAATTCAGAAAAATGCATGCAATTTTTATTTAAATCGATAGTACAGTCCATATAATTTAATGTTTGAAGATTATTTCATGCAAATGTTGATCGCGACTGCGCTTCAAATGGTCCATCCGCTTAGTCCAATTTTGGCATACTCTTTCCAATGTGTCGGCCGGTATCTCACACATAAATGCTTAAATGTTGTCTTCCAATGCGTTAATTGAAGCAGGCTTGTCTGAGTAGACATGAGCTTTATCATAGCCCCACAAAAAATAATCTAAAGGCGTTATATCGCTCGATCTGGGTGGCCGATTGACAGGTCCCGAACGTGAAATAAAATGTTCACCGAACTCGCCTCTCAACAAGTCCATTTTTACGCGTGCTATGTGGCATGTGGCACCTTCTTGCTGAAACCACATGTCATGCAAGTCAAGCTCTTGCATTTTGGACAAAAAAAAGTTGGATATCTTTTCACGGTAGCGCTCACCATTCACAGTTACGTTACGATTCGCAACATCTTTGAAGATGTACGGTCCATTGATACCTCCAGCCCATAAACCGCACCAAACTGTGACCTTTTCTAGATACATTGGTAGTCTTGCAATTCTTCTGGCTGATCTTCACTCCAAAATCGACAATTCTGCTTATTTACGTACCCATTGATCCACAAATCAGCTTCGTCACTGAACACAATTTTTCGATAAAAAAGTGGATCTTCGGCCAACTTTCCAAGGGACCATTCACCAAAAATTTTGCGTTGCGGTAGGTCGTTCGGCTTCAATTCTTGCACCAGCTGTATTTTGAAAGGCTTCACACCTAAATCCTTTCGCAAAATTTTCCACGTTGTTGAGTAACAGAGGCGCAATATATTGATGGTCATCATTAACACTGACCGATACAGCTGCGATATTTTCTTCAGTTCGCACTCTACGTAAGCGTGTTGGTGGTTTGATGTCCAATAATGTAAAGTCACAATAGCTCGAATAGCCGCTTCAGTGGGTCGATTAAACTGACCATAAAATGGAAGAAGCGCGCTATAAACTTTCTTAACAGAACACGCATTTTTATGATAAAATGCATTGATTTGCAAGCATTGTTCGTTTGTAAGACGATTCATGGTTAAATTATAGACCAAACTAAAGATGTTTGACAGTGGAACAAAACTCAAAACGTGCGACAGCTGTTTAAGCGAACTTTTTGAAAAGATAATAGCTAAAAAATCACCCGTTATTTCTAAGACGCTTTGGCCCCAGTATAGTAGACGCTAGACTCAAAAAATCCAGGAAAATTCACGCTATTCAATTACCGAACTCGTAGCTATGTTTACGAGCAATTGGATAATCGGCGCATATGCGGAAAAGCTATGTTTACCATTTAACCTCTGTCAGAGCAAGATACTATTGAGCACTTTTTCTGTAAATCTCCGGGTTTTGCAGGTAGATTATTAAAGTCACTGGGTACTTCTTTCTTTGACAGCCTTGGGCAGTGCGCCAACTTAAATCCCGTCAATCTTCTCCATTACATCAACAGCTCTGGCTGGTGTAGATATCTACCTGTTGGAGGTCTCATAATGGTATAAAAATTGTGATTTAGTGCTACTGTGGTGGTACTTCAACAATTTCACCTACCTACCTACTCCATCACATGGGTCCCACGATTTTCATTTTAAATCTCATGAGTTATTTATAATGACTGCTTATGGTTAAAATTTTAAAATCAGAGATCATCAAGACCAATTCTATGAATCTAGAAACAACTACTTGCCACTTTTTAGTCCATTTATAGAAACGTGGTGCATTAGAAAGTATTTTTTAATAGAGTCAAAGCTTATTACTTCACTTCACCAGCTAAGAGAAAAAAGCAAATTAATAGGTCTAATGGTGAATGAGCGATTAACCCTTGGCAGCTGCCACATAAATATGTAATTGTCAAAGCGGGGTAAAAACTAATTGTGGTCCTTATTAATGGAAGCCTGATGGGTTTGGTAGAGAAACAAATCGAAATATGAGTTCATCCACATTTTACTTACTTTCTGGTATTGTTGTATTATAGCTTCATAAAATAATCTGCATGCGTCACACCTTGCCTTTAAAGTAGTGTGTCAAATCCGTAGCAAACATTCATCAGCGCAAATAAATATTTTCATAAAATTTTCCACACTTTCAACCGCATTTTTAACCCGTTAATAAAAGAAATCTGCAATTATATTATAATAATATTTCGTACTCGCCTTATGCCTTATGCCACATACTCGTATAACAAAAGAGTAACCCTTCCAAATCACTCAGAGTTTGCGGCCAACTGCAGCAGTTACTCAAACAAATATCCACAAAGCTAATCCTTTCCTGTCGGAGAACAAAAATATGCATACAATTTCTATCCATAACCTTTCGCAATCTGCAAATTGTCAAGCTGCCACAACAAACTACAAGTAGACAGCAACCATGACACAAATATCCATCATTTGTTCGATTCATAAGAACTCGCAATTGTAACAGCTTTTGCGCAAATATGCTCTACAAATGTCAATCCAGTCAGCCTGTCCGTCACTCAGCCAAAGGTCAATCCACTCTTTGTTGCCTGCCGATGCGTATCCTTCGTCGCCTTTCAGTGCTGTGCAATCACCATGCAATGTTCGCAATAAGTATTCATTCTGTTGTGTTTCATAATTCTGCTTCGCTTTGTTCTGCAATATTTGTTAATCTCAGCGTTGACAACCCTTTCGAATTTTGCCAATGTCAATAGTTTATTTTCGATTTCCAATAGGTGCAACGGGGGACTATTTTCATTTATTTTGGTTTGAAGGTTTATGAAAGGCTTTTTTCTATTGCCGTATATACTAACACATGTATATATATGTATTTATTTATGGATGTATGTATATGTGTGTCTATGTATGTATGTACAAAACTGTGTAATCATGGTATGTCTACGAATAGCTTCCCTGCAGTCAAATCTGTTAATTTGGAACAACCACACCACCAGTTTGCTTATCAGCTGAGTAAGTTCGTCTTCTGCGTATATTATTTAAATACTAAAATGCTATAATCTTTGCATATATAACATTGAGATACTTTAGAAATATCGATATCTAAAAATGGTTCGAAAGTTTGAAACCCGCATTTCCAGGCAGATAATAGACAGGGATGGGTGTTACCGCAGGTTTCACCCCTGCAGACACCTGCTTGAGCCTGCGCCGCCTCCCAGGCACGTCAGGAGACACCTCTCAGACTACGCTGACGAAATCCAGGAAAAAACTGACCGCAACCTACTGGACCGGACAGTAGACAGTCAATAAACGACATCCACCGGGAGACCGTCACCACCTTCATGAGCTCCCGTCCTGTGAATGCCGTAATCGGAGCCCAACCACCACCTATTGTAGACGAAGAGCTCCAGTGAGACTCGTGTAACACTGGTACAACTACCTTCTGGATACTGTAGCAGGTTAAACTCCTACATATCCAGAATCGACCCCGACATACCAAACACATGTCCGGCATGTGAAGGTACCCCACACGACACTAACCACCTCTTCACATGCCCCCTAAAACCGACTCATCTAACACCCTTCTCCCTCTGGACTCAACCTGTCGAAACAGCATGTTTCCTGGGCCTACCCCTAGATGAGCTGGACGAAGATGACCGGTGATATGCCTACACTGACAGGGCTACCAATGCTGTTAAAACAACAACAACAACCTGCCCCCATATAATAGTCGTCAAAAACTCACCATGACTGGAATAATATTCATAGTTAGAATGGTCACAGAGTCGATTTGTAGCCTATATTTTCTGGCGATAGTTAACCTTGTCAAAATAAGGAACTTATTGAACCATTGAAATCCCTCGCCAAGGCTGTAACTCTCATTCCAACACTTTTGCTATTTCCGGCTCGCTTTTTACCATCAAGAAAACGCTAGCATCTTCTCTCATTAAATAGTTGACGATAGTATATTTTTTCAATTTTAGATCTCGATCCTTATTAAGCTCCTGCTTTTCTTCTCCCTGCGCCGGAGCAAGTCGTGGTTCGTGATCGCCACCAGAATTAGTCCAAGTCTTTGGGATATTGAATGGCATAAATTAATATAAATAGCTACTAAGGTAGGTACTTAGATATTTAATGTTCAGACTCAAATAAAATTCTGATAAGTTGCATTTGCAACGGAAATGCCTATTAGAGGAAGAATAAAAAGTGTTGCATATCTCCAGGAGATCAGGGAGTTATTTGCTATACTAGTTTATGGAGGCTTTTGCGTTCGTTTGCTGCAGATGTTGTCTAAGAAAACCTATACAACATGTTAAACCTATCGTGATTTGACAAATTAATTGCTTTTCAAAGTCGGAGAAGTTTATGGATTTAAATATTCTACAAAATAAAAAAAAAATTGATATTCTACAAATTTAAAAACTAGTTAGGCTATAAAAAGAAGTCGGCTGTGAATACCGTAGTTTTATTATATGGCTCTAGACCATTCATCGGAAACTGGCTTTATTACGCCCCTAGACCCCTTAAACTGTTATTTTTATTCTTGAGCAGTTTGATGTTGCATGGAAATTTTTTTGGAGGAGTTCCTTTTTGGCAGAACTCACCATTAATCTAAAATGTATTATTCCGAAGCACTATCGATTGTCAAACAAAGATAACCGATATATCAGCCACAATAATCAAGCCTACGTTATACGGATTTAGAAAAAAAAATTGATACATATGTAAGTCATGCAAGTTGGTGAATGTTCTGCGAATTGTCGTTTAGATTTGATTTATTAGAGGTTTGCACTTCGACCCCTCGCGAAATGCTTTTTGACCCCTTCTGCACAGACATTATGGCAGTTATCGAACTAGTTCATGATGCCGTGAAATATACGTGAAATTTCGTATGCATATCACTGTAAAGTAGTACTTAGTTACCGCCAAGAAAACACCACGCAACAAGCCAGCAACATTTGTTCACACCTATTTATAATGCACCTGTCTTTTAAAATTGGGCGAAAACTGGCAGTTCGCTTGTGAGTGAAGTACCTGAGTTCGAATACTCCGAATATATCATACTTTTAAGCGAAACGTCTTCGCAAAGAGTGTAAACATTGAGTAAGTAAAAAGATACAGTCACAATCACTAAATTTTTGGCAAACGGCATATTGATGCGGTCGGTCGGGTGAGAAGAAGAGGAAGGCCATCGCGACGAGCTGAAGAGGCGAGCAACGGTGCTTTATGCTGAAAACAGTGACCGACGTACGTAGTCCTTTACCGCAGCCCTTAACAAGCACAAAACTGAGCAAAACTCATCCCGTGGGGAACAACTGCGTCTTTTAGTTACATATTTACACAATATATCGATTTGTGTGTGTATGTGTTTGGTTGTATCTACACAATGTTGCCATTGATATTTTTGCTTACACACTTTTTCACACACCCGCGTTATCAGTTACAATTTTTCATTGTTTAATAAACCAAAGCCAAAAACCAACAAATTCAATCGTATTTTTAAGTTATTTTAATAAAAATTATAATTTTTCTAAGTTTATTTTGTAAATGATTTCGAAAGGTACTGCTTGGCAACACTGTGTGGTGAGAGAGCAATCAGCTGACAGGGTTCTATGGGAACTTTTAAAAATCCTGAGATAAAATCTACGATATTACGATACGGAAGAAAGGAATTTTTCATTTACATGGGGTTCTCATTAGTTTGAACGTAACAGCTGACAGGGGACTGCGTTTACGTCGTTCACTGTTTTCAGCATAAGCACTGAGCAAGCGTACGGTAAACGTATGTACGTACAGATGTGGATACATATATTCATACATACATTTGTATGTATGCACAAACGTAGTATATTCGATGCTATGGCAAAATTTGATTTGCATATCACGGCAAATGATTTGTTTATAAAATATTTTATAGTTGTTTTATTTGAATTTTATTTCGCATACAAGTAGATAATTTTATACCTACCATACATTACCATTAGACGTCTTATGCTCTAACTAGGAGGATCTTATACATACATACGTATATAAAGAGATCAAAGACTTGTGTAATACTGACTTATATATATACATGTTAGTATTTATCTATAAAGATTTATAAAAATATATGACCTTTATTAATTACTTATTCAATGAAATTTACCATTCCCAGTTGATATTCCGAATATTGTAATTACAAAAACCAAATACATAGGCATAGGCGCAGAAGCAGCATTCTAAAATGTTCTTTAATACAACAAAAACTATTTTATTCATAAACGCAAGCACATATTTCTCAAATCAAATCTCGTTTATTCATAAAAGTACGTTCACATATGCTTAATTACCAATAAATCCACAAAATTAATCTACCCGTTCACATATGGCAGATTATCTGCAAAATTGACAATCAGCTGTCAATACTGTTGTGAAAGGATTTTCTTCATAGAAATTATTTTGGTGGAATATTTCAGTGTTTTTGGTTTGTTTAATTGTTACTAACGATATGAAAAGACAAGAAGAAGGAATAGCTAATTTAATTGCGCAATTGGCGACGTTTACTGAGGCTTCAAAAAATTATGGTACGCTTTCGAAATTCGATATTAGATTTTATAATCAGTAATAAAAGGGCACAAGTTTCTTTCTGTTATATGAATGCATAGTTAATAATACCTAACAAACTTTTTATTAGAAGTATGTCTACAAACCATTTTTCTTTGCCGGCATCCATTTTATTTAGTTTTTACTTTGACGTTTTTCTTTACACTCGTAAAAATAATGATCTATTACACAGAAAACACAGGGTTGTATGTCAAAAAGTATGATTATTATCTTGGATTATTTTATAATCTTAGATTTTTGGAGAGAAATTTTATTTGGGAGATCTCGCGTTTTAATTACGGATTGGGAGTTAAGTACGAAATAGTAGATCACATACTTTTATGTGAACGTGGCGGATGCCGTGGCCGAATAGGTTGGTGTGTGACTACCATTCAGAATTAAAAGAGAGAACGTCGGTTCGAATCTCGGTGAAAGATCAAAATTAAGAAAAAGTTTTTTCTAATAGCGGTAGCCCCTCGGCAGGCAATGGCAAGCCTCGGAGTGTATTTCTGCCATAGAAAAGCTCCTCCCCGTTCGGAGTCGGCTTGAAACTGTAGGTCCCTCCATTTCTGGAACAACATCAAGACGCATACCACAAATACCAAACACCCAAAAAGGGTGTACGCGCCAATTATATATATATATATAAAGGGTTTTTCAATTGGCGCGGGTCGATTTTGGCGCCCTGTGGCAGCCATTTTGTTTTGGTGACATCTGTCAAATCTTTTGTTTATTATTCAGTTGTTCATGCCAAATCTTCATGACAAGTTACACGATTGAACAGCACGTTCAAATGATAAAACTTTATTATCAAAATGAGTGTTCATTAACGCAAACGCCTGCGAAATTTAACTTTTTTCAGTTCCTAGAATGGCTGTACTTGTTTCTTGTAGTTTTTTATGCGCTGAAAACGAATCTGACCTTCAAAATGCTCCATCACGTCAGAATTTTTGGTAAATGAAGCCTAAAAGGTAAAAAAATGGCCATTTTAGCCATTTTTGATCTTTTTTTTTGGGATAGAAATTTTTTTTTTTGAATTTTCGACGAAAAGGTCGCATAGTACAACTCTTTAGCTTTAAAACCCATTTTTTTAAATTATTGTACGATTTTTTACAAAAAGTTATGACATTTTGAAATTAACAGTTTCAGTTACGCCAATAGACGTTATACCCAACGTATACGTATATAATAATAGTGGTTTTTTATTTTCGTTTTGCAACTGCTTTAATTCTCGTCACTCTGGAACTATACGATTTGTTCTATCAAGTACTAGTTCGGGAATGTTTGCTGAGTAGTTCGGCTTTCCAACGCAAAGTTTTTACCCCATTTATGATATATATATTCAGGTGCATATACATATATGTTTAAACATGCATGTATGTTTGTATATGTTTAAACTAATCTACCAGCTGTGTTATTCTTATTTCTATCGTTTTGTGATTCCTGATCATCTTTGTTATTGAGCTGATACATCAGTTGGCCTTCTTTGTTTAGATTTTGTCTTTTTGTTTTCGGCCTTTTATTATTATCCATTCAAGCCTTTGAATTTTACTGAACTAATCTGCATTTGAAGCACCTTTTCTGCTTTACGAAACTTTGCTGATATCAATTTAACAATTGTATGAAAGTACTTCAGGGTTACAAGGAGTCAGTCGGTGAGAAAATGTTTCAGAAAAGATGTTCTATGATTTTACAAAAACAAAAATTTACATATATACTAAATCGCGTAGATTCAATGGTTTTTTGAACATCTGGCTTATATGTAATTCATTTGCCTTATTGGAAATTTGTTATTATTTTGACCTGATATGATAGGTGTGTACTTATATGTATGATAGTAAATATACACCTCTGTAAATATATGGGTTTTTATTTGTTCTAGATATCTTAAATCCTCACATACATATAATATATGATGTTGTGGTCATAAAACAACCAAACATCTCATTTTAAACAAATTTGCTTGGTTGATCCAAAGGTCAGCTTGTACTTACTTGCATGAGACGTTTTAATTCCAAATAAATAGTATTTTTTACTTGTTACCTGATGGCATAGATTAGTATGCACCCCTGCCCACAAGAACGAATTATTCTTGCATAATATCCAACCAAGTTCCGGTGAGTTATTCACGAGCAGTTCGAAGTTGTACGGAAAGTACTTATAGATATTGTGAATTTTGGGCAGATACTCTCGAACAATCTTAAATTTAAAGCTCGAGGATATCGCAGTCAATTTCTTGTAAAGGAAGAACGTAGTCGCAAATGTAATAATACCTTTACTTTGAACCTAGTCAACCTATTAAGGAAGTTATTTCCAAATACAAAAAAAAAGAGGTAAACTTGATGCTTTCAAAATTAATCGGTAAGGCTTAACCCTCTAGTGCCCAAATTTTATTTTTGAATGAAAAAAATTGCTTCCTTGATCCGATTATATAGGGATAAAACCTTACCCCGCCTGCAGGCGGCTTTGGGAAAGAACGCCAAAAAAAATCTAAATGAAAAACTTGCAAATTCAGTGTACTACGTACTTTTATTGAACAAAACAGAAAGTTTTTAACAGAAATCAATATAAAACAAACAGTCAGTCGTATTTCAAATAGTTTTAGAAAAATGTCTACAAAAGAAAGGCATGCTTTTGGGCATAAATAGGCAGTTGGTGCAAATTATTTATGGTGAAAATTGTGAAAGCAGTCCTTTTGCTGGGAAAAACGAAGATTCAGATTACATTTTCGGCACACGATTTGAGTTTAGGAGGTGCAGCCAGGATATTTGCACCTTTTTTTACCGGTGTGTGATAAAAACTTTGCAAAATGTCCAACTCCGTCGTAGCGAACGTCGTAAATTTTACTTGAGGAGTTTGTCATGGACAACCTGGAGCTCTTGGTATTGAAGAATATTATTGTTTGCAGAGTACGTATGCGATCTCTGCCCGGAAGTTCGGCAGTTGGTACTGCCTAGTGTGCGTGTCAATCTTGTTAATTCTTCTGAACAAAACATAAGCGTTTATCATGGCCATATCAAGCAGGTGTATAAAAAGTCGGTTTGTGTACTTATTGCTCTTTACCGGAATCTTATATCGCCCAATTAGTCCATCCATGAGGTCGATGCCCCCCATATGCCTATTATATTCACGGACTACATTGGGGCAATCGACATCAACAAATTTTTTTTCTGAGCGGACCAACCGCGACACCTTGTTTATAATATTTGTTTCATTCTGGAAGGGCTTTTCGCCTGCGTAACTCTATGCGAGTCGCACTATTTTATTGCCCTTTCAAACTGATAAAGAAATGTCAACTCCTAAAGCAGATCCACAAAATTCAGTTGAATATCCACTGGGTTGTTTCCTGAGTTCAAGATCTGTCGGAAGTTTGCAATTCGGAATTCGATTTGAACGAATAGTTCTCAGCGAATGTATTCCGCGTAATTTTAGATAAACCAGAAGCGGCAGTGACGTGTAATAGTTGTCGAAATATGTTATATGGTTTTTAAAATCTGGAATATTACGGGACAATCGGACCACCACATTCGCTGATGCCTCAAGATCTGGTGTATCAGTCAGAACAGCATTGTCTCCTGCGCCGCAATATATTTTATTTCGAAGTTATAACAAAATCTGAAGGAGTCATACAAAACGAAGAGTTTTATACTCCATTTATGTGGTTTATCTGGCAGATATTGTCGAAGGAAAGTCCTCATCTTCGTTGCGCACATTTGTTCATCGACACATAAACGTTGAGTCATCGGAATGGACTGAAACCTGTTATTGAAATGATCCACGATAGGTCTTATTTTATACAAACGGTCGTAATCTGGAGCATTTTTATCAGGTAACGTATCGTTATCATTGAAATGCAAGTTGCTTCTTATTAGATCAAATCGATTTCGTGACATTGTGTCCTGAATTATTTGGAATGCATATTCACCCCAGTATGAACGGACATTTGGGTAGCGAAACACGGACATATAAAATAAAATACCAATACATTTTCGTATTTCCGAGTTGGTTGTTGAAAAGGTAGTGCTAATATTCTTTTGAGCGCTATAGAGATTGGTTTGTTCCACGATATGGTCGATGACACTGTCAGCCAAAAAGTACTCGAAGCACTTAAAGGGAGTGTCAAGACTTTTTATATCATCTCCCAAATCAGGTTCAGAAAAACCAGTCACTGATTTATCTAGCACCAAGTTCTTCAACAAACTCACCTGGATCGGTTATGATAGTTTCAATACGTTGAGCGACAACCTGCTCACCAGGAGCTTTGCGTTTGCGATTCTGTGATTGCGGAATATTTGAGAAAGTCGAAGTAGATAGGGATAATACATGTGCAACCGACGCGGGACTTCCATTTAAATTGACACACACTTCTGATTCCAGCATAGAATCTGACAAATTTACCGCCCTGTTAATCACCTCGTCAATTCCAGTGTCGATAGGTAATTCTGCATCGTCCACATCTTCGTCTAAAAGATCTTCCAAATCTTCTTCCACGTCTCTATCATCGTAGATTTCTAGTAAATCCAAAAATGTTGCAATATCTTCATCATTGAGGGATGATAATTTACACTTTTGTCGTTGATCCATTTCTAAAAAACCAAAACTTTAAGCTCAGCCCCCCTCTAAAAATATCAAAATTTCAAACTTACCGCATAGTGTTATTTATTCCGAGTTATCCCAGGACCGCCTCTAGACGGGCTGTCTTCAAAGATTTATAAAATACAGGAAACACTTTTTTTTTGTTATTATTTTTAACTTTCGTATTTTGAACACAACCAGCAACACTATGATAATTTTTATTATAAGCTAAATACACTTCTAATATTTTTATTTAATTTTTAAAATACACTACTTTTGCAGAATAATTAATTTGACCGCACTTCACCATTTTCCGACTTGAAATGACTATGACGGCTGATTGAAAAACAAGACGCTGCTGCAAATGCACCAGCAATAATTTTGGGACTTCCCCGAATTAGAAAAAGTTTAAAAAGTAACGAAATGGTATTTTAAAGGGAATAAGCGTGAAATACACTTAGGCCGTCTACAGGTGGTCTTGGGTACTAGAGGGTTAATTTCAATTTCGAGTGATTATCAATAATTCCATATTAAGCAGAAACAGTTACCAAGCCATAGCGCCATTACATGTAAATTCATGGCTGAGTAATAAGCCCTCCATAAAGAGAACGTTTAGATAAAGAGAACGTGGATATTTCTTGAAGTACCACCTGTATCCCAGCTAGAATGCCTACTCCAGCACGGTCCCCACAGAATTCTCAAATTAAATAACTACATTTATTGATTTAAATGTAACCGTCCGGAGACTTTATATCGATACGGTACTTAATTGCTAGATTTATGTTGAGTTCTTCGCTAGCACCAAACTAAATCTATCCTTATCGAATGTAAATTTTGGTTTCAATAAAGATACCATGATTTTTATATGTTATAATCACGATTCGGGCATTAAACGTTTACATTTTCACCGATGGAAAGTTCACGAACAATCAGTCTATGAATGTAGTATGTGGTGTAGGCTTTAAATTTGCCATCTCATTAGCTTTTTGAGATGAGGGATGGGTCTAGAAGATATAATCTGATGACACCGTGTGGTGTTGGAGAAGCTTAGTTGCAGATATAACTTCTCCCTCACAATTGTTAACCTCGCCTACAAGTAGTATCTCCTGTTTTCGGTAAAAAGACACTGGGGACCACGGGAAAGCGATACACTAATTTAGAGTAAATGCTAATGACAACTCATGTCTGGGCGTGGGGCTGACAGCCCCACTGTAAATGGGCCCCTACACAATGCCATGAAACCTTTATAGAAGCATCTTCTCACATCGAGCTGTAATTGCTATAATGATGATGAAGCTCTTTGCGAGATGCAGTGATCAGCTCCGTAAATGAAATGATAAACGAACGAGTAACTTACTGCATATTTACAGGTGGACGAAATTAAGCGGAGGTCGCTTAAATAACAGCGCTTGCGGTGGTAACTTTAAGGGCACTGTAAGTCCGATCTTTATCGCACAAGCGGAAAATGCGTTATTGAACCTCAACTCGACTTAAAGGACCCGACTGGATCGGAAAAGGATAGATCTCACACTTGAGATGCTATTGAATGTTAGAGGTTAATAGAGCTTGCTGACGTACCTTGTTAAAAGATTATTTTTGGCTAGAATTAGATGGTTGGTTAAATGGATGGATGATATCTGTTTTCAACAAGATGGTGGCGCATGCAAAACCGCGTGAGAAGCACTCGTAACATTTTACTTAATCTCGAAAAATGGCTCGGTCATGCGATTTCAATGCATTGCATTATTTTATGGAGCTAAGTTAGAGGTTGGCTTATGCCATGAAGTATTACAACATAGGAAAAGCTTCGAAATATTTCAAAATCTTCGGAACATTGCCAACATTCTGAAAAGAGTGTCGGAAAATTGGAAATGCAGAAAATGCGAAAAAGGAAATGCATAACACTGTCAACAATAAAATTTGGGCCACTTTGAACTTGCACAATATTATGGTAAAATTGTGCTATAAGATCCTACTTAAAACTACCATACCTACAATTTTTCTATAAATTCTGGACAAAAAATTTGATATTTGAATAAATAAAAATAAAAATTTTTTTTTGAATTTTTTTACATTATGTTCAAAACAAAAAACTTTGAGTTATTTGGTTTTTGTTGTTGGATAAACTAATATATTTGTGGAAAAATTAAATAGGTAGGAAATAAATACATAGACGAAACTTTGCAGTATAGTGAGCTGCTTTTATTTTGGTCGACAGTGTATGTAAATTTGTGCGCTAATAACTATCACAGAATGCTCCGATTTGGACAAAGTTTCCTGTATTTCGAAAGGAATCCCTCCTGAAAGTTTATTTTTGACATAAATAGAGCAAACTTACAAAAAAAGGCGTGCCTATTAGTCAAAATGTGTTAAAAAATCAGGAAATAAATTTTCAAACTGCAATAAATCAAAAATGAAGTATTGAAGAATTGCTTTTGTGCTAACAGTTTTGAAATATTTGCTCGAACTCTGTCACCCTGTGCATGGCGCCGTGTGCCAGTTTAAATATATATTGCTACAAACCTAATGCACAGTATACACGCTCCAACCATTGTATCAACATAGGCATGTTGGACCTGGTATAGTATGGTTGTACAGCTGATTTTCAACTTGGTTGCATGAAAATTAAAATGGTTTAATTTTTGGTGGGCGGTTGTGCAATGAGTTGGAACGAGTATAGGCAGATTGTCCAACCAACTTTGTTTGAATTTTTCTCTTGAGTTATTTACACAGAATATAAATAAAATAAAGTAAACTAATAAATATCAAAAAATAAATAATGAACAGAATAAGATTTCATCAATTATTATTATTGCACAAATTTCACTTGGTCCTGCATTTTTCGAAATGTTCCACCGCACGAATAGAGAATAATAAAGTTGGGCAATGCGTTGAACATCATGCTGCCGCGTGTATACTCTACATAATGAAAATCTTTTTATAAAACCAATTTGAGAGTATTTTGAAATATTCATATCTATCGATTTTCTCAAGAAAATGATGTAGTCTTGAATTTAAATATGTACATACGCATACATGTATGTATGTATGAGTCTGTTTTTATTAATTTCCCAATAAAATGTGCATATTTATATTGTATTTATATACGTATATGTATGAATTTATAAGGAAAAGATGTATGTATGTACATATGTATGTCCGTATACTTCAAGTGTTTACATGTGTAATGGAAGTGTAAATTTTCCGCGGAAGATCGCATTCACGTTTCAGCATAGGTACATGTCCCGATGATGCCGCCAGACCAAAAACCGCACCAAACAGTGACTCGTTGTGCATGCATTTGCTTCTCTACAGTAACGTGTGGATTTTCTGAGCCGCAAATCCGACAATTTTGCTTATTGACGTAGCCACCGATGTGAAAATCAGAAAAGAAGAAGAAGACTCACCACTTTGGAAATAGGTTTTCAATGTTTCCCAATTTTGTTCAAGCGTATAGCGTCCCATTTCGTAAATGTCAAACCTTTAAGTAAATTATGAACACATTTGGCATGTCATTTGTGTTACCATTCTCAAAAAAATAGGTGGTTCAAAAAGCAAACGCTATATGGCCCACCCTGTACATACATTTATATGAATATAAGTGTATATGTATGCACGTATGTATGAGCCAACAAACGAGTGATTAGGATTCTGAAACATTTCTACTACCATTTCCGAAAACAAGCAAATAAGCCTTTGATTCTTACACAGGAAAATGCTCACTTACATACATAAAATAGTAAAAATATGCAACCATAGTCATCCCGCTGCCATCTCGTGTATAATTAAATATTTATTTTTCGAAAATTGTGAAAACATCTGTTCTCTAAGCTGTGCAAAACAAGCAAATACAAAAGCAAGCTTAAGTCCCAGAAGTCAAGAATGTTTGTATGGACGTCGTATGAAAAGGTGAACCAGCGAAGGTAAAAGCAGTTAGCAAACACAGAAACAAAACTATCGCAAAATCCACAGTATCCAAATCGAAATGGTCAAGCGTTGGAAAACGAAGATGCCACACTAGGCTTCGAGAGTATTTATGAATACAGAACCAGAAGAGCTGGACTTCTTGCACTTCCAAGAGTTCCTATAACTCAAACAATACGAATTGGCATGCAAACTCTCCGCTTTGACACTGAATGGTGCACATTGGCACGTTCCACAAGGATATGAAGAGCAAAAAGGGCAGATTGCTTTTAAATGCTGGAAAATATTAAAAGCAAAAGCAATTATAATAAGTGAAAAACTCCATTTGAATACTTACGCATCCACATTTGTATGTGTGTCTGTTCTAGTACATATAGTATGTGCGTTGGAAATCTGTTGCTATTTCGTGAAAAATAACCAACTATTGTTCCAACTGCTGAGTTTTTTTTTTGGTTACGGCCAAGCGTAAAATCCAGCAGCCTGTTGCTTTTAGCCGCCTTTGCAGCTGCCCTTTGTTCACTCTGTCTTGGCGCAGTCACATATCGTTTCGTCGCTGCTTTGTTCCTAAAATTACTATTTGCATATGCAACGCAGTGGGTGGCTGCCACAAAACATGTGGACAAATGCGTAGTTGGCTGGTTGGTAGATTGGGTAGACAATAGCAGGATTTCTGGTTCACCTGAACTCCTCAATAACACGCGCTGTATTTCCTATTAACGGTTCAATAGAACCTCAGCTCAGGATAAGTGCTGGAGATGAGAGCGTATAAGTATTTGCCTAGCAAATGGGAATTATTGGTATTATTGCAAAAACAAACTGTTCTTTCGGTATGAGTGTGAAATGAGGTATAACAGATTCAATCTTCTTCTTTTACTAGGCTTTCCAAAATATTCACTTGGTCATTAGCAATGAGTGCCCTTTTGAGTTAGGACAAATAAAGGGAAACTGTCCCAATCGATTCCATAATCCTTTGTTCATTGCAGTAAATATAAACGGAATAAGCGGCTGTTCTACATATAGAATTTTTACAACAGATCAAATGCTAGGGTATAAGATAGTTGGAGCTGAACTTGCGGTAGCATTGGCAAACAGATTTTTCGGTGTGTGTACTCCTCAAGGCGCAGTCTTATTTCTTCCTCTATGAGTCGTAGTCGCATTCCATCTGCTGAGAATCATGAATTAAGAGGGATGTTGTAAGTTCATAGCGCTTATGAACGGCGTTGTAGTGGTTTTATTGTTAATCGTTACCTACGCTATGTAATATGCAGGCACAACTAAAGTTGTGAGTAAGTGAGTGTAAGTGTAAGTGAGCCAAAGAAAGTGGTATAGGGGACCTAAAGAAATTTAACTGAGAACGGAATACTTAGTAATGCATGTAGAAGACCACTGTTGCTATGAATATTTATAAAGGAGAAATTGGGTGAAAGTGGGGTACTGTAGGAAAATTAATCATGGTGATCATTCAAAAAGAAGAAATAAGCAAAGAGCGCGTTAATCTGTTCCAGTGGGGCTCTGGACACCACGCGGACAGATTGGTGAAGGTTAGTTTAGGTCAGATTGCGGTTATTGCCACTTTTCATGCGGATGTAGAGGGTCCTACTTAGGTACGAAGGCCCATTGTAATGCCACTTATTTGGACACAAGTCTTTCTCTCTAATTCTTGATATGGCGAATTGACTTCGTCTCTCTGATAAACCATGAGATATTGTGGATGGTTGCCGATTCTCTGTCTATCAGGCATCCAACGGAATAAGAATTTACACAGCTATGTCGTGTTTCTAGCAAGAGCGCAAAAAAGTGTTCGGCACTCTCCACTACCCCTACCGAAGATATTAAAGGAAAACCTCGTACGCTTCCCGTGTATTTCCATTCAGCAGTTTCCAGTGTTTATACCAACCACTGTACTAGTGGAAGGCCGGTCTACATTGATCAGCATTTTGTGTCCTACTGAATATACAACCATTGACAGATTAGCCTATTTTTTGGCGATATTTCGCCATATTAAGTGACGATCTGAAGTCCAATTCTAAGGTAGTAATGCATAATCCTACCCATGCTCTTGTGCACAGGGCTATTATGGCTTTGTCTACATACTGCTTGTAGGTAACATCATAAAGGAATCGAAATAGATACTAAATTGCTCAGATTCATGATAGGAGGCGACCGAAAAGTTTGGTTCGGACTGAATTTATCTAATCTTATTTGCTTTTTTATTTTTATTTTCCAGTCAATTGTTATTACAGGCATTGGGTAACTTTGTTATAGGGCGGTTCTTATTTTAACAAAGAAAATAGTCGTTCCGCAAGAAGTATAATTCATTGAATCACCCTGTAGCGTAAAACTAATATGTATTAAACGTAATTAAACGTACCAGTTACTGATTTCACGAGCTGGCAGGATAAGATTTAAGTCACCTTAAAATTTGCAACAGTTAATACCAAGCGGCCGCCGGAGCTAAATGGGTTGGTGCGTGACTACCATTCGGAATTCAGAGAGAACGTAGGTTCGAATCTCGCTGAAAGACCAAAAATGAAGAACAAGTTTTTTCTAATAGCCCCTCGGCAGGCAATGACAAGCTTCCGAGTGTATTTCTGCCATGAAAATGCTTCGCATAAAAAATATCTGCCGCTCGGAGTCGGCTTGAAACTGTAGGTCCCTCTATTTGTGGAACAACATCAAGATGCACGCCACAAATAGAAGGAGAAGCTTGGCCAAACACCCAAAAGGGGTGTACGCGCCAATTATTATTATATTTATATATACACCAAATATATATATACCTATATAATATACATATATTATATATTAGGCCGGGTCGATTTGTGGGGAGGCAAAAAAATCGCCCATTCCTCTGTGAAAATCATATTCTTGGGATCAAAATAAGAAACTTTGCCGAAGGAACCATACCTCTAAAACGAAATCTGATGTCCACCAATTTGGGTCGAACTTTTAGTATATTTTGTGGCGAGGCAAAAAATCGCCGATTGCTCGGTGAAAATCATATTCTAGGGATCAAAATAAGGAACTTTGCCGAAGGAACCATACCTCTAAAACGACCCAAAATTGGGGGACATCAGATTTCGTTTTAGAGGTATGGTTCCTTCGGCAAAGTTTCTTATTTTGATCCCTAGAATACGATTTTCACAGAGCAATGAGCGATTTTTAGATCGACCCGCCCTAATATATATTATATATAATACCAGCTTCGGCTCAATGCAACAAAAAATGCGAAAAAACACAGCACGAACTAAATCATCTACTCAAAAACAAAAATGATGGGAGACAATCAAATCATAACACAGCTGGGAGATAATCGCGTTGCCAAAAATTAGTAGCCGCAATGTTTTGCAGATGTTTCTGGTGCGCATTAAAAGCCGCTTATGAACCAAATGAAATCAAAATAAAATCTCTCTCCCTTTTCAAACTGAAAATAAACCCACCAAATTGGCAACACTTAAAAGGGTTGTCGCAGGAACGATTGATAAACATTGCGTTACATAGAAAGCCAACAACCATAGACATGCAAGTATGTATGTAGACAGCGGACGTTGATTGCAAATATTGCATGGTGATTGCAGCAATGAGAGGCAATGAATGACATTTGGTAGGTAAAAAGGATACAAAGAGTTGGATAATTGATAGACCAATAATGGAATTTGTTGGTTCTGGTTGGAGCCGCATTTGACTGGATTCGCTGAATAGACATTTGTAGAGCATATGTGTGCTAAAACTGTAACAATTGCAGGATGTTAGGTATTCAAAAGACGAAAGGATTTTTGTGTCATTGTTGATATTTACGTAGTTGGATAAAGCAGCTTGAAAAATTGGCACATTGGAATGGAAAGGATTAGTTTTTTTTAGATGGTTCTGCGATGTTTGCCGCTTAGTGAGTTCTAGTATAAGAGCTGTTTAATTTTAGTACTAGTTAATATCCGACGTGCTTTGCAACGGCTCGTAAGTAAATAATAAAATATGAATTACCCAAGTCTTACCTTATTACAGCGCAAATATTGCTGCAGAGACGATAGGCATATTTGAAGCAGTCAAAGGTAGCTAAATGATGGAAATGGTAAAAAACATAAACAATAATAATTATTATACAGACTACACTAATAACTGTTTAATACAATTCAAAAACAAATCGGACTTATGTATATACGAAAATAAAGTGCAACGAACATTATATTTTATACCCCCGAAATCAATGCTTCACATAAGCCATCTACGACCCACAGGCTTCCCAGCAGTGTAAAAAATGATAAGCTCAATGCAGTAGCTTTAGAGTTATCCTCTTTCAAAGTCTTTCAGATTTCGTGTCAACCCATCCATACATTTCTCTGATCGATATCGGGCAGAAACTTGAAGATTTTGGGCATTCATGTGCCATTTGGTCGATGGGAAATTAATAGAACAACAATCTTAAACTAATAAAATCACAAAGACAGCTGTTTATAAGCTTAAAAAGCAAGTGATTGTATATCATTTAAACTACAAAAGTAATCAGCCAAACAGTTCTACCCAACAAGAAGACACTATTCAATATCACAAGAAATAATCAACACATGCAAGATGTAAAAATTCAATTTATGTGGCATTAAAATCAAAGGTGTTGGCTAACAGCTTGCAACATGGGCCAACAACCTGAACCCTTTTATTAGGACTTATTTACGAAAAAATACAAAACAAGCAAATAATCTATAAAACAAAACCGAACGAAAATCCTGCAGAGCATCTGCCTACAACACAGGCGGCTGACTGCCAACTGCCCAATTGCCCAAAGGGAAGCGAGCTAACGAAAACGGCGACGGCGACTTCAACACAGCCACGCAGGTTTCACACTAATGAGCGCACCAAGCAATGAAGAAACCCTTTTTTGGTTTTGTTTTTGTTTTCTGTTATTTTTTTTTTTTAAGATATCACTCAGCTGAAAACAGCTCCAACTCAACGGAAAATGTTGCAGGAAAAAAGTGAGAAACAACTGAAAAAAGGATACAAGCTATCAAAAAATTGTACAGATGCTACCAAAAAGTTGTGTAAAAAACAGTAGAAAAAGTATAAAAAATTCAGAAAAAATCAAGCAGCCGGCAAAGAAAGTGGGTATGGCAGCGCGGCGCGGGGAATGCGGCAAACGAAATACCAAAAAAACACCACGCGCATGCGCAGAAGCGAACTGCAATACAGAACTTACAAATACAAATAGAAATGACTACTCTTAGCGCGCTGTTGATGAGACAGTTGCAAGTTAATTTTTTCCGTATTTCGTAGCAAGGATAACGTAAGGATATGCACAGGATTTTTTCGACGCTGCAATTAACGATCAAAGGGAGCTAATGAGGTAAAAGGTTTGGCTGGTTGGTTGGAGTAGGGATTTACCACCTGGTACTGTTGGCCATTTGCCGGAGCGTAGAATTATGTTTATAAGCACTCACACACACACACATACATACATACACACACTGCGAGGCAAGTTTAAGGGTCACCTATTTAACTTATTGCTGTTTCGATAATTTAGCGCATTTTAATTTTTGATATTTTTCTTTGTGTTTTTTTGTTATTGGGAAAGGAACTGTTCCAAATTTATTTTCATGCAATGGGCTCATTTTTCAAATGTTAAGAGCAGTTACCAGCCTAGTCTCGCGTATTAATACAACGCAGCCAGATAGTGGCGTCATTAAAGGATTAATGATAATTGAGCTATTCGCGCGGATGGGGGAACTTGCGGGAGACAACAGCAGTCAATTACTTTGCTTATAAAAGCTATGTAAGTTGTATTCAGATTCGGAAGAACAAAATGGCAAAAAGAAAAAGGACTCTTTTAAATAATGCTTTCGTTTGAAAAGTATTACTTTTTTTGTATATAAAACATGAAGCAGTTTAGCATTAAAGTAGTCGATCTTAAGATCTGTTGGGGACCCCATCAATGATAAAAATAATGTTCAATAACACCGAATCTGTTACTAAATTTTCACCCAGGAGTACTTTGCGTTTGAGGATCAGTGCAAAACATTTCTCAAGTTATCGAGTAGATGTCTTAATTTTTTCTTCTCTGTTCTACAAAATCTGCAGATCTCACGCTAAAAATTCCCAAATTTGGTACATGATAATGCAGTATCCGTATTCTGTCAATATGCCCGCGATAGTTCTTACGTGCTTTAGATTGTTACAAACCTAGAATATTATTCCAATATAAACATCTTCAAGTCAAGTTGACAAAAGCTCCCTTGCTTCAGTCGCAAAAGGGCTTTGGACCTATAAAGGATCAACTACCTTCCCTTCTATGCGAGTTTGCCAGCAGACTAATTTCCCTCAAATTTAATATGACATGGCACCCAAAAAATTCAAATTCAATTAAGAGGTTTATTTGGGTTTATTGGTTATAAAATAACAAAAAGTTAAATTCAAATGATATATTCAATTAAGACGAAAGAAAGTTTGTCCATTTAATTCATCAACATCATAGCGTCACAGTTCCGTGTAAACTATTATTTCACTTACAATTCGCCTGATCGTCACTCAGTCTTCAGCTTTTCCTGTGACATCAGACATGTCCATAGTTCGTATGTCTTCTTCTATGTCATCTCTCCATTGTGGTTTAATTGGAAAAGTCAATAATCTACAAAAGCTCTTACTGACTAAAACTATAATCTCGATTGAAACATTTGACATTACACTGAAGTAATATTGAGTTTAATAGTTAAAAAACATATCAAGTAACATAAATCGAAACCCCCTATAATTCTCGAAGTGACCGCGCTACTGAGGCAAGCACAAGTCGTACTGTAGTCCATGATTTTCAAATGGTAATAAGAAGGAAGAGTCCTCGTTAGGCACCCAGTATTATCATTCCATATTTATGTTACTAAGACCTTTTTAGTACGCTCGGTTCTATCATCATGGAAAGAATTATACCACAGCAGCTTATTTGGTGCTAACCCTTAAAAATAAGATCCCTCAAACCTCAGACTATCACTGAGGTGAGTTTCAAGCCGACTCGGAACGGTAGATATTTTTTATGAGGAGCTTTTTCATGGCTAAAATACACTCGGAGGTTTGCCTTCGGGCGACCGCTATTAGAAAAAATGTTTTCTTCATTTTGGTTTTTCGGGGATATTCGCACCCACGTTCTCTCTGAATTCCGAATGGTAGTCACGCACCAACTTAAAATACCTGGTGAAACCTATCAAGGATTCCGGTTGATTCATGCATGGTGGACTGGCAAGATGAACTCTTGAGAATGGATCTACAATTTTGTTCTATAAAACTACTAATAATTCTACCACGACCAAAACCCTTATTCCTTTACGGAATCTGCATATTTATTCCAAACCACTTGGATACAGTGAGAGTGAATTGCCACACCAAGGCCATACATTTTTTGGTGATCTCTTGAGTTGTGCTTGAATCGTACAAAAAGTGAGGCTTCTAGTGAGATTTCGAAATTTTCCTCTTTTCTCCTCCTTTTGGCGGCCGCCGTAGCCGAATGAGTTGGTGCGTGACAACCATTCGGGATTCAGAGAGAACGTAGGTTCGAATCTCGGTGCAACACCAAAATTAAGAAAAAGTTTTTTCCAATAGCGGTCACCCCTCGGCAGGCAATGGCAAACCTCCGAGTGTATTTCTGCCATGGAAAAGCTCCTCATAAGAATATGTGCCGTTTGGAGTCGGCTTGAAACTATAGGAACAACATCAAGACGAACGCCACAAATAAGAGGAGAAGCTCGGCCAAACACGCAAAAGGGTGTAAGCGCCAATTATATATAAAGGGTGATTTTTTAAGAGCTATAAGAAAGTTTTTAAAAAAAAACACACGTAAAATTCAGAAAAATGCATGAAATTTTTATTTAAATCGATAGTACAGTCCATGTAATTTAATGTTTGAAGATTATTTCATGCAAATGTTGACCGCGACTACGCTTCAAATGGTCCATCCACTTAGACCAATTTTGGCATACTCTTTCCAATATCTTCCAATGCGTTAATTGAAGCAGGCTTGTCTGAATAGACATGAGCTTTAACATAGCCCAACAAAAAATTATCTAAAAGCGTTATATCGCACGATCTGGGTGGCCGATTGACAGGTCCCGAACGTAAAATAAAATGTTCACCGAACTCGCCTCTCAACAAGTCCATTGTTACGCGTGCTGTGTGGCATGTAGCATGTCATGCAAGTCAAGCTCTTGCATATTAGGCAAAAACAAGTTGGATATCATTTCACGGTAGCGGTCACCATTCACAGTTACGTAACGATTCGCAGAGTCTTTGAATAAGTACGGTTCAATGATACCTCCAGCCCATAAACCGCACCAAACTGTGAGCTTTTCTGGATACATTGGTAGTCTTGCAACTCTTCTTGCTGATCTTCACACCAAAATCGACAATTCTGCTTATTTACATACCCATTGATCCAAAAATGAGCTTCGTCGCTGAACACAATTTTTCGATAAAAAAGTGGATCTTCGGCCAACTTTCCAAGAGCCCATTCACCAAAAATTCTGCGTTGCGGTGGGTCGTTCGGCTTCAATTCTTGCACCAGCTGTATTTTGAAAGGCTTCACACCTAAATCCTTTCGCAAAATTTTCCACGTTGTTGAGTAACAGAGGCCCAATCGCTGCGAAGGGCGACGAATCCATAACACTGTGCGACAGTGATTTTATACTTTTATGGAGACCTAGTACAACTTGTAGGTATAGTAAAACTAAGAAAAATGGTATAGGAGAAATTTCCAATACACCCCCAAAATCTCGTTTTATGGCCATAAAACCGTTTTTCAGTAGGTTGATGTGAAGAATCACTCCTAACTTCGCCAATTTCCATCCGATTTCGAATTTGTTTTTTTAGTTCGAAAGAACAAAAACATGCCTTTTTGACAGTGTGTTAAGAATTTTTCTGAAAGGACAACTGACGAGACTGTAGGCGGAAGTATTTGGAATTTTATTATTTTTCCCCTATTTTTTCAACTTTGACATAATTTTTGCGATATTATCCGATTTTGAGGATTTTTTTTAGTACACTACTGTTATAGTAAATTTAATTTTGCGTCGAATGAGTTATATTTGACTGTAATTGAATTAAAATTAAAAGAGTTGTGTGAGTTTTAAGATTTTATTTTATTTTTTTTACTAATTTGGTATGTAGGTATAACTTACGCTAAATGGGAATAAGGACGTGTTTTGATGCGTTATTATAGATACGTAATATTTATTGGAGTGTATATGTATACATAAGAGTACACTGTACTGCATACAACAGAACTGGTTAAAACTTACGAAAATATCTGACATATTATCACACATTTTTTTTTTCAATAGAAATATGAAAAAGCTCCCAAGTGTACCAAAGTTCACACTGTACATTGATTAACAAAAGAAATTTGTTATTACAATTTAACCTTATTAAAACGTCAAAGTTTTATTGATTGTTTCATTGAAATTCAAGAGATATAAATCAAAACGTTGCCAGAAAAGTCGAATTTCTCAATATTCTCCGATGATGTGGCATCATCAGCCTTATCATAAACCAGATGATTGTTATTTTTGTGAAACGGACGTAAACGGTCACCATTATAAAACTCGAAAGCACATAAAGTAGGCTGATGTTGCAAGTGTTAAGAAGCCCGTAGTATTGGACGATATGATTGACTCAACTGCAAGTTATGAACTGAAGGAAGTTCAACTCATTGCTGATGTTGATCAAACTGATAACAATAAACCTGATGGTTATAAGTCTTCAGAACGACACATTGTATCAAATTCAGATTTTCAGGATCTTTCTCGTGATTTACTTCTATCGGGAAGACAATCTGAAACGCTCGGTTCTCGATTTAAACAATGTAATTTAGTTGATGACGACTTCAGATGAATGATGATGATCGAATTTCATACAGAGAAGTATTCAAAACTGATGAAGAGAATGACAAATGTACCGTACCATACTAAACTCCAAAGGGCCGTACCATAGCGTACAGTGCTGCACTGCACAATACTCCAATAAATATTACGTGTTTATAATGACACTTGTTATCATTTTCATGCTTCGATGCCTACATACCAAATTAGTAAAAAAAAAAATAAAATCTTAAAACTCACACAACTCTATTAATTTTAATTCAATTACAGTCAAATATAACTCATTCGACGCAAAATTAAATTTACTATAACAGTAGTGTACTAAAAAAAATCCTCAAAATCGGATAATATCGTAAAAATTGTGTCAAAGTTGAAAAAATAGAGAAAAAATAAAAAAAATCCAAATACTTCCGTCTACAGTCTCGTCAGTTGTCATTTCAGAAAAATTGTCAACACACTGTCAAAAAGGCTTGTTCTTGTTCTTTCGAACTAAAAAAACCAATTCGAAATCGGATGGAAATTGGCAGAGTTAGGAGTGATTCTTCACATCAACCTACTGAGAAACGGTTTTATGGCCATAAGATGAGATTTTGGGGGTGTATTGGAAATTTCTCCTATATCATTTTGTTTAGTTTTTCTATAGCCACAAGTTGTGCTAGGTCTCCATAAAAGTATATTTAATTTTTTTTTTATCACACAGTGTAATTGATGGTCATCATTAACAGTGGCCGATACAGCGGCGATATTTTCTTCAGTTCGCACTCTACGTAAACATGTTGGTGATTTGATGTCCAATAATGTAAATTTGGTTGTAAATTTAGTCACAATAGCTCGAATAGCCGCTTCAGTGGGTCGATTAAACTGTAAGACGATTCATGGTTAAATTATAGACCAAACTGAAGATGTTTGACAGTGAAACAAAACTCGAAACGTGCGTGAGCTGTTTAAACCCACCGTTTAAAAAGATAATAGCTAAAAAATCACACTTTATTTACCCACTAATACGGCTTCCGTTAAGTAATACGTACCACCTAGGCAAATAATGTCATAAACATTTAGGTAAGGCCGTGTGAGAAGTAATCCAGTAACGCCGAACCTGACGAAATCCTTGAATTCTTATGCTGACAGCTGTCCGCTAATAGCGGGCAAACATACTATTGATAAATTGGGTAAAAGTTAATGTAAAATTTAATGATTACTTACCTGCTAGAAACTTTCAGCCAACCCTACCAATCCTGCGACCACCTAATTCACAATCTAAATGAAGGAAGTCAAATTGGAGTTCGACAATCATACAACGATGACATTTTGCGATCTATTTTCGATTGCTAGCCACGCTTCTTTTCACTGTAGTAGTACAGTCGTAACCAAAGCTCAAATAGCGCCAACAAAGTTGGCTTTCTTTAATGATATCATCGCGTACAGAAACCTATTGCTGGTGTCCAGTAAACGACATTCATCCAGTCACTTATTCGCAAACAAAAAACTTCGTGAGACTCGCGTAACATTGACGCATCTGAATCCACCTGCTTGATACGTATCCAAACCATGTAAATGACATTACTTGAGAATAAATAAGCGCCTTCTTAAATTCTTGCTGAATAACGAATTCAGCCCTTTGCAAGTGTAAAACACGAGTTTCTTCGCGCGACAGGCATAACGCTGCCCAACATACGCTGCTGCTACTTATCTAAGATAGACCTAGACATGCCAAATTTGTGTACCATATGAGAGGAAACCCGGCACGATGCGAACCAGTTCCTGGGAAGACCACCTAACCTAAATCATCTAGCTCATGCGACGCCGTCAGAAAATTGCTTTGTTTGAGGTTTTATTTCAATAACCTCGTTGAGAAGCCGCAGTACTAGGTAGTGCTTAGTAAGACTGCTAACAACAATACTACTAAACTTAAAATATAAAGCAATTTGAATCGATAATCGAGCCGAGAAGCTTGAATTAGAAAGTCACATTTCAATTCAATTTGATCTCAATAAATAGAATCAAAGTTATCGGTTTTTTAGGTTTCCTTAAAGCAGCATATGGTTTCCTTCGTAATTCCATTTGCTTTTGTTATTTTGGAACAGCCTGAAATACTTAAACGCTATGGAGATCAAGCAGATGTCACCGGCAGGTTTCAAATAAAAATTGTACAGCAAAAAAATAATGAATTGCTTTCCACAGAAAAATTTTGAAAATTGAAAATCGTACTTAAAAAATCTTGGCATATCAAGTGTGCGTGAGCAAAGCAAAAAAACAAAAAAGAAACCAGGCGACGTGCTGTAAAAGTGAAGTGTTTGTGGCACTTCCACTGCGAGTGTGTTTGCGTTGTTTTTTTTTTTGCTGTTTGTCATAGCACGTGCTACCTTGCATCTGTAATACGCCCGTTTGCAGCTGCCTGTTGCACACTTTTTTTTTGGCAAACTATACGCACATTGGCATCTGCTCCTGTGAGTGCTGGCTGCCGTATCCTAAGATTATTTGTCTGCGCCATAAGAAGCGCCAGGTGCCGCAGCAGTCAACATCGTCTTAGACACGAAGCAACAGCCAAGCCAAACAACAGCTTTGGTTGTAAAAATAACAACAGCAGAAACAACATTAGTGTGTCTATGCCATTGTACCAAGTATCTACTGACACTACTGCACAATCGAATTGGAATTGGAGTTGGAGCTGGAGATAGTGACTTTGCCAACAACGCAAACGCATATTTTTCGGACCAAACCATTGCACAAAAACAAAAAAAAAATCAAATGTACAAAAGCCAGCATCTTTCCTTTATAACTATCTTCTAAAGCACTCCACTACGATTACGCTGGTATTGTCTCACTCGTATTGTTCTGTTACGCTTTCGCTGGCTGCGCATGCGTGTCCTCGCATGGTAACTAAAGGATCAGTATTCTCCGCATCAGTTTCCTTCTGCTACTTTCTTAAGAATTCATACAAATTAAATTCATTAACGCTCGCTGCTTCACTATATAATTTTTGTATTTGCTTTGTTGTGATCAAAAATGTCACATTTATATAAAATTTATTGGCGAACACGCTCAGTTCGGCTGTTCTGCTGGTTTTCACGCCATTCAAATTCCACTGGGGTGGACGCAACCGAAAATGACATTTTAATGGTGTCAAAATAAAAGTGGACAATATTGCAGAAAGACAGAAGCTGAGTATAAATTGTTTTTCGTGTACAGAGTGAATCATTTATAATCGAACCTTAATTTACGGTAGATCTTTGATTCCTTGAAAAGTTCATTTAGTGAAAACATCGTCAGTGAGTAGGAATCTGTAAACAATGAATAGTGCGTAATTCCAAGAAATTTGGTTTTGAAAAGAGAGACTTCGCCGAAATGTAACTTCAAACAGGTGATTTTTTCATATAAATCAAGAGTACTAAAACCTTTAGTTTTGTTTCGTTATATTTTTAATTTAAGGCTTTTAAGAAATTTTCTCTTGCAAAATATGATGCCATATCATTTGCACTTATTGAAAACTGCCCTAAAACTTTCACAAACAATTATAGAATTTTTTCAACTTTAATCAAATGTGTATTGCATCTCATTACTTAAGGGGGGAAGCTGGTCTAGAATTTTGAAAAAATCGAAAAATTTTTTTTTGTCTTAAAAGGTGTTTTAGGGTCTTAGAAATAATATACCAAATGAGGGATGCCAGCAAAAATGTCTAAATGCCCAAATTTTTCATTCGACGGCAGTGCTTCGCAGGTATGCCCCGAACGCTACTTACAACTTTAAACGCGTTTTTCTCGAAATCACTTTTTTTAAACTGGCCGAAGACATAACTCGAACAAATCTTTACCGATTCTTACGAAATTTTGACAATACATTCGAAATACCTTTCTCCGGAGACGTACGTAGGATTTTTTATTTATATTACATAGTTTTTTTTTTAATCAACAATTTTATGTCGTTCTTTATAGTGAAAATTGTAACTTTTTGTTCAAACGTGCACCATTTCGCGAAAAAACAAAATATCGAAAAAATCCTACGTACGTCTCTTTCTGTTGTTATATAGAAACTAAAAAAATTTTATTTTTTGATCCAGGACAAAAATTAAGAAGTTTACGTCTTCGGCAATGGACCCACTAGAAAAAAAGGCGCCTTAGGAGAACTGCTGGACAGCGGCCATTTTGAAATTAATTCAGACGAAAAATTTGGTATTTGTACCATGAAAGCTATATTATTAAACCTATTTCACAGATTTTCGATTGATTCCTTTGTTGAGTCAAAATAAATTCATAAAATATGCCCATTTTTTGCGCTCTAGACCAGCTTCCCCCCTTAAGACAGCAGCTCTCAGTCCGAAAACTCGAAATACATTTTTCTCAAAATTAAATTTTTCAAGTCGGCCGAATATAACTCAAACAAATCTTCACAGTGAGATTTCTGCATGCAATTACGGATATATTTTCAGGCGATTTTTTATTTTTAAAATATCAACTTTTATTTTCTTTGCGAAAACCGTTGTATCAAAAAACTCCTACGAGGGGTACCTTTTATATGTCGGGATTTGGCAACCCTGGTTTTGCAATCTGGCCACTGACAGCTGTATCGCAAAGTTTGACATTTTTTGGCTTTTACGTACTCAGAACGTTTTGAAACACCAACCCTATTTGTGTTGTTTACAGTAACTTAAAAGATTCATCTCGGTCCAAAAATGGAATTAAATCGTGAACATTTTCGTGCGATTATTTTCTCAACTTTCGACGTGGATTAACTCAGCAACATTGCATGGATGAACTTAATTCATTTTCTGGCGATGAAGCTCCATCAAGGACCAGTGTTTATCGATGGTATGGTGAATTCAATCGTGGTCGTAGTTCACTCCAAGACGAATTTCGTGAAGGTCGTCCACAATCAGTTGTTGTTTCGAAAACCATTGATGCTGTGCGCGAACTGATATTGCAAGATCGTCATGTGACCTATCGTGAGATTGAGACAATCTTAGGCATTAGTGGGACCAGCATACATTCAATATTGCATAAACATTTGACTGTCAAAAAAATTTGTTCGCGTTGGATCCCACACAATTTGTCAATCGCTCAAAAAAGGCTCGTGTCGATTGGGCGATGGAAATGCTCAAAAAATACAATCGCGGGGCTTCGAAACACGTCTATGACATCGTGACAGGTGATGAATCATGGATTTACGCGTATGAGCCCGAAAGTAAACAGCAGTCGACTGTATGGGTGTTCCAACAAAAGTTGTTCGCGCACGAAGCACTTCCAAGCAAATGGTTGCCTGTTTTTTCGGAAAAACTGGACATGTCGCAACCGTACCACTAGAAAAACCAGAACAGTAAATCTGAGTGGTATACAACAATTTGTTTGCCAGTTGTCTTCCAAGAAATTAGGAAAACCAATCGCCAAAGATGGATCACTCTTCACCAGGAAAATGCGAGCTCTCACACATCGGCTAAAACAACTGCATTTTTGAGCACCCAAAACATCGAATTAATGGGTCATCCGCCGTATAGTCCTGACTTGGCACCGAATGACTCCTTTTTATTCCCGTACGTAAAAAACAAACTGAGAGGTCAACGTTTTTCGACACCTGAAGAAGCGGTTGCGGCATTCGGAATGCATGTTTTGGAGGTACCTCATTCAGAGTGGCAAAAGTGCTTCGACAATTGGTTCAAACGCATGCAAAAGTGTATAGATCTTCATGGAGAATATTTTGAAAAACAATAAAGTGATTTTCGATGATTAAAATTGGTTTATGTTCTCTAATCCCGACATATAAAAGGCACCCCTCGTATCTCCTATTTCTGTCCATCAATCCATGTAATCGAAAGTTTCGACATGACCGGTACAGTACTCTCACACACAAAATCCTTCGCGAGGAAAAGCGATGCAGCCGCAATTTCCTTTATATTTCTTTGGAAAAAAGTAGAATAATACGCTACATGGCATATGAGCGATTCCATATTGAGGGGTCCAAGTATTTTGGGCATTGGTTCGTTTCTAGGTTTGAGTGCAATAAGAAATAAACTCGAAACATTTAGAAATAAATTAATAAATTTATTATTTATCTTGATAAGTTGATAATTATGCCATAGAGCTTTTTGAAATTAAATATCTTCGGTTTTGTTCACATCTTCACAAATTAATGGGAATTTATAGTTTTGTTAGCTTTGAAAAAGTGCCACCTTCAAAGTTATAAAATTCAACAAACTATGTACAATATATACTATCAGTTGCTCAGAAATGGTTAGCACAATGGAAAGGTAAATTTTTTCCAATAAATCCTTGCGCTTTTTTAATAGAAACAAGAAGCCGTGTTAGCCTTCGTAAGGTGATGTACCTTAAATGGACAGGTTCGGATAGGGTTGGACGTAGTGCACTAAAAAATTAATGCAATAACTATCCGCTTTTCCACTGAAAGCCTGAAGATTTAGATGATTAAGAAATTGCACTTTATGTAAACATTTTTTTTATAATTTTTTCTTTTCAAAATTTCCTTTAAATTAATTATTGCTTAAAAAGTGTATTTTGCACCTCTAAGACTTGATGTCACCGAATCGGTTAGCTACCATTCTAAAGTATTAGTGGTAGTGCAATTTAGAGGTAGCAAAATACCCAGCCTTGGATTCGAAGCAGTGCAGCCTTATCAATTTTCCCAAAGAAGCGGTAGAAATTATATAATATTTAAAACAGAAGAAATTATTGGTTTGGCAAAGTAAGCGAATTAAATAATGGTTGCACAATATATGGTAATTTCTTCAGCAACATTTTTAGTTTCTTCCAACTAACTGACTATGTGCACAAATTACGTTTATTCAGAGATGTTATTCAGCGAAAACGTCCACATTGTCATGACTATGAGGAATTAATTAAATATGGAGAGAGTTCAGTCATAACAGCTTTAATAGATACCGATGCATTCATCTCTCAGGAAACGGGTCATTCGCTAATCACGGAGCTACGACATGCTTCTGCTAGCTCTGAGTTATGTTTTTTTACCATTAATGCAAATTGAAACTGCTCTAATGAGCTAAAATTTTTTCAGTTATCATTTTAGTTTACAGCTTTGAATTGTAGATTAATTTTATGGATTTATTGGTAATTAATGCATATGTATGTGAACGTACTTTTTAGAAGACCGTATGCTAGTGCTTCTCTAGGGATGTAATTTTCACTGAATATAACTCGAAACATGTTTTTCCACCGCTACAATGGCTTAACCCTGCAAATTCCGCACTTCCTATTTTGAGGCCCTACTGCCCGCTTTTCGCTATTTAGTATTAACTTTCCATGCTGCTAGCAAACCTTCCCTATGCTCGTTGCGGTATCATTTGTGAATAAACCAAAACTACCTAATACTTGCTTAGACCAAGCGTCCTACGAATGTTTGTGTGTATGTTAGTACGTCTGTGTAATATACGCGTTACGACGCTCATAATAGCAACCGCGTGTGCTGTATTGCGTCCGTATTTTTATATTCGTAAATATTTTCATTTTTAAATATTTACCGCAATTGCAGGCGGTGTTGCAATATACCACAATCAAAATGACGGTGCTCGTATTGTAACTCCACAGATAGATCTGAATGCACAGCAACTAGCAGCACTGTCTGTTCAGCTCTCTAAAGTGGGAGAAATATGTGCATGCGAAACCAGATTGAGCAATGGAAAAACAGTTTTAATTGTGGCAATTTATATTTCACCGAATCAATCAATAAATAGCATCACGGAATTCATTCACGAAAATTTAATAAAGTATACACCAGAAGTATCGCGGATACTTAGAAAAGATTACGATAAAGTTCCAATGATTTTAAGTGGCGATTTTAACGTAAATTTTGCATTGGACACAGCGGTTCCTTTAATTGACTTTCTCAATACAACATTCAATTTAAAAATGTGTAACAATCGCACTGAATCGACAACACGATCAAAAATAACAATTGACGCGGTATTTCAAAGATATGTTGACAACATCGAAACCAAAGCATTTGCATCATATTTTAGCTATCATAAGCCACTCGTATCATTTGTTGAAATTGAAAACATTGGGGATGAATAATAATAAAATGAAGAAAATAAAATATGAACTTAATAGCAATATTATAATGAACCCATAATTATCCCGCTCCTAATGCTGTTTTCGTCTCATTCTCTCTCAGTTTGTTTTACGAAAGGTTTCACTTCTATCGCGTCTAACCGTTATGAAAGAGCAGACCCAAAGGTGATCTGAAGTATTTTGTTATGAATTTCACCATCTCTCAAAAATACAATATTTGTAAGTAATTGATGGCTAAATTTTCAAGGAATTGTTGGTCTTATCCCCAGTTGCCTCTTCCTTTTTTGGTATTTCTACTTTTAATAGATTTTTCTTCACTTTTTGTATCATAGTTTTTATGACTCTTAATTACTTGTATTTAGGATAATGCGAAGAGCTTGAAGTGCTGGCCGACAGGAAGAACGCCCGAAGTGTTAACCAGACCGGTACGATTTCCCATAAGAATAATAAGTGTGACTAGGCAACTGATATCTAGAGCATGCTTGTTATTAAAATACAATACACACCTTGTTGATGGATTACCCGACTACGGCAATATATGAATAGCAATAGCGTTACTGGACAACAACAAAACTGGCGGACTACCAGCTGAGGCTTTCAATCAGAAAATAGCCAGATGAATGTATGCCAGCCGATTGAAATTTAACTTGTGTTTTGCCCAATCCACAAAAAGGGTGATCTTGCAATCTGCGTTAATTACCGCGGAATCAGTCACCCTAGTATTACTTGTTTACTATTTCCTGTGAAAGTGTTAATAGAAATAATTTACAGCACGATGGATAGAGTAATAAGGTGTATGTGTGTGTGATGTCGCACTTGTGCAAGTTATTCGTGTTTTGTTTGTGTAATTTTGCTTCTTCTTGCATTCTTGTTCGTTTTTTAAAACTTTTCTCATGCAACTGCACCGATGTGACGTCTATCATTTTTGTAATTTACCCATTTATTCTGTGTTCCATTCTTCTTGTCATGCCGACTCCGAATGATAGATATATTTTTAATAAGAAGCTTTTTCATGGCAGAAATGCGCTCAGGGATTTGCCATGGCCTTCCGAGAGGCATTCGCTATTGCAGAAAAGTCTATTATTTAGTCCTTACAAAGCTTACAAAGCTTAGTTTTATTCCAGGGACGAAATAACGTAAATTTCCATTTTGTAATATTCATACGAATAGTTATTGATAATGTTTCGTGACTACTGTTGGTATCGAACTCGGCACCAGTAATGTTTGCAGATAGCTAAAAATAAAAATTCGATTAGTCTAATGAATCTCATCCATAGCAGGTCCCTATTTTTTCCTTGTTCGAAATCATTTTCTTCCGGGAAAATGTATATGCGTCTCAGTGCTATTTGAATAAATAGGTCCCATGCCCGTAGCATTTGGAAAGGAATGTACAATATGCTCGCCCGAGGTCGCTCAGATCTCAGATTTAGTTTTCAACTGTTTTGTGTAAGTAGAAGAGGAATTAAAAATTGCACTAAACAACAACGAATAACTTTGGTGTTTTATGTCGCGCAATAAATGGTGTCTCTACAGCCCAGTGTTTCTAGGATGTATGCGCTCTATTGCGAAGGCATTTCGTGCTTACGCTCATTTGCCCGAAAATGAAAAAATAGACCTATGGTTATATCCTCGGTGAAAGTTATTCCTACCAAGGTTTTACGAACGTTAGTACGTAAATTATCGGAAGTACATACATATGTATGTATGTGCATACATACATTGAAATACCCCGGCATTCTTACTAATTTCAAAGCACTAGAGGAAATTGAAATTTCATATTAATTTTTATTGCGCAATAAAAATCAAGCGTAATCAAGTCCATGACGGACATACTAATATACATAGTTATGTATATGTCGTAGTAGTGGTTAGCCGTTCTACTGAAGTACTAAAGAAATGCCGAAAATGCATTGGTTCACAAGGCATTTGAAGAATTCTTGGTGACAGGCGATGACTTTGAACAGCGGGGAATGCAAAAGATGTAAAGCCGATAATTCAAAGTGTAAAGGGAGGATGAATGTACGTGGGGAAAATGCCGGAACGTTGAAACTATAAAGATACGTATGTGAGCCTGTGTGTGTATCAGTGTATCCGAAGCGTCTGTTACTGTACTGTAATAAAAACGTCTAATGAGTAACTAATGAAGATACGATGGAGCAAATACTACACACACATACATAGGTATGTACATAACTCCTGTTTAAAAAGTAACCGTAAATAATTTTCATTCAAGCGGAGTACATTTGAGATACTAGGCGTAATACGAGTACGCAACTCAATTCAGAACCTACTGGATTTCAAATTTGTCCAGAAATCATTACCATACTGCGAAATTTAGTGCTAGAAAGGGAAAATTGGAACGCAAGTGGCGGCCTTTTCATGCTCGAAATAGCTGAACATTCTCTTTGGTAAAGAATGGGGAAAAGGTTAAAAGTAGTGTTATGTTTATATACAAATTAGGAAACAAAATTTTTAAAAATTAAAAAAAGAAAAAATATCGGAAAATATAGGCCTGTACTTTTGGGCGTTCTATTCACTTTAAGAAACAAAAATTCGCTTATACTCTAATTGCAGGCTCTGTTCGATTTACACCGTAGGCGAGAATATATTGACATAATAATTTTTTTGTAGCAGTCTGTAGGATAGTAGAGATAATATCGATTAGAAAAAATTGTTTAGAGTATTCTGAGAATTTCTTCAATTACGGCAAAATATTTGACTAACATATCGCGTAAAATGTAGAGAGACGCCACTGAGCCAAAGTTGCTGTAAAAAACAGCCATTTTGATTGGCTGCAAATGAGCTGATTTATATTTGTTGCATACATTTGTGCGTACGTTGAGTCGAACTTACCGTAAGCCACAAGTATAAAATTGCACAAATTTCGTATGTTTCGTCTAATACAGAAAATCTGTCAAGTAGTCAGTAACATACAACGCCACAAACGTCGCGAAAAGTATTTCTACTGACGAACCTAGTTCACTAGCCGAAGTTACAATAGTTAAGTAAAGAGTATACCTTATGTATTTTGTGTTTCCAAAAAATCATCATGTGTGTCAATGCAAATATAAACGAAAGACTGGAATATCTGGGATGTTTACTGAATGATATGGGAGATACAAAGCGTTTAAAGCAGGCAAAATCGTGGTGAATGATCTGCCGCCATGATTTCAGTCATCCATCGCCATGCTCTGAAACTGACGAACGTATCGAAAAAGTCAAGAAAATTTTACTAGTAAGACCATGATCAGGATCATACAGATATCAGTCGGTATAGTATTAGAGTATCGGTCGAATCGGTACACGAGGTTTTGGAGATGAGGTGAGCAAAGAAGTTGAAACATCAAATAAAAAATAACAAAAAAAAAAATACGAGTCTAACGGTTAGACGTGATAGAAGTGAAACCTTCCGTAAAACAAACTGAGAGAGAATGAGACGAAAGCAGCATTAGGAGCGGGATAATTATAGGTTCATTATAATATTGCTGAAAAGTTCATATTTTATTTTCTTCATTTTATTATTATTCATCCTCAATGTTATTAATTTCAACAAATGATACGAGTGGCTTATGATAGCTAAAATATTATACAAATGCTTTGGTTTCGATGTTGTCAACATATCTTTGAAATACCGCGTCAATTGTTATTTTTGATTGTATTGTCGATTCAGTGCGATTGTTACACATTTTTAAATTGAGTGTTGTATTGAGAAAGTCAATTAAAGGAACCGCTGTGTCCAATGCAAAATTTACGTTAAAATCGCCACTTAAAATCATTGGAACTTTATCGTAATCTTTTCTAAGTATCCGCGATACTTCTGGTGTATACTTTATTAAATTTTCGTGAATGAATTCCGTGATGCTATTTATTCACTGATTCGGTGAAATATAAATTGCCACAATTAAAACTGTTTTTCCATTGCTCAATCTGGTTTCGCATGTACATATTTCTCCCACTTTAGAGAGCTGAACAGACAGTGCTGCTAGTTGCTGTGCATTCAGATCTATCTGTGGAGTTACAATACGAGCACCATCATTTTGATTGTGCTATATTGCAACACCGCCTGCAATTGCGGTAAATATTTAAAAATGAAAATTTACGAATATAAAAATACGGACGCAATACAGCACACGCGGTTGCTATTACGAGCGTCGTAACACGTATATTACACAGACGTACTAACATACATACAAACATACATACGTATGACGCTTGAACTAAACACCAAAGCAAGTAATAGGCAGTGTAGTATACATACTACAATACTCACTATACCAGCGTGGCTCAGCAGTACGCAGCCACACACATATACGTATATCAACATATAACGCTTCGTAGCCAAGAGTGTCACTTTTTCGTTTTTTCGAGTCTCAAATCACTCCCAACGATTCTAAAGAAGTTTTCACTTCAAAAATTACATCCGCACTTGTCTTCATAGCCATTCAAATAAAAGTTTATCATTAACAACTCGTTTTCAATTTAATTCCTTCTTTAATTTAATTTTTAATTCCTAATTCTCCCACTGGACACCCTGTACAGCCGAAACAAATATTATGAGAATAGTGATCCGCAGACAAACTAAAACCTAAAAATCTTATAATAGTCGATCCAAAAACAAAGGATTTGTTAACCACTTGCTTTGATTGCCTCCGAATTCCTTCCGCTAAGCCAAGCAGTAAAAATTAAATATTTGAGTATTTGGTAGAGAATGGTCTTCGCCAGAGCCAAAAAATGTAATGACGGCTTTGTCATAACGCCAATTGACGAGTTGTTTCTTCATTCCGACAAAGCACCAGTTCACACATTTCATCTCGTATAGGGGTTTTTAAAGAAAATAAAAATGTTTATAGTTTCGTAAACTGTGCCAAATTCTAAAAACGTATGTTCAAGGTCTTTGGTATTCCAGTTTTATCATGGCCAGTCTTATCATGTGCAAGCACAAACCGAAAAAAAGCATTAAAGTTATATGAGAAATATACAAATACTTTACTTTGAATGAAAAACTGAATTAAAAGTAGTGAAACGTTACACTGTGCGCGTTGGCGAAGACTACCGTTCAAGAATGAACCACGAGCTGTATGAGCTCTACGCCGACATTGACGTAGTTCAACGCATCGCCATCCAACGCCTGCGTTGGCTAGGGCATGTCGTGCGTATGGATGAAGAAGCTCCAGCCAAGAAGGTGTTCGAGAGCGAAGTCCAAGGAAGCCGACGCAGAGGAAGACCATTGCTCCGGTGGAAAGACCAGGTGGAGGAAACCCTATGCTCGCTTGGTGTACAGAATTGGAGAAGGCTCGCGCGGAGCAGAGGCGCCTGGAAAGAGCTAGTGAGGTCGGCCGTAACTCGGTAACGGGTTGTTATGGCCACCTAACGCAACGAAACGTTACACTTTTAATAATGTATCACAATGGGTCTTCAGGCCAAAGAGGGTTCCTTACACTCTCACGGAGAGGGGCAACCCGCGTAACCGTAACGTTACACTTTTCGGATTTCATGGTAGTGTTTGTACGGCGTAGAATTCTTGCTCCAACAGTCTTACGTACGGTTCCGTTATTATTGTCACTGCACAAAAATAATTTCAGAGGAATGCGCGTAAAAAAAATAAATCGAAAAGTAATAAGTCCAAAAATGTAATCAATAAAATGAATATCAATGAATAACTGAACATTTTGTATTCTATTAACACACTCCGGGTACTTTTTCAACAGTAGTTAGACGCGTATGTATGCATGTGTGTGTGTATCGTACGCAACCAAGAGCAAGCGGTGATTGTTGACGATCGATAGTGTTCAAAGGAAATATTAAGTGGAAATATAAAACATATAAAACATAAAAAACATATTAAGAGAAAATATGGCGACAAAATGTTCCACGTGAGGAAAATTTTGAAGAAGAAAAAAAGTTCCTTTGGAAATGTAAAGTAATAGATAAGTGCTGAAATTGTGAAACGGTAGTAATGAGAAGCAGAAATTTATGAGATTGCGCCGATAAGGCAAGGCAGTACAATAAATGTGTGAAATGAATTTCTTTAAAAAAAAAACTATTTTTGTGTCTCAGTTAAAAATAAAAATAATGTAATAGAGCATTTTTCCAATTTTTGGAGTGGAAGGCTCTATAACTTCATGCGCGATGGTTTTCAATGCGAAGCTTCTTTATAGCAAAAATATACTCGGAGAGTTGCAAACTTATTGATATTAGACGTTTGCTGTGGGATAGATCCGCGGCTTTGCTGCCTGTATATAATCTACTGCGCTACAGCGGCTTTCATGCCTCAAATGTCATACCAGTTCAGTTCGTTGTAATATTTCCCATCTCATTCCAATATTCTCCATCAGTCCTGCTGCCGTTCTCGGCCGTCGGTTGGCGCTTGCGCAAATTCAAATTAAAAGCATTTAGCATTTGCGGATAAACATGATTACAATAATGACTTTAAATTAGCAGAAAAATATACTATACACACACACGCAGCAGTGGATAGAGGAAATGAGTTGAAAAGGGGGTCCCAAACGAATAGCAAGTTTGCTCACCTCCACTTCTTCACTTCATCTGTCACTCTGCACATGTTGCACGTCTCTCGCATTAAATTTCGCTAAACTACTACTGCCATAAGACGTGTTGCAAGCAATTTACAGCGTAGTTATGTATTTTGTTTTTTGAGCAACTTCAGCGGCGGCAGCAGCAGCTGTTGCGCGCTCACTTACGACTACCAGACGGATCCGACTGACTGGTGGACTCTTTCGCCAAATAGAGCAACTGTTGCCGCAGCTCCAAGCCATTCTATCAGGAAAGTTGTGTTGTGTCGAAAATTACGCGGCTATCTAATTTGGCTCAGGTGTTTTGTTTTCATGATTGCCACGAATCGCCGGTCTCTTCCTTTGCTGTTGTTTGTGCGGTGTTTTTGTTGTTGCTAAATTATTTGGAATGTGTAATGACGTATGACTCGAATGTCCACCAATGCGCGACCCCTGTTCGAGTGATTGTTTCCTCATTGTTTCGTGGCAACCTCAGTTGAGCGAACTAAAAAATAAAAATAGAGACACGAAAAGAATCTTCGCCGCCATCTGAATTACTATATAGTTGTATTATAGTTTATTTTGTGTTTCGGTTATGCTGCTCTTATTTGTGAGGGGAAGAGTTAAGTGTAGCCCTATAATTTGAAAATTTCATAGTGGCCGCAATATGTTGCACGCAGCTAATTATTTTGCTGAAAAGAACAAAAAAAAGCAACATGAACAGAGCAGAAGTATAGTCACAGTTGGTCTTGATCGACCTGTCTGTATTTTCCTCATTTACTTCAGTTTGAAGACGGTTGCTCAAATATAATTCATTTTTGTGAATTTAAAATTAAATTTTAAATTAAAATTTTTTTTGTAAATTTTTCTATTTAACATTCAATGTACGGCCGTCTCATAATTAGCACTTAATTTTGAATAAAGGTATGGTGAAAAGAATTGAGGCAATTATTCGGCTCTGAGCAAATTTGACATAATCAACTGACGTAACAGGGGATGTGAGATTGTGCTGATGATCTACGAAAAAACGAACACAATGTCACTTGCCATCTGAACAGGATTGGATAAGTCTGTGAATACATGTAATATGATCATCCAAAATTAGGCTGCTGAAACTGAAAATCACATTTTCTTTTTCATAGTTAACGACCAAGCCTTGTAATTCTATCATCCTTGCAATAAAGAGATATTTTCAAATTAATACATTTAAATTTTTTGCATAAAATGCCACTATCAATTCAGTTGCTGTCATTTCCGATATCGGGTGGGGCATTCCATCTTGCTTTGAAGGTTTAATCTACCGTTTAATACATTTGGGATAATTTTTCCAGACTCTACCTGTCTGTTTGTACAATATAATCGCAGAAAAGATAATTGAATCAAGCTAACGGGACTTTCAGTGATATGTAACAGCACTTAAAGAGCTGATTTTCATTCAGAAATGTCCTCTTCAGGGGGATTTCCGATGAGATTGTTTCTAAAAACCCTTCGAACCATAAGATTTGGTTAGGTTTAAAACAAATGATTTTCTAATTAGGTGGTGCTCGGATCGAGATATAATATATTATTTCAAAATATTATATATTTAGTCCATTTCGATTGAAATTCATAATACTTAAAAGGCTCAGAAAACCCGCTTTCTAGAACGGGTTAGAATGGGTATTTTCAATAAAAGTTGCGCATCGAGCTGATTGGGTTTATAACAAAAATAAAAATAGAAGTACTCGTACTTTTTCAATTTCAATCCTTTGAGAGTGTAATTTTTAAGGACATTTTTAATAAAAAAGAATGTATTCAATACAAGTATATGATGAGCTCGTACAATAAGTCCCAATAATTCAATTGCTATTACTGCATAAATTATTCCTAAAAAAGCAAATGTCTCGTTTTTACCTGATTCTCGACTAAGAATGTGGGAAATTACACCAAATCCAGGTAAAATTAAAATATTAAAAATATATTCAACCTAGTTTTTACTTAAAGAGAAATATTAGTGAAAATTACGAACTCTCAAGGTTTTTTCGTTTTATTTAGTAAAGGTAAGGACGAAATTATTGACATTATTGTAGTCTTTATGCAAATATTTCTAAATAATTTTCTGAATAATCTTCAATTGCGGCGCAATCAAATAAGTGCTCATATTCCGATTTGACTTTTCTACAGAATAGTTGGAAACCTGTTGCATTGGACACTATATTGGACACATAAAAGTCATTATTTTCTTAGCTGGCTACTTCGACTTTACGCCACGGCTGGGGCGGTACTAAAGAATGATCGAACTTCCACTTTGGCATCTACACAGAACTGGTAATGCAATGTGTTCATGGTTTAGTTAAAAACATTCAGAAATTTCTACATCACCTAACAATGAATATTACGCATATTTTAAAATACCCATAACGGCAACTTTATACGAAAAAATATTTCGCCTGTCTTTGCATAAATGTTGATGGTTCGAGAATTTTGACACTAAAAGTGACTAGACACTGCTTACTGAATTCCGATATTAAAGTCTATTGTGTCACACTCTTACTTACGTGTTTATTACGAGGTGAGAAAACATCTGCAAATTGAGTTCCGCATTGCAAGAGTCTTAACTCTTAATGGCGTCTATTAAGTGACAAACGCCTATGGATAAGTTCGTGCGGTTTTACAACAGATGGCGTAACTTGATTATTATTCCATCGATCCACATTTCCAAACATTCATTGGAGAGCTACTGTCGTAAGGCACAAACGTCAGTATAAGTTTTTTATTTGAAGCGTAAACAACAATATTTTGACCACACTTGAAAATGTCGAATTTCGTGCCAAATAATGTGTTTTTGCGGGGAATTTTTTAATATGAAGAAAAAAGCAGCCGAAAGTCATCGTATCTTGGTGGAAGTTTATGGTGAGCATGCTCTAGCTGAGTGAACGTGCCAGAAGTGGTTTGCACGCTTTAAAAGTGGTGATTTTGGCCGCGCCGCCAAAGTTCATGGATACCGAATTGGAGGAATTGCTCGATCAAGATCCGGCTCAAACGCAAGAAGAGGTTGCAAAAACTTTGGGAGTTGATCAATCAACCATTTCCAAACGTTTAAAAGCCATGGGAATGATCCGAAATTCAAATTTCGAAAAAAAACCGCACGAACTTATTCATAGACCTATTAAAAGATAATAAATCTATGAAACTATAAAACTATAAAATAACCACTCAAATATTTAACCATTTATGGATAGCTTCACTTTTATTTTATTTTAACAGCATATTAATGGGATTTCGTTTTGCGTCAGCACCAACGTCACAGATCCGCAGCGAGTATCCTTAAATGTTATTGTATGTACACACAAGCACGTTTGTGTGTATGCAGAGAAGTATTATTATTATTATTGAAGAATTTTCTTAAAGAAGGATAATAAAATTTTTAAAAAATGTCTTCTTCTTAAGACAAACAGTTGTGCCTGTCGTTGTGTTAAGCACCCGCAAGCATAAAATAAATATCATAAAAATGCTATTTTCGCCAAACGGAAACTGTCATAAATCGTCAAATCAGCTAAGCGAAAATCGAATGCGCTTTCAAGTATTACACCTTCTGTCTAATAGCAGCGCGTGCCTAAAACTCCTCAATACTCGGTTGGCATTCCAACAGCTGCACGCATTTTCATGAAGGGCGCAACTCAAAATTTGTTCAGTTTAGAAAATGTCTGCGCGCATGCGCAATGGATACTTGTACCAAGAACTCATAAATGCGCGCTGATAAGGCATTCCCCTTAAATCGATTGAGTGTAAGATTAGTAAAACTTGAGTATTTAAGAAATTTTCGAGTTCGTTATAGCAAATAATTTCTTCTTAATTTATTTTTTACCCTTTTTGTTTGATTTGGATTTAACAACTTCATATCGATATCGCCTTGTTTGCGAAGCATTTTCGATTTGGTCGCATAAGTAAAGCTATGTACATACCTATGTATGTTTGTATGCGTGCTATTAAATACATTTTTGTACAGTCCTACATTGATCGCTCCACTCTGCTCCTCTCTTCTGTTCGCTCAGATAAGATATGGTATGACAAATACATTTTGCTCACCTATGTATGTATTTTCGGGGCAAGCATTATTTTTTTTATCACCCAAGCAGTATTGATTGCGGTGCGACGCGTACTCGTATTTGTGTAAAGCCCCTTTTGCTCTGGTGTATTTTGCTTTGGCTGCGGCACTCGTTGTAAAACAATTCTCTTCCTATCTTAACTTCACCCTATTTTTTCGCGGAAAATATACAAACTTTTATTTATTTTTAGTTTGTTTATTTCTATTTTTAGTTGGTTTTTGCAAACATTTTGGCACACGCCAATGTCATTGCTTCTGCGCTCACTAGTTGAATTACTGACAATTTGGCGCGAATAATGTTTATTTGCTTTTGCTTTTTATGATTTCGGAGAATTAAATGAAAAGGAAAACATTTTTTACAAAAGCGCCATTAAAATATACGGCATGGCTCTATTTTTCTTTCTTATTGAAAACGTTATTAGCTGTTATTTGACCGCCGTAGCCGAATGGGTTGGTGCGTGACTACCATTCGGAGTTCACAGAGAGAACGTAGGTTCGATTCTCGGTGAAACGCCAAAATTAAAAAAAATCAAATTTTTAATAGCGGTCGCCCCTCGGCAGACAACGGCAAGCCTCCGAGTATATTTCTGCCATGAAAAAGCTCCTCTTAAAAAAATATCTGCCGTTCGAAGCCGGCTTAAAACTGTAGGTCCCTCCATTTGTAGAACAACATCAAGACGCACATCACAAAAAGGAGGAGGAGTTTGCCAAACACCCAAAAAGGGTGTACGCGCCAATTGTATATATGTATATATTAACTGTAGATAATACAGTCTGCCCTGGTATGTCTCTAAGAGAGCTTTTAAGAGAAATCAAGCGCTATTTCGATGTTTTCTAGAGACTATGCACTTTGTGGACTACCAAACCTCCATTTCCAGTTAGCTTTTCTATACCATACTTAGAATCATTGCAACATGACTTTCAAAGCATTTGGTGCAGTTTGATTATTTATTTAGATTTACCACAAAATTTTCTTTAACATAAAGTTCAATTCCAATTTTTCATTATGAATAATCAAAGGTATTTACATAAGAAAGCTATCCTTATTTTCGGTCGCCGTAGACAAATGGATTGGTCCGTGACTACCATTCGGAAGTGCACGGGCTTGAAGCCTTGGGCAAGAAACATCAAATGATAAAAACATTTTTTCTGATGGCGGTCGCTCCTCGCAAGGCAATGGAAAACCTTTTAAACTACCTGGGTGCATAAAATTGTAGGTCCCTTCATTTTGAGAGAACATCATGAAAGTCTTTCTATTTGTAGAGGTAGGAAGGATGTGTGTCCTTTTCCACACCACAAATTGGCCAATCACTCAACAAAGGTTATAAGCCCCAAATATGTTATATATAATATAAGGGTCTTTATAAAATGACGCCTAGATGACAGTAGTGAATAATTCCTAGTACCTCTTTTTTATGTCGCCTTTGAAATTTATGAAGAAGAGTAGACAGACGTACAATTTTAATCACGAATACAAAAACGCGTTAAAATTATTGAAATTAGTTATGAAAATGATCGACCTTTAACCCTTTCGAACCGGAAAACAACCAGCGGGAACATTTAGAGTTTAGTGATATATCTAGCTTCAGTATAGGCCCTAAAATTAGAAAAACTGAAAAGGAAATCCACCACCCCCTCCAGGGGCTCTAGGGTGGGTGGGATATATGCGTCCCATTAGGTGTTTTGAGCGGGACCATTAAGACCCATTAGGTCTCTATATCATACTAATAAATAAATACCAAATAATAAATTGCATGAATCAATGGCATCTTTTGACAACGTAGCTCTGAATATAAAATCCATGAATTCACAACGGACATCATCAAAATTCGATAAAAAATTTTCTTCCACCACTTATTGGATTTTCGGTTCAAATCATATAAGCTGGCCATTTGATCTGCTCTATCGACTCCTCCCATAATTTCACGATAAAACTGGATAATTTTAGGACAGGGTGTAGGTATTATTTGGCCAGCCCTCTGCTTTTTTCCTATGGTTGTCATTTCATCATCGTGGCAGTTGCTTAGGAGGATAACTTCTTTTGTATCCAGCCATTTCATGTATATAGTATTAGTCCAGAGCTGCTTGTATTACTGAGTCAGATCGTCCGATATGTGAAGAAATGATGGGGGTTTGTTGAGCTTGAACAGTCTACTGTGATTGGAAATTTTCCTCAGGTATTGACCAAACCGTAACATTTTCAAATGTCGACACATAATTATTTTCACCACTTTCCGTTGATTGCGTTGATTGAATTTTCAGAATCGCTAGATTTTTCTGATAAGAAGCTGCCGTCTGACAAATCGACGTCACCAAGGTAACCAGATTCGTCATACTCCATTAGTTGGGCCAATATATCCTCTTCATTTAATTTTCTCTACATATTTCAAGGTTTTTCTAAATCAAAACAGGTTTATGATTAAATATGTTAAAAATTTCGAAAGGTTAGAGAATGTCGACAAGCTCTAAACGGTACATATTTATGCCAATAAATAAACCTAACGGGACATATAGATCCCATAAATAAAAATAATCGAAATAACACTTATAAACTGAAATAATGCTACATTAATTAACTTACCAAATTACGGTGATCCAATTCGAACTTAGTTTTAGTAAAATTTACTATTTTTTACACTTATTTTCACTGAAAAAATTGAATATTCACAAGAAAATAGAAATTCATTCAAGCACGGTCACGTTTAGAAGCAAACTGAGCGGCGTCTGTTTACTATTTTAGCATAAAAAAACACAGGACCGTTACCTGAACTTCACCATACCAGACGGGACAGTTTTCAATGGGTTTTAATGGAAAATTTTGACTATAGTTATGAGAAAACTTTTGCTGGGACGTATGTGTCCCAATAGGTCCGAAAGGGTTAAGAACAATATATCACAAAATTCGTGAGTTTTTTTGGTGGAATTAATTGTCCGAATGAGTCGACAGTAGAGGGTAGAAAAGGAACTGGCAGACCACAAACTGTACGTTCTGTTAAGAATATCGCTGATAGGTACACTTTGCGCTACGGTGTTGCTGAACAACTTTCAACATCGATATCTCGACATTCTCAACAATTAGGCATTCATGAACAACAAAATGAGCGCGTCTTTTGAAAGACCCTTTATAAGCATAGTGCTGGAGCTTAGTCTATGGTTACACATTTACAAAATACATCGTCTTTAGATCGATCAAATTAGCTGCACCACTTGGTGGTGGAAAATGATTATTTTACAAAAAATTCAACTTTTTAGAAGAAGCTCACTTTCAGCCAGAAATTATCTTAACAGTCAATGGTGATCGTTAGGTTAGGTTGTAGCGGCTGCCACTTCGAAACACACTCTCCCAAAACCAATGTGAATTTTTCAAACATTTTAGCAGTTCCCTGATTCTTACAGTGTTAAAATCATCTAACTCATTAAAGAAATTTCTACCTTGAATGGCCGATCTTCGTGTGAATAGAGCCAAATAGTGGTAGATTCTGCAGAAGTTATGCATGTAGCTTTTGGTATCTGCAGACACCGACCCGTTGTAACAGAAATTAGTTTGCCTGGCTTGACAGAGATTCTGTGCAATGAGTAATGAGAGTTGGCGATTCTGCAAATGGGTTTTTTCTCAAAAAAGTAGTTAGCGTGTTTGTAAGAGTATGGCTATATAATTGTCTACGCATTCGTTGGGAAGTTTGGTGACAAGTGTTGCTAGTTCATCGATCCAATGATTCTCTCTCAGCCGAATCGAAAAGAGATGCGCCGCATTTCATAGCTAACATACAGGGTGGCTGATGAAAGCCGCTACCAAAAAAAAATTGAATAACTTTTTTTCTTTTTAAGTTATCTGTTTCATTTTTGTTTTAATTTGCAGATTGATCTTTAAAATTTATTAAAATGGATAACTGGGACACGCAAACAAGAATTTGGATAGTCCGCCGCTATCACGCACTGGAGTCCGTAGTTTTGGTACAGAGAGAGTACAGAGGAGATGTTTGGCGGCGATCTCCCGAGCAGATGGACCATAATGAGACTGGTGAATAATTTTGCTGAGCAAGGAACAGTCGCAAGAAGGCCTTATCATCGAAACCCACCAATTCGGACGGAGGAAACGATCGCTGCTGTAGCTGCAGCTATACAAAGCAATCCTAGGGTTTCAACAAGAAGCTTATCTGCTCAACTTGGGGTCAACCGACAGTCTTTGCAAACAATAATGCACAAAGATTTAGACTTATTTCCCTACAAAATTCAAATGGTTAACAAACTGAATGCAGCAGACTTGCCGATTCGCTTGGAATTTTGCCAGAAGATCCTGCAAATGGTGGAAGAAGACCAAAACATGTTAAACTGCCTTTTCATGTCTGATGAGGCCCATTTCGATTTAAACGGCAATGTGAACAAACAAAATTGTCGAATATGGAGTACTTCTAACCCACAGATACTCCACGAGACGGAATTGCATCCTCTTCGCGTGACAGTGTGGTGTGCGGTTTCTTCACGCTGTATTGTCGGGCCTTATTTTTTTGAAGAAAATGGTCACACCGTTACGGTTACTGGAGACCGTTATTTGAAAATGCTGAAAGAATTTTTCTATCCAGAACTACGCCGAAAGAGAATTCCTTTCAACTCTGTGTGGTTTCAACAAGATGGGGCAACGTCTCACATAGCCCAGACTGTTATGACAGAGTTGCGACGAAAATTTCCCAATAAACTGATTTCAAGAAACTCCGAATTTCGTTGGCCCCCCAGGTCGCCTGACCTTACTGCACCTGACTTTTTCTTGTGGGGTTTATGTAAACAAGAAGTTTATAAAACAAAGCCAACAAATTTGGATGAACTAAAACAATCCATTCGGGCAACAATTGCGGCTATTCCTGTCGCAACTCTCAAAGCAGCAATGAACAACTTTTTACTAAGATGCCGCACTTGTGTCAACGAGCATGGGGGGCATTTAAATTCAATTATTTTCAAAACTAGTTAAGCTACATTTAATAAAATTTAATGACCTTCAACTTGAAAAAAAAATAAATGAATTCCATACACTAAAAAAAAAGTTATTTGAGTTTCTTAATGTAGCAAAATTCATCAGCCACCCTGTACCATGGAGGTTTTCGACTGATTTGTGAGAGATTTGTGATCAGTGAAAATAAATAACATTTCGGTAGTGGTACCGCATCACACTTACCATTGTCACCGCCTTATTTACTGCCATCAGTTCAGCTTGAAAAACAATATAACAGTCGGGAAGCCAAGCTAAGGGAGATCCGTAAGCACTTGGATGGGTTCGCCTTGTCTTTTATCACCTCTTTCCCAGGTGGGGCGAATGGTCGACCAGTCAAGAAAACTCTGAAATAAAGGTTAGGATATTAACCGTTTTGACCATTTCTTAAAAAGTTCAATTTTATTTCATTGCTTTCGATGGCGTAGTTGACATCGCAGTGAGTAAAAGCAACGATACTTAGGCAATATCGAATAATCACTATAGAGAAGTGTTACATGATCGATCATTAAAAAGATTACTCATATTTGAATTAAGCCAAGCGTAGCTGCTGTTAATTTGGCATAAGTATTAGAGAGATTGAGATGGAAATCATTTGAAAATTAAAAATTGTTGAATAAAAAAGAATCAGCAATTTGGGAAAGATAAGCACTAATTTCACCTTTACGAAATGAAAGGTGCTGCTGTAAATTTTTTAATACACTATCAAGAGCGGCTTATCCTTAATTATGAGTTGCCCAACAACAATATGCGTCATTCTTACGTACCTTTTTTTCATTTATGAAGTTATGAAGATACCTCACTTCACTGGCCATCAGCTGCCTGTCCGCCTGGGAAAGTTAGTGAAAAGAAGTTGGAATAAAACACTTAAAAAAATAAAAAAAATATTACATTCATAATTATAACCCAAGTAGGGCTTAGCAAACAGCTTGAACTACTTTTAAATATGATGTCAGTAATGAAAGTAGGCAGGAAAAAATTTGACTGAAAATTTGATCGATAACACAAGTTAAATATAAAAGATGCACTGAAGGATAATGAATGCCTGGTAGCGCATATTAGCACATTTTGCGTATGAGTATTATCCTTGAAATTATGATTGACGACTGCTCGCTGGCTGGCTGATGAACGCCAGCAGGGAGCGGAGTCAAAATATACGTGTATGTATGCATGTGTGCGTTGAAGTGTAGATGCATTTTATATGTAAAAGGAGCATGAAATGCAAGCGCTATAAACATGCTTATTAATCTTTCAAGATATTGCATGCTGATTTACGCATATACCTACATATACATACAATGTATGTATGTGTATTTGTATGACGCAGGATAATCTGCCAAAGGGCGCAAGCAGCCGCTGCTACGAAATGAAGCGCGTGATGCGTATTGCGGCTGATCAAAATTACTGATGAAAATGAGTAGAATGCCTAGACTAAACGACTGCAAAACCGGATGGCTGGCTGATTGACTGACTGCTTGAGTACCTCATTGGCGACTTGCGACCTAGATTGGTTGGATTGGGTCAAAAGCCACAATTAAACGACCGTTGGTTGATGGCTTCATTTTAAAGCTGTGACGGTTAAATACACACATACATAAATAAATATGCGAGAGTATGGATATTTATATACTTAGTTAATGCACTCACTGATACATTGTGGCGCATATGTAGGATCTTGCCACATGCAGATGTTGTTGTTGCATTGAAAACAAAAATTGATATTTTTATAGAGTCCTAATGCGAAATAAATGATTGCCCGCAACTGTACTCATCCAGTTGGTGAACGAAAAGGTGACAGCGCGCCGACATCCACACCAACAAAAGGTTATGCTAAAGAAGCGTTGCAAGAAAAACCAGAAGAAAGAAAAACATATATGTTTTTGCATTTTGCAAACAATAGTCTCTGCTACCAGTGTTGTCGTCAGTACTATTGTCACTCTTGTTAGCGGTGAAATGAAGACGTCAACGGCTGCCAACAGCAAACCGAACCCACGGCCGAGTACCAATGAAAGCAGCAAGCAAAAGAGAGCTCCCTGTTTATGCGCAGACGCGCACACTGGGGACTCATTCGCATTCTCATCCGCATCATCAACATCATCACCACCATCATCATCTGCTCACAATTCGTAACGCCTGCTTGTGGTCGCCGCTTGACGTTTATTATCTCTGACTTATTCCTTTGTTATACGCTTCGCTATCCCAAGGATAGCTCCTTTCCTTTCTTATGGCATTGGGTGTACCTCAATTCGAAGTCAAAGAAAAAAAAATTGACTTTATTCTTACCATTTCGCTCCGCGCTAACGGAGAGTGTTGCGTTAAATTCGCATTGATTTTATCGGTATTTTGTCGATTCCGATGTTGCCATTGTTTGTGGCGTATTTTGTGGTCTATAAAATATCATTATTTCACTTCAATAAAATATCAATAACGTTTGGTAGATGCAAGTATAGAAAAATACGTTAATTACTGTTCGAAAATAATTGCAATCGATTTTGTGTTAAAAAGTTTTCTATAGGTAGGTAAGTATAAGAGAGAGGGATGGGCATCATATAACGAGACTGACACTCGCAAACATATCATGCGTATTTACTTGTTACTACTGATCATTTGTGTGGGGCAAAGCGAGTCAAGTTGAGCCTAAAAACTTCATCGGCTCGACTTTGATGGAAATTAGTGCAGATGCTCTACCACACAGTGGCATATATAAATTGAGCAAAACGGAGGAGGAAATATTGGTTGCGGATACATAGGTATATATAAATATATAATTGCTGCTTACACCCTTTTTGGGTGTTTGGCCGAGCTCCTCCTCCTACTTGTGGCGTGCGTCTTGATATTTTTCCATAGATGGAGGAATCTACAGTTTTAAACCGACTCCGAACGGCAAATGATTTTTTATAAGGACCTTTTTGATTGCATAAATACACTCTGAGGTTTGCCACTGTCTGCCGAGGGGTGACTGCTTTTTCTTCATTTTTGTTTTTCACGGAGATTCGAACTTACGTTCTCTCCGAACTCCGAACGGAATCGTGGATAATAGTGGTAAAAACTTCACAGTTGTTAGAAAAATGCAAGCTGGTTATAAATTTACGTTGAAGTACACATCATTCTCCCTACATTGGACGTGCTTTGTACCATATCTACTGTAAAACTTCCTATACTGATGTCGACCCCTCCAAACGAACTAAGGACTACACCAAGCAACGTTGCATCCGGCGAATCCGAAAAAACAGTTGATACGGCGAGGAGTGTCATGCTGTCGCAGAAAGGAAAAATGCTGGCTATAGAGCCACGCTGCGATCGGGCGCAACGCAAGCCATGTGGGATCGCTACCAAAAGCTAAGAAGGGAAGGGCGACGTATTATCTGAAAGAAAAAACGAGAGGCCGAAATACGTGATTGTGAGGAGCTTGAGATGCTGGCCAATAGGAACAACGCCCGAAAATTCCACCAGAAAGTTCGGCGGCTTACAGAAGGTATTAAGACCGGGGCGTTTTCCTATAAGAACAAAGACGGCGATCTGGTGACTGACATCCAGAGCATAATTAAATTGTGGAGGGAACCTGTTAAACAGTGACAGCTGCGCATCCCGATACCCCAATCGTTGACGACGGAACTGTCGTTCCGCTACCCGACAATGACGAGGTGAGAACAGCGATAACGCGGCTAAAGAACAACAAAGCCGCGGGAACCGACGTACTGCCGGCTGAGCTATTCAAATATGGCGGCGAGGAGTTGGCAAGGTGCATGCATCAACTTCCCATTGGAATTTAAGTGTGTCCTACCTGGTTCTGTAATCTGTGCCAATTATCGCGGAATTAGTCTTCTAAATATCGCCTATAAGGTTCTAGCGAGCGTATTGTGTGAAAAGCTGAAGCCCATCATCAACCAACTGACTGGACCTTATCTGAGCGATAGAATAAGATTTGTAAATAGCGATATTGCACCTACGTCAGAAAGATCTTGATTTCAGGAGATTTATGTTAGCGTAGTGTGCATGAATCGCCACCATTATCCTGTCAGATATTTTGGCCTGCTGTGGTCGTTACGTACATTCTCAAAACTGAAGTCTTCCATGTCAATAACTTGTATGCTTAAACTATATACGATACTAGATAGAAGTCATTTTTAACTTTGTCGAAATTGGATCTTCAGAAATCTCCGAAGCATTTCTGTTCTACTTGCCTCAACACTGTCTTCCTCAAGACTGCATCTCACAGCGTTCTGAATCGCTATAATGGACTATGAATAAGTTCGTGCGGTTTTTTTTCGAAATTTGAAACTTTATTGACGTAAAATGGTTACAAATTTAATATTCAAAGTATTGTCCATCGCTTACTACTACTTTTTCCCATCTTTCTGGCAATTCACGGATTCCCTTTGTGAAAAATTCGGTCGGTTTTGCCGCAATCCACGAATCGATCCATTTTTTGACTTCATCGTAATTACGGAAGTGCTGGTCAGCCAGGCCATGTTGCATCGATCGGAAGAGATAGTAATCGGATGGCGCAAGGTCTGGACTATACGGCGGGTGGGGTAGGACATCCCATTTGAGCGTTTCTAAGTATGTTTTGACCACTTGTGCAACATGTGGCCGAGCATTGTCATGTTGCAAAATAACTTTGTCGTGTCTATCGGCGTATTGCGGCCGTTTTTCTCGCAGTGCTCGGCTCAAACGCATCAATTGTCGTCGGTAGACATCCCCCGTAATCGTTTCATTCGGTTTCAGTAGCTCATAATACACAACACCCAGCTGGTCCCACCAGATACACAGCATAACCTTCAGGCCATGAATATTCTGCGCCGACGTCGATGTTGAAGCATGGCCAGGGTATCCATACGTTGCCCGACGTTTTAGATTGTCGTAATGGACCCACTTTTCATCGCCAGTCACAATTCGATGCAAAAAACCCTTTCTTTTGTGCCGTTGAAGCAGTTGTTCGCATGCCATAAAACGGCGTTCAACGTCTCTTGGCTTCAATTCATACGGCACCCAATGGCCTACCTTTCGGATCATTCCCATGGCTTTTAAACGTTTGGAAATGGTTGATTGATCAACTCCCAAAGTTTTTGCAACCTCTTCTTGCGTTTGAGCCGGATCTTGATCGAGCAATTCCTCCAATTCGGTATCCATGAACTTTGGCGGCGCACCCTCGCGTTCTTCGTCTTCCAAGCCAAAATCACCACTTTTAAAGCGTGCAAACCACTTCTGGCACGTTCGCTCAGCTAGAGCATGCTCACCATAAACTTCCACCAAGATACGATGACTTTCGGCTGCTTTTTTCTTCATATTAAAATAATGAAGAAGAATTCCCCGCAAAAACACATTATTTGGCACGAAATTCGACATTTTCAAGTGTGGTAAAAATATTGTTGTTTACGCTTCAAATAAAAAACTTATACTGACGTTTGTGCCTTACGACAGTAGCTCTCCAATGAATGTTTGGAAATGTGGATCGACGGAATAATAATCAAGTTACGCCATCTGTTGTAAAACCGCACGAACTTATTCATAGTCCTATTATTAAATTTGGCGATTGATTTAGACTACGAATCGAAATTCCACTTCCCTGCAAAAGGGGCTGTAAAATTCCAAAATTCATGAACAAATCACAAAAGTATATTAGAATAAGAACCGGCGCCCACTTTGAGGACATCTTTCTGAAAAAATAAGCTAACTTTCGAACAACTGGACTCAAAACCTTCTGAAGAATAGAGTATCGGTCGGTGCATAATAGATTTTGTTTAAACAAAACTCATAAATTCTTATTCAAGTGGACCGCGCTTGAGATACTGTTAAAACCATTTTTTGTATTATACATCTTCGTCTATTATTTGCAACCGACTTTTTTCATAAATTTTGGGAACAGGTTCTTGTTTTTGTGTATATATTCGCCAAATTTAGAACGTCAAATTTAATTGATAAAACAACTAAAGGGTTTTCAAATAACAGGTGTAACCTATCGCAATCGAGAGATGATTAACGATTTTGTATGGCCGGAATTGGATGGTATTGATCTGGACAACGTTTATTTTCAACAAGATGGCGCTACGCACGCAAGATGGCCACACAAGCAACGAAACCATTCATATTTTACGGGAAAAGTTTCCGGACCGTATTATCTCTCGAAGAGGTGATCACAATTGGCCACCGAGATCTTGTGATTTAACACCTTGTGTCTTTTTTCTTTGGGACCACGTGAAAGGGAAGGTCTACGCCAACAGCCCAGGGTCGATTCAAGACCTCAAAGATGAAATTCGTGAGGCTATCGAGGGCATAAGGCAGTCACTTTGCAATTCGGTTGTGGAAAATTTCATGAAAAGAATGTTGTCCCGCAAGTGTGGTGGTGGTGGTCATTTGCCTGATGTTATGTTCCTCAATTAACGGCATACCTTCCTCTTTATAATGAAATAAACAAATATTTGAATATCAAAATGATACCTCTTATTAGATAATCTTTTATTTGAAATTTTGTGCTTCTAACAAAATATCATATGCAAATGTAATTAAACTTTGGAAGATAGCCTGCGTAGCATAGTTGCCTTCCTAAGGCCTACGAAAACTCGCCAAGGTCAAGCACCCAAGCAGTGATTCAAATACTTTAAAGAGGCCGTACTGCGGTTAACGATTTGGCTCGTTTCGACCTTTCATCCATTCACTTGTGTGTCTGAGAAAATTTTATTCGAGCATCGTCATATAACCACCAGGTAAAAAGCAGCCAATATTAGTGGCTCGCTGCGATCGGTATAGGGTGAGACGAGTTGAAGCATGACTTGCACTAAGAGTGCTACATTTTTGCAAAAATAAATGCTTTCTGTGAGCCAAAATGTTATAAGGTACCAGTACTGAAGTCGAGGTATGGTATATGACATCGGAACGAATCGACTATTGATCACGGGAATGGAATTCCTGAGACAAAGTCGATATAGTAAGACAAAAACCTTGCTAACCAGTTTATTTAATTGACGCGTTGGATGCCATTCCAAAATTTATCCAACCAAGTCAAAGAGTATGGATAGGTAGCTAAGTAAATTTTCAGTAGTTGACTCCAATGGCTCCGACTCAGCTCATGCAACGAACTTATTTGCCTCTTTGAATTTAACGTGTACACTCATTGGTATCATAAACACCGTGTGGTTGTGATGCCTTGATCATATTTTGAAGCTTCAATCACCGTTGTAATTTTTTTCTTACTTTTAAGCTGGGTGTTTTTCTTACACCGATCCAACCTACCTAAGAGCTAAATACCTAGAAAATGTAAAATTTTTTTACAAGAAAGCATATTTCACATAAAATACACCTTTAATACTTAAATAAATTCCAGTTTTTAAATGAATCAAATATTTCTAAAAAGTCTTCTATGAATCATAAGTATCATATAAGCAGAATACAAAACAAAGTTTAATTAAAAAAACATAAATAACAACTTTGAGCATTTGAGAGAAAATACCTATATGCAGTAGTAGGAACTCATATCTTATTATTTGATCACCATCATGGCCATCTTAAGGTTATATCATCACATGAGATAAATCCCAATAAAAGGACTTGCAATTTATGATCAATTTGCTCATAAGCAATGCTATTTAGATCAATACCTAAAATATCAAATGTTTCTATTGTATAAAAAAATTCGGCAAATTAAGATATAATTTGCGGCATTAAAAGAGCAAATTGTGAAAGCCGCGAATCTTATTGATGTACACATTTCTGTAGAGATCGGAATATAGATATATGTATATGTATCTGTACGTGAATATGTAAATGTATATATGTACATACGTAAATGGAGAAATGGTTGTAATTTGTAACCACAAAGGTAAATTAGGAGTCAGGGCGAAACTTAGATAGGCTTGAGTAATTTGATACCTATTTGCCTATGTATGTGTGTATTCGCCTATATATGTATATAAGTGGAAAAAATAGCTGAATCCGAAGGATAACAAATTAATAATACAATTACTATACAAAAGATGCGATGATATTGAAATGGCTGGGAAAGGCTAACAATGGGTATGAATTTTATTTACCCAGTGATTTTTTCCAGAAGATTTTAGAAATTTCAATAGAATCAGATATACAGATATATAGAAGTATCAGATATACCAGTATTAGTTTTGTCCAGTGCCGAAAAAATAGACATTCGCTCTGCGAAAAACCTCAAATCCGTACGTACATACATACACACATAAAGCATGCATATGAATGTAGTTCCTTGATTCAGGTTAAATGCAAGACCATGAAAAAGTGGAGAGAAAACTGATATTTTCTTCAACTATGTAAGAACGTTTGGTAAAATTTCCCTTGGGTGTGCGTCAAGGCGACACCTACAATAGCAAAGCAGCAATAGCAATCAGGCTTGGTCGATTATCCAAGTGGCCGGCTGCTCTAACTGTCGGCAGCTATTGGTAAGAAAATATTTTTTTGGCTTCGAAAATTTCCACACAAATGCTCTACCACAGTTGTGTACGAGTACTTGCAATTGTGCGCAATCCATTTGGCAGCGAAAATTTAAAGATGCTGCACGTATCGCGGACAAGTATCTCTGCGTTGATCTCTCAACAGGCTGCCTCAAATGACGATCACATGCTGCGTTGCAGACGTTCATCCAAGCAGATTGTAGAGCATAGAATGGACAAAAAAGTACAGTAAGAGATACACAGAATGATACAGACGCACGTACCACATGTGTATACATACGCATAAGGCACGCAGCAGGCCTTCAAGTGTTGAACAGCAGCGTCCATTGCTTGTTCGCAGGATATTCAACACAAGGATGTGCACAGCATGCGCACCTACACAAAATCCATGCAAACATTCAAATAATCACGCATACCTTGACTAGCACACACTGCGTACTTGTACGAGTATTTCTAAAGAATTTGTGCCTGGTTGTGGGAATACCCTTAGCCATGTCATTTGGCCATATGGCCAATGTAGGTTGCTACGAATTTTCTTACTTTATCCCTTAGAGACAACCAAGGCTGGTCAAATGCGGCAAAGTATTTGTGTACTCGTTTCTTTTCATTCACCTTCTATCAGGATTTGTTAGCTGAGATAACAAAAAAATAAAAATAAAGGAAATGTAATAAATGTATTGAAAAATTGCTCAACATGATTTATTTATTTGTTTTTCTACTGTATATTTGTATGTTAGGTTGAATCTTCATCTTTGGCGCACTTTTTGCAACGTCATGCAATATTTGCATAGTTGTCTATACAAATTTATTCGATTGCATAATGGAACTTTTAGCAAATTATTTAGAAAAACAAATATTTACATAGAATTATACTCGTATAAAATCGCGGGAACATTGGTGCGAATACATATGTTTTTGTGCAGGTCTGTCCATATAGTAAACACTAGTGCGTTTCTAATGAGTGTGGAACCGTGACTAGTACGCTTCGCTTCAGATTTCCACATACAGCCGTTGAAAAATATTTAAGAACGATACTCAGTTCTGCCCATTTGAGACTTTTTCCAATAAAATCACTTAAATGTGCAGTTTTAGAGAAGAATTAATGCACCTCATAGGAAATCCCGGATTCGTTGTTTCGTGTAACAATTTTTAGCTTTTATTTTCAGTTCTGCAGGAATCAAGATGTGGATCAGCGATTATCCGGTCTTGAATGCTGCAGGACTGCATTTGGCTATCTACCCTTTCACTTTCTAGAGTTTTAAATACAGGGTGGGCCATATAGCGTTTGCTTTTTGAACCACCTATTTTTTTGAGAATGGTAACACAAATGACATGTCAAATGTGTTCATAATTTACTTAAAGGTTTGGCATTTACGAAATGGGACGCTATACGCATGAACAAAATTGGGAAATATTGAAAACCTATTTCCAAAGAGGTGAGTCTTCTTCTTCTTTTCTGATGAAGCTCATTTTCACATCGGTGGCTACGTCAATAAGCAAAATTGTCGGATTTGGGGCTCAGAAAATTCACACGTTACTGTAGAGAAGCAAATGCATCCACCACGAGTCACTGTTTGGTGCGGTTTTTGGTCTGGCGGCATCATCGGGCCATTTTTTTTTTCGAAAATGAGCGAGGAGCCGCGGTTACAGTAAATGGCGATCGTTACCGTGACATGCTTAACGAGTTGTTTCCAAAAATTGAAGAGGATGACATGGACGACATTTGGTTTCAACAGGACGGTGCAACTTGTCACACTGCCAAAGTTACACTCGAACTTTTAGCTACCGTTTTTGAATTCCGATATCACTTGGACGCCTCGGAGCTGTGATTTAAGCCCGTTGGACAATTTTTTGTGGGGAGCCGTTAAGGATAAATGCTATGCGAACCATCCAGAGACGATTGTTGCCTTAAAACATGAAATCGAAGTTGACATTCATGAAATGGGAGCCCAAACAATCGAAAATGTGCTTAAGAATTGGGTTGATCGAATGGCCTACTGTAAAGCCAGTCGTGGCAGTCATTTGAACGATATTATTTTTAATTCATAAATGACAATGTTCAATCTTCAAAAAAAAAATGTAAAAAAATATATACTTTTTTTTATAGCCGATTTAAAAAGCAAATTTTACATGGCCCACCCTATACACTGGGCTTTTTAGCCTGCGTGTTTTAGGAGCTACAAAATCTCTCGGTGCTTCTTGGCTCGACCTTTCAAATTTCAGTTATTTATGCCTGACTTAAATCTACATATGGCTTATACCGATTCTTACTGCGTTCAATTAGTGTTACCACTTTTTCGGTCCAAAACTATTTAAAATATTTCACTATTTGAGGAATTATGATAAAGATAATTTCGTATATGCCAAACAAAAGTAACATTTTATGAAACGATGTCAGCATACTGATTAAGTAATAGGTAGAACCCACTTGCTCCTAAATGTAGCTGACAAGAAAGTAACAAGGACCTTGTAGAAGTACCACAAAGGAGAACCTCAAACAACTCTGGGTAAGATAGAAGAACCCAACACAATACATGGAAATATTGTACACAATCTGAACACAATTTAATATCTCGTTTTGATTGGATCAAGATTTACATTTTTTAAGAAAACTATAAGGGGCCCTCTGATTATTTTAATTGCTGCGATTATGAACCTCTTAGCCTAGATTAGGCGGTCGAAGTTGTCTTGAGTGCTAGGCATTAAAAACTAAGAGGATATCACGAAATAAATGATCAGATCCACAGTGTCCACACGTTAATGTTGATAGTCAATAATTTATCTTGTCGTGTTTGGAATTTGCTTCAAGTTTGGCAAATCTGTTGCAGGAATTTCCAAAGGATAATGGAAACGCTAGTTTAAGTCGAAAAAATTGGAACATATACAAAGAAATGAAGGCAGTTTTCTTTGTTAGTAAATAGCTCATAAACAACCGAAGGGGTTTCAGTAAATTTTTTAGCTTATTCCCTAAATATCTGGTCTAGTCACAGACTTCAAGCTGTTGCACATATTCAGAATGTACTCGTATATTATTTATAGTAAAAAGGCTCGTCCTATGACATAATCAGACCATTTTGCGCACAACATTCTACAAAAAATTTTTGAATAGATACACACACTTTTATTAAAATTCCATTGAAGCTCCTAATTTGTGGCAAGGTAAATATAAAATTTTTAGCCAAATGCGCGTAATGTCGTGCAAAAAAAATGCGATAGGGTTATTATAATTTTTTAATGAATACTTTCAGGTGGTATACCTGTTTTGTGGAAAGCACTAGAATACAAAAGAATTTGGGTGAAATGTGATAAAGAGCAGGATGCTTCATATATTTACGAGTATTAAATTAGTTACAAGGCGTATCTTTAAAATGTGGTATTGTTTCATCAGCTGATTGGTGCCCGATTGTTCAGGTTGAATTTGTACAGGCTATCCGGTGGCAGAATTATGAATTAAAAGCTAAATTAAAAAGGAACTACTACTTTATATAACTATTGCAAAGAAGACAAGTGCGTATTTCATTGCTTTTACTACAATTACTATATATCGTCTAAATGCTGTCCGTTATGTTGAGTACACTCCTGAAATATGTTCCCCCGCACTCCGTGAAATTCGCTGGGGAAGTGATATTGCGTTGTCCTTAACGATACGAATACATTAACTATATTTTCTTTTAATGCTGAGATGGTCATTGGATTTGTTCTATAGACTCTACTTTTGAGGTACCAAAAAGTCCGTAGGGGCAAGATCGGGGGTCCCAGGTGGCCAGGATATGCCACCAAATCGGCTTATCAGTTTGTTAAGGAAGAAATCACGGTCAATATACTGTTTGAAATACGCTCCGATTGCGAGTGCATTGCATTGCTCACCCCTTCTCTGCAACATCGTGACTAAATAACCAGCACGAAAAACGAAGCTGACGCGGTTCCCTCCCCGCTTATGCGTTCAGCGGGACTTTAAATTTAAAACCTAATTCTGCCATCGCTACTTATGGTTGTATGTATCGAGAGTTTTTTTTAACAGTTTGAGCACTTAAAATGATAACACAAATCAGAAATATTATGGGAACTAATTTTTGTATAATAATCTGGTAGATAATTTCATAGAATTTATTTTTTGAATATGATATCCGGCATATGTTCGCCGCGGCTACGAGTTATATGGTTCATTCGATCAGTCCAATTTTTTACTACTTTCCCCTATTTCTTTTTCTGGCCGTAAGGCAATAAATCGATTGTTAAGCGCGCTGTGTGGCAAGTTGCATAGTCTTTTTGGAACCAAAGGTCGTCGATGTTAATCTTTGAAAACAAAAATTCAGTCAGCACTTTCCACTCACCGTAACGGCTGCTCCTCTTTATTTCGAAAGAAATAAATTTACGCAATTTGGAAGCGTTGATCAGACGCCAAACCTTACTGAACAGAAATGTCAACCAGTTTGCCATTATCAGCTGTTAAACCATAGTTATCGATATCGATAGTCTCATGCTAAAAAAATACCTGATGCCTGCCATAATAATTTAAATATAAAGGTGACCTTCCCTATTGGTTCAAAGGAATTTTATAATACATATGTAAGTCAATTTTGTTTTCCCCTTTTTTCAATATTTTGTGTTGTGAGCCACGCAAACGGAGTCACGGACATCAGCTAGTATAGAATAGAATTGAAAATCGTTAAAAAGTACAGCCAGGTGTGGGTAAGCCAACACCTGCGCACAAGGTTTACAAGCAGATTCTTTTTCGAGCATTTGCTATTGGTATAAGCAAGAGTATCCAAAAATAATTGGAAAACCAAGAACAAAAATGATTCGACTAACATGAAACAAAGCAAAGGTTACTTTATAACTACACCAACAACAACTTCGACCATTAAGCAGAGGTATGCAAGAAGTGTTGTACTATACGACGTCACTGCACCTGCAGCAAATACTTAAATAGTGACAACGGGATTCAAAAGGACTTGGTTCGTACATATGTACATGGCCAAAAATTAAAGTAAATGTTAGACGGAAAAGAAGAGGATGCTGTAAAGCGAAATACCGATGTGGATGCAGTTTTATTGAGCCGAGCATGTGCTTGGATGGATATCATACAAAGGTATATGAGGATAAGGATATTTATAAATTGCGTATACATGCGTGTATACATATATGTAAATTGTGTATATATATATATATGCAGCATTAGTCCAACACTTAATGATAACAAATTTTTGGTAAGCATATTTAAGAAACATATAATTATTGGCACCGCTTGGAGGCCTTCGAAAAATGGCATTCGCAAGACTTGACAGGATATGGGAGAGGCCGGCAGCTAGCCAATCATATTATATTTTTTAAGTTTTCGTATATATAGAATACATACATACATAAATACATATACAAGCATCTGTTTGCGAGTATTTTCATGCAGTTCCGCCAATCGTCTGAGTCTGCAGCCGAAGCACGCCCACAGACCAGCAGCAGCATTTCAGCGAAAAGTGGCCTATGTCCTTGTGGGTATATCCTTTACAAGCAGTTTCTTAAATTCCAGCTATTGCTGCTGCAGCTCATAGGCGTTTGCAAACGAATTTACGAACGTGCTTGCATATTCTAGACACTGTTATCCCTAGACTCTGTTATCCTTGCAAGACGCATGTTTTGCAATTCGCTTTCATCTTTGCCACATGAAAAGCATTTGCCGCAAATTGATTTTACTCGTTTGTCAATCGTCATTGTTTTACGCTTGCGCTCTGAAGCGGCACGAGCATCTTTACATGCGCAGATGTATGTATGTATGTATGTAAGAGCATTTGAAATAAGCAGCAGAGCCCGAAACCATAGTTGACGCCTACGGAATTCTTGGTTTTAAATCTTTTTTTTAATTTTGATGTTTTCAGGCGACGCCTACTACGAGCTCTTGCAATGGCTTTTTCGTGCCACAATTCTAACAGCCTGCGACATGTCTTTCCTTTAATTTCTCATGCACTTCGACAAATGTTGTTTTGAAAATTGATTTGCACTTAGCCTGAATAGGTACTAGTTTTTTGTTTTTGGTCTTTTGTTTTTTACTTGAAATACTACCTAATTTAGAAATTTAAGTAGCTGCCCTGCTGGCACTCATTTCCTTTTTCTTCCTTGTCTCAGCAATGGTTTTTATTTAGTTTTAGTGTTTTTTTATTTTCACTTTTTCTATCGAGTACAGGATGTGGTTTCTGACCCATTGGAGTATTATTGCATTTGAATTATTGTTTGCGCATGCGCAACACATGTTTTAATTTAGACTGCATTTTGATGGCAGATTCTTGATGTGATGTCTACATACTTTTGTGCATTACTTTACCTTGTCTGGTATGTAGTTCAATTCAAACACTTGGCTTCAAGTGTAATATCACTTCAGGGATCTGAGTTGTTGTTACAGGATAGCAAGTGTGTATCTTCTAATGCATACTTGAAAAAAAAAACAGAAACAACTGAAGTGAAATAACATTAGCTATACTTCTTGAGGACTTTAAATAAATGTAGCATACTTACTAAAAACACTGGATTCTTTCAAATATTAGGTACGGTTTTCTAATAAGGACGAGTCGATGCTGACTGCCTCTTCACTGATGCTGAAGGTTACCGTGGAGGTGATGAGTATTGGTCATCAAAAATATGTGATTTCACCCTGATAGACATTTTCTTTTGAGGTTTTCTGATGCCAATGATGATGAAGCCAATAAGCCGTAACTGACCGATGACCTTAAAACCATCATAACCCAAGTCGTTGCTAAATTTCCGTTGGATTCATACTGAAAAATCATTGAAAATTAGACATTTGGAATCCGAGTCACCGTGAGAAGCTATGGCGGACATTTGAACTATGTTATATCCTGTAGATACATATTGGCATGCATTTTCCTTTCAATTAAAAACATAATTGCGTTAGTGCCTCACATACATTTGGTTTTATTCCATTTATGAAAACCCTTATAACATCATATCCAGACAGTTTATCGGAAAACTCTCATTTGCATTTAATTTTATCTACTGAGTCATCCAATCCGTTAGGCACTTAAGAAAAAAAAACAAGACTGCTTCTTTACACTCTAGAATATTTGACTCCATGACTCCCTTCTCTCTTAGACGCAGGTTTCCTCAAGAAAGGCGCCAAGCAGATCCGACTATATTTTTGAGAAGGATAAGGTGCGATGTGCTGAAGAGTCATATAAACTGTTCGAAGTTGCTTGGGTGCATTGCGTTTGACCAACACTAATTCAGATAGGCGTCGATGTTAAAATATTATTGACTCTCTAACTTGTGTGATGGGGCTAGCAAATCTTGGGAATATATCCCACATATATTGAAGATGTTATTATTGGTATTTGGATAGAATCGGATAGATTGGTCTCACTTCCATCATATTAAGAACCATGGAGAAGTTATTAGATCTGCGAATTGATTTTTTCTGCTACTCGGCTTGTCCTCACTAACGAAAAATTAATTGATTCGACCTTAGATTATCTGGTTAGTAAAATTGAAATGATTAAAGTTTGTTCTTAATAATTTGTTGAATAAAGAAATACAAAAAAAATCCTTAAATATTATTAGAAAATGCTGCGGAAATGACAATCCTTGACCGGACTTAAATAAAAGTCATTTATATGATTGTTGAATTCACTAGAAATTTTTCCTAAAAGAGATAATCATCGCAGTTATCAAACTCTTACTCATATAAAGATTTGTAGAATGTGGTTGGAGTCACTTGAGGGGGGGACCCACTCGCTTGTCGCGTATCTCCATTAGGTAATGTTCTATGACTATACCGACTATTGAACTAATGGAAAAACTGTTCAGTATTCAGTTTGGAGACTTAGATCTTTTTTCAATGATCTTTGGCAAGATTCGCCTTCCCACCCAATATCTTGGTCACATGCACCACATGCATATTGTAGTACATTCAGTTTCTACATTAGTTTCGGTCAGTAGCGAATGTGAATGAACAATTTCCAGCTGGTTTGGGAAAAACAGTCGTTCAGTTTGGAGAAAGCTTTATACAGTTGAGTTCAAAAAGATAATATTTTTGTAGCAACCTGCACAAACATAAACGCAATCAACTTCACAAAGAGTCCAAGAGAAAAAAGAAGGGAAGCGCCAAAAACAAAGCCAAAAATGTGGGCAAAAAATTTGTCGCGTGGCTCTCGAATGGTGGTCGTATATGCAAGAATAACAACAAAACAATATAAAAAGCTATTTTAATCTGTAGATACAATGTCTGTGGCTGTTGTAACACGGCCGCATCGATGGCGTCTACCACTATGGTGGCGTCGTCTAAAAACTCATCGCTAATCATCGTAATTATTGTTGCGGCGCGCACACAAAACAGCAACAAAAATAACATCTTGTACAACCGAACAACAACAGCAATGAGAGCAATAAAAGCGTAATGACAAAGGGAAGAAAGATGACAGAATAGTCTTATGAGGGTGATTGTGAGGTTTTGTTTAGCGCGGGCGCAAAATTTGAGGGAGCAGCTAAGCGGGGCAGTGGCGCGAAGGGTAAGTAGCGCATCGATATCATGATTACAAGTTTTTGAACTTTTGTCATTTTATTTTGCGTTTTGCTTTAGTTGTGGCAGCTTACAATTTTGTTGCTGATTTTTGTCTTCTGCCTTTGTTGTTGTTTTTTCGTTGCGTTGCATTGTTACTTGCTTGCATGAAAAGACAATATTCCACCTGTTGAATCGAAGTATATTTTAGTTTTCAAGTTTTTATCACTTTTTTGTTGTTTTCGCCTTTGGTGCTTCTTCTTTCCTGGCCGACTCCACATGCCTGCATGCGAGCACTGCAAGCGTTGCCGTTGTTGTTTCATTTTGCTGCGCTTACTGTTGTTTTTGCTGTTGGTGTCGGCTGGTGTTGGCTCTGACTGACAGACGGACTGTCTGGCGGTTGGATTTCGATCGGTTGCTCTGCTGCTCCTTTGTCATCTGCAATTTTGCCCAATGCTGGTTGTGATATCTGCCAGCGAAGGTGGCATGCAACACGCAGAGCTTTGACTTTTACTTGACGACTTTTGGCGCACAAAAACTGCCATCGAAACAATTAAAATGCGCACATTTTGCCATTCAAAAGCAGCAACAACAAAATAGTAGAGATGAAAAACGGAAATCGCCAATGCTGGCCATGCAGGTGTACACACTTACACTCACACCTACAGCATTGTAGTTGTTAAACCATGCGTGTGGCAACGGCACTCACTCACAGAGTCACCGGATGTAGACAGATGCGCATGATTTTGGTGTGTGTATGTATGCGTAATATATGTAATGGAGAAAAGCAGTTTACTCCATCACTAGTCGCCTACTACACACTCTGTGACTCTCGCCGTACTAGTGCCAAAATAAACTAGTGCAAAACGAGGTGGTGATTGGAGTTGTGCTAGCAGCCTGAACGCACATATACTTACTTACTTACTTTTGATTGGTTTTGGTTTGGATTGGTTTGATGAGTCAGGATACATGGAACAAAGCACAGTACATGGCTGCCAAAATAGTGCGGTGACTCCAGAACAGCCAGCAGGCAAGGCGGATGCACGAACGCCAAGTATGTAAGTATATAAACCAGCAAACCTACTCAGAGGTGAAAATACAGGTAATCTGACTATACCACTCTTAAAAACTAACTTATCTATAATATGGATAGGGACATGGTAGGAGAGGGCGTACTGATCCGACAGGGGTGGCTCTCTCCTGGAATGATTTTAATTGTAGGTGGTAACAGGTAGATGTAATTTCTGACGTATTGCATCAGGACAGTAACGGGCGTTGAGTGTAATGCTCAAACCGCCTCCTGACGAAATATTTGACGGGAGCATCCGACTAATTACTACTGTTCCTATAGGGTGGTGCAACGGAGGTTTTTTTTATTTATAGGTACGATTTTGGACACTTGCAGTGTTTCCCCATTCAGAAACTTGAGTGAGTAATGCTTATGAACTGAGGTTCTTTGAAATAGACTGCCAGATGTTAAGACACAAAATTACCGCTTGTTGGCAACATGCCTTAACTTAATTGCCTCCACTTAATTACCAAGTAGCCAGATAGTAATATATATCATAGTTTAGTGCGGATTTTGGAGTCCAAGAGAAAAAATAGAATTATTATAATTATAGAAAATTAGAAAATACTGCTGGTGGAGTAATTTCAGTTACAAGGCAATTTCTCTTTTTTCTTGTTTCGCCGAAAACATTGTTAGTGTTCCAATAAAGCAAGGTGGAAGAGAGCAAGGCGCTGGCTTTTCTGCATTGTCTGTTAACACATTCGCATCGGGCTATTTTTCCTTAAATTTTCATAGAAATCGTGCGTGATTGCCATTCGCAATTCACAGAGAGAGCGTTGGTTCGAATCTCGGTGAAACACCACAATTAAGAAAAACATTTTTCTAATAGCGGTCGCCCCTCGGCAGGCAATGGCAAACCTCCGAGTGTATTTCTGCCATGAAAAAGCTCCTCACAAAAATATCTGCCGTTCGGAGTCGGCTTGAAATTGTAGGTCCCTCCATTTGTGGAACAACATCAAGACGCACACCACAAATAGGATGAGGAGTTCGGCCAAATACCCAAAAAGGGTGTACGCGCCAATTATATATATATAATATACATATATTTGTGTGGGAAATTTCCCCATTTATCATAAGCTAAATTAAAAGAAGGGATTTTCGTTGGACCTGATATCCGTAAATTGATGTTCGATTCAAACTTTGAAACAACAATGAATAAGAAGGAGAAGGATGCTTGGATATCATTTAAAGAAGTTGTGATTAAGTTTTTGGGTAATGCGAAAGCTCCGAATTATAAACTCATCATAGCTAACATGATAAACAAGTTTAAAACTCTTGGTTGCCTGGTAAGCCTTAAGGTCCACTTTTTGCACAACCATCTTGACTTTTTTCCTGAAAACTTAGGTGACGTGAGCGAAGAGCAGGGGGAACGGTTTCATCAGGGCATAAAGAGATGGAGAAACGATACCAGGGACGGTGGAATATCAAAATGATGGGTGATTACTGTTGGTCACTTCACAGAGAACATCAAAATGCAATACATGGGCGAAAAAGCTACGCAAGAAATTTTACGAAAAAAAGGGAGAGAAAATATAAAAGAATAAGCATTTAATATTATAATTTAAGTATGATTGTAAGTGAAAATATAATCAATTCAAAAAAATATGATTTCATTAATTTTTATAGATCAAATTTTGCCTATTTTTTTTTAAATACTATTAAATCGATATCAGATTGTGGAAGAATGGTAGGTTTTTTTTTTTTTTTTTTTTTTTTTTTTTTAAACACCTATTGGTGTATTTATTATATAGCAATCTAGCACAAATACTAATAAGCTATTTGAATTTGACTTAATTTGATACGGTTAAAATTACAAAGTACTTATCCTATGATATATGCACTTTTTGTTTCTGTAAATGTTTTGGTCACTACTTTTGTTTGTGACTGGTTTATTTATTATGTATTGTTTATAGATAGTTCACTATTTTTTACACAAGTTCAAATGGTTTCACTCGTTTTAATCTTCTGGTTAAGTCATCGTTTTCGAGGAGCTGGAGGGCCTCAATGTTGACATGTTGTTGAAGTCGTTGTTCATGACTTTGCGCAAACTTTTTGATAACGTTGTCGACAATTTCAACATCCAAATCCTTATGTAAATTGTCATTTCTGATGTACCACGGAGCATTAACAATAGCACGGAGCACTTTATTTTGAAATCGTTGAATGATCATTCTGTTGCTTTGACTGGTACATCCCCAGAGCTGAATACCATAAGTCCAGATTGGCTTAAGGACTTGCTGATACAAGAGCAGCTTGTTGTATGTTGACAAGGCAGAATGTCTACCCAATAGCCAGTACATCTTTCTGTACTTCATTTTCAACTCTTCTTGTTTTTTCTTGACATGCGGTTTCCACCTGAGTTTTGCGTCAAGGGTCATGCCAAGATATTTCGCTGAATTCTCGTACGGAATGATTTGTTGATTGATGTATACTGGTTTATGGTCGATTCTTTTATTAGTGAAGTCGACGTGCACAGATTTGGTTTCGTTGAGTTTTATACGCCATTTGACTGTCCAGCGCTGTATCTCAGTAATGGCTGTTTGTAATTTTTCTGTTGATTCAATGTTGTTTTCACCAGTGGCCATTATTGCAGTGTCATCAGCAAACGTAGCAACGGTATTATTTGTAAATGTAGGGATATCACTAGTGTATAGGAGATATAGGATTGGTCCTAGTACACTTCCTTGTGGTACTCCCGCTTGAATTTTTTTCAAGTCAGAATAGGTGTCTTCTTGTTTTATTCTGAAGTAACGTTCTGTTATGTATGATTTTAAAATTTTTGAGTATTGAGCAGGAAGAAGTATTTGTAATTTATGATTTAATCCTTCATGCCAAACCTTGTCAAAAGCTTGTGCAACATCCAGAAATATTGTCGAACAAACTTTTTTCTCTTCTATCGCCTTTTCAATTATGTCGGTGATTCGGTGTACCTGATCAATTGTAGAGTGCTGATTTCGGAAACCAAACTGATGATCAGGAATGAGGTGTTTCTCTTCGATAATTGGTTTTAACCTTTTCAAGAGAAGTTTCTCGAACAACTTTGACATAATCGGCAGCAATGATATTGGTCGATATGAGGTTGTTTCATGTGGCGGCTTCCCTGGCTTTGGTATCATTATAACTTCGGCAACTTTCCAAAGTTGTGGAACATATTGTAACCGAAGTGATGCATTAATTATGTTGGTTATTTTCATTAACGCTTTTTTTGGAAGTCCTTTTAGTATTTGGCCAGTGATAAGATCAAAGCCAGGTGCTTTCTTAGGGTTGATATTACTCTTGATCTCTTTTTTGACTTCAGCCGGAGTGACGAATGGTATTATCCCGTCCATTTGTTCTGCAATGTATGGTAAGGGATTAATGTCATTAGCTGCATTTGGTTGAAATATGTTTTCAAGATGATTTGCAAATATTGTTGCTTTTTGCTCATTATTTCTGGCCCAGCTTCCATCCACATTTTTAATTGGAGGTGTTTGTATGATTGGTCTCTTTAGATTTTTTGTAGTCTTCCAAAGCGAATATTCAGTACTGGAGTCGTTAGTAAGCTCACGAAGAAAGTCACTTATAGAGTCATTTTTTAACTGTCTAATTTCATTTGTTAATTGTGATGTTAAATTATTCAGTATTGTTTTATCCCGCGGGTTTCTGGTTTGATGCCATTTTTTTCTCGCTTTTCTTTTTTCTGAAATAAGCTCTACTATTTCTTTAGGATAGCAATTGCCTTTCAGTTTTCTTTTGACTTCAGGTGTATTTTCCCATGCTGAATACTGTATATCGTTGACTAGTTTTTCCACCTCAAGGTCCAGTTGTTCTTCGGTTTGTAGTGGAACCGCTAGTTCAATTCTATTTTCCAATGTTAGGTATTTTCCAATGGTAGGTGATAAAAAAATGGCTATGTATTACGGTTTCAGCATTCAAAAATGCATAAGATTTAGGTAAAATTGTTTGAAAAGTTTTCACAAACTTGTTTTTTGTTGGCCTGCGTTATTTTTGTAACTATTATATTTTATAGAAATTTTCAGAAGAAGTATTAGTTATAAGAAGTATTAGTATTTTTTTTAAGTATGATAATCGGTGAAACAGCTTCCTTTGTGGAACGGTACTTCACAGATTTGCATACATATCGTGTTTCCCTCCTTATCCCATGTGTTTTACATACTAGACATATTCTTGTGGGATATTTTTTATTCTTTGTTGGCTTTATTGTCTCCAGGGTGTGTTTTTTCATGTCACCAGACAATCTACCAGGTGGTGTTGAAGTTGGACCAGTAGCTCGTGATGTTGTGGGCAGAACTTCATCAACTTTTTCAGTTAACCAGGTCCTCACAACTGCTAATAAATATTTTTTTTACACAATTTTGTATTTATATTTCTCGCTTTGTATATTCTTCTCTTCTTAATTGGCGCGATAACCGCTTACGCGATTTTGGCCGAGTTTAACAAAGTGCGCCAGTCGTTTCTTTCTCGTGCTAACCGGCGCCAATTGGACACACCAAGTGAAGCCAAGTCCTTCTCCACCTGATCTTTCCAACGCAGAGGAGGCTTTCCTCTTCCTCTGCTACCACTTGTTGGTACCGCATCGAATACTTTCAAAGCCGAAGCGTTTGTATCCATTCGGACGACATGACACAGACAACGAAGCCGCTGGATCTTTATTCGCTGCGCTATGTCTATGTCGTCGTAAAGCTCATACAGCTCATCGTTCCATCGTCTGCGATATTTGCCGTTGCACACGTGCAAAGGTCCAAAAATCGTACGCAGAATCTTTCTCTCGAACACTCCAAGCGTCGCTTCATCGGATGTTGTCATCGTCCAAGCTTCTGCGCCATACGTTAGGACGGGCATGATGAGAGTCTTGTAGAGTGTTATATTAGTTTTGTTCGTCGAGAAAGGACTTTACTGCTCAGTTGCCTACTTAGTCCAAAGTAGCACTTGTTGGCAAGAGAGATTCTACGTTGGATTTCAAGGCTGACTTTGTTATCGGTGTTAATGCTGGTTCCTAAAACCAGCGATCAAAACCTTTCATGAATTTGTTGTATTCTGTGATGCATAGTCGTATCACAATATTCTTTTTGGTTTTTCTACTATGCTTTCCGGTCGGTACTAATATACTTCAGCAGAATGAATTGTACTTAGCATTTTTATGTCTCTTTTATCTTTAAATATCAACAAAAGATAGACCCTTTGAAAACGTAATCGCCAACAGCTTTGTTTATTTAGGATCGGAATAGGAAAAAAATCCGAAATGAGATATTCGAAGTAAGCAGTTAACATGTGTCGATAGAGCCAAAGGAGACCGGGATGTAAATATCCTTGGAGAAAGTACTTCTCGTCAGTCCAGGAAAGCACACTTCTCACGAAACGAGAATTCTCGTTTCCCGATGCGAATATGTTAAAAAGTTCCTTGACAAGTACAGCACCCCAGTGTATGCCAGTGTGCAACTTTTATCCGCTTAACGTATAATCTGCCTTACGGGGACAGGATCTGTTAATTCTATGAAGGAGTCACGCGTCGTAAAGGAGCTGACAGAAGAATGCATTCGCCAAAAACTTACATTGAAAGTAAAAATAAATAAATATAAAGTGTTTTCCTACGGGGGTCTAAATAACATATGCCTTCACACATGGAGATAATAAGTGTTTGAATCTTCACACCATCGACTTGGTTTGAAATGTTTCAAAGGTGCCCTAATTGGGTACTTCTATTTTTAATTTTATCACAGCCCTTCAGTTCAACTTGACCGTACCGAACACTTTTATACAGGCCCTTCGGCAGAAAATGATAAAACTTCCAATCGCCGTTGCCAAGGTACAAGGCTCCAAAAATCTTCCGCAGAATCTTTCCCTCAAACACGCAAAGGACGCCTCATCGGATATTGTCATCGTCCAAGCTTCTCCTTGATTCGATAGGACGAGCAGGATGAGAGACTTTTGAAGTGTTAGTTTAAATCATCGAGGAGATATTTTACTACTCCATTGCTTACTTACGTTTCTTATCGGAATTAATACTGATTCCTAAATAAACGAAGTCTCGAACAAAATCATAACTGCGAGGTGGATGCCGATACGCAAGCGCGCCGACTGTTTGTTTGATGGCAGGAGATACCTCGTTCACCACCAGACCTATTCGCTTTGCTTATTTATTCAGCTTAGAAAACATAAAACTAACGGGGCAGCATACACTAGCTATTGTACGGGTTTTGCGGGGAATGGTTTGTACGCGGTCGAATGCGGTTTTGAAATTGGCGCAGAGATGGGTATTTTCCACGACTTGGTAAATTCCAAATATACGGTAACTTCTCCTTAATTTGGCCCGAAAAAAGTACATTTAAAAAATCTGTCTGTAATAGAGTGTAAAATTATATTGAAAAACATAGTAAATAGAGTTTTTTCTGTAACATTCCTCTGCTAGTGTTTTTAACTAAAACTTTCATATATATTTTTTAATTTCAAATACAATAGTTGCTAAAAATATTTTTATTTAAAAGTAGAGAAAATTGATGTACTTCTATTAAAGATAGTCAAATGGTGTTAATTTTTTAATGCTACGCTCGCTAGCGGAGACTTTTTAGCAAACTAAAAATCAAAAATGGGTTTTTCGTACCCTAAAACTATAAGCCCAAACTTTCTTGCAAAATTTAACAAAGTAAATTAAAAATAATATTTTAAAAATTAATTTCATTAAAATTTAAAAAAATAAGCAGGCTTGAAATGCATTTATAGATATGCCTCCCTGGACTTTTTTCCAGAATTGTCAATAAACTTATTCGCCGAAACAAAGTCGGTTATATTTTTTAAGAACAAATTGACCCGCCTTAAGGTACATATATAAAATAAAAATTTACCTTAAGCCAAAAATTTGGGATTTAGTACCAATGTGCGTTGGCAGAAACAAGTGTAGTGAAGAGCCGAGTTGCAACACAACTTTTCCTAAGCCGCCGCTGCATAAGGCAAACATCAACAAAAAAGACTCTCTGCCACTCTCCCAAACTCAAGAAAGAAAAAAACTCTGCAAGTTCAACAACTTTCAGGTGCACGCAAATAAAAAATCACAATCCGCGGCATCTACTTACAACAACGCTGAAGCACAAATCCACGCATGTGAAGAGCAACACCAACAACATCACAGCAACTGTACAAAAAATGAGTTAAGATACAAGAGATTAGCAGGAAACGCAGTCAAAAAATAATGAGCTGCTTGCGAACTTCAAAGCTCCACAAAAGTGCAAAATGCTGCGATGGACATACTCGTATATAGTTGTTGTTGCTTACCACCACGGCATCTTTGGCATGAAGGTGTGTAGATGAAATCCATTAAAATCGTTTATCTCATTGGTAACATCTGCGTGCAACGAGGTAAATGTTGCACGCATAGCCATTTGTATTAACGCAAAGCTAAACTTTTATATGTACGAGTATATGTACATATGTGTATATGTGTATGTGCTTAATAATATGTTCGTATGAGTGGTTGTTTGCCTGTTTAAATGAATCCTTTCATTATTCTCTTCGTTGGTCACTTTTAATTAGGAAACGTGAAAGTTAGCGTGGCAATTTGAGTTTCCTTTCCATATACGAGATAATCTGTTACATCTGAGGCGTATCCATATCTATCAGTCGCAATTGTGAATGATCGGCACAACTTTCTTTTTCTTAAAAATCATATTTTTAGAACCGAAGTCATGGTATACCTGACAATTTCTTTTATTCTTTCAAAAAGGTTAAATTAATTTATATAACCCATGGGCTCGAAAGTTTTAAACAAAACACGCTTTTCGTTCTTCAAAATTAGCTTTATTCATCAACGTAATTTCCATCAATAACAACACAATCATTCCATCGTCACTCTAACCTCTCAATACCACTTTTGTGGAACGACTTTTCTTTTCCCTCAAAATAGGCCTTAGATCTACGAACTGTCAGTAGCCGCTGAGAGCCAAACCCTTCAAACACGGTGCATGTGGGACAATTCGAAGTTCAAGTCATGTAGTTTTGCTATTGTTTTGATTGACTTGTGACACGGTGCGTTGTCTTAATTAAACAAAAATAACAAAAGTAACGTAACTCTTAGCACAATAACTCACGAACTAACCAGTAGAATATCATGCAATTTTAATAGGTGTCTTCTAGAGATTAAAACTGTCTGAAAAAGAGGTGAATGCAATAAAACAAGTGTCATCTATGTATTGAGCTACGGACATTTCAGCTCATGTGTTATGTACTACTGTGGGCAAAAAGTAAGGTGAATTTATTTGTCAAACTTCGCGGGATTAAAATTTCGCTCTAGTTATTTTTTTCATGAGTTGGAAGCGCTGTTAATAACATCTGGGCCAACTTTCATGTGAATGTCATTATCAGTAATATATTTACGCTTGTGTTTACCAAACGACCAAGAGTACATTTTTCGATTTTTACAATGTCTGATTTGATTGAGCAGAGAAGTGCCATCAAATTTTGTTTGCGGAATGAAATTTCGGCTGCGGAAACGTTTAGCACGTTGCAGAAGGCATTTGGTGATTCGACCATGTCGCAGAAAAATGTTTATAAGTGGTACAAAGACTTCAAAGAGGGTCGAGAACCTGTTGATGACTTGGAGCGCTCCGGACGACCATCGACGTCAACAGACGACCAACACGTCAATAAAGTGAAGGGTTAGTGCTCAAAAATCGTCGGTTGACTGTTAAGGACCTTACTGATATGATCGGAATATCAGAAGGATCTGTGAAAACCATTTTGAAAGACAAAGACCATTTGGGCCTACGAAAAGTCAAATCTCGTTTGGTACCGAAAACTCTCAATTTCTTGGAAAAAAGTCGTCGCGTTTATGTGTGTGAAACAATGCTTTCAAACTATCAGGACAAGCTCAAATGCATCATTACGGGAGATGAGACTTGGATTTATGCTTACGACCCTGAAACAACCGATCAATCAAGTGAATATCGTGCTAAAGGCGAGGCCAGACCGAAAAGAGCACGTCAAAGTCGTTCAAAAATAAAAGTTAAGATGACAGTTTTTTTCGATTTTCGTGGTGTGGTGCACTATGAATTCCTTCCACCTGGCCAAACTGTTAATAAGGAATATTATTGTATTTGAGCGTTATGCGTCGTTTACGTGAAGCAATTCGTCTAAAAAGACCAGAATTATGGGCCAACAACTCTTGGTTTTTGCATCACGATAATGCACCGTCTCACACTGCACTCGTTCTTCGTGACCATTTCGCCAAAAATTCCACGCATATCGTTCCGCAACCACCGTATTCGCCTGATTTGGCTCCGTGTGACTTCTGGCTATTCCCAAAACTCAAGAGACCACTCCGGGGAACGCGTTTCGAGTCGATTGAGGAGATAAAAGCTGAATCGAAGAAGGTGCTGATGGCTATACCGGAAATGGACTATTTGGCATGTTTCGGGGATTGGAAAAATCGTTGGCATAAGTGTATTTCATCGAGAGGGGATTATTTTGAAGGGGATGAAATTGATTCACAAGAATAAATAAAGATTTTTCATTTTACAACCAAATTCCCCTTACTTTTTGCCCACAATGATTCGGAAGCCTAAATTGATGCTTAATGGGGAGCTCTTCGTAGAATACTCCTCTTTCTACTGGGCCCCTGTTTTTGTTTCAGCTTTTTCTACTTACCTACCTCCCTAAAATTAATGTAAATTTTTCGGTTTTCTATTAACAAAAAATGCAAAAACAAACAAAAGAAAAAAGCATACGATTAGTTCCAACTAACTGTAAAAAATTTAATTAATTGTTATAATTTTAGTTTATTATTTAATTTCTCATAACTTACACATTCAGCTAAATTCAGATTATTCTTGTTTGTTAATCTCTTTCCTATTTTATGGATACACTCGTATTTCTAATCTTACATCATTTTTCATTCTCCTCCTACTGTCTCTTTAGTGGTATGTCAAGTTACACTGCGGGCAACCAATCGAGCGGGTTGTTAGGTCTTTCCCAAGTTCAAATCGTACCATGAAAGCTACATACATACATATATCTGTGTATATGTAAATAATTAAAAATGGTAGCAACCACTTTAGAATGGTAGCAATGGCAGCAAATTGACGATTGTTAGTTAGCAGGCAGCATTTTTCAGATGCCACGAACCCGCATTTCTTCGCTGCAAACATTAGCAGATAAGCGGAAAAGTAACTACAGCAACACAAGCTTTAAAAGCGTGTTAACAAAATACCAACAAATTAGCAATTGAGTCAGCTAACAGCAAAAGCAACAAATTGTTGTAGGAACTGTACTCAGTACCTTTATCGCCTACACATCTCTTGCCCTGCACACCATGACGAGTATAAGCGGGAGTAAGAGTTCTGAGATGCAGTGCAGGTAAGCGCCAGCTAACTGTCTGACTTTCTGTCTGCTAAGGTGGGCTATTTTTAAAGTTTTCTTAACACCCGGAAAGGGTAACCGAATTATAACAGAACTACATTTGTAACACGTCTGATTAATTAGTCTAAAGAGATCCAATACCCAAAACAACAAATAGAGGGTGTCACATTAGGACCCCTTACATTGAAATTTAAGAGAACACGCAGAGATTATTTAAAAAGTTATTACGCTCATTAATGTAATTAAAGCGTAGACACGGAGGTTATGTACAGAACACAATATCAGTTAAAGGCTTCCTCGTGGAGTTAGTTCTTTTTTATGACCAGATTTTCGGGGACAGTTTAGCAGTACCGGCTATCTTGTCTTTCACAGCAGTCGCCGTAACCGAATGGGCTTGTGCGTGACTACCATTCGGTAAGTCCCGGGTTTGAAAATCACTAGAGACATGAAACATCATATTCTAGAAATAGGTTTTTCGCATAACGATCGGTCTTCAGCAGACAATGACTATATTTCTGCCATGAAGAAATTTCTCATAAGAACCATGTAACGTTCACATCACAAATTTAGGCATAAGTGTTGTCAGGCCCATACAAAAAATTAATCTCGATTAAGTAATTTAGAAAGTACATTGTCAACCGCATACTCCGAAATGCTCCAGTCCAGACTTGGTTTTACCATTCATCCATCCCAAAATTCGTACCAAACAATATCTCTCACAAAATGCAGATGAATATTATAACTAACCAGAATACGCCCCCGATATATTCAAAATGGTCTCCATGACCATCCGGTACCCCTTTTCTTTTGGCCCAACATCGACGAAACAACTCGTTTTTGAACTTTATTAGTAGATGATTATGGCTACAAATGATGTGTAAAACAATCTATGTGGGGTCTGGCAAACTCCTAATACAATAATAACAGGGGGTTTTACTCTTAAAGGGTACCGCTTGAAGATGCTGAGGAAGGATCCAAGGGACTATGAGATGTCAATCAGGTCAGTGACATAACTCTGAGATCAGTGATAATAAGAGAATTTTCTTCCGTTTCGATAGTCTCAAAAACACATATCAAACAACTTACTCAAAATAAGAAGACCGTACGTACAAGTACAGTGGAAAATATCGGGTATCTGCTACTAACGTACGTATCAACGCCTCGATCGGCTTGCGAATGGACGTAATATTCGAGTTTCTCAAGATTGTTCAGTTTACTCTTTATTACACTCAAACTTATAAATAATCCAATTCCCAGCAAAATTAAACAAAATACTTGGATCACTTGATATGCGAGTGAACTTTCCCTACCTGATGGTTAGGTACCTGAATAGATCTTCATGTGCTTTCTATACCACACCGTTGCTGTAGGAGCACTGTAAATTGAGTTCAAGAAATGCCAACCAAAGTATTTACTCACAAGGTTCGTGGCACACATCCTTACGATTTCTGAGCTTATTTATAGGCGCCCTGCATGTAGTTGACTTTATGGCTGGGTTATTAGTGGAACTGGATATGAAGGCCTTCACGCATGGTGGGTTATGTAACAGTTAAGCAAAGAGCCTCATATTTTTAGGTAATGATTTCGAGTGTACTGTTCTTTTTGTCGTCTTTCCATTGACATTTCCGTCAACGTCTACGTTTAGTGAGCCGAAGTAATTGATCAGTACGGCTCAGCCAGACTACCCGATAAGCCGTTTTCTTTTGAAGAGAAAAGTATAAACTTTCTCATTCCAATGTCAGCCTGTCTTTTGCATTTTGTGTTTTTTGCGAAAATTTAAAAAAATCTTTATTCTCAAATATCGAGCGGAAAATATTGAACAAAGCGAAAGAAAATTCAGAGCTCTGGTTTTGGTATGGGTCGGCCATATGCTTCGGGCACTCACTTTCGATCTGAAAGACATTTTTTAAACTGACTCACCCTACTACCTAATATTTGTCTGCCTGCTATTTCTATTACTGATCTATTTCTGCTTACGTTGCTCTGCCTCCCCCACCGCCATATCTATTTTCCCCACTTCACTCCGGTTTAATGATTTGTTGTCTATGTAATGATGTGAAGAATTACATGCTAATATGATGTACAAGCCCTCGGCAACAACAGAAACAACAAAAGCTAAGAGATAAACAACAAGAACCATCTTGCAGCAACAGATAGATCCAAACAAAGCCAAGGCAACAGCAACACCCAAGCAGCAACAGCTTCATTTCGAGCCCACTAAGAAATACACGCACACATACATATACATAAATAAATATACAAATTGTAATTTATCCACACTCATCGCCGAATTCCCATGCTGTCCATTTGGACATCTTATTATTATGCTTTTCGATGTGTACGTGCGAGTATTCAAAATGCCTCACAACAAAAATGATAAATGAATAAATCGTTAAAACGGCAGCTGAGTGCAACAACAACAAACAGACTAACAGCAAACAGCTTAAAAAGTTTACACGGCTACTTAAAAAGGTATATAAAAATCTAATAAAATATGTGAACGTGCTTTGTGAAAAAGTCAGAACATTTGGACCATTTATTTGTGTTGCGAGAAGTGTTGCTCTGAGTATTAACTTTGCGCATGCGCAGTGTGACCACAGGCACAGTCGTACTAAAGCGAATTTGCTGCATTTTTCACGGTTTAAAGCAGTGAATACTTGTTTGCGAAAATGTATCTGCTATTGGTGTTGCATATTAAATTAGTTCAAATTGATATTTGGCATTCATTCAAAAGTGGTTGAAAAGATTTTTAAGTCCAAATTATAAATACTCTGCGCTCGATAAAACTAAATTTAAAGTTTTTTTATGGCAATGTAAATAAAACGCGAGTTTAGCTGAAGTTAACTGGCGGCAATTTATTTATAGACTAACCCACATACAATTTAAAGGTGTTTAGGCTAAGCTTCTGCTTCAAAATTTGCTGCGTATTTTGATGTTGTTCTGCGAATGGAATACCCTACCGTTTTATGCCACCTTCGAATGGTAAAGGGGGTTTTTATGAGAAGTTTGTTTTGTAGGGGAAATGCGCTAGGAACTTTTCTATAGCCTGCGCAAGGGTGTCTGATGTTAGAATTGACTTTTTTCTTTTGTACGTATTGAAACCAGAACCTACTTCGGGCATGTGAATCAGTTCCAATAACCCTGTCAACAGGCCCTCAAGGGCGAAAGCAAATTACTTTCAATGAACTTTTTATTGTAGAACTCATAACGCTTCAGATTGTCGTATATGTGCATATATGTATGATATATATGAGTATTAATATTCATTTAGATTAATGTATTTATATGTGACCTGGTCTACGAAAAGGTACCTTACGTGCGAAAACAAGTTTTCGAGAAAACAGCAGTTAAAGTTTAAACTTCTAAAAACTCTTGTAACTTTTTTAAATATTAATAATTTTCAATCCGATTTGGCTTATTTTCTTCAGCATAGATCACAGTATCAATAAAATCACAGAAGCAGTGAAAAACATTTTTTTTATATATAAATAAACAAGAAAAAGTTAATGCAAATCGAAGAAATCGTTTTAAAAAATAAATTAGCTTTTGTACCGACATCCATGCCAGAAAAAAACTCATAAGACCCGGTGACAAAAATTTTTTGAAAACAGACTTCAGTATCGTATTCATTACACCTTAGACTGTCCAGGAATGGTTCAGTTTTTAATTTGCACAAATTATTGTCTTCGTTATTCTAATTTGTATCATGACAAAAAAATCAGTCTTTTTCGTATTTGTACTTTTCTTTTTTTTCACTTTTAACAAACTTTTAAACAAATTATGACTTTCTGGTTTTCACCATTTTAAAGAGCCTTTCACACACTACTCGAATCAACAAAAAAGTGAAAAATGATTTTTTGACACGTAAGGTACCTTTTCATAGACCAGGTCACATATATTTATTTCAGATCTACAGTACAATGCACCTTACAGACAGGCGCAGAAGCAAGATTTTTTCGGAGGCTTCTTCTTGTATTAAAATCTTTAAATGATAAAAAAAATTAATAATGAGACAAAAACGAACACATTGGATTTGAACAAATAAAGGCATTTAGATATATGACTTATTCTTAAAAGTTTGATAGATTAATATAAAGACGCTGCTACCCGTTTCAATCACTTTTGTGACGTCGTACTTCCTCAATACACTCCCTTTCACTTGAATAGGGAAAATATTTTCTTGCGGTTATAATTTAAATGGTGAAATCACGTTATCAAATAGCTACTAAAAAAGCGCGAATATGTCATTCGAGTATTTGGCTTACGACTTACCGCTTGGAGAGCAGGAAGTGAGCCCTCAAACAATGAATCGACGATTGCTTCGGGATGTGCACAACCCTTTCCTTTTTGCTGCAGGGAATTCCAAAAACTAGTCCGATTAATTCCAGGCTTGGCTGCAGACTTAATTTCTCAGCTTGACAGTCAACTTAGAGGTTCCAGAATTTCGACTGGAAAACAGACTTCAAGCTAATTCAATTTAAAATGCTGTCTTTATAAACGGTGTTTTTCAAAAAAACACACGTAAAATTCAGAAAAATGCATGAAATTTTTATTTAAATCGATAGTACAGTTCATGTAATTTAATGTTTGAAGATTATTTCATGCAAATGTTGACCGCGACTGAGCTTCAAATGACTCATCCGCTTAGTCCAATTTTGGCATACTCTTTCCAATGTTTCGGTCGGTATCTCACATATAAATGCTTTAATGTTGTCTTCCAATGCGCTAATTGAAGCAGGCTTGTCTGAATAGACAAGAGCTTTAACATAGCCCCACAAAAAATTATCTAAAGGCGTTATATCGCACGATCTGGGTAGCCAATTGACAGGTCCCGAACGTGAAATAAAATGTTCACCGAACTCGCCTCTCAACAAGTGTGGCATGTGGCACCGTCTTGCTGAAACCACATGGCATGCAAGTCAAGCTCTTGCATTTTGGACAAAAAAAAGTTGGATATCATTTCACGGTAGCCCTAACCATTCACAGCTATGTTACGATTCGCAGCATCTTTGAAGAAGTACAGTCCAATGAGACCTCCAGCCCATAAACCGCACCAAACTGTGACCTTTTCTAAATACATTGGAAGCTCTTGCAGTTCTTCTGGCTGCTCTTCACTCCAAAATCGACAATTCTGCTTATTTACGTACCCATTGATCCAAAAATGAGCTTCGTCGCTGAACACAATTTTTCGATAAAAAAGTGGATCTTCGGCCAACTTAAGCTTTCTTAACAGAACACGCATTTTTATAATAAAATTCAATGATTTGCAAGCGATTCATGGTTAAATTATAGACCAAACTGAAGATGTTTGACAGTGAAACAAAACACGAAACGTGCGTCAGCTGTTTAAACCAACTGCTTAAAAAGATAATAGCCTAAAAAATCACCCTTTATTACTAGGTTCTAGCTACATTGCGATTTCTTGCTACTGTTATCAACGACCCGTAGCTGAGCAATGGGAAATATCCGTCAGTCAGTCATCTGTTGGTCAAGTGACCCAATTGGTTCGACTGGCTGCAAACGAAGCTTTCGTATGAGTTGCTCGGCACAAAAGTATTCATTAATGCTTACTTTCAAATAAATAGTTATTTTATTTTATAGTATCAGTATAGTTATTTTATTTTATCATATATATTATTATTTTATTTTACTGAATTTGCGCAAATACAATTGAAGAAAAAATCCTAAGTTTAATTGAACAGCTTGCGCTAGTAAGCATAGGATATTTATTATCTTTTGTTATCCGTCTTTGCGTTACTCACTCGATTTGATATCTAATTTGCCAAAGATGCCACTTTCTGTCAGGGTGAATAAATAGAGGAGGACAACTGTTTAGTATTAGTTTGTGAGCAGCAATCGTTAGTGCAATCGGTAAATATTCTTGACAAAAATAAATTTTAAAGCTAGTGAACTAAACTACAGATCAGAGATGCGCAAACAAGCTTAGAACAAAGTAGAGAATTGTGCAAAATCTGCTTAGTACAAGAGTCTCTAAAATCTTTCGCATAACTCTTTAAAAATGCTAAATAAGTATAAGTTTTTGCGCTTAGCGTTTTTATTTCAGTTTATTTTATTTAATTTTATTTTATTTCTCCTACATTTATTATTTCCCTATTACTTTTTTCACTTTATTTTATTTAATTTTTATAGCGCCTTATTTTCTTTGTGTATTATTTTTTTATTTAATTTTTTGTTAATTTTTATTTATTAATTTAGGATGGTTCCATGTGTAGAAGTCCACGCAAGTGGGGAAAGTTACTGATCGCCATTCACTTGGGAGTGGCCAGGACGATTCTTCTACATATGGTTCAAGCAGCTCACAACGGCCGGGATTAGCCCACGTCATCACTGCCATCCAAGAGATGCGATGGACGGGGCAAGGTAAGAAAACCATAGGACCTTGCGACGTCTACTAAAGCTGCCATGTAAAGGAGCGCAAATTCGGTGTCGGATTTGTTGTGGGAGAAAGACTTCGTCACCAAGTACTGTCGTTCACTCCGGTGGACGAGCGTCCCGCAATAATCCGCATCAAAGCCAGATTTTTCAACATATCGCTAATTTGCGCCCACGCCCCGACGGAAGAGAAGGACGATGCGACCAAAGATTCCTTCTATGAGCGCTTGGAACGTTCCTATGAGCGCTGCCCCCGGCACGACATAAAAATCGTGCTTGGCGACTTCAACGCCAGGGTGGGCAAGGAGGGAATTTTTGGTCCCACAGTCGGAAAATTCAGCCTGCACAACGAAACATCCGGTAACGGACAGAGGCTGATCGACTTCGCCGGGGCCCGAAACATGGTAGTCTGCAGCACCAGATTCCAGCATAAAAAGATACACCAAGCTACCTGGCTGTCTCCTGATCGAAAAACGCGAAACCAAATCGATCATGTTGTGATAGATGGAAGACACGCTTCTAGTGTATTAGATGTACGTACGATATGAGGACCCAACATCGACTCGGATCATTACCTTGTTGCAGCCAAACTGCGCACCAGCCTCTGTGCAGCAAAAAACGTACATCTACCTACGCAAAGAATGTTCGACATCGAAAAGCTGCAATCACAACAGACACCCAGAAGATTCGCCACTCGACTCTCACTCCTGCTCTCAGAGAGCACTGCCCAACAAACCGGCATGCGCGAGCAATGGAGCAACATTTCTCGTTCCCTACGTACCGCCGCCGAAGAAGAAATCGGATTCCCGCGAGCCCGAAAAAACAATTGGTACGACGAGGAATGTCATGCTGCCGCAGAAAGAAAGGATGCCGCCTATAGAGCCACGCTGCGATCGGGCGCAACGCGAGCCATGTGGGATCGCTACAGAGAGCTGAAAAAGGAAGAGAGACGTATTATCCGACAGAAGAAACGAGAGGCGGAATACGTGAGTGCGAGGAGCTTGAGATGCTGGCCAATAGGAACAACGCCCGAAAATTCTACCAGAAAGTTCGGCGGCTTACAGAAGGTTTTAAGACCGGGGCGTTTTCCTGTAAGAACAAAGACGGCGATCTGGTGACTGACGTACAGAGCAATCTTAAATTATGGAGGGAGCACTTCTGGAACCTGTTAAACGGTGACAGCTGCGCATGTCATAGAGAATGTGAAGATCCCGATACCCCAATCGTTGACGACGGAATTGTCGTTCCGTTACCCGACCATGACGAGGTGAGAATAGCAATATCACGGCTAAAGAACAACAAAGGCGCGGGCGTCGACGGACTGCCGGCTGAGCTATTGAGCTAAACATGGCGGCGAGGAGCTGGTAAGTTGTATGCATCAGCTTCTATGCGAAATATGGTCGGATGAAAGCATGACTGCCGATTGGTATTTAAGTGTGCTCTGCCCAATCCATAAGAAGGGCGATCCTGCAATTTATGCCAATTACCGCGGGATTAGTCTTCTAAATATCGCCTATAAGGTTCTAGTGAGCGTATTGGGTGAAAGGCTGAAGCCCACCGTCAACCAACTAATTGGACCTTATCAGTGTGGCTTTAGACCTGGAAAGTCTACCATCGACCAAATATTCACAATACGTCAAATCTTGGAAAAGACCCATGAAAGGAGAATCGACACACACCATCTTTTCGTCGACTTCAAAGCTGCATTCTGTACTACAGGTGGTAGCAGAGGAAGAGGGAGGCCTCCTCTGCGTTGGAAAGATCAGGTGGAGAAGGGCTTGGCTTCACTTGGTGTGTCCAATTGGCGCCGGTTAGCACGAGAAGGAAACGACTGGCGCGCTTTGTTAATCTCGGCCAAAATCGCGTAAGCGGTTATCGCGTCAATTAAGAAGAAGAAGAATTTATTTTATTTCAATGTTTGTAATTTCTTTGCATATTTTTTGCCGCTTAATGTTGGTTTATTAAAGATACTCTGTTATTCACATAACTTTCCCATCTAAACCGTGTCTCTTCTCAAAGGCATTTACTTCCCCTACTTCCACATACTTGTAAATGTCTAAGATTTCCTCACTAGCTTAAACAGATAAATACATTTTAATTTAATTTTAATCAATTTCAACTAATTTCGGCAACCAATAACGGTATTATATTATTTGTATAATGTGTTTATCTGACTTTTATTTTAAATGCCTATCAGCATTCATTTCTTCCGCAATGTTTTTCCTATAAACAAATTTATATTCATGCTTCAAGTCTGAACCAGCCGGAATTTTCTTTGCTGCCTTTGCAATCAATTTTTATGCAAATTTTTCACAGTCAGGATTTGCTATCCCTTACAAATGTAACATGAATTGCAACTACATATTTAAAGAGCATAACGAAAATCTATAACTGGAAATGTGATAAAATGCAAATAGTAAACATCGTAGTATAGTGGCCAATAACTGTAGTATTTAAGTTGTAAATTTATGCTTAGATTTTGCATCTCCATTTTAACATTGAATAATTACTAATTCAATTGCTAACTTACTTATGATTATATGCATGTGTTAGTAAATGAATTTTTGTGTTTTTTAGGAAATACTTTTTGGTACAAAGTCTCACAGTTGCGGACTTTTTTTCATTGCCTTATTAAAATATGGTTTAAATAAATATGAAGATAATTTTAGTTGACCATTGAAATATGATAACTTATTATAGGTGTTTTGGCTTTTTAACTAACCATTTTTGGTATGTACATAACTTTGCTTATGTTATCATTACAAATTAAAATTATATATCTCTATAAAGCAGTGGTAACATTAAATATTCTAAGAAATATTTATACTAAATGCATGTACATACATATTATTTATATTTTCGAGCCTGCTTGACCCCACATCTGCAAATACTATGGATTATGTCAAAAAAGCCTGTTGAAAGAAAAATTTTAGATGAAGACCGTCAATTTCCACTGCAAACATTTTTTCTTACCGAATTTCGTAACACCACTGTCTTAACATCAACTTCAATTTCATAAATTGACAACTCACCTTAAAAGCTTTTGCATTCGAAGTTAACGATTTGATTTGCTTGAAGCCATGTTGAAAATGATTGTCCACATAAGAAAACGGGACAAAACCAAAACAGAAATTTTACAGATGTTAAGACACATTTAGTAGAATGTAAAAAAGTAGCTTTAATTTTATTATACTCGTATACTCGTAAGTACAAAACTTCTTTAAGGGGTTACATGGGTTTCGTCGGGTAAAAAAACGCCTATTTTCAATATTTTTTTTTTCTATGTAAAAATTATTTATTTAATTCAGACTTTCTTCTGTCTTATAGATACATATTTAAAGAATAATTTCTGAAATTTCATTTTCAAAAAAAAAAAAATTGAAACTCCTCCATTGTGACGTCATTTCCGGTGACCCCTCGAAAAAAAGGTGCATCCGCGTTGTCAGCATAACTCCTGACAGGATCATTAAAAATGAAAAAACAAAAATAAGTGTTTTAGTTAAGACCATAAACTCGTGCTTGGACGACGGAAAGAAAAAAAAAATAAAAATTGGAATTTTGGCAGACATTTTTCCAAAAAAATGAAAATTTCGGTAAAAATTTACTTGACATTTTGTTTTTTTTTAAATAGTTATAATTGAAAAAAAAAAACAAAATCCTTCGTTCATGCACGAGTAAGTTGTATCTCGAACACCTGTGTAAAATTTCATCAAGATCGGTTGAGTAGTTTTCGAGAACATTTGACAACCGACTTTGAAAACACGGTTCCGAGAAAAACGCGTTTAAAGTTTTGAGTAACAATAAAAGTGGTTTGGAGCGCACACATTCCGAAGGCTGTATCTCCGAAACTATTATTCGGATCGACTTCAAAATTTAGGATAATATTCTTGAGATGTTGTAGAAATTAATAAGTAAAAAAAATCGATTTTTTGAACCCACAAAACCCATGTAACCCCTTAAGGATCCGCTCCTACTCAAATGAAGCCTTAGGTATTCTCTTCCTTACTTTCTTCGTTTAAAAATTAGGTTAATTTGGGGTATATTCCAGAATATTATTAAAATCCCTGTTTATAATAAATAATGATTAGTGTGGAATGTTAACTCGAACGTTCGAAGTGGAGTTTAGTATGGATTATCCTTGATACCAATGCAACCCGTAAGGTTCGATTATACAGCCCCTCACACTTTACTTGATACATATGTATACGATTTGTTGTAAAGTGTTCTATATTTGACAACATTTTGAGTATGCAGATATTTTATGTAATTTGTTGTATTTCATTTCTCAACATAAAATCCATATACATATACAGAGAATTCACGCCGCAGCTTAAATGATACAGTTAAAAGTACCGCTATTTCCGGAGCAGGTTTCAACCAATGAAATTGTATTTTTAGTCTGCGAAGGTTTGTAGAGTGAGTTTGAAATAAAGCAATATTAAATTTTATGTACCTTTGTTTTTTTTAACCATTTGACCGCGTACTTCGCGAAAAAAGTGAGTTAGTTTTAGAGCATTTCAAAAAAAGAATGTCGTTTCGTAAAATAGCTGAATTTTACACTTAAGATCGTCAACAGTTGCAACACAATATTGAACGCTTTATGTATGAAAATCGTGTGATAAATACAACTTTCTCGGAGAAAGAGTGTCAGTGGATTTTTCTTCAATTGGTTAGTGCGTCAAACGCAACAAGCGCTCTAAAGTTAGCTGAAATGGCCAAAAAGAATTTAGGTAAGAATGACATCCAGAAACTGTTCGAAGAGTACTGATAGAAGCAAATTTAAATGGCAGATGTGCCCGTTATAAACCTTTCGTTGAAGTAAAAGATTTCAGCTTGCGCGTGACCATCTAAATAAGACCCCAACATTTTGGAGGACCCTACTTTTTGCAGACGAGATAAAAATAAACTTATTTCGACCAGATGGTTTGGGCATGCATGTCATCAAATGGAGCTGGGAATTTGACCTTTATCGAAGAAACAACCAACAAATATGTTTACTTAAGACTTCTGCAAGGAAATTTGGTTCAAAGCGCTAGAACATTACAAGTTGAAGATGACTTTCGCTTTTATTAAGATAACTACCATAAGCACAGTCCCAAATAATATAAGTACAAACATGGTTAAAATGTATATAAATGTCCCCACAGTGTTGAAACTCCCGCGCCATCACCGGATTTGAACGTAATCGAAAATTTGTGGTCGGTTTTGAAGCCAAATACAATACGAGGCGTGCCTTTTATATTTCGGGATTTGGCAACCCTGGTGTTGCAATCTGGCAACTGACAGCTGTATCGCAAAGTTTGACATTTTTTGGCTTTTACGTACTCAAAACGTTTTGAAATACAGCGCTATTTGTGTTGTTTACAGTAACTTAAAAGATTCATCTCGGTCCAAAAATGGAACTAAATCGTGAACATTTTCGTGCGATTATTTTTTACAACTTTCGACGTGGATTAACTCAGCAACATTGCATGGATGAACTTAATTCATTTTTTGGCGATGAAGCTCCATCAAGGACCAGTGTTTATCGATGGTATGGTGAATTCAATCGTGGTCGTAGTTCACTCCAAGACGAATTTCGTGAAGGTCGTCCAAAATCAGTTGTTGTTGAACTGATATTGCAAGGTCGTCATGTGACCTATCGTGAGATTGAGACAATCTTAGGCATTAGTGGGACCAGCATACATTCCATTTGCATAAACATTTGACTGTCAAAAAAATTTGTTCGCGTTGGATCCCACACAATTTGTCAATCGCTCAAAAAAAGGCTCGTGTCGATTGGTCGAAGGAAAGGCTTTTATTCCCGTACGTAAAAAACAAACTGAAAGGTCAACGTTTTTCGACACCTGAAGAAGCGGTTGCGGCATTTAGAATGCATGCTTTGGAGGTACCTCATTCAGAGTGGCAAAAGTGCTTCGACAATTAGTTCAAGCGCATGCAAAAGTGTATAGATCTTCATGGAGAATATTTTGAAAAACAATAAAGTGATTTTCGATGATTAAAATTTGTTTTTGTTCTCTAATCCCGACATATAAAAGGCACCCCTCGTATAAGAGAATATGACATCCATAACAAATCTGATCTTAAAAAGGCGATACTTGAAGAGTGGAATCAAATAAGTCCCGAATGCACAAAAAACTTAGTTGACTTCATGTCTCGTAATTGACAACAAAGTACTAAATAGCTTAAATTAGAAATAAATAGTTGCTCTTTTTTGACTGCATCATTTAAGCTGCGGCGTGAATTCTTTGTCCTTTATGTTGAGAAATGAAATAAAACCAAATAAAAAAAATATCTTCATACTCTGTTTTTCCATTTTCGCCAAATATTTACTTTTTACACTTTATAAAAAAATCGTATTTGTTTCGAATAAGATGTGAGTGACTGTATTTAATGTTTGATTTCGTTTTGTCCAATGGAGATACTTTTAGCGCTTGTTTGTCGTTAAAAATACCTTTTTCGCAGGCTCCCTCTCGAGTCAGTTTTTCTAGCACGGTCACACCTCTGGTCTATTCATAATTCTTTAAAAAGTTTCTGCTATTGAACTGTTCAAATTCTTGTCTTTCACTTATTTTACGGATATAGAATTTCTCTTTCGTAGATCCAACTATTTGCTCTTGTGAATCAAATTCTTAAAGTGACACATTCTCTAACTTTCACTACAATTGCGTAATGACTTTTTGTAAATAACAAATCCTTTGCGATCTAAAGAAGCAAATATTGCATGTAGTCGCGAAACAAAAAAGTAACCTATCTCCTGCAAGTTAGTTTAACTCTACAAATGAAAACTTGGCACTTATCCACGTTGTTATATGCATACAACCCCCTCTGAATTTGCTTTTTTTACAAATTGAGGAGACGGTTAGCGCTGCTTTGAATAGCAAGTGCACTAAATAACGATGTACCATATAACGATACCTTTAATAGCTGTAGAGATGTTGGAAATAGAATTACATCAAAACTTCTTGTGCAGATGTACACCACTTCTTAGGATGCGCTTCAGATTGCTCTGGAATTTAGACTAGATGCCTCTAGAAATTTGTTTGAATTCGACAAAAGATCGGGATGATTTAAGAACATGTAATATACAATATTTCCCATGTCCCAGTTATCATAGTTTCTGGGACCACCCAGTCGAACCTAACCTAATTTATCCTCGCTGGTTATATACAAGCAAAGCAAGAAATCCCCATATGGTTCTTGTGACGCCTGCCACACTGCGGTGTAAAGGAGTGCAAATTCGGGTTTGGGAGAGAGACATCATCGCAGAGCATTGCCGTTTCTACTGGGGGGGCAGCGTCATTGTGGCATTTTTCTTACGTAGCGATACAGGTGTTTAACTGAGTGCAAAAGTACAACCAGGCAATCAAAAAACTGTGGATTGCTAAAAAATCCCAGAGCAAAAACAAAAAAAAGAGGTGCAGCAGATAAATTTCACTTTAAGAAAAAGAAAATTTTCTTTGTAAGGTAGCATTTGCCATGGAGCCTAGTGCAAAAGAAGCCAATGTACTTTCAAACATTTTCAGCCACAAAAAAACGTATATGTGTTGGTTTGTGTGCCACGCGGCATGTTTTAGTCCGCAGCCACATCTTTTTCAGCAAAACGTATACATTTTTCCAGCACCAACGTCGCCGATGACAATTTTTAGCTACAACTGCTGTTATCGTCAGCGGCATTATTGCTGTTGTTGCTGTTAATTTTTTCTTTATTGCCGTTGACTGGTTATTGCTTCGCTGTTGTTAATTTTTTCAACGACTTTTGGATACTTTTTTGGGGAAACTTTAGGCGCGTGGCGGCGACATTGTACACCCGCCCCGTATAATTCCCGCAGGGAAGCACCAACAACATGGGTATGCAGACGAGTGTCATTACGTATTTACATATGTACTTTGTATGTATGCATATACGGGCCATATGACGTGTTGAGTCGGAAAGGTTTGCAATATTGTTGTTGCTATGTTATCTGAGTGTCGCTCAGTAGGCAGTGTAATGGCTGCTACCATTATTACTTTTTTCATCTTTTTGTCATTTTTGAAGGTTTGTGGACAGGCGAGGGCATTTCGCCTGACTCCGTAATGTTGTTATTGTTATCGAAGTTTTAATTTCGTTAACTGATGTTGCTGGTATTTATATTTTTTCACTGTAATAGCTATTTTCAAGTGTCGCTTGGTGCTAACCGTTATAACCGTTGTACGAGCCGCTAGCATCATTAATATTTCATAGGTCACGCATATAATTTTACAAGTTAAAGGCGTAGAAAATAGCTTGCAGGGCAGGTTGGAATGTGCCTCCTACTGTTCTTTTGACTCTATTCGTCGAACGTATATCTAGAATACAATTCTTTTTGAGGTTTGCATACCCGTGATCTCACTTACATATGTGTGGCCGAGAATGGCGAAGCTTCTACGCTGACCCTTTTGAATAATATTAAAGAATATTGTTGCCTACAGAGGCCACTGAATGCTTTGCTAAAAATAGTTTTAAAGATAAAGCATGTCGACACACAATAAAGGGCAGTGTACAACTGTTGGAAATCATTTGAGTAATCAGATCGAAACCAGCGGGGGCTTTGAATGTGATCTGTAACGTGCCACCGGTAGATATGTTGATACACCTGGAAGTATATGTTGATACAAGGAACTGCTTCTCGGAGCGTTCTGAAGTTAAGCGAAATAGGGCTCTGTAAAGAGCCGCTTTACGGTACAGGGATACTCTGCACTCCCTAAACTGCTCTTTAATCAGATTATATTTGTAATACGAAGCTCTTCGACGAGAACTGTAAGATAATGACTGCCACATAAAAGAAATGAAAAAATGTACTTATATGTGAAAAAGACGGGCGCGACGAGGAGGCAACAGTAGGTATAGTGAATAACCGGACGAATACGGAGAATAAATGGGACACAGCAGAAGGATTGCGTTCGCCATACATTGAACATTCCCAGCGAAAGACGTTGACCACACGAACGGAAGACAGATATTCATATATATTGTAAGAAGTTTGTGAATAAACATATTGAAGTAAAATCCGTGTTTTACCACATATATACTCCAGAGAATGCTTCGATCCATCAACCCTCACAGATGGTTCCGAAATGAACTCTGGCATTGGTGCAGGGACTTACTAAGCTGATTATGCATATTGAAATATCAGAGCAGCTATCGGGTCGGGCAAGTGTTTTTCGGTCTGAACTGTTTGTTATCAACTAGTCTTGTAAAACAGTTTTGGACGAAGTTGCCTAATAGACGTAATATTGCCTTCATTTCGATGTTGAGACTCCGAAATAGAAGTAAAGAAATTGTCGACGAGCTAGCCTGGAACGCTCCACACTGACTATAGCAGGACTGAAATTGTTTGTTGTTTCGAAAAAAAAGTTCGAAAACGGAGATTGCACTTGATTAGTATTGTGTGTAACTAGAATTATGTACCTGGGCAAACATAATTTTTACACTCGGACAGCACTAATTATTTGGAGTACATAAGATTTCCTTAGATTTTCAAACATCTGGGGTAGGTTTTTATTTTCTAGTGGTAGTCATAAGCCAACACCACATCAACTAACCGCCTACCATAGCCGTTGAAATATTGGGTAGTCGAAAAACTCTTTTCGTATTTCCAATCAAACTTCCACTCATTTTTTTCTATACTTATAACGAACTTTATTAAACCAAATATGTACCATTTTGGTCGACCACCTTTTGCCATTTTTCTTCTAGAGACATTATTCCCTCAGTGTAAAACTTTTTTGGTTTCTCGGCGAAAAACTGCGACAAGTAATTTTCACAGGCTTCTCTTGAAGCCAACTTTACTCCATTAAGGGAGTTCTGCATTTACCGAAACAAATGGAAGTCCGATGGTGCAAGGTCAGGGCTATATGGTGGATGCATCAAAACTTCCCAGCCAAGCTCTCCCAGTTTTTGCCGAGTCATCAAAGATGTGTGTGGCCTAGCCTTGTCCTGATGGAAGACGACGACCTTTCTGCTCATCAGTTCTGGCCGTTTTTTTTTCGATTGCTTGCTTCAATCTCATCAGTTGTTGACAGTAAAGTGTAGAATCAATCGTTCGAGCAGGCTGGAGCAGCTCATAGTAGATGATTCCTTTCCAATCCCACCAAACACACAGCATAACCTTTCGAGGCGTCAATCCTGGCTTTGCGACCATTTGTTGAGCTTCACCACCCTTGCTCCATGATCTTTTTCGCACACTGTTGTCGTATTTGATCCACTTTTCGTCTCCTGTTACCATTCGCTTCAGAAATGGTTCGATTTCATTTCGTTTCAGCAAAGAATCGCAGATGTTAATTCGGTCCATTAAATTTTTCACAGACAATTCATGTGGTACCCAAGCATCGAGCTTCTTTTTGTAACCAGCTTTTTTTAAATGGTTCAAAACCGTTTGATGATGAATGTTTAGTGCCTTGGCGATGTCATGGCAGCTTATGTGATGGTCCTGGTTAATCTTTTCCATAATTTCATCGACTTTTTCAACGATAGGTCGACCGGAGCGAGGAAAGCGAACGAACCAATGTTGTGCTAAACGAACTGATAACGCATCGTCTCCGTAAACTTCACAAATTTCATTGGTGGCTTGCGTGGCATTCTTCCCTTTTTTATAAAAATATTTCAAAATATAGCGAATTTCTTCATTATTTTCACTAATTTTTGAACAGCTATAACTTTTTTTCAACTTCTCCGAATTTAATTTTTTTTGGTTAAATGAAGTTTAAAACGTCACCTTTCTAACACCATATGATATGACACAATGTGATTGGTAGCACTGGAGATAGATGACTCCAAAGACATCTATTGACAAAATACGAAAGGACTTTTTCGACTACCCAATATTAGAGCGAGATGTCTGATCTTGGGTTCTCGATAGATTCGAATTGCCACAAAACTGAGTAGCAATAGCAATAACAATCAAATAAAAAAAATCAATAATATTGGGTTAGGATGGAAGAAATCTTACAAGAACAACGCAAAGTGCGGTCCTTGAGAGAACTCTTTCTAAGTAACCTCACATAGTTACTTTTAGTAAATCATATTTTGCTTTTGTTGGAATAAGTGTAGTGCCTGAAAATAAAAACCATTGAATTTACTACCTTATCGATATGTGAAATGTGTGATGCATAAATTTTTGGCAGAAAATTAAATTTTAAGAACTGTAAAGCAATAAAGAGCGCTGCACAAATGCGGCTATGTAGAAAGTCTGTAGGTATATATGTGCCCCTGCTCCGCTGATAATTTACCATATGCGAGCTGCTACTTTAGTACCGCGAAGCGTAACTTATTGCCCTTTTCCAGTGATCCATCATGCACCGTTTAACGCCATAAATTTTAAAATTGTTAATAAAGAAAAGGATGGGTGCAAGTATGGGATAATATGCTGCATGCTTTTATAGATACATACGCACATATTTACATATACATATTCATACAGGTGACTTGCGTGTGAAACATACACACATACATACATAACTTAGTCGAAAAGCTCGAGGCTGTGGAGCAAATGCAAACGGCAGCCGTGCTGCTGCTGAAGCCAGTGACAGCCGACAGTCGGCAGCCGACGCACGCTCACTTTCCACTTCGAAAACTGCTATAGCAGCAATAGCAGCAGAACAACAGCATTAACAAGCACTGCTTGAAGGCTACAAAAAAGCACCTGTAAACCTGCTTTAAAACAACAGCAGCAACAACAGCAAGAAAGGGTTAAACAATATAAGCAAGCCTCGAACGCACAAGTAAAAGTAGTAGGTGGAGAAGAAGAAGGAGGAGGAGGAGGAGCAGAAGAAAAGAAAAAAATGCAATGAGGCGCTCGGGCAAACATGTGAAGCAAAGAGAAGACATAAACACAAGAAACAGATGTCCTGCTGCTCCAAATCGAAAGCGCAACATACATCATCCAGCAAATGATGGTAACACGCAGGCCCCCCTACTAAAAAAACACGAAAGAGACCTCAAAAATTCCAAACTGCATTCGAAGCTGAAACCAAAGGCACGGAGTCGCAACCGTGCTAAAGTATACCAGCAGCAGTCTGAGGGCAGAAAAGAGAGAAAATTCGCTAGTAGTGGCAGCCAAAAACACTGACGGCAGACGGCAATGTAGTTGATGAGGCTTCATTTGCGGGACGAAAACTTGAGGGAAACAAAGTATTCGAGCCGAGAATCACCGAAAAAGAAAAATAAATAATTCAAACAGGTATGGATGTAGCATTAAGCACCAAAACGTCCAAAAATGTGGCCGCCGAATAAAGGAGCAACACATTGGTTTGAACTGGTCAAAAGTGCTATGGAAACAGAACCGATTGCTATAAAGGCAAACAAAAAAGTTGGTCGGCTGCGTGATACCTTTTTTTGTTTGCTGACACCTCCTCTTTTTCTTCGTCCTTCTTCTATACTCAGTTGTGGTCCCTTGTCGCTCATTCGCGCGTACATGACCCCAATTTCTTTTATCAACAATTCGTGCAACAACCTGCCCCAAACCCTACAGCGCACATAGTCATTCTGCTTAACGCATCTGGCTCCTCACTGTTCCAGCGCTCGCATGTGTGGCGGTATCTACAAGGCAGTGCACGTAGCTGAAGTTAGCTTAGCCGTACTCCAAAACACTCTTGACCAGTTCAAAGCAATGTGTTGCTGCTTTTTTGTAAGTGTATGTATGTGCATGTGTGGCGTTACATTTTTTTCGCGTCAAGTGAATATTTCTTGCAGAATTATTGAGTTAAATTAGCGCGTAATTATTTGCTGATGTAATGAAAAGATTAGTAACGTTGTGATCGCGACTTTCCTTGGTATAGAAACCGCTGTACTTATAGCTTGGGGTATGCTGTGTGTACCTAAAGTCACTGACATCGAGAAAGGAGTCTTTGAAGAAAATATACGAGTAATAATCTAAAATTCAGTTCATTTGACAATTAACTAGCCACAAACAATCAGAGCGACGTGCCCACGACAATCGATTCTACGTAACCGCAACGACTCTGATTTATACCCGGCCAGGACTGTGACTTCAGCAGCATTCCCCGTATATGTATGGGGATGTTTATGCTGCTACAACAACAACAATCATCAAAGCGAATGACTTCTTTTTCAATTATGAAGAAGACACTTGAACTTCTATCAATTTGTAACTGGAACGTTTCTGCCTTCAGGGAGTTAGCTGTTCTCACTACCCGAGGTGCGGGTGAAAACGCCGTTCATTATTCGTTCGGCTCAAAAATTAATTAATGGCCTTTTACAATACTGAGCAAATAACCAAAAAGTTTCGACTGTTTTTCTAAGCATCCCGAACAAGAATTCTGACGTTGGTCCTGCTGATTCCATAATTATAGAGTCTGAATTACTCTGCTCACTTTTCTAGGGATTTTTCTTAGAACACCTGCTAAAAATTCCTTCAAATAATCGCTCTTTCGAGGATGCTGCTCATATAAAAATATGAAGGGCAGTTCATCGGAGGAGGGGCTTCATCGCCATGGCTAAATAAGTTGTAACAAATCCACCAAACCAGGAACAGCGCAATTTTGTCAGTTTATTTAGACGCAGTGTGGTGGTTGTTTGCAGGGTTTTCTGTTTCCAAACTACGAAGGCCTGGGTAATAAGCGAGCTGACCATGGAAAATAAAAATAAAAAATATTGGCGCGTACACTTCTGTTAGGTGTTTGGACGACCATTTACTGATAAAATATGCCATTAATTCTGACTTCAGACTCCACATCCGACCTAGTCTCCTTCAAGCCCACATTTTCCATGTGGGTCTACTTAGAGACTTATTATATTTAGCGTCATTTGAGCATTCAAGTATTGAACCATAACAGTAAACGAATCAAAGATGGGCTTACATCTCCGAATAGTGCAAGAACAGCTTTTGCGTATATATGTATAGGTATGTCTTGTCAGAAAAGTTTGTGACTTACAAAGAGTCGCACATAGTCATAAAGTATAAATAAGAGCTCATATACTTCAAGATACCTTAGCAGGAGGTATAGACTATCACGCTAGTGGTAACCATCCTCACAAAATCGTTGAATATACATTCAATCCAGCTAAAAGTAAACCATTCCACTTGGACTCTTTTATCAAGAGATGTATATTGATCTAAAAAATTACTTTAGGTAACTTCTTTGACTTCAAGGAGGAAAGCTTCCTCCTTTCTGCTTATGTAAGCAGTATTACCGAAGGCTCTCTCGATGTTAAAGACGGCAGATGACGTAATATTCCATTATGGGTAGAAAAAGGTATTTTCTAATAGGGATCACCCCTTGGGAAGTAGTGGTAAGCCTCTGAGAATACTTCTGCCAAGCAAGAAGGCAAAAAACGGTACCTACCACTTGTGGAACAACATCAAGACACAGACTACAAGTAGGAGGAGGATATACGCGCTAATTACATATGCATATATGTATGATGGTGTGTCAATACACCCTTGAAAATGACCTGAGCAATGTCTTATTTGAGCTGTATGAGCGTTACGGCGACATAGACATAGCGCAGTGATAGATCCAATGGCTTCGACCGGCTCTGAAAGTATTCGATGTGTTACCAGTTGGTGGCAGCAGAGGAAGAGGAGGTATAGCCTGTATGAATATGACTCACTGGGCACTTCTAGCCTTAGGTTGGCTCTGTTTTGAAAACTTCTTCTTTACAAACAAAACGTATTGTACCAATTGTCAATGCTTATTGATTCACCCTATATGTATATGTTGCATAAACGATCACTATATCTGAATAGTCGATATGTGAAATGCTCGTGGGAAAGGTTCTGTGAAAGATGCATGGTATTTTACACGTTAGCGACTGAGTAGACTTATAAGCAAATTTAAGAGTTGAATCTGTTTATCTGGGCTAGTGTAAAATTGAAATGTTTTCTTTCGTTTTTGATCTTAAAAAACTTGCTTATACCTGCACACCCCATAATTTCACTTATCATCGTTTATTCAAGTACTCGGTTTTCAAGTGCTCCTAAAAAGAGACTGCAGGTGTTTGACAAGGAATTTTCCCACGAAAACACTTCACTAACTGCGCATTTATTTCATATGTGGTTTGCAGAACAACTGTTCGGGGAGAAAATCCTTTTTCCCACAGACACAGCAAATCAGACATATACATGCAAGAACACCCTCGCAACACATAACTGGATTACTGGCAACAAAAAACTATCTTAGAAAAGAGGAAACATACAAAGGAACAGGATGCCAATGTGTCGATTTCAAATCAGCTGAAGGATATATATGTATATACAAGGATATTCATACGCAATACGAATCATAGTAAATCATAGAAGTGCAGAGTAGTAAAGTGTTTCTCTATATTGGAAAAATAACTGCATTGACGTGATTAAATCAGACTTCGTGCGACGCATTGAATTTGACGTTCCTCATGCAAAGTGCGAAGAGAAATTTTAGAAAGCTGGCAGCTGTATTGTTGCAAAATTTGACAGGATAACGAGGCAAGACCTCGAAGTTCAGTATCAAAAAGAAATTAAGAAAATATCAATTAAAATGAAGAAGAACACAAATGTTATTCCTGCCATTCTAGAGAATTGTTGTTATTTTTACTTAGCGAATCTTTCTCTGGTCAAAATTCCCACAGCCATTCGATTACCTGATTTCGCGCAACATATGTTGAGAAGCACTTGCAACGTTATCTTGCCGCAATAAAGGACAAAGGTACACTTTTGGATCCGTAGTTTAAGAGCCGGTTTGGTTTTTGGTTGTTTTATATGTTTCTCCGCTTTTCTTAGCTCAGCAATTAGAGAAGATCAACAGTTGTTTTATCACGTAAGGCTCTGATTGTATGTATATTTCAACAATCTGTATTTATTATGCGACGGAAATGAAAAACTATTTACTGTATGTTTTTTTTCGCTCAACATTTAGCACCTTTGCTAAAGCACTTCACTTGACTTAGGGTTGCTCTTAATCGCTGTCGATCTTTTATCCCTAAAAACTGTGTTTGTTATTGGCGCGTCTTTTTTATTCGAGTTTTTGTGTTTGCCAAATCTCTCCTCTTCTTTTTTTATAAAAGTACTTTTTTACTGATATTTGTTTCGAGGTTCAGTTGATTTGGCTTTAAATGCTGATGACATACCTACATATACTTATATATTATATTAGCACATACACATACAAATATAACTACATAAGTACTTATATATGTAATATTAGGGTGCCTCACCAAAATAAGTAGGTGTTTTCATTGTAATTGTAAAATGTATTACGTTCTTAGCCCTTCATCAAAATATTTCGCAGAAGTTTTAAGACTTATGAATACGTCTATATAATCAATTAAATAGAAGTCTATACGAAATCCATAACAGAAAATTTAACAAAATCGGCATAATTGCTCTCGAGTTTTATTTACAGTCAGTTTGGCAGCAATTATTTAGAGAATGAGGTGGAATCATTCCAGCACCTTCTCCCTAGCTGTCCTTCTCACACGTGGCTAAGTTTTAGAAATCTTGGCTCTCTCTTTTTGCTACATCTGCGGATATAGCAGATTTAGATATTACCCACCTGTGAAACTCTTTGGACTGTAACCAAGAGAAGGTAGGTAGGTAGATAAAATGGTTAAAATACCAGACTGGCACTCCCCAAGTAACACTAAAGCGCCGTTTTGATACCATTATGAGACCTCCAAATGGCAGGCATCTCCAGCCATCCAGAGCGTAACGGAGAAGGTTGATGGGATTTAAGTTAAAGCTCTGTCCCAGGCTGTCGAAAAAAGGAGCATCCAGTGACCTCAATCGTCTGGCTACCAACGCCGGACATTTACAGAGAAACACCTCAATAGTGTTTTCTCTGAAAGAGTACAGAAACGTGTCTGACTGCATGATAAACCCAGCTTTTTTGGGTGCATGCCGATCGTCCAATGACCGGTTAGGACAGTTACAAGTTTGGAAATTGAATGGCGTGAAGTCCCCAGGACTATGTCCTAAGTCCATTGTACTGAACCCATAGGATTTTAGAAATAGCACTCGAAGAAATGAAGCTCCACCGGGTCTGTGCTTTTCTGAGAAGTAAGTTGTGCAATTCCACCTTAACAATAGTCAGGGGGATGCCGCTGACCGGGTGGGAGATCTCTCAAACCAATTCAGTCGGCCTCTACTTGGCAAGCTCATCAGCAATTTCATTTTCCTCTACATTCTTATGTTGTGGAACCCAAATCAGAGAAATGTTACCTGCACATCTATGAGATTAGAACCAAGAGAAAGTTTATCAAAAATTGAGGTGATATTGATGGTAAATCCATAGATCACTAGAATTTTTCGGTATGTTTTATTATTTCAGTGACAATTGGTCGAACTCTAATAACGAATTGGGTCATTGTCCAGTAAAATATTTTTCAAAGTGATAAAGCATGAGACGAGCCACGAGACGATGACCACCAACAATTCACAAACATCAGTTTAATATAATATACCAATCTTGGCTGTTTGTTTGACAAGTGAGATATATAGGGTGGGCCATGTAAAATTTGCTTTTTGAATCGGCTATAAAACAAAACCTAATCAATATTTTTTCAAACTTTTTTTTTTTATTTTGAATATTGAATATTGTCATTTATGAATAAGAAATAATATCGTTCAACTAACTGCCACGACTGGCTTTACAATACGCACATTTTCGATTGTTTGGGCTCCAATTTCATGAATGGCAACTTCGATTTCGTGTTTTAAAGCATCAATCGTCTCTGGATGGTTTGCATAGCATTTGTCCTTAACGGCTCCCCACAAAAAATAGTCCAACGGGCTTAAATCACAGCTCTGAGGCGGCCAATTGATTTCGGAATTTCGGCTAATTATTCGGTTTTGAAAGTTCGAGTGTAACTTTGGCAGAGTGACAAGTTGCACCGTCCTGTTGAAACAAAATGTCGTCCATGACATCCTCTTCAATTTTTGGAAACAACTCGTAGAGGATGCCACGGTAACGCTCGCCATTTACTGTAACCGTTGCTCCTCGCTCATTTTCGAAAAAAAATGGCGCGATGATGCCGCCAGACCAAAAACCGCACCAAATACCGACTCGTTGTGGATGCATTTGCTTCTCTACAGTAACGTGTGGATTTTCTGAGCCCCAAATCCGAAAATTTTGCTTATTGACGTAGCCACCGATTTGAAAATCAGAAAAGAAGAAGAAGACTCACCACTTTGGAAATAGGTTTTCAATATTTCCCAATTTTGTTCAAGCGTTTAGCGTCCCACTTCGTAAATGTGAAACCTTTAAGTAAATTATGAACACATTTGACAGGTCATTTGTGTTACCATTCTCAAAAAAATAGGTGGTTCAAAAAGCAAACGCTATATGGCCCACTCTGTACTTGGTCGAATTACACTGGACAAGCTTCTAAGTGACTGCGAGGGTGAATTGCTCCCAATTTTGTTTGGTCGAATCAAAGCACTTTCTAGTTTGCACCTAATGCAAGAAAATGTGGGCGTCGTTTGCAGGATGAGCGAATCCATCCGAACTTTGCGTGAACAAGACCAAGAAAGAGTAGGTGAGGTTACTGTTTGGAGTATGAACATTGGAACTGTTACATTCTAAACTTGACTTCGTTGTTCTGACGTATTTCTGACCTCAATACTTCTTGATTTCAATAAGTCAATAATTTTTATGAATTATAAAACTGGAGACCATAAAATCAGCATCAACAACATTATCACAGCTGGTCCAAATGTGCCTCCTTCTTAGAAGCAACTAAACAAACCTGACCTAAACGTAGGAATCTATAACTTCTGCCACAAGTCACAATTATATCACGCATACGCATTTTGGAAATTTAATTCGCTACTTTTTAGCAGCATTCTTCTAATTCATTCACTTCTCTTAGGTATATTCATTCAATCCACTTCGGTAAATAAGCGCAAAGAAATATTTTCTAGAACTTTTTTTTGTAGCCATCTCGGATTCGTTGGCGATGAAAGGGAAGTGTACACCTTTAAAAGCGTGGGAATTTCTTCGAAATCTTCCCTTGACATCAATTCAATTTCGTGGAAGAAGTGTTTACGAATTCAGTTGGTCGCAGCTTCCGTTTTGGAAGCAGTTCCGCCGCGGAAAAGCAGAGTATAACAGAGTTAAATAAAAAATAGGGCGAACTGCGCAGGCGTGCAGCAAACTGAGGAGCGATGCACCCACATAAGAAATATAGAAATACGTTCATATGTGTGTGTGTGCATGCATATTTGTAATATATGACTGTACGTACATTTTTATGTATGCATGTATTTACCAGTGCCGCAACTTCATCATGCATAGCCTCATAATCTTAATCAAAATCGTTATCCTTATCCGTCGCCTCTTATCGAGTTTCAGGTTAAATAGGAAGCAGTAGCATACGAAAATCCTTTGCTGCTTTGCCTTTACTTACATACACATATAATACTTAAAAGTGCACACATACACGAATACACTGGAGAAAATTGAGCTCTCTGCTAGCTGCAGCGCACATCCTTATTTGCACCTTGTGCTGTTTTGTTGTTGCCACACGGAACGGTGCTTCCGGTCGGCCGCATTGAGCCTGCTCATATATACATATGTATGTATGTACCCATGTTTGTATGCAGATATGTGTGTATATTTCGTTGTTTTTGCGCACGCACGAGTATTTTTGCGTTGTTGTTGCTCATTCTGTTTGCTTTGGTAACGCCATCAGCAGCAGGTAGTTTCCTTGGTCTCACTCTCTTTTGCAACTAAATTTCCGTTGCATGTTTTTCTACAGAAAAACGTCAACATGTAAATAGCTATGCATGCTTCTACATATTTCATTTCTTTCAAATTCCGTTCTCAGCAATGAGAAAAAGGACGATGTGAACTGTAAATAAGGATATTCGGAAATTGTTTAAGAAAAAGGAAGCTGTGAAATGATATTATCTGAAGTTCAAGTTCTAAAAATTTCCAGTTAGATTAGGTTAAGTTACACGGCTGCCCTAGCTTGGGGCCCACTTGGACATATATTCAAAATTCCCTTGATGCCATACAAGGGAAAGAAGGGAAGGAAGAAGGAGCCTTGTGATTAGAGGATGATGACCATGCACTTACGACGACGGCGACGGTGGCTGATTTACGTTCGTAATTAGCCGCAACAAACCGCTGATGAAATTCACCAGATGTGTGATATTTAAAGCCGCTATATCCGCGGGCGTAGCGAAAAAAGATGTCGAAATCTTTGGCAGACGAGAGCAGGGTACCTGAGAAGAAGGTGTTGAGATGATTCCACCTTTTCCTCAAGACAGCTTCTGCAGAACGGATTTGAGGCTATCCCAAGTCTCACCGCATGGACACCTAACGGACAATCTCCGGTAAGAATACCCACCAAATTCGGAAGCTGGGGCTTTGTTAGCCTAAGAAGTTCTCTCAAGCGATTCCATCAACTCTACCACCCAACTTCGAGCCATTCGTGAACATGCTTGCCATGCCTTGCTGCCAAACGTTACCCCCCGCCCACTCATCCCTTAAGGCAATATGAGTGGGAAAAAATCCGCGTGGGTTTACAATGATCCAGCACTATAGGGATGAACTCAAAATTTTGAAGAATGCTAGAGTGTTCGTAGCTTAAGTATAGCTTATAATATAGCCCGAACACCTTAGTCTGATTGCGGTGCGTTCAGCAGTAGTTTTTCCTACAATGTCCACCGGTGCCACATTCAGCATAGCGTTAAGCGCTAGAGTAGGAGTGTTACGGCGAGCCCCACTGATTCCAATGAGGGCAGACCTTTGTACCCTCTCCAGCTTATTATTTGATGCCATCATTTCTACCGAGTTCCACCAGACAAGAACTCGGGACAGCAAGGTTGGTTTTATATTCGTGTTAGAAAGCCAAAAAGTGACTTTAGGCAAGTGCCCCTGTAACCATATAAGGCGACTGTTGCCTTCCTAATTCTCTCCTCAATGTTTGGCTTCTAGGTTAGACCTCTGTCAAGGATAAGTCCCAGGTACTTCACCCTGTCAGAGAGTACCAACGGAGCGCCCGCCATTGATGGGAGAAACACTCTAGGTATTTTATATTTCCTGGTAAATAAGTCGAGCTCCGTCTTCAGAGAATTTATCGAAAAGCCGCGGTCTAATTCTCAACTAGATTCAGATAACCCCACATCAATTCCATCAGAGTATCTAAAAAGGTCCTTCTGACAATAAGTCATCCGCGTAGGCAATCACCCTGCATCCCCTCCTCTGCAGCTCCTCCAGCAAGTCGTTGAGTACGGCAATCCAGAGTAGTGACGAGAGAACACCGCCTTGCGGACTGCCTCTGTTCAATTGCTGGCGGAGAGAGGTGTCGCTCCATTCTGCCGCGATAATTCTATCGCTAAGCATCTTGTGGATAAGCCTAATGAGTTCGATTTCGACTCCTAGTTTCTCCATCTTGACTATCTTCCGTTGGGAAGTTTGGAGTTGCAATAATGGAGGATTCCATCCTTATCCTCTGGAGCAGAAGGCTCAGAGGGGAGCCAGACCCGGACGCGGGGACAAAGAGGCAGGTTGTTTTTGTCCAAAGCTTCCAGCTTGGCTCCCTTCCAGACCTCCCCCACCAGAGCTACTGCCGTCCTGTACATTGTGGTCAACCGCTCATCGGCGCATATAATGCGCTTAAAGGTACCACGGTGCCATTCGGCACTCTCGCAGCACGGTGGAGGTCCAGGTGTTTCCCTTACTACCGGCGGTCGCCAATATTTTCTGCTCATCCCTGGAAATGGCGCCATCTTCCCTGCCGCTGTCGACAACCCCTAGAGTGATGCATCCAGCCCGCTTAGTGACTTCGCTGAAAGATTTCGGCGGAACCCCACCAGTTCTCGGTTTCTTCAATAGCAGAACTTCCTCCTCTTCAGAGCGTCGCCGCTTCACTGCCGATTCCGGTGGCGGTGCTCTCGCACCCTCCCTTTCCGCGCAGGTTTTCTCTGCCCCGCTGAGTACTATCCTGGCCCACTCAAGCGTCCGTAAATACTACTCAGGTACCTGTGAAGCAGCGGCGGCCGCTGTAGCCGAATGGGTTGGTGCGTGATTACCATTCGGAATCCAAAGTGAGAACGTTGGTTCGAATCTCGGTGAAACTCCAAAATTAAGAAAAACATTTTTCTAATAGCGGTCGCCCCTCGGCAGGCAATGGCAAACCTCCGAGTGTATTTCTGCCATGAAAAAGCTCCTCATAAAAATATCTGCCGTTCGGAGTCGGTTTGAAACTGTAGGTCCCCCCATTTGTGTAACAACATCAAGACGCACACCACAAACAGGAGGAGGAGCTCGGCCAAACACCCTATATATATATATATATATATATATACCTGTGAAGCATTTTGGCCGCCGTAGCGTTCCAGGATTTTATTGGCTAGGCGTTGGTCAGAGAAGGCTCTCCTGCTCTACCTTGGCTGACGTTTAGGCCTAGCACAGGACACCTGAAAAGAAGTCCCTGAATCTCTTGGAAAGCTTGGGAGAACTCCTTTGGTGGTACTGGCCATCCGCTCCAATCCTACCTCACCACGAGCCGCAAGCGGTTCCGCAAGAGACCTACATGAAGCAGGCTCCCACTCACGCCACCTGGGATGGTGTCCGGGAGCCAACCCCAGATGGGTTGACGCATAGCCTTAGGAGGCATGCGTTCTTAGTCAGATCGGACGCAAAGCGGGAGTCATCTCAACCGTACCTACACCACCAACCCAATGGCGCAGAGTTTGGAACGTACTCCGAGGCCTGCCAGTGGTTTTAACGGGACGGGGGCAGTCACGGCATTGGCCCACCAGCCATTTCGGCTGAGTTTCACCCCAACGTACTCAGGTGACAGAATGCCGCAACCACCAGCTCAGGGATCAGCGATCAAATCCAGATAATGAAAGCGCAAAGAGAATGCAGGGTCGTCACCGTTCAGGTTTCAAGGCCGTTAAGGCCGCAGATCATTTGGCGTAACCCAGGGTTCAACACGCGGAGGCGATCTGCCTCACACCCCAATTTTCAGCTATAAAACACGGGAACATTTTTTAATCCATCAAAAAAGATCAATTTCAAAAGAGTTTATTTAAACTTCTCTAATTACTTTTGCTATATGATGGTCGGTCGATAAGGACCCTTCTGGGAACCAACCTACTATTTTAGCTAATCCAGATAAGAGCTCCGAATCACGAATATCATTTGGATGATCGCGGCTTACGTGGTGGGGAAGAGGCGCAAGGATTTCTATTTTTTATGTAAGCGATACGAAACATCATTCGTATGACCCCGAGTTCGATACTCCTTGTGAACATTAAACATTAAATGTAGTAGCGGTTATATAATATAACACTACAGGTTACTCCATTTGCCAATTTGAAAGATCGCTGCGAATTGGAAGAGAAGTTAAGACAAAAACCTTACTGGGGATGTATGCTATAACTATTTGTATGTATCGATAAGTATACTTATAATGCGGATGCAAGTCAGTGCATTCATTCCTGCATTGCATAAAAGCTACACCATCCTCCAGCAGTAGATTTCAGAACAAGTTTGTACAATTTACGATTCAGCTCATACGTGTTAATTTGTATCGTACAAGACGGCGAATCCCCTAAGGGAAAATATGCCGACACGCTTCCGGTACGGTAAATCGACTTGGGCGGATATATGCCGACACTCGTCCCCAAATGGTGAAAACTCTCAACAGGGACGTGGATGTTAAGTGAAGGATACGCTGACTGTTTTCTTGAGAAAGTTGATGCTTGGTCTTGTCCTCATAACGAGGAAAGGGTTCCAAATATTCAAAACTGTAAAATAACAGATGACTAACTCTTCACGATTTCTTTGTCACGTCTGGTGAACTATCTGGCCTCTACTTATCAAAAACAGATCTAGAGCGTCATTTCAGTTTCTACAAACAACATGCAAGTTTGCTTCCATTTCTTGCCTGCTTTTCCGCCCAAAAATATGTAGCAAATCAAAATACGGATCGATAATAGTTTTTTTAGATTTTATGGAGAAATAAAAACTACGAAACACGATCAAATTTACTGCCAAATGAGAAATGTCAGTTATGTCATCTGCACTCCAAAACGTGGCCTATAGTTAAATATGGGCCCCATTGATAAGATCTCGTAAATTCTTTTTTTATACTGCTACACTTTTTTTCTGCTGTCCTCCCAATGAGCATTATTGCTCCTTTAATTGCTCAGGTAATTCTTGGAATTTACATAACAAACAACTAAAAATATTTTGCCGCCAAAATGCAATTCTTCTTTTCAAAGTTCTCATAATGTCTTATGCAAATTTTATCGAATCTCATTCATAAAATTCACTTCATTCAAAATATTTGCGCGCGCATATGAAAATATTTCTTTCTGCATTTAACCCTTTTTCGTTGTGCTAGCGCTCAGCATAAAGTATTGTCATCGAGCTCTTGTTACACACTTGCACGCATATAAGTACGTATCCTTTGCACAGAAGCACTTCCTTTTTCGCTGTCTTACTGTGGCTTAGTCTTTATTCCTTTGACCTTTTGTGTACCTTGAATTTAGAATGGATAGAATGCGGTGCTATTGATTATATATAGCATGGGGAACTAAAGGGTGATTTTTTAAGAGCTATAGGAAAGTTTTTCAAACTTCCGCGGTGTTTACAGAAATTATGAGTCCTCAGTCCACATTGTGTCGCAATTTGCTTAACCGTTTTAGTCCATTTTCATTGTTTTCCCAAAAAAAAAAAAATACTACGCATTTCATCCCGGACTTTTAGTATATGCATTAGAAAATTTTCCCGTAGTCAAACGCTTATAAGACCAAATCAACTCTTGAAGTGAAGCGAAAATAAGACAACAGAATTCGTTAAAAAACGCTGTTGATTTATTAAGTATAGGTAATAATATGTTTAGTTTATCTAGTACTAGTATTTCAGAGAAATTTTTGCAACAAAATATTTCGAGAAACTAATTGTTTACCTCTACGGTTCGTTTCCATTAATTCTTGGAATTTATCTTAACAATACAAAATAAGGCAGCAGTCTACATCGAGTGACAGTGCAAGTATACAACGTTCATTCATTTCAGTCTTGTAAGTCTGATTATTTCCTCATACGTAATTTTATTTAAAAATAAAGTGCATCATTTTTAACCTCAGGTAAATGAGTACAAAACGCAAGCGCTATTCCGTCGAGTACAAAAAGGGAATCATGGAAGACTCCAGGGGTGTAAATCTTGTAGCGTTCTGTAAAGAGAAGATACTGGATATCCGTATGGTTCGTAAATGGCGTGCAAACTACGATTAGGTGTTTCAGGAATTTATGTCATTGAAAGGGGAAAAGCCTGGTGCACCCAAGCAGTTATAAGAAAGTGGTTTGATTTTGTGCTGTCACCACTGTTAAGGGGTCAGAATAGAGGTTTACTAGTTTGGGATTCAGCCAGTACTCACCGCGCTAAAGACATGAAAAACTTTCTTGCTGAGAGGAAGATTGATCGAATAATGATTCCGGCAGGAATGACTGGTTACCTCCAGACACTCGACATTGCAATAAACAAGCCATTCAAGGATCATTTGCGGATGAAAATCAATGAGGTAATTTTGTAAAACCAGGCTTACACGAAGTTGTGAATTGGGTAAAAAATTCATGGAACAAAATAACTGATAATGAGTTTCCAATGCACTACGAACAGGCTACTTAGACAAGAAATATTCATTTAACGATAGTTATATCGCAAGACATGAGAGATTCCGACCAATGATTCAACAGGAAATGATTTTGGAAGAAAATCAGAATATAATTCAGAATTTTATTTATGACGATGTTCCAGAAGAAGATGACTTGACTGTAATTGAATAAATTGAAATTTATGTATTCTATGTAAAATAAATATTAAATAAAAATATACATATATACTTTCATTTTTGCCCTAGCGCGTATTTGGACCAAAAAAGAAAGTAAGACAGTGTGTTATTTTCGGAAAAAGACGGTATTTATGTCCATATTAAAAAATCCGCATTTTATAAAAAAAATCTATGTAAAGCACACCCAATTTTAAAAATATGGGGCAACGAAGAATAAATGCGGAAATTGAGTCCTAGATTTTCTTTTTCTATCCCTTTTTGAGATGCAATTCCAGTACTATTCCCTAAATGATTCTTGGAGATTATGTTGTTACAAGAAGTTTAATAACGACAACATATTTGGTATTTCTTATGTGTGAATGTTTGAGTGTATAAATGGGTGTATGGGTAAATATTTATTTACGCACACACCACTACTTCAAACATACCAATATTGGTAGCAACTTCTCTACTGGCCGTAACAGTTTGAGAGCCACAACCATTCATGCCCTTCTACTGCACTCGTTGACGATTTCGTGTACATATATGAAATTCAAAGATATTTATAAATTTCTTGCCTGATCCCGCACATCAATAACTACAATACTAGATCCAACTAGGAATAACTTCCTTTTACTACTATTAACAAAAGACTGTTAAAATTTTTTGTATAGCATGCAAAACCAAGAACAAGAAACACTTACCATGCAGCTGCTGCTATATTTCTCAGTAACAAAATCTACTACTAAACCTACTACCCATTTCTCAGCCCTCACCGTTAACACTTTTTGAGCACGCCAATGAGAACAAATTATTAACTTTCGCTCTCTTACACGCACTCTCTTCTTCTCTGACTTGAGCTCATGGTAGTGAAAGAGCTCATCAAAGCTATCAAACGCCACCGCGATAGCAACAACAGCATGCGAATGCATCGTAAAAAGCAAACAATGAAAAACATCTGTCGACGGAGCAGCTGCCGTTCACTGCATAAGCGGAAGCAGAGCAACACTTTGGCATGCCGGTATATGCTGCTTTACTCACACACGCGGCAGCAAATGAGGGACGCCTCTGAGAGCAGAGAATGCAGTTGGTTGTTTTGCTCGCTGCGAAGGTGAAGTTTTGCGGGCGGTAGCAACTTGGCGACGTAGCGTAGCGGCAGTTTTGAATTGAAGTTTGCGTGATAAACATCATATAGTTTGCGCATCGCACCGTAACGCAGGTAAACCTGAATCAAACACAATAACAACATAGCGGCGACATTTTTACTACTTTGTTGCTACTGCTACTATAAGTTCTTAAAAGAAAAAAGTGTTTGAAGACGTGCAGGCGAGTGAAGAAAAATTTTACTCGATAAGGAGGAATATTTTCTGAAGAATTTGTATGCAAATGTGCAGTGATGCGCAAAATTTCGCGTTGTATAAAAAAGTTAAAATAGTTAAGAAAAAATAATTGAAAATGAATTAAAATGACGATGCAATAAAGGCTTGCATTTAATCTGGAGTCAAATTTAAAGTGAATAAGTGCGAATGCGTAAGACAGAAAAATGGGTGTAGAATGAAAACTTGGTGACAGAGGCCAATTTTATCATACTTATGCACCACGCAATCATTCCATGTGCTTTTGTGTCGTTGAAATTTGTTCGAGGTATATACGAACTAGCGTTTGCAAATAAAATTTGAAACGGCGCGAAATTTTCAAAGATTAAAACTCCAAACTTCACAAAGCAATTTAATTAGTGTAAAGGCTTTAAAAAACGAGGAAAAGTTAATGCTACTTGTGAAAAATCGCGCGGACATTTTGCTGATTTTGCATCTGATTTTTTCAGTTCAAAACGTAAGTAAACCGTTACTTTACGTTACGCGGTTAACGTTGACGACACGCACGAAATCAAGCTGCGCAGCGCTGAAATGTCAAAAGTTCACGTGGTGCTGCTATCGCCCACGCAAAGCTGACGGCGAGAGAAGTAACGTTACTTTTTGTAAAAAATTATGCAATTAATAAAGAAACTTCGCAATTAAATATGAACAAACGTTAATTGTGCAAAAACTAAGAAAAGAGGAAGCAAAAGCAAAAGACGCCTAATCGAAGGGAAAGAAGTGCATGCGTGCCAAATTAAATAAATCAATCAGAATGCAGGAAAATTTAAATCAGAAATATATTAATTGAAAACAACTGCGCCTACAGTAGTGCATGTAATATCTCACAGATCATCTCAAATAAAGATAAAACCAAATTGATAAAGAAACATTGCGCCATGCTAAGCTAACAGTTAATAAAGTGGTTACAAAAACAAAACCAAAAAAAAAAAAAACTCAACAAAATTTATATTTCTAAACACGTTTTACATTGTAAGCCAATTATATAGTTTTATGAATAATTTATTGTGTGCAACAACAAAAACCCGAAAAAGTCTTTCTTAAGAACAAACACAGAAGAAAAAAAGTTATTAGTTTTGTGCTCCCAAACTGTTTCCTGCTGCTTTTAAACAAAAACAGAAAATATCCAACGAATTTTATTTAGAAACTAAACAAAAGTGGAAAATCGTTTAATGCCATATAGAAAGGATTATTTATAAAAAAAAAAACAAAACACACTAGACCGAATTTTTTCGGACAACGCTACAAGGCAGCTATAATTGGACATATTCGTCGGCGTAAAACACTACTTTGGACTAAATTCCCTATACGGATTAGCTACATACCTAAAACCATAAATCATTCAAAATGAATTGGATAAACTTAACAGCAGCCACAATCCTAACGCTCTTAGTCATTGTCAATGAGGTAAGTTTGGATTTTTTAGTTTCAGAGCTGTTGAAAAAAGAAAAATGACACTGATATTTAAAGGTGGAGGAAAAGTAAATAAAATAATTTTTGGAATGGGAGAGAAAAAGAAGTTATTAAACGAGAAGTTTTAAATTATCACAGAAGTGTTGTTGAGGGAGAGGTGAAGTAAGGATCAAGTAACTTACTCTTCATCTTAAATAGCATTTCGAATTGATACTGAAAGCCATAACAAGTCGCTTTCCATGAAATTAAAATTTTTTTTATTCTATCTAGATTTTAGTCGCAGGCGACTTTTATTAAAAAAAAATTGTTAATATTTTTTTTTGATAATTAAAGTTTAATTAGATGCATTGTTTTTTAAACAGAAGTGACAGCTTTTTAATTAAACTGTTTTAATACTAGACATAGTAATATAGCTGTAACTGTTAGTAAAACTTTTTTTGTTTTGTTAAAAATTCTTACAAAATTTATTTGTCCTAAAAATAATATCACAAGAGTTTTTAGTTTGTTCTTTTAAAAATAAATGGTAAACAAGTTTAGATTTAATTGTTGTAATATAAGAAATAAAAATTAGGGCGTTTGTCAAAAGTTTTAGTTACAAATTTTTACCAATTTTCTTTGTAGCTAATATAATATTACTACAAAAAAAAAAACAAATTTCATCAGCAAAAAACCTATTTGTTAAGTTTATTGTGACAAATGTTTGTCAATTTTTTCCATCGTAAAAATTACCAAAAAATAGTTAAAGGAAAACTATTAGCTATACATTTTTAATACAAGAAAATCGATTTTTTTTTTTTAATTGTGCAAACCTCTTTTTTATTTAAGATTTCATATAATGCTATGATTGTTTTATATTCTAAGCTTCATTTGGCAATAAATATGAAATATAAGTAAATATTTGGCCGTTGAGTTTTTGAAGCCCCTTTCTACTTTATCGAACTTTTACAATGTAAATATTTGAACTGGAAAATTGCTTAAAATATTTTAAGTTTTACGCCAGTTTAGTACTAAATTATAATCGATAAATTTCTAAGTAAGTTTTTAATTTTGTAGCTTAAATTTGACTACAAATTTTTTTCAACCAAAACTTGTTCTCTATTTAGTGTTTAATTAAACCTAAATTGTTTTCATATCTGGTATTGGAAATATTCTCATTGCAAATTTTTAAAGTATGACCTTCGTCTAAAATATTGTTACACATTTATTTAAGAACAGTTTTCCAACTCAGGCGAGGGTGTTTTCATCAACCTCTAATCGGTTTTTCCAAAAATCCTCCTCATTCGCAAGATTTCTGGAATTGTTTTAGACTTTTTGAAATTTTTTCCTTACTGTAAATTTATTAAATTATGTTTGCAGGGTTTCTTAGCATTTAATGTCGTTAAACTTTTAATATTCGTTTTCTTTCGAGGCACTTAAGCACATATTCCAAAAATTTTGAAAATCCAAACAAAGGGTTGCCTTTGTAATTGGATAGCTCTTACAAAAGTATACAAAAGTGGAGAAAGAGGTGGGATTTTTGGCGCAGTAATAGAAGTAAGAGTTAGAAATTCCATACACTTCTTCGAAATTATTGAAAATATACTTTTGTAATGAAATTAATGAGGAATACGCTACAACCCATAAAATAAGACAACCGCCCTCTGGCGTATGCCCGTATGCTGGCTGTATTGTTATTTAAATTTGAAAATTTTTTACATATGGGAATGAAGGTCATCAATAAGTAAAGTAAGAGAGCTGAAAACCAACGTTTCCACGGCAGTCGGTTTTACGTTACCGAAACGACCCGGATTTATATCCGGCCAAGGATTGCCTGCCACTCCAGTAGCATTCCCCGTATGTATGTAAGTATGGGGAATGTTTATGCTGCTACAACAACAGATGAAAACTAAAAGATATACATTTTTATTAACCAAAAGTTTGGAATTGTGCAACATTTAATAAAGATTGCCAAAGAAACTTGACTTGAAGCAGCATAATTTTTTGAGTTTAACTAAAAACTTTTTGGAATCATATTTAAAAAAAATTCTATTTCACAATTTCATTAATATCAAAAATGTTTTCTTTGAAAAATAAATGCTTGACTTTGCGCCTGTCCTATTTATAGAAATTCTGCGATTGCCGTTGACATATTTTTCGAGGGCCTTTTTTCAACAAACCCAAGTGCGCGCTAAAAGTCACTCAACTTGCTATTTTTTTGTATACCATTTTTGTTTAAATATACAGTTTTAAAAACAACATCTGCTCGCAAACACAGTTGAGCCGACTGACTCACTTGCTGCCACTTTGACTTTGTCACGGCATGGCTCGACAGTTTGCCTGTCTGACTGCCTGCTTGTGGCTGTCAACTTGTCGGGGCTGCTGTAGTTGAGACCAACTAACCAACCAACCAGTGCAACACAAAACGACGACGCGCAGCGTAGGTCAACGTTCCGCTAGCGCTTGCAACACCACCAGCAGGCAAGCGAAAGCAACAAATACAGTGAGTGGATTGAGGAAAAAGGGAAAGCAAGCACTCAGCATCCTATAATACTTCCACCACCACCACCAGCAGTTACTTTTAGAAAAAACAAAATTTTTGTACTTGTACCTTCCCTCACCATCCTTCAGCATTTTCGTTGCATACTTTTTTTTTATATTCCTGCCTTTGCACGCATATTTTTACTTTGTAAAAAAATGCAAATTGCTTTGCAGCAAAAGCGTTGCTAAAATTACAAAATTGTTTCTTGCTGTGTGTGCTGACTGACAACTGTCGCTGCTGCTGCTCGGCAAAACATATGTTGGTCGTTCCTTCGGCGCGCCCTATGGTGTGTAGGATCATCAGCATGATAATCATCTGTTGTAGCCGTTGTTGATTTTTTCTTGTGGCTAATTTTGCTCTGCTTAACCAAATTAATTCCATCGTCTTACTGCACTTTAATTTCTTTCCGTGCTTTTTTTGTATTTTGTTTTTATTGTAAATTATTAACTCTACTCTCCCTCCCAGCGGCCTTCTCTTTTTTTTGTTTTTGTTTGCTGTCCTTTGCTGGCTGCTGAAATGCATCTCCTGCGGTCTTTGCGAGCAGCTGAAAAATATTTACTTGCGTAGACTTTTTCAAGCTGTTTTTAGCTGTTTTTTTTTAGTGTTTTAATATTAAATTTGGTTTTATTTTTCATTGGTTTTCGCTGCAAATTTTTAAATTCGCTTTTATGTTACAAATTCTTTCTTCATTGTCGCTTCTCATCTCATTAGTTTTAGTTTTAGTTTAATTTTTCTCATTTTGTCTTGAAAAAAAAAAAACTGGATTTTGAGCAGATGTTTTTCTCACTTTTTGTTATGCGATTTATTTTAGTTTGACAGTGTTTTAAGAACAATTTGCTGCTTTGTTTATCAGTTCTCTATTCACGTTTTCTTCCCTATTCCATAATTACGTTCACAGTTGTCCAATCAGGCTGTCAAGCAACCATCACAAAGCAATTATATTTCGTCGCGTAGTACCAAAACAGTGGCATCCTCCGTTTTGCTTGTGACAATTCACTTAATGTAGTGCCTCACTAATTTTGTATAAAATCCAAATGTGACATTGAAATTGTAACTATTGTTGTCATCCTCATCAGCTAGAGGCGCTGGTTGACTCGCAGGAAAATGACATGGCATTACTGAGAAAATAAGTGGCTTTTGTGAAGATAATGACGCTTCTTCTAGTTCTTTTCTAATGGATATCGCTCCTATTGCAACTTTGTTAAAGCTTGTGAGAACAAACTAATTTTTAAAAGGCGAATCAAATGGTGATTGTGTTTTCTTTTATCTTTTTAATTTCTGCTGATTTAATTCCTAAATAAATAAAATATAAAATTAATTAAATTTTTTTTTCGTTTTTTTAGTATAATTCTTTATATTGCTTTGTTTCAAATATATATATTTATATCTTTCATTTATTTGTACTTATATTTTTTTTATTTTTCTATAAATTTTTCTTACTCTATATATGTTTTTTAGTTTTTTTTAATAATTTTTTTTTTTTAATTTCCCAACGATTGTTCATCTCACTTTCCCCCCCCCCCCCCCCCCTTTGATTATTTTGATTCAACTACCTAATTTTTATTCAAACTGCGCTTACTCTTTCGTTCATCCCTTACCTTCTCTATCAGCACAAACTTGACAAATTATTTGCACAAACAATAATCTTAGCAAAAAAGGGGGGAAAAATGCCGGAGAATTAATTTCTCAGCGATTTCGCACTAATTGCCTGAGTGCCACAGCGCCAAGCAATCAGTCCGCCAACTAATCACTCATACCATACATTACATACATTTACGGAAGTTGCTAAGTATCAGGCAGATACCACTCAGACAATGGGGCTGCCACTGAAATTCGTGAAACCGATAGAAGGGGACCTATAAACAAAATTACGTGTATAGAAAAAACGTACCACTCACAGACCCTACGGCTTGAGGAAGCTACGCCAGGCTGCTATCAAAAGGCGTAACCTGTGCTTCCAAGGCACCTCAGCACCTAGACACTCAACTACATATTTACATATGAATGCACTTGAGTATGTCATATTTTTTAACATACTGTGAAACGGACCACATAGTACACTCGTATCCACAATTAATTCAAACGCCTCTTTCTTTAATATAATTTGTGGATATGTAAGTATGTATGTGTGTCTGGGTGTCAGGCTTTCGCCTATGCGTTGTTTGGTGAACGTCACTTGTCTTAATTGAGTTAACCCGCACTAAAGAGGAGAGGGGCATGAGGAGCGGGGTTGGCTTGAAGGGAATACACCGCGTCTAATGCGATAGCACTAACAGTTCATTTTTCTTTATTATTATTATTATTATTTCGACTGCTTTTGCTTTGTTAATTGTCTTGCCTTAATTTTTTCTGCTGTCTTTCCTTGCCACTACTCTTTGCACCAGTTTTCTTTGAAACTTAGCTGCTTATGCTAGGTGGGGGAGCCACTTGGTTGAACCCTTTGTTTTATGGCTGGTCGTTCGTTGTGGGTTTGCTTTACTTTTTCGCATAACTGTAAGTTATGTTTATGTTTTATAATTTATTAATAAAAAAATATATGTACATATGTACAAGTGTGTGCATATTAGCAATAAAAGTGAAGAAAAAGTCATCATATAATATATAGAAATTGTGGTAACAGTAGTAGTGGTATTTATAGTGGAAGAAGAATAAGCAAATCACCTAAGAAGCAATCCGGTTGACTGGAAAAGCACTGCGTAGGAACGGTTGGTGGTTGGTTTGCCAAATGGTTGGCTGACTACAAGAGTAAATGAATGAATGAGTGACTGACTGACTGCCTGAATGTAAGACGCTTGAGTGAGCGTGCGCGCGTCTCCTCACCTGGAGTTTTTATAACGAAAATAGCTATATACTCAACTACGCTTCAAACATACATACATACTCGTATGTACAGATGTACATTCACACATATTTGCATAAATATGTTGCATGCCGCTAGTTACTAGAGCGGCTGTAATGCGATCAATTGCATTGCATTTGCAATTATAAAGGTGGGTTTGAATGTGTTTGGCCCACCTGTAACTCAGACCCAACTTTAGTTTTTTTTCATATATTTTTCTTTTTATTATTTGTTTTAAATTTTTCTCTTTTGTGTTCATGTTTTCTTTGCTATTATATATCTCTTAGTTTGCTTCATTCAAGCTTTTTTCTAAGGCATTCAAGCAAGTCCAGCCAGCTGTCGACTGCCGTTGTTTTTATAATTTTATATAATGAAAAATAAATAAATAATGATAAAGAAAATTTATAAATACGAAATTAAAAGCAATAAAAAATAATGAAATTAATAGAAAAAAAATTAAATTAATCCAAAAAATATAAACAAGAAATAATAAAAAGTACAACAAATAAAATAAACACAAAATAAATATAATAAACAAAAATAAAAACAATAATGAAATATAGAAAAAGTAACTAACAAAACATTGTAAATTATTAAAAATAAATACTAAAAAATATCTAAATAAATAATAATTAAAAATAAATCGTAATAATAAAAAAATATGAAAACAAAATTTTCATAAGAAAGAACCAACAAAAAAATGCGAAAGGGGGAAAAATAAATAAAAACAATAATGATCGAATAAAAAATGTGAAAAAATTTATAGAAAAGAAAAAATATAATGGGATAGTGAACTAAGTTGAAATTTTGTAATTTAAATAAAGTTGAACTAACAAAAATATCGAAATAAAACAATAAAAATAGTAATGAAATGAAACTTAAAGTAAAGAAATATATCATAAAAAATAAAAATAATTAACTACTGAATAGAGCACGAAATCGGTTTAGGGATTCTCACCTTTACTTTTCCATGCCAGTAAGCGTAACAAATTCAATAAATATGTTTCGATTCCATTAGTTACCATTACCGAGTTCGTATTGTAAACCAAGGCATCGGGAAATTTTCGTAACAGATTTCCCTGACAATATTTCCCCAATATACTTTTAAGTACTTTGAAATGATCTTTGCTTTTGCGTACGCCCGTCATACTGTCTGATATTAGCTTAGCCTAAAAGCACCGTTGGTATTCAGCTTGAGCATCAATACAGCCCGTGGCATCTGATATCGTCTATAAAAAGTGTGGAGTGACTTGTTGGGCTTGTACGTCAGTGGCACAAAGTAAATACTTAGCATCCCAAGCACAAAGTTAGTTAGATAGAGGATAACAAAGATCAAGAATGCAATGGCACAATTGCGTTCAGGATAGTACCCAAATAATTAAATAAATAAATGGGCTTTTCGACTATTCCCGTTATAAGTGAACAGACTGTAAAAAAGTAAGTAACTCAAAATAATATTTTCTATTTTTCTTGCCCATTTTTCCACTATATTTTTTCGATTTTTTTACTGTTTTAAAAGCAATTTAATTAATTTTACTGAACCAGCCTATGAACATTACACCCCATATTTCGTAGTACCTTTTATAATTGATATTCTCTTTTCTTCATATTTTCCGTTTTTCCTTTGCTGCATTTTTCACGCATTTTATTGCGTAATAAAGTTCATGAGTTACGATCTATTTATTCTGGTAAATATGGCGTACTCTTTTTACAATTTTTTTAAATCGTTTGCAGTCAATTTTTATTGTCTTCATTATAAAGTTAAAAATGCCAAAGTAAAGTTAAGAAATGCAAGAAATCAAAATTGGGTTGCCGTCACTTGCTCACTGACTTAAAATGCCATTCGCCGCCTAGTTGATTTTTGAGTTAGCCAAAGCGGCAAGTAAGTTTAAGCCAAGCGTGGAATTAAGTCAACTAGCTGTTATTATTGGATGTTAAAACAAAGAATTATTAAGATGACGAAGTGAAATCCCATTGATGAAAATGCTTTGGAAACCTTTACTTCTGCTAAAATTTTATTCATTAAACTTGATGGCATTGTTTACCTTTTTTTGTAGCTCTTAAGAGCGCATAGACTTATTTTGCCTTTTCTTGTTTATTTAAAAATAAAGTATTGCAAAGCTATGCTGAACTATTGCTGCTCCTTGATTCCCTCTACCCTCGCAATTTGCCTTAGATAATAATGCATTAACTGACAATACGTATTTTTTTATTCGTTTTTTTTTTGCTCATTTTTAATTTATGATTTTCTCACGTTTGAGTGACACATTCCTCACCTGAGTTGGCACCCAGTTGCCAGACAGCCAGTGCCAACCACCAGCAAAGCATCGTGGCAACCAATCAGCCATTCATCCTGACACACTCTTCCTCTTCTTATTCTGCTTCTTCTTCTCCATCTTCGACACAACTGACTCATAATAGTAATGCGGTGCCACACTTGATTTAAAACGTGCGCTTTGTTGCTATTGCATTTGAGTTGAGCTTAAACTAACTGCTGCGCAACGCTTTTGTGAAATTGTTATTGGTGAGAGGAAATCGTGAAAAAGCAACAACAAAAAGTACATGTATGTATATACTCGTATTTAAAAAAAAGTTGAAAATATCAAAAACCTATGCCGCCGTTTTTTCTAAAGCAAAACTTTACGAGCTGTGCTTTTCACTCAAGTCAGCATCAAATTTATTGTTTTTTTTTTTTTTTGTTTTAAGGTTTCGATTGTGGCGCATGCAACAACAATGAATTACCAACTTAAACAAAAAAAAAAACCACTAAATGTCATTCCGGCAACTGAAGTGCATATTTTGTAAGAAGTGTTGAGCTAAAACTGATGGGAGTTCAAAAGTGGAAATAGTGGAAAAAATAAGGTTCTTGACATATTCAAATTGATTTCTGTTAAATCAATAATACACCTTTGTTTGTGTTGACAGTTGAAGTAAAAATATGTTTATGCATTGAGTTTTTTCTCGTCACTTTGTTTTTCCTGGCTTTTTTTTTAATTTATTTGCCTTGAAGCGCTTTGCTTAGAGGCTTGTTTTGACTGCCTCATTATTGCTTGGATTCTTTGATTTGTTTGACTGCTGGTTGGTTTGTTAGCTATTTGTTGTAGAGTTTTAATAAGTTTTTGTTGCTTTAGGAATTGTAGCGCGTTAAAAAAGAGCGTAGAATATTTGCTTATTTATTTTGTGAAGATGAGTTTTAAAATGTGAGCTGCTGCTGTCGACTTCAGGAGCGAGTGGTAATGGGTCTACGCAAGAATGTGGTTTCAAAGAATAAACATCATATATTTAAAGTAAACTGAAACGAAATTATTTTCAAATATGTACAAAAAGAAAATAAAAAAGAGTTTCTTTTTAAATATGAAATTGAGAAAATCAAAAAGTTAATTAAGTAAAATGAAAAAGAATTAGTAAAAAATACTTACTTATAAGCAAATAGTAAGTATAAAATAAAATAATAAAATTATAACAACAAAAAAGGGAAATAAAACTAAGCATAAGAATACAAATTTAATATAAGGTGAAATGTTCTTCTAGAATAAAAGACATGGTAATAAATTTAAAAATTAAAAAAAAAAATTAAAAATGGTTCAAGAAAGGGGGTGGGGGCGTAAGTAAAAATATAAAATAACAGAAAATTAAAAAAAAATTACAAAAACAAATATATGTAACTGAAAGTTCTATAACTAAATACAAATATAACAGTAATAAGTATATAAATTAATATTAAAAATAAAAATTAAATGAATTTCTTTTGTATGTCAAGCGCAACGGACGTGTTTCGGACCGCTCTGCAAAAAAGTGTTTTCAAAAATTCAAATCTGGACACAATTGATGTTCGTATTGAGACAGTGACTCTATACCAGTGGTAAAGTGGATTTTTGAAGTTTTCTGCCTCTTTCTCTCCCCCGTAAAACATATTTTCCATAAGAAAGAGTTAAAATAAAAAAGTGCAAAAGAAAGTATTAAATATTAACTGCATAATAACAATATACGCAATCCATGGGTTGCAAAAGGTGCAAACTGCAAATCCGTGGAGAGACGGCAATAAGGTGTGCGGGTGTTTGTGGCAAAACGTATCATTCCCAATCGAAATGCTCGGGAATAGATCAATATACATTAGGAAAACTAGATGAATTTCCCAAACTTCGCTACATATGTGATGAATGTGTGGTTTACACTAGCAACTTTGACCTTGCAATTAAGGAGGTGCAGAGTGTAGTCGACAAGAACGGTTCACGATTGCTTGATTACAAGTTTGAATTCGAAAGCGCACTTGAAACTCATGAAAAAGAAATCAAAAGCTTATTGGAAGTTATCGAGAAAAAGTTCAGTGAATGAATAAGTGGAATGCAAAAAGCGCAAGAAGTATGCGAGCGAAGCAGACGTGGAACAAAATTCGTGCGATCGGGATTGGGAACAAAAATCAACCTATGCTCGATTTATGTGATGTTAATGTAAATGTACTAAATGAGAATTTTGTGTGCTTGCCCGGTTCTGTTGATATGACAATTACAATTATAATCTTAACGTTGTGATGTCCACTTTTTGTTTTGAATGTGTCGATGATTGTGAGGTGGTACAGTCCATACTTAATGTCAAGTCGAATGCGGCCGGTCTGGGATGGAACTCATCCAAAATTTCTAAAATGCCTTAAAATATCTTACATATGCTCTGAATACCATCTTAACCACCTCAGTCTTTCCCAGCTCTTGGAAGAGAGCCAAAATCATACCAATTAAGAAAGCGAATGGGGACTACCGCCCGATTGCAATATCTAAAGTTCTTGAGCGTATTATGCATCGCCAAATAAACACGTTTCTGAACAACAACGCCTTGGTGAACACACTGCAGTCGGGGTTTAGATGTAGCAGGAGCTGCATGACAGCACTCCTAAAAATGTCTGACGACATAAGGCTCAACATTGACAAAAAACATGTGACTTTTCTAATTCTACTTCACCATTCCAAGGTATTTGACTTCGTAGACCATAAACTCTTAATCTTGAAGCTTAAAAACTTATTTAGCTTTTCATCGTCGGCTTTGACTCTTATAGAAACGTATCTTTGTGACCGACTACAAGCAGTATGTGGTGATAATACCATATCAAACTTTCTACCTGTAACCAGAGGTGTGCCTCAAGGCTCTATCCTGGGCCATCTTTTATTTGTCTTGTACATTAACGATTTGTTCAGTGTGATTAAATATAGTGATGTCCATGTATATACTGATGACGTTCAATTATATGTTAGTTGTCCCATTAGCTGTATTGATATTTGCATAAGTAATATGAATTCTGGCTTGAGCCTCACAAGCAAGTGGGGTTCTGACAACGGATTAATTCTTAAATATGAGGACAATGTTAAAAATTTAGGGGTTACAGTTAATAGAACTTTGACATGGAGCAACCACATCTTTACTGTCATAGGCAAAGTAAGCTTAATGTTTTGTATAACAACATTGCAAGATACGTGTACTGTAAAAAACGTTATGACCATATTTCTGTTCTTGCTAAAAAAATTGCTTCCGTGTCCTTTTACGACTTGCTTAGGTTTACATTTTTGGTTTTACTACAGAAGATCATACACACTCAGGAACCCAGATACCTCAAAGATCGACTTATGTTTTCAAAGTCCTGCCGTTCGTTAAACTTAGTCCCGATGAAATACAGTTGTTTGGTGACTGAACGTCAACACTTTGTGTTCTCTGTCCGTCTTTGAAATGCCTTACCTTACAAAATTAAACGTATAAAAGAAAACTCATGTTTCAAAAATAAATTGCTTCGCTACCTTGCCGAAAATTGTTGAATGGAATCAAATGGTTCCACATTATTTAAATCTCTTCCAATTAATCCCTACTCCTGCTACTATTATTTTTACCTTACTTTCCTTTTTTAATACTTTTCTCCAACGTATACTTCTTTACTACTATCTGTAATTTTAATTTTAATTTTACTGTTCCTTGATCCTTTCATGTAAACTATTCTTAAGGTCAATGATAATAATAAATAAATAATAATAAAATAATAATAAATAATAAATTAAAAATAAAAATTATAAAAAATCCGTTTTAAAGAAATTAATATAAAGAAAAGAAAAATCGTAAAAGCAAATAAAAACTTTGCCAACAACAAAGTAGGTATTGAAATAATCAAAGAAAATAATACAACAGATAAGGAGGAAAGTATAAAAACTGGTGGAAAAAGTTAGGAAAAGTTTAAAAATAGGAAAAGTAAATAAAATTAATAGAAAAACAAAATTTAACAAAGGAAAACAAGAAACTGAGAGAATTAATAGCTACATATATAAATGCAGCTAAAAATACGGCGACCAAAAATATTGATAAAAATCAATTGGGACTTAAAAATAGATGGGGAAGGTTATATAAAAATACGGCGAATGAAATTCAAATAATTTTTGGCATTTGTTTTTTTGTTTTGTGAGAATTTATTCATTTAAATTCTACTAATCACTAAACATTTAACTAAAAAGGAGAAAATGAATCGCTTTGGTAAATTTGTAACTGAAGAAGTCACACAACAACCAGTGCTCCAACCGACATTGAATATCAGCAGTTGTTTTTCGTCAATATTAAACTTATCCGAATGATACTCGCCATATATCGCTGGCGGTCGGTCGCCCTGGCAACTTAACAGCAACCTTTCTTCTGTTGCTTTAAGGTTCTCTATAAATGTACAATAATGTTGGCTCTCACATTCGTACAAGCTGCTGTTGTTTTGGTTGTTTTAGCAATTGCATTTCCTTTTTTTATTGTTTTCCAGTACATTTATGATGTTCAACTTCCAACTTCGTCTTTTTTTATTGGTATTGATGATTATTTGACTGCTACATAGACAAAGTTTTGCTGAACACGTTCTTGTGGTTGTTGTTGATAATCGCGATGATCACCATTATCATCTCTCTTCCCTCAATATCAACGATGTTCAGACAGTTGACTAGCGATGATCAACATCAACCGACTTGCTCAGCTAAACTTAGCGTCGAAGTTAACTTCTTAGTGGTGCTTGTCGTATTGTTAATATAGCATTTTTAATTTAATATTCTCAAGCAACAATAATGGAAATAGCATAGAAACATAAGATGAAGAAGAAGAATAAGCAAAAGCAAAAGCACGCAGCAGCACTGCATTGATGGCTGGTGGTTGGCTGGTTTGCAATATGAGTGCATAGCAAAAGATCAATCGACCCATGCAATTCACAATTTCACATGCAGTAACAGCATGTTTGTTGTTGTTCCTTCCATACAATATTCATCTGCTTCGTTTTTTCTTGAATGCTTTGCAAGTATCGCTGTCTGCCATCTAACCAAGTAGTTATGAATTGTGCGCTCAAATCCAGTTTGCCATAAATGCTACAATTACTTCGCTACTCATTCGCTCATTGGCGCTCTCGGGCGCTCGCCTGCTACTCTTGGTTCGCATGTTGCACAGGTCGCACTTGCAACAATATTACGTAGCAGTAATAGCAGCTGCAATATTTTCACAATTCTACAGTCCACTGATCTTCGATCGCTGACACCACATCACAACACCACCACCAACCACGAGCACGATCGATTGATCTTTCGTCCGGCAAGCAGTTCACACAGCAGCACAGCTGTTCAATGCTTTAACTCTCTCAGCTAACTGCTTTCATAGCTTTGGGCGTTAAGAAAAGCGCCGTTGCAAGCTGACATTCGCTAAAAACTGGTTTTGCAAGCTGCCTCATCATTACCTCATTGCCTTCAGAAATATTTCTCTCAGCTGCTCTTCGTGCTCGCACACTCTCACCAGCACTGTGTTCACTGCTGATCCAGCGTCAAGCTCATATTTTTGCGTTTCTCTGGCGTATTTTCGTTTGTCGTTTGTTTCTTTAACTCTTGGGCTTTTTTTATGCATTACCACCACACCACACCACCTCAATCTCCGGTTTCAGCTTCGTCACCTAACTCGCCTCGATTCTTCGTCGTTTACTTCACCAAAAAACTTGTTATTCTTCCATGCTGGCTCTTCGCTGCTTTGGCTTTTGCTTTTTTGCTCATTTTTCGCTATATATCACCATCGTCATAAGCTCGGGCTGTTGGCAGCGACGGCGATGGCGTCTCCGTCGACCGCCGCATCGCTTTTAAACCATCAATGTTGACCGGCAAATCGTATGCCGTGGGAAACAATTCGGTTTTACTTGAAAAAATGTTTTCTGCCTGCACTTTGCTTTGTTGTCTTTTGTTGTTTTTTGATTTTTTTCATCTCACTTTTTCAATTTTATTTTTGCCTTTGTTTGCTTTTGTTGTTCGCTTCGGTTTTTATGCACGTTTGTTTGTGTGTAGTTAGGTTAGCTGCTAGACGTTGGAATGATTGGTCGTTTGGCTGGTGTTGGTCGGTCGGCCGTTCGGGCGTTCAGTTGGTTGGCTCGTTGACTGCTTAGCTTGGCTAGTTGGTGCGGTGTTTTTCGCTTCGAGCACCGCTCGCCTCACTGCTCGGTTTATCCTCAACTTGCGCCTGCCTGCCTGCCATCGTCCCCACTTCTCTTGCGTCGGTATTTGGTTTTGCCTTCCTCTTGATCTTTGCTTGCTTGCTGGCTGGTTGCTGTTAGCTGCTGTGTTGTATGGTGCTTCTCTTGGCCGTCTCCACATACTTGGCATGATCGGCAACGCACCCGCTTGGGCTTGAATATGATTGTCGTTTGGGTTGCTAGTTGCATGCTTTGGCCGTCGGGCGTTCTTTTTTCTGCTGCCACCGCTTTTTTGTTGTCTTGTATTTCGACTTTAGTCAGGCTTACCTACATATTTCTACTGCTGCTTTTCTGCTTTTAGTGCTGATCAGTTGGGTTTTTTTTACATTATCTTTTCAGTTTGTATATTTTATTTTCCTTTTTTTAGGCGTCTTCTTAAATAGTGCTTGTGCTGTAGTTTAGATCGTGTGTACCCATCATGTGCCTACTTGTGAAATTGCTTGGTATTGGGTTTTTTAGGTTTTGTTGTTATTTTGCTTAGTGTTTCAGCTTTACGTTTAGGTGTAGATTTTGAGGCCTGTCTTCGGTCTGGCTAAGTCTAAGTCTCGCCTTTGGCTATTGCATGGCCGAAGCTGGGATTTGGCTGCCTGTTGTATTCTTCAGCGCCAAATCGTTCTCTTTAGTGGCAGTTTTTAGTTGATCGTCGTCGTTGTCTTCGTCATAGAAAAAGCATGATTCATGTTTTTTCTCTTTTGTGATTATTTGTGCTTTTGTTTTTTTTTAGTTCGGCTTTTTCCGGCCTCTGCCAATAAAAAGTGCCAATAATTTTAACATTGTTTTATATTTTTCGTATATTTTTACGGTTTTGGTGTGACGTTTTAAGCGTCAATTTCCTTTTTCTTGCTGTTTGGTGACTTGAGTTTAAGTTTTTTTCTTCTAATAATGTTTTATTTAAAGTTTGGCTTGGTTTTGGTCATTAGCCCGACTCGTTTGTTGTTGTGTGCTGGGCGTGTGTGTGCATAAACTTTTTCAGATTTCTCCCAGTGATAGCTTTACAAATAGACTTGGTAGTGTACAAATACAAACGTTTTTTATTTTCATTTCTATTAGTTTTTTCTTAAATTTCGTTCCAGTTTAAGCCGAAATTATTGGCCGCCAGTCTGAATTCTGTTTCCACGCTTCTTCTTTTATTGACCGCCTCTTGTCGGGTGTAGATATTGATGCGTCTAACTTGTTTATTACACTATGTGCCGCTTCTTCGTCGTTTGTGCCCAACTTGTGCTTAGCATTGACTTGGTCGTCTTCATTATTTTCTTTTGCTTGCGTGCGCGTGTGTGTTTTTTTTCTAACCCCAAGCGCCAACTTAAACCGCTTTATTTCTTAATAGGCGTTTAAAGTGCGTACGCTATTTAACCGTTTTTTCTTCGCTTGCTGCGCTTCGAATCATAACTGCCGCAAATTCAATGTTGCACGCTCCTTAATTGCGCACATCGAAATTAAATTAATTTTTTGTTAACTAGCCTGCTCTTGGTGTTTCAAAGCCGATCCTAAGTATGCGCACTTTATTAGCTTATAAAGAGGGCTTTTCTTAAATTACCATCCATAAACTTTGTTGTTTCGAAACTTTCATTGAATAATATGCGCTCTTCTTTAATTGCAGCCAAAAAATTCATCTTTTTATTTTTATACTCTACAAATAATTAGACTTTTGCTTTCAGTATTCTCATATGTTTTTCTTTACGTTAAGTTTTTTCTCTCTTCTTTTCGCCCATTCACCTCACTGCCTATCTCAATCTTTAAACTCTCATGATTTCCTCAAGCATTTGCTGCGTTGTTGGCCGGCTTCGCCATATTCTCCCAGGCAAATTATCAACGCTAGTGGTATCAGTTTAAGCGAGTAATTAAGTAATTAAACAGCAACACTTACAATATGAATGATGCGCTGCTGGATAGCACCAGTAGCAACAAGAACAACAAAAAATCTAGTGGACATTATTTAGCTATTAGCTGGTTAGCTGGCGAAGCAGGAAAGCACAAAATAGCCGAGCTTGCTTTCTTGACTTCCTACAGTGGCATACAAAACTATGCGCGTAGCCAATTTTGCTCCCTTTTCGTTTGTTTCCGTCCATATATGGAATACGTATTCCTTGTTCTGCTTTATATTTGTATGTTTCTAGCTATTTATTTTACATTTTTATCTTTTTCCTTTTTCTATTTTTTTTTTTGATTTTCCCATTTTGTTATGACGTCGCCTTGTTAACAATTAAATTGTCATTTTAACGAGCTTAAACTTGTTGTAAATGTTAATTGCCGGACAGTTATAAATCAGAGCATTGCAGTGTAGGCATGTATGTATGTATGTATGTAAGTGCCTGTGTGCGTCTATTTTTGGGCAGCCAGCAGCAGCCGGTAGCCCGTCGAGCACTCCAGCTGTATGTTGGGGCGTTCAGCTTGAGGAAGCCTCTGTGCGTATTTGCGAGTGTGTTGCTGTTGTGCTGGACACTTGTTCGCTCCATTTTTTTTTGCAGTGTTGTATATGTTGTTGTCACTGTTACTGTAGAGACTGCCTCCATTTTTGGTTGTGCATTTAATGAAGCGTTGATTGCTTGTCGGTTAGTTTTTATGGGTGAAAAATTAAAAAATATATTTTTCGGTTTTACTTAATTTCTTCATTATTTCGCTCTTTATATAATTTTTTTTAACATTTCAAATTTTTTCGTTCCCTTTTTGGTCAACTTTTTGGCATTCTTTGGACTTGGTAAATACGTTTAAAATTTTTGTGTTAATTTTCTCACTCAATTGTTCGATTAACATGCAGATGCTTATTTGGAAATACGATTTAAACAAAAAGGTTTTTCGAATTTTTTCGTATTCATCTTTTTTTTTGTTAAACTCTTAGTAATGTTTTATTTGATTTTCTATTACATTTTTGTATATATTCCTCATTTTATTTATTAATTGGTTTTTTTTAATGTTTTTTTTTGTTCCTAATTGTCATTTTTTGTTCACTAATTTTCTTTAAACTAATTAATTTTTTAGTTCATAATTTTATGAATAAAAAGTTTAACTAAAACTCCTGATCGAGTGAGGACTTTGTGTATTTAATTGTATACATTTTTATTCTAATTAATTTTGTTTAAGTTAAACTTTATCTACTTATTTTTTCATAAATTCATTTATTAATTTCAAGTTATTTTTTTTTTTTTAATTAGTAAATTTTTTTTAATTTTTTATAAAAGTTATTCCATATGTATTTGCCTTTTTTAGCGTTGGATTTCTTATTTCTATTCTTTAAGTTATCTTTTTAATTTACATGTTTTTTCTCTTTTTTCTTTTAATTTGTTTTAAGTCTTTTTTTTCTTGTCTTCCAAAAATGCCAAAAAAATTTACTCCATATTTGGTTTGTCGCCAGCGTACCTCCTCTTTGGTTTTATGTCTATGTATTGAATCTCGGCAACTAGTGTGCGTATGTATTAGCATTAACATTTGAAGCTTTCTTTGTCATTAGTTAATTTCTATCCATCATTTGCCCGCTATAGGAGGAATTGCCATAATTTGTCACCGGTATTTTCATTCTTTCACTGACTTTGTATTTTTTACGAGTATATTCCAAAGCATCCGCTTAACCTGATTTACAAATTCGACTAATTATTGCTCGTTAATCATACATACTAAAATCAATTTGCTTTTATTCAATCTTGTTAAAGATCACAAATCGATCGAACTTGCTTTAAAATTTTGTTACCCTAATTTGCATGCAACTCTCCGATTTCTTCTGATCTTTTATTTTTTGTTGTAAACTCAGTATAGTTTTCATCTTTAAAGATTTTTGTTTATATTTTTACCCTTTCGTTTAATCAATTTTTAATTAACGCCACAACAAAACAAAGTGGAGGCGCTTGTTTGTTGATTGCTTGACTTTGCTCACTTCTTCCAATTTCGCTAATAAATGCTGACAGTTTTATCACCCAGCTGCTAAAGTTAATCTAAAAATCTGCCTCTTTAAAGCCACAAATCAAATTATGCTAATTAGACGCTTTGTTGTCTTTATGACAAATTTGCATATGTTTTTTTTTTTTGTTTTTTTTTTTTTGTTTTTTTTTTTTGTTTTTTTTTTTTTTTGCGTGGAAAAAAGATCGGCTTGTGGTGAAGCAAATCTACACATATCAGTGAAATGGGCTTTGTTTGTATGTTTTACATATGTCTCATAATAAGAAATGGGGGAAATTTCTGTTTGATTTGGGTCAGTACTCATTTTTTAAATTTTAAAAATATGAAAAAAAAATAAACAAAAAATGTAAAAAATATGCATAGAAAAAATTAAGAAAATATTAAATTATAAATGTTAACAATGTTAAAAAATTAAAATTTACAAATAAACGAAAACCAAACTCTGTAATGATAAATACGTGAAAAAAGGTAAATGAACAATTAAAAAATAAAAGAATTAAAACTTAATAACAAAGGAATTATGATAAAAAGAAAACAAAAATTTAAACGTTTCTTGAATTATCAACAGAAAGCAAGTAGAATCACAAATGGAACGACACTCTACGTTACCGGAACGGCTTGGGGTTCTCCGACCAAGGGCTGCCGCCCCAGTAAATTAGCCCTGTCTAGTGAACCGTTTATCACAAATGGAACGAAATTATAAAATAATCAATGGTTACAGAATCAGAGTTTGTCCTCCACATCCTGCTGCTTCAATTCACTTTTGCTAAGGCTCGAAGCTGTAGGCAATTGAATGCGCATTTTGGTCCTCTTGCTGTCAATTTGCACACAACCATACATATGAAATTCAGCAACTTAATCACCAACACCAGCAACATTGGCAGCCAAAAGTGTGCAACAATAACAACCAAGCTCTCATAAGTAAGTGATTTACAGTTCTGGCAGTGAGCAGGCGGCCGAGGCGTTTGGTCGCAGCAATATGCGACTGTTGATCGCGCAGCCGCCCGCCACTGTTCGACTGCGAAGTCGCAGACAATTGGCAAATTTCTTTATTTGTATCACCTTCGCTTTTATTTCTTCTCGCTGGGCTTTTCAACCTCTTAGGCCTGCAAAGAATTCTTCAACTTGAGCTTTTCGTATTGTATTCGTTTCTCAGCAATTGTCGTAACTGCCGCTGCCGTCCGCTTGGCTGCGATTTTGTAGTATTTTGCTTAAATACCATGTTGAAAGATTTATTGTCATGTTAAATCGGTAGCTGGCATTTTTTTCTACCACAAAAAGAATGAGAGAGAGATATGCAGGAATGCAACATCGTTTAAGTGGAATTGTTGGAAGGCTGGCAGAAGTAGCAAAGAATAAAAAATTTAATAAAAAGAATTGCGTGTAAAGTTAAATGAATTGCTTTATAATTCGATTAGTTGGCGGCACATAGAAACGATTTAAAGAAAAAAGCATTTCAAGACTAGTGCAAACGTTTGGTGGGTTATCATGCAGGTATGTGTGTACCCGTGTGTATGTATGTATCTATGTTCGTTCTCGCAATGTAAACTATTTCGAGAATACTTTTTCAGAGTGGATTAAATATAGTATCTAAGGTTAACTTTCGGTCGGTATGTAACTAGTAGACATTTTTATTATATTTTATATTGAAAACTTTTATTTTTCTTACAAATTTCTATTAGTAATTTTTAAACATTTTTACTTCTTCTTCGTCAGGTCCACAGTTCCGGTTTATTTGAATTACGCTTACGTTATTTCAACAATGATTACGGACGCGATAGCGAAGGCAATTGTTGTAGTGGCTTCTCCGATCCGCAAACGGGCAAATGTATCGGTACATGTAAGACACGGTTTCGCGTTTGTCTCAAACATTATCAGGCGAAAATCGATACGACATCACAGTGTACGTATGGTGATGTTGTGACGCCGATACTGGGTGAAAATTCGGTAAATCTAACGAACACGCAAAAATTCAAAAGCAAAGGTTTCACGAATCCAATACAATTTGCCTTCAATTTTGCATGGCCGGTAAGTAAAAGCATCATTTTATATAAATCAAATAAAGTTATAACTTGAACCTAACAATATTGATTGTTAAAGTCTATTAGATTTTATGAAGTATGCACAAAAGAGCCTCTCGGAAAATTTTGAGCTTCACTTACGTGTTTGAGCATTATTGAGTATTAAGTTTTTTTCAAAGTTTGAAAAAAAGTGCTTGAGAAGTGTGTCTTCGAATTTTTTCGAAACGTTTTTACAGTTTTAAGTATTTTTAGACACTGAGTAACTCAAATATTTCCAAAATATGTACAAAAGTACGTGAGAAGCACGTTTTCGAAATAGATTTCAAAATATGCAATATTGAGCGGATTTCGTGCTATGCAAGTGCATAATTTAGCTGATATTTGAGTAAAGTAGTTGATATGCGGTGCAACTAGCTTCATTCCTTATTATTTACTGATTATTTTCGAAATAATTTATTTGAAACCCATAAAGCTTTTAAGGGCTAATTTGAAAATTTCAAAAACTTTATTTGTACCTACTCTACAAACAAATTATTTTCGAGAAATTTTGAAACTCATTTCGCCTCTGACAGTGCATTGTTTGAAATATCTCCAGCCAAGTTTTGTTAGCTCTCAACTTTCGTACCAAGTAATTCACTTATGTACATTTCGTAATCACATCAAAGCATGGTAAATATCTGCTTTCGCGGTCTTTTTTATTTTCTGTGATTTATCAGCTCTTTTTTGGGCTCTCTCCGAAATTCACAAAAAAATTCGCAAAAAATTTAAAAATAAATTTCGTCCACAAACGCCAGCAAAGAGTTTAAAGTTACCACCGCCCGCCACCACCAGAAGCAACATAACAATCAGCATTAGAAGTTTGTTAAAAACTGACACTTCTGCTAATTTTGTGTGCGGTGCTTTATCGCCCATTTCGTAAAGCATGTACATGCCACAAAACGGAATAGTAAAAAAATAAAAATAAAACACACACTTACACTCAAATTAAAGCCTCACAACATTTGCGAGTTATTTTTAAATAAAATCCGTATGTATAGATACATTTACAACAACAAAAACATTTTCGTCTTCGCCTTTGGCTCGCTGTCGAAGCGGGAAGTGCTTTTCTTTGAGTTGCATTTTTGTTATTTATTTCTACTGTTCTGTGTGGCGCATCATATGTTGCATGCAACATATGTATATGCGCTAAGCCAAGCTAGCCGGCCTCGCTAATGTTACCGCCATCATCGAATCGCTTGCCAAGTGGCACATTTTCGCTCTGTGCCGATAGTTTTTTGTTTTCTTTTTGATTTGCTTTTGCTGCTGATTCATAAAATATGGTTTATAAATAACAAAAATATGTTTGCCTTTTTGTAAATGGGAAATTTACTCCGGAGAATCGGGTTGAAAAACATTTAAGAGAGTGTTATTTTAATTTATTTTTAAAACAGTCTCCGAATTCCTTACTTTTGAACTAAAAAATAAAAACGAAGCACCCTTTATCACTCTCTTCCGTAGTATCATAAATTTTTTTAATTTGTCTCTGTTTATAATTTGTTCACCAACAAAGCGTGCTTGTCCTTGTAGCAAAATATACGTTACAAAAACTACAGCAAAAAGTCATATACATAAACAAATGGATATTAAAAATGCAGAATAAATACAGAAGAAATTGCTTTAAGAACGCACACACATGTGCATATTTATAACTTAGTTGGGGTGCAATCCATACACACACATCCATGCATACGTGCATATATCCAAGCGCTCGCTAGACGAGGGGTGGCTGGCAGACTTGGTCGCTTTGGTTGCGGCACCTCACTCAACAATCCACACCACCACTACACACTTCACCACTTTACGCAAAGTAAATATTTCGATTGCCGCTTTTTACGCTTAACAGCTGTTAGCTATTAAAATGCGCTAAAACCGAGTCACCGCTACGCATAGTCACTCCGCGCAGTCTGTGGCGTCGCCGTCGTCGACAACAATGAACGGCTGCGCGTGCGCTTTACGTTAACGGACAAACTATACTTCATGTTTGTGACTTTGTAAGTGTATTATCCTCTTTCACTGGTGTGTGTGCAATCACTTTAGGCATTGTATCAACCACCATCACCACCACTATCATAAACACCCATTATCCAAACCTATGCGCTTTTTTCCATCATCTCTACCACCGGCACTAGCGGCAGAGTCAGTGGCGTAGCGGCTGTCACACACCATTAGGCGTTGTGGCCTTCGCTATCGTGAACTCCCTAGGCGCCCGCGTCGTAATTATCCGCCCCGGACATGCGCTCGCGCTCTTTCTCTCTCGCTATCAATCGATTTTGTTGACCCCCTATATGGCTTGATAATGTAAATTTGCTGCTTGTTATTTCTGCTGCGATCAGCACTTTTCGTTCTGCTTTTCCAACTGGAATTTGTGCCATTCAAACGAACACTATTTATGCGCATATGTATTGTTCTTGCTTTGCGTCGTGCCACTGCCAGTTTTGCTGGCGCGTGTTGTGGTACATTTATGTATTTGCCCATTCAACCCCTACAATTTGGTGATTTAATTTAGTCAACGAGTCGCGTTTTTATTCGAAACTTGTTTGCCTCTTTGCAAGCGTGCATATTTGTTGCAACATATCAGTATCCATGAGAAATTTGTGTATGGATAAATTTTCTGTGGAATGTAAATGCGAAGTAGCGCACGTTATATAAATTAAAATTAAAAAATTAGAAAAAAACTATCAGAAATTATACAATTTTTAATACATTTGAGACATTTGTTTGGCGTGAATTTTTTACTCATATCCATAAACATTCAGAAATTTTGTTATTGAACCTTTGAAATTTTGAATTTCATATATTTAATGTAAGCCACTTTTGGGCTGTATTTAATGTAAGCCACTTTTGGGCTGTAGTCGACTACTAGGCTACTAGTGACAAACTGTGCGATTTCATTATACGAGTATAGTTAAATAATTAATTTTTTTCTTATTATTATTAAAAAATGTAAAAATTTAAATTTTATTTAATGTAAACACAACTAGTTATCAAATAGTGACAAAGTGTGCGATTGCATTATGCTGCTAGATCACCAATTTAATTGTTTTTCTTATATGGTATGACTAAGACAAATTAAATTTCATTCAATGTAAATGCTTTTTGGTCTTTGATCAACTAGTTGCCAACTAGTGACACACTGTGCGATTGCATTATATTCTTAAATAATCAATTTGGTTATTAGAAAAATGTGAAATTAATTTTTTTTTGATGTACTTGCTTAGATCTCTAATGAACTAAGCGCAAACTAGCCATACTACAGCAGATCAATCTGCATTTGTCGAAAATGTTATGAAACCATGTGCAATTTAAAGTTTTTTTATTTAACCCCATTTTGGTTTTTATGTGACAACTTTCAATCTAGTAAATTAGTGGGTACTGCAAATTAGTCTACATTTACTGAAATGGTCCTGGTTGTGTTTTAGAAACTTGTCTCATTAGTTCTTATTTTTTTTTTTTGCAACATCGCCACTCATACCTCAAATGCTCATCCCATTCACTATTACATACATAAATATTCATTACGTCTCACTATAATTGAATGAAAGACTTACACATGGCCAATCGCTATATGGAGTCATGCCATTCCCCTCATATACTGCCAGTTAAACTAAAAGTTTGCTGTCACATGGATAGTTTATTATATTTTTCTACAGTATTCATTCATACCCATATACATACATACACACATGCATACATACACTTGTATGTTTCTCCTCCTCTTTAGAGTAGCATGCGTTACAACGCATGTTGCTCATTATTTAAGCGATCGCTCCCTAATTTTAGTTGTCACCTATAGAAGAGCGCATTTGTTCATTACAAACATACTCCAACTTCACTTGCGCAACAACAAGAGTAACAACGGCGAAAGTAGTGCACCCCTATTTTGCTAAGCGGAAATTTTATAATGCGCTGTGGCTCGGTGGTGGTATCTTTAGCGTTGGTTCAACTAACTTATCTTCGTATTCAGTAGCGTTGAGCGCACGTGTTCTTCGAAAGTATATTTGTGCATATGCATGCAAAGGAATAGATACAAAAATATATTTCTTAATAAATCTTAATATTCAAAAATGTGTTTTCTTTTTATTATTTTTTATTGGTTTCTTGGTCGAAAAGAGAATTCTGGTTCATGCTTCAGCGCCGCTAAATTTAAATAAAAAATTGTTCACTATTTTGATTGCATTTGCTCTGCACAATTCTTTCCCATTATTTCATATTATTTATTTTTTGTTTTTGTTTTATGGGAATTTAAAGCATGCTTGCCTTCATATATCTAAATAAATAAAAGTACTTTACCTACTTTTCGTAAGAAATAGATAAATGAGGTAACAACCACACGCGCGTCTTTTACTAATTTTCAGAGCCTCAAGTTTGTGAATGTTATTAGACTCGGAAAATGCTGTCTGTGTGTTACCCTTGCCTTTGCGAAGCACTCAAGCTTTGCAATAATTCAGCAATTTTTAACGTATTTTTATTATATTTTTTTTTTCCTTACTTGACTTTGGGTTTCCTCAACGGCACATTTTTTCGTGCAAGTATTCAAAGTGTTCTACTGCTTCTTCTTCTTTTTCCAAGCTACGTATCCAAAATGTTGCTTGTGATGTGGTAATGAAAAATATTTTTCCTGCCACTTGCTTGCCAACCCCGCACACAACTAGGTAGACCAACCATACTTTATTGCTACATCATCGCTGAGCTACATTTGTATATATGTATGTGTAAATTTATGTATGTAAAGTAAGCGCATTAGCGGTACAGCTCAGTGAACTTTGTCAACATCACACACGTACGTATGTGCGAGTGCATTTATTGCTTGCCTTCCCAGTCTAGAACTCAGTTGCAACTTCTTGCGTAAGGGTGATTTACTAACTTCCTCCTTCTTTGCTGACTACACTTTTCTCCCCTTGCTCTTGCCGCACCATCATTTCCTACTTCACATGACAGCGTATTTGTGGCATGTTGATCGCTTGCTATGCCATGTGTAATTACAGCGACGCGCATGTGCAACGTCACTAGTCATCATCATCATAGCCATCGCCATCGCTGTGACCGTCACCGTTGTTGTTCTCTCCTGCTTTTACGCCTCGTCTTCCTCAAATAGTACACTTACTACTCATCATTTACAATTCCGCTTGGTGCGCTTGGCCGATCAGGATGATGGTGCAGTAGGCAGGCAGGCTGGTGTCATTACCATCAGCCCATCAGCGATTGTCAGCGTTCAGCGTCATTGTCGTCAACATTGCAAACGTCATCTTTATCATTTGCACAACAACAATAAGCAAAAACGGCGGTCGGCGGTCCCGGCAACAAAGTAGGCATGCACGCTTGCAGTTTATTAATTTAGTAGCGGTTAGGGATAAGCCCAGGCCCAAGCTCAAGCTGTGCAGAGCGTCTGTCTTATGGTGCCAGGTACTCGTCTTTCGACCCCCAGACCGCTATTGCTGTGGCAAATTAATGTGGCACGTGAAATTCCGCGGCGGCCGGTTTTCTTTTTCCGCTTCTTATCTGAGAACCTTCCTTTTTGTGTTATCTATAATTGAATTGAGTTTTTTCGCCGTTTTTATTGCTTTTATCTTTGCCTTTGCTGCTTCTTTGTCTTTGCAGTTTGTCTGAGTGGACTTACCCAAATGGGCTGTATTGATGCTTGCTACAAAAAATGTATTTTAACTGAGCAATGGCACAAATATGCGATAATAGACTGAAAACTAAGTTTATTGAAAAAATATGTATATAAATAAAAATATAAAATAACAAATCAAACAATGAAAAATAAAATAAATATAAAAAGTAATACATAAAAATTAAAAATATAAAATAATAGAAAAAAATATATAACTAAATAAACATTTTCTTTTAATTAAGAAAATTTGTATTAAAAATAAAAAATTAATATAAAATATATAAACCACAAACATACAAAAACACAAAAATATGCATAAAACTAGCCTAATAAAATTGATTAAAAATACCAAAATAATACTGGCCCCGAGCGCCGCTATTAGAAACAATTTTTCATTTTGTTGTTTCATTCATAGAGATTAGAACCTACGTACTCCAAATGGTAGTCTCGCACCAAGCCATTCCGCTACGGCGGCCGCATAAAATAAACGCAAAAACAAATATTAGCTTAAGGCCACAGTAGCCATAGCTATAAGCCTTTTGTATTTTATAGTTAACTATAAATACAATTGTCAATAAAACAAACAAAATATTAGAAGTAAGTCAAGAAATTTAAATAAAAATGCACAAATATATATTGAAATAAAATTTATTCTATGTAAAAAAAATAATAAAAATATGAAATATAAAGAAAAACGCTAACACTTTTTTTATAACCAAATAAAAAGAAAATTAAGAAATTAAATAATTAAATATAAATAAATATTAATATAAAAAAAAACCAATTATATTAATTATTATAAATAAAAAAATTAATTAAATTTAAAAAGTATACAGATTATATAAAGTAAAATAAAATAAGATTATCAAAACAATTAAATTTATTTACAAACCAAACATAAAATCGATAGAAAATAAAATGCAATAAAATGTTATAATAAAAAGTAAAAAAATATGAAAAAAATAAAAAGCTGTGAACAAATTGATGAAAACTAAAAAAATAAAAAATAATGGAGACAGATAAAAAAAATTTAATTACATATTATAATACTGAGGAAGTGGAAGAGGAAATAAAAAATAAAAATTCTAACAATGAGAAAGTAATAATAAAAATAAATTTAAAAAAATTAAAATTAAACTAAATTAAATTAAAAATTAAAATTCTTTGCGCTCAGTTCTTCGCAAGTTCTCTGCTTTTTTCCCCAAGTTTCTGGGTCATTGCGGCTGGCGCTAACGCGTGCCGATATTTGTCTGCGTCAAATAAAAATTAATGAAAAGTATTTTCTTAGCACTGAGCAACAACAATTTCGCTTAATACAACTCCAGCTAAACTCAGCAGCATGTGTAAATAAATGTACCTAACAAAATCGGATACAATTTAAAATATGAACCATGCGCCCCTTTACACAACACTTACCTCATATGTATATATAGATATCGTACAAGTATGTGCATTTGTGGCGGCGTCTATGTCACCAGGGCCTATTGTCAAGCTGGCATCTACCAAAGGTGAAGACCCAAGTAGCAGTTGCTCCCCCCTGCTTACCCTCCTTCCTTCCCTAATGCAACCTACTTGGTATTTTGCTTGATCAACACAGTCTGCAATTGTACAGCAGCCTCAGCTAAGTAGTATACACTCTACCACTAACACTACCCAGTAGTACGCCTACTTTTCATGTGATGCCAGACGCCTAAAAATAGATGTCGTTTCGAGCACAGCGCATGTCGCGATTGTCGGATAGTTTATAGCTGCGCTAAATGTATGTAGTGGTTTGTGCGCTGCATTTTGGGGAGTGAAAACTTTGGGGTCCGCGCTGACAAAGGGTGTTGCTTCTGAAATTGAACTTTAATCTCAGACGCGCATCATGCAACAAATATGCATACCTCTATTTACTTTTATACTCACTCACTGTCTTGTGGCGGCTGTTTACATTTCTATATATCTGTATATGTCTTTTGTCTGCTGTCCCATGTTGCACGCGATCTAGCGTTGCATTGTTGTATGCAGACGACGTGCACCACGCGCTAACAATACCTACGTATTTTTAGCGCATTTGATCGTTGACGACTGTGTGTGAAGACATGGCTGCGGCGACTAGTGCTGCTGCTGTTGCTGCAGCTTCTTCATTTCATTAAAAGTGCAAAGTGATCGCCTATCGCAGGCGGCGGCGGGCCAACCCCTGGAAAAAGAGTTTGAGTAAAGAGAAAAATAAAATTCAAACAATTCATGGGCGGCGACAAATGAAAATGGCAACAAAATGGCATGCTGACAATTTATTAATGCAATTTCTTTTTGAGCTGGCTATGGTGCGATCACCGTTGATCGCTCAGAAGTGATCGCCGCCGCTATTGTTGACTAAAACCGCTTCTCCTGCCACTTGCTCTCGTAGAAAATCATTCTGCTTACATACATCTTTCATGTATATATAACTATACACATATATATAATTCTTTACATATATATAACTATACGTATAGTATATGAATATGTATATAATTATATATATGTATGTTTGCATGCACCTAACTGATTGCGCCACTGCCTTACCGATAGCTTGTGTGCGTTCACTTTGACTGCCACCTATATCTATTTCTCGCGACGACGACGACGCTTTTGACGCGACATAATCTGCCACACCACACTACTTTGGCCACTGTGGTGGTTGGTGTCACCTACACCTTGCTAGCTACATAACAGCACCTTTTATGGACTTTTGAGGAGCGATGGAGCGCGCGATCGCTTTCTTTTCGCAGCCTCATTTGTGCTGTGTTGCAACTTGCTGCTGCTGCTTGCAATTGATTGCCGCTCAGCGCTCTGTGTGTCGTCTGATTTGCTTCCTGCCGTGCCCATATTTCTTGTGATTCGCCTACTGTTTTTTACTGTGATTTTTTTCTTCACTGCTTACCAAGCGTCTGCCAATAATATTTTTATCAATGCAAAATTTATTATTCGCACATTTTCAATATGTTCCAAATTTTTATTTCATTTTAGTACGCCGTCTTTTCTACCTTCTTCCTTTGCACTTTAGTTCACTTTTTCTTATGCATCAATTTTGCACTTGTGTGGCGTTTTGTTTTTTTCATTAAAATTTTTGCTTGCTGCTGTTTTTTGATTTGTGACTTGCAATAATTTCCTCTTCAGCGCGCCCAGTTGGTGGTGGCCGTCGCCTGGCGTTTTATAGGATGCGTGCACGTGGTGGTGGTGGTGCATCCATTCACTAGTTAGCGGCGCAGGCGCATTCAAATTGTTTGATCTTTGGTATTTCAATGCCTGTTTGCGCTTGAATGCTTGCTGCCTCATATGCTGAAATTTTTTAATACATTTTTCCTTCTTTCAATTTTAATTCACACAGCATTTCAACCCTTCGCTCTGAATTCTCAAACGATCGCCATGCAATAAAATTCCTTAAATGCAAATCAGTGCAACATTTCCGACAGCCCACGTTCAATAAAAAGAAATAAATGAATAAACAGATTAATATTAAAAATTACAAAAATTTATTTAGTTACACAAAAGCTGTTTGGTAAATTGTAAAGCTGCTTTAATTTTTCTATCCGAGCGTGTTTGGTGAAAAGTGCGCAACTCTCGGAGCACCAAAATCGTCATTAATAAAAAAACTAAATAATCGAATTTTACTTTTAGCTATTTACGGTTTATCAATGTAGGAAGCGCTAGACACCCACCTAAAATGTTTTTTAATAAATATTGTCCGCTTTTGCTTAACCTGTTCAAAGCTTTCAAAATCGAAAGCAAACTTGTTAGCTGCAATAATCAAACGCCGAATGGCCAAGGCGGCAGCACATCCTCCTCTGCATTTTTTCCTCTTGCATTGCTGGTGGCTTCATCTTCGTTTATCTGTCGTGAGATAACAAAATAAAGCTATAAAACAATATAACTTCTATTCCAAGTAGTCGCGGCATTAGTTTTTTTTTATTTTTTATTTAAATTTACCTGTTGCTTGTTGTGTATGAATTGAGGGCGCTTTGGCAAGTAGCCGCCTGCACGCATGCGCTTCACTAACACACAATTACTATCATACTACTACCTCTACGAGTACCATTATTATGGTTGTAGCTGCTCATGGCGCGCGCATATTTGCATTTCAAATGCATGCAACAGTTGCGTTGTTTCGACGCTTCCCCCTCGTCTTTTTCAATGGTTGCTGCACCGTTACTTATGCATTTTGCCACTTGATTGCGTTATTTATTTTACATTTGTACATATATATGTGTATATGTAGGTGTAATATGCAAGTAGCCACTAACTAGGTAAGCCACGCCAGCCACGCTTAGCAACTTTGAGCTCAGCCAGCCGCAAAGTGGCCACACTCGGCCAGCTACACACATCAGCCAGCTCAGCAACATTTTTTCTATTTAATTCATATATATCTACATATACATACTTGTATAATTTTTTCTAAAATTTGTAACTCACACTATGGAGGTGTCGTTTTTTCATGACTCTTTGTAACGCTTTTTCACTTTCAGCCTCTTTCAGGCTTTGTGTTGTGGCCTCTGCGTGTGCTGGCCAAGTTTTTTTTCGGCCACATACATTATCGTGCGATTATCACAATTTATTAATTTGTCACTAATTTGCATTTGTATAGTTTTTCAACAGCCTTAGTGTGTTTTTGTGACCACTGCTTATTTATTTTTTACCTCATAACCAACATCAGTTGCTGTACGCTTCTTGGTATTTCCGTTGCACTTTCTGCTTGAACATTTCTTATTTTCCTTCTTGGCCATGCTCACTATTTCAAATGATGTTCGTTTGGTGAATCTTCATTTTCTTTAACCATTTTGTTGTTGAAAAATTTCTCTTTGCTGCTATTTACTTTTTTTTGTGTTGAACGGAAATTTGTTGTTGATAAGTAGGTTTGAAGAGGCTCAACGTAAAGCGCTTGTGCACGATCGACTATGATCACCACTTGTTTTATCGTTAAAAGCGATCAACACTGAACTATTACATCCGCTTGACTTGGATGTTTTTGATATTTTTAAGTTATTCACCTAGAAGCGATCAGCAATTTACTTTCGATATTTCATGCCTTTCGTAAGCTCATATTTCTGATAATTCAATACATCATAAACCTATTTGCTTTTACTTATTCAGTATTTAGAGTAACGTACAGGCCTGCGACGCCTCGAATGCTCAACAGTCTTTTGTTGTCAACTCAAATTGCTTTTGTGCATATTTTTTAGTTACTGATTTTAAATTATTATAAAAAAGTTGCTGACTAACTTTAGTAAAAAATTATTTTCAATAAAAGCTGATACGCGCTTAAAGTTTACAAAAAAAGTAAAATTATTAATAAGTATGGAAAGATATTAGTTAAAAATCGAGCTTTAGTGATTTGAGTGTTGTGTCCCTACTGTTTTAGGGAGTTTCTAGAATGTTTTTAGCATTTCTCGCTCGTATGAATTTCGTCTGATTTTTCTCGAGATCTTCACGATTAAAGTCGTTGGCACATAGAGTTGTTTTTAATTGATTTTGTTTTTGTTTTTGATTTTTCGTTTAGTAAAATTTATATTAAGATATTAAATTCTTAATTAAAAATATGTAAGAATTATAAAATCTAACAGGTGTTTTCCAAATAAAAATGAAACGATTCTTTCATGCACAGTTTTTCATTACTAAATCATATTTCATTAAAAATTAAATATTTGTAGAAACTTTTTTATCAAAAAATAATTTTTTTAAAGATATTTTGTTCTTATTAAAAAATAAATTGTTTTATAAATTCTATTTGTTCATTACTAATGAAGGTTTTCTTATTAAAATTAAAAAATTTAAGTACTAAGCCAGCAGTCACTTCAGGGATTAGTGGTCACTAACCTTAACTGAGGCTGTATTGGTTAAAGCATCCTTGAAATTAGTAAAAAATACTAGGAGTTTAATTTGTTTATTCACTTATCTTTCATTTAAATGCTATAATTATAATTTGTACGATATTCTTCCATTAAATTATTAATTTCTATTTCTACTTCTTCACTTACAGGGCACGTTCACCTTGATCGTCGAGGCTTTGCATGATACGAACAACAGCGCCAATACGCGCTCAAATAGTAAGTTTTGACTAAAAAAATGTGTTACTAAATAAGAAATTATTGAATTATTTGAATAGTAATCTCAATCGCATTTTGATTCTAGAAATAAGTTTCGTGAAATTGTGAAGCGATCTTGTCGGTCATACCCGATTCGGTCCAACGACAGTTAGTTCTACGTTATCGGAACAATCCGGATTTATATCCAGCCAAAGACTGTCGCTCCAGCAGCTTTCCCCCGTTAATGTATGGGGATATTTATGCTGCTGCAGCAACAACAAACCCGATTTTTATAAATCGTTAAGGAATCTCCTGTAGAGATCTTATTATCCACTCTATCTCTTTCTACTTTACCTATTTCATTGCATAAGCTTCTCAAGCGATCTTGTCGATCATACCCACTTTCAATATTTCATTATAGAAGTTCGTCAAGCGGTCTTTTCAATCGCTGCTTCAAGTAAGCGTTCTCGCAATTCTCGCAAAAACTTGCCCTTGCTAGGCTTATATATTTTTGCTACCCTCTTAAAAATGTCATTCGAATTGCTGCACTTCCTTGAAGATTCAAATTAAGTTTATTTCAAATTGGCACTACCTCCTCGAACGCACTGATGAGCGCTTGCGTTCGTCGCATGATCAGTACCCTTCTTCATATTCATGTAACCCTATAATTGCTTCCTTAATGCCAAAACCAAAAAAATATTAATTTTGTATGCATATACATATATGCATGTGTTATATTAATATAATATCCTGTTTATGTCATCCGTTTTTTTTTCTGTGTGCGCTTCTTGTGGCGATGAGCAAAAGCCAAGAGTTATTATGATCGCATTTACTTTGGCAGCAGGATCACCACATTTGTGCCTGTTTGCTGTCACTTCTTCGCGAGCTTCCTCCTTGCGCCTCGCCATGTATGCGTCATTTGATATCCTTTTGGGCAGCAGTAGAGAGTAGGCTTGTTGGTGGTGTTTCTAAAACCTAAGCGCCTGACACTTGCGCATCATTTTTTACCCCTTGCCAGCTCCTGCCATCCTGACTGCCTGCCACCGGGCAAGTTTCCTGCAGCCCATTTTTCGCTGCTGCTGTTGTTTGCAACCCCTTTTTTTCTTGTCTTGCGACTAGCAGTTTTAACCACAGTCGATGTTGTTGTTGCGCTTATTGTTTTTGTGCAGATTTCCGGCATATTGAGTGGTTTTAAATGTCAGCTTCTGTCCACATTTTTTATAGGTATATAGATATGTATATTTTTGTAGAATAGATATGTGGCCAACTGCAGCGTCGTCGTGTTTGCTGAAAACAATGTCAGTTGCTGCTGCTGCCAGGCTTATCCCCTACTCGATGCTCCCGCACGCTGTTTTGGTTTTACTATATGGCAGCACACTTAGTGAGGCGTTTTGTGTACATTTTTTTTTTCCTTTTTTCCAAACCTTGAAAATGAATTGCACTTTATTTTATGCTTTATAGAAGATTTTTTGTGTTTTTTTATGTCTTTTGTCTCTCTTTCTGCGTTTGTGGCTGCCACAGAACGGAAGTGTGCCTCTTCTTACCCGTACATCCGTTTCTCACTCTTCGACGGTATGTCGGTTTGCCGTTTGTGTTTGTGTCTGTTGCATTTTTTGTTTTGCTACTTTAAAGTCTCATAGTTTTTTCAGGACTAATTCGCCATTTAGTTGGATTTAATTTAATTTTAGCTACAATTAATTTACCAACATCCAATGCTCCTGTTGCTGCTGTTGCTCTTGGTGTGTCTTCATCCGCTACTTCACCTTGCTCTGATCCACCGCCTGCAAATTCAGCAATTACTTTGACGTGTAGCAGCACTCTGCAGTTGGATTGTTTTTTGCTGCTACCACTCGTTAAATGTTGCAAATATTTTAATTCAGCGACTATTATTTCTGTTTGTTGGTTTGCTTGCGGGGCAGCCATTAAAAAGCGCCGCCGAATCACGACTTTTGTGCGCGCTGACTGGATAACTGGCTGGATGCCTGATGCCCGTTGTCTGTCTGTGCCTGCCTGCCTGGCTGACTATCGTCGTCTCATTGCCTGATGTTGTTCGTTTCATTGTCTGTTTTTGCAACACCACGCAACATTTCAATGTTGCACGCGCAGCACTGCTGCTCCTGTGTTGTTGCTGTTGTTCTTTGTCTACTGCTGGCTAGCAGTGTGTGGCGTGTGGAATAGCAGAAATAACTCGCGCACTATCAAGTTTTTAACTTTTTTCCGTTCGATGGCATTTTATGCATTGCCTGGCTGGCTGCTTAGCAACAATCGCATCATTCTGCCAGCCTGTCTAGTTGCATATTTGAAACTCCTTGTTGAGATTTTTCTACACTTTACATACTCGATTGGCCTTTCCTTGCCAACTTTGGAGCTATTTCACAAAAATCAACGATCGTGTTTGCCATCGTGTAATCCATCTTATATGCCTGTTTTTGTTTTTATAACCACGAATGTTGGATTTTATTGCCAGCCACTAACGAAATGTGAGTGCAGTCCCTGCTGTTGAATGCCGCATGCCGACTGCTGATCACTGCTGCTGCTGATATGGTTGTTGGGCTCCGTGCATTCCTGTTTCAGCCATTGCTTTTTCTTTATATTACTTTTTGTATCCCTTTTCATGCGCTCTTCTTCCCACCCACCGCCGTCTTGCTATGCTGCTGTAAAGTTGTACTCTTTTATATCTCTTGTTGCATGCCAATAATGTCGCATCTGTTGGGCTGTTTGCTTTTTTGATGCTTCTCTTACTGCTACTTCGATTTCATGTCGCTATCATCCATTCACTGGGTAGCTTTTTGCCCCTTTTTTTGTTTTTGGCTTGATGCTGCACTGTTGCCATTTAAATTCTTTTTGATTATTCAAAGCGATAAAATTATTTTATCCTTCGCAAAAAATATCTCAGAAAAGAACAAAGAAAAAACACAAATGACAACAGAAACCGGCATGTTGCACATCAATCGCACTTGAAAGCATTTAGCACGCAGTGCTGTTTGTTGTCAACCTGCCGCGACCACACAGCTGGCGTGCAGTGGGCGAATTGGGGGCATTGTAAGCCTCGACGGTGAAGTTTTCGAACAGTATTACCGTTGTTCATTTTTGAATAATTCATTCGAAGAATTCTAAGTTTGTGAGAGTTGTGTGTATCGCTGCTCTCGCCTGTAAGTATGCTTTTTTCTACAGTAAGCTGTGATAGCTACTCATTATTTCATTCTCGAGTTTCAAGAATCAACATTTTTTGGTCTATGTTTGAAATTCTCAACGGGTTGACGGAGAGATTACACAGACTGTAGTGGAATTCATCGAGAGTTTTTTGCTGCAACGTAGTTTTAAATTATCTTGCACTTAACTTTTGTGAACAAAAATGAAAAAGTTGAGTTTGGTTAATGTAAACTTTAGAAGAATATGAAAGAAAGTAACAGAAAAATAAAAAAAATTATGAGTAAAAAAATGTAGCCGTACCCCTAAACTCAACAACTGATTCTAGTAGTGCTGTCATATGCGCAATCTCTCCTAAGACACTGCCTGATAGTACGTATAAGCCTCAAGCTACACATACCCTGGTAGCGGTGATAAGCTGTGTGATTACAATGGGGCTTACAGAGCCTTCAGCGCGCTTGCAACCTAAAGAAAATTTAACTTATAAATGGGAACGTAATAGTTCACACCCCCTGTCTCTGCCATCTCCATGTTCCACCCTCTCCCGCACTCTCCTTGAGCTAATCACCGTCCCTATGCATTTCCTTCTTATGCCTTTGGTTTGATTCATTTCAACCCAATTTTCAAAAAAAATTTCTTTACTCCAACAATCAATACGAGAAATTCAATGCTTCCACATACGAAACCCATCGCCATTGAATAGCTTTTTTTTTATAACAATTATTTTTGAATTGCATTTTCTTGCATTGTTTGAATTCCGCCTTTTATCTAAATAGAAACTTATTTTTTATTTTCCTGCTTCAATGTCACTCTTTAATAGCGATTTTAAGTACCTTGTGAACTTCTTTTGACCTGCAGCATTCTTGCTTCTCATCGCCCGTTCTTCATTCCTTACATTTCCATTCCTGTATGCCCCTATATATGTACGTGCATATGTAGGTATACCAATCAACACCTGCTTTACCTGCCGTTCGATTTTTATGTACCCTTTTGTAATGCTTTAATGTATGTAGTTGTTGGTGGGCTTCAATATACCTACGATGATTTTCCCAGACCGCTACAAATGGAGATTTATGTTTCCTCATTTTCTATATCCACAGAAAATTTTAAAATACAAAAACCAAACAAAAAAGGCGAAGAATACTTTCTTTTGATTAACAATTTATTCCACCATTTCGGCCAACCATTTATTGATCGCCTATGGCATCTGAGAAAATTTCCTAGTTGTGCCCTTTTCCTTTTATTTGATGTTAAATTCTTTAAAATTCATTAAAAATTGCCATTCAATGCTTGAAACACCTAATATTGGTTGCACTCACTATGGTCTAAAAATAAAGAATACCCTGCCATGTCTCTGGAATTTTAATTATGCTCTTTCATGCACATCAAAGAGGAAAAAAACACTGCCCTTTTTTCAGTTCTTCAATCTGTTTGTTTTTTTTTTTTTTGTTTTTTTTCCACATTTTTCATATCCATAGAAAATCAAAAATTACTCCAACAAAATCCTAATGATTCAGCCACATTGCCACACGATCTTTCATTTTCCATTTCAATGCAGTCGCAGCTTAAAATACTAAAATCCTTAGCTCTGCCAGCCTGCCTGCCTGCCAATAACGCGCAACGCCTCTTTTCTTCTACTGCCGCTGTGTGTTGCATGCTGCATGCACTGGCATTTCACTTTTTGTCTCTAGCTTCTCATACACTCATATGCACATAAATGTGCATGCCTGTATATATGCATACTTGGACATTTGTGCGTGCATGTCCTGCTGTGCGCATCCTGTTCCGATTTCTACTTCTCCTTTCAAGTGTTGTACACACCGGCTTGCATTTGCGGCACCTTCGCCGCCAACACCAAGCACGCTGCTCAAGCTGTTTGTTGCAAGCTGTATAATTTTACTTTGTATAAGCTGCGCTGTATGTTGCATGTCGTTTGTAGATTTTTATCGCGATTTGTAATATTATTGCATTCTTCTAAAGCGCCTCCGCCTCCTTTGCCTACTCCACCAGCTTTTTAACTCGTTCGGCTTTAAGGCGCTTTAATTTTATTCATGTGGCTCGTTGACTCTTGTCAAGGATTAATTTCATTATTTCACTAGTTATGTTTGTGCGGTGTTGCGTGTTTTTGCCATTTTTTTCTGCTTTTTTCGCTTTATCGCTTTTATTTTTCAACCGTCTTCACTTTACGCCTGTCCAACGCTATCTGTCCAGCTGTCGTGCGCCGGCTAACCAGTCGTTGGATGCAACAAGTTTTTAATTTAACATAAATTAAACAAAAAATTGTTTGTTAAGGATCCAAATGCCCACAAACGTACTGGTTGGTTTTGGTTACGCGTACGCCACGCAAACACTTGAGCAAGTGAAACTTCTTGTTCAGTAGACAACAGAGCAGAGAGTTGTGGATCATTCTTTGTTCGATAATTCAAATTTGGACAACCATTCTTTCTCTTTACACTTGTTTAAATCTGCGTTGTTTACACTCAAGAACTGCTACTCTACTAAATTTTTGCACTATGTAAGCCCTAGAGTTTTCATCCCTCACATTAGCCTTTCTTAATTTCGTTATTCACCTTATAGTTACTCTTCTGCTTCTTTGCAGCCCTTTTCAGCCTACACACTGCTAAGTTTTCGCCTTAAAAATTATAAACTTGCAACTTTCTTCACTACTTTCTACTACTTATGCTTTTCAGACCTTCCCTCATTGCCTAGTTCTCCTTTTACGCTATAAACTTTCAATTTCATGCTTTCCCGACCACTTATCCTCATTTCCTAGATCTACTTATCCTTAAAGACTACCACGCTCCTGTTTCCTGGTCTGCCTTTTCCAACATTTCCACTGCATTTTTCATAATTTTAATATATTTCTTCCTCTTTGCGTTATCATTTGTTTCTTGCTCTTTGATTTACTGTTCACTGCCGCTTCTTAACATTTAACCTCTGCTTGATGCTCTTCTACACCTGCCAATTAATCTCTGCCAATGCCAAACCAAAGTTGTTAGCCGTTTTGCTGCAAGTGCTTGTTGCAAGTTGTTAAATGTTTATCTTTTAATTTTAACTCAATGGAGCAGAGGTTTTAAATGTTTGTTTGACTTTCTGGTTGGCTGTGTTTCCATTATAAATATAAGTATATATGTATATACTCGTATATTATTTTTTGTCTTTGTTTTTAGTTTTTTGGTAAATTTTTTCGAGCTATTGTTCGGCAGTTATCATCGCCGTGAGTTATCTCAGTGGCACTTGCGCTCTTAAGTGGTTGCCTATTCTTGGGGCTGTTGATCATGCTGGTGAGGGGGTTTGTTGTTTCTTCTTTATTTATTCTGTTGTTGGTTATTGTTTTTGTGCTACTTTTCATTTGTTACTTCTCTTTTCTTTCTCTTGCTGCTTATTTTCCTTTTGCTGGCTGCTTCTTATTCGTGGCCTTAGTTTGATAAACTGGCATTTACAATGCGTACTTTTTGCGAATATGAAATATAATAGCAGTGCGACAGGTTTCTAAACCATATTGTTCTCGGAGTTTTTAAATTTAAACGTCAGTTTGTCACTTGTGGTTTAACATTTTTTGTTTTTTGTGCTTGTGTTTGTTTTGAGATCTCAAACTAATTAACCCAAAAATTCCTGCAACAATTTTTTGGTCATTCGCGGTGAAGTACACCTTTTCATTGTCAGCTGCAGGAGATGTCGGAAAGGCAGTTGCATTTGCTTGTAACTTTACTTGCCATACGACTGTCACACAACTCTACTCGCTTAGTGTGACAGGCAGTCAGCCTATCTAGTTGCTGGGGCACTTGACCAGCTGTTAGGCAAATCATCCGAACCAGTCAGCTAATTGTACTCGCCATCTAACTGGCGGCGCTTGGCGGTTGGCGGTCTGCCTCCAGTCGATCAGCCATTGCATACAACGCTCTGGCGTTTCTCCGGGGCAGTCAGTTTGGCAACACAGCTTACTGTGACAGTTCAGCCAATTCTAACTAGCAACACTAAATATCCGAAAAATGTCAATTTGTGTTGAGAATTAGTTGTGAGTTTTGCTTATTTTTTGTGGCAACATGTTGCGAATGTCAACCGGTTGTTGGTCAGCGAAGTTGGAAAAAAAGAAGCAAAAATAACAAACGAGATAGAATAGGCCAACAAATTCCTATGCGCATGGATTTTTTGTGCGAATTCGCCAAATACGATACAGGAACGCTCACAAATTAACTTAATTAATTAACAAGTAAATATAATATAGTTAGCGAAAAAAATATTGAAACAGAAAAATTAGACGTAAAAAATTACAACGAAAAATATTTTGCACAAAATAAACGGAACTCGCGTGCATGGCACCTGTTCTATACCAATTTTGTTGGCAACAAAGCTACTTCGGGTAAAATAAAGTAGAAACAAAATAAAAATTGAAAAAGTTATTACAAGCAAAAAAACGTTAGGCGCATGTACTGGGTCGTCAAGTCGCCAACGTGTGCAGCAGCTGGCTAAGCCTGACTTTTTTTTTGCATCCTAGCACACATATTCAACATACGCACACACACTTATTGCGATTTCTGTGTGTCACACTGTCTTTGGGCCGCGAATGTGGCATGTGGCACTCCAGCACTACGTACGTACTTACCATGCTGGCATTCCAATGGATTTTCGGAATTTTTGTGTGGCACCTTCGCTCGCTGCTCCACGAAACTAATGTATGCGCGTGTACGAACACACTTACATACATCCATACATACAAAGTGTTGTGTATACGTGTTGGCTATGGCAATCACCTAAAAGCTTTGCGCATTTGCGTTTGCCATTTACTATTGCCGCTAATGTCGTTGCGGCTGCTTACATTTTCATCATTGCCTCTGCTGCTGCCGTAGTTATTGTTATTGTTGTAATAAGTGCTTGCGACGGCACTAACCAAGTCAGCAGCCCGCTCGTTGGCTTTTTTCGCCTCCCCTCACTCATTGCGTCTGCTTATTAGGTTTTTTACTTTGCTGCAACACATGAAGTGACGATAACTGCAAGCCAGCCAACTCCGCAGTAAGCCAGTCAGTCCGGTAGTTTCGCATTGGGTCCGCGCACAGCACAGCACAGCAAGTGGCCGCGCATGCGAACAGTGGGACTTGTAGTATGACAGGTTATTAGACGCACATTTTTTATATTAATTTGAGTACGACTTATTGTTGTTGTTCTCTCGCAAAAATGCAGCAACGCAACTTACACATATGTAGCTATAAAATTGTAATAATGAAAAAAAGTCAAATAATTTATAATAAAATTTCCAAACCTTCCAAGTTGTCAGCATATGAAGAAACGCGGTTGAAAACAGCAAAAACAAAAAATGATAATTTACTCTGTCTCCTGTGAGAAGTCGTTAATTTTTGTGCTTTTGCTAATTTTATTTCCTACATTTTCGCATTACTAATTCGCTATGTCGCCTTTGAAAAAACATTTCATGTGATAAGCACGAAAACTGATTGTTGTTTGCTGTCGCATTTCAAATTTCCGTTACTAATTTTATTTCTTTCTATTAAATTTGTAACTAACGCATGAAAAATGTGACAGCTCGCATGCTATTCCGCATGCTGAGAAATTGATCACTCGCTGCGTGCCGCGCCTGGTTGGTTGTCATTTTGGGCTGATAAGAGTGAAATTTTCATTTGTAGGTTGAAAATGGAAAATTGTGGTGTGTATGTATGTATGCCTCGTTTGTTGCTGCAGGTGAATTCGATAAAGGCGATTGGGGCAAAGTTTTCTCCAGTTTAAAGTAGAAGGGAAGGTTTAGCGAAATGCAGTGTTTTCGAGAATAAAGAACCAAAAGAAAAATACACACGATGTAAAAAAAAATTAAATAAAGAAATTATTTAATAAAGTAAGCAAAGTATTAGAAAAAAATTAAATGAAAAGTGAAATAAAATTTAAGTAAAATAGTAAACAAGTTATGATGGTAGTTTTTACGTTTATAGTCGGCATAAACAAAACAAGAAAGTAGCAAAAAAAGTAATAAAACAGTAGGTAAAAAATTAAAAATAAATAATTAAATTAAATACAACTAAAAAATAAATAGTAAAACGAAATAAAGATATGAAAAAAATTACATAAAAATAGGGGAAACTAAAACTATTATTATAATTTATAAAATTAATAAAATAAAAATATATATCAAAAACATCAACAAAATGAAAATAAAAATTTATTAAGTAATGCTTAAAGATAAACAATAAAAACAAAAAACATTCAATGAAAAATAAATTTAAAAAGCAAAAAATAATTAAAAAAAAACTAATTAGTAAATTGAATAAAAAAACCTGAATAAAAAATGATAATAAAATAAAAAATAAAAAATAATAATAAAATAAAAAATAGTAAATACGAGTAATACATTAAAAAAAGAACAAATTATTGAAGATCGCTAAAAAAGAGGAAAAAAAGTTTAAGATTATGAAAATAACAAAATATAAAATAAAAACAAGATAATAAAATTATTTTGTTTTCACTTTAGTCCTTCAATTGTTTGCGTCGAAGATACTCGTTATGGATAAACACCGATCAAACGTCATAAGGTTAAAAAATGTTGCATTCGTGTTATCATACAAGGAATTGACAGTGATTTCTTGTCCGAAATATACACACATTAAATTCGTTAATCGCAACCATTGCCATTTATTTGTTTACAACGCTTATATTCATCTAAAATGACAAATTCTGGAGGGCACGCATGTCAAATTATCTCAAAATAAAGTTTTTTCGTTTTTTATTAAAAACACCTAAATATTATGCATTATTGAAAAATATCTCATTCAATCGCATTTATTAATTCTCTACACAAGGTCTTTTCACTTTTCATCTACTATTTAGGTGCGCAACTAAGTTCCCGCTGTTTGTCAATAGCTGCCGCCAGCAGTGTATGCTAGTCGATTCTAACATAACTTAAGCGTCATAAACCAAGCTTAGACATATGGTAAACAAACTGCTTCGACACATTAGTGATTTTGGTTTGGTATCATATACTTTTGATTTTGTGAAAATGTCTGATTTTATGCTGAATAATCGTTATTTGCGGGAAGTGTTGATTTTCCTCTTTCATTCGTAAAAAAAACAGCGGTTGAAGCGCATCGAGGGCTACAAATAGTTTTTGGAGATGCTGCTTTAAGTGAAACAACAGGCCAAGATTGGTTCCGTCGCTTCAAAGACTGTGATTTTAATATTGACGACCGTCCGCGTGAAGGAAGACCAAAAACCTTCGAAAACGCTGAATTGGAGGCATTGCTCAATGAGGAGCCGTGTCAAACGCAAGAAAAGCTTGCTTCAGTATTAAGAGTTACCTGCTAATCCATTTCTAAGCGATTCCATGCTTTGGGAATGGTTCAGAAGTAGGGGACTTGGGTTCCTTATGAGTTAAAAGCAAAGGATATTGAACGTCGTTTTTTCGCCTGTGAACAACTGCCTCAGCGGCAAAAAAGGAAGGGCTTTCTTCATCGCATCGTGACGGGTGATGAAAAGTGGATTCATTACAGCAATCCAAAGAAAAGAAGGTCATGCGGACTGCCCGGTCATGCTTCTACGTCGTCGCCTCGGCCGAATATTCATGCTGCGAAGGTTATGCTATGTATTTGGTGGGACCAAGTTAGTGTTATTTATTATGAAATGTTAAAACCAAAATGTGAAACCATCACTGGGGATCGGTATCGACTTCAATTGATGCGATTGAGCCGAGCACTGCGCTAGAAGCGGCCGCAATACGAGGAGAGGCATGAAAAAGTGATTATACAGCATGACAACGCTCGATCTCACGTTACCAAACCCGTTAAAACCAACCTGGAAACACTGAATGGGAAATCTTACCCCACCCGCCATATTCTCCAGATATTACGTCGTCCGGATACCACCTGTTTCGATCGATGGCACATGGTCTAGCTGACTAGCAGTGCCATTCATAAGAAGACATAAAAAACTGGCTTGATCCGTGGATAGCCTCAAGAGATGAACAGTTTTACCGCGACGGTTTACGAGATCTACCAGAAAGATGGGAAAAAGTAGTAGCCGGGGATGGGCAATACTTTCAATGATTCACTTGTAACCATTTTTTCAGAATAAAGTTGTATTTTCATCAGAACTTAGTTGCGCACCTAATATAATTCGTAACAAAATCAAATACATGCATCAAAACACTTGCTTAGCTAAACACCATCTATTGAAGGCACCATTTTCGCTTTTTCTCCATTCCACGGTAGATCTCGTTTAAGTGCAGCGAAAATTAAATGCGGCGGCTACAGAAACCTCACCGCGCCATCGCCGGCCACTTTTGCTTTTTTCACGCGCTCATACGTCGTCAACTATAGTACTTGCAAATGCCACCAGCGGAAAGTAAGAACAGCACCGGTAACAAATAAAAACTGAACAAAACTCCCTAAGTTTCATCTCCTACACTGCTGCGCCGGCAGTTAGACTACAAATGCTGGTCGGGTTCGTTGCATAAGTCTCTCGTTCTGGTTGCGCATGAAAATGTTAACCTCCAAAATCCTCTGAAATTGCTGTTTATTATTATTGCTGATTGCTGCGGCGTGGTGATTATATTGCTGTTTGCTGTTGTTAGTTTGGCCGTTTGCTTTTTTTCCATCCCACCCTTCTCTCAACCCGAACTGTGTATTAAGTGCCTGCTGAAAACTTCTTATTGAAAGTTATTTTCTTTCTTTCCGTTTTTGTAGCTTTTACTTTATATTTTCTTAGTTTGTTGATAGTGTGGTAGCATTCTTGCATTTTCTTCGTTTTTCGTGCATTCAACTTCGTTCTCTTTCAGTTGCCCGGTGCAATACCAGCAACATTCAGTGGTCACGTGTGTGTGGTCACGGTTTCGCCATGTCACTGCCACTTGCATATTACAATATGTATATGTATATGTATACATACTCGTAAACTAGCCATGTTGTTGTTTGTCATGCGGGAGAATTATGCTGCATTCAACTTTAACCGCTGCCGTAGCGGTTACTGCCTTTGCTGCTGTAATTTGATGTTGTCCGCTAATTTATTGTAGTTTTTTTGTGTTGCTATTTTTGCATTGTTACTCTTCTTATGCTTTGTTTTTGTATTTCTTGCCACACCACCTCAATTCACCAGTCATGCACCTGCAATTTACTTTATAGACCTTAGCCGCATACATTTGTATGTGTGCATACACACATGCATACATGTATTCATACATTTGTCGCAGTTTATGTGCCCACAATACAAATAATCCGCCGCTCCACACCAAATTTAGCTGGCAGCCTCACTCGGCAAGGCAAACCGGTCTTTAGCAGCCACTTTACTCAGTGGTTGATCTTGTGAATTGTATATAAAGCCATTGCCACATAATCATAGGGCTAAATATTTAGAACTGGGTTTACTTTCTCTACTGACATGTCAATCTATGTTTTAGTAAGAATCAGCTTTGACTCAAATCGATTATATTCTAATGCCATCTGATAAATGCATGATTATATCAGGTCAGTCCATAATTTCGTGCGTTTTTTAAAGGTGGTTTTAAAATTAATAAAAAAGATGTTTAAAGATTTATTAGTCAATAAAACATATATTTTCCTTTATTATTTACAATGTCTCCTAACGTTCAAACGTTTTCCCTGCTCAAAAAAATGTTTGTCCTTGGAGCCAAAATGCGCTTCGTTATTGCTTTTTATAGCTTCTTTTGGGGAGTAGTTCTTGTTACTCATATGAGATTGAAGTCCACGGAAAAGGTGATAATCACAAGGTGCAATATCCGGAGAGTATGGGGGATGCGGCATTAGCTCCCATCCGTCCTCGTTCAGATTGCCTAATGTTTGCTTTGCGGTATTAGGTCTTGCGTAGTCGTGGTGAAACAAAACTTGGCGTCTATTCACTAAAAACGGTCGATTTTTTTTAAGTGCCTCATTCAGGTTTGATAGCTGATAGGAATAATAATCCGCAGTTATCGTCTGGTTTGGTTCCAGAAGTTCATAATAAACAATACCGGCCATATCCCACCAAATAGACAGGAGAATATTCTTGGAGCGAAGGCCATCTCTAGGGGTCGGTTCTGGTATTTCATCTTTATTGGCGTTTGCGAACAGGATTATTGTAAAGGACCCATTTTTCATCACCAGTAACGATACGGTTCAAAGAACTTTTATTTTCAAGCCGGTGCAGCAGCTGAGAACACACATTCACTGTCTGCTGAAGGTTGGTGACGGAAAGTCTATGCGGAACCCATTTTCCCAGCTTTGAAACCTCTCCCAACTGAACCAGGTGCCTGTGAACTGTTCCATGCGATGAATTCAACCTCTGAGCTATCATATCGACTATCAAATTTGGCTCAGCTTCCACGAGTTCGAGCAAGGCGTCGGGGTTAAGGACTTCAGGACGACCAGCGCGCGGGGCATCCTCCACGTCGCAGTTACCACTTCGGAATTTTGAAAACCACTTTTGCGCAGTCCTTACACTCCTCTCTGTCCACGGTATCCTCTCCGTGAACAGTGTTTATTTCTGCATTAGCAGTTGTTGCATTTTTACCACTTTTAGAAAAAAAATACAAAATATGCCTCTTGTAGGTACGCTTTCGAAGATTCCATTTTATTTTTTAACAAACGTGCTTCCGCTATTAAAATCACTTGTTGAATGCACAATATATCAAAGAAACTATAAATAGTTCCGTTATATTCCGCGAATAATTTTAATTTAAATTTACTTATGGAGTGACCTGATAATTTACATTGAAATATTTTTATTTTCCTGCTAACTCTGTACTTATATACCTTTGTTTTATTTATTTATTTAATTTAATTTTTTATATTATATTTTTTTTATAAATATTTCTTTCATACTACTATAAAAATCATATAATTTAAAGCTTTGCACTTGGCATACAATTTTACAGAATTAAACAAATTTTAATAAAAATTTGAAGCTTTTTAAACAGAATTTTCAGAAAAATTTCAAGTAGGCAGTTTTATATCCATTGAATTTTGGTAAAATATCAGTTTAAAGTAATTCAAAATTAGATTTTTCGTATATGTTCCTTAGTTTATTATATCAAAATACTTTTCAATATATTGAAAATTAAACGTTTTTAATTAGGTGCACATACATTCATAAATTTAATTTGATTTTCATTTGTTTCAAACGAACTTTAGTTCCGACTTTTTGTGGTTTTTCTTTAACCTGTCTTTAATAATTATGGGACTGGGTTATTTTGGACTATGGTTATGCGCCATTGCAATAACATTTAGACAAACGAATTATTGGTATTATGGCAACATGTTGCAGGTTGTTGTAAAAGTTTGTAGTAATGTTGTCGAAGGCAATTATTATATTTTAGCAAGTTATCTGTTATGTTACGTACTTATCACGGTTCCCATAGCTAAATGTATATGTACATATTTAATAATATAATTTTCATATAAAAGATCGCCCAGTCAGCAACATGTAGTGCTGCTACAATTTTTATTTATAATTATTCTACTTGGAATGTTGAATATCTAATCTCTTTTTGACATTTGCTTGTCTGCCTGCCACGAACAATGAAAACTATTGTAATATAAAAAAAGGGGAAAACAAAAAATCACTGCTCTGTTTTCCTCAGAAATCGCGCTAATTATGCATTTGAGAAAAATTAAAGATTAACAAATTTGTAACTCCTATTCACAAACAGCTTGTAGAACCTAAGACACATTAAGACAAAATCTGTAATTTGAAGCGGTCACTACTGTACTTTTCTTCCATATCTCTATTGCGTGCTGCTTTTACATGGTTACTGAGGCACGGTGAGGCGCTTAGGAGTGTATCCCAAAATACTCTGAACAAACCAAATGTATTTAATACAATTAAGTGCGCATCTACCTGTGCTGCTTCTGCAACTTGCCACTGATAATCTGCACAAAAAATACAGCTTACAACATCCTCCATCTCAAGTCCAGTAAGGCATTGTATTGCGCGATGGTATTTCTTCACGGCTCGGCCTCCCGTTTCCACTAATTCACAATAATTAATCTTCATTTAATAACCTAACCAGCAGACGAGCAAGCACACACATACACATGCATGCTTATATTTATGCAGTGATAACTGCTGCTGCAACACAGCGGCTTTCTCATCAATCTCGAACAAAACACAATAAAAAAAACCAAGTACAAGGTAAGAAATATTCATAAGTCTCCGCTGCTGCCTGAGAATTTCTTCTGGTTGTGTTTTTTTAGCCTTAAATAATTTTTACGACTTGATCTTTTCGATAACTTCTCATGTTCTTACTTGTTTTTCTCGGCTGCTTGCTTGCAGCCAAAATCTCTACATTATCTTCATTGTTTCCTTATGCATCGGCGTTTGCAGTTGTTTCTCCCTTCCGCAGCTCTCGTCTTTCCTGGAGGGACCTCATAGCGTGCTGTTATTTTGCTTTGCTTCCCTGCTGCAGTACTAATCACCTACAGGTCTGTCTGGTTGGATTTTTAGCACAACTTTATTACAAAACATAGCTGCACTTGCTTTTATATTTCTTAAAACTGCCGCCTATTATGCATTTTACGTACTGAAATATTAATATAATTTAACGCATTTAAGAGGGCCATAAAGCCATAAATATGTATGTTATAATACCATGAAAAATAGAAAATTGGAACTTAAAGATACCCGCAATCAAATTTATCTAAAGTTGCCATTTTTCTGAAATATTTGTTTATGTTTTCTATTTTCAACAATATTTTTGTTATTATATCCCTGACAGCTAGTGCTCCATTTTTTTGTAAAATAATAATTTATTGTTATTTTCCATATATTAAATAAAAGAATAAATAAAAATAAAATATTATATATATTAAACCATTAATTTTGATTGTAGTTTGACATTTTTCATCACAATGCGCCATTTATATTATATTTTCCTAATTTTTTATTTCAATATTTCTTACCTATTTGTTCACTTATTTTAAGCATAAAAATTTATGTATTTTTTCACAGATTTATTAATTCAACGTATGTCGCTGCAACAAGTGCTCGAAGTATCGACTGAGTGGAAAACGAACAAGAGCGAAGCTCAATACACTTGGTTGGAATATGATTTTCGTGTCACCTGCGATGCTCATTATTATGGTCGCGGCTGTGCGAATCTGTGTAGGCCACGTGATGATTCATTTGGGCATTATACCTGCTCGGAGAGCGGTGAAATTATCTGCTTGAGTGGCTGGCAGGGAGATTATTGTGATAAAGGTAGGTTCAACAAAAATTAATATATTTTCCAAACTAAGAAGAAAAAAACAATTTATATATAATACATATGCATATGTATAAAAAGTGCAATGAGGCAATATTTGATGACGTATTAAATATTTCAGTTTCTTCTATTTGCAAATGTAAAAAAAGCAATATTATTAAAAAATAAAAATAAAATATTTATAGGTGCATTTTTTTTCTTACTTCTTTTGCTCCTAAGAACATATTCACTTGAGTTAAAAAAACAAAATCCAATAAATTTTCAAACAATTATTTTTGCATTAAAAAATTTCATTTAATTTTAATTATCAAAGTAACATATTTTGCCCAATTTTTTTTGTAATTAAAATTTTTCCACAAAAAAAATTACGACTATTTTTCCGAAACATACTTCAAAAAAAATTGAACCAAAATGGAAAATATAGTTTTGCAATTGACGTTGTCTCCAGTAAATCTTTCAGCACTGACAACATGCACGAAAAATTCTCAATATAATAAAAACAATATATTGAATGTTCGTCCAGTATTGCGCCTTTTTTTATTTTGTGTTTTTGCATTTCACACAAAAATTGAAATTTGCAGCCTTTTGTGTGCTTTTCGCTGCTTCGCTTACGTTTTCCTCCACAACTTCTGCTGCTGCGCCTTCTACGCACTTAAAAAGTGCATTTTATTCATTCATTCGCTGCCGCACGCATGCGATCATTCATTCATTCGACAAATCGCTCATTTCCTTTCTTGATTAAAACACTTGTCTGCCCACTTATTCAAGAAGTTGCTGCCACTGCTACTGCTACCAGCACGGCTTATCGCCTCACTGCTTCTCACTACCCCTCAAACTGCCTGCTTTCTCCACCACCATCAGCCTCATATGTATCATTCATAACTACATAAAACAACAACCTGCCTCGCCAGCCTCAGTTTTCATTATTTTTATTTCCTTTTAATACTCATTATATTTTGGCAAATTGTATTCAACTCGAACTCGGACTATACGAAAGTACCTAATTTTAAGGCCATTTACTCGATTAAATCGGGCATAGGAAAAGCAAAAAAATATGCTGCTGAAAACCGGTGCATCCAGCGGCAGCTGTATTTTTTGGCAGTGTCAATGCTTCCGATTTGCTATTGTTGTTCGTTTGTCTTGCCAGCAACGCATATTTTGTGATAAAAAAACACACATACGAACACGCACTTACCCACTTGCCTGTTGAAGGACAGCAACCTGGCGGCAGCGTTCAACGAAAAAAGGAAGCATACCACAATTGCAGGCGAAAAAATGGTATATTTACCACAAAATTCAAGGTGTAATCAACATCCGCTAGTAAAGAGCGCACAAACAACGAAAAAATTCCACACAACGAAAAAGGAAGACGAGCAGCGGCGAACAAACAAGTATCAGCGTAGTAAAAAAAAAGCAACACAGCAGCTGAAGGGTCTTTAAATTTTGAATGGCACCGCACATGCATAAGCACACACACTTATTCCACCTTCCAAAAGGCACTAACACACAGATACGTATTTTTGTGCAGCCGCACAGCCTGAAGTCCGCTTGGACCCACTTGCTGGGCTTGCGTGCTTGCTGGCAGCCGCCTTTGAGTGCACAGAATCGTCCCTTGGAGCACACGCAAAGTACCTCGTATGCAGTTGTAGTGGTAGTAGTAGTAAGCCAACAGTACGACAGGTATTGACAACCACACACCCTTTGTGTCTGGCTTATATAAGCACTAGCAGCAGGACGCAGTTAGCTAGCGGAGTTAGCGGCGTAGCGAGCGGAAATGTGAAGCTGCCGCTGTAGTATTGGCAGAAAAGGGACTCCAAAATAATCGAATGGCCGTCTGACTACCAGGGTCTGGTAGCAGCACAATTTCTGTGCCGCTACTTAGTGCTCCATATGCGCCAGCAAACAAAACGAACAACAACAATAAAACACAGAGCCCGATGATTCTTTACTTTCTTTGCTTGCCTGTCTTTCCTCGCACCTCATTGTACACCGTTACTATCCTTTCATTCGTTTTGTGCCCAAACTGTGGCGTGGGAAGATTTTTCTTTAGGTTTAGGCTCTGGCTTTGCCTACAATATTTCGTATTCTCGCGCTTACGTATCGCCTACTCCTTCCTCCACTATCATCGCAGTTGAGTTCCGTGGCATGGCATGGCGTGTTTTGTATCTTGTCTTGATCGCTAGCATTCTTTGTGGTTCTTTTTGCTGTTGTTGCTAGAACCTAACAACCAGCCCCTCCCCAAAAATGTTGGGAAGAAAAAATGTTTTATGTTTCACAACAACTGGTTGTCTTGCTGGCTTAACTGAAGCTACAACACATTTTGTGAGGCAACAAGAGTTTTTCGATGCTCGAATTATATTATGTTCGATGTTGCACTCAAATATTTGTTGTAGTCAAATTAGATTGAAATGTATATTAATTCTACATTAAATTATCGGTTAAAAAAATTATTTCAGCTTATTTGACTACTTTTTATTTCTTGAACTCTTCATTATTTTATTCATTATTCCCAACCTTTTTTGAATTCAATTCCCAACCCTTTTTTGAAATAAAATATTGGAAGCTGGCGCGTGTTTATTGCACAGCAGCCCAAGGCAGCCCATCTCGCTCTTCACACTCAAAAGCATGCGTTTCCATAGAGTACACTAGCCCCTTCTTCCAAACAAGTTAATCGCTGCACGCTCTTTCATTGCTTTAAGCTAGCTTTCTTTACTACAATTCTCGTCAGATTTATAAACCGGATTGTTAACTTAATGCTTTTGATATGATAGGCATGCAGCATCCTAATAATTATGCTGACTGACTTTAATAAGTCTTTCAGGCAACTAATGGACTAATAATTTTAATATTTTGAAGATTAACGCGAATGAAGTGACCACTAATTCTAAAAGGTTACAACTCTATATGCCCTTTTCCAACGAAACTTAGACAAACAAACAAGAGTGTCAAAGCTGTATATCATTGCAACTCATTTTCACACATTTCCCTTGAAAACTTCTAAGATTCTTCAGCTCCTCGGTTTTTTTTCGTTTTTTTTTTACAGAAATGTTAGACTTCACTCTATCACTTGCTTGTTAACGCCCCTCCGTTCGTGTAATGATTAACCCTCGTTATCTAGGTCGCTAGTACTTTCGCCCGCCTTCCTTACTAACCTGTGAATAAATGAATCACCAAATAATCTTATTACTAAAGCGTTCATCGAAAATCAACCGTTTTTAGACCCCTTCTTTTATTCCGCACCTCTTCATTTTTCATGCACTATTTCTCAGCTTACCTATTCATTTTATGATCTACCATACACGGCCCTTTTCCCCTCGTCCTGCCTTTTCCCGTACCTTGCTCGAATGATCGTTCCGTCTTGCGATCACCGCCTTTCGAAAACAATAGCCCGGCATTGTAGCCTCAAACGCAAACGATGACAAATGAAATTTTCTACACTCAATGGTTTTGTAATTTACATAAAAGAAAATTAATGTACATGCACTTTTTTGTTTGTTTTTTTGTATACCAATATGCCATGATCAAGCAATGCTCGCGTATTTTCCATTCACTTCCTTGTAGCTGGAACTGTCGGCCTTAGAATTACAAAAAAAAAAGAAATACTTAATAATCAGTGTCAACAGCAGCAACACACTTAGCTTCTAGTCATCGCACCAACAAATATTTACATATATTGCATGCGCTTCACAGTCCCAATCCAATCAATCGTGGCGGCTGAGACAATAATTACACTTTAGCTTAACTGTTTGCTTAGGCGTGTGCGTACATGTGTGTGTTCAGATGGGTGTGCATCCTAGCAGCAAGCAATTCAAATCGATTTTTTCTCACTTATTTTTATTCTTTCTCAAAATTACGCCGCTCAAATTTTTTGTTAAATCATCCCATTTGATTTGACAAGCAAGTGATTTTCAATAATGAAAAAAAAGTAAGTTAAAAATAAACATTCAAATGATTCGTTTCGCCACACATTTTTTTCAAAGGGGTTTTCATACGAAAATGACATAAACTTTAAGCGCAACGTGCGATCAATCAGCTTACTCGATCGCTGATCTGTATAGAAGTTTTTGTTTTTCTAAGCAATTCTAAATTTTTTGATATGTTAATGACTACTCGAAAAAGTACTTAAGGTGCATGAGTTCTACAAAAACAAAAAAAAATATTTATATAAAATAAAGCACCTTCGCGTGCTTTGGTTCTTACTTTGGAGTAATGTTGGCTATCCTTTATTTTTGGTAGCCCATCACTTACGATTATTTATTTTTGTACACTGAATTAGGTTGTGGAAGTGCGCATGTGCGTTAATTTTTTTTGTTTTCCTCAAAATTTTGTGTAATGTTTCTACTTCGCGCCGTAATTGTTTGTTTTAAAATTTGAGTTAATGGCCTTGTTCTACATTTTATTTACTTAAAAAAAAATAATATTCGTGCTGAAAATATATTGTGATTTGGTTTATGTCACTTAGCAATGGCTTGGCAAGCTTTGAAAAGCATTTCATTTCATGTATTTATTTAAGTCAAGGATTACAATATCCTTACAGACTAATACATATATTTACGACAAACTCTTTCTTACATGTGGGAACAAAAGTGAGATATTATGAATTCTGGAATAGGAAAGATATCGTGGCATTCTAAGGCGTACTTAGACTGAAATGCAATTTTTTACTCAAATTGCTTTTAGAACTTTCCTGCACACTTTTGATGCTTGAAACTTTCATTGATTTAGTGCTTAAGACTTAAGGCATCGTATTAAAAGCTCTCACGCAGATTCCATGTTATTTCAAAGCTCTATTTACATATGTGTATTGTCGGATGTAGATTCGCATTGTTTCTATGCTGCTTTTCGAATATTTTCGCGCGTCTTTAATATTTAAACTTTCATCAATGCAAAATACAATAGTTTATTGTTTGTGCTTGTATGCCGCTTTCATCCCATTTCAAATGTCTATGTATAATAAATATTTATTTATTTTTACTTATATGCTGCTCGTCGAAAATTCCCGTGCAGCTTTGACACTTAAAGCTTTCATCAATTTAAGAAAATATCTTTCTACTTGTGTGACATTTCAAAGTATTTTTCTGTAATCACTTTTTTATTTTTGTCTTTCTGGAACTTTTTAAAAATTTCCTACATGCAGCTTTCCTGCTTTTTTATCTGTAGTGTACCTTTTGAATAGTTCCTACTTGGGCGCTTAAAGCTTTAATCAATGCAAGGCGCCCTGTATGCTTTCATACAGCTTCCAGAGCATGCCAAAGCTCTCTTTTCTAAAGGCACTACGTCTTGAATATAGCCATTCTGAGTTTATGTGCTTTTTCAACCCTTTTCTACACTTCGTATTTGCGTATCAGTACCATAGTTTCCCGCACACTTTCAACTTATCGAATGGTAGGTTTAACGAAGTGATCGCTATGCCAGCACAGCAGCTGACAGCCTATTACCATTTTAGGCTATAAATATGGTACTACAAATACCTGCGTTTATATGTATGTAAGCCTCTATTTCGTGCTTAGTGCATAGTGCACGCGTTCACACAGAGAAAGTGCTTACGTTGGGAAAAATCGTAGCAAAGCAATTTTGTAATACTCTCAGTTATTGCATTTGCCACATCAACAATGATGCATACGCCACAAGCACTTACATAGCTACATATGTACGCATGTGTGTTAATAAAAATCCTTGCGGGCGTGTGAACTTGCGCGCAGATCACTTACTTGCACATAAACTCACTGGCATACATACACACACATATATGGCAAAATCAACTGGATTTCCCTACCTATGTACTCTTTTTCTTGCTTTGCTTTCATCACTGCAGTATGCCTGGTGGCATGCATGCGATTCTTCAGTGAGCTTCATAGGCATACATAAATTCACTTTCAGAGGCAGAAATCATTTACCACTAAACGGTTGGTCTCGTCCTTGCTCTGCAACCAACAAAGTCGGCTACCAAATCAGTTTCCTGCTTGACTATGCTTGCCTTATAGAGCAAACAAGCAGTCTCTTCAGTACTCTGTACTATGTGAGTAAATTGCCATTTTTTTCTACTTAAGGCTGCAGAATGCCAATTGCTCTATAATATTATTCATTATTGCCCTTAAGCGTTTGCCTCGAGCCCCACCAAGACAAAAGATACTACGGAAAGTGAGCGAGCGGGTGTCTACAAGTTGAAATGGTGAGGAAAATTAAAAAGTGAACGCGCACTTCATTGGAAAATGGACTCCAGCCCAGGAAAGAATCTATCAAAGGCTAAGCGAATTGGGTGTAAAAGCAAGCATTGGAACTTTGTTTGGTTCTTTGAGTTGAGAAGGTTCTTGGACAACAGCCGCAATATAGCAAAAAGTGGGGAAAAAACATATGCGCACGTTTTTGTGATTTTCTACCTATTTTACTGTTTCGCACCACCCGAAGCAAGGAAAATGTAGTACGTAGAAGGCAGTAAACTTCAGAGTGCATTAAAAGTATATGTTAGTGTGGTGGAGCTAATCGAAGCGAATTCGTCTGTCTATGCGGCTGCGCATTGGCATCGAGCTGAATCAATGCGGTTGTGTTTTTAATATAAATTTTTTTTTTTAATTTTCTTTGCTTTTTTTGTGGCAGCGAAAATTCCACAAACACAAATATCACATACACTCACTTGCAGGCGCAAAAGTTTTAACCAGATTGCGCGATCAAGAAATTCCTTTCTTTTTGTTGGTTGGTTTTTGTTTTTTTGCTGCTCGCATCGAGTCCTATTAGTTTACTGTGCGGTTTTGAATGAATTGTGGGTTGTCTGCTACAACCACCACCTCACCACTCTCCTTATTTACCTTACCTTTCCTTCAATTGTTGGAATTTTTAAAGCCAATCGACGCGTAGGTAATTCACGATTTACGGCAGACGAGTCCTTTAGTGTTTGAGAGCTGAGCTAAAAGACAACGTCGGCGGTGCAAGAGTTAGAGGACCTTGTTGCAGTTTGAGCCCAGCGTTTCTTGCAGCATCTTTTCGCGTAACTTCAGCTACTTTTATATTGGTAACTCCCATATTTGTTGTAGCGCGTCATCGGCGGTACATCGCACACCTTCCGTTCTTGCATCGTCGTCACCGCCGACTGCCGACTGCCTCAAGTTGTTCACGCGGCTTGCAAAAACATGTTTGCCACATATTTATGCTGTTTTGCGCTGCTGTTGCTATTGCTGACTCTTGCAACATAGGCCGCGCAATAACACACACACACACACACACACAAATGCATATGCATTGCTTTTTAACTGGCTGCCTCGTTCGCCGATCGGCCGGCTTGCTGACTAACTGATTGTTTGACTGTCTCAGAGGCTTGGGAATCGTTTTTTATTGTGACCATGAGATTATTTCATTTTCTGTGTTTCCTTTTGCCACCAATGATCAGCATTGGTATCGGTGTTGTTAGGGTTTTTAGTTAGCTAGCAACCTTCTTCTTTTTGTTTTTAGCTTTAAAGAGGAAGTTTATATGCCCTGAAAGCAATGCCTGCGTTTAGAAATTCCCTTAGCGCAGCTGAGAGAGGTGCGAGAATATGATGGCGGGATGAAGTCGTTTTTGTTTTTGCTTCCTTTTTTAACTAAAATTATTAGTAAAAGTACATAGTTGTGAGATTTGATAATACTTGAATTAACTGGAAAGTTAAAATTCAGTTAAATATGCCAAAAAAAAAATGAAATAGGGCTAAAATTAAAAAACATATATGTGAGATGCAGATTTGTAGGCCTTCAATTAACTAGAAAATTTTCATTTTTTTACGTCTGCAAAATGTGGAATACGCAACTATTTCTAAGATGTAAAAATCTGTCTGCCATTATTTTAGAAAAAAAAAAACATTTACACACATTTTTGGACAAAATAAACGTTTAGTTATGAGTGAAAAGCGTTAAATTAAACGTGCAGCAAAAAATATCCATGAGCTACAAAAGTATCCGCGATGGAAGACAACCAACGAATGCATTAAAACAACTGGGGCAACTTAATCATTCTTATAAAAAATTAATTTACCTATAAATATATTTCCTAGATACAAAACTGCCTTTTTACAGTTTTACAGTTAATAAAAGCAATAAATCGCTACAAAGGCACGTATTAACTTATAAAACATGCAAAAATAAATGAAAAACATTAAATTAATTAAGAAAACGTAAAATTATCTGTAAGATATAAAAATGTCTTCGCCACAGGAAATCAAATAAAACACTCGTAAACCATCGTCTAATGTGAGAAAAGCAAGCAAACGTGCAAATTGTACTGTTACACACATCCATAGTACATATGACATATACACTTAAATATGTATGTACTTACCTATTTGTAAGCTGTGGAGAAAAAACCCATCTTAAAACAGAAATAAAAATCAAACACCTGCAGATGCACGTCCGCGAGTCAGCACAGGCAGACAAGTTGTATTGATAAAGTATCTGCCAATTTCGAATGCATCGAATGATGCTTGCTGCGTTGCATACAATTAAAACTAAAAAGTTGTTAAACCGGCATTCAGCTAAGGAAGTTATTTGAGAGTATATGGTTTTGGTAAAGTGCGCAATACTTTTCGCTGTTTGTCGTTTTATTAGCTGCATCTCACACCCGCGTATCGCTGCTCATGGACAACAAATGCTATGATGGCAATAAAAACAACAATAATTGCAACATCCACCAAACAACAACAGCGACGACTATGACGACCTACACCTTCGCATTTTGTTGGATGCCTTCACTGACTTTGCTTTGGCATTCAACTTTCTATTTTCCATAGTTGTGCCAACACCAACGCCACAGCCGCTGCTGCAACATTTGTCATAATATTTTTATGTGCGTATTTCCAGTTGGTTGTTTTTGTTAAGTTTGTGGAGTTGAATTGGTCATTATAAAAGAAAAAACTGCATTTTATTTGAAAAATCGTCGCTTTGATGTTACTCGTGATGTTGCTGTTGTTGTAGCTGCTGTTAGTTGACTGATATAAAATTTGTCTGCTTTTTCAACGGAAAAGGCATAAAACTGCAGACAGCAACTAAAGTGGAATTTTGTGGTGCTGGCTGGGGCGCGAAAAGTATGAAAAAAATGAATATAATGGAATAGGTTTATAGAAAAAAAATTGTATATAGTATTAATTATTCAAGCGCCTATTTGGCTGGGGCAAAAGTTTTACGAGCGCAGTTTTGCATATGTACTATTTTTGCTGAATATTAAAAAAAAAACACGTCCTTAAATTTTACTGCTACGAATGAAGTGCTAGAAACATTTTATGCGAGACAAATGTGGGATATTTGCAATGAAAATCATTAGTAAATATTTTTGTGGATAATTTTGTTGTTATAGTACCACGAAGGGCTGAAAAACTGACGGAAAAGATAGTGCAGCAGAGCTGAGTGAAAGCTAACAAAAGGAAACAAAAAAACTTCTGAAAAGTATGGATCTGCACAATTTCTGAAAAGAAAAAGTTTTGAAAATGAAATTTCTTATCATATTTGTCATGTCATTGCGTCTGAGATACTTTTGTATCTTCTCAAATACTGTTGCATCTTGTGACATACTTTTGTATTTTTTGAGATACTTTTGGCAATTCTATAACTTAAGGCAATTCTTATTAAAAATATCTTAAAACAAAGAAATCCAATTTATAACGAAAAGTAAATTAATAATTTTGAGGCATTCGATATTTTTCAAAAGTATTAGAGGATTACTAAAGAGTTCCTCATCATCACATTGATCAAAATCACTACTCACTTCAACAATATCTCTTCTCCTTAATTGGTGCGATAACCGCTTACGCGATTTTGACCGAGTATACCAAAGTGCGCCAGTCGTTTCTTTCTCGTGCTAACCGGCACCAGGTGAAGCCAAGTCCTTCTCCACCTGATCTTTCCAACGCAGAGGAGGCCTTCCTCTTCCTCTGCTACCATCAGCTGGCACCACATCGAATACTTTCAGAGCCGGAGCGTTTGTATCCATTCGGACGACAAGATCCAACCAGCGGAGCCGCTGGATCTTTATTCGCTGCGCTATGTCTATGTCGTCGTAAAGCTCATACAGCTCATAGTTCCATCTCCTGCGATACTCGCCGTCGCCAATGTGCAAAGGTCCAAAAATCTTCCGCAGAATCTTTCTCTCAAACACTCCAAGTGTCGCTTCATCGGATGTTGTCATCGTCCAAGCTTCTGCGCCGTACTTTGGCCTTGTAGAGTGTTAGTTTTGTTCGTCGAGAGAGGACTTTACTGCTCAATACCCTACTTAGTCCAACGAGCACTTGTTGGCTAGAGTGATTCTGCGTTGGATTTCTAGGCTGACATTGTTATCGGTGCCAATGCTGGTTCCTAAATAAACGAAGTATTTACAACCACGAAATCATAACTGTCAACAGTGACGTGCGTGCCGATGCGCGAGGGAGCCGAATGTTTGTTTGATGACAGGAGGTACTTGGTTTGTCCTCGTTCGCGACCAGACCCATTCGCCTTGCCTCTTTATCCAGTTTGGAAAAGGCAGAACCAACAGCGCGGTTGTTAAAGCTGATGATGGTAATACGCCAACAATTGCACGCTCTTATAAAATATTGTGCCTGAGCGATTAAGTTCTTCGGCTCGCACGATCCTCACCAACATCAGGTTAAAGAAGTCAAACGATAGCGAATCACTCGGTTTGAAACCTCGTTTGGTATCAAACGGCTCGGAGTGGTCCTACCCAATTCTGACGGCGCTGCTGGTATTGAGCAACGCCATCTTGCATATCCGTATTAGTTTTGCGGGAATACCAAATAAAGACATCGCGGCATATAGATAATTCCTTTTCGTACTGTCGAATGCAGCTTTGAAGTCGACTAAAAAATGGTGTGTGTCGATTCTCCAAGATTAGGCGTATTGTGAACATTTGGTAGATGGTGGACTTTCCAGTTGTAAAGACACACTGATAAGGTCCGATCAGTTGATTGATGGTGGGCTTCAGCCTTTCACCTTGAAAACTATCACTTTGGTAAAAGTCTCATTCGGGAATGCGCGGGATATGGCAAGCTTCCGAGTGTATTTCTGCCAATAAAACCCACTTGCCGTTAGGAGTCGACTTAAAACTGCAGACTCCTCCATTTGTGGAAAAACATCAATGCGCACGCCACAAATAAGAGGAGGAGCTCCACCAAACCCATAACAGAAGTGTACGCGCCAATTGCATATAGTAACTGAATTTTATTCATATAATTTCCCGTTCTTTAAGTCACAGTTATAACTTATTTTTTATATACATATATATCTACACATGCTCATATGCATGTATTTGAAATCATTTGAAGTAACTAATTTTTGATATTTCCTTGCTGAGATACATAGGTTTGTATGCTCGCCTGAGATATTTTTATCAAGTATAATATTAAGAGACTTTACTACCTCTTGATACTTCAAAATTTTTAATTTAATTTTCTTTCCCGATCTGAACTATTTTTGTGGTCTATTTTTTATATAAACTTTGATCTAAAATTTTCTTGTTTGGCGGAAAAATATAACGCCCTTTGAAGAATATTTCCCATAAGAGTTGTGTTCAAAAATATTTGGATAAGTAAAGCTCTAAGGAACGAAATAAAATTGGAATGGTGACAGTCAGGGCTATAAATCCGGGTCGTTCCGCTAACGTAGAATCGATTGTCGTGGGAACGTCCTAGAATTCGCTTCAGTGCCTTGCATTACGAATAATATTCGATCGAATTCGAATCAATGTTTTTTATGGAAATATGTAAAAATATCTTACTTTTTGCGAATTTGACAATAATCGGCGCCTAATGGCCGATCCTATCCAAAAGAATACTGGAACCAGCTGTTTATCGAATATAAAATAATGTGCTCCGAAAAAGGTTTCAAACTTTTGTAACTTATTCGGAATTAAGAACACCACTCTCAAAACGACTCGAAATGCAGAAGAGGCCTGATATTTTTCAACTTGAAGTATTTTTGAAATTTGTGATTGTTTTTTACTAAAGTTTTTATTTTTACTTTGAACTAAACTAAGTTTGGCATGTTTTTTTATCTTAAAGCTGATTTTAAAATTTTTAAGATACCATTCCTTTGGATCTAAATTTTTGGGAATTCTTATCGTTTTTGTTAATATAAGGAACTCTTTAATTTTATTACTTTTTTATAACTGATCTATACACTTTTGTGTCTTTAAATTATTTTAAAATCTTTAAAGAAAGTTTAGCTTTTCTGACTACTATTTTTTCTACCAATCGAAAATTTAACCTATACATATCCATATTTGGTTATAACTTTCTCATGAATTTCATCTCATCCACCTCTCATTGCAGCTGAATGCACCAAAGGATGCGACCACGGCCATTGCGACAAGCCTAATCAATGCATGTAAGTACCTATCTACATACAAATATAAATATTACGTAAATAAACTATTTGCTATTAATTATTTAATAACCACACGAACCCATTTAAATAATACACGCCTGCACACGCTTTGCAATTCTGCGCACTCGCTCGCTACACCATTCGCCACCACCCATTTAATAGCAGCAACGATTCAACAAATTTTCACGCTAAGCAACACATCGTCATTTGTTTTTTTTTAAGTTTGTTAAAGCTTCTTTTGTTGTATGTATTTGTATTTCAAAACCGTTTGTGTGAATTCATTCATGAGCAAATGCTAACTGACTGCTGACGACTGACTACTCTGACTCTGGGTGTCGTCTCCACCGTCTCATGAGAGGCTACGGCGGTAGCGGCGTCGGTCCACTCACACTATACAACTTACAGCTCATGATGGTTCGTCACCACTCCAGTCACTTGCTCAGCCAACTGACGGTCTATCTACATACTTAGTCAGTCTGCATTTGCTCGCAGCTAATTAAAATTGGTTTCGCACGTTCGCTAGATTTGTGTGCGCATCGTATTTTTGTTACGCTACTGTGTCCAGTGCGCTGCAATTGGATTTTTTATTTTCTTTTTTTCCCGGCAATTTTTTTTTACTTTCTTAAGAGTCGAGTGATACTTTTTTTTTATTTTTTTTTTTTTATTTTTGTTTTTATTGCTACTATGTTTTTTCATCGCTAGCTCATCTTCTCCGCGACGAAGGTGTCACCGCGAGCCATACCATTTTATTTGTAGTTTTTTTTGTTGATGTGCACTAAATTTTTGCATTTTAGTTTCAAATTAACTTTCATGCCACACCATCAGTTTTTGTTATTATGCGCTATAAAGTACCACCGGCAAGTACCTTTTCATTTCGTTTTAGCCAGTCAAACACTCCCAAGCCGCCGGCATGTAATTTTTTGGCAGACAGTCAGCAGTTGAAACACCACTGCGCGACTGACTGGCACACCTTTTGTAGCTATTAAATCGGTTTTATTTTGCATTCCATATGCGCCGAACTCGTAGTTTGCTTATTTATATTCTACACCTATTTATTTTCTGCTCTTATACATAAATACATAGATATATTGTCCCTGCTGTTGGTGTATTGCCACAGCGCCCTTTGTTGGGTTGCATAGCTGTGGTGGCGTATTTCATTTCATTTGCAATCCATTAAGAAGGGCGTATAACATTTGCTGCAGCCCATAACTCAAATGGCGCTTTATTTGTTTTAAATGTTTTTAAACGTTTCCCCCCCTTCACTCTTACCTTTTAAACACACTGACTAATATGGCGCAGCGTCGCCGCCGCCACCGCTCTATCACACACTCGTTTATCTATTAGGTGATGCGACTGCCCCTAGCTTTAACTTGCATGCCTGTATCATCAACTGGCTGGCTGCCCGCCCTGAAGCAGTAAGCAATGAATGTCTCAATGCCCACTAACGCCGCGAAATCACTGTTAGTTTGTCTGCTTTCGTTCTGCTCCCAGCTCATAGTCTTCTCTGTGTTGAATTTCTAAATTTTTTTTGGTGTTTTTGCCCTGCACCTGCAATACGATGATGCACCGCTGCAGTAATTTTTCCACACATTTCTTTTGTTGCAAATACTGGCTTCTAATGTTAATATTTGTTTTTGTTAAAGTTTTGATTTTTCCATTCTTTATTTTTTTGGATGTCTTTAATTTCATTTGAGGTTTTGCATTACGATTCAAAAGCAAATGCTCGTGCAGCACACACATATGTACGTACACATTTATTTGTAGTATTGAATCACTCACACTCACGTACAAAAATACGTCAACTCCAGCCATTCAAGTCAACGAAAAATAATAAGTTAAACATTGAATCACAAATTTTTCCCACATTTTTATGCCTGCAGCGTGAGGCAAAGGCAACATACATCAATAGCAACTATGAGCTACGGCTGCACCGTTTGTTGTCTGCTTTCCAGCAACATTAAAAAGCTGACTGTTTTTCGTTTGTGTGGCTACGTTTGCCTGTCACCAATATACATTTTTAAATTTCTTTTTTTTATTTCAGCCCAGGTGAAAGAATACACTTTGCTGTGCTAGCAGAATTTTTCCAAACATTTTATTTCTTTATACTTATACTCATATATAAGTTTGTTTAACAGTCTACACTCATATTTATGGTTTTCTCATATAAATCAAGTTTAGCTCAGCTGAGTGAAATTTCGTGTGACAGTAGCCGATTTTTTGTTTCGGTTTTTTGTTTTTTTTTTTGCGGCAATAATTTTTCCGTCACGCATGCAGTCAGAGTTATGCATATATGGTGACATATTCTTTGCTATTGTTTTTATAGGCTGTGGTACTCATATGAAAAATGATTTTAAACGCCAGCAAAGTCAGCTGTTTTGCGGCTGGTTGTCTGCTTTTTTTTTCTTGTGGTAAATGTGTTAAAATAATTTAGTTTCTGAGTGTTTGGTAATGCCTAAAAAACAAACAAAAAAGTTTTTGTAATATATATGTATATATATAATTGGTGCGTACACCCTTTTTGGGTGTTTGGCCGAGCTCCTCCTCCTATTTGTAGGGTGTGTCTTGAAGTTGTTCCACAAATGAAGCGACCTACAGTTTTAAGCTGACTCCTAACAGCAGATATTTTTTACGAGGAGCTTTTTTATGATGTAGGAAGAGAATATAGGGAAAAGTAAAAAAATAAATCTTTGAAAACGCACTTTTTGACACTTCCACAAAATTGTTAAGAGTACGTTCCCAAGTGCGTTAAAAATTTAATTCTTGCTTTTGAAGAGTTCAGCATACACAACATATTGAAGGGACTAAATTAGTATTAGAAAAAACTTATATTTTCTCCCAAAAATTTTTGTTGGCCATTAACCTTGGGCGGAATTGCAGAAATTTAGCTTCGTAAGCGCGAGGGCGACCCAAAACCACCTGGAGAAGATCGACTTGCGTGAGTTAGCTGCAGTTAACATCGCGCGTAATAACGCAAGTACAACAGCAACAAATCGTATCAGATGGTGAATTCTTGTTGAGGCCTTATGCTCCCTAGGGGAGTGATTAAGGAATAAAAAACAAGAAACTTCATTTGTCTGTTTATCTTTCAAGTGTCTGGTAGTTGCGCTAATAGAAACAACTTTCTTCAGCACCTTCAAGTAACTTAACCTCTTCAGGGACGAATTTTTTAAAGTGAAAAAACGTTAATTTTATTTTTCATTTTCAGTAAGATAAGAAACAAAATAGAAAATAGTAATTTAAAAAAAAAACAAAAAAAAAAAAATATGTCCACATACCTATGTGGCCATTTAGCGTAGAGTTCATCTATATATTCCAAGATTTCGTCGGTAAATATATTTTTGAACTATTCGTATGGAGTTTCACCAGTAATTTTAATTTCAAAGGGACTCACAAAAGGTGGTGGGGTACTGGAAAATTCCTTATCCTTCTCAGTGTACCAAATCGGGGACCGTTGGTGTTGTCTAATACCTAATAGGTCTTCCTCGTCGCTAGTCTCACTTTCTAAAATACGTCTAAGTTTTCTGGAGTTGCGAAAATAAATACTTCCATCGGAGTCGGTGTAGTCTTCCTCATTCATAAAAGGTCTTTCTGGGTTCTGGGGCTCAATCGTCAAATCTTCTTCTAACTCTTCAACATCTCAGCAGACATTATTTTGTTTTTCTGCAATGATTTGCTCCTTATTGTATCCTCTTTTTACCTTCATTGTAATCTGGGTATAAAATTGAATCCATCAGAACAAAGAATCGTTAACAGACTTTCACAAACATAATCACGATTCTGAGAGAAATGTTACTCGAAACGATTTTCACAAGAAATACTACCTCAGCCGATAACTGTACACAAATGTGTACCTACGTTTATAATTGGCTATAAAATACGACTTATAATTCAAAATACGATTTTTAAACTTATACAATCATTGTAAGGGATTATATTTTACTTACCTGATATTTTATTTGGGAAGTAATACGAATAATGATTGTTTTTGAATAAATGGGAACACTTTACGCACAAGAAGTTATCGTTGCAATGCTATAAAACATGAATAAAGCAGAATATTCCGTTATCCGTTCCGTTATACTTAGCGATTTGTTTTTCTTTAGTTGAGGGATTCTGTAGTGAAATATTCTCTAACAAAATTTTACTTCATTTCTCTTGAAATAACTAAAAAAACAAAAAAAAGAAACCTAAACGTACACATATGCGCCGATGTACCTGAAGAGGTTAAGCCGCAGCGTTGCACTTGAAACATGTTACTTGGTGTTTGAGTGTCTGAAAAGCACCTTAGCAGCATATTTCTGCGTCAGCAACATGTTGCTTGCTTGTTAAGTACCTTAGATATTCTAACATTTGCTCCCATTTAGGTTTTTCATGTTTAAAAATAAATAAAAATGTTTGTGACAAGAGAAAATAGACTTCAAATACCTGCAGTCATACTCTGCTTGCAGTAAAAATTCAGTATTTTTTATATATTTTTTTTATATTAAAATTTTTTATCAAAAATATACCAAACCACAAACTTATTTATCTAAAAAATTATTTTTGGTTTAAATACTTCTCATCAGCAATATATAGTAATACTAGCAACATGTTGCACGAAATGTATGTATATTGCCACGAAAATCAAAAATAGGTATATCCATGCATCTATTTCTGTTTAATGGTTTATAAAATTGATGTTTACTTATAAAATGTCTTCAGCAACATATCATCGGAGCAGCAATATGTTGCACTGCTCCAATTTTTCGAATTCATTCTTCAACATTAACACTAACTACAGTCTTTAAACTCTCGCCACCTCTAAAAAATTTCGACTTTGACGCAACATGTTCCTTCACTAGCTCATATTTTTCAGTAAGTCTCCGTACTCTGCGCAAAGTAGCAGCTGACTTTTTTCAATAGCTGCTGTTAGCAACTCAACACTTCCACAGCAACAAAGCAACAATAGCAAAGACAATACTACAAATAAATAATGCTTATGAAATGAAGGCGAAGAAGAAGCTGAAACCGAATTGCGTGTTTAATAATAAAAATAAAAAATAAAAAAACAACTAAACTGCAATACCAACGGCGCACCTTGCTTCGTGCGCAACAATTTCATTCTACTTAATAGTGGCAGAGATACATCTACACATTAATTCGTCGCAAAAATTAAAAGTAGCAATGAACGGCAGCAACATTTCAAGTTCTCTGCAGTGCTGATGACGACAGGTGAATTGTGCTATGAGATATATTGACAATATTAATAACATTAAAACAACAACAACAAATAATACACGTAGCAGACGAAATATGAACTGGTGTGTATCAACTGTGTGTGTGCAACAGTGGCGTGTGTAAGTGAAGTGGCAGAAGTTACCACAAATACAGCTGCAATATTATGTATGTGTGTGTTGGTCAATTCTACTACATACATATGTATACACATACATTACACTGCCGCTGTTGACTTTTGTGTTGCTACTGGTTTCAAAGGGTCCCATAACGCATACACCTGCGTGTGTGTGCATCTTTCAACGGTAATTGTGGCGCAGTTGACAGACAGCAGCACAGCAACACAATGATGTATACAACAAAACATAAAAAACAAAAGCAACCGCAACATTACTGAAGCAGTAAGCATAAGCCAGCAAAATGACGATAATGCCGGTGGATGTTGCTGGCGACTAGTAGCCGGCTGTTACTAGCAACAGCCTAGTGAATACATACAGACATGCTTATATACATATATTCTTATTTATGCAGGCGTATAATATCGCTGTTGTTTTTGTTCCTTCAGTTTATATTAATTTCTTGATATGATTGTTGTTGTTTATAATGATGATGTGCTGTTGGCAGATAAGCACAAGTAAACAACAGACATAAAAACTGGCTTGAAAGGCAGCTGGAAATATTATGTGCACTTATGAGCTTGTGTGTGTGTGTGTGTGTATGCTGCTAACAGGTAGTGGCTTACTATTTGAGTGAAGTTAGCAGTGCTTGCAACTGCCACGCTAGTTTTTTTCTTAAGTTTTTTAGTTGCCACGTTTTAGCGCAGTGTTGCTTTACGAGCAACAGCTCTCGTCCATTTGAAGCGGTTGCTATGCCATTCAACATTTATTGCTGTCGCTTTAACGCCCATACATGTACATATAGCACACACTCAAAAATAATTGTTATAATTAATTTAATTAAAAAAATCATCTTGGTGCAGCACTTACCAAGTACTTTGCTGCAACCTAATACAACACAATAACAAAGTCGAAGTTGGGAAAAATTAAAATATTGGCGGTGCTGAAGCGCGAAATGCTGCTTCAATTGAATTGCCAACTACTGTTGGATGAGCGGCCGACCGGCCGGTGGCGGTGCAAGTGGGCGAGCGCTTGCTTAGAAGTTATCAGTACAAGCAACAACCGCAAGAAAAATGTATTTGCTACAAAGTTGGCAAATGTTGCGCTCACCTTGGTTAAGCAAAAGCAATAAAATTTAAATCAGTTTTCTTTGGAAGTGCTTAGACACACATGCATACACACAAATTTAAAAATAAAAATAAAAAAACAACAATTGCACTGCAAGTACAACAAACAAGAGCAGCTTTAAGCTGTCTGCATTTGCTTACACCTTGCTGTTGTTTTCATTTACTTTGCTGCGTTTTTTTTATTGTTGCTGAAACGTTTAAGAATCCGCGCATACACGTTCTCCTGTTTTTTGTTTTATTATTATTGTTATGCCATTTGCTTGTGGATTTGTTGGTGTTGCTGCTTCTGTAGCGTTGATGTGCTGTTGTAATGTGTGGGAATGTTTTAATAATTCCGCACGCATTCACGTGAGGCGCGCTGCTTCATACGAACCGCACTACATACATACATATGTACATAAGTACGTTTGGACATGAGTCCGCTGCTAGTAAGCAATGACCATGCCTTAAAACACCAGCAACAACAATAACAAGTAAAATAGCGAAGCAATAAAATGAAATAAGAAACATTACACGCATATCAGTACATTTACCAACCGGCGATTTCATGCCAACCAACAACTTACAAACAATAAATATCTAAAAGAACAACAAAAGCAAAAGTTACTCAAATAAGTAGCTCAAAGGAAAGGTGCTCAGAAATGTACTCAAACAAATATTTGTATGCGTGTGAGCGCACATACTTTTCTTGTTTTTATTGTTATAGTTGCTGTTCCACTTGTAGGTTGCTTGCACTGCACAGTGCGTGCCGGCTTGTGGCAAGCTAACGCACTTCTTAGCACAACAGTCTTCGCCTAATGCTACACACACTCACACACATACATACAGTAGCGGGCACAATAATTCGAGCCACCAAATTTTGAGTGTTAGCTGTGTTATTGTTTTTTTTTTTTAACGATGCTAACAATTTTCTTCCGCACAAAAAATTTGTCGAACGTGCGGCAGCAAAAATGTTTTTTTAAATCAACGGTTTTTGTAAGACACTTGCCAATTGTGTGAAGTTTGCGAAATCTTCATATTTTTTGCTCAAAGTTTGAGAAACGATTTGTATGATTTTTGTTGCATAAGAAGTTAAACTTTTATAAAAAATTAGTATACACCAAATAAAGAAAAGTAAAATAGCCACGACTGGTCAAAATGTCGCAAACCTACTTTATTTGCCATGAGTGTGTAACTAAAAAATGTTAAATCACATTGTAAATTAGTAGGTACGATTTATTAAAATTCTGTTCACGAAAAGATTCTTGAAGTTTGCAGCGAACTGTTCTCGAACTAAATACATTGTATCCCAATTTCTGGGAAGACCTACTTTATATCGCAGGTTCGAGTATATTTTCCAAATTGTTACTATTGCCTTCTAGTTCTAAGCCCTATCTATCCAAATGCTACACTGACGTGGAATTCACCTCAGGGATTAAAAATTTTGTATTTTATCGGAGTAAAAATTTTGCTCTGGTCACTTTCAGTGATTTTTTTTTTATAATTCGGAGTTCTTGAATTTTTCCTGTTCCTGTTTTTACACTAAAGAAGTAGCCTTCCTCGGAATATTATTTCTGCTGACCTTTATATCCCACCTGCCCATATTTCTTTGTCCGCAACTGTATATACACAATACTTCACACTCATCATTGCACCTTTGCGCAAATGATGTTGGCCATGTTTGTGCGTTGTGATTTTTTGCATATCAACTGATTTATGGCCGCAATTCCACAGCGTGGCGCGTTCCCCTTGACTATTAACTACGCCTTTAACCGCTCAACAACTCCCATTCTCACTGGCATTTTATGGCAATTCGTTGAATTCAAATGAATTATTGGTAATTGATTTTTAGGTGAAGGCCCTTTTCTCAGCCTATGAAAATTCTATTCGCCCAGGCAATCGCCCTCTTCGTCTATTCGCTGCTATCCCACCACTCACTTTTGCTTCTGTTTGTTTTTAGTTCCACAAAAGGTTGATTATTGTATTTTTCGCCCTATCCTTTCCCCTTTGCGCTCTTCATTTTTCATTTAAGGTTGGGCATATCACCGTCGATTTGCATGTCGTTATATTCTTCTTATTCTTGCTAATAACCTCGCATAATTTACGATTTAGGTTACTTGCTGCCTTGCATACGGCATATCAATTACAATTTTCTTTCATTTATTTGTATTATTTAAATGGAATTTATGAAATTTGTATGCTCTGCATTCAAGCGCTTCACTTCATTGTATGCTTTTATATTTTTGCTAATAGTGAAGGTAATATTATTTTAAATTTAGTACTCTATTGAGTGTTTGCACAGCGAAATAGAAAAAAAGTAAAAAAAAGCAGGAAATGTCTTTTCGCCAACAGTTTACTAATATTTTTTTTAACATTTTGTGAAAAAGCAAAAATTGTGATGTGATGTGATCGCCACTGATCCTCGACACACAGCAAAGTTGCTTAGACTATAGTACCTTTCCCACATTTTTAGCGAACGTTACTTTTTGTAGAACACCATGGGTTTCGTGCTTCATGTTTTCGGGAGTGCCAGTAGATCATTACACGATCGTTTCTCTCAGCTTGTCAGTAATAACTTTAAGTTCACCAACCATCTGCATTCCAAATTGCCAATACATGCTCCAGATCTATGTTATCCAATAAAAAGAAGGCTTTGCTGGAGTTAACTATGTACGATGAAATTTCAGATAGCATCTGATGGAAAATCAGACCTAACAGCTTTTTTATTTTAAGATTTTCAAATTTGTCCTTTCTGTGTCCAAAATTAATACAATTCTCTAGATCTCTGCACGATCACTGATCGTCTGCATATTCATTTTTTTATTTTTGTTATATCTAATAGAAGTTTTCCAATAAAAAAAAAACTTTCTTTCAGATCATAACACGATCCACAAAATCTTCAGCTTATCATTATACAAAAGCTTTGGTTTAGGCAATTTGAGTTTAAAATCAACAAAAATGTATATGTAATTGCCAATAGTTTCGCTCTACATCTACATGATCACTCATCGCCGGCGCATTTCATTTTTATTATCTGTAGGTCGTTACAAAAAACTTTCATGGTAAACATATTTTCTTTTTGTTGCATAGAAAATATTAAAAACAAGAATTTTACAATATATCGTTTTATAGCGTTTTCGTTTCACTTTTGCAACTTCTTTTAGTGTTAATAATTTTCTTTTGCAAGTACCATAAAAAACCTTTTCTTTTACCATAAAATGCCGAAATTAATTCTTTGGCTCGCGTGATCCTTAGCCTTGCATTATAAATAATTTAAATTCTTTATTCGAATTTTTCAACTTCTTACACCGATATTGGTTAATTATTTCATTTATGAGCAATTCTGTTTTTAGTTTACAGCTTTTTGTTGAAGCTCATGAGCGCCATGATCAGCACGATCGTCACGACACCAATCACAAATTGCTTTGGAGTAAAGTTCATAGTTATTTACTTTCTTTTCAAATGAGGCTGCATAGCAAATGTTATTATCAATAAATTTTACGAAAGATTGCCTTGATCGTTATGCTTTTCAATGGAGTTTTTGCACCTTTTTGTCTTTTTGTCTTTTTTATTTTAAATTTTTTTTCTTTTTGGTTTTTTTTTTACTTTTGAATAATACCTCTATTGTATTTTTGTCATATTTGCATACGCGGTATAGTGCTGGAACGACAGACTGACTGACTTGTCAGGCTCTCCACTAACTAGGCTTTTGTCGTTGTAATCATGCGTCCACCATTTCAGCCAGTTGTTATGGCAATTTGCGCTTGTCCGCTTGCTCTGGCCACGGTTTGCAAACACTCACCCAACCCATAAACAACTGACAACCGGGTGGACTCACTCATACTCCAGTGCGTGGCAGCCAAACTGACCACTTGTTGCTTGCTGACAACGCAACTTCTACAGCTGCAATCTCCTGCATGCTGGTGTGCGTCATTTGAATGTTACACCGACACTACTACCATCAGTACCTTCAACGATGCGACTTTTTTTAACTCCGATTTTTTCTACGTTTGCTGATTATCTGTGGAACAGGTGATTCGTCTTGTGTCTTCTGCCTGAAAGTCTGCCTCTACTGCAATCTCAAGCAGCTCAACTTTTTTTTTTTTTTTCTTTTTTTTTTTTGTAACTGTTTTTGTTTTGATTTCTCATTACTCACTAGTTGCTAGCGGCCTTGTTGGTTGTGCCATTGCCTTTGGTTGACTTGCTTATGAGTTAAAGAAAAGCCCTTAAGTTGATTTATTTGCATTTTCATTGATTTACTCAGCCACGGCAGAGTCAGTCAAGTGAGAAAATAAGCAGGCTCGTGCAGAGTGCTGATTGTGGCTGGCATGGCAGGTTGTTCCTTTCAGCTAGGTCTGTTCTTCAACGGTGCGTATATTAATATATGAATCGTTTTCAAAAATTTGCATACTCATTGGCAGTTGCGCCGCGAAACACAAATAAATATGACGCTAAAATTGTCTGCTAAGAAACGTAGCAAGTAACAGCCAGCTAGCTTTTTGTTTGTAAACTTGCGCTCTTCTTTATCTGATCTTGAGGGATCTGGGAACGCAGTGAAATCTTTCTGCTCTTTGGACTTTCAAGTATGGTATAAATACACATAGACATCTAAATTATAGGCAGTGAGTGCTACTGAAATTTGTACCGCTGTGTTTTTGCAATGTTTTCAAAGTTCTTTTTATTTTGTTATTTTTTGCTAATTTTTTGAATATGCAGTTACGTTCGATCAGTCCAATTTTTGACGACCCGAATTTGAATTTTGCAATAACCCGATTGTTAACCCGTGCACATTTTCTCCATAGAAATAAAGATTATGTTTATGAATGCGTGCTATGGCGAGAGTGCTCAGCAGAAACTTTACAACTTCTACACTGTTACCATTAGCTAGGTAAAGTTACACACTAATAAGATTTAATGATGTACAAAACTATATATGTATTTTTTCTTTTAAATCTGATACAATTGTGCTAATTTTTCTTGACTATAATCCATCCATATTGTTTTTCTGGGAATATGAACTCCATTTTTTTTTATAAATTGACAAGCAGAAAATATCAGCACGTATCAGAAATAGGTGAGGAGCTACTGCGGCACTTCTGTGGCCACCTTCGGTCTCAAAAAAAAATAACCGGAAACCAATACACTTTGAAAACATTGTAAAAAAATAGCTGCTCGATTTTCAATGACTCTCACTGTATGTTTATGCAGTATATTTGCTCTACAGCTAGCGGCCATTTTTTGATTTACTCTATTTCCTTCGTTTTCCACCTCTCAAACACTCCTCTAACTACTTCATTTATGTTACATTTTGAATTTTTTTCTTGGCAACTTTAAAATTAAAATTGATTTTAATGAAGTAGCTTGTTATGCTGGCTTTTGACGTGCTTTTGTTAGCTGACTATCATAACTGGAGTGTAGCAAGCAACTGTGACGACAATAACAACAACATAATCATACTTTTTTTTTTGTCTTTGTTCGAATCACATTAATAAGCACTCCAACCGCTTGTAAACAGCATTTTTTGTAGTAGACAATTCACCGTCGCTGCGCATGCGTGCCAGTTTGTCGTTGAAAGTACTGCAAATATCATCTACATACAAGCTCGTGTGTGTTTAAGTAAAATTTGTTGAGCCACATTACTAACAAATATATTTGCAATGCTTTCTAAATTGTTGTCATTGAAGATTTTTGACATTCATTTCTTTTTACTGGAGCAACTTCTTGTATACGCCTCACGCTTAATAGCACATAATAGATCATACTTGCTGCCTAAGAAAAAAAGGAGTATATTTTTTTTGCTGAGTTTCGCAATTTTTTCGCAACTGGGTCAAGCGTTGCTTTTTGGTGAATTTACGAAAAAAAAAATTTGCGTGTGAAAAATTTAATCATTTGAATGGCATGGAGAAAGCGTAGCTCCTCGGTATACATATTCTTTAGTCTTTTATTTTTTTGTTTCCTTTTTTTGAATTTTTTTTTTTTTTTGTAAGTTTTGCTAGAAAATTTTACCGAGTTCAAAACCCCCCATCGATGAAGGCAGATACTAAAATGCTAAAAATATCATATCACCCCCACTTCCTACTTAAATCGCAAAACGTATTATATTGGTGTACACTTTTTCACTTTTCGAAAGCGCCAACGCGATTCACTTGCCATCATTAGTTGATGGTAGCAGCAACAAAAGTGAATGACAAGTGAGCGCACGTCTGTCAGTCGCAAATCAAACTACGACTTCAACATCAACTGAAATCATCTTTAGAAATACGAGCATAGTCAAAAACAAAAAAAGCATGCCTATCCACGCATATGTGCTTGGTGTGAGTGTCACCAACATTGCCACGAGCAATAGCCAAGCAATTGATTTTAAATATACATATTCCCGCATTACTCATATGTGCACGATCAGCAAAGAAGATCCGCGCGATCAGAAGCAACCTACCAACCCCAGTTGGCAACTGACCGACCAACGGGCACGGCTAACTCGCCGTTGTCACTGGTGTTGCTGAGTGACAGGCGCAAAGACAAACTAACGCATTGACTGCTTGACTGACTGCCACTGGTCGAGCAGCAGCCAGGAGTGAAAGAGGCAAGATCCAAAAAATCGGGAACTGACTCTGCGCACTTATCTTCGCAGTTAACTGCAGCGGGTGGAAGCTATACGAAAAAAAAACGAAACGCACACAGTAAATAACTCCACTTGCAGTTGGTCATTTGGCGAAAGGTGACGCGGACGTAGTGCACAGTGCGCAGCTAGCCGGTGATCATGGTGATCTTTTACTTGGTCTCAAGTTGGTGTGCCCGTCAAAGCAATGTTGAATGTAAGCGCATTGTGTATGCGTAGCTAGTCGAGGTGCTTTTAAGCGTAACTGGACCTAGGTTTGTGCGCCGGTGTGTGAACATGAGCGCTGATCTCTCATTGTGTGCACTTTTTATTCGCACTGCATCTTCTCCACGCGTTCCACTTACATACATGCATATGTACTTTGACTTCTTACTTGCCTTTGGTACTTTCTGTGCGCATATTTCTGTTTGTCAGTCTCACTCTATCTATATGTCTGTATGTCTGTTTGTCGCTCTTTGTCCAGCCATCCGTCGTCCATCCAGTTGTTGTGTGTGTTTATGGTGTGTGACCATTTTTGCAAATTATTTCTCACGGCCAATAAGCACATGCATGGCAAATGCGCAAACACAAATGTACGCGCGCAATGACACACACTCACAGACAATCACTTACTTTACTGATTAAACACAACTCAAAGCAATATCAAGTAAGCTCCAACAATGTCTGATCTTTTCTTGTTGCCTCTACCACTGGCATGCCACAGTGCGTCAAGTTATTTTAGTGGAAAAAGGAAGAAGCGATCACGTTCGAAATTTTATTTTAAGTCGCGGTAGTAGTGAGCACGAGAATAAGGGATATGATGCACACAGCCGAAATGAGTAAGAAAAAAGTTATTTAATTTAATAATGACAATAATAATGCAGAACTAACACGAAAACACAAGCTGCCAACTCAGCAGCGGCAAGTGATCCCGTCTTGGTAAAAAAATTAAATGGGGGGCGGGGAAAGACCAAAAAATGCTTGACTCGCATTAAAAGCATTGACTGACCACGTGGTCCACGCAACGACCAGCAGCAATTATAGTAAAAAAATTTGTTTATATTTATATAATTCCTTTTATTTATCTTCTACTCTGACTCCTTTCAAATCATTCTCTTAAAAGCTGTGATCGCTTGCAGTCAGGCGTCCAGTGTATGGCTCATTTTCCCAACTTTTTATGTTTCTTTCACTTGTCTTGCTCTTTGCCGCATTTCGCCTGATTGTTGCATGAATGATAATTAAATGCAACAACATGTTTACTGCATACGTGCGAGAATTTTTAAAATACGCCGGCAACGCCAACTCGTTCAAAATATCGTTGCTTTCGTCTTTTGTGTTACCCTCCCTCTCTGCTGTGTTGAGTTGGATATTTATCACTTCGTTCTAAAGCTTACTTGCAAATTGGAACACTTTAAGCGCACTCTTCTTCTTTTTTTTTGTGGGTGAGGTAGGGTTCAAAATGTGTGTGCAGCGTCATCGCTCAGCGCTTTGCAGTATATGCACTTGGAATCGGTTCCCTTGCCCATGCGGTATAGGTGTATCTTCGGAAGTATCCGTGGCCCGAGAGGAACTGAGTTAAGAAGTAGTTCACTTCCCCGAAGTTCCGTTGGACCCATTTGTCAATTGATGGAATAAGTTTCGCCGTCCATCTGCCACTCGGTTCAGTGTCCCATCGGCTTTGCCACCGCAGCATGGTTTGGCATCTCCGATCTGAGAAGCTAGTGATGACGTGGGCTTCATCGTCCCAAACAATCAAATACTTTCCGTCGTGCACCTTTAATAATTTTGATGTGCTCTTTCTTCGTATATGCTAAGCCATTGATAAAGGCTGGGTGCTACTTGGTTTCCGTGTGTAGCGAAAGTTCTTGTTGTACCCGTATGTTACCTAAAAAGTCTACATTTAGTATTATTTAACACGAATACAAACCATTTTATATATATATTATAATATATATTCCTTGCGTTAATCTACTCTCTCAATCGAATAGATTATGTAAACGTTTTTTCTAATTTAATTTATTTCTAAATATTCGTTAAGCATCCACACCTCACTTTCTTAGCTTGTTTGTGAGCGTTTTCCAAATAGCAATATCGCACTTTGCTTCTCACATAGGTATTTAGCTTAGTTACATACCAAATGGAGTTTAGTTATTAACCTCTCTCTCTACCTTTTTTCTCTCTTTACAGTTGCCAAACCGGCTATAAGGGGCCTCTGTGCAACGAATGTGAACCGTATCCCGGCTGTGTGCACGGCACATGCAACAAACCGTGGAAATGCATCTGTAAGGAAGGCTGGGGCGGTTTGCTTTGCAATCAGGATCTGAACTACTGCACCAACCATCGTCCCTGTCAAAATGGCGGCACCTGTTTTAATACCGGCCCTGATCTATACACCTGCAAGTGTCCGCCGAATTTCCTTGGCTCTGAGTGCCAGACTGAGATCTCTTCATGCAAGGAGGCTAATCCCTGTCAGAATGGCGGCTCTTGTCGTGATGATGCTTCCAAGCGTGGCTACAAGTGTGATTGTTTGAAAGATTGGGGAGGTCCGTTGTGCGCAGAAAGAATGATCACTTGCCTGGATAAACCGTGTCGTCACGGCAGTTGCCGCAACACTACGAAAGGATTTCAATGCGACTGTCCGAGCGGCTACAGCGGGCGTATCTGTGAACTGCATGTGGACAACTGTAATCCGAACCCCTGCCAAAATGGTGGTAGCTGTTTCATGACTCCGTCTGGAAATCACCAATGTCAGTGTCGTAGTGGTTTTACAGGTAGCATGTGTGAGCAGAACATAGATGATTGTCAGGGCAATCCGTGTCAGAACGGCGGCACCTGCATCGACATGGTCAATCAGTTTCGTTGCCAATGCGTGCCTGGATACTTGGGTTCTTTGTGCGCAGATAAAGTAGATTTGTGCTTAACGAAGCCTTGTGCGAATGGCGGCGTCTGCACGAACCTCAACAATGACTACAGATGCACATGTCGCGCTGGCTTCGCAGGCAAAGATTGTTCTATTGACATTGACGAGTGCATGTCGGCACCTTGTCGCAATGGTGGCACCTGCGTAAATCGCGTCAATAGTTTCCACTGCGTTTGCGCCAACAACTTCCGCGGTAAACAATGTGAGGATGAGTCTTACGCATCGACTACGTATAATGCACGCCAATACGAAGCGATGCCACAAGCACGCAGTGACGGTTTGACAAGTGGACAAGTCTTTCTGATTGCTATACTTTCGGTCGCTATGCCTGTAGTGGCGGTGATTGCAGCTTGTGTTGTGGTTTGCATGAAGCGCAAGCGTAAGCGTGCTCAGGAGAAGGACGATGCGGAGGCCCGCAAACAGAACGAACAAAACGCAGTGGCGACGCTGCATCACAACGTAAACAGCGGCGCTGGTATGGGCGTTATGAGCGGCGTGGTAGGCGGTGTAGGCTTGGGCATAAAGCGCACCTCTTCCTCGGGGCTGGCCTTCGACAATTCAAATCCAAACATTATTAAGAACACCTGGGACAAATCAGTGAATAACATTTCCGCTTCACCGAGTACAGATGACTGCTTGAATACATCGCTTTATGGCACAGCGTTAGCCAATTATGCAGCAGATAATAACGCCAATTCGGAATTTTGTGGTGTCGGCCAAATAGCGCCTCTGCAACGCGCCAAATCACAGAAACAACTCAACACTGACCCCACTCTAATGCACCGCGCCTCGCAACTGTTGCACAGTGCCGCCAGTGCTGTAGCCGGTGCAAGTGCTGCTGCTGCGGCTGCAAATGCTGCTGGCGCCGGCATGAGTGGAGTGATCGGCGGTAATGGCGCTGTTGGTGGTGGTGGTGTTGCTGGTGCAACCAAAGACTATGGTGTCCATAGCAGCAATGGCGGCGGCGGCGGCATAGCCGAAGGAAAACGCATCTCAGTGCTAGGTGAGAGCGCCTATTGCAGTCAGCGGTGGCAATCGTTGGCGGCGGCGGGTGTGAGTGGTGGCTGTGCGTCACAAATGATGGCTGCATCAGCAGCAGCAGCGGCAGCGGCCGCGGCGGCGGGGAGCAGTGCGGCGGCATCTACAGCGCATCAACAACAACAACAGGCGCGTGCGGTGATGTGTGGCACGCCACATATGTGAGCGCGTGTTGTAGGTGAGCAGTTTTTGGCTGTGGCGTCAAGCGAGGTGAGCGGACACGGTGAACGCGTGCGTATGGTGTTAGCGCGTTGGTGGGGGCACGCGTAACGAGCTGTTGCTACATTTGCTACGATATTTTTTACAAAAAAAATCTTATTTTCTATATTAATATAATTTTTTTTTTCATGTAAATGCAAGAATTTTCACAAGCGAAAATGTGCTGCAGCACCTTTTCAAATATCTTACATACACGCATATTTACATACTTAAATTTTTCTGTAATTTTTCGCTATTGAAAAGGACTGACGTTGATAAGAAATTCATTGTAAAAAAGACGTATAGATATAAATTAAAATTAATTATATTTAAATAAATTAGATGTGCGCAATTGCGAGAAGCGAAGAGCGAACGAACGCGAATGGTGGTGAGAAGGCAAATACTGACATTTTTTTTAGAAATTAAAAAAATTCACAAAAAAAAACCAAATTTGCTGTATGTTGTGTGCTTCGTAGAATTTACAAGAAAGAAACTTAGCGTTATGAAATTTTTAATTATAACAATTTACTAAATTTAAATATTTAATAAGCGAAAAGCCTAGAAATGACGCATTCCGCTAGTAGCAAACGACGAGTAATTTTTGCATGACGCAGCCACACATTTGCCGATCAGACATTTTGGATCTTTCTCTGTCATATAAATTATGTGCGAATTTTTCAAAATCTTGTTTTTTTATTCATTTTTTTTTAGTGGAGTGCGCTGATTGCTGTGACGAATATTGAATTAAAAAATACTTCTTATTAAAACTAAGGTGTAAATGACAAAGCCACTCTGCTAAACTATAAACAAAAAAGACAAAAGAAAGTGTCTGTTAGATTGGCATTTTAACTTGTTGCATGCAACTAAAAACAAAAACAAAAAAAAGCGAAATTTTCATGTTTCAAAAATTAGTTTGTATAAAATAACTTTTGCTAGTAAAATTGCCATTTATTCGACATATTACAGATTACTTGCAAATGCTTAGATTTTAGAATCCTTTTCACAAAAATTCCACTGTTCAAGAAATTGAACCTTTTGTGCTACGCCCGCACATAATTTTATTTAGGTACACATTTTTTTCCGAAAAGCAGTTTGCGGCGTGGCGCGCAGCAACAAAAACAAAAAACGAAATTAAGTGACTTGTAAATATTGATTTTAATTTTTTTGATTAAATTTACGCTCTTTTGACTTTCTATTAGTTTATTTAACAAACACAATTCTAAATTATCAATTGTTCGTGCGGTGTGTTTGTGTTTTGTGCGGTGCATACAATTTTTTGTAATTTTTAAGGGACGTCTTTAGGAACAAAAATTTATAAAAAAGCAACTAAAACTATATTTTTGGTGAATATCTTGTTGAGTTCAAAATAGGCTTCAAACTTTTTTCGAATTTTTTTTATAAATATGTGCACAACTTTTGAACTCAAAAATATTTTTCGTATTAGATAAATATTTTTAAGTTCAAAAATATACTTTGAAAATGTCTAATTGTTGCTGCAATGCTTTCTTAAACTTATTTTTCAATATAATTTTTTTAGGCCAAAAAGTTGTATGCTGCCGTAGATAAAAATTTTATGCTATCAAATAATTTTGTAATAAACATTTTTTGTGTTTCTAGCCGCACAAAATTCTGGCACCCCGCACACTTAACCGCCCTTTGCGCTCCTCTAGTTAATTAGTTAACATTTATTTATAAATTTATATTTCTCACACAAATTTAGCATACATTTTATAACTCTTACGTAAGTAGTACACAAGCAAAACAAACAAATCATAAAGTGAAGACAAAACTATTATATTAAAAAAAGCATTCGATAGTGATGTCCCTTATTCCTAAACTAAATTAAACTTAATTTCTACGCTATTTTTATTTTATACATAATATACTTAGTTCAAATATTACTTGAAAAACAAGCAAACACAAAATTATTCTAAATTTAAAAGTCGATTAATTTTTTTCTTAATTTTACAAGTAAAAAAAACAAAAAAATATGTAAACACTTAAAAAATTTGAAACTTTGGCATATCGTCGTTTAAGAATTCAAAATGAATACACAAAGTTTGTGGCTCACTTGAGTTGTTCATTAATGTTTTTAATAAAAAGCTAATAAAACTTTTTTGGAAACACCAACCTATACATTTTTTTCAGTGTCACAAATCAAGTCAGCACAATTTTAGTGGTTTGCACACACATGCATCCATACAATTTGCTTAGTTGTAATTATTAAAAAAATACTTTTTTACAAATGACAACGCACAACAGAACTGGAAAGTACACATACACATATACACACAAACTATGGAGTAACACAATGTAATGAATTTATTAATTTCTAAGCGCTACTTGTATGAAAAACTATTCATATACATTTGAATTCTGCACAGAAATATTTTAAGCAAATGAAATTAAAAAAAAGTTTTACCGACCACAAAGCAAATATTTTAAATTACAACTAAATCGTTGAAAATGTGTGAACTAAAATTTATTGTGAAAAAAGCTGAAAATGAATGAAAAATTAAGCAATTCAATAATATTTATTGTGAATAAGAAATGTAAAAAATTTGTATACTACGAGTTAAATGAAAAACAAAAATTAAAAAAATAAATATAATAAAAAAAATGTAGATCTTAGACGCGCCTAAGTTGAAATATTTATTAAAAGCACGAAACATAAAATGATATGTCAATGAAACAAAAACAACAATGTGTTATTATTTTTACTGTTATTCATTTTTAGCACAGCACAGTTGTATAAAAGAAGTTGCTAATTTCTCGTGATGATCTCAAATTTTGCGCGCGGCTGCAATTTTTCGCGATTGCAAAGCACAGAAGGGAAGTACTGTTCTATGTATGTATATATATATATATATATATATATATATATATATATATATATATTTGTACTTGCTTGTTACTTTACGGCGGTAGAAAAAGTTCGACCATTTTAATAACAAAAATAAACGCCCTGAAAATATTTAGGGTGGAAGTACACAAAAACAAAAAAATTTAAATGGCTCGAAAATCGCATTGAGTACAGCGATTTTTAGAGTTCACTCATATAAAGTGGAAAAATAACGGCTCGCACTAACTCTCGGCGCTTATTAGCAATCCTCGTGAAATTTTCGCAAAACCTAACGACCTGTAACGTCAGCAAGCAAATTTCAAAATTTCCCATGCATGCACGTATGGCTGAGTAAACGTATATGTGTATATGTGCACACATTCATGTGCATGCATACAAAACTTCTACCCTTTTCTGATTTCATTTGTGAAAAATAGCGATAATGTACGTGGGTGCATGTCTCCACTAATGAAATCTGTGTATAAATAAATAAAACATTGAAAACAAAAACAAAGTACATGTATATGTATCTGCTGTATAAGGTGTAGAACAGTGTAAAAAGCGCAGGTGAGGTGAAATAATAAAGGCAAAATGGTTCCTCGTTAGTTTTTAACCAATTTGTGAAAAGTAGTTTTATGCAAATGACAAAAACAAAAATAAACAAAAAAATATTAAATTTAAGTCCCACACATAGACTAAACAAATGAATAAATAAAAACAAAATATACATGTGAATGTACATAAATGATTTAAATGTGGCTGCACGTAAGAAATTTATATATTAAAAATGACAATTGTAGCGGAAAAAACACTTTTCCACACAGGAAGACTCACACAGGTAATTTTTTTTTGTTTGTTTTTACTTAGAAAATTAAAAAAAAAAGTTTTAGAAAAATATGCAACTAAAACACTGTAAACGTTACGACGTTTTAAAATTAACTTTTGCAATTTTTTTACACCTTTTTTTGTTTTTTTTTTTATTTTAAAATATTTGCGGCACGCCAATATATTTTATTGTAGCTCTTAAATTTTTTAATAAACAAACTCAATCCGTTCTGATTTTTTGTTTTATTGTTATTTGCAATTTTTTATTATTGTTTTTATTTACGAACTTTTTTTTTTTGATTTTTTGTTATCATTTTGTTTTTTTTTTTTTTTTGTTTTTTGGACCTTTTTCTAACTTTTTTCTCTTAATATTAGGGCTTTTCTTCTTTCTATGCTTTTAGTTTGCCGTAATTTATTATTTTATCTACTTATTTTGTAGTTTTTCGATATATTCTACTAATCTCTAATTAATTTTTCTATTGTTTTTTTTATTTTATTATTATTATTTTTTAGTTATTTTTTTTTTTCTTCTGGTTTTTGGTTTATTTTTTGTTTAATTTTTCATCCTTTTCGATATGTTTTGTTGACCTTTACATACAAATTTTTTATTTATTTTTATTATGTAGTCTTGATTCATTTTGTTTTTTTTTTTTGGTCTCTATCGATATATTTTATTGGCTTCAAGCTTCAATTATATTATTTCATTATTTTTTCTGTTTATATTACATAGATTTTTTTTAATTTTCTATATATTTTTTTTCATTGCAATGTAAAATTTTCCATTTTTTATAATTTGATTGTTATTTTTTAGTTTTAGTTTTTCGCATTTTTTAGTTTTCCGCTGTATGACATTTCTCCATTTTGGTATTTTTTTTACTTATACATATATTTTTTTGTTGCTTTTTGAGTTTTTAGTGTTTTTTTTTTTGCTGGGTTCTTATGATTTTTGGTTTGCTTTTTTCTTTTTTTTTTAAATACTTTTTATTTGAACTAAATTTTTTTTTTTGGGTTTGTGCTAAAAAATGTATGTAACGCAGTTAGTTTTAGTCAAAAGTTTTACATTCTTTTAATAAAATTACCTCATACATATATGTAGAGCTCATATTTTTAACATCTATTTGCGGAGCTAAAGAACATTTTTTTATTTCATTACATACGTACATGCGTATATATGCATTTGTAATTTGTGTTGTGTGAGTTGGAAGAAAAGCAAAACCAAAATTGTGCGCTCCAATTATAAAAAAAAATCCATCTTCACCACCCCTTCCGCCTATTCCGGAGTCGAGCATTTGAAACTTCTGAAAATCTGTATTGGAACAAAAATTTAATTGTGAGAGATAAAAGCAGAAAATATTATACATACACATTTGCATATATGTAAATAGTAGTGTAAGCTATTGAATTGAAAAAAAAACAACAACTACATATAATTATACACTGACATTTACTTATGTAGGTATGTACATATAATGAATGATGTAAGCAATTATAAATATATATTTATACCATATTAGTGTGTAATTTGTGTGCTTAGCTATAAGTACATCTGTAGTTATTGTACTTACAATTTAGTCTAAAAATTTTATATATAAAAATTGAAATTATTTGGCAGTTAGCTAACGAATGAATTTCAAAACAAAAAATAAAAAAATCGAATATAAAAATAAAAATATGGAAAATAAATCACATAAAAAAATATGAAAAACAGTATAATAAAATTTTTATGAATGAATTATAAAGAAAAATAAAAACACTTTTTTTATTTAATTTGGGATAATGGGATGCGGCTATTTGAGCAGATCTTTCTGCTGACTTTCCGTGTTATGCTTTTGTTATATATGCATTAGACTGGGTCGATTTGTGGGGAGGCAAAAAAATCGTCCATTGCTCTGTGAAAATCATATTCTAGGGATCAAAATAAGAAACTTTGCCGAAGGAACCATACCTTTAAAACGAATTCTGATGTCCCCCAATTTGGGTCGAACTTTTTAGTTTCTTTTCTCATGTAAAGGCCAAAAATGTTGATATTTTGAAATGATTGTATGGGGAACCCCCCAGGAGAGTTCAAAGGGGGTGTGTCACTGGCATGGGTGGATCGGCCGTCCAAAGTTAGTGGGGGTCAGTCATACATTTGGACTCGATTGGAGCACTCTAAATGGGTCAAAGTGGGATTTTGCGTTCGACCCAAATTGGGGGGCATCAGAATTCGTTTTAGAGGTGTGGTTCCTTCGGCAAAGTTTCTTATTTTGATCCCTAGAATACGATTTTTACAGAGCAATGAGCGATTTTTAAATCGACCTGCCCTAATATGCATATATTAAATTTGCATAAATAGATATATAATAAAAATGTATTGCGGGCAAAAATTCCAAAGGTTTGTATAGAACCACTTGAAAAAATTAAAGCTTATAACCATTGGCTAGACTCCAGGTGTTTGGACCGAGCAGGTTGTGAAGTATATTAGTTAATAAGAATTCCGAAATATGTCAGTTCAGGTTCGATTTTGGCGTTAAGATAATATATTAGTTTGAGGAAATCGAAACCCATTATTTTCTATTATCTCGGTAGGTGTCTGTAGTGATCGATATCTCGTAAAGTATCTATCAAACAATTTAAAGTGTATGCTCGTTGACAAGGTGACATTTCACACTAAAACATATGTTGCTGCTTCTTGTTAGTTCCATTCAGTTTGAGTTACAGGGTGTTAGCAATGGAAATCAACAAAGAAAACAATCGGTACATTTTACAGTTTTTCTTTGATAAAGGCGAAAATGCAAGCCAGGCCGCTGAAATTGGGAATGGTGTTTATGGTGCCGATACTGTAACAGCCAATTACGTGCATGTTTAGGTCGATTCCGTTCAGGTATTTTTGATACTAAAGATGCACGCCGCCGTCATGCACCAGGTAGACCCGCCGTCACAGAAATATCGAAGTTTACCGGCGTGTTAGTAGTCGTAGCCCAAGAGCTAAAGATCAACCATAAAAGAGTTTCAAACCATTTGCGCAAAAATGTTAAGAAAAATAGTGGATTCCTTTTTCCCCAGACTTATATAAAGCAAGAAGAATGATCCTTCCCTCAACAGTCGGTTCTGCGTTACCGGAACGGCACGGATCTATATCCGGAGTGTCTTTCCACAAGCTTCCACAAACATTTATGCTATCACAACGACAACAGCAACAACAACAACGCTATGATAGTAAGTATCTTTTCAGCAAAGTAAATTTCTTTAAACGCTGATATGCATCCAGCCCACTCCTGGGCCAAATGATTAGTCGCTTTGGTATAAAGCATACGATCTATTTTAATAAAAAAATGCCTTTCAGACACACACCGGCAAATTCAAGTCTCTAAATTCAGTTTAATGGAAATTCTCGTTTAGCGGCATACAAATTTATGATTAAGGCAAACACATTTGATGATGCTAGCAAAGACTTTCTTATTCAAAGCCGTAAAATGACGTTTTACATTGCCGGCATTACTCGAAGCTGTACAAATAATCTTAACGTTTTTGTGATAATTAATACGTCTTGTGTCAACCAGCTGTTTCACAGTAAGATCAAAACTCTAATATGCTTCTTCAATCTTGAAGCCGAGTTAAATAGATAAGTTATTCCTACACAATTGGAAGAGTCCAGCGGATTTTTACTCGCTTTGCTGTCAAACCCCTTAATTTCCCTGACGCGTTATTGCTTTTAGGGATCTTCTCGATTCAAGTACCCATTCAATCGCTGATGGTGGTTTATAATATTATTGTTGGTCCGGCTATTGATTGCTGAGCTGAATATTTAGTAGTCTTGATTTAAAGTTTACTCAAATGAGATCTCGTTTTGGATCTGTGCTTGAATTTATGAACTATACTTAATCATGCATTCAAATTTTATGAATCTAGTCTGTAAAGTTTAATCTTAACATAAAAAAATGAATGAAATAGTAGTAGTAATATGCTCACCAAGGTTGCTCGTGTGCAGCCGTCAAACTCGTGTTTTTATTACCCTCGGTATCGAAGAGCCAGAAAAGAATTCAAGTAACTGCTGGCACATAGATCACTACAATAGTTTTGGCCAGGAAATTATCTACTGGCCTCAACGAGCTCGGGCAAGTTTGCACATATTGAGATCTGTTATGGTAGAGTTTACAGCGAAAATTTCACGGCCAAATTATTTCAAGGAACTCCAAATTACCTTGGCCTCCAGGCAAGTCGCTTCCCACTTCAATTCTGCTGGCTGTGATGAAAAATTTAGAATGCCGCACATACGTCATTATTCGTTGAGGTCCTTTAAATTCTACCAATTTTAGAAAGTATTAAAGAAACTGAATAAAACTGTGTTGTTTTTAATTGACATGAGTTTCATATAGCGGAACTCATCAGCAATCCTATACACAAGTATAAAATTCAGGAGCAAATACTCGAAAATATGCTATTAATAGTGCAGCAAATGTAGCGAAACTTGCATAGTTTCCGAAACGGAGACTCAAATGAAAGTTCTGAGAAATACCGTTGAGTTTTTCTAACTGCTTGCAAATATGTACTGCAATAAATGTTATCAAACATTGCTTCCAAGTTAAAAATTTTAATTCTTGAGACACGAATCGATATAAAAAGAATTAAAATAAGAACATTTAAAGTAAAAAAAATCGTCTTAATCTTAATTGACGCAATAACCGCTTACGCGATTTTGGCCGAGTTTAACAAAGCGCGCCAGTCGTTTCTTTGTCGTGCCAACCGGCACCAGTTGGACACACCAAAAGAAGTCAAGTCCTTCACCTGATATTTCTAACGCAAAGCAGGCCTTCCTCTTCCTCTACTACCACCAGCTGGTATCGCATCAAATACTTTCAGAGACAACATGAGCCAGCCAGCGTAGCCACTGAATCTTTATTCGCTGCGCTATGTCTATGTCGTCATAAAGCTCATACAGCGATATTCGCCGCTGCCAACGTGCAAAGGTCCAAAAATCTTGCGCAGAATCTTTCTCTCAAACACTCCAAGCGTCACTTCATCGGATGTTGTCATCGTCCAAGCTTCTGCGCCATACGTTAGGACGGGCATGATGAGAGTCTTGTAGAGTGTTTGTTTTGTTCGTCGAGAGAGGACTTTACTGCTCAGTTGCCTACTTAGTCCAAAGTAGCACTTGTTGGCAAGAGAGATTCTACGTTGGATTTCAAGGCTGACTTTGTTATCGGTGTTAATGCTGGTTCCTAAATAGACGAAATCCTCGAAATTATAACTGTCTACAGTGACGTGGGTGCCGATACGCGAGTGCGCCGACTGTTTGTTTGAAGACAGGAGGTACTTCGTTTTGTCCTCGTTCACCACCAGACCCATTCGCTTTGCCTCTTTATCCAGTTTGGAGAAGGCAGAACTAACAGCGCGGTTGTTAAGGCCGATGATGTCAATATCATCGGCATACAGCAACAATTGTACGCTCTTATCAAATATTGTGCCTGAGCTATTAAGTTCTGCGGCTCGCAAGATCCTCTCCAACATCAGAATAAAGAAGTCACACGACAGCGAGTCAACCTGTCTGATATCTCGTTTGGTAACAAACGGCTCGGAGAGGTCCTTCCCAATTCTGACGGCGCTGCTGGTATTGAGCAACGTCATCTTGCAAAGCCGTATTAGTTTTGTGGGGATACCAAATTCAGACATCGCGGCATACAGATAACTCCTTTTCGTACTGTCGAATGCAGCTTTGAAATCGGCGAGAAGCTGGTGTGTGTCGATTCTCCTTTCATGGGTATTTTCCAAGATTTGGCGTATTGTGAATATTTGGTCGATGGTAGACTTTCCACGTCCTGTCAGTCACCAGTTTGCCGTCTTTGTTCTTACAGGAAAACCTTCTGTAAGCCGCCGAACTTTCTGGTAGAATTTTCGGGCGTTGTTCCTGTTGGCCAGCATCTCAAGCTCCTCGCACTCACGTATTTCGGCATCTCATTTCTTCTTTCGGATAATGCGTCTCTCTTCGTTTTTTAACTCTCGGTAGCCGGCCCACATGGTTCGCGTTGCGCCCGATCGCAGCGTGGCTCTATTGGTGGCATCCTTTATTTCCGCGGTAATTGGCACAGATTGCAGGATTGGGCAGAGCACACTTAAATTCCAATGGGCAGGCATGCTTTCATCCGACCATATTTTGCATAGGAGCTGATGCATGCACCTTACCAGCTCCTCGCCGCCATGTTTGAATAGCTGAGCCGGCAGTCCGTCAGCGTTGTTGTTCATTAGCCGCGTTATCGCTATTCTCACCTCGTTATGGTCGGGTAGCGGAACGACAATTAGGTCGTCGACGATTGGGGTATGGAATCCGACATACTCAATATATGCCCAGTACGCGAAGGTACCTCCCACGATATGAACCAACCGTTCACATTCCGCCTTAAACTCACTCACCTAATACCACTCTCTCCTTGGACCCAACCCGATGAGCCAGACGATGACGATCAGTTACTGGCTGCCCTAGTGAACTGCTACAACAACAACAAGAACTGATGGTAAATACATATTATTGAATGAAACAAATAAAAGTTTGCAACCAAACGTTTTTACAATTATTTCATCGTAACATTTTCCTCTGTGATCTTAATCAAGTAAATCAAAAGGATCCCTTGTCCGGGCAGAGTAGGTTTTATGGTCATTTACAGCTACCATCGAAAGAAGATTTTTTAGAAAAGGGAAGTATTTTACCTAATCAACTGATAGGGAGTGATTTAAAAGATTTACCCGTCTGTATATGTAAAATTCACACAGTGGAGAGCATTTTAGAAAAAATTGCTGAGAACAAGCGGTGAGTCAAAATCAAATTACAGTTATTTTTATTTTCATGTGCTAACTGCGTTATTTGATCCATTGAGATAAGAATTTAATTAGTTTCCATTCAAAAGAATTGATTTTTGAGAATTTTCTACAGACTCCCTAACCTAAAAAAATCCTGGTTGCGTACCTGCTTTGATCCTTAAATACTCGCTATATGGGCTGCGGCACATGTTTCTAAGTCAAGGCTCGTACCAATTCGCATTCATTAAAAGTGGCGGCACTAGACCAACAACAATATTTTGTCCCTTTGATTGTCAAACAAAAGTATTGGCAAAGTAGAAAGAATGAATTTGCCTTATTTCATTCTGGGCTGACAGCCACATAGATATGCGAAAGAAAAATCAAATCAGCTGGTTTGCCGATACCACCTTTAATAGATTCGCCTTGGCTAGTACTAACTTAACAGTCGGGAATTTTCGCCAGCAACATGCATTTGACTTGCCGTGAAATGTTGCTAGCAAATGTTGCTGTCAAATAAGACATTTACTTTGCCGTAAAATACATATAAAATGTCACGCATTAATTGCAGTAAAATTCTAAGAATGCCGATACGAGTAGAAACTGTCAAACACAACAAATTATAAACACGCACAGTTTCTTTCCACTGCATCATCGGCAAAAAACGCAAATAAACTGCATTTGGAGGCTTTCTATTAATTTGTGCTTTCACAATTTAGCACGAGGCACTTCGTTTTCATTAGTTTTTTAGTTGAAATGCCACAAATCACAATATTAGAAAGCCATTCTCTGAATTTTCACAAACATGTAATTTCTCGTCCTTTTGTTTGTTTTGGTCCAATATGGTGCCTGACGTGACACACTCAAAAATAAAGTAAAGGTGGGAAGACGCCCCCTTGTGTATGTGATTCGGCTTGCGGTAGTGCAATTTGTATGGATTTTGACAGCCATTTCACTTGAAACACGAACTTAGTGCTATGCTTTAAACATCAAATGAAAATGTTGCAGAACAATGTTGCAGACTTTTTTCGTGAGTCCTTATTAAATATTTACTTTCTATATTTTTTTGGTCTTTGCCCATTGTAATGGGTAAAAATTGGCTGCAGTTTCCTCTCAACCACCCCCCTTCATATCTTTCTTAACACTTACCAACCTTCACTCAGTTCGTTCCTTTTGAAATATTTTCTTTCACATAATTTCTTATCTTCGCGCTTAATGAAGAATCAGAGATTTTTAGTGTTCGACACAAAAACAAAAAACTATTAAAACAAACGTCTATTGTCTGTGCTGTAGTTGTTGTAATTAGTATTTAGTTTTTACTTTTGTTTTTGCAGTCTCCCATACTCCAACAGTCGTTTCACCTGGAACAAATACATTTGGATACTTAATAGCCAAATGCAACACACCAGCCATTCAATCAGATATAGGCTATAAGCTGTAGGCAGTAGGCTGCAGGCTGTTGCTTGGAATACCGGTTGACTGGTGTTATATTAGCTGATGCTATTTGACACTACCTGCGAAAGATCCCACATTTTCATTGTTTTTGTTATTCTTGTTGTTCTTGCTGTCGCTTTGTTTATATTTTGTCATAAAAATGTGTGATTTATTGGCGAAAATTGACGTTTTACTGTCTGGGCCAAGCCAATTGGCTGACGCGTTGGCCAACGGCGGTCAGAAGCCACCGCAATGGCATTCGCAACGACTCCAACAACGACATATCTACAAGTATTAAAGAAATTGTTTATGCTGTTGCTAATTTTACAATTGCAGCTAAGTGTTGTTTTTTTTCTGATTTACTTTAGCTTCGAAAGCTACACAGCCATTTATGTTTGCGAGTTGATGTTTGTGGATAATTGCAACAAATTAGAGAAATTTTATGTTCGAATTTCGATAGGCGAAGGCAGACGCTAATTGCAATATTTGCTGCTGCTACTGCCGCTATCTACCATCTATGTACATGTTGATGTATGTACTTGCTATGGAGCTGTTAATTGCAGGCTGCTGGCTGCTGTTACCAATTGCCTTTGGTTGGTTATCCGGCTGTTGTCTGCGACTACGTAATCATAACATTTACTTTTGCTGTTGTTGTTGATATGTCTCCTTGCCTGTTAGTCAGCTCGATCTCAACGACGATTCTCATTCTCTCAGTTGCGGCATTGATTTATGTTTATTGCGTTTCGTCAGGGAGAGGCATAGACAATAGGAAAAGTGCATACTCGTACATATACAGAGATTGCCGTGTAGGTAAAATCACTAGTTCCAAGTTGGTACCCTACTGGAGAATTTGGTTGGCGAACTCAGTGCAACGAAAGAGACCGCAATTGAGAAGAAATAGAGAAGATTTGATCAGACTTTGCCAAAACGAGAGGGCTAATCTAAGTACTCGCAATACTTCCGAATTTATGCTCAAATAGCATAAAATGCATTGTTATGATGTTGCTGTTGTTGTAGCAGCATGTATGGGGAATACATGTACGCGTAGTGCTGCTGGAGTGGCAGTCCTTTGCCGGATATAGATCTGAGAACCGACTGTCGAGGGTTCGATTTTGTTCTGATTGGCAGCTTCGCTTTCAAGCGATGTGTAGTTCACAATTCAAAATTTAATAAAGTGAGTTTGACTTCCTTCCAGAACAGTATATAAATAATCAAAGTCAGGTGCATAAAGGTCCGATCTGTCGCAAAATTGTGGATATATTCGGTAGTAGGAAACAAAAAATAGAGCTCTGAATTTTAAATAATCGAACTCTCTCGGTACATAGTTAGTATAAAAACATCAGCGCACATTTCTCCCAGCACCTTAATTGGAAATTTCACTGTTGTAAGAAAAGCGTTCAAGAATATCAAAATTTGTCACTCAAAAAGCGCTCACAACAATTGACACTGCTTGGAACTGCATGGAAAATTTTACGTAAGAGTTTGGTCAGTAAGCCTTAAAAACTTAACTACATGTGAGAATTCATTAATTTCATTCAAGAAACACTGCAGAAATTTCTCAAAAGAACCTCATTCCCTTTCCACAAACAAAATTGCCGCACTTCGGTATCAAAAAATTCGCGGATTCCCAGATAGTCTTTTACATTCCTTTGCTGGTGTTAACGGGACCTGCAGGCCAAAATGCACTAAACCGTCAACGGCTTGCGATATCGAGATATCTAACAAGGTTTGAGAGGTTATTGTTGATGGTATGGGTATTAAGGATATGTAATTCTAACGAAATAATAAATTTTTTGTTAAAATATTAGGAATAATTTCCAGCAATTTGGCTGTCAATATCGCCCATTTGCGTTGTATTCTTCAAAGCCGTCTCAAAGATAGTGCGCGTGTGAATGTATGTGAATAATTATTAATTATAATAATATAATTATTACTTAATTTATTTAAATTGAACACAACCACTTTTTTAACCTAAACTTTATTTCTAAGATGAGTACATTAAAATATGAGAAAAAGTAGTAAAAATTAAAGAGTTAAGGTAATGAGGAAAGTATATCGTCTCAGTTTTAATGCATTTCAAAATTTTGGGTGAGTAAATTGAAATATGCTCTCGATGATTTGCACAAAAATTTCAGCCATGATAGATAGAAACAGTGCTTTATATTTTATGTGGGACACAAAATTTAGATTAAATAATTATTGTAACTAAAACCGTTTTAAGTTACATCGGTATTCCATTAATATTTCATATTATATTATGTATAATGGCTTCGGAACGCAGAGAGAGAACGTCGGTTCGAATCTCGGTGAAAGATCAAAAATTAAGAAAAAGCCCCTCGGCAGGCAAGGGCAAACCTCCAAGTGTATTTCTGCCATGAAAATGCTCCTCAGAAAAATATAATATATGCCGTTCGGGGTCGGCTTGAAACTGTAGGTCCCTTCATTTGTGGAACAACATCAAGACGCACACCACAAATAGGAGGAGGAGCTCGGCCAAACACCCAAAAACGGTGTACGCGCCAATTATATATATATATAATGGCTTCATTACCAAGTACAGGTGAGCTTTCTCAAGGCATAAAGCGATTTGGATTTTGAACGAGTGTGTTTTTCCAGAGCTTCTTTGACATTGGAACCAAAAATTGCTGATTGGATTGAGACCAGGAGACTCAGCCGGCTAGCACGTGACATCAGCGCGGTATATTTGAAACAAATGGTATGATTTGAGTCATTGGGTCTGGCTGATATATCCGATCTTGCTGATTGATGGGATTTAGGTTGGCGCACTGCCCCAGTCTGTCGAAGAAAGGGACACCCAGTGATCTTAGTCGTCTAACTGATGAAGCCGGATATTTGCAGAGAAAGTGCTTTTCTGAAAGATGCCCACAGCTTCTGCAATGGGGGTTAAATGGTAACCCTAGCTTTTCCGCTTGTGTTCCGATCGACCAGTAACCGGCAAACACTGCTACGAGTTTAGAAATTGAATGGCGAGGAGTCCAAAGGACTTCCTGAGTCCTTCGTATATTGTACTGGGGCCAAAAGGTTTTCGAAACAGCATATGAAGAAATTGAGCTCCATCTTTTCTGCGATTTCCTGAGAAATTATTTGTGCAATTCTCCTTTAACAGCTGTCAGGGGGATGGCGATGACCGGGTAGGAGCTCTCTGAGACCAATTTAGTCCCCTTCCTGGCAAGCTCATCAGTAATTTCATTTCCCTCTATGTTCCTATGTCCTGGAACCCAGATTAGAGAAATTCGATCTGAGAAAACCTCTGCTCCATTTTGGAACCGTCAGTGAAGACAGAGGTTCAAGCTTGAGTGCAAATTTTCCCCTCGATCCAATTTGCCTGTTTGGAAAGATTGCCCTAGCACGACCCTAAAACTCTAGTTTGCGGATAGAGGGATCTGTTCGAAGTTCGGAGAAATACGGTGTTAACTGCCCGAAAATGCTACCCTTGAGGGATTGCCTCCAGAGGTCAATATCCTTTAACCTGATTGCACTTTGAGCTGCGATGGAAATGACGGAAAGTCGATGGGAAGTAAGTGCAAAAGGACTGGGGTAAGTTTTACATGCTCCGGTGATACCAATGCATGCAGTCCTTTTGCACCATCTGCAGTTTAGTGTTATTATAGCCCTTTCGAAGAGCTTCCCACCAAACTAGCCATTCATATGTTAGAATTGGCAAAACCGCTGCACATCCACAGCACGACCTGTGGCTTGAGTACCAATTTTTTCCCGAACATAGATTTTCAGGAGTAGAGGGCTATACTGACCTACTTTACCCGATTTTCAATGTGTAGCTTCCAATGGAGTTGGGAGTCAAGTATTACTCCAAGATACCTAACTTCCGATAAGAGCGGGAGAACGTGGTTGTTTAATTTGGGAAGTCGAAAGGGTGGAGGTTTGTATTTTCTGGTAAATAGCACCAGCTCCGTTCTGTCAGAGTTGACTCGGAGGCCGCAAGTGGTAGCCCAGCGATTGAGTACGGCCAGTAGTGACCTTTCCAAAGTCTCAGTGCTAGAAGATGAGAAGACTGCGATCCATACTTATGAGAAGGATCCATACTTATGCCGATCCCATAGAGACCAAATTAATGAACCCTCTTGGTTCTAAAATGACCCGTCTGGTGGGGCTTCACAGATTTTGAAAATATTAGGAGGACAGGTTGGTTAGCGATGGGAGTGACGAATCAACTATATAAAAATAAATCGTCAATCAATGTTTCAGCTGATCCAGTCAATAAATCAATGCTTCAGCTGAGAATGCTGTCTAGTTGGGCTTGGACTTTAAGAAGAGAGTGTTAGATAAGTTGTTATGCAAAGACGTGGTTACGTATCGTGTTTTTTCAAGAGCTTTTGAACCTAAAATGATAATAAAAAAGAGAAATATTATTAGAATTATATTTTTTTTTATTATCTGGCAGATAACTCATGGTATTTATTTTTTGAATATGACATCCGACATACCTATGCCTGCCGCGGTTACGAGGTACATGGTCTATTCGATCAATCAAATTTTTGACTATTTTTTACAATAAATCTGGCCATATGGCGTCATCAATTGATAAGCGCGGGTTAATTTTTGGAAAAAAAAAAATTCAGTCATCAGGGCTCGATAGCGCTCGCTATTCACCGTTGCGGCAGCCCTTCCTCATTTCGAAGAAAATAACAACAAATTTATTTATTTTTAAGTAAATTTCCACAGTTTGGAAGCGTTGTTATAGAGTTACTGAACAGCCAAGCTTTACTGAACAGAAATATCAACACAGTTTACCATTCACCGCTGTCAAACTGTAGTTTTCGATAAAACACCCGATAAGAGCTTATCATTATACTCGTATAAGCTGCTGCATTAATTTTACTCTTCGCGCTCTTCATCTGCTTTGATTATGAATTGGTTTTCGGTTAGAAGGTCCATAGTCTACGAGTGATTTCTTTATAAGAGCAACCCGTCTAGCATAATCGCCTTATCTAACATAGGGCGGAGATTTTTAGAAGGTGATAATTGTTTACCGATGAATAAGGTTGATACTTCGTATACTCGTATATTGCTGAGCCTCGTTTCAGAGCCAGTTGAGTATAGGTACGTATCGAAGTCTGTCCAATTCACCATCACCGGTGACTATTGTTGCTATGATCCCACTTAGTTTAGATCGATGAACCGTATTTCTGTATGAAAAGTAGTCGTTGTAACAATACTGACACCGGTTGCAAGCAAGAAGTTTCCATCACTATGTAATTCAGCCTTTCCCTGCTGACCTTCTACCAGTGCATATTTCCACAATTATTTTGACTCGTAATTTTCCATTAAGCAATTCAGTAAATCGTCGGTAAATATGATTATACATATATACACATTTACATCTAGATATGTATGTATGTGTGCCTATGTGTTACTAATGAGTATTTATGTTGCCGGCGAATCGATTCAATTCAATTGGTCACAAAAAAGACTCGTCTGAGAATTTTCAACATTTTACACAGTTTGCATTTTCTCACATGGCGCGCACGCGCGCTCTTCACTTCACCTTACCTGCGTGCCCGTATTGCTTTTATGTCTTCAACATTTCACTAATTCAATTAAGTAATTAATTGGCAATTTTATTGGTTTTTGAGCAGCGTAAAGTAGGTGAGCCATCACTTAGCTCATTTAAAGATTCACTTAATTTGATTTGACTAAATATTCCTGAATGTATTTCGCCGTATGCGTGTATATAGTAAGTAACATGTGTGCAATTGTGTGAAATTCGACTTGTTTCATAAAACTAAATGAATAAGCTGCATACCGCCTTTTTTCCAATAAATCAAAGTCGATTATCCGGCTTCAGAGAATTCAGATGCCCAGTTGCAATGTCAATTAGTCTAAATGAGCGCGAAACTTGTTATTATTAATGCTGCAAATACATTTACTTTGAAAAGAGTAGGTTTAATTGATTAGAATGTTTAAAAGCTTGCCACTTTATCATGCAACGTTTCACGCTTATATACATATATTGGGTATGTCGGACCCGATTCTATATAGTTTAATCTGCTATAATATCCAGAACGTAAATAAGCCAAAGTTAAACTCTTCATCTGTAGTGGGCTGGTTGGACTCCGATAACGGCATTCGGGGTTCGGAAGGTGGGAGAGTTTCCCGACGAATGTCGTTTAATGTCCGTCTATATACTGTCCGGTCCAGACTTACAGTTGTGTTTGGTCCTGGATCTCGTCATTTTAATTGAAGGGATGTCTCCTGACTTGCCTGGGATGTGACTCAACCTCTTGCAGGTGCCTAAGGGTGTAATTTCTGCGACAGCACTCCAGTAGCAATTGCTTGCTGCGTTCCTAAGCAGGGAGCATGGAGGCCTCGATGTGAAAACGTTGCATGGGAGACATCAGGAGGTATCCCGTGGTTGTCCTGATGACAGGCCTGAAGCTTTATGCACTACAAATCACTAGAGGCAGGCAACCAGAGAGCACGCAAGACCGGACAATTGCTTTAATGTCAACTGCAACATTTCTTTGTCTTTGCCAGAAGTGCTGCCAGCTAGCGATTTGAGGACTTTGTTGCAGTTTTGAATCTTAGTTACATTTGCTGTTGTATGCACCGAGAGCAAACTATCGGTCATCACCATGGCAGTTCGTCGCACCGTGGAACAGGTTGAACTTGGTTACAATTTGTTCGATCTTAAGCAACTAACGGGATTACAGAGAGTCCCAGAAATATTGATGCGGCGCCGATCAGCTGAATTGGGTATTGTCCATCGGTTTATCTCTTGGTTTGATTCGGGCCTGCATACGTATGGGGATATACTGACGCAAGGAGGACGTATTTGGACGTTGCAAATATTGGACTGAGATCCGGATTTGGCCAAAAAAATCACCTTCGTAAACGATAGGCTTCTTTTTGGCTCAGGGGTTATGCAAGAAGCGAAATTTCGATTCACAATTTAAAAGAATTCGATGTTAACCGACTTTTTGAGGGCAGAGTTCGACAACTTCGATAAATCTGAGTAGTAGTTCCAACAAGACGTTGCTGCATGCCTTACACGCGATGCAACGCTCGAAATTGAGAAAAAAAATTTGAGATGCTATTGCCAACTACACACAAATTGAATAGGGCCATCGAAATTCACATTAAAAATAGTATCGGAAAAATGTAGATGGATAATGAGAAAAGTATAACAGAATACAATAAGACAATATTTAAAAAGTTTGTTTACCCGTTTGAACGTGCTAACTTCCCGAACTGAACCGAATTTGGCCGAACTTACATATATTATATATGATGCTTTCCATTTCAATTCAACCGGGCTATTCGGGTCATGTTCTTCGATTTCGATGTAACTCAAATATGTTGCTCTCTGGTCAAAATAATGAGACACGTATTTTTTTGTTCGCCCGAAAAAAATTTTTTTCAAGAGTTATCTGCAATTTTGTTTTTCGGCTCAAACTCGATTTTTTCTAATTATGTAAGAAAATTTTTTTTTTAAACGCCCATAACTTAGTCAAAAATGAACCGATTTTAATAATTCTGGGTTCCAAATGATCGTAATTACTTACACGAGCGACTTCGTGTAGAAACAATTGCAAAAAAGTAGTTGAAAAATTTTTATTTAGCAAAAAAGAAAAAAACTTTAAATTTTTTCGAAATTCAATATTTCAAAAATTGTATTTTTGTTTTTTTTATAACTTTTTCCAAATCAAAACGACATCTCAAACTTTAATTGAGCTGAATGCCTAGTAGCTAAATGCGTTGTTTTTGAGTAATGAATTTTTGAGTAAAAACCCTGTTTCGCACTTTTTGTTTTTTGCAAAATAAAACATTTTCAACTTCTTTTTTGCAATTGTTTCTGCATGAAGTCGCTTGTGTAAGTAATTACGATTATTTTGAACCCAGAATCATCCAAATCGGCTTATTTTTGACTAAGTTATGAGTAATTAAAAAAAAATTTCTATTATAGATTCTTTCCATTTCAATTCAAAAGGGCTATTCGGGACATATTCTTCGATTTCGATGTAACTCAAATATGTTGCTCTCTGGTCAAAATAATGAGACACGTATTTTTTTGTTCGCCCGAAAAAATTTTTTTTCAAGCTTCATCGGCAATTTTGTTTTTCGGCTCAAAATCGATTTTTTTTTAATAATATAAGAAATTTTTTTTTTTTAATGCTCATAACTTAGTCAAAAATGAACCGATTTTAATAACTTTGGGTTCAAAATGATCGTCATTACTTATACGAGCGATTTCATGTAGAAACAGTTGCATACAGGTAGTTGAAAATTTTTTATTTTGCAAAAAACAAAAAGTGCGAAACAGGGTTTTTACTCAAAAATTCATTACTCAAAAACAACGCATTTTAGCTACTAGGCATTCAGCTCAATTAAAGTTTGAGATGTTCTTTTGATTTGGAAAAAGTTATAAAAAAAACAAAAATACACTTTTTGAAATATTGAATTTCGAAAAAATTTCAATTTTTTTTCTTTTTTGCTAAATAAAAAATTTTCAACTACCTTTTTGCAATTGTTTCTACACGAAGTCGCTCGTGTAAGTAATTACGATCATTTTGAACCCAGAATTATTTAAATCGGTTTATTATTGACTAAGTTATGGGCATTTAAAAAAAATTTTTTCTTACATAATTAGAAAAAATCGAGTTTGAGCCGAAAAACAAAATTGCCGATAACTCTTGAAAAAAATTTTTTTCGGGCGAACAAAAAAATACGTGTCTCATTATTTTGACCAGAGAGCAACATATTTGAGTTACATCGAAATCGAAGAACATGACCCGAATAGCCCGGTTGAATTGAAATGGAAAGCATCATATATAATTGGCGCGTACATCCTTTAGTTAAATGTTTGGCCAAACTCATCCTCATACTTAGTGTGTGCATGAACTCAACAAATGGAGGGCCCTACAGTTTCATGCCGCCTCCGAACGGTATATGGTTTTTTATTAGAAGCTTTTTCATGTCAGATACACATTCGGAAGTTTGTCATTGTCTGCCGAGGAGAGACAGTGGGTTTCGAACCCAGGATTTACGGAACGGTAGTCACGCACAAACAATTCGGTTACGGTGGCTGGCTGTTACTGATAGATAAAGGATTTTCTCAGTTTGATATAAAATATTAACTACTTTTTAATCTGAAAATATTAGTTTCGAGGTGGCACCTAAGTAATTCTAAAAATATTAACCTCAATTCAGAGCATATAAAAGTAGAACATAACATATAAAAAATGGCCGGTTCGGGTCCAGATATTCTGAAACTCTTAGTTTTAGAAAAATTTGGTTCAAATTCAAAATAAATGTTACATATGTCTTCTTCTTCATGAGCAAAAATAGGTCTGCTGGAAACCCTTGGACCAAATAAAGTACCCATGATCATGCGTTAAAGTCCAGCACGACTTACGGAATCCTTTCAAAAAGGTGTCTAAACTCTAACGGAAAAACAACTCATAATACTCGATCGAGTATTTCGCACAGTGCCGACAGTAAAACAATGTGACAGAAATTCAAATTATTTTTAATTGAATTGCTTAGCATTAATAATTAGCGCATTTTAAGATAATGAAATGAATAAATGAATATACAGTTAGTAACAGAAGTAAGTATACACCGGATACGTTTTCAATTTTCCCACAATAACCATTAATCGCTTTAAGTCGGGATGGCATTGATTTCACCAAGTTTTCAGTTACAGCTGGTGGTATCTTATTCCATTCCAGGACGTTTTTCAGTTGTTCCTTATTTCTAATTGGATGTTTACGTATTTGCCGCTTTAAATGTTCCCATAAATGTTCTATTGGGTTGGTATGTGGGGACTGGGGCGGGGTTTTCAACTGTTTTCGCACATTATATAACAGCCACTCTCGTACAATGTTGGATGTGTGCTTGGGGTGATTATCCTGCTGGAAGATAAACGTTCCTGTAAGGCCCAATTTCGTAGCGTTTTCTTTTAAAATATTTTTCAAAATATTAAAGTAACCATATCGGTCCATAATATTTTCGATAAATACCAAGTTTCCAACCCCGTTCGCAGCCATACATCCCCAAACCATCACAGAGCCCCCTCCATGCTTCACAGGGCCGGTCATATTGTTTGGATCCAATTCCGCGTTAACTTTTCTCCAAACGTCCGTCAGATCCACAGATATTTAACTTACACTCATCAGAAAATATGACTTGGTTCCAAAACGTTTGGTCATATTTTTCATGATCTTTTGCAAATGAAATCCGTTTACTCCGATTGACACTACTCACGAATGGCTTTTTCCTAGCACTGCGCCCATGATAACCAGCACTATGCAAAACCCGGCGAATAGTTTGGGTGCTAAATTGTTTTCCAGTCTCATTTTCAACTTCAGATTTCAATTTGGGGCACTTATTTTGGGGTTTGTCCTAATTTTCCGTACGACTAAGCTTTTTTCTCTGGGACTTAAGAGCGGCGGACGCCCACAACGCTCTTCCCGCACTTTTATATTTATTCACAATCTTTTGAACTGTAGCAAAACTCCTATCTATCAAACGACCGATTTCTCGCAATGATTTATGTTCCTTGTGATATTTTATAATCAGTTTCTTTAAATCATCAGAAAGCTCTTTTCCTTTTGGTGCCATTACTAAAAATGTCGCAAAAATTAATACAAAACGTACTTCCCTAAATTTTTATTCTCACTTTAATTATTTCCTTTTAGTAGCTTTAACTTTTTAATCAATATGTAAAAATAAATGGTATGTTAACTGATCAACCATTTGCTGTATACTAACTTTTGTGACATAAATTTCGCTGACATCAAAGACAAAGCAAAGCGTGGATAACGGTACTTAAAATTTACAGATAAATTAAGGCGTACAATAATTTAAAAAAATGGGTTTTAAAGCTAAAGAGTTGTACTATGCGACCTTTTCGTCGAAAATTGGAAAAAAAAAATTTTCTATCCCAAAAAATATTATCAAAAATGGCTAAAATGGCCATTTTTTGACCTTTTAGGCTTCATTTACCAAAAATCCTGACGTGATGGAGCATTTTGAAGGTCAGATTCGTTTTCAGCGCATAAAAAACTACAAGAAACAAGTACAGCCATTCTAGAAACTCACCCTCGCAGGACTGTGTAATTAACATGTGTAAAATATTTTGATTATATATTAAGGAAAGCGTTAGCGTCAAACAATTCCATAAATCAGGCTCTTGTATACTTATTTATGTTACTAACTGCATGTATTATTTATATTTGTATATGGAATGTATTTGGTTTTAATGAGGAAATATTGCGTTCAGAGGAGTACTCGGTAAGAGGTGACTGCCTGTCAAAGGAACTCTGCTACTACAAAACAAACTTTTTGGAGCAAATTCACGCTACTTAGCTGAAATGCTAAACAATCGAATCTACGACATTTGAGTCTCTAGCCAATAACTCACCTACAAACTCCCACGGTTCTCTCAGTCATTAACGCCTATTTTATATTACCTATAGAAGCGAGTTCTTTGAAGAGGCTCTCAATCTCAGATATTAACCTCTTTTTTTGCCAGATCATAAGAAAATATTTGCACACACTTTGTTACGACTTTGAAACGGGCATTAGATTACTATTCAGTAAATGAGAATATGACTGCTATTTCGAGTGGTTTATTGCTATAAAAATTACTTGTTTTTATTGTACTTATAAGTGTGTGTATGTTATTATATATGTAGATAAATATGTATGTATGATACAATGCACATCATCATCAAGTACTTACTTATAAAACTCTATCAGCGGTCTGATTACATTAACAAGTGTCTAATGCACTGCAAACTTTGTTGTTACTTTTCAGTCTTAATTGAATCTAAGACGCAAACACATATGCATACATATGCACATACATAAGTATATGCATAGAAGCACATTGCATTAGATGGAAATAAAATGTTTGTACAGAAGATCCGGCGCAAACGACGTCTGGCGCTGACTGTCGACAGATCGAGAGAATGTGCGAATATGCAATTTTACAAACATATCTACGTACATACATATACATACACATGCATGCATGCATATAGTAGACATACCTACATATCTGCACATCTACTGTGTGCTTTGAGCTCTCATATGCATATTCTTTATGATGATTGTGAGAAATTTATAGCGGAATGCGCTGCTGAATTGTTTATAAGTAGCAAGTAACTGCGAAGAAAAACATAAAAGAACACAAAAAGAGGTGTTGCATAAAAAATACAAATTAAAAACCAAAAGCAAAAAAAACTACATAAACAAATTTACACCGCCGCGCCATTTAAGGCATAGTGGTGTGAAAAAGCCAACAAAACTACGCGTGCACAGCATTAATTGCAGTCATACTCACACACGTGTATGTATATGCATGTGTATGTGTAAGTGTGTATAGTACGTAAGTTTTCAAATATCTTTGTTATTACTTTCCCGCGGGTCTATTATACGCCTGTGCATCTGTACATACATGCATGCAGACATCCATACATACATACACACATGCAAAAATTCAAACACACATGCATATGTATGACGAACGTCTCATAAGCGGCATTTTTATAACTTATCATCTCGACAAACATTTCGACTTTGTATATTGCAGTAAAATTGCAACAACAATCAATTTAATGCAATGCACTCGTACATAAATGTTGCACATCAGCCACAACTTTCTTTCTGCTCTTTTTTCTTCTTGGTAACACACACACATATATACACATTGGTTAATCTTCAAAATGTTTATTGCCGTTTATTTTGCTTTAATGGCATTTGACCAATATTCACAGTTCTTTATTATGCAGCCGTTAATTTGCTGTATGAATGCCGTTTTGAATGAGTTATCACTGTTGTTGTTATTGCAGTTATTATTCGCTTTTTTGTTTTTGTGATTGTTTGACTTTGGGTATTTCATTCATCATATGGATTCTCCACGCCATTCAATTAACAGTTCTTAGTTGTTGTCACAGCTGTTACAATTTTGTCAACATGACTGTAGCCTAACTAATCATCGCATCACACTATACTGGTACGACGGCCCTACGCTTCAAAAAAGTGCTTTCACTATTTTGTGCTTGGGGAAGCCAGTTCTGCGTTACAGCGATCCAAAATGGAAGTAATTATTATTATCACTAATCATTATTCGTATTTTATATACTCTATTTTGCATTTCCAATCTCCTCTGGTAAGCCTACTTATTAGCCCTCAAATGAAAAAAAGAAGCCTGCCTTACAATACACTAGTAAGTGTTACTTTAACTTGTCAGCAACTTGAGTCAAAAATGCACTCTCTATGTTACAATAAAAACTGATTGGTTAAATTAAAAAAAAACAAGTCGCCAACTCTCGAAATACCAAATTCCCACTAAAAACGGATGATGATATCACTGAAGTGGACGGAACACTCCATTAATTACGTACAATAATCTGCGTACTTTACTTCAATGCAAATACACAAATCAGCGAAAAAGACTATGCCCTCCTTTACCGAATGCAAACTCAAATAAAAGCGCCAAGCTCAAAAATATGGCAATACTCTCGATGCCCATAGGACAAAAAATTCCTGAACTCGCCTACAAAAGAAGCGCAATGACTACTGATCAGTAAAAGAAACCAAGTAACACAAGAGTATTTAGAAGGTCTCGATACTACTGCCCTAATCAGAACTACTCCCTGTGGAAGGCAACCAAAAGCCTAAAAAACCCAATTCAACAAAACCCTCCCATTATAAGCCAGATAAAACCTGGGCAAAAACGAACGCTCAGAAAGCGGATGCTTTGTAAAATATCACTCTAAAGTTTTTGTTCCCAACCCAGACGAAGCACCCCCATATATCCAATTCCATTTTACTTCACTTTTAGATGAAACTTGTCAAATGGATTTGCCAATAAGGCAGTGCGGAAAACATAAACAAAAGTGGATATACTCTACTTAAAACCTAAAATAGCTCAGGCTTACGACTTATAACAGCAAAAACTCTTAAGAGAATCACCAAAAGATGCAATAATATTTCTTAGCCAACTCTTGAATGCAATCATGATGAAAGGATTTGTTCCACCTTAGCGAAAAGTTGCTCAAATAATCATTATTTGAAAACCAGCAGAGCACTCAAATAATCCCAGAGCATACCGCCCGATAAGTTTACTATCGATTATCTCCAAGCTAATGGAAATCTTATTTCTTACTTGAGAAAAATCAATTAGTTCCCAAACATCAATTTTTTGGTTCTCGTAAGCACAACACCATTGAGCACGTGCACCGTATCGTGGTGCATAAATAATGCTTTACCAAGTAAATAATTTCTCGACATCTCTCAAGCTTTTGAAAGCTTTTTTAATTTACCAAAAAATCTGACCAAAGAAATTTCTACAACTTTATAAACTCGTATCCGTTAGACACTTTTTTTGAAACAAATAACCCATCTCCACGAATAAATGCTGGTATGCCTCAAGGCTCCGTCCTAAGCCCCATATTATGCGCATGATCTGCCTGGCTCATCAGGTGCCAGAATCGGAACATTTGCCAATGATACAGCTGTCTTAGCTGTTGATAAAGTGCCGAATAAAACATCTCTAAAATAGCAAAAACGTCTGGATGACATTATCCAATGGCTACAAAACTAGCGAATGTGATTTAGTCACGTTCAAGAAACATTTACAAGCAGATGTGAGCTAAGGCATCCATACGGACCCATAACTAACTTGGAAAACTCACACCCTTACAAAAAGAAAAGTCTTGGGTTTAAAACTTACTTTTCTCTACTGGTGCTTCTCCTTCTTAATGGGCGTGGCACCAGCTTACGCGATTTTGGCCGAGCTTAACAAAGCGCATCAGTCGTTTCTTTCTCGTGCTAACCGAAGCCAATTGGACACCCCAAGTGAAGTCCAGTCCTGCTCCCCCTCATATCTCTATTGGTTAGTAAACAAAAAATCCCTGTCGCTACATAATAAAATTCTCTTGTATAAGGCCTTTCTCAAACGGATTCTAGCTATGAGGTACTAGAGCTTACTCAAATATCAAAACACTACGGAGATTTCAGTCTAAAGTACTCAGGATGATAATAAATTGGCTGTGGTATATCTCCAAGGGATCTCAAAATACTGGTGGTTAAGAGTAAATAAAACACAGCAACGCGCTATAAAAAGAGATTATTCCTGCACCCAAATACTTTGGTATCATGTCTAATGGGAGAAGACAGCTGTCATTAGAGGCTTAAAAGAAAAACTCCGCTCCAATTACTTCATAGAGCTTATATTTTTGTTGGCGGTCACATCACTGGGTGCATTCGCACAAGTTTATCATAAGAAATTTAGTTGCAGATTTATATACCTTTGGTTTATTTATGTTACGATTGAATTAATATTATTTTGACCACCACACGATCACCACGACCGGACAACTACCAAGAACCTGCCATATATTCTGACCAGATTGAAGCTGACAATCCGACCAGAAGCGGTCGAAATTGGCGAATAAAGAGATAGGAAAGAATTGTATAGTAAATGGGTAGGGATTATATTTCACCAACACAACGCCAGTCAATATAGATACTTTGCTGTCGAAAATTTGGCAAAAGTTCATTATTGCAAAAGCATAGCCAAATACAAGGCAAATGTATAACGGTTATGACTCTATTTACCACACGTACTAAATACTGAAAGTGGGGACTAATAGTCGCAGCAGCACCTGTGGCTCTTTTGGTGTTTGGTCTAGGCTTAGCACCTAATTAAGCTACATACATATGTGTAGATTTTAACAGACATCATGGCGATAAGTAACCGACCACTGCGGTGTGACTTTTTTTAACGACAATAGAAAACTTCAATGTGTGCTTGATGAATATGACAATCAAACCTACAACAAAGATACGCATCCAACCATTCAGAGTTATCAAGACAATAAAGAAAACACAGAAGCTCAAATCGATGAGCAACAAAAAATGTATAAAAAAATATGAATGTTGGCAGCGATAAAGCTCCAAGTGGTGACGGTTTAAGATGATGAAGCTAACTTGCTTATTTTGATATGTCTTTAAATTATTGTTGCTGCTGCGGTAAATGTGACTGCAATGCTTACTGGTATTTGTTGCCAGTCACTGAATGCCATAATCAAATTTTCTTGAATGCACCATCAAATGGGATTCCAATTTTCAGTTGTGTATTGTCGAGATGATGTTTGAATACCGTTCTTTTTATTACACGCAATGTTTTTTTTATGTTATGCTATAGGTTGCTTAAGTGTGTAGCGGTGCGAATGTGTCAGAGATGCCGCTAACTGCGCTGAGGGGACGCATGCGCAACTGTTCACGCATCGTTATGCATATTGTGCTTTTCTTTTATTTTTTTATAGTAGTTTTTTGACCAATTCTTTTTTAATTTTTTAACTCTCCGTTGGGCACCCGAATCTCGCCAGACTGGCTTTTTCGACTTTGGACATGAATTTAACATTTTTCTTTAAGTAGCGTCCTAAAATTTAATTTTCTATCGATTTTTGGGCATAACTTTTTAAAAAGCATCCTCGAGCAGGAAGAAAAAAGGCCAGACACGGACCCAGCTGAAGGTTTTAAAAAAGGGAAGAGAGTTAAAAATCATGACTACCTTCGAATGAACTTAGGCTAGATGATATCTTAAAAAAATATTACATCTGAATACTTGCCAAAGTCACAGAAGAAGGACTCATTTTCCTTACGTAGATGTATAGTTCTATTACTTTATCTGATTTTGTTCCCCCTAAATGAAATGAAAAGAAAAAGCGGCCGCCGTAGCCGAATGGGTTGGTGCGTGATTGCCATTCGGAATTCACAGAGAAATCGTTGGTTCGAATCTCGGTGAAAGCAAAATTAATAAAAAAAAAACATTTTTTTAATAGCGGTCGCCCCTCGGCAGGCAATGGTAAACCTCCGAGTGTATTTCTGCCATGAAAAAGCTCCTCATAAGAATATCTGCCGTTCGGAGTCGGCTTGAAACTGTAGGTCCCTCCATTTGTGGAACAACATCAAGACGCACATCACAAATAGGAGGAGGAGCTCGGCCAAACACCTAACAGAAGTGTACGCGCCAATTATTTATTTTTTTTTTTTAATGAAAAGTAGCTCAAGTAAAAATGATCCGCAAACCAGGAAGAAGCTCTGAACAAGTGGAATCATATCGGCCCATACCCCTATTGCCTTTAAAGCAATGGAGCCCCTTTTCCTCAAAAGAATAATGCCTATAATTCAAGAGCGAAATATAGTCCAAATCTCCAATTCGGTTTTAGGAAAATACACAGAATCATCGAACAAGTTCATACACTCATAAACAGCATACACAAAGCATTTGAACAAGAAAATTTTGCAGAGCGGCTTTTCCCGATATATCTTAAGCCTTTCACCGCGTTTGGCATGATGGCTTACTCTATAAAATAAGAGACACTCTTCCAATAAATTATTACATATTTTTTAAGTCCTACCTCGAAAATCAATTCTTCTTTGTCAAACAAGGCAAATAACAGTCTGAACTATATGAAAGTTCAGCTGAGGTACCCTAAGACAATATTATGGGCCAATCCTATGATATACTTGCTATACGCAAACGATCTACCAGTTTCTGAAGAAACAATAGTCGGAACATTCGCGGATGACACTGCCGTTCTCTCAATTGACTCCCCCCCATTTGTCCTCCCAAAAACTTCAGAAAGGGCTTGATAAAATAACTCATTGGTTGAAAGAGTGGCGCAAGCCAAACGAAACAAATCTTTCACTTTTACACTAAATCGAAAAACTTGCTCACCGTTAAGCTCAATAATATTATCATCCCCCAAAATTGACATCACTGCCATCCAAGAGATGCGATGGACGGGACAAGGCAAGAAAACCATAGGACCTTGTGACGTTTACTACGGCTGCCATGTAAAGGAGCGCAAATTCGACGTCGCATTTGTTGTGGGAGAGAGACTTCGTCGCCAAGTACTGTCGTTCACTCCGGTGGACGAGCGTCTAGCAACAATCCGCATCAAAGCCCGTTTTTTTAACATATCGCTAATTTGCGCCCACGCCCCGATGGAAGAGAAAGACGATGCGACCAAAGATTCCTTCTATGAGCGCTTGGAACGTTCCTATGATGCTGCCCTCGCCACGACATAAAAATCGTGCTTGGCGACTTCAACGCCAGGGTGGACAAGGAGGGAATTTTTGGTCCCACAGTCAGAAAATTCAGGCTGCACAACGAAACATCCGGTAACGGACAGAGGCTAATCGACTTCGCCGGGGCCCGAAATATGGTCGTCTGCAGCACCAGATTCTAGAATAAGAAAATACACCAAGCACCGTGGCTGTCTCCTGATCGGAAAACGCGAAACCAGATCGATCATGCTGTGATAGATGGAAGGCACGCTTCTAGTGTATTAGATGAACGTACGATCCGAGGACCCAACATCGACTCGGATCATTATCTCGTTGCAGCCAAACTGCGCACACTCCTCTATGCAGCAAAAAACGTACACAATGTTCAACATCGAAAAGCCGCAATCAACACAGACAGCCAGAAGCTTCGCCACTCGACTCTCACTTCTGCTCTCAGAGAGCACTGCCCAACAAACCGGCATGCACGAGAAATCGGATTCCGGCGAGCCCGAAAAACAGTTGGTACGACGAGGAATGTCATGCTGCCGCCGAAAGAAAAGATGCCGTCTATAGAGCCACGCTGCGATCGAGCGCAACGAAAGCCATGTGGGATTGCTACAGAGAGTTACGTATTATCCGACAGAAGAAACGCGAGACCGAAATACGTGGGTGCGAGGAGCTTGAGATGCTGGCCAATAGGAACAACGCCCGAAAATTCTACCAAAAAGTTCGGCGGCTTACAGAAGGTTTCAAGACCGGGGCGTTTTCCTGTAAGAACAAAGACGTCGATCTGGTGACCGACATCCAGAGCATTCTTAAATTGTGGAGGGAACACTTCTCGAACCTACTAAATAGTGACAGCTGCGCATGTCACAGAGAATCGTTGACGACGGAATTGTCGTTCCGCTACCCGACCATGACGAGGTGAGAGGAGCGATAACGCGTCTAAAGAACAATAAATTAATGGTTGTAAACTCACAAAATTCATTTAATTATATGGGTTCTAAAAATATTTTTTGTCTTATATAATAATATTTCATTAACTCTATTTTGTGTTGACTATTGCTGCACCCCTACAAACCTATACGAGTATATGTCACTTATTTCGCTTAGATCGCTTTCCAACCATTTTTTAATAATACTTATGGTGTGAATTTTTCTTTCCATTTTTCATATTTTGAAGTACTTCCCCACTTTGGTTTGTCATTGCGCTTTCATCTCGTCTTGCTCATCTGAGGCCAGCTTCACTTTCAAAAGCGCAATAACAATAATTTATACGAGCGTGCACACATACATACACACATCCATGGTTACATCCTCACATATGTAGGTGTGTATGTATACACTTTTATTTTTGAATGCACTTCAGCCTTTTTGTCGCCACATTGAAGTTTTGTCTCTGTTTATCTTATCCCTCAGCGTTTAGTCTACATTTTGTCATTCATTTGAATGTCGTCCGTCTTGCAGCCACTCAACAAGTCATACCGTCTTTCGGACTTTCTATGGCACCATCAGTCCATCGCTGTACGGTGATATCTTCAAATCTCGTTCACTAAATTACCACAGCATATTAAAGGTCAGTCTGTCGTTAGTTGGTGTCTTCTGCTTGTCACCTTTTCTTGACACAAACTTTTTAAAATTTTAATGTTTTTGTTGTTTGTTGTTTTTTACTGACAATTTTTTCCACCTAACCCTCTTTTAGGTCCATAACTTCTATCCATTTTTTTATTTTCTTTCTAAGTGATTTTTATTGTTGATTTTGTTAAAGCTTCATTGCTCGGTTCATCTTTGTACCTCTGCTGCTGGTGATATTCCTTTGTCAACACTGTTGTTGTTTTATTTGTGTTTATTATTATTAGCCTTTCTTCTTTACTTATTATTTTTAATTCTGACCATCTTCTGTTTGTTGATGTATTTATGTTTACGTAGGCGTTGCACGAGTCGAGTATGTCATTAAGGCTAATGCTGTAGACACTGGCATTCGTCACATCGACATCGGTGGATGGCATAGGGGCAGATGTGTGGAGCATAAGCAATCGTCTTTGACAATTCATTCATCAGTTGTGGCAAACTTCGTTTATGCTTTATTTATTATTGTAATTATTGTATTTTCAATGATTGAGCTGGTTATTGTTGTGAATACACGTATACATATAGGGTATGCGCTGGCAGAATTAAGAATTATTTATTTTTTTATTTATTAAAATTAATATATAAAACTAAAACTAATACTAGAACGAGTACTAGCTGCCAAGGCCTACAACTCGATAGTTATATAGATCAGTCTGTGTTATTATTAGCGAATCATAGTACTTAAGTTACAATCTTTCAAAAAATTATTTAAAGCTGTTATGTTGATGGTAGAAACAGTAGCCAGCAGAGCAGAAGTTTGGGTGATCCGAAGTGTGACAATCATTTAAAAGATGGTCAGTTGATGGGTTAGCTGATGTGTGAGTTTGGTATGTCCGATTCTGAGTCGGGCGAACTGGCTTGATAAATATCGAGGTGTATTTCTTGGGTATAGAGATGGTTTGCGCCTGCCGTTGAATGCAATATACCGATGCCTAAACGTATACCATTCTGCCAGTTTAATCAAGTCAATATGTTTTTTTATATGTTTCTTTTATATTGTTGATAGGTCGAGCTACTTGTCGTAGATTTTTTAAGTGCCTGGAGAACGGTGTTGAAATTTTATTTATATATAAACCACGAGTCAAATCAATCTCTAAGCCAAACGAAATACAGGGGCAAATTGTGGACTTGAGCCTATATTTCCGTTTGTGTCGGAATGCCGATATGTAATCCTTGTGCAAAATATGATTAGTAGTATTTAGAAAAGAGTTTCGGAATTAGCAGCCACGTCGCTTCGATTACACGTTCCTTTATAGTAGAGAGACCAGCTTCTACCAAAACTCATTTTACAGGGGATGTTGGGATGGCGTTTATACTATGACGAACAGCAGTATGGTATGGAGCATCAAGTAATATTAGTATTGGCGGTCTATCCGTACACACCGTAGTCTGTCTTAGAAAGTATGATTGCTCTAGTGATATTGACTAAAGTGTTTGGATGACAAATACTTGAGTATATTGAGTCTGTCAGCTAATTTTTTCTTAAAACTAAACAATTTTGCTTAAATGTATATTAAATCTTTTATCAAATGTTATGCCTAAAATTTTTAAAAAATTTCCTTTTTTAAAATTCAAGTTATTAATTGTCAAAGTAGGGTACGGTTACGTTTTTTACAAATATGCAATATTTTACATTTTCCTATTGATAGGTTTGCTGCGGAAAGCTCACCCCACGTCTTTATGTCTGTAATTATGTTTTTAAATGTGTTGTTTACTTTAGTTAAATTCTTTTCTTTTGTAAAAATTACTGCGTCGTCTGCATAAACAGATAGACCTAGGTTTCTATATTTTACAACTGACAAAGGGTGCCCTTGAGGGATCGCATTGTTGAGTGGGTGACAATTGGAGAGGTTGCCATTTATTCTAACCTCAAACTTGCGCTCAGTCATAGAGATTTTAACGAGATTAAAAACTCTAGGACCGACTCTCCATGCCTCAAGTTGAGATAGCACCACATGAATCCCCACGCTATCGAACGCCCTTTCGAAGCCCGTCGCTAGCACAGAGACGTCACTTTTGATTGAAAGTGCATTAGATACGTAATGTTGGAGATGAAGCAGTGCGTCTGTTGTGCTATGTTTGTTTTTAAAGGCTACTTGATTATAGTTAATTAGTTTGCACTTCTTACTGATGCAAAAAATTAAAGAGATCGGACGGTAACTATTCATGTCAAGTGGAGCTTTATTAGGCTTTAGTATACGTAGAACAACGGCCGACTACCACACATGGGGGAAGACTCCGTTTAGCAAGATATTGTTATATAAATACAATAATCTATTTTTTGTAAATGTCGGGCGATACTTCATTATGGAATACGAAATTTGATCAGCACCTGCGCTTTAGCCTTTCCATGAGTTAATGTCAACTCTAGTTCAATTATTGTAAATTCAGTTTCCAAGTGCCTTGCTTCTCGGAACACATGACTTTGTCTATATATACCTACTTGAAATAATTTTGCCCTTTTTTGAGCAATATTCAATTGAAAAATTGTTGTCTGCTGAATTTGTAGGCCAGGTGGTGGCATAAGTTTCAACTATAATATTTGGGGGTGTTAGAAAGGAATCATTGTGTTTTATGGCTTTAATAGGAGTATGCGGGGTGCCGGTTAATGTTTTTATATCAGCCCATATCTTGCTAGGCGTGGAGGCGGATGTAATTTTCGACGAAAATTCTTCTAGGCTTTTTCTTTTGGCTTCCTTTAGGGATTTTTTAAAAATTGCGTTAGCTCTTTTATATTCTATCAAATTCGCGATGGTCATACAGAGTTTGTGGCTGTGCTAAAGTCGTTGTTTCTTTTGTCTTAACCTATTTAATTCACTGTTCCACCAGTGGATGAACCGTTTGCCAGAGCTTGGCTTGCTCTGAGGTATGGCTATGTTAGCAACTGTTCTAATGGTCTAAGTATGTAATTTTCGCAACCTCTTGGTTAACATTGGTGGTCGGCCAACTTTGAAAGCATTTATTACATCCACTTTGATATAAATCCCACTTGGCATGATCAAGCTCGAATTTAGTAATATGTTTTTTTATTATGAAGGTGCTTTGCAGTGGTAATACTCGTAGCCTTTCATATTCCATTGAACTATTTAAAGATACATGACATACAAAAGGTACGGTAGAAAAGAAAAAGAGCGGTAGAGAGGTGTTCATGTTGGGTTATTGTTTAAGAGCGCTAGCTACTATCATCGGATATGCTCGATTGATGCATAAATGAATTTTTGGGTCTAACTGTTTCCGGAGAGTGTAATCGTGCAAGATTAGAAAGAGAACCTAAAGGTGCCGTATTTGTTGCTTTGATGGGAAGATAAGCGAGCGAATGAGGGAAGTTTGATATGTTTGGCGCAGTGTAAAGAGTGTGAGGTGTGACTGACGATAGGTGGGAATTTGTTGCAGGATTGTTTTTGCATGTGAGTTGAGATTTGAATGAGAATTCAGTGAATGGTGCGTAGGGGCTTGAATTTCGTGGTGAGTTTCTGGTTTTTGTTTTACATTTTTTGCTTGATTGTCATTCGTACTTACTGTGATTGCTGAGTAGCTTATTGGGAAGAGTTCATTTGTTGTTGTTTGTCTTCTGTAAATATTAAATGCTTCACGCAAAGTGCATGTATTGTTGGCTGTGGTGAGAGACTGCAGTTTACCCAGCTCGGTGTGTTGTTGCAATGTTTATCGTATGGCCAAACATTGGACAAGATTTGCACCTCATCGGGTTGGGGGTATATTCACGTATTTTTACGTTATGCTAGGATATATGTATCTATTTTGCTTGGTAAGTTGTAAAGGTCGAAAGTAAGCAGATAAACTCCTGTTGGTTTGGTTACACCATCCACGATTTTTGTAAATTTGTTAACTGACACTACATGATTAGATTCGAGGTCTTCAGCGAATTCATTTTCAGAAATATTATTGAGGCAGGGGGCAAAAACGGTACCCTTCACATAGTTAAGCTGAAAGAAAAGAAGAAGAAATTCGGCAAATACCTGCTACATTATTGGTCTTTATAAATATTTCTACTATTGACTTCGTTTTTACCAGAGGAGATTACCGTCTCTTGAATTTGAGATTGATATAATTTCTTTACAGATAGCATTAAGCCCTCTGTGTACGGTGAAGCACGAGTATGCGGAAAGAATCTTGCCGGAGTCGATTGATGCAACACCTACAAATTTCGGTTCTGGTTTATGGATAGTTGGTAGTTCAGGAAAATCACTTCGAAGTTTCAAAATAGATCTTTTCTTTTTGGTTTTTGGACTTTCAGATAGTAGGAAGAAACGATTTTCCCCTAGGTCGGAGGGCCCGGGGGCCATTACTGCGGTACTTGTGACCTATGTACTATATATAGAGAATGAATATAGCAAAATCAAAGTGCGCTGTATAAGCGCAAATGCTCGTAGTAAAACTACCGTCTGAACGTTGCGAGTGATAGTTGGAGACTGAGAATTAAGAATTAAAAGATAAATTAAAAAGTAATTACTAATGATAAAAGTCTATTTCATTAAATATTACAAGAATACAAGTGTGGATTTGTTTTAATTATTTCAATTAAATGTTGGCCATTACGATGGACATACTCTTGGAATCTAGCCTCTGTATTTTATTCTAGTGCCGGGATAATCACTGAGTTTGTTTCATATTCACGTGAAGTAACCCCACAATAAATGTCCATAGCGGTAAAATCGGGCGATCTGGCTGGTCAGGATATGTCACCGCAGAAGTTTATCAGTTGGTGGCCGTGTGTGGCGTGGCAGCATTCTGCTTGACAATGCACAATAACCGTTACTTTGGGACTGTCAAAATTTCTGTTGATGTTTTAATAGAGGGTCGTCTTATAGAGGTGACCAATAACGCCAATTTTGCTAAATAATCCGATCGATAACGAAACTAACGTTTTCTCCTCCCTCAGCGGTTAGGAAGAAACTTTAAATTTAAAACCTAGTTCTGCCACGGGATACCGTAAACATGTATACACTTTATCACCAATGAATCTGTATCATAAATAAATTAATATGAAATCAAATGATCAGCCTCATGTACTCGTAATTAAATCCCTGAATAGCTCTCTTGTTTTTCGTTTTCAAAATTTTTTTTTCTCTTTGAATTGCATACAAAGATGATGATTATATTCTAAAGCGTATTGGCTAAATTGCATGATCTCTGAGTTCTCATGTGCTGATCATTGTTATTGATCATCAATCGAAACTGCACTGGGTCCCTACGAAATTATTAATCGAAAATGATTGTGATGAAATTGAGGTGCAAATTATCTTCAACCAGGCACTAATAGTGCTCTTCGTTACGGGAACGACCCGGATTAATACCCGGCCAAGGACAGTTGCTTCAGTAGTATTCCTCAAATATTTATTGAGAATATCTAAGCTGCTACAATAACAAAAACCCTCCCAATTTTATAACGTACCTCTATATCCAAAATATAGCCGAGCTATTGACATTTGTTATTAAATCCCATCACCACTGTTCAAGAATGATATTATTAGTGGTCGAAACTTCTTCCAGGCTTAGCCACCTAGCTACTACATCTAACATCCAGTGTACGAGGCTGAGAGACTATAAATATAAATACATCCATCAAAGATCAGTTGAAACGCTTATCTCTGTTCACTTTATAATTCAGTTTACATGCAGGTATCAGTCTCAGGTATTATTGCAATTGAAAGAACTAAATAATCAAGAAACCATCCTCGGCATAGCACTTTCAGTGGAGTAGCTGGAGATCCAACTAATACATTAACGCAATCCAAGTGGCTCTAAGTATTTTCTCTCTCTTACTCCCCTCCTTCTCAATACTTTACCGCAGCGTCCATTCAGCCAGCTTTTATTTCTTTATCATCTACGTATTCCATTGAATTATCTCGTAGCTAGTCGACCCTCCGACGATGTTGAAAAGCTTGTGTCTCATCGTATCCAATGTTTTTCGTAGTGGCGGTCGATCGCGTTGGATCTTAGTAAATCGCGAATTCATTGTCTTCTAATCGCCACAAAGCGATCTTCGGCAACACAACAAACTGGTCCGTGATGATCGTTGGTGTGATTCTTGCTGTTTTTTGTTTATCAACGGTGTTGTTCCAAATGTAGATGCTGTTATTGTAACAAATGCAATGCAATATGATATATTGGGGTATGTATTACTTATCAATAGCGATTCGTTAGGAAAATATTACGAAAAGTTTTCAAACATGAAAATAAACAAGCAAAAATTTAAGTAATAACTATTTTAGTTACACATTGGGAAAATTTTGATGCATGAAAGATGAAAGCAAGTTAAAGGATGTTTCTCTTTAACTCCAAAAATGTCCTCTCCACTGGTATACAGATGACTCGAAGGCACCAGAAGGCACAGGCGTTAGAATATATGGCTCCAATACAAAGTGGTCTGGGCCCATGGGTAGTTTTCCCGATTCCAGGTCAAAATCCCGAAAACACATGCCCGAATGGACATTCACCCGAAACCCAATCACCCGAAAATAATTTACCCGAATAAATTTGCCCGAATACGAATACCCGAATCTTATTAATTTTCCCGAAAAATGCCCGAAAAATGCCCGAAAAAATAAAAATAAATTTTATATAAAAATGTTAATAAATAATTAAAATTCAAAATTTTGTAAACAAGTTTTAATTATATGGCATGGTGTGAAAGAAATTGAATTGTGTGAATTTAGGATATTTGAATGTTGTATGCTAAATTAGTTAAGTATTCCAAAATTTTGTTTTCTTCTTTATATCTTTGGTATTCTTCCGTTATTGTGCGTAATCGTTTTTGGAGTGATATCCAGGTTTGACGTGGTGTCGCTCTAACTTGGGCGGATGTTCATGAGGAGATTTTTTAGGGCCTTTTAAAACTATTAACTCAGAAACTGTCTGCAATGTAATTGCCCGCGCTTTGCATTCTTTTCTTCGAACCAATTGACAGTCCCAATAGAATTGATTATTTTTCGACGGTTTGGATCTGACATAAATGTATCCTCCGATTATTAATTTTTTTCCGACAAGTTGTCCCACTTCATCAATTTCTTCCATTTTTATGAATAATTAAGAACGAATGACTGACTGATGAATTTGACACAAGAATTTTGACAACATTTGTTATGAATAAATAAAGGAATAGCACTCTTTTGTTCTTTTCTTGCATGTACTTCAAGTGTATACTAATTCTTAATTATTTTAAATTTTTTTTTCTTTTCGGGTAAAAGGATTCGGGCAAATGGGTTCGGGCGAAGACGTTCGGGCAAAAAAATTCGGGAAACTGTCAATTCGGGGAAATATACATTCGGGCGTGTGGATTCGGGCGGGTGTTTTCGGGCGTTTGGGCGTAAACAAGTTTTCCCAACATCTTCCAAGCAGAAGGTGTATGCTATCTGTTTAAGTACAGAGATCAAGTTAGACAGACCACTCCGGAATAAGCGAGTTTTTGAGGTTAAGTTCTCATTTGTCCTTGAGTGCGTCGAGAAATTAAGCTTGCTAGGAATGCACAATCGCATCCAGTTCATATGGGTTCGTACTAAATTTATGCTCGCTGTGTGCCAAACTCTACGCTTGATTTCTATATCAACTGATTTTTTATTATTTTGTACACTTTGCCTTAACGACAGACGTGTTTTTGATAAAAGCTAGAATTATATAGTAAAAGTAAACAGAAATAGTATAGATGGTAGTCTACAAATCGATGTGCAGAGCAGTGATCGAAAATGTTGAACATGACCCCATCTGACCCTGCATAATTGTACACGTGGTATAAGAACATCAACAATTTCGTTTTAAAATTCCTATTACTTCTTTAAGAGTTGTTCGCCTCAGATTCACCTTGTTGAATGTATTAAATTTTGGTAACTTTTATGTAGCGCCATCAATTGAGACGAGCGGCAAATGAACAAAGTGGGGTCGTTAATCTGAATGTAGGTAGGCAAGTCTATTTTTTTGCGCTTTAAGAAATATTTTTTAGAGGATGTGGAGGTATTTATTTATGTTTATCGATGGTTTTGTCTTCGAATTTCATACTACAGTTTCAGATATAGAATTCTTAGTCACGACATTATCCCTAATATTCCTTTACTAAGCTATGTATTTTGCTGAAAAAAGAACAAACAGCCTGTCTGTCAGGATGACCAACAAAATTCTAACTTAGAGTTACGTTCCAAAAAAACTTTGAATGCTGCTAAATGTGCATATCCTTTTAGAAATACGCATTGTACAATTTGAAAAATTTTGTGAGAAATTTAGAAAGCGTAAGTTAATTTTACAAAATGGATCCCGCATATGAAAAACAATTTGAAGCAGTGTTCCTACAACACATCAGCTGGCTTTTGCAGTATTTAATTTCTGAATCAGTCAGCTGATAATCAGGCCCCAGTTTACCGATCACAGCCACAGGTCGTGGGTCAGCAGCCTTCTCGCTATTGGATGGCTTGGACACGCCCTTGAATGTGCTCGGGCGAAGATCCAGCTCGCCATCCTCCACTGACGAAATTTTCACCGGGCAGACAGTTGGGTTGGACTTGTTGTCGAGACGGGTGTCCGCCGATCGAGGTCTTTTGGAGGGCACATACGCAGAAGGGCCGACAGAGCCGCATGAGGATTTCTGCCGCAAGAGCCTTGCCCGCCGCTTTCTTCTTTCTCTTCTTGCCACGTTCTTCGATTTCCCGGCTTCTTTGGGAGGTCGGGCCGCCACCGAAGCGGCCTCACAACTCAGACCCTCCGAAACTGGGAAACGTTTTCCATCTCTGAAGAAGAGCAGATTGCGATAGAAACCCCAGTCTCCTCCAGGATGCGCACTCGATCATAGAGCTGAGAGACTGGGGTAATGGTTGGGGCCTCCAGAATCCATGCCCCTGTCACCGAAGCGGGTGGATTGCCACTTGTGTGGGTTCCACCTGGATTTCCACCGGTTTTTGTTCGGGACTCCTCCATAGCCAGTTTGGTTCGCGGATGGCACCCTAATTCTATGCCAACTTTGAGTCATCACACGAGTTTTGGAACCTAACCCAGCTGGGAAGGGCACTATTATGATGCCAGGGCTTCCCTATCCACCACCTGGGACGCGCCCGATGGGAGATCAGGCAACTCCGTCTTAGATACTTAAGGACGTTATTATTTAGGTGATATCTGAATAATTTGGTTATACTCGTATATACGAGTATATATGTACCTATATATTAGTTTGGAGATAAAAAATCCATTATTTTATCGGTAGATGGCTGTAGTGATCGATATCTCGTAGGTTTATTCTCCTTGTAAAGATTACATTTCACACTAACAAAATTATTTTCATGTTTTTTGTTTGCTCCATTCAGTTATGACTTACAGGGTGTTAACAATGGTGGTCAATTCGGTACATTTCAGATTTTTTTTATTGATAAAGGCGAAAATGTAAGCCAGGCCGCTGGAATTATGAACGTTATTTATGGTACCGATGCTGTAACAGCTAATTCCGTTCAGGCATTTTTCATGTTAAAGCAAGTGGCCCCTGTGGTTATATGGCCCACTAATAAAAGAAGTAACCCGTAGGCTGAATACTTACTCAATTAGTGGAGACTAAAATTTTTTTCCTTAGTGTCTTTAATGTTCGATGTATATGTTGAGCTACCTGCTAAGTATATTCGATTAAATTTTTCTTAGAATATTACACTTTTTGGATATCTAAAATAAAAAATATTTAGTTTTAAATTAATAAGCTGGATTTGCAGTTTCTATACAAAAAAGTTTGTTTCAATGATGTGAAATGGGAAATTACAACGCTATCGTAAATTCAAAATTTGATTAAACAGTCAATCCTAACTGGCATACCCTTTAACTAAAAATAAAAAAATGGGTCCTTTGAATTAATACATATTTAAAAAGTGGACGTAAAGCAAAAAAAGTCATATAAAAAGCAAAGAATTTGCCTTGCTTTTTAAAATTTATGTCAAAGATGACAAAAATGTGTTTTGAAAAAACGTTTGCCAATGCTTAAAGAGAATTTATTCGAGCTTTTCAAACCAATTTTTCAAATGTTCTGTGCAATAATTGGTTAATGCGATATCGCTGATGGAATGCAAAACGATCCTTTTCGATTATCCTCCTCGATATCTCAGCCAGAAGTGATCGTATTGAGGTATAAAAAGATTGAAGCTAGTTAAGGAATGACTTCATTCACAAATAATAAATAGAAATAGTTAAGTAAATTCTAAGTATAATCATGCAGGGCTGAACAAATCCAAACATATGTTAAGAATAACAAAAAATAAACATGTTTTTCCTAAACAGCAAACAAGGAAACTAATATACAGGGTGGGCTATATAGCGTTTGCTTTTTGAACCACCTATTTTTTGGAGAATGGTATATTAACACAAATGACATGTCAAATGAGTTCATAATTTACTTAAAGGTTTGACATTTACGAAATGGGACGCTATACGCTTGAACAAAATTGGGAAATATTGAAAACTTATTTCCAAAGTGGTGAGTCTTCTTCTTTTTCCGCGGTTACAGTAAATGGCGAGCGTTACCGTGACATACTCAACGAGTTTTGTTTCCAAAAATTGAAGAGGATGACATGGACGACATTTGGTTTCAACAGGACGGTGCAACTTGTCACACTGCCAAAGTTACACTCGAACTTTTGGCTACCGTTTTTGAATTAAGATATCAATTGAGTGGCTCAGTGCCATCCTTGCCTAACCCTCGAAATTTCATATTTGGAGTTATTATGCGACACTACTTAGAAATACTCCAAACTATCCGTGCAAGGCTGACATCTAGGCAAGGCTGACATCTATCGGCAGTTTTGGCAAACTCAATATGTCAAAAGTTATTTGGGCCATTTCTGCCTAGCCATCAAAACATGGCGGCCGCGAGCGACATGCTGTTTTCGTTATCCGACTTTTCAGGTGACGATAGTGATAAAGACAAAGACTACTTACCTTCAGATGAAGTCTCGGGTATTATAGTTTCATTTATTTTTAACCAAGTTCATGGCTTACAAAATATTTTATGTGTTTAAGTTAGGTTATGTTCCATGGGAGAGAATGACGAGCAGCTCGTGGAGAATAATAAAAGGCGAAAGAGAGTCAGGCAGCCTCACAAACATAAACAATATATGTATTAGGAAACTAAAGCGTGCACGTGGTGAACGGTGTGACTTATCAGAATGTGGATGTGTACTTCACTGTTCTCAACAGATTTCTGAAGACCGAAGAAGAGATATTTTTAAGGGATTTTACAGTATGGATGGGCCCATGAAACACTCTTTCCTTGCAGGTCAAATTGAGGTTACAGATATTAAAAGAAAATATACAAAAAATGAAAACAGTCGTAGGGTTAAACAAGAATCTACAGGCTTCGAGATGAACAAGGGAAAGACAAAACTGTTTGCAAAAAATTCTTTAAAGTGACACTGGCTGTATGCGACGGAACCATTACAAATGCATTAAAGAGAAAGCAGGAATCTGGTACGCCGAGAGGTGACTTAAGAGGAAAACATACTCCACATAATAAAACTAGCTTGGCAGATGAACAAAGGGTTTGCGATTTTATACAACAATTTCCATCGTAAGATAGTCATTATTGCAGGCGAGATAGTAACAGAAAATATTTAAATCCAGACCTAAACATGAAAATGATGTATGATATGTATAAAAATTGGGCCATTGACAATAAGTACCATACACTTTCCTTATTTATTTTTCGACACATTTTTAATACAAAATTTAACCTGCATTCTCACCAACCGCAGAAAGACACTTGTCAAACATGCGACGAATTCAAGCTAAAAATAAATACTTTGCAGAAGCTGAAAAGCAGACTTCCAAAGTGCAACATGACATTTATTTACGACAAGTAGATGTCATCCGGGATATGAAAAAACGAGATGCCGTTGCAGCCAGATCTAGCAATAATACAAAGCAAGTAATCGTTTTCGACCTACAAAAGACATTACCTACTCCAGTTTTGACTACCGGAGTTGTATACTACAAACGTCAACTCTGGGTGTATAACCTATGCGTACATGATGAAGTAAATAATGTTGGACACATGCACGTTTGGGATGAACATATTGCATCAAGAGGTGCACAAGGAATCGCATCTTGTATTTTGTACCACATAAAAAACTGCTTGCCGTCAACTACAGAAGAAATCACTCTTTATAGTGACAGTTGCGGGGGCCAAAACCGAAATATTAAAGTGGTTTTCGCTCTTTCTTATGTTCTACAACATTCGAAAATTGAAAAAATTTACATGAGATTTTTTGTACCGGGGCACAGTTTTTCAACATGCGACCAAGATTTTGGAATAATAGAAAGGGAGAAAAAGCACCATCCCCATATTTTCCATCCCGATGATTGGTTAAATGTAATTAATTCCGCTAAGAAAAAAAGTCCTAAATTCAATGTTCATCAGATGACGAAAGATTTGTTTTTATTAGTACAAAAACTTTGGAAGAATCTATTACACATAGGAAGGTTTCAACTAAAAAAGGGAAGGTCGTATGGCTTAAAATTAAATGGATTCAGTTGCGAAAAGGAGAGCCAAAGAAAATGTTTTATAAGTACATTTGTGTTGAAAATGATCTACTTTTCAGTACACTAGACCTGACAAAAAAATCTGGTAGGGGTCGCCCTTCGCCTTATTTTCCATCTCAATTACCGGTCCTGTTTCCAAATGGACGCGCTATAACTAAAGAGAAGGAAAAGGATTTGATACATCTTTTGAAATTTGTGCTTCCAGTGCATCACGACTTTTACCAATCACTTACTGTAGGGGTTGTTGAGCAAAATGAAGAATCAGAAATTGAAGAAAATGACGAATAGCAGTTTAATTAAATGTTTCAAACCTTCCTAAAAAGGCTGTTTAATTTTTAATTACCTATTAACTTTGTCACTAATTATTAGGAAATGACTAAATTGAGGCTCCGGCAAAGATGGCACTGAGCCACTCAATTGGCCGCCTTGAAGCTGTGATTTAAGTCCGTTGAACTATTTTTTGTGAAGAGCCTTTAAGGAAAAATGCTATGCGAACCATTCAGAGACGATTGATGCTTTAAAACACGAACTCGAAGTTGCCATTCATGGAATTGGAGCCCAAACAATCGAAAATGTGCTTAAAAATTAAGTTGATCGAATGGCCTACTGTAAAGCCAGTCGTGGCAGTCATTTGAATGATATTATTTTTTATTCATAAATGACAATATTCAATCTTCAAAATAAAAAAACGTTTGAAAAAATATTGATTAGTTTTTTTTATAGCCGATTCAAAAAGCAAATTTTACAGGGCCCACCCTATACAAGTCGTGTACATAAAACAGTAAGATGAGGTATACTATGTATAAATACGACTGTCAAATATGTTGGCAGTCAGTCCAGTATTAACATAGTGTTAAGAACTACCCTAAAATTAAATTAATAAAAATAAATTTTTATATATTTTCCAAAGACAAGCAAGTCTTTAACTAGCTGGATAAACTGAATGAACAAGTTAGCTGGTCCATGGAAGGATTTAGTCGGAAAAAATTATTCCAATTCCGCGGACCCAAGAAAGCAGTTAAAACAAACTTGTTTTTGCATGGATTTCATTTTGTCACTTTCTTAAGTCCATTTTTAATTTTAGACTCCTTAATTTTCTCTACTACTGTAGTTCTTCTAAACAGTTGACTCAGCCTTTAACCATTTCGATTTATGTATGTATGTATTGAACCATTAAAAATCAAAATCATCATTTGATTTGCATTACAATAGAAATTCGAAATCTCACATTTTACCAAAATATTTCAAAGTGTTATAAGAATAACGCATCTCCGCAGGTCAACTTACCGTAATAAAAATCTAAAGCAGAGTATGACAAACAAAAAAGCTAAACCATTTCCACGGTTCAAACAAATGAAAACTTCAACACAATAAAAAGAAAGAAAATCCGTTCTTTAGTCTTCGGCTGTGACTCACTAAATTTACTATTCATTATTTATGGGCAGAGAATACTATGTATATTTCCCGCTTCATAAACGGATGCCACTCTATACTGCTAAATATACAGACATGGCAGTCAGACCAAAACGATGAAAGTCTCACAAACATAGAAACAAATAAATAAATGGTCGCGGACAAACATTTTGACCCATTCAAGGCATGGATTGCCGATAACACAAGCGAAGGGAATTCATTATTTGTTTTTTCACCAAAAAATGCGTTGTACCCACCGCCAATGAATTGGTTTGTTTATTGAACAGTTTTTTATTTAATTTGCTTTAAATTTTTATTTTTATTTGATTTTTTCATTTTTTTTTCGATTTGGTTGAATTTTTTATTTAGCCGCTTTGTGCTTTGGTCAATAGAGCATTTTCGGACATCAACTTTGCTTGCGTGTGCGTACCCTACGTAGTCTAGTTCCTGTGGTTGCCTCTCAGTGCGGCCCGCCGTAAAGCAGCTCAGATCGATTCCTCTTAGCTGCAAGTTGGCGACGCAGTGAGTCGCATAATCCGCCAGCAATCAAGTTAAGACGATTTTAAATACCAATTGATGAACGATAAATGATATTGAAATGTAAATGTTTACAGATGTGTGGCACTGAGATATGATAACGAGTGCGTGCACACTGCTTAAAAATATGCGCTTGCAGCACTTACATACTTATGTATATGTACATATGCATATGAAAATATGTATGTGTACAGTATGTAGAATTTTTGATCATCGTTCGAGTATTTACCGCGTGCGCTCTTAAGAGTATACGATTACTCGCCATTGCTACCCTAGAATGATAGAATACAGAATTACGCGGTGTGAAGTGGAAGGATGAATGCAACTTTGCCGTGACGTACATACATATGTAAATGCAGATGAGGTGTGTGAGAAAACTAAAAAGATTACGGCAAAATAACGAACTTTTGTAAAGAAAAATTAAAAGTTACGTTAGGATGGAAAATACTCGAAAAACACAATTTTTTTGTGAACCAAAAAGAAATTTAAATACACCTCTACACTTACGAGATTGTTAACCAAACAGCGGGGTTCGCAAGGTGCACAATCTGGAACTCTCTGTGCGATGCACCGATCTTCCTCGGATTGTTATGAGGATATCCACAGGAGAAAAGGATTTTATTTATATGTATGAAAAAGTCCTTCTGGCGCCCCAGAAATTTCGTTCAGTTAACTAACAAAGATTTCATTTATTCAAAAGAGAATAAACATCAACAAGCTAACAAAAAGACATAACGTCATTTCAAAACGTTCCGTGCGGTCCTCTTGAGAACTCACTTTTCACTTTATATTCGGAGCGCACCTTTGAGATGTTATTGTGAAAGTCTGAGCGCCGAGAAGTGGTATCGGAATATGAACAACCATACAATTTTAATTTCAAATACTGCTCTATTTTATTTATTTATTTATATGAATCAAAAATATGAAAAAATTATACTGTAATACTCGTATTATTTATTGTATGGAGATCCATTATAACATTCTTCATGGAGTTAACGCTTATATTGCTGACTTTTGTGCCTTCGGCAGACCACACTGACATTTTCTGAAAGTTATTGAACTTATAATACGTTCACATATGCATTAATCACCTATAAATCCACCAAATTAATCTACCCGTTCACATATGCCAGATTACCTGCAAAATTGACAGTCACCTGTCAATACTGATTTGAGAGGTTTTTCTTCATAGAAATTATTTTGGTGGAATATTTCGGTGTTTTTGGTTTCTTTAATCATTATTAATGATGTGAAGAAAACACAAGGAGAATGAATAGCTAATTTAATTGCGCAATTAATTGGCTGCTAGTAATAAACAGTTGAAGGAAATCCATATGCGACGTTTACTGAGGTTGCAAAAAATTGTGGCAGCAATGTGCATGGGATATTTCATATTACATTTTATAAAAAGTAATAAGAGGCCAAAATATTTATGGGCACACGCTTTTTTCTGTAAAATGAATCCCTAATTAATAATATTTAACAAAAATTTTATTAGAATTATGTTTAAAGACCTGTTTTCTTTGCCGGCATCGATTTCATTTAGTTTTTATTTTGATGTATCTCCTTACATTCGTAATAATAATTATCGATAACACAGAAAACACAGGGTTGTATGTCGAAAAGTATCGTTATTATCTAGGATTATTTTATAATCTCAGATTTGGGGAGAGAAATTTTGCATGGAAAACGCGCTTTTTAATTACGGATTTTGAGTTAAGCGCGAAGAAGTAGATCATCTACTTATATGTGAACGTATAATATTATAATATTAGTAAGAGTTATCCGATTTAGTTTACCAACTCTTTTTCGCAGGCCCTCTAACCAGTTTTTACGATCTAGAAACTTTCGTACTGCTTGTTGCCAAAATTGATAGCGGGTGCGGTAAAAACTCTCATCGCAAAGTTAAAGAAGTGTCCGTACGAGGGGTGCCTCTTATATGTCGGAATTAGAGAACAAAAACAAATTTGAATCATCGAAAACCACGTTATTGTTTTTCAAAATATTTTCCATGAAGATCTATACACTTTTGCATGCGTTTGAACCAATTGTCGAAGCACTTTTGCCACTCTGAATGAGGTACCTCCAAAACATGCATTCTGAATGCCGCAACCGCTTCTTCAGGTGTCGAAAAACGTTGACCTCTCAGTTTGCTTTTTACGTACGGGAATAAAAAGAAGTCATTCGGTGCTAAATCAGGACTATACGGCGGATGACCCATTAATTCGATGTTTTGGGTGCTCAAAAATGCAGTTGTTTGAGCCGATGTGTGAGAGCTCGCATTTTCCTGGTAAAGAGTGATCCGTCTTTGGCGATTGGTTTTCCTAATATCTTGGAAGACAACTGGTAAACAAATGGTTGTGTACCACTCAGAATTTACTGTTCTGCGTTGTTCTAGTGGTACGGTTGCGACATGTCCAGTTTTTCTGAAAAAAACAGGCGACCATTTGCTTCGTGCGCGAACAACTTTTGTTGGATTTGGCTCATTTTGAAACACCCATACAGTCGACTGCTGTTTACTTTCGGGCTCATACGTATAAATCCATGATTCATCTCCTGTCACGATGTCAGAGACGTGTTTCGAAGCCCCGCGATCGTATTTTTTGAGCATTTCCTTCGACACTTTTTGAGCGATTGACAAATTGTGTGGGATCCAACGCGAACAAATTTTTTTGACATTCAAATGTTTATGCAATATTGAATGTATGCTGGTCCCACTAATGCCTAAGATTGTCTCAATCTCACGATAGGTCACATGACGATCTTGCAATATCAGTTCGCACACAGCATCAATGGTTTTCGGAGCAATAACTGATTTTGGACGACCTTCACGAAATTCGTCTTGGATTGAACTACGAGCACGGCTGAATTCACCATACCATCGATAAACACTGGTTCTTGATGGAGCTTCATCGCCTAAAAATGAATTAAGTTCATCCATGCAATGTTGCTGAAATAATCGCACGAAAATGTTCACGATTTAATTCCATTTTTGCACCGAGATGAATCTTTTAAGTTACTGTAAATAACACAAATAGCGCTGGTATTTCAAAACGTTTTGAGTACGTAAAAGCTAAAAAATGTCAAACTTTGCGATACAGCTGTCAGTTGCCAGATTGCAACACCAGGCTTGCCAAATCCCGAAATTTAAAAGGCACCCCTCGTACCACTCTTCCGTTACGTCAGTTCAGACGTTTCTGGCCGGCCACCTGTTTTAATCTACTGAATTCATAAAAGAGTTGACTGTTTGGTCCCATGAAAGAAATTCAGAGTGAATGATTCTCCTCCAATGTATCAAACACACAGCAAAGCCTTTATGGTCCTTAATCCTGTTTTAGTGATCGCTCGCTTGTATATATCCAATTCTTTATCCGCACTTACTAACCATTTCAAAATTGGATTGACAAAATTTGAAGCAGCTTCTGTTTAAACCAATGGCTTACCTTCAAGAGTAATCTACAATTGACTGCACATTTGAATTATATCCACTTTGATTTTATTGCTACAAAGCCATGTGAAGAGCTAAAAAAGCGGCTTAATTTTGGAGGCCTAAAACAGGAAAGCTTTACCACGTACACAATTTGTTCCCATTGACTACGGAGAAAATTGTGATTTCCAGTGAAAATTCCCGCGCACATATATGAAGAGCTGTAGAAGCTTTTGAGACGAAGGAGATGGACAATCAAATGGAAAAAGGTAAATATTCAAATTATGCCACTTAATCGCTTTACAAAAATAAAACCAGCATACAGACAAGTCGCAGGGCAGGTAGTCAACAGACAACAACAAATTGATGTATCCACGAGAAAGGCACACAATTGTATTTTGTTTTGTGATACAAAAAGCACCGGAAAGCAATTGGACGATAAAATGTCACCAAATCAGCAAATAAATTATATGAGTAGCAGCTATATGGGAGATATTCTTACAAATAGCATGACGATGAACCTTGCACGACTAAGCAACAAAGTCGTTTATTGAAGACAAAGTGTTGAACATACAAATACTTGTTCTTGTAGAATGCAGATGGATACTCGCACAACAAATCTGAGGCCTATGTCCGTATGCATGCCCTCAGCATGGGAAGCGCTTGCAACTGCATTATCTTTTGTTCTATTCTTCTTTCATTCAGCGGTTTGGGATTAATTTGTGTTATAATTTATTTAATAGTCTTTTAAATTCGTTTGGCCAACGGCTGAGAATTTATTGCGGTCACTGGTGAGATTCTTGAATTCCGGCTCTGCTATACTCGTATGGTAGCCACCACTTTGCTCCCCAATATTGTGCTTTCTTCTGCCTATGCAGTGTTGCTGGTGACACATTTTTTCTTTCTTGTTGCGTGGACTGCCAAAATTTGCTTGCTTGCCAGTTTTGTTGCTGCAGTCATTCTAATTTGTTGGACTATATTTTAAAATACATAATTTGGGTGCAGTTAACTGAGAGCGAAGATTGGGATATCTTTATTTAACCAGAGTGGTTAATTTGACACCTATTTATTGTTGGAGATGGCTCTGAATATTTCACCTGTAGCAGTCCTTTGAAATGATGTGCAGCTAAAAGAGCAGAAGTCCCGCACGGTTTCTCCAACCAAGAGGATATTGGGGTTCGCTCGGTTGACTGTGGTTTGCTCTTGAGCACTTTACATTATGAGAATTAGAGATACTTAAAGCTAATAAGGCCCCAACCCTCAATGGTTTTAGGCATTCTTACCGGACATTATCCGTTTGGCATCCATGAGGGAAGACTTATTCGAGTTATCTCAGTACCTACTCCTTAGCGGTCCTGTTTTCCCAAAACTCGCAACGGAGCAGAGGTCGCGGTCTACCAAAAAACACTTGGAGAAGGTCGATGCTGCGCGAACTAGCAGATACCCACATCTCAAGAGACGGTGCAAAAACAACAGTACAAACCCGTGTACGATGGAAGAGTCTTGACGAGGAAGTGAACAAGGAAAAAAAAAAACAAATAAAAGAAAATCAAAATACGACGTGTGTTCAAAAAGTATCGCGAATTTTGAATTTTCGCAGGTTACGTACATATATTCGAATTTCGATTTTTTCATCGCGATATGTTGGTACTCATGTCTCTCACTCATGCCGACGAGTTCGGTAATTTTGAATGTTCAGTTAATTGTTGACAGCTGCTTCCACGTGTTTCGGCTCGTCTTCAATTTTACCTATTCAAAAAGATGGATCAAAGAACCTGTATCAAATTTTGTGTGAAAAAGGAAATTAAGTGCGCGGATGCATTCCGAGTGTTGACTGTGCCATTGGCTCGTGCCATTCGATTTTTTCAATGATTTGGGCATGAGACAGGTCGCCGCAAAATTCGTACCAAAACTGCTCAATTTCGACCAAAAATAGCATCGCATGAACATTGCTAATGAGATGTTGGACTCTGTCCGCGACGACCCAAATTTGTTCCAGAGGGTCATAACTGGTGACGAATCGTGGGTTTATGGTTATGACGTGGAAGCCAAAGCTCAATCATCTCAATGGAAGTTGCCGCGCGAACCAAGACCGTAAGAAGCGTGCAAAGTTCGGTCGAATGTAAAAGTTTTGCTTACTGTTTTCTTCGATTGCGGGGGCGTTGTTCATCATGAGTTCTTGTCACAGGGTAAAACGGCCAACAAGGAATATTACCTGTAAGTTATGCGCAATTTGCGCAAAGCAATCCGCCAGAAACGCCCAGATTAGTGGAAGAACAAAACTTGGCTCTTGTATCACGATAACGCCCCTGCTTGTGCGCTATTTTTTTTGCCAAAAACAACACAATAATGATGCCACAGCCACTGTATTCCCCAGATCTGGCTCCTTTTTCTTGTTCCCGAAATTGAAGAGGCCCATGAAAGGACGACGCTACGCTACGATTGACGAGATAAAGGCGGCATTGAAAGAGGAGCTGAACAAGTGTGTCACCAACAACCAACGATAAATCGACCTCTCCAAATGGCATCACAAAAAACATAAAAAACACGAATAAAGATGCTACGCCTGCAAAGCGCGGGAGATATAGTCCATACACCTAATAGAACAAAACAATCAAAGCTTGACAACTACTGACTAGCAATGCCTTCTGCACGCAACCCAAATCGATTCGCAGTACTCGACCAAGAGGAAATCAATCGTAGTACTCCCCCACCCTTAATGCGCAAGGCACCTAGGCCCCCACCGATATTTGTATCTGGAGAAGAACTCTTAAATGTAGCCGTAGATGGCTTCGTATTAAAAGTTACTGGAAGAAGCGACGTTAAAATCCAACCGCAGTCAGCAAAACAATACACTGAGCAAAACAAAACTGAGTTCCATACATACAAATTAAAACAAGAATTTCAATATAGTCCTTAAAGGTATGCATTCATCGACACCCACAGACGACATTCGTGAAGCAATAGAAAACCTCGGTGGTAAATATTTGCAACATGCGTCAATGGCAAACAAAAAAACCGCTTCCAATGTTCTACATTAGCTTCAAAGCAGGCAGCAAACACAAAGAATTATATGCTTGTGATAATCTACTTTATACAAAAACTATATTTGAAACACCAAGAAAATGGCCCGAAACTCCACAATGCACAATCTGTCAATGCTACGGACATACAAATCACTTTTGCAATCGTGGTTCAAGATGCGTTGGTAATCACTTAACCGTTGACTGTAAAAAAATAGTATTTCAGAGGAAGTTAAATACGTGCTATATGATGGTAACCATCCCGCCAATTACAAGGGTTGTACTATTTACAAAGACCTGCAACGAAAAGCGTACCAACGCTGCGAAAAAAAGAACTGCCAAATGTTGGGCCTAACTCCAAAATCTGACAACCTGCAATAACAAGTGTCTTATGCGGAAGCTCTAAAAATCAATAATTGAGCACAAGAAAAACCCCAACCAACTGTTGAAAAGGGTACTGTACAGAAAGAAAAGAATAATGAAATAGAAGAACTGAAAAGAATGGTCAGAACTCTAGTTGAACAGATGGGTACTGTACTCAATCTGCTTACAGCCATGCTCCCGAATGAAAAGCCCGCTGTTTCTTGAATTCGGAATGCCAATGGGCTCATCCAGCACAGCTATTAAGTGGAAGTATTTCTAGCAGATAAAAATATTGGCAAAATGTTAATATCTGCAACACACTTGACAGATAAATGTTACATAAAAATTCCAAAATATGATTTATACCACACAAATCATCCTGCTGGTACAGCAAGAGGAGGCACGGCTATCTAAATAACATTGCGCTTATGGTTCATGGAAACAGTAAAAATTACAATCTACAATCGACTGCTGTAATAGGTAGTCACAGATGCACAAAGCTCTCTTGTGTGAGCTTTTGTGTACTCTACTCCAAATCAATCAATAAAAAGCGACGAATACGAAATGTTTTTCAAATTATTGATACCTTTATTTATAGCAGGTGGCGACTACAATTCAAAACATCCGGAATGGAGCTCATGCATAATAACTTCAAGAGGGCGCGAACTTCTCAGAGCAATGCAGGCCAATAAATTGTTCCACGTCTCGACAGGTCAATCCACTTACTGGCCTAGCGACCCAAATAAAACAACGGATCTTATAGATTTTTGCACATCCAAAGGTGTATCTAAAAATCAGGTCTCCATAGATACATGTCTAGATCTCTCATCAGACCACACGCCTTTGCTGTTAACAATGTACTCTTGTTTTCAAAAAAAGGAAACTCCACCAAAGTTGCACAATAAAATGACAAATTGAGAATACTTTAAAGAACTGGTCGAGGATTCACTGTGCCTAAATATTCCACTAAAATCCAACTCTGACCTGGTCACGGCCGTTGAGATTAATGATCGCGTAAAAATGTTAATGTTATTGTAGAAAAACGCAAGCTTCGGCGCATATGGCTAAGCACCAGAAAGAAGAACAATGAAGAAAAGCTGAAAAAGCTCACAAAACTCAGAACTGCGTGAATATTTAACTAACTTGTCACCTACGGAAGCTACTGAATACTCACTGTGGAAGGCAATGAAAAAGATGTCAAAACCAACGCCTCACGACGCAACGATAAAAATGTGTAATGAAGATAGGGCAAAAACTGATAAAAAAAGCAATAGAGTTTGCGAAACATCTATCAAATATTTTCCAACCATTTCCGAGTCAAAGTGCGGAGGTAGACTCAGATGTTAACGAATCTCTCTCAGCCCCGTTTCAAATGGATTTTCCGACTGTACGATTTACCTGGAAAGAAGTTAAATACGCAGCAACCAAAACTCTTAAAACCAAAATTGCACCAGGTTACGATCTAATAACTAGTAAGGTTTTAAAAGAACTGCCCATATGTGGATACAAATTCCTCACCATTATATTTAACGCGATGATCAGGCACGAGTATTTCCCAACTCAATGGAAAGTTGCTGAAACCATCCTTATACAAAAGCCAGGGAAGAGCCCGAGCGCGGTCTCCAATTACAGGCCAATAAGTCTATTGCCTAAATTTGCTTTTAACAAGGATAAATCCCATAAATCCAAAGGAATCTCATTCCACTCCACCATAGAGTAAGCTAATTGTGTGTATGATTGCGCTAGACAAGCACTGGAGAAGAAGCAATACTGTACAGCAGCGTTTCTAGATATAACGCAAGCCTTCGATAAAGTCTGGCATGAAGGCCTATACAAGCTTAAGCAGAGTTTACCTCACAACTATTATATCGTCCCCTTAGTATTAAAATAGCCTATAAATTTTTTGATGTTTTGAGAAAATGAATTTCAAACTTTTTGTCGAAAGTAGCTCTCACTCAAATCTCGTTATGTCTGTAAATATTTATCATTTTTTGACTGACGTTTTGACCCACTTTGTGGAACTAGAATTTGACAAAATTTTGACCACGTATAAAATCGACGATGGAGAATCCAAAAATTCAATAAAAAAATAATAGCCTATGAGCACATAGGCTATTGTTATACTAAGGGGACGATATGCTCATAAAATAATACTTGCAAAATATACATTTTCTTGTTAAAGTAAGCAACGAAATCACTAAGCTTCACGCAATTAGAGCAGGTGGACCACAAGGAAGAGTTCTAGGCCTTGTCGTCTTGTACACTTTGTTCGCGGCAGATCTTCCACTATCAAAGAGCACATATACATCCACGTATGCAGATGATACTGTCGTCATGGCTAGGACTAGACTTGTCTCAATTGCCTCAGATTATCTACAAGAAAACCTTAACAGTGGTAGCGACTGGATGAAAGAAAGACACTACAAAGTTTAATGTCGCATATAATGATTTCGATGGTGTGGTTGACTTGACATCGCGCCAGTTATGAGAACAGATGCTAGTCTCTGAACCTTGTCAAGTTTTTTGATGTTCACCCCCTTCTCAAGGGCATTCCACCATATTACAATACCATAGTAGAGAATAGGACTAACCACTGCTGTGTAGAGCCAGTGTATCATTCTGGATTCCAATCCCAATCTTTTTCCAATTAGCCTGCCGCAGGAGTAGATTTGCGTATTCTATCTGCGAGTGTGAGCCCCCAATTTAGCTTCCTATCCAGGGCAAGTCCTAGATATTTCGCTTTTTCTGGTCGCTTTTTCGTTGGTCACGTATCTTCTGCACTTCTTTCGCAATAACGCATCTCCTGTAGCTCACAGGATGGGCCTCGCCACTATTGCAGCATTTTGGCTGTTGTTGTTTAGGCTTTGGGCACTCAATCGTTGTATGCTTTTCTGCGCATTTGACACACCTTGGTTGTTTGCCACAGAGTTTTGCGTGTGTCCATCCGCCTGGCATGATTTGCATTGCGGTATGAGGTTTGATTGCCTCAATGTGAGCTCTTTTAAGAGTAGCCCATCTAGCGTAATCTAACCTAAATAAGAAATTAAAAATAATTTTATTTTCTGGTTACAAACCTTTCATCCTCTTATTTCACTTTTACTTCAAATGCCAGGTGGAAATCGCGAATTTTGACTGCATCTTACTGTCTCTCATTTTGTAGTTTGACAACTCAATTTTCATTTTATCGCGCCTTTTGTATGCTCGATTAAAGCTATTATATTTGGTTTGATTGATGCCATTTTGAAAACGAAATTAAGGACGGCAAGTTGCTCATTTGGAAAAAGGGGGCAAAGCCTAAACAGAAATTCAACAGATGCTAAAACATTTTTGGTTGAAGGTGTAGATTATAATCCTTAATGATGCTCCTGATTTAATTTAATATGCATATCCCGAATTCCCGATGATTTTGGGACTCAACTTTATTGTGGGAATGAAATATTAGTATTAAAAAAAACTTTTTTTAGCAAAAGTATAATTTGTCAGCTCGGGCTGTAGATGGATCCAAATTCCGACCAGGCACAGTTGGAAGTTCCTAAAGATTACTTTTAATTTAGAACAAAATATCTATAAAAAATAATAATAACAATAATTGAATTTGCTCTTGAGCTCGTAAAAATTGAACTTAATATTGGAAAACCATTAATTAACAGTTTAAAATTTACATTATCATTACCATTAACAATTTAAATATTATATTTTAGCAAAGTTTTATTCTGAAGGAACTTCAATGAACAGATATCTGATACAGATCTTTTTCTAAGCTTTGCTTTCCAAGCAAAACAGGAATAAAGTTTCTTTATCATATTGAAAGAATAAATTTGATTGCATCTTTTAAATGTTTTCAAAGAGCACAACATTTTTTCTCGCATAAGTAAGCTAATTCTTCTGAACCGATGGGTGCAAACTCGAATGATTCCAGGAGGTGCAAGTTTTGGCTAAAATTTTGTTAGAATGTCTTGTGTTGATACAGCAAGTAATGCAAAAGCGATACAAAGTGAAAATGCGCTTCTTAGCCAAACGGTACAAACCACGCACACACTTTACGGTAGGCAGGAACAGTGAAATAAACTCATGTTTTAAGATGCTTTATTTCATTAACGAGGTGCGGATGTGTTAATAAAATAAAAGTAATTTAAGATTGAAAATGTATTTTCAAAATTCATAATAGTATCTTTTTAACTCTATACAACCATTCCCCAATTGGAAGCACCCTCATCCTAAGTTAATGCGTTTAGTACCAATGGCTAAAGCGTTGCTGACCTCTTGTACGCCATCAAAATGACTTCCCTTGAAGTGAAACTTCATATTAGCGAATAAGAAAAAACCATAGGAGACGATATTGGCGCTGTAAGGTGAATGCACTGCAACGGTTTTTTGTTTTTAGTTAAAAACCTTTGTAAAATCAACGAGGGTTGGACCAGCCGTTCTCGGAAATTTTGGGTTACAAGATAATAAAATCCGAATTGTTCAGTCACCATCTGTCCATTAAGTCCATAGTCACAATGAATAATGCTAAGGATATTAAAACAAAACGACCAACATTGCCTTTAATCGTGACTTGGTCATTCCTGCATTTCTTGGCCGCAGCCTTTTCTAGCGACTGCTGCTGAGTTTGCCTAAACGTTCAGAGGTCATATTCAAATATCCAGGGAGAATCTTCTGTGACTACTCGACTCTTATAATTCCTGCCGTCACCAGAACGTCATCGAAAAATGCCAGTCACTAATTGACATGACGTCTTTAGAAAAGTAACTTTCGAAAAATAAGCCCAAAATACAAACCAAACTTGCTACGGATAAATTCAATGTTGCCAGTTCCCAAGTTAAAACGAAATTCCGGGAACTTGTTTGCCACACTTCGTAGATTAATTTCTATTTACATATGTATAAAATATTCAACAGAAATACTACGACTTTCACATCACAATTTGCACAGGTTCTGTAGTAGAGCGAAAGGTTTGGAACTAACCGGAGTTTGTCAAGGTTCGAAAATATACCTCCTGTAAAAATAACAGCGGCACTTTCGGGTTAAAAACATCGTTTGGCTAAATTCTTAAATAAATACTAATAACTTATGCCTCTAAACATTAGTAAAATAATTAACACACTTTAAACAATTTGAAAACCTGTACGACTGTCAAAATCCCATGTAAAGTTTCTATGAGAATCACTAATTAACCACTCATACCGTTCACACCCAAAAACTCACGGTTTTCATGATTCTAAAACGCCGCACTAAGTAGGTATTAATTGAATAAGTACTCTATGTGTTTCTGTTTATGGTTTTATGCTTTCATGGATTTTCTAAACAAATTGACTAAATATTATTGACATTTTATATTAAGTCTTAAATGAGCAGCCTCATTATCGACCACCAATCGTCCAAACGTCCCATCGACTAACCTTCAACGTCGTTGCCGTAAACGAAGGCGGCGCTTGTACTCACTATTACCTTGCAACAACAACACATTTTGTGTAATTAACGGTCATTTAAGTTGCATTATTTACCAATTATATTCGCACTTTATGAACTCATCAACAACGACAACGTATTTGGCAGCAGAAACAAAGGGAAAAACAAAGATGCAACAATATCAACAACAACAAGCACTGAAACAACGTGCATTAAATGTGCGCATGCTAACGCAGCGCGGCGGCAACAAATATTATGCCTCCATGCATGTATGTAGATGTATGTACTTGCCACGAAGCGGTCGCTGCGCATCCAGCGTCCTATTGACGAATAAACACAACATGCATACATACTACATATATAGAAACATTTTACACCCAGAGAAAATCGTTGGCTAATAGTCACACGGTTGTTTTTATACACATATATGTGTACCATGCATGTATACTAGTTAAGCGACCCTGCAGGAAAATTCCGAACTGGTTCTGAAATAATATTAAAAAAAAAATAAATAATTGGCGCGTACACTTCTGTTACGTGTTTGGCCGAGCTCCTCCTCCTATTTGTGGTGTGCGTCTTGGTGTTGTTCCACAAATGGAGGGACCTACAGTTTCAAGCCGACTCCGAACGGCAGATATTTTTATGAGGAGCTTTTTCATGGCAGAAATACACTCGGAGGTTTGCCATTGCCTGCCGAGGGGCGACCGCTATTAGAAAAATGTTTTTATTAATTTTGCTTTCACCGAGATTCGAACCAACGACCTCTCAGTGAATTCCGAATGGTGATCACGCACCAACCCATTCGGCTACGGCGGCCGCTGAAATAATATTATGCACGATTTTTAATAACGTTTTTAACGATTTTCCCGGTATGTTCGGAATGATGATATAGTTGGAAAACGATGGGCTTTAAATGGGTCAGGGATGTTGGCACAGTACCAAGAGCAACCGTCTGATTGTAAGGGGCTACTGTTAGTTTTAGAAGCCTTGCTTGGTGTTATTGAATGCGCATTTTTTGTCTTTCGGCTCCTTTATTATTATATATATATATAATTGGCGCATACACCCTTTCTGGGTGTTTGGCCAAGCTCCTCCTCCTATTTGTGGCATGCGTCTTGATGTTGTTCCACAAATGGAGGGACCTACAATTTCAAGCCGACTCCGAATAGCATATATTTTTCTGTGAGGAGTTTTTTCATGGCAGGAATACACTCGGAGGTTTGCCATTGCCTGCCGAGGGGCGAACGCTATTAGGAAAAACTGTTTCTTAAATTTGATGTTTCACCGATATTCGAATCTAAGTTCTCTTTGTTCTCTTTCTTTTCCAAATGGTAGTCACGCATCAACCCATTCGGCTACGGCGGCCTTTATTAGTAAGGCTTCACAAATAATTTGATTAGAAATTTGCGAAACAGCCATGTGGCTGAGTTGTACTTTTTTCGCAATTGAAACCTACCTAAGGTATTCCTGACTTAAACCAAGACACTCCACAATATTTTTTTTTTGTTTACTCACTTACACACCAAGTTATGATAAAACTAAAATTAATAATCAAAAATGAAATGAAAATTTGGCAGTAAAAGTTCAACATGCGGCGCAGTATTTTGATTTCAAACGGCTGGTGCAAAATTGTATTGCAGTATTTTATTAAACTTCAATCTGCAATGTTGCCAATATAACATGAAACTTCGATTTATGATAGTCATTTCTGTTCCTGAGTCCATAAATAAACCATACGAAAGCTTAAAACTCTTTGTAAATATTTCACATAGTATGTAAGTAAGTTCATTGATATGTGTATATATTATTAAAGTAATCAATTTTTTTAAACAGCACTCAAATATCGTAAAACACTTAAATATGCAGTATAGGGAAAAACTTAAGTACACACTTCGTTATTTTTTATTTATGTGGAAATTCTTTATGAAAACGACGTTGTAGCATTCATTAGGGAGATTGAATGTCTCTGAGCTGTCAGGGCTAGGGGCGTATGACGGGAATAAAAAATACGTTTTCGTTCTTGGTTCCAAATTCACTGATATTGTAGCAGCTCAAAACTACTTAGTGAATTTCCTAGCGGGAGCGTACTTGTGTGTGAATGCAAATCTTTAGTGGCTACAAAAAATGAGTTTTATTTTGAGTTTATTATTTGAAACTAAGTTATTTTCGTTGTTTTTTCCAGCACATAACTAAATATGATTCGTTTCGGCTTGCAACATTTTGTTGCATTACATGTAATACCTCCGTGTTTACCTACATACCCCAGCAAGTGTGTGCGTGAGTGTATTGGCAAGCTTTCTGACTTAAGTTTGCATTCGCTGATTTCATCTTATTGGCCACACTAAGATTTTTGGTTTATGACGTTGCAGTCATTCTCGAATTTGTTGCGTCTCATGACTCACTTTTCAAGTTGTTACTGTGACCGCTGTTGCTATTCAAAAGTTATCACCATCAGTTTATTTTGCTTCTTCTAATTATATGAGTTAAGCGAAAAGATGCACTAAAATGCATAAATAGTTGTTTGAACTCAAATGCTAGCAAGTGTGTGTGAATTCTTATTCTAAGACATAAGTATAAGTGCTGTTTGTAGGCATATACAAGTGAGTTGTGTACCCTCGTATGAACCTTATATCCACAACGGCAATAAATCAGTTATAGGCTGTGGAAAATGCTCTCAAAGTTGTGCAAAACTTTTTTTGGGACAATTTGAAAAATACTTAAGGGGGCTAGTTAGTTTAGGCCTCCTCAGAAACTACGTACGTCAACGGACTCAGCAAAAAGCTGCTGAGTTATTTGAACAACAATGCCGAGCCGGACTCAGTTAAAGACTTGGGTCTTAGTTAAAGACTTGCTTGTCTTTGGAAAAATATAAAAATTTATTTTTATGAATTTAATTTAAGAGTACTTCGTAACACTATGTTAATACTGGACTGACTGCCAACACATTTGACAGTGGTATTCATACATATTATATGTATACCTCATCTTACTGTATCAGGTACACGACTTGTATATTAGTTTCTTTGTTTGCTGTTTAGGAAAAACATGTTTACCTCATGTTTTTCTTACAATATGTTTATCTTTTGTTATTCTTAAAATAACGGGTAATTTTTTAGCTATTATCTTTTTAAACAGTTGGCCAAATGCAAAAGCTTGACTTGCATGACATGTGGTTTCAGCAAGACGGTGCACATGCCACACAGCACGCGTAACAATGGACTTGTTGAGAGGCGAGTTCGGTGAACATTTTATTTCACGTTCGGGACCTGTCAATTGGCCACCCAGATCGTGCGATATAACGCTTTTAGATTTTTTTTTGTGGGGCTATGTTAAAGCTCATGTCTATTCAGAAAAGCCTGCTTCAATTAACGCATTGGAAGACAACATTAAAGGATTTATATATGAGATACCGGCCGAAACATTGGAAAGTGTATGCCAAAATTGGACAAAGCGGATGGACCATTTGAAGCGCAGTCGCGGTCAACATTTGCATGAAATAATCTTCAAAAATTAAATGATATGGACTGTACTATCGATTTGAATAAAAATGTCATACATTTTTCTGAATTTTACGTGTGTTTTTTTGAAAAACTTTCCTATGGCTCTTAAAAAATCACCCTTTACATATGTTTATCATATTTTTATATTTTGGTATTCTTAAAATATATTTGGATTTGTTCAGCCCTTCATGATTTTACTTAGAATTTACTTAACTATTTTTATTTATTATTTGTGAATGAAATCACTCCTTAACTACTTTCCTTTGACATCAAACGTTCCTTTGACATTCAAACGTGATGATAAGAAGCGAGGTATAAATTATTCGAATTCTCAGGACCATCTACAGGAACGTTAAAATGGTGGTACCCACAATTGCTTCAAAAGATTATCATCACAGCCACAAATGAATAGGTCATTTCAATTATCGCTGATATATGTGAAGTTGTAGAAATTGACCGGTAATAGATTAAGCAGAGCGTGGAGCCGATTACGGAGAGTGAAGAGGTAAGAGAGATTAGCACGTAATATGACAATTAAGAGCTGAGAATTAATTTATTCTCGTATTTTGGGAACTGGTGTCTTTCGGGAGCTTTCTTTAAGTCCAAGTTTGAAATCTATTGCACATTTCGTTTGTATTTTATTTCTGGAGATGTATGGATACAAAAATTATTTGTGGAGCGTTGCCGCATTCATGCAGTAATCCCCATGTCGCCCACTGTAAAATTTCATTATTCCGCAAGATGAAGTCGCAGCTCAAAGATACAGAGCAAAGAAGCTGTAACTTCGTAGTTTTACCAATCATAGGAGTAATAAATAATGCAAAGTTATCTTTGTTAATTACTATTCTTATTCTTATTCTTATTTTGCTTTAATTTTTCTGTTTGTCGTTTCATAAATGTGTTTTTGGTACCAGCCTTGTAGATTATATTCAAAACTTGCAATATTTTATAGATTTCCATATAATTATATTTTCCGTCTACATTATTTTTGTCTTTCAATGTTTTATAGTTTCATTTAGGTCTTAATTTTTGAAATATTGTATTTTTATGTATTTTATCCCTTTCCGACCTATGGCAAATCTAGCCAACCAATCGGTATGCATTTTTGTTCCCTATCACTTTGGTCAGTGTAGAAAATAGCTAAAAAGTTTATTTCGCCGAATCTTATGTGTATCCTTTATTTCCAGGATACGCACAATTGTTGCGTTTCGGCCTGAATACAAAAAAAAATCTATAAATAAATACAAATGCACGTTGCTAGAAATGTTAATTTATTTTATTTTTATTAGGCACTTTTATTATTTTTCTGTATGATATTTCGCAAAACAATTTTGTCTTTTATTTAAACACAAATAAACTTTACATTTGGTACAAAATAAACGTGTGCGGGATTTACAACCAACACGCCGGCAAAATCTTGCTGATGACAAATCATGCTCCTCTGGTATATGATTGTACCTATCAAGCCTCTTATCAATGCATGGCTGTTCAGATGGTCGATATTTTTTAGATACACTTGGAGTTTCTTCTTCTTCGGTATCGGAGATATACTCTTCACGTGGCCTTTTCGCAACAGCTATCAGTTGCTCAGCTAATGCTAATCTAAAACTTAGTAAGTCATGAGAATCCGCTCGAGATTTCGAATTTATTTTGCAAGGTTCTCTGTACTGTACCCAAGAGTTGTAGCATGCAAGATCAATAAAATGAATTAAAACTTTCAACGTCCACTTACGAGTTTTGAAAAACGAACGGTATGCCTCCATTAATTGATCACATATATCTACCCCTCCCATAGACTTGTTGTATTCTCGCACTATCCTTGGAGCCGGTACTTCAGCATACCTCTTTTTCTTTTTTTCCACCGTTTTACATTGGAAACGGGCCCGCAACCATAAGCTGATGATGCCAATATTACCGCTTTGGAATCCTTCCACTGGACCACGACAATATTATCCTCGCTATGACAAAATTCTTCCATATCACTTTCATTGGTAAGGTAAAGCTTGAAGGAGTGGTATTGTCGTAAAGTATCGGTCAAAAACACTTTTGAACCTTCTGGAAGTGTTTCAACCAAACGTATATGTCTATCGATAAGTTCGTGCGGTTTTACAACAGATGGCGTAACTTGATTATTATTCCATCGATCCACATTTCCAAACATTCATTGGAGTGCTACTGTCGTAAGGCACAAACGTCAGTATAAGTTTTTTATTTGAAGCGTAAACAACAATATTTTTACCACACTTGAAAATGTCGAATTTCGTGCCAAATAATGTGTTTTTGCGGGGAATTTTTTAATATGAAGAAAAAAGCAGCCGAAAGTCATCGTATCTTGGTGGAAGTTTATGGTGAGCATGCTCTAGCTGAGCGAACGTGCCAGAAGTGGTTTGCACGCTTTAAAAGTGGTGATTTTGGCTTGGAAGACGAAGAACGCGAGGGTGCGCCGCCAAAGTTCATGGATACCGAATTGGAGGAATTGCTCGATCAAGATCCGGCTCAAACGCAAGAAGAGGTTGCAAAAACTTTGGGAGTTGATCAATCAACCATTTCCAAACGTTTAAAAGCCATGGGAATGATCCGAAAGGTAGGCCATTGGGTGCCGTATGAATTGAAGCCAAGAGACGTTGAACGCCGTTTTATGGCATGCGAACAACTGCTTCAACGGCACAAAAGAAAGGGTTTTTTGCATCGAATTGTGACTAGCGATGAAAAGTGGGTCCATTACGACAATCCAAAACGTCGGGCAACGTATGGATACCCTGGCCATGCTTCAACATCGACGTCGGCGCAGAATATTCATGGCCTGAAGGTTATGCTGTGTATCTGGTGGGACCAGCTGGGTGTTGTGTATTATGAGCTACTGAACCCGAATGAAACGATTACGGGGGATGTCTACCGACGACAATTGATGCGTTTGAGCCGAGCACTGCGAGGAAAACGGCCGCAATACGCCGATAGACACGACAAAGTTATTTTGCAACATGACAATGCTCGGCCACATGTTGCACAAGTGGTCAAAACATACTTAGAAACGCTCAAATGGGATGTCCTACCCCACCCGCTGTATAGTCCAGACCTTGCGCCATCCGATTACTATCTCTTCCGATCGATGCAACATGGCCTGGCTGACCAGCACTTCCGTAATTACGATGAAGTCAAAAAATGGATCGATTCGTGGATTGCGGCAAAACCGACCGAATTTTTCACAAAGGGAATCCGTGAATTGCCAGAAAGATGGGAAAAAGTAGTAGTAAGCGATGGACAATACTTTGAATATTAAATTTGTAACCATTTTACGTCAATAAAGTTTCAAATTTCGAAAAAAACCGCACGAACTTAAACATAGTCCTATACGTTTGGTTGAAACACTTCCAGAAGGTTCAAAAGTGTTTTTGACCGATACTTTACGACAATACCACTCCTTCAAGCTTTACCTTACCAATGAAAGTGTATTTATTTATTAATTTAAAAATCTGAAAATGCAATTTTTCTTACAGAATATGAAAAACAGACCAATGCTAAACAATTCAATAAAAAATAAATTGAACTTATTAATATCTGAAAATATCATGACCCCGTAAGCTTAGGTGAGGCATATTGAAATTGATTTTCTTGAGTAAGGTTGTGGAGTCAATCGCCTCACTTATCAAATCGAAAACAAACTTGAGGGAGAGAATAGTCCTTCTAACATGTAAAGTTTTCAGATTAATGAGAAAGCACTAACTTTTATAGAATGGAATTGGATCAGTGAAATAGAAACAATGCAAAGCATAGTACACAAAAACTTTCTGGACATCTTCATCACCTACTAATATGAGAAGCATAATATGGTCTCCAAATGAATACAGCGTATTTCAGCTTCGAACTCACCACAGAGGTAAATAACGGCTTTAGAGTATATGGATCAGCAAAGTTCGAATTAAAACGTCGAATAAAGGCGAGTACAGAATATGACTTTGCAATGGTGTAATTTAAATGTTTTTAAAAAGAGAATCTAGTGTACCAAGATCAGCGGGGTATATCTATATATATAAATATAACTGGCGTTGACACCCTTTATTGGGTATTTGGTTGAGCTCTTCCTTCTATTTGTGGTGTTGTTCCGCAAACAGAGTGACCTACAATTTTAAGCCGACTCCTAATGGCAGATAGTTTTTGATGAAGAGCTTTTTTCGTGGCAGATAGACACTCGGAGGTTTACCATTGCGACCACGATTATAAAAAAATGTTTCTATTAATTGGGTGGGGTTTCGAACCTGTGTACACCCGATTGGTATACATGCACGAGCCCACTCATTTTTTAATAAAAGAGGCATGTCAGACATTCAATGTATATTGTGAGACTTGAACCGCGATCCATATTGATGGATTTTAAAATATTGATGTATCCTGAGGATGTCCTGCACCCTTAATATTTATTGACACAAGATTATTACATGATTGTGATACTGTGAAATAATGTGAGTAAACTATTAAAGTAAGCTATTAAATAAAAAAAAAATAAAAATAAATTAAATCCTCTCTTTTTTCCTTGTAATATGTCGTGATCCCCCAAAAGCTCATTCAATTTGAATATAGTAAAGTGCAAACTTGAACAAATTGTTCCTTAACCAGATGTTCGTTAAAAACCAAATTAAATTAATTGTATAACTTATTTAGTTGGAAAACTATTGAGTCAAAGTGTACAAGTATTCATATAAGGTGAGGTTACTAGAGCAGCTGATTTATATTTTTCTTGCATATTTGAAGTTTGAATCTCACAGTGATCTGTTATTTTTATTTTTATTTTTTTTTTTTTTGGTTTTTAAGGTTCCTTTGTTTATTTGTTTACATCCAGCTTGAAATTTTAACATTCAAATCACCAATTTGCTCAAAATAATATAAATAAATGCAAGTATTTTTGTTTGCCCTAATGACTTCACCTTTTCTGAACCCGCCTTGAAACAACCTGTTTTGTAAGGTTGGATTGTAAGATAATATTATAGTTCAGAGCATTTGCTGGGGGCCCAAAGCATCCAATAATTACGATCGAATTGCAAATTACTGTTGTGCTTATATCATACAAATACTTTTCTGGGTGGTTTTTGGTGTCACTGATTGCAAATTGGAAACTGGCGCGTGAAACAAATCAATGAAAAAATTAACTTCAAAAACTTTTCGAAGACTTTACGTCTTTCTCTTCATTTAAGTTACTTGTTAGGGTTCACGATGCATCTTGTTCTTGTTGTTTGTTGAAACTTTTATGACTAAAACAAAAATTAAATTGTTTTTAAAGGTAACGCTGGAAAATAAAAACAAGCCACACAAAATCAAACAATATGAGGAACAACAAGTAACGGGTGATCAATTAAGAGGAGTTTTTTTCATTTGCGTTTTTTTACAGATCGCGCGCGAGTTGTGGCAAACTGTCATCGTGGATTTGTTGAACAGCGTTTGGCATTTCATCATGGAAAGACTCACACCGCAACAACGTCTACAAATTGTTCAACTGTATTATGAAAATCAGCGTTCTGTGACAAATGTTTTTCGTGCGCTTAGACCGCATTATGGTCAACATAATCGGCCTGCCTTAAACACTATTCGACATACCATCAACAAATTTGAATCCGAATATTCATTGGTGGATAATTCTCGACCGAATAGACCACGTCCAGCAAGAAGCATTGAGAATATAGCGGCAGTAGCAGAGAGTGTACGTGAAAACCGCGATGAATCGATTCGGCACCGTTCTCAGCAACTTGGACTGTCGTATGGAACAACTTGGTCAATTTTACGGAAGGATCTTCATTTAAAAGCACACAAAATACAGCTCGTACAAGAACTAAAGCCAAATGACCTTCCTGCACGTCACCGTTTTGCTGATTGGGCTCTTGAAAAGATTGAAGAAGATCCGCTGTTTTCGAGCAAAATTTTGTTCAGCGATGAGGCGCATTTCTGGCTCAATGGTTACGTCAATAAGCAAAATTGCCGTATTTGGGATGAAGAGCAACCAGAACAGGTTCAAGAGCTACCTTTACACCCAGAGAAAACAACGGTCTGGTGTGGTTTATGGGCTGGTGGAATCATCGGTCCATATTTTTTCAAAAATGATGATGGCCGCAACGTAACTGTGAATGGTGCTCGCTACCGTACTATGATATCGGACTTTTTGCTACCTGAAATTGAATCTAATGATATCTACGACATTTGGTTTCAACAAGACGGAGCCACTTGCCATACAGCTCGTGAAACAATGACTTTATTGAGAAGTCATTTCGGAGAGCAGCTGATTTCACGTTTAGGACCTGTGAGTTGGCCACCAAGATCTTGTGATATCACACCTTTTGACTTTTTTCTTTGGGGATTCGTGAAGTCCAAGGTCTATGCTGATAAACCAGCTACGATTGAAGCTCTGGAAGCCAACATTACGTGTGTTATTCCGACATACCAGTCGAAATGCTCGAACGAGTGATTGAAAATTGGACCTTCAGAATGGACCACCTTAAGCGTAGTTGCGGCCAACATTTGAATGAAGTCATATTCAAAAAGTAAATGTCAAAGAATGTCCTTTCAAATGATAAATACAGGTTTTGAACATAATTTACATTTTTGTTTTTTTTTAACTATTGAAAAAAGCACCTCATGATTGATCACCCGTTACTTACAGTTGCTGTAGATATTGCAAAAGAAAGTGCAAGGGCAGGGCATTGCAGCAGAGTGGAGCCATTGGGAGAAGACAATAACTTGGGCAATTATTTACTAAACACTTGCGATGAGCAACAAACAAACGGCCAATAAAGTCAGACTTGCCAGGCCTTTTGTTGCCGAAACTGAATAATGTGGCAAGAAGAGTGATGTAGTTGTTGTTGGACAACTGCATCCAAGTGCTTTCCCCAATATTTACCTTAGTATGTAGTTATATTGCCTGCGACGTCCGACCGCTGCTATTCAAGCGACTTCAGTTCAACTGAGTTCCGTCCAGATAAAATTCACTTAGTCAGCACTTTTCCTCTTCCATTCCTGCACATCCTCAAGTCACCCACCCGCCAACACTCTTATTGTATTTGTTGTTGAATTATAAACTTTTCATGCGTGTCCCTTCAATTTCCTCACCGTTCCGTATCAATCACCTGAGCTTTTACTGTTGTAATTTTTTGTTGGTGCCAAACATCCGCCTTGTCTATTTCTTGCAGTAATTTGACATTGTTGTTGGTGGCAGCACGCGCATTCACTCACTTACACCTTCTTCATTCGCTTATATAAACCACTTCACTTTGACCGACCACCGCTGGCGCTTTTAACCCTTGGTGAACCCACATTCCCCGCCTTGCGTAATTGTTTGCATTTTCACACTTTTTCTCTTTGTTTGCTTTGTTGGTTTGTGTACTCGCTTTTTTATTATTAAATTTTGTTAGTCAAACGCAAATAAGACTTTTGAAAATTATTGCTCAAGCGTGTTTTTCTTTTCTTCTTCAAATAGTTTTGAGATTTTTTTCAAGTTTTCTCATTGATGACCAGCTTTAAAGTATTTGTGATGAATTCTTTTACTAAGTTTTTCAAGCTCAAGCGATATGTTGTTATTTTTGTAGCTGATTGTTAATTTCTGCTGTTACGTTTGCTTAGCATTTTTGGTTTTGTTTTTTATTTGCCTTTAATTTATTGTTGTTTTTTTTTTTCAGATTGGCTTTTCATTACTACCCCACAAGTTTGTGCTTATATTGATTAAATGTAGGCAATACATCGGCCTTTGAATAACAGTATTTTTTATAAATTTATATTTATATATAAATATATATATAAATTTATAAATTTTATAAATTATCGTTAAGAATTATTAGGAATATTTAACGTTAAAGATGCTCATTTTTTGCATAAGTTTCAAAAAATGTTCACATGTTTACATATTTAACTTGAATACAACCACCGCAAAAGAACAATATTCATTTATAAACACTTTTTATTGGTTGAACATTTGACCTAAAGGTTTTTTTGCTAAACAATATGTTTTTTTATTAAAATTTTATTAATAAAAATGCTCTAAGCGTTTGCAATACCCTGCAAAATAAATGTACGGAACGAACCGTCAAAGGAACGATAGTGGGAAAAGAATAAAACGATATATGAAAAAACCCAGTCAACCAAAAGGGAACAATTTTCAGACTACTATTTATTTCAGAAAACATAAAAAAAGACGTCATGAAAGCGGCAAGAAATATCAGTCCATTATTCAGCGGTAAGAGAATGGAGAATTCTCTTGATTGAAGGTAGTGATCCTGCGCGTGTTCGTTGATCGAAGGCCGACGCACGTCAACGCCCCACGCGGACGAGCCACGTCAACTTTTAAATTTTTTCAGAGATAAGGAGTCGCTATTCCGTATTTTTTATAAAAGGTTCAAATATACTTTTACTTGTTATGAATTGTAAAGCCTTGCCTAAATGACAATATTTTAAGGCTCAAGTAAAGCACCTGCTCGCTAGGCAAAAATAAAAATGAGGTTCGATAGAACTTTTGTGGTTTTTAAAACGAGTGAAATTGAGTTTGGCCTTCGATAAAAAGATGTTTTCATAAATAATGAAAATGTGGGATAAGAGATCAAAATTTTAATCCAAATTATAGCCTCCAGCGATTTTTTTCTATAAAAATATATAAGTACATATAAAAATTTAACGATAAAACAATATTTTCATAAATATAATATTATGATTTCTAAGACCTTAGTAAAATGCTTCCTGGGTTAACAATTGCCTTATGTGTTTTTTTCGACGATATTTCAGTATAGTAGGCAAATATGGTAGTTAAAAAGCGTAATTTTTATACTTTTTCTGTGGTTCCCTATGGTTCTATACAAACCCTTGTAGTAGTATGGGAAAGTTTAGACTTTTTCTTCGAATTATATAAAAATCCGAACTTTTTTTAAGGTGACAAGTTACAAAGTACGACAAAAATCATATTTTTTTATCCAGGAAAAATTTTATATGCACGTAAGCTATAGATTTTATATATGTATGTAGTATTGCATACTCAGTTTTTGATTCTCTAATCAATTTAATTTTTAAGAGGACCTCAAAATTTTAAAGGACTATTTTCCAAAACTTGTTTTTAATGCTTTACTTATTCCATTATATAGACAGGAATATGAAAGAGGATTATCCAGCTATTCAAAAAAAGAAATAAATTCTAATATATAAATAAAAAATAAATAAATACCATAATTATAATACTTAAAATTTATTATTAACTATGTATATTATATCACTAAGTACTTCTCTTTCTCTGGCAATGTTCCACAACTCTCTTATATTGTTCAAAATCGTAAAATTTATAATGTTTCGCAGCCGTTCAAATGTTTTCGCCTCACGCACCGCCTTTCGATTTTACCTTCTAGGATACTGTTGGGGATAGGCCCTAAATACGCTGTCTTCCTTCGCTTAGTTGTGGTTAAAAGTTGCTAATTTTGATTTATTCGTCGTAGTAATTCGCCATTAGAAACGGGTTCCGGTCACGCTATTTTCCAAATTATTCCGTGCAGTTACATTTCAAACACTTCTGACTTGTTCTAGTCAGCGATTTTAAGTATCCATATTTCTACTATTACGTGTATTAGTATTATCTAAGATTAAGAAATTGTTTTAAACTAAACTACCCGTGGTTTTATATTTTCTGTTTTATATTCTTCTCTTATTTGCTCTTTCCTGTGTTTCCATTTTTCATTCCTTTTAATTTGGACTTTTAATAAGCTGAGTTGCGAATAAGCTAAGCTCACGTTTTTTATTAAGCAAGTATCATCGCTATAAAAGCCAAAGAGCCCGCTTTGGATAAATAGTATCTATAATAGAAACTAGTTCGTACTATTTTTCTGATCTCTTAGTGTGTTTTTATATTTGAAGCTAATTGGACTAAATATATAACTGAGGTTGTTAGCTTGGTACTTCTCATGCGAAGGCCACAAACCAGGGCTGACTAAACAAATTCACTACATATTTGCCTGATCAGCGTCTTATTTGACAACGATTTTTTTTCTTCTTTCATTCGAAATATTTTTCCACTTGCAGAGTTATTTTAAAATATCTTGCTGAGTTCTGAAAATTAATGTCCAAAATGCACTCAGACAACATTAAGTCCATTGCACTGTACTCGGGCTCCCTTTCTAATTTTCTTTAAATCTACCCGACCTCCGTACAGACCGGCTATACCAAAATGGCGCCTCCCTAACACCGGGCCGCCTTAGGGACTAACTACGGCCATGCCACGGCATGGGACGCTGCCATGGTGGACCACTTGAGTTTCCCTTTTTGCCACTTACTGCCAAACATACGAAAAACACTATGCAACGCACGGGTGCCATAGTCCGCTAAGACTCGGACCTGTAAAGTGTTGCATGCGTAAACACAAACGAAGAAGAAGTTTTACTTCGCTCTCCGTGGTAACCCGGTGGGGCAAATGTCGCGGGAGCAGTGGAAAACAGTGGGAATGAAGCTGTAGGAAGCTCTCTTCGCAAGAATGGTCGCGGATCCGAACGCATCTATGCCTTCATTCGATGGAGCAGGATGGTTCAGCCGCGTCAAAATCATAAAGTTCAAGGACGATCCCTATCTCACATGGGTAAATGAAGCTGTGAAGAAGCTGCAAGGCCTATGGGAAGGTGTCGCACTTGAAATAATGGATCGCAGTTGCGTACCGTCGATACCGCGCACCTCAGACAGGTTTAGGGGCTAACACCGATAAAACGGATATAGTACGTTTTACTAGAAGGTACAAGATCCCGAATTAGCACGCCCCGAACCTAAACGGCGTAGAACTTACTCTTAAAGACCACGCAAAGTACCTTGAAGTAATTTTGGATAGCAAACTATCATGAAAACACAATATATTTGAGAGGAAGAAAAAGGCCAGTAACGCACTATATGCATGTAAAAGAATGCTGATAGTTACATGGGGTCTATCTTCTGTTTTTTTAGAGGTTAGGTTTTCAAGATGAAATAAAACGTATATAATTTAATGTTATGGCCAAGAATTTAGGTTTCTTATCAAGATAAGGGTTTGCCATTATGTTTTAAAAATGATTTCGTATATCAGCAATAACGCGCCGAATATTCTCTTCCAAGACGTCAATCGTCTCGGGCTTATCTGCGTAGACAAGCGACTTCACATAGCCCCACAAGAAATAGTCCAGCGGTGTTATATCGCACGATCTTGGAGGCCACGCCACAGGTCCACGGCGCGAGATAATGCGCTCACCAAAAGTTTCCTTCAATAAATCGATTGTTGCGTTGGCTGTATGGCATGTAGCGCCGTCTTGTTGGAACCAAAGGTCGTCCACATCAACATCGTCCAATTCATTCACGAAAAAGTCATTAATCATGGCTCTATAGCGCTCTCCATTGACTGTAACATTATGGCCGGCTTCATTTTTAAAGAAATATGGACCAATGATTCCCTCTGCCCATAGAGCACACCAAACAGTGACTTTTTGAGGATGTAACGGCGTCTCAGCAATGGCTTGTGGATTATGTTCACTCCAAATGCGACAATTTTGCTTATTGACATACCCATTCAACTAAAAGTGAGCTTCATCGCTGAACAAAATTTTCTTGTGATGCGTCGCGCGAACCGAACCATTATTTTCGTAATAAATTTGCACAATTTGCAAACGTTGTTCAGGTGTAAGTCTATTCATTATGAAATGGCAAACCAAACTGAGCATAAATCAAGTGACAGCTGTCCAAAAAACCATCTACGAAAAAAGTAGTGCCAACTTGAAAACCTAACCTCTAAAAAAACACCCTATATATTGGTGCTACTCAGCAGGCAGCCACCGTAGCCGAAGGGGCTGGTGCGTGACTACCATTCGGAATTCACAGAGAGAACGTAGGTTCGAATCTCGGTGAAACACCAAAATTAAGAAAAACATTTTTCTAATAGCGGTCGCCCCTCGGCAGGCAATGACAAACCTCCGAGTGTATTTGTGCCATGGAAAAGCTCCTCATAAAAATATATGCCGTTCGGAGTCGGCTTCCTCCATTTGCAGAACAACATCAAGACGCACGCCACAAATAGAAGGAGGGGCTCGGCCAAACACCCAAAAAGAGTGTACGCGCCAACTATATACATATATATACTCAGCTGTAGTACAGGTGCTCTAGTGTGGTGGACTGCATTAAGAAAAACGACACAAGAAACACCTATGGAAAGTATTCAACGTCTTGCTGAGCTCTGCACTACAGGGGCAATTAAAACTATGTACTTCTACGGCAGCACTTGAAAGAATGCTCAACCTACCACCGATTGACATTGAGGCAGAAGGTCTAGCAGCAAGACTTAACACAACGGGTGAATTTCCCTGTAAAACATTCGGTCATTGCTCAATAGGTATGAGTTATCGGACCAATACGGATTGTATGACTCTGAAATACAATTGGGGAAGATATTCCAAACAACAATAGACGAAGAGGGGTGAAAAAGAGGTATGAAACCTAGCCCCAATGCGCTTAATAAAGTTACTGACGGCTCGAAAATATTGGACAGAATAGGTGCAGGGACTTATTGCGCAGAGCTAGATATCAGGCGGCCAATTAAGCTCCCTGACCACTGCAATATTTTTCAGGCAGAAGTCTTTGCGGTAGGAAAGGCTGCAGAAATAGCACTAGCACAGACATCGAGCAATTCCAACATAAATAGGTATATACATACGTTGAAAATCAAGCGGCAATAAAGGCAAAAAACGCATACAATAAACTCATATGAAATTTCATGTAAAAACGTTCTTAGCACCAGGGAAGCCATAGAGAGACTAGGCGCAAACAGACAGACGGTTATACATTTTTTGGGTACCCGGACATAACGGCATTGCAGGAAACGAAATTGTAGATGAGATTGCCAAAAGCGCTGTGTACATACAATTCGAATAAGGAAACGACATACTGACACCTTTAACTACGGTATACGAGTATAATGACATCGCTACGGACATGAAAATACGGATAGACAGGAGGTGGAAAAATCTAGCCACTTGCAAAACCGCGAAAATCATGTGTACACAGAATGCTGATAAATATGCCAGCTACATAGCCCTCTCTAGAAAGGACAGCAGAACTATCGTAGGTATACTGGCAGGCCACAATTAGCGGCACATGCATGCAAGATGGATATTACAAACAATGGTAGCTGCAGATTTTGCAATGAACTAGAAGAGAGGAAAACTCTATGTTCCTGCCCTGCATTAGCTAGAACCCCAATGAAATGTTTAGGATCTCTACAATATGAGAGCTTAGAATATCCCTCGGGGTTAGAGCTTCAGAGCTTACTTAGGTTCGCAAAAGACGTAGGCTTATTACAAGAAGCCTACTACAAGGAAACGTAAGGGTCAAGCTCCATCTGGTGCCACTAAGGACCAATAGATCTATGTGATGGCTTTCAGCCACCCAGGTCAACCTAACCTAACCTACCCGACCTCCGAAGAAATCTGATTAAATCAGTGTAAAAGACCTCAAGCCTGATTCGAGCGAAGGCCAGGCAGATGCACAGAAAGTGATCCCCCGTCTCATCCTCCTTGCGCAGAGTGCACTGTCTGAGATGCTTACCTTTTACATGCGCTTCGCCCATAGAAAGTGGCTCGACATCAGTCCAACCAGCTGCTTACAGTCCCTTCCTTTATTCTGATTAAAAAATTAAAATTTCTAATGAGCTTTAGAAAATTTTGCACAAAGTTTGAAACAACTTTTTCCATAATAAACTGCAAGAATGAAAAAAAATGTATGTATATGAGAATGGACAACAATTTACATATAAAATTTCATTAATTCATGCGATTAAGGCAGACTAATGTTCGATTTCCTCAAACTACCTTAAATCACTTTGTAACGCCCTATTCCTAATAGTGTTTTTAAAGTAATTGTAAAGATTGATGGTCATATATATACAAAGTAGGTTTTAATTTACAACTTCCATCGAGAGAATAGGATTTTTAGCAGTTAAATTGTTTAGAACATAATTAGACCAATGTTTTTTTTACAACTCCGAAAAGAAATTGGACACAAAAACAGATGGAAAATATTTGTTATTAATATAGTTAGATAAGTGTGTTTGAGAGGTGCGGCAGGATGGGCACGTGTTTATACTTCTATTGATAGAAGCTCAGGAAGGAATTTTAGAAAATTTAACAGAAAACGGGCGACGAACCGAAATCTCATATGTATTACTCGTATTATAATATTATATATATTTCATATAATACATATGTATCTGTGTATTATTACTTCTACATTGGCAGTATCAGTAAGTACAGTCAACCAACATTACACTACAAAAACCGAGTAATCGTATATCAAAAACGAAACACGAATTCGTTCGCTTGAATGTATTGATCACATGTATACACATATAGGTACTAATACATGTGAAACCTGGGCATGTGCAAAAGGTTCATTTATATCTAAACTATCGCTCTTTGATTGCTGAATCCAATAGCGCAGATATGTGGGAGTATTAAATATCTGGTTTTCATAAAAAAAAAAATTTTTCATATGTTGTTGAATTAAAAAAAGTTGGATCTGTTGAGATATTCGAAGTTCTTCGAGAAATATGAAAAATTAGTTTTAGTTTTGGATAAGCATTGAAATTCGTATTCTTCTATAACCTACCAAATTACTTATGAAAATTCTTCGCATCATTCTTAAGCTAATTATTTGCTTCTTTCGTTGAAAAAGTTAGAAAATAACCGATAGTACTAAAACAAAAACGTGATTTATTGTCCAACACCAATTACCATCTCAGCAATGATTCATCTGTCAATTCTATGTCAATAGCAGCAGCAATGACCCCACAATTGCGGCAACAACCAGCAGCACTTTAGGCACTCCACTAAATGGCACCGACGACCACAAACACTTCCATAGTCAGCGGCACAATTGTTGCCGCCAACAACAAAAGCAACAAACGACAAAATTTATGGCCAATTTGAAAAATTTCTCACAATGACAAAAAGCGTATTGATGCAAAAACAATATAAAAAATGCAAACAATAGAGCAAAAACAGTTGTCAACGAAACGCAAACAGCAGCAACTTACAACAACAGAAGGGAGCAACCAGACAGCGACAAACGAATTGCTTGTATTAAATGCTTTTTAAACACATAAAAAAACAAAACACAAATATTCTAAAAAAAGAGAAGGAAAAATGCGGGCTAAATCTACAAATGATTTTTTTTGTCGGTGTTACTAACAACAACTTGCTTAGCTTTTATTGTTGCTGTGGTCGTAATTACCATTCAATAAGCATAACTGCAATATTGGGTCGCGCATTTGATTTAGACGAAATAAAAAAGTCGCCGGATTTGTTCCCAGCAGCGATTATGCTAAAAGTTGCTAGGAGATATAGCAACAACTAAGGATGGGAATTAACTCTACTCCAGAATTGACAGTCTTGTTAAATGGGTCGATTAAAATTTCTGGCCAAAGTTTTTATAAAATTTTTAATTTTGAGTGGAGGTTTTGGTAAGATTGTTGAAAAGTGATTAATGAACCCTTGTGTGGAAAACAATGAAAATATTTCAAAGCTGTAATGGCTTACTACTACTTGTGCTTTTCTAAGGGTGAACCATCATCTTCAGTAATGATTTCAGACTGTTTTCACAGTACAAGACATTGTGGTCCAAGCACATTGACCAGTACATTTCGATACTGAATAATGTCTGAGACCAACTTCAATTGTATGGAGCATTCCTCAAATTATAACCTTTTCTGGTAGGGCGGTGCCTTGTTATATGGCCAGAGCAAGCGTTAGTCGTCCCCCAAGATCTAAATTCGGAGGTGCTGTCATATTTTAGACCAGCTAAGGAAAAAAATTCGTAAAAAAGACAAAGTTTGCAAAAGCAAAAATCCGTTTTCATCAAGACAATGCATCGTGTCACAAGAGCATTTTGACAATGGCTAAAATCCATGGATTAAAATTCGAGTTGCTAGAGCATCCACCGCATTCACCAGATTTGGCCCCTAGCAACTTCCGTCTGCATCCAGAGCTAAAACAATTCATGCGTGGAAATCGTTTTTCAACAACTGATAGCTTTAGAAGCGGATTTGGCACCTCTTCTAGATTCTCACTTCAGAGATGGAATTCATGATGTTTCAAGCAGACTATAATGAATAATAAACCGTATTTCAAACCATGTAATTGTGTTTCCTTATCGAACCGCACAACTTATTGAACAACCCAGTAATAAATAATGATAATAATAATGTCGGCATTCACAACCGAGCTTCTTCATCTTAAATTATGATGTTTCTCCGCAAATGTAAGGGGCTACAATTTTTTGCCGCCTTCGAACGGCACAGATAGTTGTATATAAGGAGCTTTTTTCATATCAGAAAAACACTCGAAGTTTTGCCATTTGCACGTACACCTTTTTTGGGTGTTTGATCTACAATTTCAAGCCGACTCCGAATGTCAGGTAATTTTTATGAAGAGCTTTTTCATGGCAGACATACACTCGGAGGTTAGCCATTGCCTGCCGAGGGGCGATCGCTTTTGGAAAAAGCCTTTTCTTCATTTTGACCTTTCACCGACACTCGAACCTACGTTCTCTCTGACTTCCGAATGGTAGTCACGCACCAACCCATTCGGCTACGGCGGCCGCCAAAACATACATAAATTACAGAAAGCGGCTCGAATAAAAAGAATCAATTCGTTTTTGTTCATTAATCAATTTTAAGAATCGAACTCTATGAAATTAAAGTACATCCAAAAACAACCTATCTCATTGAGCAGCCCATTTCGGTTACTGGTGATAATAATTGCCGCCGGTAATACCAATTGCATCAACTAACAAAGCAAAACAACTATGACAAACGATGACTACATTGGCAAAAAAGGCGACAAACGATAAAAATCACACGTCGGATTACGCAATTCTTGTTGTTGTAGGTGCTGCTGCTAATGCCATGCAATATAATAGTGCAAAGTACCAATGTCAGACCTTTAGTTAATTCAAATCCAAAAATAACAACAATAATTTGTATTGCTTTTAAATCATTGCAATTGTCACTAAGAAACAATGGGAGAGTGCAATGACAACAACACCTACAACATGCATACAGGGATGACAATTACGGATGCAAAACAAAATGTGAGTGGAAATCATTGCAAAAGCAAAGGTGAGTCGAGATTAAAAGTTAATAATAGAGCAAACAACTACAGTAAAATATCTACATACAAAGGTGTTTATGTTAATATCAACCCACTGAACCATATTTGTGGGAATCAAAAAGAATATGAAAGAACATTTATTAGAAAATTCCGAAGAGAGAGGCACTGGATTCAGCTACAACAACCTCTATGGTGGTGGAAAAAAGATGGAGAGACCAGACGAAACCCAAAATTAGCAGAACGTTATGGCCCATCTACAACCTCACCAGACCAGACGAAATCCAAAATTAGCCGAACGTTATGGCCCACCTACAACCGCAAACAATCGTCAATATTGTTAAACATGAAACGACAGGATGCCTGGAGACTAACGGCAGCCATAACTGGCTTTCGGTCTGTCGGAGAACAATCAGCCAAAATGGGCATCCCTCACAACACATAGTGTCATACAATACATACTATAAACAACCGGAGACAAAGGAAACAATCTTCCATTTCCTCTGTGAATGTCCTGCCCTATGTAAGGACAGAATGTTAACCCTGGGCAAACCGCTGTTCGAGAGTCTCAAACAACTGTCTGGCTTAGATATCAACAACCTAATAAGGTTCTTAAACCGCACAGACTGGATGAATCACCACTAAAACCAACCAACCAGGGTATAAAAAGAAAAACACCAAGCCTCATTGTATATTCATCCAAGTGTAGGTTTGCTTTCGTGCACAATAGGGTATATACATTTGTAAACCTTTACGTGAAGTTCGACACCATAAATTAAAATAATTGTGCTCGGCCATTAATGTGAACAGCTTTATTGCTACCAAAACAATATATAATATCACATACCTTAGCCAATGCCTTTATGCCATGGAAAGAAATATTCTTTAAATTTCTCTTCAAAAGGATTTTCTACTGTCGCCTTCATCCCACTACTGCCCGAATAGTTTTGTTCCCGTAACTCACATTTTGAATTTGAGAAATTGAAAAAGACAACGCCAGTCAGGTTCAGACCGAAGAGTGGTCAATTTCTAAGAATCCCGTTGCTTTTAAGGCTTTCCTCGCAATCCGATCCCAACAACTCACCAATCGTCACAGCTTGGCGAGTGGTGTGCCCATTTCGAGTGTGTACCTTCTACTCAAATATGAACGAGACGGTATCAATAAAACGGTCCGCGGATGACATATGGCAAAAATAAATTTTTTATTATTTCGTAGGACTGTTATAAGCTTACATGGCAAATTTCAGCGTGATATGTCACATAGTTTGTTTTCTGTGCTACTGTAAACAAGTCAAGCTCGAGTGTAACGAATTTAACGATGGAAATTCAAGTTGAACAAAAAATTTGTTTGAAATTTTGTTATTCCAACAAAATTTCGGCTTCAGACGCCTTAAAAATGTTGCAGACAACCTATGGGGACTCTGCTCTCGGTTGAAAACTTGCCTCATGAACGTCGTCAAGCAACATCAGTAAACGACGAAAACATGGGAAAAGTAAAGGAAATTGTGCTTGAAAATCGCACAAATCGCAAAATCGGTTAACGCTGAATATTATTTAGACGTTTTAAAGCGTTTGCGCGAGAACATTCGTCTTAAAAGAAAGGAATTGTGGGACAACAAGTCATGGTTCTTGCATCACGATAATGCACCAGCTCACACATCACGTCTTGTTCGCGATTATTTGAACAAAAATAATGTTAATATCGTTCTGCAAGCACCGTGTTCACCTGATATGGCTCCATGTGACTTTTTCCTGTTTCCCAAGCTCAAGTTGCCGCTCCGTGGAAAACATTTTGAGACAATTGAAGTCATAAAAGAGAATTCGAATAACACACTCGAGCTTGACTTGTTTACAGTAGCACAGAAAACAAACTATGTGACATATTACGCTGAAATTTGCCATGTAAGCTTATAACAGTCCTACCAAAAAATAAAAAATTTATTTTTGCCATATGTCATCCGCAGACCGTTTTATTGATACCGTCTCGTTCATATTTGAGTAGAAGTTATAGTTTTTTTGAAACTTAAATTTAATTAAGCTTTTTTTTGGAAACAGCTTCTAAGCGTTTTATCCCCGTTTCTCTTTGCACTTTTTGGATAAAATTTTGTATTTCCGCTCTTTATCCTCGAGATGATCTCAAAGATTCTTTGTAAAATTTTGAGGTGGCTTTTGCAAATGCTTCAACGCAAAGTATGCACATTTTAAAATCATAGTTGTATGTTTGGAATCGTTATCTTGTTGAAATAAAACCTCGTTCCTAGCCATACCCATTTTTGTGCAATGGAATGTAAATTCTTAAATAAGGTTTCAGTTTGCATTGGCATGGTGTTCTTTCCGTCCCAGGGATAACTGTTCTTCTTCTTCTTAATTGGCGCTATAACCGCTTACGCGATTTTGGTCGGGTTTAACAAAGCACGCCAGTTGTTTCTTTCTCGTGTTAACCGGCGCCAATTGGACACACCTAGTGAAGCCAAGCCTTTTTTCACCTGATCTTTCCAACGCAGAGGAGGCCTTTCTCGTACTCTGAGCGTTTGTATCCATTCGGACGACATGACCCAGCCAACGTAGCCGCTAGGCTATGTCTATGTCGTCGTAAAGCTCATACAGCTTATCATTCCATCGCCTGCGATAATCGCCGTTGCCAACGTGAAAAGTTCCAAAATTCTTACGTAGAATCTTTCTCTCAAACACTCCAAGCGTCGCTTCAGCGGATGTTGTCATTGCCCAAGCTTCTGCGCGATACGTTAGGACGGGCATGATGAGATCCTTGTAGAGTGCTAGTTTTGTTCGTCGAGAGAGGACTTTACTGCTCAGGTGCCTACTTAGTCCAAAGTAGCACTTGTTGGCAATAGAGATTCTACGTTGGATTTTAAGGCTGACATTGTTATCGGTGTTAATGCTGGTTCCTAAATAAACGAGATCTTTTACAACCTCGAAATTATAACTGTGAACAGTGACGTGGGTGCCGAAACGCCAGTGCGCCGACTGTTTGTTTGAAGACAGGAGGTACTTCGTTTTGTCCTCGTTCACCACCAAACCGATTCGCTTTGCCTTTTTATCCAGTTTGATATCGATATCATCGGCATACGCCAACAATTGTAGGCTCTTATAAAATATTGTGCCTGAGCGATTAAGTTCTGCGGCTCGTATGATGCTCTCCAACATCAGGTCACCCTGTCTGAAACCTCGTTTGGTTTCAAACTGCTCGGAGAGGGATAACTGTTAGTGAATTAAATAATAAAGGCCGTGCCCCACGGTACCGAAATTTGTTTGTTAGGAGCGATTTTAGATAGACTCTAGTAAACTAGAAGCATTGCGATCAATTAGTAATTTTCATTAGGTGGTCCCAACATACCGCTCCTCAAGAACCTCTTAGCTTTCATTAAATATATAGAAAATACAACATATAAAACTTGAACTGAGTATGTTAGCATTATTGATATTTAAAGTGAAGGAAGATAACTTCAACTTAAGAGTTGGTAGTGCTTGAAGTACTGCCCACAAATTCTTATCTATCATCTAGCCAGCCAGTCAAATTTGTATGCATATAGGGTTGTTAGATACGAGTGTATGTTAAATATCATGTACGATATTTGCTATCAGATGGATCTATCTAAAGAAACTTCGCCTTGGGGTAACAATAGCTATGCAACAGCACAAAATCACACGACTTCCTGTTGTCGCTTCAATATTGTCCATCAGCGAAAAGTAGTAAAGGAAAAGGTAGCCAGGCCGGGAGTGAAGCGGAGCGGACGAACGAACTGTTGGATGGACGGACGCAGGCAGGCATTTCCATCATTTCCATTCGTAATGAGCTGCAAAATGAAGTGACGCGGCACCTCATTGAGCGAGACCACCAAACCACCACCAAATAGCTTTATGCCACTCGTACAATTGCCACAAAACAACTGACGCAACTTGCGTGGTGACCAATTTCTTCCTTACTTGTAAGTTAGTTCCAACGATTTCACGATGTGCTTGAATACAACAATAAAACAGCAGTCAACGTCCATGAACTGAACTCACTCACGATCAGCTGTGACAACAAGAAAAGAAGAGCAAAAGCAACAAAAAAATCAGTTAGAACTAGTTAAGTTGGCGCTTAATTCCTGCAACGAGCACACGAAGATATTGACTGTCTGTCGTCGGTGGCGGTGGTCGAGAGTAGATATTTCGAAAAGGCGCGCATAAATGGCCCTAGAACAATACAAACGCGACAAGAAAAAAAATGTATTTAATAAGAACAAAAATATAGTAACAGCAAAACCAATACCAATTAAATGGGAGCAACAAAAGCGTCAAATCAATGCAACATTTGTGTTGCAACAATTGGTTAGCTTTGAAGGGTAAAACGAGCTCGAAGAAGCCGAGCAGAGCAGTGCAAGGAAAATAGGCAAACGGAAAGTGTCAGGGAGAGTGAAGTGAGGACACGCGAACGAGGAGTGTGAAGGGTAAACGAGACATTTAAACAGCCCAGCGAGCAACAGCAACCGGCTGTGCAACCGGCTTTTTCTCAGCAGCTCCTTTTTAAAACTGCAACACCACAGAGTGAGCGCCAAGTGTGCAGAGCGGCAGTGGGTGACAACATTTGCACGTTGCGCGACACAATGAAATAGCATAATGTATTCTGCGCTAGCGTGGCTAGCATTCTTCAAGTAATTCTTCAATTTCAATTGCATACTCCGCTATTCTGCTGTTGCTGCCACCGTCATCAATGCAGCTACTTGCCACAGCCGCCTCTCTAGTCGTATCACCATTTGCTTATTCCCCCTCATTCGCTAGTTTGCACACTGATTGCGACTGTTGCAAGTGTTGTTGTTATTGTTGTATTTGGTTACATTTAGTTTTTGTTTCGGATATTGCGATTATTGTTTTTTCCTTCGTTAATTGTAGTTGCTGTTGTTATTATTATTATTATTGTCGCGACATTTTTCTAGGTAAAACTCACGATCAATTGGCGACACGCTTCTTGCTGCCAAGCGTTCCGTTCGTCTGTTCGTCTGCCAAGCGCCGCGGCGCACCGGTTGCTCGTCACTCCCTTTCATTGTTTGCTGCTATTGCTGCTGTTAATGTTATTGTTGTTATTATTGTTGCTTCTGGTGGCGCTGGTGCTGCAGCAAAACCTGTTGTCGGTGCCAGCCTGCGCCGTGCCGTCCGTTTCTATGAATGTAAGATTCGCTCATGCCGCTCCACTCGCTCGGGGTTGCGCAAAGCGGATGATCCATGTTCTAAATGCAGCAACAACACTGCCCATGTGGCACCAGCGCAAATTGGTTTTAGCTTCTTTCTGTGTCTCACATCGCTGTGAATGAATGCATTTGGCTGACGGCGCAAATTTTCCTTTGTTTATTTTTTATTTCATTTGGTTTTAAAGTGTTTTTGTTGCATAGAGTAACAATATAAATATAGAATGTTTCAATTAAAACAGGCATTATTTAAGGAAAAAGTCGATTCCTATTATAATAATAATTAAAATTATGCCCCGCCACCTTGGGGGGTGAGAGTTCCTTTGAAGAATAATGAGTATAGTTTAGTGACCCGTTGTTTGGGGTCAAATTAAGTTTTCGTATACATATGTATGTTGCTGTATGTACATGTATGGTCAAGGGTGTTTCGAAAAATTTGAAATAATGTTTAAAGCACTAAAACACTAAAGGACTAAGTTGGCGTTTTACGTGAAAAAGCTGTCAAAATCTATACACATTGCATTGCCGTGATATATAATAAAAATTTCGTCTGTATCTCACGGCAATGTATAGGGTGGGCCATGTAAAATTTGCTTTTTGAATCGGCTATAAAAGAGAAACGAATTGATATTTTTTCAAAGTTTTTTTTTTTATTTTGAAGATTGAACATTTTCATTTATGAATAAACGATATTATTGTTCAAATGACTGCCACGACTGGCTTTACAGTAGGCCATTCGATCAACCCAATTTTTAAGCACATTTTCGATTATTTGGGCTCCAATTTCATGAATGGCAACTTCGATTTCGAGTTTTAAAGCATCAATCGCCTCTGGATGGTTCGCATAGCATTTGTCCTTAACGGCTTCCCATAAAACATAGTCCAACGGGCTTAAATGACAGCTCCGAGGCGGCCAATTGATATCGGAATTTCGGCTGATTATTCGGTTTTCAAAAACGGTGGCCAAAAGTTCGAGTGTAACTTTGGCAGTGTGACAAGTTGCACCGTTCTGTTGAAACCAAATGTCGTCCATGTAGTCCTCTTCATTTTTTGGAAACAAAAACTCGTTGAGCACGTCACGGTAATGCTCGCCATTTACTGTAATCGCGGCTCCTCGCTCATTTTCGAAAAAAAATGGCCCGATGATGCCGCCAGACCAAAAACCGTACCAAACAGTGACTCGTTGCTGGAACTACATGTCGTCCAGGTGCATATGGTTCAATATGGGCCATAAGAAATTGGTTATCATCGTTGTGTAGCGCTCGCTGTTGACGGTGACCGCCTCACCAACGTCGTTTTCAAAAAAGTACGGACCAATGACGCCGCCGGCCCAAAATCCACACCAAACGGTAACTTTTTGAGGATGCGTTATAACCTGGTGAACCTCATGTGGATTGGTGTCGTCCCATATATGGCAATTTTGTTTGTTAACACAGCCATTCATCCAAAAATGCGCCTCGTCACTAAAGATGATTTTTCGCCCGAAACTGGGGTTCTCTTCCAAACGATTCGAAGCCCAGTCAGCGAACGGCGTTGTCTATGGTCATCAACTTTGAGCTCTTGGGTCAGTTGGATCTTGAACGGGTGTAAATTTGGCCACCAAACGTTGAAGAGTCGACTTTGAAGGGCCACCACGTCTACCGAAAAATGGGCGCAATGCTGTTCAACCGTGTAACTTGCCATGATGATTTGGCATAAACAACTGAATAATAAACAATAGATTTGACAGATGTCACTAAAACAAAATGGCTGCCACAGGGTGCCAAAATCGACCCGCGCCAATTGAAAACCCCTTTAGTTTAGTGAAAACTGACAGTTCGTTTGCGAGCGAAGTGCATGAGCTCGAATACTCTGAAGGCATGGAGTTTTTAAGTGAAACGTATTTGCAAAGAGTCTAAGTAAATCTTCTTTATATTTTTTTGTGTCAATAAATATGTGTATCAATTTAGTTAAAACACGTTTCTTACCAAAATTTGCAATTGCTTCTGGGGAGATGCTTATAAGTTCGAAGTTTTTTCTCATCAATGCTAGCAATATTTCACGGCAAGCCAAATACATGTTGCTGGTGAAATTTCGCGGATGTGAAAGTAGAACTTTCAGAAAAATTTTTTGTGAAAATGCTTCAGCCCATTATTAAAAAATTATACCTAAAATGTCTCGCTTAAAAGTAGTTATTGGGCTAAATTTTCTAAAATTATATTTCTTAGAAAATTTCGCTATTAAAAATTTCTCTCAAAAAACTTTTTAACTTAACATACATAAATACATAAAATTGAGAAACCGTATAAACAATGGTATAAAAACAATGCACAGGGAAACTCTTATTTAACTTTTCAAAAACATGGATATTCAGAGTTACCGGGAAAGTCGACCTAGATACTAATATATCCTAGTTTTTAAAATAATGTGCAGAATAGTTTCCGTACAAAATATTTTTCCATAATGATATGAAATATCTATATATATAACTATAATTGGCGCGTACTCCCTTTTTGGGTGTTTGGGCGAGCTCCTCCTCCTATTTGTGGTGTGCGTCTTGACGTTGATCCACAAATGGAGGGGCCTACAGTTTCAAGCCGACTCCGAACGGCAAATATTTTTGTGAGGAGCTTTTTCATGGCAGAAATACACTCGGAGGTTTGCCATTGCCTGCCAAGGGGCGACCGCTATTAGAAAAAACGACGCTCTCTCTCTGAAATCCCATTCGGTTACGGCGGCCTGCCTATGAAATAGGAATTACTTAATAAAAAATCACAATTTTAAAATTTTATCGTGCAGCTAATTTTAACTACCATTGCTTGGTTCAAATTTTTTTTATGATTTTTATTCATTCGCATACCCTTTAACGGAAAACAGAAAAAAAGTTAGACCTTTGAACTAACAGTCAAAAAAACAATAAAAAATGATTTTTTTAAATTATTTTTAAAACCGAATTTCTCGAATACGTTATATATTCAAATTAAACAACAATTACCTAAACAATAATGCTCTATGTTATCTAAGACGATTTTGGTAAACCTGTACGAGTATTTGTAAAAAGACGAGAAATCGTAAAATCAAAAACAGAGGAAATATTTAAATATTTAATATTTATTGAATCAGCCGACAGAAGCAGGCTCAACCAACCAATACTGTTTATCTTTTACTTAATATTTACCCGTGCCGCCAACGTTCTTAATATTGCCACTGATCTCACATTAGAATCCACTTTTTCGTAAATTTGGGATACAATGTTTACCAATCGATATTATTTAATCTTCTGTTTTAATTCCCCAAATATCTAAAAAGTGAGTGACATTCTATGCTTTATTTAAAAAAAAATATTAATTTTAAAATATTGTATTATTTTATAAAAACCTAGGAAACTCCCCAAATTTTAAGAAAAATGCTAAAAAATACTTCTTTCTAATTTTAATTTTTGGGTATCTTGTTTTAGACTATAATGAATTGTTTTGGGTAATAAAGTTAAAGTTAAAGTCGTTGTGTTTGCAGATTATTTAGTTATTCTGTTCATAGGAAAGTCTTTCTCAACTGCAAAAGAAACACTGCAATATACGTTTCAAAAGCAAACCCAATTCACGGGTCTTTACAAAGTAAATATTTTCATAACTCTATTAATGACTGTCGTATGCAATTTGTAGGAGTTCTGATCAGCTAACGAACTTTCCGGTAAAGGGATATCAAAAAGCGAAGTAAAAAGCGCTTAAGTCCTGTAGAGTTTAGCTTATTTCCTGCCAAGATCAAGCAGGCGAATGCGCGAGGAAAGAGTCTTAGACAGTAGAGGCCAATCGGATTTCCTGTTTTAATTTTTTTATTTGAAGAGAAGGCTACAGCAGCACGTGGACTGTTTTTTGCACTGGCAGAATATCGCAATACTCGATGAACGATAAACACGGAACTACTGAGGCACCCAAAGAGTTAGCATGCTGCCAATTTTGCCGAACTCAATTGTTCTTTGACAAGTTTAGTTTAGGTTAGACTGCTTGCTTTTGATAAGAGTAAACTCGGTGGCAAACAGAGATTAGGATTCATGCTTTTAGCGAAATAAGAAGTTTAAGGAAATAAGGAAATTAAAATACAGTCCACGACGAATTATAGCACATCAACATTTTGACCATTTTCGAATATTTTTCTCCATATAATAAATGCACAACATTTTTTTTATATGGGAAACTCCGTGAAATAAAAAAATTATAAAATGCCAAACGAAAAAAAGACGAGAAAAAGTTGTTTCTAATAGCGGACAGCCCTTGGCAGGCAAAGGTAAACTTCCGAGTGCCATAAAAAATATCTGCCGTTCGAAGTCGGCCTAAAACTGTAGGTCCATCCATTTGTGGAACAACAATAAAACGCACGCCACAAATAGGAGGAGGAGCTCGGACAAATACCCAAAACACGTGTGAGAGTCAATTCTATATCCCTTAACGAATCCCAAAATAACGGGATTGTTAATTTAGTGATAAGTAGGTTTGTACTTCGATCTTAGGGCACGATATACAGAATGCAGAGGACCATTAACCGGCTTTCAGCGATTTTAAAAGAATCAACTAAATGCCGGACATAACCGGGGTCATCACAGGGGTTGGCTTACGAAAAAACTAAGGCTGTGTTAATGGTATACGCCCATGTGTGCGTGAATACGTGCGAAATGAGTGGGTATAATTTTGCTGCAGAATCTCCGGTGACGTGACTGCCGAAGTTACTCTCGCAATTTTGCTTCGGATAGCCAAACATGGTAAACTATCATCCGTGATCTTAGGATATTTTGTGCTTGAAGAGACTTCGGAATTACATTAAAATACTCCCGAAATCCCTAGCTCAAGAATCATATCTATGATTGACATTTTGTATAAACAACTTTTCTATCTTCTTTGTCATAAAATAAACAGTTTCTGCAATTATCATACTTATTTATGTATGTATGTACGAATGTTGGTATGTCCTTTGAGCGGTGTTTATTTTCCCACAAAAAAAAACTTCAGAGGATGACATTTTCTCAGGTATTAGAATATTTACATAATGAAGTAGAAATCGAACCATCAGAAACAATTATGGCGACTTGGACTGGACGATTCATTGACTCAATAAACGTCGGACTTGGCAACAGAAAGTGAAAAAAGATGAAGTAACAGCGGTAAACCTAAGTAGATGTTGCCAAAGTTCAATTACAAATTAAATCAAAAGTCTTAACGACATGTAAAGTGGTAAGGACGTGGAAGAGGAAGAGCTCCTAGATGACAAGCGCGCTCCGAAACATATACCAAAAAGTATGCAACGATGCACTCAAAAACACAAATAGAAATAGGAATGCATTCATGTGCATACGATTTGCAACTTTGTTAGCAATCAGCAACAACTATGCCTTGCCACAGCGTCTACTACTACCGCCACTTATAACTTGCCACAAGAAACTGTGGAAAATCCGAAGCCCAGCTGTGCTAGACAACGCATCCACTGAGAACGCTAGCGCGTCGTGCGCCTCCAACTGATCAGTCAAATGATCAGCAAAAATTCTGTACAATTGCGGCGTGCAACGTGCCACATGCATTATGCAATCGCAAAAGAAACAAGAAAACCTAAAAATTAGTTTTAAGTGGTGAGTGGTGAGTTGGTGCAACAGGTAAGAAGTATGTGCGGCAACAACAATTATTAATCGTGAAGCCACCACAGCTGTCAAGCCATTTACACTGCCACACGATGACATTGCGAAATGTGTTGCAACTGTACAAGCAGCAACAAGCATAGCAAGGTGCGAGCAACAACAATATTGGCAGCAACAAGGCGCTGTTGTTACCTAAGGTCCCAGCGTTGACATAGAAAAAATTTGCCACATTGGTGCACAGCCAGATGTGGTAGTGAAAAAGCAAGAGCTTGAACATGCAACATACACTAGCAGCAATAACAATAACAATGAGTATGTACTTAAAAAATCTATTCAACAATCGACTATTTGGCAATGTATGTACGTAAGTATGTATGTATGTATGCACGTAAACATGTAGCTGGCTGGCTTTCCGCGATGTGTTGCCGCAGTTGATGATGATGATGATGAATGTGATTAACGCAAAGAATAACAACGTTTTGTTGTTGTTCTGTGATTGTTATACTCACTACTGAATGCTCATTGCTCGCTACTCACTGCCACATGTTGCATGCCACTCGAAAACTTAAGCATCAGAAGCAATTCGTTGCCACACTATGTAGCGAGTTGAATGCGAATTGGAGTGATCGCGCGGTAATCGATCGATCACGTCAAGTGCAACAACCTAACTGGCTTGTGGCACGTTTATACGTATTGTACAGGCATATGTGCGTACACTGTGGCTGTTCATTGTCGACTCGACGTGTTAACGTGTTGTGAATTAGGCGTAAATATCGACGAGTGCGGCTGCACGTCTTTGATGTTTGCAATCGCATGAATTTCTCCTTAGGCAGACACTTGAAAGGTTGTGTGCTTCAATGATGATCGTACCACAACTACGCGAGCAATTATTAGTGAAGGAACGTTGTTGTCAAACAGATGATCTGATAGTAGAAAGGACAGGCAGGCGAAGAAGATAGTGAACTACGGATTATTCTGGCTGTCAAGAAAACTTCGGAATGTTGAAAACAACGGAATTAGCAAAACTGGGAAAATTCCTCAGAATGTATGGATCATATATATAAACAAACTTTAGTACCTCTTTAGGATTATATGTATATTAGGGCGGGTCGATTTAAAAATCGCTCATTGCTCTGTGAAAATCGTATTCTAGGGATCAAAATAAGAAACTTTGCCGAAGGAACCATACCTCTAAAACGAATTCTGATGTCCCCCAATTTGGGTCGAACGAAAAATCCTCTTTTGACCCATTTAGAGTGCTCCAATCGAGTCTAAATGTATGACCGACCCCCACTAACTTTGGACGGCCGATCCACCCATGCCAGTGGCACACCCCCTGGAACTCCCCTAGGGGGTTCCCCATACAATCATTTCAAAATATCACCACTTTGGGCCTTTACATGAGAAAAGAAACTAAAAAGTTCGACCCGGCCTAATGTATATACATATAGAAGACATTCTCAAATGCAGCTCTGAGGTTGATATTGGTTCACATTGTACTTAAATTGTATAAGCTTCCAGTTTGGCAAGTTTCATTTTCTGATAGAACATAATTCAGTTAGCCGGCTGTTCTCGAAAAAAGGGCTGGTAGGGTAATTAGCTGCCCATCTGTGGTCAAAACGACTTTGCAATCATTCATGTATTCACTCCTAACTGTAGCTGAAGTAACTCGAAGCCAAACTCTAAAAGAGCAAACCGCATGTGTTCAAAATCCCCTCACACTTTTTTTGTATTTACAATTACCTGAAGGGTATCCTGGTCAGCTAAGGTAAGTTAGGTATTTCTTAAAAAAAATCACACGCATGCTTCCAAAATAAGGATTGAGTTCTTAAAGGATATGAAACTCAAGGTGTCCGGTTACTTAGGAATTAGGAATTAAAAGCTAAATTAAATTAAAATACAACTGAAATAAAACTACAAAAATTAAAGTTAAAAAATAATTACTAATGAAAAAAAAAACATATTTCAATAACATTACAAAGGAGACAAATGCGAATTTTTTTTTAATTATCTCTTCTGAATGTTGACCGTTACGTTAGATACACTCATGGAATCTGCCCTCCAAACTCCGTGCCACTAACCTTGCGAACGATGTTTTCTTTTAGTGCTGGGATGGCCACTGGGCTTGTTTCATAGACTTTACTTTTAAAGTGAGAGTACATGACGATCGCCCAGGATATGTCACGGAAACGGTGTATCAGTTTGTTAAGTAAGAAATTACGCAGTATCTATGGCTGTGTGCCGCGGCGCCATCTTGCTGTAACGGTGTTTGGGTACTGAAGGACGGATGTTCACTATTCATGGAAAATAATCATTCACCATGCACTGATAAGAGACACCGACCACGAAAATTGCTTACTTTCGACGATTTTCCAAAAAATATGGTCTAGAGGACTGTTAAATGGCTATTGATATTTTAATAGTTGATTGTGTTCTTTAAGTGACAAATAACGACAATTTCGGTAAATAAAATGGGCTTCACCACTCCAAAAGATTTGCGTTTTGAAAGGGTGAACTAAAAGATCTTTCCAGTCTTGCCCACCACTCTTGTTCTCGATGTTCGGCTGAAACCCAGCTGTGGGCTATTTATATATATAATTGGCTCGCACACCCTTCTTGGGTGTTTGGCCGAGCTCCTCCTCCTATTTGTGGTGTGCGTCTTGATGTTGTTCCACAAATGGAGGGACCTACAGTTTTAAGCTGACTCCGAACGGAAGATATTCTTATGAGGAGCTTTTTCATGGCAGAAATACACTCGGAGGTTTGCCATTGGCTGCCGAGGGGCGACCGCTATTATAAAAATGTTTTTCTTAATTTTGGTGTTCCACCGAGATTCCAACCTAAGTTCTCCCTGTGAATTCCGAATGGTAGTCACGCACCAACCCATTCGGCTACGGCGGCTATTGAGCTATTTACCAACCTTATTGCACGTAACCTGCGTAGTCATGAACGAATCAAGTATTTACTTCGGCATAACGTAAACGCCGAAATCAGTTGCACACGAATCTCTGGAATAAATAACCCGCTCGACTAACGAAGCTAACGCAGCCCCTCTCTGTTCACATGCTCAGCGGTTAGAAGGAAACTTTAAATTTAAATCTTGGGTCTGCCTACGGAACCCTGTAGTAAGCAACCAATCGAACTAAGGTTAGAATATGATAAAGAATTCTGGTAATATATTTCGATGGCCAATTCTGAACTGCCATGCTGGTTAATATAACCGTGCGGCAAATATTATATTTGACCAAAATTTTCATGTGAAAAATTGACTGTCGCACGTTGTCCAGAATTTCGGGAAGTTTATTTAGTTGTATAGCTTAAATAAGCCTAGTATAATGAAGTGCAAGTTTAAAACTTTCGTTGATTTTTCATAATTTTTTCCTTTGCTGTGTTACCCATTTTCTTCATACATTTTGACGAAAATTTGTGTTTTCATAAATCCATAAATTCATAAATTTTGAAACTATTTAGTAAGTTGTTAAAAAACGAATCATATTTTAAAATAAAATGTAAAGAATAAATAAATAATTAGTAAAGACTTGAAAATCTGCGGTGTTTTTATAATCTTTTCGTTATCTTTATGATAAATATAATATTTGAATCAAAATATATATTACGAACATTCGCATAATAATTTAAAGTGATCAACACTAGCTGCTAAATCTATTAAGTTTCTAAAATTTGACTTTTATTGATATATCAACAGTTTTGGCTACATTAATTTTGATACCAAAATTTAGGTGGACAAACCTTACGATACTTTCCAGAGCCTAATTTTCACTTTTTTATCTATTGTTGCACGCTTTTTAATAAATACGAAATTTTAGGAAGAGTAAAATTATGTACGTGCGTGTACGTACTATAACTACCTGCATACCTATATATAGTAAGTACTTACACTTACACTGCAATCATCAGATACGCTAGGCTCTAAACCAAGTGACTCCCACACTATCTGCAGATATGAATAAAAGCATATACGAGCTCCTGGCAATAAGCAGTCAAAAAAAATTGCGTTGATAATCATATGCAACGCATGCAACCAATAAGCTCCGCAAACAGGTTGCACGTACAGCAGATTCGACGTATTCGTTTGCATTTATTGCGAAACTTGTCAAACGATCGCAAAGCACATCAATCACACCAACCGCAACGGTGGACAAATTACCAGTGTACGGGAAAAACGGACTGGCATTTGAGTGGAGCAACGAGCGCTTGGAATACGAAAGCGAAATTATTCGTGCGTGTGTGCCTGTGACGATGAATGTGGTGCAAGCGAACGAGTGTAATCGTAATCAAATGGTATGCGTTGAATATGCGCATGCGCAGACCAATAAGCGGCTAACAAGTCGTGTTAGATATTAACGATTATGTGTAGCGTATCAACCTCATGTGGCATGGTATGTGGTGCACATACCAAAATAACGTTTGCTGGTGCGACTAGCTAAGCGACAATCTTGTGGGTGGGATTTGTGCGTTGGTCATAATTCAAATGTGGTGGAGTGAATAATGCATTTTTCCGTTTTTTTATATTTCTCTGCTAAAACAAATTCATTAAGTGCTGAAAAAGTGTATTCATACAAACTGTTTACTCTTTGTGAATATCATGAAAAATTTCAATAAAAAAATTGTAGCGCCATTGCTCTGTTTCGGTATCAGTGAAGAAATATTTTGTTTTTAATAATTTCCATATACAAAAGTAGCTAAAGGCAGATATTGTATTTCGTTCATTTAATTAATACGTCAAATTGAATTCAGTCGAAAATCGCCAGTACCTGGAAACCAGCACAAAAATCACAACACAGTTACATCAGCGCCGAGCCACCAACACCATCATCATCGTCCAATCGCCAACAGTGATCGTCTTCAAAAAATCCTCTACAAAAGTCAATAATCCAATAACAGCCTCATCACGGCCGTCAACACTTTCATCAACACCACTGTGAGTTGGATCATCTAAAATACCGCTGTAACGGCTGTGACTCACTTTACTTGATCTTCAGCGCTATACGATCGTTTAGGCTTTGTTATAAATATAACGACGTTAGCGATTCAGATAAGACCGCCGACCAGCCGCTTAACTAACCAACCAACCGTTTGTCAATTAAAGCTGAACAAGCGCTCGACCTCCGTCGTAGTTCCCGAAATGTTGCTCATTTGCAACTCTGGTAATTTGTAGGCGTTCACTTTATACATTTCCTTTTCCTTCACACTCTGTTAAATCTGTACTATAGATTCTCCGTCATCGCTTTACCTATCGCCACCTTTTATTTTATTACCCTTTTCTTTTTTTGTTTTCGGCCTACCATTTCATCCGTTTTCTTTTGTTGTAGCTGCGGTTTTGCGTATCTGGGTCATAATTTAATTCTTCCTGTGGTTATTTCTTAAATATTTTTACGATCGTCTTCGTGGGAGTTCATTTGTTGTTATGAAATGTTGATATACCTACGTATTTACATACGCATATAGAAGCAAAATGACGATTATAATTAATTATAACATTTTTTTTTTATTCAAAAAATGCTTGTTAATTACCGGAAATATTTGGCAAGGACTGCGAACTAGGAATATTTATTATGCATTCGATTCGCTAGAGTAATTCAATAAATGGCGAAAAACCGAAATAAAGAATAGTCTGTTAAAGCAAAAGAAGAAAAATAAAAGCACTTTTCAAGAAATTTCCTTTAAGCTTATACCTTTTTCCAATTTTCTGGTGCTCTTTGCTTTCATTTGCTTCATTGTTGACCTCTGTCAGACAACAAAAATCAATTACTCCCGAGCCATGTCTGGAAACAAAAAATAGTCAGATTGGTTCGTATCTGGAGAATATGCTGAACAAGGGGGTAATTTATAACCTATTTCATGCTATTTTGACCTTCCGACTGCAGTCGGTGGAATATTAAATTCTTCCTAGCCGAACACGATCGATTTAACTTTAAATTGGCGTCGAATCGATCCCACGCCTATATATGATATGAGCCGCTATCGCTTTATTCTTTTCAAGATAGTCGCGCAAAGATTCCGCGCACGTCGAAAATCTCGAAGATCCCTATAGCATCTTTTGCAGACTTGCTTCAGATGCTCGAATTGCAGGATGGAGGCTGGTTACATATGTAGAAGTCCACGCACGTGGGAAAAGTAACTGATCGCCATTCACTTGGGAGTGGCCAGCACGATTCTACATACGGTTCAAGCAGCTCACAACTTCCGGGATTACGCCAAGCATTCTCTGATTAGCTTCTTAACACCTGTTCGGGAGTGAGCCAACATGAGAAGGCGAAGCATCCCAGCTAGTTGTGTGCTGGGTTTGGGACTCGCCACTTAACAATCCCCCCAATGAAAACATGTACAAAGCCTCGGATTATAATTTCCTTTACTGATGACGGCATCTGCAAACGGATTAAGGACTACGATTTGAGGGCATGCACCTGAAATAAAAGTTGTCAAAAAAGTCTTGCGGTATTTTTATTGAATTTTCAATTGTTCATAAAATTGGTTATAATAATGCGATTTAAGTCAAATATGCGCCGATTTGTTCGATGACGAGTTCCCAACGAGATGCCAACTTCATAATGCCTCTCTTAAAGAAGCTCGCTTCCCTATTGTCAAAAAACTCGGAGAGCCAATTTTCACAGGACTCTCTTGTGGACAACTTCCGACTACCAAGCTCGTTCGCCATGGACAGAAATAGGTGGTAATCACTTGGTTCGAGATCCGGACTATACGGTGGATACAAAATAACCTCCCATCCGAGCTCCCGGAGCTTCTGGCGCGTCACCAAAGATGTGTGTGGTCTGGCGTTGTCCTGATGGAAGACAATGCGGCCTCTGTTGATCAAAGATGGCCTCTTCTGCATAAGTGCTGCATTCAAGCGGTCCAGTTGTTGGCAGTACAGGTCCGAATTGAGCGTTTCTCCATAGGGGAGCAGCTCATAGTGGATGATTCCCTGCCAGTCCCACCAAACACTCAGAAGAACCTTCCTGGCCGTCAATCCAGGCTTGGCCACCGTCTGGGCAGCTTCACCGCTTTTCGACCACGACCGTTTGCGCTTCGCGTTGTCATAAGTGACCCACTTTTCATCGCCAGTCACCATCCGCTTCAAAAACGGGTCGATTTTGTTGCGATTAAGAAGCGATTCGCATGCATCCATACGGGCAAAAATGTTTTTTTGCGTCAAGTCGTATGGCACCCATACATCGAGCTTCTTTTTGAATCCAAGCTTCTTCAAATGGTTTATAACGGTTTGATGACTCATGCCCAGCTCTTGGTCGATGCTACGGCTGCTACTATGCCGGTCTCTTTCGATCAATTCAGCGATTTTATCGCAATTTTTGACGACAGGCCTTCCATACCGTGGCGCATCTTCGATCACCTCTGCACCAGAACGAAAACGTTGAAACCATCGTTGTGCGGTTGAAATGGAAACTGTATCGGGTCCATAAACTGCACAAATTTTATTGGCAGCATGAGATGCATTTTTGCCTTTATCGTAGTAGTACTGTAAAATATGCCGTATTTTCTCTTTATTTTGCTCCATATTTGCGACGCTATAACTCACGAACGACTAAAAGCAAACAACAATTAATCAAACACGTGTTAGCACGTGAAAAGAGCTTTCCAAAAAGCTCTAGCGTGAACCGACGAATACAACTAGAACTACGCGCTTGCAAAAACAAGCTTGCGGAAATACCGCAAGACTTTTTTGACAACCTATATACGGCCCTTTAATACGGAAGGTACATCTGCCCGAATGCTTGATGTCCTCGTGAGAGTAAAGGTTGACTTTACTACCATTCATAGAACCAAGCGACGTTTACTACAGCTGCAATGTAAAGGAGCGCCAATTCGGTGTCGGATTTGTTGTGGGAGAGAGACTTTGTCGCCAAATGGACGAGCGTCTGGTAAGCGATAATCCGCATAAAAACGCCAATTTTTAACATCTCACCCATTTGCGCCCACGCCTTTCACGAAAGAGAAGGACGATGTGACTAAAAAGTCCTTCTATGAGCGCCTGGAACGTTCATATGAACACTGCCCCCGCCACGACATAAAAATCGTGCTTAGTGTCTTCAACGACAGAATAGGCAAGAAGGAAATTTTTGGTCCCACAGTCGGAAAAATCAGCCAGCACAACGAAACATCCGGTAACGGACAGAGGCTGATCGACTTCGCCGTGGCCCGAAACATGGTCAGCTGCAGCACCAGATTCCAGCATAAAAAGATCCACCAAGCGACCTAGCTGTCCCCTGATCGAAAAACGCGAAACCAGATCGATCATGTTGTGATAGATGGAAGACACGCTTCTACTGTTTCAGATGTACGTACGATATGAGGACCCAACATCGACTCGGATCATTACCTCGTTGCAGCCAAACTGCGCACACGCCTCTATGCAGCAAAAAACGTACATCTACCTACGCAAAGAATGTTCAACTTCGAAAAGCTGCAATCACAACAGACAGCCAGAAGACTCGCCACTCGACTTTCACTCTTGCTCTCAGAGATTACTGCCCAACAAACCAGCATTCACGAGTAATGGAACAACATTTCTCGTTCCCTACGTACCGCGAGCCCGAAAATACAGTTGGTACGACGAGGAATGTCATGCTGCCGCAGAAAGAAAGGATGCCGCCTATAGAGCCACGCTGCGATCGGGCGCAACGCGAGCCATGTGGGATCGCTACAGAGAGTTAAGAAAGGAAGAGAGACGTATTATCCGAAAGAAGAAACGAGAGGCCGAAAACGTGAGTGCGAGGAACTTGAGATGCTGGCCAATAGAAAAAACGCCCGAAAATTCTATCAGAAGGTTCGGCAGCTAATAGAAGGTTTTAAGACCGGGGTGTTTTCCTGTAAGAACAAAGACGGCGAACTGGTGACTGACATTCAGAGCAAGCTTAAATTATGGAGGGAACACTTCTCGAACCTGTTAAACAGTGATAGCTATGCATGTCACAGAGAATGTGAAGATCCTGATACCCCAATAGTTGACGAAGGAATTGTCGTTCCGCTACGCGACCATGATGAGGTGAGAATAGCGATAACGTGGCTAAAGAACAATGCAGCCGCGGGCGCCGACGCACTGCCGGCGGAGCTATTCAAACATGCCGGTGAGGTGCATGCATCAGCTTCTGTGCAAAATATGGTCGGATGAAAGTATGCCTACCGATTGGAATTTAAGTGTGTTCCTGCCCAATCCATAAGAAGGGCGATTCTGCAATCTGTGCCAATTACCGCGGGATTAGTCTTCTAAATATCGCCTATAAGGTTCTAGCGAGCGTATTGTGTGAAAAACTGAAGCCCCCCAACAACCAACTGATTGGACACATACGATGAAGCGACACTTGGAGTGTTCGAGAGACTGATTCTGCGCAAGATTTTTGGACCTTGCATGAAACCACAAAGTTAAGTTAGTTTTTTATATTCATTAGTTAGAAAGTGAGAAAGTTAATTATTATACGTCTCCGCACGGGAGATTTTGTGTGAGGATTAAGGAATATGCGTGCATGAATATTGGGTTCACTGCCCACTTTTCGATCATGAGAAATTTTTCACCAAAAGGGGTTGCCTCTTCGGCAGCCGATGGCAATCCTTCGAGTGCAGAGGGAATTTAAATTTTCAATCGACTTTTTCAAAGAACTCTTTAGTACCTCTTTCATGTGGCGTGTGAGCAAGAAATGAGGTGAATGACTCAAATAATGTATTCAAAAGCAATTCAAAGCAACACATTTCTACAATCATGGCAGAGTAGGTAAGTGTGTAGTTATTATAAAATTATATGTCTTAAAGGATTCTTGCGTGTCATTCAAAATGTTAAATACCTTTTTAACGGCAATTATGTTTATTTCTATTTTTTGCTAAATTGTCGGGTTGATAAACTGACTCATGTTAAGTAAAAGAAGAGAAAAACATATTTAGATTAAATGCAGACAAAAAGCGATAACAAAAAAAAATTTTAAATATATGAATATTTTGTATCGGTAGCAAAAATTGATTGCAGCCTTTTATCTTTTATGTACAAATTATTTCTTTATTGAATATTCGTGTGCTGCGAGACCGGAAATGTATACGAGCAAAATCAGCATAAATCGACAAGCGTAAAATATGCGATGGACTGACAATCAGCGAAAAAAATTATAAAACAAAAAGCGCAACAGTGAAATATACAACAAAAACAGCCACTTACGAATAATGCGAAAACGTTTAAAGTGCAATAAGTTGACTGCAATGTGGTAAATCAATAAGTGCGGCAAAAAAAGCAAACAGAAATTAATGTTTGAAGTGAGTTAGTATGCGATAGGGGCGGTATAGATTTATCAATATTATCCAAAAAAAACATTTTAAGACTTTTTCGAAAATTCAAGATCTACCATTTATTTAAAATCCAGATTAAAAAAAAATCGAAAATTGTAAATATTAAAAAAAAAAAACATTCAGATTATTCAAAAATTCCTAAATTCAAATATTCCAGATTTCAATTTTTTTTAAAACTCGAATAAAAGATTAATGAATAAGAAAATTTAAAATTAAGATTTTCAAAAAATGTGTAAAATTCACCCTTTCCAAAAAGCTTTTAAAACTCAACTTTTGAAAAAAAAAAATGTTGGAAATGAAAACGTACATATACACAAATTGAATCATCGATGGATGCCAAAAAAACCTTAAACTTGATCAATTTCATTTCATTCTCATTCTTATACATATTTGCAACGCTTTATTTTATTGTTGCTTCCACGGCATTTTTTCCGATGTTCATTTATTATCTTTGCAACCTCAAGCTCTATGATTTTAGTTTTTTTTGTTTTTATATATAGTTGATGTTATTATTACTATTATGGATCTTTGCTTTTGTTTGTAATTTTGCTTTTGCGAATTCTTCTCTGTTTTATTTTTCCTCTTTTCTCCATTTGTTTATTATATGCATTATGCCTGTCTGTCTGGGATTTTTATAGTAAGGTCGTGAGACACAAAAGTCACTGCCAACAACAATAGCAAACAACCAAACAAACACAACAGCAACAACCTTCAGCACATCGTGTGTATGTGTGTGTATGTGGCCTGCCGAGTGAATTTGCTTCGCTGCTTTGTATCGCCCGCCATTCATTCATTCAGCGGACCATTTACTGTTTCATTTGTTGATCGCCGATCGCAGTTTTATGAGTCAATTTAATAAATGTTAAAGCTTATTTTGCTGTTGGTATTATTATTGTTTATTAAATTGTATTTAATTTGATGGCTGAGTTTTATGACGAGAAGAAAATGTGAAACAGTCAATAACAATGGAGATAGAAAAGCAATGGGGTGTAAAGAGTGGCGTTTTGTATTAAATTTTAAGAAAATAATTGAAAGTAAATTAGCTGCATTATCTACACAGTAGAATATGGATAATGGATAGAACTCGAAAAATGGATGATGGATAGATGAAATACAACAGATTAAAGATAATAGGTAATAGATGATAAATAATAGATAATAAATAATAGATAATAAATAATAAATAACTAATAGTATATAACAGATAATTTTCCACTCCATGCATTTTCATTATTTAACTTTGGGGTTTGAACTCTGCGGTGTTCACTGGTCACTGGGTGATCGGTACTCATGCGGAGAAGATTGGAATTCCGTACAACCCCTATTGTAGAAGCTGTGGGGATCCTATAGAGAAAGAGACTGTTGCACATTTTATCTGCAAATGACCGGCCCTGGCGGCTAGGTGCTTGAGATTCCTTAGCGTGCCCTTTGGGGATGACTTGAAGAAATTCTCCAGCCTAGATCCCTTTTCTCTCCTCCACTACATCAACAGCACTGGATGGCTGTAGAAGGTTTTCTCTTCCCAACAATTTTTCTTTGCACAGGTAATGGTCCACATTATGGTATCAAAACGGCACGTAAGTGCTACTGGAAGTGTGCCTGGGGCACCCTTGCCATTTTACCTACCTACCTACGTGTAACCAATACTAAACTACGGTTCCAATACTAACGTATCCAGGCTCCCACAAAATGAAATTACGTTATAAGTTTATACAAATGACATTTTTTATTTGTTTTAGAAAAAAAGAATAAATACTTTTGATTTATAAAAAAAGGAAAATTTCGATATATTTCTAGACACAACTGGAACTTCCTTCTTTCAGAGATTAGCCAAAAGTATTTTATGTAGAATCGACCCAAAACATTGTGAAAACTTCGATGATTACGTTGGTAAGTGGCCTAGCTAGGAAGCCGAAGTCTACGCCAACTCCTTTGCTAGTTTGGCCTTTTAATAAAGAACATGGTACATTCAGGTAATTTTCTTCTATATTCATTTTTATTTAAAAGTAGGCTCATTGGGTTCTTTTAGATGTGTCAATTCGTAGGATAATAATATTAATTAGGAGCAGCAAGCAGTTTCTATCTATATAGGGCCAACGAAAATTAGAATACAAAAGGTGATTTCGATCGTTTTTTCCGATATCCGTTTCATTATCCATAAGAAAGTTTTTTCTCGCAGAGTACGGCTGGACCTTGCATATGCGAGGGCCCGTGCCTAATTCATTTGGCAAGAGTTTTGACAAAAAGACCCATATTATAGGTTATAGCACCAATATCGCCCAGTTTGACTTTTCGTTATCCAACCATGATGCAGTCGCACTGCCAGAGAAATCATCATGGCGGCGCACAGCATGTCGAGGAAGCTGTAACTTAATGCCGAATACTGGGGGCATGTAGAGTAGAGTTAGAAGGATACTATTGTGCAAATTCCCAAAAATTTAATTATCAAAGCTCATATTACTAAGATAATGCTTTACTAAAGCAATGAAAAACATGGTATACAAGAGGGATTGAACCCCAAAGCCTCAATCGTAGATCCGAAAATGGAAAGCCAGCTTCCATTCCACCTCCAAATGGCATCTGCGCTTATCAAACTTTTAATCAGCAACAATAACAATGTGGCATACAGGTTGCACATTATAGTGATGTAGTGTAGCTAGCATGCCCGCATATGCTCTCCACTGACAGTCATTCGCTCAACTCAGCCTATTAAGCAGCAACAACATCAACTGTTCTACTTAATTTTCAGCGTACTTCTGCTTTGCGAGACGAATGTTTAGTCGCCACCCCGGTGTGATTTGTGTGGCGCAGTTTCCATTAAACACACATACACATATATGGTGTGTGTAGTAGAAGGATTAATTTTAACATTTTTGCCGGTGCATTTTTGATTTGTTTACGCTGATTAAAGGCTAGCGATCTTGATAATGACATTTACTTATCGTACGTTGCTGCAGCGAGGACTGATCTTTAGAGTACAAGTGGCACACACACTATGTAGTCGTATGTGGCACATTGTTACTCGTAAGCTCACTTGTTGCCATAGCCGATCCAGTTCTCCTTCAGTTTGCTAACTTCTCCTCATCGCTTACCGCTCTACTGTCGTACCTAAATTCTTATAGTCAGCATTCGTTTTGATTTCGTTTTATGTTTGTTTCTTTACTCCTCTTTTGTGTTGCCAGTCAACGTGATCGTCTTCAGCTCACCCTCACGGTGCTTAATTTGAGTCAGTGTCACATGTCGCTATCACATCATTAAGTAGGTGCATATACTTACATATACTCTGATTATTCTTCTTTCTACCTGTCGCTACACAGGGATCTTTAAACTTGTTCTTAATTATGCGAAGAATTGGAATTATTTCCTTAGTGGATTTGTTGAGATAAATTTGACTTTTCACCACTTCGTTTATCAGGTTACACAGGTGGAGTTTTTTTAAGGGAATTCTTTTTAGTAAAGGGTGGACTGTGGGCTGGTTTCTCTTTATATCACAAGTTTTTTGGATAAATACGGTTATTTTGTTTTGAAAGAAATAAAAAGTAAGATCAATATCATATCTCCACCGCACGGAACGAACCGCTTTACTTTTGAAAAGCGTTTCGAAATATTCAAAACTGACTTCGAGGGTGTTACTTCCGGGAATGTCGGTCAGTATAATAGACGCCTTGTATTTGTAAACTTGTTCAGAAAGTACTAGAAATTAGCTTCTTGATTGAAAACATGAGCTTCTTCTTCGTGATTGGCACTATAACCGCTTAAGTTATTTTGGCCGAGTTTAACAAAGCGCACCAGTTTTTTCTTGCTCGTGCTAACCCGCGTCAGGTGAACCCACTAATTGAAGAAAAGTGCTTCTCGACCGGAATTTACCAAGGCAAAGGAAGAGCAGGGACTAAATACTGTTACAGCTGGAACGTTTCTATGCATTCGGACGACATGAAGTAACCAGAGAGCTAGGATCGTATTTTCAGGTTTGCTTAGTTATTGCCACCAGTTTACATGGACCTGCGCAGACCTCATCTTCTCTACATTAACTGCAGGAGTATAAAGATAATTTTGCATAAACACTTAGGCTTAGTCCCTGATAAGGCTCTCCATAACTCAGAAGCTGAAGGTAAACGACCATTTAGAGCTGCAGCAATATTACTGCAGTCTTACTTAAAAATCATGATTTTCTGTTAGGCGTACTTTTATCTTTACAACATATGTTTCATGCTCATTGTAATAATTTTTATTACAGCACTTTGAAGAATACTCGGAGGCGGCCGAGCTCTGGTTTCAGCAAGAGCGCATTATGTGTCATCTGGCACTCGAATATCCGCACACTAAGCTCGATAGGCTGTGGTGCCAGTTAATCTCTGAGGAACAACGAATTCGCACCATTGGACTTTCTTTCGACGTGTGTCGTTAAAGTTCGAAATTATGTCGACAATCTAGAAGGGTATAAGATGCTCAAAAACAATATTTTTCACCTTTTGCTGAAACAAGGGCTGATCATGTAGGAGTAGTTTAGAAAGAATCGAGCAGTTAGCTACGCTTTTCGACATGTCGGCAAGTATACAGTCAATGGTCAATATGTTGCTTCTGGATTTATGGAAAATTTAGCAATACCTATGTCTAGAGAGCAAGAGTAAACCAAACAAAACAAGAAAAATAATTGGCGCGTACACTTCTGTTAGGTCGCTTCCTATTTGTGGTGTGCGTCTTGATGTTGTTCCACAAATGAAATGAGAGAATGGTTTTATGAGAAGCCTGTTTACGGCAGAAATATACTTGGAGGTTTGCCATTGCTTGCCGAAGGGCGACCGTTATCAGAAATAAACTGGTTCTATTATTTGATGTTCACGGAGATTCGAACCTACGTTCTCCTGAATGGTATTCACCCACCAACCCATTCGACTCCGGTGGCAGTCGAACAAGAATAAACTATGTCTCTGTAATTTAAAGATCGTAATAACAACTGGTAGCGGCCGCTGTAGCCGAATGGGTTGATGCGTGACTACCATTCGGAATTCACAAAGAGAACGTTGGTTCGAATCTCAGTGAAACACCAAAATTCAGAAAAACATTTTTCTAATAGCGGCCACCCCTCGGCAGGCAATGGCAAACCTCCGATTGTATTTCTGCCATGAAAAAGCTCCTAATAAAAGTATCTGCCGTTCGGAGTCGGCTTAAAACTGTCCTCTATTTGCGGAGCAACATCAAGACGCACACCATAAATGGGAAGAGAAGCTCGGCCAAACACCCAAAAGGGGTGTACGCGCCAATTATATATATATATATATAATAACAACTGGTGATAGAGGTAAAAAGATGTCTAAACCAAAATATAGCATTGTCTCAATTGAATACTAGCTCTTACCCGTGCTGGGAAAAGGAGGAACGGGTAAGATAAGGGAGCTGTTCTGCTTGTGACCAGATCCCTGTTTCCCTTTACAAGGGTAGATGAAAATATTGCAGTTACAATAACCTTTATTGTTATCTGGCTGTCCGTTACTAGTTTCGGGTTGTTCTGAGCCTAGTGTTATTTAATCAAGACTTCCAATTGAAAGTGGTAGTATATATGTAGAATAAATCCATATCCGTAGATCGTTCTTTTCTTAACATCATGGTACCCTAATGCAGCAGTTTTTTCGATAAAAGATCTACTGATGGCATGTGGCAATTCACGTTCAAAGCCTTTTTTGGATTTGATCTGATTGCCACAGAGATCGCAACTCAGTCCAATCATTTCATCCTACTCAATTCGACACATATATTTGTATGTAGGTGTAACAATAAAAATTCGTGCGAATATAGTCCAGTCGTACGAAACAGTCCAGTTAACATTTTATACACCCAGACCGTGAGTTTAGGACGAATACGCCACCACTTTTCGAGCGTTTCTATACAAGAATAGAGAATAACACAGGTTTTCTTATACGATGGTCTTCGAAGTCCAAATGAACTTCGGTGACCATAAAATTTCTAAGTATTTTGAAGAGGTAGTGAGAGGGAAACTGATCATTTAAGGAAATCAGCCTGAAATTGGAAGTTTTGCACCTCGTGGTGTAAATAAGTAGAAGTAAATCTTTACGGGATTTCTGACACTGAATTCAATGCATTTAGTGCACTTTGTAGTACCCCGATTATCCCGTTAGGGTACAACCTAAATCTCATAACTAATACATCTTTCTATTCGCAGTTTTTACATCAAAATTGCGCTCAGAAACCGGGATACTAACACGACGAACTGTTCAGCAGAAAGTTAAATATTTTTAATAAGCATTAAAAGCATAGAGCTTTTACTAGGCTAAGTGCACACACATTTCTTCTACCCCAGTGGGTGCGCTCCAGTGCAATAATAGTGCAAGCTTTCATTCAGGAGTGGGGCGGAGCATGAGTTTTGTTGAATGATGCTATACTCTTTACAGTCTAGTTGAACTTTTGTTGCCTCACTTTTGACCTCGGCACCTAGTGTCTTTGTTATTGCAAGTACAAGAAATTTCTACAATGAGCGCAACAAATGGGCACGTACGCATTAAAGAATATATGAACTGACAGGCAGGAAGACACAGAGCGCTCAAGTGTCAGTTTGAAACGCATTGCGTGGCGGAGGCTGTGAAGTCGCAGCCTGGATTTATTTCTTTGCAGTAAAGATAAATTTCTATAAGTACATACATATATATTCTTATATTAGGGTGCTTCATTTACCAAAAAAAAATTTAATTCACGTGATCAATTTACTAGACTAATTTTAAAGTCCCTCCAAAAATCTTATTATTTTGATACCGCAGATAAAATGTTAAAACATTTTTATGTGCACCTTTTAAGTTTAAACTCTTCTAGCATGAGGTGATTTCTTGGAAAAAATATTTAAAAAAACTCGATTTTTTGAGTTATTTCTATGTGTGTAGCTCAAGTAATTCATAATATTTTCACAAACATTTTGGCAGAAGTCTTAAAATACAATAAACTTGTGGTGGAAACCCGCCATTTTTTTTGGTGAGGCACCCTAATACACTTTTATGTATGAATGAATGTATTCGCATATGTTTGTATGTCTAATTTTGTTAACTTCTACTCAAATCCGCTGTGCGACCAGTTTGTGTTGCTTCATCATATCTAAAACGGCAATTTGAGGCCTTCAACTTGACTGGCAAAGCAACGAGAAAATTAACCACAAATGCACACGAAACTCACACAAGCACAACAATGGCATGAAGTCAAAGGTGTGTACAAAAACGAAGCGCAAACAAAAAATTGCTAAAAATTACACTTCAACGCAGTTACTAGGCAATTTTTGTTTTTGGGCGCGCACATGCGCTGGCCAAAGGCTAGCACAGACAGATTCACTTGACTCTGCGGCAATGCAGCCCGTTGCAGCGCCCTTTGCTGGACATTGTCATTGTCGTTGCGTTGGTCAGAGGGTAGTCGCGTATTTGAGGAATTTTTGGACATAGTTGCCGCGCCTGGTCACCAACTACAACTCTGATGGCTGTTGAGCACACTTCCTAGCAGCATTGGCAACAATGGCAGCAGGTTAATGAAATGCGCGTCTTAACAATGTTTGCTTTATTTTATGACGTTGCTGTTTGTGCTTGTTGCCAATGTTTCTTTTTTAATTTTTTTGCTTTTATTAGCAATGTTATTTTGAGATTGTTTTTTTTTTGTGCACTTTATTGCTGCTGTCTTTTTATGTTTCGATTTGTCTTTTTTATTCCTACAAATGCGTATCTTCATTTGCAATTTGTTGTTGGCGTTAGATAATTTTTACGATTCTTTGCTTAGGCCTGGTTTTATGATTTGCTTCTTACTTCTCACTTGTCATCTTGTACCTTCATTGTTGTGGCTTTAGAATGCCTGGAGAGTGGAATTAGGAATTTCATTCATTAGACAAATTATTTGCCTTCTCCCTCCTGATATCCTTATTCTCATAAAAAAACTAGAGGGGGGCCAAATAAGGCCTACAAATGTTAAGCACTTAAGTAATTCTACGTCAAGTGATCCAAATTTTTTCGACATTGTCGTAGATTATTTTGAAAATTGGTTTATTTGTAGGCTTGAGTGTTATAAGGAGTAAACTGAACAAATTTTGAAAAGAAAATTTACAATAATAATTTTCAGATTTATTCAATGTTGAAAATTTTGGTATAGCGTTTTTCAAAGTGAAATATCCGCGGTCCTCTTTCACATTTTTATGTGTTGGTTTAGGATAAAATACGCTCGAAAACCAAGTTTTTTTTTTAATTTTTTGGAATTGCGCTTATAATTTTCTTCATTAAAGCTTAGACTTTACCCAGTAATCATTGAAAATTTCATAAGGGGGGTCCGTCCATAACTTTTCAACTTGTATTCAAATACGTACAGCGAGCTAATGAACAATCCGGGTATCTGCTTACTAATGCAAGTACCAACGCGTCGATCGATTTGCAAACGGACGTAATACTTAAGCTAATTAATAGTCTCTGGTTTATCAACATCCACTCATCTGAATATCCCAAAAAAGTCGACCGCGGTTGAGCCTTGTAAACAAGGTGACCAAAGGAGCACCACACTTTTTTGAAATCGAACGTGCGCCGTTAAAAAATGGTTGTTGGTGGTCTAGTGGTAGCGGTGCTTGAACATTTTGAATTTTGTACAGGTGCATCTACGATCCAACTTTGAAGTTATCTGCAATGTTATGCTTGAAATGATCAATTGAGCTGAATATCGACGAGTTGTATCAGGCGAGGCATTTGCAACATTCTACCGCACAGCTTCCACGTTGTCTTCAGTGCATTTCGACGAGCGCTTAGAAATTTTGGGAGCTGATATTCAATTAGAAAGAAATGCACTGCGTGATAACAAATTATCGTGGGCAAGTATGGAAAAGGTCACTAATGTTATGGAGAAATTTCCAATATACCCCCAAAATCTCATTTTATGGCCATAAAACCGTTTTTCAGTAGGTTGATGTGAAGAATCACTACTAACTTCGCCAATTTCCATCCGATTTCGAATTTGTTTTTTTAGTTCGAATGAACAAAAACAAGCCTTTTTGACAGTGTGTTGACAATTTTTCTGAAATGACAACTGACGAGACTGTAGACGGAAGTATTTGGATTTTTTTTTATTTTTTCTCTATTTTTTCAACTTTGACATAATTTTTACGATATTATCCGTTATTGAGGATTTTTTTTAGTACACTACTGTTATAGTAAATTTAACTTTGCGTCGAATGGGCAGTTATACCTACATACCAAATTAGTAAAACAAAAAAATTGAATCTTAAAACTCACACAACTCTATTAATTTTAATTCAATTACAGTCAAATATAGCTCATTCGACGTAAAATTAAATTTACTATAACAGTAGTGTACTAAAAAAATCCTCAATATCGGATAATATCGTAAAAGTTATGTCAAAGTTGAAAAAATAGAGAAAAAATAAAAAAATTCCAAATTCTCCCGTATACAGTCTCGTCAGTTGTCATTTCAGAAAAATTGTCAACACACTGTCAAAAAGGCTTGTTTTCGTTCTTTCGAACTAAAAAAACAAATTCGAAATTGAATGGAAATTGGCGAAATTTCTCCTATACCATTTTTCTTAGTTTTACTATACCTAAAAGTTGTACTAGGTCTCCATAAAAGTATAAAATCACGGTCGCACAGTGTCATTTATAAATTTTCTATAACCAGCAAAAATTATTATAACCAGCTAAAAGAAAATATCATTAATTCAAGTAAAAATTGTATTCCTGCTTAATATTGGTTGATCCTATTTGGCCACCCCTGTTTCTATCTTCTCCTTCTAACTTTGCTACTTTTTACTGTTTCCTTGCCTTTTTAACTATACCATGGCTTCACTGCTTTCTATTGACCTTCTCTGTTCTCTTATGAAAATCAGTTTTACCCCAAATTAAAAATTTTACGATCACAACTACTGCTGCTAGGGTAATTTACACTCCTACAATTACCATTACTTTGCCTCTCACACCTTTCTATTCGCTGCTTATACTTAATCACTTACTATGGATTATTTTACCCCCCAATCAGTGGGGACAAGGAGGCATCACTGAGAGTATTGTTCAAAACTGACTGGAATATAAAAAAACCTGTAGTAAACCAATGTATGTAGACGAGTCTGGGCTTTAGAAACACTGAATTTTATATAGCTTATACGCATTTTAATCTCAAGTAAAAATTGTTTTTAGAAAAGAATTGCGTAAGGCCATAAGGAGTCCATAATTAAAAATCCTTTGCTTTGATAATCTTAATTTATTCCAAATTTCATATCTCGAGCACTTCAGTAGTTATTTTTCTGCTTGTTTATTTTATGCAAAACTTTTTTTTCTGCGTAATTTATACATTTATAATCTGAATGTGGACGAGTCTGATCAAAATATGACCTATCGAAAAATTTCGACTACAGCGTACCTCTTTTTCCAAAACCATTTTTTTTATGTAGCGGAACATACCACCTTGATCAAAAAGTTCCCGGAAGTTCAGAAAATTCAAAATGCAAGTTTTCTGAAACTCTATTTTCGATATAGCCATCGGAGCAGTCTTTCCTTTTTCCATTACGTTCTTTCGGCTGTTAAAACACTTTACCCAATCAGGTAAATTCGATGGTGTGAGATAGTATTCGTTTCATTTGTGGTCAACCATTCGCGGATAATGATGGCACTGTGTGACGGTGCGTATCATGGTGCAAAATCCATGAGTTGTTTTCCAACAAATTCTTTCTTTTTTGGTGAATTGCTTCACGTAAATGTCTCATAACGCTCATATACTACTTCTTATTAACAGTCTGACTTTCTGGCAAAAATTCTTGGTGTATAATACCGTTGTAATCCATAAAAACCGTGAGAACCGCTTTGTTTTTTAACTGAAAACGAAGTGGTTTTTTCGTATTAGTTCATTCAGAAGTCTCCACTCACTCGTCTGATGAGTGGATTGAGTGACGTACTCATCGTACACCAGTAATGATGAGTTTGATAAATGTTGGGTCGGATTCAGCCTTAGAAGTCATGTATTTTTGTGACCAGCTATTCAACAACATGGCGCGAACCCAAATCATTCACTACAATGTCTTGAACGGATCCATAAGCAATGCTCAAATTCACTGTCAGCTCTTTAAAGGTTAATTTGCGGTTATTGATCAACTCTTATTTCACTTTTTCGATGTTTTCATCAGTTTTCAATGTCAGCCTGCCACTACGTTAGTCATCCTTGATGGACTCATGATCTCTTCTGAAACGTTCACGCCTCTTGCAAACGGCTATTTTCTTTAGAATATTATTACCGAAACAGTTTCCCAACATTTCTAAGGTTTCCACACCATTGAAAACTTTAATACGAGCTTATTGTTGCAAATTTAAACCCATTTTTAAAACTGTAAAAAATCGAAAACACGTGGTAGGTAGATTTATTCAAGAAGGCGTAACTTTTACATTTGTCAAGCGATATAATTTCGGTAGGAATGTTAATCACATATGTGGCAACCTAACAAAATAACAGAACTGACGGTTGTTCCGGTTTTAACCAAAACGGGCTATAAATACGAGTTCTATAAATATCTCGATCTCAGCACCATCTAGCGCCTATACTGGTTTTTCCAATAGGATCAGATATAGAGCTTAGATTCTGCCTGTTATGAGGTGTGTCGTGAGTTGTAGTCAATTGCTACTATTCTGGTCCACGAAATTGTTCAAGGAGGTAGAGAATCCTGAACCAAAATAGTTAAGTCACGGTTTACAAAATGCTAGGCAGTGACAAAGAGGGAGCTCCACGGTATCTTTAGTATTAGCTTCGTTTCATGCTGTTAATGTTCCACTTTGGACCAGTCATTGTTTTGTCGGCATGAAATAACGTGAATCAGTGTTCACTTAGTACTTCAAATAGTAGGCTAAAATCGTAAGTATACCTAAAACTATGGAGCTGTATTCCTTGTTTACTAAAATACGCGATTTTTCGCGTCCTTTTATCACAAGACACCCACGTAAATATTTTTGTACTGAAACCTCGAGGTCCAGACAACTCACTCCATTAGGAAATATTTCTTCGTGTAGGATTAATTTTTCCGTCGTTCAGACCAAAATTACATTCTTGTTCAACCTGAGTCACTAAATATGATTTTGTTGTCGTAGCAATCGGAGCGCTCTTAAATGAGTTCCGAAGAAGCGGTTTTTGTCGCGTCGTCATTCATTTCGAGAGATGAGTGATAAGTGGCCGCACTAAAACTCTATCTCTTTCTGCCATAACCGAAGACTTTAGGTCTTTACCGCATTTTGCACATAGGTTTCTCACGTTGCCCAGAATGGGCAAACGTGGCGAACTGTCGAGATTTAGTAGCTGCATACGATTATAGCCAGAAGCTTCACTATGTCTCATTGCTGTTTAAAATAAAGGTTTTCGTTTATGGCTGCGCTCTTATACAACATACTAAAATTTGTGTGATTCCAATAACAGGACCCTTTTGGAAAGCCGGCGTTATTAAGAAATGAGTAAGAAGCATCCATAGATTGATGAGGAGATTTGTTTAGACATTGAATACATTCACGTGTAATAAAAAAACAGCGAGTAGTTTATATAGACCCAATCGCCAGCGTTTCCAACAACTTTTTGCCACGGCTGAACAGAAATTACCAAAGCGCACCTGTAGATATACTTGTAAATAATTCAAGAGAACGTTCCAAAAAATCATTAATCATTGAAACATTGTGTCATTGTTGGTTTGGTGGCGACAACATCCAGCACAACATTGCAACATGTATGTATGCATACCAGCCAAAGAGCAAATGACACAAACAACAACAAAAAACAAAATCCAAGCTAATTCACGTTTCAACAAAATATTTCCTTTACTTTTAGCGACAATTGGCATGATTTCTGGCTGACTGACTGAATGGCCTGCTGACTGCTGTGCTACCTGTCTCTTCGACTCACTGGCCGGTAGTTGAAATGTTAGGCAGCTGACTGGTTCAGAAGATTTTTTTGTGTTTTCTTCTTGGCTGTCGGCTCGTTGGTGTAAACGATCTTGTGAAAAGCGCCACTCCTAAAATAGGCGACAAGTGGTAAGCAGCAAAGCGCCAAACAAAGCAACAATTGGTGTGCGCCACACAAAGGCAAGGCAGCAGCTAACCAAGTGATAGCAAAGCAAAGGCACAGCGACAACGATAATACAAAAAGAACAGCAACAGCAACATCTGTATAATCCCCATCATCATAAATGCAACACCATGTAGAAATTGAAAAGAAAAGCAGCGGCAACACTACCGTAACGTGATGTTGCAATAAAAGAAGAAATGATCGCGAAAATAAGCAACAGCAAACATTGCAAAAGCCGCCACAACAAAAACGCAGCAACAATAATTATAAAAGTTAGCAGTCAAAGTATCTGCCGCGTCAGTTTGGCGAGTTGGCTGCACAACCGGCGCATAACAAGTGGGCGCTGCTGCTCATTCTTCGCTTGTCGCTGTTAGTATCAGTTAATTTTATTGCCGTTGGTTACTGCTGCTACTTCCACTGGAAGCTGCACATCTGCAACTTGCCCTAAGTACGACATTCCAATATGTGCGCATGCGTGGAATTTATGTGACCTTTAAACGATGGAAAAAAATTATGAAAATAAAACGAACGTAAGCACTTCCCTTTTAAAAACTAGGATATTCATTAGAAGAAAATTTTCCGAGTTCTTTTTAATTAATTAATTAATTCATTGCAATATTTGAGTAACTGAAAATTGGCAAAAACCAAAAAACATATTGTTTTTCAACACAGTCAATACTCCCTTCTAATGTTTCTAAGTTGTTCGAAGCCCTCCAAATACTTGACACGTATTTCAGAGCACCTTAATCAATAATTTTATTTCATAGATAACCTCTTTCTTCCACACAAATCTCTTGCTACTGAGCCTGCTCTTCCTATTTCCAAACAGGAAACAGTCGAAGGAGGCTATCTCTGGAGCATACGCTGGACACTGAAGCTTTGTAACTTAATGAATGCAAGTTGCCATTCCCGCTACGGCTGGTGCGTTTTTCTAATTTTTTTTTTAATATTTTTCGTAGTCAAATATGGTCTTTTTTGATTGAGAATCGGTGTCAAATCGATCCAACAGATTTGTTTAATATACGACGTTTTACGCTTTTAAAAATAATTGATGTGAAGCTGAAATCATGGATCAATAGTTTGATCAATCTTTTTCTGCTGTGGCGAACGTATTGATGTTGTTCCACAAATTTAGATACCTACAATTGTAAGCCTACTTCGAACGGCAGATGGTTTTTTATGAGAAATACACTTGGAGGCTTGCCATTGCCTACCGAGAGGCTACTGCTTTTAGAAAAGACGTTTTCTATCATTTGACCGAAAATTCAAACCCGCACACTACCGAATAGTAGTCCCACATCACCCCATTCGGCTATGGCGGCCGCCGTAATCGCAATTGGGTGATCAAAAAGTAGATTTTAAAAGAAACAAGAGAAGGTTAAATTGCTTCCCCGTAATATTAAACATAAAATTTTTATCCCTAGAGGGCGGTCAGTCAACTTTGGCTTTTTATTTTTTCAGCGGGTTCTCTCGGGCCGTCATAGCTTGCTAAGTGATATCATTTGTACCTATCAAATTACCTCAGATCTTGTAGCTTTTCCTGTTGGCGGTGAATGGGAGTTCGGCCCACTATGTCCTTGAAAAAAAAATGAATGAAAAAGGAATAACCAGATACACTTGCTGTTTCCGATTGAGCCCAGTTTTTTTAGGAAAAACTTTAAATGAATAAAACTGTGCGGGCGGTACGCAGATACGCAGATATTGTTCACCGAATTACAATTATTTGTAATGTCGTACGAATGGATATAAACGATCCGGTTCTGAAAGTACTCGATATGATGCCCGAGGCTGGTTGCGGAGGAAGAGAAAGACCTCTATTGCTTTGGAAACACCAATGCTTACACCAATTCAGAAAAAAGTAGGCAAATTTTACGTGGAAGTCCTTGGCAATGGTAAGAGTTCGTTACCGTGAAGCTGGATTAAGTATACTGTATTCTAATAAAGATGAGATGTGTTTTAGGAGGAGGCGATTATTTATCGGCACAATAAAATTATTAGAACTTTTGAGATAAACAATGTAGCTTTAGTCTCAACTATAGAAAGATCAAAGCGAGTAATTTGCCGAAGCCATCTTGATGAAATATGTTCAAATGTTAACAGTGTTTTTAAAATTTTACTTTGTAATCATTACTTTTTTATATTGGTTGATTTAAGTGGTGATTTGTGCAAATCCGACTAGCGCTTCTGCTCAATTTTGTTGCCACATCCTCGTCACCAACTTGTTTAACGGTTATTTACAGCATTACTATATCCAGTTTGTGCGGTTCAGGAACCTTATGAGGTTGTTGACATCTAAGCCAGACAGTTGTTCGAGACTCTTCAATTTATTGGCGTCGTCAAGCTGCACTCCCGGGAGCTGCTCATTAGCACCATCGTTTTTGGTAGAAGTGGCGTCGTTGAGTTGCATGCCTGTGAGCTCATCCTCCGGATTTGCAGAGCGACGTATTTTCAGTTGCGCTTTCATCAGGGCGGACCGAAGTTTGTTGGAAAAGTGGCTCGATGCTCTCCTCCGATATTTGGAGAAGAAAGCCTCCGCTTTTATGAAGCTCCAGTATGGAATCAGCTGTTTGGCTTCGAACTCCATGTTCGGTATCCAGAAGCGTGCTCTCGGCCGTCGTGGGATCTCGCTGGCCGGGATTAGTATGAGCACCAAACCTTTCCATTCGTTCTGGATCTTGCCAACAACTGTTTGCAGGAAATCAAGGGAGAGCTGATCGTCGCATTTGATCACCCTGTATCTGCGGACCACCTCCATTGAGTCAAATACTGGCCCTTGACCCTCCGGCTTTACCATGACGTGATAAACGATAATACGAGACAGCTGTGCCTTGATTTAAGACCACCTCTCCAATGCAGGTTTACCGCGGTTCGGTTTGCAGGTGATGCAGTGCCATCTCATTAAATGTGCGCTTGACTGGTTTGGGCATTGAAGCGGTGGGAACCGACACTTTGTGCTTCTTCGAGGGTTTGTCGCTTTCGTCCTGTGAGCGATTGCGTTTTACGGCTTCTGTCTTCTGTGTTCTGGGTGGCCTGGAACGCCTGGTACTCATCGACCACTTTTTGGCACATTCCCTTAGCTGCCGCGTCCTTTGGGTGGGTTTTACCTTTGGCCTCATTTTTGCTTGTTGTACCGAGAATAGCCAGAGATCTCTGGTAAAGCTTATACCTGGACGCTTTTCCCCTTGGCATCAGAGGATGTGTATGGTTGATTTAAAGTTGATGGCGTGCTGTGGCCCACAGCCATTACCTATCTCTTGACAGGAGCCAAGAGTTCGTCCTCTGAGGGAGTTCCGAACTTCCTCATTTGCTCATTTATGTCCATCCTTCGTCCTGTGTGGTTCGCGAGAGATGTTCTTCTACCACCCATATCTGGGAGACGTTCCCCTATCCACCACCTGGAGACGCGCCCACTAGGGATAACAGGTTCCCTCAAGGGTTTGTATATTACTTAATTTAATAATAAATAAAACACAAATATAAAATCATGGATCGTCAAATTCATTCCAGTCAGAATATACTGTATATTGCCGTAGGACATCGACGTTATGTAATTGAAATCCTTAATAAAAGAGTTTTGTTTTCGAAAATTACTCCACGGGATTTAATCTTACAAACGTTCTTTAGGACATTATTTGATAAGACGTGGGTTGTGGTTAAATGTTAAAAACGCGAGTATGCCATGAAAAAGCATTTGCTTAATTTCTAAGAAATTAGCGACTTCAGGCTCCATAAGTGGAACTTGTTTATGCTTATAACATAACTCTGAAGATGAATAATATACATGAGGTTTTCAAATGCCAAATATGTTGGGTATGGGAATAAGTTTCCGCCCTCGTAAAAGAGTTGTCGCTGCTGATACTATTTTTGTGCTCGCTCTAGTAATATACTGATGATTTGAAGGTGTATATGTGAGGTCTCGATCGCAGTAGTTGACATTTGTTTGAAGCATAAAGATCCTTTTTTTATCTGACGCCAAAAATGTCTAAGTTTGTCCCGAAAAAACAGCATTTGCGGGAAGTCGTGCTTCATTATTACTTTTTAAAGAAAACAGTAGCTGAAACGTGTCGTAAATTGATCAATATTTACGGTAGTCACACTCCATCAAATACACGGTGATGCTTCCAAAGTGGCAATTTCGACGTGAGTGATAAAGATCGGGAAGGGGCACCGAAAAAATTCCAAGAACTCAACTACAACAATTATTTGATGAAGACAAATTTCGAACCCTTTATGATATGTCTAAAGAGTTGGATGTTAACAAATCATTGAAGGAGACGCATATCGAGGGACGTTTAGTGACGTGTGAGATGCTTCTTGAACGGCAGAAAATAAAAGGTTTTTTGCATCCCATCGTCACTGGCGGTGAAAAATGGATATATTGTGATAACCCTAAAATATATTGTGATAACGAAAATGTTGGAGCCTGCCAGTTGAACCAGGTCCATCGAAATAAAAGCAGCTAGTTAAATCATTTATAAATTCACTCCAGCGGAATCAACTAAAGGCTCGAAGTCTACCCACTAACGCAAAAAAGGTCTAGTGAAAGCCCAGACAAGCAATTTTTCATATAAGACTTTATGTGAAACTTTGTGGCATTGTAGTACCTAGATCGAAAAAATGTACCTTCTTACCCATAATAGTGTTCGTCTGAAAGTAGCGAAATTGAAAACTTTCAACCTATGGTCGAAAAATCTGTGCTCGTATGTATAAATTATGGATTTAACCGCAAAATTGAACTTGGCATGAACAGCGTGCTCAAGATAAGTTTTTTCCCCTTAGTGTAGAACGATTTTGATTCATATCTATAGCTCTACATTCAAGAAAGAAATATTATTGAAGTGTAGATATTTTACACCAGATTGACTATCAGAGTGGATAGTGATCGGTTGGGGCGCAGCAAACGAGAATTAAAAGAATTACTGAGAAGTGCTGCCACCAATTATTCATCAAATTTTAAAGAATTACACAGTCCTGCCAGGGTGAGTTTCTAGAATGGCTGTACTTGTTTCTTGTAGTTTTTTATGCGCTGAAAACGAATCTAACCTTCAAAATGCTCCATCACGTCAGGATTTTTGGTAAATGAAGCCTAAAAGGTCAAAAAATGGCCATTTTAGCCATTTTTGATCATTTTTTTGGCTTTAAAACCCATTTTTTTAAATTATTGTACGATTTTTTAAACAAAAGTTATGACATTTTGAAATTAACAGTTTCAGTTACGTATACGTTGGGTATAACGTCTATTGGCGTAACTGAAACTATTAATTTCAAAATGTCATAACTTTTTTTTTTTAAATCGTACAATAATTTAAAAAAGTGGGTTTTAAAGCTAAAGAGTTGTACTATGCGACCTTTTCGTCGAAAATTGAAAAAAAAATGTTCTATCCCAAAAAAAAATTATCAAGAATGGCCATTTTTTGACCTTTTAGGCTTCATTTACCAAAAATCCTGACGTGATGGAGCATTTTGAAGGTCAGATTCGTTTTCAGCGCATAAAAAACTACAAGAAACAAGTACAGCCATTCTAGAAACTGTAAAAAGTTAAATTTCGCAGGCCTGTGTTATTAAGCGAGGTAAAATAAATGCGTTTAATTTTTAATATCTAAATTCAATCAAATATGTGTACTTTTATTTACATAAGTAGATGTTTTTAGTAAATATATTTTCTGTAAAATTTTTTTAATACTTTTTTTTACATAGCTTTTAAAAACGTATTTAAAGCAGCTCGCGAAAAATTTTAAATTTTCAAAAGTGGCTTGGAGCCACTTGTTTTATTAGATTAGTTTAAGTGAGACAATAAAAACTACTTTTAAAAAGAGTACCTCTTTTGACCACTGAGACCATAAAGATTTTCATGTTTTTAAAGCATCGCCATCTATGCACGAATCAAATCAGCCACTCGAGCGACACTGCCCATATCCCCAAATATAGCCTTCTGTATTTTGTATAATGAAGTGTTATTCGCGTGTAAATGTTACTGGTCAGTGCGAGAAGTCATAAAAAACGTCCCGTTAGTAATATTTCCGTACTTATTCATTATTTATTTCTCATTCAATTTCCTTTTAATTTCAATATAAATCTTCCGAAAAGTCTCCACTATAAAGTGCAGCTCCATAAAAGGAAAAGTGAATATTATTATCCAAAACTTAATCGGTGATGATTTTAATCAGCAACCCTTTTACCACAAAAAGCAGCTAAATCAATAGCCATGGGAACCAAAACCACAAAAAGTGCACTTTTGCGTGTGCGAACAAACATTAAACCCACCAAAAAGGGTGATTACAAAATATAACCTGTATTTCGACCCAAATATTACATATGCATAAATGCACGTATGTATGTATGTATTGGTGATTGCATCTAACGATCTAAAGGCGGCACAAAAACGCACTCTCCTTTTTATATTTGCAAAAGCGACACACACTCAAATGATATGCATGTGTGTATGTATTTACTCGTTTATATGTATTCCACTTGGCACAGTTACCTTTGCTGCAGCATATGGCGGCAAAAAGGTTTGATTTATGGTAACGCAGCGTGGTACCAACAAATGATCCGAAAAAAAGCAGACCAAACGAAGAAACGACCTGTGCGTAGACAGTGGCGTTTCGCGCTGAAAACTCATAATTGAGTGTCACATGGAGTGTCGCGCATGCGCGCTAACACAAGCAAAAACAAAAAGATTCAGGCAAGTAACTGCAACGAAAATGCGGCAGCAATTGCTGTTGTTGAACAATATTGAATTACAAATGAATTTAGCTTAGCTATTGTCGTCATCATGGTCGTCGTGTGGCAAATACGCACCAAGTTGCGCGAGTGGCCACCACCGCAAAAAGCCATAAGTCATGACTCGCCGTCTTCGGCTTCGATCCATCTTTGTGGTTCGTTTCTGGGAAAAAAGCTAACCTATACTTGCAATAACTTCTTTCTACGCGTCATTTTAAACGACACAGACCCATTTTACGATGGCTAACAATGCGTAGCATGGTTGTAGACTCTACACAGCTCATTCACTTAGGATTGCCTTGCTTGATCCGCCAGCGCATAAAAATGTCTCAATTACGTATATGGCACAAATACGCACCAAAGATTTAAGCGCGAAAAGGTATAGTGCCAGTAATCTGGGGATAAATGATGGGACAGCACAAGCCCATGTGCGACTGCGTGGCTAACAATTGTACTCCAACAGCCACATTGGCTAGGCAGAGATGGGAAATGGACGCCCTATGAGTCACCAAAAAAGAAAATGAGTAAAGAACGCTACCTATAGACCAGTTCTTTGCACGCATGCAGATCAGGTAATTTTGTTTTTGCACAGAAAGTTAAGACTTTTAATCTTTATTTGGCCAAGAACGAATATATTCACACAAGTGTTTTTGAAAAGATGTACCATCTGCATCCAAACAATGTCGATATTCTGTCTCAGTAGACAGACCTATCCATTGTGACCATTTAGATAGCCAGCGAGCTAACTACATCAGTCCCAACTTATAGTCTCAGTTCAGTCTAAGGCCTACTATCACACTTGACTATATGGTTTCAGTTTCATTTTACCCACTGACGACGATCAGCTAGGCTCAAAGAATATGTGGACCATTAGGCAGTGACCAATAATACGCTTAATCCCCTTTGTGGGCTTCGCAGCCAATTTTTCGTGTGCCTTTTTGGGTAAGTTCTCCTTAAGCCAAAGTTTAGAAGATAATAGTACATATGATAACTATTAGAGAAACTGATATTGAGCAGGGAAACTGTGTTCCTTTTCAAATACTCGTATATGTTTATAGTCGAACATCCATATCATGCAAGTGGTGCATCTGGCATTCGATCCGACTGCTGTGCCAGCTGAGTTCGCACAAAGTTGAGTGGTTTTATGTCAGCCTGGCTATCAGCTTTGTAGTCACAGTTCGTTAATTTGTAGGAACAATTGTTCAAAGAGAGTACAACTTGTTTTAATGATCTGAGTCAACTCAAAAAACGGAGCAAATATTCCCTTTGGTTCGTAGAACAAGAAGCTATACCCGTAGTCACTTTTTTAATGTCTTTTATCCAGGACTTATTTCAAAAATGAAGAAAATAATCTTCTAGACACTCGATCAAAGACGACCTATTTTCATTGAGGCTCGAGCCAATGCATATTTTTCTTATCCTACACCCAAATTTTATAAGTCGGTCATTATACTGTGAAAATCGGTAAGAAGGAATGGGAGTGGTCTTATTCCGATCTGATAAGTTTAAGAAGGGTTGCGAATGCTCATACTGATTGTATTCATGTGGAAAGAACCAATCCTAATCATGTTAATCCTGAAATACTAAGTTTCTCCAAGTCATTCCATAAAGGAATTTTGAATCCAAGAAAAACCTTTGGAGGACTTAGACAGATATACGTGTGTTTTCGCATTTATACGAGTGGATATCACATCTGCATACTCTTATGCTATTGTTCCGTAATATCATATATAAGTACACCTCAGTTTGATGATTCAGTTTGATTATCTCGATGATAAATGGGGTTTTAAGTAAATTTCCTTAGCTCTGCACTACTCCTGAGATTATTCTCATCATAAAGAGCAGTAAATTTTGAAGTTAATTGGATTACTTTTGCTTAAGTTTCCTTTCGAGTTCTCCCACCACCTTATTGGTATGTCTGACTCAGAAACAACATTTTTCGAAATATTCGACTCGCGATATTCCGAGGATTTGTTCCTATCGAATAAAGAGTATTGTAATGCGTACGAGACAAACAACGTATGAAATTGCATTTTTTTAATATATATATTGATGATATAAAATTAATATTTCGAGAATTAATCCAATATGCCTGCAATGCTGATTCAGTGATTTTCTAGGCCCAATTGCTCAATAATTGGGAAGAAGGCACCAATCTTAATGGGGCTGGTGGGTTAGCAAGAAATGGCGGTGGTGGCAAAGCCGTAAAGCTCCTGTTGGAGTAATAAAAAAGAAGTTAAAAATTTCTTCATACAATTTGCATACCTTAAATCTGGTGACCTTGGGCGAAGGCGAGGTGTGGGCTTGTAATTTCTGTAATAAACGTAATTTCTGTTTTAAAAAAATTTGGCTATACGAGCGTTTAACGCAGGTACCTTGGTTTAGTCGCAATGAAATTTGTCGATGCGTATTGCCTGTAATTGTGTTTTTAAATATATGTATATGTATTGTTGTTGTATTGCGTGTTAAATATAATATGCTGAACATTAATGGGGTACATCCTATCACAGAAACATACCTGGCGTTTTGAACAGGGAAGCGTATTGAGGGAAACTTGGCATTGCGTTCCTTTGTCACAGCTTTCGTTTTGGCCTTTCTTGATTTTTTAGCGGCATTTTTGGATTTTCGGCTGCCAGTTTTAGCAAGTGTTCTGCGAGAAGAGAGTGCAATAGTTAGTAAAAGTGGCAAGTCAAATGATTGCAAAACGACCAGGATATGTCGACACGACTTACCTGGCTTTAGCGCCTTTATTGGCTTTGTAGGTACTAGAAAATGCAACAAATTTAGAATTCGTACTGAGCTAGCAAAATAGAGTTATAGGTATACTAAGCGGTAGGCGGCAAAAAACTTACCGGGTAAATGGACTTTTTGTAAGAGGCTTTGTACGCTTAGCTGCCTGACGTGTGTAATAAACAAATCGCGGATGGTGACCAAGTATTTCATGTCCAATTGAAACCTCCGGTTCCGGTTCCGGCTCAGGTTCTGGTTCCTCTTCGGGTTCTGGCTCGGGTTCCGCTTCGCCGCCACCTCCTCCGTCACCGCCAGCTGCTTCCCCTTCACCTTCTCCACCACCCTCACCACTTTCTGAACCTCCGCCAGCGCCGCCTTCAGCTCCACCTCCTTCAGCAGCCGGTGGTGCAGGTGGCGCTGGAGCCGTATACATGGCAGACAATTGTATGGGAACGAAAGCGGGTAATGAGACGGTAAGTGGCACACCAGGCGGTGGAGGTTGAGCACCAGCTGGTGGCGCATTAGCCGGCGTCTCTGCTGGTTCAGGCTCAGGCGCAGGCTCAGGTGCAGGTTCTGGTGCAGGCTCTGGTTCAGGCTCTGGCTCCGGCTCCGGTTCTGGCTCGGGTTCTGGCTCCGGCTCGGGTTCCGGTTCCGGTTCCGGCTCTGGTTCTGGCGCAGGTGCTGGGGCTGGTTTTTCAACCTCTTTCCACGCTTCGAGAAGAGCAAGTAATTCCTCTTTGGATATGCCAATGGTTCCCACAGGACCAACTGGTCCTATGGCACCATAACCAACTGGTCCCCAGCCTCCATATAATGAACGTTGAGTACGCATAACTGGATGCTGCAAAGGCAAGCCGTAGGGTGAACGCGGTTGTCGGTGTACAGGACTTTGTTGTTGCGGCTGCGGTTGCTGGTGCAATTGCTGTTGGGGCACATAATGCAATGATTGCAAATGTGTTAGTTGCGGCGGTGTTTCAAACACAAACTGGGCTCTTAGTCCGTTCACCAGCAAGCACAGCAACGAGAATATGCCCTAAAACACAGTTATATTTGAATTACTTTCAAAGTTTTACTTCTCTAAAATTTTATAAACTCACAATTGTTGATGATGGTAATTTCATTTGAACAACACTTAGAAAACTTGAAAAGCGTAAACTATTAATTATGTGCTGAAATCCGTAGGATATTTATAGTGAATTAAAATTTGTCAAATACTTGTATCCGTTTTTAATTAAACCTTAACTGATATGAATCACTGGAACGCGCGGCGCTGAATGTGCTCAAAACAAAGAGCTGATTTATTTTTATACCAACTCAGTTGAATGAAAAATGCTACAACAAAATCAAAATCAATAATCCTATTGCGAACTACTGAGTTAATACGATCTTGAAGTATTTGGTGCAACTACAAATGCCAAAGTCGAAAGCCATTTAGTTGCTTCCTTATCCTAATACTAGGAAGCAATGTGCGTTGCTTACCAAGCTTGTATGGACATATCTGGTCGCTACACATTTGTTCGAATTTCAAAACTCAAAAATTTTCATTAGCTTAAATACCATAACGGTGCATGGTGGATGTGCTTGTTTTTGCCTCATGTTGAGTACAAATATAACCTGACTATTGAATGAAATAGGCCAAAGGAGGTTTGCTGTTTAGTTGAAAAAGCTTGATTACAGGGAAGACAACTAAACAGAAATTATTTATGTCATGCTCTTGGACGATTTGACCAGCAAGCGCATGACCGGATTTTCTCATTTGTTAATATCTACTTATCTATGCCACACTACGCTCAACCATATTGGAAAGAAATATTTGTCATGACTGTCGCAGTATGTGCATTTTATATATAAGAGGTGGGGCCATTAAATAACGAGACTGAGGTAAAACTTTTTTTTATAATGGTTTCACACATATTCATTTTTTACTATCGTGTGCTTTTTAGCAGCTGAGAATGTCAAACTGTGTTGACGTTTCTGTTCAGTAAGGTTTGACAAGTCACCATGAATCGTTTAATGCTGGAAAATGCCTCCAAATTGTTGAAATGCATCATTGGCCTTATTCCTTTCGAAATGGAAAGGGAGCTGCCGTTAAGGTGAATGGCGAGCACTATGGAGCCATGTTAACTGAATTATCGTTTCCAAAAATTAATCAGCTAAACATCGACGGCATTTTGTTCCAACGTTTAACAATAGATTTATTGAACGGATGAAATGGACCACGTAACTCATAGCTGCGGCGGACATATGCCGGATATCATATACAAAAAATGAATTCCATGAAACTATCTACCAGAATATAAAAAAAATTCATTCCAACAGTATTTCTGTTTTGTATTATCATTTTAAATAGACTCGAATCTCGGTGAAACACAAAAATGAAGAAAAAAGTGTTTTCTAATAGCGGTCGTCCCTCGGTAGGCAATGGCAAACCTCCGAGTGTATTTCTGCCATGAGAAAGCTCCTCATAAGAATATCTGCCGTTCGGAGTCGGCTTGAAACTGTAGGTCCCACCATTTGTGGAGCAACATCAAGACGCACGCCACAAATAGAAGGAGGAGCTGGGCCAAACACCCAGAAAGGGTGTACGCGCCAATTATTTATAAATATTATCAGTTTAAGTACTCAAGCTCTTAAAAAACACCCGATATTATTGATTACTCTCGTTCCCTTATTATGCAGAGCTCAAAAATCAAAAAAATTACACAAAAATTTTAAGTGGCCTAGTAGATATCGTAGATCGTTTTCTAGGCAAAAACCATTCGATTACTGCTAGTCCTTGTGGCGTGAAACTCTCGGCAATTTGTTGAAGCGGAAGAGATGAAGCAAACATTTCTAATGAGTATTTAAGTATTTTAGTTATTCGTTTAATTTTTCAATGAATCGCAGAACCCTCATTGCAACTAAAAATTTCTCAAGGCCTTATTTAATTCTAAAAACTGATTCCTTATTTTTCTTAGAATAATCGTTTTTTTACAGAAAATCGCTTTGCAATTTTCGCAAAAGCAATTACTGATTTAATATCAATCTTCTCAAAAATATATTCGAACTTAAAATTGTTAAAAACAAAAGGAGCTGAAGCTAGTTTTGCTGGTAAAGTCAGACCTAATTGACTTTTATGAATTAATAACTTGAGTGGGTTGGGTTGACGACTAGGTCACATACAAAGTTAAATTTCACCGTGTTATTATTATTATTATTAACATAGCTCGCAACTGCTTCTCAATTTTCCATGTTTTAGATCATTTTTCTGCATCGCTTAAAATATATCCTGAAAGGCAGCATGCGCAACTTCCATTCGGGGACACAATTTTGGTAGTCTTCTTATGCCAGCTCCTCAGCATGCTACTTTCTTTTTCCTTTACTGTTTGGATGGACTCAAATATCGTAGCTTAGCACCGGAAACCCGCATTTGGCTCGAAACTTATTCTCAGGCAATGCATGTGAGCCAGCGCATGACCTTGTTGAAGAACTTAGTACGAGCTTTCTACATTTGGGGTTGGTTTTTCTGTACTATTACACGAGTTCAGCAGGAACATGATTCTAGTAATCTCCACCGATATGGAACTCAGTGAAGGTGCACACTCATCATCCTCATCCTTATTAGTACAGTTAATATTTTTCCGGTGCAATAAAAAACTCTTATCCGGACGAAGGCCATGGCTACGAGCGATTTGTTTACAAAAACGAGAAGTACTACATCGGAAAGAGAGGGTTGCACACTGAACATTTCGTCTACAGCAGCGTCAGTTTCGTTACTTGATAGCCACCCTTCATATGCACGTATGCATACATTCAATAATAGATATTAAAAACAGTCTGTAGGGTGAGTAACAATCCAATGGACAGGTGCAAACAGCAGCTGTATCAGTTCATGAAAAATGGTGATAACGCAACAAAACGGGTGTGTCTGCTGACTTCCGAGGGGCGAAATGGTGATGAGCTACATAACGTTCCAGCCAAGTTAGTGCTCTTATATTTAGTAAGATGCCCATTCATGGGTCTGAAGTGATGTCGTCGCTGCGAAATTGAAACCCGCAATCTCCGTTGGGTTTTAAATATTTATTATACAATATAAATATTCATAAAAGACATTCATAAACGTTAAAATAATAAAAATAAGAAGTGTCACCGCATATTTGTTTAGCTGCTACATAGTGAGCATACGGACAATCTTCATGCACGCCGCATTCGACTTCACGCAAATGGTGGGCATAACTCTTTATTTGTTTACCAACCAAAACAACGAAAAATGGAGTGGGATGAATAAAGAAAACTATAAGCATATCAGGGGACTAAAATCACTTAAGGGGACCAAAATGAAGGAGATTTCTAAATCATTTACGGGAAGGAGACTAAAATATAAGTTAAAGTTTGGTTTCGAAACTCATTTAGGCATGCGGTCAATTGTGTTGCGAGCGTTCAATTCCGTTTCTTTTACAAGTAACTTCCTCATGTGAGGAATCGTTGAAACATCTAAATATCTATCGAGTCCAAGGCCACTAATCACAGCTTGCAATGTTTGAGTTTTTTGATTAACATTAATTTCGCAGCCTCAAATGGTTTCTGAAATGTTAAATTTTAATCGGTTACTGCGTGCATACTGCAATCTTTCTCATAAGAGCGTGTTCTTAAAAAGTTCCCCGTACCGAAAGCTAAAAAAATTTGATAATAGGTAGTGACGGAACCGTAATGGTGTGCTAAGAGGCCTCTCGATCTATAACGATAAAATATATAAATCAGCGAAAGATTCAGCGCCTTATCCCGAAGTTCAGTCCACCTTCCCGCTCTCCTAACAATTATCGGTTACTTTCGGAGAATCGCTAAGCTAAGCAGCCGCTGTTTTGCTAGAGGGGAACAGTGGCAGAGTGATAGTTCGACACTCTCCACCTCCTCGTCATTTCTGCAGCTGTAACAAAAGTTATTTAAGAGAAAACCCATTCGTTAAATCGATGGAAAAACAGTCAACTGATCAAAATTTGCCTCGTCTGCTTTTTGTAAATTGTATGAAAATTCAGCCATCGTAGGGGAGTTGGCTGAGGCACGACAACTATTTAAAAGATTCCAGTCTCGGAAACCACTGTGAAAATGAGGTATCAAATTGTAAAAGAACTTTACTCTAACTGGCAGGCATACAATGTTCAACCCACTAGAAACCCTCCGTGAAGTGTGGCATAAACTTTAACTTTCACCATTTGAGGAATTTGACGCGACACCTAAAGATGGATGTATGCCCCAATTATAAATACAGGGTGCGTGCGGTATTTGGGGACAACTTGAAAGTAAAACTAATTACCTTTTATTTGTGTATGAGGATGCTTTTTGATTTCATGCTCAACTACGCTCCATACGTAGTAATCCAGTTTATTAAGGTTTATCCAATCTTTTGCCACCATCGTTTTGTGTGAAGGAGCAGAAAGATGTATGGGTTGCCAATGCGTACACTATCAATCCAGAGTTTCACCCCTGTTTCTAGAGCCTTGATGTAGCAGAATTCAATCAAAATACTTGAGTAAACAAGTATGGTGGTATGACATGTCCCTCATAACACCTCTGTAGGCTTGGAACATATGTAGTTTTTGCGGTTGGAATTTAGGTCTTGGTCAAAATATGTTTTGTAGGAAAAAAACTATCACATCTCAGGCGCTTCTAGGTGTTTAATTTTGCTTGGAAAGCGCTTTGATCCGATAACTCACTGTTTTCTCCGACAAAAACTGTCTCTTGCGCATAAAGTAGAATTCAAACCGGAGATATTCATGGCCACCTCGACGGATAAGGCTCTCAAAAAAACACTAAGATCCCTCACAAGGGCCCTCCGGACAGTGTCAAAACGTTCCTCGTGTTTTTTGCGTTTGCAAAGTACAGCACAAATTTATATGAAACTCGAATTAAGCAGACGCCAACTTGAAGAAGAAAAACATTATGAACAGAGTTTAATAGTTAGATTAGTTCTCTGCTTTTCCAGCTAATTGTTGGCTGTAGGCTGAAGTTCATTTACTTTGCTATCTTCCAAGAAGTGTTCAGAAGAGAACCAACTAGTTTGTTAAGATGAATTCAGTTACACAAAAATCTTTTCTTACGTCTCTTAATCTTCAATACAAAGCCAGCAAGCTCTCTCAATATATAGTCAGCTGTGACCGTTAGGTAACCAATAAGCAGCTTAAATATCAGGATTGTCAAGACTTTTTGTCGCTTCAGCTGAAAGGGTACCAAATAGATTCGCTTGTATGTACCGCGCTCTGGATTTACCAAGTCAGTAATTATAAGTCTGGAAAATTAGTATCTAAAGAAAGCTTTTGTCTGTAGATATGCTTAGTCCTACCATAAGTTCTGTTACAAGTTACGTCCATTATAGACATGAAATCATAATAGCTTTTTTAATGATAACTTCATTTAACCATGTAAATATAAAAAAAATTGTAATGTTCATTTGAAATGGTCCCCATTTGCTTCTACACAAAACGATTAAGCAATTCGACAGGCCATATTCCCCAATTCCCCAACAAACCATTACCGAAGCTGGATGGCAACGCGGAATCCTTGGAACTACATTTTTCGCGGCTTTAGAAGTTTTTCCATAAGTTTTGTTGTTTTGCTTATTAAAAACTTCTTCAACAGTGAACCTTTTCTCCTCTGTGAAAATAATATTTTCATGGCCGTGGACCGCATGGATATGGATCTGGTCGATACATTCATTTCCCTGGACATGATTCTCTGCTTTCTAAGGGGATTTCGTGAATCCCTTTTCGATCGGCTTTTATGGCTGCAGTGGTTCGAACCACGCGAGGACTGTATGTCACTTCAGTCGTTCGAGAAAAACGACTGATCGTGTTGTAAACAAAAATTCTCGAAATATTAAGTTTTTCTGCAATTCGTAAATCTCACTTGCACTTTTACCACACTTTTATAATGCAATCACTGCAATGCGATTTTCATTAGCCCCCTACTCCATTGCTCACAAGCAAATTTGCACGAAACTGAGTATAATTTATGAGTAGACAATTCATACGAACAAAAGCAAAACCGTGAACCGTAATTCGACTGGTGCTGTGCTATGTAGCTGAAACATGGGCGTTGAGTGAAAAATATAAAAAAAACTGCAAACATTTGACAAGAAAGTTCTCAGAAAAATATTTGGTGCAGTCAGAATTGCACAAGACGAATGGCGCCTACGATGGAATTACGAACTGGACGTAGTACGTTACATCAAAGCGCAACGAATACGATAGCTAGGCCATGTTATGAGAATGGACAGTTCAAGAGCTCAAAAGAAAATTCTGGAAGCGAACGCATACAAAAGTAAAGCAAAAGGAAAACCATGATCGAGGGGATAGACGAAATGAAAGAAGACCTGGAAAAACTTAATCTAAGCAACTGGAGCATGGAAGTGTCCTGTTCAGAAGGGTCACAAGAAGCTGTAGCGCCAAACGATGATGAAAAACAAAAATAACGGAACTATTTTCTGAACTTATTCTCGACGTATGCATTGTAAAATTTGTCACAGAATTTATGGCAGTATAGTGTAGTCGGATATTCGCAATTGCGTCCAGAAGAGAAACGATTATGTCAGAAGCAGACGTCCAACCCAGGACACAATACCGGTAAGTCAAACACCTTCATCAGCTAAAATGTCTTTCGAATTTTTATTCTTCAAAAATCCGAGACTGGCATTTGGAATTTGCTTGTATTTTCTACAGAACTTTCTCTACAACAAAAATCTCCAATTTTTGGGACTACTTTTTTAATTTGTATAATCTTGGAGATCACGAACACTGCATTCTGGGGTTTAGAGAAGCTGTCAGAAATACTACACATCTGATGAGTCCCCAGTGTGTGGCATTTCTATTCACCACCTTTTTCTACGTGGTTGGAAATATTTTGTTCTGCAATTTTGAGCGGCACAAACAGGCGTGCACAAAAAAAATGCTGTGTAATTGAAATCAGCTGGTGATCGCGGCTCATACGCCCCGCAGATTGCACTCCAGTGCGGTAATCAGCAACTAATGATTGTCAATAGGAAACCAGCCGGCGGTGAACTGAGACGCCTTTTGGCGTTGTATTGCCAGTAAAGGTAATTTTTGACGGTTGTTATTGTTGCTGCTGTTAGGAATGCTACTCTCGTTACAAACTGGCTGACGCAGATTGTTGCCATTACGTTTTTAGCACTGAGCTAATTAATAAATTGGCATGATGATCGTTTGCGTTGGCCGATACTAAGGACAGAATTTTAGATTCCAGTATAGAATATATTTGAAATACTTGAAAGAAGTATCGACATGAGTATTCAAATGAACAAAGTATTGATGGTATCCGGTACGTTAGAAGCATGTTGGTACGAAGTACTCGATACTCCGATAATTTTGTTACCATACGTGACCCACTTGGAACACCACTGCAGGAAATAAGCATCTCACTAATTTTTGGAAAATCGTAAAAATTACGTGACTAAGTTTCATGCTGGGCGTACGAAGTAGGAAAGAAGTCTAGTAAATTTTATAGTAAATATATGAATATAATACAAAATTTAATTCGTTAATGAATATATCTGTATATTACGAGTAAAAGCATATATTGGCGGTTTTTGTTTCTTTAATAGTCCATAACGAAATTATATGGGTCATGTCGTCCGAATGGATAGAAATGCTAAGCCTCTGAACTTATTCGATGCGGTACCAGTTGGTGGTAGCAGAGGAAGAGGAAGGCCTCCTCTGCGTTGGAAAGATCAGGTGGAGAAGGACTTGGCTTCACTTGGTGTGTCCAATTGGCGCCGGTTAGCACGAGAAAGAAATGGTTTTGAATAACTAAAAAAAAATTTAAAGTGATAGACGTCTTTATTTGGACTTCCAGTGCTCCGTTGTTTGGTCTAGTTAAGAACTGCCAAATATGATTGACGTACGACGCCATTTGCAAGATTATATCATCTTCCGAAAGGGTGATTTATTTCGCGCCATTTTGTATACGTACGCTTAAAAATTTCATATCATTTACACCCAAAGGCACATTTGCAATCTTATTATGTCAAATGGAAATATCTACACACCTCCACTTGCTAACCGAAATCATCTCCTGCAACAAAGCCTCCTAATCCCATTGCAATATATCACAGCGCCTGGGTAAGTGCCTGCGACACTTAAACCTCTGGGTAATATGTCAGCAATACTTTCGCGCACCCATCGTGAACACGTTTGATAGGATACAACAACAAAAATCATTTGTGAAACAAACCCATACGCGATCATCGCACTCAACTTCCCCAGCAGGCAATTTTACGGCGTCTCACCCGTAGTGATTGTCACGATAAATGCGTGAAATCGCCGGTGACGCTGAGTGTTGACTGTGCCACTATCCAACGTTTCACACTTGAACTGATGATCTGGTGATCACCAAAAACGGTGTAGTGCTTAACGCGTAAATTGAAATGTTTCACCATATTCGGTTTAAGCCCATCAGAGTGGCCAGCCAACCATCGATTGAGTACAACGAGTACGTAAGTGAGCTGGCAATTGACACCAAATATTCACAACAGAAAGGAAGGTAGGCAAACCATTTTCGGTTGGTATTGAGTGACATTTGCAGGTGGTAATGGCTTGGTAATGACTTGGTATTTGTGCGCGACGGATCGCCGGATTAGTTAGTTAGTTGTTGGCAATAAATGGATTAAGATGTCCGACCGTTATGGTGCGCATGGAGCCACTAGGCAATCTATGTTAATTGAGCATGACTATAGCAGCGATGCGAAATGCGTATTGATTTTGGAGGAATGCATATTAAGTTTTTTGGTGCTTAACGATTTTTAGTAATTCTTCTACTATGGCAGATATTGAAATATGAATTGTGGGCTAGCAAAGTAGCTCAAATATATTGCACATACTAGTGGTATGAATAATTCTGAAGTGTGAAAAAAGTCTGCTTTCAGGTTCTCTTAATGATTTATTTGTCAAGCATAACATCGGCTTCAATGACGGTTGCTGAATTGTTTCCTAAAATCTTAAAACATTGTGCTGAAAGACGGTTAACTAGCTATCAGTTTTTTAAGAATAGAACCAACGACTGTCTTTTCCCAAGGGGCCCAGTACACGCCGAGCAAAAAAGACAATACTTTGTTAAGCGTCGAGATCTTAAAATGTTCATATGCAGAAAAAAATGAATCAGCCGAATAAAAACTTAAGTTAGTATCGTTTTCTTAATGGTGAAAAGCGAGACCGATACATCAAAGTTGCTGGAATGAGAGTTAAATGCTTGAGTTGATTAATCTCATACTCAGTTCCCTCGGTTGGATTCATTGTCCCTCCGCTTGTGGAGTTATGTCATTGCAAAAAACAATATAGGCCACCTGATTAGATATAACATTTAAATAAAAAATCTGGAAAACTTTTCCTAGTGTTTGCTTGAATGTCATTCAATACAGGTATGTCTCTTCAGTGTTCGGGAAAATGTTTCTATAAATGAAAATCAGAGAGATGTGGACTAACCCTGGGACCTTTATATACGAAACCACTTTTAATTTATAGGCTCTTGCTCACCAGCGAAAGGCAGTACCACGCGTCTTAAGGTGTCAAAACGCACAAGTGTTTTAATACTTTCTTGTCACACACGAGTTGTGAGGTCGTTCTGTTGTGGTAGACATCTACATTGAGTCTATCAATTACGATCAGTGGCGGCGGTGGCTGAGGCGAAGGCGACGTTAAGGGTGTCAACGATCCAAAGGTGGTGGTCAGTGCATTGCATTTTGAAACATGTGAATTGCATGTACGTGACACGCACAACAACAAAAATAAGTATTTTTCAAAATAAAAAATTTAAATAAAACGCATACAGACACTAAAGTTAAGATGAAAAGTAAAAGAGACCGCAGCAACTGTCATGCATGCCATGCCATGCCAAAAATATTCGCCTGGACTTGAAGGAAAAAATCTCAAGCGAACAGTATGGAAAGGTGGGGAAGATATTACGCAGAGTAGAAAGAAGCATCTCACAACTGCAACCGACACTGAGCTTTGAAGGTAAGAAACATAAATTTTAGGAGTAGTGGGGAGATCAATGGCTCAATGAAGTTTATTTGGTGTTATGCGCTAAAAGCATAAAACGTCAAACCAACCAGCGATCAGCGACTGGTAACAACAATAACAACAATAATCAAGTCAATTTCAGTGGCATCGGGAGCAATGAAAGTGGCAGCAGCCTGAAATTCTGACAGTTGAGTGCCGAACTGATGTTGGAAACCAGTTGGTCGCGGCGGACACGACGCATTCAACCTCCGATGATTTTGTTTTTTTGGGTTGTTATGCACCTCGTACTAAGGATTATAACGGCAATACACGATTTGCGCACACCGCGCTGGATGCAGTAATCAGTGAAAATTTAATCGCGCAAATAACACAGTTGAACGCAATAAATAAATATGGAATAATCGATATTATTGGTACACAGTACCGCCAAGAATGAACTGTACATACACACATATGTGTGCTGTTATGTGCAACATGCGCTTGGCTGTGGCAGCTCACAAGCCGACTTTGGCTGCACTGAAAAGTTGCTGTCAGAAAAGACGTCGTCGTCGTCACCGAAGAGCTGAGCATGCACTACGTGCGGCAACGCAACGGAGCCAAAAAACAAAAAAAAAAATCAATTTAAAAAGAATAAACAACAAAGTAGAAGGTGTCCATTGGAGATGGAAACCCTACTTGTAGTGGAAGCTCACTGGTTACACATCTCAGATTCTCCAGTTATTTGCTGTATGACGCACTGCAGCTGTTATCGGTTTGGTGCGATCAGAAAGTTTCCACATTTCGGTCGGTGCAAATTATTTTCTTTATTGCACTAAACATTTCTTCCTGGGAATCTTTCACTTTTCACAAGCGCAAACACACAACTGAAAACAACAACAAAGCGACTACATTTGCTGCATTGCTGCAACTACTTGATATAAACAATAATTTGTTCGTATTTTATTAGCAACTGAGCTGCAGAATGTTTCTCTTTGGTGTGAAAGTTGTAATCTTTGCATCGGAAATTAATTTAGTTGAAGACTGTCTGCATGCATACATAGGTATGAGTGTATTGTATTAAAAAATTGGTTTATACATTATACATACACACATGGCTCAAGTTAAATGATTTGTATTTTAATGGTTTCCGTTAAAAGCGAAGTAATCAAGCTTTGCTTTTGAGGAGTCAATGATTTTGTGATTTTGTGGGAAAAGCGTAAAAATGCACACTCGCACGAACTATTTGCCTCAAAGCTATTTTTGCTTTCGAATTCCAGTTTCGGATTCAATTTTTTCCTCAAAACATGGATATTCTTGTAGAATCGTACAATATTGCCTACCATTTTGTGGCAATGATGAAACCTCCCAGCAATCGATATCTACCATATTTCGTAATGAAACCTCCGTCTCCATGCTGCGATGTATTTGTAGGATATTTAAATATTATAAACATAATTTTAAAAAAGAAATAATAATAATGTCGAATTGCCAAGCTAGATTGGGTCGAAATTTGTTTAGCTCAATACCTTGTGTACATACATTTGATGGCAACCAGAAAATAAGTAAACCTTTATACTGTACTCATAATAAGAAACATATGTAACGTCAGTGGTCTAATACTGCCCATTAAATCAAAGAAAATATTTTGATTATAATTCAAGTATTATAGAATTTTTTTTTGATAAATATAAAATTAAATCATAAAGACACCAGATATACAATTCTAAGTTTGTTTTAAATTATTAAAGTTGAATACAGGTAGGTTTAGACAAATGTAGCAACGTTGAGGTTTTAAATTTGTAGGTTGTGGCATTGATTCAACAGTTTCTGGGGAATTTCAATAGTTCCTTACGACGGTTTTGGCTGGACTGATACGAAAGCTACCCGGTATGCAATATTTCATGGGAAAAAAGTTTCTTTCCAAGAAGAATATTACATTTTTTATTTTCGTTCCATTCAGCGTTCATTTCCCTACAAAGCATTGTATGCGCTTATATCCAGAATATTTTGAAACAAAAACTGAGGCCACCAATTTTTTTTCCGCTTGCAAAAGTATATCCTGATAACTAGATCCAGATTATCGACGTCTGATTTACTGTAAAAATCAATGATTTCGGGGGAAGTATACAGAGAGGTACCCAAAGATTGTTGGTTTGTTCTTATTATCAAAAAAGATGTGTGCGTAATTTTCCAGTTTCTTTTCACCTTTTTGGTTTCTTTCGGACTGTACCAGCAATGGTTACTGTATCTTTCAGTAATTTATTCCTAACTCGTGATATGTAAAAAATTGTCAGAAGGGAAATAACCAAACAGGTAGGAAAGGTAAGAAGGGGCTTTGGATTAGAGGTTGACGATCAACAATGGCTAATTACTTTCGTATAACCTCTTCAAGCTACTGATGAATTTTACCAGATGTGTGATATTTAAATCCGCAATATCCGCAAGTGTAGCTAACAAGTGAGAGCCCAGATGTTTTAATCTTTGTCTGACGAGAGCAGGGCAGGTGAGAGGAAGACGCTGAGAGGATTCTACCTCATCCTTGAGAGAGCTTTTGCTGAAAGCAATCCCAAGTCTCACCATATGGATGCCTAACGGACAATGTCCGGTAAGAATACATTCCAAATTCGAGAGCTCCAGCTTCCCCGATTTACCTGTGGTCAGAAGGATCTCGCAACTTTATACAGGAGTATACTACAGGCTCTTAAGGGAACCCCGATCCTTTTATTTTGCTATGAAACCATCTCCAGGATCCCTTGTCTAGCCAGCTCATCAGCCCAGCGGTTTGCTTATCAAATATGGCGATTCACCAAAATTGTATATTACATTTTTTGTATACTACACTCTCAATGATTCCAAACATCTCTGATTTGAATCAGCTATCGCGAGCTCGCCTTCAATTTCTATCAGACTTTTTGTCAAGCTTTAAAACTCAGTATATATTTGGAAATCTGCGCAGGTTAGGTTAGGTTGGAATGGTTATCTAAAGAGTGCGCACTCTTGGACGAAAATAAAGGGATTCATCCTTTGTGATACCCTTTGTGAAGGAAGTAAGGTAAAGAAGAAAATCGATGGGTTAAAAGGAGAGGGCGAGGAGAGATGGTGGTGGGATGGTTTGGAGGATGGGTTGTGTGTGTTGAGTGTGTGGATTATGAACGATGACTGTCCTGCGTTTACGTCAATCGTTTTATGCTGCTGATGAAATTCATCAGATTTTTAATGACAACGCTAGCTAAATCAGCAGGCATAGCAAAGAAGGGAAATCACCCCACATGTCCTTTGTCTGGCTAGCTCATCCGCCTCACAGTCTTCCGCAATGTCGCTGTGACCAGGAACCCAGATGAGGCTTATGTCAAAGAATTCGTCACTGACGCGAGGGCCCTAATTGCCGCTTGGCTTTCGGAGTAAATATTTACTTTCTTGACTGTTAGTACGCATTGAGCAGCCAATCAGCTTCCTTGATTGCGGCTATCTCGCCTGGAATACACTGCAGTGGTCCGGTAACCAGAATTTGCGGCTGATGGGGAGCTCCTCGCAAAAAACTTCTCCGCCAACCTTTCCTTCCAACTTTCATCCCTCCGTGAACAAGTTCACCAGGCCCTGTCCTCAATTGGAGCCCCCCTTCCACTCTTCCATTGATGGAATATATGTGGAGAAAATTCCGGTTGGGCCAAGCGAGGGTATACATTGATCCGTTGACAGAGGGATGAACTCAAAGTTTCTAAGGATGCTTGAGTGCCCATATGTGAGGTTGAGTCTATAGCCTGAACCCCTCAGTCTGATTACGGTACGTATAGCGAATCGCCCCTCTGATTCCAATGAGTGCTTACCTTTTAACTCTCTCCAGCTTCTTCACCAATGCCGTCCTCTCTAGCGAGTTCCATCAGACTATGACTACATATAACAAAATTGGCTTTATAATAGTATTATTTAGCCAAAAAATAACTATAAGCGGAATGTCTCATCTTTTGCCAATTGCGCCCGTGCATTCTTACAAGGCCATTGTTGTCTTCCTCACTCTTTCATCAATATTGGGCCCCCATATAAGCATGCTGTCAAGGATAATACCTAGGTACTTCACCTTGTCAGAAAGTATCAGTGGAGCGCTCGCTAATGAGGGAAGTTGAGCTCTGGGTAATATATATTTCTTCGTAAATAGGACAAGTTATGTCTTGAGAGGATTCACTGACAGGCTGCAATCCGTTGCCCATCCCACAACAACGTTCACATATCCCTGCATCAAATTGTATAGAGTATCCAAAAATTTTCCTCTAACAATTAGTGTCACGTCATCTGCGTAGGCAATCACCCTGCAGCCCCCTTTCGCCAGCTCCTCCATCAAGTCATTCACAACAACAACCCAGGGAAATGGTGAGAGAACACCCCCTTCCGGAGTACCCCTACTCCCCTGTCGGCCACACTCTGCTGCGACTATTCTGTTGCTAAGCATTCTGTAGATAAATCTTATAAGGTCGGCTACGACCCCCAGTTTACCCAGAGACTTAGTAATTGCCTCCGGGGAACGTTATTAAATGCCCCCTCAATGTCGAGGAAGGCGCCCACTGCAAACTCTTTCTGGAAAAGAGACTCCTCAATCTCTTTTACAAGCGACACCTCTTTTATGAGGGCGGAAACTTATTCCCATATTTTATTTTAATTTTTTGTTTACCAAACAGGCAACCAAAAGCTATTTTAAAGTGTTTGAGCCTGTGAATCCTATTCTTAATAATAATATAATATATATAAAAGGTAATGTGTATGGAGTTAGCAGAGTGACTCCGGAGGATATAATATATAAAAAATATTGAAAGTATAAGTGTGAAGGTATAGAAATAGCAAAAACGAAAAAATGGAAAAGGAAAGATATACGTACGTAAGAGCATTAGCAACTACTGGCAACGAAGTAAAGTATCAGTTCACTTTTAATGCGCGATGTGTCTCTGGTTTTTTGGATTTTTAGTGGTAGGAGGTTCCAGGTTCGCAAAGAATTGACGATTTGATGGTATTTGGGTTTCTGAGAAGTAATATTTTGTGGAGAAGTTTTAAGCATTTTAACTTTAGTAAGTCATTAATTCGCATGGAAAATTTAGTTTAAAAAAAGCGGAACGTGCTTTTGGGAACTGGCAATGGGGGAACCAAGATAGATTAGTCTAAAATCTTCAAATCTCATCTCGTTAAGGGGCTTACAATATTTTCGAAAACATTGAAATGCCTCACGAAATTTGGTATTTAAATTCTAACAATCCCAGCTTCTACAAAATATACCTTGCCCTGTTTGTATACGCGGCGTCAGCATCTAAGTGCCTTTGTTCATCGCCTCCATCTGTAGTCCATCCATATTTGCACATACAATATACTTGTACATACCTGTATAGGTATACTATACTAGTGCACGCATAGTTAGGTATCTGTGTTGATGCCAATGATGAGGATGCTCACTTCATAAATTGAAAGCCAAATATTTGCGCAATGCAAACGTATTGAAAACAGTTTAAACAACAATAATAATAAAAGTATGAACATTAACAGCCGCCAGCTGCGCGCCTCAAAGAGTTTTAGAGTTGTATAGTGCAACTTCTCACGCAGAATACAACTGGGTAGTTGCGCATGCGCAGTGCAGCATGAGGCGCTAAAGTGGTTGACAAATTCCAAAGAGGCAAATAGTCAGGCAAACAGTTTAAATGGAAGACGGAGCGTTAAATACACACACATATATATTCGTTTATTATATAGGAATATGTACAGAGTTAGTGGTTTGTGGCAAGTATTCGTGGCTATCCACTGTTGCTCTATGATTGTTGATTGTTTGGGATGGAGACTTTTCGCGCAAATATTTTGACTCATTTTAATTACACGCAATGCTGGCAACAGCGCGCAGGTAGATGCAAATACCTTTATACACACGTGTGCATTAGGGTGGCCGTTATTATTAAAATTATCGGTTACTTTCGGGACACCCTCTACAAATGTAAAAACACCTAAAAAACTAACAAATATTAAATTCCAAGCCAATCTGAGCCTAATCTATTTTTACACTTTACTGATGATCAGAATCGTTGAAAATAATTATTTGATCACAGTATTGTGAAGGTTAAATTTTAAAAATTAAGCAAGAGGAGCTAAACTTCAATTCTCTAAAAATCAGTATCTTCCATTAGAAAAGTATGTAAGTGCAAACACTTCAGTAAGTGCTCATATAACTTCTTTCAATGGTTTAGTTTTCTGATATTGTTTGGTTCTAACTAGGTTTTCCATTTATATTTGTTGTTTTTGCAAAGTGCACGTGCGCACTCACAAAAGAATCTTATTGTTGTGATTGTTCTTAAAAAAATGAAATTCAATATAAAATGTTTATTTTTTTTTTTTTGCAATTCTCTTAGCATTTAGTGTTGTCTTTTCTTTCTATTGCTGTACGCTGGTTACACTGAGATCACTAAGCTGGATTGCTGGATGCTTGTGAAATTCGATCATTCGTCGTTTCATTTTATTTTAAGTTAATTTCTTAATGAATGTTCGATTTTTATTATACTGTCGGGATTTTTGTGGTTATAGTTTTCGGGTATCGTCTGCAAGCATAACGTTTGTAAGCATTGAGTTCCGTGCTTTCACGTTCGCGGAATCGTTCATTGCTTTTTTCCCCTGTTCTTGCGTCTCGAAACTTCCACGCAACCTTTTCTACTGACTGATTGAATTTAGAAGGCAATTGGGACCGTCAAACTATGTGTTTATAAAGTGCAATTTACGTTCTAATGTTTCTTGTGTTCCACTTAAAGCGGAAAATATAATTATTAAATGGCGAGGTGACGTTCTACTTCGGGAATTTATTTATTGGGATCTAAGACTCCACAAATACTTGGCTCCAAATTACCAGCAAAAAAAGCAAACATTGTCCGTTTTTTCTTCAATCATCGTACTGTAAATTAACTATTCGTCCAAGTGATTAGCTATAAAAGAAGTGTGCATATTTTGGGAAAAGGCACACATTCCAGTTCGAAAAGAGTAACATTGTATAGAAAAAGTGGAAAAGCTTTATCCAGAATGGCAAAATCTTCAAAAAAATAAAAATTTGGAGGTTTTTCGTACAAGAGAGATGGAGTTTGTTAATAAACTGGATGATCTTTTCGATATCGCACACATTGATGCTCTATCTATGATGAAGGATGAAACTGATAAATCTTTTCTTCTTTCACAACGTGAGAAAGGGCGTCCAGGATGTATGCTTGGAATTAATAAAACAGCAATTCTAATAGATAAACAAAAATTAGACCGATTGAATGCAGAAGAAAGCCAGAAGCGAAAGCATATTATTGAAAGTAATAAGTCAATAGGAATCAGTTTTCAAGGTATAAATAATGAGTATTTAATTTAATGTAATTAATTAAATTCACAAAATTTAATGTTAAAAATAAATTTTTGATTAGATCAAGAAGTTTTTTCTTCGTCCGAAAGCAATATCGAAACACAAGATGATCCGAAACTTGAAATGATGGATACGGAAGTACTGGGGCCATTGATAAGAGGCAAAAATAAATTCCTTACGCCGAGACTTCTTGAAGCTATGGACAAGTGGAAAATTTCTGTTAGGTCGGCTATTCATTTAATTATTGCAGTCGCAGAAGAACTTGGACATCCCATTGATACACTTGTAATAAATCGCACAACATTACAGGAGGAACGTAAAAAAAAGTCGATATTTTCCTACATGTGTTAAAAATAATGTCAAGGTATGGAAAAATTGAATTTTTAAATTGTTTTTATTTTATATTATTCAATATATTGTATAAAAATATTTTATTTTTTTATAGATTGCAGCTGGAGTAGTACACTGGGATGGAAAAATGCTTGCAGTTTACTGGAAATGTTGAACAACTATGAGTATTGGGAGTTCCAAAATTAACTACTTCAACTGGCCTAGAGATCCTGAAAAACAATTGTCGCGGCCTGGTTTGATACGACCTCTGCAAATACTGGAAGAGAGCAGCTCCTGATACTTTATTAGAGAATATGCTAGATCGGAATATATTATACCTTCCCAGCCGACACCATATCTATGAATTATCTCTGCGAGCTGCATTTGAATCAAAAATGAGTAGTAAATCAGGTGTGAACGTTCCAATATTTGACAGATTTAAAGCCAAGTGGAATGAAATGGATAAAACTAATTACAAAGCTTGTATAGAGAATGATTATGTGGCAAAACAGCTAAATTAGGTGAAATCTGAAATGGTCGAATTCTTTACGATTGAATTATCAAGAGATCTTGCCCGAGACGATTACGAGGAGTTATTACAACTTACTTTAATCTTTTTTGGAACTTTATCGAAAGAAAAAGTTGGTTTCCGTCTGCCTGGACCTATGCATTACGCACGTTGGATGTCCAAAGGTATTTCTTCTTTGAAAATGTATATTTTTAGAAACGAATTTAAGTTAACAGTACGTGAAGAACAGAGTTTACGCGATATATGTATTTTTATAGTACGCTTCTACGTTAAAGTATGGTTTTGTTCCACTGCTGCTGCTGAAGCACCAATCAAGATTTAACATTTCTGCTAGAGATTTATCATTATCAAAAGATTGACAAAAATTATCAGCTGCAGTTATTGGCAAGATAAGATAAGATGTAATCATTTATGGTATTTATCAGATGAAAGCATTGCGTTTTCATTCTTTAACAAAAATATCCCCAAACGGAGAAAAGAAGAATGGTGAAAAAGCTTTATGCTTTTGAGGATTGCGATGTCGAACCATGCAAACGTGTACAATTGAAAGTGACTGATGTTGGGACATTTGTGAAAATATAGTTGTCAGATTTTATAACGCCACATACTGGAGTTTTTTAAACGTTTTGGTATTTCCAAAGAGTTTTTAAAGAATAATCCTGATTTTTGGGACCTGGACGAGAATTTCGATAAAGAATTAGAAATTGTTAGCAAAATTAAAGTTGTTACCGACGCAGCTGAACGTGGTGTTAAACTTATTCAAACGTAGAATAAAAAATTTACGCAAAATGAAGAAGATCTACAAAACTTATTGCAAGGCGTGAAGGACTATACTTCAAAATTTCCACTACATTCAAAAAAATCCTTAATCAGCAATTAAAATACGATTTAAGTGCATAAACGTGAGTCGTTAATATTAAATGGGAAAGAACCAACAAAAATTGTTATTGAGACATAATATTTGTTTATCTTTGTTTTTAATATTTATTTCTTAGAAACTAACATAGTTTTAAGAACACAATATTCTAATTCTACAACTGCAATATTTCGAATAGTAAACATACATAAACTATTTTTATTTACTTACCTTGTGATTAATTTTGAAAAATAACCTCGAATTTTTTCCCCATTGGCTTAAGATGTCATAATTTGCAGTCTTTTCTCGAGGGTGTCCCGCAAAAATAAAGGTGTTTTATTTTTTCCACATGAATAACGGTCACCCTAATGTGCATACATACATATGTATGTGTGTACTTATGAGTACTTAGGAATATTTACCTACTCCATATGGACAGTTGGTCCATTGGCCTCTCGGTTCGGTGCGTGCGATAAGGTGCGTTGCATTTAAACGAGACGTCTGCTGCCGTCAACTGGCAATTAGTGGCCAATCAAGCGGTCACTCAGTATGAAACTATAAGTATCATACATACTAAATACTGGCGCATATATGAGACTCTTCGACGATTTTTATATATTTTTTATTGTTATTGTATTATTGCATTATCGTCTTAATATCATCAGCGTGACGGCGGCGGTGGTGACGGTAGTTGTGGCAGGTCCATCCGCAGTAATCACAGAACATGCACATGCACATACAGGTACGCATTCACAAAAACGCTGAGTAGTAAGCACTACGACGGAGTTGCTGTCGCCTGCTGATCGCGCACCGTTGATCTGTTGCACGCAGCTTGGACATTCCTTGCCTCGCTCAGCTGAGACTGGTGAAACTTTGACGCTTCGGCATTTGGCGCTGTTAATTTATCGAAGTCTGCAAATAAATCCAATAAGCCAATAAAACGAATTACTTTGGAAAAAATCTGAATTCTCATACAGCGAGGCCCTTCCTACCACTCCCGACACCAGCTGAGCAAATCTCCACCTAGCCGGCATTGTCGTCGATTGATTCTTCTCAGCCTCATATGTATGTACTTCTGGGCTTTACATTTGGCCTAAGGTAAGTTTCACTCAACAGCAGAGTGTTTGTATGTGCGTGTGATATGGCAGTATATGTGTCGTCGGTATGTTGTAGCCGCCACATGCAGATTGACTCGGGCAGGCAGGCAGGCAAGCTGGAAGCCAGTTTAGCGTGCCCAATTTTTTAATTAGTTACATTGGGCAGTGATTTATGATCGTCGATCGATGCTGCCTTCGCCGATGACTCTTCTGAATCGTACTATAATTTGAGTCTTTGCTTATTGACTTAGCTAATAGGACAGCCTATACAGTGCAAAATCAAATATGGCTTCTCACAACACAAAATTTTATATACATATGTAAATAACTACATAACTTTGTGTTAAATTGGAAACCGAAACTATCGGTGGGACGAATGAGTTTTTTGCATCAAATTTCTCTTGGTCAAGATTGCAAAATGCCTTTTAAAACTTTTTTAGAACCAATATTTCAAAGCAACAATTGTTTAATCTGATATGCTGTTCTTTAATCAAGAGTTCACTCGATGGCCAGAGAGATCCCTTGTGATGCTCCTGAAAACATTCCTCCAGGCCTTTCCCTAAGCCGTACGAGGTTTGTTCAAAAAGTATAGCGAATTTTGTGTTTTTTTTTTAAATATTTATTTATTCATTAATATTTATTTTTTCCCGTTCAGAGTAATCCCCATGAGATATTATGCACTTGCACAATCTTCGAAACACTTAAAAAAATCATTTTTTTATCTTGTTCAGCTCCTCCTTCGATGCCGTCTTTATCTCGTCAATCGTAGCGTAGCGTCGTCCTTTCACAGGCCTCCACAGTTTCGGGAACAGGAAAAAGTCACAGGGGGCCAGATCTGGGAAATACGGTCGCTGTGGCATCATTAGTGTGTTGTTTATGGCCAAAAAGTCCCGCACAAGCAACGATGTGTGAGCAATGGAGTTATCGTCATGCAAGGGCCAATCTTTGTTCTTCCACAAATCCGCATGGCGCTAATTGCGCATAACTTCCAGGTAATATTCCTTATTGACCGTTTTACCCTGTGGCAAGAACTCATGATGCACAACGCCCCTGCAGTCGAAGAAAACGGTAAGCAAAACGTTTACATTCGACCGAACTTTTTCGGTCTTGGTTCGTGCGGCAGCTTCCATTGAAATGATTGAGCTTTGGTTTCCACGTCATAACCATAAACCCACGATTCGTCACCAGTTATGACCCTCTGGAACAAATTTGGATCGTTGCGGACAGAGGCAAACATCTCATTAGCAATGTTCATGCGATTCTGCTTTTGGTCGAAAGTTTTTTGGTACGAATTTTGCGGCGACCCGTCTCATGTATGTACATATATATATATAATTGTTGCGTACACCCTTTCTGGGTGTTTGGCTGACCTCCTCCTCCTATTTGTGGTGTTCGTCTTGATGTTGTTCCACATATGGAGGGACCTACAGTTTCAAGCTGACTCCGAACGGCAGATATTTTTATGAGGAGCTTTTTCATGGCAGAAATACACTCGGAGCAACTTCACTAACGGTGATTCGACGATTGGCCAATACCATTTTCCTCACTTCATCAATTTTCTCGTCTGTTGTTGAAGTGCTCGGGTGTCCGGCACGCTTTTCGTCGTTCACATCTTCTCGGCCTTCTGGGGACATTTGGCACCACCGATAAACTTTGGTTTGGTCCAAAGTAGCTTCTTCGTATGACACTGTCAACATTCGGAATGCATCCGCGCACTTAATTTCGTTTTTGACATAAAATTTGATATAGGTTTTTTCATCCATCTTTTTGAATAGGTAAAAATCGAAGATGAGCCGAAACACCTGCAAGCAAAGCAGCTGTTAACAATTAACTGAACATTCAAAATGGCCGAACTTGTTGGCATGAGTGAGGGACATGGTTACCAACATATCGCCACAAAAGAGTCGAAATTCAAATATACGTAACTTGCGAAAATTCAAAATTCGCAATACTTTTTGAACACAGCTCGTATGTTTCGTTTAAAAGGCCTCAACCCGCTTAGTATTTTTAGTTTGTGGAGCGATGACCAAGGTGAGTTTGTAAGAGCCGGCGTCTTAGAGCGGTTTGAATGCTTCAACTCTAAAATCCAAGTCCTGTCCCAGACCCTTTCCTTTCGCATCTTTCTCCACCTTCTTCAGCATCCTTATAATCGTATGGAATTAGGCGTTACTGATCTAAGGGCTTCGATCAACAACAAAGGAGGGGTTTAAAGAAATGAGATTTCTTAAGTTTCTCGACCAACATATCGATCGCTGAAGCTGGTTGTCTTCATTCCTGGTTGTCAAGTAAATATAAAAAGAACAAACCAAAATATTTTTACATACAATTTTGCAAATACTTTCAAAATAAAATGACAAAAATAAGACCGTCAGAGACTAATAGAATGAAGTGGATGGGGGATAATACCACAATCAGAATAGCGGCGCCACTTGTAATGAAATGTGTATTCTTCTTGTTTTCTTTTCTTCTTTAGGGATATAATATCATGCCTTGCAAGTAGTTTTTGTTGAGATGGCCGTCTCAGTAGACACCTGCTGGAAACCAAATTTTCTAAAATACTGATGCAATCCAGCTATATATTCGATAACATCTTGACCAGATGATATACCGCAAGCCTTAATGGCATTCATCGAAAGATAAGCACTACAATCACAAACTCTCGCGCCACGAATGCCGTAATCGGGGACCAATCGCCTTCAATTGAGGTGAACAGCTCCAGTTGTTTCATGAGACCCACTGATACTATTACATTTGAGGTATATTAGCATGTTAAGCTTTTGCTTAACCAGAATTGATCTCGGCATATTCAAAATATATCCAGCTTGCCAGCTCTCTTTATTGGCCTCTTAAGCCATCCAACCAGGGGTAATTTGTCAGATAAATTAAGAAAAATTTCTGATCTTAAATGCGTGAATATTGGACCATTTTTGCAATTTAGTCGGCACTATAGCAAAAGATGATAAGAAAGCTCGTCAGAAGCAGCCATGAAAATCGTAGACACTGGGCGGACATTTATAGGATATTGTGTTCCATACAAACTTACACTCTTTATAATAACAAAAGCATCGGAAGTTTCTAAATAAACACTGGAGTTCATTTTCAAATTTCAAGCTCTGATCTTTACAAAACAGGGTGCACCATAATGTACATACACATATATACGCATATTCATGTAGTTTAAATATGTGGTCGTCTTTTTAAGCCCCTTCAATTATAACCCCATTTCGTATGGCCAATTTGATTTTACTTTTTTTTAACCTCTCAATCGCCTTCTTCTTGTTCTTCTTTCTTATTTCGCATACATTTAATTGCCATAAATAATTTTTATAGCCCATATTTAATTGTTAATTATTGCTATTCGTCCATTTTAATAGTTCGGGACCTTTTGTATTTATTAAAAGATTTCGATAAACGCGCTCACCGACTTTTGTGGGTTGTTGCGATTTTACGAGTATTGGCTGTTTTTTCACTAGCGAGCTAATTAACAGCTTGTTATTTTAACAATGAATGAATTAAAGCGAAGAACGATTTAATGACTAAGCATTATTGAATTACAACTGGCAAATACATACATGCCAATGGGCCACATTTATAATCTGCTTGTTGAGTGTCCATTACAGTTCAAGAATAATACCCTGCAGGGAGTTTCGTTAAAAACCAAATTGGAGTGCTTGTAGCGAATTTACTGGTGAATTTAATATGGTTAAATTCTAGGGAGTTTCCGGCAGGGGATTTCCTCAAACGTATGCTCCTCCGAATAGTTGTCATTCGACAATTATATTCATGAGATACAAACATGTGTTCAAATATGCACAAATAAATATTTATAATTGAAAAAAGGTCTGTTGTGTTTAGGAATATTGTCAACGAATATTAATATGCATTTGCACTCGTTTAAACCAATTTCAACTTCGGTTGAGGTAACTGGAAATCTTGTAATGTATTTTTGATCTGCACAATTAAGGAAAAACCACTGACTCCCAAATTAGGACTGTACGGTGGTTGATCCAGCAATCCAATGCTTGAATGCTAAAAAGTCTAACTGCTTGAGCCGATGTGTGGTCTAGAATGACACGTCTTCATCGTATTTTTCCGATTACTTCTGGCAAGTAAATACTGGTGTATCACTTAGAATTGCCAAATCGGTAATACCCTAGCAATGAGGTGGTGACATTTATAATGATTCCAAACAATCACTTGACTCGGAGCATTTCGTACGTAAAATACTTTTGTCGTATTTGGCTCGTCTAAAAACCACCATCCAATCGGTTGTTTAGATTCTAGTTCCACAACTCGCTGCCTCTCAACATCTTATATGTAGATATCTTTTGATATATCGCGTTTAAATTTTTTCAACATTTAAGTGCACCAACGAGACTTTTTTTTAACGAATGCCAGATTATGTGGTATCGAGTGGGAACATATCTTTTTAAATGCAAAGTTTAATTAAAATTAATTTTATAAGAATGGGACTATTATCCAAGCTATGGTACGATCTTTTCTGGCACAATAAATGATGTTGGACAACCTTCCCGAAGTTCGGAAATTCAGCGAAATGCCATATCTTAAGATGGTGCTTCGTCGTCGAAAACTAAAGCAAGTTGATCAGCACACTCCTGTTTGATTACACTAAGTCGAAAGTAATATAAAACATCTAAATCTTAAAATTATCAATAGCAATGAAATAAATTTAATAACTTACCATTCGAGACTCACACGCAGTGAACACAACCTATAATAGTTAGCCTGTCTGCCCATAGACTGATGGCGAACATATGACTCCAGTAAAAATGTAGAAACGGAAAGTATTTACCCACTAAATCTAGACTCGAGCGCCTTACTCGTTTACACTCAAAATTCGTTTAATGAATGTTTTCCCTTTGGTTGCATTTAGTTGTAAATGTCCTGGACCTAACAAAGAACACACGATTTTTTTGTTTGAAATCAGCTTTATTCATCAACGTAATCTCCATCAAGAACAACGCAATCATTCCAGTGCTGCTGTAACATTTCAATACCACTTTTGTAGAATGAAGGCCTCAAAATAGGCCTCAGTTTCAGCGATAACCTTTTGTTTCTGTGGACAATTTTTTTGATCCTTTGTTTTGAAAATAACAAAAGTAGTATCACTCTTAGCACAATAACTCACGAAGTAATGAATAGAATATCATAAAATGTCAACAGCTGTCGTTTTAATGCAATAAAACTAGTGCCATCTATGTGTTAGGCCCGGGACTTTTCAACCCATGTGTTATAAAGATATTGGTCGCGGTGTCAATTGGAACACGTAATACCACTCAAGCCGAATTGGTGGCTGTTTAAAACGTTACACCATAAGTGCAGTATAATAAGATTTTGAGTCAATATGTCGGGAGCGAATCTAACGAAATAAGCCTCAGAAGAAATAATCGAAAAGGGCCGACCATCATTTAATTGGTTTTGCAAAAGAAATAAAAACGAAAAAAAAGCGGAAGTTACGAAAATATTCGTATATTTATAAAAAAAAGAATTGATGATAGTATTGAATCTGAGATCAGAGGATTTATAAAAAAGGCGCATCAAAAATGCACTTCACGGATGTTCGCATCTACTCAGGCGGTGCTACCACCACCCATACGTAAGATTGATTAATTTTTTTTTATAACGTTTTCGGCCTCTCTTTTTTTCTGTCGGATAATCTTCCTTTTTTAGCTCTCTGTAGCGATCCCACATGGCTCGCGTTGCGCCCGATCGCAGCGTGGCTCTATAGACGGCATTCTTTCTTTCTGCGGCAGCGTGGCATTCCTCGTCGTACCAACTGTTTTTTCGGGCTTGCCAGAATCCGATTTCTTCTTCGGCGGCGGTACGTAAAGAACGAGAAATGTTGCTCCATTGCTCGTGCATGCCGGCTGGTTGGGCAGTACTCTTTGAGAGCAGAAGTGATAGTCGAGTGGCGAATCTTCTGGCTGTCTGCTCTGATTGCAGCTTTTCGATGTCGAACATTCTTTGCGTAGGTAGATGTAAATTTTTTGCTGCACAGAGGCGTGTGCGGAGTTTGGCTGCAACAAGGTAGACATACAAGGTCTGAATAATCCCATAGTGATACCATTAGAGCTCGTTTTTTATACTCCTGAGTCTTCTTTGAACCAAGCTGTGGATTTAATGAATTTTGTTAATTTCGTCAACTCTATTTGGGAGCCCTCTTCAATGCTGTCCAGAAAGGCGGTTCCGTACATGGAAGGTTTTTTTTTTTGCATAGAGCAATACATGTACTCAGGAGGTGTCCCACAGTTTCCTCTTCTATAATATCTTGACAGCTTCGACAAAAGCTTTGTGTGGTACCTATAGTATATTTCCATGCCTTCCAATTTTTACTCACATACTGACAGCATTGCCAATAGCAAAATTGACCTACTATGTTTCTGGCAATAGAAACCAAAAGACAAAAAAGAGTCGATTCTAAAATGAATCAATCAGCGGTAGTAAGTGATTTAATTTTGAACAAATTTAATTTTATTTATTACAAAAAGGCTTGAATTTCCATGAAAATAAACTAAAAATCAGAAACAAATCGAATGTAAAACTTATTCGTCATCAATACTAAAGTTAGTCACTCCTATTTTTTTATTATTTTTTGTTTTTTTTTTTGTGAACCAGTCGAAAGTTGTTGTTGTCGACTCAACGGCATAATTCATGTTGATGCCACCATTTAGTTGCCACTCTCTTGTAAACATTTGCGGCGAATTCTTCAATGCTTTTATAATTATGAAATCATGTACTGGTACATACATATGTATGTGCAGGAGCAACTACAGCAGCATCATTTTATGACTAAAAGATTTTGTTATGGTAATTTTATGCGAAATTCTCAAAATTATCGACGGTATCTTTCTTTGGGCTAATTAAGTTATGCTCGGTTAGTAAATTAGTAATATTTCGTAGTTTTAATTAATTGCAGATCACACACACCTACATATGTACCTAGAAAATAATTACTCTACTGTAGAGTGGTACCTGAATTGGGTAAGTTTTTTACTTATATATATTTTCCAGGAATTTCTGGCATCATATGCACTGCCAATCTTAAAGGGACTAGTCGATTTTGAAACCAGTTCAATGCCTCAGTGTAAAGGTGAACTCGATTATTTAACGATATTTTTGAAATTCTTTTTAAATTTGGATAAAAAAACCTTTACTAATTTTACAACATCGCGAGCAGTTTAAAAGTAATGAGTATTTTCTTGAAAGCGGAATGTGCTATAGCCTCTAAATCTGAATTTTCTCAGGTGCCGCATTCCACTAGGCTTGTGGCTGAATTGTCACAGATAAGGGAGAAGGGAGGACAGAGTTCGTTAGCGTTGATTAATTTTATATTTCTGATTTTTTACTGAAGATGACTTAGGACCATTTGATTTTGACAACTGACAACTCTTTCGTACTCCGAATTTTAGCTGTCAATCAGTCTCACACCTCCGTTGTAGGAAACTAACCGTCTAACCTTTGAACAGCGTTGACTAATATTGCAATAGTTGCACTGTCTTCTTTGTTGAGCGATCTGCAAGGTCGTTGATATCCAGACATCCTAACATTGTCTCGGGATATGGGAACATTGAAGGTAATGAAGAAGCAGATGAACTGGCAAAATCGGGATCTGCCATGAATGACGCTCTTGCAGAATCGGTATTTACACCACTGAGTGCAATCAAGAATACAATTTGCTCAAAATCCCTCCGAATCGCAGACTGTACATAGAGAAATCAGGCAACATGCAAAATTAGCAGAACGTTATGCCTTTCAAACAAACGTAAACATTGATAAATATAAAACGAACATAGTTGTCATAGTTGTAAGCAATCAGAGAAAAAAGAAACGATTTTCCATTTCCTCTATGAATGCCCTGCCCTATGGAAGGAGAGAATGTCAACCCTGGGCAAACCACTGTTCAAGAGTCTTCAACCAACCAACCAACGATAAAGAGAGTCTCGCAGGAGAAACAAGCGTCAAGCGTCAAAGCGTCTTAACCAATCAACATCGTGTTTACTTCCTCACATGATAGCTGAGTATTTTAATGATAGTGATGTTGTCTTATTTTTTCCGAAAATTTAATTATTTATAGGCTTGAGTTTGAAAAGATGTCAACTGAAAAATTTGTGAAAAAAATTTAATAATTTTCAGATTTACATATTCAATGTTGAAAATTTTGGTACATTGTTTTTAAAGAGATTTTTTTATATTTTTTTAGGATACAAATATGCCTCCAAAAAATACAATAAACATTTTTCTGTCAAAAATTTTTTGGGAAAAATTTATTTTGTCATATTTGAAAAACACCACCGCTGAGATCTTTTCTTATTTTCTCATTAACAGCTGAGACTGCGCTCAGTAATCCCTCAAAGTTTCATATCGTATTTCTCATAACTGCTGAAGTTATATTCAAATGCTTAAATAAATAAAATGCTTTGAATAAATTTCAAAATTATTGAGTTCCTTTGTTTTATATTTTTTAGATTACATCCCATCGACGACAATGTCTAAATTACTTGAACTAGTTGACATGGAATCGCTCAATCGTCTACAAGACAAACATGCGGAATCTTCTCAGCACCTTATGCTCAATTGACCTGCTCCCGGTAATGTAAGATTCAAACATCTTGGTTCCAACTATATCAGCATACCATAGATTCTTCAGCGATGAATACTTCACTCATTCGGAATTTTTAAAAAGGATGCACCGATTCTCTAATACACCATCTTTGATTTTTTTCCGAGCTGTTGTGCTGTTGTAACAGCAGAAAGCATTCGCTGTCCATTTTGGGTGAATGCAGCTGAAGAGGCTTTCTTGGGCCGGATGAGAATCCGAATATCGACCGACAATTTCAGTTCAGTTTTTCCTACTCTTTCTTAATTTTTTTGGAGTTTTCTTCCTCTTTTTCCTTTTTGGATGTGTCAAAATGGACTGGACTTGGTGTATGGTAAGTCTTACCTTCTGAGGCAGCCTTTTATTCGTAAAGTCAAAGCCACTCATATTAACAAATATTCCTCTGAGTTCCGTCCTCGATCTGCTTTTGTGTTGTCTTGACGATGATGAAGTTTTACGGCTACCCATTCCAAAAGGAGAAGTAAAGGTGGGCAATTCTTGTGAGCCTAGGACTAGAATGTGCCTAGGAATATCAAATATTTGAAGTGTGACTATTAATAACGGTAGTACAATAGAAGTGCGCACGCAAGGCTAGCTGTTTACCAAGAAGCCTTCGAAGTCCGAATACATGCGATATAACTCGCTCCTATAGGCAAATAGGTAAACTCGAAGCCATGACCTTTGATTGAAATAGGTGGCAGAAGACTTTCAGCTCTGCTTCAATCAGGGGAAGATTCATCCGGAGTGTTGTAGGCATAAAGAAGCTATGTAAGTATATTGAAGGTGATAATAAGAATAAGATAATAAGAAATTGGAAGGGCTACCACGTCTACCGAAAAATGGGCGCAATGCGCGCAACGTTTGCGTTAATGAACACTCATTTTGATAATAAAGTTTTATCATTTGCACGTGCTGTTCAATCGTGTAACTTGCCATGATGATTTGGCATAAACAACTGAATAATAAACAAAAGATTTGACAGATGTCACCAAAACAAAATGGTTGCCACAGGGCGCCAAAATCGACCCGCGCCAATTGAAAAACCCTTATATCTACGAATTCAAAATAAAATATTTATGAACGTCAGTCTCGGTAGTTAGTAGTTAGCACCTCGCATTACACAAGATTCATTGAGATATGACAATTTTTACCAAAGTAATAAATCAATCCATGGAGCAGAAGAAAAGTAGCAATCGCCCCTCGGCAGCCAATGGTAAATCTCCGATGCCATGAAAAGCACCTCATAAAAACCATTTTCCCTTCGGAGTCGGCTTAAAACTGTAGGTCCCTGCATTGGGGAAGTAATATCAAGACGCACGCCATAAATAAAAGAAGGAGCTCGGCCACACACCCAAAAGAGGTTTAAGCGCCAATTATGTACAATATATATATAACATATAATGGAGCACTTAATTCCACTCATCATTTTGATCAATATAACACCAAAAAATGTAGTTACGAGCAAATTCGATCTTCACAATAGTTTCTCTAACTCTATACATTGATTCCAATGCTGCTACCACGATTGAAACTGCCTCTAATCATTCCTTGGAGTTCATGTTAGGCAATAATAAAAAATTTCATTTTGGATACAGCAAGGTTGGGATGACTTATTTCGGCAAAAACTCTTGCACAATATGCGAGGAACTGGCCCGTGTATTGTCATGCTACAAGCTCCAGCCGCTCTTGGCGTTCAACATTGCCTTCAGTCGCGACTTAGATATTCTCTATTTATTTGGCCCTTCCGACTCACTGATCACTTTTGTCACGGATCGCAAGGTCGTACTTCAAATCTCGCAGATTGATTTTCACTTATTTTTGTTTAATTACAAAAAAGCTAAATTTGGTATGGACCGAATTATATATGTTTTAGTAAAATTTAATTTGGGCTGGGTGTAATTTTTTGGAGTCAAGCGAACTTATAGGCAATGAGAGTCATTGCTTGTAAAAACGGAAATTTTCTGTTGACATAGAAAACGTGGTTGTGGGTTTTGTCTGATCTTAATATTATTTACATTGGATCTAAATGAGGTGAGAAGCAATGCTTATAATTGGATTGTATTTATCTTTCTGGGTTCTAAATTTGAGTAATTTTGCATCATTTATAGTAAAAATTGTTCTTATATGCCAGGTGAGCGAGGTCTATTTCGCCTACTTTCAACATCAAACTACCTTGAACAAAGAGCAATTTGTGCACCAAAATATTTTAAATATTGCTCAATTTATCCTGCGAATGGTTGGACGGACGGACTAAATCGACTCCTTTCATCATTCTTAGCATTTTAGTATGTGTCCATATGCTTTAACTTATCTCGATGCCTTTATGCTGTTACTAACAACCAAGATGTTCACAAACTTATCATGCACACTGTTGTAAAAAGGCTTCCCGTTGTTTGGATGTTGCAATTTAAAAACAAATTCTTTTGCATTTATCAATATTCAAACAAAAATTTACTTATTTCTTACAAGTACTTTTGAAGTGGGTTGATATTCGAAAAATGTATTAAAAAGTTTGAAACCATTTTCATTGTGCTTGGGGTTTATTTATTATTATTAAGTTTTTTTTTTTTTTTTGCTGAAATAGCTGAAATATATTATAGTATACAAGGCCATTCGCCTCCTTCATCCTAGTGCATCTTTAGTAAGAACTCGCTTTTGGTCTGATGGCCATGTGTACGTACTTCAGCGAGTAATTATGTCCATGCCAAGTGTACCAATCAATGCCCTGAGCTTCTTCGACCGAGTAGTATCCACCAGGCATATATTGACCATTCAGGTTGCTGTTCAAAAATATTGATTAATACTCGCACATTTACATACATATATGAATGTGAATGAGTGTATTAATAATTTCGAATGCTCTTTTCACACATAATGCTCACCTATCATGGCAACGATTGTACCACCAAGCTCCCAAATAGGCGATGGCACAATTTTTCGTTGGGTCGCTATCGTTGTCATGATCTCTTGTTGTAAATTGTTGACCCTTTTGCACTATCATCGAATCTCCTGCGTTGCCAGTAAAACCATTCAATTCATTTAAGGCATAATTCTCAATATCATTGTCGATGGCGAAATTTGCATATTTTGCATAACGTTCCTCTCCGTCGAAATCCTCCATTTGTATCCATAACTCATTGGGTTGATCATTTGTGAGCGCATATAATTTGTCTAAACCAATAAAAAATTCCTCTTCCTTGTCACCAAATCCGGCCACATAATCATCCCAATCGCGATAGAAATCCTCAGCGCCATCTGTGCGACGTTGCACCACAGTCCAGGCGGCACCACCATGCGGATCTGCCAGGCAGTAGACTTCGAAGGGAGTGGAATCAAAATCGGGCAGGTATATGGTATAGATGCCGCTTTCAGCATATTCGTCCTTTGCAAAAGCTTCAGCGCAGCTGGCTGGTAAATCGGCGTTCGAATCAGTAGATGTGGGTTCGTCAAGATGTTTGCGAAGCTCTGAGGCCTTCCTTATGCGCATAGAAAAGTCGGCAAATTGTTGTGCTTGTTTACGCTTGACTGATAACAGTTCTTCGTTTGTAATAACGCCCTGTTCCTCCACTTTGTTTGCCAAAACATCTAAAGCTTCTTTTAAATAGTTTTGCTCGTTAACAATATCGTTTAGGGTTTTTGTTGGTCTGTATAGAAAAGCGCACAATTAATCCACAAAAACAAAAACAAAAACAAATTATATATTTCAATATTACTGAAATGTCCACTTACTTCAGTTCATATACTTCCGTTTTGTATATTTTATTATTAAGTGCAAAGACGTCGGTGCTCAGTTTTTGGCCATAACAATCCTCAAATTCAGTGCCACAGAGAAATTTCTATAAAATCAAGTTCTCCTTTTTTACTAGACTTATAACATTTTTCACAAAAAAACCGTCTCTTCAGTACTTACGCTCACAACATTTTCATTGCTCACTTGTAGACTATTTGTCCATCCTGGTATTCCAGTGACATAAGCACTAGCCGTTCCGTAATGAAGCAACAGCACAGTTGCAAAGGATACAATGCACAGCCCCATCTTTAAACTAGTGACCGATTTCTAAATGAAAAATTTTGAAGTGCAACGCTATTTAAAGAGGAAAGTAGTCAGCGCTTATCGCCATTCGCCATTTATGAAAGCTCTTATCAGTTGTACTTCTAGTGAAAACTCATCGTATCCGCTGCACCCGAATGCCTATGAGTAATCGCAATTAGAATTTGTTTATAATTATTATTGTTTTCTTACTGCGAATGCTTGTGATCTCAAGTTCACCATCCCTCTAATCTTTTTTAAATTCCGCAAGTTTTTAAGTTTCGAATTAAAGAGGTAAAAATAAATATTTCCGATTCTAAATAGTAGTTGCTATTAGGTTTATTACATTTGCATATAGTTTTATTGCATTTCAAAATAGTGCCCATGAAGATATATAGAATTTTGCAACAAGTTTTCCCCTCTGATTGAGGTAACTCCAAAAGATGTGATTTGAGCGCATCAATCGCTTCTTCAGGTATCAAAAACATTGATCTCTCTTTTTATTTTTGGTATCTACAAACAGAAATTACTGGGTGTCCCATCAGCCATCTCCGGCGAATGAGCCATCAACTCGATATTTTGAATACTCAAAACTTAACTTGCTTGAGCAGATGTGTGAAAGCAGGCATTGGATGCTTTTGCGATTCTCCGAATATCATAGTCGTCTACGCGCAAATGACATGAAATAGATCGGATACTCCAAAGGACGCCTCATCGGATATGGTAATTGTTGAATCATCTACGTCATGCAAATGTTCCGAACCATTCGCTTCGTTCCTTTAGGTTACTATCATATCATATCATCATATTTCCTTCGTAGTGCTTCGTAGTGAACAACTTTTGTCGGTTTTTGATCGTCCTGTAGAGTTGTGCGGATTTGGAAAATCGGTAATCACGGTGGCTCGAGACTATGCTTCATCATAAAAAGTCGAAGTCGATCGATACCCTGTTATTGATTTAATTCACGTCGAAATTTATAGAAGATAATCGTACGAAAGTATTGACGATTTAATTCCATTTTTTGTTCAAGATGAATTTTTTGAACAGCAATAATGGGACTCGCATAAGAATCTAGGTACTATTACTATGAAAAATATCGTAATTTATGATTATACATACTACAAGTTTTGACATATTCACACGGCTGTTTTCAGATCTCCTGGCTTAACGGCCATTTTCGTGTAAGAGTAGCAATATTATATATGACAGGTTATTCACTTTAGGGCAGTAAATATGTAAAAACGCCAATTATAGTTGACCAAAATATTGCAGATGAAGGGGAGAAAAGTAGTGCATATTTTCTTGGATAGCTTAGAAATTCCATTAAAATCTCTAAACCTGAAGTCTTCTTGGATATACCATATACTTCCCTTTTTGATAGTATTAGCCTTATCTGCAGACGATCATTTATTTCGATAGTTACAAGCAAAGGCAACTCCTCAAACCAAATCTTTGCCGGGTTTGGAAACTGTATTTCTCCAGAAAACAGCGGTTAAGGCGTACGTGTAGTCGGCGAAAACAACCATGCGAGTAAACTACATCTTATTACTGGTGTACGAAGGAAACTTGTAGTAGCAGTAGATATTATACAATGTGAAGAGCTCTTTTGTAATACGGATGTAGCCAACCAAAGATTCTAATTAATAAAGGTTCTATAAATTAATCTACGACATAGCAAATGAGCTTCGGTTGTGCGAAGTGGTACTACTTCCGGTGCTACGGATTTCACCGCGATAGAGTGAGTTCAGTATTCTTTAAATTTGTACATATACCACGCGTGAGCCAGAGTATTATAATAAGTGGTTCAAAATGAAATTTCCGATTTGCTTGTTTGAAATAAAACTCTCTTGTATAGTTAGGAAAAAGTGTATTCCGAAAACTAAACTCCTCTGCTAACGCAAAAGATTCCATTTTTAAAGAAAACCTTTCGTTTATGCACTAAAAATTCCTTAAAGTATCCAATGATATTCTTGGACTTGTTGGTGTTGCGGAAACTCCCGAAAAGCTGGCAATCTGGTTGTAATAGTTTTGAGGTTCTTTTATAGTCAATTGGATAATACGAGTATGTAATATAGCTTAGCATTGCTATGGAAGATAATTTGTTCATTTAACCTTTATTTAGGGTTCACCCGGGTTCTCTCTCGACTTTTATCTCCGAAAGTTATTGAAGTAATGACGCACTGTGCTTTCCCTGCAGGATAGATACCAAAAGACGTGTTAATTTTCTATTTGTTGGCGTAGCTGAAACTTGTAGCAGATCGTTGGCAAAAGTTGCAAAACCATGGAATATCTACTTCAAGCCGCAAAGTAGTCTGGGAAGCGATATTGCGGAATATTTTAATAATTAACCAAGTGTTTTGCAACTCTCATCACGAATAATGGGTGCTCTTCTAAGTACTGCTTTTAAAAGTTTTTATTTACCATTAAAAGGGGGGCCTTAGTAATGATGCTCAAATTTTCTAGAATTCAATTACTTTCTTCGATACGCATAATTTTAAAGTTTTTCTTAATCACTATTTATTATTAATCACTTATTAGTGGGTGCTTAATTTTAACCAATACTGTATGCAAGTATAGTAGTTTACGTCATCTGAGTGCTATTTAAAATAAACTGATAATTTTATTGATATAACACATACACATATACACGTACTTGCATATGCTTGTGCACTTAAAATAAAACGAGTTCACGTTTGGTTGCAATTATTTTGAAAAGCAAAGCCGACAATTACATGCAATAGTCCAAATTTAAATCGCTGATCTTTTACTAATATAAATTGGTATTTTATTGAAAAATATAGTAGTTTATTTATTTTTAGAAATATTTTATTTATTACATGAACTATGGAGGTCGCAGCTAAAGTTCAACAGTCTATTTGTTTTAAACTCCATTTAATCTACATAATTGAGTGATTCACGATTCAATTTTAAATTGCAGATGTATTTACTTCCCTATATACATATATACATGCATGCATACATACATTATTTTGTGTTCTACGGAAATTTTGCGTACTGCGAATATTTCGATCGAGTCTGAACTTTCCGCGCCTCCGCGCATTGTAGGAATTATTTTGCGATGACTCTCTTAAATGACTTACAGATGATATGCCCTTCGTAATTCATCGAAAATTTCCATATAGAAATAGTCAAAGAGAACTCAAAAAAGAGAAGATGACTACAAAGTCCAACAATTTTCCCTAAATTTTACTCATCCTGAACAAACGCTAATAATCAACCTTACAGATGACAATATCAATCCAGGGGGATATGTTTTTAATGCAGTTTGAAGTTTTAAAATTTTTGGGCGAAAGTGCAAATAGTTTATCAAAACTTTATGTATAAAACGACTTGTTAAGTTAATAGAAGTTTTCTCTTAGACTTCTATAATAGAATTTAACGAGGAACTTTTTATGGCACATTTTAACTCACTATTTCCTACTTAAATATGTCTTTTTGACCCTTTCTCAAAATGGGTATAATAAAAGCTAATTAAAAATGCAGTGGAAGAGTTAACTTGAATGCGCAGAAAACTTTTGTCCAAGCTAATGTTTAAATATATGATATATGTATATACATTGTAAACGCATACAACTATGAGCATTTGAGAGAATCGATTTGTATGGGAATACATTTTTTGACTTACTGTGTCTGATAGATTGGTATAAAAATTAATTCGAAGTACTTTTTCCAAGTAAAGCAGTTGTGCTGGACTAGTTAGTTAATAGATGTGTTGAACTAATATGTGGGCGGAGAAGGCATGTCCTCCACACTTGGGCGTGCCAATTTGTTATATGAATTTTGGACCATTTTTCAAGGCGCTCTATTTAGTGAGCTATATTCATAAACCATCTATGACTGACTATTTGGAAGCCAACATTATGGAGAAGATACGGTAGACTACCCTGGTGAAACTTATACCAATTTGGACCTACCAACTTTGAAATTACAATAGCAGCCAGAGGCGTTTCTGTAGAATTTAGGCTAAAACCGTACGTTTGGTGCTCTGATCACTACGTAAGTCAGTGTTGGTAAGTAAACTAACACGAAACTGTGCTAAATATTGGATTACTTGCGCTCAATGTAATCAAAATAAACCATCAAGTATCTAGTCTCTGCAAAAAACGCTACTAACTTACAGACCAGCATTCGGGAAAGTCAGGTAGGCGTTTTCGTAGATGCTAATTGAAGAGGATGCAATTTTTGCTTATCGCACAAAAACTATTAGCGCAGAGCTCAGAGGCAACAGGACTACAAAGTTTTACTTTTCAGAGACAAGAAGCAAAGTAGATCAACAATAAGTAAATAAACACTGTACATTCAGCAGACGATATCTTAGGAACCAACCACAAATTTTTTACATTTTCGAAATGGGTTTGAAGAGCGAAGAGTTATACTTTGAAATACTGTTTCGCCATTAAAAACAATGTATCGCATAACCTCAAATATAGTTAAACATCGTGTACTTTGTAAATTTAAGTCGAAATAACTCGAGCTCAGAGTCGGATGCAGTAGGTTGGATTACAAACATTTTTTTGCAGATTTTTATTTCGGCCTATGCGGGCAAAACAATCAAATGTTTATATTATAAATTTTGAGCGCAAATACTGTCAAACGTCCAAAGAACTTCGATTGTGTTCATATTACAAAAAAAAATTGTATACCAAACTTGTTAAGCTATTTATGTGTGAAAAACTCTACAAACGACATAGAGGATAGGTATTTTGCTACCCCAACTGATATAGCGGGCAACATAAAGCGTAACTCAGTCATATTTCGTAATTCTACAAATACTCAACCCACTCCTTCCCCTTTCATCTTATTAGATTCCTTCACCTTTCTTCCTTTGCAATGGTATCACAAAGGAAGAATTTGATTTCTTCGTCCAAGCGTGCCCACTCTTTGGCGACCATTTTAGCCTAACCTATCTAGTCGACTAGACAGAGTTAAGAGTTCCAGAAGATTACTTCTAATTGAGGCGGAAATATCGACAGACAAATAAAAAAAGCAACAATTGAATTTGTTATTTTCTTGTTAAGCCTTTGAGCCGTTAAGCTCGCAAAATATCCATACAATAATTATTTTATTTTATTTTATTTTATTTTATTTTTACATTTTTTTATTTTATTTTTCTTTTTTTTTTTTTTGTTGTGTTGTTTTCTTAATTATTTTTTTTCATCTTTTTTAATTTTCATTTCATTTTGATATTTTTTTTATTGTTTTATTTTCTTTTCTGTTTTGTTTTATATTATTCTATTTTGTATTCTAGTATACAATATTGTTTTGTACATCATTACATTTCTCTTCAATTCATGTTGGCATTCTTCTTCAACCCTGTTTTTAAATACCTCGCAAATGATATGAAATTCCTCACCCTGAATTTCCGCAATCGTCTTCATGTTTAAACGAATACCCAGCCCAGTTTTCTATGTACCATATCCCTCCCCCCATTAGCCAGCACTTTGATGTTCATCCAAATTGTCACATATGACATTTGGCTAAGGACCAGACCACCAAAAGCCAAAAAGCCACTGGAGTTGCAATACACAAACCAATTCTCGTTGAATAACTGATGCCGTCGACGCTGCACTTGCTGCCGTCAAGCAATGGAATACATTCAATGTCGGTCCAATTCTGCGCGCTCCCCGTAAACACACAAATACATTCATACTTACAAATGTATATACGTATGATTGCATGTGTGTATGTGCATTTGAAAATTTCATTTGAGCCCCAATCGTGAGTTGAATATGACAATTGGTCGCTTGTTTCCCATATTTGCAACATTTAACGAGTTGGCAACCGTTGTAAGCAACAAAGTAACCAACACAAAAATAACAAAAGCAACAACAAAGCCCATGATTATGACAACATTTCATTATGTTTTTGGCTAACTAAGTCTGGCATTTTATTATTACCGTCGGCTTTGTGATGGCGACTAGATGGAGGGGGAGAGGAAGTAGGTGGTAGGCAACAGGATATTTCAGCAGCGGAGGAGGCATATGTTGTCCGTTGATCGTTTGGCACTTTGTTCCATCAAACTGTGATTTTGCCCTCCTCTTCATTGAATTATTTAAACCCATTGCTATTATTGTTGTTTTTTATGCTCTTTTTATTTGATGTTTGATTTTGCTGTAAATGATGCGATGACAATTACGGAATTCATAACTGAAGTTCATTGGATTGGAAAACTCCTCCAATTTATTTTTATAGTCGACACTCTGAAATGTTTTTTCTTTTACTTAATGTCCAGCTGGTTGATAGCTCCAGATGGTTTTAGTGTGGCTTCGCGTTCAGTCAAAGTAAATCGGGACCATTGGAATTGGTTTCATTGAAGAAATAATATTATATTTATTTGACATGCCGAAAGAATTTAACTGATAATATGAAACTTCCTGAAATATGGGAACTCACAGGTAATGGCGAAAGAAGCGCAATATTTTTACAACCGTGGGAGAAGAAAATGCACCTGCAAGTTTTACGCAGCTGTCCCGTCTGCAAAAATAGTTTTTGGGCACCCCAAACCGGCAAGCAAACTGTTGAGCCACCGGTGCCGAGGAGTTAATTACGAACGCGTGGAGTGAAAGTTGGAAGCTGTATTTGTATTTTTGGGATGTATATTATATTTATGTATAGTCGAGACTCGAGTGTATTAAGCGTAAAAAAAGTCGGGAAAACTTCGGAAGCAGCAACAGCAACCAAGAAAGAATTTACATCCGACTTGAAGAAGATGATATCGATACTGTACATATGCATATGTAAGTAAAACGAATAAAGATATATTACCAATGGCATTGGTTGGACCTTGTCTTCGTATGGACAATCGGTGAACAATGGAATGGTGATATTTGTAGAATGAGCACAAGAGTGCCCGCAAGCACAAACACCAAGCACATAAGAAACTCTCTGCATTTCAGGCTCGTATAACACAGGTCTATATTGTTTTTTTGTGATATGAGACTGGCCTCCGGTTTATTTTGATAGCTCTGCTGTTGAAAAGTGCCCATTTGGGTAAAACCCAAAACGGAGAGAGGGAACTGGAGTGATCTGGCCAAAATCTAGTAACGGAAGTAGACGGTATACTTATGTATTGGGTATGGGAATAAGTTTCCGTCCTTTCTTAGCCAAAGTTACGAATTATTCAAACAATTAAATAAAACATAATATTATGTGAAGTATGGGCCATTGGAAGCTACAACTTTACTTCATCTTTCAAGCAGCATATGGATACGTCTGACGAAAAATTCGAGTTCTTTTGTTTTGATCCATTCATTGAGCCAGTTTGCGAAGCTCTTGTAAGAAGTGAACCGCTCTCCAATAAGGGCTGACTGCATTGATCGGAACGGATGGTAATCCGAAGGTGCAATGTCTGGGGAATACGGCAGGTGGGGCAAGGTTTCCCAATTCAGTCCCCCTAAATATTTCTGGACCAGCAGTTGAGTTGCAGCAAAATCAGTTCGTCATGTCAACCGCCCGATTCCGGCCGCTTTTCTTTCAGAGCTCGATTCAAATGCATTAGCTGCAGTCGGTAACGATCGCCAGTGATGGTTTCAGATGGTTTAAGGAGTTCATAATAGATGACACTATTCTGATCCCACCAGATGCAAAACGTAAGCTTTGAAACGTAAATTTTTTTTTTTTTTCGCTGTCGATGGACCTGGTTCATGAACATTTTCGACGATTAGGGTTATCATACAATAATACATCTATTTTTCATCGCCAGTGACGATGCGATGTAGAAAACCAAACGTCTCTCGATATCCCTCCTTCAATCGATGTGGTACCCAGTTACATGCTTTCTGGACCATTATTACCGCGTGCAAACGCTTACTGACGGTTAATCTGTCCACATCCAACTCTTTAGACACATCATCAAGGGTTTCACGTGCGTCTTCATCTAATAATAGTTATAGTTGAGTATCTTCGATTTTTTTCGGTGCCTCTTCGCGGTCTTCATCACTCACATCGAAAGTGCCACTTTTGAAGCGTCGAAGCCACTCTTTACAAGTTGTATTTTAAGTACGACACGTTTCAGCTGCACTTTTCTTTAAAAGATAATAAATGCAAATGCTGTTTTTTCGGGACAAACGTAGACATTTTTGGGGTCAGATATAAAAAGGATCTTTATGCTTCAAACAAATGTCAACTACAGCGATCGAGACCTCACATATACACCTTCAAATCATCAGTATATTACTAGAGCGAACACAAAAATAGTATCAGCAGCGACACCTCTTTTATGAGAGCGGAAACTTTATCCACACCCAATATAAAGAGAAGCTCTTTATTAGGAAATATTGTGTACAATTAAACAATTACATATTCTACCAAGAATGAATACAGATTTTTTTGATGAGTTCAACCTTTAATCACTCATATATCACAAATTTAATGAACATGTGTATGCTTTATTTCTAAAAGTTGCTTCTAAAACATGCTCCACACGTATAAATAATGCTGCCGATGATTCAGAAAAGAAACATAATCTTGTATCTCAAAACTGCACTGACTGTCCTAGGCAACAAAAACAGCAAATACAAGTGCTTTTAGTGAAACGTAAGTTTTCTCTCTCTCTCTCTCTCTGGCGGCCGCTGTTGCCGAATGGGTTGGCGCCGGATTATTATTCGGAAGTGCACGGGTTGGATACCCCGGGCACGAAACACCAAATGACAGAAACAGATCTTTCTAATATAGGGTGGGCCATGTAAAATTTACTTTTTGAATCGGCTACAAAAAAAACAGTAATCAATATTTTTTTAAACTTTTTTTTTATTTTGAAGATTGAACATTGTCATTTCTGAATGAAAAATAATATCGTTCAAATGACTGCCACGACTGACTTTACAGTAGGTCATTCGATCAACACAATTTTTAAGCTTATTTTCGATTGTTTGGGCTCCAATTTCATGAATGGCAATTTCGATTTCGTGTTGTAAAGCATCAATCGTCTCTGGATGGTTCGCATAGCATTTGTCCTTAACGGCTCCCCATAAAAAATAGTGCAACGGGCTTAAATCACAGCTCCGAGGCGGCCAATTGATATCGGAATTTCGGCTGATTATTCGGTTTTCAAAAACGGTAGCCAAAAGTTCCAGTGTAACTTTGGCAGTGTGACAAGTTGCACCGTCCTGTTGAAACCAAATGTCGTCCATGTCATCCTCTTCAATTTTTGGAAACAAAAACTCGTTGAGCATGTCACGGTAACGCTCGCCATTTAATGTAATCGCGGCTCCTCGCTTATTTTCGAAAAAAATGGCCCGATGATGCCGCCAGACCAAAAACCGCACCAAACAGTGACTCGTTGTGGTTGCATTTGCTTCTCTACAGTAACGTGTGAATTTTCTGAGCCACAAATCCGACAATTTTGCTTATTGACGTAGCCACCGATGTGAAAATCAGAAAAGAAGAAGAAGACTCACCACTTTGGAAATAGGTTTTCAATATTTCCCAATTTTGTTCAAGCGTATAGCGTCTCATTTCGTAAATGTCAAGCTTTTAAGTAAATTATGAACACATCTGACATGTCATTTGTGTTACCATTCTCAAAAAAATAGGTGGTTCAAAAAGCAAACGCTATATGGCCCACCCTGTAGTAGTCGCCCCGCGACAAGTAAGAACCAACATCCGAATGTACTTCTGCAATTAAAAAACTCCGTTCGGAGTCGGCTTATGGTTCCTCCATTTGTGGAAACAAGACGCACACAAGTATTTGTAATGTAAAATCTGAATTTGCCTTCGATTGGAATGTCAAAATCTGACATGTCTCTGGTAATTTGGCATTCACCCATCAAGGCGAAAAAAATTAATAAAATTCTCGTGACAAGTAATACATTCACCCCACCTTCATAGATTCGCCCAATGCTGTGTCACTCAGTATAAATGAATAGCCATAGCTTGAAAAAAACTATTAACCGAAAGGCATTTCCGCGTTTAACAGAATTATTGTCGTAATGCGTAGCACCATAAAGGTTACTCTCAGAGAGACTTACAGTTCAGCGTATGCTAGGTTGTTCAATAACTTTTCCGGTTCGATAAGAAAAACACAATTTTACCATATGGTTTGAAATACGGTAAGAGTGAATCTGGTGAATACGGTTATTGCTCCAACAACTCGAACTTTAATTCATGGATTTTAGCCATTGTCAAAATGCTCTTGTGCCACGGTGCATTGTCATCATGGAAAACATTTTTTTTTTCATTTGCAAATTGGGTCCTGTTTCATAATTGTTTTCTTTCAGTTAGTTTAAAAGGTTACAATAATATTCAGAACTTATTGTTTTACCACATACGCAGAGTGCGCCAACATAACAAAAAAATTTAGGTTAGTAGCAATTACCTCTCTTATCGAACTGCAAAACTTATTGAACAACCTGGAATATGTATGTATTATTAAATTTAAAATGTTAGCAGAAAAAGTTGTCTGCACAGGCACTTATGTCGTCGGTGCGCCAATGCCACTAGGGCTAATTCAAAACTTCCTGGTGACTCATATTTTACTCTATCTTGGTGAAAAATTTAAGTAATTGCATATAGCAGTAAGCGTTTAGGTAGCAGCTTACATACTGACCGAGGAGAATTTGTATATTCCAGCAATTAATCTTTCTCAATGAGAGCATACATAAAAGTATTGTTAAAAGGGTTACTGTTAATCACTTAGGGCTGATATACTTCTCATCACTAAACGTTGATGCCAAGAAAATCGAATAGAGAGACAAACTAAACAATCACTTCACTTTAGCTAACTGCGATTCATATGGGAAATAATTTTATTGGCATTTTTTGATCAGTGGCATAGTTTCTGAGCGACAAAAAACAAAAACAATAGAAAAGTGAAATAAAATAAACTCAACCAGCAAAAACTCCATTATTCAGAGTCAATTCAAAAAATTCGATTTGATTTTTACCGGGTTCTCATTGTGGTTCTTATAAGAATTTGTTGCTCTTTTTGGTTATGTAACCCGCCGTCACTTAAGGGGACCCGGTGGTCTAGAAATTTCAAAAAATCGATTTTTGTTCTTTCGATATTTCGAAAGTATAGTATCTTAAGAAAATACAGTGAAATTTTCATGCGGAAGTTCCCAATATTATAGATTCTACAGCCCATTAACTAGGTAGAGAGCGGTCCGCGCGCTCCTGTACCTCAAACTTTAAACTCATTTATCTCGAAACGACTTTTTTTGGCCTGGTGTTGTCAAACAAAACAAAAAACAATTCAACCGAATCGTCTGAAATTTTACTATGTTGTTCACAATGGCTATCACCCGTACTAGAATCATATTACTATTTCAATTATTTCGTTTTTTTATTTTTATTAAAAAACTGAAAAAAAAACGATTTTTAGAGTGTCACATTCAAAACCGTGCATTTTGTCAATTTTTTTTATTAAAGTTAGTAGCTGGACATATGTAGCTACAGTCAAACTGACTAATTTTTCTTTTTTTGGTTTTTGTGTTTCAGATAAATAGAAGAGTCGAAATGGGCAACACCGTCCAGGTCCAATTTTTCGGGACGCTCAATTTCAGCGCCATTTTTTAAATTATTAAAATACATTTTTTTTCATTTTTGTATGTAAAAGAAGTTAAATAAAACGCCTAAAAAATTGAAATATCGTTTTTCATATTTTTATTGTAAAAAAAAATTCTGAAAATGCCCTAAATTTTCGAGCTCTAGACCACCGGGACCCTTTAATCGAAATGAAGTTGCTGCTGAGCGCTAATGTTCTCGGCGATGATACTGCAGTCAGGATTGTTTAGCTAAACTTGCTTCACCATAACCAAAATGTGGATTTTTGTCCTCAAGTGGGTGCCATAGTGATGTGTTGTTATTGTTGCTGTTGTCTCGCTACAAGTTTTGCATGCGTCAAATTATGCTCCATTATATGCTAGCAACTGCGATTGTGTATGTGTGATTACGAAATTGCGCTATCGAATCAGAAATAATCCCAAAAGAGCAATAACAACAAAAGCTACAGCAAAATTTAATTCAGCAACAAAAGCACTATACGAATAGTTCATACCTATGTAGATACATAAGTGCTCAAAAGTGATTTGTGTAGGTAAATATTGAAAATAAGCAGCCGGAGTAAGAACCAGCGAATTTGAGTTGCAGACATAGCGACGACGAGACAACAACCGAAGTTGCTGCAGCAGCAACAGTAGCAACAACAGAAAAAAGGAAGGAGAGCATTAACCGCTGCAAACGAAAAAGAAGTGATTATAATTTCGATTTCATTTTCAATTAAACTCGTTACAAATGATTTGGATTACACTTTTTTTCATTTTATTTAATTTTTTTTTTTCGTTTCTCAGCCAACATATATACACACGCGATTGCCGCTCATTTATCGCCACACCAGTGCGCACTTGTTGCACTTGCAATATGCGATTGCAACCATTTCCCATACGAGTCCGGTTTGGCGCTCAGTCGACCGCATTGAATTGTTGATTTAAGCTGCGCATGCGCAACCGAATTTTCGATTTCCAAATGAAATTTCAAATGTCAACAATTTGTTGTGGTGTGGTACGGCAACCAGCAGCAGCAATAGTATTGATTTGTTGTCGCAGCAAGTTATGTGGCTGCTTACAGTTGAAGTAATGCAGTTTTTGTTGTTGTTCTTGCCGCGCCCGCATCTTCCGCTGTTGTTGTGATGGCAGCAGGCAGCACAACAGCAGCTGCCAACTGACTACCAGTTTCGACGTTGCCCCGCCGCTGGCTGCTTCTGTATCTGCTGTTACCTTTGCTCATTCCACTGCTTCTGTCGCTACTATTCGCATGCAATTCTTTGTAGTTTTCTGTGCGCTCTGTTGGCGTTTTTCATTTTTAAGGTTGGGTCCTTACTTTTCCGCATTAAGTGTGGGCTCCTATATTAACGCTGCCGCTCCTGCTGCCGCCTTTATTCTCATCTCATTTTCTTCTTTACATAGGCTTTTGACGGAGCTACTAATGTTGTTCTTTTCGATGATTTTCAACGCCTCCGTTAGCAATGCCTTTGCTGTTGATTTACCTCGATACCTTTTGGATCTAGTGGTGCATTCTTGCCGTTGTTGTTGTTTGCTTAAAATGTATTTCCTTTATTGTGTAAAGTCTTCGACTTGAGGGTTTATCGATTTTTTAGGTTTGATTTGCATTCCGCTTCAATGATTTGCTCCTCCACATTTTGGTTGCACTGAGAAAAAAAGTATAGCTTCATTTTCAAACATAATTTCATAGCAAAATTATCATCCCATTTTGTTTTTGAGGTAATCCTCAATGGATGTCTGTTTGTATACTACAGCTGTCTAATTCACAAGTGTCGAATGTAATTGACGCACGACGCGATCTGCTAAAATTATAAATTTTACGATAGGGGGACTAATTTTGCACCACCTTGGGTATATTAACACATTAAAATCGGGAAAAGAGAATTCTCGTTTTACGAGAAATGTACTTTCCTGAAATAAATAGAAATACTTCCCCTAAGCATATTAACATCCCAGTCCCACATGTAAACTTTTTTCTTCGAATATCTCATTTCGAGTTTTTTTCCTATTCCGATCGTAAATAAACAAAGCTGTCGGCGATTACGTTTTCAAAGGGACTGTCTCACTAAAAAATATTATCGGCGCCAACCTCACACTACCTTTTTACTTTTATTTTTCTTTGAAATATTCCATAATTAACTAATTTAGGTGTAAAAACTTACTCCACCACAACATACCACAATGAAAAAGTAACTAAACAGAACTATGTGTAATATAAAATAGTTTTAATATATACCTATATACATATAATTGGCGCGTACACCCCTTTTGGGGGTTTGGCCGAGCTGTTCCTTCTATTTTTGGCGTGCGTCTTGATGTTGTTTCACAAATGGAGGGACCTACAGCTTCAAGCCGACTCAGGCCGGCAGATATTACACTCGAAGGTTTGCCATTGCCTGCTGAGGGGCGACCGCTATTAGGAAAATGTTTTTCCTCATTTTGGTGTTTCACCGAGATTCGAATCTACATTCTCTTTGAATTCCAAATGGTAGTCACGCGCCAATCCATTTGGCTACGGCGGCCGAATTTTAATGGGGCAGTTAAAAAGGAATACATTTTCAGATTATTGGATGAAAGATCCTTTGATAAAAACACCGATATTTGCAAAAATTATGACTCGCACAAGATTTCAACAAATTTAGACGTTTTTGCACTTTAACGACACCCTAATAAATGATGATTCTGATGCATTAATAAAAATTCAGCCTATTTTGGAATACTTTTTTTCAAAATTTAAGGAATTTTCTTCGCCATATAAATACAACAGATTCATGAAAGGTGTTGAACATAAAGAAAGCTGTTTCGCCGACTATCATACTAAAAAATACTAATACTTTTTATGTACAACTTCTGAAAATTTCTATGTTACAAAAATAAATATCGCAGTTTTAATACAAAGTAGTTGTTTAAATATCTTTACATTGCTTAAATTCCCCGATTTCTTTGAAAATTCAAGGAAAAATAGCCCGATACGAATGTTTTAATATAGTTCCATATATGTAAATTAAAGTTTCAGACTTCGTACAAATTAAAAAAAGAAACAATTCCAAAATTTTCGTAAAAGTTTTAGAAAAATAGCTCCAAAATCGCATTTATTTTCTACCTTTATTTCTGGCAATTTTTTACATTTGTACAAAGAAGAAGACCTCGATTTGATTTATGTTTGTTATATAATGATCTATATTTTCATAAAATAATAATTAAAATTAAATAATGAACAAGTAAATTACCAAAACTTGTCAATAAGCCCCTGTTTTATGGTTATTTAACGCACTATATATTACTATATATTATATATATAATACTCTTAATGATAATTCAGCGCCAATCACAAAAACAAAGATCGAATAGTTTTTCATAAATCCGGATTTCGATGTATAAAAATAACTTGGAGAGAAAATTTAAGTGACTACAAAAAATTCGATGTAAATAACTTTTACTAACTCAGCTTGGGTTTTACTATCGGATAGGTATACTTTCAGAAAATGGCAATGAAACCCTGTTCGCTTTCGATTAGTTTCACGACCATGTTCGTTGAATTTTTTCTGATGTCTTTTAACTTTATAGTTATTTCATCTCATCACATATAATTATATTTCGTCACATTTAATTTTATTTTATTTCATTTTAATGCCCATTTAATATTATTTAATATAATTTTATTTACAATAATTTCATCACAAAGAGATTTTCCATCTATATTTTTCTCTATCTCTATGCCCTTCTCTGTCTCTTTCTCTGTCCCTTTCTCTTTCTCCACTCTATCTATATTTTTATTTATGCATATGTATGTATCTCAATCCCTTTTCCATTTCATTCTACCACTCTTGCTCCTGCTCGGCTTCGAAAATTCGCTAAGTGTACTTCGTCACAGTCTGACGACTCGTTTAACTATTGTATATACATATATAGTATGCTGTATTGTTGCAATTTCATAATTTATGTTGCTGCCATTTTTTATCGAATTATGAATTGTATTTTAATTGATTAGGTAGGGCGCTGAAAATTTTATTCAAGCCACGTAATAAATTTTCGTAAGAAATCAATTTGAATAATTTTTCATTTATTTGATTTGATTTCTGTTTGATTTGTCACTAATGACGCATCAATGATTAATGAACAATTGTTAAATTGTTGTTGACATTTCATGCATTGAAACAACAAATACATATTAATTTTGTGTAGTCAACCCTTTTCCTTGGCATTTCGTTGCTTTGTATTTAACTAAAGAAAATGGCTCGACAACAAGTTGAAAAAATATTAAATGAAACTATTTATTATGGAAAATCTTTTTTTTTTACCAATATACGAGTATAGCTGATCTTAAAGGCGTATATTTAGAAAAATCTTGAATAGAAGTAATAGAGCGGCATAGTACCTCCTCTAGCGGAATTGGAAGAAAATATCATTCAATAAAGGAAGGGTTTAATACTGTATTTGGGTGGAATATTCAAGGTAAGCTATTAATCCATTAACCTCTGTAATCATGTAATTATCTTGAAGATCGTGAAGCCCTGTAAGCTAAAAACAAAATCCCGTGAATATCAGCAAAAACCACTTATTGAGACTACGCTTTGGCTAGCAACTTTTGAACTGGAGTGTGAATCGTACTCTGATTAGCGTAGGACGTGTTTTTCTTAATACTAGCGGAGCCACTGAAGAAGCGCGAGAAAGCAAAATAGCAACCCGTATTGTGAAGTACATATTGCGGTGAAGGCGAAATGTCATCTTCAAAAAAAATTGAGTGCAAAAGAAATTAAACATTTCCTTATTAAAAAAATATAAATGGGTGTTAAAATTATTTGTGAAAATATTAATGTGTACGAGCAAATTAAGAACCAATTGAGGGAAAATAAACTACAATATTTTACCCATGACTTAAAGAGTGATCGTGTATTCAAAGCGGTAATATACGGGTTAGAAAACAAAAATGCCGAAAACGTCAAAACCGAGTTAACTTCTCTCGGATTCAAACGCAAAGCAGTGAAAGCAATCATAAAGAATGACAATGATAACTATACTGATACTACATATATACGTTGTATATTTTGAAAATGGGACAGTGAGACTTCATGATATTCGTCAAAAGTCCTTATTTCAAGCCATTATACGATAGGACTACCAGCGAAAAAAACACCAACCAACACAGTGTCGAAATTTGTCGAGGACGCGGATGCTTCATTAAAACAAAGTGTTCAAATTGCGCCGGTAAACATAAAACCACAGATGAACAATGACCGATAATGTGCGCTGCGCTAACTGCAATAGCAGCCACAAATCTTCTGATCCGAGTTGCAAAATCGGGCTGCATGTATGCAAATCAAACAAAAATTCAACAAGATTTCACAAGTGCATATTCCAGCACAATTTAAATTGCAGTTGAACGATGAACAGTTTCCGAAGCTAAACGGGCAAAGATTGCAGCTCAGCCAACTAGCTATTATATATTTGCACTCAAGTAATAAGTGATGTCTGAACTGTCTATAATTTTTTGGAGATGTAAAAGTATCCGTAATAAGTATTACATAGTATTTCCTGTAAGAACAAAGACGGCGATCTGGTGACTAACGTACAGAACAATCTTAAATTATGGAGGGAACACTTCTCGAACCTATTAAACAGTGACAGCTGCGCATGTCACACAGAATGTGAAGATCCCGATACCTCAATCGTTAACGACGGAATTGTCGTTCCGCTACCCGATTATGACGAGGTGAGAATAGCGATAACGCGGCTAAAGAACAACAAAGCCGTGGGCGCCGACGGACTGCCGGCTGAGCTATTCAAACATGGCGGCGAGGAGCTGGTAAGGTGCATGCATCAGCTTCTATGCAAAATATGGTCGGATGAAAGCATGCCTGCCGATTGGAATTTAAGTGTGCTCTGCCCAATCCATAAGAAGGGCGATCCTGCAATTTGTGCCAATTACCGCGAGATTAGTCTTCTAAATATCGCCTATAAGGTTCTAGCGAGCGTATTGTGTGAAAGACTGAAGCCCACCGTCAACAAACTGATTGGATCTTATCAGTGTGGCTTCAGACCTAAAATATATAATTTTTTAGTTATCAAATAATGAATGCAGTAAGAATTTCAGTCCCTAAGAAAACACCAAAGATTAATTTTGTGATACTACCACGTCATATATTAAATTTAATTAAGGGCTTACATACGTCCGGAATTTTCAAAAAAAATCGATTTTTTTTAGCAGATTATTATTCCTTATATATTAGTTTTAGGCGTACTTCTGTGGAGGTCGATTGTAAAAATTCCCCATAGATACAAAGTTATGGTAGAAAATGTAACTGCCCGGCGAGAGTTTGATGCGCACAGGTAGCTGCCCTTCGTTTGAAGCAGAAAGTTTAAACTCGTTTTTCTCGAAACTACTTTTTCCAGCACGGTCTGCATGATAACTCATACTGTTCTAAATATTTTTTGATGCGGTTTTTTTTTAAATATTCGAAAGTATTTTTGATATTTGTATTAATAAACATAATTTATGACGTAAAACGCATACTTTTTTTTAACCGCCGTAAATTGCAAAATTTTTCGAAATTCAAAAATCCGGCTCGACAGACTATAACTACAACTTTATTTTACAAGATTTTTTTTACTTTTTACAGATCCATCAACATTTTAAGGAGGAATGATGCAGACCGAAAACAACTTTTTTTCATTGTACTTTGGGTCACGTGATTTTTTATATGTATAATAAGTTTTTAAAGAAAAATTAAAATAAATTTGTTTATAAATATTAAGTACTAATAAACAATGTATAAAATGTTTTTATATTATATATATTTCTATTGTTCTCTCTTCTAAAAACAGTTTTTCTTTTACCGCATTTCTGGCGCTGCTGGACTTATGTTACCCCTTAAAATAAGAAATTGAGAAATTGCCGCCATCGGCAACAGGAAGATCAGTTAGAGATTTTTACATTGTCTAGGCGTATACGGAAAGAAGTATTTCAAGGCAATTTCAGTAGGATCAAAGAATGGAATAAAAGGATATGTGAACTAGAAGTAAGCCTTTCTGGTATATAAGCAAAGTTTTAAAAAAGCGGCATGTACAGATCTTTTTGATCAAAACAAAACTATTATGCTAAGCCACGAAAAAGCAAAGGCATTTGCTCACACTTTCCAAAATAATCACAAAGTTCCGGAGCACTTAAGCTCTAAAATAAATGAAAATGCGATAAATGATATAATTGTTAAACTAAATTCTCTATATGTTAATACCTCACCACATCGATTAATTAATTCAACAAACAGCTTTACGAAAATCCTCAGGTTTAGAGGATATAAGGAATATAATGCTTAAGAATTTGCCTAAAATAGCAGTTATTTTCTTTTATTTTATTGTCAATCCATGTCTTAAACTTCAGTACTTTTCGGAGACATGGAAAACGGCAAAAGTAACTCCAATACCAAAGCCCGGAAAACTCCCACATGAAAGCGGAACCTATCGGCCGATAAGTCTGTTAAGTAGCCTGGTAAGATATTCGAGCAAGTACTAAAAGATAAGTCAACGGAGTTTATTAATGAAAATAATGTACTGCCTGCTGAACAATTTGGATTCAGAAAATTTCATGGTACAACACACCGATTCCAGAGAATTTGTAACCACGTAAAATCTATTTTCAATAACAAAAAGTCAACCGCTTTAGTCCTCTTCGACGTTGAAAAAGCCTTTCACTCCGTTTGGGGCAATGGGTTGCTAATTAAACTGATAGATTTAAAATGTTCTATTCAACTTCTCAAGATTGTTCAATGGTTTATAAAAAATCGTTATTTCTGTGTCTGTTTAAATAATGAACTTTCAGACCTAACGGAAGTTCCAGCTGGTGTCCCTCAGGGTTCAGTTATAGTAGGACCTATCTTGTTTAATATTTATGTGTCTGACGTCTCTAAGTTCGATAACTGTCACTACGCCATGTATGCTGATTATATCTGTATTTTTATTCGCGCAATTCTGCTCATGATGTAGTGAGTAAAATGCAAAGTGCGCTGAATATTGTCGCAAGCCATTTTCACAGATGGAAAATAAAACTTAATATTGATAAAACGCAAGCCATCATAAACCTCAATATGAATAGGCGTGATATAAATTGGTCAAACACCGTTAAATACTTGGGCGTAGTATTACACAATCACATTCACCCCATAAATAATGAATAGGTACAATATCGCAATCAGAATGTTATATCTTTTAATCAACAGGAAATCAGAGATGAATACTGAAAATAAACCTGGCCTCTATGCATGTCCTGTATGGGGAACGTGTGCAAAAACACATATAAAGACGTTACAAATACGACAAAATAAGCAGCTGAGAATGATGCTTAATTTACCATGGGATTTTCCACAAGGCGGTTACACAACGAGAACAAATAGAAATGATATTCTCACGAATCAAAGAACTTAATGATAAGTATAAGATAAAATGTAGTTATTCTAATATCCAATTAATATCAGAATGTTTAAGCCACCAAATATCTGTACTGTACATGTACATAACTTCCTTTTTTTCATACGGGTTTTTATAGTAGTTATTCCCGCATAGCTCCACCGCGAAAGCTAATACAAGATTTTCCAAGTAAAGTCTTTGCTTATATGTTTTGATCGAATTCCAGTTCCAAAATAAAGCCCTTAAGTGTGAATATATCAATAAGATTGCTAAAAAGAACTGCAGGCCATCGCTTTTTTTGCCTTACAAGAATAAGTTCATTCCAAATTATCAATTTTTACTACATATCCTTTCGTGCAGTTTTTTGGATGATTTGGAATCACATTATGCCTGTGTTGCATAGGGTTCAATAACATAACACTTTTATATTGCTTAAGCCAACATTGCACAAGAGAAACTTCCTGACTGAAAAAAAACTTACTTGTAAGCACAGGCAATCTACTCTTCTTTTTTTAGTACTGCATATTGGAAGAAACTTTCTGTTGGTTCGTACAATGCCAGCAACTTTTTAAAACATATCGATGGTTTTCGAGAAAAGTGACATAATTCAAAAATACAAAATACTGAGGTGGGTCAGCTTTCTAGATAATTGACGCGCCAATTCGATCACCTGACAAAACTACACTAACGCCATCTCTCAGAATTATTTCAAGATTCGCTTATGACGCTTTCCCAGTTAAAAATATATAAACTCTGTAGTTGATTTTTGCTTTTAACGGCAGAACTTCGAATTTGAGTTAATTTTGAGTTGTGTCGCTTTTCTCGAAAACCATCATATGTCAAAAGAGTTCTTGAGAGTCAAGTCGCATGATCGCGGCGGCCAATGGATAAACGCTTGCCGTGAGATGACCCAGCCGACAAATTTCTTCTTCTCAACTTTGAACGCTGTGTGGTGTGTGTTCTCCTTGGAAAACCAGCTAGCGTTGAAAATCGATCTATGCCGAGCACCATTAACGATAACCGTACTTCCTCCTCACTTCGCAATAAACAAAGTCCGACGATCCCACAATGCCAAAATCGCACGAAATAATGAATTTTCGTAAACGCATTCATTTTTAGTCGAATAGTTGTGAATTTAGTTAGACTAATAATAGCAATTTTGCCTATAGACATAAACATAGATCTCGGCCAAACAGATGTTTTTTTTTTGGTAAAATTCTCGATTTGGTTGGAAATATCGATAATAACTGGTAACCCATAAACAGCCGTCGTATCCGAATGAAAACATATCTCATTTAGGTTTCAACTTGCATGACGTAATTAGAAAAATAGGGGTCTAATGTGCCTTAAGGTGACAGATACCTGTAAAATTTCGTACACGATAACTCGAAAAGTTATTGACCGATCTCTCTGAAATTTGCACACATTTTTTTATAATATTACTTTCTATGTGAATTTACAATTTCGTGAAAATGTTTCGAAAAAATAGTTTTTTCGAAGCAAAACTAGTAGGAAAATTCGCCCCAAAATTTTAATTTTTTTTAAGCATTTTATTCCGCGAATTTTTTTAGTTCATATAGAAATTATGACATTAATAAACAAAAAAATTTTTGGTTTCTTGTATTCAGGTCACTGACGCCGATGCTAAAATGCCCGCCGATTGAAAAACCCCGTTGCGACCTTCCTGGAAGAATTGAGTGTACATCTGCCATTTTAAATGATAAAAAAAAAAAAAATTGTATATTATTAAAAAAAAACATATTATTTTAATTTATAAATAAATTGTATGCCAATTTTGAAAACAATATATTGACTTCTTAATTTTAAAAAAATTTAATAAAAATCAGGGAAAATATGGCCGTATCTGTCCCCTTAATGCTCACGAAAATATATAACCCATTACTCGTACAGAAAATTTTCATACTGTTTGAAACCAGTGTCACCATTTTAAATGTTTCCCCAAAAAAGAAAATTAAATCACTTGTTTTTGTTTTCCTCTCAATAAAATCAGTTTTTATTGAAGAAATTTTGATGTTTCTGCTTAGAAGAGTTGCTTGGTTACAAATAGGGAGCAATAATTTTAACACGTTCGCATGATAAAGTGCGAGTCTTCCGGAATATTTTGACAGCTGCTAAAATACAAGAATTGGAAAAACCTTTATTGCTATCTCGTTACTCCATATTAGAGAACATTGACAGTAATACTTTTATCAGGATTACAGAAAATTTAAAGATTTCCATGACCAAGATTGGGAAATTTTTACCTACTCTAAAAAAAATTGAGAAATTCTGGACTATTATTTTCTTTTACAAAACTGATCTACTCATGACGTACTCTCAAGATTACGGTAACTTTTTCAGTACCTGTTTGACAGTCTTATTTGAAAAAAAAAATAAATAAAATAAAGAATTTGTGTGGGGCTAAATAATTGTTGGAAAAATTGTGTCTAAATATAGACCGAGTTGTCATTCGGCATATGTATTTCAATTTAATTTAAATTTTTAAAATTATCATTCGAGTTTGTAACAAGAAAAACCCGATTTCAGCTCCAAAAATAATAAATTACACACTTTGTGTGAATAAAAAACACAAAAAGTGAAACAAAAATACCAGGCGAATAGTGTGCCACACGGAAAACAGCTATGAACAACGAAATCGGAATGAATTCATTTCGGGTTAGTTTTTTCGCTAGAAACTTAAATCCCTGCACATGCGTAAAAAATTAATAAAACAATATTAGAATTTTAACAGCGTAACAGCGGGCTGGTTTTTATTGGGTCTCACAGCTGCAATGATCGTTTATGGGTTAAGGTGATGCTTTGAGATAACACATCTGCCGTCAGTACTTAACGTACCTTGTTTCATTCACACTGGGTTAGGAGCATATTTTCGTGCGTTATATTGGGTTGCAGGTTTTTGCTATCATGAGAAACCTTTTGTTAAAACATCACCCTTTTCCTTTCTAAAAAATTGTATTCACTCCAATCAAGATGACGCCGCTAAACAGCGACTAGTTAAATTTGATATTTACTCACAAAGTACAATACATTAACGACTTATGGGGTAACAGATATGAATTTTTCGCAAATTGCTTCAAGAGAAACAACAACAAAAAACAATGCGTTTAATAAGCTATTTGGGAAGAACGATAACACCCGCTCAGCTCGTTAGACAGCTCGCATCACAGGCTCAATATGCCAGTCAACTAAAGACAAAAACAAAAAGAATAACAAAAAAGTTATATGAAGAAATATGATGGGCGCAAAATTAAAAGTGCCTCTTTATGAATAATAACAAAAATATCAGCTCGTCTGCAGTAAACAACAAACAACGAACGACACTGCCAAACCCATACTTGCAACAAGCCAGGCAATAAAGTCAACAACCTGCAACGCTAATTGCATGCCGCGAAAATCTTCGCCCAACTAGCAATGAGCAACTTTTTAAATTATCCATGTAAGTAGGTATGTGTATATAGGTGCATGTGTGTGTGTGTGGCAATATAGTTATCTCCCTGCTAATAATATTTACATAACCTCAACATTTCAGGCGCACCGGGCGCAACAGTAAAAGTACAACAACAAAGGCAACAACAACGTTCAGTAAGAAAATATCAAAATATCAACAGCAACAGATGAGGCTCATAATCGCATACCAACGTTAATTTCTTAAGCTTTATTCACGACTTTGTTGTTGTTGTTGTTGTTTGCGCTTGTGTTTTTTTTTTTGCTTTGGTGGTGAGGAAGCAGGAAACAACACTACGTTAGCAGACACGAAGAATCAAAGTGAGCCGGGAGGGGGATGGAGCTAAAGCAACAATTACGACAACCACAATGAATAAGAAGAAGAGCGAGATGCATAGATGAAAACGAAAAAGTAAATGCACTTAGCGTCGCATCATCGTTAACTCATCAACGACAACAACAACAAAGCAAAAGTACTAGACAACGACGAAAATCAGCAACCAAAAAACAACAGCAGCAGTAACTACAAACAGAAAGCAACACCATATGACAAAAGCAAGCAGCAATAGCAGCATCATTAGCAACGCCGGCATGGCAGCAGCAACCTGCAACAAAATAGATTCTATGTAGCCTCAACAATAACAACAACCTGAACACGAAGCGGCTGGTGGATGGACTTGACTAACTTCAAGTAGATGTTTAGTTGACTGACTAAACAAAATCGACGGGCAACACAACAGCAAAACCAATAAATTCAACAGCCACAAAATCCCAGCGAAAAGAAAAAACATTGGCCATACCAAGAGTCGAAACTAGAGAAACCTTTTAAGCCGCAAGAGACGACAAGCTGCAGTGTGGAATGATACGAGTATGCACTGCCGGCGCATGCACATATACACTCACAACCACAGTAAATAGTTGGTCTTGCATGCAAGCAAATAGAATGAATTAGAGAAGGTGGAACCTTATGTATGTGCATATTTGTGGGTGCGAGGGCGCGCTCGAATGTGGTTTAGGAAGCGGGCGTGTACCCATCGCATACCTAAGTAGCTATGATGCATTTATGTACGAATGTATGTAGAACCAATGCGCTTCAGCTTCATTACGCCTCACCGTATCGCTGCCTCGGTACTTTGGTTGCGCATGCGCGACTGACTGCATTAGTTAAGGCATGCAGTTGACCTCGCCTAGGTGACCTTTAAGTGTGCAGCATACAACATGCATATGACTACCTATATACATATGTATATGTATGTTGGAAATCGCCCTCTACTCTACAACTAAAACAAATACATACATACATTTGTACATGCAAGGCTAAGAGAGGAGCCATTAATATAATATGCAAGTTAGCTCACATTCATACATTTGTACATACATTCAAACACAAATACATATGTACGTTCATAGAAAAAAAAAGATATTTATCTATCAGCAACGCCGCAGATAAGTAAGTTTAGATTGCAGTGGGTGATGATGCACTTATTGGCAAACATTCATTCGTACATGCACACAGATGTCTAATTTTTATGAATATACGGATGCGATACTGATTTGTTGAGCTGTATTTGTTGACAGAGTTGCCGCCCAAATTAGACCACAAGCACTAAGCATTAGTTAATATAAGAATTAGATTAGAAATATAAGCCAAATCTTATTGATAAGCAATCGCTGACCTTGAGACTTTGGCTCGATAAGCTAATGGGTTACATTGGGTTAAATATGAGATTTCTTTAGGATTGGTGAGGTAAGGTTCGGTGGTCATATGGCCCAAGATGATACCAAGATAATGAGCACTCAATTTCCTCCAATCTTGCCTCTCACTTTTCTCAATGAAACTTTCTAAATTCTGAATGTTCCTTGGGTCTTACACCGCTAGATATTCCAACAAATGTTTGCTAAGGTTGTTATCCCCATTTTAGACTAGGGGGCAGTGACAAAAATAATGCTTATCATAGCAGCTCAAAAATCATTTGAGAGAAATCTCATTCGTATAGCATCCGTCACTGCACCACTGGAGTTTATGAGCGGCCGAGTCAAATTTTCTTGACCAGTTTTTTAGTATCATACCAAAAGATCTGCCAGAAGTTGTATAGAGAATTGAGTAATAGGTATATAACAAATACAGAATGGAGTGCTGGAATAATTCGTCCATCCACAATACCTTTCCATATCAACAAGTCTGAACTTATAATATTATCGCCTCACTTTATTTTCTTTCTGAATAGCTCTACTAAACTTCAAGCGCTTTTGCGTGTTCAACAACCGGAAACAGTTGACTTTTTCTCTGTGCTGGCTGGCGAAAAATCTGTAATATGGAAGATAAAAAAAATAAATAAATAATTGGCGCGTACACTTCTGTTAGGTGTTTGGCCGAGCTCCTCCTCCTATTTGTGGTGTGCGTCTTGGTGTTGTTCCACAAATGGAGGGACCTACAGTTTCAAGCCGACTCCGAACGGCAGATATTTTTATGAGGAGCTTTTTCATGGCAGAAATACACTCGGAGGTTTGCCATTGCCTGCCGAGGGGCGGGCACTATTAGAAAAATGTTTTTATTAATTTTGCTTTCACCAAGATTCGAACCAACGACCTCTCAGTGAATTCCGAATGGTGATCACGCACCAACCCATTCGGCTACGGCGGCCGCCAAGATGTTGGTATATAAAGAAGATGTTGGTATATAAAGAGTTTTCCAGAAACAAGTGTTAGGTGATGAGATGATTAACGATTTTTTATGGCCGGAATTGGATGGTATTGATCTGGACAACGTTCATTTTCAACAAGATGGCGCTATGTGTCACACAAGCAACGAAACTATTGATCTTTTACGGGAAAAGTTTCCGGGTAGTGTTATTTCTCGAAGAGGTGATCACAATTGGCAACCGAGATCTTGTGATTTAACACCTTGTGACTTTTTTCTTTGGGGCCACGTGAAATAGAACTTCTACGCCACCAGCCTAGGGTCGATTCAAGACCTCAAAGATGTAATTCGTGAGGCTATCGAGGACATAGGGCAGCCACTTTGCAATTCGGTTATAGAAAATTTCATGAAAAGGATATTGTCCTGTAAGCGTGGTCATGGTGGTCATTCGCCTGATGTTATTGTGGGTAAAATAAAGTATCTTCTACCTAACAAATAGGTGTATAGGTGTGATACCTTTCATGTAACCGTTGACAGTTAAAAATTTTAGGCAGTATGGAACTTCGATTCGTTGGGAACCAGCATTAACATGGCGAATATTATCAGCCTTTAAGTCCAATGGAGGATCACTATTTTCCAAAATTTGTTATTTTGGACTAAGGGGGGATGTTATATCCGTCCTATTGTATGGCATAGGCTCTTAAAGAGTAGCAATATTCGACAAAACGGTATTGGGAGAGTTCAAGAGGAATATTATATTATTCGGACTGCATGAGATTCATAGCGACATAGTGAAGCTAATTAAAACATACCTACTAATTCCTCTGGCTAAAATATTCATGGAAATGTACTAAAATCAACCATTTTTGGAGGATGAAGTACCTTGCTGGTGAAATAAATTGGACAGATTGGAATTTTTAGTTCACTTTAAATTTAACTAATGCCTCTAGTCTAATAGTCCTTAGCCGAATAGAAGTATTTGCCGTTCCGGTAACGTAGATCCAACTCTCGCGAGAATGGTGTTCCTAGTAGGCATCCGTCAGTTTGTCCGCGAAAACGACTGACATGAACTTTGCAACACAGCCAAGATTACTTTTTTTTTTTCAAGTATCAGAAGAAGATGCATAAGATTGGAGCGAACCCAATTCTTTATGCCAATATGTCAATATCAAGCGAACACTAATTTTTCTTAACATGCTTCGCCGCCTTGCAACCCATTTGTCCATGGCGGCTTGTGTTCATAATTGTTAGCAGCATCAATATTGCGGTAAAGTGAATAATTGGCTCACAGTTTTTAGGAAAGTTTATTTTTAATAAGATTTCAGTGTCACTGCCGCAAGTGCGAAGTACTAATCGTATAGAGTGGGTGCAATGATGCAAGCAGAAAGTTTTTTCCTCTTTATTTATGTTTTTTTTTTGAAACATAGGGAAAGACGCTGGCACTTCGCAACCTCGCTATGTTTACTTACTTCTAAAAAAAAGTTAGTTTTTCCTCCGCCAGATTGCTTTTTCTTGTCATTGCTATACCTTTAAGGCATCACTGAGCGGCAAAGGCAAAAAGAAGTAACTAACGAATATTGAGTAAAAAAACTTGACCAACCAAAGCAACGTAGACATTTAAATCATCACAAATCCAAATCAAATAAAGTACATCCGCCGTTAGCTTCCTTAACAGCAGTCGTACGCCATTTCATTCAAGAGTGGCGTGCAGCCTTAGCACAGTACAGTACAGTATAGCGCAGATCTGTCTGTAATCAGCAGACCATGTCAGACCCATTGCGACCCTACCCTATTTCACTTAGTTAGCTGTTCTTACCAAGTTTTTTTTGCAGTTTTTTGTGTCGTTCCGAATGTTTTAGTTTTTCCATTCCAACTAAAAGTTTAGTTGAGCTGATTTTTTTTGTTTGGTTCTGCTCATCTCATCTCACATTTTTACTGTGTTTCCAGCCAACACTTGATTTCTATGCGGTTTAGTTGCTTTTTCCACAAACACCCCACGATTCAGCTCTACCCGAGCTCATCTCCGCCACTGTCACGCGGCTGCTCATTCCTCAGCGCCATTCACGCTCCCTGCCTTTGATTGTCTCCTTCTTGTTGCATATATACGAATATTTTTTGTTTGTTTATTTGTGATCCACTGTCTCCATCTCCTTGGCAATTTACTGGTATTTTGTGCTTTGCTAGTTTTCTAGTCTGCTGAGTTTTGTCTGTCTAGCTGTCGGTTTGACAATATGGCTTGTTGCTGGTACAACGTCTTTTTTTAAGCTCGCCGCCACTTGCTTGTTGCATGTTTTTCATGTTGGAACTTTTAGGAAACTCAAAACTCGCATGCATACATACATGTATAAGTAATTCAAAGGAATACATGTAAGTAACTTTTCATTTTTATTATAATTTTTTAGGTGTGCCAAAGGATTGCCATTTTTGTACTGCGATACACATAAATACTTGCATGTGAGTGCACTCGCTTCTTCCAACTTGTAAGATCATTTGATGTGTGCCATTGCTTTTGTTTTTTGTGTGCAAATCGTGAAATTGCTGCATGCCCAAATCACTTTAATTGTCTACAAAAAGTTGATTTACCTAAGTGGTGAAATAAAGAAAAGAGAGAAATAGTTAGGGTGCTTAACTACCAGCGCCTCAGAAACATTCATCAACTGCGTCCAACACCATTTATGATGTATTTGTATTTGATCTCCCGCAGACAGCTGCTTTCACATATATGGATTGGCCGTTTTAGATCACTACTAGATCAATACCTCATTGAGAAACAATCTGCATGAAAGAATATTACAACAGAGTCATACACTACGCTTGCAGCACGACTCTCCCGGCGTGTCTTACTAGCCGCAAGCAATGGTGCGTGGGTGTATAAACTATATATTGTAAATAAAATGGAAGTAGTTTTCGTCGTTACCGATTGGCTCAAAAAATACTGAATGGACTTCAAAAACATGTATTTAGTTCATTCTGTCATTCTGCTTCATACGAACGCACTTCTCCCACATACACCCATCTGATACTCTACATTTGACGGGTTTTCGATGACAAACACCAATACTTGTCAGCATTTTTAAACATCTTTGGAGTTTCTGTGCTTTAGGAATATTTTCCTATTTTTGCTTCCCAGAACCTTTTGTCTGGCGTAGCCACGTGATTTAGTTTTATTGCTGTTCTCTCAGCAACTCCTTTTTTGAGCTCTTCTTTGACGGTTTTGGCGTGGTTCAAAGAGGGTCCATGCTCTATTAGAGTACGCTACATCTCCTCTTGTTAAGCCTTCTGCCTCTTCATTTACTTTTACAGCTCTATGGCCCTAGGAGCTCAATAGTATTATTTAGCTAGATCTTAGACTTAGTTCACATGCCGAGTATTCGCTTTTTATTGGCACTTAAGAGGCAAATGTCCTTTGCTGAAGATATTTTCACCAAAGATTAACCACTGCAACCGATTTTTGGTATGAACTTCCACCTGAAAAATAAACGAAGGCTAACACATCTACACTGACGTGCTTCTTCTACGACCAAATATAACAGTTTCTATGCTTTCTGGTCAGTTTGAAGCCACCTGGGAAAACCTCTCAAAAAAAAAGAGACAATAAAACTTGTCCTATTTCCCTGTTCTTCTCTGAATATCCTCGCAAAGCTGATGATCTTATTGAGGTCATCTCCTAAAAGTTTGCCCAAACGAAACTGTGCCTTGGGTGGAGAGGTGGAGAAACGAGAGTATTCCGGTGTTTTCCGTTTCCAAACCCTCCCCAGTAGTTATATGCAGTGGTATAAGCTTAAGGCACGGCTCTATCGTCGTCGGATAATTGAGCGCTGCTGCTATAATGGGTGTTTAACTAGTTGGCTCTTCAGACTAGGTCTCTGCCCGCAGATAACTATAGATTTTAATATCATGGTGTGCATCTTGAACCGTCCTAGAGCTTAAATCGGTTATTATTGTTTTACTACAATATAAGATATTGGCTATCACCGTAAAAAACCATTCGGGATACAACCGATATCACGTATTTAACTTTTATTAGCCTAGGCACCTTCGTACTATCATATCTAAAGACGGCTGAAGGGTCTAATAATCAATAATCTTCAAAAATATGAATCTATGTACCATATATGCCGTAAGCTAATTCATCGTCCTCCAGACATAGCTGTCATTTTCTCTCAGTAGAAATAGTCAGTGAGCAATTGAGAGTTGGCAATATTCAACTAGTTTTTGCTATTAATTGTTTTACTTGTGCGGAGCTCTCCTTTATTGATCTCCCAAGCGGGAACCAATTAAAACTGTGAAAGATGAACCATGAAACTGTGGCCTGTGATCCAGCAAAATAAAATATTATTCTTCGTTCCATGAATGTTTTTGTGTATTGTGAGGCAGAAATGCTGTTTTTTGAACATATCGGCATATGAAAAAATTAGTCGCATCATACGCCATCATTTCTTTAGTATTTTCTCTTAGGTATATACAATTCTAATCCAGTTTGTGAAGGGAATATTTAACATGGTGTGAGCCAATAATGCAATTAATAAACTCTGACACTAAATGGATAATAACTCATATACCAATCACATATTACCTTCACTTTCCCCTTTCCCATTCTCTATGACCAACCCGCTAAAGTCACCAAGCTAAACGGAACGTTAATATCGCTCGTCCATTCGTTCGTACGTGCGCACGATAATTCGTCCCAAAATTAATATAATAAATAAATAATTGGCGCGTACACTTCTGTTAGGTGTTTGGCCGAGCTCCTCCTCCTATTTGTGGTGTGCGTCTTGATGTTGTTCCACAAATGGAGGGACCTACAGTTTCAAGCCGACTCCGGACGGCAGATATTTTTATGAGGAGCTTTTTCAAGGCAGAAATACACTCGGAGGTTTGCCATTGCCTGCCGAGGGGCGATCGCTATTAGAAAAATGTATTTATTAATTTTGCTTTCACTGAGATTCGAACCAACGACCTCTTTGTGAATTCCGAATGGTAATCACGCACCAACCCATTCGGCTACGGCGGTTAAGTTTCAAGGGCCGGTGTTGATTTTGAATAAAATACAATTTTTTTAGGAAATTATTGTCATTTCTCTTTACTATGATAATATTGGCACGGCTGAATTACGTATGGAACAAAATTTTGGTCAAATGGCCGCCGCGGCCTCGGCGGTACACCTCCATCCGATGGTTAAAATTTTCGTTGACGCTGAGGCATAATTAAGGTTCTATGCCGTTAATGTGCCGAATTATCTCATCCTTTAGCTCTTGAATTGTTGCTGGCGTTTCGACGTCCACCTTTTCTTTCAAATAAGCTCAAAGAAAGAAGTCCAAAGGTGTCAAATCATATGATCTTGGCGGCCAATTGACATCGCCACGACGTGAGATTATTCGGCCATCAAATTTTTCGCGCAAAAGTGCCATTGTTTCGTTAGCTGTGTGACAAGTGACAAGTTTCCTGTTGAAACCACATATCGTCCATATTCATATCTTTCAATTCGGGCCATAAAAAGTTCGTTATCATCTCACGATAGCGAACACTATTCACAGTAAGTGCCTGACCGGCCTCATTTTGGAAAAAATACGGCCCAATGGTGCCGCCGGCCCATAAACCGCACCAAACAGTCACTCTTTGTGGGTGCATTGGTTTTTCGGCAATCACTCTTGGATTATCATTCGCCCAAATGCGGCAATTCTGCTTATTGACGAATCCACTGAGGTGGAAATGTGCCTCATCACTGAAGATGATTTTCTTCGAAAATTGGTCATTCACTGTTGCCATTTCCTGCCACCATTCTGACCATTGAAGACGCTTAAAATGGTCAAGAGGCTTTAGTTCTTGAGTCAATTGCACCTTGTAAGCGTGTAAATGCAAGCCTTTATGCATAATGTTCATCAACGACGAGCGTGAGAGGTGCAATTGACGAGTTGAGGTGGCTCTTCAACCACACGATCGCGAACAGCAACAATATTTTCTGCAGTACGAGCATTTACTGGTGTTTTCACATCCCCTACAGACCCGATTTGCTCAAACTTTTGCACAATTTTTCCGACTGTACGCACATTGGGACGACTAAATTGGCCGAAAAAATCTCAAAGTGCGCGATATGCATTATGATTTGAACGCCCGTTTCCATAATAATTCTGAATAACTTTAACGCTTCGCTTGATTATGTATCTTTCCACGGTTTAAATTGAATTAGGCTGAAATTTAAAAATATTAAATGAAATGCAGAAAAACACTTGACGTTTCACATTCAACATCGGCCTTTAAAATTTAACCAGCTTTTATTACTCGGTAATTACTGCAGATTATGAGGCAGCCGCCGTAGCCGAATGGGTTGGTGCGTGGCTACCGTTCAGAATTCAGAGAGAATGTAGGTTCAAATCTCGGCGAAACACCAAAATTAACAAAAACATTTTTCTAATAGCGGTCGGCAGGCAATGGCAAACCTCCGAGTGTATTTCTGCTATGAAAAAGCTCTTCATAAAAAATATCTGCCGTCCGGAGTCGGCTTAAAACTGTAGGGCCCCTCATTTGGGGAACAACATCAAAACGCACGCCACAAATAGAAGGAGGAGCTCGGCAAAACACCCAAAAAGGTAGTACGCGCCAATTTTATATTATTGTATATGAGGCACATGGAGAATGAATTAACCTCAGTACTAATAATCTGAAGGAGCGAAACTATTCGTTTTTCTCCGTTCAAAAGTTATTACCCAGAAAAACACTTCTATAATGTTGCTCTTTTCAATTACTAAATTCACTAATTAAATGCCCTTAGGTGTCAAACTTCACTTTGTAAAGTAATACACAGTAGAAACTCGATTATTGCACGTAATGAAAACCGGGATCGGTGCAAGTTTCGAGGTTGTCGCAAGTTTTCTTTTAATGATAGCAATCTAAGTTTATTTGTACCTATTTATTATATTAATTACACAAATTACACTTTAAAGGGATAAGTTTCATTTGAAATGAAGGAAATCTTAGATTTTGGTTTGTTTTGTACACACTCGCTTGTTCGTTTACTCTTAAACTTTGCGAAGGCACTGAAGAGCATTCAGCTCGTCTTAATTTAAACCTAAGCTATGCTTACTATTAAAAATATTAGCCTTGATTTCTGGAGCATTGACACAAACTCGTAAATTTGGTTACTAAAACCAAAGACGTATTATTAACAGAAAATTTATGTAGCTTTTTATTAAATGATCGATATTTTTGTGTGTTGCTTAACGTCGCTCAAGTGAGCCCGCCTACCGCCTAGCATACGCCTCCGATATCACAAAGCAAAAGCAAAAGAAAACAAGCAACACATAAATATTTGTTTATACATTCTGTCAAAAAAATACCGGGAATTTTTCAATAAAACGCAAAATAATACGGTGGTTGTTCGATGATATTTGTCGAGTTTTTGGCCAAGAAAGTGTTCACAATATGAGCCTTGTAAGGCGGTGCGTTATCATGGTGCAAGATCCATGAGTTTTCTTTCCACAAATTGGGCCGTTTTCTACGCACTTTCCCTCTCAAACGTCGCATAATTTCCAAATAAGATTCTTTGTTTACCATAGTACTATTTGGAACGAATTCCGAGTGCACAACACCATGGTAATCAAGGAAATCGATTAGCATGACTTTCATTTTTGACTTGAAAGGCTTTGATGTGGTTTTTTTGGGTTTCAGCTTATGTGGATAGCGGTATTCAGCCGCCTGTTCACTGGTTTGCATGCCAAACTCATATGCCCACGTCTCATCACCTGTTATGATGCACTAGATAAGCGATGGGTCCGAATTCACTTGCTCAAGCATGTCTTCAGCCACCTTCTTCCCATGAATTCTTTAAAAGAAATTCAACTCTCGTGGAACGAGTCGAGCAGTCACGCGTCTCATGCCCAATTGATGGTGTAAAATGTTGCGAATTGATTCGTGGGACACATTAAGGCCACAAGCTACCTCCCTCAAATTTAAATGATGGTTTTCCAGCACCATTTCCTGGACTTTGTCGACGTTTGATGGGTGACCAGATCGGGGCAAATCTTCCACGACTTTTCGGACCTCTGCAAAAGTCTTATACCACTCGTAGACCCGTATTTTTGATAAACGCATACTCGCCATATGCCTTTTGCAACGTTTTCAATGATTTTGCACACGAAATCCCGTTCAAAACACAAAATTTAAGACAAATTCTTTGTTCGATATTTTTATCCATAGTGAAAATCGCAGAGCACACCTGCGGTTGACTGATATAATTAAATGCCAAAAACAAGCTAACTGACAGATCACGCTCAAACTCTGCGACACTATAGAGGACAGTTATGCCAACATTCCAGCAAAAAAAAATTTAGACATACTCGTATGTGTAGCGCGCGCTTTTTAAATGAACATTTCTCGATATTTTTTTGACAAAATGTATTGCAGCCGCTAATGATATTTCGAAATAACCAATTAAAAGCAGGAAGCTCATCAAATTATAATACCGTGAAAATGCAAGTTAATCCTTTAATAGTAGATTAGAGAGAATATGATAGAAAACAGAATCTGAAAAGAAGACGATCAACTACTTTGATGAGCGCAAAACAAGCGGTAAAAAATTTTATAAATGATATATTGGATAGTCTAAAAAGTTTGGTAATAAATTTGAGTGGAGTTCTAGCATTTCCTTTTCATATTTCTAATGAAGGTATTATACTATATATGTGCAATTTATTTCATAATTTTTTGCCATATTGTCATCAATATAGAAACAAGTGGCAATATGAGAGTGTAAATTCAAGACTACAAAGTAGATATATGGTATCAAGTTATTTCCTCCAAATTCATCGAAGATGTATGCGGTCTGCAGTTGTAATTTTAAATATTTTACTCTGCAACAATTGAATAGTTTCTTCAATCTCACCAATTTTTGATATCAACTTTCTTAATCAACTTCTTCCACTATCTACTAATCCCACAAAACAACTAGCGGCACTACTTGGAAATTAACAAAACTATAAATATCAAAATCGGTTCAATTACCTTTGAAATATCGGCAGATAAAAAAGATCAATTGAGACGAAAACATCTACTATGAGGAAATTGAGTTTCGTTGCGTCATTAAATTCCTTACTAAGTAAGAGAAAACGCCATATAACTCTATTGAAGAGATACTTCTCGCTTACGTAGGCACTTGCTCGTGGAAAACATAGGTGGCATAGTCTATTGAAGCAAAGTGAAGGAGAGTCAACTGAACGCAATTAGCACTCAGGGCAGTCGATTAAGGTATAGAATTGATTGGAGCAGAATCTCAAGTATCACAATCAACTGGAAAGTTGATGGATACGGATTTTTGGGCTTGCAAATATTATATTTAAGAAAAGTGTAAGATGACATTAAGGTTGTAATGGTTGCCCAGAGGGTAGGGCCCACTTGGACGAAATAGTTTGGTTCGTCCTTTGTGATACCATTGAAGGACAAAGAGGGGGGAGGAAGGGAAGGGATGTGGAGTGGTGAGTGTTTGTGGACTACGAACGGTGACTAGTCCGCGGTTGTGTTAACATCATTATGCTGCTGATGTAGTTCATCAGATTTTTGTTATCAACACCTGCTATATCAGCAGGCGCAGAAAAGAAGTGAGAACCAAGATATTAGAATCTTAGTCCCGCGAAGGCTGGGCAGCTTAGGAGCAGGTGCTGAGATGATTCCACCTCATCCTCCATACAGCTGACGCAAAAAGGACTCGAAGTAATTCCGAGTCTCACGGCATGTATACCTCGCGGACAGTGCCCCGTGATGATGCCCACGAAATTTGAGAGATGACATTTTGTCATCCCCAGGATATCTCTCGAGCGCCTCCTATCCAAACGTGGCCAGAAGGACTTCGTGACCCTACACGTTCGTGTACTTGCCCAGCGTTCGCTGAGTTGGTGCATAGCCCATCCTTCCAGGAGTAGAGCGCAGGTTGTCAAGGGGATCCCGATTCTCTCCTTTCGCGGACACATTGCCTCACAGGTCCCCTGTCTGGCCAGCTCGTCGGCTTCGCAGTTTCCTGCAATGTCACTGTGACCAGGTACCCAAATTATCTTTATGTCGAAGAATTCTGATGCAATCGAGAGTGAGACCAGGCATTCCCTGACCAGCTTCGAATACACCATAATAGAGCCTAGAGCCCTAATGGCCGCTTGGCTATCGGAGTAAATATTTACCTTCTTAACAGTTATTACGCAAGTAAGTAGCCAGTCAGCTGCTTCTTTAATTGCGGCCACCTCTGCTTGGAACACACTGCAGTGATCCGGTAGCCTGAATTTGAGTTTGATGGGGAGCTCTTTGCAGAATACTCCTCCTCCAACCCTACCATCCAGCTTCGAGCCATCCGTGAACAGGTTAACGAGGCCCTGTCCCCAGGTGTTGCCCCGCTCCACTCCTCCCTTGGTTGAATAGGGGTGGGGAAAGTTCCACGTGGACTTAGCGAAGGCACACACTGGTCCGTCGACGAGGGGATGAACTCAAAGTTTCTGAGGATACTTGAGTGCCCATATGTGAGGTTGAGCTTATAGCCCAAGCCCCTCAGTCTGATTGCGATACGAGCAGCGGCAATTCTGCCTGCGATGTCTATAGGTACCACATTTAACATTACCTTAAGCGCCAGAGTAGGAGTAGTTCGAAGCGCCCCACTGATTCCAATGAGTGCAGACCTCTGGACTCTCTCTAGCTTTTTAACTGATGTCGTCCTCTCCAGTGAGTTCCACCAGACAGTGACTCCATATAACAAAATTGGCTTTATTATGTTATTATAGAGCCAGAATACAACTCTGGGCGAGAGGCCCCACCTTTTGCCAATTGCACCTTTGCACCCATACAAGGCGATTGTTACCTTCCTTACTCTCTCCTCAATGTTGGGCTTCCACGTCAAGATGACATTAAAGAAAGAAAAGGAAAATTCGTTGTTCACAAAAGCCATATTACGATTGCTGCCCTTTAACAGGGCGGCTTGGAGACACATAACTAAACTTCCTAAAGCTCAGATTTAAGCAGAACAGAATAATATTTATAGTACTTGCAAAACACGAAAACGCGAATCGACGAAGAAAATTTAGTCACTTATTATTCTAAAATCGACTATTTTAACTATGATTATAGGCCTAGAAAGAAAAGTTTGCAATAGTAAGCACTATGTCGAAAAAGTACCAGGAAATGGCCAATAAAATAGGAAATACTTGTTATCGACTAAAATTTATAATAACGTAGTGGTAATACCAGTTTTGAAAAAGAGAGTTCAGCCGGAGCAATTTCAGTTGGATATGGTTGTTGTTTGATGATATTGGTAGAGATATTAGTCAAAACTTCGAGCAAAATCCGTGAGTTATTTTCCAAAAACCAGGTCTTCGGCGATGATCTTGCTCTCTCATATAACGCATTATGTCTAGATAATAACCCCTATTTACCATGCGAGCTTTCTTTTTTTGACTTTGGAAATCACTTTATGCGGATTTTATAATTCATCTATTGGCGGCACTGTTTTTACAGAATATAAGAAAACTTTATAAACGAGCTGAAAAATGGATTATGCTTGAATGTCGAAAGTAAGAAGCATTTCTTAGTTTTTCTTGATCCCGCGAACTTTTTGGTAGGTCCATTATTCGTGCATTTTTTTAGAAACCCCATTATTTTTTTATAGTTAGAAGCGCAGAAAATGTGGAATTTTTCTTACTCATTTTCAAATACATTTCTTACTCATTTCATTAAATTATACGATTATCCATATATCATGGCTCTATATAATTAATGGAAAATAACCTGGTGTCATTGTATTTGAAAATTATGATGGAGAATATATGCATTTTCTTGTTGATTGTAGCCATAGTACTTTGAAAGTTCCATGATGAAGGGAATTTTGAATGTCCCATTATTTTTTTCTCAAGTCTATAAACTCTTGAAGAACGCTGTGATTATTAGATAAGATGAGACATTCGAGTCTAAATATATTGTATTTATCGGAATTTTGTTGCCTAACATTTTATACCACCCAATATATTTGTATAACAAAAAAAAGCATACCGTGAAAGCCAATAATCCACAAATTGTGGGTTGAAGCAAATAAATCACACGAAACGCGAAGCGGAAAGAAAAATACTTACCAAGGAAGGCATACCACATGAGATGGTTCAGTCAGAGTCGAAAAGAGATGCGGTATAAAAATAGATTAATTAAGTAGAGGAGAGTAAAAAAAGCATTTAATGCAAGAAGAAGAAAAAGAGAAGAGTTCAGGTTGAATCTGATTCACAAAACTAAAGCTATTTTTTTCTCTCTCTTAATACGAGTACAATTTTAAAATGTGATTCACTTTTTGATATTTCAATTTGCCAAGAATTAATCATTAAGTTTGAATTTCTCTACGATAGAATTTTTTTTTGTTTTTTGATGTACCTACAAATTAAAACAATTAAAATTATTCTGCCATGAACAAATCCCCAACATTTTCAAACCATCATTATACCTCAGCTAGCAATATCATTAAGAGATCACTCACTTTTATTTAAACGTATCTATGTTATATCGTTAGCTAGTAGGCAGAATCGCCAGTATTCGATCCCTAAAGTAGGTCCCTCCATTTGTGGAACAACATCAAGACGCATGCCACAAATAGGAGGAGGAACTTGGCCAAACAGCCTAAAAGAGTGTACGCGCCAATTATATAAATATATATATGTATAACTAAGTTGCTTAAACTATTATACTTGGATCTTTTTAAGAAGTTAGCCAGTCACTCCAGTGACATAATTTGCAAATTTCCCAGGCCTTGAAAGAAATAACTGCCAAGATATTTGCCACGGCTTCTTTGAAGTTCAGTGCACTCACAGTGGAGGTGTTGTACCAACTCAATTTCTTCTTTATCTCCCCAACTCATGCATGAGTTCTTGTGAGGTACACCCATTCTATTGGCTAGGATACCAATAATGCAATGACTCGCTATAACACCTGTGAGGACACTGGTAGTTAATCTGTTGAACCCAAGTAGGCATTTTGACCTTTTAAGATTCAGTTTGGGTCAGAGCGCTTTGGAGACCCAACAATTAGTCGTAACAGAACCACCTTCAATTGGTTTCCGTGACTACACCCAAGTCAATCCCAGTGTACAGTTAATTTAGAGGAATGCTAATGTCCTCTACAACTCGCTAAAAATCAAGCTCAAAGCCTTTCCTTGCACACTCATCTGCTCTTTCCACTCCAGAGTGGTCGGAGACCCAACAAAGTGTGATATTGTGTTGTTGGATGAGCGGGAGCGACCTCCTGCATTCTTTAGCACGTCTTGAATTGATGTGCGCTGAGGCCAGTGCCTTGATCGCTGCTTGACTATCTATAAAAATTGTGAAGTTTGCCGGAAATGTCCATTAGTTTTATCGTTTTGGTGTTTTTTTTTATAGCTGAGATCTACCTCAGCTTGGAAGACGCTACACCGGTCTGGGAGTCTAGAAGAATAATATAAGGATACTTGTTCCGAGTATACTACCATTGTCTATCTTTGAGCCGTTAGTATAAATATGGTGACCACTATCGTCTGATATGACTCTGGTCTTCCAACCTTTCTCACTGCTCCACTCAAAATCAATTTCTTTTAAAAAAAATTGTTGCCGCTAGATCGGAAACAGAATAAACTGTTCCCAATATTTTTTTAAAAGAAGTACTAGACCATTAAAATGATTATTACTAAAGTAATCGATATTTTCCATCACTAATAAAAATATCTTAAAATCTTGAGAATCGGCCTATTTATAATATTTGCATTATATGAACACCCGTAGATGCACTATTGAGACACCTAAAAAAAGTATATAGGTTCGAATCTCCATGCATGCAATACCAAATGATAGATAAAGTTTTTCCTAATAGACATCGCCCCTCGGCAGGCAATGGCAAACCTCCGAGTGTATTTCTGTCATGGGAAAGCTCCCCATAAAAAATAATTTGCCATTCGGAGTTGGCTTAAAACTCTCCCTCCATTTGCGGAACAACACCAAAACTCACGCCACAAATAGGAGGAGGAGCTCGGCCAAACAACAAATAAATGCTGTAAGGTATCTTATTATGAGGAATATTTTTATGCGATTTTCAAGTTGTGCGGTTTGTATTTTATCCAAAAATTATGCATATAGGCTTGTTTAGGAAGTTTGCATAGAGACAGCCTCCAAAAATCGTGGAGCGCACACCATTTGTTCCACTGACATATAACGTTTATGGATATAAAGGTCAGCTAGATCTTCTTTACCTCTTCACATCCAGATGTTAGTGATTTGTTTTAGAGTGAGTTTTTGCGATTCGGTGACTCTCCTTTACAGGATACTTACCCTCTTCGACAAGTCGCTATCACAGCCTTGTGAGTTTCGCATTGAAAGATATAAACTGTAATTATTTTGCAATTAAATTTGATTTTAGCGGTGTTTTGTTCGTTTTTTAATAAGTAGGGAACTTAAATCTTGCTGATTTCAAGTTGCATTAATAAGCAGCACATTTGATTGCTGTATTGAAATGTTTAAAGTGTGTGTCGTAAAGTTTTATTTTTCATTAGAAGAGGTTTTTGCATTCTAAATATCATAAGTCTAAATTTTTATAATTTCTGTTCTAAGATTTTATTTGGCCGAATGGAAACGCAAATAGCAATTTTAGATTGCTTAGCAAAAAGCCCCAGAGTGATTGTAAAACATTTAAATTTAGGCGACAATAGACTTTTGGTCGATTTACTTCTCTTCCACTGAAGCTAGGTTAGGAATAGAGAAACACAGCTGTCAAAATCGAGTGTAATGTATTGGCAGGATGGTCTTTCTCGGTTGATGCTAAGTGTCGAAAAAGAACATTGAGAACAAATTTGCATTCCAAAAGCAGTAGCGTCAAACTGTTCCATCATTTTACAATCTAGTAGTTTATAGTCAAGATGAAGAAGAAAGTGTGCCAGCCACGGTTTGTATTCTTAGTGTTAACTCAGACTAATAGCAAAAACTCACATGAGTTTTGTGCCCTTAACAGTTCGTTTAATTTTCCCAACTAACACGTGAAGCCATTAGAGTATGAATCGTTCCATCAGCCACGAATCTTCTAATTCTAGAATATATACAGCAAATTTTACTACTACTACTACTACTAGGGATTGTGAAAAAAATATAAATCGGCCGAAACTGGCTTGCTTGATCGAACTTATTTCCATGGTTACTTTTTTCAATATATCAGCAAATTTCGAAAATAATATTTGTAAATCGATACGATGTGGCGTTTACCAGAGGGGGTACAAAGAGTGATTCAATTCATTACGTGCGAAATATGTGGCTACTAAAGCACGTCCCGCAGTGCCGTAATCTACCAACGCATGTTTGTTAGACATATTTGACGATTTTTGGATCTATTTAATGAATAGCCCGAATAACACTTGTGTGAAGAAACTGAGTCGATTCAGAATTAATCCCTCAACATTACTTTTTTTAGAGTACCCCAGAACATATTCAAACAGTTAACTTTCATCTCCAGGTCGGCTAGTCAAACACTTACCGAACCAAGCTCAGTGAACATCGTTCGTTTAATAGGCTGTGTGGCATTACGCGCCAGCCTGTTGAAACCACATACCATCCAACATTATATCTTAAAATTCACTCGATAAACAATCGTTAATCATATTTCAGTGGCGCTCGATTTGGTTTCCGCATAGCAAGATACTACTTGGCAGTCAAGAGGTTCAAAGGGGAAGACCTGTCAAATGTCAAAACAACTGATAATTCATGAATGTACGTAGAAAACCAAATTCTAATAGAAAAAATGCAAGAAGCTTCTGAAATACAAAATTCACTCAAATAAACAATCTATTAATCACCGAATACCAACAACTAAGCGGCAGACAAATCCAATTTACTTCAACAACGATCTAAGGCGCCATCGATCACAACAAAGCATCCTTCAAGCGTTTGCGCTCGCCAACTCGCTTAGATCAAAATAAGTAGTTAATAAGCTAAACAATAAGAAATTCTTAAATGTGATGTGTGCGTGTATGTCTGTATGTGTTGTTATTAAATGATAATTGAAGTGGACGCCCCGGCGAGAGGTCATAAGAAGATTTTAACTAATATAATATGGGAAAATATATTATAAAACCAAAAGAAGACAAACAGACTAAAACCAGCTGTTTGTGTGAAAAAAGCATGGAGGAAAAATCAAAAAGTATTGCCGTGTTTTGACCCCTTTATAGTCATTACGGATGCGTAGTGGGCGTTTACTACGCAGATTAGCAAGAACCTCCGAATTAAAAAAAAAAAAAAAAAAAAACATTGCCAAAAGTAGATATTCCCAATATTTTTGTAGAGTATTCAATTATTTAATAAATTTGTGATGCCTTTCGAAATCAGAATTTCCGTGCCCGTGTGTTGCGACAGCAATTGACACTCCTCCCCCTCTGGACCCAATCCATTGAAAGAGCATGTTTCCTGTTCCTACCCTTCGATGAGATAGGTCACGACGGTCGGTGACTACCCCGCACTTACAGGGTTTGATACACAACGACAACAAGGCATTTCACCAGAAAGCAGAGTAGTTTTGCAAATGTTTTTGAAGTACTCATTGCTTCGGTGGGCCAGGCTTCCAAAATACTTTATCGTAAAGCGCAAAAATTATTGCGGTTCCTTAGGGCTACACCTACGTACTAAACACCTCTCCACTATCTACCACTCTCCCGGCGGAACTACCAAAAAGTTATTACCTCACGAAGCTGGGCAGCTCATAAGCTGCTAGCTATTGTTAACTTCTACGAAGCTCCGAATGTCTTAAATCATTATGAATATGTTTTACATCGGTATTTATGACTACATAAGTTTTGTGCTCAGCTAATTCCAACTTCATATAAGTCAACCAAGCCTTGGGTCTGTTTACTGATTTTGCCACAGTGAACATAGTCTTAGAAAACCGTCGTAAATCAAATAGAGCTTTTATTGTTATTATCGAATTGATAAACCAAATTTAACTTGATTTTCATTGAAAGGTAGAAGATTTTTCTGGGCAGCATATTCATTCCATTCTGGAAATATTACTCTCTAGGTGCCGAAAAGAACAGCTCTTTCGAAATATTGTCCGAGATACAACGATTTCAAATAATCGTATTTTTGGCCCATTTTAGTTTACGTTCAGAAGATCGGTCCATACTTCGGCCAAAAATCCACCCATTAGGGAGCGTTGGGTCTAGAAATTTAGAAAATTATACACGAGTATATGGTCCGTCTTGGTTTAAGTTCAAGCTTGCGTTACGAAACGCCTCTTAATGATGGCAAGCACTGGGATGACGATCTGACTGATACATACGTTAGACACAGTCTAAACCGCTTAATGGCCATTCAAAATGTGCTTACGTCTTTAGGAGAAAACTCTCTCTCCCAAAATGACCTGCCATAAGTCTGCAGAGAATATACCTTATAATCCAGCAGAACTTGGGAAAACCTTGCAAACGGCACCTAAAGTTTAACGCAAAAAAAAGTGCACAGTGTTTGACCATATTTATCGGGCATCGACAATAATATTATGGGACAGGAGAAACATTTTTCGCTAAAATAGTGGCATCGCAATCACTATCCAAGGAAATATATATTTTACCGAGATTTGAATGGAGATAGCAGCCCCTAATACAATGATTGGATATCATTAAATACCCTGTATGTGAAAAATCTAATGACAAAGTCGATTTTGGTCGAGTTTAAGAATGTGCGCCTGTCGTTTCTTTCTCGTGCTCACCGGCGCCAGTTGGGAACACCAAGTGAAGCCAAGTCCTTTTCCATCTGATCTTTCCAACGCAGAGGATCGAAATTACATATAACTGCCAACAGTGATGAAGGTGCCGCACGCGAGTACGCCAACTGTTTTTTATGGCAGGAGGTAGTCCTCGTTCACCACCAGACCCAATTGTTTTGCTTCTATATCCAGTATATCCAATATTTATAGTAGGAGACTAGTGCGGTATGTGGCCTATGGAATGCTTTAAGATATTTTTAGATTTTAAGAATTTTTTTTCTAATAGCGGTCGCCCCACGGCAGGCAATGGCAAACCTTCGAGTGTATTTCTGCCTTGAAAAGGCTCCTCATAAAAACCAATTTGCCGTTCCTGCCGGCTAACGTACCAGTTCTGAACTACCTTCCTACTACTTTACTTTGCAGCTGTAGTAGTTTATCTCGTACAGTTTTTGAAGACTATCAACGGGTAATGGCAAACTCCTAGAAGATGCCAATCCTCAGCCTCTGCACCCTCTACTTAACGAACTAGTAAGCTCACGAATCAGTCTTATACTAGTCAGTGAACTACTTCATAACAGGACAAAAAAGGATAAAACAAAACTCAATTTGTGACAAACATTACCAGTTTAAAAATAATAAATATAATAAAAATGGATACATGAACTTTTCAAAAACATTTTATTATGATTTAAATTTTTCTACTAAATTGATAAGACTCAATTGAATTTGTTGTCCAACTTTATTGAACCCATGAAGCAATAATTAAAGGTGATGTAAGTAGCCAATTTTCACCCTGTGTTAGCCATCTTGAAGCTACTTAATAAATCCGTGTTGTCCTCTTGGAAAAGCTACTTTTTATTTCAAAGCAAATTCTAAAGAAAAAGTACTCAAAAGCCTAGAAATTAAAACTTTTGCTGAAAAAGTTAGCAGGCAATACTGTTTTGCCTATTCCATTTTGCTTAGACTTTCGCATCTTTCAATTCTATTGAAAGTTCTGTGAAAATTATTTATTTTTTTAATGGCTGGTGAAGAATTCCTGGTGTATATACATACGTCGTAGAAGATCAGAGTCCTTCAGAAATTTATAGATTTTCGAAATGTTGGAATCGGAAGGGTTAATTAATAGCGATAGTGCATCATGACCGTCAAAATTCTGCTGTCTTTGTCTATCTAGTCCAGGGCAAAAGGCTAACAAGTGCAGGATACTTACTGGAGTATTACAAAATGGACACAGGCTTGGTTGCCTCCCTTGCAGTAGATATGCATTGGTGATTACACTGTGACCAATGCGTAGGCGAGTATATGGCGTAGTATAGTTAAATGGGAGGGATGATAGATAAGTTGGTTTAGTACGATTAGGATTAATCCTGGAGTAATGGTGGCTATAGTGAAACCAGTCAGCTACTAGTTTGGTTTGCCTATGCTCCTTTATAAGTCGATAAACATCATTTTTACTTAAAAGGTTTGATGTGATCGTAGGAGTAATGCTCATATCCTTGGCAGTATTATCAGCGATTGTATTGCCGTTGATGCATGAATGCCCTGGTACCCACATGATTTTGATATTATGAGGGTGAGAAATCAGAATATTTCTTATGGTTCCAATAATGTGGTTGGAATTATTATAGTTCTTTATGGCCTGAAAACAGGACATACTGTCTGTGCATACAATGTATTTCCCCTTCGATTTTGACGAATACTGCATGGCGTAGAGAACTGCTGTTGCTTCTGCGGTGAAAATTGAACAAAACGGAAGTAGTAGTCAATACGATATAGGCTCTCCATTCTCTTTCACGACAGCAAAGGAAGTGTAATTCGCTTTGGAACCATCGGTGAAGATTAACTGCCAACTAGTGCTTTTAAAGCGAGATGAAATTTCTAAAAAATGTGCGCAATACTCTACCGATGTCGTAGTAGATTTTTGCATGTAACTTAAGTCGTTTATAAAAGATGATTTTTTTAGCACCCATGGCGGGTAATGGCCATGTCTCGTCGATAATAGTCTTAAGGGCAGTCCATTGTCTTTTGCAAAAGAGGCGCATTTGGAAATTGATGAAGCTATCTTAGGAGCCCGTGCACGCACGGCTGCCGAGTGAAAGCATTTTTGTAGTAAAGCATTAGAAGTGAGAGGCTTGCTCTTAGGATAAAGTTTCCTTATATTGTCCTCCACATTGTCGATTAGTGATGGTAGACCTGATTCTGCCAAGATGTTTTTTATTGGCGAAGTAGGAAATGCACGTAAAGATCATCGGACAGCAGTATGGTAAGAAGACACTAGGAGCTTGATGTTATTTTTGCATGTTGGCCATATATTTCTACGCCAAAGTTGATAGAGGATAAGAGGAGCGCCTTTGTAACGTTGACCAGCAATTCAGAGTTGATAAGCGAGCGTTTGCAAGATAAATAAACAATAAACTAATAAATTTGTAATTTTTTCAATTTTAACTCTTCTAACTCCAATGTTTTTCTTACGTGGAGGAATGATCGACTGAACTTCTGCCTTTGCAATGTCTTTACGGTAACAAATGGACATACATATATTGTTATGCTCGAAATACGAAATTAAATTTTCTGTTTTATCTCATTCCTGTCGTTAACATATCATGGCAGCCAAATCTATATCAAATTCAATGGTTTAACAAGTTACTCTCTTAATGCATATGAAGGATGCTAAAAGTCAGCATTTATTTCAGGAATAAAAGTTTGTAAAAACAGGTATGAAACGTACATTTACGTTCGTACGGTACTGAAATGAGGAAATTTGCAACACGTCGTAATGCAAAGGTTACTAAACATGGCTTTATATGCATAAGAGTGAAATAATTTTCCTAAATATTTTTGTTTACTAGCTGCATTTCCATTTTAATGTAATGAAAATACTCCTTTAGAGACTCCATTTTTTTACTTTTGTCTCGTTTCCCATCTAACTAATATTTGTTTTACAACTGCGAACTAACTTAAAACACATACATAAGTAACATCACATATTTGTGAGTGCTCTTGTGTTGGATAAACATCCAAAATATTCTAAGTAAATATTATATTCGCTTTAAAACAAAAACAATAATTTTTCTGTTGTTTTGTTTTAATGTAGAAGTAATAACCAATATACCAACGATGCATTAAATGAGGACGCTGACTTTGATAGCTTACACGAAGATGCCCTTGAATATATTGCCGGTTACATAATACGCAAATTAAAGTTGACCGATTGTTCATGCAATGAGCCAACATTTACTTGGGTTGACACTTTCTCTAAGGGTGGATTAGTTAAACCAAGCACCGAGTTCTTGGACAAAATTAAAATGTTGGAATCAGCGTTTAACCAGTTCAACGGCAGGGAGCTTTACGGTGGGATATCATTTTTACAAAAATTGTTCAAATTAATGAGCATTCGATAAGATAATTGTAAGTAAAGTATGCAATGCTTTGGGCGTCTACTTGTGTTTCTGCGTATATATGAATTTATCTTTTTTTTAACACAGATTTTATACTTGTAACTTTGCAGGTAATCTCGTTAAAAAATCAAATGTATGATTAGCGGACGTGAAGAAGTAAAAGTGGTTTTTCCTTGTTAAGAGTTTCCACTATTTGTTTTATTTATATTATTACTTAAGTGTAGGTTTACAAGTGGCACATATAGATTCCAATCCGATGCATGGTCAAAATACATATGTATATGACACAAATCCATGGGAATAGTTAAGTTAAAAATATAAATAATTAAGTACCAGTTATAAAATAACATAAAATTATTCTATGGCTTACAACGACCTTTTTCAATTTTTTACTACATTTTCAGAAAGGGGATAAACTTATTCCCTTTTTTCCCTTGCTTCCAAATTGCATCAATGGATTAAGTAGCATCCGAAATCAGTTGTCAAACTTTACTTAACCTTGTATAATTGAATCATGATTGAACCGAAGTTTGAATAGTAGTCGACTTGATTACTCGCGTTATTGAATTATAGTATTTGACTATGTAATATTACACGAAAATTATAAAATTTGCTTCCCCTCAACTGTTGAAAGTATATCTGGCGATGGAGTCAATTAGATAGTACCTTTAACCCAATTGATGTATAGTACAGTTAGGTAACCCTTGACTTAACTTTTTTTCTTTTTCTCGTGACCCTCCTTCTTAATTGCGACTAATAAGCAACTACCATTTATCGGCGCACAACAAAAATAACCCCATTAAGAAACCAAATAAGTGAATACCAAAAATTATGCTGTTTTCTTTCCCAAGACAAGGAAGCAGTTGTTTAAGACTTCAAATCGATATGAAACTTTTGAATAGAAGGCGTATGAATGGTGTGAATTTACCTTTTCTTGGTGTCGGCATACCTCATTCATAATCTCAACCGCCGTTCTGCCAGCTACAAGTATTGGCTAGCAGCAGCCAACTAAGCCTAACTGAAAACCAAACAATCTGAGGTAGCTGTGTATTTGGTGTTCTGACACTTTGGCACTCTGGCGTTCTAACCCTATACTTCATAGTTTCTGAGCTCGGGCGGCGTCTTTTCCAACAGCTGCTTTAGTAAATTTATTCTATAAATACGATTTTTTTTACTACGTGACTCATGACTAAGTGAATTTCAACAGAAAATAAAATAAATGTTAAAAAATGTTTTGGGAGAAAAAATATCCAATTGCTTTACGCCAGCAAGCAAAGTTTTCTTCTTTTTTTGGTGTTGAATTGACTGAAAAAACATATAAATACTTGTTAGATAATGTACGCATATGTGTGTATACTGTATACGTGTGTGGTTGCTTGGATCGCCTCTGCTAAGCCCTATTCTTCACTTCGTAGTTCCCTCCAATGGCATTAGTGTGTGTATGTGTGCTAGCGACGAAGATTCGCGGTGGTCTATAGAATTTCAGCTACTTGAGGCTGGCGTTGATTTATAATGATCCGTGCCGCGTAATTGGCAATAATATGGATAATATTGACGCGATTCCCATGTCTTTATGCGCGCAAACACACACATGTATAAAGGGTGATTTTTTAGCTATTATCTTTTTGAACAGTTGGTTTAAAAAGCTGACGCACGTTTCGTGCTTTGTTTCACTGTCAAACATCTTCAGTTTGGTCTATAATCTAATCATGAATCGCCTTACAAACGAACTACGCCTGCAAATCATTGAATTTTATTATAAAAATGCGTGTTCTGTTAAGAAAGTTTAAGATCCTTTTTTTATCGAAAAATTGTGTTCAGCGACGAAGCTCATTTTTGGATCAATGGGTACGAAATAAGCAGAATTGTGATTTTGGAGTGAAGATCAGCCAGAAGAATTGCAAGAGCTACCAATGTATCCAGAAAAGGTCACAGTTTGGTGCGGTTTATGGGCTGGGGGTATCAATGCACCGTACTTCCTTAAAGATGCTACGAATCGTAACGTAACTGTGAATGGTGAGCGCTATCGTGAAATGACATCCAACTTTTTTTGGCCCAAATGCAAAAGTTTCAGCAAGACGGTGCCACGTAACAATGGACTTGTTGAGAGGCTAGTTCGGGGAACATTTTATTTCACGCTCGGGACCTGTCAATTGACCACCCAGATCGTGTGATATAACGCCTTTAGATTATTTTTTGTGGGGCTATGTTAAAGCTCGTGTCTATTCAGACAAGCCTGCTTCAATTAACGCATTGGAAGACAACATTAAAGCATTTATATGTGAGATGCCGGCCGAAACATTGGAAAGAGTATGCCAAAATTGGACTAAGCGCATGAACCATTTGAAGCGCAGTCGCGGTCAACATTTTGCATGAAATAATGTTCAAACATTAAATTATATGGACTGTACTATCAATTTAAATAAAAATTTCATGCATTTTTCTGAATTTTACGTGTGTTTTTTTGAAAAACTTTCCTATAGCTGTTAAAAATCACCCTTTACATACTGTGTTAGTACATGTGATTTGATGGTTTGATGTTGGTTACAATGCGCATATCCGGGTAAAACAATGAAGTCGATAATAAATCGAGCCACTACATTTTCGTGAGCTGAGCGTTATTCTTTTCCTTTGTCAGCCGTGGCGATGCTGAATAGAGAAAACAAGACCAATGAACCACCCTAGCATAGACTCCGATTACCATAGGTCTTGAATTTGATAAGGATAAGGTTCAGATGGAACATTTTTCACGGGCTCGCACCAGGGTTTTGCATAAAGTATACATATATCTACGCATGGGAGCACACATCACTGTACTACAGATTTCCATCATCGCACACATAGTCCGACCAGCTCCAGACCCAATACCAGTCCGTTAGATGTTGATTCCTAACGCAAATCTTCTTTTCTGACTAAACTTTCTAAGATGATAGATTTTATCACGCTATGGATCAGAAATTTTCAAGCACATAAACTTTTGCAAAAGATTTCTTTAATCTCGTAAATCAGTAACCAATACCTGGCATTAAATTGATATAATAGGACTATGAATAAGTTCGTGCGGTTTTACAACAGATGGCGTAACTTGATTATTATTCCATCGATCCACATTTCCAAACATTCATTGGAGAGCTACTGTCGTAAGGCACAAACGTCAGTATAAGTTTTTTATTTGAAGCGTAAACAACAATATTTTTACCACACTTGAAAATGTCGAATTTCGTGCCAAATAATGTGTTTTTGCGGGGAATTCTTCTTCATTATTTTAATATGAAGAAAAAAGCAGCCGAAAGTCATCGTATCTTGGTGGAAGTTTATGGTGAGCATGCTCTAGCTGAGCGAACGTGCCAGAAGTGGTTTGCACGCTTTAAAAGTGGTGATTTTGGCTTGGAAGACGAAGAACGCGAGGGTGCGCCGCCAAAGTTCATGGATACCGAATTGGAGGAATTGCTCGATCAAGATCCGGCTCAAACGCAAGAAGAGGTTGCAAAAACTTTGGGAGTTGATCAATCAACCATTTCCAAACGTTTAAAAGCCATGGGAATGATCCGAAAGGTAGGCCATTGGGTGCCGTATGAATTGCAGCCAAGAGACGTTGAACGCCGTTTTATGGCATGCGAACAACTGCTTCAACGGCACAAAAGAAAGGGTTTTTTGCATCGAATTGTGACTGGCGATGAAAAGTGGGTCCATTACGACAATCCAAAACGTCGGGCAACGTATGGATACCCTGGCCATGCTTCAACATCGACGTCGGCGCAGAATATTCATGGCCTGACGGTTATGCTGTGTATCTGGTGGGACCAGTTGGGTGTTGTGTATTATGAGCTACTGAAACCGAATGAAACGATTACGGGAGATGTCTACCGACGACAATTGATGCGTTTGAGCCGAGCACTGCGAGAAAAACGGCCGCAATACGCCGATAGACACGAAAAAGTTATTTTGCAACATGACAATGCTCGGCCACATGTTGCACAAGTGGTCAAAACATACTTAGAAACGCTCAAATGGGATGTCCTACCCCACCCGCCGTATAGTCCAGACCTTGCGCCATCCGATTACTATCTCTTCCGATCGATGCAACATGGCCTGGCTGACCAGCACTTCCGTAATTACGATGAAGTCAAAAAATGGATCGATTCGTGGATTGCGGCAAAACCGACCGAATTTTTCACAAAGGGAATCCGTGAATTGCCAGAAAGATGGGAAAAAGTAGTAGTAAGCGATGGACAATACTTTGAATATTAAATTTGTAACCATTTTACGTCAATAAAGTTTCAAATTTCGAAAAAAAACCGCACGAACTTATTCCTAGAAAGATTTGATATACCCTCATACCTAATCAGTTTGAAGCTGTCATTTTTTGATATTTGACAAGTAGAAACTACGCCATTAATAAAAATGGAACGATACTGCTTTCTGATTGGGTCGTTGAAATGCATGAAAATGATCCGGAATTCCATCGAAAAATCATCTTGAGTGATGAGGCCCATTTCCACCTCCGTGGCTTCGTCAACAAGTAAAATTGTCAGATCTGGGGCTCAGAAAATCCAAGAGTGTTTGGTAAAAAGCCTCTCTATCCTCAACGTGTGACTGTTTGCTGCGGTTTATGATCCGGCGGAGTCATTAGACCTTACTTTTTCGAAAATGAAGTGGAGCAACAGTTATGGTGAATGGTTGCGCTATCGAGAGATGATTAACGGTTACTTATGGCCCGAATTGGATGGTATTGATCTGGACAACGTTTATTTTCAACAAGACAGCGCTACGTGACACACAAGCAACGACACCATTGATCTTTTACGGGAATAACACCTCTTATTGGAAAACCCTTTATTTGATGTCAATAATAACATACTACATATAAAATCAAAACGATCGCATTTTATTTTCTTTAAAAAAATTCTTAAAAAATATCTATAAAAAATGAATATTTGACCAGACTTCGTCCTGAAATCAATTAAAAAGAAAACCATAATATGTCAAAAATTGTTGATTCGGTTTGCTATGTACATTTTTTGGACCACAAATTAGTGTTTAATAAGCACAAAAAATTCACTTTTTTCCATCACATCACAATATATCTATTTTTGTATGATAAAGCTTGACAAGCACACTAATAGATTTGTGGAGCCACCTCGATTTGTTCTAACTTTCAGTGACTTATTGGCATGTCCTCGTGAATAAGAATTCTTTACAATTCGTACCATTACCTTATTAGCACCACTACTTTGTCAACGAGGTTTAGGTTAAGTCCGCCTCACCAAGGCGATAACATAAGACAGAGGACAACTTGAATTAATTCGCTCAACTCTATCTTATTATCAATGAAAACTTCTAAAAGTATGCGGTGTGGTAATTAAGTTGTGAGATTTGTAAATAAAACAAAATTTTATTATCGACCTTCACAATAGTTTAGGTCTGTACACTGATTAGAAGCTTGCTATGATTGGAAATTCCATTGGTAATTTTCCAAAGATAACCTGTTAAGCATAGCGGTTATAGTTTCCTTGAACTGTTGAACGCCGCCATGAAGAGTTCCCTTGAGATGCGGCTTTATTTTGGATAATAGGGGAAAGTCGAAGGAAGTTGTAAGGCTAGAATGTAATTTTGTCAACAAAAATGCATGCACATTACACAAGAAATGTGCCAGAGCGTTGTCGTGGAACAATATCGAGCCGTTCCTGTGAATTCGAGCTGCACATGGAAAATCGTTACCCACAACCATTCCAGAACGCCAACATAGAACTATACATTTACTGCCTGGCAGAAAAAAATTTACGATTAATCATGCCGCAAACCAAACAGATTTTAAACCTCAACTGGAACTAATGGAAAGCGTCTACTTTCTAGTTCTTAGTTTTGACAAAATTTGCGGAGCTTAATTGTCACACCTTGTGTTCTTAAAATTTTATTCTTCAATTCAAGGATCTTTGAAGCAGGAAACTGGCACCGTTCGGTCTCTATTCAAAAATTCTCACCTTCACCACAGCAAATGCGCTGATATGTCGTAAAATTATATAGCTGCATACGTACATATCTGCATATACTCGTATGTCATATGCATATGTAATTTAATACTTTTTTATGCACTGCATTTAGAAAATTACTACAGTTTGTAGATATGCAAAGCTTAATGACGATCAGTGATCAACTCCCACGATCAGATTTTATATACCATAAATCACTGCCGATTGTTTATGAACCTGAAAGGCTTACCTGAACTTATGAGTACCAACAAAATTATGCTCACATCCAATTGTGTAGCAGAAACTCTCACTTTTTGATTGAAGCAAAGCCAAGAATTTACAATTGTTGCCGATATAATTGGACATAGGAGGAAATGTGGCACATGAAAGCAAAAAAAGGGTGAAAAAAAAAAATAAAAAGCGCGGGCGACTGAACAAGCCGAGCCATTAGAAGAAAAGCCCCAATAAAATGAAAAAAAAAACAGCAGTAAAAAACCACATAAAATTAGCGGCAAAGGTGAGTGATTGCCAAGAAAGGTGAGAGGCTATGGAGAGCCGAATGAACCAAGTGTGTGGTGGGCGGGATGCTGAAGTTGGTGAAGGGGAAAAATTAAAACAACTGGGAAATGTGTGTTAGCATGTCACCATGAGTAATAACAACAGTGTCAGAAAATGCCACAAACCAACAACAATAAGATCAGAATACAGTAATAGAAAATAACTGTATAACACGTTTAGCAACAACATTAACAACAACAGCACGAAGCGCATACTTTGATGGGAAGGTGCTAATGCACTGATGCACCTCAAAGACACACAAATCGACAAGCGGCAAAAGAAACGCTAGTGTAACCACCTTCACTTATTCCATCTTCTCTTTAAACGCTCCGTCGCTAAACAGCTGACCAGCTCTTGATATGCGCCCTAAACATGAGTGCCTATGCATGTGTGAGTCAGTGAGTATGGGAGCCTAAAACAAGAGGCGCAGAAGACACCGCGATCTACCTAATCAAGTTAACCGGCGCATAGAGTCAGGCGCCAGCTACAGCCAGTTCGTTATGGTCAATGGAATTTGTACGTTCACAGCTGGAGTGTTGCACGCGTCTATGATGCTATGATTGTTGTTACGGTACATATTTATAGGAGCAAACGCTGCACTGGCTCGCCGCAAGGCAGGTGATTAGATTTGCGCCGTCGCTGCCACCGCCACCGCTAGTGATGACACTCTATCCCAGTTAGAAGAGTCCGATACAACCCATAATGTGCCATCGTAAGTCGCTTACTCTGCTGCTTTGCAGCTGATTATGGGCATATTTGCGAAATATATCAACAGCGAAAGACACCGCAAACGAATCCACATACAGCTCAGCAATTCGCTCATTAACCAAAATGCCGCTGACAGTGGTGCATCGCGTTGGACTGGCAATCACTCAATTTGTGCGTTCCAAAACGAGACAACTAAGAATTTTCAGCAAACAATCAGCGGCAGCACAAAAGATAGCGCAATAGTGGACAACTTCATCTGCCCCAACAGCCAAAACAGTTGAAACAACAAACAAATGAAGCAAGCAACTATCAACAATCAGGCATCAAATATCAAGCATCAACTGTCAGCAGTGAACACACTCTCAAGCAAACACAAATGTGCAGCGTGATCCAATATAGTCGCTTTGTGATCTTCACTCAGCCATATTTGCGCTCTGCCTTTTAGCTGATCCATGCGAAGTGACAACAAATACATATGTCGTTGCTGCTGATCTATTGCCAAGTCTAACAGCTATATCACTGCAATAGCTAGCTCGGCGATGTACTCGTGCCGGTCAGTGACGATCTGCAGCATCACAAATGGTTTGGCAACCATTTTTGGCCGATCAGTTGCAACGCTTCTGCCTTTCCATCGCGTCAACACGCTTACACATATGGTAGTTTTGTGTGTGCTTGGCACACGCTTTGACATTAGGTCAACAGCTGTGGCATCGGGAAACAGCTGGTTGCATGCGCCGCCGCATGCTGATTTGCTAGCTGACTGGTGATTTGTACAAATTTGATTTATGAAGCTTTAGTGATATGGAAATTTTGTGATGTCGGTGCTTGCGGCAAATGAAGATGACACTGCGGAAAGATTCGGTCAAGATGCTACGGTGGAAAAGCTCCGAAGGTGTAGATGTACGAGGAAAAGTAGCTAATTTTAAATTCCAGCAAAGGAAACTCAATTGTCATTCTCACATTTTGCATTGTTTATTTGTATGCAGGGTATGCAGTATTTTAAAGTAGTGAGTCAAAAAGGTAGATACTTTACTGATGAGCTGTGGTAATGGCATGCCATTTGAACGCATTGAGGCGCATATACTGTGTCTAACATGACAATGTTTTTATGGGATTGCGAAGAGAAAATGCGGATAAAGGGCAAAAAATAGTATTGACCCCACCCAACTAAATTTTTGCCAACATTTGATACAAAATATGTTTCTATATGTAAACGGCCAGAACCAGCGTCGCACAAATCCTATGGTGTTCTTCTCCCACTGAAGATTGGGAACTCCACATTTTTTCCTAAAACCAGTACTCATATAAATGCCTCACTGAGTATAAGAAGATCCTACTATCTCATTGATTTTGTAATTCTTTTCCGGGCCGTTTGTGACATCTTTTGGAAAGTAGTAGGTAAATACACGGACTGCTATTTTGGCTCTGGCGCCTTTCACAATCAGATCGCGAATTAGTTAAGTTATGATTAGCGTTAGCAATCAGTTGTTTGTTAATCATGAAAGCATCGCTATCTAAATGTGGTCAATTAACATACGTCACTGGAAACGTTGCATAAGAAAACGTCGGCAATTGTGCCGGTTAGACAGCCACTGAGAAGATATTCTTCGCCCAACCTAACGATCTGAATCCAGGTACTTAATGGATGCAAATATATTAAATTTTAGTCTCACTTAAAAGTGCGTAAAGGTTGCGTCGTGCCCCGGGGTCATAACTCACTGTGGGCTTGAAACATTAAATGATAAAAGCAAGCAATGAAACTTGCGAGCGATGTTGTACCTCCTCCTATTTGTGGTGTGCTCCCCCTCCTATTGAAGGGGGCTACAGTTTCAAGCCGACTACGAACGGCAGATATTTTTTATGAGGAGCTTGTCATGGCAGAAATACACTCGGAGGCTTGCCATTGTCTGCCCAGGGACGACCGCTATTAGAAAAAGGTTTTTCTTCATTTTGGTGTTTCATAGAATTTCGAACCTACATTCTCCGAATTCCAAATGATAGTTAGTCACGCACCAACACATTCGGCTACGAGGGCCGCCGGGTTCAGAGGGTTACTTCATTTTAATTGAGCACCCACTTTACAGTCAGAGTCTGCTTCCCAGGGACTTTTGCATCAGAAATTTGACGACGGCACTGAGATTAATGGAGCATATGAATGGGGATGTGGTATTTACACTGTTTCATAAACTTTTTATTTTTTTTTGAAAGACTGCAAGATATCTAAAATATATTGTTTCAAAATTTCAAGTCGAAAAGGGACGAAGTTAAGAGTGTTTGAACGTCTGTTGTTCCAGGCGGGGTTTCAATACCTACCTAGAACTTGTTATTTTTTAAGTCCGAGTACGGCATAACTCAAAAATCGACTGAACGACTTGCTTAGAAATGTTGCACTATACTTCTTCGCATAATTCACCAGATTCTCCCAGAAGCTTTTATATACCGTTAATAATCTTACAATAACAAATTCATCGATTTTGCTTAGCGAAAATAGGTTTCTTGGCTTTCAAGTGCTATGAAAAATTTTTAAATCAGGAGAGAGGTCCTCCCAGAAGGGTTCTGTTGTGAGTTATGATGAACAACCCAAGCCTAGTTGTTTTCGAGGTGCCTCTAGAAATTCACAATCACTTGCTCAATTTTCCATATTTTTCAATAAATTTTTTATTTCTTAATTTAAACATTATTTGGGATCTTTACGAAAACGGTGCAAAACAAAAAAAAATTGCAGAAATATTGAACAACTGTTCACGTAAAATGGCATACAATGCCATCAAATGTATTATCATCGACACGATTTGGCACTACAGCTGGGTATGAGCTTCGGCCTGCTGTACAAAATGCTTCCATTTGATCCTTGGCTGATTCCTTCTATTTAATGACCTTGAGTTTGTTTTTGACCTTGGATTGGTCTGCCTCTTGCTTTTGTTGCAAATGGCGAGATTTATTTTTCGTCGAGCTCTCGTGGTATAGCTTAGCCATCTTAATTTTTGAGCTTTAACGAATCGTACAATGTTTTCTCAACTTATAGGTTGGTCAAATTCATTGTTCCATCTAATACGCCATCCGCCGTTGACTGCACCGAAGATATGCCTAAAAAATGTTTTCTCAACTACTTGGAGTTTGTTTTTTCTCACTTATTGTCCACGACTCCGATCCGTAGCAAAGAACTGTTCGGACTACAAACAGAAACATGCTTAAAAGAAAGAAAGTTCGAAAGACACATGCGCGAAAGTCCCACAATCCAGCAGGACAAGGCCACCGGTAGGAAAAGTAACCATGACCCTTTTAATCCTCTCGAGCGAAAACGTTGGAAATAAATGAAGAATATAGCCTGAAAGCAGACTTGTGTGGAGACGCCTCAATGAAAATAAAATGTATGAGATGTATGAGTGTGTCACAGTAAAAACCCGCTATTGGGAAAAATATCAAGGCACGTTTATCTGTCGCAAATGCCCATAAAAACAAAGACGTTAAATTGTTGCAAATAATACTTTTTACGTACGAAACTAAAATTAATATGATTGGTTCTGATCGGAAGACTTTTGTTCATCGTGAAGCAAACCAAGAGTTCAATCCCGAGTACATAACAAAGACCGGGATCATTTTCAGTTTGCTTACCTTGAAATTTGAATAGGTCGTGCCAAGGAGCACCAAAAGATTTGGTGGCTCATAAAACATTCAGGCTAAAAGGCACATTGTATTTAGAGCTCTGGAAAGAGGGTAGTTAGTAAAGGGGGGAAGGAGAAAAATATTAGAGAAAGAGATAGGAAAGAAAAGAGGCAAAAATATAGGTAGTTAGTCCTGTGAGAATTCTCTAGATTCTTTGTTAAATCTGAAAATGTCCTCCTGTTTTAGAGAACAAATATTACTCATTCTCACGACATTGGGACCCAAAACTCGTAGTATTGCTCTAACAAAGGCAGGAAACTCACAGAGAAAGTGCTCAGCACGACAGGCATACTGGGTCCTCAATGATTCCAATGGGGGTCATATGCTGACCCCATGGGTTGTGTCCTGTAATAATAGCGACCATCAACCGAACGTCTTTTCTTCCAAGTGTTAGTAGAAAGTTTGACAGTTTTCTGTTCGGGCTTGTCACAAAACACTATGCAGTTCTGCAGCGTTTTAGACCGGACCATCGCTCTTTATGGAAATTGCATACAAAATCGCATATCCAATTCATGATTCCTGCGGAACTGATTCCTAGCCCTTTTAGGGGAACCGCTGATCCACGGTTGGCCAATTCTTCGGTTTCGTTTCCTTCAACACCGGAATATCCTGGAACCCATATAAGTACAAGCATATTCGGTCTTGTGACAGAATTAACATTCCTCTTAGATTCTTGAACAATCTTTGAGGTTTACTTCACGATCTCCAGGGTCCTCAGTGCAGCCTGACTGTCACTAAAAACTGCAATCTGTCTCCCGCTCCATCTCCTCTCGATTATCCATTCGCATACTATCGTTTAAGTACCATCCGACTCCAGACCCTATTTCATTCTTGGACCCATCGGTAAAGAAAATAACGGTCAAACCTCCCTGAATGTATTCTGGATTGCTCCATTGCTCACGTAATGGATATCTGACATCAAACTTCCTTCCAAATGAAACTGTGGGTATCAGGTCGTCTTTAGGTGCCAAAAACAGTGGATACTGCTCAGATAGCAACTTAAAGATTTCTCTGTGTCTCGAAGTTCCGTCTTCGAGCCAGAAACCATATTTATGGAGTCTACACCTTGCTTTTATTACTTCCTGTTGTATGTTAAGATCCAATGGGAGCAAACATAGCATAACTTTTAGGGGTTGTACTCATGGCGTCCGTAATGCATAAACATACGCTTCTTTGCAGCCTGTATAGTTCCTGGTGTGTGGACTTAACCATGCTCCGTCTCCACCAGAGCACAGAAGCGTAGGTGGTGATTGGTCTGATAAACGCTGTGTATATCCATAGGACCACAGCAAGTTTCAGAACCCAGGTTTTACCAAAGGCTCTGCGGTATTGCTGAAAAATCTTCAATGCGCGATTCACCTTCAGTGAAACGTGCGTCTTCCAAGTCAGCTTCTTATCCAATATTACTCCTAGATATTTAACTTCATCGGAAAGACCAGTGTCACACCTTTCAGTGTTGGAAGACTAAGTCCATACAATATCCGTTTTCTCGTAAACAAGACTATGGTTGTTTTGTTCGAATTAACGGAAAGACCTTGTCTCATGAACCAGTCATCGATTTTGTCCTGAATCCTCTGCACTTTGGTGCAAAGCCTCCTTAGGGATTTATCCGATGTTAGCGCACAGACATCGTCCGCATATGCTTGGACTTGAAAACCGAGTTCCTGCATTTCCGCTAGTAGAGAGTATACGACCAAGCACCACTACAGCGGAGAAAGAACACCCCCCTGGGGGCATCCTTGCTTGGCCCTGACGTTGATTAGGTCGTCACTGTTCTTACCAGCGGTTAACAGCCTCTCAGAGAGCATGGAATATATCCACTTTACAATGGTTTGATTAACTCGATGTTGTTCGGCAGAAGAATATATGGAGGCGAAAGTGGCATTATCAAAAGTCCCCTCAATGTCCATGAACATGCCCATTGTGTACTCGTCAGCTTCCAGCCCGGCTTCAATCTTGCTAACAAGATCGTGTAAGGCTGATTCACATGATTTTCCACTCTGGTAAGCGTGTTGATTTCTACTAAGTGGACTTCTCGGCAATACCCCACTCAAATATTTTTCTCCACCACTCGTTCGAGACTTTTCAACTCGAATAAATACTTTGCTGGCTTCGGAATAAATACTACTCTTACGCTTCGCCATTGGGATGGTATATGACAAAGTGAAAGACAGGGTCTGAAGATCCTTTTCAGGGCCTCAATCAGCCTGTCCTTGCTGGTTATATTCCGTCATGTCCAGGGACTTAAAGTTCTCAAAGGAAGACAAGGAAAAGATTATCGATTCTTTTGTCACAGTTCCTCAAAGCAATTGATTAAAGTACCTTCTAATTTCTCAGTAGCATCTTCAATAATTTCTATTGATTTGAGTTTTTTCAAGTTTGGTAATCGCTCTGTTACAAGCTCACTATACTTGTCCCAGTCCACATTTCGAGGATTCCTACCGAAAGGTATTGGATATTGTATCAATTCCCAGTCGGTATTCGATAAAACGATGATCAGAAAGAGAGTCCTCTTCCAAAACTCGCCATCGGTTGACCTATTGGTAAGTGTTAAATCAATCACCTTTCTCTCCTTACCTTGATATTCCCGAAAATACGATGGAGCCACATTCATTTAAGTCCTTGCCACTAAACTGGTTATTCATGGATGATAGCGACTCCAATTGGCAAAAATTGACTTTTCGAAGAAAAAATTGCAGTTCTGGAGTGGCCAGCACAAGGCCCCGGCCTTAATCCCACTGAAAATCTGTGGAACAATATTTAGGTTAAAATTGGGAAAACAAAATTTAAAAATGCTAATGAACGATGGCAAGGCGTCGAAGAAACATGTACCTCTACTCATTTTGAGAGATGCCAACCGTTAATAGAAAGTTTACCTCTGAGGCAGTTTAAAAGTAATGAATAATGGAAATATTAATAATATAAGAAATTTAACCAATTAAAATAATTAATATCTTTTTTTGTTGCATATCGATAAAGGTGCGCTATTTCAACGTCCAGTTCAAAATGTGATATATTTCAATTTTTCGAGCTCTTTACATATAACTGTAGATAATACTTAAATAAAATAATATTATAGATTTGTGCAAAAATAATTGTTTCACTAATCCATCCAGTAAAAATAATCATCGTTTTATGTTATTGTGGGGAAGTCCGCTATTTCTCTGTCCATAGCTGTATGTATGGCTAATACTGCACACATTGACAAAATAACCCATGCACAACTTGTGATTATAAATTGTAACAATTCATATTTTTAAATTTTAAGTTATTTTCAATAGAAATCCGGTTTGTTCTTTAATAAAAGTATTGTACGAAATTCAAAAAAAAAAAAACAAATTAGTAAAATTTTCACAAAGATTTCCAAGTTCTTACTCAGAATTTTTAGGAAGCTTTTTTAATAGAAAACGAACGCGATTTTTGAGGCAATTCAAACCTTCACTTTATTATAATAAAATTAAATGGACTTCGCATGAGAGTAAAAATAATAATTTTTGCATTGTGGCCAATCCAGAAGCGATATTCGTTGGGTTTTCAAGTAATAAATTTGAGTTATAATTATTAAAAATGTGTGCGTGTTGACTTACACAATAAATATTGATGGTTCATCAATTTAAAGATCACAATACATAAGTATGTATATTGAGCGAGCAACATTCGCTCATAGCTATGATGTCCTCTACCATTTCAATTACCTACACTACGAAATTCATAAATTTTAGTGCTTATAATCAACTATGGCTAATAGTTCTCATTCATACCTACAGTCATCACTTCTTTTCGCATATTTTCCCCACACATTCATTTCAACACACCGCCATATGTTTTCCTCTATTGATATCTGTCACATAAATCCTTGGAAAACCTAAGCAATACTCACATTCCCACACGCGAACCGCACGCAACCAACCGCTCGCGCATTATGAGCAACCAACAACGGCTAAGCCAATCGAACACGTTGTACTCGTATTCGTATGAAAAATATATTTGTGTAAGTGTGTGTAGGTATGTACGTTCAATTACGACCGCATATTGTTGTTGTATGATCCTTTATAATTGACAATCAAACGACAATTACAATACAATGAATTATGAAAGCTATTAGCAATTCATTACGTTCGCCTACAAGCAATTCGTAAATCGATGCCAAATAAAAACAAAAAGAGCATACAATAACAAAAGAAAAACTCAGCAGGCTGAGTAGAAAAATGTAGAGAAATGGTGACAGTGTTGTAAGAATTGCATATACAACAAAAGCGACAAAAAAGTTACCCAAGCAACTACAACTGTGAGTTAGACAGCCCACCAATAAAGTGGACAGGTGAGCAAAACGTTTCGCCACCAAAGCCACAACAAGAACGCCTCATAAATTTTGTCAGCGAATATTGGTGGCAAGTACTTATTGTTGTTGCTCGACAAAAATTGCTGTTAGATATGTTGTTTGTTGTAGATAATGCCCACAATGAAGCCTCGCACTGCGGAAGATTAAAGGGGTTTTCAATAAGTATTTCCGTAAGAGTTGACAACCATCTGGGTGAAGCCACTGCAGTCAAATTTAGCAGGAATACTTATTTCGGCTTGACGTTTAATCAATTAAATGCTACGTTATTCAACAATGCGCCGAAATTGCTTAAATTTATTATCAAAATTTGACTTTAGAGCAATTGGCGGATGACCCTAACTTCGGAAAGAAAATCCTCTTCAGTGATGGAGCTCATTTCTCGTTAAGTGGTGTTTCTGTTCGTTGTGGATTTTAGTCCGTTGTTGTAACAACAAGCCGGTATCACCGGCTCCTTTCGTGCGAAGATGCGCAAGATGATGCGCTCACTGTCGATGACACTCTTAGACGATAACAAATATTTTTTGTTCCATAGAATGCATGATATTATATGAATCTCACAAAAATTGGCATGACTTGGCATATGACACCGGAAACATTGAATTCATTCGATGAGAAGCTTGCGGTCCTCAGCATAAACTATCCCCTAAATATTTGTGGAATGTTGCCAGTAACGTATAATCGACTGTCACGGCAACGTGTTCAATGATTCTTTGGAGACCAATCGCGTTTCATAATCATGGACCAACCAGACAAGTTTCACACTGGAGTTAAACAAGCGCGCCTTCATAGTTTAATAGGCTGTTCACTAAATATTAGCGATTAACGTCAGTCTTTGCTACTCCGTAAGGTGGAACCAGACTACCCAGTTATGTAAATTCGCTTCCCTCGTCAATTTGATTCCGGCAAACTTTAATTGACTCTTAAGCAAGCCTTGGTGCGTAGCATACCAGAAAATTTAATTTTGATTATGAAAAAAAGAAATAATTCTTGGAATATCACTTAAGTTGTTCGATTTAATGCTAAAGTTCAAGCGCACTTTATAAAAGCCCCAAAAAATTCGCTCTGCAATGTGTGATAGTTGATGGTTTGTTGTTGGCGGTTAATGCTACTCTTGCCATTGTTATTGCGTTTTGTTTTCTTCTAACTTTTGTTGTTATTATAGTTATTACTTTTGTCCAGCGCACACATGTGATAAGCGACATCACTGTCGTGTTACTTAAGAATGACATTAGCCACTTCGGCCCTGGATTGGACGGGCTTCTTATTGCATTCCTTCGGCGTATATGCGAATATGTTTGTACAAAAAATAATATTAAAACAAAAACAACACTTATCAGAAAAAACGCTGAATTGCTTTCAATCAACCGCGCCGGCTATCAATCATTGAACCAAGGTGGCATCAACACTACTAACGGCCATCTAGCGCTAGAGTCACATCAGCGACATTTCAACAGGGCGAGCAAGCGGCTGCGGGCCAAGCACAGCGGAAAAACAGAAGCTAAAATGCTTTCATCCTTTGTAATAGGTAAGCAATGCCTACAACAATCAAACGAGTAATGCAAAAACAACATTGCTTTGAGGCGTTGCAACAATTTTGCTGGCAGCAACACGCGACGCGTTGTTAATCATATGCAAAAATGTAAGCTAACCAAAATGCGCACTTTAACTCCAATTCCACAGCTCCAATAGCTCCTCGAATAACTCCCGCCTCAAGCGGCAAACAATGATATATAACAAAACTAAAAGTACTCGTATAGAGCCAATGAATGGATGGACAACCGAGCTGTCGAATGGCTAGCAGACCAACAACAAGACAGACAGACAAACTGTCAAGCAGGCAGATAGACAGATAGACATACTTCGGCAATGCTTTGGATAGGCTGTGAAGCTGTTGGTTGGCGGCCTCGTTCAGCAACAAAGCAAATGTGGCGTAGGGGGCTAGCTGCCACAGGCAATGCGCTGACGCTGTGTGACGAGCGTGTGATGACAATTCGCATGCAAAGTGCAATTATTACACGTAACGAGGAGTGTGTAGCGGCACTCACTCATATACATAGTAGATACACACACGCCAACGGACATGCTCGTAAATCGTATGTCGTAGAATTTGTGTACTTTTCCACATAACGCAAAGCTACTCGTATTTGCTGTGAAACGAATCAGCCATTGTCGCACGGTTCACTGAAGAGTTACGAGCTAAACGCACATGCGCAGTTATTATTATTGAATTTAATGTATGATTGTGTGGGGAGTTCCTTTAGAGTGGCCAGTTGCATATTTAGTCCTATATTATATGAGACAATTAGGAATTTTCAAGGGTAGTTTCAAGCTTCTTGTGGGGCGTTGATAACAAGCTAGTCGTCGTCAACATTAAACCAAGTATCAACTCACTTAATTTCAGTATGTGAGTTTGCGTCGGGGCGTTTAACCTTTAAGCATGAGCCAACCCCCAGATAATCGGATATACCTACTATGCTTCTAAAACGATCCCAATCTCTTATTTTAATTAATATACTCTCAATGGATTTGAGGAATATTTTATACTGTTGCAATAGGAGCCCAGATCAGTCTTCATGCATAAAGATTTCTGGAGGATTAAGCAAAGCCTTTAATCCATTCAGCAATTTTTGTACGAATACCCATACCTTGAAGGATGCGCTTGAGACTCCTGGAAGGCCTAGACAGTTCAAGCTCAGTTTCGGTAGAGGAGCTGTTTAGATTCGCGAAAATATCGGGTAGCGACAGACCCAGTGAACTCATTTTAAGAACAGCCCCTCACGATGTAGTTTTTATGGCAGATGATTTTTTATGGCAGAAAAACACTCGGAGGCTTGTCATTGCCTGCCGGGGGCGGACGCTTTCGAAAAAATTTCTAACGAAGTTTGCGATACGCTAATAATAAGTGACGAAGAAGCGTTCACACATAAATATAATTGATCAAATAGCGAAACAATAAGATCGAAAACATCAAAGGCCAAATGGGAACTTAATTCGCACGAGGTCTTAGATTTAATTCTAAGCCCAGAAATATTGTAACAATAAATGCTTAGGGGCCGAGGGTGAGTTTCGATGCTGGTATAAATTTAGTTTAGGTTAACGAAAAGGCCGAACTTTTACATTAACTGTCCAGATATATTAACTGACAATATGCGTCTAATGTGGCTGACTATTGTGCCCTTTTTGACAAGCTTAAATCATCCCAGATATCCCTTACTAATGTGTGCATATTTTAGGAATACAGCTATGCACTTGAATATTTATTTTTAAGTTTTTTGAATTGCATACAATATAGTGTTGATTTCGCTAATGTAGAAGGTCGCGTACCATTGCTACCTGCGCTTACCGCTTTGGTGCATTTCCTATCAAAGGACTACTCCTCACGAACCTTCATCTCATCGAACGATAAGACATAAACATCTTGTGTTCAAACAGCAAATCTAGAGTATCCATATGCCTTAGCATTTTCTTTTGGATGCCAGTTTCTACTGACCGCCTTCTTAATGTTGGAGTTGGAGAAAGTAGTGGATAGCTGTAATAGCGCCAAAGTTTGTAGCATCGTAGGCTTATATGTACAGGGTTTGATTGAAAAGTAATGAGCCTTCCCGCACGGAGCGTCCGCCAAGCGATCAACAGAATCGGCTGGAGGGAGAAAATGATCTGTGGACCTTCCCCTTCCACTAGAAACCGGCCCCAGTTCGGTGGCAACAGCGGTGCAGTCAACATCGCTCCGCGCGTGAAAACTGTTTTAAAAGTGTGTTAGGATTTTGCAGTGGCGAAAATGTAGCGATCGTTGGAGCAACGTTACTCGATCAAATTTTGCCTAAAGCTAAACAAAACGAGTACCGAAACCATTGGGCTACTGGCGGAGGCTTACGGGGATCAATCTCTGTCCAGTGCCCAGGTAAAACGGTGGCACAAGTCGTTCATGGAAGGCTGGGAGAACGTCGAAGATGAACAGCGATCTGGAAGGCCTTCGACGACGCAAACAGACGGGGGGTGAAAGGCCTTACAATGCTGGAAAGCTGCAAAATAAAAAATCATGATCGACGAACTGAGGGAACTGTTCCACCTTCCAATATTTTTATCATAGCACAAAGTGTCAATATATTTGGTCTTAGTATTCACAGTATTGCGTTATAATATTCAAAAGGAGTCAGTGCTACCCGAATATTAAAGCGATATGAAGTCAGTGACGCTCGATTGAATACTTTTTGAGTTGTTTTTTCTTAGTTGAAGTCCTTGAGGGCCGAACAGATAGAAAATATATTACCCGATAACCCGAAAATGCCCGATTCCTAAAAGAAACGATTGCGAAGTAATCGAACTACTTTTTAAACTGGTCACCTCAACTCGCCGAATCTTCTAAGTGTCGCTTTACAAATATATTGTACATAGCTTCGGCATCCGAAAAATATAACCGACACATGAATCATGCGGAGAAAAATAGCAGCAACAAAAACAACCGCTACTAAAAAACAAAATGTAGCTGCCTAATTTGCATAGAAACGCTTGATGTTGTTGGTGCATGCGTACTTCGATTTGAAGTATCTTCTGTTGTTATTATTCTGTTGTGTTTGTTGTTGTTGCATGCACCACTATCAGTTCGAACCAAACTATATTTCATGCTTCAACTTTTGTTCTTCTTGTTGCTGTCAACACTGTCAACAACATTGCTGCCACCAAGATAGCTGTTGCTGGTGGTGCTTGGTGGCTGCAGCAACAATTGCTGTTGTTGTTCCTGCAGTTGCTGCTAACTTAAGAAGCTGCACTATCTCTCATAATGATTGACAGCTGAATCGAAAAGTTTGGCGACATTTTTCCTTATTTGATTTGCAGTTACTGCCAACAACAGCAGCAGCTAACGAAAAAAAGACACAAACCAGCAACGACAAGAAAATCCACCGCAACCATTAAATATTGTGTAAGGAAAGCAGCGGAAAAAATATAAAAAAAGGGAAAGCAAAAGAACAAAACAGAAGCAGCAGTGAAGTTTAGCTACAGACCGAAGACGGAAGAAGGACCAGCTCAGCTGCTGCTGTTACTGTTGCTGTTGAGGAGGAAGTATGTCGCGAAATTGACCACAAAAATACAAAATACGGTTAAATGGGAACAAAACTAGAACAACAATAAATAAACGAAAGAGTTGTATCAGAAAGCGGAGACAAGCACCCACTTTCTGTGGATTTTGCTATTAAAATGAAAACAACAACAACAACAAAAACGATTGGGCTGCAATGCAATTCTATGCTGCCAGGCTGACCTTTTTTCGGTTAATTAATGTTAACACAAGAGTGTGTCAACTGACACAATCAGTGCTGGCAAAACGGAAAATACGATACATAAATGCATACCTTTATTCGACTGCAAACAACCATAGCAACAGCTTCTTCGTTTTAATGAATAAACTTCCCTCGATTCGCAAACTCTTCAATAGGCAAGCGTCACACTTGCCGCTTAGAATGGCAGGTCATTAAGATATAATATATAAATGTATATATGTGTGCATTTACATGAATGTGTGCATTTATAAGTATGTGTGTATGTGGGTACCAACATCTCTTGTCGGCATTTGCAAAAAGCGGGAATTTTCCACTTGTCACCATCGTACATTTTTCAACAGCTTTCCCTCGGAAATTTATTTACGCTTAATAGACTAATTGCATGCCCAATTTGGGTGAAAACTTAAACGAAAATGCTACGATAATATTGCAATTAGTTGACAGGATTACCAAACATGCATGCGTACAAAGGTGTGTGTAAATACATATGTATGTGTGTAAATAGTTGCAAGTAATTTCCCAGGATCAATGAGCAATGGTGACAGCGCCAATGGCATTTGTATGCGACTCTTTCGAGTGGGATAATCAATTAACTTGTGAAAGAAAATGGTTTGGCAAGTCAAGATTAGCCAACTAAGTGTGCAACATTATGTAAAATATGAAAGGTTTTAGATCGAATTGTACGATCTAACCTTTTGGAGAGATGACCCAGTTGACGTGCTATTTTTTAAGGAAGCATTTTTTGACTTCATTGTCAAATTTTTTTTTTTAATGGAAATACTTTATTTGCAATCTATCTTAGAATACAGATATTCAACAAAAGAGATCTTATTACCTAATGACAGCATAGTATTTACACTGGTGCAAAACTACATAGAAAACTATAGTATTTTTTCTTTTTACAATTCTTATGCATACCTATTTTATGTTATTAGATTTAATTTTGACTCGAAAATTGTATAACTTACTTCATGTATAACTTATATTAGAATTTAAAAATTTATTGGAGCATTTTAACAATTTCATATTTTTTTTTATTTTTTTTATTTTTTTTATTATTATTATTAAATCGACAAATTTAAAGGAATGGCAAGTCTAAGACACGATTGCGCTTTAATCGTCTAATTTCATTGGTTGTGTCCAACAAGCAAATAGCATTTGTGTTTACATGATTTGACAATCGTTCAATGTATAATATCTCTTAGAATATACTGAGATTTCTCTCTTAACAAATGGAATACCTAGATCCATGTGTATGGCTTCGTTTGCGATAAACCAAGGTGCATTAACAAGTGTTCGTAAGGTCTTTGACTGGTATCGTTGCAAAATCTTCTCATTGGACTTACTAGCAGTTCCCCAAAGCTGTATACCGTAGGTCCATATAGGCTTCAATATAGCTTTATACAATCTAACCTTGTTTTGTAGACTAAGTTGAGATTTGCCATCAAGTAGCCAGTACATTCTCTTGGTTTTATTTTTAAGCTGTTGATGCTTAGCTTTAATATGATTTTTCCATGTGAGGCGTCGATCAAGATGCATTCCCAAGTACTTGACTGTGTCGCCAGTAGGAATTTGATGACCATTTAAATACACTGGAGGACATTGTTCTCTTATTAGTGTAAATGTAACATGAATAGACTTTTCATGATTAATATTAATTTTCCATTTATTGAGCCAAGTTTCCAAAGTGTGTAAGTGATTTTGTAGCAGGGAGGAGGCCTCTGCAGGGGACCCACTAGATGCAATGAAGGCTGTATCATCAGCAAAAGTCGCCACTTCTACCTTTTCTGTTGTCGGCATGTCGTAAACGTCACAAAACCAAGAATAGTCGAAAGAGATGAGCTTTTACTTCAAATTAACACTAATTATACAAAATCATTCAATACAATTTCCATTAGCTGCAATAACCTCTTCTATGCGGGTCAGGAAGCGATTCCTTTCCCGAATCAAATGCTCCTTGCTCAAATGCTCCTGACCATAACGGTATTAATTGCAGCCATCAGAGAAGAAATGATGTTATGAGGACGCTTATTGATTTCACGCTCAACTATAACATAATAATCGGTGTTATGTGGTTATGGACATTTTTAGCCATCCAACCTTGTGTCGCCATCGCTTTGTGTGAAGGAGCAGAGTATTGCCGAAAGATGTATCTCCAGGGTTATCTATAGAACCTAACAACACTTAAAACATAACAGTGGCTGAAAACTTTGCGCGCATGACAACCGGAACCTCTGCAGTATAGGAATATATTCATATGTTATTCTGGTAATTTCTGCGGTTGGTCTTTTCTTCGTTAGAAAAAACCATAACATCTCAGGCGCTTCAGGGTGTTTAATTTTGTTTAGAATCCATTTTGATCGGATAACTCGCTGTTCTCGTGTTTTCTCCGACATAAACTGTCTTCTGAGCATAACATAGTACAGGGTGGCTGATGAATTTTGCTACATTAAGAAACTCAAATAACTTTTTTTTTAGTGTATGGAATTCATTTATTTTTTTTTTCAAGTTGAAGGTCATTAAATTTTATTAAATGTAGCTTAACTAGTTTTAAAAATAATTGAATTTAAATGCCCCCCATGCTCATTGACACTAGTGCGGCATCTTAGTAAAAAGTTGTTCATTGCTGCTTTGAGAGTTGCGACAGGAATAGCCGCAGTTGTTGGCCGAATGGATTGTTTTAGTTCATCCAAATTTGTTGGCTTTGTTTTATAAACTTCTTGTTTACATAAACCCCACAAGAAAAAGTCAGGTGCAGTAAGGTCGGGCGACCTGGGGGGCCAACGAAATTCGGAGTTTCTTGAAATCAGTTTATTGGGAAATTCTCGTCGCAACTCTGTCATAACAGTCTGGGCTATGTGAGACGTTGCCCCATCTTGTTGAAACCACACAGAGTTGAAAGGAATTCTCTTTCGGCGTTGTTCTGGATAGAAAAATTCTTTCAGCATTTTCAAATAACGGTCTCCAGTAACCGTAACGGTGTGACCATTTTCTTCAAAAAAATAAGGCCCGACAATACAGCGTGAAGAAACCGCACACCACACTGTCACGCGAAGAGGATGCAATTCCGTCTCGTGGAGTATCTGTGGGTTAGAAGTACTCCATATTCGACAATTTTGTTTGTTCACATTGCCGTTTAAATCGAAATGGGCCTCATCAGACATGAAAAGGCAGTTTAACATGTTTTGGTCTTCTTCCACCATTTGCAGGATCTTCTGGCAAAATTCCAAGTGAATCGGCAAGTCTGCTGTATTCAGTTTGTTAACCATTTGAATTTTGTAGGGAAATAAGTCTAAATATTTGTGCATTATTGTTTGCAAAGACTATCGGCTGACACCAAGTTGAGCAGATAAGCTTCTTGTTGAATCCCTTGGATTGCTTTGTATAGCTGCAGCTACAGCAGCGATCGTTTCCTCCGTCCGAACTGGTGGGTTTCGATGATAAGGCCTTCTTGCGACTGTTCCTTGCTCAGCAAAATTATTCACCTGTCTCATTATGGTCCATCTGCTCGGGGGATCGCCGCCAAACATCCGCCTGTACTCTCTCTGTACCAAAACTACGGACTCCAGTGCGTGATAGCGGCGGACTATCCAAATTCTTGTTTGCGTGCCCCAGTTATCCATTTTAATAAATTTTAAAGATCAATCTGCAAATTAAAACAAAAATGGAACAGATAACTTAAAAAGAAAAAAAGTTATTCAATTTTTTTTTGGTAGTGGCTTTCATCAGCCACCCTGTATTTATACCGGAGATCTTCATGGACAATTCAGCGGATAAGACCCTCAAAAATATTAAGATCCCTTGCAAGAGCTGAGTTAATTAAATCTGTAAATTCTGTAGATCGGTTTCAACTCGTAGGGTACATATTTTTATTATTTCTGAATTATTCCCATGGCATTCGCTTCGGATTGCTGCGTCACTCACAAGAATTCTGCAATTGACACACACAAATCTCCATTATATAGGGCCCCCTGTTTAGTAAGCTCAATAATTTTATGTCCTTCACAGCTTTGCCGTTTTTGAATCATTTGTCCCTCTACGACACGGTCTTCCATTAAATATAACCTGATCGTAAATATTAATGAGCATTTAATAAACCCCGGCCACAATTTTCTTCAAGCTAGGTTGTAGGCATATAATTAAATGACAATTTGTGTTTGCAAAACCGATGCCACACTCGAAGTGCGCTTTATGACACATAATTCCAGCCCAACTGACAAAGTATTGCTCATAACGCTTCCAGAGAAGTACTCAAAACTGATGAAGAGAATGACAAATGTACCGTACCATACAAACTTCCAATGCATTTCTAAGTTTAGAACCAGTTCCGTTGTGTACTGCGCCGTACCATACCGTACAGTGCTGCATTGCACAAACTCCAATAAATATTATGTGTTTATAATGACACTTGTTATCATTTTCATGCTTCGATACCTACATACCAAATTAGTAAAAAAAAAATAAAATCTTAAAACTCACACAACTCTATTAATTTTAGCTCAATTACAGTCAGATATAGCTCATTCGACGCAAAATTAAATTTACTATAACAGTAGTGTACTAAAAAAAATCCTTAATATCGGATAATATCGCAAAAATGATGTCAAAGTTGAAAAAATAGAGAAAAAATAAAAAAATTCCGAATACTTCCGTCTACAGTCTCGTCAGTTGTCATTTCAGAAAAATTGTCAACACACTGTCAAAAAGGCTTGTTTTTGTTCTTTCGAACTAAAAAAACAAATTCGAAATCGGATGGAAATTGGCGAAGTTAGAAGTGATTGTTCACATCAACCTACTGAAAAACGGTTTTATGGCCATAAAATGAGATTTTGGGGGTGTATTGGAAATTTCTCCTATACCATGTTTCTTAGTTTTACTATACCTACAAGTTGTGCTAGGTCTCCATAAAAGTATATTTAATTTTTTTTTTGTCACACCGTGTTATCTGGAGAATTTTAAATAAAACATTTTTCAAAAGTATGTATTTGTGAAAAGTGTGATGCTAGTGACACAGGAATGGGTTGTTAGGCAAGTGATGTGCTAGTATTTGTGTCTAGATGGTTGCGAGTTTTTTTGCACATATGTATGTGTGTATGTTTGTAATCATACATCATAGCCTGGTGGGAAATATCTACCACAGAATTTTCAGCCACATTCCAACTGCAGTCGAAAATAAAGTGTAAAACACATTTTATGACCACCGACAACACTAATAAACAAAATATTTACTTATCTACATATGTATTTATATAAGTACATACACGCTTGAGCATCCCTGCAAGAAAATTAGCTACCGTCGAACTATCCGTGTAGTAAATTCGTTTCTTGCCTTTTTAGTACAAACGCTCAAGAAAGTGCTCGTCGAAGTACCAATTATTCACCACTAAACTAGGGTTACAACAAGTTGGCTAGGCTGGTTTTTGAAATGTGCCGGAAAACCAATAGGTACAGTTAGGAGATATCCCTAACATTCGCTGAATATACGCAAGATCCTTTAACTAACCTTGTTTTATAGAGTGAGAGACGCATTTTTCTATTTAATAGAAGCGCGGCCGGCAAAATCCAAACTTAGAGTTCCGTATAAACAAAATTTATTTGCTGCTAAATAAGCATTTCCTTTTCACATACGCTTTGTGCAATATGCTAGTTTATAAATGACTTCCACGCATGAAAAACTAATAGAAGCAGTATTCCTTTGTACCCACACTAAATATCCAAAATGTTAATGCAAATTGCATCTGCTGCAAAATATTTTAAAAAGTCGAAGACGTTCATAAATAAATGAGTGCAATGGGATATCGAAGTTAAAAACGTTGACGACTTCCCGGGATGAGGCTCAAAAAGCAAATGCCTCTCCAAAGCAAGATAAGAAGATCATTGATTTGTTTGTGACAAAGCCGACCTTACCGTTGAAAAGAGTTGAAGCAGTTTTAAGGAAAAGTGATGTTAATGTACCCAAAGGCACAATTCGAGGACGTTTACTGCATAATACCTCAAACTCCGAAACACATTCAAAAACCCTCTTGCAACCCTTGTTAAGGCAAATTCAGAACGGAATTGGGCAAACGTAATATTCACGGATGAAACCTCCTTTTGGGGAATAGTTGCATGCGTTTACTGCTGATAATCGACAACTTCAACGAACTATTAAGCATACAGTCAAGGTTCATGGTTTGGGACTATTTCTCCGCAAAGGGATTTGGCCGTTTATTTGTGTTTACCGCCAATTTGAATGCAGTTTTGATGAATAAAAATTACAAAAAAGCATCAGCTGCGAAGATGAAAACATATGCATAAAGTGGAAACAGCAAACTGTGATTGAAATGTTGGATTCGGCTTCACAGTTGCCTGATGCCAACCCTATTGAAACTTTTTGGCCGATAGTTAAGCAAAAACTCAAGGGAAAACAAATATGAACGGCCAAAGATTTATTAAGATAAATTCGACTGATTTGGAGCCATTTACCTCCATAACTTGCACAGAAATTAACACAAAATATGGCTCGAAGATGTGAACCCATTATAGCTAATGATGGTGAATACATTGCCTATAAAAAATATTCTAATACAATACAGTTTTTTAGAATCGAGGTCAAATAGTTTCTAAGTTACGGCGGTCACGGCAGGCTTCTGGGACAGATTTGTTAATAATAGGCGTTGAGTTTATTACTGACTGCCGGTTTGAACGGCAAAAAAAGCTTTTTGATTAAAAAATAGTTTCAGCTTTGTGGTGGATATCTGAAATCTTACGTCTAGGTGCCGAAAGGCTAATATAAAAATGAATCGCAAAATGTGGTAGTAAGCACATAACTCAGCAACGCATGGACCAATCTTAACATGTGTTTTTTTTAAATGTTCCTTGAAGTCCAAGAATGGTTTGTACAGCGAGAAAAAATCGAATAATTTCCAGGAAAACCTTAAAACAGCCCTTTTCTTTTTCTCATACAAATATTGCGCGTTCGTGTATGTGTGTGTGCGTGTTCGCTTCAAAAAATGTAAGAGCTATAGATTTGATTGGCCTCGCAATATTCACCTTGAATAAGATTTTCGATATAGTGAAGAAAAAAAAAAGTCAATTTTCTTGCCCCAGTCTACTAAAGGGTTTTTCAATAGGTGCGCTTCAACTTTTTTCCGATAGGGAGGGCGAACGACGCAATATTTTTTATTTTTCGCTTGTCATTTGTAAACTTCATTAGTATACATTTCATCGTGGAACGCTACACACTTGAGCAACGATTGCAAATCGTGCAAATTTTTTATGAAAATAATCGTTCTGTTGCTGCTACTTTAAGAGCATTACGGCCATTTTACGGTCCATTTAACAAGCCGTCCCGTTTTGGGGTTATGTGAAGTCATTGATCTACAGTAACAAGCCGGCGACGATTTGTGAGCTCAGAGCCAATATTGAATGCGAAATTGCTGGAATGTCGGCCGATTTATGCTAAAGAGTGGTCCAAAATTGGGTTCAACGATTGGACTTCGTAAAACGTGCACGCGGTGGTCATGCAAAAGAAATCGAATTTCATACTTAAATGTATATGTTCAAACTCGATAATAAAAAAAAAATTAGTTAAAAAAGTCAAACCGTTTGTGTTTTATTCAAAAAAGTTCAAAAGTTGAAGGGCTCTTACTGAAAAACCCTATATATACGTCCTGGCAACTCTAAGTTTGTTTCTCCAATAACACTGTGGAACACATTCAGGTTAGCAAAAATTAGGTCCATTCTGAGAGTGGCGAGTGAAAATAGAGGCGAAATTAAAGGACCCGTATCGCGCCGTTTATTTATGTTAGTTCGAATTTTTTTTTAATCGGCCTTCGAAGTTTGCAGTCAAATGCCAATTTTCAGTATATTGTTTATATGGGTTTTCGGCTATAACTCGTCGACTAATTGATATTTTTTCAATCTGTAAAAGCCAAAGTGCAATGTTAGTGAAGAAGAATACGGGTGACCTCAGAATATGTGTTGACTATAGAAAACTAAATAAAATTACTGCGAGGGACAACTATCCTATACCTTTGATAAATGACTTGTTAAATAGACTAGCAAATATGAAGTTGTTCATAAAACGCCTCTAGGACAGTTTGAGTTTCTGAGAATGCCTGGTTTAAGAAATGCCCTAGCAAATTTTTCCAAAATTTATAAATAAAATTTTTTCCGACATGATACGTAGTGGCGAAGTTATCATATAATATACCTTGATGGCATTATGGTGGCAACGGCAACTTTGGACGAGCACATTCATGTCCTAAAGAAGGTTTTCCGACGTTTAGTTCAGAACAGGTTAGAGTTACAGCTGGATAAGTGCGAATTTCTTCAATCAGAAATTTCATATCTAGGTTATTGGGTTACTGGAGAAGGTATTAGAGCTGACAAAAAAAGGACTGCAAGCCGTAGAAAATTTCGCGCTGCTAACAAAGGTGCAGGAAGTACGTAGCTTTCTGGTGCTCTGTTCATACTTTCGTAGATTTATAAAAGACTTCTCGGTAATAGCCAAACCACTTTATGACCTTTTAAAAAAAGAAGAGAAATTTACGTTCAGTCAAAAAGAAATGGAAACTTTCACTATACTTAAAGAAAAGTTGGTAGAATCTCCCTTATTAGCAATATATGATCTGTGATCTGTGACGCTAGTGCGCTAGGTTTCGGGACAATACTACTTCAAAGAAAGAATGATAAGAAGTCACACCCTATTTTTTATTTTTCGAAGCGCACAACTGAGATTGAATATATGTAGATATCACAGTTTCGAACTGGAGGCGTTGGCAATAATATACGCGTTGAAAAGATTTAGGGTGTACTTTCAAGGCATTAAGTTTAAAGTCGTTACCGATTGTAATTCTTCGACGTTAAGGCTTAACATAGACTTAAACATAAGACATAAACCCACGTTCGCAAGGTGGGCACTGGAACTTCAAAACTACGACTACGAACTAGAACATAGAATGGGAAATAAGATGCAACAGGACAATTGCTGATCGTTAGTTCTCTTAAGGACATCAGGCTGAAGCAGTACAACCAAAAGCACAAAGGTATAATAAGGAGAACGCAGGTGCTAAACGGGCACAGCCGCGTAAGTTTAAATTAGGGGATTATGTTGTGATAACAAATTCCAGTACTCAAGCAGGGTCTTCAAGTAAATTAGTATCAAAATTTAGAGGTCCGTACAAAGTAAGCAAAATTTTAAAATATGATCGTTACTTGGTCGAAGATGTTGAGGGTTTCCAACAAACACAGATACCATACAAGGGCATTTGGTCAGTTACAAACCTGAAACCGTGGTTCGAATGTGAAACAAGAAGTATGAAAACATGTAACAGATAATGTTCCAAATATGTAAACAGTAGAATCAGATGATCCTAACAGTCAGGATGGCCGAGTTGTAAGCATAAGCATACATCCACCTTGGTTGATATGTGTAATTAGCCCCTAAGCAATAGTTTTTAGTCAATTTAAAAATATGTTCACACCTTAAGTTAAGTGTTTAGACCTTAAGTATTGTTTGTTTTGTTTAAGAGCATGGCTAACAGCCATTTAGAAAAATAAATAAAGGAACAGATTGGATTTGACCACGAACGAGGTTGGTTGTACATTTCTATATTCAGTGTTTTCAATTCTGAATTTTCCACTCGAGAGCAAGCGACATATAACTGAGTATCCAGTTTTGAGAAGGTTTTTGATTAAGGGGTAACACCACTGTAGAAATTTCAAAAAATTAATTTTTTTTTTATAAGCTTAAAAAATTCTTTGAACTTTTTAAAATACAGAACAAAAAGTTGTATACGTTATCGAAGTCTATTTCATAAATATTTTAAGCTTTTAACCAAGCGTTAGTGACTGCTACCTAACGACTTCTCCAAATTTCCAAACTTTAAACGCGTTTTTCTCAAAACACGTTTTCTGAAATTGGCACGCAGCATAACTCAAACAATTTTAAATATTTTTAATCAGGTTTTTCACTACTTCTGTATAATAACCTTCTTAAGAGAAGAGCGTAGGGGATTTTCGATAGATTAATTTAAACGATTGTTATAATTATTTAAGTGCCGTTTTTTTAGTCCAAAATAGAGTTTTTTCCTTCAAATGCTTGCTAATTCCACAAAAATAAATATTTTTTAAATCCCCTACGTGTTTCTCTAGCTATTCTTATCTAGATTAAGAAAAAAAATGTTTCTTTGTTCCAGATTAAAATTTGCACCCTCTGTGCTGCGTGCCGCGGAGCTCCTTCAAGAGAAACCACATTACAAAAATGTCTCCAATGCCGCCATTTTGTAAAATTTTTCGATCAAACTTTGTAGTTTTGTATTTTAGTACATAAGTAATAACTTCCCAAATCAGAGTGATTGCTTCCCCTTTCCTTCTATACAAAAAAATTCTTTAAAAATCGTGTTTACGCGTGTACTTAATTAACTTTCTAAGTTTTAAGCGAAAAATGTAGTGTCTTCTAGTTGATCATCGTAGTACAAACCACCATCCCTACTCACTTAAGAATAGTTTGAGAAGGTAGCCGTAACTGTTTCTATTTAGCACTATTTGAACAACTAGCTTTAGGGTTGAGAATCTTTCTACTGAGTACTTCTATTACTATTAGCTTCTCTTGCCCCTTAGGGCTGAAATTGAGAATTTGCGCTAGTAAACAAGACGAGAATTGTCGAAATTAAATTTGAGTTTTTCAATGTCAAAATCAGCAGCCAAGGCATATAAACGGAAATGAATCATAAAACGCGGCAGTTCTGCTGCTGACAGACAGCAGCACCCAGCCAAAAAAGCCATAGGGAAAAAACCAACAAAACACAATCATCAGTATCATGAGTCTCCCGACAGACAGCGGTCGACATAGAGTTTCCTCTGCTAAATGTACTGTGGCGAGTTCGTAAGCGCTGCACAAGTTGCTTACTGACTTGCATTCTCGATGGAACGTTATGATCGTAAAAAATGCTGCATGCAACACTAATGAATATTCCAAGCATTTCATATGTGAAATACAGTAATTTTGTGCGCTCCAACGAAAGAAGCCAACAGGAGGGGCAAATATCTAAAAAAGAGGTTTAGGAAGTAGCTTGCTGTCAACAGGTGAGTGGTGAGTGGTTGCAGGGAAGCATATTTTCCATATTGCGGTGGCACTTGACAACGTGTCCGCCAAGTGCAATGCGCACTGACCAGCAACCGGTCAGTGGATATTGAAGTTAAACCCTTGCAACAGGCAGCAGCGGCTGTAGTAACAGCTTCCCAGAAAACACTAATATTAAATGCAACAACTGTGACCAAGTGCGACAGCAAAATTGTTATGAAGAACAATAAAAATAGCGCCCATGATAATTATAAGAAATCGAGAAAGAAATTGAAAAGCTGTGAAGAAACTAGGAAAGTTATAGGAAAAGAAAAATCCGCAAATGAGAACAAAAAATTAGTATACCCTATATGTATGTAAGTGGCAAGTGATAAAAATAACAAGAACAAGTAAGGAGTGGTGAGTAATTTTCAAACTCTAAAATATTGGGCTTCCAATAATGATAAAATTACTGATGCTTGCACGAAAAGTCTACGGTTCGAACCTTTACAGAAATGAACTCGGAAGTTTGGCATCGCCCAGTGAGGGGCAAACATTTGCTGTTCATATCCAATCGAAAACAGCCAACAACTTTCATCTAATATATTACATAAATCCATTACATGCATATCTATGCATTGAGGTATAAACATTGACATACTGCTTTCACAAATATTTTCACGCCTGTCGAATTGTCAAAAAATAGAACGGCAATAAGAATAAAATTACACTCATGTACATACATACTTTTATGTATGTATGTAAGTAACGGCATATTGGAAGTGCAATGATATATAAGCAGTAAACGAAATTGGTGAGAACTCGCGAGCAACGAACGATAAGGCAAATGATTTGGAGAGCGAGACGACACATATTCGGACAACATTTCAACTCATTTGAAAAATAGCGAGAAAGTGCAATAAGCATTATCGAAATCAACAACAATGACAACAACAACTGCACATAGTAGACTCCGTAAAGAAGTAAAGGCTTTACTAAAAAGATAAAAATAACAACAACACTAACAAACAATTAAATCACGCAAACGAAGAAATCCAGCGAGCACGGCACACAAATTTCAGCCAAAAAGAAAATGGAAAAGCATCTGAAAAATGGGGAAAACAGTTTAACGCAAAAAAGCTAACGAGCCAAGTCAAATAAGGCGAAATTTTAGCGAGGCAGAAAAAATTATTATAAAATGCGTGAATGCGAGAAATTAATGATAGGCAAATGCGAAAGAAAGCGGTGAGTGGCGAAACAACACAGCTCTAGTGTTGCATGCAACACATGTCAAGTCTTAAATTGCAAAGGCGTTTAAGTTGATTTTTACAGCTGGTTGTTATTTTTGTTGCCGTTGCTTAGATGCGCTCACTCAGCTCACTGATGCAATGCGCTGATAATTAAAATCAGTGAGTGGCTGTCGGCTCGAGTCGCCCAGCCCAGCTACGAGTACGTCCACGCGCTATGGTCGCTGCAACATACGGAATGTGCGCTGCAGACGATGCAACAGAAATTAGCTGTCCACCTGTGCGAATGCGCAGCAGCAGCAATAACAACAACACGAGCAAAATCACAGAAACAAATGCATGGATGCGAGTATACCTATGTTACCCATCTAATGCGTATGCTATTCGTTTTCGCATTTTATTTTCCAGTTTTCGTTGCAACTAATCTACTACATAGTAACTTACTTCACTGTTAGCAAGACATGCTAGTTTTTTTTGTTTTTGTGTTTCGGTTTTTAAAGAAACTGTAATGATGAGCGAAAGCGTTAGAACAGTACTCGAGTACTCGAGTTGCGGGTATTGATACGCGAACAGGTAGGTTATTTATTTATTTATGTATTTATATATTTCTTTGGCCCAGCTCGGCAGACATTTTTTATGAACAGATTTTTCACAGCAGAAATACAATCGAACAACTTTTCCTATTATTTGATGTTCCTGCACGAAGATTCGAACCTACGCACCTCCGAATGGTAGTCACGCACCGAATGGGGCTACGGCGGCTGTTTTATTTATTTATTATCAGTAACAAACAACAATAAAAAAGTTAATATTATACTTAGAAAGCAATAGCTATCAAGGCCTTCAGCTGTTTATGTTATGTTAATTATTCCCTTATATTAGTTTTTCTTACTTTTATATGTATGTACATATATCGCATGCTATTTAGCTCCATGACTATAGTTTGACAACACAGAATGGCAAACTGTGTTGAAATTTATTTTCAAGTCAGGCAAGTCGTCATGAATCGTTTGAGGCCACAACAATGCTTGCAATTGAGGAAATTTACTTTGAAAAAAATTAATCATATAATTCATAAAGCACTGGAAGAATCCTCGGCTCTCATTTCTTTCGAAATGAGGAAGGAGCTACCGTTAAGATGAATAGCGCGCACTATCGAGCCATCCTGACTGCATTTATATGACCGGAAATTACTCGACGACATTTGGTTACAATAAGACGACGCAACTTGCCATACAGCGCGCTTAACAATCGATTTATTGCAATATTCAAGCCACTATTGAACTAATCGAATAGGCCTTGTATAGTAAGCCGCAGCCGCGGTGGACATATGCCAGATATCACATTCAAAAAATAAATACCATGAAATTATCTACCAGATTATATTAAAAAAATCATACCAACAACATATTAGATCATTATTGACTTATTTGACGTGACAGTATATAGCTGTTGGTATACGTAAAGGAAATGTATGTACATAATACCTTCTTCAAAAATGTGATACCTGTTATTATGAGTCCTTCATTGAAGTTTCTGAAAAAAATAATATCACAAAAATTATTACCAAAAACATGGACTTGTGTGAGCTGCATACTCCTCCTTCAGAATCGGTCTAGAAATAAAAATTGCATTAGCATTTTGATATATGTAAAGGTCTCACGTAATCGCTACAGTAAAACCGTACAAAAAGTATTAGTCGAAAATGCAGCTTGATTAAACCATCTCATAAATAATTTAGATTTAATGAGCCAATTTGGCTTACAGTAAAGTACTCAGACACCCAAGTGATATGGTTTTAAATAAAAAAATATACATTAAAATCCAAATCTAATGTGTTTATGTGTCACATTTATTTTCGTTCTTCAAGCGTATTTTTCAAACAACAAAAAAAGTAAGCAAACCTCAACTCATTCCTACATAGAAAATACAAACATAAAAACTTAGCAAAATACATGACAAAAAATAACTCCGACATTTATATAAAGTAGAATTAGGCCAATATAATAATATTTAAGAAAAACCAATATAATTAATATTTAGTCGGCAAGCCCTTATTTTTTTCTCCTAGCATTTAGTCTTCTTGGCATGGATTCGACTAGCTTCTTTCATGATAAGGTATCTATTTTCGCCCACTCTTCTTCAATAGCATCTTCTACGCCTTTCTTGTTTCTAAAGTTTTTCAGTTGGTTTTCCAAATAAGCCCACAAATGTTCAATTACATTGACGTTTGGATATTGTGGAGGTGTTTCAAGTAATTTAGGGCAGTTGTACATAAGCCATAGACGGACATCAGGTGCCTTATGCTTGGGATCGTTGTCATGATAGTACTGGAAATTGTCCTTAATTCCCAATTTCCCTTGGACGAAATTTTTTTTCATAATTGTTAGGTACTGTTTGTGGTCCATATTGCCGTTAATGAAGCACAAATTTACAGTTCCAGCAACGGACATACCATCCCATACCATTACTGACCCACCACCATCTTTAACGATCGGACGAAAGTTTTTTTTCAGCAACTCTTCCTTAGGCCTTCTTCTTCTTATTGTCCAACTGCCCTAAATATATCAAATTTGCTTTTATCTGCAAATAAAACGTGCTTCCAGAACTCAAAATCCTTATCCCAATGACGCCTCGCGAATTTTATTCTCTTGTTTGGTTAATCTCGTTGATGAAAGGTTTTTTTCGTGCAACTCTTCCATTATAATTATTCTTTCCCAACACCGTACGCATACATTCGGGATTTCAGTTAATATTAAGGTGTTGGGCGACTTCTGTTGCGAGCTTAGAAGCGCTCAAATTTAGAGTTTTTTAATTTGTTGCACCATCCACCGTACTATACATCTGCATCCGAAAACCGGTTTGGTCGTCCCGATTTCTTCTTAGTTTCCACAAGTTTAGTTTCTTTGCAACATCGATCGGGGTCTATCCACTATTTCTGCGATTTCCTGAACGGTTTTACTCTTTTCTTGATGACTAATAACTAAATTTCTGACTTCAATTGAACTTTATCCACATTGTCTACCTATGTTTATAATTTGGACTTTTATCCAACAAAGCACGACTGAAATTTTATTACGTTTGGCTATTTCGCCACTGTACTTACATTGCCGTTTAGGTAGTAATGGGTTTCTTACTACATAAAAATCGAATTGAGCAAGGTTTCATCCTACTCCATCATTTTAAGGGTATTGTGGAAAAATTCCATGCCTACTTTCAGTTTGCTTGCAATTTGTGGTCTTCCAAGGAAACAAATTAAAAACCTTGTGTACTCATAGCCAGAGCAGATAAATTCCTTGCTGAAACGAATTTGGGATTTCAGTGATAAGGCGTTCGAGCAACTGCCAAACGCGTGGAGAGATATTTCACTACTTTCGCCTATAAATAAACAAATGTGAAAAATGTATAGGTCTTCAACCGTAGGTAACTGCGAATATCCTACGAGATGAACTGTATGAAGTTTGCGATACAAATATTTCACACAGAAAATATTCAATGCTGTACTATATCTGCTGAAGGCAGATGAAGATGAAGGTTTAATTGGTATCATACTTCTGATTGTCGCATGAGTAAAAAGAGGTAAATCGTTTTCAAGCTCAAAAATTCGTTGAGGCTATTTAGCGTCAATGAAGAACAATATAAAATGATATTGTCAATCATGAAGCCAGAAAGAACATACTTACTTTTCCATTCCTGTCTTTTTTTTCGGTGGTATTAAAAAACAGCTTCTTGATAAATTCGCTGATGTATAAATTTATTCACTGGTGTTTTATAGGGCAAGGAGTAATGTGGTATTATTTACAAAATATCGAATTTGAAAAATGTTTCATTTAAATATAAATAAATGTGGCATGACTGGGCCAAGCTACGTCAAGGGTACTTCATCGCTTCGATTTTGATAAAATTTGTATGCTCTATATATATATATATATAGTTGGCGCGTACATCCTATCTGAGTGTTTGGCTAAACTTCTCCTCCTATTTAGGGCGTGCGTCTTGATGTTGTTTCACAAATGGAGGGACCTACAGTTTCAAGCCGACTCCCAACGGGAGCTATTTTTTATGAGGAGCTTTTTCATTGCAGAAATACACTCAGAAGTTTGCCGTTGCCTGCCGCTACTAGAAATATCTTTTTTTCATGTTGGTCTTTCTCTGAGATTCGAACCTACGTTCTCTCTGAATTCCGAATGGTAGTTACGCACCAACCCATTCGGCAATGGCGGCCGCCTGGATGCCCTATATTGGATGATCTATACTATACCACAAATTTTGCAAAAGTGGTGCAGGAAATATTGTGTGAAACCCCCGATACATAGGGGTTCAAAATTAAATTTTTATACAATTAAATGTTCTTTGTATTTTAAATAAAATATCTGTTGGCCTTAGCCTATAAAAAATTGCCTTCTTTATTGTATTAGGATGTCTATTGTGCATTTTTAAAATAATATAGGCCGCGTGAAAAAAATAAAATATATAATAGAACTCTTTGTCATTCTACTTAGATTTCATTTAATTTGAATTTATTTATTTATTTATTTATAGTCTATGAAAATACAGGTTTCTTACAGACTATAGGCAAATTACTATGTATAGTATGCACAGAGTTTCCGCAGAATCTTTCCCTCAAACACTCCAAGTAATGCCTCTTCGGATATTGTCATCGTCCAAGCTTCTGTACCACACGTTAGTACGGGCATGATGAAAGCACAATCTTACAAAAATAAAAAAATACAAATAAGAGTTCAAAATACAAACGAATTCATCTTATTTATTAGGTCCACAACTAAGTTCCCGCTGTTTTTTTTTAATGAAAATACAACTTTGATCTGAAAAAATGGTTACAAGTGAACCATTGAAAATATTGCTCATCGCTGGCTACTACTTTTTCCCATCTTTCTGGTAGATCTCGTATACCGTCGCGGTAAAACTGTTCATCTTTTGAAGCTATCCACGGATCAAACCAGTTTTTTATGTCTTCATATGAATGGAACTGCTGGTCAGCTAGACCATGTGCCATCGATCGGAACAGGTGATAATCGGACGGCGCGATATCTAGAGAATATGGCGGGTGGGGTAAGATTTCCCATTTCAGTGTTTCCAGGTAGGTTTTAACGGGTTTGGTACCGTGAGGCAGAGCATTGTCATGCTGTAGAATCACTTTTTCATGCCTCTCCGCATATTGCGGCCGCTTCTCGCGCAGTGCTCGGCTCAATCGCATCAATAGAAGTCGATACCGATCCCCAGTGATGGTTTCGCTTGGTTTTAACAGTTCATAATAAATAACACCGACTTGGTCCCACCAAATACATGGCATAACCTTCGCAGCGTGAATATTCGGCCGAGGCGTCGACGTAGAAGCATGACCGGGCAGTCCCCATGACTTTCCATGACAGCAATCCGTAATGAATCCATTTTTTATCACCCGTCACGATGAAGAAAACCATTCCTTTTTTGCCGCTGGAGCAGTTCTTTATAGGCGAAAAAACGACGTTTAACATCCCTTGGTTTTAATTCATAAGGAACCCAAGTCCCCTTTTTCTGAATCCAGCGTCTTCGAAGGTTTTTGGTCTTCCTTCACGCGGACGGTCGTCAACATTAAAATCACCGTCTTTGAAGAGACGGAACCAATCTTGGCCTGTTGTTTCACTTCAAGCAGCATCTCCATAAACTTTTTGTAGCTCTCGATGCGCTTCAGCCGCCATTTTTTTCGAATGAAAGAGAAAAATCAACACTTCTCGCAAATGACGATTATTCGGCACAAAATCAGACATTTTCACAAAACCAAAAGTGTCGAAGCAGTTTGTTTACCATATGTCTAAGCTTGGTTTATGACGTTTAGGTTATGTTAGAATCGACTAGCACACACTGCTGGCAGCCTCTATTGACAATTTCTATTGTAAAATATTGCATGTTCAGTTTTTGAATTACCCTCACGAAAAGGCAAACAAAAAACGACGGTTTCTTTGCGGAGTACTTAAACGGTTATGTGACTGACTGCATTTTCCAATCTCCGACGTTCTTGTTCCCATCGCATGCATTTCAAAAGTTATTGCTGGAAATATCCGTGCCCCCAAACTTCAGCGAATTCGTTGCTGTTCCATATAGTGACGTCTTTTATTAGCCTACCCGACTATCTGCAGAGTGTTTCGTTTCTCTTGTGGCCCTTTATTTCGTGCGCTGCATGTATGTATGCTAACTGCTTCTTCCATCCTCTCGTTCGTTGATGCCCACAATTTTATCCTCTCAAAGGCTAGTAAATCTATCGGCATTGAGCCGCTTATTTCTTGAACAGCTGGCTCTGTTACTGTTCGGTATGCAGATACATCGTTCGTTGTGCCGATGCTAGGAGCTTACACCGGTGATTTGTCTTTAGCGCATTTGTCCACAGCTCAGCTCTGTATAAGAGCCATCATTATATTCCGTTTCCTTTGCGTTGGTCCCCCTATGTTTGCCATCACTATACTGGGTAGTGATGCCATCTTGGCGGCTTTCTCTGATGCGTGTTTTATTTGGGCCCAGACAGCTAGTCTCGGGTCCAGTCTTAAGCTTAGGTACTTTAAGATCTTTGTTTTTCGTGATTAGCGTATTTTAGCAAATTTACATGCTAACTTCTAACGGGATCTGCTTCTTCGCTAAAAGTATTGTATTAGATCCGTAAATTGGATCGTACGAAAAACATACAGTTCTGTTCTTCCTTTAATAACACAGGCCTGCGAAATTTAACTTTTTTCAGTTTCTAGAATGGCTGTACTTGTTTCTTGTATTTTTTTATGCGCTGAAAACGAATCTGACCTTCAAAATGCTCCATCACGTCAGGATTTTTGGTAAATGAAGCCTAAAAGGTCAAAAAATGGCCATTTTAGCTATTTTTGATAATTTTTTTTGGGATAGAAATTTTTTTTTTCAATTTTCGACGAAAAGGTCGCATAGTACAACTCTTTAGCTTTAAAACCCATTTTTTTAAATTATTGTACGATTTTTTAAAAAAAAGTCATGATATTTTGAAATTAACAGTTTCAGTTACGCCAATAGACGTTATACCCAACGTATACGTAACTGAAACTGTTAATTTCAACGCAGGACTGTGTAATTACACCTGTCTTATGACGCTAAGTAATTCTGTGTACAGCTTGGATTCATAGCATTGATTATCAATGTTATTTGTTGGTCTTGATCGTTTGAGCCGCCTATAGTTTGCGCTTTCTGTTGATGTTGTGCTTCGTCTGCGGATGATTTCCGCTACGGTATCGATATTTACTAAAGAACATCGGCTAGTGTTCTGAGAACAAAAAGTAAAGAGGCTAAAATACTATACTTCCCTAACAAACACTAGGAGAAGCAATAAAGGTTGTAGAATTAGTGCCATAAATGCCTACAACACATCTCTTGTTAGGCAGCTAGGATTTAACCCATTGAAGAAAAACTGAATATAGCAAACCAATTTACTAGTTAAAATAGAATGAAACATTTTATCAAAAGCTTTAGAAAAATCTCTATATATTTATACAGTCAACCTGAAATCCCCTTGTAAAACACGCGATGCAGTATTCAATAAAAAAGCAAAGTTAGAAACTGTTGAACGATCGAAAGTAAATCCATGTTGATATGGGTGGCTTTTAATGCAAAAATGCGTAAATCCCTCACTGGTGCCTCAACGCTCAGCTCCTCGCCACTCCAAATCAGATTATAAACTATTCTAACTGTCAGCTTCAATTACATGCACACATCCCCGTTAACAGTTTAATTTTTTTAAATGTTTGTGCATTGCTTTTCCAGCTAAATTTTATTGCCAATTTTTGCATACCAGCTACGCAGCCTCGCAGCCACTCAGTTGATCGGTTGGTTAGCCTTTTGTTGCATTCGCCGATATTTGTATACATTTCTCAGCTGCCAAATGTTTGCATGCGTATTGGCGTAAGTATGAGATTGTGTGTGTATTTGTACATGTGTATGGACATTTGTGTGTGTGCGTATTACTCTTTTGTGCACTGCACAGTAGCTTTGGTGTCATATTGAGCCGCATAACTTTCTATTCTCCTGTGACTATCAGTTAACTCGTATGCGGCAGCTGCTCCCCCTTTGCTCCCCCTTTTTCTAACTGCATTTTTTCTTTACTTATTTGCTTTGTGCGTTTTGTTCGACGTGCAACGGCGCTGCTACTTCGTATTTCTCAGCCTGTACCCTTCTTTTGCTGCTCCATCAATCCGAGTGAGCGAGCGTTTGCTTTTGATTGCCGCATCTGCGTGCAACAGCTGCCCCATTGCTGCTGGCCATTCCTGATTGCAGTTGGTTGGTCAGGTGTGCACTTTCAGCTTGGATGGTTAATTCTTCAACCGATGTTGAGTTTTTTGTCTCCTCCCTCTGCCTTCCTGCCTTCTGACTTCTGCCTCCTTTCACCATTGCCTTGCAATACTCCTTCGCTGATATTTTACTCAATTTTATCAGCAACTTTTCACATTTTCTTTTTCTTTTCTTTTTACCGTTCAATCATAAAGTTGTGCTTTAAAGCCTTTTTAATGGCAATTTTGTTGTTTGTTGTTTGAAATCAAACGCTGCCTTACTGTTGCTATTACTGTCAATTTATTGCGCATGTGCAACACGCACACACATACTCAAATGCAATGCACTGCCAGCAACAGTTGTCCACAGTTGGCGTTTGCGTTTGTTAATTACTGTTCGTTCTTTTACCGGTCACTCGCCAAACGTTTGTTGTTGTTGCTCATCTGGCTTATAACTTTGCTGCTTACTTCTCTAGCGGACTTTCGTTGTTGTTCTTGCATGCACAGCTAGTTATGCAAATACGCGCTGACTAATTAAAAATACGTTTTTTGCTGGAAATTTCATTTTATGCGTAAAAAATTTGTTTGACTCGGCAGTGGTTGTTGCAAGCATTTTGTTGTTGCCACTGTTGCCAGTTTATGGCCGTTTGGCTACAAATCCACTCGAGTGCAGTCCACTTCACACACAAAAGCGCTTGTGCCTGAGTGCAGCGAAAAATTTCGAACGTGTGAATCGTTGTAAAAATGTAAAATTTGCTGTTAACACCAAAAGTGGGTATCAAATTTATGATCGGCATTTGGCAACGTGCCTCATAACAGTTTGTAAAAGTTGCAATTTATGAAGATATTCACTTGTGCGATAAGGCGGTGCCGCTAATTATGTTTAGTGCGGAGATTTACACAAAAAGCCTATGAATTTTGTGTTTCTGTTTTTTTTAAGAGAATGAAATAAACGGAGAGGACACGATTAGAAATTTTCATGAATGGTTGTTTATGTAGGTATGTATGTTTTTCAAACTCTCATGCACAGAATGCATAACCATTCTCAGACTTTGAGCGTTAATAAGAACCGGTGCATTGGGATACCATTTAATTAGAATTTTTATAAAACAAAGTAAAAGAATGAAAAGGAGAAACAATACAATTTTTCGGTCGCTGTAGTCGAATGGGTTTGTGCATGACCAACTTTCGGTAGTCTCCAGGTTCGAAACGCACTGTGGGCAAAACCACCAAATGATAGAAAAGGTTTTTTCTAATAGAAGTCGCCCCTGGGCTGGCAAGGGCAAACCTCCGAGTGCATTTCTGCCATTTGTAAAATAAAATCAAGATGCATAATGCGAATTGGAGGACTAGCTCGGTAGGAAGACTAGCCAGGAAGACTAGCCTATATATGTATCTACTCCTGCGCTTTTTTTAATTTGTATTTATTTTTTTTTTTTTTTGGTTTCTTATCAAAATATACAGCCTTGGTCCAGAGGCTCCTACGGAAAGGATTTTCAGGGATGTTTGCGATTTTATGCGTGGCCCTTTGGTTTTTCTTGTTATTGTCTCTAAGCCAACGCATCGTAGTCGTAGATTAGTTGGAGTTAATCTCCATCTAAATTAATGTTGCCAAAAATACGCATTAACGAAAATAGAAGTACAATTCCTAATACATTAGTGTACTCGGACGGTCCATGCGACCCTCTCAAATGAACATTTCGCCGACATCATCAGCAGCCTTATATCCCCAGATCACAATGCTGCATCCCCCATGCCTAATGGGTACTACGCTATTTGGATGGTATTCTTCGCCAACCCATCGCCTCACGTACGTCTCACCCGGTGTTTCAAACTCGTTTTATAAGATTTGTATTATTTCCTCGAAATTGGAGTAGGTTAAAAAGCTAGGGATGTTGATATTTTCAAATTAAGCTTACCTCGAAGTTCGATTCATCAGGCCACAGAACATGTGGCCAAACTTTTTCTGTAAAATAGTGGTATCGTAGAGTCCACTCCAAATTTTTTTTCCGATTTTATTCTGAAAGCATCGGCTCTTTTCTGGCTATACATCCTTTTAAACCTACTTCTAGAAGCCTTTTCTAGCTGTTCGAGCACAAAGAGTTTTCCAATTTCTTACGATAGGGCAGCTGCAAGGGCAGAAGAAGATTTTTAACGACCTTGAGAGACTCACATATAAATTTTCGTTTTTGCGTTGACTAGTGAGGCCTTTTTCCACTTTTTGATTTTTTTGATGGAATTTTGTCCCGCAAATCGCTTAATAGCACAATGGACTGTACACCGCGAACATCACATTAAATTGGTGATAATTTTGCACTAAAGATTATTCACACATTGGCTACAAAATTCAAATGCCAAAATATTTTAGTTATTAATTAATTAATATTAAAAATGCAACCTTTTAGACTTTACGCACCAAGTGCGCCATGGCTTTCCCCGTAATACAATTTATCAAGGAGGGACAGTTCCCCAGCATTTTAAAATGTTCCGTTGTTTTTGTTTTTTTTGCTTTAAAAATTCATTTACAATCTAAAGAATATCTTTTCAATATTTTAAGCTTAATAGAAGGTTTGAAAAGTCCCTATAAAGTCAGTGAAGTGAAGTCGAACAAAAAATGGGGAAAAACGAAAACTTTCGTTTTTCTCTAAATACGTTTTTTGCCGCGCGGCAAAATTTTTAAAATTTTACAGGAATACTCTTTAACATATCGGCCTTTGCATGTACTTCAAATTTTTTTATTAATTATCACTAAAAATATTGTTTTGATCAAGTTGTTCATAAAAAAAGAAGTGTATTTTTTTTCTTTTTCTCTTCAAAATTTCATTTTTCTTGTTTTCATTAAAAATAGGTAAGTGCAAAGCGGAATAACATAGGTATTTTAATGAAACATTTTTGTCTGGCCGATTTCAGTTGATTACGAGTACAAGAGGGTGAACATTCCACGGCGCAAATTAAAGGAGCGATTTTTTTTTTTTTTTATTTCAAAAAGTATTGGAAAACTGGTTGTCTGGAGGAGCTGGCCCCCTTAAACACACTAGCTTGCGTGATGTTTGAGAGAAAGATTCTGTGGAAGATTTTTGGCCCTTTGTACGTTGGCAACGGCGAGTATCGCACGCGATGGAACTATGAGCTGTATGAGCTTTACGACGACATAGACATAGCGCAGCGGCTACGTTGGCTGAGTCGTGTCGTCCGAATGGATACAAACGCTCCAGCTCTGAAAGCATTCGATGCGGTAACAGCTGGTGGTAGCAGAGGAAGAGGAAGGCCTCCTCTGCATTGGAAAGATCAGGTGGAGAAGGACTTGGACTTGGTGGGTCCAACTGATGCCGGTTAACACGATAAAGAAACGACTTTGTTAAATTCGACCAAAATCGCGTAAACGACCAAAATCGCGTAAACCAATTAGGATGAAGTGGTCACTTTTGTAGTCATATTTGAAACTTGTATTTGAATGGGATGTCTAATACTTTTTCCCATACCTGTAGTTCATACCACAGCAATAACCTTTTAACCTAAATTTTCACTCTTTGTACGAAATAAAAAAAGGTTAAAATTTGCATCAAAACTTAAAAATATTTACAAAAATTCTAGGCATGCAGTTTTGCAGCCCATTGAATGTTGGAAAGTTATTGTGCCATTTTAGAATGACTCAAAAGCGCGATGATTTTTGATATTTTTCTTCCGTATAACGAAATTTTCATCCACTTTATTTTACCAAAATGCAATTCTGTACGAAGTTCGAAACTTACAGTTATTTCATTTCACTTCATTTATTTATTAATACACAAATAAAGCAAAGAACAGAAGTTTTAACACAGTTTGCCATTCTCAGTTGTCAAATTTTAGTTATCGATAACGATAGATCTCATGCAAAAATCTTTAAACTTCGGGATAGCTCCAGAATATCGAGATTACAAAATAAGATCCCGAAAATCCCTATATCAGTTAAATCCTTAAAATAGGCATCTCTACTACCAACTCCGCCACCCAATTACCGCTGAATGAAATTTATTAGAATCACAAACAAGTCCTATCAAACGCTTAATGTAAACAAATGTAGCCTAAGTCGATGAGCTGATTTCTCCTTATCTGCGTGAATTCGGGCCCCGGCATAGTCCAGATATTCAAAATGCACTAAGTCGTGGAAAATACCCGTGAAATGAGGGTCAGCATGCACGCTTCTTTTCTGAATATACAGATTGGTTGACAAGTATTGAAAGGGACACCTACTAACCAGTAGCAGAATCAAAATATACTCGTACAAATATCTGGCTTAAATTAAAAAAAGAACAAACCTTGCTTCTCACATGGCCTTTAAATTCATTTGATTTACCCATCTATCCATGCACCAGAAAGAAAAAACTAAAATTACAGTGTATCGTTGCTACCCGTTATTGTAAGACAAAATTGCATTCATTTTCACATAAAATCCGGCTGAGATGAGACTTAGAGAATGTGGCATGGCGCAATAATTCCAGATAAGCAAATACAATACGAAACAGCGTAACGCTACGCCTCACAATCATTGACGTCATTGCTAAGCACTAAGCCGCCAAAAGAAAGAAGAGATATTAAAAATAACTGTAACAGAACATCTTAACTTATCACTTTCTTCCTATAAATGACCGGAATGCTGATGCAACAAAAGACCAAACAAAGACGTTAACAGAGCTTTTGATATGGCGTGTAGAAGAAAAAATGTTCAAGCCTCTCTCATTTGCCTAAGAGTCAAAGAATTTTCACACAAACTGATGATGATTTTGCTAGATACACACATACCCACGTATATACATGTATACATAAATACATGCATATGCACGTTACTTATGCAGCTTGACTAAGCGAATTCGCGTTGCATCGCTGGCATTTTTGTGTTCTTAGGCGCCAATGACGTCATCAACACAAGTGACAAATTAAAATAAGCTATAAATAAAATATTTCCCATCACAACAACTTAGAAAATAGAAAAGCATAGAATGACAGGCAGAAAATAAAATGAAGACTGGACTGAGGAGAGCGAAAAGCAGGCGGGGTGCGACAAAGCAAAGATTAATACTTAATTGCTGACCTTAAGTGTCAAAAGCGGCGTGTTGATGCGAATGACGGCATCGTCGGCCACTAAGCTACTTACTATTTATATTTATATGTACTTATAGCTGGTTGGTTAAGTGCATTAATAATAGCACAAGCGATAAACGTCACTTGCGACAAAGCGCAATATTGCAGCGATAAAAAATCACCAGCCATTATTAGACCTTTTTCAGCAAAAAATAAACTTAATACTTAATTTACAAAGAACGCACCACTTTTGCTATACTCGGCCGTGATAAGCGTGTGTGAATATGCGTGCTATATAGGTAGTATGTTCTGGGTTCGCACCCAGTCAATATATTAACAATACAGGGTGAACGATATGAAGTGTTACCTATTCAAAACACCATAACTTTTTTATGTGAAATTAGTTTTTATTGATTTCAAAGACAAAATTGTTCAAAAATGATTACAATTTTAACATATATTCACTTTAGCTCGATATGACCACCTTTTGCCTTGACTATAGCCTTCAAACGGTCAAAAAATGAGTTGCATGCTGCACGAATGTGATCTTGAGGTATTTTGGCCCATTGTCGTATAATCGCTTTTTTCAGCGCATCCACACTAGCATATTTTTTAGTCCTCACCTTGCTCTCCAATATGGACCAGATGGAATAGGTCGGATTTGCGTCTGGCGAATTCGAAAGCTATTGTGTGGACGAAATGAAGTGTGGAACATGATTTTTTAACCATTCTTGGTCCACACGAGCTTTATGAGACGGTGCCGAGTCCTGTTGGAACGTCCATGGTCTACGACCGAAATGTTTGCGTGTCCACGGCTCTAAAGTAGCTTCTAAAACATTTTCCCGATAATAAGTCGTATTCACTTTGACACTAGGATCGATAAAAACGATTGGAGAGCGTCCATCAGCGGTCACTGCGGCCCAAACCATTACTTGCGATGGGAAATTGCTTCGAGTTCTCGTATGAGCGTTCGGTCAAGTAAACATGATCATTTTGAGTGTTTATGAACTGCTCAATTGGGAAATTTTTTTCATCAGAAAACACAATGTTAGGAAATTCGCCATGTTCGTGCAAGGGCAACAACTCCTTTGCTCTTTCGCACCGCGCTTTGTTTTGCTGGGGTGAAAGATCGTGTGCCTTTTGGAACTTGTAAGCTTTGACCTTGAGCTCATTTTTCAATATGCGTCCAATGCTGTCTTGCGATATTTTCAGTTCGTTGGCCATTTTTCTTCCACTTCGACGTGGATTTCGTTCAAGTCTCTTCTTCACTTTCCGAACCATTTCTGGCGTTGTTGGGGTTTTTTTTTGGTCTATCTCCATAGCGTTTTGCAATGCCTGTATCATTGTAACGTTTTATAGTGCGATACACAAACATTTTATTCACTTTGAGGTGACTGAACTCACGAACAATGGCTGGTTGTGATTTTCCAGCCAAATATAACGCAATCACACTATTACGTTTGAATTCCATCACAGAAAAAAAAATTCAACAAAACTGAGACGCAAATGCTTTTGATGGCTTATAAACAATATATTGAACTGTCATTAGAACAATTTTGAGGTTGATGTCATGAGCTGTTTTACAGATACAAGCAGAGTGAAATTGGAAACACTTCAACCTCAAGAGGTACCCCACAAATAGGAGGAGGAGCTCGGTCAAACACCTAACAAAAGTGTACGCACCAATTATTTATTTATTTATTTTTTTACTAAAGAGAATGTCGTGTTCCTTCAGTTATTCTATTTTAGGCAGTTACTGAATGATTTAATTTAATTAGTAATTTATTGTATTTGTTAACTGTAAATAGTCTGTAAGGAAATGTTTATATTTCGATCAGAAAAAAAATCACTCTCGTTCCCTCTTGACAAATTGGCTCCCTTAGCACAACCTCGAGTTGCTAACTTTGGAAACTTTGTGTAAAAGTGAAGGAAGAGTAAAATTTATAGAAAAAATATAATATTTGGTTTTAAAATAATATGTCCAGGACCAGTGGGGCATGCCGTCCTGACATACCGCTGAAATCAGATCGTCATAGAGCATTTATTTGGACTAATGCGTGCGGAAGGTGGACTCTTTGACAATCCGAGCCCGATGAATTTCAAATATAAAATACTAATAAAAATACATAAGTTGCTAAGAAGAGAACATTCGGCAGCATTTAATTAATGAGAGCCGCAACAAAGCTTTCTTTCTGATGATGAGAGCAAGAGCTAAAATATGGCGAAACATGTTTCCAATGAGCCTACTACTATATCGGTGAATGATGTGCCCAGCGCTCGTAAATGCCAGCGCCGACGTCAATAAGCTTTTTTACCAAGCAATATCGAATCAATTAAAAATTTACTCAAATAAATTCAAAATATAAAAAGTATTAAAAAAGTGCTCTAAATATGAAATGAATCCATTGATTTAATTCATTTACTTAGTAATGTAAGAATAAACGTAATTTGGGAGTCAAAGCTCCAAACTTACGTGGGCAAAGGGTAGTAAAGTAAAGTGTAGGTATGATTAATCCCATTCTTCTATAAAATAATTCATTTTTTGCTTAAATAACATACCACCACGGCGGCCGCCGCACATAGGGGTATTTGAACAATCTAAGGGGCCAAAAGTATTTTTTGGGTTTAACGTGTGCTAATGGATGTTTCTGAATAAAACCAACTAAAATAATGAACTTAAAACATTTTTGAATGAAATACAATATAATATGAGAATAAAGAAAGATTTACAAGATCAAACATAAAAAAATATAACCAATTAAAAAAGCATCCAATCATATGGTATTATCTAGATTTTCTTCATCGCTACGTGAAGAAAATTCTAGGTTTGGATCGGCAGGCATGAGCATTTCCAATGGTTCTGGCAGAAATGATTTGGGACTTTCTTCTTTTTATTTGCCTCCTAGAACTCATTAAGGGGTCCGAACTTAAAAGGAGGCGGTTAAAAATATTCCTGTTGCAATTTTCTCTAGTAAATTTTCGGGCAAAATCTAGCCGGTAAGAGCGGAAATGCTTATTTCGGGCTTCTGCAGCCTCTTCAGAGAGCTGGCCAATTGGTAACAAAGCACTCTTTATTATAACAGCTCCATGAATAAGTATTTTGTGCATTGTTGGTGTCATGGGATGCCACGGATAAAGATCCACATATAATCGAGCAGTTTCTGTTGCATAAATATCATATTTTTCAGGATTAATTTTATGACCACTAGAAATTGTTTCTAGAATAACTTAACAGTCCATATATTAATTCGTAGCTGATGTCTGTTATATCGGATGCTAATTGAGGATTGTCGAAAAATCTTCGGCTTGTGTTACCGTCATTGGTATTACCGAAATTCGCCTTTGGCATATCTATTAACAATCCCGTTTCTTGGCGAAACCTGTCCTGGATCTCTTGTTTTCTCTCTTTCTCGAGGCTTTTTTCAGTTTCTGTTTTTCTTGCTCTACATTTTTTTACTGGCAACTTATAAGCCAGATGGAGAATGCTCTCAAATATTCTTATCCTGGCATGTAGTACCGAAAGGCCGAATTCAATAGCCTCGAAATTAACATCTATTGTTTTATCCAAATTGTTGAAATCCTTTGAAATGTGCAAAATTGCTTTTCAACGTCTCAATTTGATTGTCAGAGAATCCTTTAATAGACATAAACTGATCTTTCAAGAAATTTAGCCTTGCCTCTATGTTGGGTAAATTTTCATTGTTCATGAGGTCAAACAAGTATTTTCTAGTCACAATCCTCATTCCCGATGTTCCCATTGAACCTACAACAAATAAATATTTCGCTTAATCCCTTGTAATGGAAAAGACCTTTTTCATAAAATCTTACCAACAACATTCAAAGTACTAAAATACCGTTTATCCGGACTTATCCGGATCAAATTCTTTGATGAATTGTCAAAACAAGGTACATACTAAACAATTACAATCGAATCTTAACCGGATCTATCTCGATAGTATTACTTATTGACTAACAAATATTATTTTAAGAAAAAAAAAGTAGTTTGAGAAGGTGTGTACTTATAGGGTTGAAAAGTTAACTTTAATACTTGAAAATTATAAAGATTCTAATTGATTTCATTCATTACTATCCTGATGCTTCAGAATCCATAACTCTTTACTCCAATGTTGAACACAAAAACATAAAATTTCACTTTTAAAGTTTGGGTTTTGCAAGAGTGCCGAGAACAGATAACGTACACGAGGTGATACAATCGAATTCCGACTGCCGTTATCGTATGTCAAATGCTTGTAGGGTGCGCGGGAGAGGCTGGCTTTTGTTCTCGGAAGGGTCAGGTACCTCAGGAAGTCATTTTTGTAAATGTATTTATTGTTTTGTTAAATGGACTTTTGACCCCGTAGATCTTTCAAATACCTGTATGTGCGCCGTAGCCGAATGGGTTGGTGCGTGATTATCATTCGGAATTCACAGAGAGAACGTTGGTTCGAATCTCGGTGAAACACCAAAATTAAGAAAAACACTTTTCTAATAGCGGTCGCCCCACGGCAGGCAATGGCAAACCTCCGAGGGTATTTCTGCCATGAAAAAGCTCCTCATAAAAATATCTGCCGTTCGGAGTCGGCTTGAAACTGTAGGTCTCTCCATTTGTGGAACAACATCAACACGCACAGCACAAATAAGAGGAAGAGCTCGGCCAAGGACCCAAAAAGGGTGTACGCGCCAGTTATATATATATAACATACCACCTTGCCCAAAAAGTTCCCGGAACAAATCGCCAGGTGATGCCCTAAGTCAACTGATTTGAGTTCTGTTTCTTCTTTGTTTTTTTGTTAGGTTGCCACATCTATGATAAACATTCCTACTAAAATTTTATCGCCATTGCTTGACATTTGTAAAAGTTACACCGCATTGAGTAAATCTACCTATGCACGTGTTTTCGATTTTTTACAGTTTTAAAAATGGATTTGAATTTGCAACAACAAGCTTTACATTTGTGTTAGAGATGCAATGGCGCGAAAACCTTCGAAATGTTGGGAAACCGTTTTGGTAAATAAAAGAAAACAGCCGTTTGCGTGTGGCATGATCTATTCAGAAAAGATCGTGAGTCCGTCGAGGATGTCGAATGTAGTGGCAGGATGTCGTCATCGAAAACTGATGGAAACATTAATAAAGTGAAAGAAAAGCTGATCAATAACCGCAAATTAAAAATCAGAGATCTGGTAGAGTACTTTAACATTGCTTCTGGATCTATTTAGGATGTTGTAGTTAATGATTTGAGTTTGCGCAGTGAAGCTGAGAAGTTGGTCCCAAAAGACACGAATTCTATGCAAAAACGGGACCACGTTGATATCGACTATCGCCAAAGGAATAATTTCCAAGATGGAGTCCGATCCAACATCCATCAAACGCATCTATATTGGAGCGAGACGTGGGTTTATGAGTACGACACGCAATCCAGACATCAGGCGAGTGGGTAGAGAGCTCCGAATGAACTAAGACCAGAAAAATAACGTGGATTTCACAATTAAAAAACTTTGAAGTGTAGTTGATACTAAAGAGGAAGAATTTAAATTGTAGAGCAAAGAGAGACAATTGTACGATAATGTACACCGAACCAGATTGTACAGAAGCAAGAATGATAGAAAGAATATTGCGCCCATCAAGAGTGCGTGAAGTCACGCTTTTCCGAGTTGTGCAGTGTTGCCAACAATTTGCTCTTCACAATAAATTTAGTGCTTTTTTATCCCAAAATGCACAAATTTTTAAGTTTCGTGTGTGTTTCAGTTTTTTTATTTTTAAAGCTACCGAAACTTTAAGTTAAAAAAAAAAACTATATTATTAAACAAAAAAAGGATTTTAATGCTAATGAAAATTTTTTGACTCTTATAAAATTTGATAATTTGAAAGTGCAAATTTACTTTTTGGTTACATAACCTCAAATTTAGCAAAAACGTCAAAAATGTCATGAAGAAAGAACTAAAACTCCGAGACTAAATAACAAAAAAAAATTCTAAATCAAGTTACGAAAATGGTAATCTGGCCATATTAGAGGTAAAACCACGTAACTCAAATTCGCTGAGCGTAAAGTAACGGCACCACGATAGGCGCCAATTATTCTTTCCATCATGGTACAGAAGTATATGTAGGTATATGAACTTTGCAAAAATGGTCCACACTCGGAGCCAACAACAATAGTCGGGTTATCGGAGGAGGAATGGGGTTTTTGAGGGAATGCCTCCATGTTCACTGTTGTTGTAGAGTAATTTCCAGAAAAAAAATCGTAATGGCTAATATTATAACAAAAGTTTATGGAATTTAAACGACTATGTTTATAAAATTTCTTTTATTAATGAAATGCATATGAAACCCTCAAATTGTTTTAATCAAATTTGCTTTTGCTAATAAATCAAACCTTAGGGTATATTAAATTAGATAGATCAGATCATAAATAATTGGCGCTTGGGTGTTCAGCCAAGCTCATCTTCTTATTGGTGGTGTGCGCCTTGACGTTTTCCACAAATAGAGGTACGTAAAGTTTTCCGCCACCTCCGAATGGCCGATGGCTTTTATTTTTGAGGAATAGAAATCAATCAATGTTTATGTCATCGGTACAAAAATGAGTTTCGAACAAAGAGCTAATATCAAATTTTGTTTTAAAATCGGTAAAATTGTTACCGAAACATTTGAATTGATGAAAAAAGTTTATAAGGAGTTATTGTCTATCTCGTGTCAGAGTTCATGAGTGGTTTACACGTTTCAGACATGGTTGCGAGGATATATGTAAATGACAATGAACATACGGGCCGCCCAAAATCAGTAATCACTGAAAACTCCATCTAAATTATTCGTAAGTTTATCAAAAATGAACCGAAATCATCATTGAAATTCATGGAATCGGAGTTGAATATCTTCAAAACATCGATTTATCGCATTTTAACTGATCATTTGGGCTCACGAAAGGTCTGTGCACGTTTCATTCATACGCACAAGTTAAATGAGGACCAAAAATTGCTCAGAATTCAACATTCCTAATACCTCATTAAAGAGGGGAGAAAAGATGAGAACTCCCTTTACAACATTGTAACTGGTGATGAAATGGTGTGTTTCCAACATGAACCCGAAATTAAGCGTGAAAGTGCCGAATGGAAGGCCCCAGACAAGCCACTACCGAAAAAATCGCGTTTGGAGAAGTCAAAATTCAAGTTCACGTTCATTTGTTTTTACGATACCAAGAGAATTGTCCGCGAGGAGCTCATGCCAACGTCGTTTGGCGTTTTGAAGCGTTTGTTGCATCGCATTCGTCGAATTCACCCTGAATACTGGAAAGGAGGAAGCTGACGCTTATTGCATGATAATTCATCATCTCATCTATCCACTCTTGTGACTTATTTTTTGACTAAAAATCGCATCTTAACCATCAATCATTCACCGTATTCGCCTGATATAGCTCCCTGTGACTTCTACCTATTCGGAAAATTGCATTTGACCATGAAAGGAAAACGTTTTGCGTCCGGAGAAACCATCTAAAGGGCTGTATCGATATCCTGAGGGACGTTCCGGTCAATGACCTGGAACACTCTTTTGAAGAGCTTTTAGATTGCTCAAAACAGTGTTTGATACACGATTTTGAATAAATAAACTCGTTTTTATTTTAGCTCAGTCTTGTTTATCTTGGACTTCACCTTGTATATTCAGCCGATTAACTTCGGAGAAAGGACACAGAACACTGGTATGGTATTGAAAATGTTTCCCAATATTTGAAAATTGCATTAAGAGGTTCACATTTTCATACCCCGGGCCTCGATTTTCTCATGGCGGCCTGGCGCATATTAAGTACTTAGTGAGTAAAATACTCGCAAGATTACAAAAACATTGCTCGCTATTACAAAAATAACAATAAAGCAATATAAGCTCAATAAAGAGTAATAAAAAGAAAGAAAAAATACAACAACTGCAACACTTTTGTTCATAAGTCATTATCTCCAGCTGGCAACAAGCTGGCATCAGTGCATAGTGTGAATGTTGATGTGCAACAAAGGAAATGTTGCTAAACAAATAAGCATTAAGGGGTCCCGGTGGTCTAGAATTTTCAAAAACCTGATTTTTTTCGATATTTCGAGAGTATAGGCTTTTAGGAATATACAGTCAAATTTTCGGAAGGATATTTCCAGTACCTTCGATTCTACAGCCGTTTTAGCAGGTAGACAGATTCGTCACGCGGCCACTCTCAAAACTTGAAACCCAATTATCTCAAGACTACTTTTTTCGGCCTGGTGTTGTCAAAAAAAAACTGTTCAACCGAATCGTCTGAAATTTTAATGTGTTGCTCACAACATGAATGGCTATCGCCCGTACTATAATCATTTTTTTATTTCAATTATTTCATTTTTTTTAAATAAAAACCTGCCACGTCTTTTTGTCAATTTTTTGTTTGTTTTATTCTAGTATGCTATGTCCCCCACAGTCATACCGATTAATAATTTTATTTTTTTTTTTTTGTTTCAGATAAATAGAAGAGTCAAATGGGGCAACACGTCCAGGTCCAATTTTTTTTTTTTTTTTTTTTATTTATTTATTACGGTCTTATAGACCTAGATAATATTGGCAAAATTACATTAAAACTACTAAAAGATATAAAGTATATACTGAACAAACTTCAAGTATATAAGGTGGGTATTATTGGCACAATAAATTTCAATTATATATTTATAACTATCTAAATGCTATGGAAAGCTTAGAATACTCATATAAAAGTTTCTTAAATATTTCTGGACTCTCACAGTTTTTTAAGTGTACAGGTAATTCATTATATGCTCTAACTCCTCTACAGTATAAGCTCCTCCTGTCCAATTCATTTCTGGCTATTGGGACGTGAAAATTATTTCTGTTCCTTGTTTGGTAGTTGTGAATTTCACTGTTGTATATCATTCTATTACTTAGATATCCAGGTAGATTGCCTAATTTTATATTATGTATGAATTTCAAAGTGTAGTATGTCACTAGTTGTTTCACACTGAGCCAATTCAATTCTCTGAGCATTTCTAGAATTGGCGTGTCGTATCGTTTTCTTAAAATAAAACGCATCGCTTTATTTTGTTTCTTTTGTAGATTCGAGATTTGAGTGTCGGTGAACGTAAATAGAATTGTCGGACAGTAAATGAAGTGAGGCTCAATCATTGATCTATACACCATAATTTTGTATTTCTTGCTGATAAATTTACATGAGCGGAACATAATACCTATCTTTTTACCTAGTTTCACCTCTGTATATTTCAAGTGGGAGGTTCAACTTCAGCGCCACTTTTAAAATTATTAAAATTAAAAAAAAAAAATAAATAAAGAAGTGAAATAAAAAGCCTAATAAATTTAAATATTGTTTTTCATTTTTTTTATTGTAAAACAAAAATTCCTGAAAATACCCTAAATTTTCGAGCTCTAGACCACCGGAACCTCTTAAGCACCGGAACCTCTTAAGCAAGAACTGCTTTTCTAACGTATGTATGTAAATAAGCATTCATTTTCTACTTATTGTTGCATTTGTCCCTATTGACTGTTGTTGTTACTGCTTTCGGTTGTCTGCCTTATGGCAAATGCTGCCAATAATTAATTTATGCCTCCATTACACTTGACACTTTTACGCTCATTGCAGCATGCATATAAGTCATGTACATGAACACGCACACATTCACCTATTACGCAAGCACTATTTTGTTATTTTTGCTTACACACTTGCTTTGAATTTGTTGACGGTGACGGCAGGAATAGTGAAACCACAAGTTGAATAATTTTCCGTTGCTTCCTCCCGTTCAATGGCACACGTTGGTTAGCTTTGCACTGCTGTGCAACAACAGCAGCAGTTATGCCGAAACAAGTTTCTAGTATAAGAGAATAATAACAATAATACCAAATAAAAATTTTTATTAGGAAAGGAGTCTAAATTCTACTGCTACTCGAGCGAAGGAAATTGGGTTAGCAATCACTTGGCTGCCTGCCAACTACATAAATGTTCTCATTCGTATCAGCAGCGGCATTCGAATATAAAAAGTTAGCAAACACACATTCAACTGGTTTCGACAATATTGCATGTCATACTGTTGTAATTAGTATGCTAATGTAATTAGTGTTTAATTTTTATTGACCAAATGAAAGTGGAAGAAAAATGCGGTTTGTGTTCGGGAATCTCGAACACTTTTGTTTGAAAAGTGAAAATATACCACGTGCAAATATGTAGAATGGACTAGAATAAATTTGAGTTTGCGCTTCGAGCTATTGGCCTTTCGTGCCCTCTACTCATCACAGTACCTCATCCAAGCACAATTCCCTTATTAAACTTAAGATAGAGCCTAATTTGGCGGAGCGTATATGCCTTTCTTCTGGATGCAATTGGCCGAGATGCCTCAACCTTCGCTGCGTTATAGCGTCACATTCAAGGAGAAGGTGTATTGGAGTTTCCGGATATTGGTCGCAGTAACGTCAAAAGTCAGTGAACCATATCCCAGTTTTGAGCAGATGAACGCGCAATGTGAATTGGCCTGTGATAATGCCCATGAGCATTCTCAGTTTATCCTCAGGGAAGGTTATAAACGCCTTTTGATTAAGTCAGCAAGCAAGAATGTATCATTGCGTTCATACATCTCGGCGGCGCGCGGAATTTTCAATGCTTCGGCTGACGGTCTTCCCACCGCTATAAACGCAGCTGACCATCATTATTATATTTTCATATGTGTCCAAAATTATGTAAAAAAATTTCAATCGGCAGAAAGTAGTTTTACTTTTTAATTTATTTTACAAGTTCGCCTGTTCAGCTGACGTATTTTTGCCCCTCCACGGCGCAGCTGCCTATTTTTTTTTTTTATTCTACTAAATGACGGTATTAAATGAATTGTTAAAAATTTTTTTTTCGAGACGCAGCATCCCACCGCTACTGGACCAGCTGACGGTTGGTTTCGTCATCCATTGGATGGCGTCTGCCTTCAGTATTAAAATCAGTCGGCATGAAATAATAAGGTCAAAGTGACCCCTGACCCCGGACTATCAGTACAAATTTACGCTAGTGCTTTAACTGCCGCTTGGCTATCAGAATAAATATTCACTTCCCCGAAAGGTGTAAAACCGCTAAGCAACCAAGCTACTGCTCCTTTGATGGCGATTACTTCAGTTGGGCATACCTAAAAGTAGTCTGCAAATTTAAATTTGTGTTTAATAGAGAATTCCTTAGAGTTTATTTTATTAACCTTTTCATTCGACTTCGAAGATTCGTGAACTTCAACCTTACTTTCAAACATTACAGTCCGTGCAATTAGAGGAATATGCTGCATAGGGGATATGGCTGATCGAAGTATTGTGCAAAACATATCAATATTATATCGAGTTTCAGATTTATTTTGAGGATTTCTTATTTAAGTGTAAATTGTTACTGTAAATTTATGTCACTTGGAAGCGCCCTTTGTTGACACGTAGTTAATTTTTACAAATAAATCACCCTTTTGAAATTAAACCAACTTTTTTCACTTTAATCACAACGGCTGTATAAGTACAGGGTAAATATTTGAATTTCTTTATTAATATTATATTCTATTACTATATTCTAACCAGAAAAGCTGTTTGTGGTATCGAGAAAATATCGCCAATGTCGATATATTGGTCTTAAAAACATCGCGATAAAAATATCAATATCGACCAAAAAATTATTCTACAGCTAATATCGATATATAGTTTGCACTCTTAGCTCAATCAATCTACTTTGGTGCTACTTTGGAAATACTTACATATATAAATATATCTAAATCTAAATATTCAGAATTTGCAAAACATCTTTAGCTTATTGATTATGTTTTTTTTCTGGAGCAACATGTTGCTACATCTTACCTCGTGCTGGCATAATAGTTAAGATTCCCAATACGCGCATAAACTTGAAAGTTTCAATGGATCAACTGATATTTTATGACACTTAGACGTCATTCAGTAATTTGCTGCTCTATGCGTATTAAATAATTTATAGCCAGCAAAAAATATTTAACAACGTACAGGTTGTGTTGCAGGTAAATGTTGCCGATCGAACGCATGCGAGCACGCAAGTAAGCTCGCACTGATCATTAAACGGCTGGCATGTAAATCAATATTACATAATGGAAAACAAATTGAGTACACAATAACAACAACAAGAATGACCAAATATCAGCTTAGTGCAATTAGAATTACCAATAAAAAGTTGGTCAAAATGGTTGTTTAGTTGCTTTCAAATTTTAGAGACCGATAATGTTGATATTATTGCTATCATGTTGCTGCTGTTGCTATAAGGATTTTATTGAGTATATTGGCATCAATACGGCATTTAATTAACATGATAATAATCACGTAACAGATTTCAATAACGAAGTCAGCAGATGTTGAACTTATCGAAACCGCTGAATTGCTGCTGCTCAACCGAAGCTGAGAGTATGAACTATGTAACTAGTGGTTGTTTTTGTTGTCTTAGCTATTTCTATTGCTATAACTGATGGTGTCAACTATTACGTTTATTGACGAAGAGAGTAAATCTCTTAGCTTGTTGTTGCTGTCATTCTTCACCCCCGACAACAGGCAGGTGAGGCTGTCGTACCGAAATGACCAGTCACATTTGTTGCTGATGAACACCCAGAAATGTTGGCCACTTTCTTACAAACATTTAGGCTACCAGTGCCAGTAGGCGACTTTTCGGAGGACGGGTGGCAACAGTTTTGTTAGTATTCATGTTAATAGCCGTAAATAATCGTCTTGTGCATAGATTAAGTCCCCCCCAGGCGCATTTTAAGCGATTTATAGGAGCATTTACTCAAAGCCATACACACATACATGCATATGTACACTATGCATTTGCACGGATCTTCCTTTCCTTCTTGTGACTGTTTTCTCATTATTGTTGCTCTGTTGGTCACTGCTGCTTCACATGCAACACGTAAATGATTGACTTTCACTTACGCCCCCAGTATGTCATTATTTAAGCGCTTATAAGTTATCACCGAAATGGCATTTAGCTTAATAAATGTATTTGTATGAGTGTATATAGGTGTTGAAATGTATGATACGTTTCGTGGTGGGTCATCAATGTTGTGCTGAAGGGCTTCGAAATAATTTCAGGTTAATCTTCATGTAGTAATCCTGTGCAGTAGGTATAACTTAACAATGATTGATCGAGATACCTTAAGTCTCGAAAATAAATGGGCCACGCAATAATGAGACTAAAACAATGTATCTGTAACCCACACCTGGATACTTTGGTAGGAAGAATAAGTCAAGATAAATCCTAGAGAAGAACGAAAGGCCAGACGTGCGACGATGAAAAGCGAGTCTAACATATCAAAGTTGCTGGAACGATCGATACAATCTTAACTTAAGTATCAGTAAGGCCGTAATTTAATACTTTATTTCTATTTTGAAATTCCTGGAAAGTGTCAATAAAACTACAACGATTAAATTATTAACTGATATTTCTGCGATGAATGTACTTCCATCCTTCCTTCAGTATGCTAACATAGTAATACTCCTTACCTACAGTTTAGCCTAATTGAAGAAATTTAAAGTGGACAAAACAGTAAAAAAAAGATAAACAACATTTCGGATCAAATTCATGAGCTTTTTTGGGCATAATTTCGATAATAATCGGTTTGTTTGGACGCTGTATTGATAGGCCCATGTCTCAACATCCTTCATGATGTCTTCGATAATATTTTGGTACCGATCCGAGTCAGATGGCATTACCGGCAGCTCCTGGTGCTCACACATACATTCGGTTGGGTTGGGTTGAAGAGGTTGTCCTGTGGGACACACTCAGGCTCATAGCCTATTGTGATGCCGCGTGGGGAGCTTGACCCTATCTCTCCTAAAACCAGTGTGTGCTTTTCAAAAATTTTAGAATATCTCTAATTTCTGCAAACCTAAAATCTTCCAACTCATTAAAAAATTGCTTACCCAGAAAACTAAACCGGCGTCTTGATAGAGTAGGACAGTGAAACAGTATGTGCGAGATTGTCTCTTCCTCGTCCTCATCCAGATAACTTCTACAGAAGTCATGTGTTTGCACACCCATCCAAAAAAACTAGACATAGAATCCCTCTTTTGCAATGCAATTTTTTCAACTTATGGTTAGTTCTGGTTGTGGGCGGGTTATGACTATTCATATAAAAATAATGTTTAGTAAATATGCCTGAAGGCCGAAATTACCCTTATATCGCTTCCGAATACCTTAGGAATTTTATTGTACGCATGACTGGCCCACTTCAACTCGACTATCATTTCTTCATTTGTTCCAGTAAAACAAAAAAATTATTCTTGTTAAAATCAAATGCATGCCACTGATATTAAGAGCATCCTAGTCCCTCCCTTTGCTGCATTGTCACTGCACGTTATTTCTTTCTCTTGCAAATCAACCAACTTCTCAGTCATAAGCATGCAAAAAAAATTTAATTAAATATGATTTATTTTTAACTCGATTTGTTCAAGGTGAGGTGTGAAATACAAATTTGGTAGCTTAATTTATGTAACAACTGTGAGGTTTCAAAAAACTAATTACCATTCGCATTTTTCCCCAGTAACTTAACTTACATTTGACTTATCCTTCCCACTTTCTCACAGCCACTATGCAGCTGCTCAGCAAACCACTGATTAGCGCCAATCATTCATCAACTTAATTAAACAATCCGCCTTAATTCTATCTTTTAATGCGAGCATCAACTTGAACGCCGAATTTAATGCATCATATATATGTGTATGTATGTATGTACTTATGCATGTGTATAACATTTCCATGAGTTAAACTCCAAGCTAAGAGACAGCAGTCACTCACAAACAAAAAGTGGCAGAGAAAGGAGAATTCGAATAAGAAAACAACCAAAACTCAAAGTAATTCGCTTAAATCAGGAAATCACACCAACCGAAATCTGCGCATTGACGAACTCATTCAGCTCAACAGGGGCTTCTAATAGAGGCATTCAAATTTTTCACGTCGCCAAAACTGTTGGAACCCTTTGCAGAATGATTACAACTATTTTAAAAAGTTCTTCCTGCACGCAATACTTACCGCCACCTGGTTGGTTATAAAAATGGGATCATAGTCAAATAAATCTCGAAAATCGGTATAAAACTGTAGCACCATAGTGCCACACATTTTAAAAATTATCAAAAAACAAAATTATTTTGGACGATGTAGACAGTCTAACAAAACAATTTTTAAAAACTTTGACTATCTGTTTGACTATCTCTGGAACGGCTAAGCGGATTTTATGGGTCTTTCACTGAAAAGTTGAGGAGTTTTCTGACCAGGCTACTGTTTTATCCAGAACATATTACTCAAGGATGTACTGGTGTCGAGATATTTATACTTATAGTATAATGTGGCAACATAGATGGCTCTCAAGTCGAGATATTTCGAAGAATTTTATTTATGATCCGTTTTAGTTCAAAAGTAAGAGTATATGTTACTTACTTGAGCTATACCCACAAGGGAGCAGAGGTTGCGGTCGACCAAAAAACATTTGGAGAAGGTCGATGTTGCGCGAACTAGCAGATGCCGATATCTCATGGGACGGTGCAAAAACAATAGCACAGAACCGTGTACGATGGAAGAGTCTTGTCGAGGCGCTATGCTCCCGAGAGGAGTACACAAGGAAAAAAAACTTGAGTTATACTTATAAAAAAATACAAATTAAATATTATTACTGAAAGAGACGTATCCAAATATGGAAGTTTATTTAATACAGATGAGGTTCTAATTAACTGGCTATTAAATATGAGTTTGTTATTTGAAAATCCTATATAAAAAGCTCGGTATGCTACAGGTTATGCGACGAAACATTAGAAAGCAACCTTCCCTTGAGAAAGAGAGTATTAATGGACCCATTTAGAATATTAACTAGCGAAAAAGGCACTTCTGCTTGAGTTTTAAACTGACCGCGTATGAGAATATATATTCAGCGGGTAGAGCGCAAAGTTTCTGAAAACTTTTTTCTATACATTACGAGTACACGAGAATATGGCTAACATACAAATGCAATAGGATTGTAGAAACTTCCAAATAAAGATAGCATACATCACCCCAGATCTCATTAAGGCAAAGTAAAATAATTTGTAAGCATACGAATCCTAAAAGGGAACTATAGGCATTTGTAGAAATCTTGCTGTTCCAGATATGAAAGAGGGAATCTTTACAAAAATACGAAGAACAACCATTCTACCCATGCAATGGTAATAGGGCATCCATAAACATACAAATTAATCTATCGGATTGTCATCTACTGATAACAAGTTTTTCGTGATATATATTTTATATATATATTATATATAATTGGGTGTTTGGCCGAGTTCCTCCTCCTATTTGTGGCGAGCATGTTGAACATCCACAAATGGAGGGACCTACAGTTTCAAGTCGTCTCCGAATGGTAGATATTTTTTATGAGGAATTTTTTCATCGCAGAATACACAGGCAGGTAATACACTACCGAGGGGCGACCGTTATTAGAAATTAGAGTCTTTCATGATATCAACTTGAAATTTGAAAAAGTCGAGCCAAGAAGCACCGATAGAATGATAACTCTCAAACCACTCAGGCTAAAAAGCCCATTTTATTTAAAGCTCTGGAAGATGAGAGGGTAGATAGTCAAGAATGAAAGGAGGGAAGTAACCGAAAAAAGATAGTATGGAATAGAAAAATAGACGTAGTTATGTGAGAATTTTCCAGATTCTTTGGAAAATCTCAAAATATTCTCCAGTTTGAGCGAAAGCATTTGTCTAGTTCTCATGACATCGGACCCCAATATTCGTAGGAAGAGGTTATTTGGTGTTAGGTTGGTGTTAATTGGCCGTCGGGATCTGGTTTTTCGCCACCCTTACATCACCAAAGATAACAAACCCGATCTGTGCTGTCATCGAAAATAGGAACTTTCAAATGAAAAAGTTTGGATGAAAAATTTAATTTCTATCAAGGTATCTTTGTCGAGTTGAAATCTGTGGTCACAGTGCACAATCCAATATGAAATTTCCAATATGGGTAAAATTTTTTAAAAGGGTAAAATTTGCTAAAAGTGTACACTTTGTGGTTATAGCAGTTCCTAATTATGAATCTTAATTCAGATTTTATAAATTCTGAATGGCGGATCACAAATGGTCGGATGAAATGATCAGTAATAATAGGACTTGCTTCAAATTCATCAATTTTAATGAATTTTTGTGAATATACTCTACTGCACAGAAGCAGTGCAAACGGGCTGAGCGAAATAGAGGTTCGAAATTAAAATTGTTTTGTCCACGTATTTTTGGTTTAAAATTTAAAACAAAACAAAATAGGTGTTTTTGTACACCCGCTTGCGTAGGAGTAGTTTCGAGGGATTTAGGATATGTAGCCGTAGCCGAATGGGTTGGTGCGTGATCACCATTCGGAATTCACTGAGAGGTCGTTGGTTCGAATCTCGGTGAAAGCAAAATTAATAAAAACATTTTTCTAATAGCGGTCGCCCCTCGGCAGGCAATGGCAAACCTCCGAGTGTATTTCTGCCATGAAAAAGCTTGTGGAACAACTCCAAGACGCACACCACAAATAGGAGGAGGAGCTCGGCCAAACACCTAACAGAAGTGTACGCGCCAATTATTTATTTTTTTTATATAAAAGAATTACAAACAATAATTTCATAGAAAATATTTTTTTATTAATAACCATAATATTACAATACCCGGCATCCGTTGCTATGCATCGTTGAATAAAATCCAAACAATCAATCAGAAAAATATCAAGCAAAATTAATTTTATTAATTTTCTATCTCAAACCGTTTTTGAACTTTGCATTTGGGTCATAGTTGAACAGCTTATGCGGATTATGAAGTCTAGAGTGGGAAATAGGAAAAACTAAGATATTTTTTAGATTAAATTTATGCAAATATTCGATTATTAGTGACGCATGGTGGCGCGGCCTGGGGGCTGTGGGAAGGGAGTTCCATCATAAAAACATGCCTATAACCTTCATTGGGTGAAAATATGAATGTATAAAAAATTTTACGTCATTTGGTGTTGTCGTTTCGTAGTGATGCGCGGACAACGTACAGACATTCACCTTTATAGTATAGATTTGTTTTTTCACTTTTAAGAATTTTCTTACGCAAATAGTGCATTCTTCTACAAAAATCACATAAATTACAGATCCAAACCTCGTGCAGTCTAAAAAACGAGCTAACAAGTTTTCGTCTAAATTTCAAACTCTTTAAACAGAATTTTTAGAAAATTTTCGAGTAATCAGTTTTATAATTTTTTGAATTTTGGTATAATAAATTATAAGTTTGAGGTGGTGGATTTTTGACAATTTCTTTTTTGCTGGTCTGCGCATTCTCCGTATAACGAATGCTCCACGGCGTAGTGCAGTAGTTTGAAGTACAATTGTCAGAAAACACCAAATAGTGTATTTGAAACGCATTTATTTTTTAACACTTATATTTACTGCCTAATTGCCTTATGACTTTCAAAAAGTGTATATTTTTCATTATACAATTAAAAATTTGTAAATAATGTTCATTTATGCAATTTTTCCAAGTTTCCAGAACCATCAAAAATATGAACCAATGTAGAAAGTTAGACCTGGTTAGGTCACGTTATAATTATTTTTATATGTGGCACATAAGTTTCGCTGAGCCGTTAAAGCGTTAAAAAGACAACATTTGTCAGTTTGCCGATCGCTATTCAACACCTTCCCTGCCGCCACTGATGAGCTGGCATAGCTCAACAATGAATCTGTGGCATGCAACTGCAGCGGCCACAAAGCGCCACAGTTAGCCAATTCATCACTGATTATTCTTTCCAAACTGTGTGCGTCGTTAAGCGGCTTTTAATGCCTATTTTTGTTGCTTTTTGTTTTGATTTCATTTTATTATATTACACGCCGCAAATACATATTCAAATACAGCTGCTGTTTTTATTTTTATTTCTCTTGCCTTTACCGCCGACCCGATTCTGTAGCTGGTTTTAAATTTTAATTTGAAGTGACGGCGCCGTCATGCTGACGTAAATTCCCACCGATGATTGTAGTGTTGGTAATAGTGTTGTTGCTGCTGTCGCTCCTACTCATCCTCTTTTCCATATCTATCCTTGTATGCTGCCACTTTTTAGGGCGCCGCTGTCATTGGGAACCCGGAATCATGATGCCAACCAGCAGACGCTCTGAAATTACCCGAAGGTGTTTTACTTTTAATAAGAATTATTACCTTTTAATTAAGGGGGTCCTGTAATTGGTTGGCCACAAAAAATATCAACAAAAAACTAACTCCAGGCAACTCTCAGCGATTAATGGGTTCACCAATACAGACTCCCTCGAAAGTGAACTGGTTTTCTTTAAGAGCAAATAATTTTTCGAGTGTGTGTGTATTTGTGTCTATAGAAGCCTACTCCTATGCTTCTGTGAATTTGATTTGATAGTATCATAGTATTGCTGAGATGCAATTGGTAATGCCGCTAATCTTATTGATGTGAATGGAGATGTTGTTGTTAATGCGGCTGGTATTTTTTTAATCCTTTTTGTTTTCGGTTGATATTGTTTAATTTCCCGGTGTTGCTGTTGATGAGCTTGTTCTGTCAGTACGCTTACGATTATTGTGGGCAATTAAAGTTATAAATATACAGGGTGAACGATACGAAGTGTTACCTATTCAAAACACCATAACTTTTTTGTGTGAAATTAGTTTTTATTGATTTCAAAGACAAAATTGTTCAAAAATTATTACAATTTTAACATATATTCACTTTAGCTCGATATGACCACCTTTTGCCTTGACTATAGCCTTCAAACGGTCAGAAAATGAGTTGCATGCTGCACGAATGTGATCTTGAGGTATTTTGGCCCATTGTCGTATAATCGCTTTTTTCAGCGCATCCACACTGGCATATTTTTTAGTCCTCACCTTGCTCTCCAATATGGACCAGAAGGAATAGTCCATCGGATTTGCGTCTGGCGAATTCGAAGGCTATTGTGTGGACGAAATGAAGTGTGGAACATGATTTTTTAACCATTCTTGGTTCACACGAGCTTTATGAGACGGTGCCGAGTCCTGTTGAAACGTCCATGGTCTACGACCGAAATGTTTGCGTGTCCACGGCTCTAAAGCAGCTTCTAAAACATTTTTCCGATAATAAGTCGTATTCACTTTGACACTAGGATCGATAAAAACGATTGGAGAGCGTCCATCAGCGGTCACTGCGGCCCAAACCATTACTTGCGATGGGAAATTGCTTCGAGTGGCATACGTAGGCTCAAATTCTCGTATGAGCGTTCGGTCAAGTAAACACGATCGTTTTGAGAGTTTATGAACTACTCAATTGGGAAATTTTTTTCATCACGTTCACGTTCGTGCAAGCGCAACAACTCCTTTGCTCTTTCGCACCGAACTTTTTTTTGCTGGGGTGAAAGATCGTGTGCTTTTTGGAACTTGTAAGCCTTGACCTTGAGCTCATTTTTCAATATGCGCCGAATGCTGTCTTGCGATATTTTCAGTTCTTTGGCAATTTTTCTTCCACTTCGACGTGGATTTCGTTCAAGTCGAGCCTTCACTTTCCGAACCATTTCTGGCGGTGTTCCTGTTTTTTTTGGCCCACCTCCATAGCGTTTTGCACATTTTATTCGCTTTGAGGTGACTGAGCTCACGAACAATGGATGTTGTGATTTTCCAGCCAAATATAACGTAATCACACTATTACGTTTGAATTCCATCACAGAAAAAAAAAATTCAACAAGACTGAGACGCAAATGCTTTTGATGGCTTATAAACAATATATTGAACTGCCATTAGAACAATTTTGACGTTGATGTCATGAGCTGTTTTACAGATACAATCAGTGTGAAGTTGGTAACACTTCATATCGTTCACCCTGTATATATATATAATTGGCGCGTACACCCTTTTTGGGGGTTTGGCCGAACTCCTCCTCCTATTTATGGTATGCGTCTTGATGTTGTTCCACAAATGGAAGGGCCTACAGATTTAAGCCGACTCCGAACGGCAGATATTTTTATGAGGAGCTTTTTCATGGCAGAAATACACTCGGAGTTTTGCCATTGCCTGCCGAAGGGCGACCGCTATTAGAAAAATGTTTTTATTAATTTTGGTGTTTCACCAAGATTCGAACCAACGTTCTCTCTTTGAATTCCGAATGGTAATCACGCATCAACCCACTCGGCTACGGCGGCCGCAATTAAAGTTACATGCATTAAAAAAAATATCAGAAGAAAAAACAAAGTCAATACTCGATTTTAAGGGGTTAGGCAGGTGAAAAAAATGTAAACAATTATTTATTTTTTTGTTTGCGTAGCATATTCGAAGGGTTAAGGTGGAAAAAAAATTTGTAAAAGCTTATAATCTAAATTTTAGCGTAGGCCTTCTCAGATTGCTGCTTAACGTGGACAAAGCGCGTTTTACTCGAAAGTATCGGCTACATGAGAACTATCGATATCGATAACTATAGTTTGACAGCTGAGAATGGAAACTGTGTTGACTTTTCTGTTCTGTAAGGTTTGGCAAGTCATCATGAATCGGATATTTTGTGGGGAAGATCAGTAGATAAAAATAAAAGAATTTAAAGTCTTCACTATAAAGCATCGCTAAAAATTGGTTTTTAGGTCTGAAACTACGAAGAAGCGTCAACTGGAGTTACTTGTAAGCAGAATGCAAGGAAATTCTGGACTTTATAAAAAAAATTAAAAATCATAGCTCCGTAAACTGCGCTGAGAAATATTGAAATTGACTTTCTCGAGTAGCAATGGCGAGTAATGGAGAGAATAGTCCTGATATGTAGTGATTTTAGATTTATGAGCAAGTACCTACTTTTATAGGAAGATTGAAGGTTCAAAGAGTCCACTGCACTTGCTATCCCCGAGAATATCTTTAAATCATCGGCATACAATAGAAAATTTGCGTTATTAAACAACAAAATTTATAAAAAGTAGGGAATCCAGTATACTTCCCTGGGGTAGACCAAAGGATGCTATAAAAGAAATAGATGACGCTCCATCAACATTAACGACACATTTCTGAGAGGAGAGATAGGATTTAATACATTTTAAAAGACTGGAATCGAATCCTATGGTACTCAATTTGGAAATTAAAAACCCTGTGATTAACCTTATTAATTGCTTTTGAAAAGTCTGTGTAAACTTGAGTTTTTTTTTTAAGATGATATACAATACTCAGAGAACACTGCAAGATTTGAAACAGTAGATGTACCTTTCATGAAGCCATGTTGGTCTGCTGAAATATAACGATTAAATGCAAAATAAAGTTTTTAGTATGAAGAAAAGTAATGTTTCAACAATAATATTTTGTTTTCTTATGAAAGATGTTTACTATTTTTATAATCTGGTATTAAAAATAAGGTCAATTTTTTATTAAAATTACTTTAAGTTCTATTTTAACTATTTTATGTTTCGAAGCTGATTCTATAAAGTGCTTCCTAATATGTTTCCACTGTTCTGGACCGCTGCTAAGAATTGGGGTGAAGCCAAAGAAGTTACTTCTGGTATATCGCTAAATTGAGTAACAACTTCGTCCCACTTAACATTGAGAACGATTTAAAGTCTAGAATCTTAATTAAAAGAACAGCTTGTTTTGACCGTCATTCTGCTTTTTTGCAATGGATAAACTCTTATTTGTGCGATAGACGTTATGTTGTAGCAACTGATGGTATTTTATCTACTCCCTTTGTTGTCATCTCTAGTAATCTGCAAGGAAATATCTTGGGACCGCTCTTATTTGTATTATTTACTAAATAAAGTTACGTCTCATTTGCAAAATGTTTGCTTTATGCTGATGACTTAAGATCTTCTCATCAAAAGTCTCGCCAATAACCTTCAAGCCGACATTGATTTACTTTTACTTGAATTCACATATTTTGCTGAACTTGTCCAAGCGCTTTCAAATGACTTACTGGAAAATATCTAACATTTTGTGCACTGAGTAGAGTATTCCGACTTGTGTCCAGCAGTGCGCAAGTGAATTTAAGGATCTTGGCGTTGTCTTTGATAACAAATTTTCTTTTAATAACCATATAAATTATATCATTTCAAAATCTGTATCCATGTTCGGCTTCGCCAGGCGGACTGTCCATAAGTTCTCCGGCCCCTATACCATTAAGTTACTCTATACGCCATTTATTAAGGCTCATTTAAAATATGCTGTTTTCATTTTGAGACCTTGCAGTCAGCAAACTAACAATGGAATCGAGCGTGTGCAAAAAATTGTTCTTAAATATGCCCTTCGGTCTCTGAACTTTATTGATTCCATGCCATCATATTCTGCTCGTCTCATGCTTATAAGTCTCAAGTCCTTAGAAATTCTATAGTTCTGTACCATGCCTGTCCTTTACTCATAACACTATTACTGGAGCTATTGATTGCCCCTGCTTGTTGCAAAGTATTCGATTTAATGTTCCCCAGCGATCTCTTAAAAATCCTTTTTATAAAAGATTAAAAAAGCTTCGGCTTAGAACTTCCTACACTGATGACGATCCCTGCAAACGAACTAACGACTACGATTTAAGGGCATGCACCTGGAATGTCCGGTCCCTTAATGGGGAAGGTGCCTCTGCGCGGCTGGCTGATGTCCTCGTGAGAGTAAAGGCTGGCATCACTGCCATTTAAGAGATGTGATTAACGGGGCAAGGCTAGAAAACCATAGGACCTTGCGATGTCTACTACAACTGCCATGAAGGAGCTCAAATTCGGTGTTGGATTTGTTGTGGGAGAGAGACTTCGTCGCCAAATACTGTCGTTCACTCCGGTGGGCGAGCGTCTCGCCATAATCCGCATCAAAGCACAATTCTTCATCATCTCCGTCATTTGCGCCCACGCCCCGACGGAAGAGAAAGACGATGCGACCAAATATTTCTTCTATGAGCGCTTGGAACGTTCCTATGAGCGCAGCCCTCGCCACGACATAAAAATCGTGATTGGCGATTTCAACGCTAGGGTATGTAAGAATGGAATTTTTGGTCCCACAGTCGAAAATTTAGCCTGCACAACGAAACATCCGGTAACGGACTGAAACTGAACGACTTCGCCGGGGCCCAAAACATGGTAGTCTGCAGCACCAGATAAACCAAGCTACCTAGCTGTCCCCTGATCGAAAAACGCGAAACCAGATCGATCATGTTGTGATAGATGGAAGGCACGCTTCTAGTGTATTAGATGAACGTACGATCCGAGGATCCAACATCGACTCGGATCATTGCCTTGTTGCAGCCAAACTGCACACACGCCTCTGTGCAGCAAAAAACGTACATCTAACTACGCAAAGAATGTTCGACATAGAAAAATTGCCATCACAACAGACAGCCAGAAGATTCGCCACTCGACTCTCACTCTTGCTGTCAGAGAGTATCGTTCTTTACGTACCACCGCCGACGAAGAAGCCGGATTCCGGCGTGTCCGAAAAAACAGTTGGTACGACGAGGAATGTCATGCTGCCGCAGAAAGAAATGATGCTGCCTATAGCGCCACGCTGCGATCGGGGGCAACGCAAGCCATGTGGGAACGCAACCAAGAGCTGTCGTTTCGCTACCCGACCATGATGAGGTGAGAATAGCGATAACGCGGCTAAAAAACATCAAAGCTATTCAAACATGGCGGCGAGGAGCTGGTAACGTGCATGCATCAGCTTCTATGCAAAATATGGTCGGATGAAAGCATACCTACCGATTGGAACTTTAGTGTGCTCTGTCCAATCCATAAAGGTGATTCTGCAATCTGTGCCAATTACCGCGGAATCAGTGTTCTAAATATCGCCCATAAGGTTTTAGCAAGCGTATTGTGTGAAAGGCTGAAGCCCACCATCAACCAACTGATTGGACCTTATCACTGTGTCCTTAGACCTGGAAAGTCTACCATCGACCAAATATTCACAATATGACAAATCTTGGAAAAGGCCCATGAAAAGAGAATTGACACTCACCACCTTTTCGTCGATTTCAAAGCTGCATTCGATAGTACGAAAAGGGGTATCCTGTATGCCGCGATGTCTGAATTTGGTATCCCCGCAAAACTAATACGGCTATGCAAGATGACGTTGCTCAATACCAGCAGTGCCATCAGAATTGGGAAGGACCCCTCCAAGCCACTCTACAAGGCTCTCATCATGCCCGTCTTAACATATGGCGCAGAAGCGTGGACGATGGCAACATCCGATGCAGCGACGCTGGGAGTGTTTGAGAGAAAGATTCTGCGCAAGATTTTTAGACCTTTGCACGTTGGCAACGGCGAGTATCGCAGCCGATGGAATGATGAGCTGTATGAGCCTTACGACGACATAGACGTAGCGCAGCGAATCAAGATCCAGCGGCTCCGGCTCTGAAAGTATTTGATGCGGTAGCTGCTGGTGGTAGTAGAGGAAGAGGAAGGCCTCCTCTGCGTTGGAAATATCAGATGGAGAAGGATTTGACTTCACTTAGTGTGTCCAACTGACGCCGGTTAGCACGAGAAAGAAACGACTGGAGCGCTTTATTAAACTCGGCCAAAATCGCGTAAGCGGTTATCGCGCCAATTAAAAAGAAAAAGAAGCGATCTCTTAGCAATTTCTTAGTAATTTTATGGGGAAAACTTTAATGCTCCCATTACTCGCGCTAAAATTCCATTAAGAATAATTTTGTTCTTGATTTCGCGCTCTTAAGAGTTTCTGTTTTAAATCTTTTGAAAACTATATTGTAGTCATTTTGAAATATGTGTAATATATCAATGGCTTAATCTAAATTACTTTTGTATCATAGTTTCTAAGGATTGAAATTAATAAACTGAAATATAAATAAATAAATAAAAGAAATGCATGTGTTATAGGTATAGCGCGCATCTCACATTTCACTTCTTCTGCTTTGCATACATTTATCCACTTTGGCTATAATTCTATTTAAAAATCTAAACCACCTGATCTAGGTGATTTAGATTTTGAGAGTTGAGTAAAACTTCGACTCCGTGTAAATCTCCAACTCAGCAGTTTCTACCTCTGCTACTATTGGAAAAGTTATATTACGCACTGTTTAATAAATTTATTTATTTTTCCCAGCTTTCTCCTCTTTTTTTTCTACTGTTCTAAGCCCGAATTTCCTAGTTTTATAATTTCGGAGAAGCATCTTCTTTACAGGTATTTAGAGGATTATTTCTCGAGAAAAATAAATGGAACTCTAATATACTATTTTCCGCTTTCCCTTGATTTTAAACCAGTGTTCCTCGTCTAGTTTGATAGCGAAGCGCAGGCGTGGCGTGCATAGCTCGTCATTAATACTGCAGAAATTATAATACTGAGAGAATTCAACACCCAGGTTTCCTTCGGGTTTAATTAAAAAAAAATACGATTATCAAATTTTCTTTCATTAGCATTACGTTCATTTAAGAAGCGCTTTTTAAAAATTGCCTGAAGAATCACATTCCAATAAGCCAGTTGTTACGCCAAAAGTGTTGTAGTTAGTAATTTTTTAATTATTAATTTAATTTAATTAATCCTAATTAATCTATTATTATTATTATAATATTGAATTCGATAAACTTTTCGTAACATTTAAATATTAAGTTTACTGTTTTTAAAATACTGTTGAATTATTGTACATGAATTTTAAAATAACACAATATATGTACACCTATATAACATACATACATGTGCTAAAGAATAAAGCAAACACTTGTAAAATAACAAAGACCGCGCTCGCATTTTAATTTTCAAAATAGGGACAAAAAATAAAAAATTAATATAATATTCAATCTTAAAAAAGCTTAAGATTTTTCAACAGTTTCTCTTTAAATTTAAAGCGGGCTGTATAATTTATGTCACTTGCCCTGATTTTTCACTTTTCCAGGTCACTAGTTTTCTAATTTCCTTTTCCTTTAAACACTTTTTTATTGCTATTTTCTCAAGACTATTACAGGTTGCACCCATTTCTACATGCCCATGTGTGTGTGCATATATGCAAATCAATATGTATGTTTATCTATTTAGTTGCCACCCCACTCTGACCTCATTACCACGTTTGACTTAATACACAAGTATGTGTGTTCCTATGTATGTGTGTAGCTGGAAACAAATATTTAAAGAATGCTATTTTAGCAACAAATTCAAGCGATTGCAAGGAGGACACAACACACACATCTACACATTTTTGTTTACTCGTGTATGTGTGTATATGTAAGCAATTTTTAATGTGTAAATTTTATTTTTTCATGTGCATATGTGTGCTTATGAGTGTGCATGTGTGCTTGACACCAATTTCCATTCGATAATTTTGTCTAGCATCTAAAGTCGGTCGATCGTTGGTTCAGTGTGCGGCACAGTGCAACAAAAGCTATTTTTAGATGCTTGATATTATATATTCACAATTTTTGGATCACTACAAGGGCTGCCAGAAGTCTTCATGGTTTCGGGGTTCCATTATTGGTGATGCCATTATTATTGATAAAATGAGTGATACATTGGGAATGCCGTCATCTCTGTTGCCAACTAGCGCTACTTTGTGGGTGCGCTGCCTTCATTTGGAAATCGTATCATCCCACTCATATTAGAGTTGCACTGTCAGCTATTAAATTTAAAACCTCTGCAGAGTACATTTGCCTTTCTTGCCTGCAATTTAATAGTTCATGTTCTGAGTCATTCAGTTAATTGTCCAACTCTTTTGGAAAGATTAAATTTCGATGTTCCTATATGTGGTATCTGCGTCGGGTCTCAATATTTTATGCTTTAATTCTAAAGTACGTTTTATTAAAATTGCTCCTTCGACTAGAGTCGTATCTGAGTAAATTACGGTCTTAATTTGGAACCTTCCGTGCCTTGTAGAGCTGTCCGTAGTCTTTGATATGATTATTTTTACATAGTCTTAACTGTTTTTTTCTATGGCCAGTAAGAATTTTGTTCATTGGGCTAAATAAAAAAATATAAAAAACGTAAACATTTTTCTATATACCAAAAATAATCTTAATTGGAAGTAAAACTGTTTTTATATTATATTTTTGCATATATTTGAAGGTTTTTTTTATTTTTATTTTTACTAATATACGTTTTTCTATCCTACAAATGTAAAAAAGACAATTTAGTAGATTCTTTAACAGCTTAGATTCGAGAAGATATTGAACCAATCAGGTGTTATTCTTCTTCTTCCCATACTTTTTCTAAAATTTGCTCGTTTTTATTTTATTCCCGGCTTTTTCAAAGTCAACTATATGCGGCAGCCGTAGCCGAATAGGTTGGTGCGTGACTACCATTCGGAATTCACAGAGAGAACGTTGGTTCGAATCTCGGCAAAGCACCAAAATTAAGAAAAACATTTTTCTAATAGCGGTCGCCCCTCGGCAGGCAATGGCAAGCCTCCGAGTGTCCTTCTGCCATGGAACAGCTCCTCATAAAAATGTATGCCGTTCGGAGTCGGCTTAAAACTGTAGGTCCCTCCATTTGTGGAACAACATCAAGACGCACCCCACAAATAGAAGGAGGAGCTCGGCTAAACACCCAAAAAAGGATGTATGCGCCAATTATAAATATATATATTAGGCCGGGTCGATTTGTGGGGAGGCAAAAAAATCGCCCATTGCTCTGTGAAAATCATATTCTAGGGATCAAAATAAGAAACTTTGCCGAAGGAACCATACCTTTAAAACGAATTCTGATGTCCTCCAATTTAGGACGACCTTTTTAGTTTCTTTTCTCATGTAAAGGCCAAAAATGGTGATATTTTGAAATGGTTGTATGGGGAACCCCCCAGGGGAGTTCCAGGGGGTGTGCCACTGGCAAGGGTGCATCGGCCGTCTAAAGTTAGTGGGGGTCGGTCATACATTTGGACTCGATGGGAGCACTCTAAATGGGTCAAAGTGGGATTTTTCGTTCGACCCAAATTGGGGGACATCAGAATTCGTTTTAGAGGTATGGTTCCTTCGGCAAAGTTTCTTATTTTGATTTATTTCAGATTCGAATTTCCAAGCCCTCGAGAAGCTTTTGAACCTGTAAGGAAAAATAGAATAATTAAGTTGTTATTTTTAATTAAAAATACTAAACAATTTATAATTTTATTTATCTAAACTTACTGATTTAGCACTATGACATGGTCCTCAAAACGACTTCGGGTTCTTATACTTCCCGCTACAGAGTCATCGCACATAAAGGCGAAATTGTCGGTGCAATGTGAATTGAATTTGCTATCATCTAACCATGTGAAACTTTTTTTAACGTTCAAAATGCCTTCTTCACTTGACACTTTAAGACCGACTTCTCAGTGTATTCTAGATATCCCCACTTTCGACATTTACTTCCATTTAATGCTGCTGCTCAAAGTCCCTCTTAATATTGCACTTTTTTCTCCTTATGACAAATATGGTGGATAATGATGTCGGTTCGTATAGTTTTTTTCTTTCTAACTAACAATCCATGGAAAAATAGAGTAATCATGCGATGGTGACAACCAGTCATGTAGATAGCAGGCGTAAAAGTTGTTGTATTGCCCAATTTGGAGAGAGTTACTGCATTTTTGTGGCAAAAATTTTCTAATAACAACTATCTGTCTACCGATGATGGAATGTAACCAGGAACTAACGGCACAATATCTCTAAGAGAGAAATAATACAAAAGTTATTTTCTGGCAGTGACGTCACTATCCCGATACTATGTTTTTGTTTTGCTGTCAAGAACTTCCAACTATAAGACGAAGCGAAAGCGAAAATTTAATAAAGCAATGCAAAACTTAATTCTAAATAGCAACCGAAACAACACCGAAATGTAGGCAAACATAGAAAAGCATTAAGGTAGTGACGTCATATACTTTCCCCCTAAATTCGATTACAAGTACACGGCCTTCTTCTTACGTGATCTGGTATAATTCATGGAATGCAACTATTAGGTACTTCATTTATAGAATTCAAGAATTAAGACACTAATTCGAAGAGAAGCTTCCAGAAGCTTGCTATTGATAGTAACTCCAGGAAAAAGCGATAGGTTCTGTTATGATGTTGTGAGTTAATGATTATTTGTTTGATTTTTTTTAATTTATATTTTATATTAGTATGATTTCTCTTGGCGAAGAGAAGTGCTTGACGTCCTACGCTCCAAGTAGGAGTTAAAGGATCGCATATATATATTTTTTTTCTTTTGCATTTGCAAGTAATGTCAAATTGGCGCAGGGGTCTAATGCGTACATTCTACAAAAAATACAAGTAAAAACTCTCTCCTTCTTCCTATTTTTTGACAGGCACCCTGGTGTGAAGTTGACAGGCAGTCGAATGAGGGTAACATTAAAAACAATAGAATATCGGCACACAAATAATACAAAATAATATCTTTGGCTTGGAAGGTTTACAATAACAAATATGTTTAATATATTTCCTCGCTATACTAATCCCCTTTATTGAGAAACATCGAAATTTTTACGTAATTTTTTTAACTTTTTAATGCGGTTTTCTATGAAATTTAATCATTTTTATGCAACCATGTTGCATAAAAGAGCGTGTTGGAATCAGGTAATCTTTGACAACCAGTTCAGAGTGTTTTTACTTATGGATCTGTACACATTTTGTACAATATTTAAAATTATTTATGATGATCCCTAGTCCTTAGCACCTGAGCTTCAGGTTTATTTTCTTCATTTAATTATAATAGTAATAGTTATAATAATCAAGGAAAAAGCCAACTTGAACGTCTCTGACGCAGAGGCATGGAGGGTTTCAAATTTTTTGCTACACCCATTTATACTGCATTTCTTAACTATAAACTCATGTTCACAAAATTTCGATCCCTTATATGTAAATTAATTACATTTGCTCCTGAGCACAACTGGGCATTTTCATCGAAGCGGAACTCCTCTGTATGTATATATTCTGTGCATTAGTTTGAAGGTGAAGGTTCATGCAGTGCCAAAAAGTATAATAATCAAGGAAAAAGCCAACTTGAACGTTTCAATATCACAACCAGAAATTCATTCAAAGGTAATAAATTAATCAATGCAAGTTAAAAAGTGTTTAGTTTCTTCGCTTTGCCACCCACTGTATATCAATTCCACACATTAATTATATACTCCTCTTAATGTGATTTTCATAGCAGTTTTCCACGTCCAACATTGCAACTATGCCAATCTTTAATGCCCAAGTGTATCTTCGATCGATGAGGCAGACTCATTAGTTCGATGCCTACACCTCAATGCCGAACGACAGGTCACCGGAATCAACAACTACAACATCAGCGTCAGCACCAGCTTAAGCAGGTTGGAGAGCAATAATAGGTTTACAGCCACAACAACTAGGCAAAACAATAACAGCCAGCTTGTATAAGTAAAATGTGCGAGGAGCACTGACACAATGACTGCAACGACGCCAAGGCAGGAAAGCATGTCATGGCACCGATTTTCAAACGTCTTAACTCAAAACGGAAGTGCAACTTAATGCAGCCCTCCTAGAACCCAACAACAAAAGTGATTACACACATAGGAGTGTATGCAGGAAGGTGCTTACTTTCCAAAAACACGTGTGCTGGATGTGTCAACGAATGGATATTAGCAATATTCGCGAGTGCACAAATGACTGTCATAAAGTGCAAAGTTGAAAGTCTTGCCAAGTATTTTCACCCCATTCGGTTGCACCTTAAGTGTTTATTAAATAGCAGACAAACTGGATGCCACAATAAAGCTGTTTACGATATTAGTACTCGTACCCTTAATAGTCTTCCTCATGCCTTAAGAAAGAAAGCAACAACGTTGATTATCTCAAAGTACTTGGCAAATATTGTTGGACATTTTTTTTTTCTTTCATTTGCTAGTCATTTACTTTTAAGAATTTCGAGTATTGCTGGCGCATAATTTTGCATTTCTTTAGCGTAACCTCGTGTCCTCGAGCCTTCATTGTGGCGCTTGCATGCAACGGTTTACCAAATATTTTGTCAATTTTTCACAGTTAATCGATTTTTTGCATTCATTCAAATTCTTATAGTTTCTGCTTTTTTAATTTGGTTTATATTTCCTTTCCATTAAGCAAAATTTCATCATATCATTTTCGGTTGCATGTTGCAAGCCAATAAATGTTTCTTATTTGAATTTTCACGTGTGGTTCACATGAGTGCATTACACTTATGCAACAAACTTAACTGATTTGCATGAAAGAATCAATAAAAGGGGAAAACATGTCGAAATTTGCTTTTGATTTTTCTAGTGTCTTACCTACCAAAATGGAGTTGGCCAACAAAATTTACATTTGACCTTAAGTTGTGTCGAATTTTCTAATATAACTATTGAAGTTAGGCGATGAGTAGTCACAGATGGGAAGGGAAAAATAAATATGTCCATGTAATAGCCACAAGTTATTAAGGATATAAACGGTGTTGTTAAGAAGGATAGAACAGAAACAAAAAACACAGTGAAATAGCCAATAAATATTAGCGATAGATGTTTCCCACGGCGCTGTCCGGGAATTCATAGATTTCCGCCTCTGACGCAGAGGCATGGAGGGTTTAAAATTTTTTGCTACACCCATTTATACTGCATTTCTTAACTATAAACTCGTGTTTACAAAATTTCGATCCCTTATATGTAAATTAATTACATTTGCTCCTGAGCACCACTGGGCATTTTCATCGAAGCGGAACTCCTCTGTATGTATATATTCTGTGCATTAGTTTGAAGGTGAAGGTTCATGCAGTGCCAAAAAGTATAATAATCAAGGAAAAAGCCAACTTGAACGTTTCAATATCACAACCAGAAATTCATTCAAAGGTAATAAATTAATCAATGCAAGTTAAAAAGTGTTTAGTTTCTTCGCTTTGCCACCCACTGTATATCAATTCCACACATTAATTATATACTCCTCTTAATGTGATTTTCATAGCAGTTTTCCACGTCCAACATTGCAACTATGCCAATCTTTAATGCCCAAGTGTATCTTCGATCGATGAGGCAGACTCATTAGTTCGATGCCTACACCTCAATGCCGAACGACAGGTCACCGGAATCAACAACTACAACATCAGCGTCAGCACCAGCTTAAGCAGGTTGGAGAGCAATAATAGGTTTACAGCCACAACAACTAGGCAAAACAATAACAGCCAGCTTGTATAAGTAAAATGTGCGAGGAGCACTGACACAATGACTGCAACGACGCCAAGGCAGGAAAGCATGTCATGGCACCGATTTTCAAACGTCTTAACTCAAAACGGAAGTGCAACTTAATGCAGCCCTCCTAGAACCCAACAACAAAAGTGATTACACACATAGGAGTGTATGCAGGAAGGTGCTTACTTTCCAAAAACACGTGTGCTGGATGTGTCAACGAATGGATATTAGCAATATTCGCGAGTGCACAAATGACTGTCATAAAGTGCAAAGTTGAAAGTCTTGCCAAGTATTTTCACCCCATTCGGTTGCACCTTAAGTGTTTATTAAATAGCAGACAAACTGGATGCCACAATAAAGCTGTTTACGATATTAGTACTCGTACCCTTAATAGTCTTCCTCATGCCTTAAGAAAGAAAGCAACAACGTTGATTATCTCAAAGTACTTGGCAAATATTGTTGGACATTTTTTTTTTCTTTCATTTGCTAGTCATTTACTTTTAAGAATTTCGAGTATTGCTGGCGCATAATTTTGCATTTCTTTAGCGTAACCTCGTGTCCTCGAGCCTTCATTGTGGCGCTTGCATGCAACGGTTTACCAAATATTTTGTCAATTTTTCACAGTTAATCGATTTTTTGCATTCATTCAAATTCTTATAGTTTCTGCTTTTTTAATTTGGTTTATATTTCCTTTCCATTAAGCAAAATTTCATCATATCATTTTCGGTTGCATGTTGCAAGCCAATAAATGTTTCTTATTTGAATTTTCACGTGTGGTTCACATGAGTGCATTACACTTATGCAACAAACTTAACTGATTTGCATGAAAGAATCAATAAAAGGGGAAAACATGTCGAAATTTGCTTTTGATTTTTCTAGTGTCTTACCTACCAAAATGGAGTTGGCCAACAAAATTTACATTTGACCTTAAGTTGTGTCGAATTTTCTAATATAACTATTGAAGTTAGGCGATGAGTAGTCACAGATGGGAAGGGAAAAATAAATATGTCCATGTAATAGCCACAAGTTATTAAGGATATAAACGGTGTTGTTAAGAAGGATAGAACAGAAACAAAAAACACAGTGAAATAGCCAATAAATATTAGCGATAGATGTTTCCCACGGCGCTGTCCGGGAATTCATAGATTTCCGCCTCTGACGCAGAGGCATGGAGGGTTTAAAATTTTTTGCTACACCCATTTATACTGCATTTCTTAACTATAAACTCGTGTTTACAAAATTTCGATCCCTTATATGTAAATTAATTACATTTGCTCCTGAGCACCACTGGGCATTTTCATCGAAGCGGAACTCCTCTGTATGTATATATTCTGTGCATTAGTTTGAAGGTGAAGGTTCATGCAGTGCGAAAAAGTAGTTTTATGGAGTTATTATCTCGTCACATAGACGGAAATTCGCCCACTTATTCTCCCGGGATATATCCATAAACTTTTTCCTTTCAAGTTACCCAAATAAGCGCAATATCCTGCTTTCTTGGAACGGCAGGCACTTTCTGTTGCAAGTAATTAATAAGCCAAAGCTATCAGCATCCTCACATCCTCAGAAAAACAGTAGGCAATTAAGATTTAACAATAGGTTTCCTGCTCCATATTCAGAAAAAATTAATGAAGACCATCTGGACTGTCCAATTTTGTAGTACATTTCACCCGCATAGCATAAAATTCCGTCAACAATGCGCCGAATGTTGGCTTTCAAATCATTAACAGTATCTGCCAAATCACATGACGCACGGGGTCAATTAACGAGATATTATTCGATCATGGTCTTTGATGCAATTATTTACTACTTAGATTAATAAAAACGAAGGGAAACAACAAGCCACGAATCATATGCCTGGAGCGCTTATCACTGTTGACAATATTGCCTCTATTTCTCGATTTTAATTTTCGAAAATGTATGGACCAAGCCACAGGCAAGCAAATAGCCCTATTCAGCGATTTTTTCGCCATATGAAGCCTCATAACAGCCCGAAAATCTCACTCGTGTTTCGTGAATATTGTAATTTAGTTCTCTCAACGTCGAACTTTCATTGTTCTGTACGGAGACAGAGTACTTAATTTATTGACTGAAATACGCCGGAATTTGTGAGATGCTTGAACATTGAGCAAATTAATCGTTTTTGGTCGTTCCCAAATGGTCGCTCCCTCTTTTTTTTCTGCACATGAAACCATCTTCTGTGCTATTGATATGGAGGGGGCCTGAACATTCTTCTACGAAGCCTTCAGTCTCCCTACGTTGAGTCGCTAAAATAACAGTCCTTGCTTGGGTAAACCACTGTCATTCCAGCAACTAGCACCAACTTTTGAGGGAATAAGGCAGCAGGTAGTAGAAAAAACATTTGAGCCGAACAATATTCGAGGTAGAACAAAACTGAAGATCCCTCTATTTGTGGACCACCGTTAAGACATGCGTAGAAGCTCGGGCTAAGTACCAACAAAAAAACAAATGCACGAGCAGCGAAAAGGGCATCTACTGAAAATATAGCAATAATCCAAGCAACAAGCACTCTAAGTAATACAACAAAGGCAATAATAATAATACGTTGTTTGGACAACGAAAGTTAACATTTAACTGCAACTTCGTTACGCGCGTTTTAAAGGAATAAAGCGGAGAAGATGTGGTATGGCGGAAGTCTTACGCTAAGACAGAGACAAATAAACTGGGAAAAAGGAAAACTTAAAAAGAAAAAGGAAACTAAACAAAGGCCTAAAAGAGCCTAGAAGATTAGCAAACAAAAAACGCACAGAAACTTTCTAATAAAAATTACAACAACAGTTCTACAACTGGAAGAAAACACAAGACAGCATTAAAAACAACTATTAACACAGCAGTAACCAAACGCATTTACAACTTTGGGTTTGGCACAATAAACCACCACAGAACAGTTAACAAAAACCAACACCAAAGCAATAAAAACACAAGATCGCAAGCACAATAACTCAAAATAAATGTCTGGCTAAATACATCCTTTGTTAGGTGTGTGCCTGAGCTTCTCCTTCAATTTGCGGTATGCTACTTAAAGTATTAAGTTGCCCATAGCTTTTTCGTGTATACCCACCAAACGAAGGCACGTTACTTACTCTTCGTGCAACATAAAGTTGCAAGTGTTGCTTGAACCTTTTCTCATTTTCCACTTTGATGCCATTTCGACGCGGCAATGCAACATCAAAATGCCATAAAAAGCCGGGCTAGTAAAAGGTCGTAGATGTTGTTGTTCCTATAGTACAAGTAAGCTTTCAGTGGAGTGTAATAAAGTTGGCAACATTAATGGTGAGTGCAGTAGTGCCGTTGCCGTTGAAGCATCACAATTCAGAGAACAATAAGCAACGGCACCAAGTGCTCAATAAATGGGTAATTTTGTAAGAAAACCTACTGCTGATTTATCTGAGATACATTTGTCGTATTTTATAAAAGTGTTACAAAATTATTAAGGAATGAAGAACATGGCCCAGACTAAGTATTGCAGGTTGGGGATAAGGCTAGAGCAGCTACTGAAGCAGCTGGGCTACTCTGGACACCTGTGAAGCATTGCGTTCACAGTGCCCAAAAAGCGGTGAATGAAGAACTCGGAGCTTACAGAGGCGCTCAAAAATGAGCATATGACTTCTAATGCCAATACTCACAGGACACTGGCACTTGCGTGCCAACTTCTCGAAGCGCCGTAGAGATGAGGAAGAAGTAAAGCCCATTCAGCGCTTCCTATGCAGTTGCTCGACTTAATCACTATTCCCTTGAAAGGAATTACCGGATTGCCAAATAAACTGAATGATTTAAGGGCATGTAGGATTAAGACTAATGTGATTTCTGCTATTCTATAATTATTTTTACACTTTGGAAAGCCGTAGATGGTTTGAGTTTGTTTGTACCTGTTCGTTTTTTAAAGACAGTGATTTGTTAAAAAATAAAGGTAAGCATTACAGCATGTGTGTCAGGCAAAATTTGTTTAAGAATTTTTTTTTTTTTTTTTTTGATACCACTGTGCGACACGGGAACCTTGTTTATTTATCTTCATAAAACCATTTTGAGGCTCTTATGAAGCGCAGGATTAGTCTTATACGCACGGCAGACAGTTCTGTAAGATAATTGAAAAAGTGTTTACCTAGACAACCTGCTCTGATTTTAGCTAAGATTGGACAATTGCAAAGAAAGTGCTTAACTGTATCTTCCTCTTCCTCCTCTACAACTTCTGCAATATGGGAGAAAACTCCAAGTCTCAATGAATGCCAGCCAAATAGCCAATGACCGGTGACACAAGCTCCGACCTTTAAGATATCATCTCTTGAGAGGCTAAGAATTCCTTTGTATGTTTCTTGTTTATTTGCGGCCACAGTAGCCTAGCTGTTACACATTGGCCTCTGCATAGTATTGTTTTTTATTATTAGTTCACTCGTGGCCATAAGCATCCCAATGATACTTTTGTCACCGAGCAGTTGGGGAGCAGTACCTTTCCTAGCTAGCTCATCGGCTTTACAGTTTCCCTCTATATCACCCAGAACCCAATAAGGATGACCTTGAATAAGACGCTAATATTATTTAGGGCTGCCTGTCATTCCTGTGTAACCTTTGATGTTAGTATAGCCGCATTTATTGATTTAATGGCTGCCTGGTTATCCGAGAATATACTTATAGTCGTTTACGGCATACATATTTCGATATGTAGCCACTTCTTTTATAGGTAGAACCTCTGCCTGATAGATGCTGCAGTAGTCTGGTAGTCGAATAGTCTATTTCTTGTTTGTGACTGTTCAGAGTGAGCAAAATACAGTTGTGGTCAAACCACAATTCTTTCCATAGTTCCATGCTTTTAAGTCTAAGCGCCGAGGCGGCGGTGCATGTTTCCCTACGAGATTTAGTGCAGGCAAATTGATTAGCACTTCCAGCGCCTTGTTTGGGGTAGACCTTAAAGCACCAGAGATGCATAAAAAAGCTGTTCTTTGGACCTTACTCATGATTTTAGCGTAACTCGCCTTTTGAGCAGATGGCCACCATACAAGTATTCCATATATTAAAATTGGCCTAACTACAGAAGTATAGAGCCAATGTATAACCCGAGGTGTTGACCCCATTTAATAACGACCGCTTTTTTGCAAGTATATAATGCAACGTTTGACTTTTTTACTCTTTCCTTAAAATATTACGTGAGTTTTCTATCTCATATGAATCCTAAGTACTTCACATTCTCTCTTAAAGGAATCTCCACACTCAAAACTAGCGGGAAAAATATAGGAAGCCTATATTTCCTTGTAAAGAGAATTATTTCAGTGTTTGCGGGGTTTATAGCGAGTCCCCTACTCTCAGTCCTGCCCCTAAGCGTGGCCATGTTAGAGCGCACAAAGTCCATAAGGGTGTTAGGGTATTTGCCTTTAGCAGCAATTGCTAAATTATATGCGTATGCAGTGACGTGTCAACCCCCTCTCTCCAGGGTCAGCAATAGGGAGTTTACCGCCAAAATCCAGAGGAGAGAGGGGAGGACACCACCTTCAGGTATGCCCCTGCAGACCTGCCTTCTTAGAGTAGTGCTGCCTAATTTAGCCGTTACGTGTGGTTCAACTCCAAAGCTGGACTTTGTGGCCATCCAGGAACCATCAAAGGTTTGCAGACAAAAAACACATTAAACACATTAGCTTTCTTCCAATTTCAGAGCTCATACAACGTGATCTGGTGGCAGTACGGGCAGAAATGCCCAGTGCCCGAGGAAGAAGAACGATTGTCCTGGCCTCGCTATACCTTCCACGTTTATGCGAACTCCAGTAGCCTATAGCATATTGCAGCAAGCGAAACTTGCAATGGGTCATATGCTGCGATACCAACGCACATCACACGGTCTGGGGTAGCTCGGACATCAATGTAAGAGGTGAGTCACTTCTTGATTTTATTACTACAAATAATACCGGGTGATTTTTTAGCTATTATCTATTTAAACAGTTGGTTTAAACAGCTGACGCACGTTTCATGTTTTGTTTCACTGTCAAACATCTTCAGTTTGGTCTATAATTTAACCATAAATCGTCTTACAAACGAACATCGCTTGCAAATCATTGAATTTTATTATAAAAATGCGTGTTCTGTTAAGAAAGTTTATCGCACGCTTCTTTCATTTTATGGTCAGTTTAATCGACCCTCTGAAGCGGCTATTCGAGCTATTGTGACCAAATTAGAACCAAATTTACATTATTGGACATCAAACCACCAACACGCTTACGTAGAGTGCGAACTGAAGAAAATATCGCAGCTGTATCGGCCAGTGTTAATGATGACCACCAATTATCGACTCGTCGCCGTTCGCAGCAATTAGGCCTCTGTTACCCAGATCGCGCGATGTAAGGCCTTTAGAATATTTTTTGTGGGGCTATGTTAAAGCTCATGTCTATTTAGACAAGCCTGCTTCAATTAACGCATTGGAAGACAACATTAAAGCATTTATATGTGAGATACAGGCCGAAACATTGGAAAGAGTATGCCAAAACTGGACTATGCGGATAGACCATTTGAAGCGCAGTCGCTGTCAACATTTGCATGAAATAATTTGCAAACATTAAATTATATGGACTGTACTATCGATTTAAATAAAAATTTCATGCATTTTTCTGAATTTTACGTGTATTTTTTTGAAAAACTTTTCTATAGCTCTTAAAAAACACCCATCATATATAAAGGGAGCGGACTGGCTTTAGATCTCAGCCTTTTCTCTGACGAAGGAATGCTTTTTTCAGCCAGTCTTGCTGTTTTGCGCATCTGCAGAGGACCACGCATCACTTTAGACATCTTTTCCTCCTTCAACTGCATGGTCACCTCCGTGTGTGCAAATTTTATTTTGCTAACTACTTTCCTTACGTCATTGTGGACATTGCGCTCAATCCATAGAGATGCAGCTTGTGTGCGTTGCCACTCTGTTGGTTCATCGTTGGGTCGCTGCCAAGGAAGCTGAATTACTGCCAACTGCTTTGTTTGTCGCCGGCTGCAGCTCTTTCATCAACAGCATTGTTGTTATTTTCTTCATTGCTTTTTGTTTCTTTTTTTTTCAATTCCAAAAAAACCAAAAAAAAGGTACCAGTGTTCAGAGCCAGACTTCAAGCCGGAACTAATGGGGGGTATCGCAACCCAACCTACATGGTCACTGAAGACTACGCGCTTTGAGCGCTTTGTGAGACCTGTCAGGTTTTAATAGGGCGGGGAAACAATAAACCCTTCTGTACCTCATTTCAGTTAGATTTCACTCCACCTACTCAGATTACAGAGGTTTACTGCTCCAGCCCGATCACAATCTGCTTCCGATCCAGTATGCCATAATAAGGATCTTACTGGAATCAATCCTGATGGCCCGCAGGCCTCACTGTCATATTATCATCAGCCGCTTCCAACATGGAGAACAGTCGCTGACCATGTAGCCGCCCACTATGAGACAGACGCCTCTGGATTTTTTTTATGTTCACCATGCCGTTACATGGTGAAGGGGGCACTTATTTGTGAAAGGCGGTGTCGACTCGCCTTTGACACAGAAACCTCATCGGAACAGCTAGCTTTTATACCGTGCCCGTCTGCCGCTCATTGTCGGGGGTTACTTATTTGTCAAAACTTATTCGCAACTAACCTGCTAGTACAGGCCGTCCGGCTATCCGCAATCTGCGACCCCCACGATAGCTTAGAGCCCAGCTTAGTCGTCCGATAACTAGAGAGCGTGGACTTCCGTGTCGACAAGGTGCCTGCCTTCGCGGAGGTAAAGATAACCCTAATCCAATAATATTTTAAACAGCGTTGCCAACTAATTCTAAATTAAAAATTAAAATTATTGATGGCGTTGCCACGTAACTCTTTATGGAATACCGTTTTCAATTAAGCTTAAGCCTAAAAGTAATTTTTTAAGTCCTTATCCAATTTATCCGTTTGTTAGACCGTTGGATGGGCTAATTTGTGTCCACGTCTCTTCAACCCAAGCGGGCCGATCTTTACGCTGTAGACGCGATATGCCGATTGTGGTTCTTTGCGATAATTCCTTAATATTTAAGTGATCCCTAATAGCCCTTCTCGCATATCTTTCTTCATTAATTTCCTCCAATTCCACAATTCAAACATTTGTTGATTCAACTCGTTACTTGTGATGTTTGTGCACTACCATCACCGTTTATGTTCTCGTTGTCCTCAATGTTGATGTTGACTTTAGGCTCAAATCTAATTCGCAATGTTGAAGCAACAAAAGTCTCCCTGTATGTCTCTCTAATGAAACTTTCTTGAAATGGAGTTGGCAGCATTGAAGATAGTGAGTTATACCACTTGTATGAGGTATAACCATACTCGCTAGCGGTGAATCTTGCTCGATATCTTTGTTGTTGCTTGCACGTGCAGATTTTGCGTCAAGGAGCAGAGCTCAGAAATAGCAAGGAAAGAAATGGCGAATCGAAGGGGCTAAATTACTCTATCCAAAATTTGTAAATTCGAATAGAATCGAGTTATAGAAAATTGCCGCGGATATTGATCAGCTTACTGATTGCTTCTCGCGCGTTCAATTACTATACACATTGGTTTCTCCCGAGTAAATAGAGCAAACGATTTATATACTTGTATAATATTTATGATACCAGTAATAAAACTAGAAATAATGTGAACAGAGAGGCATTTCAATAAATATTTGTACATTAGACTGGGTTGAAAAAAAAACTTTCAAGTACATACCCGTATTTAATGATTACGTTGAGAGAAGCTCAGCAGCAAAAACAAATTTTTTTGGTCCTGTAATTATAAATACGAGCTAAACTAACTATATATGTGGTAAACATTTGTAGTGTTACCACTTTTTTCATGAATAAGTTTTTTCATGAATAAGTTTTTTCATGCAAATAAGTTTAAAAGTACTTGAGTTTGATGAAACCACAAAGATATCTTAAGGGATACAACTCTGGGTAACTGACCTAACGATGTTAAAACAACTTAGGAGCTGAACACATGAACGAAATATATTTAGAACTTTTCAAGACTAGAATAATATTGCTTTTGAAAAGGAACAAAAATTGGTTTTATGTTGCCGAAATCGTCTCACCATTAGCTTTATATGGGGCCGGTCCGGTCTTATGTGCATACTCTAAAATAAATAAATGACCACTAAAAGCAGAAAGTATATGTCTCTCCGCTTCAAAAGTTTAATGTTGGTAAATGCTTTATTTAATGTATTTTGGTTTATCCGCAAGCGAAACCAAAAGCACCAGCTCTTCACTTATGTTTTTGAATTTTGACAAATATTTGAACGAGTTTTTTAAAACATTCATTTTCGGTAATTTTTGGACAGTGGTCAACCTTTTTTTTAATGTTTCAGGCGTAATAAAGAGCTTTCTGAAGATTTTGGAAATCTTCACTCACGACAGGAGACAGGAGACAGGTTGAAAAACTATGGAGTAATACGGATTAGTACAGAAAACTATTGCGTTTGTCTGAATGCAAAGCGAAAGAGACGAACCAGTGTTGTTCTTATTGTTTTCGCTGTGAAGTTTGGCGCAAAAGTTGGTCGGCCAAATGTTTTCGTTGTCATTGGCATTTATACGTACTACTACATGAGCAACAACAGTACGAGTAGCAGCAACATTGACTCAAAGTTAGCTGCGTGGCAAACAGCAAAACAATAAAATGTCAAGTGTACATTACACTTACGCTTATTGCACTCTGTTTGCCAGCTGATGAATTGCGATGCCTGTTGCATACATCAAATTTGTTATAAGTACCTACGCTTTTTGCCGCAGCGCCTGTTGCTTACTTAAATACCCACATAGGCTAACAGGCATTTGGCACCTCTTGATTTTTATGTTGAGTGTTTCAGCGTTTTACCACAATTTCGTTGCATTCGCAGCGGCATATTTGTTGGAAGTTGATGGGTTGTGAATTGGTTGTGGCATTGACAAAATGTGTCACGAAAATGTAATCTAAAAAATAGCAAAAAATAACTTTAGTAATTTTCTCTTCCACATAAAAATTTTACAGCGACTTTTTTTAAGGGTAACTAAATTTTCTGCCATACATAGACAAAATCCAAGTGTAACTGTTAAAAAATATCTACCATTAAATTACTCATGTTTCTTACTATTTGAAAAACAAAAGTCTTACCAATAAATTTTTAAAATTATCAGTTGAATTTATCTATTAAAATTTACAGTTTAACAATTTTAATACGAAAACTTTAACAGTCTGATAAATTCCAAATTGTTTAGAAAAACCTTAATGCCCTAACATATTAGATTGAAATAAGTTCTATAAGTTGAAATGCAAACTGCAATGCAAACTGCGTAACAGCTACTTTTGCCGACGATACAGCTATTCTTTCGATAGGAAACACGGAAAACACATCGACATCACAATTACAATCAGCCATAAATGAAATATATGACTGGACCAATAAATGGCATATTAAATTAAATAAAAGCAAGTCTGTGCATATAAATTTCACCCAAAACAAAATCAAATATGTTCCAATATATTTAAATGGCGGACAGGTTCCATACTCAAATACTGCAAAGTATCTGGGCATGACTCTAGACGCCAAGCTAAGATGGAAAGCCCATGTAAAGAAAAAGAAAGAAGAAATAGAATTAAAATACAGAAATATGTATAAGCTTATGGGAAAGGAATCAGCACTATCCACCAATAATAAAATTATTGTATACAAACAAATTCTGAAGCCTGTATGGTCCTACGGCGCCCAGTTATGGGGCTGCTCCAGCCAAAGTAACATTCAATCTATACAAAGGCTCCAAAACAAAATTATTAAATGTGCAGTCGGTGCTCCGTGGTATATCCATAGCTCCGATCTTGAACGCGACCTAAATATTGACTCGGTGGCAGACACGATAAAAAAGATAGCAAAAGCCCACGTCAATACGGAGGCCACTATTCTCGTTAATCCAGCTAATTGGAGAAGAAGACTGAAACGCAGAAAGCCCAAAGACTTAATGTACTAACCACACCTTAGCGTTAACTGTTGTATATACCTTATTTTGCTCGTTAGTTAATAAAATTTTTCTTTCTAACTAGTCGCAATGTAAAATAATAAAAAAAAAAAAGTTAAATTGTTCTGAAGGAAAGATTTTAAGGAAAATATATAAACCTCTGTACGACTTGAATACGTCACTTACCGCATTTGGTACAGCGATGAGTTGGGCACACTTATCAGGGATGCTATAAAACAAATCCACTAGGCGACAGAAGTAGAGACCGGCCGAGGAAACGATGGAGAAATGACATTGAGCTATAGACATATCTGATATCACAAAAAAGCTGATGACTGCGTGACGTGGAGGCGAATTGTAACAGAAGAAATGATTCACTCCGAACTGTTATGCTATGATGATGATGATGATGATGGTATTTGGTAGCATATCCCTGCGGACCCATTTCCTAATGATTTTTTTAACATAATAATTATTTCTTCCCACATGTAATGTTTTGATCCAATATATTGGCATCCCCGTTGTTGATCCACTCCACTATCTGTCGACTTCAAATATTTATTCAAATGAATTTTTTAAGCACACAAATGCAGATTCACAAAAGTCTCAATTACTGAAGTTGAAGTCGAACCGTGGTGGATAGAATTTGTTTGAAGAGTTATATGCGGTTAGGATGAGGTGAGGTTAGTCAGGCTATTATTTTATGAAAATTTCACTCAGAGGACTCAGGATCATTGTCATGCCCAGTGGATTTACCCAAATACTTGTCTCCTTACAGGTTTTTAAGCCCACTTCAGCTTTTGACGAATCCAATCAGTGCATACGCTACATAGGTTTTGCAGAAGTGGTTGCTGACAAATCTGTTTTTTTTAACGCTCTTTTATTGTTTATATTTGAACTTGAAATATTTACAATTTTTCTTTCGTTTTGGGTTTCAACAGTATTTAAAGCGTTTTCCAATACGAGGTGTTATTTTAATAATCAAAGAAACATGCTATTTTTTAATATAAATGATCGGATGTTTATTTCATTATAAAGAGGAAGGTGTGCCGTTAATAGTAGAAAATAACATCAGGCAAATGACCACCGCAACCACGCTTACAGGGCAATATCCTTTTCATGAAATGTTTCATAACCGAATTGCAAAATGGCTGCCCTATGTCCTCGATAGCCTCACAAATTCCATCTTTGAGGTCTTGAATCGACGCTGGGATGTTGGCGTAGACCTTCTCTTTCACGTGGCCCTAAAGGAAAAAGTCTGAAGGTGTTAAATCAGAAGATTTCGGTGGCCAATTGTGATCACCTCTTCGAGAGATAACACGGAAACTTTTCCCGTAAAAGATCAATGGTTTCGTTGGTTGTGTGGCACGTAGCGCCGTCTTGTTGAAAATAAACGTTGTCCAGATCAATACCATCCAATTCCGGCCATAAAAAAATGTTAATCATCTCTCGATAGTTAACGACATGGCCTCACTTTCTTCTTTTCTAATCACTTCAGTCCACGGTCAATAGACATGCATTGTCAAGTAAACAACATCAAGCCGATAGGACTTGTTTTCACATACATTATCAAGTAAACTACAATAGAAATTCGGTATCACCTAAACAAACCATAAACATTCAAATAATATATAGTTAGTAGTTATCTACAAGTAAAAGTAAACAATACACAATCAGCAAATTATCCTGATGCGATAACAACCGCCGCGTTTAAATGGTATAAATACCAGTAAGATTTATGTAACAAGTTAGTCTTAAGAATATCGAAAATAAACACGCACTGCGGACTTAAAATATAAAAAACGATATTTATTTTTTCTCCTATCGTGAAAACGATATTAACTTGCGTAACGTTAAGCATTTCTTAAAAAACTTACAGGTTATACCCCAACGTAAATTTAAAATAACGTAATGGAGTCAGCTGCAGTGCATCACTAAGGGCACTTGGCATAAGGGTGGCTCTCTGCACGCCTTGGAAAATAGCAGTCGGCATGTGTTAACCTAACCGTTTTTTTACGTAAAAAAATGTCGTTGTAAAGTGTAATTAAAAATTTAAATTAATTAATTTCATAGTTTCAGCTTGACCTATAAAAATTTCAAATCCCAGAATTAGTATGAAAAATTACTCATACGCCCCATACTTCATTTTTATGAAAACCCATGTTGCATTCTACACCTACGAACAGCAAAGTACTACCAAACAGCTTAAAAATGCTAAAAGCCCAACTGTAAGGTTATCATAACCACAATTTATAAAAATTATTTTCTGTCAAGTGAAAATCAAAGTCGCAAAAAACAAAACCTTATTAATCAACAGTAAGATTTTATAAGTAGAGATGTATGTGTATATTTTTAAACATTTTAGATAGATGTACTCACTTACCTACAATCCTGTTGCAAAGGAATTATGCAAATAACACTTTTTGATTTTATTTATTTTATAATTTCGCCACTGGAGGAGTTTCATAAATATTTCCACGCCAGCGCCACTTGGATAGTATGTACTATTTTTAGCATAAGCATTATTTATCAATTTGTAAAACAACCACAAAACGCATGCCACAGGAGGATCTCGGCCAAACACCAAATAAGGGTGCAAGCGCCAATTATAATAAAAAATTAATAATAATTATCTTCTTCTTAATTGGCGCGATAACCGCTTACGCCAATTTGGCCGAGTTTAACAAAGTCGTTTCTTTCTCGTGTTAACCGACGCCAGTTGGACACACCAAGTGAAGTTAAGTCCACCCGATCTTTCCAACGCAGAGGAGGCCTTCCTCTTCATCTGCTACCACCATCAAATACTTTCAGAGCCGGAGCGTTTGTACCCATTCGGACGATATGACCCAGCCAGCGTGGCCGCTGGATCTTTATTCGCTGAGCTATGTCTATATCGTCGTAAAGCTCATACACCTCATCATTCCATCGTCTGCGATATTCGTCGTTGCCAACCTACAAAGGTCTAAAAATCTTGCGCAGAATCTTTCTCTCAAACACTCCCAGCGTCGCTGCATCGGATGTTGCCATCGTCCACGCTTCTGCGCCATACGTTAGGACGGGCATGATGAGAGCCTTGTAGAGTGTCGGCATAGGTCAACAATTGTACGCTCTTATACAAAATTGGGCCTGAGCGATTAAGTTCTGCGGCGATCCTCTCCAACATCAGGTTAAAGAAGTCACACGACAGCAAATCACCCTGTATAAAATCTTGTTCGGTATCAAATGGCTTGGAGGGGTCCTCCCCAATTCTGATGGCACTGCTGGTATTGAGCAACGTCATCTTGCATAGCCGTATTAGTTTTGCGGGGATACCAAATTCAGACATAGCGGCATACAGGTAACTCCTTTCCGTATTGTCGAATGCAGCTTTGAAGTCGACGAAAAGATGGTGTGCGTCGATTCTCCTTTCATGGGTCTTTTCCAAGATTTAGCGTATTGTCAATATTTGGTCGATGGCAGACTTTCCAGGTTTAAGGACACACTGATAAGATCCAATCAGTTGGTTGATGGTGGGCTTCAGCCTTTCACACAATACGCTCGCTAGAACCTTATAGACGATATTTAGAAGACTAGTCCCACGGTAATTGGCACAGATTGCAGAATCACCCTTCTTATGCATTAAGCAGAGCACACTTAAATTCCAATCGTTAGGCATGCTTTCATATTTTGCATAGAAGCTGATGCATGCATCTTCCTAGCTCCTCGCCACCATGTTTGAATAGCTCCACCGTTATTGATATTCTCACCTTGTCATGGTCAGTTCCGTCGTCAACGATTGAGATATCGGGATCTTCACTTTCTCTGTGACATGTGCAGCTATCACTATCTAACAGCTTCGAGAAGTGTTCCCTCCATAATTTAGGTATGCTCTGGATGTCAGTCACCAGATCGCCGTCTTTGTTCTTACAGGAAAACGCCCTGGTCTTAAAACTTTCTGTAAGCCGCCGAGCTTCCTGGTAGAATTTTCGGGCGTTGTTTCTATTCGCCAGCATCTCAAGCTCCTCGCACTCACGTATTTCGGCCTCTCGCTTCTTCTTTAGGATAATACGTCTCTCTTCGATTCTTAGCTCTCGGTAGCGATCCCACATGGCTCGCGTGGCTCCCCATCGCAGCATTGCTCTATAGGTAGCATCTTTTCTCCCGGCGGCAGCATGACACTCCTCGTCATACCAACTGTTTTTTCGGGCTCGCCGAAATCCTATTTTTTCTTCGGCGGCGGTACGTAGAGAACGAGAAATGTTGCTCCATTGCTCGTGAATGCTGGTTTGTTGGGCAGTAATCTTTGAGAGCAAGAGTGAGAGTCGAGAGGCGAGCCTTCTGGCTGTCTGTTGTGATTGAAGCTTTTCGATGTTGAACATTCTTTGCGAAGGTCGATGTACGTTTATTGCTGCACAGAGGCGTTTGGCTGCAACGATATAATGATCCAACTCGACGTTGGACCTTGGATCGTATGTGCATTTAGTACACTAGGAGCATGTCTTCTATCTATCACAACATGATCGATCTGGTTTCGCGTTTTTCGATCAGGGGACAGCTAGGTAGCTTGGTTTATCTGGTGCTGCAGACTACCATGTTTTGGGCCCCGGCGAAGTCGTTCAGTTTCAGTCCGTTACCGGATGTTTCGTTGTGCAGGCTAAATTTTCGACTGTGGGACCAAAAATTCCATTCTTACATACCCTAGCGTTGAAATCGCCAATCACGATTTTTATGTCGTGGCGAGGGCTGCGCTCATAGGAACTTTCTAGGCGCTCATAGAAGGAATCTTTGGTCGCCTCGTCTTTCTCTTCTGTCGGGGCGTGGGCGTAAATTAGCGAGATGTTAAAAAATCGTGCTTTGATGCAGATTATTACGAAACGACACCGAATTTGCGCTCCTTTACATGACAGCTGTAGTAGGCGTTGCAAGGTCAAACTAGCGACAATTGACGACCTAGAAATCAAAATTCATCGAGTCCTTAATAATTGAACCAAAGTTGTTACCCTTTAAAAAATCCTTCTATATTAAATATCTACTGCCGAAAACGACCGGCACGACCGGCAAGCAGTGACAAAACTTCGAGTACATTTCTGTCACGAGAAAGCCACCCACCATCTGTCGTTCAGAGTCCCTAAAAAGTTATAGCTCTCACCATTTGTGAAACAACATCAAGTTGCATCCCCAGGAGGAGAAAGGGGGCGCACGTCCCCAAATACATAATGAGGAGCACGTACGCCTATATATAAACTAGTACACATTTAGATCTCTTCTGAAGTCATAACCAATTTTTTAGGTATACTCAAAGGTCTCTGAAGTACATTTTTCTTAAGGTATGTTTACCGATTTACTATATATGCGAGTCCATGTTTATAATTGGCCCGTTCTTTGGGTGTTTCACCGAGCACCTACTCTTATGTTGTTCCACAAATAGAGGGTCCTACAGTTTTAAACAGTCTCCAAACGGCAGATAGTTTTTTATGAGGAGCTTTTTCATGGAGCAATTAACTATACTGAAATATACCTATATGTATAACTAGCAAACCCGGCCCCCTTCGCTGGGCACACTAAAATAGAATAGATATGGTTTAGAACAGAAAATATATGATTTTCATATTATTTATTTCTTCATTCTTTATTCAAGCGCTTTGGCATAAACAATATTATTTGTTTTTCTATTTGTTTTTGAGTAAATATATCCAAATCAGAAAGAAATATTGACACATTGTAACTCACACTGTCAATTTGACAGTTCAGGTCCGCCCCAAGTGTTAAAAAAGTAAGCGACATTATGGCTGGTTCAAAAGAACGCTGTACCCGTTGCCAGTGCTCCGAATTACAACCAAACTTTACGAAACCCATTTTCAATACTTACTTAACAATGTGCGTAAGTTTGGTTTAATTCGGTGCAAAGACACGGCGGGTCCACTTTTGGCATATATTTCGAGACCCTAGTCATCAAAAGGTATGAAAATTACCTCGTATTAAAGCACTTATCAACAGCTCTCATTTGATACCCATATTGTACATACACAACCAAAGGTTACCCGGGTCCCCGTTTTGACCTATATCTCGAGACCCCAGTCACGGAGCGGCATCAAAAATACTTTTTACTAAAGCATTCACCAACAGCTTTCATTTGATACCCATATTGTACATACACGTCCGAAGGTTACCCGGGTCCACGTTTTGACCTATATCTCGAGACCCTATCTACCAATAGGTATTCAAACTATACGGAAATCATCTTCAATACCTACTTAACAATGTGTGTAAGTTTGATTCAATTCGGTTCAAAGACACGGCGGGTCCACGTTTTGGCATATATTTCGAGACCCTAGTCATCAATAGGTATGAAAATTACCCCGTATTAAAGCACTTATCAACAGCTTTCATTTGATATCCATATTGTACATACACAACCAAAGGTTACCCGGGTCCACGTTTTGATCTATATCTCGAGACCCCAGTCACGGAGCGGCATGAAAAATACTCTGGACTAAAGCATTCACCAACAGCTTCCATTTGATACCCATATTGTACATACTCATCCGAAGGTTACCCGGGTCCATGTTTTGACCTATATCTCAAGCCCTATTTCCACAATAAAATCTAATCCATGTTACTCGTGGATGATGTAGCTTTCGAATGGTGAAAGAATTTTTAAAATCGGTCCAGTAGTTTTTGAGCCTATTCATTACAACCAAACAAACCTCTTTATAATATTAGTATAGATGAGCATGATAAGTTTTTAGTATCCTCGAAATTCGCTGTTATTGTAAAAAAGTAAATACCAAAATTTTGAAACTCTAACCTTGAATATATTTCCTTCTGCTGTATTCTCTGTTTACGTTTGTATATTTATTTTTAACTTTTAATATTTTTCCTTAATTGAAAAAACGTGTTTTATGAGCATTGCGAACAACTAGCAAATCCGGGCGGTATGTATGAGATGCTACCACAAAAGCGACAACAGCAACAACAGCAGAGTCCGAGTACAACGGCATTGAGTGCAACTACCAAAAGCAACAGCAGGAACGTTAAGAAAACAAAAAAACAACAAGAGCATATTTAGCATGCATTATTATTGTTTTCATTACTTTTGTTGTTGGGCTACTTTTGTCAGTTATTTTTATGCGATTTGCAGCCAATAAGTTGCGGTGCATTCCGTATGTGCAATTCCGCCGCGGTCAGCACAATAGTCATAAAAGCAGTAGAAGCAACAAATATTACAATAACAAATACAATAATAACAAAAATCACTGAAAACTACACGCTGTACTGCGCAAAACCCTATCAGTGCATTGAAGCGTGGATAAGTTGGTCGCATCGCGTGGCTAGGCAGTCTCAATGCAAATTGGCGAATCTTTACATATGCCGCAGCAACAACAGTTTAACAACGTGCACGTTACACGAAGAATGTCTTAGCTCAAAAGTCGAGTATTCAAGAAAAAGTGCTGGAGGTTTCTCGACTTACTTTATCTCCCTAAGTAAAAATAAAAACACATTTTATTTTAAAGAGATGATGTATTTAAATACTGCTACGACTTCTTTAACATATGTGACCTGGTCTATGAAAAGGTACCTTACGTGTCGAAAAATCATTTTTCACTTAATATATTTGTTGATTCGAATAGTGTTTGGAAGGCTCTTTAAAATGGTGAAAACCAGAAAGTCATAATTTGTTTAAAAGTTTGTTAAAAGTAAAAAAAAAGAAAAGTACAAATACGAAAATACAAAAGCTAACTTATTTTTTAAAACGATTTCTGCGATTTGCATTCACTTTTTCTTATTTATTTATATATAAAAAAAATGTTTTTCACTGCTTCTGTGATTTTATTGATACTGTAATCTATGCTGAAGAAAATGAGCCAAACCGGATTGAAAAATATTAATATTTAAAAAAGGGTTTTTAGAAGTTTAAACTTTAACTGCTGTTTTCTCGAAAACTTGTTTTCGCACGTAAAGTACCTTTTCGTGGACCAGGTCACATATCATAAAAAAGAGCTTAGGTTCATTTCTACTAACTAGCTAAGAATCATTATTTTAAGAGTATGGAGTATGAGTAACAAGCGTTATGTTCATATGTTTACACAATTATTACCCAGATTCTGGTCGACTGTACTACACTTGGATTCCCTTTTAATTTTCTTTAAATTTACCTGATCTCGGAAGAAATCTGAATAGATCTTGTGGTGCCAAGGAGCCAGGGTGGTCGCTTCTTAACACATCAGTGCCAAAGACCTCAAACCTGATTCGAGCGAAGGCGGGGCAGACGCACAGGCATTGGTCCGCCGTCTCATCCTCCTCTTCATAAGCTGGGCAGAGTACACTGTCTGAGATTCCCACCCTTTCCATGTGCTTCGCCCACAGAAAGCGCCTCGTCATCAGTCCAACCAGCTGTTTGCACTCCCCTCTGCTTAATGACAGGCGGGTTTGCGACAGTCGATCGGGCATGACAGGTAACATCAGTTTTGTCCATCTGCAGCCTCTCTCAGCCTGCCAAGCTCGCTTGTGAGATGTAGTAACCCATTTGCTACGAAGGGAGTGGCAAATCGGGCTCTGGGCCAAAGAAGTTGGAGTCAGAGGTCTCGTTTCCCACGATACCCACGTGTCCCGGGACCCTTGTTAGCATCAGGCTGTTATGTCTACCGACATAGTTCAGCCTAGATTTACCGGACTCGACTACCCCTGATGTGGTTGGAGGGCTGTCTATATCCAAAAGGATTCCCATAGCGTAGTCCCGCCTATCGATGGCCCGCTCTATCCTAGCAACAAGGTTTTGCAGTGCCGAATCGCAGGGTTTTCCGCTTTTATAGGCATGCTGAAATGGAGAGAGAGAGGGTGAACCTTCAGCGACCTCTGACGCATATGCAACTCCACTAACCATTCGAGACTTTTCAGCATGAAAGAGGTCGTGCTGATAGGTCTAAAGCTTTTGGGGCTGGTGTAGTCATCTCTGAAAGCGACCCTCACCATCCTCCACGAGCATGGTATATAAGCCAGTGCCAAGCATGCAGTGAAGATTTAGCTTCGCGGACAGTGGGACTATGTAGTCCCGCCTATATTTGCCATTACAACGACCACGATCCTCCTACCCTCGATGGAAGAGTGGGAACGAGACGAAGTAAAACAGGGCAAGTCCATTCATGTACATATACACAGATGGCTCAAAGCTCGAGGGCAAGATGGGCGGAGATGTATATTCCGAACACCAGGGGATCTCCTTCAGTTTTCGGCTTTCCGACTACTGTAGTGCCTTTCAGGCTCAACTGATGACAATAATGAAAGCCGTGACATTGGTACAGTATGATGCGATACCTGGAGGTGATATCTACATTTTCACTGATTTCTGCGATTACGGAGGCGTAGTGCATCAAGTGTTCTTACCTCAACTTACGGTGAAAAAGGAGTATTAACTTGGAGTTATGCCTGAATCAATAAAAAAATCGCGGCGGGAATGGTGAAAAAAACAATTCATGGCTTTTGCATCACGATAATGCTCCTACTCACCAAACGCTGATTGAAAGAAATTGTTTGGCTAAAAACAATAGCACTATCAGGAATTCAACCATCATTTTCAATAGATTTTGCCCTCAGCAACATTTCCTAAAACTGAAGAGACCTGTGAAAGAACAGAGACTTGGAGTGCTAGAGGAAATAAAGACTACATCACTGGAAGAGAAATACCAAAAAGTGATTCGAGGGTTGTCACAAGTCTTTTATAACTAAGCGGAACTACCTTGAAGGGAACAAAATAGGTATTCATGAAAAAACCTCCGAGAATCAATTTGAAAACCTTACTACTATATTACAATTGGTTGGTGGAGCAGTATTCTGCAAAGAGCTTCCCCATCTAGCCTAGGGTTGAGGCTACCGGACCACTGGTGTATTCCAAGTGGCCTTCAAAGAAGCTACTGCTTAGCTGATCACTTGTCCTATCTATATCTATGCGCTCGAAACTAATCGAGCATGTTCGGCGGCATCCGCATACTTTGAAAATAAGCTGATATGTGTACCTAATGACAGGAGCGATGCAAGAAACTGCTGGGTTATTGAGCTAGCTATAAGGTGACTCGTGAAGTGGTTTCCCCACGCAATAAGTATACTGGGCTACCTTGACTCTGATTTCTAGGTAGATAGACTGGGTGAAGCTCCTGGGGCTAACAATGCAGAAACTCTCGAATATTGTGGATGTCCTACCCGTACATTTTCCAAATGGTAACACTTCTCCTTACTTCGAATCGATTTTGCAGTGGCTATCTGAGGAATGAGGTGCAATCATGTTAGCACCTTATCCTAAGCTTTCCTTCTCTCACGGATCTTAGATTAGGCATATTATCCCTCACCTTTTTCCTACTCCAGTGGATATAGCAAATTTAGATGTCATCTACGTTATGAATTTCATCAGTACTACGAAGCGGTTAACACAACCATAATTAGTTATCTTTCGGTATTTTTTCGAATATCAAAACTGAATTCAATTTTCGGATATTAAAACACAATAAAAAATATGAAATGTTTGCCGATTGCAGTGCAGTAACATTCGTAGCAACAAAAGACGCCTAACTGCCTTTTCCGACAATTTACAGTAACAAATATAATATAAGAATTTTGGGTATTTTTAGTTATACCTCTTAACTACAAATCTACTACTACAATGCAGATTTGTTAGGTGATAACCCCATATGGATTCCTCGTCTTTGTGACTTCTATTTGCTATAATTTCAGTCGCTTGTGAAAACCAATAGCTTCAGTAACTTGAAATATTTACTTTCGCTTATTCATTTCTGATTTCTCAGGGAATTTTCACATAACTTTAACAGCTGATGGCTTTATTACATAGCATTGGCCATTCAAACTGTAGTTATTAATATTACAAAAGCAAAAAATTTGAAAGAAGAAATAACATCTGCAGTCCTATAGCGAAGAAATTCATGTTTTTGTCTTTAATCAACCGTTTTACGATTCGTTATCAAAACACATTTGGTGGTCGGTACGGAGAGCATTAAAACCATCAGGCAAATACAACAACAACTAATAACTAAGTAATCAAAATAAGACAGCAACAATCAAATAGTCCAATGAAATTAAGATAACTGCGGAAATGTTAATAAAACAAAAACAACAGCTAAAACAATGTAGGCAATAAAAAGCACAGCAACGTAAATAAAAATGTTAACAACAAAATATGACAAAAGAGTTGCAAAATTGCTGTTATATTAAGATTGTTGTTTTTTTGTTAATTGATTGTTGTACATAAAATCACAAAGCAGTTAAATATTTTAACGTTCGCTTCACAGCAGGTATCCTAAAAGAAATGTTATCATCTGTACACTGAAAAAAATATGTTGAGCAAAAATAAAATAAAAGGAAACAAAATAAAATACAGTAAAATGGGGTATGATATATAAAAAAATATATAAAAATAATTAATAAAATATTATACAATGAATAAAAAATTAATTAAATTGAATTAGATTTTAAATTAAACATTGAGACACAATAAAATTATATTAAATCATAAAAAAATTTATAAATATATATTATAATTACATTAATTAATGTTAAAATGTTTGGCCCCTGCAGAAATTTTAAAAAATTCCCTCCATTTGCTTTAAATTTACTCTAATCTAAAAAACTTAAATACCCAAAGAATTAAGGTAGGAAAAATTCCTAAATATTTTTATATTGAATTTTAGCATAACCGCCTCAGTTTGGTCAATACTGTACTGAAAACGCTTTTCTTGAAATTACATTTATCAAGTCTCAACCATTTGACGTCAGTATAAAACTATGTGGCACTCCATTTATTGAACAACATGAAGGCGCACATTAAAAATTGTAAAAAGAGTTCAGCCAAAAACCTTACAAAGTACGCTATAGTCCCGTCGGTCGCCGTAGCCGAATGGGTTGGTGCGTGTGTTCGAATCTTCGAATATGAAACACCAAACGGTAGAAAAAATTTTTCCTATTAGCGGTCACTCTTCGGCAAACCTCGGAGTGTATTTCTGCCATGAAAAAACTCCTTATTCAAAAACGTTTGGAGTCGGCTTAAAAACGTAGGTCCACAAATAAGAGGAGGAGCTCGGTCAAACACCAAAAAAGAGTGTAAGCGGCAATTATATTATATAATATATTATTGAATATAGTTAATATGTGAACTGAGAGAGATTTCTAATTGTTGGGAATGGCGTGAATTCGACTGATTTGGTTGAGCCTGAAATAAAGTTGCGTTATTTTAATTTAATGACGTTTCGACAGTGCCAGATTGAAATTTGAATACAAAGTTATTAATTATTACGTCCCTATTCAAAATTCTATTATATTTACAACATACAAGTCGAACCCATACCAGAATTAGTGAACATATTCGCATTAAGGTGAGGAAAATTGAATGATTCACTAAGCAATCCCGCCATTTATGACGGTGATAAAAAACTCAGCAGTCGTATTTATTTCACGATCTGTACTGCCGAATCTAATATATTTAAAGTAAGCTTATTTTGGATACCGTCCTAAAACTCAGAACCGAACTTACATTTTTGGAATATTAAATACGCCAATATAATTTCTGCCAGTGCAAGTGTGGTACAATCGTATGCATTTCGGTTGTTCAAAGAAAATATCGCTCCACCACCTGTCAGTGCGCAAAGATTTACTAACATTACTTCCGCCCCTGATGCTCCAGCAATCCCCAACCCTACAGAGATCTACAATTTTTTTGTCTTCAAAAAATACTTTTCATTGATTTTGCGTTCGAACTACGATTACAGCAGCGATCGCGCCAATCTCGAAGCGATAATCGGCAACGATTGATCCACATGAATGCTTCGGAATTTCAGAAACGACCCACCGAATACCGCATGTGAAGAACAACAACAGCATGTGGCATGCCACACAATTAAATGTTAAATTCATTCAATAGCACAACAGCCTACAAAGCATTTGCACAAATAAGGACAAAGCAGAATAAAATAATAATAATAATAATAAAAAAATAATAAATTAAAAGAAAAGTGAAGTATATATTGTACAAATTGCAATATAAAGATTTACGAAACCGATTAATAGCGCACCGACTGCAATGATTGTGGTAAGCCAACAAAGGAAATCACAGACAACAAGGAATTATTTGCAAAAGTTCAATTTAAGCGAATCGAGGTGTGACGAACGATAATTATTTTTTATATTCAATTTATTTTGGGTATTCAATTTTTTCGGTCTCCTTAGTTTCGCGCTGAGAAATTGCAACTACAAGAACAATTGCGGCAAGTGAAAAATACAAAAATTACCGTTATATGTACTTATTTTAGTGTTTTGGAATTTATAAAGTTGTGCGATCATTTTGTCCGACAACGGTATACTCATGTTGCAACACTTTATTGCAAGCAAATGAAATCATTCAAATGTGTAAAATTAAAAAATGAAAATCCATTTCCCCGCCTACGCCGTCACCGCTATCTTTCCCCTTTAGGCACTTTTGCGCATCACTGCCTCAGACCGGAATAGTTATTTGGCTGTTGCCGTAGTTGCATGCAGCTTACCTGGATTTTCATGCAAAGCTGTTAGCAAGTACTGATAGAAGTAAAGCAATGCCGAAGAAATCCGCGATCGCACAAGTCATAAATACATTCTTACATAACTGAGACAAAAGGCGTTGCCAACCACGTCAATAGATAAAAAAATTATTATTTTAATATTTTTTTTTATTGCAATATTGGTAAATTGGAATTTTCATATTGATGTCTCTTTTTCTTATTACAAATAAGTTTCATTCTTACAGTGTCGCTCATTTCATTCGCGTTGCTTAAGGAATTATTTGCATGCGTTCGTACACACAGCAACAACAATGTCAACATGGGAATATTTGTGTTTTTTTTTTGTGCATCACAAGCAATTTTTTACCACGACTGAATTTAGTTTTTTTTTTTGTTGTAATTAAAACAGAAATCTGCATGGTACACCCTCAAGGCTTTTTTTGTTGTAATAGCACCCAAAAAGGCTTTAAGCAAATCTCTTTAACAATCGAGCAAAAATTATTTGCTTTCGTCTACACTGTTTTTTTTTTCTTTAATCCAGGGCTCCACTGCCGGGTTACTGCCAAACAATCCGCGTAGCTAACTAACTAACTTTATTTTCACGTGAGAAAAGAATTTATTCATTAACGATTACTTCATTAACACTCTATGGTCCTCCTCTCCGTATCGTAAACGAATAGTGACAGCGAGATTAAGATCCCTGTATTCCCAATAGAAACAGTTTTTTCTAATTGTGCTCGCCCCGCGGCAGACAAGCTGAGCTTCGCTTTTGGTCTTGAGTAAAAGAAGAATAACGCGTACATATCGATTAATCTCTAATGGTTGGTTAATGGTAGTAAAGGGTTAAGGTATGGCCCTTTAGCACTGCGACCATATTGATCTATTATGCACTCTATGCTGTCTATTGACTGTTAAGTATGCTTATGAATTGTACCAGCTACTTCTGAGGGAGTGATTCAAGGTCTTCATCTATAAGCATGAACTTGTTTAAAAACTTTTTCCTTCTATGCGTCAACCCCGGACATTCGATTATGAGATGTTCTATAGACTCATCATCTTCGCAGGAAAATCTGCAGGTGCTGGTGTTAGTTATGCCTAATTCATGTAAGTGTTTGTTGCAGGTGAAGTGACCCGTGAGGGCGCCTGTGAGAGTGCGAATGCTCGTTTTGTTTAACGTGAGGGTCATGTTAGCTCTTTTAGCCTTTGACTGGTGACGTGGTTGTTTTATAACGTTGTTTGTGACGTGGGGCCTCAGATGCCCCTATATAAAATGTCCTTATTCGTTAGAAAAAAATTACGGAAAGTGACTTTAATGTTATTATATGGTAAGGATACATATTTATCTATAAGAAAAACAAAATAAATGTTACTAATTATTTATTTCTGTATTGGGAACTTTTAACCATGTAATGTAATTTAAGAAATATAATAAAATAGACTTCTTATTTATAGTTGCGCAAAACAAAACAAAATTTTAATTTCATACATAAATTATCATTTTCCATAACTCAAATAGACTTCTTAAAACACAAAAATCACCTAAACATTACAAATAATAAAAAAATATAAAAAATGACACCGACTGAACTTTAGTTATTTTACTATTCACAATCAGGACAAACTTGTTTGGCGCACTGTAGACACACATGTTTTTTGCATGAATAACACTGATGATTTGACTTTCGATTCAGTTTTGGTGGACAGGAAGCACATACTTTTCTCGTCTTCTGTGTGATTTCTGTTGCCTGCTGGTTAGGTGGCATATCGGAACCCAAGATTCGCTCCAAGCTGGTTCTTATTTCTCGAGGAATTCGCAGGTTGTAAACTCGACGCTGTGCATGTAATAAAACCAAGCGCCTTGCTAGAGTTTTAGTAAAACGTCCTCGGTCTTTGTTTCTAGGTTCATGAATTTGATACAAAATGTGGCTATTGACTAGACTTATGTCCAACATTCTGTAAAAAATTACCATGGGCCATCTGCGTGTTCGGCGGCTGCTTGTGTAAATAGAACACTTTTTATCAATATCATCAACCCCTCCTTTTGTTGAATTATAATAGGCTATAATTTCAGGTTTGCCTGTAGTTTCATCAGTTTCAATAGAGTGATGCATGGAGGAAACTAAGAGAACTGCTTTACGTTTTTTTGGTACATGAGACAACATTGTAATTTGGTTAGTAAATCCATAAAGAGTGGTTCCTACATCTCTCGTTTTGGACGGCTGGAATTCTTTGGGAATTTCCCGTTTATTTTTTTTTAGTGTTCCTACGCAAGTAAGTCCGCGTTTCTTTAATTGATCTACCAATTCGATCGACGTGAACCAATTATCAAATGTGATATTGCGGTTGGTGTTGTGTATAGGCTCAGACAAACGAATAACTGCCTGTGATGGAACTAATAATTTATTTTCGTCGATAGACAAAGTTTGACCATCAGATCCCTTTCCTGAGTAGATGTAACCATTGTAAAAGTAGCTAGTTTTGGAATCGCACAAACACATCATCTTTAAGCCGTACTTAGATGGTTTCTTTGGCATGTATAAAACAAAATATGAACGCCCTCTAAATGCAATTAGCATTTCGTCTATTGTAGCACACTCTCCTATAGTATAAAGCATTTGGCAATTGTTTACAAATATATTAAATATTTTACTTATAGCAGCAAGTTTGTCATTTTGCTTGCGTTCTTCTCTGTCTAGACTATTATCAAAACGTAAACACATCAAAATATTTTGGAATCGTTTCTGAGACATAACACATCGAAATATATCTCTTCCTGTTCCATCTGTAGCAAAAATGTATTCACAGTTTTCGTGGTTGGATTTGAAAACGGCTGTGTACATTAGGAGGCCCAGGAAAGCGTGTAATTCAATCATGTCCAGATCATGTAGTTCTGGGCGGTCTTGTCTTTGGTATCTCATTCTGGTTTGGCCAATCTTCAAAACTTCTTCTAAAATCTCAGAGCTCATTATTTTACCCCACAAATCGTAAGGGTCTTTTTTCTCGCTCTCACTTAATCGAGGCTTCTGTGTAGGTGGTATAATGTTATGCTGAGATGTCCTTACAACCCTGTTGGGTGGTTTTTTTGCCCATTTGTAGCGATTTTTTCCATAATAATAGCTAGATCTTCGAGATAAAGGTTCATCGCTGTCACTGCTTGATTCCTCATTCACTCGGACTGGTAAATGCACAACTTCTTCTTCCTCTTCAGATGCAATCGCTTCAGTTGCCGAATCGTGGTCACTCTGCTCAGCAATATAATTGTCGGGTATATTTTCTGCTTCTGACCCACTCGAGTCTTCGTACATCAACCATTCCTCTATTTGTTCATCAACCACTTGTCTGCTACGACTTAGGACCCCACCAGAACCTTCGACACATCTCCGCTTCTTTCTACTAAATCCATCGTCATCCATAGTTGATATGTATTGATAATAACTGTAATATAATGAAAAAAACAAAAACTATGAAATCCAATATTTGTTACGTAAGCAGTGACATCGGGCCTGAGAGGCCGCAAGAAAAGTTTGCATTAATCGTACTTACCTATTTGGCTGCGGGTGGCACAAATTTCTCCATCTACAGCGCGGGCGCAACTAAACTCTAAGCTACTGAGACGCACAAATCCGGAGTGCGCGGGGAAAGGGGTGCAAAAGCGTTATGCTTCCTTCACGCGGCCTCTCAGGCCCTACGTCACCAGTTAAAGGTTAGTATTGAAACTTAAGAACTTTTTGGAGTGTCTAAGACCCGCTACGTTGTTCCAATGCTAGTTTATTAGAGTTTTGGCCCAGTATTTTACTTTTTGTTTTAGGCTGTTTTTGTTGAATCCGAACATAGGACTAGGTCCGATGAAATTTACATCTGCCCCTTTTTTGGCTTGAAAGTCTGCCTTTTCGTTGCCGTCATATCCTTCATGTCCTGGTACCCAAATTAATGAGACATTGTTTTTGGATTCCAGGATATTGAGTGCCTTGTTACATTCTAAGAGAGTTGTTATGTTAAACTTCTCATTTCAGCCATCTTCACCTCCATCATTTTGACGATAGTAAATAAATTCACACTGCCAAGAATTTTCCATGGTCCGATTATCATATTTTAGGCTAAATAACCGCAAATTGGTAATTGCAAAGAGCATTATAGACTACCTTCCTTGGTAAATAAAATTTCATATGAATACTTTTATACTATTATGTTTTTTACTCCGTCGCCGGAACACTGCTTTGATTTTGTGATTCGCGATCATAGGCCGAAAAATAATTTATCGAGTAGATCATTCGATTCGAGCTTCCGTTGGAATCAAAATATTCTCACTTAGAAAGTAACAGCTCATCACAATTTGAGTCGTCTTCGTGTTGTCCTTCAAATCGGGAACTATGCAGGTTTATGCTGGCACCAGTTCAATATGTCACTGGGGGAGAACCATAGATCTATAAAAGTTTTCTCAAAAGCTTATAGGGTCTTCTGATTTTTAGTCGACACAGTCCGCGTTTTTGGCCCATGTAAGAAGAAATGATGACAAACTAGTATAGTCTGGTAGGAAATTAAATGCCCACCCTACGACAAGGCTTATGAAAATAGCGTTATTTGTAATCTGAGTTTCTTTAACCCCAGCACCACAGAAACAACATCATTTGGCATAACTTAATATAATACAAAAGTTTAATGGTGAAACTCGCTGCAGGTACCTTGTAGGAGGTGGAAGTACGCAGAGCGCGACAAGTGACGTCCTATGTAGAAAAGTGAACGATTGCGGGAGTGAATGAATGCGGAGTAAATGGAAGAGTGAGGATATCATAAAATCAAAATATCTAATGCGAATATGCAAATATATGTTAAGGTGCCGTTACACTAAAGAAAATAAGGCGTGGGTTAATTTTGAATTTATCACAAAATGAAGAACGATAGAAAGAAATAGAAAGAAAAAATAGGAAAATGGTAGGTGAACCCTTTGCAAAATAATCCATTTATCTCCCAACGGATATCTGAATCTTGATGCTGTCACAGTTAAGCTGAATTATAAATTTCAGCATTGGATGCAGAACTAAAATGTGAAAAACCTGTCAACTCAAGCAACTGGCAACAGGCAAACATGCAAACAAACAAGTAATCATAAAGAGAACTCCCCCAAAAACAAGAAATAAAACCTTTGTAAAATGGGCAATAAAAGCACGAACTTCGAACTCTCCTAAAACCCAATCAAAGTAACTTTGACTGCGAGCGCTAGAGCTGAGTCGTAGGTGGCTCCTTGACATATGCCAAAATGTGCCGAAATCAAATTCGAAACGCTTTGACACACGACGGCAACGATGATGATGGTGGCGACGGCGGCGGCAATGACGGCAACGGTAAAGACAAATACGCTGGCGCTGAAGGTGGCAACCACTGAGGCCGCTAGTAATGTTTGATGTCGGCAAAGCGCACATACACAGCGCAAACATATTGGCCTGCAAAGCGGAAGAAAAACTGCTGCATATGACACGATCAGTGGATCACTCATCAGCGACGGCTGAACGACGTTTTGCACTCAGCCGGGTGTTGTCAACGACGATAGCGATGGCGATGGCGATGGCGATGACTATGACGACAAACTGACTGCCGAACGAATCAAATCAGCATACAATGGAATGGAAAAGCGCTGAGAAACTCAGTGTTGACAAAGCCACCAATGATGTCCAAAATAAATCATGGCAAGCGCAAGCGCAAGCACTACAAAGGAACAATGGGCGATATGTATTGCTCGTATACAAATGAAGGAAGGAAAGCAATGCCCACGTATGGACCTATGAGGCGCCTGCCAAGAAACATACAAAAAACCAAATATATACAACCATTTAATTGTAGAATCTGTGCTATCTGGCGACAGCTGTAGCAGCGCCATATTTTTTCCCATGACCACAGTTTGCAATTCAAATTTTCAAGCGTAACTGGAACAAGTAAGTCTTGCTGCCCACCAAAGCAAACACTAAATTTCTTCTTACTTGAAGACACAACGCGGTCATGGCATCACAAAATTTGTCATGTGTTTACACTTTTTATTTTGCCACATGCAAATTTACAAAATTTTACAATAGAAAATCATAAAACTAAAAGCACGTAAAGGGTGCATAGTACCACATAATAGGCACATATGCAAATACAGCTCAAGCACATAGCTCCTGCTGGTAGACAAGGCGAAAGCCACGACCCACATACTCGTCATCGCTGCGCACTGGCAATATAATTGGTCCCGCCGCGACGTCCTTAACCGGTGCATTTTGAGTGAAGTCATCTGTAACGGTGCCATCATTGAAACGCTCACCACAGAGGCGCACTTGGTTGATTGCGATATAGTCGTCGGGGCAATTGAAAATACCAGCGCCCGCCTGACCATCGGGCACTAAATCAACTTCATCTAGAAATACGAAATATAGTAAAGAGAATTTGATGTTGTTGGGAAAAAAATCATTTACACAAAATGTTTAGTAAATAGTATTTAAAAAAGGAGGCCCAAATTATTTTACGTTGAACGGGTCAATGAAAATGAAATGAAAATTAGAAAAATTAAAACTGCTGCCATTATTAACTCAAATCCAACATATTTCTCTTAAAGTAACATCGTTCAAAAATGCACTCTAATTTTTTAACTAATCTATCCAATAGTCTACGAAAGTTTTCGTTAAAATAGATAAAGTGAAATTCGTTTTCATGTATGGGCGGAAGCCGAGTGATTAGAGAGACAAAGAACTTTCCAGAAAATGTTGCCAATGATATAAAGTCTAAGGACCAATTTCAAAGAAGGAAAAAACTCCCTGTAAAATAAGAAAACCTAAGTGTTTTCTCGCCTTCTTTCGACATGAAATTGACATAGTGACAATCCCATGCATACAATTTAAAACAAATTTGCGCTGTTTTGCTCGATAACTTTTCCCCATTTTGCAGGAAATTTCATATGTCTACGAGTATTTGTGAAATTAATTGACTAACTTATTTTCACAATTTCTTGTCAAACCAGTCTTGCATCATCTAGAAAATTTTGCAAATGGTTCGGAAGGTTATGAAAACTTGGTCCAAGTTTCGAACTATACAGTGGATGGGATAGAACCTCCGTTTTAGATCATCAAAGTTTCTTCCGCGTGGTTATAGAAGTTTACGGTCCGGCGCTGTCTCAATAAAGCAATTCATTCCCTATTCCCAAGTTCCAGCCGCCCCTGTAGCAAATTGAGTATTTGACCCAATGGGAATAGTGTAAGATGAATGATTATCCTCCATTCCCACCAAGCACACAACTAAACCTTTCATTTAGGCAACCTCACTGCTATATAACCATAATCTATTTCGGCTGTTGGTCCTGACCCATTCTTTATCGCCAGTTATTATTTGATTCAAAAATGGGTTGACTTTGTTACGTTTCTGCAAAGAGTCGCAAGCGTCATGATTCTTTTGCCTCAATTCATGTGGCATCGATACATGGAGCTTATTTTTGAGGCCGAACTGTTTTCTGGATCATTTTCAGTTTCTACATACGCAATAAGTGCTCCGATGCCGGTTCCACTCCACGATTTCCCTGATTTAATTTTACTATAGCGAGTCTCATCTTAGATGACCGTATAGGCAGAAGAAATGGAACCATGGTTTGGCTGTTGCATTCAACACTGTATGGTGTTCATAAACAGCAAAATAACGTTTGCCGTCTGATTCGAATTTTCATCTTGGTATTGAAGAATGTGTCGATTTCATCTTTTTCACCTTTTCGATAAGGCTGTAATGCACAACTAACTGTACCAAACACATTTAAATCGTAGAATAGTGCCATTCGATACAATATATTATATTTATCGCGAGATAAGGCTTACTATAGGCATTTAGCAGAAATGTTTTTTAATTCACCTAATATTTCGTTTCACTTCACTTCCATTCCTATCTAATAAAAAACTCACTCACCTTCATCTTTGTTAATTATCTGAAAATCCAATTGATCGCCACCATTTTGCTCTGTGTTATAATTAACTGAACACATATCTTTGGAACGTTGTAGACAGATGGCATAATTTAGATTATTCTGAAAGTAAAAAAAAAACCTCAATAATTCAAGGGAACTGGAATAGTTTTCGAAGTTACCAAATATGTTGCTTGTGCACTGCTAACAAATGCACCTTCTGTATCATAGTTGAAAGACTTCATAACACCTTCATTTTCCGTGAAAAACTGCAAACAACCATCGGGGGCAAGAGCATCTTCGAGCTGGAGAGGGGTAAATCCCAAATTTTTATTTTGAATTTTTACATAAATAAATAAAAGATTATATATATACACACATTTTGAAGATTTGGAAATATTTTCCAAACAAAAATTGTGCTTCAAATTTACTTTTTTTAACATACCTGCACAATTTTTATATTGAAAGATCGATCACCCGTAGCCACTTTGGTAATGAACGAAAAATATATTTTTTTCTCAAAAGAATTGCTGACATCAACATAAACTGAAATGGTATTTAAAATTGGTTTTAAAGGATACTCTAACAAATGAATTTAAGAGAATTACAACGATTCATCGGCATTCGCCTACTTATTTATTTACTTGCTTGATAATCCAGAAAGTGTTACAATCGGTACATATCACAACGAAAACATAAATGTTAGGTATAAACTAACTAATTAATTCATTCAATAATAGTTTGGGACCGGTTTCTGAGTAAAAGAAGAATAGAGCAGAATAATTTGAGAGCAATTTGAACTCCTTTAAGAATCTAAATGCAGAAGCATTAGTTACATAAATTGTTCTTACTATCGCCAAAGAAAAAATTACGTAATTTCTTAAGCCCCTTTGTAGAAAAGCGAAATGGAGGTGTGCAAATAGATACGGACAATGGTGAACATATTGAGGCGTGCCCAAGATCAGGCCGTTAACTGGACTTCAGCGAATTTGAAAGAATAGCCAACGTACGAGTGGTCATGACAGCGGTTGGTTTACGAAAAAACTGAGATGGTGTTGAAATCTGAATCGTGTGAAATAACTCAACTGACTGGACGAGTGGGTTTTACATGAGCGGGCAGAATTCTGTTGCAGGCGAGTCCCCGGTGACGTGCCAGTCGGAGTTACCCCTTGAAGAGAATTGCAATGGACAGGGGGTAATGGGTTGACGAGTACCCGATGTCAAAATTAGAGTACTTTTAATAGAATGAAATTGCATAGAAATGCAGCAGCGACGGATTGGCGACGGGAAAATTATTAGATTAATTTTTATTTTCTCAGACGGGCCGAAAACTCGGGTTTGCTTTTTTGATCACTTGATGACAATTTGTTTGTTTACAAGCAGCGATTTGCAAGAAAACCCAGAAAATTTACAATAATTATTGTAATTATAATTTAGAAGGAATATATTCTTTTGTAACAATAAACTTCAACGAGTTTCTTCACAAATATAGCAATAGAAAAGATTTCACCACAAAATATCAGCAGAAAGCCGTCCCGTCGCAATAGTGCCCCGTCGAATTTGTGTTTAACTGACCGATTTTTCCGACCGAAGTAGATTAGCTTGATCACCACCCGTCAACCCGTTCGGGCCGTACTTTCACAATTTTGTTTTCCACCATAACGGATAGCCAAACCTGGTTATCTACCATCCTTGGGTATGGACAGTCTACCGCACCATTTGTGGTGGCTTAAGGTTAATTAGCAGACATTTAGCAAGGTAGGGGGTAGTACGGTCAAAAAATGTTGAGAGTATAGAACATATTTATGGAAATTTGTATTGAATTAGTTGAAAGATATTGATATGATGAGCATAGTAAGTAATCCGGGCTTTAAAGCGGCATAATCTATCTTAGAAGGCACAGGGATAAGACCGAACTGAAATGACGAATAAAAGCCAATATAGCCAGCTTTGTTAGGTTAAGCGGTTTTGAAATGGGGATCTGTAGTCAAACACCATACCTAGATCTGTAGTTTTCGTAGGATTACCTTATGAGGTCCACTAGTAGAGATAGGAGAGCAACATGGAATAGTTGTTATAAATAACTATTAACAACTATTCCATGTTGTTTTTTTAATTTTAGTTAATTCTTACAACACCAAACGACCAAATTACATATGTATCTTTGGAGATTGAAAAAGTCTGCCAGACACGATAATGTAGAGTAACAAAATCCTCATATAAAAAGCATACAAAATAAGCTTTACGAAATTAAAAAAACTTTATGTGTCATTCATAAAAATTACAAAAACAAATAGGCCTAATATACACGCTTCCCTGTGTAACACCAGAATTTGTTTAAAAAGAATGTGAGAATATACGAGTATTAACAGCTATGATTTCATCCAGTTTAAGAAGACTGCATGGCGTCCTATATAAAGCATCGAAAAAAAGATAAAACGACTACATTTATCAAGCGCACTTGAAGAATCCGTGTGCACAGCAGCGACTTGAAAGACATTCCCGAGAAAGCTGCCAAACGTTACGCCTACTAGCCATAAAACCGAGCTAATTAACAGAGCTTAAGCGGCTATTTGAGAAGTAAACATTTTAATTTGGCAATGCAACAATTTTGAGGCCGTCAATGGTCTACAATTAGCTTCTTCGTGTTCCTACTTTTGAAAATAATATTTATGAAAGTAACCTTACAAGCGTAAAAAACTGTTCGTCTCGAAGGATTTGTTAAAAATCAATAAAATAGGATAAGCCAAAGTCTAGCAACTCTTGAGAGATCTGAAGTCTAATCTTTTAACATTTTTCAACTTTGAAAATCTCCCTTATGTGGCAGGTGGGCATGCGCAACTTACATCTCGCGAATAAAGTTATAATGCCCTTGAAGCATTGTGTACTAGGGCTGGTCAACAAATATCGAAGCAAGTAATTATTTCAAATATCTAATGAAAAACTTCTCAACTTACTATGCTGTCCTGTATTTATGCCGCAGAGTATTGGCACAACAAAATTAATATTTTGACCAGATACGATAAATTGATCGTCCAAACAGTCCCCATCTGTCGGTCGATTCAGCTGCGAAATAGAGAAAACATAATTTTTAATACATTTCATAAGCGACACAAGATTCCTAATAACTCACCTCAAACATTATGAAATCAAGTCGCAACTGTTGCACAGTGTCACGCAAGTTAATAATCAGCACACAAATCAACATTTCACGAACTGGATTCGGATAGTTGGGGCTCTCAAAGTAGACCACTGATTGTTTTGTTGTATCGCCGCAGCCAGTCAAAACTGTATGCCATAGAAAGTACAATAATAAATCAATTGAAGCCGAACTCAAACCTTTTCCACTTCATACACAGAACTCACATACACAACAAACCCCCACACCCTCTGCACATGACTCCGTCGGTATGCCACCTAAACTTTTGCACTCAAATTCATGATAACAAATTCCCTCCAGTGTGCGTAGTCGTACATCGATTTCACCCATGGCCACTGAGCACTTGGTATTCTCGAATTTGATGACTTCGAATAGGCTGAGGAAACCTTTGCCTTTCGTTTTATTGGTACCATGTTTTTGCTGTAAGATATTGAGCTTGAAAGGGGAGCCATGGAAAAGTAATGGTTTTACAGCGGCAGTGCCAATTTGTGGTGGTCTCATAATTGAGTTCAAGGTGTCGGAAGGTAAAGCAGAACTAGCTGTTGTAGGGAATGTCATCATAACCTTGACTCTTGTAGGTGTTGTAGCTAGTATGGTTGGCCTCGCTGTAGACGCACGCAATGGACGTTCGGTTGGTAGCACGATCACTGGTTGCTCTATGAGTTCTTCCTCAGTCTCATCATCGTCATATTCCTCCGTTGATTCCACTTCAGTAGTTACAGTATCCACTGCATCCGTGGGCACCGTTGGAGAGAATTTATTCCAAAATAAGCGTGGCATGTTACGCAAAGGCTTAAAACGCAGCCCATAATGATCGGCCACATTGGAGTAACGATTCCATTCTCTTGATTTGTGATTACGAGTATTTTCCAGTACGGTATTTAACTCCTCCAATGACCAATTTTTTTGTTGGCGCAGTGTGACAAAATCACTAAAATATGTTGCCCCCACACTCACTAATATGGTACAAATACCCAAATTGGCCAACAAAAGCTGTTGTTGCATAGTCACTTCGCCCGCTTGTGAAACGTTTAAACGGAAGCCAGAGCCCAGACTGTGCCTACCATTAAACTGGTAGTCTCCATGCACCGAGTGATGCTTCACTTTTACAACATTCTTAGCAAATTTTTTCTTTGTTTTTGTTGTAGCAATTTTACTTTAAGTCTCTCGCGAACATAATTAGAGCATTAATTGTCAACAAGCTTTTTCTTTGTAGCATGAGCAATGCAGCAATAACAAAAATCAGAGTATGTAATGTAACCTTCACTTTTTGCAACACTTGTTTAGTTCTATTTGACTTTTTCCTCTGTCATGGTAAGATGATGATGATCGAATGTTGCGCAGAAACATGTTGCTGAAAGTGGAATGACGCAGGCGTAAGAAAGTAAGGCATGTGCAAGCATATAGAGCAGCGTTTCACAAACTGTGGTGCACATACCTCCAGCGGTACGTGAGATACTCGAAGGGGTTACGCTAGCAAATAATGACGACAAAAAAAGGAAACCATGGCTGAGTGCTATTAAAAATCCAAATATTTGCACAACTTTTTTTTATATTGTGCATAACTATGACGTGAAGGTTTTGCCTGAGAAGGCTCGTAATAAAATGTTTCGAAGAATATGTTTCTAGAGCATTCTTTAATTCTCCAACGATTTTCCAAATTATTATTTTGAGGGATTTCTTGAAGAAATGCGAACATTTTAGGTGGCAGCTAATGGGTTCAAGTGTTCTAAGAAAATCTTTCCCGTGAAGTTTTTCTGCATATGTATTAACCCTTCATTTCGTCCAAAGGTGTATTGCAAGGAATTTTTTAAAAACAATAAAAACCGAGCTAACTTTTGCAAATCTATCGAGTGTTTCATTACTGGATAGGTATACTCTCAGAAAATAAAGGGTATTTCAAAAGTGACGTCCAGATGAATAATTTCTAGACGGTGACTTTTTTATCTGATCTTTGATATTTATCAAGTAGACAGATGTACAATTTTACACGATAGAACAATGCGATTAAGTTATTCAAACTTATTATGAAAATAAAAAAAGTAAAACTCGCAATTATTTTGGTGGCAAAAATCGTCCGAATGAGTCGACCATTCAAAGGTTTTTTTTTTTTTTTTTTTTGTTGTAAGTATTTTATTTGCAATCTATCTTAAAATAATGATATTCAGCAAATTAGGTCTTATTATCTAATAGCAGCGGTAGTATTTGCACAAATGTGCGATGTTCTCAACAATTGAGCATTCACGAATGGACTATTTGGCGGATTTTACTTGTAGGCTTTCTCTTGTTAGATATTTAAATGATGTCATTTCCTACATACAATTTTTAAGAGCCGTATTTTGAAAAAAGTGAAACCTTGAAAGAATCTACATTTCTACATGTTTTATTTTAAAACAACATCTAGGTGCGGCTTTTGAAAGACCCTCTATTAACAAAGAACGGCCTGGTTTGGGTTGTTGCACAGAGTTATTGAAGGATAACTTGAATGAAAAACATTCTACAATTCCAAATAAGCACGAAATTGAATTATTTGAGATAGGTAATGTTCGAAAAACGAGTTATTTCAATTATGGATAGTTATACACGGAATGATTTCGACTATTGAATGTATTCATTAAAATTTACTAACTAAACCATTCTGACTTAAATATTATATATTAATAAAATTTTAAGCTAAAACATCGAAATTCAAAAATGCTTATATTTTCGTCTAAATATAGAAATTGCATCAGACAATTATTTCCCCTGGTCTTTGTCGTTTCATTTCAGATTTCCGTATTTGACTAGCTTTAGAGGAAACCCTTTCAGATGGAATTGAAGTTGCATGTAGTAAAAATTAATATTCTAAACAAAAAAAACAACGAAACATATTCAAAACTGGCCAAAGTCTTTATGTGCAATCGTTATATCGCGAGGTGTATCTTGGTAAGGTTTAGTAGCCGCATCACACATAGAGACAGGGATGCCATTTAGACCACGAAATGGATCCGTTGAGAACCGCAGGGGCTGGGCTACATTTCTCCTTCCATATTGAATCATCCTCTGCTTTTGACAAATCTTAAAATGTTGTTGACACGTAAGGTGTATAGATTATCTATATTCATTAAGAAGTAGGATGTTAAATATCCGTTCCTACTTCACGCTAGAGCCGGGCATGTGCAAAAAAGATGTTGAATTGCTTTCAACTCCTCCTCAATCCTGCAGCTACAGAAATCATGCATGTAAACGTCTAATCTCCTTGCATGATTTCCTATGAGACAATGTCCTGTGAGGGCCCTTCCTAGGGTCCTATATTAATTTGAAGTCTATCCAATTTTATAATATTCTTGGACAGACGTAGATTTAGCCTTGGCCATGTTTGCCTAGCAATTTCAGAAGTATTGGCTCTAATCCATCTTTGATTTACAGAACTGATTAGTGCGTCCATAATAAGAAGCTTACAAGTTTCGAGAGGTAACCCCATAAATTACTTATGTTTGACATACAGGTACCTTCTTTTACAAGTTGGTCAACCCTACAGTTCCCCGGTATATCTCTGTGGCTCGACACTCAGCATAAGATAATACGAATGTTTGGCAGACAGTCGGTTCTATTAACCGAAGCGACCCAGATTTATATCCGGCCAAGGACTGTCTCTCCAACAGCATTCCCTGTATGTAAGTATGGGGAATGTTTATGCTGCTAAAACAATAACAACAACGAATGTTTCCTATTTATGTTTAGTCCCAAGTATGATACTTGGTTTCTTCCGAAATCCCAAGCGCTTCCCCCTTGAGCATAATTGGACTTATCTGATCGATTCTGTGTTTCCTAGTGATCAATATGAGTTGTGTTTTCATTGACTTTTAGACCACCCAGAAAGTATATCTAGAGAATTTTGTATTAGGTCTCTTAATGTAGATAGAAATTTACCAGAGACAGCAATAACAACATCATCGGCGTAAGCTATCCGCTTACAACCCACCGGTTCCCGTATTAACATAAGTTTATTTTCAACTTCATTCCATAAAAACGGTAAGAGAACTCCATCCTGCGGTGTACCTGTACTCACCAGTCTCCTGAGCACCGATTCTCCTAGATTCGTATTTTATTAATGAAGCCTACCAAGACCGGTTCTACCCCAAGATCAGTGAATGCTGCAGTGATTGCCTCCCATTCAGCATTGTTAAAGGCTCCTTCAATATCAAGAAAAGCAGCTAAAGTAAATTCTTGTTTGTGCAATGAACTCTCTGCCGTGTAAATAATGTTATGTACAACTGACTCTACCGATTTCTCTTTCGTGCAGGCATGTTGTGACATAGAGATAAGATTTTTATCTATAGTTAGGCTTAAATGAAACTCTATCAACCTCTCCAAAGTTTTCAGTAGGAAAGAACAAAGAGATATCGGTCTTAAGTCATTTGAGGGAGTATGTAACTTTCTACCAGCTTTTGAAATGAGAACACTTTTGACTTGTCTCCACTTAAGAGTCATACTATGACCATAAGAAAGCAACCTCTGAAGATTGCTAGTAGCCAGTATGTTAAATATCCAGCGACTTTCTGCAATTCCACTGGATAAATACCACTCGCCCATAAGAGGCGATCCTCAGATATAGCCTCTATTCTGACTTCACGACAGTGTACTGTGTCTTTCATGCCATGCACAGTAATGTCTGAGCAGCCTGGAAAATGAGTAAAAGTTCTAAAGACCCTTTGCTGATTGTAGTGAATATACCATCACTTTTCTGTAGCAGTTCCCAATTTTGAGGACTTCCCGCTAATATCTTACGAAGTCTGGAAATCTCAGTGGCCCCCTTAACCTTTCCGCAAAAAAGGCAAACTTGGAAGCCTTTGTGTAATTCTGATTTCCTTCTTATAGATCTTCAGAGCATCTTTATAGCCTTTCCAATCTTCTGCGAGACGTGTTTTCTTTGCCTCATTAAAAGTGCTTCTGCTTGTTTTTTGAAACTTGTTTAGTCCACCACTTAGGCTTGGGACAGGCTTCAGTTAAAGCAGCATTCATGTTGTATGTAATCTTGTCCACTAAATTTTCTAGTCCTTCTATGTTTTGTGGTACAACAGATGGGCATGTTCCTAGGGTAACCCCGATACAAGCTATATACTTTCCCCAGTCTGTTTTTTCTGATATTTCTACCAGAAGAAAGAAGGAATGTTCTTCCAAAACTTTCCAGCTCCCAATTCTGTTAAACGGTGTCAAAAGCAAAAGTAGCGTCTAACACTTTCTGTCTATTACTTATGACAAAAGTAGGTTTGTTACCTTTATTACAAATCCGTAGCTTAGTTCCTATCAGATAATCAAAGAGATACTCACATCCGCACCATTAATTAGCTTTGCGCCAAGATTCTGCGCCTGCGCTTTGAATATTAATCTTGGTAGCTTCTCATGATCATGTGCGAGGTAACAGGAAGATAGCCACATCCGTTCGTTTCCTGACTCCAGCCTAATAGACAACTGATCGGTGTCGCTATAATTAGAGAGCATGAAATCATTTATCCCTTTTCTTATTAGTACGCACGCTCTAGGATTACCTTTGTTGCGAGCATACATCAGCTTATATTTTTGAGTTCTTAGACCACACACAAGTCCATGGGTATCACGGTTCTTGAATCGGGACAATATGATGTCCACCTTTTGATAGGTGGATTATGAGGTTGGCAGAGACAACCTTTGAGTGGTGTCAATTAATTGGAAGAACCCGTAACATCATGGTTACTGGACTTCATCTCCACCACCGTTTTATTAGCAGCATCCGAGTCTGATGCCAGTAACTCTTCAGTGGGTTTAGTATAAAATACTCTATCTAACAAGGAAGAGATATTACCATCAACAGATGCCTTTCGTAGCGCTGTCGCAGTATTAGAACCAGTGCCAGGCTCCGCCGTGAGGCCTATCTCAGCTCCAAACGGGTCCTTTAAATTAGACGTCCTGTCCTTATTGTAGACCCTCAATGTTGTGGGCGAAAAGCCATAGCTTACCAAATCGTCAGATCGCGCCAGTGCGACCACCGAGTCCTTGCAGACTACAAAAGGAACGCTTCGCCACCCTTAGGATCGTCCAGCTTTGTGACTTTCTAAAACGATGTAGGACGTTTTGGGTTCGGTTCAGAGGGCCGAGGGGACTCCTCCGTTACCCTTGATGCCCAACTAAAAGAATTCTTCTGTTTGTCAGACCACACCCCTCTGGAACCGTTTTTAAGCGTTCCCGTAGCCTGAAGGCAGCACGCCATGCCGTGCAGGATCTGCTACTACGGAGGTATCAGTCGCTTTCGACTCGGTTTTATCACCTTTACCAGGGCTAGCCCCGGTATTGGTGGTACAAGATTTCGACTTCTTGACCAAAAGTATATTATTTGTACTGTCACTTATTTTACATTTAAGGAATGCTTGTCCATAGAGGTTGTTTGTTTTTTAAAAAATTTCATCTATTTCGTACGATCACCGTCACCGTCTTATAAAAAGGAAGGGGAAACATAATGGTTGACCAGGGTAGCGCGCCATACCACGGCAAGGTCATGGTTATACCCCGAGGTGACCCGGTATCGAGGTAGCTCCGTAGAAATACAGTCGAAAAAACCATCTGGGCTTACTCCCTCCGCCCGATCTATCTTAGCGAATTGTACATACATCAGATAGGCCTTACGACCTATTTGAAGAACAAGCCGCGCCTATGTCCAATGCACAATTGTTTCCACCCGTCACCGCGTGGAGGTAATAGATGTGACTTCCACAGAAACTTAATTACGGCATGACCCAAAAAGGAACATGTTGATACCCTTGAGTAACTTGTGGCACAACAGCCACGGTGTATCTATATTAGTAATATTTTGTCCATAGCACTGTTTTACAGTTTCAAGTATTATAGCTTAAGGGGTTATATACCTTGTGAGCCCGAAAAAAAGGACGATTATCATAATTTTTTTAAATATGTTTTAGAACTTTTATTTAAATGAGGCATGCATCATACTGAAGGGTAACTCTCGAAGAATACATTTTTGGTGTTTTTATTTAAAAAAAAATGTTATTATTTATTGTTGATATCGCTCCTCCTCCGAAACGCCGTTTTTTAGAAGAGGCTTGCGGTGATCACGGCAGCGCATGAGCAGCTCAACTGAAATCAAAAAAATTAACTGATTATTGTAGAAAAATGTTTTTTAGTGAATCTGAATAGTTTATTTACACAAAAAAAATTTTTCTGGATATGAAAACCGCTTTGCACAAAAAAAAAACGATTTTTGAGGGGTTGAAAAATTAAAAAAAAATTAATTCCAGCGAACTATGCAAATATTTATAAAAAGTGAACCGTTCAGATTCACGAGGTTGTAACTTCGAATAATTAAAAAAAAAAGTTTATGCAAATCGGTCAAATAACTTTTGACAAATAATGATCACCGCGACGGTAGTTTTCAAAAAACACGACCTCCAGATAATCGCGTCTAAAGTTTTGCGTGCACTTCTCGTTCCATGAAAGGTAATGCGCTTCCACGGTCTGTAACTTTCGTTCTAGTGCTCCGATCTTCATGATTTTTTGAATTGATATTTTTAAGACGATCTACTTTTAGAATATGCTATAAAAATTGTTTTCGATTTTTTAGTTCAACACAAGGTATATAACCCCTTAAATGAAAGATTCAGGCATGAGCAATATTTATAAACATTTAATAATAGTTTTGAATGACTTGGGATACAGTTTCTGCCATGATATCTCACAACTTCATATACAATGAGAACTGTAGATTTTGAGGTGTCATAAAATGAAAAAAATTACTGACACAAATAACAAAATAAGTAAAATAGTTTCCATAAGTTATCAAAAAGCTACTATGAGATTCCTTGGATTAAATATATATATATATATATTTTTTTTTTTGTTACAATGTGTTTTTGTGCAATATGGCATCCATTACGGCATCTCTCTTGATTCAGTATTTTACTATATTTTAGGTAAATCGTCTGTTAAATATCTCCATTTATTCCATTTTCAAATTATTGCGCCCTGGTTTGAAATGATCTCAATAGATATTAATTCGCATTTACAAAAATGTATAAATTCGGATCAACTTTTGAATCAAAGCTTCTAAAATGTTTTTCTAATGTCCATGACTCGCATTATACACAAATGAGCTTCTCATAAGCCTCTCATCATGCCGGTCGTAATGCATTATTTAGAGGCTTGGACGATAACAACATTCGATGAGGTGACCCTTAGAGTGCTCGCGATAAAAATTTTGGAGAAAATTTGAGAAATTTTACCCGTAAGCGACGACAAGTATCTTAGATATTACAGCGATAAGCCGTACAGGCCGTAGGTATTCTACGCAGGGAAACAGAAAGATCCACTCTGCATTACAAAGGGTATTTCAAGAGACACGCCTAGATGTTATTTTAAGATAAAACATGTAAGATTCTTTCAGGTTTCATTATTTCTATTCAAAATACGGCTCTTAACAGTTATATGTGAAAAATTACGTCATTTAAGTGTTCAACATCAACACATCTATAGGTAAAATCCGTAAAATAATCGACGAGATATCGATGTTGAGGGTTTTTCAGCAACACTTTGCGCTACAGTCAATACTCTCAACAGAACAGTTTTTGGTCCGCCACTCCTTTTTCTATCCACCAGAATCAGTTTCTTGACATTTTTCTACCAACCTTTGCATTTCCGACTCATTCGGATGATTATTTCCACAAAAAAAAAAATTAATTTTGCGATATGTTAAGGCGCTGTTTCATTGTTCAAAATTGTACTTGACAAATATCAAAGATGACATAAAAAAGGTATCGTCCTTAATAACGCCTGTTTTGAAAAATCCCTTAAATCCTAACTTACAGACATTCCACTTAGCATTTGTTATTTGTCGTCGATGAGCACGAAAAAATTAGTAACGCATTTTCGAGTTACTTTAGTTTTGGAATAGGCCAAAATTCTGATTTAAAAATTCTGATTAAGAAGTTGGTATTCAAATATTTTCGCGGTCGAAGAGGCTAAAATTATTATTATTTGTAGGCTACGGCTCCGTGCTCCTTTAGGACGGGCTCTGCGGCGATGCCTTGAAAGTTCCAGTTTAACGCCGGCTAAACAGGCTAAAATAGTATACGTAAATTCTATATTCGTATACTACAATATTTTAGCCTGTGCATATTCATATTCTATGTATACGTAAATAGAGGACAAATATTTTTGATGCGAAAATAAATAAATAGTATAAATTCATAGATAAATAAAGTACTGCGTTGCTAATAATGTTCTACTATAGCTAATTTATTTATAATTATGAGATAAGCACATTTATCACTTGCTGAATTAACTTTTTCATGACTGGTAGCTTCGCATCTATCTAACAATAACCTTCTTCTCACCTTTGCATGGAAAATTCCCATAAATGTAGTGAATATGCATAGAATTAATGGAAGAAAAATGTGTTTACTAAATTGTTAATTATTTTCTTTATCTACTTAATGCCGGCAATTTAGCTCTCAAGTATCAACAAGCATTTAATTTTACCTATAATTGCATACAAATACATATAAACGCGTATGTATGTACTCGTATAAGTACAATATTCTATGTTACGTATTACTAATCAATTCTAATTGCGGTGCATTACCAGAATTAATTTATTTTAGATTCATGTCGGGATCTGTTTTTATGTACTTAGTATGTTAATGAGTTAAAATATATATACATGTATAAGTTTATATGTATACACATAATTATGTAAGTGAATATAAGGTTTGACTACGTGGGTTAAAACTTTACTGCATACTCGTATGCATTCTAAAAATCTGAAGGTAAGAAATTTATAAAAATCTGAAACAAATTTAAGAGGTTAACTGCATCTTCACACAAGTAGCAAAATCCAAAGTGGCAAGCAATGAAATTATTTCAAAAAGTAAATAACTATAATAAATATCTAATAGTAAACGACTCACATAGTATTGCAATTTCGATGCCGATTATGTCATCAACGCCAGATTATTTTATCCCACTGGCACTGCAGCATTTTAATTACTACTATGAAAAGTTTTACATAAATGAATTAGTCACATGCGAAAAATACAAGCAATTGGGAGGAGTGCAGTAAAATATTTAATTACAATGCAAATCGGTAAATTAATATTATTATTCTATAATCTGCAATTTAGGGATATCAATCCCGAAATCCCGAAAGAAGCATTTAATTATTCTATTTTTTTTTTATTACAAGCAATACTATTTTTATTCTATAATGTAATCGGGACCCCAAAAACCCCGTGATTAGTTCAAATAGAAAATATTTCAAATAAAAGCTTCTTAAATTAAAAGTTTTCCATTTTTGCCACGTAATAAATTTGTAGAGAACAAATTGCACACTTTTTTCTCATTAAAAAAAGAGGTTGCCTGTAAAGTCGGTTTACTGGCGATAGTTTAACGTGACAACGTCATAAGAAAATACTGATGGAATGGTTGCAATTTTCAAAAATTTTAATTTTATTTGTTTGATAGATATTTTGTATGGCTATAGAGAAGGAGGTAACCGGAATCGCAATGGAATAGGTCAAGTTACATTTACACAAACGTGAAAAATGACGAAACATTTATCAAATTCATGAAAGATATGTTCAATTTCGATTGTGCATCAGACGTTAATAAGTCAACTACACTAAGAGGCACCATCATCGATTTGCCTTTTTCAAGACACATTGCACTCGAAACACTCCCTTTCATTTCCTACTTTTCCTATCATCGTCCTATTCTCAACAGAGAAATGGTTCATTACCATGCACACAGGAAGAAGGCATATGCAAATACAAGTATGTGAATTTATATACAAATGCGCATATACATACATATATAATATATGCTCACTCAAGTAGGATAGAACCAGATGTCGAACGTTGCCGAACGCGGGGGCCGATTGTGCTCTTTGTCGTTCGTTCCGCGCTCTCAGTTGCAGTTCAAGCAAGGTAACGACGCACGAGCAAGATAACGACGAATGAGCAAGATAACGACCATTGACAAGCGACACATTTTTTCGTGCGTGCAGCCGGCTAAATCGAATTATAAGACATTAACACGTCAAAAATTTATATATATTTTTTTATTTATTTATTTTTAATAGTATTTGTAGGAAAATTGTTTAAAAATTCAAATGTTTGTAAGTCATGCCTAACGCAACAACCTATTCTCAGCTAAGGCGGCCGCTTGTTGATATACGGCGTTCAGTATGTAGAGTGAGGAAAGTACTCATATGATAAAAATTTTCCAGGTATTTATTTATGTTTTGAAAGATATTTTTTGCGTCGCATTTAATTTTAGTAATTTTTTGGCAAAGTCAATTTTCATTTTCATCTGACTGATCTCCCTAAACCTAAATCGAATTAATTATATTCATTTTAAGAATGTAATTATCTATGAGCCACTTGAAGTTCCTGCTTACAGAATTGTTTGTGTGTATTATTTTGAACTGATAATGAATAAGCAAAAGCTTGTTCGATTAATTTTTTTTTATGATAAAATGCGTCTATTTCTCTTAAAGGATCACTATGCTAATTGAATTTCTGGTGAATTTAAAATAATGATGGCACGGGGCGAATCCCGATGTCTCGAGATTATTTCAGAAATATTCCGAAATCCTGTAATCGACAATTACCTCTGATATTGACATCAATAGTGCAATTGTTACATGCAAAAACTAACTAATTGCCATGTATTACTCCCTAGCGCCACTTTACCTTTATTCGCATGTGATTTGTGTGATGCGAACGCGCTTGACTGCCGTGATGCTGTGATTTATTAGTTTTTGTAACGGATTGACTGTATATTTAGAAAAGCTTTTTGAATGACGGTTCTTTCTGCAATTTATGCTGCGGGTCTCGATATTGTCACACAAATGGATAGACCTACAGTTGTATGTCGCCTCTGAACTGCAGAAGGTTTTTATCGCAAGCCTTCATATGGAGGCTTGCTATGACCTGGCGACGGTCGAATGTACCATATCTGAAATAAAAGTTTTCTCTTATTTCATGTTTCAACTTTACATTGGTATTCGAATGGTACAATGTTTGCCAAAAAATATCACTTTAATATTTACTTACGCAAAATAGATCGGATTTTAATTATGTGACAATACAAATTATTATGGGAAAGCTTTTTGATTAAATCTAACACCTACAAAATCCGGTTTGTATTGAGAAATTTAATGCAATTAATATTTTCTGTGCGCTAATTATGGATGCATGCAAGTGCACAATCACTTATGTACCCGCCTGGGAACGCTAATTAGGATGCATTTTCCTAATAAAATACTTAAGTATGCATTCGAGACTATTAAATAACGAGGATGACGCTATAAACCGTTTTATTTTAATTTCACATGTACAATTTATCAGGTCAGTCCATAAGTTCGTGCGTTTTTTAAAGGTGGTTTTAAAATTAATAAAAAAGATGTTTAAAGTATTTATTAATAAATAATATATTTTCGTTCATTATTTACAATGTCTTCCCACTGTTTAGGCAAATTTTTAATTCCCTGCTCAAGAAATTTGTTGTCTATGGAACCAAAATACGCTTCGATGTCCATTTTTATAACATCTTTTGAGGAGTAGTTCTTGTTGCTCATATGGGATTAAAGTCCACGGAAAAGGTGATAATCACAAAGTGCAATATCCGGAGAGTATGGTGGATCCGGCATTAGCTCCCATCCGAGCTCCCTGAGCTTGCCTAATGTTTGCCTTACGGTATGAGGTCTTGCGTTGTCGTGGTGAAACAAAACTTTGCGTCTATTCACTAATGACGGTCGATTTTTGTGAAGTGTCTTATTCAGGTTTGATAGCTGATGGGAATAATAATCAGCAGTTATCGTCTGGTTTGGTTCCAGAAGTTTATAATCAACAATACCGGGCATATCCCACTTAATAGACAGGGGAATCTTCTTGGGGTGAAGACCACCTCTAGGGATCGCTTCTGGTGTTTCATCTTTATCTAACCATGGGCGTTTACGAACAGGTTATAGTAAATTACCCATTTTTCATCACCAGTAACGATACGGTTCAGAAAACTTTCATTTTCAAGCCCTTGCGGCAGCTGAGAACACACATTCACTCTCTAGTGAAGGTTGGCGACGGAAAGTCTATGCGGAACCCATTTTCCCAGCTTTGAAACCTTTCACTGTGAACTGTTCCATGCGATGAATTTAACCTCTGAGCTATCATATCGACTGTCAAATTTTGCTCAGCTTCCACGAGTTCGAGCAAGGCGTCGGAGTTAAAGACTTCAGGACGACCAGCGCGCGGTGCATCCTCCACGTCGCAGTTACCACTTCGGAATTTTGAAAACCACTTTTGCGCAGTCCTTACATTCATGGTATCCTCTCCGTGAACAGTGTTTATTTCTGCAGCAGCAGTTGTTGCATTTTTACCACTTTTATAAAAAAAAATACAAAATTTGCCTCTTGTACGCGTTCGAAGATTCCATTTTATTTTTTAACAACACGTGCATAAATCCGCGCTTAAAATCACTTGTGGAATGCACAATATATCATATATATATATATATATCAATATAAAAAATATAAATAGTTCCGTTATTTTGCGCGAATAATTTTTTGTATGCAAAAATCGTACAAAAGTGAAATGATGGGTAAAATACGCACGAACTTACGGACTGACCTGATATAAGGCCCACCGGTAAGTATTTCGATAAAATACTCGTATTAGCCTCTCCGGTACAGTCCACACAATTTTAATCACATTACGGAAATGCTTTTGAATGTAGGAAAGAAATTTAAATACCATAGTTAAGCACGCATAGCAAAATGAAAAGCCCGTTAGATTCTTTGCTCTTTACACTTGATTTAAGTGTAAGTACCAGTTAGTCATTTTGATTCAATAATTTATATTCCCTGCTTTATATTTAATTACACATTCGAAGAAGTTGATTGAATTAGCTGCCATTTAGTCATTTGTTTGCCTATTTACGTAAATTGCTACATTATCTGACTCTCATAGGTCTCTTTTTTTGGTGAAGGAAAATGCTCCTCACACCATGGCGTTTCCACCGTGAAAAGTGGTTTGAAAAATAAAGTGGTTCTATTCGTGCTCATTTAAGCCGTCCGAGTCAACATGGCTATATTTTTTTTCTGAACAATTTAACGGAGAGCCAATTTTCCTATGAAATTTATTTACTTTTGAGGATGTGTGACAATACTTTTCGTGGGAACAATAAGTTGAACATTCGGCCACTCCTATGGCGAGGTAACAGGTGTGGCACTGGACTAATTTTAGCACTAACTTCTAAACCTTTGCAACTTTCCTCTCGAATTCCATCACCTGTTTCCTTAAGGCTTTCTTGGAAGACCCAGAATTGAAGTAAAATTGTTGCTGATGATAGTCCAAAGCACACAGAAGTTTATATATACTCGTATATATGTAATTGGCACTTACGCCCTTTTTTGGGGGTTTGGCCGAGCTTCTCTTCTTATTTGTGGGGTGTGTCTTGATGTTTTTCCACAAATGGAGGGACCTAAAGTTTCAAGCCGACTCCGAACGGCAAATATTTTTTATGAGGAGCTTTTTCATGACAGAAGTTTGCCATTGCCTACCGAAGGGCGACCACTATTAGAAAAAACGATTTCTTCATTTTGATCTTTCACCGAGATTCGATCCGTATTTTTTAATTTTATATAACCCTAAGAAAAGCAAAGTGAAAAAGTAAACAAGAAAAAGTTCTTATCAGCTGAATATACGTACACTCTTTCGTTTGATATCCATATTAATATCACAGAGTGAGTCTAAGTTTTTAAAACAATTTCTTGAAAATTTAGGCCTTTGAAATTTTAAAGTCCCTCAAAAGATTAAATAAATGAGAAAGTAAAACACTGAGTATGCAGCATTACTATATAAAATCTATTCTCGTAGTGTGATGGGCATACGATAGATAACCTTACTGTCCTTCATTGTAATAGGTTATCGCTTCAAAATTATAACAAAAGAGATACTATTTCCTTATGGTATGACAGCTGAGAATGACAAACAGTGTTGGCATTTCTGTTCAGTAAGGTTTGCCAGATCATTATGAATTTGATGGCATTTGGTTCGAACAAGACGGTACAACTTGCCATACCGCGTGCTGAACAAACGATTCATTACAATACTCAAACCCCCATTGACGCCATTCGGCCACATTTATTGGGAAACGTAGTGAAAAATTGTACCGTTCGAATGGAAACTACGGCGGACATATGCCGGATATCATATCAAAAAATTAACGCCATGAAATTATCACCAGATTATAATAAAAAAAATGCATTCAATAAGCTCTTAAAAACACCCGATTCATATAACCGTATATATATGTACAGAAACGTAGAACATTTCTTCGAAAAAGCATCGCTCAAAAAATACTGGCTCGATTTTAATAATTTTTATTTCGTTGGCAAGCCATTTTATTAACATCTGTTCGTATTAAAACAAATAATAATTTATGAAAAAAAAACACCTACATACATAAGTATTGCAGCATGAGTATCAAGCCAAATATTTTGGAAAGCGATTTATTCCAAAAACATTTTTTTGATAACTTATCATAAATTTCACTATTCAATATTATATCAAATAAAAGCTGTTCAAACATGTTCCAATAAAAAAATATTTTTACCTGTTATTGCCACATGATTTTTATTACAAAAATTTGTGTTTTAACAAGTTTTGATAGAAGAATATTTATAATTGGCGTTGCCATCTATTTAAATTAATAGCAGTAGTTCAAGTCTGCGTTAAAAAGACAAAAGTAAAATTTATTTTTAATAATCGAGGTACTTCACAAAAGCTCTGTACGATCATGTCATGTAGCGAGTTATAGACCCATCTATATTTTTGCATATTAGTTTGTTTAATATTATTAAGTTGGCAATAAAACAAATTTGAAATTCTGGCATAGCCGTAAATCTTCACATAATATAGCTAAAAACTAAAACAAAAACCTATTCCAGTTTAACAAATAGATTAAATTTTCTCATGTTAAATGTAATATTTTTCTCAGCGCCTACTGCAATTCACCATTCATGGTTTATTTTTATTTTCAAGATTGAAAAATATTTATAACTCAATTTGCAAATCGCTGGTGAAAGCGTACATGCATTAATTAATCTATTGGCTACAAAAAATCTCTGCTCAAATGATACTACGAAATTGCCCAAAGAGTAAAAAATCCTTTCCAAATTTATACTTAGTTGGAGGCTAACAAAAGATGGCCGGACAGACGGCTGGTCAACTGAACAATGGAAACAAAAATTACGAAGCTATAGACTTGCAACAGCAGCCAAAGTAATGAGTGCAATTGACAAACAATTGAAATTAAATAGCTTTATACTCGTAGATAAGTGTGTGCATGTAGGGGGTGATATTTTTAAAGATATAACATTTTTTTTTGTCAAATATAGCACGAAAAAAAATTTAAATTTCGAATAGTTGGGATTTATTAACGAGCAAATTTCATTTTTTTGTCTGATTACGGTAACGCCTTCTAAACTGAAGTATCTGCTATGTATCATGGAAGCTACATGCCTTTCGGAGGAGACGTTTTCATATTTAGTGTTAGCCCTACTGCAACTACAATTCTGAGCTCTACTACTGGACTACTCTACTCTCACACTGAACTATCGCCAATCTCTACAGGAGTGTGACTAAACTGAACAAACTGCCTCTCAATTTGGTTCCAACTCATGGCAATATAGCGGGACAATGACAAGATGAGCAAGGCATGGTACGGCCAAGCAGATTCTTTCTGGGAAAGACCGCATTGGTAAGCCGTATGCCAACTGCACAAGTACCTTTTAGAGAATTTACTTTTAATCAAGCAAGCCACTAATCGAACCGCAGCTTGTGCCATCTCAAGGCACACATGGTATAAAGACATATCTACCGGTACCCACCGGTTGGCTTATTGTGTAATAGATGAGCATACAGAAAAGCCGGGTGTACTTTTTCGAAGATGCTGCAGAAGCTGCTGGAATGAAATATCAGATACGGTGTAAAGATAAGTTTCGGTATATGGCAATACCCATATTCGACACTCACAATCAGTTGGCGGATGTTGATTTCAAAAATTTTAGTGAGGGTTATGAAGGCTACCGGTTGGTTCCACAAGGGAACTACCAAGTCAAACTTTCATTTTCGTGGGTTTCTGTATTCGTATCTTTGACTTAAGTGAATCGCTGTCTGGTGTTAGCCACTGCAGCCTAAGCCAACCTAACCTGGTATTTATATATAAATAACTTGAGAAAGCTTTCCTAGGACTAAGTGAACTACGATTAATAAAGACCACTCGGTGGGTCCAGGGACGAACAATTAGACCATCGCAAGTTGGTCAAATAAAGTGATGACGCATTTAGTATAGTATGTAGCACTGTATGGCATATTAAGTGCTTATTCTCACTCCAAATATAGTATTTTACTTAACCAAAAACTCCTGACCCAGAAGTGATTTTCTTCAATGAAGACAGTTTGACTGGTGGAGAATTCAATAAATACTTTTTACTTTGCTGAACACTGATTTTGAAAATATTGCCGCAATTACTAAAAAGAAATATGCAAAACAAGTGCGCACCCGTTACTTATAGACATAGCACAAGTGCCAAGCGCCAAGCTTATAACTGTACTTGAAAAAAACACACAATGTTGGTATTAGAAAACGATTAGAGACAACAGCGGGCAACCGTATCAGTGGCACCACATATGGGCCGATTTTGCATGTAATAAATATAGGAACGACTTGAGATATTCGTGCCATGCGGAACACTTATATTGAGAAGAGAAAATTTACGAATGTATAGTACGACAATATTCATGATACTGTGTTTATGATTCAGAATTTAATTCCTGGTAGCTCACCAAGAATAACATTGAAATATATGGTACTGAAATGCTTGCAGTAACAGACTGGCTAATTATTGAAGGGTGGCGAGAACTTAAAATCCAGGTCTGCAGTGAAAGCTAAGCTGCTCTAAAGGTCTTAGGAACCGCTCGCACCTCTTCAAAAATAGTCCAGCAATGCAAGTTGGTATGAGCTTTAACTAACGTTCTCGTATATGGGGGCCGGGACACTATGGTGTTCAAGTCAACGAATTGGCTGACAAAATGACGAACTGTGGTTACTTGGGACATTCAAAGGGATCGGAGCCAATTTTAGAGCCAAGCACAGCGGGGTGAACCGTTGATAAAGTATATTAAAAGGTGATTTTTTAAGAGCTATAGGACAGTTTTTCAAAAAAACACAGGTAAAATTCAGAAAAATGCATGAAATTTTTATTTAAATCGATAGTACAGTCCATATAATTTAATGTTTGAAGATTATTTCACGCAAATGTTGACAGCGACTGCGCTTCAAATGGTCCATCCGCTTAGTCCAATTTTGACATACTCTTTCCAATGTTTCGGCCGGTATCTCACATATAAATGCTTTAATGTTGTCTTCCAATGCGTTAATTGAAGCGGGCTTGTCTGAATAGACATGAGCTTTAACATAGCCCCACAAAAAATAATCTAAAGGCGTTATATCGCACGATCTGGGCGGCCAATTGACAGTTCCCAAACGTGAAATAAAATGTTCACCGAGCTCCCCTCTCAACAAGTCTATTGTTACGCGTGCTGTGTGGCATGTGGCACCGTCTTGCTGAAACCACATGTCATGCAAGTCAAGCTCTTGCATTTTGGGCAAAAAAAGTTGGATATCATTTCACGGTAGCGCTCACCATTCACAGTTACGTTACGATTCGCAGCATCTTTGAAAAAGTACGATCCAATGATACCTCCAGCCCATAAACCGCCCCAAACTGTGACCTTTTCGGGATACATTGGTAGCTCTTGCAATTCTTCTGGCTGATCTTCACTCCAAAATCAACAATTCTGCTTATTTACGTACCCATTGATCCAAAAATGAGCTTCGTCGCTGAACACAATTTTTCGATAAAAAAGTGGATCTTCGGCCAACTTTCCAAGAGCCCATTCACAAAAAATTCTGCGTTGCGGTATGTCGTTCGGCTTCAATTCTTACACCAGCTGTATTTTGAAAGGCTTCACACCTAAATCCTTTCGCAAAATTTTCCACATTGTTGCGTAACAGAGGCCCAATTGCTGCGAACGGCGACGAATCGATAATGATGGTCAATTTGGTTCTAAATTTAGTCACAATAGCTCGAATAGCCGTTTCAGTGGGTCGATTGAACTGGCCATAAAATGGAAGAAGGGCGCGATAAACTTTTTTAACAGAACACGCATTTTTATATATTAATAAAATTCAATGATTTGCAAGCGTTGTTCGTTTGTAAGACGATTCATGGTTAAATTATATACCAAACTGAAGATGTTTGACAGTGAAATAAAACACGAAACGTGCGTCAACTGTTTAAGCCAACTTTTTAAAAAGATAATAGCTAACAAATTACCCGTTACTAACATCTGCAAAACAACAAAGTTTTTTTCTGAAAAGGCCTTTCACGGTGGTAGTAAACTTCTTTCTCACACAGAGAAGTGCGCTAACAGCCCTGATGGGGCTAACTATGAGACATAGTCTTCGGGGACGACATATAGTTACCATAGGGCTCATCGACGATCCACTGTGTACATCTTGCTTGTAGGATAAGGATAGTACAGATAATTTTCTCTGCCGCCGTCAAGCTGTCGCCAGACTTTGATAGTACATTTTTAGGTCGCATGTGTTGAGAATTGACGAACTACTCAGAAATTTATATAATATACTATGCGTATGTGAAATAAAATATTTCGGAAAGAATAATAGTTTGCGCCAGCAGGTCTTAACTCCGATTCCCAATGTGGACCTTAAACATTAAAAAAATTGTATAGCAAACAGGTAATCACTCCAGTCTTACTTAAAATTCAATTTGGTATTCAATTTCTTAGCGGGTATCTCATTCCTGCAGTATTACACATATATGCATTGGTACGGACTCTCATGTATTACATTTATTACACGTAGATACTTGTACACCTACACATGTTCACATGGATTTTAATCTTATTATTTCTCAGATAAAAAACCTAAATTGTTAACAGTTTAATTTAATCGAAAGCATCGCCAAACCCAAGTGTACATACATACTTGTGTACGCAGAAACAATAAAAACAACAATACGACCAACGAAACATCAAAAGCTACTGTACTCTACAAGCGACCGAGTAACCAAGAAATGCAGGCGGCATGAGGAAGTCAGCGAAGGCAAAGCAAAACTTTGAATAAATCAGCTGAAAAAAATTGAAAAAAACTGGATAACATACGAGTAACTGCAACAAGTAGTTGCGAGTAAGTGGTCAACAAAAAGTGGTAAATTTATCTGGATTATGTAAAGTAATGATCACCGGCAACAAAATGTTGCAGCAACAGAAGAAAGATTAAGGAAAAATTTAAGATATTGGAATGGATTGAAGGAACGGTATCTGTAAGGTTGAGGAAGAAATAAAAGATAATGAAAAGAGATTAACTTAAAAACTAAGAAAAGGAAGCTGAGAAAAGGTGAGATATAGTGTAGCGAAGGATTGCAAGGAAACGAGACTGGTAGGGTAATAGAAAAAATGGCAAGCTAGTCTGTGTAAATAATTGAAGCATTCTGATAACTTTCACTTCATTGCCGTTTTTAATATAATATAATACAATAATAATAATAAATAGTTTAAAATGCGCTATGTTGAGTTGTATACTCAAAACTAATGAAATGCAAAAAAGTGTCTAAGTCTAAGGTAGATTAATTAGATTAGATTAGATTTGTGGGGGGTTGGACAAGTCCAAGCACTCAGTCAGTAGACCATTGTACTACACCCGGATAGAAATCAGTAGAAAGAATAGAGATAGGAAAGATAGAAGGTGGATGGTAAAAACGAATAGATTAGTTTGAGGTCACTCTTCCACAAATCTCTTGGATTCATTGATGAATTTTAAGAGATCCGGAAGAGGAAGAGTATGAACTTTGACCATGCAGGACAGCTACAGAGAAAATGCTCTGCAGTGTCGCCATTCTCAAGACAAGATAGGCATATCGGGCTGTCTACGACCCCCATGGTAGCCATATGCTGACCACAGACGTTGTGCCCTGTGATTACACCCACCAGTACTCTCAGGTCCGTAATCAGGTCAGTAACAGGCTCTCTATAGAGCTACGTATAGAGCCTGACGAGGATGCACCGCCCAATAGGTGTCCATCCTCAATCAGTAGCTTGCTTCCTCCAGGGCCCTGCTTTTCAGCCCTGGGCGTCTTGGTGGTGAATGAGTTTTGGACCTGCACATCCGATGCCCTAGCCGCTGGAGAACCAGCGGGAAGATTGCCACAAGTGTGGATACCCCGTGCAGAGTAGTCCTTGTTTGAACTCATTTCCATTTTTTGGCCCTATTAATACTCTTCAAGGGAGCCACTGTTGAAGAGGAACCGTTATCGACAGTTCAAGTCTAGATCCGTAGTGTTCTGTTTTAACTCAGTAATCACTCTATTTATTATCTGACAGCAAGGGATCTTACTGAGTTAAGTAGCAGGGTTACCTCGCGCAGGATGTGATTCTTCTTAGTAGAGGCTATGGGGTTGGAATAACCCTCTGTATTACGCATATCTACGCCCAGTGTCGTCCTCATAGTAGTCATAGTCCGTCCTAAGAAAGACTCATACAGTGAGAACAAAACACTTAACCCCAAAAGTCTAAGGGAGTAATTGAACTTTAACAAAGAACTTAACAAAGAAAATACGTTTTTTTTTTAATTAGTTTTACTCATCAACGTAATTTCCATCAAGAACAACGCATTCATTCCAGCGCCGTTCTGACATTGTCATCGTAAAGTTTAACGCTTTCGTACTCAGAGCTTTTTATCATAAGGTATCCGTTTACAGTTACTTGAAATATTCACCTTGGTCGAAAAAAGGAACTAATAGATTTTCTGTAAGTTTCGATAAGAATTAAACGAAGAACAATGTGCCCATTAACTTGCTTCACTTGATAATTAAGAACCATTCAAAGCCATCGAGTTTCGCTCGTCTCGCGGATTCAGTAATGGCCAAACTTCGACACATAACGAATTTTTTGAAGATCCGTAATCGATTATTGTGCCAGGAAAAATTGACATTTGGCGTAAACTGATATTCCAAGATCATTAGAACCACGAGGGACGATGAACTCTGAATAGCCCTCCATCATTTTTGGGTATTCAAATGATGGGTCATTCATTCGCCATGCAGTCCTAATTTGCGACCCAATAATTTATTTATTTTGGAAACATAAATGAAATACGAGGTGGACATCTGAAGAGAGGTTGACGCCTTCAAATCACATTTTTTAGAGTTGTCTGTGGAAAATATGTTTTGATAAGTTGTTCAAACGCATGAAAAATTGTACTGGTCTTAATGGACAATATTTTGCAAAAAAATAAGTCACTTTAAATTAGGAGTACTTACTTATTTTCATATTTCCTATAAATTTAGGAATTAAAAAGAGTTAATGGTACCACACCCTAAAACAATTATGCATACCATAAAATTCGGAAGAAATATAACTGCGATAGACACTAAAAGCGACGTCGGGGAGAGGCTGCATATCATTCACGTACATCAATTCAACACCAGCAAACGCATACTGCATGTGGCCGTACTCATAACTTAAAACTCTTCAGAAACAATTTAATAGAATATAGTTAAACAATTACAACAACATTTTCAATATTAGTAATTCTCTTCTTCTTAATTGTCGCGATAACCGCTTACGCGATTTTGGCCGAGTTTAACAAAGCGCGCCAGTCGTTTCTTTTTCGTGCTAACCGGCGTCAGTTGGACACACCAAGTGAAGCCAAATCCTCCTCCATCTGATCTTTCCAACGCAAAGGAGGCCTTTCTCTTCCTCTGCTACCACCAGCTGATACCGCATCAAATACTTTCAGAGCCGGAGCGTTCGTATCCATTCGTACGACATGACCCAACCAACGTGACCGCTGGATCTTTATTCGCTGCGCTATGTCTATGTCGTCGTGAAGCTCATACACCTCATCATTCCATCGCCTGCGATATTCGTCGTTGCCAACCTACAAAGGTCTAAAAATCTTACGCAGAATCTTTCTCTCAAACACTCCAAGCGTCGCTTCATCGGATGTTGTAGCTTCTGCGCCATACGTTAGAACGGGCATGATGAAAGCCTTGTAGAGTGTTAGTTTTGTTCGTCGAGAGAAGACTTTACTACTCAGTTGCCTACTTAGTCCAAAGTAGCGTTTGTTGGCTACGTTGGATTTCAAGGCTAACATTGTTATCGGTGTTAATGCTGGTTCTTAAATACACGAAGTCTTTTACAACCTCGAAATTATAACTGTCAACAGTGACGTGGGTGCCGATACGCGAGTGCGACTGTTTGTTGGAAGACAAGAATTACTTCGTTTTGTCCTCCTTCATCACCAGGCCCATTCGCTTTGCCTCTTTATCCAGTTTGGAGAAGGCAGAACTAACAGCGCGGCTGTTAAGGCTGATAATGTCAATATCATCGGCATACGCCAACAATTGTACGCTCTTATAAAATATTTGTGCCCGAGCGATTAAGTTCTGCGGCTTGTACGATCCTCTCCAACATCAGGTTAAAGAAGTCGCACGACAGCGAGTCGCCCTGTCTGAAACCTCGTTTGGTAACAAACGGCTCGGAGAGGTCCTTCCCAATTCTGACAGCGCTGCTGGTATTGAGCAACGTCATCTTGCATAGCCGTTTTAGTTTTGTGGGGATACCAAATTTAGACATCGCGGTATACATACTTTTCCGTACTGTCGAATGCAGCTTTGAAATTGGCGAAAAGATGGTGTGAGTCGATTCTCCTTTCATGGGTATTTTCCAAGATTTAGCGTATTGTGAATATTTGGTCGATGGTAGACTTTCCAGGTCTAAAGCCACACTGATAAGGTCCAATCAGTAGGTTGACGGTGGGCTTCAGCCTTTCACATAATACGCTCGCTAGAACCTTATAGGCGAGATTTAGAAGACTAATCCCTCGGTAATTGGCACAGATTGCAGGATCGCCCTTCTTATGGATTGGGCAGAGCACACTTAAATTCCAGTCGGTAGGCATGCTTTCATCCGACCATATTTTGCATAGGAGCTGATGCATGCACCTTACCAGCTCCTCGCCGCCATGTTTGAATAGCTCAGCCGGCAGTCCGTCGGCGCCCGCAGCTTTGTTGTTATTCATATTCTCTGTTTCATGCGTAGCTATCACTGTTTAACAGGTTCGAGAAGTGTTCCCTCCATAGATTAAGATTGCTCTGGAGGTCAGTCACCAGTTCGCCATCTTTATTCTTACGGGAACATGAAGGCCACTGCAGGTTAGATAATAATACCTATTTTGCAATATTTGTAATAAGAAAATAAAATACTATCTTCTCATCTTCTTATATTGTGCAAAAAATTATTAAGTCAATTTTACAATAATAAGATGACACAAACAATAACTTAGGAACCCGTATTATTATGTTAACCACTGATTTTGCATTTTTGGAACAAGGAACTCCCTGAAAATGTCACTTTTCTTATAGTATAAGACATTGAATGATCTTATTTTAGAACCACGCACACGGCATAAGTAATCCTATTCACTGTAAGATTAGTAATAATTATCATTATAAAAATAAGGGTAATAATAATAATAATAATATAGCGCAAAATATCGATTGGATATGGACCTAAATTTGAATTATTCTAGTCTCCCACTGGGTAGCACCAACCATCCACCAGTGTGTAAAACGGTCCCTATAAATAAAAAAGCCTCGGGCAAGCGCCGACACAGTCGGGACGATGCGGGAATTAAGAGCCCGACAATGATGATGACAATAGACCGGGAACCCTACAAGTCCTAGATGTGTTGACTGGACAACCAGCAACCACGAAAGCAGGAAAACCCAGACAGTGCATAGCATGGAACAAGGATATGAACAAGACTGTTTTGCATGCATACTATAAATCAACAAAAATAGAAACTATAAAGACGAGATTTCGCACAGACTTTCTTAAATATACCCACAATTTTAATAAAAAATAACAACGCAAAGATTAGCCGACCAAAAAAGAGCAATAGTTACAACTAATCTTTTAACTAGTATAGAAACTGAAAATATAGAAGAACAAGTTGCAGAAGGGAAGGCATAAACATTCAAATTTTACCACCTCATTCACATAATGTATCAACAATAGAAGACATCCACACTTGCATATATGTATATATCTGCAATAACCACAAAAATAATCAATGACCAGCAACATCTACCACAAATCCGGATTGAGAACAAAATAAATAACTTCAGAAAAAATTTGGAGAGGTTGACACAATAAAAGAAAGGTAATAGATCAAGAAATATCATGAAACATTTAGAAATCATAAAACAAAAACACAAGACTCCAATAGAAGAGATTTTCGACACAGAAACTCAAAGTATATGCTGCTAGTCTTACAAGATACAAAGAGTGAAATCAAAGAAAGATAGACAATAAGCTATTAATATGTAAGGAAAAGATTTTCTATAAGCAGCTAAATAAAACAAATGCAGCTGATATAAGCCACCAACGAGAGAACAAATCACTCTTTATTGGAAGGAAAAGTGATCAACACCAACTCAGCATGACAACACAGCACATTGGATACATGAGGAAGAAAAGAGACAAAAAGATTTACAACAACAAAATGACATAGAAGTATCAACAGACCAACTAACCGAAATAATTAACACACAATAGGAAATGTTCCTGAGTAGAGAATAATCAGAATTTTTAGTATAAAAAGTTACCCACTGCACATCAACACATAGCCAGAGTAATAAACGAAATAATTAAGGAACCTCAAAACCTACCTCCTTTCCTTACTAGAGGAAAAACATATAATACATAAACCAAAAAACGCAGAAACAACCAATCCGTCGAACTACAGACCCATGCCCTATACAAAATAATGGCTTCTACATACAATTAGTAACAAAATGAATACACATCTTTCAGGCTACAACATTTTAACGAATGGATAGAAGGTAGAGGACATAAAGAGTAATTAATAATAGATGCAGTAGTAATAAAACAAACCACTACCCAAATGCGGAATCTACATATCTGCTACATAGATTATCAAAAAGCTTTTTGTTCAGTGCCCCATAGCTGGCTTCTGAAGGTGTTACAATTATATAAAATACACGAAAAATGTATACACTTTTTAACAACTACCATGTTTGAATGGAAAACGAGCATAGTCTAAACCACACCATTGAATACAATAACAACAGAAGAAATACCTATACGAAAAGGAATATTTCAGGGAAACTGTTTAAGATATGGTTATATCTTAGCCTCAACAGATATAAGAATGCAATTCGGAATAAGTAAAGAACAACACGTGCAGAGAGGAGGATGGGTAGAAGCATAAACAGAAAAAATGGTAATCAAATCATGGACAAGAAAACGAAACCTATAATTATTTCGGTTTCCAACAAAGCATCAAATTAGACCACACAACTATTAAAAAACAACTTGCAACACAATATGAAAAACACCTCAAACAAATCCTTAAAACATATTTGAATTCCAAAAATCTTACCAAAGCCATAAATACATATGCCGTACCCATATTACGAGTATCATACTCTCAACAACATAGATATATCAACTAGAAAACAGATGACAAAATATAGAAAGCTGCATCCTAAATCATGCATACAACGAATTACAATCTCAAGAACAGAAAGAGGAAGAGGCGTTATAGACATTCACAAACTGCAAAACACTCAAATAAATAATCTCAAACAATTTTTCCAAAACCAAGCATTTAATCTAATAGATAAATAGCAGACAGAAACTATCTTCAAATTTAGCGCAAGAAAAGTCGGTAGTCGTTTATCTTAATATTTTCAACAATATTTTCAAAAATAAATGGGTCAATGATGCCACAACTTCAAGCTACTAATCTTTCTAGATGAGTAGGCCTTCCAACTATTATGTGCGAGTTTTCCGATCCTAATGTGAGGTAATTTTTTCTTTGCTAACATAGCCACCGACCTGAAAATGCGTCTCGTCACAAGCTATTTTTAACAACGCACGGTTTCAGTTACACAAAACTCACTTATGAAGTATGTTTTTGAAGTTTTAAAACCTTGTTTAAGCGATAAGCAACTCTCACATATAATTCTTCTGGAAGTAAGTATTTTGAGCAGGGAAAATAAAAAATAACATATGACTCGAAAAGTCCCTGTGATTGGACCACCCTGCATATTTATCGCTATGAGAAAAACAACAAAAAAGCGAGGAAGCCTTTGATGCATATTGACAGCGGAAGAAATGTTTTTCGTGTAGTGACATTTTTTACTCGAATTTTGTTAGAGGAGCAGACCGGGAATGCAGATTCTTGTCTTTATTTTAGTACATAGAATATGTGGCTGATTTTCTTTAGGGAGAACAAGGGATGGAGTCCTTGATATCTACAACTATATCTCTTATTTGCCTATATAAGTATCACGAGATATTTGGCCAAGATTCCGGCCAAACGGTTTCCGAGCTTCTCCTATCATAGGAGCTTCATACACACAACACCGCTCCGTTGTAATAGCCTCCAATCTATCTGTTTTGGTGTCAATTTAAGAACTCATTCCGACAAGCCTACTACGAGATATAAATAACTCTCATTATCTGTGAATTTGTTTGACAATCAGCCCAAATTAAATTGTACGAAAATGTACACAGGTATATAAATTCCGGTTCAAATTACTTAGTTTTTTCTTTCTATAGTCTTTTCTATTATCTCCCTCGTTTGCATTAAACTAAATTAACTTTTCAATATTCTAAGCTGTCTATTTCGAAACTTTCTCCTTTCGTCTCTGCTAGACCTTATCTACAATTACGTCATAGCACTTCAATCTGCACAATCTTGAATTTTATCAATCTTGCCGTCATATGAAGATCCACATGTACATATATTGGGGAAAAGGGATTTGTTAACAGGTTGGAAATCAATTGCAAGATGAGACCTATTCCGGATATCTGCCTAAGTTGGTATGGATTTTATTGTCAACCAAATGTCAATATTTACACTAAAAAATATCAACGCTTGTCATCATTGGAGATCGCAGATTGCTATCTGATAATTTTAGCTGGAAAAACATAAATAGAGTAATTAAGTTCAACAACACTATCGTAGCTGATGACACTTAAGTGCCGCAAGCAAGAAATACGCGACAAAAAGCTAAAGCAAGCTAACCTAAGAAAAGGAAAGGAGCGGGCAGACGACAAGCAACGATCACTCGAAATGGGCATTGAAAAAGAAAAGGTGGAATAAAAGAAGCTACAACAATTACTGGCGGCATGCAGATTGCGAGTTGATAAAGACGCAACCAAGCAAATAAGTTGAAACTGATGCGGCGCAGCGCCAATAAATATGATCGATTTATTTTTGCCGACTGTCAGTTTAAATTGGCTGAAAGAAAATTAATTTACAAGATGAGCCAACAAAAGGCTGCAGCCAAAATTATAAGAAAGCAAAATAAAGTCATAAAAATGAAATGAATTAAAAAGAAAAACTGCGTGCCACATTGATTTTTGTTGCATCGTAAAATTAATGAAGCAACTCATTAATCATGCAACTTAATGCTTTTACATGCAACATAGTTAAGAGGCTGATTTACCTTTACTTGCGTTTGCCTGTAGTGCTTGGCCATGGCAATAAGTCAATCTCGATTGTTGGATAGTCGGATAGTTTGCAAAGTGCGTTGCAACGCGTCAGTATTTATTAGCGTTATAAGTTGCATGCCACACGACAACAGCAATAACAACAGCAACTAGCTTAACTACTAGCATGCATGCGTGTATAGCAGCGCATCCAATGTTGCAGAAGGATGGTGCAAGTATGTAGGCACAGCATTGGCTTGGCAGCAGGTTAACTATTTTTGGTTACAATCCTTGCATTTAACTATTAAATTTTTGCTTCTCCTCTTTTCCTTTTTTGGGCACAGCAACATTTTCTAGGAATTTTACTCTGCCTGCTGTTAACCTTTTGACCAACACTTGTAGCTGCCGTTCACTTCTTCCAGTTGTTGCGACAGCGCGTAAATTCCTCAACAACGCTCCCAGTCAAGCAACATAGTGCAGACTTTTACGCAGTTTTTCTTTTTGTTTTAGTCGTTGACATATGAAAAAACATAAGTGACAACATTTTTCACGATCGCAATGCTCGCAAGTCTAAGAATTTCAGTGATGAATCTCGGAGTGTCGAAAAATAAGAGTGGTAACAAAATTGTTTTCTCTGCATTGCAAAGGGAAATGAAAATAAATGAAAGCAATAAAATGATATGAAATAAAGTGAAAAGGAGTGACATGAAATTAAAAGAACTGAACGAAAATTAAACAAAATGGAACTAAGTGGAATCATATCCCCGTATTTTCGGAACATTCTACGAAATTAATGAAACTAGAAGAGAAGAGTAGCCACCAGAGTCATTAAACTGCGAAAACTGAAATTCTATGCACATCAGTTTAGCACCGCTATCGGTTTTTACCTCATGCCTTAAACGGCATTTTAACCCCGTCTGTTTTTCATCTCTGTTGGAAGTCGGCTAAAATCAATTCGATTCAAAAAATAATGGGGACTTTAGACCCATCGCAATACTACCTTTTTTGTCCAAGGTGCTTGCGCGCATAATTCATGCAAAATAAATTATTATCTGAGATGAAATATGCCGGTCAATTCGCAATTATCAATCTAAAGCTTTCGACATTGTTAATCACGAACTTCTAGCCTTGAAACTTAGCAACTTGTTTAACTTCTTAACGGCAGCATTATATCTAACTATGATACTTACCCGGTGGCATCATATCTAACTAACGGGTGATCAATCATGGGGTGCTTTTTTCAATAGTTAAAAAAAAAAAACAAAAATGTAAATTATGTTCAAAACCTTTATTTATCATTTGAAAAGACATTCTTTGACATTTACTTTTTGAATATGACTTCATTCAAATGTTGGCCGCAACTACGCTTAAGGTGGTCCATTCTGAAGGTCCAATTTTCAATCACTCGTTCGAGCATTTCGACTGGTATGTCGTGAATAACACGCGTAATGTTGGCTTCCAGAGCTTCAATCGTAGCTGGTTTATCAGCATAGACCTTGGACTTCACGAATCCCCAAAGAAAAAAATCCAAAGGTGTGATATCACAAGATCTTGGTGGCCAACTCACAGGTCCTAAACGTGAAATCAGCTGCTCTCCGAAATGACTTCTCAATAAAGTCATTGTTTCACGAGCTGTATGGCAAGTGGCTTGTCACAGAACGCTGATTTTCATAATACAGTTGAACAATTTGTAGACGTTGTTGCGGTGTGAGTCTTTCCATGATGAAATGCCAAACGCTGTTCAACAAATCCACGATGACAGTTTGCCACAACTCGCGCGCGATCTGTAAAAAAAACGCAAATGAAAAGAACTCCTCTTAATTGATCACCCGTTACTTACGCGCAACTAAAGATGTTCCCCAAGGCTAGTTTCTCGGTCCTATATTATTTTTCTTATACAGTAGGTAACTTTAATATTCGGTTTCTTATTATAAAGACCTAAATTTGAATTATTCTTAAGGGGTCTCGGTGGTCTAGAGCTCGGAAATTTAAGGTATTTTCAAAAATTTTATTCAACTTCTTTTACATACAAAAAAACAATTTTTTTTTTAATTTTAATGTTGTTCATTTTGGTTCTTCCATTTATCTGAAACACAAAAACCAAAAAAAATTATTAAACAATATGAATGTATGTTCCGTATAAGAATAAAAAAAAATTACAAAATGACGCAGTTTTGAATTTGACACTCTTAAAATCGGGTTCTGTTTTAGTTTTTTAATTAAAAAAATACGAAATAATTGAAATAATAATATAATTCTAGTACGGGCAATAGCCATTGGTGTTATGAACGACATATTAAAATTTCAGACGATTCGGTTTAATAGTTTTTTTTGTTTTTTAAATACCAGGCCGAAAAAAGTCGGTTCGAGATAAATGATGTTAAAGTTTGAGGTACAGGAGCGCGGGGACCGCTCTCTACCTAGTTAATGGGCTATAGAAGCTATAATATTGGGAATTTCCGTATGAAAATTTCACAGTACATTTTTAAGATGCTATATTTTCGAAATATCGAAAAAACAAAAAATAAATAAAATTTGGAAAAAAATTACATTTTCATTAGATAGGGGTTTGACATATTTATTTCAATTCAATATATTCATGATCATAAATTCCTAGAGCTCCAGTGATAAGTATAAGTAGCCACACGCCTGAAAACCTTTAGTCACAAATTTCATTTGTTTCTAAAAATTATTGGCAATTTAATTTATTTCTGTTGGCGCAAGAGAAAGATAAATACCGACAACTTGTTCTTCCTGTGCAATTGTACTTTATCTGCTCATACTTTGTATGAAAGTCACCAACAAAAGCTTGCAATTATCCACCTCCTCACTTGCCTTGCTCTGCCTTCCTCCGCTTTTAACACCATTATCTCGCCATGCCTAGCTTCCAAAATTTCATCGGTTGAGACAACAAGGCATTATTTGGTATTCGTTGCATTCTTGGTCAAATAATTATGTAAACGTGCGACGCTGCGCTATCATGGTACAAAATCCCCAAGTTCTTTTCCCACAAATCTCTTTTTTTTTTGGTGAATTGCTTCATGCTTATGTACGTCTCATAACGCCCAATGCATAACTTCTGGCAAAATTTTGTGATGTAATATACAATACCGTTGTAATCCATAAAAACCATCCTCGCTTTCTGTTTTGACTGAAAACGATGTGTTTTTTTTGGTCTTTGTTTATTCGGAGCTCTCCACTCATTCGCCTGATGTCTGGATTGCGTGTCGCATTCATAAACCTACGTCTCGTATCCAGTAATGCGTTTTATGAATGTTGGGTCGCATTTCGTCTTGGAAGTTATGTCTTTGGCTATACTCGATATCAACGCGGTCCCTGCCAGATCTTCGATAGCTAATTTTCAATTATTAATCAACTTTTCTTTTTCTTTATTGATGTTTCCATCTCGATGTCGACTGCCTGCCACTACATTCGTCATCCTCGATGGACTCAACCTCTCTTTTGAAACGACTATTTGGTTTAGAGTATCATTACCGAAACAGTTTCCTAACATTTCTGTGATTTTCGCACCATTAAATCTATTTTTAACACAAAATTTAATACAAACTCGTCGTTCCAAATTCAAATCCATTTTTAAAACTATAAGAAATCGAAAACACCTGCAGTGGTAGATTGACTTAAGACGGTGCAACTTTTACAAATGTCATGCAATGGCGATACAACTTTGGTAAGAATATTAATCATGGGTGTGGCAACCTAACAAAAAAAAAACACAAATCAGAAAAACAAAGTGCTTCACAACTATTATCCAGTGAGTTACATCCAAAAACTTAATTTTGCATGGTATGTATTACGAAAATCGAGACTATGTCAAAAGTGTTCATCGCGCAATCAGACCCACTTATAGTGTTCAGCGATGAGGTCCATTTTTGGGTTAACAGCTACGTCAATAAGCAAAATTGCAGGGTTTGGGGTAAAGAGCAACCCGAAGCCATTCAAAAACAGCCACTACATCCATTGAAAACAACCGTTTGATGCGGCCTATGGGCTGGAGGAATCATCGGCGCATATATCTTCAAAGACGAGGCCATAGGGGTTAGGAGTAGTCAGAATTTTCAAAAAATAGGACTTTTTTTTGTATTTTCATAAAGTATAAAAATAGTTGTTTAATATATTAAAAAAAATATATATATCCGACAATTACTTTTCGAATTATTCAACAATTAACAAAGGGTGCTCCGGAGCGTTCGCAAAACTTTAAATGCGCTTTTCTCAAAACTATATTTTTTTAACTGGTTATCAATGTAACTTGAAAACCGCTTGGTAGATTTCAATAAAATTTATACTGCTTTGATAGACATAAAAACTTCGTACTTGATCAAGGTATTTTTTTTTTTTCGAAAACATCGACTTTTTTAACAATTAATTGTCGGTTTTTTTCTCCAAAATCTGGAAAATATTTCCTGAGGCCGCCATATTGTTAATTTTGAAAAACAAACAAACTTCGACCAGGCACAAGATAATCTATTAATAAACCAATTTCTCTTGCCCGATTGATTTTAGATGAATCTTCAAGGACTTGTGATGATCCCCACAAGGGACTTCTGGAGAAACGGGCTTCCCACAAATAGCGATAACTTTTACCACTTCTTTTTGAAGTGAAACTTCTTTTGTCTCGAAGGATGAAACGCTGTGAGGAGTAAAACCATAGCGTTTCATCGATATGTGACGCTACGCCAGCGCCATCTGTTAAAAGCGTGGCGTGGATGAAACGCTGTGAGGAGTAAAACTACGCTAAACTACGTAAAACTCACGCGCCAGCGTCATCTGTTAAAAGACTGGCGTGGCGTGTCGTCTTATCGAATGTAATTTGTAAATATGACATTTGATTGATGGCCGCCGTAGCCGAGTGGGTTGGTGCGTGATCACCATTCGGAATTCACAGAGAGGTCGTTGGTTCGAATCTCGGTGAAAGCAAAATTAATGAAAACATTTTTCTAATAGCGGTCGCCCCTCGGCAGGCAATGGCAAACCTCCGAGTGTATTTCTGCCATGAAAAAAATCTGCTCATAAACATATCATAAAACAAAATGAAATAAATGTATAAAAAAAAAAAAAAAAAAAATTTTCTTGTGATTCGAACCAAGGATTTCGGATCGGAAGCCCACATTGCTAGCCGCTGGGCTATCGCGCTGTGCTGTTGCCGCAAAATAATGTATCATAAATCTGTTTACCATACCAAAGACCATACACTTTGCGAACGCATTTCGGTGGAAACAGTTGACAGTTATCCCAAACACAATATTATTAGTAACGCGAGACGCGTCATAGAGTGTGTGTGTAGTTTTGAGCAAATCTTACAAACATATTTTGTTTTGTTGATTGATTTCTGTTAAATATGGCATCAAATCAACAAAAACGGAAACCGAAAACAGGTGCTGAACGGCAACGTGAGTATTTGGAGCGTAAAAAATTAAGAGCTACTGTTGAACACCGTGACAGTGAATCCTCCGGTTGTACGATAAGTGATAATTTATAGTACCAACAACAAGATGCGGAACTACCATTGATGCAGTATTTCATCGATACCTTGATAGATTAGAATGTAGATCATTTTTTACGTATTTCAGTTACCATAAAGCCCTTGTTTCATTTTTGGAAAACGAATCCAATAATGATAATGACAATGCCGAGAACCAAATGTAATTGAGTACAATAAATTCATTTCTTTTTATATTAAAATAAATAAATAATTCTGTTTAATAAAATTCCATTCCATGCTTTCCATGACTTCTGCATGCATTATATTGAAATAATAGTTAAATTATTGATTTGTTGATAAAAGAAGTTTCACTTCAATCGTGCGGGTTCCGTGAACTACCACACACTTTCTTTTTTTTTTTTTGGAAATTTTACTAAAGTCAAGTCGAAATATGATGTATTAATGCTATGTTTTTATTTTTATAAAATAAAGCGTCAATTGATTTTGCAACAGCAAAAAAAAATTATTGAAAATCAAAATTTTTTCGGGTCTCTGAATACCCCTAACCCCATAATATACCACTATTTGTTGTCGAAAATTGAATATCGTGGTCTCCACAACATTTGGTTCCAACGAAACGGTGCTACTTGTCATAGAACCCGTGAAACAATAAATTTACTGCGTCGTCGTTTCGGTGAGCAATTTATCTTATCTCGGACCAGTGGATTGACCATCAAGAACGTGTGATATCACACCTTTTATTTATGGGGATATGCAAAGTGTAAATGCTTTGTGGATAAAAGCCAGCGAAAACATAGTTACTGTTTTTACAGACCACTTAGATCTAATATGAGCTTAAATTACTGCAGATAATTATTAAATTATTAAAAAAAGAATTTAGGAATTTATAAAATTCATTCTTCGAAACCGAAAACTCAAGCGGAATAGAACTCGAGATCTCATTGAAACAACTTAAAGCGCGGACAATAGGAGCATTACGCGCATAAATCTTGTTAATTTAATTTAAAATTTAAGATGAAATGAGTAAGTATTGCGCAGAGATCTAGTAGGAATATGAAAGGGAATGCTACGTAATAGGGATGAACAATCAATTTCGCCTTTAATTACAATAAAAACAAAGGACAGTGAGAGTATAGACTTTCTACTCTCTAGAGACTTTAAGTTAATTAAAATCAAACGGGAATTATAGGAAGGGCCAGGATTTGAGAATTTTAAACTGAGAGCATATTTAAGGGACATATTCTGTACACGTTCGATTATCTCAATTGCAAATTGGTGGCAAGGCCTCCAGATAAATGTTGCATATTCTAATCTAGAGCTAACAAGGAAAGCAAAAAGCAATTTGTGAGTGTAGAGGTCCGAGAACATCGAGCTATTACGCCGTATAAAACCTCAGATTGAGTAAGAAGTGAATGCAATAAAGTTAATGTGACTGTTAAATGAAAAATTGGAGTCAAAGATCACCCCTAGATCTTTAAATTCATGATGAGATTGAAGTAAAGTATTATCAATGCTATAAGATGACTGAAAAACATTTTGAATTTTGGCGAAAGTGACATGAAAACATTTCTTAATATTTAGAAAGATGTCAGTTACTGCACCAGGGAACGAGCGCTTTAATTTGCGTTTGCAACCTAGGAATATCCTCATTTTTTCTAATTGCAGAAAATATTTTCAAATCATCAGCATACAGAAGAAATTTGGGAAATAAAAAGCAGGTACTAATATCATTAATAAATAGAACGAAGAGGAGAAGAGCCTTATGGCACACCTAAAGATGCAATGAAAGGTTCCGAACATTCACACTCAATCATTATCACACATTGGCTACCGGATAAATAACTATGAAAGAAAACAGCGAGGCTAACTTACGTAATAGAATTGTATGAGACATTATTAATTGTGAGAAATTAGAAAAGTCCGTGTGAACACAATAGACTTGATATCCTTCAGCAAAAGACCTATCCGAGATAATTCGATGCTGATTGGGCGAGATTAAGATTTTAATTGCAAAGTACATATTTTCTTTTACAACTCCTTCGAAAAGTTTAGATATAATAGAAAGCTTAGAGATCGGCCTATAGTTGCACACATCATTCTTTTTGCCACTTTTGAAAATAGGGGTGATAGTTGTGATCTTCCAATCGTAGATAAAAACTCCAGAAGATAGAGATTTATTAAAAACTAGTTTGAGAGGAATGACAATAGCCGGGCGGTTTTTGAGAAAAATTATTGTATGAACAGCCCACTCTAATCAATCTGCAAAGAAGTTTTTAAGCCCAAAATCCTATTCTCAATGTCCAGAGAAACAATGTGTAAATAGCCAAAATTCAAAGATGTTGTCCGTATGCGATTTGTAGAGATCATAATTACTATTAGGAAAGTTATTTACGAGATACCGACCGAAGTCCTCCAGCGAGTCATTCAAAATTGGTGTTTATGGATGGCTGAATTACGCTGCACTTGCGGCCAACATTTGAAAGGGATTATCTTTAAAAAATAAATGTCATGAACAGTTCTACACAAAAATAATAAAGATTGCCCAATGAATTTGAATTTGTGTTGTCTTATTTCAATTTAAAATTCGATACCTCTAAATTGATCACCCTTTATTTGTCGATATTTCGACCTCAATTAGAAGTCATCTCCATACTCTAAACTGTGCCTGGGTGAAATATAGCTGAAAATTACCCATAAGATGTGCAAAAAATTGAAAAAAATCAGCGTGATTCTTGCGCGACTTTGAACTTACTCTTCGTTAGAATAAAGTTTTTTTATTTAAGATTTTGATAAACAATTTACAATTGTGGGGAAATTTTTGAGAATTTGTTAAATTTTTGCGATTTTTTTTAATAGAAAGTGATTTAATTGTGTGAGCACAAGTGTATGTCTGCAATTGAGCATTACTAAGAAAATAACGGCACATATCGTCAATCAATTAAAGACAATAAAACAACCAAATTAACAACTACTAAAAATGTGGTTTCGCAAAATGGTAGGAAAAAACTATAAACTGAAAAAAAAATTACATGGTACATCACTTTGGTGTGGCCTTTGGAGAAAAAATGAAGAATTGCCAGCCATGTTTTCGGTTAATGTACATAGTAAGTGCGAGTACGGGTGAAAAGAAAAATAAGTAAAAAAATTCTACCGACTAATGGATAAAAAACAGATAAAAAAACTAACACTACAACAAAACTGTAAGTAGGAACAGCGAATACTACTATCTAACAACAACACGCATTAAGTATGAACAATAAAAAAAGTTAACGCATTTACAACAAAAAAAAACAACAGCATCAACGCCCAAACGTGCTAGCTAACGAGGTAAAGAGACGAAGAGCAGCTTTGGTGTATATATTAAAATAAATGGAAGAAGTAATAAAATTGCAAATAAACGAAATGTTTAACATCAATCTTCCTGCTGGCACAGCACAAGCCATAAAAAATGCGAAATTGTGATTGTGAATGGAAAAAGCTACAGATATGGCTTTGAATTGTAGAAAAGGGAATGTGCAACAAGTGCTTTCGCGCATGCGTCAAAAGATTCTAAGTAAAGGATACGGCTGGTTAAAACTTAAGATGCATTCTATTGACAAAGCAAAAAATGTAAAATATATATTTTATATTCCCTTCTTTGGAACCTCAGTTAAATTTCATCGTTTTTGTAATAGCAAATTTCAATGTCGATTGCTTACCAAATATCTTTAAAATAAATTATCGGCCTTCAAAGTGTGTATATGCTTTAGAGCCTTCGACAATAAAAGTGAGATTAATTTTATAGTCAGGTTGAAATTTTTATATTCTAATGTTTTTTATTTAACTTGAACACATCGCAGTTTCGTATTTTATAAGTAGAATTTTTCTGTTGAAATCGTGTTTAAAATAAGTAACTAAAATTTTTTAAAATCAATCAATCAAAAATCAAACACTTCTATCTGACGTTTCAGCCTAATATTTCGAATAGGAATAATAATAATACAGATACTCTAAACTTCATCGAATCTCCGTGCCAATTGGACCTCCCGATCACACAAAAATCAAATGACGAAGTTACTGAAGAAGTTTCCCGACTGAATAACTGTAAAAGTCCTGGATATGACTGTATTGATAGTAGAGTTGTGAAGACTTTACCACAAAATGCTATAAAGTTACTCACACAAATATATAATGGTATCTTGAATGTAAATCACTACCCCACACAGTGGAAGTGTGCTGTCGTAGTAATGGTCCCAAAACCAAACAAACCTGGAAATAACGTCAAGTCCTACCGCTAGTTTGCTCGTAACATTCTCGAAGATATTCGAAAGAATATTTTTGAAAAGAATGTTACCTGTGATGAGGATCAAAATATCATTCCTGAACATCAGTTTGGGTTTAGAGTTGGGCATGGCACACCAGACCAATGCCACAGAATTGTGAATGTTATTACAGATGCGATTGAAAGAAAAGAATACTGTTCTGCAACCTTTCTTGACGTACAACAAGCATTCCTCAGAGTTTGGCATATGGGACTACTCTTTAAAATTAAAAAACTTTTACCAGCACATTTTTACTTAGTGCTTAAATCTTATCTAAGCGACAGGCACTTTTATGTAAAGCACCAAGATGCGTCATCTGAAATATATAGTATCAACGCAGGTGTGCCTCAGGGTAGCGTTTTAGGGCCAGTCTTGTATACGACATGCCGACAACAGAAAAGGTAGAAGTGGCGACTTTTGCTGATGATACAGCTTTCATCGCATCTAGTGAGTCCCCTGCAGAGGCTTCCTCCCTGCTACAAAATCACTTACACACTTTGGAAACTTGGCTCAATAAATGGAAAATTAATATTAATCATGAAAAGTCTATTCATGTTACATTTACACTAAGAAGAGAACAATGTCCTCCAGTGTATTTAAATGGTCATCAAATTCCTACTAGCGACACAGTCAAGTACTTGGGAATGCATCTTGATCGACGCCTTACATGGAAAAATCATATTAAAGCTAAGCATCAACAGCTTAAAAATAAAACCAAGAGAATGTACTGGCTACTTGGTGGCAAATCTCAACTTAGTCTGGAAAACAAGGTTAGATTGTATAAAGCTATATTGAAGCCTATATGGACCTACGGTATACAGCTTTGGGGAACTGCTAGTAAGTCCAATGTGGAGATTTTGCAACGCTACCAGTCAAAGACCTTACGAACACTTGTTAATGCACCTTGGTTTATCACGAACGAAGCCATACACATGGATCTAGGTATTCCATTTGTTAAGAGAGAAATCTCAGTAAATTCTAAGAGATACATTGAACGATTGTCAAATCATGTAAACACAAATGCTATTTGCTTGTTGGACACAACCAATGAAATTAGACGATTAAAGCGCAATCATGTCTTAGACTTGCCATTCCTTTAAATTTGTCAATTTAATAATAATAATAAAAAAAGAAAAAAAAGAGCTAAATATGAAATTGTTAAAAGGCTCCAATAAATTTTAAAATTCTAATATACCTAGGTTATACATGAAGTAAGTTAATTTAATAATAATAGTAATAAAAATAAATAAAATAAAAAAAAAAAATAAAAAAAAAAATGAAATTGTTAAAATGCTCCAATAAATTTTAAAATTCTAATATAAGTTATACATGAAGTAAGTTGTACAATTTTCGAGTAAAAATTAAATCTAATAACATAAAATATGCATAAGAATTGTAAAAAGAAAAAATTCTATAGTTTTCTATGTAGTTTTGCACCAGTGTAAATACTATGCTGTCATTAGGTAATAAGATCTCTTTTGTTGAATATCTGTATTCTAAGATAGATTGCAAATAAAGTATTTCCATTTAAAAAAAAAAAAAATGTTTTTGCTTAATGCAATTGTATATCTCCTAAGTGAGACTTTTTTATGAAAAACTATCGTCGGCAACTATGTTTGAAATTTTTGCACTAAGTTTACAGAGTTCTTCCGGGACTCGTCAATAAAACACAACATTTTTGATTTAGTTACAAAAAATTAGTTTGTCACTTTTCGTTAAATTATTTCTTAAAGTATTTCGAGGCCGCTAAACTAAAATATTTCAACATTCTCGTTTTTTTTTTCATGGGGATGTCTTCACGCGTACACCTAAAAATAGTCCTTATAGACGACTAGACGAACGTTATGAAAAAATAAAAGAAAAACATTTAATTCATTTATAGGAACATCCCGGACACGATCATTCCTAAGAGCCAATTTGCCACCACTTCTCTACACACATTGCCCAGAATGTTGTTTTTCCAAAGGTTTTCTTCCTCGCTTCTAGAGTTAACTCGTACTTGTAAGGCGAGGGCCAATATCTTTACAAATTATTTGAGGCATTGTGGATTGAGAGATTCTCAGTTCCTATGAACTGAGCAAACAAATGTTGCTCAATCGAGAACTTTTTCTTGTTAAAAATACAAACCTTGGAGCGTAGTTGACACGAGCAGATCATAGTAAGATTTGAGAATCTTCAAAACTAGTAGAGTTACTTCTGTAACGGCAATTTCTTTATATTTTGCTATATGAGTATATACTCGTACAGGTCTACAATAAATTACTCGTAGATATCTCACCTTGTTCAAACCACTGAAAGCTCAAAAGCTTGCCCTTTACAAACCATATTGAGTGATTTCTTGTTTAGACCTCATTTTATATCAATTCAGACTTTGCAAAATGCTGTCTTGAGCAAAAGTAACAGCTGTTTCGATTAACTCTATAAACTTCGAGTTCAATAAAATGCTTTAGCAAGTATATCAAGTATTTTCTAAATAGGGCAAAGCTCATCGCGCGTAACTATAAGTAGAAATATTCGAGATAAATCTGCTGGACTTCTAGATATATACAAGAAGAATTAGTGTCCCATTGTTACCAAAGTGTAAATATCCAGCAATTATTGTCTTAAAAACTTCAGGACAGTTAATAGTCAAATTTATAGTATCCAAGCATCACAATAACTACAAGCCGCCAAGTGCGAGTCTGCCATTAAAAAGTTTCGCTACAATAATTATGTGCCTTTCAAAAACAACGTAAAACTGAAAGGCTCTCGATTTTTTAAAAACATTTAAAGAGAGTACAGAAAATAACAGAGAATCTTGACGGTATTAAAGTTGTGTGCCCTAAGATCTAATGGTTCCTACAATCCACCTCTGCTTCGCACTCATGCTCGACGTCATTTGTGTAAAGGTCCGCTATACTGCCTCTTAAAATAATATTTGATAATAAGATATTTGCAAAAGCGCACTTGATATATCCATTAATGATGTTCCTTGATGTTGACCTACGGATGGGTGGACCCACAGTTTTATGCCGTTTTCGAAAATCAGATGGTTTTCTTCATGGCAAATAAACTCAGAGGTTTTTCAGTCCTGAATAAGAAAAGGCAGTTGTTAAACCAGGCCGTTTGTTCTTTAATTCACACAGCTGGCATCCATACCAAAAACCACTGTCAATTTGCTACGGAAGCAACCCTTACCTCATCATTTGAAACCAACTCAACAATATCTCGTTTTTAGCATTATATCTTAATGTCGAAAATGCGCTCGTTCATTATAATATTCTCAAAGAGTTAGTAACATATCAATAACTTGAATTATTTATCAGAGGGAATCCCTCTTGATTAAGAGGTTTATCAAGAGTACTGGTCTAATGTAATGAGAATCAGGAAATACTTCCATATTTCAGAAAGTAAGTCATCGAAAATGTGTATTACCTTTTTATATTTCTTGCTCAAAAAATGTTCAGAGAAGGAGAACTTTGAATGAATGAATCGACGAAATGAAAGGATACTCAATTATTATTATTATTGGGCCATATGCATGACAGCGTGCTCACAATTGGAGGCTTCTAATACTTTGAGCACTACTTCGGGTTTTTAGTTCTATATCACCAATGATAGTGGGAAATAGGAGTTCGTAAGTCCTCTTTATCCAGGTTATGGAGTCTACCTGATACTTTTCTGGTTAACTGGTTAACCTCTCTCTGTCCTGGACTTAATAGAATAGGTTTTCGAAGCATCGAGCTTCTTTCTATACCTTTTCAACTTCAAATTGGGACTAAACACATTCAAATTGGGACTAAACAACTTCAAATTGGGAATAAACACATTCAAATTGGGACTAAACAATTTCAAATTGGGAATAAACACATTCAAATTGGGACTAAACAATTTCAAATTGGGAATAAACAATTTCAACTTTAAGTTGGAATTTAGCATTTTTAAATTGATGCAAATTTGAAGTTATTTATTGTAACATACTAAACATTATAAATCATCATAACAAATAACACAACTAATAATTGAAAAGGTATATATATTATATATATAATAACACAACAAATTAAATTGATTAATACAAATAATTATTACATATGATTAAAAAGACATGTCATTCATATTTAACGCATCTGGTATAAGTCTTTGGACATGGGCGACATATTTGGCACAAGTAGTTACATTTAATTTGGCGATGTTCGGTTGTATTACATTTTCTAGCCGTTGCAGGCGATACTCAGTTTGAGTCATATCTACTCTATTTTCGCCAGCCAAAATTTGTGGCAGTTCAATTGCCAGCTCACGTTTTACACCAGCTTTCAGGGTTGACCAGGCAAACTCAATTGGGTTGAGCATTGGGCTGTATGGACTTAATCTCAGCAGGCGGTGATCAACAAATTCGTTTTCTGCAAAGACATCCTCAATGGAAGTATGGCAAGGTGCATTATCTATTACCAATATTACTGGTGATTGGTAAATATTTCGAGCATTACGAAGACAACGACGAACAAACTCATTAGCTTCTGTTTTTTTAAATGCACCTCTTCTTACTTCATGATGAATTAAACCCAGATTTCCTATACATCCAATTAGGTGAATATTAGCTCCACGACTTCCAGCTGAAATAAACGTACAATGGCTTCCTTTTTTGGACCGGCCTCGTTTTCTGGATATAAATAAGTTAAAATTGGTTTCATCCATATAAATAATAGGTTTATTCTCCGATTGATATTCTAAAAGTTTCTGAACATACACACATCTTTTTCTTTTATTTTCTTCATTATTTGCTCTTTCAGGTTCGTTTCGAATCTCTTTCAATGTATAGATTAAATTATCTAAATGTTTGCGGAAACATTCTTTAGAGGCATTAACGTGATGATGGTGCTGGAATTTTTCTTTAAGTTGTTTTAGTGTTATTTTTGGATTTTCTTCAATATATTGTTCCATTAAAAAATGATGTTCATTTGTTATTTTATTTTTCCTTTTTCCTCCACGTTGTTTTTTACTTTGTGGGTTTTCCTTAACCCACCTATATGCAGTAGACTTTTTTACTCCTAATGTGTTTGATAGTGCTCTCCAATCTTCATTCTTGTTGTACATTGCTTGAATTTGTTTTTTAATATTATCAGCTTCAATTTTTTTAATGTAAGCCATTTCACGGTGTCATATTAATTAATAAAATATGAATAAAATAAGAAAAACAAAATTCAATAAAAAGATCGGTTTTATGCACAGCATTCTTTATTTATTTAATTACAATCCTTATGACTAAAGTTTAAAAGACATTCGAATTGTTTATTCCCAATTTGAATGTGTTTATTCCCAATTTGAATGTGTTTAGTCCCAATTTGAAGTTGAAAAGGTATAGATATCTCATCGAAACAGAGCCAGTAGATGGAAGTGATGTCAGCTGTGATACATCCGTTTTCTACTAAATATTTTTCTTTAGTAGGAGTATGCAAAATCTGGCTTGAGATCGAAATGCAAAATATTGAGCTTAACAATGAAACCAATTTAAATGGAGTGCTCGCCAGCGCAACATAACCAAAGCGTACATCTTTATTTGACTAAACCCACCTAATCTTAGTAAACAAACAAAGCCGATACGTTGTCATGGCATCAACAAATAAGTATGTTTACGAAACTCAAAAAATAGGTTATTTCAACATCTAATGCTTAGAGTAAATATGTATGATGATTAATGGAATGGCACCTAATCCTTAAGTTCATATGACTGAACCAATATTACTGGAATCTGCTATACCTCAAGACACGTTTACGCTGCTCCTTTAGCTTAAGTAGGTATATTTGCTGCATTGAATATTTCTTATACGAATATTTCTATTGCAAACACCAAAATACGGCAATTGCTTAAAAATTTTATGCGCATCCTAGAATAATGCATTGTTTATTAAATGTTGACAAACAGACGGAGAGACGTGTGACATAATAAGGCGCCTGAAGGTAATACTCGTACAATAACCACAGCCGCAAACAATCACTTCAAAGTGCCTGGGAACTAAGAACGCAGAGTAGTCCCTGAAAATATGCATCCCAGAAGCAACAGAGCAACGTATTCTGTGAGTACACCAACAAGTGGCGAGGGCAGAGCGGAGCTGTAATAATGTACATACATAGCACGTATCTGTACTATGGCGCAGAAGGACAATTTTTAGCATAAAATCGATGTAACCTTCGGAAAATAACTTTAGTGGGGAAATTAAAAATCTTAGAGCACTTCTATAAAATTTTTTCAAAATTAGATCACTGTTCCTATTCTGGGAATTGGGAAAAGAAGGCAATGTTGGTAACTTCCAATCGCTTGTCCCGATGACATTGTGGGAGGGGAGAAATCCTTGTTTTCTCCCCTGCGTTGTTGGCTGACTTTATAACGATTCACCCCGCGTCGTCGCTCTTGGTGCAGGTGAGATCGGAAAAACCTATTTTCCTATATCTTTTGCCAATACTGCGTCGGGCACCACCAGACACGCCAGCTCGCCCATCAGTGTTTCTTCTGGCTGATAAATTTTTGCCTTTATAAAATCGGTCGACTGATGAAAAACCACCTCGAGGACAACGGATTGGTTGGAAATAAGTGTTAAGCTAGTGCTAGATCAGCGAAATAAATCATCTACGTACTATGGCTGACCGGAAATAGAGATATAGATTAGTGATATGTTGTGCGTACTGACGCTCGGAGCTTCTTAATTGCGTTGAGTGAAGTAATTGATTTTATTTTTAAGGTAACGGAGCTAGGTAAACTGAGCCCCAGCAGTAGCATTTCAGCGAACCCTTTAGTTATTGAAGTGTTTCCTCCCTGGCCGATACAAATAGTAAACCAAGACCACATTTTCGAAGGCTTTTTAGTGTACTTAATCCGAAGATAAACACTGTATAGGACCATAACATCAGATTGTCGAGATATTCCTGCTTAAAAGGGCAAAAAATATTTTTTTAGCTATATTTGAGTGGATTTACCGTCTTAAGCGAACTCGTCGATATGCGGAAACTGAGTAGATAAAGAGAAAAATATAATTTTCTGAAGCCAGATTCAGATTGAACACCTCAAAAACCTTCGGAGAAGCGTAGTCGGGTGATCTGAAGGTCTATCAAATTTTGTTGGTCTGTGTTTTTATTTGCCTATTTCCGCAAAAACCTAAATCTTATTTTTCTGATACAAACAAGAAATATCTTCTTTTGGTCCATAGTACTTTGCAGGTTACTTTGTTATGTTATTGTAAGGTATTGTGCCAAGTTGTTGTGTTCCCTTGTAAATCCTTTCGCAACTTAAAAAGTCAATAGAGCGTTGATAAATACCTTTTCACCAACAGATATTTCAAATAAATCATTGCCACAAAAGAGCCGAAGTATGAGAGAGAAATCGCACAGTGAGTTGAAGGTGAATGAGGGAATGCCGAGAATATGCAAGCATTACGCTTATATGACCACCAGCTACACAAAAGCGAAAGAGGGCGGAGAGCTTTTGAACGAGTCAAGTAAATCCGAGATGAGGTAAATCAAGAGGTGAGAAATGTTTGTGACGGCCACAAAATGCATAAACAATACGAGAACAAAATATGAACAAGTGCAAACATGAGACTAGCAGCACACAACAAAAGATTAAAACCACACAAAAATTGTGATAAAGAGAGCGAAAAAAATATGGAAATATTGACAACAAAGACGAAAGTAGCCATACTCCATGGAAGAGCTTGAACGGGGGCGTAAATGGCAGCATTTGTTAGTGGTGTTGTTATTGTTGTTTTGCATATTTTCATTGTACTTTATTGCTGGCAGAATTGTGCCACCCAGCCATTCAATGCAAAAGTGTGAATTTAAACGCTTCGCACGCGGCAATTTGCAGCAATTGCTAAGTAATTGTTAACAAACAAACAGCGTCGGTAACATCAACAACAAAAACAACAACAATAACTAGCAAACCAACAACAAGTGCAACCACAAAGCTGTGGTATGGCAACAACAAAAACAGCAACAGTAAACATGACAATGGCAGTGACAATAACCGGAAGTGCAGCGGGCCAGAGCTGATGGGGTAACGTAACAGCGGCGTCAAATTGGCAGACGGACGTGCACATTGCCACCGGATTTGAGAGATTTAAATACACAAACATAAATAAGTGTATATGTGAATGTATTTGTTTTCTTATATAGCTGTAGGGAAAAACTTGTTAGAAAATGTTTACTTCAAAACTAGTGCGGACTAGACTGGTGTTGGCTAGATATTGACTGGTAGAAAAGATGACAGCATGGCAATTCTGACCCTAAGTTACTTGCAGTGTCCCATCCCTCATATCCACTGTCTAATGGGGACGCATGCCAGTAAATTCTATGGATTTTCCTTCACCAACTTCCACCACAATGACTGTTTTAGACTGCTTTAGAGTTTGTACTGCGCCTCTCTTTACTCCACTAATTCTTTAATTGTTTGGCAAATCTCAGTTCTACGAACATCTATGAACTTCTTAGTACTCTCAATAAGGGTAAATGTATTCCTAGACATGGATGATGGCAGCATTTTAAACCTAAGCTTACACAAGGCAAAACAAACTCAAAAGAAGAACGAAATAATTGAATCCATGTGACCATGAGCGAAGCAGAGAAAGTCATATATCTTATATATGTGAGGAAGAGCTCGGCCAAACACCCGAAAAGGGTATATATACATATAATTGCGGGAGGGTCCAGCCGGAACATACAATCCTGGACTGTTTTCAAAAAAATATAAGCGTTTTCTCTACTCCTGGTGACTGCAAATTCTTGTGTTGTATCAGCACCATCGTTCTTGAATAAGCAGATATAAAACAGCTATACCTGAAGATCTGTTGTCCACTCCTTTACCTTAAGCACTGCAAAGTCCGCCCACATAAAAAAAGTACACTAATTATTCCAAATTCATCGGAAATGCAACAGCTTCGAACCAGTAGTTTTCTCTGCAGGGTTGCAACAGCATAGCTGCCGGATTGGTAAATGTTGAAGGGTATTAGCGTAAATTGCTGACAATGTAATGTAACAACAACAACAGTAACTACATACATTACAAACAACCCGGTGCAAGAACAATGGCATAGCAACAAATGTCAGTGAGCAAATGTGTGACATTGGCAAGTACTCGTAACAAACACATACCCATTGTTGACGGTATTAGTGCTACATTGGCCTCTTTGTAGCAAAGCTCTCTTTAGTCGCTTACGCGTTGGCAACCGCAAAATGCCCCTTTGGCAAAGAACTTCAAACGAAGTAGCAACATTGAATTTGTCGACAAAGTCGCATATACAGCAGCAACAGCAGCACCAGACCTTAAAATGACTTTAATGTTCCCAATTGTAAGACAACAACAGCGACAAAGCGATGTTAATGGTACTGCTGAGTAACTGGTCACAGCATATTAAGTACGGATAATGTTGCCAATCGGTGGTTTGTGGTGTTGCATAAAAAACCTTTGTTGCCGAAAAGACAATACATGTAATGAGGCAAAAGTAAAAATTAGTATATAAATTTTTTTAGAAAAGAAATTTTTAATTTAAAGTGGACGATATATTGGGAAACTACATGCCGCGCATTGCCTGCAAGAGTGTCAAATGAAAAAAAAATTAAAAATTGTAGATAAGTATGCAGAAATGACCACAGGCTCTTATTTTATGTATGCGAAAAATGCATCGCAATGTCAGTTAGTAGTATCTCATTAGATGAATATATTTCCTTACTTTTACTTTGGGAGGCATAAGAAATTGAAAACTTGAGTTTTCGACATTTTGGTTTTTTTAGATTGACATTCTTGGAACAAATGAGCGAAACGTAAATGTGAATATTTTTCTTCAGAAGCTCGTCTCAAATAAGCATAACTCTTTTACTTCTATGGTTGCTGATTGTAAACTCCCTTTTGGGGGAAACGCAAACTATCGAATAATGACTAGCGAGATTTTCTATTAATTACATATTTTTCAAAAATCGCTCATGAGTGTTTGCTTCGAACTAAAGATTTTATTTTTAAAGATTTTTGTATGTATGAATTCATAAGAATTATCAGAAACGAAGTGGCAGATAAGTTTGCCAGGAAAGGAGCGGCTTCCCCATCAATAGAACCAGAAAAATTATTAGAAAGGGTTACTTCACCCATACTCATTCCCTCGTTTTCATTCAAGAAGTAGAGGAATGACAAAGAAAATCATAGTGGGACGGTCTACCGGGTTAATCGCAATCAAAATCAATGATAAGTAACTTTAACCTAAACCGATTTAAAGATTTTATGGAAGTAAATGAGAAGAATTTTAGAATTCTAACAATGCATTGCATATAGATTGAATTATCATCTTACTAAGGCTGCATGACTACCATTCGGAAGTGCCCGGGATCGAATCCCCGGGCACCAAGGCACCAAAAAGAAACACAAAGAAAAAGTTTTTTCTATCAGCGATCACTCCTCGTCAGACAATGGCAAACCTTCGAGTGTGTTTCAGTCATTAAAAAAAACTCCTCATAAAAAGCCATTCGCCTCTCGAAGTCGGCTATAACTGTAGGTCCCTCCATTAAGCTTAAATTAGGTAAAAATCTCGGAATTCCAGATACCCAGCTGTAAGTCTGTAAATATACCTGAATATTGACACCCTAAAAGTTGTCTCAAAACCTCCATATGGTAGGGTGTACGCAACTATTAAATTTCAAGGTCAAAGGTCCCAAAAATCGGTTTTTTGCGCTTATTTTGTAAATATCTCATTTCCCATGGAATTTTTGCTGTTTGTATTTATTATCAATTTTGTAAAATACAAACTTCCCTACAAATTTTTTTGAAAACAAATTTTTATACGGTGAACCGTTTTCGAGATAGAGGGCGGAGAGCGCGCGGTCACCGGCTCACTTCAGGTCAACCGGTGCCTCCAGTCGAAAACGCGCCATATGTAGTTGATGAACTATCGATAAATCAATAATTATAAATATTTCTCAATTTTTATTAACTATCATATTATATTTTATCATTTTCTTTATGCATTAAATCTATATCTATTCAATAATACTGATAACCGTTTCCTAAAATTAAAAAATAATTAAGGGAAAAACTTAAATCATAATACACTAATGACATTTTAAATAGAAAATAATTAAGTGCATCGCCTTTAAAATCTGTAAATTTTAAAATCCTTCCACTACGTCAAAAATTATACCTGGGAATTATACGGGCCCCTATTATACACATTATACACTACGGACCTTTCTATGTATTATATTTATAGCCAGTAGGGGCAGATGTTCACATGTATTGTATAGTTACGACCGTCTTCTCTTTACTTCCGTTTGAATCGTATCTTGGTAACTACGGACGTACAATTTCAAGAACTATGGCTGACCTTTGACCTTGTAATTTAATAGTAGCGTACACCCTACCATATGTAGGTTTTGAGACAACTTTTAGGGTGTCAATATACAAATATTACAGACTTACAGCTGAGTATCTCGAATTCCGAGATTTTTACCTAATTTAAGCTTAAATGACTGGACTATGAATAAACAAAAACAAAAACAAATGAGTTATTTTTAATTTCATATATGTAAAATATTTTTTTCGGAAAAATGAGAAATTTCATAAAATAGTTTAAAGGCACAAATTCAAGAAGCAGGTTAGGTAAGATTAACTGGCTGCTCAAGCGAGGGCCTACTTGAACAAAGAATCAAATTCCATTCCATCAAAATCCATTGTGATGACATACAGAGGAAAACAAGAATAGGATAAAAAACAAACCGGGGGGAGAAGAGATGAAGACCAAACAGCAACCAATTACATTTCGTTAACTATTTCAAGCTACTCATGAGATTCCCCAGGTTTGTAATGTTAAATCTGCTATATTCACAGGTGTAGCAAAAAGTGGGAGATACAAGGGGAAGGCAAAAATAAACTAGACTGAGCTAAAATAGAAATGACAGGAGCTTTGTTCTAATAACTTCGAGTTTATTTATTCAAAATAGTCTCCTCTGGCTTCGATACACCATTTTACGCGATCTAAAAGCTTTTCCAAAGAGTTTTCCAGGTCATTGACCGGAATGTCCCTCAGGATGTGGATACAAGCCTTTTGGATGACCTCTACGTACACAAAATGTTTTGCTTTCATGGCCAAATACAATTTTCCGAATATGTAGAAGTCACAGGGAGCCATATCAGGTGAATACGGTGAGTGATTGATGGTTAAAATGCGATTTCTAGTATAAAAATCGGTCACAAGAGTGGATCGATGAGATGGTGCATTTTCGTGCAATAAGCGCCAGCTTCCTCCTTCGCGGTATGCAGAGCGAAGTCGATGAATGCGATGCAACAAATGCTTCAAAACGCCAAGATAGAAAATTTAATTGACGGTTTGGCTCGTTGGCACAAACTGCTTGCGGACAATTTCCTTGGAATCGTAAAAACAAATGAGCATCGACTTGATTTTTGACTTCTCCAAATACGATTTTTTGGGTGGTGGCTGTCTGCGGCCTTCAATTCGGCACTTTGACGCTTAGTTTCAGGTTCATGTTGGAAACACCACGTTTCGTCACCAGTTGTTGTAAAGGAAGTTCTCGTCTTTTCTTGCCCCTTTAACGAGGTCTCTTCAATGTTGAATTCTGAGCAAATTTTGGTCCTCAGTTAACTTGTGCGGAAAGAAACGTGCACAGACATTTTGTGAGCCCAAGTGATCAGTTAAAATGCGATAAATCGATGTTTTGAAGAGATTCAACTCCGATTTCATGAGTTTCAACGATGATTTCGGTTTATTTTTGATAAATATACGAACATATACGGAGTTTTCGGTGATTACTGATTTTGGGCGGCCCGTATGTTCATTGTCATTTATGTCCTCACAACCATCTTTGAAACGTGTAAACCACTCGAACTCTGGCACGATATAGGCAATAATCGCCATAAGCTTTTTTTACCGATTTTAAAGCAAAATTTTATATTAGCTCTTTGTTCGAGAGCAGACAGCTTATAACAACTTCAGCTGCAAGGGTTTGAATCAATCCCAAGTCTCAGCTCATGGATACCTAACGGGCAATGCCTATTAAAAACACTCATCAAATTTGAGAGCTCTCGCTTTGTTAGTTTCAGAATTTCCCTCAAGCGCCCCCATCTACCCGCGGCCAGAAGAGTCTCGCGACAAGTTTGCGCACTTTTCCAGCGTTCGCTAAGTATACGTTAGGCCCATCTTTCGAAGAGCAGACCATCAAGGGAACCCCAATCCTCTAATTTCGTCATCTGTCATTCAAGACGCATGATTTTAAACATTTGCGTTGGACACAAATGTCATAGTTGGATCATTCGAAATCCGTTGCCACGGTTGTGATTGCCACTACTCGTGCTTCAGAGACATAATTATTACGAGCATAAGGGAAGATAATAAAGTCACTTCAGATTTATTATAGTATGACCAAGGCGTATATATTAAAGGTAATACATAGATAGTAAATAAACAAACATCGAGGCAGGCCACTTTGTCAATAAAGACACAAAATCGTGCGCAATCACCTTGGATTCGCCTTGAATATGGCATACATTTTTTCAGTCATCGACAACTTTTATAAATATAAATTGAAATTATAAATAGAATAATAGATTGAAATTGAAATTATAATTCCAATAAAGAAAAAAATCTTTTCTTGATATTATAAATCTCAGTTCTAACAACAGAGTGCAACAAAATGAAAAATATCATATTTTGGAGATATTAGTGATGTTGCATTTAATTTTGATATCTGGAAAAACTGCTGAGGATATGTCGAAAGATATTCAGGAACAGATAGAAAAAGATGGACTTATGGTTATGACAATGCAGCATCAATGCCAGGTATTTACGGAGATGTGCAACGGAAAATTCGAGAAGTCAATCCAAAAGCGCTTTTCAGTCCTTGTTCGAATCATTCTATGAATCTTTGAAGAGAAATTATATTCTTTTTTTTCGGCATCTACGAAGAGATGGGAGTTGCTTAATGAGAAAACAGAAAAAAATTAAAACGTTTATCTGATACCCGATGGAGCGCACATTACAAGTCAGTAAAAGTAGTCAAAGAAAACGTTGAGGCAATAGTCAGTGTTCTCGATTACAAGATCCTTCACAAACAAATTTAGAACAAGATCAGGAGCAAGCTTGCTACTGCCGGTTATTTGGGATTTTACCTTTTTGACCTATGTACAATTTTGGCTGTCTATACTAGAGAAAGTTAATTTGGTTAAAAAATATTTATATATAATATATATATATAATTGGCGCGTACACGCTTTTTGAGTGTTTGGCCGAACTCCTCCTCCTATTTGTGGTGTGCGTCTTGATGTTGTTCCACAAATGGAGGGACCTACAGTTTCAAGCCGACTCCGAACGGCAGATATTTTTATGAGGAGCTTTTTCATGGCAGAAATTCACTCGGAGGTTTGCCATTGCCTGCCGAGGGGCGACCGCTATTAGAAAAATGTTTTCCTTAATTTTGGTGTTTCACCGAGATTCGAACAACCATTCTCTCTGTGAATTCCGAATCGTAGTCACGCACTAACCCATTCGGCTACGGCGGCCGCCAAAAATTTTTCAAAAATATTTACAGTCCCCAAAAATTGCTCAGAATATAGGACTTATCAAAATAAAAGCCCTGGATGAATATTTAGTGACGGAACGAAGGGCAATTGTAGAAAATTCTGTCATTTTTGACGCTAAAAAATGCAATGATATGAATATTAACATCGAGAGACGAGGAAGAAGGAAGTTGAAAAAAACTATGTCGGGTGAACTATCTCCTGATGCTGAATCGATTCATCATCGATGAAATACGGCGGTCAATGTTTGAATGCATAGACCGATTTATACCGGAATTGTCGCAACGTTGCAAGGCTATCAAACAAATAAACAATATTTTCCAAATAATTGAAACAAAATTCATGATGGAAGCTTCAAATGAGGCTTTGGCTGTAGCACTGGGTAATCTGGTAGAAATTTACAATGAATTTGACAAAGAGCAGGTTTTACAAGAAATAAAAAGATACCGCAGGCACATCCGTGCTACCGATACGAGTGCGGACGTTGCATCTAGATGGGCAGCCCAAGAAGTCCTATAATTCATAATAACATGGGACTTTACTGAATCCTTGCCCTACATATCGCTTATACTTCAGTATTTCTTAACCATTTGCATTTCAAATGCATCATGCGAGCGAAGTTTTTCTAAATGTCTGTCTGTGCTTTCAAAATAAATTGATTTCACTGCAGTTAATGAAGAGCTCAGTAAAATGAAGAAACGAAAACATAAAATTTAATATAAGTATACGGTTCATGTTACCTACATAGTATTATATAGACATATGTATGTCTTATGTCTTCATTTTCACTTTTATACATATGTACTTGCATATCATAAAATATATGTAAATAAATATATTATTTCTTAATTCTATTGCATGTTTTTTTGAAAAATTTTACTTACTTATTTTATTATTCCAACTGTTTATTAAAGTCAAATTCAAACTCGAACGTAATGTAAAAATACTTAAGTAGACATATTTGAAATTAATCAAAATCTTTTTGCACTAAGAAGGACCTCATTCAATTATGCCGCCCTGGGCCTCTGACTACGTTAGTCCGCCACTGCACGTGCGTAAACCTATCTTTGGTTATACAAAATAGCTTTCTTCAACCGCAAATTATTTCGTGAAGGTAACCTGAATTTAATTATAATGCCTCCTCCATATATGGCATCTCTCCATATATTGCATCTCTCCATATATCCAATTTTATAGACTATTATTTAGTATAGTTTAGTATATTTAGAATAGTAATAGTAGAAATTATCCAAAATAGCAAATCACACTTAATTTACTATTCGATTATTTACGAGAGTATAGTGCTAGTATAGTATAGTGTTAGGGGTGGAATTACCCCTAATTTTATATACATACATAAATCATATACTTACTTGTATTGTACATACTTACCATCATAAAGGATGCCTTTGGATTTATTTTTAATTCTTTCCAGATTAACGCTTAAATTTCCCATTCATGAAACACTCGATAAAATACAACTTTTGCTAATTGCACTGAGTTCCTTCCTAAACCGTTTATTCATTAAGTTTCATTGTAAGCTCCACACATTCAATTTGAATTTTCCTTGAAAAGTTTGCTAAAATATCAATTAACCCTTAGCTAACTACATAAATGAAAATTTCTAATTGTACAGTGGTCGAAATGCTTCAACTGACATCAGTTAATTAATAACGAATTACTCTTCCAAAAAAAAAATAAGTGGGGTCAACCATATCTTTGTAAAGGGTGTTTTTTTTAGAGGTTAGGTTTTCAAGTTGGCACTACTTTTTTCGTAGATGGTCTTTTTGACAGGTGTCACTTGATTTATGCCCAGTTTGGTTTGCCATTTCATAATGAATAGACTTACACCTGAACAACGTTTGCAAATCATGCAAATTTATTACGAAAATAATGGTTCGGTTCGCGCGACGCATCACAAGAAAATTTTGTTCAGCGATGAAGCTCACTTTTGGTTGAATGGGTATGTCAATAAGCAAAATTGTCGCATTTGGAGTGAACATAATCCACAAGCCATTGCTGAGACGCCGTTACATCCTCAAAAAGTCACTGTTTGGTGTGCTCTATGGGCAGAGGGAATCATTGGTCCATATTTCTTTAAAAATGAAGCCGGCCATAATGTTACAGTCAATGGAGAGCGCTATAGAGCCATGATTAATGACTTTTTCGTGCCTGAATTGGACGATGTTGATGTGGACGACCTAGGGTTCCAACAAGACGGCGCTACATGCCATACAGCCAACGCAACAATCGATTTATTGAAGGAAACTTTTGGTGAGCGCATTATCTCGCGCCGTGGACCTGTGGCGTGGCCTCCAAGATCGTGCGATATAACACCGCTGAACTATTTCTTGTGGGGCTATGTGAAGTCGCTTGTCTACGCAGATAAGCCCGAGACGATTGACGTCTTGGAAGAGAATATTCGGCGCGTTATTGCTGACATACGGCCCCAATTGCTGCAAAAAGTGGTTGAAAATTGGGCCTCTCGGCTGGAATTTGTTCGAGCCAGCCGCGGCGGCCACTTGCCCGAAATCATTTTTAAAACATAATGGCAAACCCTTATCTTTATATATTAATAAAGCTAAATTCTTGGCCATAACATTAAATTATATACGTTTTATTTCATCTTGAAAACCTAACCTCTAAAAAAAACACCCTTTATTATAGCTCCCTTGCAAACTGTCAGAAATTGCATTTCATAAAAAATATTTTGTTTTCAAGGAAATTCGATTTTGGTAAAGTTCCACCAACTACACCTTATAAAACTTACGAATTCGATATATTAATTGAAATACCTTATTAATTTAGTAGGCCCTTCCCTTTCTGACGTTTCCATTGGAAATTGTGACATATTTTACGATAAACACTCTGACGTTCTGCGTGCTTTGACGAGTATGTAGTACCTCTAAAAATTCATATCGGCAAAAAATGAAAATAAGCCGTGAAAATTTCTGTGCGATTATTTTTCGCTGATCCAATGCATTTTCTCATGGTTGCTGTTTGCTAACCAATGAATTCCGAGAAGGTTGTCCAAAATCAGTTGTTGTGAAAAAAATATACATAGATGCTGTGCCTAAAAACATTGAACATCGTCATGTACATAGCGTAAGATTGAGGCATCCTTGGGCATTAGTATGACAAGCATTAATAAAATTTTGTTAATCACCTTGTGGTAATAAAGGTGCTTTCGTGCTGGATCTCACACAATTTAGAAAGCGTCATAGAAATGCGACTGGATAAATTGCCACGAAAATTGGTTCAAACGAATGCGTGTATTTATTGTATCATCGTGGAGAATATTTCGAAAAACTATCCACTTTAATTAACTCACTATTTTATTTTTAATAGTTATTTTTATTTATTTTAGCTTTCAAAAAACAATCTTTTGTGTTTCCAAAACGATATCTAATACGTTTTTATTTATTTTAATTGTTGAAAACAATTTTAATTTTTTTTAATTTTCGATGATAAAATTTTCAAACATTTTTATGGAGACCTTTTAAACTTAAGCTCTTCTATCATCTGAGGTGATTTTTTGGAAAAAATATTTAAAAAAACTAATTTTATTCATTACCATTGGAGATTATTTCAAATTGATCCAGCTCACGTAAATCTTAATATTTTTCCGAAATATTTTGGCGGAGGTCTTAAAATATAATAAATTTTATAATTGTAACACGTAGCCGCAGCGGTCATATGCCGGATATCTTATTCAGAAAATAAAAGCCATAAAATTACTTACCAGATTATAATAAAAAAATCATTCCAACAATATTTCTGTTTTGTGTTATCATTTTAAGTTCTCAAGCTCTTAAAAGAATACTTTTGAACGTGTAAAAAGTTTCATAAGTCCAATTCTTATATTTAGAAATATTATTTTCAATCTTCTACAGCAGAACTTCGCTAGAATAATTTTTGTGAAGCCCATATCCCATCTACTGCGAACATTAAACAGAGGATATTGAAAACCAGGTCGTCTTTCGCCACAATTAAAAGCAAATGGTACTCTAAGCAGTTGACTACTAGAACAAAGCTGAGGATTTTAACTCAAATTTAAAGACTGTAAATTTATACGACTGTAAAACGTGGTCTGTAGGTCAACCACAAATATTAACTCATACTTTTATAAATCGCAGCCTTAGATAACTAGATAACTGATAACTAGATATCGAATGACGAGCACCTTGCTCGAAGTGGTCAAAGGCCAATTGAAATTGAGGTTCGCAAACGAAAAAGGAAATGGATTGATCACACAATCCGTTAACCTGCTACGGACGTCAGCAGAATGTTGTTGGACTGGAACCCCCAAATGGGCAAATAATAATAATATCTCATCTATGATCCAAAAGCCCGTAACCTCTTTTTTAGATAGAGCAAAAGCACATTTCTAAAATATTTCTCTTACTATTAACCAAAGTCAATTTAGGGTTAAGATAACACGAAAGCAACTCTATTTTTCATAAAAATAAAGCAAATACAAGTTTTTTCTCGCTAACTGTTCCTATGCATTGTTTTAGTAGCCTATTGGTGGGTCACTTGGTTAGTCCGTCTTACCGTCGCCCTCTTGCAAATCCTATTATTATGTTTTGCTTTTACTCGGATTGTTGTCCATTGTTCCACAGTAACTAGAACTTGTTAAATATTTCATTCATTTATTGTATTACTTTTACAAGTGCATAGTGTACTTTTCGCTTGTTGACTCTAACAATGGCAATAGCCATTACAACAACAAATAGCGAATTGTTTGGCACAGCAACTGCTTTCGATTGTGATGATAAATTGGAGCAACCTAAAGTAAGTAGCCACCAAAAGCGGTAGTGGGTCAACCTAAACGGACCCGAAAGCACTGACTTCCTCCCAGTTACCTTACCGCTGACTAGATATGCTATACGCGAAGATTTTGGCACACATATTGCTAATAATTACACCCCAGGGTTTTTTCTCCGACATACTAGTTTTTTTTAAGTCTTTCGGAGTATATTTTTAATACTCTTTTGTTTGTATATTTTCACATTTCTTCGCATTTTGTATATAAATATTTTGAAGTCGGTATGTTTCTACCAAAATATATTTGTATCTGTGTCTGACTGCATTTATAAATGTATAAGTAGTTGCAAGATTTAGAGTAGATTGCTGGATTTGTACCTAACCTATTGGTTGGTTTTACAGCTCGTAAGGCCTGTTACCGCTCACCAGTGTGGTGCGGCAACTACTTTTTATCGAATTCCTGAGCCTTCTAGAATGGGGGCTTTTGTTATGAGCCTTTCACCCAATGGTGGAGCGTAACGCAAACTTTATAAGAATAATGAAAAACAAAATTGCGCAGATTGTAGTAGGAAAAAGAGCGTGACTTTGCCGTGATGTAATTGTATATGAGGTGTATGAGAAAAATAAGAAGATAGGGGCAAAATAACGAACTTGTGTAATGAAATAAATGAATACATAGATTGGTTAAGTTAATGCAATCATAAAGGAGAAAAAGAGAGGATAGAAAGAAAGAGCTGTTTGTAAAACAAAGCTCTACCAAGCTCAACAGTTGATTCTGTCAAATTCACTGAGAGCCTAATAGCGTTACCATAATGTGCGCAGCCCACGCGATTCTCTCAACCATGATTTTTACCTATACCTATTACTTACATAAATAACAATAATGGAAATTGCGTAAGGAGAATATACGTTTTGTGTCCAATACTGTGTCCAAAAAGCGAGGATGCATGTGACAGTCCTTTTGATGTTGTCGACGAACAAAACCTCATTCAAACCCTATTCAAGCTTTAGGTTGCACAAAAATGGTGAAAGCATTACAGGGTCTTTAGAGTTAGATTTTTTTCTTTTATTTTTCTTTTGCGACAGCTGCCATAGTTCACATCGATATTTTAACAGATGTAGAGGAGAAAATCTACAATTTACTAAAAAATTATTTGCGCTGGAGACCGTTACAACACTTGAGCTAAAAAGCTCCGGGCCTAACGAAGAAAACACCTTTTTTCGTTCAAGATTAGTTTTATTTATCAACGTAGTTTCCATCAGGAACAACGCAATCATTCCAGCGCCGTTCCAATATTTCAATACCACTTGCTGGGAGTCAAATCTGTCGAATACGGTGGATGTGGGGGCAATTCGAAGTTCAACTCATGAAGTTTTCCCATTGTTTTGCCACGGTGCGTTGTCTTGATGAAACAAAACAGCGAACAAACGCGACACCCACTTTGAACAGAGCTTTCTCATAGTCAAATGCTCATGCAATATAAAGCCCTTTTGATATCTTTACGATGTCAGCTAACTCATGCAACTTCAACTCAAAACGAGCTGGCGAATTTTTGATGTTTTATGGTGTTACCGACTCATTTGGACGTACACTGCGTTGTGCATCATCGCTGTCTCTATGGCCACGTTTGAAGCCTGTTGTTGTTTTTGAAAGAGCGAAGTCACCATAATACTTGTCAAGCCATTGCTTCACTTTGACGGTATTGTTTCCCATCAAGAAGCAGTACAAAATTAAAACACAAAAGTCTTTCTGATCCATTGTTTTGAAAATAACCAAAGTAACGCCACTCTTTGCAGAATAACTAACGAATTAATGAAAATAATATCATGAAACTTTAACAGATGTCTTTTTAAGGTATGTACTAGCTGAAAAAGAGATGAATGCAGTAAAACTGATACCATCTATATGTTAGGCCCGGGACTTTTCAGCCCATGTGTTATGTGTATAGGTATATATATACTTGTATATATATAACTGGCGCGTACACCCTTTTTGGGTGTTTGGCCGAGCTCCTGCTCCTATTTGTGGCATGCGTCTTGATGTTGGTCCACAAATGGAGAGAACTACAGTTTCTTTCTTTTTCTTCATTTTGGCCCTTCACCAAGATTCAAACCTACGTTCTCTCTAAATTCCGAATGGTAGTCATGCTACGGCGGCCGCCGTTAAAGAAGTGTTGGATCTATGAAAACTAGATTTCACAATAGATCGATTTATGGAATAAAAAAGTTAATCCAAAAATTTGACATAAAATCACCAGTGCAAATATTCGAAAAACAATTGGGAAAGGGCTTACCGCCAACGAATGTAGATATCGAGATTTGTTAACGTTTTTCTTTTTTTTATGCGACATTCAAGAATAACTTCAAAACGATTTTCGGCGGTCAAATCGCCAGATTTAACGCTTTTAACGCAAAATCGTTTGAATGAGATTACGTTTATTATTTAAAAGCAAGTTTTACTCTTTTCAATAAAAAAAATGTTTGCCGAATGACAGGTCCACCTGTTATACAATATGAGAAAACTTCGGCAATTTTGGATAGACGGAGAGCTCATGACCAAAAAACCCAACATATTTTATACCACTTGAAATTTTGTGTAAGATTAGTTTTTTAATACTAGAATCGATATCCCGCGGGCTGGCTGCTCAATAGCGGTCTTAATTATGGGTTTTTATTTTTTAAAATTGTTAATAAAAAACATTTTCCCAACATATTTTATACCACTTGAAATTTTAACAGAACTTCATTTACGGTCTGTATAAAATGAAACGATGGTTGCCAGCCCATTCTCATGGTCCCAAAGTACTGCCAGCCCATGTTGAAAGTGCGTTGATGGAAGCACAAGTCAACATATTTTATACCGGCTGTCTTTTTTACACGACATTGGCAATACAATAAATTGATGAAATCTGTAGAGCCAGCCCATTCTGATGGTCCCATCACATGGAAAATTTGGAAAATTTCATTCATTTCATTCATTCATGAGTGCGAGCGAGACCGACTTACGTGAATGTGGGCGCGCGAGAGAGAGCGTATATCGTTTATATCGTTTATATACTGTCTGTCGCGCGCGCTGGCTCTACTTTTTTACTAGGAATTTTGAATGGTGATTCATAATAGTCTAAGAGCTCATGACCAAAAACCCAACATATTATTTAAGACCGCTATTGAGCAGCCAGCCCCCGGATATCGATTCGAGTATTAAAAAACTAATCTCACACAAAATTTCAAGAAGTATAAAATATGTTGGGTTTTTTGGTCATGAGCTCTCCGTCTATAAGTCGCCATCTGCCTGCAATACAATACGGGCGGTATTCAAGGACAACAGTGTCCGGACCCAAAGTACGACGTCAGGTATAGTTAGTTCTTTCCACAGTGTTGGCTAGTAAAGACGTAAATTTTAACTCTTCGTTCGATTTTCTTACTTGTTATTTAAAATGGAATCTTCCATCAAGTGCGTTTTTTGTAACAGTAAAAGAACAAATGATAAACTCGTTGCTTTTACCGTGCATACGTTAAAAAAGTGCCGGGAAGTTTTGGACATTCGGAAAAAATTTAATTTAAAATATAAAGATGTTATTTTACCAGCATCAGAATGTAATGACGGCTATCATATAAAATGCCATAAAATGTTCTTAGCAGTCATGAAAAAGTATTATGAAAAAAAGGCAGTTACATCATCGGATATTTCAGTTCAAACAGGTATGAAAATATTTATTTTACTGTAATAAGGGAAGGAATATAATACTAGTTCCGATTATAATTTTTTTTGTATTCAAATATATTTTCACAGATGAACCGACACCAAGCACTTCATCTGCTCACGAAATAGAACAAACACATCAGGAAGGTCAATCTGCCATACAAGAACCTTCAGGTGAAAAATTAACGGAGGCAGCATTAAGTGTGGAGCAGGATATTTGTGCATTTAATAAAAAATATAAAAAATCCAAAGGACGTCAGGCACCACTTGTCAGAGGAGAAAAAAAAAATCTCATTGAAGCCTTGGCAGAATATTTGGATGTTGTGAAAGATAGTGAATTTTTTAAGTCACTTTCGAACGAGCCTCCGCACTTCTTTTATCACAAAATCTGTCGGGTTGAATATTTTAATAAATTTAAAAGCAATCCAACTGCAGACACAAAATTTAATCTGAATCGGGAACTACAGAAGGAAGCTGATGATGAAATTGATCAGTTCATCCAAAAAAACATCATTGCTCGTGGCAGTTGTTTCTTTTTAATATCTCTGGGTGAAATATACGATGATATATTGAAGAAATTGTACGAAGACCGTGGCTATAGTTATGATGGTTCATGCAACCTTCAACATTTGCTGAATAAAATTCTTGATAAATTCAGTGATGAAATTAAAGTCTCAGCTTTCAGAAATAAAAACGTAATTTTACCGAAAAATAAATTCATAGATGATGGCCTTTTTTCGCTGTTACAAGAAGATGAAATACTCCAAAAAGCAGCATTCATTTTACGAAGAAGAATTTTAAATATTGAAAAGAAGCCTTTATCCTCGAATGTAAAGTCAATTCAATTGCAGCCGACACAATCTACGCGGTTACGAATGGAAATATGAAGCCTGGAAAGCATATTACCTTGGGAATGGCTATGAAAAGTTTAACCAGCAGCCGTAAAGTTATCGATATTCTCAACAAATACGGTCACCTAAAGATTTCAATAAAGAATTAAGAAATAGCAAATTCAAGGACGCACTGGTCAGATTTCTCATACAATATTGGGGAGCAGTGGAAATGGCGCCATTTATTGGCAATTCAACCATAAAATTGAATTACGATGTGTGCTATACATTTACAAGTGACGGCGCCTCTGTATCGAAAATCGTCGATGAGGAAATGTCATGCGAACTTCAGGAGGAAGCAGATACAAAAATTGTGTATCATGTGTGTAAAGCGGTCTGCGAGAATGTTTTAATAAAATGTTCCGATACTGACATACTGATCATAATGCTGGGTAACATGGACCATCTTTCGCATGACGAATTGCACATATTTATGGAATTAGGAACTGGCAATAACAAACGTTGCATTGATATCAATGATCTCAGTGAACAACTCGGCCCATCCCTATGCCAGAGTTTACCAGGATTCCATGCCCTGACCGGTTGTGATTACAGTCCGGCCTTTTACAGAAAAGGTAAGAAAAGACCTTTCAAGATATTAAAAAAATCACCGGAATATCAAAATGCTTTTATTGAACTGGGGAATATAAACTCCATCGCAACAAAAACTCATATATTTAAAATGCTGGAAAAATTTGTATGCGAAATGTACAATTTAAAAAACATAAATGACGTGAACAGCGGTCGCTTTTCTAAATTCTGGGAGACATATAAAGCGTCAAATGTAAACGAAGCATTCCAGAAACAGCTGAAAAATTTCGACGCATCGTCTTTACCGCCATGTAGAACCGAGTTACATCAGCAACTTCTGCGAGTTCAATATATTGGAAATACATGGCGCAACGCTTATTTGAAATCTCCAACTTGTTATATCCCCGAATCGAGTGGCTGGGTGAGAAATGGAGAATTTCTTTCTTTTAATTGGTTTGATGGCGACCAATTCCCTCAATCAGTTCTTGGAGCTGTCATAGAAACTTCTTCAACGAATGACAACATTGAATCAGGTATAGTATTTTACGCCTTCATTCATAGTCCGAAATATTGCAACTATCAGGTATTTTGATTGACGGTATGATTTTCTTTCAGATGCTGAAGCTGAAGAAATAGAAAATGACTATTTCAGTTCAGACTCGGAATCAATTTCTGACATCGAAAATTAAAAATATAATTTTGTTTTTTTTTTCTATTCATGTAATAAATTAAATAAATAAATAAAGGAATAATAAATTAGAAATAAAAACTTTTTTAAGAAAAGGAAAAAAAAATTCCATTCTCTAATTTTTTGATGAACAAACCTTCCATCCTTCCCATTTTTGCAAGACTGTACGGAGAGACAGAATATAAACGATATACGCTCTCTCTCGCGCGCCCACATTCACGTAAGTCGGTCTCGCTCGCACTCATGAATGAATGAAATGAATGAAATTTTCCAAATTTTCCATGTGATGGGACCATCAGAATGGGCTGGCTCTACAGATTTCATCAATTTATTGTATTGCCAATGTCGTGTAAAAAAGACAGCCGGTATAAAATATGTTGACTTGTGCTTCCATCAACGCACTTTCAACATGGGCTGGCAGTACTTTGGGACCATGAGAATGGGCTGGCAACCATCGTTTCATTTTATACAGACCGTAAATGAAGTTCTGTTAAAATTTCAAGTGGTATAAAATATGTTGGGAAAATGTTTTTTATTAACAATTTTAAAAAATAAAAACCCATAATTAAGACCGCTATTGAGCAGCCAGCCCGCGGGATATCGATTCTAGTATTAAAAAACTAATCTCACACAAAATTTCAAGTGGTATAAAATATGTTGGGTTTTTTGGTCATGAGCTCTTAGACTATAAGGTGTATATTAGGCCGGGTCGATTTGTGGGGAGGCAAAAAAATCGCCCATTGCTCTGTGAAAATCATATTTTAGGGATCAAAATAAGAAACTTTGCCGAAGGAACCATACCTCTAAAACGAATTCTGATGTCCCCCAGTTTAGGTCGAACTTTTAGTGTCTTTTGTGGGGAGGCAAAAAAATCGCCCATTGCTCTGTGAAAATCATATTCTAGGGATCAAAATAAGAAACTTTGCCGGAGGAACCATACCTCTAAAACAAATTCTGATGTCCCCCAATTTGGGTCGAGCTTTTTAGTTTCTTTTCTCATGTAAAGGCCAAAAATGGTGATATTTTGAAATGATTATATGGGGAACCCCCCAGGGGAGTTCCAGGGGGTGTGCCACTGGCATGGGTGGATCGGTGGATCGGCCGTCCGAAGTTAGTGGGGGTCGGTCAAACATTTGGACTCGATTGAAGCACTCTAAATGGGTCAAAGTGGGATTTTTCGTTCGACCCAAATTGGGGGGACATCAAAACTCGTTTTAGAGGTATGGTTCCTTCGGCAAAGTTTCTTATTTTGATCCCTAGAATACGATTTTCACAGAGCAATGAGCGATTTTTAAATCGACCCGCCCTAGTGTATATCCAACTAAAAATTTTATTGTTATTATTTGCTACCGTGCCGCCTGGGAGCGCAAATTGCCTCAACAAATAAATTCCATTGGGATCGATTCCTGGGTTTAAGCTTTATTTCCGGTCATGCCAGCGAGTCGTCAGCTATCGTGAATTCAACGTGAATTCAACGTACAGGCTCCGTGTCCAAGGTCCTCTGGGTCGACCTCTACGGCCTGAGCCTTGCCTAAGCCTAGTCTAAGAACATTCTGCTGATGCCAGTCGCAAATTTTATCCACTTACGCTCGCGAATTTTTGTTTCAACTGACCGTATTCTACCTCGGGTGAGGAGCATACCCAGTTACTGGGCAACCCTATGCGCAGGAATACTCTAAGGCAGTGATTTATGAAGGTCTAAAGCTTTTTTGTTGTTGCAACAGCCACAGACATGTATCACAGTCATATAAAAGCACTGATTTCAGGCTGGAGTTAAAAATCCTTAGCTCTGTTTGCGTAGTTAGCTGTTTGATATACCATATACTTTTGAGTGAGGCAAACGATGATCCGACTTTAATTATTCTGCATTCAATGTCAGCTGCAGTGCCACCTTCAGGGGCCATTTGGGTAAATTTGTTGACATCTTCAATGGGCTGTTCGTACAACGTAAATGCGCCAGGGCTAGAGCCATTAATGACCATTGACTTTGTCTTTCAACCCAATACTTTCTGCATGAGTAGCTACATCGTTGAGTTTGCGTTGCATACCTATGTCCCCTTTGTTGCGATATTAAAGCAATATCATCAACATCATCGAGATCATCTAGATGTTCCATGCTAATTGAGTTCCATTGAGTGCGCTGTCGTGCTGAACTCTATATTGAAAATTTGAATATTGGGACTGTGTTATATTTACCAATATTTCTGGGACTCCCTTCCACCGGAGTTCCAAATACTTTAGTGGTGCAGTGCATCAAAAGCCTTTGCAAAATCGACGAAAAAGAGGTACAGTGTTTTTTGCTTTTCGATTATTTGCTCTGAAATTATCCGGAGGATAGCAATTTGATCCATACATCATCTTTTCGATCTAAATCCAGCTTGCTGCCTGCATAAAGGGCAATAAATTTCGTCGCTTATTTGATTAATCATCACTTGGCAGATAATTTTAAGGGGTACGCACAACAACATGATACCTCCACTTCCCACAGTCAAAATACCCTGCATATATACTATTTATTTCAAATCACTTTTTATAAGCGATTTCACACAGCTCTTAACTAAAAACAATAAAAAAGTATCTGAAGTATTATATTTTGCATTTTGTCCAAATTTTTATACTCATAACGGCAAGCGTAATGTGTATTAATAATATTAAATATAGATAAGATACTTAAAAAAAGGGAAAGCGCTTCTTACGAACAGTAGTCGCGAGCTCTGGGGCCGAAAAAAAACGAAAATCCAAGAAAAAATTAGTACCTAACTTGAAAATGTATCAAATATTCCTCACAAATCAATCACAGTAAAATGTATTTATTACTCGTAGCATCGACTCAATGCCGCTGAGTGCCCATTTTTTTTCAAAATATTACTGACGCAAAGTCCCTCACTTTGCAGAGCAAAGCCATAAGGATGAGAATATTAGTATTTAATTGGACAATAAAAAACAAAATAAAAACTGCAAAGAATTATTGAAGCATTGCTACGGATTCGTTGCGATTCCCTCGAATTTTCAATAGAAAACAAAGAAAGAAAATATCGATGGTTTTCGAGAGAAGTGACATAATTCAAAAATACAAAATACTGAGGTGGGTAAGTTTTCTAGATAATTGACGCGCCAATTCGATCACCTGACAAAATGACACTAACGCCATCTCTCAGAATTGCTTCAAGATTCGCTTATGAGGCTTTTCCAGATAAAAATATATAAACTCTGTAGTTGATTTTTGCTTTTAATGGCAAAACTCCGAATTTGAGTTAATTTTGAGTTGTGTCGATTTTCTCGAAAACCATCGATATGCAAATTTAAGGTAGAATGCAGCAGCAAAATATGCAGTGTGCACATTTGTACGAGTACAATACAAGTTTCCAATTTGCTTTCAATGAACAGAGGGTGAACGGGAGGTTGCGAAACGCGTCCCCCACTTCCAAAATAGCTACTGACCATTTGCGCCAAATTCCTGTGAAAATATTACAAACATGCAAGGTATTGGTTACCTTTAACTTTGACCTCTGTTTGTGTGTGAAACAGAGACAACATTGGATTAGCAAATGGTTGGCAGGGATAATCGGACAGTGATAGCCACAAAAGGTGTTGCTAAACGAGTAGCCACCAAAGACACAGACTATATTGGCGGTTTCCGTTACACACCACACCAACGCAAACTGGGTGCACCTGCAAAGGGTGGATGGGATAGTAGCTGAAAACGACGTCTTTTCCGGCTGGTTTAACTGAACCTTGAACTTTGATTGTTATTTTGGGCGTTTCGATTACAAACCAGTAACACAAAAAAGAACAACTGCACCAAAATACGGGGAAATAATACAAACAGCTTACGTATGAACACATATACGCATACCTCCCTCCAATTGATATTCAACTTTAGTATAAAAATTTTTTTTCCTTTGAAAGCGTTAACAAAATTTTTAAAGAAAATAAATTTGCTACAAATGGTACAAAAATCGTATGTGTTTGTGTTAGTCTAGGAAAAATTTTAAAATAATGCACACAAGAATTTCAATATATTTCGAGAACTCGCCAACCGCCACTTCTCAAGTTGCTGGGCGATAGTGACGCCTACCTCTCCCACCACCTATTTATTCGGTTTCTTTCAATTTCTTTCCTTCACCTGGTCCCAACAACAGCCTCACCCTATTCATTCATTCTTATTCGATCGCCTGTATCACTTGTCCGACAGTATCCTCTGAGATCGATAACGTTTGTACTTCTTCCTCCAACTGCCTCTCATTGGCATCCACTTCGGCGTCATCTTCCTCATCGCAATTTTGTCCAACTTTCTGCTTCCCAACTCTCTTACTGGCGCGCCTGAAGACGGTATGCCAATAGCTGGAAATGGAGTTTTTCAACGACTGTCGGCTTGAGGCGTTAGTCATGAAGTTGCCGGTGTTAGCGGGTTCCACTGCACTCACAAAAGAATATCACAAAATAATTAGTTGTTTATATTCAATACTTGTGCTGTTTTACCGCACCAATTCGACTGACGGCGCCTAAACGTAAGTGAAATCGCCTCGGATGATCTTTTCTGGGCTTCTCCAGCTCGTCTTCCATTTCCGGCTCTCTTCCACTGGCCTCTTTATCAACTTCGTCTTTCGTAGATTGTCCTCGATCTTCGGCCACTGCTTCGCTGGAGCTGGTCGGCTGCTCTTCGGATGCGCTGTGTCTTCTATTTGACAATTTGAAGAAACGCTTTAACGAATTAGCCTTCGAACCGACTGTTTTTTGTACTTCGAACGCGGAGTCGCCATGTTCTTCAGTCCCCGAAAGAGAAATGTCATGCATTGGCGGTGTTGCAGATATGCCTTGCGACATTATTGTCTGTGATTATTTTTTTATTATTGTTATTGAAAGCTGAAAGCAAATTTTCAGGAATATAAAAACGAATTACGAGATTTTTCTTTTTTTTGGAAATTTCAAATCGTATACGGAAACTAAAACAGACATTTATTTCTAAGCATAAGAAGGAAAAAGCGATTAAGTGTTGATAAAAAATATAAAAATATGTATGTATTGTACAAATATGGAACTGGACTATGCCCAGTGCAGGTGCGTTACCCTTTAATCAGTTTACTCTAACCTGACCCAAATTTATTCTTACTGTATAATACACCTTTTATCCTGGAGCAGTTATTGTAGTATACTATAACAATATTGGGATCCACACTTATTTTCCAAATTTGTGTTGTACATCTGGATGTTGATGAACAAATTGAGAGACTCCGAACGCACATAATCAGAAGTTGTTTCTTGATAAAAATTCCTTCAACGGGAGGTATAACATAGTAATACTACATTCAATCCTATGCGGACGGATTTAAGACGCGACGTCAACGTCCGAACTGTCCGACAGTTTACAATCAATTCTTATCAATATAAATTAAATACAGGGGTTATATGATATTTGATAACATGGATATATATGGCTATAACTTCCCGAAACCATTATTTTTGTTTTTGTTTTTTTTTTTCAGATAAGAAATGGAGGATTCCAAATTAACCCAATAAATGAAGAGGCGTGCAACTCTCGTCGCTATATGTGCAAATCACACCGATTTGAAAATCTCTAATTTTCTTAAGTGCTCCCATCCATTCGTTCATATGGTGCACCTCAGGTACGGTGCCGAATTTGCTGCAAAACGCAAAAAAGAAACAATCTGTCACTGTGCGATCTGCAGAATTTATGCAACTCGTAATAAGTCAATATTGTGTAAAAAATTCGAGAAGTTTCATTAAATTTTGTTCAAAATCATGATTCACTAATTAAAGTTTGATAACTGATTTGGATGCTACTTAATACATTCATGCAATTTGGAAGTGTAGTAAGACAAAATGTGGCTTAAGTTTAGCCTCTTCAACTCATTCGGCTACGGCGGCCGCCATATAAAATAGTATATTGATAATGCATGTGATTGGCATATATACGATTATGTGCCTAGTTACCGAGTTCTTTGCATACTAGTTATATTGCAAGGTATTTTTGTTTGTAAAGCTTTAATTTAGCAATGCTTCCCAAACTTGCTATAATTTTTTTTCAGGTTTTAGAGAGACCAATATGGTAAATCTTGAAAGCTGATAGTTTGACAAACAATTGTGATAGCCAATACTATACAGAAATAAAATACAACTTATAAGTTTCCCACAAGAAATATATTTTTCCCATTCCCAGAAAGCCTATTTTAATCCATTTACGAGTTTTGCATATTGCCCGTACCATATCGTCCCAAGCCAAATAAAGTGTTTTGGTTGAAAGTATTTAACCGACGTGGGATTTGAATATTTCCAGTTTCACAAGCCATTCCTTAAAATGGACCAATTCCAGGTCAAATACACGGCAATCAGGATATGATCTAAATCAGAATTCGTTTAAAATGTTAAATAAAACTACACTTTTTAATTAGAAAAAGATTTAATCTGTTTACGTAGAACCGTCAACCGATGGATGTTACGTCGCGGGATCATTCGGGATCGGAAAATCATCACTAGGAAATTTCACCCTCTTCCGCTCTCGAAATCCGTTGCCGAAAAGTGATGCACGCAAACTTTTTCGCCTAGTTTCGATGAGGTACCACACGAATTTAACCCAAACTATCTTTTTGATTTGGTCTTTTGGGACATGAACAAACTTAACGCCTTCTTATGCCCACGTTTTGTGAAACAACAAAAGCAGTATTGCCCGCTAACATTTTTAGCAAAAAATTTCATTTCTATGCTTTTGAGTACTTTTTGTTTAGAAATTACTCTGAAATTGATAAAAAGTAGCTTTTCCACGAAGACAACACGGATTTATTAAGTGGCCAAAGATGGCTGACAAAGGGTGAAAATTATACATCTTAAATCACCATTAATTGTTGCTTCATGGATAAAAATAAAAGTTAAATAGTTGTTATACTCTCAGTCGACTTCACTAACCTACCTTCTAAAACGTAGATCAGAAACACCAGGGTCAAGGATCGGCTACATATGGTAGACCTATTATGGTAGACATTTTTAATGAGTTATAATTGTCAAACTTAAGGCACATACAATGTGTATCTACACTCACCAAGTACCAATAATGTGTGGCTTATTCTTTTCAAGTGAATGGTCGGAACTATGTAATCCTAAGAAAACATAGCAAAATCAATTCAAATCGCATTTCTAATAGTTTTTAGACTCTATGCAGTCAAAGGATGAAATCAAATTTGAAGAAATCTCTGTTGTGTAAACCATAGCACATTACGAATATAATCATATTTAAAATTGGTGGGCCTAAAATAGGGCAGAAATTTTTAAAAATACTCCTAGAAACTGGAGACTCGTTGTGGTGCCCTTTATAAATGCAATGATTTTAATAGCATAAATATTTCGTATTGGTGTATTAATGCGGTCGGTGCTTGCTTTGATCATAAAATTCTTACAACTTTTCGGGATGTACTCACCTTGGCGTAAAAGCTACATTGATAATAGCCCTGCAAAATAGCTGAGTATGAAATAAGTGTTTATATAGGGTTTTTCAGTAAGAGCGCTTCAACTCTTGAACTTTTTTTTTATTATCGAGTTTGAACATATACATTTAAGTATGAAATTCGATTTCTTTTGCATGACCACCGCGTGCACGTTTTACGAAGTCCAATCGTTAAACCCAATTTTCGACCACTCTTTTGCATAAATCGGCCGAAATTCCAGCAATTTCGCGTTCAATATTGGCTCTGAGCTCACAAATCGTCGCCGGCTTGTTACTGTAGACCAATGACTTCACATAACCCCAAAACGGGACGGCTTGTTAAATGGACCGTAAAATGGCCGTAATGCTCTTAAAGTAGCAGCAACAGAACGATTATTTTCATAAAAAATTTTCACGATTTGCAATCGTTGCTCAAGTGTGTAGCGTTCCTTGATGAAATGTATACTAATGATGTTTACAAATGACAAGCGAAAAATAAAAAATATTGCGTCGTTCGCAGTCCCTATCGGAAAAAAGTTGAAGCGCACCTATTGAACAACCCTATATTATCATTATGACTCATTAGAAGAATGCATAGCAAACAGCCAATGTTTGTTCTAGCCTCGAAAAAAACAGAGCTTTCCTCTAATGATATCTCTTTTCGTCTTTGCTCCAGAAAAGCAAACCAACAAATCATTTTGATACCATCAATAGCTGCTTTCGATTCCCCAACGCAAATAAAACAAAAAAATTCCATTGAATCCCGGTGTTTGCGCTTAAACACGCTAGCATCAGCAAACCCAAAAGTTAGCTGCGGTGAAAACGTTCTATTAAGCCCATTGCTTATTAGCTAAGTGACTATAGACAAGGTCGCTTGATTGTTACTAAACTCTTGTTGCTTTCACATACATACATACAAATATTTCACTTAGCGAGCAGCGGAACTCTCTAGCGAACCGATAAGTTATGAATCGAAAGCGGCAAATTTAGTAGCTGCTGACTAAGGCGCTGTCCAGTATTGTCGTCACAAACAGCTGTGTCTAAAATGCACAGCAGCTTCTTGCAAGGAACACATTCACTTTTACTCACAAAGGCATTTGCAGATTTACTATTCTCAGCAACTCAAAAAAACCGGCAAGCAATGAAACCTTCAGTGCGCAAGAACAAAAATCCCGCAATGCCGCTACAACTTGTTGAGTGCCCACACAACCCATTCACACATCACCACCTACTCTCTCTGTCTCAACACGCACACTTTTAAAACTACATAATTTGATAAAGGGCAAACAGCTGAGTAATGTTTGTAAACAAAGTGGTGAGCCGGCGCAATAAACCGGCAGCTATTTCACTGATAAGACTCCCACAACCAACAATGCAAATATTTACAGCAACAAACACTTGTAGCTACACATGTTTGTACACATATGTATGTGTACACGCAATATGATTGTAAACAAACGAGCGATCAGGCCAAGGCGCATGCCTGTCACAAGCAGCTGTGCTCGAAAAGGTGAAGAAGCGTGATGCTAGAGGTGAACTGTGGAGTAACTCGAACAGGAGCGATGGCATTTATTGATTTTACGCATTCAGTAAAAAATTCTTATCAATGAAGTGAATATCGGGTTTAAACGTCAAGGAACGAGCGAAGCACTTTGTGGTCATGGAATTTGTTTAATGTTTAAGTGCGAAAAGCAACTGAAAGATTGTGAAAAAAACACATTTTCAGTTAAAAACAAACTGCGTAACTTCATAACTTTGATCTAAGAATAAAAGAAAACTTTCAATTTTTTACACTCAAAATATTGTTCACACTTTTCAACCCTCAACCCCTCAATCATAACTTTCACTAGATATTATATGTAGATATACATAACTGCTGTTGGTGGATACATACACGCGAAAATTTTCACTCGCAAACACTTCAGGTGGAGATTTTAATAGCTGCAGTGCGTGTGTTCGAATACCTTTTGAAAAATTGCAAATTTATTAAAAAAATTCACAAGTTTCGAGGTAAATTCAATAAAAATTTAGAGTTGAATGATTCAGTTTTTCTGCTCATTAAAAATGTCTGATAGTTTTGTGAGATTTTTGAGAAAATTTAGCCTGTGTTGCCACAGCATCCAGCAAAAGTGTAGCAAAATGTGCAATGTTATATAACACAGAAAAATTGTGAAAATTTTAAAATAAACCTATAAAAAGAGAAAACTAAATACACAATTGGTGGAAAGCTAAGTAGAGAATAATTTCTTTGTAATAATTACAATTTTTTGTTTTCTATTTTACTTTTTTACAGAATGCCAACTGCTTTGGGAGCGGCTTTGGCGATGGGAAGGATTTGCCTGATATAATGTCTGATACCTTCAAAAATCAACTTGTCAACATGGGCACTCGCGCGGCTGCTTGTAAGTTATAGGAAAATCTTTATAGTATACAAACTTACATATATATATATATATGTCTATATATATCAGGAAGACTGAGCTTACAAAACAATGCTTAAATTACATTGTCGCACCCCTTAAATCATAGTCATTTAGTCAGCTATGAAAGACAGAAAAATCAGGAACTATGGGCTCGATCTTTATTACCCAGTTAAACATCGCGGTTTTTATGTGAAGAATAATACATTACGAGCTTAGGCAGATTCCCGAAGTGAACACATCCGAACTCTATTTACGCATCAGCAATGGTGTCGCAACCCCATTGAGTTAGTGATAATTTATTGCGGAAAACAACTTCTTTTACATATTTTTCATTACGAAAATCATTTTGTAAAAAAAGTGTACTAATTATTTATTAAGTAGTAAATACGTGCAGTATAACGTTTTTTTAAACTCAACTTACAGAATATGATGTACGCTAACTTAATGCTTCAATGTACTTAACGTTTAAGATATGGTAATGTGATCAGAAATAATATTCCTAAACTAAGAGGAAAAAATTACTATAAAAACCACTTATGTGAAAAAATAGGAAAAAAATAGAAGTTGTGCACATGTACAGTACAGCATTATGATTTTTGGTGACTTAAGCATGTTGAAGTAGATCTAATCTTAATTGATTATAGAATAACTACATTTTATGCCAAACTTATCATTTAAGTTTTTGATTCGCGAGAATATATTTCTACTTTGTTTTCGTCGTGTAACCGCCTTAAAGAATGATCCCAGGGTAAATTAAGCATCATTCTCAGGAGCTTTTTTTGTCGTATTTGTAAAGTCCTTATACATATGTGTTTCTGCACATGCTCCCCATGCAGGACATGCATAGAGGATAATTGGTTGGAAAATTATTTTACCGACGGCAAGTGTATTTTCCTGAGTACTGAAAATACACTTGCCATCTGATTTCCTGTTAAAGGATATGGCATTCCAGTTGCGATATTATAAATATATTTATTATTTATATGGTGAAATTGATCACGGAACATTTTCTTTTTATGTAATACTACGCCTAAATATGATACTTAATGGTGTTAGACCAATTTAGGTATATCATGCCTATTAATATTAATGTTTATGCAGGGCAAATTGCATAGACTTCTTTTTTTGATAAAAAGTATGGCTTGCTTTTCATCAGCATTAACTTTTATTTCCCATCTGTGAAAACAATTTGTGACAACATTGAGCGCACTTTGCATTTTACTCACTACATAATGAGCAGACTTGTGCGAATAAAAATACGGATATAACCAGCATACATGGCGTAGGGACAGTTGCCGAACTTTTACGTCAGACACATAAATATTGGCCAAGATAGGTCCTATAATTGATTCTTGAGGGACACCAGCTGGAACTTCCGTTAGGTCTGTAAGTGCATTATTTATACACACACAGAGGGAATAATTTTTTAGAAAGCTTTTAACAATCTTTATAAGTTGGATAGAATTCGTGGCTTAGCACAATTTGATTTGATCAAAGAGAGCTGGACATTGTACATGCCTCTTTTTTTAAAACTTTGCTTATATTCCAGGCTTCCTTCTTTTATCTAATTCACCTGTCCCCTTTATCCATTCTTTGTTCTATGTTGAAAGATCGATTTCCGCATACGCCCAGACAATCTAAATATCTCTATCTGATATTTCTGTTGCAGATAGTGACTCCATTGCCTTCGAAAGTAAAATCTGATTTTAATTAAATTTAATATATAAGTATGACGTGGCAATTTAACAAAATTAGTCTTTGTTGTTTTCTTAGGCACTGAAATTCTCACTGCTTTCATTATTTGACTGCGAAAATTTTATATTTTTGCCAACATTTTCTCGGGAGGGAATCTCCTCTAAAGTAGATGTGTTTGAAAAGTATTTTTTAAAAACTTCTTATATGGCTACCAGTTAGCATTTGATAAGTCCCAGTTTAAATTAGAAATATTTGGATCATATATCTTCAGATTAAATTTGACGGGCAAATAAAAAAAATAAATAATTGGCGCGTACACTTCTGTTAGGTGTTTGGTCGAGCTCCTCCTCCTATTTGTGGTGTGCGTCTTGATGTTGTTCCACAAATGGAGGGACCTACAGTTTCAAGCCGACTCCGAACGGCAGATATTTTTATGAGGAGCTTTTTCATGGCAGAAATACACTCGGAGGTTTGCCATTGCCTGCCGAGGGGCGACCGCTATTAGAAAAATGTTTTTATTAATTTTGCTTTCACCGAGATTCGAACCAACTACCTCTCTGTGAATTCCGAATGGTAATCACGCACCAACCCATTCGGCTACGGCGGCCGGGCAAATGATCAGAATTTAATTCATTAATAGCTATTAGCTGAGATATATAAGTTGGAATGTTAGTCAATACGATATCTAGATTTGACGGTGAAGATCTTGTCGCAGATGGACTGTGGGTAGGATTAGCTGAATAATAAATGGTAACTGGAAAGCATGTTACGAATTCTTTGAGTATATTTTCCCTAGCATTTGCTCTTGCACAACCCCATTCACGGTGTTTACTATTGAAGTCACCACAGCATACTACACTTTCTTTAACATTAAAAAGTCATCTTAAATATTCTTTATAAAGTTTACGCAGATCATTTTTTCGTGAATTTTCAGGATACTATACACTAAAGATCTTAATTTTGTTATTATTTCTACCAATCAATTTCCTACGTTCTCAAAATCCTTTTGTATATACTTTACAGAACTTTGCTAATGAGCTTAAACACAAAGTTTAAGGTTTTTTTTTTTTTAATTATAATAAAGTCGAATAACGTACATTCCATATAGTGAGAAATAACGAACATTTTTTTCCCCATTGAACACTATATGTATATAGCGCACACTGAAAACTTGGTTATAACGAACGAAAACGTGAATAAAAAACACAAAAACAAGACTCGGAAAGATAAACAAAACGATGTAGCCAAACAAACTACGTATAAATGTAGCAAGAAAACTAACTGTGAACACTAGTTGAAGTGTGTATAAGTGTACCAAAGAGTCAGATTTTAAAAGAAATATGGAATAGTTTGATATAATCAAGAGCCCAGAAATCGCTCACTCAAAGCAAAAAAACAAAGTAATATCACTGATTACTTTTGCTTCTTGTTTCTTTATACAAATCTTGCACAAGTATAATTTGTTAAGTTTAATAAAAGTTTCACTAATAATACATCTCTTTACATTAATTAGTTCGATGTATCCTCTCCACTGTATTCAGAAACGGCACTGAGTTTTAGTAATGTTGACGCGCATTGTCACCATAGAGACTATCATTACATATTTTAAAGTTACAGCTCTATCTACTCATCAGAAGCCTTCGCAATTCTGAAGGCAGTAACCCTCGCATCTAATGCAAAGGCAAGTTCGCAATCTTCACCGATAGTTTCTCTGTCCTCCAGAGTCTGGACAATATTCACAACAGCAATCAAATAATCTCCCAAATACGCGACCATTTCATAAAAAACCCGGTAAAACAAAAATAATATGGACCCCAAGTCACAAAGGTATTACCGGAAATGAACATGCCGACTCTGCAGCCAAAAGTTTACACCTCTCTCCCGTAATCACGTTCAACCCCCTCATGCAAAAAGACATCCGCAAGCTTATCACTCATTACCTCTACTTACAGCAACACAACAGCTGGACTCATTTCAACCACCCTTACACTAACCTCAACCCTGAATGCAAAAAGTCAATTTTCCCATCTACACTATCGAAAACGCAAACCAGTATCTTCACCCGCCTAAGAATTGGCCACTCCAAACTAAGTCACGAACACCTCCTCTCATCCACACCCCCTTCTGCTTGTCCCTATTGCAGAAACAACTTAAGCATACTACACATCCTTGACAACTGCCCAGCTCTGTCCACCAAAAGACAACTCCACTTCAATTCCACACAACCTTTCAAACTCCTAAAAAACATAAACGTAGACAATGTACTTAAAATATACAATTTCATAAAAGATACCAACCTAATCAACAGCATTTAACCAATATCGACGAATTTAAAAAGCTTAACAATTTTCTATACGTGTAAAATAGCATATAAAGTAATATTTAAAACAATAGCACCGTAGGCCTAAGTAGCTAGTGTGCTCTATCAATTAGTGTCATATTTCATATTGCTCTAATAAATAATAATAATAATAATATTTTAAAGAGTATCCCTTTAACTTTTGATTCGTTCCTATGCTTATGCGGCGTAGAAAAAAAAATAATGTTATCAAAATTTCTAGTGCCGATCAAATATAGGGCAGATCAGTAGTGTAATCAAATTAAATGTAGTTAAATTTACTATAGCTCAAACATTATTAATTTGTCATAAATTTTTTTTTTCAAAAATGGGAAGATTTGCAATATTTTTGTAAAAAATATAGTAGTTCCGAAAATGATTTTAAAAATTTTGTACATAACTGATTTATCAAAACTAACGTATTAAACAATAATAATATTGGATATGGGAATAAGTTTTGGCCCTCGTAAAAGAGGTGTCGTTGCTAATACTATTTTTGTGTTCGCTCTTGTAATAAACTGGTGATTTGAAGGTATGTGTATAAGGTCTCGATCGCAATAGTTGACATTCGTTTGAAGCGTAAAGATCCTTTTTCATCTAACGTCAAAAATGTCTACGTTCGTCCCGAAAACAGCATTTGCGGGAAGTCATGCTTCATTATTACCTTTAAAAAAAATACAGCGGAAACGTGTCGTATATTGATCAATATTGACGGTAATCACGCTCCATCAAATAAAATAAAACTTGTATAGAATGGTTTCGACGCTTCCAAAGTGGCAATTTCGACGTGAGTGATAAAGTTCGCGTTTGGTGGCGTATAAGATGCTTTTTGGACGGCAGGAAATAAAAGCTTTTCTGCATTGCATCGTCACTGGCGATGAAAAATGGATCTATTACGATAGCCCTAAGCGTCGAAGAAGATGTTGTGCATCTGGAGGGATCAGAGGGGTGTCATCTATTGTGAACTCCTTAAACCATCTGAAACCATCACTAGATATCGTTACCGACTACAGCTAATACGTTTGAATCGAGCTCTCAAAGAAAAGCAGCCGGAATGGGACGATAGACATGACAAACTGATTTTGCTGATTGACAACGCCAGGCCACACTTTGCTAAATTGGTCCAGAAATATTTAGAGAGACTGAATTGGGAAATCTTTCCCCACCCGCCATATTCCCCAGACATTGCACCTTCGGATTACCATCTGCTCCGGTCAATGCAGTCAGCCCTTATTGGAGAGCGGTTCACTTCTTACGAGAGCAACGCAAACTAGCGCAATGAATAGATCAAGTTAACCGAACTCGAATTTTCTCTCAGAGGTATCCGTAAGCCTCCTGAAAGATGGAGTAAAGTTGTAGCTTCCAATAGCGCATTCTTCACATAATATCATGTATTATTTAATTGTTTGAATAATTCGTAACTTTCACTAAGAAAGGACGGAAATTTATTCCCATACGCGAAATATATGAATAAAAAAATTAGTATTGGTCATTCAACTCTCCGCATGTGAATAAATATGTTTATATTTAAGTAAAAATACCCAATTTGCATTGATCATTAATTGGTTATGCACTTTGCCTATTGTGCGCTTGTGTGAGGAGCCGGTGGAAGCGAAAACAAAAACATAAAGAGTTTTAGGCTCAACCACACCAGGAAAATATTGCACATCGCATCTAACACAGATTTATTACGTCAGTACTGGCTTACGTAAACTGCCGAATAAAATGGAAAGTCTTAGACCTCCTGTGTTTGTAGTTCCATATTTTTGTCAATTTACGTATGGATTTAATATTCGCACCTGTCGATAACTTTCTGCAGTTTACGGTACCTGGTTACTTTTAGGACAGCCGTCGTAGCCGAATGGGTTGGGACGTGACTACCATTCGGTAGCGCAAGGGCTCGAAATCTCGGCTATTAAACACCACATGATAGAAAATGTTTTTCTAATACCGGTCACTCCTCGACAGGCAATGACACGCCTTCTAGTGTATTTCTACCATTAAAAGCTTCTCATAAAAAACCATCTGCCGTTCGGAGGCTGTTTAAAACTACAGATCTCTCCTTTTGTGAAAAACCATCAGAACACACACCATTAATGGGAGCAGGAGCTCGACCAAACACACCAAAAAGATGTATTTATAAGGAGACGTGCTCAGAAAAACTCAGTCGAATTGAAAGTGTTCAAAAACTTTTCCTGAAGTTTTCACTACGCACCCTAAATTTTCCGGAACCTCTGCTATCATAAGAGCACGTTTACTTTTAATAAATCTGAAACCACTAGAAGCTGTGTTTTACTTTCATTTAATTAATGGTTTTGCTGTAATATATCATTTCATTGTGCTTTTTCGATAGATAGACTAAATAAATAAATTAATGAAGGTAAAGATAATATAATATTAATCCACTTATATTTATTTATTTATTAAAATTTATTATTTATTTTATTTTATAAAAGGTGTTAATTATTAAATGTTGTAAAGTATTAATAATTAATAACCTAATTTAATTAATAACATAATTTAATCTAAATGTGTCCAAAAGCATGAACAAGGCTTTAGTTAAAATTATTGGTGAACGGCGTTACCACCTAACTCTTAAAGTGCAAATAGTATTAAGATGTAAGTATCGCGCTAATTACGAAATGGTATTTTTTTGGGAGGGGTAGCCACTCATTTCTTATTTCAAAAAGTATTGCAATTGCCATATTTTATAAATTAGGTACATTTAAATAAATAAATTGTCATATAAAAGGGCAATTTATTTGCCTTTACCTTTAAAAAATTTTAGTTGAACTGTTAAATACTTTTTGTCGGGGAAGTTGGATCATAAATGCCTTTGCACCATATAGTAACCGTCGTTACCATGTATGTGGTGATTCCACCCAAAACATCCCTCCCCTTCTCTTGGTAGAGGTGCAAGTCGACTCCTCTTCGCCTATCATCATTTCCATGATTATTTCTTCAGGTGTACATGCACTCGCTGCATACACCCAATAGTTCATTGCAGAACTGTTCTCTCTGTGTTCCACCTCTCGCAATTGAAGAAGGTGTGCTCCGCATTCGCAAGTCTTTAATACTTCAAGTATTTCATTTTATGTGCAAGCGAAGCCGCGAGTACCAGATAATATGCTTATAACAATTATAAATTACTTGTTGCACAATATACGTATACTTATGTACTTATTACTTACTACTTATTATTATACTTATTACTTACTTACTAACAAACTCTCCGTTTTCTTTCAGTCCAAGCAAGATTGCGTTGCCTTCATGACTCACATGTACGCCTCCTACAAAATACCCAACCCGCGCCCTCTGGCGACGATATTGCTAACAATATCAAATACTTTGTCCAAACCCTACTAGGCAAGTTTTCGAAGCAAGCGTAACTTATTAAAAGTAATTATGTGAAGTGACGTCTTTATCATCTCTTCACATAGCTGTCCTCAAAGATGTACGTACCTCACCACATGACCTTATACGCGACCCCTCTGAGGATCCCACACGCATGTCAGCCTATCCAAATCTCGAATATGGTAACCTCTATAATGCCCTAACAATGCTTATTGACGTTGCGCCGTGCGTACAATGTGGACAAATTGGTGAGTAAGAAAATAACTAACTAAGTTTTTGAAAATAAGTGAGATGTCAAAACTATTGTATTTGTAAGTACTACATGAGTCTCTCTTTTACCGTAGCATTTGGAAAGTATCTGTTGCAGGGCCTTTGCTGCTTACTCCCCTTTCTCGATAAGGATTTAATTGATAATTTGCCCTATCTGGTCAGCTCTACTATGTCTGTACTACCAACAGCTCTACATCAGGATATCATCAATGCACTCTGCTACTATATTCTACCGTTTACTATAAGTGAGTATGGTTTTGTAATTAAATTTGAAAGAGGTTACTTATTTTATAAAAAGGCTTACGAATGCTCACAGCTGCTTTAGTGATCTTCAACCGAGTTTTCGATTCTACAAAAAAAATATTACACTTTAACGATGTACTGTAAAAAGTCATGCCTTTTGCTTACTCAGAAAAGAGCAAACAACATTGTTAGTACGTATCTGTATTTGTCTAACACACGCATTTCTAAATATAGGGTTATTCAATAGGTGCGCTTCAACTTTTTTCCGATAGGGAGGGCGAACGACGCAATATTTTTTATTTTTCGCTTGTCATTTGTAAACTTCATTAGTATACATTTCATCATGGAACGCTACACACTTGAGCAACGATTGCAAATCGTGCAAATTTTTTATGAAAATAATCGTTCTTTTGCTGCTACTTTAAGAGCATTACGGCCATTTTACGGTCCATTTAACAAGCCGTCCCGTTTTGGGGTTATGTGAAGCCATTGGTCTACAGTAACAAGCCGGCGACGATTTGTGAGCTCAGAGAATATTGGACGCGAAATTGCTGGAATTTTGGCCGATTTATGCAAAAGAGTGGTCGAAAATTGGGTTCAACGATTGGACTTCGTAAAACGTGCACGCGGTGGTCATGCAAAAGAAATCGAATTTCATACTTAAATGTATATGTTCAAACTCGATAATAAAAAAAAAATTAGTTAAAAAAGTCAAACCGTTTGTGTTCTATTCAAAAAAGTTCAAAAGTTGAAGCGCTCTTACTGAAAAACCCTATATTAAGCTTTAAGTAGCCTGCTTATTCAGACCAATCAACTCCACTGACAAAGGGAAATTAGTTATATAAGTTAGAAAATTTCCCTTCTTTGCCCTCGTTGGGTGTGGCCGGATTACATTTATTTCAGAATCGAGGAAGAAAAGACATTGAAAAGTTATACATACCTTATCATTGCATGGATGAAATGCATAGCAGAATTCAGAATTTAAGTTCCCTGACATAATATACTAAAATAAAGTTATCTAGGATAGCGCCATGTTATGTAATACTACATATGTATGTACTTATACAATTTAAATTTCATAGCGCATTATCGCTACTGATGCCAAATATTTTCCTTGGGAGAGGCAAAAGACAAAACATGTTACATACATAACGAACTAATGCTATTACTAAGTCCAATAATTTTGCAAAACAGAGGATAACTCCAAGGCCCAACTTTACCGAAGACATTACTAATCCAGAGGGCCTGAGTTTTTTTAAGGAGAGTTAAAGTTTATGCAATATTTAAAGTAGGGGTATTAGTTCTGCACAGGAAAATGAGCGCAACGAAACAAAACCAGTATCTATATTTCCAAAAGTTATTCATAGTTATTCACTTAATTGTCAGTGGTTATGACACTGTCACTTGGCACTGGCACTAGATGAATATCCAGAGTAATCTTTGCTTAAATAGTTTTTTGGTTACCATTTTTAAGGCAGTCGAAAAAACCACTCGCTTAAAACCACCTACTATGTATGTACTTACTTTGTTCGAAAAAATTACTTAATTTTTATTTGAACCTATGGGGAACAAAAAAATTATTTCCATACAAATCAGTGCGCTCGATAATTGGAGACATTAGCTTGGACAAAGCTTTCTGACGCACTCATCTTAACCCGTACGAGTATTTCCCAAGATTGTCTTCGTTATTGGTCTTGTAGCAGCAGAAAAAAATCCACATAAATGTTTGGGGAATACTGCTATAGTGACAGTGGTTGGATATAAATTCACGTCTTTTCGGTAACGTAGAACCGACTCTCCTGGTAAAATTGCCCCCCACTTGCGCCCCCTAACTATCTTTTTAATCAATATTCACTTTCCATGTTTTCAGAATGGGTCAAAATGGATATTTAGGTATAAGGTAAAGAATTAAAATGTATGTACTACAAAAACAAGTTGATCCTGAAGATATCCTCTTTCATATCTATTAGCACTTGTTTGTGTTAGGCGGCGTTATTATTTAATCCTTAATTATTCCAACATATTCCAACAAAACATTTATATATTTTTCGATTAACAATGTTCTCTTTAAGGGGTTAGGGGTAGTCAGAGGCCCCGAAAAAATGATGATTTTCACAAATTTTTTTTTGCTACTTAATTAATTTATTTAACAAAAATAAAAACATAGCATAAAAACATCATGTTTTAACTTGACTTCACCAAAATTTCAAAAAAAAAAATTAATAATTGCAAAAGTTATCGCTGTTTGTGTGAAGCCCGTTTCTCCAGAAGTCCCTTGCGGTGAACATCACAAGTCCTTGCAGATTCATCTAAAACCAATCGGATGAGAAAAATTATTTTTATTGATAGATAATCTCGAGCCGGATCGAAGCTTTTTTTTTCAAAATGAACAAAATGGCGGCCTCAGAAAATTTTTTCCAGATTTTAGAAAAAAAAAACAACAGTTAATTGTTAAAAAAAAATCGAAATTTTTGAAAAAAAAAAATCCTTCGATCAGGCACAAGTTTTTTATGTTTTTCAAAAGCTGTATAAATTTTATTGAAATCTACGTAGCGGTTTTTAAGTTACAGTGTTCACCAGTTTGAAAAACATAGTTTTGAGAAAAACGCATTTAAAGTTTTGCTATCGGCTCCGGAGCGGCCGAGCGCCCTTTGTTAATTGTTGAATAACTTGAAAAGTATTTGTCGGATTCACTTCAAATTTTTACACAATATTTTTAAAACATTATACTTTAAGAAAATGCAAAAAACAAAAAATCGATTTTATGAAAATTCTGACTACCCCTAACCCCTTAAAACATTCCACGCATGGTTAACTGCTTCTAAATCATGAAGGTTAGAACGCCTCCAGGTATTTGTTGGACGACCGGGTCGTATGTGTCCTTGAGAATTGCATTCCAACGCTGTTCTGCAGATGCTTCCCTTCTGAGAGTGCGCCCGATCCATTGCCATTTACGACCTCTTATCACCTTTTGCTTTGGTTCTTGCTCGGTGATCTGCCACAAATTAGGCCAAACAACTTTTAATATCATACATACATTCCGAATTGCAATTTCTGCGCAATGCTTCACTCCCATATAAGAGGGTGGATTTAATATATTACATGCGTTAAATATTCTTATTTTAGTTTTCTGTGAAATTTTTCTACTTTTCCAAATTGGCTGTAACCGTTCAAAAGTTGACCTAGGTTTACGCAGACGATTTTCTGCGTCTTCTTCAGCTCCTCCGTTACTCGATACTATGCTATCAAGATAGCAGAAACTTTCAGGTGCAGCATGTCACCACTTCCCCCTCGATTGCAATATTGTTGGGATTTGTATAAGTATTATTGAGTCCCATTGCTACCGTTTTCTTGCAACGTTTCATGCATTATTATTGAATTTTAATCGTTTTTCTAAATATTTTCTCTTCTCCAGCCCGACGCACCGCAGATGAAGAATGTCAGGCATGTCAGGCAGTATCTTCAGTTATTATGATGGTTCTTCAATATTCTCATAATCCCGGTATGTAGCCAGGATTTCGATATCTCTCTACCTATTGCACTTAAAACCTGTCCAATGTTATTACCTGAAATTTCATTGCAGCGCATCACTGTCAGCTTCTGGAATGCCTTATGACTCTCAAACACAACGTTGTCAAGGATATACTTTGTGTCATCGCCTACGGCACCTCTGTATCACGCTCCTCGGCGGCTAAGCTACTCTTTTACTATTGGCCCGCTTTCGATCCTAATCTTTTTGATCGTAAAGTGTTGCTGTCGAAGTTAACAAGTGCGTATGCGATTATTGAATGGGTATCGAAAAATCAGCATACCATATAACTATTTTCCCTTACCACTCTTACGTTCTGCAGACGACATGGTGCCCTTTGTGTGTCAGTGTGACCAATGTCCCAACACTGGCAACGCCGAGGCGGCCAAAGTTTGCTTCGATCACGGCATCAGCACCAGTTATGCCGCTGAGCGCGCGCCCCCACTTTATCTCTGCATCGAATGTGCCAATGAGATCCATCGCAAACATGCTAACCTCGAGTTCGGCGACATTCTCCACCCCATGCAGCAAGTATCCATGGTGTGTGAGAATAAAAATTGCCGCTCCACCGACAAAGCAGCTTTCTCGATCTGTTTCTCTACCGAATGTGCCAGCTATAATGGATACCACCCGATACGTTACTGCGCGCAGTGCCATAGCAATCGACACAACTCGCGACGCGGTGGCGACCATGTGGTGCATCGTAGCCTGCAAATCATCTGGCAGATGGATCCCGAAATACAGATGCATATGGTGGAGTCCGTGATTAGTTTGTTACGTGAAGCTAAGCCTCTCAATTTTGAGCCCGGTAAAGATGGTACGGATCCGAAGAAGAATGGTGACAATGGCACACCCGACACCATATCGCTGGAAGAGCGCCAAATGTTGGGTCGCTATGGCATTTGGTTGTTGGTGGGCCGTTGCACGCCAACACCCGAAATGCCAGTTGAGGTATTGGGACGCATTCTGAGTATGTTGTTCCACTGGTTTCATGTGACAGCGTGCTCGTATGATGGTAAGAAAGAAAATTGGTTTATTTGAAATTATTAATGAAAAAATTTTCCCATAGTGGGTAGTCAAATTGAGAGCACCATCGAAAAACTTAAGGTAGAGCATGTCTGCAATTGGCTAAAGGAGATTTGTCGTCTACATTACAATGTAAGTTTGTCTGCTCGCAACCACGCCAGCAAAATTACCTACTCCACTTTTGCAGGTTTTTATTTCTTGTTTGCTTCCACATCCACCGGAGTATGCACGTGTGGGCGGGCATTGGGAGACGTTGGCTTCGCGTACCAGTCATCTTAAAGAAGGTTTGCAACGTCTCATCTGTCTGGTGCCGTATGAGGTTATTACCTCCGAAATTTGGGATTACGTCATGCCGCATTGGATGGAAGCCATTACTAACGATGTGGGTGAAAAGGAACTGATTGAGCTAAAAATTGTACTCAGCAAAATACTAGATCCAGAAATGTCTCCACTCGGCTTTGATGCGAAAACGATGTATAACTTTGTGGCCATGCGCTTCGAGAAAACTACAGCGAAAGTCCAACAGCAAGCATTGCATTGGTTACAGATACTCACAAAGCTTGGCATTCTTATACCACTGGTGCAGTTATTCGCCATGTTCGGTGATGGCGTACGCATCATGAAATATGGTGTACAACATGAGCTAATGCGGGAGAAGGAGGGGCAGACTAAGAGTCCAAAAACACCATCGAAAGAGCAGAAAAATGAGTTGGGTAATCCACCACGTCGCAGCTCCATTTGTAAGTTATGTTCTTCAGGTTGAAGTTAGAATGATAATAATTTATTAGCCAACATTTTCTAATTTCAATTTCATAATGTGCCTATTTTTTTATAGCCCCAGTCGTTGAAGACGATTCCGGCAACACGTCCGCTATTTCAGACGATGAAGCACCAACCAATCGCCACATGGAATTTTCTACAGATGCCGAGCATAATCTAACTTGTTGCATTCTCATGCTGGATATATTGTTGAAGCAAATGGAGCTGCAGGATGTGGAACAGCACATGGGCATACATACTAGCGTCTGTGAGAATGTATCACGATTGATTAAGTGCATGGTCACGGCGGCCCGTGTGGGTTTAAGCAGCCACGTGTGCTCACTGAAGGTAACTAGCGAGTTGTAGTTTGAAAGATCTTACTAACTCATAGCATTTTTGAAACATTTCTAGGTAGCTGAATGTGCTTACTGTGAAGCGTCCATTATGTGGCATCAGCTCTCTACCAAATTGGTACAGTTTATGGCCCCGCTTAATCCAGTACGAGCACCAGATGTAAGTCACACAAAGCCTTTTCTATTTAAATACCAAAACACAATATTTCTGTAGGCGAAAGTTTTTTTAGAAAAATTAGAAGTAAAGTGAAAAATTATGACAATTTTTTTTTTAATTTTGAAATTTATTCAATCATGAAAATTTTGGAATGAAGCTTTTTAAAGTCAAATATCTTCGGTTCTTTTTAAAATTTTGATAAGTTCTTATTTTTTATGTTTTAGTATAAAATGTACCTTTTAAACGATTATTTTTTGGGGAAAAATGTGTTTGCAATTTTATAAACACCCTTTCATTTCATCAATTGTCTTCTTATTTTTCTCATTAATAGCTGAACTATGCTCAGCAATCCCTGAAAGTTTCTTAGTGCGATTAAATTAGCTTTTCCAATTATATTTAAAATATTCAGTGAAAAATACTGCTCAAGCGAGCGCTAGCATCCATACTCGTATATAACATCCGCTTGCAAATTCATCGAACCTCGCTACGTGCGTTAGAAAGCAAATATATTGTATGGTAGATTCCACTGGTTCCCTATACGTATTTGAATACTTGGACCACTTTACATAGAATCGCTCTCCAGGTAATATATCGGTCAGTCCATAAGTTCTTGAGTTTTTTAAAGGTGGTTTTAAAATTAATAGAAAATATGTTTAAAGTATTTATTAATCAATAATATATTTTCCCTCATTATTTACAACGTTTAGGCAAATTTTTAATTACCTGCTCAAAAAATCGTTTGCCCTTGGAGCCAAAATACGCTTCGATATCCCTTTTTATAGCTTCTTTTGAGGAGTAGTTCTTGTTACTCATATGGGATTGAAGTCCACAGAAAACGTGATAATCACAAAGTGCAATATCCGGAGAGTATGGTGGATGCGGCATTATCTCCCATCCGAGCTCATTCAGCTTGCCTAATGTTTGCCTAACGGTATGAGGTCTTGCGTTGTTGTGGTGAAACAAAACTTTGCGTTTATTCACTAATGACGGTCGATTTTTGTTAAGTGCCTTATTCAGGTTTGATAGCTGATGGGAATAATAATCAGCAGATATCGTCTGGTTTGGTTCCAGAAGTTCATAATCAACAATACCGGCCATATCCCACTTAATAGACAAGGGAATCTTCTTGGGGTGAAGACCACCTCTAGGGATCGCTTCTGGTGTTTCATCTTTATCTAACCATGGGCGTTTACGAACAGGTTATTGTAAATTACCCATTTTTCATCACCAGTAACGATACGGTTCAAAAAACTTTCATTTTCAAGCCGTTGCAGCAGCTGAGAACACACATTCACTCTCTAGTGAAGGATGGCGACGGAAAGTCTATGCGGAACCCATTTTCCCAGCTTTGAAACCTTTCACTGTGAACTGTTCCATGCGATGAATATAACCTCTGAGCTATCATATCGACTGTCAAATTTGTCTCAGCTTCCACGAGTTCGAGCAAGGCGTCGGAGTTAAAGACTTCAGGACGACCAGCGCGCGGTGCATCCTGCACGTCGCAGTTACCATTTCGGAATTTTGAAACCCACTTTTGCGCAGTCCTTACACTCACGGTATCCTCTCCGTGAACAGTGTTTATTTCTGCAGCAGCAGTTGTTGCATTTTACTTATGGACTGACCGATACTATAGGGACGGTATTATTTCATTCAAGCGCTGGTAAGGTCTGAGCAACATTCAAAGCTTTGCGGATGCCTGCTCAAAATGTTTATTTATTCTTCTAAACCTATTTCATCACCTTCAAATTGAATCACCCTTCCTGATAGAAGGAATTCATGCCAACGATTTTTGCAGTCCTTGAAACCATTGGACACATTGACTTCCGCAATGGTCTTCAAAGAGAGCAGCGATTTAGCTTTCTTTACCTTCTTTGGTTTACATATATCACTAGTAATTTTTTTCTTTTTATTAAACTGGTCACCGAAGGCCTTCTTCAACATCTTCAACTTGTCTGTAGCAAAAAATTCACTGCACAAAATTTAAAGCAAATTCTTTGTTCAGCCAAAGAAGATAATTTCAGGAACTATAATTTTATTCACGCAATGTTTGTAAAATCGTTACAGATATCCTTACGAAACTTGATGTTATTCTCCGCCTAAGGCAAATTCGTAATGAACATGGGATGTCCATGCCCACCTTACATGTATAGATGATGTTAACAAGTACTTACCTATATAACATCATGAAAATATATAAAATTTAAAAATGGTTTGGAAAATAGGTATGGCATCGACTCTAACTGCTCTTTCGCTTTTAGTTGTCTGACACAAAAATTGCTTTCCAATTAGTTGTGATTTTTTTCTAATGACCCGCTTTTTCGTTCCATGAATAAATTAATAAAGCTCTTAAACCTAAATCTTAGATCCGCGAAAGCAGGGCAGCTAAGGAGAAGGTGCTGAGATGATACAACCTCATCCTCCATACAGGTGACGCAAAAAGGACTCCAAGTAATGCCGAGTCTCATAGCACCACGAAAATAGAAAGCTGAGATTTTGTCCTCAGAAGATAAATAAATAGTTGCAAGCATGAAAAATATAATATTTTGGTATTTGGTAAGCCAATTCGAATCATTTCTGAGTGCAGTCCGCCATGTTGAATCCATCATTTTGAATTTCATTATGAATTCATATTTCGTAATTATACGAAACTACCTTCGTAATGGATGTACAAAAACCCCAATTAATTTCGAAAATTATTTTTTTCATTTTTATCTGCTATAGCCGTGCAATCTCTCCTTGGTGACGTTTGCTTCTTGCGTATCCTAAAGTTATTGTGACCAAAAATTTGTAATTTAGGGAAAACGTTTGTTTGTTACAAATTTAGATTTGTTCCTTAACATAAAGTTGGTGACGTTTTCTTCTTGCGTATCCCAAAAATTTGTAATTTAGGGAAAAAGTTTGTTTGTTACAAATTTAGATTTGTTCCTTAACATAAAGTTGCGGAACAAGTTAAAAAAAGAATTTTTGTTTTCATTTCGATGGTGATTATAAGTTTTTAACAGCAAAAAATAGAGTTCTTCAATTTTTTTTTAATTTCCGAATGAAACAAAATAGCGGCTAGATCGGATTGCTAGAACTTCGTACAATTATTGGGGTTATATTTATTAAGCTCAGCCCCACTCAAAATTATCGTTTTATCAGTATTTGTGATTTAGCGCTTGATTATCTCATTTTTTCTAACTTATGGCAAGAATGGAAAAAACATTTTTGTTTCGAAAAAACGACTGCACTTGAAGAGAATTTATTAAAAAAAATTAAACCACTCTTTGATTGACGAGATATCGATGATCAAAGGCAAAGCGATCATTTTCGGTATCTCATCGAGAAGTGATCATATCAAAGTCTACCAAAAATGAAGTGAAGCTGAATAAACAAGCTGCCCGGCCGATGCAGTGATATAGTCGGAAAAAATTCTAAAATAGAAACAGAAAAAAAATTTTAATATTTTCACGCTACTTCTTAGGATTGCATTTCACTCGCTGCGTTTTCATTAAAACACCCGTACAATCATTTTTACGTGAGATATCGTTAAAACTTTGGAACTTTTTTGATCTCTTAATTTTTTCACTACCGTAAATATATTTAATAGATTTTTTAAATCTGAATATAGATTCGCACCCGGCAAGTCCGAAAGCCCCAATATTTATCTTTTTTCAATCCAACGCTATGAATTTGTCAACATTTTATCATCTTTTTTAAAGTTTGCTGCATTTGTTAGAGCCATTAAAGGGTTAATATACTTAGCCTTACCATAAATTCTGTGACAATTACGGCAAGAACAAATTCGCAGGAAAAAGTTCAGTAATTTTTGCTTTTGTTCGTATGATTGTGTACTCATAAATTATACTCAGTTTCGTGGCAAAATTCGCTTGTTAACAATGGGCTTGGGAGCTAAAGAAAACCGCATTGCAGTGCGTACGTGTGGTAAAAGTACAAGTGAGATTTACGAATCGTTGAAAAAACTTTATATTTCTGAAGTGACAGACTAAAAAAATAAGTGGCCGTCCTCGCGGGGTTCGAGCCAGTGTAGCCATAAAAGCCGTTAAAGAAAGAATTCGCAAAAAGCCCCTAAGAAAGCAGAAGATCATGTCTTATCGACCAGATCCATGTCAAGACTAATTAGAGATGATCTCCACATGAAAGCCTTCCGTCGCTCAACTGGTCATCTTTTAACAACACGCTTAAAGAAATTAGGCTCAACAGATGAAAGAAGGTGCATGAAATCTAGATACTTAAAGTTAGTGATATAAATCAGCTATTCCAATTTGAAAGAACCATAATGAGAAAAATCTACGGTCCTATTCGGCTTGCAAACGGCACGTATCGAATCCGTTACAACAACGAAATTGAAAATCTTATTGGTGGTGAAAATGTAATACGTTTTATTAAGGGCCTCTAATCAGTCGGCTTAAAAAAATCGATTTTTTTACTGCAATCGGTAGATATATTGTAGGAGAATATGCCCTCAAAATTTTATAGCGGAATTCAAAGTGATTTCGGAGTTACAGGCCTGTGTACCGTTCCTCGTGTGAGTATACTGTCTACCTTCTGAAAACTTTGAAACACGTTTTCTTAAAACCATGTTTTTGAAAATGACGTGTAAGATTAAAAGAAAACGACGAAAGTTATCGTTTCAAACCGATAATCTATATGAATATAATTAAAATGCAAAATACAAAAAAAATAATTTTTTAATGTTATTTAACACCTTTTTTGAAAGAAAAAAGCGAAAAAAGCACTTTTTTCAATAATTAATTGTGTGTTCATTTTTTCATATTTTTATACAAGAGTAGTCTATTATATGCGGGGAAGCCTTCTGAATAAGACAATATTTTTATTTTGTGTTTCAGGTGAAAGCTACGACCGCAATCTTACACGCCGTTTTACTAGCGCGCAACGAGAAGCTGTGCGAGATCCCTCATATGTCCGCCATTTTGTTTTTTTATTTATGTTAAAAAATTGTTTATTACTCTTCAATCATGCCTTCAAATAAATGCAAAAGATTATTCCTGTGTATCGCTTTTTTCGCCTCGAAAAAAATTGAGAAAAACACCTTTTTTTGAAGCCACTGATAAGAGGCCCCCCTTAAAGCGCAGCGGATTAGGTGGGTTGTCCACATCATAAGAATGCCCAACGAAAGAATCCAAAAAGGGTGTTTACGTTGCGTCCAATGGGAGGAAGAAAGAGAGGCCGGCCAAGAAAGAGAAGGCTTAATGACGTAGAAGCAGACTTAAAAGTGATGAACTTTCGTAATTGGAGAAACGAGGCAAGAGAGAGACTGAATTAGAGGAGGATTGTGATGAAGCTATGGTCCACCACAGACTGTGAAGCTAAGAGAGAGAAAGAGAGAGATGCAAGAAGCTTCTTTGATGGCACGCGGTCAACGGCCATGAAACTATTACTCTCACAGATGAGAAAATTTTCACTGTTGGAGAAGTTTTTAATACGCAAAATGACAAAATCTATGCTAAAACCTCTAAAGACGCAAAAAATGTTGCTCCAAGGGTTCAGCAAGGCCACCATCCAGCCTCCGTAATGGTGTGGTGGAGAGTGTCTTGTAAAGGAGTTATATCTCTTCCTTTCTGCGAAGAAGGGGATAATACCGGGGCAAAAGTGTACCAGAAGGATGTCTTAAAAGGCGTGGTGAAGTAGTTGAGCAGTACTCCCTTCAATGAAGAGCGTTGGATCTTCCAACATGACTCCGCCCCCAGGAGTGGCTAAATAACGACATGCCTGGGTTCATAGCCGCAGAAGATTGGCCGTCTGAAGGACCAGATCTGAATTCCCTTGACTGCAGTTTGTGGTCAGAATTGGAAATCATGGCCTGTCGAAGACCTCACCGAAATTTGCAGAGTCTCAAACAATCTTTGGTTGGAGCAACGACGTAAATATCCATGGAAACCGTGCATGCTGCAATAGCTGAATGGCCTAATCCTTTGAAGGCTTGTGTAAAAGCAATTGGTGACCATTTCGAATGAAAATTTTAATTTTTTTCTTTAATACTTACATGATTAAATAAAACTAGCTTCATTAAGAAAGTATTATAATTTCATACCTATAACGATCTTAACATGTAACGGAACTTGTGGCAGGACTAAGTACATCTATGAACTTTTTCTCCTCTTCATAGGTTCCAATTGAAGATATCATCGAAGAGGAAAAATCTTCTCGTAAAAGTCCACCCGAAAGTGATAAGGAAAAGTCACGTGATCGCGATGTATCACTCTCAATGGCGCCACTACCAATACCTTTGGGCCCTCTGGGCGGTTTTGCAGGTGCTTCAACTTAAATAAATATTTTGCATATATATAGACACATTTACACTCGCACACTCCTTTTAACCCTACCTATATGCGTAAGGCATTAATGAAATGGAATTTTCGCCTTCTAGATGAACCTACAATGGGAAAAAGTTCAAAACCTACAAAATTTCATTTGTAAATTGTATTTGGGCAAACCAAAGTAAATTGAAATAGCCCAATGTAAATTTTAAAGTTTGATAATATTTAATTACTTTCATGCGTAGTATGTAAAATTAAATCGATAAGCTCACGCCCAAGTAGTATTGTAAATGTGGAATTTCAAATTTATTCAACATTAGAACACTTTTAGTAAAAAAAAAAGTAACAGTAAACCATACATGTGGGTAAAGTGATAAAAATATATCTTAATTAACGATTTTTTAAGCAAACAAACATATATTTATGTATATGTATTGCCATTTTAATAACTGTATTAAATTTGAAGGAACCCTAGAATTTGCACCTTGAAGGCTCTGAAATATAAATACAAATATCTACTAAATCATTCGTACCATTTCCTCAAAATAGACTCATAAATAACACTTATGAATCCCCAGCAAATGGACTTGTACTTCTTAATGCAAGCTCACTCGTATTAATTTAAATTTTATCTTTAGATTTCACAATTAAATTCACCGATTAATATTTTAAAATAATCACAACGAACGTAAATGAAAGTACTTTTACTCACAATATTTTCTAACAAAATAACTTAAAATTAAAATCGTTTACCTCACTTTGTTATTATGTATCTTGTATATCTATCTCACTATCTCTCTATCTTTCTATCTCTCTCCTTATCAACAAACGCGTACTCTGAACTCTCACTCTTTGTGCTCTCGACTCATTATACCTACGCCCTCCCAACACTGCGTGTCACTTTTTTAACTCTACAATAACTACTACTACTACAACCTCTATTACTACTACAATAATCACAACATTTCGTAACAATAAATAAAATTAATAATAATAATAATAATAAATTTTTAACATAAAATTTGCTTAACTAAATCCTTAAGACATCTTAAAGCTAGATCAATTCTTTTCAGACGATGGGAAAATTATAATTATGGCAGGTGAAGCATCCCAGCATTCAACCAGCATTCACGTATTCCTATACAATTTGTTTTTTTCGTACTCTTCTCTACTCTACTCAACATACTTACTACTTACTTCCTTACATACTATCTCATTTTGATTGATTGATTTTTAATAAGAAATTTTTGAAGAAGAAAAGCTCGTTTCTTTGAATTTATTTAATGATGCTGATGCTTAAACAAAATACCTTAAATAGCTTTATAAAAAGCAAACCATATTTACTAACACTGCTAAACTAAACAACAAGAAACACAATTAGTGACTGAACTCTCACGACATAATTAAAAGAATCGTGGCTCAAGCCACCACTACAACAGACATTTTGAAACACTGCCACTTGCACCCTTCAGAACCACTGCCGCTCACAATTTACTCCACTCACAAAAAAATGTACTTACTACTCACGCACTCTGCAGTCGCTTTTGTTAGCTACGAACACTCAAACGCTATAAACTTATTTAAAAACTCAAAACCCTACAAATATGTATATGCACGAAAAACCAAGAGGTTTTGTAAAAATGAGTTACATTTTTAAGGTTTAAATGAGTAAATGTTCTTTGTTTTTTTAAGAATTGTAATCTAGTTAAAGAAAAATCTTTGAGTTAACAGCGCGATACCATCTATATTGCTATCCGTTAATTAATTAAGAGTATCTCTTCATTAAGAGTCCATACAGAACATCGCCTCAATCGCGCTAATGCTGACACTTTCCTGGTTAGCCCCTTTAATTTTCTTATAAAATGGTTATGTCGAAACGTAATTTCAGATTTAAATTTTTATCAGTCGAAATTCAAAGTTGGCCGTCAGAACTTTAATAACCTATTTCCAAGAATTTCAATGCAATTAAAGCCTCTATCAAGTTTAAGAGATGCCAAGCGATTCTACCGAAATGGTATTTGTGTTTACAGAGCTGTCCGTATATTTATGTAATGAGATTTATTAATTTCGTTTGTTTTTTAGGATTTTTTATCTCCAAATTGTGCGTATTTACTTCTTTTAATACAGCAAATTATATTATATGTATATATAGTGAGTCAAAAAAGGTTCTTACAAAATTCCCAATGTTTTTCATGTCAATTTTTTTCTTTAATTTTGTATCAAAATATACATAGTTCATACTGCACCAAAAGCAATAAACATCTTTTAAAGTTTCAAATTTTATATATTACAACACTAAAAAAATTCACCAGAATTTCGCACTTTTTACTCTGGATTTTTAATTTATTTCTGGTATACAACTTTAGCTTAGCCGAGCCCCTCCTCTAACTTGTGGAGTGCGGCTTGATGCTTCCCACAAATGGAAGGATCTACAATTTTGAGCACCTCCACTATTAGAAAAAACTGTTTTTATCATTTTAATGTTTCATGTCCAATGCTTGGAACCTGTGCTCCTCGGAAAGCACCAACCCATTTGACTACAATTCTGATGAAAATTTAATGATTTTTTTAATTTTATGAATATTGTGAAAACTATTATTGTGACAAAAAATTTTAACTGCCTTTATATAATATATTATATGTAAATATTATTTGCTAAAAAAAGTAAAAAGTAACTTTCCGTACAGAAATTCTACTACACAAAACTTAGTAAATAATCGATCTTCGTTTTGCAGAGTTACGAGAACAATTAATTGGGAATTCGGGCATTTAATAGCGATGTTTAACTTTGGCAATCTCCAGTTAAGTCTTAGTGATAATAAACTATAAGTCGGTCGCAATAATCAATCTACCAGACAGACTATATGTACTTTAATGGATAAATTCTAAACCCACATACTCGCTGCTGAATGTTTCGAATTTTGGGTAAAAATTTTAGCCTACACCTATATAAGAGCAAAGTACTTCATGAAGTAAGTCTCTTGATAATTTAAAACACAAGAGCTTCTCAGATTAAGTTCTGCTAAAGTTCTGTATTGAAACTCATTTAATTTGATACATATGGCGAAGACCTGCGCCTTCCCCGGTCGACCCACTTTTGTGAAATTTTTTTTATCACAACCTCCCGCACCTCCCTCATAGCACATAAAATGATGTGCAATTGACTTCACAGTACGTTTTTTACGGGTATTAGCATTCCCATAATAAGTAGTGCAAATGAGTCATATTTTTTCTTAAAGTTTATATCATAATACCGGCTAACAAAACGACTTTTGAAGATGATTCGTTCAGCAAAAGCTGAACCAATGGAGGAATGGTTTCAATTACTGTGCATATTGAATGAACATATTGGGCCGCCCTGCTGGTATGGTATGGACATGGGGAACATGGCTCACCCTGATAGACTGTTCTCACTCCAAATCGGTCTCATTTCTAAAGATATCTGCAGGTTGAAATTGATTCAATTTCTAGAAGTTGTGGTCCAAAAGTACTAGTTTTTTATTATAGACAGGCAGAGACAAAATTCTTGAGAACGGCGCCGAATCGTCGGCGCCAAGCTACCTGGCTGTCTCCTGATTGAAACACGCGAAACCAGATCGATCATGTTGTGATAGATGGAAGACATGCTTCTAGTGTATTAGATGTACGTACGATCCGAGGACCCAACATCGACTCGGATCATTACCTTGTTGCAGCCAAACTGCGCACCCGCCTCTGTGCAGCAAAAAACGTACATCTAGAATGTCCAACATCGAAAAGCTGCAATCACAACAGACATCCAGAAGATTCGCCACTCGACTCTCACTCCCGCTCTCAGAGGCCACTGCCCAACAAACCGGCATGTACGAGCAATGGAGCAACATTTCTCGTTCCCTACCTACCGCCGCCGAAGAAGAAATCGGATTCCGGCGAGCCCGAAAAAACAGTTGGTACGACGAGCAATGTCATGCTGGTGCAGAAAGAAACGATGCCGCCTATAGAGCCACTCTGGAATCGGGCGCAACGCGAGCCATGTGGGATCGCTACAGAGAGCCAAAAAAGGAAGAGAGACGTATTATCCGAAAAAAGAAACCAGAAGCCGAAATACGTGAGTGCGAAGAGCTTGAGATGCTAGCCAATAGGAACGACGCACGAAAATTCTACCAGAAAGTTCGGCGGCTTACAGAAGGTTTTAAGACCGGGGCGTTTTTGTGTAAGAACAAAGACGGCGTACTGGTGACTGACATCCAGAGGGAACACTTCTCGAACATGTTAAACAGTGATAGCTGCGCATGTCACAGAGAATGTGAAGATCCTGATACCTCAATCGTCGACGACGGAATTGACGTTCCGCTACCCGACCATGACGAGGTGAGAATAGCGATAACGCGGCTAAAGAAGCGAGCTATTCAAACATGGCGGCGAGAATCTAGTAAGGTGCATGCATCAGCTTCTATGCAAAATATGGTCGGATGAAAGCATGCCTACCGATTGGAATTTAAGTGTGCTCTGCCAAATCCATAAGAAGGGCGATCCTGCAATCTGTGCCAATTACCGAGGGATTAGTCTTCTAAATATCGCCTATAAGGTTCTAGCGAGCGTATTGTGTGAAAGACTGAAGCCCACCATCAACCAACTGATTGGACCTTATCAGTGTGTCTTTAGACCTGGAAAGTATACCATCGACCAAATATTTACAAAACGCCAAATCTTGGAAAAGACCTATGAAAGGAGAATCGGCACACACCATCTTTTCGTCGATTTCAAAGCTGCATTCGACAGTATGGAAAGGAGTTACTTGTATGCCGCGATGTCTAAATTTGATATCCCTACAAAACTAATACGGCTATGCAAGATGACGTTGCTCAACACCAGCAGCGCCGTCAGAATTGGGAAGCACCTCTCCGAGCCGTTGGATACCAAACGAGGTTTCATACAGGGTGACTCGTTCTCGTGTGACTTCTTTAACCTAATGTTGAAGAGCATCGTACGAGCCGCAGAACTTAATCGCTCAGGCACAATATTTTATAAGAGCGTACAATTGTTGGCGTATGCCGATGATATTGACATGATCGGCCTTAAGAACTGCGCTGTTAGTTCTGCCTTCTCCAAACTGGATAAGGAGGCAAAGCGAATGGATCTGGTTCTGAACGAGGACAAAACGAAGTACCTCCTGTCTTCAAACAAACAGTCGGCGCACTCGCGTATCGGCAGCCACGTCACTGTAGACAGTTATGATTTCGAGGTTGTAAAAGACTTCGTTTATTTAGGAACCAGCATTAACACCGATAACAATGTCAGCCTTGAAGTCCAACGTGGAATCTCTCTTGTCAACAAGTGCTACTTTGGACTAAGTACGCAACTGAGCAGTAAAGTTCTCTCTCGACGATGTCCTCTCCTAACATATGGCGCAGAAGCTTGGGCGATGACAACATCCGATGAAGCGACGCTTGGAGTGTTTGAGAGAAAGATTTTGCGTAAGATTTTTGGACCTTTGCACGTTGGCAACGGCGAATATCGCAGGCGATGGAACGATGAGCTGTATGAGCCTTACGACGACATAGACATAGCGCAGAGAAAAAAGATCCAGCGGCTACGTTGACTGGGTCATGTCGTCCGAATGGATGCAATGGATACGGCTCTGAAAGTATTCGATGCGGTACCAACAGGTGGTAGGAGAGGAAGAGAAAGGCCTCCTTTGCGTTGGAAAGATCGGGTCGACTTAAGTTCACTTGGTGTGTCCAACTGGCGTCGATTAGCAAGAGAAAGAAACGACTGATACACGCTTTGTTAAACTCGGCCAAAATCGCGTAAGCGGCTATCGCGCCAATTAAGAAGAAGAAGGGGTTCTGTCGAGGATAAAAAAAGGCTGGCTAATCAAAAACTGAACGTTCTGTTGAGAATACTGTAGCGCAACAACATCGCAACCTTCAACATCAATATCCATTCTCAACAATTAGACAGATTTTACATAAGGATTTGCACTTGCAATTCACATAAGAATTGAAGCCGACAGATCTTTACCAACACATGAATTTCGTAAATGAGTTCTTTGAACGTGATGACGTTTTTCACGGAACATCCTCTTTAGTGATAAGGCGCATTTCACACTGGATGTATTTGTCAACAAACAAAATTGCCGTATCTCGGGAAAAGAAAACCGTCGAGTAATTTCAGGAAAATCATTACATCTACTAAAATGTACTGTTTGGGGTGGTGGTATAATTGGCCCGTTTTTCTTCTAAGATGAACATCAAAGGAAATGAAATACTACTGATTGCAGATTTTTTGTAGCCTGACATATAGGATCTTTATTTTCAGCAAGGTGAAGTTACAAGTCACACAACACAACACGGGAAAGCATTACATTATTGGTATTTAAGTTTCACGGTCGATTAATTTCACGTAATGATGACATAAACTGGCCACGTAGATCACTCGATCGAACTCCACTAGACTACGTTGTGTGTGGTTTTTTACAAAGTCTATGTGAATAAGGCTACAACGATTCCAGAGTTGAAATACAGCATTCGGATCGATATTGCTAAACTCAATGTAATCATGTAGGCGAGTCCTTGAAAATTTTAATTCTCATATGACAGCCGGTCGACGTGTTCATGGTGGACATTTATACGATGTCATTCGTCAAATATAATGGTTACAAGCCGTATTTTGAATAAAAATAGTTAAATCTGAAAGAATTTAAATTTTTACATGTTTTATTTTAAAACAACATTTAGTTGCGTCTTTTGAAAGACCTTTAATAAGCATTCAATGGTTAGGGCAGATGTGGAGTTTGGATTTTTTTTTGTTCATTTTGGGGAACTTAAAAGAAAAGAACTGGTATTTTCTTCAGAAATGTTCTATTTCTTTGGCGTGGTGCTGTAAATACAAAACTAAAGCTACTGCAGATAACTTAAAAGTCTCCAGAACATATTTTGCACAATTTTACATACCTATACATACATACCTTGCATTACATTTCTACCCACAAAAAATTTCCAATGCATGCATGCTGAATATTTTCTTTTGTAAATTACTAACTTTTTTCGTAATATTTCGCAATGTTTGTTTATGAAAGTAATTCTATAAATATTTTTGTATTACTTTTTAGCATTAATAAAACAAATAATTTTTAAACATCGTTAGTTGCATGAGCTGTAACCACATTTGCAGCCCTAGTGTTCGTCTTATACTTTTTTACTTACTTTCTTACATACAACCCCGCCACCCTTTGCAACCCACCCCCTATCCGTGTAACATATGTTCAGCCTTTAGAACTACCTGTGTATTCAAGTTTCAATTGAAAAAAGTAAACTATACAATCACTTAAATTTTCTCTAATTAATTTAACTTATATGAAATATTTGTTTTTCGTTTGCTTTCACGCCTGGGTTGCGATAGGACCGGTGCCAGTCGCAGTGCCACAGCCGGAACCACACTCCGTAGGCGGGGTACTCGTACACATGCCACACGTTTGTTCCGTATGTATGCATGAAAACCAAAAACAAAAACAAAAAACGGTGGACTATATAAGTATTTGAAGAAATTTATATACACATACATATATTTATAAACTATTGCATACAAATCCTTTCAATGAAATGTTGAATACTTTTAATAACGTTTTTTACACTTGAAAGATGCGTTAATGTTAATTTAAAATGTTTAAGCATTCAAGTTAATATTTATGATCAAACAAAGAACAAAAAACATCAATCAGAAACAACTCACATACTAAAGATGTCAATATCACGCGATGTCTTTCAGGTCTCGGAAATTTCGGAATTAGTTTGCATTAAGCTTGATCACGAAAAATTTTAAATATCGAATAGAAAGAAATAAAAACTTGTTATAAAATTCGACTTCACTTTGCAATAAACTTGTTTAATTTACATGTATAATATGTTGGAAATTGATTTTGTTTACAATATAATAAATATTTACATGTAAATCAACTAATTCAGTCGATCTGAGTAAACTTTTATTGCTTAAAAATTTTTGCAAATCAGTTTTGCAACTTTTATTAATATTAAAATAGTTATGCCCCGAGATGAATTCCCAGATCTAACAATCCCAGAATTACTTAAAAAAATTATTCCTAAGTCCCGGGATCTAAATCTTCCGTTGATATTGGCATCCCTAATGCATACATAGTATACGAATTAATAACTACTGTATGTACCAGTTACAATGAATCTTGTGTTTGACGTTTGTTGTTTGTCAGTTCATGTGAAATTGTTTTACATCCGAGTTTTTAAGGCAGAAGCTGAAATTATTGAGTTACAGTATTGTTAAAAAGCTACATATCATACATATAAACCGTTATATAAACGGTATCAGAGTTTATTCAAAAACGTAAATATTTATTTGTTAATTTTTATTTTGGTTAGCAGCAGTTAAGATAATACAAATACAAATATGCCTACTTAATCGTTTGAGGTTCACAAATATACTAAATAATATATTTTTTATTTAAATGAGTTTCATTTATTTATTTTTTAATTTCAATGCTAACTCTCCGCTTTAACTAAAAGCTCACCAAAAAATTTAAAAAGTAAATGCATACATACATATATTTTAAACTTATTTTATTTCATATACTTTTTTATAGAATAACGATAATGGGCGTTCAGTTGGTAGTATTGAATTGAGAAAAGTTCACGCCACAGACGAGGTACTTTGTGCATACGAAAATGCGATACAAAAAAATCGATACGATAGTTCAAAAATATATTTGTTTGCCAAATTATCATTACGGATAATTATAATTACTTGATTGTTTATAAATATCGTTTATTCGTTTGAGTACATACATATATTTTTATTCATTTATTTGATATAAAACATATTTCAGTTTTTGATTTTTCTTTTATTTTTATTGCTGTTGTTGTAAAGTGATAAAGGATCTTGCCTATCTGAAATCCAATATAAATATTATCAAATAAGTTTGTTTTATTCTATGTTAAATGTATATATAAATCTATGTATGTATGTACATAGTTATATACGCGAATTACTTGAATGAATAGAAATACAATGTATAAATAAATATACAAAAATATTTGTTTTTAAGACTCACACTAAATAGTTTGTCTACAAAATGTCTACTAACTACTTCAGCTAAAAGTCCCTTAAGGCTTTTTTGTTGCGGCTAAAATTAAGTTTGAGTTTACTTTTTAATTTAATTTCTTTATTATTTCTTCTAATATGAAAATAGTCTAGATTTAGATCTTTAATTGTGTGTTTTTCTATATTAAAGCGTAGAACAAAATTGCACAATAATAAATTGAAGCCTGCAAACAACATAGAATGGCCATTTGTGAATGTATTTCCTCATTAATAATCAAATACGTACAGTATGAACCCCTATAGGCGAGCGCTTTAGGTGCCGGTGCTTTGCCCTGCTGAAAGGATGTGGGATAAGCATTTCTTCCCACACGCAACAAACAAAATTCTATATTTGATATGTTTGAGAAGAGACGCGCTCACTAGAGCTGGTCGCAAGGAGAGATTTTACTATATATTATAGTGCGTTTACATGCAGAATACATTATAAGTGTTAAAACATATTTCACCCCACTGAATCAGTATACGAACTCAGGAATTGTATATCAAGCCAGAATTTGGAGAAAATGGAGGTGAAAATTATGAAAATAATTTTATTATTGTATTATTTACAAAAGCACGTACTGGGCATACCGAATGGGCCATCACCGCTGTAAATATGCTCATCTTGAAATTTCGTAGATATTCGTAGATATTTGGCAAAAAAATGGCAAAATTTCACAAATGGAGGTATGGAAAAGCTTGCGCAAGCCTTGGGGACCCTCTTTCGGAATTCGGAAGTTTCCGTTTGATGTGCATTTGCATGCCAGAAATTTCTTTGATGTTATGAAGCCGACTCTACTCTCAAGAATGAGCACTGCACGCAACTGGTCCATGACTTCGTGATTCTCCAAGTTAATACCAATCGTAATATTTGAAATGGAGCAAATTGCCATCCAGCGCGTAGAACTATAACTTTGAAGAAGTTAGCCTCGTTCCAACAATATTCGGATCAACGTTACCGAAAGTGCTTGGATCTATAGATGGTCAAGAACTGCCAACTCAGCAAGGCTTCCAATTAGATGCGATTGATGGCATTCGGGTTACACTAATCGACAAAAATTAACTTTTAATTTGTCAGATGCATTTTTTTGGTATTATTTACTTTACTTTTACTCCCTAAGATGGAGAGCAGGTGCAGAAAAAATTATTTTCCCTTATTTTTGGGAAATAAGCAATCACATGCATCTTCAACCTTGTAAGATTCTTTACGCATGTCATACACCATATATGAGATGCCCAGTCCTTATCTTGATGAGCCACAGAGAAACCAAAAGCCAATTCAGTGAAATTTCGTCGCTGTCTTTTAAAAGTCAGCTCACCACTTCCTTTGCATGATGCGATACGGCAAATGATACATCACAACAAATTGCAACAATTTACTGAAGTTGTTTTCCGAATTTCTTACCTCAATTCAACACTTTGAATTGTTTTATTTGCCTTGAACAATCGAGTTTTTCTGAGCTTTGTGTGGAAACAGCGAAAAAAGGCCTCTGCATTTGGTCTTCGTGACCATTCGTCAAAAAATTTAGGCACGTAGCTCAAAAATCACTGTTTCCACTAGATTTAAATCAGTGCAACTTCTGGTTTTCAGTAGGAGATATTCAACGTGAATCGTTGCGCACACTGAAGTCTATGTACTTCGAAGGGCGAGTTTAACAGCCCTATTCTTTACAAATATCACTGTTGAATGGAATCTAAATTTTTGGATTTTTCTTGTTACAATTTTTTGTGATTTCCTTTTTAAAAAGCTCTCTCAAGGAAAAAGCTTATAACTTCACCACAACGGTAAATGTTTCTTTTTCTTGTGCCATATCCAAATTAAATAAATATGTGAAGAATCGTAGAATAAACGGAATAGAAGGTATCATATTTGGGTGTCAAGCTGTTCCAGTTGCTGAATTACCTTCTGACAAAGTTGTGGTACAACGAAAATTTTCGACAAACGCACTTTCCATGTCTTTAGAGCCTTCCTCATTCCCCATCTTTCTCTCCTCAGACTCACATGTATTTATCATTTCCCTTTATTTGCTTTGTTTTTCAAGATCTGTTTGTGTTTGTGATCTGCTGGTATGGTACCCACAGGTTTTCTCTCAATTAAAATGCATTGAGCTTTAATCTTTCGTGCAAATAACAAATAAATCTCATATGTGAGCGCGGGAAATTCCGTTGCCGGGTAAAAATAGAGTGCGGGCGCCGTGGCTAAATGGTTTGGTGCGCGACTACCATTAGTAGGGGAAAGTTTTTTCTAATAGCAGTCGCCCCTCGATAGGCAATGGCAAACCTCCGAGTGTATTTCTGCCACGAAAAAGCTCCTCATAAAAAATATGAGCCGTTCGGAGGCGGCGTAAAACTGAAGATGCCTTCATTTATGACAAAGTATGATATCAAGACCTACACCGCAAATGGAGCTCAGACAAACACTCAAAAAGGGTGAAAGCGCCAGTTATACATCGGGTGTTTTTAAGAACTTGAGAACCTAAAATGATAATGCAAAACAGAAATATTGTTGGAACGAAATTTATTTTTTGTAAAGCTGGTAAAAAATTTCATGGCAATATAATATCCGGCATATGTCCGCCGCGGTTACGAGTTACATGGTCCATTCGATCAGTCCAATTTTTTACTCCTTTTTTCTGTTTCAGTACCTAAACTCACCTTAGTTTTTATGACGTAGTTTTTATTTCATTACCATTTTAGGTAGCGGAGCTGCACCTTCTGACCTTTTTACCTTTTCCCAAGAACGTAAATGAAAGATAAGAGACTGTAATTCCCGGTCAAGAAATTTCACAACTCAAAAAAACGAATTGGTTGTGAATTGATTCTAATTGTTTCTTTTTTCTTGGGAGTGACGCTTTCCTCCCTTCTTGTGTTGGAAAAACTTGCACTTGTTGTTTGGATATACTGAATCGGACATGATAAGCCTTATGCTGAATAATATTTGCACATGAAAGAGGTTTTAAGAGATCTACTTAGCAATGATTTTATAAAACACATTGAAATTTCTTTGTTGTAGAAATAATTTTATTTAAGAAAAGCAAATTAAAAAAAAAATTAACACATACGGAAGTGAAAAGTAAAAATAGTAGCTTTATAATAATGCAAGCGCGCTTTTATTGCAAATTTATATATTTTCTTTTTGTAAAAAAATGTATATACTTGAGAAGATCTGTGACACAATTAGCAATTAATTAACTAGAGATTTAATCATCTCAATGAAGCAGTTTTTGTTCACAACAATATTTTCAAATTTTAACTTAGCTATTCCTATTGATTTTAAGTATTTTCATATAAGTTTTCACCTCAATTTTTATTATTCGCAATTACAATAAATTTTTTTCATTTCCAACCTATTTTTCTGAAGTAAATATTTTTCACTGTCTCAAAGTACTTTGTATGTGTGTGAAATTCTGAAATGAAAAAAAAAATTAATTGTAAAATATTAAACCATTTTTAAACAAATTTAAAATTATATAAATACCCTAATTATTGCATATACATACTTTAAATTTTCATTTATACGTCTTAATTTTTCTTAAACAATTATTACTCAATATAAATGTTAGCATGTCTAATGGAGAATTTTTCACTGTACAGCACCGCCAACCAATATAATCAAAAATAATAGTTTACGCGCTCAAATCAAACTGATGCACACATTTTTCATTTACGTTGTGTTAAAATACTCGTACATATGTAGTGATGGTCAAAATAATAGCAGTGCGACATGTTAAAAAGTGTATACCTATTTAACCATTTATGGTATTTATTTCTTTATAAAGGGTGTTTTTTTAGAGGTTAGGTTTTCAAGTTGGCACTACTTTTTTCGTAGATGGTCTTTTTGACAGCTGTCACTTGATTTATGCTCAGTTTGGTTTGCCATTTCATAATGAATAGACTTACACCTGAACAACGTTTGCAAATCGTGCAAATTTATTACGAAAATAATGGTTCGGTTCGCGCGACGCATCGAAGAAAATTTTGTTCAGCGATGAAGCTCACTTTTGGTTGAATGGGTATGTCAATAAGCAAAATTGTCGCACTTGGAGTGAACATAATCCACAAGCCATTGCTGAGACGCCGTTACATCCTCAAAAAGTCACTGTTTGGTGTGCTCTATGGGCAGAGGGAATCATTGGTCCACATTTTTTTAAAAATGAAGCCGGCCATAATGTTACAGTCAATGGAGAGCGCTATAGAGCCATGATTAATGACTTTTTCGTGCCTGAATTGGACGATGTTGATGTGGACGACCTTTGGTTCCAACAAGACGGCGCTACATGCCATACAGCCAACGCAACAATCGATTTATTGAAGGAAACTTTTGGTGAGCGCATTATCTCGCGCCGTGGACCTGTGGCGTGGCCTCCAAGATCGTGCGATATAACACCGCTGGACTATTTCTTGTGGGGCTATGTGAAGTCGCTTGTCTACGCAGATAAGCCCGAGACGATTGACGTCTTGGAAGAGAATATTCGGCGCGTTATTGCTGACATACGGCCCCAATAGCTGCAAAAAGTGGGCCTCTCAGCTGGAATTTATTCGAGCCAGCCGCGGCGGCCACTTACCCGAAATCATTTTTAAAACATAATGGCAAACCCTTATCTTTATAATAAAGCTAAATTCTTGGCCATAACATTAAATTATATACGTTTTATTTCATCTTGAAAACCTAACCTCTAAAAAAAACACCCTTTACAAGTATAGTTCATACTCGTATACCCGATCACCCGTTTCACCCGAGCTAATGTGAGAAAACAGGATTTCGGGTTGCGCGATGTCTAAAAATTCAGCCTACACGCCTACAGCCTGCACGCCTCCAATGTTTTACGACCCGCGGACCGAACAGAGATTCCGGCGGCTTACAGAAGTTTCAAGATCGGGACGTTTTCCTGCAAAAGCAAAGGCGGTAATCTGATGGCTAACATTTTTTGGATTTACATGTTGGCAACGGCGTACACGCTGTAAAAACATTAACATGGTGCTGCGAATAAAGATCCATCAGATTCCCTAGCTAGGTCATGCCATCCGAATGGATACAAACGCTCCAGTTCTGAAAGTATTCGATGCGGTACCAGCTGGTGGTAGTAGCGGAAAAGGAAAGCCTCCTTTACGTTGAGAACATCAAGTGGAGAAGGAAGGAAGATTTGGCTTGACTTGGTGCGTCCAACTGGCGCCGATCAACACGAAAAATAAACGACTGGCGCGTTTTGTTAAGCTCGGCCAAAATCGCTTACGCGGTTATCGCGTCAATCAATAAGCAGAAGAAGATTAATCATACAAATTACAACAACCATATAACAAAAAAGTTGCAATGTTTTCAAACATTTTTTAAAAATATTCATCAAAATTTCAAAAAAAACTTAAGGAAATAAATAAATGGCCAAAACTTTGTAATATATCGCGCTTTTATTTTGACCGCCTCTGTAAATATATGTATATTTTACTGCGAATTTATTTAATTGTATCATTAAGATGTCGTCTAAATGTTTAACTGCAAGACATGTCACATTTATTTGTCACTATACTTACATACATATGTACATATATACTTGTACACACAAATGTACGCCTAAGTGCTCCTACTTTTACAGCCAACTGTAGCAAACATTCATAACGCCTCAACTGCACTAGCGTGAAAAAACATGTTTGTTTTGTTAAATTTTTTCTGTGATATATAAATATAAAACATAAAATTAAAATAATTGTAAATATTTTTGTATATGTAAATTCATCAGCCTCTCTTAAATAAGAAAAAAAATTACCTTCCAACTGTATTATTTTCTTTTCGAAATTAATAATTTAGATTATGACCGCAACAGTGGAAACGGTTTCCGAACAATTGGACTTAGCTTCCATCTTGCCTGCGGATAGAGCTATAGCACGCTCTATAACGCTCTCCGATGCGGATGTAGGTGAGTTCTTACCTTGAATACGCTCATGCACACTTCCAAACCAATACACAAGCACTAAGCCACACATGAAGAGAGAAGAGAGATAGAAAGAGAGACTTGGGAATTTTCCCAAGAATTTTGAATGTAATAAGTAAATTAGTGGTTGGAGCCTTTCTACTTGAGAGATGCTAACGATAAGATAAAGAAGCTACTTAATGCAAATGCGAGGGCCCACGTATGACTCAAACGAAAATGCAAAAAACAGAAGAGTCAAAGTATAGTAAAGTGTTAAAATAGCGAACTTTTGTAAATAGCAATCAAAATTAAAGTTATATTATAGTAAACATAGGAAGATAAAAAGAATTTGTTAGTTAACAAAAACTTTAAAAAAATCTCTAAAATAACGGCAACTCAACAAATAGTTCTGTCACTGATGACCTAGTAGCGGAACTTCGTTATATTTTCAACCATGGAAAGAAAAATAGAGGTTTTAGCCTACCCAACACATCCGTATAAGCATAGACGATGATTCTTCCAAAGATGCACAACGAAGGCAAAGGAATCCAAGTTCAGAAGGAACTGTTATGAATAACTTGTGCAAGTCCGCATAAAAGTGTGGCAGCTCGAGAAGTCCTTTGGTCTCGGCTTAGCGGCCGTCAACGGCTTTAGAGCCCCTTAAGAAGAAGATAGCTTAGTCGGAGGTTTGCTATAAATTATTAAGATACCTGTAAAAAAAAAACTAATTGATAAAACTGTGCTGAACATGCTGAAGAGACAAAGCTGTCGAAATAACAGAAAGCGTAAAAGACAAAAGAAAAACACGGGGCAGTTACAACGTGGTGCTAGAAATACTAAGCCAAATGGGTCAAACGAGAATATTAAATACAAATTTAGTTTGAGAAATCAGTAGTAAAGACATTTAAGGCGCTACAGAAGAAATAACGCACCATCTACCGAGAATATAATGGATTTCTTAAGACTGTCTAATAGAAGCGTGACCGCCATGACTATATGACCAATTCGATGCTAACTGTATTGTACGGGCTTGTAATATTTATTATAACAGTTTTTGCCTAACTACTGCCCAAACATTTTCAATAGCGTTGGAATCAGGCGACTGTGAAGGCCTTTCTATATTTTAATCTCATTTTGTTGTTATGACTCTATAAACCTTTCGCTTCTATGCTTGGGGTCGTTAGTTGACTAGTTCTTCCAGACATCTTCGCAGCTGACGGTAATAAAGCTTTTTGGTAAATTTTATTCATCAAAACATAATTCAAATTGGCGGTGAAGGCAAATAAACGGCCAAATCCAAACATTAACCTTAACTGGATGCTTAACAGTTCGTTGAAGTTGTCAATCATCAGCAGTACACCATAACCCGCGCATGCAACTATTCGCCCAAAAGGAAGATTAATCATTTGAATATTTCGATTGCTCAATTCCGTTTTAAGTTTGCCTTAGCCATGCAAATTTCTTTCGATTGTGTGATAATGAGAGCACCGGTTTTTTTTTTTTCAAAGTGCTGCTGCAAGTAAACATCCTTGAATCATGTATTTGGGTACATTAACACCAATTTTCCTGAAAATTGCTTCAGCTTCACCCAACGATAATTTCGGGTTTGTCACAAACAAATTTATGATCAATTAATCTTCTTATCTTGCTTTGGAAAGGTATTTTTTTAGGCGTCGTCGGAGAGTCGTCTTTTTAACTTCGGTATACCATTGCACTTGTTTATTTATGAACTTCGCCTTTTTGAAATATTTTGCAGCAGATGCAATTGACGTTTTTGGACCTGTAGGATGTTTAGATAGAACACTTCTTTAAATCGTTTTTCATACGCGAAACTCATTTTGTAAAAACATCGTACGCTTTCTAAATTTTTGACAAAACCAGCATATTGCACCAGTATTACGAAACGGATACGCCTACTTAGCAGCATTTAAATTTTTGTTATAATCTAAGTTTGTTATAATCACGTTTCCATTAGACAGACTGTTTATAACTAGTTGACGTTTATAAACTTTTTTGTTACGCTTATTTGTGTTATGAGTTTGATGTTTTCTCCACAAATGTTCTACAGCAGAAGGTTTCTTATGAGGAGCTTTTATATAGCTGAAATACACTCGAAAGTTTGCCATTGCCTGTCGAGGGTGGCCACTTTTTTTCTATCATTTTCTATCATTTGGTGTTTCATTATCGAAAATATCATTATCTGGAACGAGGCATAGATCTATAAATCCGACTTTCAAATGAACCAATAAGAATGGGGATGCGCTTCTCAGACGAGCGAAAAGCCAAACAAACACGGAAATCGGTGCTGCCCCAATGTTTAAACAAAAGTTTTGCTAGGACTGGCCACCATACGACGTGGTGACGAGAACATTGGGTCGAATGGAAAATTTAGTCGTCCACTAAATTCCGAATGAGATTGAGAGAGCAACTATTGGAATCATATCTATAGGTATACGAAGTTGAGTTCATCGCTAACTCACCGGGAAATTAGCAGATTGTATTTTCAAAGATTAAAATGGATTAAAGAAATTGAATGCAGAGATTTATAACCTGCAGCTGAAAACTAAAAGAACTTTACACATTATCTATTAAGAGGCACAGCTTGGGATTCATACATACATATATACCTGTATATACCAGTTTCAATCCCTGAAACATACACATATCAATGCAACAGCTTTTATAACTCTCGACAAAAGCGTAAGGTATTACCTTTTTAATCATAATTTTCCCTTTTTGACTACCATCGCAGGTAGCGCCAATGTGAGTGTAACCAAGGCCTCGGTGATTGGGGAAAATGGCGGAGCAAATGGCAGCACTGCCGGTGGAGCAGGTGAAAATGGCAGCGTATCCGACGATGAGGAAGACGAAGAAGATGGCGAAGATTTTTGGCACACATCGGTTGGTAAATTCAAGTTTACTTTGGAACAATTGCCGCAAACTCTACAATATATCCATCAACTATTGACGGTAAGTGGAAAAATAAAACTGCACGTGGAAGGAAAAGGTATTCTTCTACTTTCAAGATAATATAGCCAAACGATTTTTTTTATTTAAAACTTTTAATCAGAAATTTTTAAATTCGATTATTTTTCTGGCTGTTTCAGGAAATCCCTACCATAAAAAAACCCGAAATTCTCTATTATATCCTCCAATGTCTGAATGTAATGGCACTGCATGGCGACGCTCTGGCTAAAGCAGCACGTGAGCATCGTGGTTTTTTCATATGGTGCCAGGAAAATCTGCTGATTCGGAAGTGAGTTTTAAATATGCTTATTAAATTTCAAATTAATCCATCCTATTCTGAGATTAGTAGCTGTCTTGTTGTCTTTCCATTTACCAATATATTCTATTTTTTCCCTTCTTTTCCCCTTCTTTTCCCCTTCTTCTCCTCCCATCTTGCGTTTTCTACTATTTTTTTCAGTCTTTGGGAGCTTTGCAATGCCGAGCATTCGCATATCTGTCAGGCTGGCGTACCACTCTTACTCCATTGCATTACCCTCCCATTGGGTTCGGATGTATTTTGGCGTGTCGTGCAGGAGGCCTTTCACGACACCGATTGGCGTGTACGATTCACAGCAGTAGAGCGAGTTACCGTAATTACACGTTTCATGGACTCGACCCCATTGCGCACCGAAGTCGGACTGCAGACGGCGCTCGCTACGGCATTTTGTCATCTGATCGCCAGCATGGACGACATCAATGTGTATGTGGCGCAGCGGGCGACGCTGTATATTGGCACCATACATGACACGGCAATTCGGTCACTCCTCTTCTGCTTGGAATCGCAATTCGATTTATTCATTGTCGATCGTCCCGTAGTTTTGCAATCTGTCTATCAGCTCCACAATTCACTTTCGGATCGAAGAATTCTTACGTGGGAATTCTTTTTGAATCGCTTCGATACGCTCTTTGTGGAGGCGCAAATTAATTTGGAAAAATGTGGCGATATTTCGTATTTGCGGGACTTACGTAACTCCGAGAATGGCAGTGAAGCGCTCTCATCTAAGATATTAAAAGCGCGCGAGGCTCTGAGTCAATCAGATACCAGCGGCAGCATGGCCAAGACTCTGAGCGCCTCGTTTGGCACCAAGTGGCCATACAAACGCACAATGTCTGCACCTGCGAGCATGATACCGCGACAGGATTCCAAATTTGGTGAGTCTCAATTTAGTAATTTTGCGAAATCTATAAAGTTGATAAAATTCTTTGTAGTGCCCGAAAAAGAGAAGATCTACAGCCGGCAAATATCAGCGCCCATACTAAAGCGGAAGACGTCACGTTTCGGTTTGGGTCAGTTTTTAGGCTCTAGTGGCAACCATGCCAATGTTACTAGTCATAGTTATGCAAGCTCCAGTCATCCACCCACACAACACACCCGTGGCGGACACAACCACTCTCACCCATATGCTCATCCACACTCCTCACATGCAACAACATCGTCCAAACACTATTCCTCTACTATAGCTTCCACCACGCAGCCATGTCCCGTACATAATCCCTGCACCACCAACACCACCACAACTACTACATCTATTTCCCACAGCCATTTCTTCTTCTCTTCCAATTCACCTTCCACATCCACCAACACATTTACCACTCATTTTGCGCATTTTACTAGTAGTAATGCACTTCCACCAACATCACAACCACAATCAGTAGCTACATTCTCAACGTTAGCCTCCTCCGCATCTCATAGTCAGAGTCATCAGTATTTAGTGCATTGCGTAGCGCCTACACCTAATCAAACATTCATAGCACACAGTCCAATGCCGACGTTGCGTGAAGCTGAGCCGCCGCAATCGAGCATGCATATATTGTCAACACAAAAATCGTCGCTACCACCACACCAGTCGCATCACGCCTCCTATCATTCACACTTCCAGAAACACCCCTCCGCACCCAATCTCTTACCACCACCATCGGTTACAGCGATGCCTAGTCCCAGTCCCGCAACTTCAACCAATCCGCTGCTCCATTGCACCTGCGATGGTGGCGGTCCAGGTGGTGCTGGTATTGGTGGTAGTGGCAGCGGCAGCGGCGGCGGTGGCGGTGGTGCCTCCAGTAATGCGCCTGCATCGGCACACCAAGGTAGGTTGTAGTGCATGCCTACATCTCCCTTACCCCAAAAGACGGCCCAAACCAACTGTGTGTCAGTGATATGATTGTTTTTCTCTTTCTAATTGGCATTTTTTCGTTGGACTGAGTTTTCCTGATTTTGATTGGAAAATGTATTTTCAGTTTCGTATAAAACTAAATATAAATTTATGTATGCATATTGAGTCGTTCATAACATTACAAGTATATTGATCTAAGAAAATTTAGTTTTTATTTCGCTATGTTGTGCATTACAAGTTAGAAAAAAGCTCACCAAGGGCATACTTTTTTTTTAAATACGTTTCAATATGTTTCAATAAATTATGATTTATTAGAAATATCATTACAATTGCAGACTGTAACTTCTTGTAAATAATTGTCTCGGCTGCTACAGAAAGCCCACCTTACCAACTAAAATGGTTTTCACTTTCTCGATTGCTTCGGTTCGCTTCACAGCGGTCAAATAATATCTCTAAAATAACAGATTACAAGTTTTTCGAACTTACTGCGCAAAATATCGATTGTTAGACAACATCTGTGGTACAAAGAGCCATCTTGCTGATCCAAAGCTCGCCCACATTCAGTTCTTTTGTGTGTTGTTTGTGTGTTGCCCTCTCCACGTTTTCGCCGAAGGAAGCCAAAACTGCCGCCACTTCAAAAACGACACCAAAACAGTCAAGCCCTCAGTATGTATTATTCACGACTACGGTTTTACGTTGCCGGAACTATCCGGATTTATAACCGATCAAGGACTGTCACTCCAGCAACATTTGTGGGGAATTGTTATAATGTTTTTGATATTATAACAATAACGAATACGCATTGGTCCTCCCAAATTCGGTACTTTTTCTTTGCTGGCTGAGACAAAAATACACCACGTCGGGAAAATCAGCTAAAAAATCATGCAGAAAACTATGTCGAAACCGATGATAATTTAACTAAAATTTCATTGTTAATTGAACTCTATAAGCGAAGAAGTCGAAATGTATTTATAGAAATTTCGTACCAGGCTAGTGAGGTTAGTGTAGAGTCGTTGAGATATGCAACGATGCATTATCTTAAGCAAACATCATACCACTCTAGAAGTAGATATTTACGTTGTTCAAACGTAAAATGATTCTGTTGGCATCACACAATATAATTTGCGCGTGCACCCTTTTGAGGGTTTGGGCGAGCTCCTCTTCCTATTTGTGGTGTGCGTCTTGATATTGTTCCACAAATGGAGGAACCTACAGTTTCAGGCCGACTCCGAGGGGCGACCGCTATTAAAAAAAAACGTTTTCTTCATTTTGGTCTTTCACCGAGATCGAACCTACGGTGGTAGTCACGAATGGTAGTCACGCACCAACCCATTCGGCTACGGCGGTCGCGAGTTAGCTATTAGTGTAACTTTCAAGAAGGGGTCCATGGCATAGAAATTTGTGGCAGAGAATGGCGAAGAGGTACTTCTCCGAAGGGCATCTGAATTTTGTTAGGCAGCCTCAATAGCCTTTAAGCACCGCTTTGCTGGGCTGGCTACCAGAGCATGAAGGTCACGACGGAAACGAATAGCCTAGCGAAATTAATCTTCAAAGAACCATTTTGGCTTACCAAAACCCACATAAAGAATGTTATGGGAAGACACGAAATTCTTACGACACCTGGTGGAAAGTTCAGGGCAGACGCAGCCAAAACAATTTATCCTTCCTTCTAAAAGAACATCAAGTAGGCTCCTAAACCTAGATAGAAAGGGCTTACGAACTCTCACTACATAGATTTTATAAGCGGCATTGTAGTATTATTTATTATTTCAAGAAACTAAGCCAAGTAAAAACAAAAGCACATCCTCTGCGAATGTACAGCTCTTGCAAGTAGAAGGTGGTGCGACTCTAAATTCATAGGTGGTATGAAACAAAAAGCCTGAGGAATTGCTCAAAATCAGTGTGGAAATAACATTTGATTTAAAAAGAAAACAGCCGATGGTCCACACTTAAGTTTCTCGAATGCAGAAAAATTAATACTATTAATTTAAAAATAATACTATTACTTTTCACTAAAGAAGGCATCTTCTAACTAGGTTTTATGAACGACCAAGTACAGAACTACATAGTAATATGTATACATGATTTCACACTCACTGATTTGCTATCTCCCTCTGTTTTCTGCATTTTCCATTTTCTCTTCCGTTGTACCTTCTTCTGGCTTGAGAATGACTTTTATTGATGTCTTTGCGCATTTTTGTCATATATTTACATATTTCTGTTTTAATTGCATGTTACTTACGTATACTCGTATAGGTGTACCTTTTTACCTTTTTCTTGGCAGAAATGCATTCTGAGATTTGCCATTGCCTGTCGAGGAGGGACCGCTATTAGAAAAGCTTATTCTACCATTTGGTGTTTCTTGCTCAGAAATTCGAGCCTCGGCACTTCGGAATGATAGTCACGCACCAATCCATACTGCTACGGCGACTGCCATGCCATATTTCATTAACATCAGCTATGTTTACCCAGTTTGGATGTGCCACTTTATAAGTCATTGGATACAAGGTATTAAACTACTCAGTTTATAATTTTGCATAATAAGTAAAAACAAAAAACCCGATTGGGATCAATTATGCGCTAATTGGGAAACAACTAGACCCGCTCATTATCACAAACCTTTAAGGCAATTTTTCATCAACTAAACTTTTCAAGTGATTGCTGTGGATGTGTAGTAGAAGTCCGAAGTGAGTGTTCAGTTCGATGAGAGCAGCTCATACTAGATGATTCTCTTCCAATCCTATCAAACACACAGGAGACCACTTTGACCGTTCATCCAGGCTTGCTAGACTGTTGAGCAGGCTCATCGCTAGTTGACGACGATTTTTTTGGGTTATTGTTCTCGTATGTGACCCATTTTAGTAAAGATTGGCTTGGCCACCTGCTCGAACTTCTCACCTTGACCGTAGTGATACTTGCCTTCATTTTGGAACGCAATAACACAACAGTCGACGCACTTACATATCGGCACCCACGTCACTGTTGACAGTTATAATTTTGAGGTTGTAAAAGACTTCGTGTATTTAGAAACCAACATTAGCACCGATAACAATGTCAGCTTTGAAATCCAACGTAGAATCTCTCTTGCCAACAAGTGCTACTTTGGCCTAAGTACGCAACTGAGCAGTAAAGTCCTCTCTCGACGAACAAAACTAACACTCTACAAGGCTCTCATCATGCCCGTCCTAACGTATGGCTTAGAAGCTTGGTCGATGACAACATCCGATGAAGCGACGCTTGGAGTGTTTGAGAAAAAGATTCTGCGTAAGATTTTTAGACTTTTGCACGTTGGCAACGGCGAATATCGCAGGCGATGGAACGGTATAAGCTGTATAAGCTTTACGACGACATAGACATAGCGCAGAGCATAAAGATCCAGGGGCCATGTTGGTTGGATCATGTCGTCCGAATGGATACAAACACTCCGGCTCTAAGGGTATTCGATACGGTACCAACAGGTGGTAGGAGAGGAAGAGAAAGGCCTCCTTTGCGTTGTAAAGATCGGGTGGACTTAACTTCACTTGGTGTGTCCAACTGGCGTCGATTAGCACGAAAAAGAAACGACTGGCGCGCTTTGTTAAACTTGGCCAAAATCGCGTCAGCGGTTATCCCACCAATTAAGAAGAAGAGAAATAACACACAAATGGCTTCACCAAACACAAAACTTTTAAAGAACTTTTTTTTTAAAGCATACTGTCACGTATAGTATGACCCAATGCATTGTATAAAATGAGAGATATGGCTAACTAAAGAAATCTAGCGTAAAATGGTCAGAACTTTTTACTTCGCCAATAAGTAATACTATGATGTCTTGATTAAATATATATGTGATGTTTTTCTTTCTGAGAGTTTCAAAGCCTGAGCTACCTAGAATAGCAGAAATTGTCTAGTGACAATGTCCACATTTTAGGTTCTTTATTTCTCATTGCACTGGAGACACAATAGTACAAATATAACTTGATAAACCTATCAATGGGTCTTATTTCTAAAATATTAACTGGATGCTGCCATGACTGGAGTAAATGAATGCTCCTGAACACTACTTACTAAATTATTAGTCCAGGGATATTCGCTATTACTTCTTTCGAATTTCAGGCCTTTATTCCCTTTTAGTATTGGTATTGGTATAGGCCCCCATCTCACTTATTCGTTACCTCCTTCATAGTTTTGTTTTCAAATATACATATATAATATATCATATATGTTTATGTGTACGTATTTCATTCGTTTGAGCAATCATCAAGCACTGAGCATTAAATGCATGTCGAATATCTTGGTGTTCCAAAATGTATTAGTCAGTGTTTCATTTCATCTTCATCTCACACTTAGAAGCATTTTGTATAAAAATTTTTTTTCCGTATCATATTCATATTCATTCACAACTAAGTAATAAAGTAATGAGCTTTCCCAACTCAAAACGTTTCTTGATTGAATTGTTCGGTGTTTTGAGTTGGGAACGTATGACTATCCACCAGATTTCCTATTCCCAAAAGCGCCAAATCTGTGTATACTTCTGTACTGGTATGTATGTCTTTAAGCTTGCCTATACTAGAATTTTTTATCCGACCAAAATGGATATCTGTAAACACATATAACTCAAACATAGATGTTTAAATGTATTACTAAAAAGTGTTGTAAACATGTACATTTCTCCAAAAATGAAGCTCAAAAAAGCCTTTAAAAGGAGTGAAATTTTCAAATCTGAAATTCATTACCACACAGATGGCCACATTCACTCATTAGGCGGCATCAATGACGACAACCTTATCGGTCTGCTGAGTCGCATTACCGAGCTGGAGGAGTCCGATCGTGAAACAATACATCTGCTCGTTTTTCTGCTGATGCAATTCATGTCACGCACCGATCAGGCATTTCCCTCTGAAGACAAACCTATATCCAAAACACAAAATATTGTGCTCAAACATTTGTTTTTGCTTTTGGGTCACAATCAAATCGATAAGACCTTCCACACAGCGCCAGAGAACCTGCGGTAGGACTAGTTAAACAAAGCAATACTAACTTAAACCCTAATTTACTTTTTCCTCCATTCCACTCTCATCATCCTTTCAGCGCTTCGGCAGTCTTCAACGCTTTTCTCGCAAATCTCCCGCAGGTGTTAGATCAAAACCATTTGATTGGCGGTCTCATTCTCCCTTCTATCATGCAGATCATATTGTATGCGCCTAACCCCAGTAATACCGCAGCCGATTGCTATCAGAATTTGGTCTTTAACTATTCACTTTGGTATTTGGAACAATATCCACGCCGTAATTGGATGTTAACTATTCTAGTGGTACTCTACAAGTATTCGTATACTCAACCTCCGCACAGCGCTTATGTCATTTCCGCAATGCGCATGGTTATGAACAGCCTGCGCAACCATTTCCATCAATGTCGTCGTATACCGACCACTACAATATTAGATATACAAGGTGCATCGCGTTCGCGCGACGTTAGTCAACCTTCATTGGGCACAGATCCTGATGAGAAAGATCCCAGTCCACCAGCTAGTCCAATGTTTCCTTCGGAAGGTACGAGTGCTGCTTCGAAGAGCAAAGGTCAAAATGTGGCTTTCACGCCAAAACTACAACATGCATTCCGCAAATATAATGACTCTAGTTTGGAAGCAGACGAAACAGAATCGGAATTGGTTGCGATACCGGAAAGTGATTTATCGGACAGCACCTTGCATGGAAGTAGTGCTCCGGTAAGTGAAACGGTGCGTGTTGAGAAGTTAAAGATGGAATCTAACTGGTTTAGTCAACAGGGTTCGTTTGATGATACTGTGCACTACGACGAAACTCCACTTTCAAAAGGAGATATACAGCGGTCACGAGCAATGCGCGCCATAGAATACGAAGAGGTAAGTAGACGTATGTCTGATTAGTTCGAATGATTAAAGTCATCCCTTTTTTATTTATCGTATTTATTTGAATAGAAAACCACCAAACCACACCATAAGTCCATGATTACCACCAAAACTGGTGACACCTACACCACAAAAATTCGAACTTCTGGAGCACAGGAAGCTGTGAGCACTACTGTCGTTACTACGCATGCGCGTCATAGTCTGCAAGAGGGCGTGCGCATGATCGTTACTCCACTTGTGGGCACCGATACTGCTGCCGAGACAGCCATTGTCAGTCCACCCGTTGATGTGCATCGCGCCATCACAGTACGTAATAAATCGCTTGAGAATGCCGCCGCCTCTACATCAAAAATGTTCGCCGCGATTGCCACAAATCATTTGAAAGCTTTGGGTGCACTCCAAGATATACAGACGAAGTCCAGCGATAGTAACTCAAAGTCTCTGACATCCAGCAATGGTAATCGCTCAACCAATAGCAGCACTGAGAGCTCGGACAAGCGGCAGCAGCAACAACAGCAGCCGTGTACTTCTCAGCAAACACAACAGCAGCATCAAGCCGCTATTTCCAAGAAACCCATTGGTCGACACAAAACCATCGTCGAATGCAGCGCTGGCACTTCGTCCTCCTCTACCGGTACCGATGACTCGCGCCTTAGTGCTAATCACAAAAAACCCACAGGAAAATCACTGAAGCGCTCGGATAAAGCTTATGGCTCACCTGATTCCCCACTCTCCAAAATGAGTGTCATGCCCAATCCAGTTGATGAAATGGATGCCACCAAGCTGCCTGCGCCAAAGAGTATAGCCGCACTTGAAATACCAACACCAGAACGCTTACTACCAATTGGTACACACGAATCCGTTGGCGGCTTAGTTGAACGCATGCGTGAAGGTCTCAATTTACCGGATATCAGTCATCTGAAGCAGGACAGTCTCGATGTGTCGGAGAGCACCAAAGACGATGTAACACCCAGCAGTCGCACCACATCACCTCGTCGCCTTATCAAACAGGTGGCACTTGAATCGCCACCAAATGCTGGCATCGCTGGTCAACAGGATCTACATTCTTCCATTTTGAAAAGCGTCACGCAAGAGGTGAGGTCGGCTACCAGCGCAGCAGCAACTACAAGCATAAGTGGTACGCACATTACGACCAAACCAGAAGCTCCAAAACGTCCACGACAAAAATTAGCACCCTTCAATGTCGACGCCAGCGCTATACCTGATGTGCGCTCACGTTTTGCTGGCGCGTGGCCACCGCCACCATATCAGCCACCGGAAGAGGTCGATGACGATGGGGAGGAGAGTAATGAAAATGGAAATGGACATAGCAGCGCTGCAGCCCAGCCGAATCGTGTGGTGAGTCGATTTGAGACGATTTTGTAGAGGTTTTTCCGAATGTGTAAATTTCGAATATTTTCTTTGGCAGAGCTCGCGCCGAGTTGGCGATTATACAGTATGTGACCGTTGCACCGATTGTGGTGCACTCATCGAGGAATACACCGATGAAGACATTGGCATATTAATTGTCATACTCGGAACATTTATACATCGCGAGCCAGCTATGGCAGCACCATTTCTGCCAGAGATACTCACGCTTACATCAAGGTAAATATATTTGAATTTATTTGAATTAGGAGTCTTATGGGTTCAACCCAAGAAATTTTGAAATAAGTTAGTAGAAGAGATAGCGCCGCATAACTAAAGCCCCTATCAAAAATCGTGTAAGGTGCAATAGCAAACTCAGTTGAAGTACCCTTCGTACCGTATTGTTATTCTGCATATCTGGTTTAGAAACGTGCGGACATTCTGACTCGATAACTAAATAAATATAAGACAAAAAATGGGCAAAATTTACGTGCCAAGGGCCTGGTACTAAACTCTCTATCTCCTTCTTGCGAAAGGTTTAAAGTGCACATTTATTGCATTTTCAGTTTCTGAGAAGAAAATATGCAGTAATGATGACTGAGACGAACTTGTCTCGAGGGCGAAGATAAGTAAATATCAGGAGCGCAAACAGGATTTCTTTTTACGGAGCGAATGTTCTGAAAACATAAGAATAAAGCAAAGAAACATTTGTTTAATGAAAAATTAAATCCAAATCGAAAAAAATAAAGTAGCATGCAAATAAAAGCATACAATTTGTTTTCGTATTGACTGCTGCTTTCAACCAATTTTTCTAAAATTCTTTTCACAATGTAAGTCTATATAGATATAAAGATATGATGCCCCATTCGACCAGTTGGGCTGTCGTACTCTTTAAATGCACTCCCTCTCACTTGATTAACCCGCGGTCGGACAACTTTTTTAAAACCTTCGGCTGGGTCGCAAGGTTCCTTTTTAAAAGGTTATATCGATAAATCTATAGAAAATTTAACTTTAAGAAGTTACCTGGAAGCTCAAGTCGTTAGCTATAATAGAAATATGTTAAATTCACGTCCAATGTCGGAAAAGCCAGTCCGTCCAAACCCGGGTGCCCAACTGCAGGCTAAAACCAAATGATTTTCAAGGGCTTTTGTATCGAAATTACTTTTCTTATTTTTTTAGCCATAATTTAATTATGTTCTAAGAAACGTGAATGTAAAAAATTCCTCTTCTCTCGCTGGTAGTCAAAAATTAAAACAAGTGATAATTTTTGATTTACTGATTACAGGCGCAGAGGGAAATGTTAAAATTAAATGACGTTTTGATTATAAGCTATTACTTGTTTGATAATAATATGTATGACCCCCATTCTTTATAATTACTTAAATTAAATTTGGTATAGAGTCAAAAAATGTTTTAAGTTAGTTTAAAGAGATCGCTTGAATTGAGGCAATTTTATCCTCAAATTCTTTTATACTCGCAAATATTTTTCCTTTCATTCTTACAAACTTTTTGGGAGAATTTTCTAGTTATAGTTACTAAACTATATACTTATGTTCTTATATTATCGGCAATGTATCTTTTCGGCATAGTCTAATGGCTTTGAAATTTGTTTTTGGAATATCCAAAGGCTTAATTCACTCTTCACTTCCTCAAAACTACTTCTAAGTCATAACTATAAAATATACAATATGAATTGAACTGAATGAATTTTAATTTGGTATAGCATTATCGTCAAGACTCGAAGCGTTATTGGGATAAAGTGTTTGAAAGTATATTTTTATGTTTTAAAAATTTGAAAAATATAACCTCAAAATACCCCGACATGTCATTGAACAAAAACCGTATTCACCTCATACAGAGTGGCGCACGAATCGTGCTACAAAAACAAAACGTAATAACTTTTTTTCTAAACAATGTATTTAACTTTTTGTTTTTTTATTGTATAGATAATTCAATTTTATTTTATGTAACTAATTAGTTTTGAAAATAATAGAACGTAAATGACCTCCATGCTCATTCACGCATATGCGACACCTGATGAGAAAATTGTTCATTGCGCACTGAAGGGTTGAAGTCGGGATCGCCTCAATTATTGTTGTGATGGACTGCTTCAATTCAGTCAAATTACTTGGTTTTGCTTTATACACCTCTTGTTTGAGATAACCCCATAAAAAAAAATCTGGTGCAGTGAGGTCAGGTGACCTTGGGGGCCAGCGGAAAGTGGAATTTCTGGATATCAATTTATTTCTAAATTTTCGTTGGAGCTCCTCCATAACCGGTCTGGCTATATGTGCAGTTGCTCCATCTTGCTGGAACCAAATGCTGTTAAAAGGGATACGTCTTCGCCGCAGTTCTGGATAAAAAAACTCCTTCAACATGTTTAAATAACGGTCCCCATTTACAGTCGCTGTTACACCGTTTTCTTCGAAGAAGTATGGCCCGACAATGCACCTTGATGAAACTGCGCACCACACCCTTGACTCGTTCTGGGTGCAGTTCCATCTCATGGAGTATTTGCGGATTTGATTGACTCCATATACGGCAATTTTGCTTGTTTACATTGCCGTTTAGATCAAAATGGGCCTCATCAGACATAAACAAGCAATTTATGAAGTTGTTGTCTTCTTCGGCCATTTCAATAATTTTTTGGCAAAATTCCAGGCGAATAGGCAAATCCAGAGGGTTTAATTTGCTTGTGATTTGAACTTTGTACGGAAACAAGTTTAAGTCATCATGAACTATCCGCTGCAATGACCGTCTGCTAACTCCAATTTGCGCCGACAAGTTACGAGTCGAAACTCTTGGATTTGCCTGAATTGACGATGCTACAGCCGCGATTGTGGCTTCGACCCGAACATGGGGATCTCGATGGTACGGTCTGCGTGCGATGCTTCCAGATTCAGCAAACATGTTCACCAGCCTCATAATGGTCCATCTGCTCGGGGGAGTGCCGCCAAACTCTCGCCTAAATTCCCTTTGGACGGAAATGATGGACTGCAAGGCATGGTACCGCTGCACTATCCAAATCCTCTTTTCGGTATCCCAAGCCTCCATTTTTTGTAAATCTAAATACTAATCTGCAAAATAAAAAAAAAGCCGATTACTCACACAGAAAAAAAGTTATTACGTTTTGTTTTTGTAGCACGATTCGTGCGCCACCCTGTATAACACCGATTTCAGTCGATGAAAGGCATACAAGAAGTTTCACGCCAAAAACTTAATTCAATTCCAAACAATGCGTTTAAAAAATAGTTTGATGTTTGGATTAATAGTTTCAAAGGTGTTTATTTTAGGGGGTCACAAAATCGAAAATTTTTTTTCTTCACTCATCTTATAGTAAATCATTTCAAGAATGTTGTGTCAAAATTTTAAGTGGATCGGAGCAGAACTCTCAAAGTTATAGCCTTTGTAGGCACTCTACCTCGAATGCGGAGCATCGATAATTTTTCAGAGTCATTTTTTCAAACGCGTTTTTCCCGAAACGACTTCTTCAAAGTCGGTGCCAATCACAACTCCGAAACTATTCAACCGATTCTTTTCAAATTTGGCACACGTTTTCTAAATCAAAAATACCTCGCCATCCCCCCCCCCCCCCCCCCCCACTGTTTGTTTTTATTTTTTTTTTTTTAAGGTTGTTTTTCACTTACAAATTTTTCGCCAAAAATGCTCGTTTTACGTTTTTTTGCCACCAAAACTATAAAAATAAAAAAAAAAAAAATTTTAAGGGGGGGGGCAGCATTACGTCATACTTTAACTGAAAAATTCGACTTTTTTAGTTTCAGATGATTCTACGACGAATGCCGATTGGCACCGCAGAGCACCTCCCGAAAAACATATCTCCAAAAAAACTCTGTCATGGGCTTATTTGTCAATATTTTATTATTAATATTTTTTAAAAACTTATTGAAAAGATGTACAATAACATGCAACTGATTTTATTAAAGTATCTTAAGCCATATTTCTGTAAAAAATTCAAAAAAAAAGTGTTTTTTTTAGCGCTAAACCCTAAGTACTTATTAATTTTCTTTCTATCTCAGGATTTGTTTAACTTCAACACACTCTTGGCAAGGGGAGAATGGGCCAGCATTAGTTTGCAGCGCTCAGGCTGTGGCACTACAATTCATCCGCTGTGTGCTGCACCAATTGGCGCCCAATGGTATATTCCTGCAAGTCTTCCAAACGCAAGTCAAGAGTGAGTGTGATAGGAAAATTAACAAACTATATTAATATTTATTTTTACTACTCTCCTCGCTCTGCTCATAGTGAAAGTGCGGCATAACTCTTTCCGTAGTATTGCTCGCGCACTGCAGGACTTCCAGGAGCTCAACGCCACACATCCCATTTATATGGTATGTGAATCGTTGCAATCCAAGAAATCGCTGCCAATTGAGCAGCTGCCAGTGATCTTCCGCAACATGGCCGAGTATTTGCAATGTGTGCCGACGGAATTGACAACTGGCCCGGGCGTGTGGCAGCAGGCAATGCAAGCAATGGAATCGCTACTGCGGCAGGTTATTGTACTACTACCGAATCTGGACAATCCAGAGCACCTTCTCGGCATAATGGTGGCCACTTTAAAACTGAACATTGTGCCGAAGACGCTACTCGATCCCTACTCAAAAATAATGGGCTTTTGTGTACAAAACACGAATTTAGAGTACAACTCGTTGTACGAACTGTGCACACTGAATATGCGTACGTTTTCGAAGGACCGCGACAAGATGTTACTCTGCCGTCAACTGATTTTCGAATTTGTACAGGCTTTGAAATTTAAAACCAACATTCCTGATAATAATTTGCTGATGATAATTGGATTTGTGTTACACGATGCTGGTGGCGCGCTACCGCCAGGCACTATCGCTGGCCTGCCGGAGACCGCACCACCTCTGACCACCAACGCAGCAGATTGCATGCGACAGTACGTGAATGATGTAATCGACTTTCTGGCAGATTTCCATACGCTGAGTAAAATCAAAGTGAGTTTTAAGTTGGTAACATTTTAAAACAAATTTATATTCCTGTTTGGCACAGAAAAGCATGATTACTTAATATTGAAAGGACAGCATGAGGAGACTACTTTTGTAGAACTAGTCAACTAGAACAAGTCTAATTTTTTTTTTTAACAATGAGTTATAGAATCTTTATTTTACGTGTTAAAAGTTTGAAAGTTCCAGTCTTATAGATGAATTTCACGAGAATAATTTTTGTGGAACATTTTAACCCTTAGGTTATTTTTTGTGTGTAAATTTGGCTCGGTTGAAAAAGTCTAAAAATTCCATTTGAATAGGTGACTAAATCGACACAGAAAATTTTAGAAAGAGTTAACGAAAACACAAAAGACACCACATAAGCTCTTACTCGTAGTTGACAAAAGTACTGACCAATCAAAATAAAATCTTCTCCTATAAAAAAATGTAAGTTTGTTGTAGAGTATAATATAATTACAATATTGCATGTCCGCTAGAATTTCAAAAATGGTCACGTTCAAAATGGACTGGGCGAAGATACTCTGGGAGGCGTATTAAAGGGCGCAGTGGCGCAATATCTTGCATTAGAAATGTCGCGCGGCAACACACGCGACAATAAAAGCAGCTCGCGTTACCTACCCTGGCTCAACAATGCGCCTTCATCGCTGCAGCAGGGGTAAGTTATACACTACATCTTTATATGTACCTTTGTAAGTCGAATGCATGTATACCTTTACAATCTTAAGCCCAAAAGAGTTCACCGAATGTGTTGGCCACATGCGCCTACTCTCTTGGCTATTGCTCGGCTCGCTTACACACCTGGCGCTGACCCAGCGCCGCAATGAGCATCATACTGTGCCCATACCGCTACAACAGGTGCCACCAACTGTGCCGCCAGCCGCAGTGCATTACCAGCATCACCACCAACACCCGAGCGCCACAGCGCCAATCGCTATGCCTGTCTCACAAGAGTCATCTTGTCACATTGCCGATCATATACAAGTGATTTTCGCCGGGTTTGCTGAACAATCAAAAACGTCGGTACTGCACATGTCATCACTCTTTCATGCCTTCACCTTGTGCCAATTATGGACCGTTTATTTGGAGCACATCGCGCGCACGTCCAGTAATGCGGAGGGCAATACCATGGGTGTACTTTTTGAATTTTGGGCCAAAGTGACACCGTGTATATTGCAATTAGTTTCCCATGCGCGCCCACCAAAGGAGAGTGCAGGAGCCAATGTCGGTAGTGGAGGCATTGCTGATTTTACGCAGAACCCAAACGCAAAGGTAATTTGACACAATTTAATAAATTTGTATAGGAAAATTAATACTCTGTATAATATAATGCAGAAATGCCTGAAACTGGTGGTCAAGTGGGCCGCTGCTTGCGGGCTATCTGTGGAACCTCTCAATATGGGGCTCCTCCTTTTTCGAGGAGATATATGTAGATTTTTAGAGTTGAACATCTCTCAATCGGAACTATTCCAATAGTATTTCCTGACAAGATTAAGTACCACGACCTGCTGTCATATTAGATATTGTACCGTTAATGTCTTGCGGCCGCCGTAGCCGAATGGGTTGGTGCGTGACTACCATTTGGAATTCACAGAGAGAACGTAGGTTCGAATCTCGGTGAAACACCAAAATTAAGAAAAAACATTTTTCTAATTGCGGTCTCCCCTCGGCAAGCAATGGCAAACCTCCGTGTGTATCTCTGCCATGAAAACTCTCCTCATAAAAATATCTACCGTTCGGAGTCGGCTTGAAACTGTAGATCCCTCCATTTGTGGAACAACATCAAGACGCGTACGCGTACTCCCTTTTTTGGTGTATGGCTGAGCTCTTTTTCCTATTTGTGGTGTGCGTCTTGATGTTGTCCCACGAATGGAGGGACCTACAGTTTGAAGCCCTATATATAATCTCTTGCGGGGTACCTTCCCATACCACGCATATATTGGGTTTGTCTGCGTCAATTCTGGATAAGGACTAGGAGTTTAACCTGCTATCGATAACGTAATTGTGCCAGAATAGCTCGGGTCTAACGAGGCATTCAAAGCTCTTCAATGGTTAGCGATTGGATTTTAATATTGGTATTCCCACGATACGAGAGGAATGTCGCTAATAGCCTGTGTCTAGAAGTCTAGGAGATGGATCAGCTTCTAGGTAGTACCTATTAGTATTGCGCTTTTACATTATTAAGATATTGGTTAGTCGCCATTAGGAGACATCCTGTTGCTGTTTTGAGTCTGTACTTTGGCTTGTCTGTAGTTTCGCCCACTGCGTATCACTAGACCCAGGTGACCTGATGGGGATTGCATAGTTTAGAACCGACCGGCCGATTGCCTTAAATATCGCCATCAACGTTTCTGTTTGGACACCGGTTTTGAACATTAGTGGCTATTGCGTTTGTATCGCCGGAAGGGGAGACTTTACTATCGAATATTAGACCCAGTAGCCTCACGTTTAGTTTCAAATATTGGAGGTGGAGTCTTCTGCGAGGAACTCTCCATTAAGCGTAAATTTAGGCAGTCGACAGGCTGTTGACCAGCTCACATGCAGCAAAAAAGCGCTAGTTGGTGTTAGAGTTATATGGCTAAAGTCACAATTTGGCCCTTGTTAATAGTCCTTATAATTTTCTTTTTGGAAATTTTTTAAACAAAGTAAATATGAAATAATCAAGTTGTGGCTTTAGAATATTATATATGTATGCATACTTCATTGATCGAAATAGAATTTCTTGGTTTTTTCATTAGGAATGCCATCACGAAAATTTAAATATTTGACTATCGAACTGATATAGTTACCAGGGCTAATGAATTGGCTAGATAGCGCATCCGTAGCTAACTGAGCTTCCCTCGTGCGCAAGTAAGCCTCGAATCCGCTCTTTTATGGCATTTTCCATCACTTTGGCCAAAACTTCCGGCGATAGGTCCTCACATTCTTGACGGACACTGTCTTTAAGAGCTGCAAGAGTCTGAGGCTTATTGACATAAACCCGCGACTTCAAAAAGGCCCACAAAAAGAAGTCTGCAGCGGTCAAATAAGGCGATCTTGCTGTCCAATGCAAATCGCCAAAACGGGAGATTAGGCGCCCGGGAAATGCATCCTTCAGCATATCGGTTGTGGCACGTGCAGTGTGCCGTTGCACCGTCCTGTTGGAACCACATGTTTTCCAATCCCAATTCATCAAGTTGCGGCAAAAAGAACTCGTTGATCATTGCTCTGTAGCGCTCACCATTCACAGTAACCGTTTGGCCCGCGACGTCTTCGAAGAAAAAAGTGTCCGATGACTCCTCCAGCGAAAACAGCACACCATACAGTGACTTTGAGCGGGTGTAATGGCTCTTCGTGGGTTACAAGCGGATTTTCAGTGCCCCAGAAGCGTAAATTTTGCTTATTTACGTACCCGCTAAGATGGAAATGGGCCTCATCACTCATGATTATTTTTGATGAAAAATCATCTTCCTCTTGGTGGTGATTAAGGATGGCTTGAGCGTATGTTAGACGCGATTGGCGGTCAACAGCTAACAGCTGATGCACCGTCTGGACTTTGTACGGAAGCATCTTCAAATTTTATACCAAAATTCGCTGTAAAGACCGTCAACTGATACCCATTTGCGTGGCACGTCGTCTGGTCGATGTCGACGGCGCTTCCATGACATCCTCGGCTACAGCAGCAATATTCTCTGCAGAACGGCTACTCCGGGGTCTGCCACGCCTGGCAGCATCTCGTGTTGTGCCAGTCTCTTCGAGGCGAGCGGCTAAACGTCGCAGTGTTTCACCACTAGGCGTTGGACGGCGAGGAAAGCTGCGACGAAATTCACGTTGTGCCAAAGTCACCGACCGATTATTGGTCAAATAAATAGTCAGCAATATTCCACGTTCTGGAGCAGTGTAGCGTAACATTGTTTATAACCGTGTATTTCGCATGTGTTTACTACACAAATGTCAAAACAGAACTGACATTAGGGGCCAATCGCAAAATGTATAGCATTTTCTGATAGGAGGATTACTTTAGCGCCACCTGTTATTTCCATTTAAATTTAATAGATCACTTCTGGCCTTAAGCAACCTCATTATTTCATTTAGATGAATTCCGCCTACTATATACTCATATACGAGTATATGTATAACCTTCCTATATTCCAATCTAAGTTTCGATAAAGTCTACTAGTGTTTGACAGTGTCTGAATTTCCAATTCCCAACTTCTTTACCCTTATCAGCGTCTAGCAAAAGCTTTCTTTGTCTATACCAATCAGCACTATTTAAATTTCCCAAGGTCCATAGGGTAGAAGTTTTTCCTTATATACATACGAACAAAGCTTTTAAAACATAGCGTAAGTGCAAATCTAAGGAGAAAATAAGTCGACTATCTGCAGAGGTTTCTAACATAACCATATAGTTTGGAGTAAAGTGGCGTATCTTCTTAATAAAGTCCAACTGGAGCTTATCAACTTCCTGAAAACATGACGAACCCTATACTTGCGCCCCGTGTGCTTGTAAATGCTAAATAGCTTCATTTTGACTTCGGGCTTATAAGCTTTTTAGCTTTACATAAACTAAGAAGCATTCCATGTTGAAGACAAATTTCTTTTTTTTCCACATTTTTTTAAACGACATTCTTGCTAGATAACAAAATTCTGAACTAATTTTTTATGTTTTCCTCTATATGGAACCAGTTTTCCTCCTTGTCCACTTTACCTCTCTGAATATCTGTCACTCCAGCAGCATTCTCCGGATGTAAGTATGGGGAATGTTTATGCTGCTACAACAACAACAACAAGTGGAGATATCAAACATCTTTGTGTACTTCCTGAAATAGTTTCAAAACCTTCGGAAATTTATTTTGCAGTCCAATTGCCGCCAAATTGTAGATATTGTCTGCTGTTTTGTGAAGCCAGCCTGATACTCATTTATAATCTCATTATTTTCCTCGCAATCGTATAATCGATCAGTTTGCACGCCCATCAAAATTTACATGCGCAATTGATGAAAAATATACAGTGAAATTCCCCATTACGGACAGTCCTTATAACCGGACAGCTCCAATAACCGGACAAATTTTGGGCACACAGGTTTTTCATTCATTTTTTCATACAAATATCATCCTAATAAACGGACACTCTAATAACCGGACGCGGACAAAGTATTTCAAACCATTTTCATAAAAAAATTTCTCATAAACGGACAAAATTCAAAAATATCACAAGCAAGCTTTGTTGTTCATTATACAAATGAAATAGGTGATTCCCCTTTTAACATGTATGCACACATTCAAGCCCTGTGTTTTAAATTAAGAGTGGTTTTCCATTCAGTTTGTTAAGTCAGTTGCATGCGAATGGTTGCGTTCAAAGTCCGTAATAATATGGCGCCGAAAAAGAAGGTACTTTATAATAAAGAAAAAATGGAAATTATTAATGTTTTCGAAAAAGATAAATTATCAGTACGAGGAATTGCAAAAAGGTAAAGTATAGTGAGCCCAAAAATTTAATGGTAGGTACACGTTCCTTTTGCTTTGAAAGGTTCAATATTGGCAAAACACAAGCTGCTGAAATCAATAAAAATAAAGAAAAAATTCGTTCTAAATGGGAGTCTGGAGTTAATGTTCATCAAAAGCGAAGCTTTCTTAAAGAAGGCGGCTCTGATGTGTTTTAATTGGTTCGCTAAGGCTAGAAGTCAAAACATTCCGATTTCTGGTCCCATTTTGAAAGCAAAGGCAATGGAAATTGCAGGCAAACTGGGTGTACCTAATTTTAATGCTTCAGATGGATGGTTAAACAAATGGCGAATAAGGAATAATGTTGCTTTCAAATGCGTATCTGGTGAAGCTGCAGAGGTAAACCAGGATGGTGTCGAACAGTTTAGGACAAAATTGCCATCTCTGTTGACCGGTTTCAAGCCTCAAGACATTTACAACGCAGACGAAAGTGGGCTTTTTTTCGCGCCTTACCTGACAAAACCCTCGCTCTTAAATCCGAAAAATGCGTGGGCGGTACACTATCAAAGGAAAGACTCACAATTTTGTTCTGTGCTAACATGGCTGGAGATAAGGAGCTGCTTTTGGTTATAGGTAAAGCAGCCCGTCCTCGATCTTTTAAATATGTTCCAATCGCAAAACTTCCAGTGGACTGGAGGTCTAATAAAAAAGCATGGATGACTCGAGAAGTAATGAGTGAATGGCTGCAACAGTTCAATCGAAGAATGAATCGAAAAATTATCTTGTTCTTAGATAACGCGGCTTCTCGCCCAAAGGAATTAAACTTAACCAACATAAAAATTATTTTCTTGCCGCCAAATAATATACAACGGCAGTTAGCCAACCACTTGATCAAGGTATAATCCAAAATTTTAAAACTTTGTATAGAAGCTTAGTTTTAAAACACTTGCTATCTAAAATTGACAATACAAGCTCAGCCTTAGAGCTTTCAAAATCGATTGATGTACTAGAAGCTGTGTATTTCATCAAAGTATCTTGGGATAAAGTGGAAGCCATAACCGTCCGAAATTGCTTCCGTAAAGCAGGACTTTTGGAAACTTATGAGGATCTTCCAGATTTTGATTCTGAAGATGATATTCCACTGGCAATCTATACTAGGCTTCAGGAAGGACTAGACTTGATTTGGAAGGTTTTCTCCAAATGGATCAAAATGTTTTCACTGAGGACAACAATATAGAAATTCAATTTGACCAACAAGATGATACTGTGGACATAAGTGATTCAGACGATGAATTTTCAGAAGAAATAAGTGAGCCTATAACATCATATGATGAGGCTTTAAAACTTGTTGCGGGCTTGAAACAATTTGCAAAAAATTACTATGTAGATTTTCAGCACATTAAAAATATCGAGAGTCACTTTGAAAATGAACATTTTAAATTAAAGCAATCAATGCTTCAGCAGTCAAGCATTACCGAATTTTTTCAATCAAACTAGTATTGAAATGTAAAGACTTGTACAATGTACTTAATCGATATACCTATGTACATATATGTATTTATATGTATTACTAAAGTATGCAAATATTCTTTACTTCCAAAAATTTCTTAAATAAACTATGTAAAATACAATTTATATGTGTGGTATTTATAATATTTTGTGACTTCATCCCTTATAAGCGGACATCTCCCATAGCCGGACAAAAACACTGCGACGGCGAGTGTCCGGTTATAGGGAATTTCACTGTACCTCAATTATTCTGCACTGAACTATCTCCTATTTTTGGGAATGGGGCTATTTAATACTTTTAGAAAAGAATCATCTTTATAAAAGTTATCAAATACATTCGCCAATTTTTCGATAAAATCAACTGGAGCGTATTTATAAAACTCACTTGGAATTCTATTCTCGCCAGATGCTTTCTTTATTTTCACCCTAACTGTAATGCATTTGTCTAAATCCTCGTTGTTTGTTGTTGTTGTTTTTAACAGCATAGTTAGCCCTGTCTAGTGTATCGTATATCTAAATCCTCGTATTTATAAGCGCTGGCGCATATTGCATATCAACGGTATTTTGCTACAGATTCAGTAGTAGTTACTGAGGTATATGTGAAAAGCGTTTGCCGAGACTTGTATCTATATATATATATATAATTGGCGCGTACACCCTTTTTTGGGGGTTTGGCCGAGCTCCTCCTCCTATTTGTGGTGTGCGTCTTGATGTTGTTCTACAAATGGAGGGATCTACAGTTTCAAGCCGACTCCGAACGGCAAATATTTTTATGAGGAGCTTTTTCATGGCAGAAATACACTCGGAAGTTTGCCATTGCGTGCCGAGGGGCGATCGCTATTAGGAAAATGTTTTTCTTAATTTTTGGCGTTTCACCGAGATTCGAACCGACGTTCTCTCTATGAATTCCGAATGATAGTCACGCACCAACCCATTCGGCTACGGCGGCCGCCCACTTGTCACTTATCACTTCTGATCTCATTGGCAATACTCCTTAGCAAAATTTATTATTTTATCTAAATTTTCAAAATAGCTTACCTTTTCTTTACTTCAGGTATGTCTGTATGTTTGAAAATTTTATTCGCTCTTAAATATCTCTTCTTCTTCATAAGAGTATCACTAAACCTAATCAAAAAGTGGATTAATTAAGGAGCTGAGTGTTTTGGTTTTTCAATTTTCAGCCATTCAAAAGATTGTTTACCCATATCGCTTATGTACTTCAATACTGTCATAATAAAGAAAACCGTAATTTTGGGAAAAACGGCTTCAAAGTTTTCAATACTATGTCTTCCTCAGTAAAGAATAATATGCAAATATATATTTTCTTTCATGTAATGAGAAACATAAAAAAGCGTATGGTTATTTCTACATATTTCTCTAAAAAGTATTTTTTTGGATTATTCCTCTCTTATAGTAAAAGAGCTAAATTAAAAAAACTCATAACAATAGAAATAATATAAGTATTGTCGGCTCTCCCAAAAAGAAGCGCCCTATCTCCATTTTATAATAGAGCAGCATGCAAATATTGTATATAGTATATTATAAAGGCGATATTTAGAGATATATGGTCTAATTATTCCGGCCACCGTAGCCGAATGGTTGGTGCGTAACTACCATTCGGAATTCAGAAAGAACGTAGGTTCGAATCTCGGTGAAACATCAAAATGAAGAAAAACATTTATCTAAGAGCGGTCGCCTCTCGACAGGCAATGGCAAACCTCCGAGTGTATTTCTGTCATGAAAAAGCTCCTAGCTGCCGTTCAGAATCGGCTTGAAACTGTAGGTCCATTTGTCGAACAACAGCAAGACACAGGCCACAAGTAGGAGAAGCTAAGTATTTTAGCTTTTTATATGTAAACATTAAATCTAAATATATAAATTTTTGTTTGTTTATAATTTAATATATTTTGTATCCACTAATAACATATTTTTATAATCATCTAAATCATATATGTACATATGTTTGTACTTTTGTATTCATTTCTTTGTTTACCATACAGACCCCAAATGCAAAGGTGAGTTAACCCGATTAACTGTTTCTTTTGTTTCTTTCACATTATACTCATGTATATTTTAGTTTAACATTCCATTTCCTTATTTATTGTCTTTTTTTGTCTATAATTTATTTAACACTAATAAAATAGTATTACTTTCAATAAATATTTATATAATTATTACAAAAAAAAATGTTTTTAATGCGTACTCTTAATTTTACCTGTACTTTTTTATTTTATTTTATTTATTCTTAATTTTTTATATTTTATTATACTTAATTTTATTTTATTTTACATTTTTATTTTAAATTTTCTTTCCATGCTTACTTTTCAATTCATGCGTGTTAAATTAAACAATTTTCTTTCAGCTATCCGAAATGGTGAATCTTCACTTTCTTAGCCTACTCGAAGCACTGAAGGAGACAAACTCCACCATATTAGGAAAACTATTGCCACTCTGGAGTCCTGTATTGTCATCGCAAACACAGGTACCATATAAAAATCGGTTTCACCTCAGATATGCTTTTCTTATTACAAACATTAATTATACTATCTATCAACAGCTATCCGACACTCTGCATGTGCGTTTGCAAAACGTACGTGACTATGCACCCGACTACGTGGAGCAACAGACACATCCATCGGATGCATTACTAAAATGGTTGCAGCGGCTGCAATTCAAAATGGGTCAAATAGAACTGCAAGCATCCACAGCAACACAATTCTATTCAATTTAAAATATATATGCGTTGCCTGTTGTTATATTAGGAATTCTACAAGTTTGTGTACTTTATTGAGAGACGAAAGCATAGTTTTCAACATTATAGCCACCTATGAGTGGGTGCTTAAAAGGGAAGCTTTAAATTTTTAACGATGACTTAATCGAATTCAAGTACTTACATTTTACACGTCTTATATGCTGAGGGTCGCTACACATACATACATAGTTTTACGTTTAACCAGCATAAATATGTATTATATATATGTTGTTGACAAAAGATCGCCTAATAAATGAACTTTCAAATAATAAAATTGCAATTATTTCATATAGGGACATGAGAATTAAAGAAATTAATTGTAGACGGTATACGTAACACCCCCGCCAGTTTTTTCTTCGTCTAGTGGATCATACACCTCATCATCCTCATTGAACTTCTGTTCGCCTTCGATATGCACTGCTGTTGTACGGTATGCAGTGAAGGCAGCTTTTGTTTTCAGCTCTTCCTCTGTAGGCAGTTTCAAGTTGCGTTGCTCCAGTCGCACTAATCGTGCCGCCAAACGCTCCTCTGCTTGTTTTTCTTGCAATTCCTAAAAATATTTACATATGTTATTTTTAGATTCTGCATCTCAAGGATTTACGCATTTACTTTCATTTTGGCCAAATAAGTGGCTTGCAAGTCTACTGAATCAATTAATGTCAACATTTTGGTGCCACAATGCTGTATAAGAGGTGGCGTTGCAGCAGTAACTTCCCAATGTTTACCCTTTTTGCGCGATCGTTCCTTTACCGGATTGTGTACATCGGACACTGTTGTTTTGTAGGGCTTGAATTTCTCACGTTGTGGTGCCACTTGCAACTCTGTTTTAGTAACTAGATATCGTACATGTTGTTCCACTTCTTGTAGGGAGGGTGTGCTACAACGAATGTCCCCACTCACTGAGCTTGTTTTCGATGAGGGTGAATTTTCGGTAATATGCTGTAATTTGGGCTTCAGATTCAGGAGCTTTTCACCGACATTAATTTCTACAATTTGCGCATCTATTACCTCACTTGAATCACCAGCGGTCGCTTTTTCTTTTATTTCTATAGATTCAGATAGTTCAGTATCATTTACTTGAGACTTTATTTTAAAAGTTTCAATCTCAGCTAAATCAGCTTCTGTAATTAGCTTCGGTTCAGGTGGTAGAACTGTGGTACGTCGCTCATGCATTGTGCGCTGTGCTATCACACGCAAGGGGTCTAATTCTGCCTCATCATCACTATCTAGCACATCTTCTGTTGGATCTTCCCCGTTGTCACTATTCAAACGGCCGTTCCATTCCAGACGATTAAGCACCTCTTGACCCCTAGAAGCTATATTCAACTCGGAAAACAATTGGGCTGCTTCATCGATATTCGTTCGTCGATCTAGCTCAGCGATCACTCTATCGTAGAAATGTTGTATACGTTTCCCTTTATCCGGCAGTCGCTTTAAGTTTTCCCTATATAAATTCGGAGTCAACATAAATTTCCGATTAGTTATTTTAGTTAACTTACTTATTAGCCAGAAGCTTATTCTGACGTTCTTTAAGATCCAACAACTCCAAGCGGGAAAGTTTTGTTAAATCTTTCACTGCATTATCTTGTTTGATAGTTGGCGCAACTGCTGGTATTCTATTCAAAGGTGGACGAGGAAGTGAAGTCATTGTAAATAAATAATGGTTTATTTTTTTATATTTGAGATAAAAACTAAGAAAACTTAATTAATTCAGTAAATGATAAAACTGAAACTTCAAATGTTTTTTTTTGTTCTTGTGTTTTGTTTTCTATATAAACATATGTTTATGTGAAGTAGAAAAGGATGATGCCCAATCGTGATGTGTTTTTAATTCTCAATGAAAGCAATAATACTGCGTGATGTAGACAAACTAAAGGCGGCATTTTCTGAAAACCGCACCCGCGATTTTGACGTCATGAACTATAATAATACAAAAAAAAATAAACAAAACACACAAAATGAAGATAAAATATTTTTTAGTAAATATTCAGAATGTCTTGCTAATGTTGAAATTTGAAGCTTTAAACAAACTGATGAAAATGTAGTACAGCGTGTTAAATTGTGAAAGCACAAATGAATATAAGCCCCCGAAATGGAGTATTTTGAGTTTTTATGCAGATGTCGCTCAGTGATGGTAAATGTAGGGAAAATTCCTTACATGTAGGGATTTTTGTCGAAAACTGTGGGTGTATGGAAAAGGAGGACAGATTTTTTTAAATTCTGTAAATGTAGGGAATTTCAAGAAGGACAGAAAAAATTTTAAAATAGCGAGAAAAATTAAAAAAGTTCATTTAAAATAAAAATATGCAGTAAGATTTCATGCCAGACTTTTTTTCCTTATGGCAGTATACTTTTAAAAGAGTTAATATGGCAACATTGCCATTTTTTCTTCGTTAACGCGAACGCGATTTTTTCTTCGCGCGAAAATTGTTAGTTGTCCGCGCGTTTTTTTGGTGGTTTTCACTTCTGAAGTAAGTTTGCAATTATTTTAGTTTTAGCTTTTTTTTCAAAAGCTCGCCGAAACAAAAATGCACCAAAAAAATATGAACGCAATAAAAAAAACACCTAAAATAAACAGTTTTTTCAAGAAAAAGCCGAGCATAATGTCGCGCTGCAAGTGGTGGACCATTTAATCCCACTCTTAAAAGAAATCGTGCCGGATTCTGAAAAAATAAAAACTCTGTCTTGTTTTAAGCAGAACTGAATCTAATGAAAAAGTCTAATTTTTAGTCTAATTTTTAGACTTTTTGCTGAATTTTTCCTTATATATGTGTTTATAATATAATATTGTAAATATGTGTATATTTGGAATACAATTTTTGTTGTACAGTGCCAAGTCCAAAACTTAAGCAAATAATTCAATTTGCAACTTGCAACGTTGCAACTTGCAAGTGTCGCATTATACTGTCAGAACACAGGAGAAAAAATTTAGGGAATTTTATAGGGAAAATTTTTTGTAAGCTTAGGGAAAAGGAAGGAATTTTTTTGGGCTGTGTAGGGATTTTTCCAAAAATCATTTACCATCATTGATGTCGCTTAATCTTCCTTTTCACAAATAGTAATTTCCCTTCCTTTTGTTTGTATATTCTCGAGATATGACGCCACAGCGCATTCGGAAGACTCGATTTTGTATTCAATCATTCTTGATAATATTCGACATGAAATAATTTAAGAAACAAAAGTCAAATATATATTTAAGTGATGGCAAGATATATATGTGTTAACAAATTACTTTGTAAAATTAAAAACGTAATAAACATATACTTATAATACGTTCACATATAAGGAGATGATCTACTTTTTCGTGCTTAATAATCCGTTCACATATGCATTAATCACCTATAAATCCACCAAATTAATCTACCCGTTCACATATGGCAGATTACCTGCAAAATTGACCTTCAGCTGTCAATACTGCTTTGAGAGGTCTTCCTTCAGAAAAATTATTTTGGTGGAATATTTCGGTGTTTTTGGTTTCTTTAATTATTATTAACGATATGAAGACAATACAAGGAGAAAGAATAGCTAATACTTATATGTGAACGTATTATAACTCCCAATCCGTAATTGAAAAGCGAGATTATCCGTACAAATTTTCTCACCAGAAATCTGAGATTATAAAATAATAATACGTTTCGCGCTACTTTTCAAAAATCCGTATTTGAAAAGCGGGTTTTTCCATACAACATTTCTCTCCCAAAATATGTGATTATAATAATAACGATACTTATTGACACACAACCCTGTGTCTTCTATGTTATCGATAATTATTATTAGGAATGTAAGGAGAAACATCAAAATAAAAATTAAATTAAATGGATGCCGGCAAAGAAAACAGGTCTGTAAATATAATTGTAAGAAAATTTTTATTAAATATTATTAATTACGGATTCATTTCACAGAAAAAAGCTTGTGCCCATAAACATTTTGTCCTCTTATTACTTACTATAAAATGTAATCTCGAATTTCGAATACTGCCATCATTTTTTGCAACCTCAGTAAACGTTGCATACGGAATTCCTCCAACTATTTATTATTAGCCGCAATTAAATTAACTACTCATTTTCCTTGTGTTTTCTTCATTTCGTTAATAACAATTAAACAACCCAAATAATCCACCAAAGCAATTTCTATGTAGAAAAACCTTTCAAAACACCACTGGTAGCTGATTGTCATTTTGTAGATACGGGTAGATTAACTTTGTGGATTTATTGGAGGTTACTGCATATGTGAACGTACTTTTAGCACTCTTAAACAATTTTTCTACAGGCAACCCTACGTTGTATTGCATCAGCTGTTACAGCAATTTTGACGTTTGCCACATTGCCTTTTCCACTCACCGGAGGGCATAGACTCTTAGCGAAGTGAAAGTTTCATCACCTTTTTTTTAAATACTTACAACTTAACAATAAAAAAACCAGTTAATATTATCTGTATCTTAATCAAATAAATATTCCGTATATTTTACCCTAAGCAGTGGAAAATGACGAATCAGGAACTGCTCTTTCAATTCCAGTCGCTCGGAATGAGCGAACAAAAGGCTAAAGAGACCCTAAAGAACGCAAATGTTACAAAAAATTTACAACTGGCACTGACTGAAGTTAAAGGGGTACCACTTCACGAAGGTGTGGGTATGCTGGTTTATCATATGGCCAGTAAAATCAAACCACAAATAGCCCAACATCTACCACTACTCACCCGCTATATAGCGGAACGCAAGTTAGACACCACGTTGCGAGTGGATGCGGCTATCGAGTATTTGTTGAAAAATGTTCAAAAGATAGGAGTAGCAATCAACATACAGGAATTCGAAGAAGCATGTGGGGTCGGTGTCGTCGTCACTCCAGAAGAGATCGAACGTGCTGTGCAAGAGCAAGTGCAGTTGCATAAAGCTGCGCTGCTGGAACAGCGCTATCATTTCAATTCATTCAAAATTATGCAAGAAGTGCGTGCGCAACTCAAATGGGCAGACGCTAAGTCGGTAAAATCAGCGATAGATGTAGAAATATTCGATTTGCTCGGCCCAAAGACTGACGAGGATTTAAAACCACCACCGAAGGCAGAAAAAAAGAAAGAAAAACCAAAGGTGAATGCATCCGAAAAATTTAGTACGAACAACAGTAATGGGAATGAATCAAATATAGCTACGGATAATAACGATGGCGCAAGCACCATAGCGGAGCTCATGAAAACGAAAGTGCACTTCCACACCCCTGGTGAGAATTACAAAACTGATGGTTATGTGGTAACGGAACATACGGAAAGGCTACTCAAGGAACATCTAAAACAAACGGGCGGTAGAGTGCAAACACGTTTCCCACCTGAACCAAACGGCATTCTACATATTGGTCACGCAAAAGCAATTAACATAAACTTTGGTTATGCTGCTTCAAAGGGCGGAGTTTGCTATCTCCGCTATGACGATACAAACCCTGAGAAAGAAGAAGAGAAATTCTTTGTCGGCATACGCGACATGGTCGAATGGTTGGGCTATAAGCCATACAAAGTGACGCACTCCTCGGACAATTTCCAGCAATTATACGAGTGGGCGGTAGTGCTGATACGCAAAGGCTTGGCATACGTTTGCCACCAGAGTGCAGATGAAATGAAGGGATTCAACCCAAAACCAAGCCCCTGGCGCGAGCGTCCAATCGAAGAGTCTTTACAACTCTTTGACGATATGAAAAATGGTAAAATTGATGAAGGTGCAGCAACGCTTCGTTTAAAGCTAACATTAGAAGAGGGCAAAGTAGATCCAGTTGCTTATCGCATTAAATTTATACCGCATCATCGCACCGGAAACAACTGGTGAGTTTAAACTCTTACTAGCATTTATAAACTTACACTAAGCATACGATTTTTGTTCCATAGGTGCATTTATCCTACGTACGATTATACTCACTGTCTCTGTGACTCTATCGAGAATATTACTCATTCACTTTGTACCAAAGAGTTTCAGTCACGACGTTCTTCCTATTATTGGCTCTGTAATGCTCTGGAAATCTACTGTCCCGTCCAATGGGAATACGGTCGCCTAAACATGAACTATGCACTTGTCTCTAAACGTAAAATTAATAAACTTATAACTGAGCGTATTGTCTCCGACTGGGATGATCCACGCCTGTTCACATTAACCGCGTTACGTCGCCGAGGTTTTCCTGCGGAAGCCATAAATAACTTTTGCGCACAAATGGGCGTCACAGGTGCTCAGATTTCGGTTGATCCTAGTATGCTCGAGGCAGCAGTACGCGATGTTCTTAACGTAAGCGCACCACGGCGGCTGGTAGTTCTGGAACCACTTAAAATAACACTCAACAACTTCCCACATGACAAACCCATCGTAATAGAAGTGCCTAACTTCCCACAAAATCCGGATTTAGGCAGTCACCAGATTGTATTGGATCGTATAATTTACATTGAAAAAAGTGATTTTAAGTTAGAACCTGAAAAAGGTTACCGACGCCTCGCTTTAGACCAAACTGTTGGTTTGCGGCACGCTGGCTTGGTCATATCTGTGAAAGAGGTGAAACGAAATCCACAAACTGGTGAGGTATTTGAACTTATCTGTGAATGTACACCCGCAGAACAAGCAGAAAAACCGAAAGCCTTTATACAATGGGTTTCCCAGCCCATCAAACTGGAAGTAAGACTTTACGAACGATTATTCAAGCACAAAAACCCAGAAGACACCAATGAAGTTCCCGGTGGTTTCCTCTCTGACATCAATGAAGATTCTTTGGTGGTATTAGAAGCGTGTGCTGATCACGTACTGTCCAATGTTAAGGTGTATGAAAAGTTCCAGTTCGAAAGAATTGGCTTCTTCTCAGTCGATCCGGACACGACTACAGATCATATTGTCTTCAATCGTACGGTAGGATTGAAAGAAGACGCTGGCAAGAAGTGAAAAGTATATTTACCTCAAGCTTCTATTAAAAGACGGAAGGTCAACACAAGCACTGTTAACATTTTTATCTAAAATCATAATCTGGCTTAAAGCATATTTATAAAATCCTGTAAATTTATTAAATTGAGTTTATTTAATACAATACCGATCAAACGTCTACTGAAGCTTTTTTTAATTCTACAACAAGGAAATGCATATCTATTTCTTCCCTTCCACCATTATAATGTGATAGCCAAACTTAGTCTTTATGGGTGGATCTGTGTACACTGGATTGGTTACATTCGAAACAGGCAAAGCGAAGGCGGCATCTTGGAAGGGTCCTACCATAGCACCACGAATTTGCCAACCTAAGTCACCACCCTGACGGGCCTTATCTTCACTGTACGCGGCTGCTACCTCGGGGAATTTTTGGCCTGCTTTCAACTTCTCCAAAGCCTCTAGTATCTTGCCTTGCTTTTCGCAAAGTATGTGTCTTACTTTTACAGCATTTCCACCTTTCTTTTCCTTACCTGCCGAAAGAAGAAAATTTAATTGAACTCAACGAAAATCCGGAAACAATTTCCCACCTTTTTCTTCACTTGCTGCACCACCTCCTTTTTTACTACCCACTGCTTTGTTATCTCTGCTACCGCCTTTTGTATCCTTCTTTGGAGGCATTTTGAAAATTGTTTGTTGTGCACAGACTATCTACTGCATGAAAATAAATTTATTAATTTTAGGTTACACTTCATTTCCGACAGCTGGCTTCAAGGGATACCAAGTTTAGCCAAAAGCCCGATTTGAAGAGTATACAATATGTCCTACGATTACTCGCTTGTAACAAATAATTATAACTCTATGTAGGAAGATACTAGTTATCATAGCAAGGAGCACAGATCATCTTTTTGTTGTCTATGATACGTTCAAATAAGCATTAATCATCTATAAATCCACCAAATTAATCTACCCGTTCACATATGACAGATTACCTGCAAAATTGACAATCAGCTGTCAATACTGCCTTTTTTGGTGGAATATTTCGGTGTTTCTGATTTCTTTAATTATTATTAACGATATGAAGAAAATACAAGGAGAAGGAGTAGCTAATTTAATTGCGCAATTGACTGCTAATAATAAACAGTTGGAGGAAATCCGTATGCGACGTTTACTGAGATTTCAAAAATTATGGGAGCAATGCGCATGGGATATTCTATATTACATTTTGTAGTAAGTAATAAAAGGACAAAACGTATATGGACACACGCTTTTTTCTGTGAAATGAGTCCATAATGAATAATATTTAACAAAAATTTGATTACAATTATGTTTACAGGCTTGTTTTCTTTGCCGGCATCCATTTCATTTAAGTTTTATTTTGATGTTTCTCCTTACGTTCGTAATAAAAATTATCGATAACACAGGGTTGTATGTCAAAAAGTATAGTTATTATCTAGGAATATTTTATAATCTCAGATTTTGGGAGAAATCGCGCTTTTTAATTACGGATTTTGATTTTGAAAAAGTGGATCATATACTTACTATATATGTGAACGTACTATTCGATTACTATATGGAAATCATTCATAAACATCTCAAATAACAAAAATTATTTAAATTTTCGGTCTCTATTTTATGGTCTGTGTGCTAAAGGAAATATATTGTCATGTTATACGTAAATAGATGGCGGCGTGAATCGAGACTGCTATTATTAGTGAATTAGTAGATTAGTAAACAGCTCATTGGTTTATTTGATTGTTTAGTCAGAAAAAGATTGACCGCAGGCAAGAAATACGCGTATTAGCTGACATGATATTAAAAAAAATACTTATTTTAAAAAAATCTTAATTTGCTATTTCAAATATTAAAGCCTTTAATGTAATTTCGACCTGGTAATGAAGCGTTTTCTATAGAGGTTTTTGATTCAGTTGAAGGGAATTCAACAAAGTTTTACGAGCACCAGACAGACGGACATAATAATGTATATAATTCTGGATGATTTGGAAAAAATTCAAATATATACGTCATATTAAAAAGCTACCTAACATTCTTAGCTTCTAATCACCAACAAATTCTTATCGACTGCTGCTAAATTTATATAATCCAGTCCCTTACTGTTAACTTTTGGTGAAAAATGTGTCTGTGGTGATTAGTCTTCGCGAAACGAGTACCCCTCAAAATTCCATACGTGCCTGTCATTGAGACTTCTCTATACATTAACGATCTCTGTATACAGCAATCTTCAACCCAGCAACGCTTAAATGTTATAATTTATAGCACTTATAAAAATTTTGTTTTATCGTAAAATTTATAAGTACCGCTGGCAATGCTACAAGGAAGCCAGGCTCCATTCAAAACTCGATTGTATTGACTTTTCAATTTTATTTGAGTAGTATTTCTTCATTTTCCTCTTCTTCTTCTTAATTGGCGCGATAACCGTTTACGCGATTTTGGTCGAATTTAACAACGTTGTTTCTTTATCGTGTTAATCAGCGCCAATTGGACACACCTAGTGAAGCCAAGTCCTTCTCCACCTTATCTTTTCAACGTAGAGGAGGTCCTCTGCTACCACCAGCTGGTAGGGAAACCGAAAACTGAAGCAGATCATCAGATACTCGGAATATACACCTCCGCCCACCCTGCCCTCGAGCTTTGAGACATGGATATACATGGATGAACTCGCCCTGTCTTACCACGTCCGGTTTCCACTCTTCCCTCGAGGGTAGGAGGGTCACGAACGTTGTAGTGTATTGAGACTGTATAGTCCACCTGTCCGGGAAGTTCCTAACTGCCATCCAGGATTTTACCATGGCCATAGTCTGTGTTTGACCACTTACTTAAAGTGCTCAGCCTTATTGCTGCACTGCGCGCAATGTACTTTGACTGCAGGTCTACCGAAAGTTTAATATCACATATAATGCTTTCGATGGTGTGGTCGACATTGCACGGCTATAAGAACAGATACAAGTCTTTGGACCCTGTCAACTCTTTTTATGTTCACGCCCTTCTCCAGGGCATTCCAGCATATTGCAATGCCGTAGTAGAGGACTGGGCTAACTACTGCTGTGTACAACCTGTCTATCATTCTGGGTTTCAAACCCCACTTTTTTCCCAATGAGCCTTCCGCAGGAGTATAGCGCCGTTGTAGCTTTGCGTACTTTATCTGCGACTGTGAGCCCCCAATTTAGCTTCCTATCTAGTACAAGCCCTAGATATTTAGCGTTTTCTGTTACCCTAACGGGTTGTCCCCCTAAAAGTATTTGTTGAAGAGCAGGTGTTTTATGTTTTCTTCTGAACAGCATCAGTTGCGTTTTTTCGGATTTACTTCTAGTCCTCGACTTTTGCTCCATAGTGATAGTCTGTTGAGAGCTCTTTGTTGAAGATCACACGGTTTTGGAAGGTATTTGCCAGAGATTGCTATTACAATATCATCGCATATGAAATTATCCTACCTCCCATTTTTCCAGTTCCTGAAGGAGATTATTGACGGTCAGGATCTACAGAAATGGAGAAATTACCCTACCCTTAGGTGAACACCTGATCGGAAATGTCTTTATGGATGTTTCACTTAATCTGCGCGTATCGTCCGCCCGACTAGCGATCGCTGTCTCTACTGATTTGCCTTTGCTGTATGTATGTTGAGAAGGTGATAGCTTGTTGCTAATCTTTCCTTTGATGTGCCCATCTAGCAATCGGCCTAACGTTTTTAACAGAAAGGATGATAGGCTAATCGGCCTGTAGTCCTTCGGTTTTGTATGTGTGGTTTTTCCTGCTTTGAGAATGAGGACCACTTTTACTTCAACCAATTTCTTGGGGATATAATTAAATCGTACTACTGCCTCAAAAATTGAGGCACTTATTGTGTGTTGCAGGTCAGCGGGGATAATTCCATCTGGTCCCGGTGATTTATAAGGTTGGAAATTGCCGATGGCAAATTTTATATTGTCCTCCGTTATAAAATCTATTGGGGGATCTTAATTGTGAACTCTAGGATGAGTTCTACCGCCTTCATTGCATAGACAAGCTGGAAAGTGTGTCTGAATTAATGGTTCTAGTATTTCTTCGCTTCACCTCTTTCATGAGATAACTAGGGTTGTTGGGGCTCATTGATACGACTTTCCTGAGTCTGCTGGCCTCAGAAGGGCTTTCTATCTTTTGACAGAAATCTCTCCAAGACGTTGTTTTTGCTGCCCTATTGGCATACTTAAATCTGCGTTGAGTCTTTGTATCCGACCCACCAGTTGATTCTCCTCACTTCATTATACTCAGTTCTGCATTCCCTTCTTAGGTTGCTATGTCAATGGCCCACCATGGAGTTTTCGGTTTTCCTCTTTCCTGCCTTACCCCGTCCATCGCATCTCGTGAATGGCAGTGATATCAGCCTTTACTCTCTCGAGGACATCAACTAGCTGGGCAGAGGCACCTTCCCCATTAAGGTAACGGACATTCCAGGTGCATGCCCTCGTTATCCTTAGTTTGTTTGCAGGGGTCGTCAGCAGTACAGGAAATTCTCATCCGAGGCTTTGTTGCTGTTTTCATTTTACGTGGCGGGTCCCAAACCCAGCACACAGCCAGCTATCCTGGGATGCTTCTCACGTTGGCTCGCTCTCGAACGGGTGTGCGGAAGCTACCCCGAGAATACATGGGCTAGTCCCGGAAGTTGTGAGCTGCATGAACCATATGTAGAAGAATCGTCCTAGCTACTCCCAAGTGAATGGCGATCAGTAACTTTCCCCACTTACGTGGACTTCTACATATGGAACCATCCTCCATCCATCTTCATATTTCTCACACCGATATTTTTGCGAGCAAACTCAAAACACTTTCAATTTCCACGGCAACGGTTCTACGTTACCAAAATGTCCTGCTTTTATATTCGGCCGAGGTGTGTCATTCCAGCAACATTTTCCATGCATGAAAAACATGTTTCTGAACATAGACTAACTTCACTATTAATAGAAAAATATGCTACTCTATTTTTGTACAGTGTAGCCATGCGATATTTGCATGTAATATATTACGGGCTTGAGGTCTCATTGTGAATTGAGCCTTATATTTACATTCATACTACTCTCCTGTCAAACGAGCGACCAACACTAAATCAAAGACGATTCATGTGCTTAGCTGTTAAAATTGGTACCTAAACACGTTTTTTTCGCTAAATTTTTTGGATAAAAGTGTAGCTTATTAATACTAAATTTTGTCGAAAGTAGAGAAAAATGAGGAAGGGCAACGCGTTGGAAGTCGATATGCTTCCTTCGGATCTGGAATTTGGCGTGTTCAGCAGTGAAGAAATTAAGCGACTAAGTGTAGTTAAAATTATCACTGGCCTAACATTCGATCCACTGGGGCATCCTTTGCCCGGCGGTTTGTACGACAGCTTAATGGGCACTTACGGCCGTCGAATGGAGCCGTGTGCCACTTGCTATAACATACAGGAATGCCCAGGACATATGGGTCATATTGAGCTAAATACTTTAGTATTTAATCCATTCTTCATAAAACTTGTACAAAAAATTTTGAGCATTTTTTGCTTAAACTGCTTCAAAATTCAATTAAAAGGTAGAAATTTTTGTTATATATTTACTATTTTTATATTTGAGCATATTTATTTATTAGCATAAACATTCTCTTCCAGTTCATGTATGTGAAGTACTCGCATTACAATTGCGCCTTTTAGATGCGGGATACATCGCCGAAGCGCAAGAACTAGAAATATTTAAATCAGAGGTAGTGTGTCAAAATGATGAAAATTTGGTTAAACTGGAAAGTGGAGAATATGTGCACCCGCACATAGCAGCTATGTTTGAACTTTTGAAAAAAGGTAATTTTAATTGTAAAGTCAAATACATGGAACTACAGTTGGTTTTGATTAGGACATTCAAATGTATCTAATAACACGAAGACTTCCTGTGGAATACGGTCAGCTATAGTTCATGCCGCTTTTCAACGTGTAGCTTTTAAAAAATGTATTCATTGCAAGAAGCCGTTGCGTAATATTCGCTATTTGTACCGAAAACTTATTTACTACATTACAGCGGAAGAGATGAGGAATTCGTAAGTGTATATTTTCTCTTAATACAATTTTCTATTGCTTTTATCTGATTGATTATGTGTTTAGGATGCCGGAAGCACGCCAGTTCACTGGACAAAACAAATCGATTTTCGCTGATGAGTGCCGCAAATTTTTGCGACAAATTTATTTGAACTACCCAGATTTATTAAAACTTTTGTGTCCCATATTGAAGCTAAATAATAGTGGTAATAGTTGCCCTGTTGATATATTTTTTATGGATACTATAGCAGTAGTACCACCTAAAGCCCGTCCACCCAACATTTTACATGACCAAATTCTAGAGCATCCACAAACTGCAATTTATAGGTCTATAATTGAAAACAACGCCGTGTTGCGTGTAGTTATAAAGCATCTAAAAGGGCTACGAGAAGAGCTACCCGAAGAGGCGCAACGTGTTTATGAAAGTACTAAAGGGGAATCCCCATATGAGAAGCTGTACAATGCATGGCAAACTCTACAAACATCAGTTGATTTATTGTTGGATATAACCGCTAGTAGAGATTCCCCATCTTCTCAAGGCCTTAAACAAGTTTTAGAAAAAAAGGAAGGCCTAATACGCAAGCATATGATGGGTAAACGTGTAAACTATGCAGCTAGAACTGTTATAACACCCGACCCAAATATCAACGTCGAGGAAGTGGGCATTCCAGATATTTTTGCACGCAAATTAAGTTACCCCGTACCGGTAACACCTTGGAACGTCGCTGAATTGCGTAAAATGGTTATGAACGGTCCTGATATCCACCCTGGGTGAGCTAGCACATGCTTAATTGTTATACTGAATATATGTTTATGTACAACCTAATATTATATTCTCAGAGCCAACTATATTCAAGATGAAAAGGGTTATACAACCCTTATACCCGCAGATAACGCTGCAAAACGTGAAAGCATGGCTAAACTACTTTTTAATTATCCGGAAAATGGAATAAAAGTGGTGCATCGTCATGTGCTTAATGGTGACGTACTCTTGCTCAATCGCCAGCCGTCACTTCATCGACCATCAATCATGGCACATAAAGCACGCATACTGCCTGGTGAAAAGACTTTTCGTCTACATTATTCGAACTGCAAGGCATACAATGCTGATTTCGATGGTGACGAAATGAATGCTCATCTTCCGCAAAGTGAAGTAGCGAGAGCGGAGGCGTATAATTTAGGTAATTAATGCTTAGAAATGTATATGCCAGATATTGAAAGTACTTTTCGATTCAATTTTATTTGTAGTAAACGTTGCAAACAATTATCTGGTACCTAAAGACGGTACCCCTCTGGGAGGTTTAATTCAGGATCACGTTATTTCGGGTGTAAAATTATCCATACGCGGACGTTTCTTTAACCGAGAAGACTATCAACAACTTGTGTACCAAGGTCTCTCGGATTTAAGAGACAAAATAAAACTCCTTCGACCAACAATTTTAAAGCCGACCATGCTTTGGTCAGGAAAGCAGGTAAATATGGTTAGGAGTCAATTGCCTACATATTGAGTTAAATTTTCTTTTGCACTTAGGTTCTTTCAACAATAATCATCAACTTGACACCAGAAGGATATTCAAGAATAAATTTACATACACAAGCAAAAATTAATTCAAAAGTAAGAAAAAAGTAATGTTTTTCATTAAGAAATTTTGAACACTGTTCCAATATTTAATTTAAAAAGCACTGGATTGTTTCAATGGCTCATGAAGCTGCATGCGGTGCTTTAGGTGGCGGCGAGCTGTGTGAAAGCAATGTTATAATCCATAAAGGAGAGCTGCTTACTGGGGTCCTAGACAAACAGCAGTATGGCGCAACAACTTATGGTTTAATTCATTGCATGTATGAGGTATGTCAATGGTAATTTCTTGCATGAATTTGACATGAAATCGTACTTTTAATATATATTTACAGTTGTATGGCGGCCAAGTATCAACGCGTCTGTTGACTGCATTTACAAAAGTATTTACAACATTTTTGCAACGAGAAGGATTTACGCTTGGTGTACAGGATATTTTAGTAACGGCTGACGCAGACGCACAGAGGCGTAAAATTGTCAAAGAATGTCGTAGAGTAAGTTGAAAAAAATTGTGAAAGGGTCTTAAAGAATTCTTCAAATTAATAATAATTTTAGACTGGCGACTCAGCTGTTGCTGCTGCTTTAGATTTGGACGAGATACCTTCGCTTGATGTGCTTGTTGGAAAAATGGAAGAAGCGTACACAAAAGATCCCAAATTTCGTGTTATTTTAGATCGCAAATACAAATATTTGCTGGATCGTTATACCAACGATATAAATCGAACTTGCCTGCCAGATGGTCTGATTTCCAAATTCCCACAAAACAATTTACAATTAATGGTGTTATCCGGCGCAAAAGGATCTATGGTAAATACTATGCAAATTTCATGTTTGTTGGGCCAAATTGAATTGGAAGGAAAACGTCCACCGTTAATGATATCTGGCAAATCATTACCAAGCTTCACAGCGTTTGAGACGTCGCCAAAATCGGGTGGTTTCATTGATGGCCGCTTTATGACCGGCATACAGCCGCAAGATTTTTTCTTTCATTGCATGGCCGGACGTGAAGGACTCATTGATACCGCTGTTAAAACTTCACGTTCAGGTTATTTGCAACGCTGTCTTATAAAGCATCTGGAGGGGCTTACAGTTGGTTATGATATGACGGTACGTGATAGCGATAGCAGCGTTGTACAGTATCTGTATGGCGAAGATGGATTGGATATTCTGAAGTCAAAATTCTTCAATACAAAGTTTTGTATGCAATTTTTGGCACTTAATTCTACAGCAATTATTCACCCAAACGAACTGAGAAGTATCAAAGATGAGCAAACACTATTGAGAATCTCAAGACATGTAAAGAAGCTTCGAAAATGGCAAAATAAGCACAATGGAAAGCTCGATTCACCTGAAACAAAGAGGATACCCTCAGCCTTTGCTAATTTTTCAGCAAACTCTCAAGCAAAAGGGAATTTAGATGAATTAAATTCCAAGACAGGACGTAGCATGGGAGATGAATATAAACAGAAGCTTTGGAGAAAAGCTGACGCAGAGACAAAAGAATTTTACAAAAAATTGAGTGCGCGTTGTCCTGATCCCACAACATCTGTTTACAAACAGGACAACTGTTACGGTAGTACTTCTGAACGACTCGAAAAACTAGTAGAAGACTATATGAAAAAATATCCAAACAGTAAAGCTGCGATAGATGACATAATATATATAAAAAATTTGAAAGCATTGGCCTCGCCAGGAGAACCCGTTGGATTATTAGCCGCACAATCTATTGGTGAACCTTCCACTCAGATGACATTGAATACTTTTCACTTTGCCGGTCGTGGTGAAATGAACGTCACACTAGGTATTCCCCGCTTACGCGAAATTTTAATGCTAGCTTCTGCTAACATCAAAACGCCGTCAATGGATATTCCAATAAAGATGAATCAGTCGAAAAATGCCGATAAATTACGTATTAAGTTGAATCGCGTAACCCTTGCGGACATACTACAATGTAAGTTATAAAAAAGTATTTTCTTTATTCTTGTTTTTGTTTGTATTGCTAGTGTTTTAACTTGTTTTATTCTCCATTCAAGTTGTTAAGGTGAAAACCAAACTGGTGCTAAAACCTGAACGTGCGCATCAATATATTTTACGATTTCAATTTCTTCCCCGGGAAGCCTATCAGGACGATTTCTGTGTACGACCGAAAAAGGTGCTGAAATATATGAGCGAGATATTTTTCAAGGTACTGTTTCGTGCTGTTATAAGGTCCTCAAAGAGCAAGAAATCTATGTAAGTAATAATAAATGATGAAATTAAGAAGAATTTATGTAACTTTAGAATTGTTACACTACATTCTGATTTAAAAAAATATATGTGTTAATGGTTTTAGAATTGAAATAAATGAAGATAAAGTCGGTAGCAACAAGGAAAGCCATGATAAAGATTTAGACGAAGATGAATCTAGAAATGAAGTCAGCGATCACTTCAAAAAAGATAAATCAACGAATGGGGGTGAAGTGGATTCATCAGATGACGAAAATGCGGTAAAAAGAAATAAAATCGATAACATATCCAGAATTTTTGTATATTTACATGCATATTGTAGAACGAGGAGGATGACGCAACTGGTAGAAAGTTTAAATCCCGCAAACAAGACGAAACTGAATATGATGACCCTGAAGAATTAGAAGAAATTAAAGATGCTGATGATGATGATGAGATTGGAGTGGGAGAAAATGAAGATGAAGAGGATACAGGCAAATCGGACACGATTGACGCTCTTGTCGAGACTGTGTTGAACAATGAGTTGGTTCAAGAATATACTTACGACAAAGAAAAACATCAGTGGTGCAAGCTCACCTTTAATGTAAGTAAAAACGTTTTTACGGCTAAATAATAAATATGTCAAATACTAATATATGATATTTTCTTGTTGATATTAGCTAAATATGAAGTACAAGAAACCAGATATTTCTTCTATAATTCGAGAATTGGCCAGTAAATGTGTGGTGCATGAAGTACAGAATATAAAACGTGCTATTATATATAAAGGCGACAATGATGTTAATTTGCTCAAAACTGACGGTATTAACATTATCGAAGTATTCAAATACAACGATGTTTTAGATTTGAATCGCCTTTATTCTAATGATATACATGCGATTGCAAAAACATATGGAATCGAAGCAGCGGCGCAGGTTATAATTAAAGAAGTGACAAATGTTTTCAAGGTGTACGGAATTACTGTTGATAGACGTCATTTATCGTTAATTGCTGATTATATGACTTTTAATGGCACTTTTCAACCACTCTCACGAAAAGGCATGGAACATTCGTCTTCGCCATTGCAACAAATGTCATTTGAATCTTGTTTACAATTCTTAAAAAATGCAGCCGGAAGCGGGCGTATAGATGACCTCAGCTCACCATCAGGTCGTTTAATTGTTGGGCTGCCCGTGCGAAATGGGACAGGTGCCTTTGAACTGTTAACTAAAATTTGTTAAAATAGATTATCAGACAAAATTAAAAAAAAAAAATTCGAAAGAAATAAAACAAAACTTAATTTCGATAACTTATACTTGAGTAGTTCTTATGTATGTATTTAAAAATCGTACCGGAGAATATACATGGTACTTTCCCATCAATAATTTTATATTCCATAGATTAACATTAATTCAATGAGTGGCAATACAAAATGTCATTGTTTTCTTTGATTCTACATACATTTTTTTCAGTAATGGCTAAAGCGAAAGTTTTTTTCAAAATTTGCATAAATCCGATAAAGAAAATCTCAAGTACTTGCATCAAAGCCTTCGAGACGCAAGGTTCAGTTCCCACTGTTTTATGGTTCCAACAACAATAAGACGCTATGTTGATTACTCAGATGCAAGTTAATATTTATTGTAAGGCATTCTATTATTCAGTTCGATTCTTCGGAACTACTGAGATAATTTGAAAGCAACGATAGCCCTCCATTTTTATTTTCAGCATGTTTTGCACTTTCTAATTTACTGGAATTTGCATTCACCCCTTCGGAAGAAACTGCTGCAGTTGGTGGATTGGATTTCGGTATAACAAGCGGCGTTTTCCTTTTTACGAGGTTCGAAGTTTTTGTTGTGCAAGATTTATTTTTTGAAATACTGACGGCAGATGCTAATGGCATGCTGACTTTCACTTTCTTTGCTTCAGATGGTAAAGATGTCTCGTCTTTAATTTCTTCTATTATTTCTTCAGCAACAATTTTCCCACTAGATTTATTTGTTTTGAAATTTATGGACCTGTTAGAGAGTAACATTTTATATAAAAATGTCGATAAAATAATTTAGATAAGCTTTAGCTCACCTCACGAAATCTTCATCTTCTTTTTCCTCACGCTTTAGTCGTTCCTGTTCAGATTCTGTGTTATTATACTGTTGCAACATTGATTCGTAATCCACGTTGTGTTGGCGACGATTTAAATCGCGTAGCTCTTCCAGGGATTCAAGCATTTCTATTTCGTTACGTGACTGTTGCGTGCGATTCTCCAGCAACTTCATGGGATTGTTCGCTTCCTCTTCACGCTCTTCCTCTAAGATACGAATTTAAATTTAAGTAAAATCAAATGAATTATATTTCCATTTACCAATTTGCCTGCGTGCTTGTTCCTCCGCTAATTTTAAAGCCATGAAATTTCTTGTTGCACCTGCCTCGATTTCGTAATCAGTGTTCTTCGGATCTGTCTTAAAGGAAATCTCCTGAAGGCAACGAGTGCATTTGATGTAGAAACGATAAATACGTATTCCTAGATACGTTTCATTTTCGACATCCTCCTTTCGAGCGTTGAACTTTTTCCCTTTATAAATGTATTCACCGCAAGTCTTGCATCTCATGTTGAATGGCGCCATTAAACGTACAGTGTATTGCCGATTTTTAGCCAATTTCATACGCGGGATTTTCGAAGGATCAAAATCCGGCGGATAATATTTCTGTAAAGATGTAAACATTTGCGTAAAGCATTGTAGCTTTCTAAACTATTCAAACGTACATTTAACACTTTCCGTTCCGACATTTCGTTGCTGGATTAAGAGGATTAATACGCTAGAAATACTTCCTTGTCAAAATAATATTTTTGTGTTCTTCCTCCAACTTTATTCTACACGTAGTGTTTGTCCTTTCGCCCAAATTTTGGTCAATTCTGTAAAATGGCCATAGAAACCAATACAGTTCAATATTGACCGTGTTAATATCATAGATAACATAGATAATGTTAATATTAATCGAAAGTACTTGGGTATGAAAGTATTTTATTAATTTACTCGATACTTCTTTTCGATAAGATATGCTGTTAGTGCTGCTGTATAGTGTACAGAATATTAGAAGTTGGTACTTTCTTTTCTTCTTCTTCTTGATTGGCGCGATAACCGCCTACGTGATTTTGGCCGAGTTTAATAAAGTGCGTCAATCGTTTCTTTCTTGTGCTAACCGGCGCCAGTTAAAAATACCAAGTGAAGCCAAGACTTTCTTCACCTGATCTTCAGACCTGAATTCAGACGATATGACTCAGCTCTTTTTTCCATTGCGAGTATCGCTGTAGCTAACGAGCAAAGGTCAAAAATCTTTCGCGGAATGTTTCTCTCAAACACTCCAAGGGACGCCTCATCGAATGTTGACATTGTCCAGCTTCTGTCCCATACGATGGGACAAGCTAGATGGGGGACTTAAACAGCGTTAGTTTTGTTCGTCGAGAGAGGAATTTACTACTCAATTGCCTACTTAGCCCAAAGCAGCACTTGTTGACAAGAGAGATTCTCCCCTCAATTTTAAGACTGGCATTAGTACCAGTGTTAATGTCGGTTCCTAGATAAACGAAGTCTCTTACAACCTCGAAATCATATCTGTCAACAGGGAGTGGGAGCCGATGCGCAAGTGCGCCGACTGTTTGTTTGATGATAGGAGGTACTACGTGTTGCCCTCATTCACCTCAGACCCATTCGCTTTGCCTACTTATCCGGTTTGTTTTGCGGGAATAACAAATACAGATATAGCGGTATATAGGCAACTCCTTTTCGTACTGTCGAATGTAGCTTTAAAATCCACAAAAACATGAATCAGTTCTCCTTTCATGGATCTTTTCCAAAACTTGGCGTATTGTGAATATCTGGTAGATTGTGGGTTTTCCAGGTCTAAAGCCACACTGTTAAGGTCCAATACGCTCGCTAGAACCTTCTAGACGATATTTAGAAGACTAATCCAGCAGTAATTGGCACAGATTGCAGAGCACACCTAAATTCCAATTGGCAAACACGCTTTCATCCCCCCATATTTTGCATAGGAGCTGATGAATGCACCTTACTAGCTCCTCGCCGCCATGTTTGAATAGTTTAGCCGGCGGTCCGGCAGCTCCCGCGGCTTTGCTGTTCTTTAGCCAGGTTATCACTATTCTCACCTCGTCCTGCCCGGTAACGGAACGACAGGCCCCTCGTCCCTATTCGGGTATCTAGAACTTCACATTCTCTGTGACATGCGCAGCTATCACTATCTAACAGCTTCGAGAAGTGTTCCTCCATGCACGTTCTGGATGTCAGTCACCAGTTCGCCGTCTTTGTTCTTACAGGAAAACGCCCCGGTCTTGAAACCTTCTGTAAGCCGCCGAACTTTCTGGTTGAAATTTCGGGCGTTGTTCCTGTTGGCCAGCATCTCAAGCCCTTCGCACTCACGTATTTCGTCCCCTCATTTCTTCATTCTGATAATACGTTTCTCTTCATTTTTAGATTCCGGTAGCGATCCCACATGGCACTCGTTGTGCTCGATCGCCGTGTGGCCTTATAGGCAGCATTCTTGATTTTCGCGGCTGCATGACATTCCTCGTCGTACCAATTGTTTTTTTGGGCTCGCGGAATCCGATTTCTTCTTCGGCGGCGGCAAATAGAGAACGAGAAATGTTGTTCCATTGTTCGTGAATGTCAGATCGTTGCGTAGTACTCTCCGAGAGCAAGAGTGAGAGTCGAGTGGCTGTTCGTTGCGATTGCATTATTACATAATTTTTTTATTTTTTACGATTTTGACAGCCGGCTGACGTCATGAGTTATAATAATACAATAAAACAAACAAAAGGAAGGGAAATTACTTGTTTGTAAATATTTAGTGAATGACTTGTTAATATTGTTACGTTCATTTCTATAATTCCTCTGAGTTCGATCACTGGATTGCTAAATAAAAGTCACAAATTAATGGCAGCACAACTTGGTTATCTCATTGATTTACTAATTGCGCAATTAAATTAGCTATTCCTTCTCATTGTATTTTCTTCATATCGTTAATAATAATTAAACAAACCAAAAACACCGAAATATTCCACCAAAGCAATTCTATATAGAGAAACCTTTCACAACAGTATTGACAACTGCCATATGTGAACGAATAGATTAATTTCGTGGATTTATTGCATATGTTAACGTACTTATATTGCGTCTTCCGCATTCGCTGCGACCTCATGCCCCAAGAATATACAAACAAAAAGAAGAGAAGTGGCCAGAAAGCAATAGAAACTGCCAAATACAAAAAAATATATACACTTTCCTGCCCCGACGTCATCGCCCCATAGTTTTCGCAAAGCACACCTTCTGTACTGTCAATACCGTGATATTTAATTAATATATAAAAGTGTGAACACTATATGACTCACGCATCAAAATAGTTTATAATCTGGCAATTCGAAAAGGCGCCCTCTAGTCGAGAAATTTCAATGCCTATTTTCCATTTCGACTCGAACTTGTTCAAAGCACTTGGCAACGCTGCGTCGGCAGTGATTGTCGGAATCAATTTTTTGGTGTTGACGACTAAACGTGTGGCTTTTAATATAAAAATAAGATAAAAATTACTTTAAAAATAGAGAGAAAAGGTAAGTGCTTATATAAAATAGTAAAAAATCATTGAATGTAATGAAAAAAGGTGTGTACTTTAGCCCACTGAAAAATTTGATTATTTCATCATTGGCCGAAGGTAAGAGTTGGACGATGAGTGTAGCAACAACGATGACTGCAGCTAGGTAGGCATACAAATGGACGTACGAATTAAAACAAAATGTCGACAGATTAAACAAATTATTTAACACAAATATATAAATTATATGTAATTAGTGATTTGTTATAAAAAAGTCAACGAGATCTAAAATTTGCTGAAATCTCGGCCTATACGAAGTCGTTTCATATTGGTATCGATTTTTTTTTTTGCCTTTTGTCTACTATTTAGTGCTGGTGTGGTATAGGATCGCTGCTAAAATTCCATTTAAACATCTTGACCATTTATTTATAAATACAATTATATATATTACAGAATATCGTGTATATCCTAACTGTTGATACATGTATGTACATATGTACTTGTATGCCAAAGCAAGTGCTGTATACTCTCAAGCCTGAGCACTTTTAAGAATTTTTTTGCTGTATTCAACAGTCATACAGCCCCCATTTTGCTATTTATCGTGCGTTCATGGCGATCTGCAACGTAAACCTCCAGCGCAAATGGCGTGTCTTGACTCCATGTGTGTCAAGTCCATGTGCCCGTTGTATTTAGTGTTCAGCCAGCTCGTGTTTGTTCGCATTTGCGTTTTGTTTTATTTTCGGTTGTGTTCGTTTGTGCTTTTGGTTAGACCAAAGCAGTAAAACAGTTTGCAAGCAACATTTGCGAATTTCTTTTAAGTATTAAATTCTATTTTTCTTTGTTTTATTGAAATTTTGCCTTCCATAATTTTTATTTTTTCCTTTTTTAGATATTTTAAAAAACGAAACTAACCTTAGTGCCCATTCCTCCCTGCATTTGTATTCCACTTCGAGACCCAGCTACCTTATTAGACAAGCCATTTGATTTCGTAAACAAATGAAATAAGAAAATTAGTATGCTTTAATTAACAATTTTTCACTACATATACTTATTTTGATAGACTGGTATACTGGGATCTAGAGGTGGGTTTAAATATTCTTATATTCGATGCAATCGAAAACTTTTATTTAGGGAATAGTGACGTCACGTTGTGTTAGATGTTTTGTACATACAAATATGTACAAACATATGTACAGTGGCACAGTAAAGTCTACATACCCCATTGAAAAGCGAGGTTTGGAGATTTCTGTGAACATTGTAGCATTAGAATATATTCCAAACAAATCCAATCTAACAACAAACAATAAATTTTAACAAAAAAATTTTAATCCAAAAATATTTATTAACAAAAACAAACAAAATTCATTTTCCAAACACAGAAAAGTCTGCATACGGCTTTGTAGTGGAGTACACAAAATGCAGTTCTGTACTCAAACAGTGCTACAGATCACTTCAGGCGTCTTTACTAGATACCGTTAGTTAGAAAGAAGTTTAGTTCTTCGATATTAATATTGTAGCTGTGTTAATTTAACCAAAATGGGTAAAGAAATCTGTGTTAAAGTACGTGAGCTAATGGTGAAATATTATAAGGAAAAAAATCTTTAAGAGAGATTGGAGAACTGGTCGGACATCCAAAATCAAGCATTCAAACAATTATTCGGAAATATAATCACACTAATTGTGTACAAAACAAACCAAGAAGTGGTCGCCCACCTAAACTGACTCCTCGTGCTAAACGAAAAATATTGTTAGACGTGCAAGAAAATCAAAGAATAACAGCAATAGAAATTGCAAAAACCCTGAAAAATCAGGATATTGTTTCAGTGCATCCAGAAACGGTGAGACATTTATTGAGAAGCAATGGAATCCACAACCGTATGCCTCGAAAGAAGCCATTCATCAGCAAAATAAATATGGAGAAACGAGTCGAATTTGCTAAGAAATATATTGATGCATACGAAGATTTTTGGACTAATGTTTAATTTAGTGACGAAAGCAAGTTCAACTTGTTTGGCTATGATGGCAAACAAAAAGTATGGCGTCGAAATAATGAAGCATTATTGCCCAAAAACTTGCTTCCTACGGTGAAACACGGTGGTGGCTCCATAATGGTTTGGGGCTGCATGTCAGCGGCTGGGGTGGGTAATTTAACATTTATTGATATTAATATGGATCGCATGGTATATTTGGACATTCTCAAAGATAATTTGAAGCAATCCGCGAGTAAACTGGGTCTTACGGCGGGTTGGTACTTTCAGCAAGATAACGACCCAGAACATACCGCTGGTGTTGTCAAAGAATGGCTACTATATAATGTGCCCCATCAACTTCATTCCCCACCCCAGTCACCGGATTTGAACCCCATAGAGAATTTATGGGATGAATTGGATCGTCGCATTAGGAAAAGGACAATTAAAAATAAACAGGACCTTAAAAATGCTTTACTTGAAGAGTGGAATTTAATTTCGAATAATTACACAAAAGTATTGGTAAATTCCATGCAAAATAGATTAAATGCTGTTCTAGAAAGTCGTGGCGGACCCACCAAGTATTAATTCTGTTGTCTTTTTATTTCCTTTTAAGTGAAACACATTATTTTTACAAAGTATGCAGACTTTTCTGTGTTTGGAAAATGAATTTTGTTTGTTTTTGTTAATAAATATTTTTGGATTAAAATTTTTTTGTTAAAATTTATTGTTTGTTGTTAGATTGGATTTCTTTAGAATATATTTTAATGCTACAATGTTCACAGAAATCTCCAAACCTCGCTTTTCAATGGGGTATGTAGACTTTACTGTGCCACTGTATGTTATTAATCATGGGTCTAATTGAAATATAACCACACCATATGCAATAAAATGTTCACAAGAAATTATTTGAGAATAAAACTATCACTAATTCATTATTTATTCCTTTAGAATATTCAAAATGTATTAAAAATAGTGGTTTTTTTTTGGGTGGATGCAAACTGGAAAATTGTTTTTATTACATAAGGATGTACTGGTAGTACGGAGAGGTCCGATTTTGTATTTCTGTAATATCATGTTCTCCACTTGCGTGTTGTTGTTACAAAACTCTGTTTAGGTTGATTACCCAAATACCAAAATACTTGAATTGAGCGGATTTAGTAAAACCCTAAACGTTTCGAACCGCTGCACTTACGTTGTTAAAAAGAACTTGTGCACTCATCATTAATGAAGTGCAGGTAAAATTTTGCCTACAAACATTCATATGCATATGTTTTCTTACAAAGCGAATTTTCTGGATTATCCTATACGAAAAAATATTTGTTTCTACGGCACACATTTCAAAATGAAACTTGTAGGGTATTCCGAATCATTTTCTGGCGTGTTGTAGTTATGTATACAAATCTACATATGTACATATGTACCTATTTTATTGAACTCTTTATTCAGGATGTTTGGATGTGTTCTTCTCGTCACTGAACACTCCAGACCATACCAGAATATACTTTACAAGGGAAATGAGAAAAAAGAGAGGGTTTTATTTACGAATCTACCTTAATAATATAAACTAATTAACGACGGCATTTCACGGCGTAGCGATAGTCAATTTTTTTTGTCTGCAAATGTCGTAAAGATAGCCTCTTAAATGTTTTGAAAGCGGCGACAAGCAAAACAGCTGATTTAGAGGATTCACGTTTTTATTCGTTTAAATTTGGATGGCTAGCATTTGTGTTTGGATAATAAAAAATTAAACATGAACATGAACAATTTCACAGCAACGGTTGCTTAAATTGCACAGATACCAAACCCAGCTTACGAAGCGTAGAATAAGCTCCAATGGAAGCAAGCGTAGATTGTAGGGATCGTCCCGTTAATATGACTCGGGAGGAAGAAATATATCTTAAAAATTGTTTGTAATTGTGAGCAAAACTTGAAAATACAAAACCTTCACAAGCGAGATAATTAAATTTTAATAAAACAAACAGTGGTTCATAATGGCGTACACATTTTCTTTGCTGCCAGATAACATTATCGTCTTTCAAATTAAGATGTCTTGTTTTAAGTAAAATTTAGCAGTATAAGAAAGGAAATAATATTATATTTTTTATGTGCTTAGAATTATTGAGCATATTCCATTTAAGTGTGCATAGTTATTTTATCCTTTTTTGATTATTCGATTTAAGTGTGCATAGTTATTTTATCCTTTTTTGAATAAATAACGTGAGATTCATAAAAAGTTTTGTAAAATGTTATATTTCTTACTTCAGAGACATGAGGGAAATGAAATGGCTGACGACCTTCCAAAACAAGGAGCAAATATGCAACTTACTGGTCCTGAGCCTTTCTGTGGACTGACAAAAGGCCACATTAATGAATTCCTTAGGAAATGGGAGGAAAGAAAACTTGCCGCACACTGGCTAAACTGTGCCGGTCAGCGTCAAGCCAAACTATTCCTAAGTCCCAACAAAGGAATATCTGACAAACTTCTCTCACTAAACAGAGTAGATCTGCGTCTTTTAACCGGATACCTTACAGGTCACTGCAGCCTGAGGTACCATCTAAACAATATTGGTCTATCCGAGACCAATGTCTGCCGCTTTTGCGAAATGGACATAGAAAGCTCAGAATATGTGCTTTGTGAATGTCCTGCGTTGGGCAGACAAAGACTCCACCACCTTGGTGGTATCGTAGTATCTCCATGCAATCTTTGGAACAACAAACCCAAAATTGTGCTAAAATTTCTAAAAAGCCTAAAACTCTAGGGTTACAAAATAGGCCTTTCACAATAGATCAGCTCTGGTCGCAGTGCGTAATGGCCTTCTAATAATAAATAATAATTCAGAGACAACACTAATTTTGCGAGTTGTCGTCAGAAAACTTAGAAGTAGATTTAATTCGTCGGCAACGACAATTTTAAGTTGTATAGCCTGAAGTGCTGTCTTCAAAATAATAGCGTTCATAAACAATTGGTGCCGTGCCTTCGCCGTAACCGTAACCATAGCAATTCGCTGTTCTGATCATACACATCGGCATTACTGTAAACGATTATAGGTGCCGCACCATAACCCCATAACCGTAGCCGTATGCATCTATTGATTTTTTGTTTTTCGTAACCGTAAGCAGCTGTGAAATACTTTACGTACGTTTTGATATTCGCGATAAAAATTTGAATATTAGAAATGAACGAGGAAAAATTAATTGACTTAATGTGAAATTATCCATATTTTTATGACTAAATGTAAATGTTGCCATTAATTATACTTCATTTTGAGCTGTTTATAGTTACGGCATAACTAATTGACAAAAGCAGTAATGTTGCGACTAGGGTTATGGTTACGGCTATGGCGTTATGGCGACAGCATCACTAATTGCAGCATAAGAACGTGTGTATTTTAATATTTGACAGATCCTGTCTGCCGTCGCCAAACCGTATTAGTGCGACCATGCTAAGGGCAATATTATTGCGTCTACTAGTAGGCCAAGTTGCGCGAATTGAATATTTCTCTATTGCCTAGATTTGCTGAACTAGATGTAGGAATGAAAGGTGAAAGATAGACATCAAAACAACTTTGAATTTTGTATTTCTTCTTTCCATTATCTCGCATGAACCACACAAAAAGTGACGAACGTAATCGTGTACAAGGCTCTAGAAGAAATTATAACAAACGAAATAAACGTCTACCATGAAGTTTCGTGCTATGATGCAGGATCCGGAATACATGAGAGAATTTCTCTACATCATCCAAACACTATCGAAATTGGCGAAGACATGCATACTGAAAATCTCTATGGACAAAGTTTACTTTGTGGCGAACGAGGAGTCTGGCAGTACAGCGCCATTGGTATGGGTAGAAATTGATCCAAAATTATATTTTTCTGAGTACACGATGCAGGGCGTCGACGATGATCAGGATTCGCATATTGTACTAAATGTACCAACTTTACATCTAGGAACTGCACTTTCTTTACTGCGAAATAATCCGTGCTATTGTAAGTTGAAATTGACTAATCTTCAATTTCCTTGTTTAACGGTCGATGTGGATGCGACCACCAAGAGTTCGGATAAGTCGCGCCGCGCCACACACCATGTACCAGTCGATGTGGTTCCTCGTTGCGATTGGTCAAATTACGCAGTGCCGACAAAACCAATTTGTAAGCTTGTCTTAAATGTACCATCTAACCGCTTGATACGCGGCCTAATAGACAAAATAAAGAATCTTTCACCAACTATAATTTTTTATGCGACTACGAATGGCGAAATGAATTTAGTGGCAGAAACCGATATGGCAACCATAACAACACGTTATCAGAATTTAGAATTGCGTTCGATGAATGCTAGTGAAGGCGACAAGAAAAAGGAACAAATAGAGGCATCATGTTCGGTGGATTGTAAGAAGACTGCTCTATTTTTTTCAGCATTACAAATACCCTCAACAGAGTTGTCGTGTGGTATAGTTGACGATCGCCTCATACACTTGGAAGTAAACATACGAGAGGGCATTGCTATTCACTCCATATTACCAGCTGTTTGCGTATGAATATCTCCTTTTGCTGATAAAGGCATAAGCAGTTATTTGGATATAGTGATTGGGACGGAAAATATAATCATAAGTTAATCAATATACATACATCTGTTATATTATACTATGGTACGAGTATATTTAAGAATAGCTCATTGCATCCCAATGCTTTCTTTGGTGTTGCTTTTATCATTACAATTAGATGCATTGTATCTACGCCAATTGATTTTCTACAACTATTAAACAAGCGGTAAACGATAACGTTGAAGATTTTACATTACACATAAAATATAAATTGAATTATTGCTATGCGAGCATAAAACTTTGTAAATAATGAAATTATTTAATGGTAATTTGGCAATTATTTTGCATTAGAAACTAAAATACAACAACAAGAGAAGAAGAAAATGTTGCATAAGAATATATATTTAATTTTTTGGCTAATTATATACATTAATATCGTCCGGTGGTCGAGTTTCGATCTATTGAAATAATATTAGTTTATATTCTGGAGTAATTTAAAGTAATTGAATCTTTAACTTAATTTATTTTTATTTGTTCATATCTGTTGCCATCATCGGCATTGAATTGAACACATATTGTTAAATGCAAAAGATCTAAATCGCTCAACACGCGACAATATATACATACGTTTGGCATATGTATGTAGGTAAAGAAAAGTGGGAAACAAGATGAAATTTTTCAATATGTACACATAGTAGAAAAAGTCTGCGTTCACCTATGCAAATATTCTTTGCATTAGAAAAAGTTTAAAACAATAAATATTTCAGAAAATTTTTTTAATGAGTTTTATTTAGTTCACTTAACCGTAACTATCACACATATTTCGCTACCAATAACAAAATCAAATTTAAAATGAGATCACATAAAATTAAAAAGGCCATTCAAACTAAACGGAAAAAGTTTGCGTTCACTTCAATAATAATAAAATAAGAGGCTTAAGATCATAGAAATGTTTTAAAATTAATAGCTAGTTGGATATCCACGCCTTTTTATGACTTCTAGAAGGCGTCTTTTCATTGATCCAACTAGTTTGGCTGTTATTTCTGGACTTATGGCTTTCCATTCCTCTTTAAGCGCGTTCTTAAGCATTTCCTTGCTAGTTATTGTACGCTCTCGTTTTTTTTTTCTAGAACGTCCCATAAGTGCTCAATGGGGTTAAGGCGAGGTGATTGTGGGGGTGTGCGAAGTTGTTTTGGAACATTATACAACAACCACAACCTAACAATCTCTGCTGTGTGTTTCGGGTCGTTGTCCTGTTGGAAAACAAATCTTTCACCGACTCCAAGTTTGATTGCACTTTCTCTCAAATTCGTTTTTAAAATATCGAGATAATCATGTCTGTTCATTATCGACTCAATAAACTGTATATTTCCAACGCCCGAACTAGCCATACACCCCCATATCATGGCACCTCCTCCCCCATGCTTTACCGTAGGTACCAGATTTTGCTTTCCAAGTGCCGTTTCGTTTTTCCTCCAAATAATTTTACGACCTTTTATGGAAATGCAAAACTTGCTCTCATCTGAAAAAATCACACTATTCCAAAACTCAGGTGGCTTGTTTACGTATTCCTTGGCGAAAGCCATCCGCTTAAGTCGATTTACTCGCGATATGAAGGGTTTTTTCGGGCCACTCTGCCGTGAAATCCGATTCTTTTTAGAATTTCTCTTTCTGTATCTGGATGTACCTTCTTTTGGTATTTTACTTCTATGTCTTTTGAAATTTGGCTTGCTGTTAGTCGTGGATTAGACTTCACAATAATAGTTATGTTGCGTTCTTCTCTTTCCGTCAGTTTTTTTGGACGCCCAGAACGGGGCTTAGACTCCAAACAATTCGTTTGCTTGAAGTTGTTTTTCACTCTTTGGACCGAGGAGTATTGCCTCCCAACAATTTTCGCGATTTCACGATAGCTCTTCCTATTTTGCCACAAACTTACAATGATTTTCCTTTCACCAATATCTATTTCTTTTCGCCTTTGGTCCATAGTAACAAAAAATGTATTTCTAATATCAATTTTTCCCTCTTTAGATTTGTTCTTAACCGCGTCAACTACATGAATGATTTAAAATTAAATTTAACGTAATTGCCATGCAAATAATCGTCACTATTCGAAATGAACGCACACTTTTTCTGGTCAGCCTATTTAAGTAACTGTACTATAATCCCGTTATCTGAACACGACGCAGCTCAAACTCCAAAAAATTTTGTTCATACCCTCTACGAATAATTTTCTTTGAAATAAGTAAAAAGAACTAACTGAGAGTTTTAAGATAAACACGTTAAATTATTTTAATACTTTATAACAGTGGGTGAACGCAGACTTTTTCTACCATGTGTATGTAGGAGTATATGTAGATATGGCTAATAAATTTGTAGCCAGCCGTAAAATTTGTTGCCCTTTTTTGGATCGCCATTAAAAAATGCTGTGATGGAAAATTGTTTTACGCTGCCTTTTTTGTTTTTTGTTTTTGGAAGGAGGTTGGAATCAAAATGTCAGAAACATCTCAGAGGTGCCGTCACATCAATGGTATGTGGGTCACGCTCCCTTTAATACTATAGCAATCCTCCACCTCGGCTAATTGTACCCTGGGACCACAAAAGTAAAACTTCTGGATAGAACCGCGTTTATGTACGAAGACACAACAGGTACCTGCGTCCAGGTTCCTCTACTGCAGGCATATGAAGGGCTATACACCGTCGATAGTCCCAATTACTCCCACTGTGTTTATAGGTGCTTCCAAAGTAAAGGAGACAACCACTACCTTCTCATTCCCATGGCAGCCGGTTCTACGTTACCGGAATGACTCGGGGTTTTCCCGACCAAGGGCTGCTGCCCCAGTAAACTAGCCCAAATCTTTCGTCACAGGAGCAATCCCTAGCAGCACGTTGGCTCCGAATACTTCTCTTCAGGTCTGGCGTCGAACCCAACCCTGGACCAGAGGTATTCTACTGCTGCATCTGCCACAAACGCCTCATCCGGACTCCACCTCGGTTATGTGCAATAAGTGCAACGGGTGGTGCCATCTTAAGACCTGTTCAGGCCTTAAGAATCATAGGGAGTGGTCCACAAGGTATGTGACCATGTGTTGCTCTCGCCATAAGGCGGCCCCTGCCTCAACGGCACTGCTGCCCTTAGTACCGGCACCTCAAACTGCCGTCACCAACAACACCTCAACGGTAAGGAGCCCCCTTGAGCAACGCAACTCCCCCAACGACCCACAACCCTCCTGCTCCTACCACAGTGCGGGGACAAACCAGCAGCTCTTGATCCCCCACACAGTCTGCTCCGTGTGTCAGACCAGAGTGCCTCGGAACCTGACAGCAGTCCAATGAAATTCTTGCAATGGCTGGTGTCACTTTCGGAGATGCTCTGGCTTGCGCACCACCCGCGAGTGGACTCGCGACTTCGTTGCCCCCTGCTGCAGAGCTCCGCAACCGCAAGAATTATAATCAATTTTTCTATTTTTTTAAGAGCGAGAACGTGAAAAAATGTTTTTTTTTTTGTTTTTTCAATAAACAGATAAAATATTTTGAAAAAAATTTTGTTTGTGGAAATCTGCTACCCACCATAGCGACATATCTCCTGATGAATAATCGGCCGAATTTTTTTTTCAGACGTACCTGAACAGCCCAATCAGTTACTACAGTGGCATGTGTTAGTCAGGGGAAGCAATTTTTTTTATTATTGTCATTGAAAAAAATATTTTTTTTTTTATAAATAAAGAATTGATCTAATGAATAAAACGATTTTCAATTGATACCGATTGTTTTTATTGAATTTTTAATTTGTTTTTTAGTTCGAATGAACAAAAACAAGCCTTTTTACAGTGTGTTGACAATTTTTCTGAAATGACAACTGACGAAACTGTAGACGGAAGTATTTGGAATTTTTTTATTTTTTCTCTATTTTTTCAACTTTGACATAATTTTTACGATATTATCTGATATTGAGGATTTTTTTTAGTGCACTACTGTTATAGAAAATTTAATTTTGCGTCGAATGAGCTATATTTGACTGTAATTGAATTAAAATTAAAAGAGTTGTGTGAGTTCCAAGATTTTTTTTTTTTTTTACTAATTTGGTATGTAGGTAAACCTTACGCTAAATGGGAATAAGGACGTGTTTTGATGCGTTCTTATAGATGCGTAATATTTATTGGAGTATATATGTATATATAAGAGTACACTGTACTGCTTACAACAGAACTGGTTAGAACTTACGAAAATATCTGACATATTATCACACTTTTTTTTTTTTTTTAATATAAATATGAAAAAGCTCCCAAGTGTACCAAAGTTCACACTGTACATTGATTAACAAAAGAAGTTTGTTATTATAATTTAACCTTATTAAAACGTCAAAGTTTTATTGTTTTGCTTCAATTTGTGAGAAAGAAATGTGCGATAATCGCAATAAGTTTTGTTTATATGTGGTTTGTTGATCAAAAGCATTGTTTGAAGTTACAGAGTAATAAAGCTCTGGTTGATTGCTACAACGATTTCTTTAAGCTTACATATAATATTTCGGATCGCTGGTATGAACCGGAATTTGCTTGTACTGAGTGTTCTTTGAAATTCAAGAGATATAAATCAAAACGTTGCCAGTCGAATTTCTTTATATTCTCCGATGATGTGGCATCATCAGCCTTATCATAAACCAGATGATTGTTATTTTTGTAAAACGGACGTAAACGGTCATCATTATAAAACTCGAAAGCACATAAAGTATGCCGATGTTGCAACTGTTGAGAACCCAGTAGTCTTGGACGATATGATTGACTCTGCAGTTGAGTCATGAACTGAAGGAAGTTCAACTCATTGCTGATGATGATCAAACTGATAACAATAAACCTGATGATGAAGAGTACTTTCCGCCTGGTTCTAAGTCTTCAGAACGACACATTGTATCAAATTCAGATTTTCAGGATCTTTCTCGTGATTTACTTCTATCGGGAAGACAATCTGAAACGCTCGCTTCTCGATTTAAACAATGGAATTTAGTTGATGACGACTTCAGATGAATGATGATGATCGAATTTCTTACAGAGAAGTATTCAAAACTGATGGAGAGAATGACAAATGTACCCTACCATACTAAACTCCAAAGGGCCGTTTCCAATGCATTTTTAAGTTTGGTACCAGTTCCGTTGTGTACTGCACCGTACCGCACCGTAACATATCGTACAGTGCTGCACTGAACAATACTCCAATAAATATTATGTGTTTATAATGACACTTGTTATCATTTTCATGCTTCGAAACGTGCCCTTATTCCCATTTACCGTAAGTTATACCTACATACCAAATTAGTAAAAAAAAAATAAAATCTTAAAACTCACACAACTCTTTTAATTTTAATTCAATTACAGTCAAATATATTGCGTCGAATGGCAAAATTAAATTTTCTATAACAGTAGTGCACTAAAAAAAAATCCTCAATATCGGATAATATCGTAAAAATTATGTCAAAGTTGAAAAAATAGAGAAAAAATAAAAAAAATTCCAAATACTTCTGTCTACAGTCTCGTCAGTTGTCATTTCAGAAAAATTGTCAACACACTGTCAAAAAGGCTTGTTTTTGTTCATTCGAACAATTCGAAATCGGATGGAAATTGGCGAAGTTAGGAGTGATTCTTCACATCAACCTACTGAAAAACGGTTTTATGGCCATAAAATGAGATTTTGGGGGTGTATTGGAAATTTCTCCTATACCATTTTTCTTAGTTTCACTATACCTACAAGTTGTACTAGGTCTCCATAAAAGTATAATATCACTGTCGCAGAGTGTATTTAGTATTTAATATTTAATTTGTATTCCTTTGGATTTATGACTTCTTCCAACCGATTTGGCATTGTGTGTATCAATTTTCTAGTAAAATTTATCTAAGAATTTTTTTTTTCACTTCATGTACAAAAGTTAATTCAATTCGAAAATCCTTTGAGAAAAATAATATACTTAAGAACGAAGAAAAATAATAGTAAAGGCAGGCGAAAGGGAAAATTAATTATTAACATGTTGTTCTTGCTTTATTTCTTCTGCGCATTGCGTTTGCATTGACATTATTACGTACGTACGTCCTTCCAAAGATGGTCTGTTGGCTTGCAGTCGGCACTCGAAGATGCCCAATCCATAAAAGTATTCAAATTGTCTTCGAAAGCTTTTTCCCTTCTGAGAAGTGTACTTCGGATCATTGTCTTGTTGAAATCATCCAACACCGGTAAATTCTCCTCCGTGTAAGGTAGCATTACATTTAGAAGTGTCTGAACGTGCTTGAGCGCACCCATATTAACTTTAATACGAAGAAAAGCAGCCCCACGAAAAGCAGTCCCACATCACTCTGTGATTTTTCAATGGATATCAGCAGCACTCTTCTTGGGATCCTCTTTTGACAATCTAACGATCATCTTATCCATGTGGCTAGTTGGTTTTGTTGTTGCAGTAGCTTTAACATATCTCATACATATACGGGGTCATTCCGGTTACGTAGAATCGACTGTCGTGCGAACGATCAATGTGGCTAGTAGTCTTTCACGCTTTTCTTTTTCTGGCAACGTTTTCCGCTATTTTATACTCAGGAAAATATTTCAAAGCATTAAAAATCATCGAAATATCACTGTATGATAACACTGTGGAACAAATTCAGGTGAGCAAAAATTAGGTCCATTCTGAGAGTGGCGGGTGAAAATAGAGACGAAATTAGAAGACCCGTATCGCGCCGTTTTTTTATGTTAGTTCGAATTTTTTTTTAATCGGCTTTCGAAGTTCGAAATCGGAGCCGATTTTCGGTATATTGTTTCATAAGTACCACAAAAATTTTCGAAACCAATTTTTTCAAAAATTGTAATTGTTCCACAGGTCTCTAGGAATAATTTGGCTTTTACAGATTGAAAAAATATCAATTAGTCGACGAGTTATAGCCAAAAAACCATATAAACAATTTTGCTCCGATTTCGAACTTCGAAGGCCGATTAAAAAAAAATTCGAACTAACATAAAAAAAACGGCGCGATACGGGTCTTTTAATTTCGCCTCTATTTTCACCCGCCACTCTCAGAATGGACCTAATTTTTGCTCACCTGAATTTGTTCCACAGTGTAATCGGAGTATATGCCAATAAATACAATATAAGTGAGTATTAGAAGCTCTATATCTTATCTTTCTACTAACTTACTGGTATTTCATTGCCACTTATGAGTAATAGCACCGTAAAAAAACCTGCATAACATTCGAATTGGGGGGAATTTTGTTGCCTGTGTTTACAGCTATTACAGCTTGTGTAATAGTTATTGAAAATTGCATCGATATATTGCATTAAATGACACGTAAGTACATACAGTGCACTCGCGGTAACTCGAATAGCCGCTAAGTCGAACGACGTGCTAACTCGAACACATTTTTTCCCCTATTGACTTCTTTGTAACTCGAACAATAAAAAAGCGCTATAACTCGAACAAAAAAACAAATTTATTTGTACACACATTCTTTTCAAACATGTACATTTTGTACATAGATACATATGTAATATTATATGTATATAAATTATATGTATACTAGTGTATTGTCCATATGAATATTTCGACGTTAATATCCCGTTAGTTTTCTGGGAACAACATCTTGCATTGACCAAATTGCTTTAAATTTGTCATTTGTAGTGTATCAGTGCACGTGAGTAATGGATCGTAAAAGGTTGAAGTGTTTAACATTAAAAGAGAGGGCTAAAGTCCTTAACAAAATTAAACGTGGACGTAGTGTTACTTCTCTAGCGAAGGAATATGGGGTAGCCAAGTCCACCATAAGTCTTATAAAAAAGAAAGATAAGGCAATTTATGGCTTGCACTAACGCTACCGGCAACCATAAGCTTAAACTTCTCGTTATTGACAAAGCAAGAAATCCTCGTGTTTTCAAAAATTTTAACTGTCCGGTGGAGTACAAAAATTCCAAATCAGCCTGGATGACTTCGGCGATTTTCAAAGACTGGTTTCATAATTCGTTCGTGCCGCAGGTAAAATCCAGATTCATTAAAACAATTTTTTTAACCAAGTTAAATGACTTTAATATTTAGGTAAGAAAATATTTGAAAGATGGGGGACTACCTGAGAAGGCTCTTCTTCTAATTGATAATGCCCCATCACATCCCAACGAAATCGAATTAAAGTCCGAGGATGGTTTAATTTTAACTATGTTTATGCCGCCGAATGCGACACCATTGATCCAGCCAATGGACCAAAATGTAATTCGTATAACGAAACTATACTACAGAAATTTTCTACTGGCTTCCATTTTCAACAATCGATCGAAAAATCGATATCGATGACTGTTTTTTTAACATAGCACACTCAATTGATAAGCCGAACAAATTCGATAAATCGAACAGCGCCTGTTTTAATTAGTTCGAGTTATCGCGAGTGCACTGTATATAGATTTAATAAAAAGTCAGCATCCGCTCAACCCCTATTAGCTGGTCACTCTTGTTGAAAGGGATTAGTTCTAGTAGAGCATTTTGAATTTACAGGTATAAATAAATTACTCCTTGTCGGTTGTCGTTTATTGAGTAGCAATATGGTTTTGTTTATGAGCTTCCTCCGCAAGTGTCTTTGCGCTCACTCTATGTATTCACACTCGAAAATTGCGAAGGTTGCCTTCGATAAACTCATTTCTACTCACACTGAATTTATATTCATACACATACTCGTATGTTTCTATCACATGCATGTAGGTAGATTTAGGTAGGTATGGTTGTTTATGATTCATTTTGCAGCCATTTTCAAAATAACAAGGAGTAATAAAGAAATCATGGCCGCAGGAACAGTACAAAGCAAAACTTTATTATGATTGTGTAAACGATGTCTCCACGAAGGCAGCAACCATATGTTCATATTTATTTATTTTATTTATGTAGATTTGTTTCCAATTGTACATACACTTAACATAGATGTAAATCCAGTTTTATTTTGGAAGTCCGGATCAACATTTCAATTGTTGTGGCTGCTACCGCCTTCAGAATCTGGTTCCAGGCCCCATCTACATATAGTAATTCCACCGTGTTCCTGTTTTTCAGTATTTTTGTGTTTCATTCTCATTCACTTTCGTACGTACAGTGGTAGACAAAAGCGTTGAGGAAAATTATGAAAGGAGGCCTAAGTGTGCCCCCTCTACACCCTTTTGGAGAATAGTAACCACCTAATTTAGTATATAGGGGTTTTCAATAAGGACGAGCCGGAATGGAATAAAAAAACTATTTGTGAATTATTGAAGGGCCCATATTACATATTGGCATGTAAAGAATATGTCATCGTTAGCACGTCCACAGTGGCTCCTAATGGTGCATGAATTCAAGAGGTCCGATTTTCAATGACTGCTGCATTGAACCATCTAAATTTGAGCAAGAAAAAATGTAGCAAGGACACATGATCTTCGTGGCTAATCCATGTCAAAAAGTCACTTACTATGGTGTTTCGGCATACGTAGGTAGGTAGGCATACTTGATGCCGCTAAAATAACACGGTCTTTGTGTTTTTTTTTAATAATGTATGAAGGCAGTTTTCAAAACTTGTCCTTTTTAATGGAATTCAATTAGCCTTTTGTTTTAATTTCCCCCATTGTATGTAAAGGGTGTTTTTTTAGAGGTTAGGTTTTCAAGATGAAATAAAACGTATATAATTTAATGTTATGGCCAAGAATTTAGCTTTATTATAAAGATAAGGGTTTGCCATTATGTTTTAAAAATGATTTCGGGTAAGTGGCCGCCGCGGCTGGCTCGAATAAATTCCAGCCGAGAGACCCAATTTGCGACCACTTTTTGCAGCAATTGGGGCCGTATGTCAGCAATAACGCGCCGAATATTCTCTTCCAAGACGTCAATCGTCTCGGGCTTATCTGCGTAGACAAGCGACTTCACATAGCCCCACAAGAAATAGTCCAGCGGTGTTATATCGCACGATCTTGGAGGCCACGCCACAGGTCCACGGCGCGAGATAATGCGCTCACCAAAAGTTTCCTTCAATAAATCGATTGTTGCGTTGGCTGTATGGCATGTAGCGCCGTCTTGTTGGAACCAAAGGTCGTCCACATCAACATCATCCAATTCAGGCACGAAAAAGTCATTAATCATGGCTCTATAGCGCTCTCCATTGACTGTAACATTATGGCCGGCTTCATTTTTAAAGAAATATGGACCAATGATTCCCTCTGCCCATAGAGCACACCAAACAGTGAATTTTTGAGGATGTAACGGCGTCTCAGCAATGGCTTGTGGATTATGTTCACTCCAAATGCGACAATTTTGCTTATTGACATACCCATTCAACCAAAAGTGAGCTTCATCGCTGAACAAAATTTTCTTGTGATGCGTCGCGCGAACCGAACCATTATTTTCGTAATAAATTTGCACGATTTGCAAACGTTGTTCAGGTGTAAGTCTATTCATTATGAAATGGCAAACCAAACTGAGCATAAATCAAGTGACAGCTGTCAAAAAGACCATCTACGAAAAAAGTAGTGCCAACTTGAAAACCTAACCTCTAAAAAAACACCCAAACATACAAGATGAAATTGCCAGTCGTCTTCGTCGATCTCATCTAACGGTAGGTCCAAGAAACATGTTGTTTCGACGGGGTGGGTCCAAAGTGAGAGGGGTGAATATGTGCCGGTGTTATTTTGAATAAAATACATTTTTTAGGAAATTATTGTAATTTCTCTTTATTATGATAATATAGGTATGGCTCAATTACGTATGGAACAAAATATCGGCCAAATGGCCGCCGCGGCCTCGGCGGCACACCTCCATCCGATGGTCCAAATTTTCGATGACGCTGAGACATAATTGAGGTTCTAAGCCATTAATGTGTGAAATATCTCATCCTTTAGCTCTTGAATTGATTGTTGCTGGGTTATCGACGTACACCTTTTCTTTCAAATAACCCCAAAGAAAGAAGTCCAACGGTGTCGTTGACGTTTAGGTGTGGTTCACATTCAACATCGGCCCTTGAAATTTAACCACCCTTTATATATACAGTGCTGTGCATATGCTAAGCAACTCGCACCAAATTTTAATAAACTGACTATCTACTGTGAAAAAAAATAGTCAAACGGTAAATAATATAATTTTTATTTATTACTTATATAAGTACAAAAATATATATAATGACCAAAATAACAACTTCTTTCTCAATTAAATACAACAACAAAACAAAATTAATTCAATTTTAAGCTGTGCATAACTTAAGCAACTTTTCGATATTTTGTATATGAACCTGCATTTTTTATGACTGTAGCACATCTTTTTAGCATTGAGGTAATTGAATTTTTTAAAATAACTTTTGGGATGCTTTTTCACTCCTTTTTAAATACTTTAACCAAGGCCTTTTTGTTCGTATATCGATACGGCCCCATTCGCCGTTTTACAATAGCAAACAAGTTCTCGATCGGATTCAAGTCGGGTGATTGTGCCGACCAATCAAGTAATTGAATCCTATTCGCATTGAACCAATCTTTAACGAACTTCGATGTGTTTTTCGGATCATTATCCTGCTGAAACACCCAACGAAGTGGCATATGCCATCCTGCAAAAGGAAGCATTTTTGTTTCTAAAATGTCCCTATACATAAAATGGTCCATTTTATCCACAATTTGATGAACAGGACAAAGCCGATTTCCGGAGAAGCATGCCCACACCATGACATTACCTCCACCAGGTTTCACATTCTGCTTACAATAACGTGGATTTAGTCTGTTACCCTTCTGATGTCTTACTGTGCACATACCGTCCGAATCAAAAGGGTTGACTTTAACCTCATCGCTTAATAGAACCGTATTCCATTTCTCAACCCCCCAATCAATATATTTTTTGGCGAATTAAAGACTTAAAATTACTCTATTAGCAACTTAAAAATAACAAACCGTTTCTTCATATGCTTCTTTGTCAACATTGGCTTACTACATGCTTTATAACTTTTTAATCCAAGTTTGATTGCATGTCTTCGTATTGTACTTGAATCAACATTCAAATTAAGAGTTTTAACTATAGGCTGGGTCATGTAAAATTTGCTTTTTGAATCGGCTATATAAAAAAAAAACTGATCAATATTTTTTCAAACTTTTTTTCTTATTTTGAAGATTGAACATTGTTATTTATGAATGAAAAATAATATCGTTCAAATTACTGCCACGACTGGCTTTACAGTAGGGCATTCGATCAAGCCAATTTTTAAGCATATTTTCGATTGTTTGGGCTCCAATTTCATGAATGGCAACTTCGATTTCGTGTTTTAAGGGGGGCCCTCATTTATCGGGTCAAAAAAATCGATTTTTTGGAAATAATTTTAATCTATTCTACAACTATTTAAGAATATACTTTCAAAATTTCAAGTCGATATCTGTATTTTTGAAGGAGTGACAAAATTTTTAACAGGACGCGACGGGTGGCCTGATCGCCTGTATCCAAAACTTTAAACGCGTTTTTCTCGAAACATCATTTTTCGATTTTGTGTACACAATTGAGAACGCTGTATTGAACCAATCAGGCTTTACAATAGCTCATTTTAAAGATAATTAAATTGTTTTCAATGTGACATTAAGTGTTTTTTAAAAAAAAAAAGATTTTCATATTTTTTTGTAATTTTAAAGTCAATTTTTATGCATGAAAAATCACTTTTAACATAAAACTGGGTAAAAAATATCAATTTCGACATTTTTTTTTTAAATCAAAATGTCACATCGAAGGTATTATCCTAAAGTTTTAAAAAAAATTTGGTTTTTTTATTTCAGAAAAAAATTCAGAGCGCTAGAATGTACACAGATAGAATGAGGTGCCATGGACGAGGTGTATATTTCCATACTTAAAATGTTTTTTTTCTTCTCCGAAAATTTTTGTAGACAGTCGAGACATTTATTAAAGTACTTTATGAATTACAAAACGTTTGAAGTTATTTTACCTGAGAAAAAAATTCCCAAAAATGATGCATTTTTCGACCGTCTAAATGAGGGTCCCCCCTTAAAGCATCAATTGTCTCTGGATGGTTCGCATAGCATTTGTCCTTAACGGCTCCCCACAAAAAATAGTCCGAGGCGCCCAATTGATATCGGAATTTCGGCTGATTATTCGGTTTTCAAAAACGGTAGCCAAAAGTTCGAGTGTAACTTTGGGAGTGTGACAATTTGCACCGTCCTGTTCAAACCAAATGTCGTCCATGTCATCCTCTTCAATTTTTGGAAACAACTCGTTGAGCATGTATCGGTAACGCTCGCCATTTACTGTAACCGCGGCTCCTCGCTCATTTTCGAAAAAAAAAAAATGGCCCGATGATGCCGCCAGACCAAAAACCGCACCAAACAGTAACTCGTTGTGGATGCATTTGCTTCTCTACAGTAACGTGTGGATTTTCTGAGCCCCAAGTCCGACAATTTTGCTTATTGACGTAGCCACCGCTGTGAAAATCAGAAAACACGAAGAAGACTCACCACTTTGGAAATATTTTTTCAATATTTCCCAATTTTGTTCAAACGTATAGCGTCCCGTTTCGTAAATGTCAAACCTTTAAGTAAATTATGAACACATTTGACATGTCATTTGTGTTGCCATTCTCAAAAAAATAGGTGGTTCAAAAAGCATACGCTATATGGCCCACCCTGTATTTCTTTTGAAGAAATAAACGGTTTTTTTTAATAATTTTTTTAATTTGAATATCGTCACGAAAGGCCCGCCACTTCTTAATGTTGTAACATTACCAGTAGTGTTAAATTTATGAATCCATCTAGAAACCATGGATTTATTAATTTTCAATGATTTTGAAGTATCAGATTGACTTTTGTCAGCCTGGTACAATGAAATAACATAAGATTGAAAGCTATTATCGTATTTAAGGGGGGACCCTCATTTAGACGGTCGAAAAATGCATCATTTTTGGGAATTTTTTTCTCAGGTAAAATAACTTCACACGTTTTGTAATTCATAAAGTACTTTAATAAATGTCTTGACTGTCTACAAAAATTTTCGGAGAAGAAAAAAAACATTTTAAGTATGGAAATATACACCTCGTCCATGGCACCTCATTCTATCTGTGTAGGGGAGATCGGGGGGTCGTGAGACACGGGGGGTCATGAGACACGCTCACAGCCCTGAACTGAAGAGCGCGGCATCTGTCTGGTATCTGCGTAACTTCTTGCTAGCTTTCAATCATAATATTTACATGACAAATATTTTGTTCATGCAGGTTATTTGTGTGTCCTCATACCGCGACTCCACTTGTGTGATTGAAAGTTTTGCTGATAATCGTTTTTGTTGTTTCTTACACTTTGTTGAACAAGCTAATTATAAAAGTGCATGCATCAAAACCTTCCTTGGTGAGTAGCCTTTTGACCCACAACAAGAGTTTTGCGTAAATATTAAATGCATCCATAAAACAGTGGCCACATTGAAAATAAAGCAATTGGGGGGTCGTGAGACAGCGTATTCGGGGGGTCATGAGACATGCTATTTCCGTAATCTAGGAACATTTAATAGTATTCTACTCTGAAGATGAAGACTTTTGTATTATCTGCAAAGGTGTAATGCCCAAAAAATTAAACCGAAACAATTCGATTCACTGTAATACTTGCGATAGACCTGTTCACTTGAAATGTGCAAATTTAACAGCCGGCTATTACACCTGCATCCATTGTGAATCTGATTAATCTAATATTTTCTTTTTCGGATATTCATTGACTTGATTGATTAGGTATATTATTCATATTGTTCATATCAATTATATTGTAGAAGCCAATATATGCCTTTTTAACGATTGAAATAAAAAATTTTTATAAAATCAGGCCGTTTTCTTTCTGATGAAATTTGTGTCTCACAACCCCCCGAACATGCGAAAATCCGAAAAAAATGATTTTTGAGCAGGCAGGCAAAACTTAGAGATTTTTCTATAATTTTAAGAAATTAATCTTTTGTCAAAGTGTTGTTATACTTAATCACAATTAAAAAATTTTAATGTGCAGAAAAATGGATAGGTTATATTATGTTTATGGTCAAAAAACAAAACCCGTCTCATAACCCCCCGATCTCCCCTACATTCTAGCGCTCTGAATTTTTTTCTGAAATAAAAAAACCAAATTTTTTTTAAAACTTTAGGATAATACCTTCGATGTGACATTTTGATTTAAAAAAAAAATGTCGAAATTGATATTTTTTACCCAGTTTTATGTTAAAAGTGATTTTTCATGCATAAAAATTGACTTTAAAATTACAAAAAAATATGAAAATCTTTTTAAAAAAAAAAACACTTAATGTCACATTGAAAACAATTTAATTATCTTTAAAATGAGCTATTGTAAAGCCTGATTGGTTCAATACAGCGTTCTCAATTGTGTACACAAAATCGAAAAATGATGTTTCGAGAAAAACGCGTTTAAAGTTTTGGATACAGGCGATCAGGCCACCCGTCGCGTCCTGTTAAAAATTTTGTCACTCCTTCAAAAATACAGATATCGACTTGAAATTTTGAAAGTATATTCTTAAATAGTTGTAGAATAGATTAAAATTATTTCCAAAAAATCGATTTTTTTGACCCGATAAATGAGGGTCCCCCCTTAACAGGCTGCATATTTTAATTTCACAGTTTTGGCACAATTGTAACCTTTAGACGACTAAATTGCATTGATATAATTGAAGTGCGAACAAGCAACGCAAAATGAATTGAAAAGTACCGTTATCTACTTGAGAAAAAGAATATGCTTCTATGTTTTCTTTACAGTTGCTTAAGTTATGCACAGCTTAAAATTGAGTTTATTTTGTTTTGTTGTTCTATTTAATTGAGAAAGAAGTTGTTATTTTGGTCATCATATATTTTTTTTTGTACTCATATAAGTAATAAATAAAAATTATAATACTTACCGTTTGAATATTTTTTTCAGAATAAATAGTCACTTTATTGAAACTTGGTGCGAGTTGTTTAGCATATGCACAGCACTGTATATATATTGAACATCTGACATACACCTAGAATTTCATGTGGAGTCCGAATATACTAAAAGTCTTAGTAAAAAAATTGTTTCGCCCTAATGTACATACATACATAAGTATATGCATGGATTTATATGTAAGAATTTACTTGCTCTTTTAGAGAATTTTGTTTTGTTGCACTTACATACATGTGTGTGTAAGCAAGTAACTGGTCTGCCCGATTGCCTTGAGTAATTGAGTGGTCTCACTGTGTACTCTTCTCTGACAAAATACAGTAACTGCTCTCCAAATGTGTTTCGTGTGGGGCCTATTTTGCTTCTCCGTTTCGCTTTTAAAGCTTCCTTATTCGTTGGCGTTCATTTTGATTTTATAGAGCTTGGTCTTTTATAACTTTTTTTTTTTTCATTTTTTGTTGCTAATTTCATATTCATCGTATTCGCATTTAACTCGTTTGTTTTGGTCACCTATGTATGCATTTATACCCATGCATGTGTATTCCGAAGCTTAGATATTTTGGTGGTTTATATTTATACATATATTGTTATTATGTTTTGCAATGGTTTTTGTATAGATATATGCTTGCTTTCGAATATCTAAATGGTTTTGAACAAAATAGCGTAGCGATAAAAAGTAAATCTACCACAATAATAGTAAAAATACAACAACAAGATTACAAGATAATCATCAGAAACATATGTATGTATGCATACTGAATACACGTGGTGTGTAACCATTATGACCATAATAAATTAATGTTATACTGAAAAGCGAGGGTTGAAGCCACTAGGGAGAAGGGCGAGATAAAGCTGGAATGTTTCCGTTCCACCACATTTGTGTTTAATTTACCGGAATTACTCGGAGCCAAGTTCCTTAAGGTATACACCTTTTTCTGAAACGATTAACCCAAGTTAAGTTGATAAATAGTTGACTGGACCCGGTCCTTGTAGAAGAATTTTTACGACACCATAGACGACGTGGATTTGTACTTTTAAGAATTACCACGTATTCGACAAGTATTTTTGTGAAAATGGACTTACACCACTTTGAAGGAAAACGGCTCACTTTTTTTTACTTTTTGCTGACTTTGAAAGTCGTGTAAGTGCTTCTGAAGACATTGCACATACTTTGTAATTTTCTATGACAACTGGTGCGTTTAGATCAGGAGAACGTAAAATTTAAAAATACTACTATCTTGGTATACAGTGAGTCAAAAAAGTATTGGCACACTCAAAAAATCAAATTTCTCAGTGCTATAACTTTTCTTCTAATAAAAGTATGATATAAAAAAAACAGAAAACGGTGTTTTCTAAATGTATTTATTTATTACGTATCTGAACAAAAAAAAAAAAAAAAAATTAATATCAACATAGATTTACAAGCTCAACCTTGTAAGGTGAAATAAGGCACAAATTCACATCAAAAAAGTATTGGCACATTCTCTATGTTAGCTCATGCTTTTGGTGTCGTAACGGTAAACTCCCGTTATTTTCACTCTTGCTTTTTTACTTATTCGTACGTTTTAGGAATTGCATACGGTCGCAATCACTTTTGATCGCGATTTCAACGGACATAGGCCAAAATGGGACGTGGTGTTGAAATTTCCCTAGAATTATTAATTATCAATTAATGATAAAACTGTATTTAGAAAAAAAAATACTATCGCTAAATTGGCAAACTTGTCGATAAATTATGGTCCAGCGTTCGAAACATCGTTATGCATTATTGCAATACTGGCAAAATAGCCCCGGAGAGCAGATCTGGCCGCCCATAAAAATTAACCGAACAACAGGAGCGAATTGTGGTGTCCACGGTGGCACAAAATCCAAAAACTTCGGCTGTCATATTGTGCGAGACCCTGCAAAATTCACTTGAAATTTATTTCAACCCCCAAACTGTTCGGAATACCCTATGTAAGGCTGGGCGTCATGGTCGGGGTCCTCGACGAAAAGGAAAAGAGGCCAGAATTTGCTAAACATTTAAATAAGCCTGACGCTTTTTGGAACACCATCATATTTAGTGATGAATCAAAATTTAATTTGCTTGGGTCAGATGGAGCACAAAAGACTTGGTTTGGGGGTGTTTCGCGGCATCTGGTGTCGGAAAGCTCGTGTTCATAGATAATACAGTAATAGCAGTTGTCTGATGTCCATAACGAAACAGTTAACTACTAAAAAGCAAATTTACATTAAAATTAATATCGATCCACATTTCCAAACATTCATTGGAGAGCTACTGTCGTAAGGCACAAACGTCAGTATAAGTTTTTTATTTGAAGCGTAAACAACAATATTTTTACCACACTTGAAAATGTCGAATTTCGTGCCAAATAATGTGTTTTTGCGGGGAACTCTTTAATATGAAGAAAAAAGCAGCCGAAAGTCATCGTATCTTGGTGGAAGTTTATGGTGAGCATGCTCTAGCTGAGCGAACGTGCCAGAAGTGGTTTGCACGCTTTAAAAGTGGTGATTTTGGCTTGGAAGACGAAGAACGCGAGGGTGCGCCGCCAAAGTTCATGGATACCGAATTGGAGGAATTGCTCGATCAAGATCCGGCTCAAACGCAAGAAGAGGTTGCAAAAACTTTGGGAGTTGATCAATCAACCATTTCCAAACGTTTAAAAGCCATGGGAATGATCCGAAATTCAAATTTCGAAAAAAAACCGCAAGAACTTATTCATAGACCTTAGAAATAAATGGTATGATAGAGAATTAGTCGAAACCAATAAAGTATACATTTTATCAAAAAGCCATTATGACAGGAGATTGGGTAGAATACAACGAAATAAAGAAAATATACAAGAAAATGGTTAAAGTTAAAAAAATTCAGTATATGGAACACAAGGTTGAAACAAATAGATATGATAGTCGTTTAATGTGGAAATATTTAAAAAACGTTATTAATAACACAGATAACAAAGAAAACATTAAAGAGGTGATTATCAACGGGAAAATATATAGAAATAATAGCGAGATGGGTAACAAATTAAACGAATTCTTTGTGGATAGTATTATTGACATAAATAGCAACATTGAAAATGTTGATTCTGAATTGACAAGGCAGGAAAAACTCTCAACTACGTTTAAGTTTGAAGAAATTAACACAGACGAGATCGTTCATATTGTTAGGAAATCAAAGAGGAAATTGGGTGGAGATAACTAGAAGAAGGGGTAATTGAGGATTCAGTGGAATATATGGGTCACTTTTACTAGTAAATAGTAGTCTTAGGTCAACAACAGTACTTGTGGAATGGAAAACTTCCACCATAGTACCAGTAAAGAAGGTGAAAAATACTATAAAAGCTGAGGAACTTAGACCTATAAGACCTATAAACACCCTTACTAATTTGGAAAAAATATTAGAAACGGTGGTTAAAAACCAACTAATATTCTATATTGAGTCCAATAATATTTTCATAAAGGAGCAATCCGGTTTCAGGGTAAAACATTCATGCGAAACTGCACTTAACTTGGTACTGTCGCAGTGGAAGGAAGACCTCAATTCCAAAATGAATATAGTAGCAGTATTTATTGACCTTAAAAGAGCTTTCGAGACGATTGATCGGGAAATAATGTTAAAAAAATTGGAATATATTGGTGTGGAGAACACTGAACTTGAATGGTTCCGTAGTTTCTTGTCAGACCGGAAGCAACAAACGCTTATAAACTCATCTATGTTAAAAAAGGTAGGAGTGGAAATTGGCTTATCGCATGCGTCGGTCCTAGCTCCCATACTTTTTAATGTTTATATTAATGAAATTAATAGACCATTGAAATATTGCAAGATAAATCTATTCGCTGACGATACTCTCTTAACAGTCAGCGATAGAAATCTGCATAAAGCAGTAACAAAAATGCAAGAAGGTCTTGACTCCTTATACAATTGGTTGTGCGTAAATAAACTTAAATTAAATGTGACAAAAACAAAGTTTATGATTCTTTCTAGAGCAATGAGTGCTAACTTCGGGGACCATAGCTTACAAATAAAAAATGAGAGAATTGAAGAAGTAAAAGTAATTAAATATCTTGGAATTTATATAGATAATAAGTTAAAATTTGAAGACCCCGTTGAATATACAGTTATTAAGATTGCGAAAAAAATCGGGCTGGTGAAAAGATCATGCAAATACATAGGAAAGAGATATAAAGTCTGGTTTATAGATCAATAGTTGAGCCGCATTTTATATACTGTCCAACGATTTTTTTTTCATGGCTAGCGACACACAAGTTGAGAAGCTCCAAAAAATGCAGAACAGAGCTATGCGATTCATTTTGAATAAGCGTTATGATACACCCATACAAGAAATGATTGGAATTGGGTGAGCGTGAGACAGCAAATATTTTACCGCGCTATGAAATTCGTTTTTAATATAAAGCAGGGCAAGTTACGGTATTATCTGAGCCATAATCTTAGATACATAAATGAAACCCATTCATATATACTCAGGGAAAGTAATAGTTTTAGACCTACCACTGTTTAGAACAGAAGTTGATAAGAAAAATATTTTCTATAAAGGATTAAAATGTTTTAACGAGTTACCAGAGACAGAACTATAATTTGTTTTACTTTACACATAGGAATATTATTATTGTACTACTTAGAATATAAGCACATAAATGTATAAATTAGGTTTTAAGACCGTAAAATCTAAATAAATACAAAAAAAAAACCTAGCACCCCTCCCCCTCTGGACCCAACCTGTCGAAACAGCACATTTTCTGGGTCTACCGTTAGATGAGTTAGTCGAAGCCACCGGTAACTACACCGCACTGACTGGGTTTAGTAAGCATCTACAACAACCTACCAATTGTTAGCGCTGGTCTGATTAATAGCATAAAACGCCGCCCTATGCTATCTCTGGCTTCAAACCATTTTCCGTTGTCTCGATCGATAGATTAGCCGATTTTATTTCTTATATTAATTTTAGTAAAGTTGATTGGGTCAGCTACGCGGAATCCACTGAGGACGCGTAGGTGAACATGCATTCCGCAAGGTCTTTTCACTAATTTCAAGTGGAAACAACTGTACAAAACCACCTACGACTGGCCGATGCCCAGGATCCTCGGATAAAAGATCTCAATTTGGGGATACTTTCATCATTCCTGATAAGTTGAAAGAGGGAGAGTGATCCCACTGCTGAAACATGGGAAACCCGACAACCAAGCGAAATATTATCGCCCGATAACTATTTTCCCCAGTAGTGAAGACGTTTGAGCAGTAGGGAAGTAGGAGCCCATCTTCATGAAACACCTGATACAGTACACCAATACAGTACAATATCATCCTAGCATTTAACGAATTAAAAACACAGATAAACGCTGAACTTTTCGAAACCGCCTGTGCGAAAGAACAATCCTAGTAGAGTTGGGCCTGGCAAAAATTTAGTATTAATGTAACATGCTTTCAAAAAAGGTTGTAAGTGGGGATAGAGGGGTGTATCCCCGTCTTAAAACTGCAAACCGTACCTTTCGGAGGCTTATAGTTTTTAAGTAATTTATTGTTAAAGTTGTGTAATTTAGCGAAAAGTTGGTGTTGCCAGACACCTGAAATAAGAACGAAGTTTGACAGACACGTTCAGTTTGTAAATATGCAATATTTTTTGCTTTAGTTTAGACATGAGAAACATAAAATTGAATTTTACGGGAGCGTACCAGAAGGGTTTTTGTAAATTTATAGAACTTTTTTCGCGTGGGCGGCCTTCGGCCGCGCTTCAATATAATATCGCTCATCAGTCCTACTTCGGCTACGCCATTCACAGTATTTTTGCATAGAACTCTTTTCCGCGTGGGTGGCCTTCGGACGCGCTTCAAAAGAATGACCCTAATCAGTACAACTCCGGCTACGCCATCCACAGTATTTTTGCATATAACTCCTTTCTACGTTAAAACCAATGAACCCAAAATGGAAACGTCATATGCGTGTGTGTAGTAAGGAGGCACAATAACCCCCATTTCCATCACAGAAATTGAACTGAAATACTTCGCTTTTGTTTATATTTATTTTTATTTGCAGGCATCCGGCAACACTAACTGTTGTCAATTCCAATTAATTCTTATTCGCATTTAAAATTGGAAAGTGATGATATGGGTAAATGCATTTGCATTTAATTTTCATTGAAACATTTCGAATACAAGTATAAAAATAAGTAAAAACACGCGTGTGAGTGTATAAGTTTAGAAAAATATGTATTATGATCTGTCAAACTGTAGTGAAGTTCGCGAGGGCACTTTGAAGGTAAATAATTACCAAACTGTTATTTCCGGAATAATTGGGAGTTATAAAGGTTGTTCCTGAACCACTCCCTAACATCTCTATCAAGTTTAATTAAATAAGACGCTATAGTTGCCTAAAACTGCCCATGCTACATTATAGCAAATCCCAGCCTTGGGCCTATGAAAGGCTTTCGATACAGTTAGCCATTCCACACTACAACTCTCCCACCGGGTCTGAAGAGGTGATACGTTTCCACGACAGTCGGTTCTACGTTAACGAAACGACCCGGATTTATATCCGGCCAAGAACTGTCACTCCAGCAGTATTCCCCGTATGTAAGTATGGGGAATGTTTATGCTGCTACAACAACAACATTCGGATTTCGAGACCAAACTTCAAAGCAGAGGAGGATAAAGGAAGGGGTGGCGTCTTTTCTTTCTTGTTTTTCTACTTTTATATCTCAAAGCTTTCTTAGAAACTAGAGGGAGTTTCACTGATCTGAAACTCTGACGATTGCTCGATATTAGTGTCCGGCAATGACATCCATGGCTCGTGTTCAAAAATAAACGACTATCTCTACAGACTTCGACAATTATGGTCCAAAACCGCAACAAAGCCCTCACATCGCTGGTATGTAGCACTTGACCACCCTATAACATCTGGCAAGGCCACTGGAGCGTATTTTAACTAAAATTTTATTGTCAAGATTTAGCAAGATTCTCATTGGAGTTTACTTTGGGCCAGTCTAATAAGGAAATTTCAGTTTCCTGTACACTCAATATTATTTCAGCGAGTTTAAATGTTAATTTTTCCCTTTCAGTTTTTCCGACTACCTGTCCGGATTTCACTACATGTAACTTTGTGGACCATATGAGCTAGCCTACGCAGTTTACTGTATAATAAATATTTCTGTATAATAAATATTACTTGGTTATCAGCACATGCTGCTGCGTTTTTAGGAACTATGAAGTACTGCGTACTTTCAGCAAGACGTCGCTTTTCACCAAACGGCGGCAAACAATGACAAGTTATTGGTCGAAAATATTAAAGTGACTTGAAACGCAGTTTGTTGACCCCATTCTGAAAATGAGAAGCGACTCAATGTGTTTCGGGGTCGTGCCCGGGGTGAGACCATATGCGGCGACGTAGTAGTGGAGTGATGGATGAAGACGCGAAGGGTGAATTCGACATATACGATTTACGCACCTAATGAATATGTGCAGTGTAAAGTATTAAAATATGCCAAACCTACGGCGCAGGCAGTCGGCCGAAGAATAGAGAGAAACAAAATGTTAAAAAGAAGCGATCGTTTTGATAAATCACTTTGGTTACTTGGCCAACCAAATGAAAACAAATGTGAATATAATATTTGCTTAGCAAAGCATCCATATGTAACCATTTTACATATAAACATATCTACTAGCTTGGTTGTTATATTCGCCCATGAATTGCTGGTTGCAAGGTTGTTGGTGACTATTGCAGCAACGCTGTCATGTGCTTGCTTTTACGCTCAGGCCAAATGATTCTCCCCTTCAATACACCGTTCCATCCATGTACTTAAAGGCACTGTTCTCTGCTCAATATAATTATTACACACTCGTCAGTATGCAGTATGAACGCAAACAAAAACTCACACATGGTGAGATGGCGATGGTGGCAGAGGTAAAAAGGTGCATGTGGGCATTCCGGTGACAAAGGCTAACAAAACCAGAACTGACCGTGCAGTATTTAGTACCGATAGTATGTAGTACCAAGTTGTAGGATACGATTATATTGATATGTTTATACATATTTATGTACGTATACACAACTTTACATATACGGAAACCCCGAGCACGAACATGTTCCTGAGTATGAATATATTCGAGTGTCTCACAAGTGTGGTTGGAGAGTTGAGTGAACTGATAAACTGTAGTGCTACTAACTTTCCTACTCACTGTATGAGCCGAGCCAAATATTAAAAGGGAGAGTCGAGTCGCATGCACAAGCTCGTGAGTCCAACTCGTGTGAATGGCCTACGTTTGTGAGGCTGCCAGCACAGTACAATTTTGCCTTCAGTCTCTATTTTGAATTCAGTGCGGTAACGACATGAAAGACGTGTCTCTTGTATTATAATTTACATAAAACTTTTCACTCTTTGTTGTTGTGGCTGTGGCTGTTTTTGTGTTTGGAAGCAGTTAGTGGTGGCAGTGCAAGGGGATATAAACGGTAGACGTAGAAACCAAGAGTATGTTGTTGTATATAGAAAAAGCAAACTCCTCACTCTCGCCATCTGTAAAAAGAAATGATTGTCGATAAAGCTAAAGGCAACAATAAAACAACAGTGGAGGAGAGCAACGAAGGTAGTGAAGCAAATTCAATACATACATACACACATGCACGTATACTAAATGTAACAATGTAGTATATGGATAAAATATATCAGCACAAAAGTTTGAGAAATTTTAAGTGAACACGTACGATGCGGGAATATCTTATTAAAAATGAATTCACAAGAAAACATAAGGCTAAATATATTAAATCCAATATTGTTTCGTAATTAATATAAAACTGTAGCAGTTTCTTGGGTAATTGCGTAAAATTCTACAAAGGAGCAGACAACGTCGAACACTACAAGGCGATTTTAAGTGAAAAAGTAAGAGAATATTAAAATAATGAAATAAATGAGTTAGAAACTCGTCGAGAATAAATAATATATCTGTACTCACCAGCAATAATCGCCTAAGTCGAAAAATATACTTTTGAGAAAAATCACTTTATATATGTATATAATATACTATATGTATGTATACATATATTATATATTACAAATGCGAATGCGTCGAGCTTGTATGTTTTTATTAATAACGTTTTTTAAATGTTTCAAAGGTAGGGATTTCTCAAATGTATAGTGTTGTTAGTGGGCGATAGCGATAGCGCATATACATATACATATGTAATTCAATTATTTCGTAAGTTGACTTAGGCAGATATTGATTTGACCACAGGTATGTATATAAAATATATATTGAAGGAAAAATAACGTTGCAACAATATTAAACTGTACTGTTCTGTGTATTGACTATAAGTTGGTTGGAAGGCAGACGTTATGAGGTGAGATAAGTAAATAATTGAAAATGTGTATGTGTGCATGTGCGTACATATACACACATCTAGCTAAATATGTGCATATATATTGTACATATTTGTGTTATATATTTACTGTTGCTACAATGTGACTATTGTTGTTGTACATAACATAAACACGACATTTTGTTGTGCCGAGCCAGTCGCTCGTCTCTCCTCTCCTCCCTCAACAAGACTACATTTTCGTTTTTATTGCTTGCTGTGTGTGTTGCTGTTGTCAGTGTTTTCGTTCGACATTACCAGCAACAGAGCGCCAGACATCGTTTTCTATTTTATTTAATTTTTCTTTGCTTTGGGGTGCGCAGCTGTATTACTTGAACATCGATTTTATATTTAGTAGAAAATTTTCCCTTTTTCACCATGTAACGTAATTACAATCGTGTGCAAAATCACTAAAATGTGAATTAATATAAAAAAAAGTGTTCGCAATCTATTTATATTGAAATTTGCACTTCCGTGATGGACGGACGGAAATAAATGTTTATTTTGAGGAATGCTGCTGGAGTGACAGTACTTTAGAGCTATTTACTGAGGCGGCAGCCCTTGGTCGAGGAAAAATACGAGTCATCCCGTACGTAGAACTAGCTGCCATGTAAATTTAAAGATATAGGTATTTTGGCCTGCTGTCTATGGCTGTAGTTATAGAAATCAAAGTAGAAAAAAAACTTGATTACAAAGAAACAAAATACGGTACAGCAGGTAGAAGTAGCGGTCGGTCTCACGGACAGTCGGACAATTTTCCTCGTTAAACCATTTTGTTTTTAAGTGCAAATCCATTGATCTGGCTGACCCTTAAATCCTAAGGTCATCAGTACTTAGTCTTGCCACAAATTCCGTGAAAGAAAGAAATTCAGTTATTTTTGTTTTTGTTCGTATGCATTGTCTACTCCTAAATTATACTCAGTTTCATGGCAAATTTCGTTTGTGAACAATAGAGTTGGGAGCTAAGGAAAATCGCTTTGCAGTGATTGCATTACGTAAGTGTGGTAAAAGTGCAACTGAGATTTACGAATTGCTGAAAAAACTTTTTTTTTTTTGAGGTGACAGCCTAAAAAAAGAAGTAATCGTCCTCGCGTGGCTCGAACCAGTGTAACCATAAAAACCGTTAGAGAAAGAATTCGCAGAAATCCCCTTAGAAAGCAGAAAATCATGTGAAATCACATGTCACATGAAAGCCTTTCGTCGCTCAACTGGTTATCTGTTGACAACACGCTTAAAGAAAATTATACTTCACAGATGCAGGAGGCTTCTTTGGCGGTACGCGGTCAACAGCCATGAAAATATTATTATTATTTTTTAATGGAGATATCTACAATATAACCCTAACTCAACTAGCACGTTGGCTGCTCATGAAAAAATTATTTTTACAGATGAGAAAATGTTTACTGTTAAACAAGTTTTTAACAAGAAAAACGACAAAATCTATAGTAAAACTTCTAAATCCGCAAAAAATGTTGTTGCAAGGGTTCAGTGTGACTACCATCCAGCTACCGTAATGGTTTGGTGGGGGATTGGAGAACATGGCATGTCGAAGACCTCACAGAAATATGTAGAGCCTCAAGCAATCATTGGTTCCAGCAGCGACGTCAATATTCATGGAAACCGTGCATGCTCCAATAGCTGAATGCCATAATCATTTGAAGGCTTGTGTCAAAGCAAATTGTGACCATTTTAAATAAAAATTAAAATTCTTTTTTAATATTTACATGATTAAATAAAACTAACTTTATCCAAAAAATATTTTAATTTCATATCTATAACGGGCTTACATTCTGTCAAAAAAATATCGGGCATTGTTCATTTAAAAAGCGCGCGTTACACATACAGCCATGGACAGATAAATAGCACAAATGTATTTGCCTTGACTATGGCCTTGAGACGGTTCAGAAACGAATCGCAATGTGCCCGAATGTGACTAGCAGGTATTTTGCATTATCATCTCGATCGAGAAACCTGCCGACTTTGTTTCCGCGGATCACCGGTCATACATCAACTTTAACAAAGCTGATTGGACCAGATTCGCGGAATTTACTGAGGACATCTTCGCAGCCCTACCCACTCCACCGATGTGCGCGCAGGCGAACGCGCATTCCGCAAGGCGATCACAGCCGCCGCTGGACGGATCCGGGACTTACGTCCCAATTTCCCAGCTGAAGCAGCTGTTCTGGCGAACGAGCGTGGTCGGACCTCAATTCAGAGATCCGGCAACTGGTAACCCAACGCAAGCGGACCAAATGGGTAGAGCATCTGAAGTCCTGTAACTTCACCTCTGGTGTGAGCAAGCTCTGGTCCACCGTAAGGTCCCTGTCGAACCCGACGAAGCACAATGACAAGGTGGATATCGCTTTCAACGATCGTACTTCGTCGGATCCGAAAAGATGCGCGAGCTACTTTAGCCGGAAATTTATACTGCATCCTCCGGTCGACAGATCCAAACGTTGTGCCACCAGACGGCTGCACAAACTGCCATACAACAGTGCACCACTTGCTTTCACCAGCGACGAGGTTCAGGGGGCCATCAAACACATGAAACCATCTAAAGCCATTGGCCGTGACGGACTAAACATGCTGATGTTGAAAAAGCTGGGCCCATTGGGAGTAGAATTCCTCACCAAGGTCTTCAACCTCTCTATGGCCACTCTCATCATTCCTGATAAGTGGAAATTAGGGAGAGTGGTCCCATTACTGAAGCCTGGGAAACCCGCCAACCAAGGGGAGTCTTATCGTCCGATAACTGTCCTTTCCCCAGTAGTGAAGACGCTTGAAGCTCTTCTACTCCCACTCCTCTCAGAACACCTGACTCCAGCCTCACACCAGCATGGTTTCCGAAGAGTGCACAGCACCACCACGGCACTCACCATCATAAACACCCAGTTAAACCGTGGACTAATCCAAAACCGCCCCTGCGAGAGGACTGTCTTAGTAGCGTTGGACCTACAAAAGGCTTTCGATACAGTCAGCCACGCCACGCTACTAGATGACACTTTACAGACGACACTCCCGCCAGGGCTGAAGAGGTGGACCGCGAACTACCCAACTTCAAAACAGAGAAAAATAAAGCAGGGAGTACCGCAGGGTGGTGTCCTTTCATGATACCCCAGTACCGACGGTAAACAACCCCAGAATATTGGGAGTCACCTTTGACAGCTTGCTCTCCTTCTCAGCGCACACAACCGCTATTGCAACGAGAGTACAGAATCGCAACAAGGTCCTCAAGTCGCTCGCCGTCGACTTTCAAAGCAATAGGCCGACCGGTTCTTAACTATGCTGCGCCTGTTTGGTCGCCCGGAACCAGTGATACGCAGTGGACGAAGCTCCAGACCTGCCAAAATACTGCTATTAGGACCGCGACAGGATGTCTCCTGATGTCCCCGATTCAACACCTGCATGACGAAGCTTACATGCTTCCTGTAAAGGAACAATAAAATGCTCGGCAAGCAGTTTCTGCTAGTGTGTCACCGTAGGCCCTTGCAGACACCTGCTTGAGCCTGAGCCACCTCCCAGGCACATCAGGAGACACTTCCTCAACTACGTGGACGAGATCCAAGACGAAACAGACAGACCACTCCAGGATCAGACAGTGTACAGACAGGCCAGACAATTACGTTCTGGATACTGTAGCAGGTTAAACTCCTACTTATCCAGAATCGACCCCGACATACTAAACATATGTCTAGCATGTGACCTATCAAACCCACTCATCTAACACCTCTCTCCCTCTGGACCCAACCCGTCGAAACAGCTAGTTTCTTGGGTCTACCGTTAGATGAGCTAGACGAAGACGACCGGTGATTACACTACACTGACAGGGCGAAGATACTGCTACAACAACAACAACAGCAGGTATTTTGGCCCACTCGGAAACAATAGCTTTTTTCAGCGCCTCGAGACTGGTGAATCTTTTAGTTCGCACCTTGCTCTCCGAAATGACCCAAAGAAAATAATCTCTCGGATTCGCGTCTGGTGAATTTGAGAGCCGTTGTGTGTGGACGTTATGAAGTTCGGAACGTTGTTTTTTACCCATTCTTGGTTCACTCGAGTTTTGTGAGACGGTGCCGAGTCCTGTTGAAACGTCCATGGTCTGCCAGCGAAATCTTCAAAGCAACCTCCAGAATACTTTCCCGTTAAATTTTCGCTTTACATCGACGCCCCTAAAGATGAGTCAGTCTATCTCGATTCCTTGATGCTGACCGTATTTGAACATAATATATGTATATACCCTTGTATGTTAGAATATAAGAAATGCGCGAATACTTATGCTACCTCCGATATTCACTTGGTATCTTGCGAAATACTTATTAAGTATTATAGTTGTAAATTTAAGTATTTCTCCATCTACCTTGGGCTTCACAATAGGTCTTAAAGCAGCTGAGATTTAGCTGAAATTTTTGAAAAAAAAAACGCAGAAATTGGAAAACTCGAGAAATAACATTCTAGTTATGTTTTCATCGGTTCAGTCGACTATTCTAAATAACATTTCGGAATTAGCTTACGCACGAATGTACATGCTATGTACATAGTAAACACATGAACAATCTCATACGAATTTTTGAATCAAAAATAAAACTTTATTAAATACCTTTGTGTATTTTTAGTCACATGTATGTAAAAGTATGTATGTAGGCATTTTAATTCCGTATCGCGCACACTATCTTGCATTTCACGGTGCCTTGTAGTTTTCGTGGTTTCAATGCATTGCTTATTTATTTCCTCTTCTGTACATTTTTATTGTGCACTCCTTCATGGTATCATACGCCACTCAAAGCCATACACTCGTATGTCTATCAGTCCTATATCTGTCTATTTATTTCATTTGCTGAGTTCTCTTGTATATCTATACAGTATTGTGGATAGACCACATTATTGTTGTATGTATATTTTAGTACATAGCATATTTGTAAATGTTTAGCACATATCAAGATATATTTATTTATACATATAAATGTTTCACCTATGTACGCTTTATATTTAAGGGGGTTTCGCAGTTATCAAGCGAGTGGCATGCACTCGATGCGGTATTGGAAGTTGGCTTAGCATCGCAACTCATTTCGCTTATTTTTAGGTTAGGCTGGCTTTTTATCTACTGCTTGATATGAGGGTAACTTTGCTCGAATACCGATGAGCTTGTTTATTTACAAAGCTATCAAAGTGTAAGTACTCATGCGGCGGAGTGAAAAGCACCCGGAGAAAAGTTTGTCTTTGGTTTATTGCTATTAAAAAGAACAGACGTCGTAATGAGTGGTTTATGAGTTTTTGATGCTTACTCCTTTCCCGTTCTCATATTTTGAACTTCGTCAAGCTAATGTGTCGAAGTTAGAGGAATGAGTTGTGAAGAAGAATTAGGAAGAAAGAAACTTACATTGCAATTATTTCATTATAAAATTGAGCATTTAAATTTTTATATTTGGGCGTTTTCAAAAATAATTCAAAGTAGGAATATATTTGTTATTAAGACTAACGAGAACGTGAATTGTGGAAATACATGTCATATCAGGACGACCAAGGCTGCAAAGACTACAAAAAGAAAGTATGCCTGAGAACTTACATCCAACAAAACCATACATATGTATATCCGATATGAATATGAATACTATGGTGATCATTGCCACGTTCTGGATACTGTAGCAGGTTAAACTCTTACTTATCCAGAATTGACCCCGACATACTAAACATATGCCCGGCATGTGAAGGAACCCCGCATGACACTGCTCACCTTTTCACATGCCCCATCAAACCCACTCATCTAACACCCCTCTCCCTCTGGACCCAACCTGTTGTTGTTGTAGCATCATAAACATTCCCCATATTTACATACCGAGAATGCTGCTGGCGTGACAGTCCTTGGCCGGATATAAATCCGGGTCGTTTCGGTAACGTAGAACCGACTGTCGTGGAAACGATATGATAAAATAATGTATACATAATACTGGAAATAGCATAAAAAGTTTATATTCCGAATATGTGAAACACAAATTAACAATTGATTTATATAGTATTATAAATATTTCCCATTGTATTTTTGTTTTTGCGATTTTTTCTTGTAATATCAACTTCGTTGAATATGTTCCAAACTACCAAATTAGGTAAACTAAATAAATCGAATATCTTAAATTTTAATACGCCTCTATTCCCAGGTGCAGTAAAAAATATAAAAAACCCTCAATTTACGTTTCTCAGTTTTAGGTGTTTGTTGTAGGATTGTTGCCAATAATTTGCGCTTGTCAATTTTGCACATTGTCGTTTATACTAATCGTAATATTTAAAAAAAATTGTCTGCACTTACAACAAGAATTTAAGTTTGTGACAATAAATTAATAGAATTGACATATGACATTGGTAACGACTTCAACTCGGAATACCTACTTTTTGCAGACGATCTTAAAGTTTATCGATCAATCACTAGTGTGCTGGATAGTCATCTACTACAACAGGACGTCGATAATCTCTCTGGCTGGTGTGCAAGGAACAAACTGGATCTCAACTTTAAAAAGTGTGCTGTGATGTGCTTCTCGAGATCGCGCACTCCCTTACCTGCAGTGTACACACTCAATGGTGATAAAATAAGGGAGGTGGATGACATCAAAGACCTCGGTGTCACGATTGACACAAAACTAACTTTCCACAAGCATATAGACGGAATAACTCAGAGAGCTTTCAAGATACTCGGTTTTATAACTAGGAATAGCAAGGACTTCAAGAATCCCTACTCCCTGATTCGTCTTTTCAAAACTCAAGTTCTTCCAATACTGGAGTACGGATCCATAATCTGGTCTCCATACACTGAAGCAGGCGTTACTAGACTTGAAAGAGTGCAGCGTAAGCTCTGCAAGACCTTAGCCTTCCGACATTCATCATCAACCGCTTCAGCTACAGAAGATATCTACATTCGGTACAACATCAACAGTCTGCGGGCTCGCCGTCGCATAACTGATCTGGCATTCTTCTATAAAGTGGTAAATGGTATTATTGATGCCCCGGAAGTACGCAGCTCCTTCGAGCCTGCCCCGGCTGGTCTCACACTTAGGAATAGCCGTCTACTGAAAACAGTCGCTACTTACAAAAGCTACGTCTATCACGGCCCGTGCAATAGAATAGCCATCAGTGTCAACTCACTTCATGGTGTTCTCGACTTCTATGGTGGAACCTACGATACTTTTCTGCGAAATGCCAAAAATATCATCCTATAGATTTTTTCTCAAGAACCGTCCGGCCCATTTTCTTTATCATTGTATTACATATCAGCCCTCTATATGTTCTGTTTCTGTACCCTCTTTTTATTTGTATGTATATTGCCGATTGGCGTTTGTTAAATAAATAAATAAATAAAGGGTTTTTCAATTGGCGCGGGTCGATTTTGGCGCCCTGTGGCAGCCATTTTGTTTTGGTGACATCTGTCAAATCTTTTGTTTATTATTCAGTTGTTTATGCCAAATCATCATGGCAAGTTACACGATTGAACAGCACGTTCAAATGATAAAACTTTATTACCAAAATGAGTGTTCATTAACGCAAACGTTGCGCGCATTGCGCCCATTTTTCGGTAGACGTCGTGGCCCTTCCAATTTCTTATGGCCCATATTGAACCATATGGACCTAGACGACATGTGGTTCCAGCAGGACGGCGCTACGTGCCACACAGCAAACGCCATTTTATTCCATTTCAACATCTACCCGCCCTTATTGAAAAACCCTTTATATAAGTATTTTTAATTAAATTTTTTTTATTCAAGTACAAAAATTTACATACATATATATGTAAATAAAAAAGCAACAAATTATTCATTTCGATAGCCGAAAATCGCCGAACACGCAAAACATTTGTCTTATTTATGCCTCTCACAAACAAACTAAACATACTATATTTCTACAACCGTGAACATATCTTCAAGACGAGTGTACCCACATAAAAAATAATAATAATCGAAAGTCGAATGTACGTAGCCTTCGAAATTTGAAAACTCATCATATTTTTTGAACAGATCTCGTATGTTCGATCAACCAAAATATGCTAAATAAGTAAACGCCAAAAGAAAGAATGCTGCTGGAAATAATTTTGTCCGTGTGACCGGACAGATGTTTCCGTATGTAAATCGACACTAACAGAACTTTCATAAATATATACAGTGGCACAGTAAAGTCTACATACCCCATTGAAAAGCGAGGTTTGGAGATTTCTGTGAACATTGTAGCATTAGAATATATTCCAAACAAATCCAATCTAACAACAAACAATAAATTTTAACAAAAAAATTTTAATCCAAAAATATTTATTGACAAAAACAAATAAAATTCATTTTCCAAACACAGAAAAGTCTGCATACGGCTTTGTAGTGGAGTACACAAAATGCAGTTCTGTACTCAAACAGTGCTACCAATCACTTCAGGCGTATTTACTAGATACCGTTAGTTAGAAAGAAGTTTAGTTCTCCGATATTAGAAATCTGTGTTAAAGTATGTGAGCTAATTGTGAAATTGTATAAGGAAAAAAAATCTTTAAGAGAGATTGGAGAACTGGTCGGACATCCAAAATCAAGCATTCAAACAATTATTAGGAAATATAATCACACTAATAGTGTAGAAAACAAACCAAGAAGTGGTCGCCCACCTAAACTGACTCCTCGTGCTAAGCGAAAAATATTGTTAGACGTGCAAGAAAATCCAAGAATAACAGCAATAGAAATTGCAAAAACCCTGAAAAATCAGGATATTGCTTCAGTGCATCCAGAAACGGTGAGACATTTATTGAGAAGCAATGGAATCCACAACCGTGTGCCTCGAAAGAAGCCATTCATCAGCAAAATAAATATGGAGAAACGAGTCGAATTTGCTAAGAAATATATTGATGTATACGAAGATTTTTGGGCTAATGTTTTATTTAGTGACGAAAGCAAGTTCAACTTGTTTGGCTATAATGGCCAACAAAAAGTATGGCGTCGAAATAATGAAGCATTATTGCCCAAAAACTTGCTTCCTACGGTGAAGCACGGTGGTGGCTCCATAATGGTTTGGGGCTGCATGTTAGCGGCTGGGGTAGGTAATTTAACATTTAATGATATTAATATGGATCGCATGGTGTATTTGGACATTCTCAAAGATAATTTGAAGCAATCCGCGAGTAAACTGGGTCTTACGGCGGGTTGGTACTTTCAGCAAGGTAACGACCCAAAACATACCGCTGGTGTTGTCAAAGAATGGCTACTATATAATGTGCCCATCAACTTCATTTGAACCCCATAGAGAATTTATGGGATGAATTGGATCGTCGCATTAGGAAAAGGACAATTAAAAATAAACAGGACCTCAAAAATGCTTTACTTGAAGAGTTGAATTTAATTTCGAATAATTACACAAAAGTATTGGTAAATTCCATGCAAAATAGATTAAATGCTGTTCTAGAAAGTCGTGGCGGACCCACCAAGTATTAATTCTGTTGTCTTTTTATTTCCTTTTAAGTGAAACACATTCTTTTTACAAAGTATGCAGACTTTTCTGTGTTTGGAAAATGAATTTTATTTGTTTTTGTCAATAAATATTTTTGGATTAAAATTTTTTTGTTAAAATTTATTGTTTGTTGTTAGATTGGATTTGTTTGGAATATGTTCTAATGCTACAATGTTCACAGAAATCTCCAAACCTCGCTTTTCAATGGGGTTTGTAGACTTTACTGTGCCACTGTATGTATGTATGTAGTTAAATAGAAATAATATAATACTTCTCTTAATTTACCCTCGTTTGTTTGAAATAAAACAAATATATAAATAAAACAAAAATATTAAATAAAATAAAAAATTTAAGTTTAGTGATCTATGGATAAATGAATTAATAATTAAAAAATTACAGTTTCCTTCTGTTTTGCAGGAAAAATTTTAAATTTTAAGTAAATAATGTAAAAATTGACCATCAGGTTCGATTTGACTATGTATACGAATCGTTTAATATTCTCAGCTTTTCTATTTACAATCAAAAATTAATTTGATTTAATCACAAGCTGTAATTCAAATAAGTATGTATATGTATAAGTAAAATATTTGTGAATAAGGTTTGCACAAATCTTAAACCAAAATTGATTAAAGTTATGTAAAATATATATTGCAATATGAGTACTAAACGAGAGGTTAAGTACCTTTATTACACTTTATTGTAGGAATATTATCGAATAGGGCTGCCACTCTTATTTTTATTTATTTTCTTTAATTTTAAGTATTAAATTCGCTGTCCGAAAAATATTTAAAAAACAACTTATTTTATTTCAGCTAATTTAATATTAATTCAGAAACTTTTAAATTGCCACCTATTTTAATATAAATTTGAAAATTTTAATTCATTGCGCACTTTTAGTTGTTCTAAACTTGAGCTTTTCAGTATTTTCTCTGCACATGTGACACCCACCTACGCTCAATCGGTTCACACTTAACTTTAAACACATCGAATAATAAAATTTATAATATGAATTGATAAAAATTTTGGTTTTAAGTTTTCAACAAACTAAAAATTCAAATGTTTACTTACTATATGAAGCGTAGCAATACATGTATGGTATTAGCTAGTACAAAACTTTCAAAATGCTAATCTTCTAATAAATATACACACTGTAGCACTTCAATTGATTTTTCATTTGTGTACTGACATGCATTGTACCCACAAAATATTCAGTCAGCTTCCTTTTCCAGTTTGCTATGTTATGCTTATTGTTTTTTCTTCCTTTTTGGCACTTAATTGCTGAATAACTACACAATCGATGAAACTGACGTAATTGTAGTTGTTGTTGGTGTGTGTGTGCACTTAGAGGTTTTGAAAATATTTGCAATTGATTGTCGTTTATTAGTAAATCGTTAAATAAAATTGACTTCTCATGAGTTGAGAAAATTTTCTAATATTCACGTGTGTTCTGTTTTTGTTGCTACAAGTTTTGTTAAATCGTGGCATTTTGTGGTGTTCTTTCCTGCCATACATATTGCATATAGGTACGTATATAAACATACATAAAAATAGGCATGTATGTATGTATGTACATACATATTTTCATTATTCATGCTTTGCGTTGAGAAATCGCGTACATGTTTCATTTTAACGGCCTTGAACTCATTTTCTTGCCAACTGTTTGCGGCAGTCAGCAGTTTTGCACTCGAACGTACGAAAGTAAATATAAAAAATAAAGCAAAAAGAAAATACAACAAGACGGCATTAATGATCGAGCATTGAAAGCGGGGTCGCATGATGATACGGTAATTTTTCTATTGATATATAAATATAATAAAATTGCTTTGAGAATATAATTTGGCGCTCTTTCCTTGTTGTGTTTTGTCACTACATTTATTATATGTAGGCACATATGTAAGTACATATATAATCGAAATAAATATTTATTGTATGTGCAAGTTTTCTCAAATCAATTTTGTTAGAAAATTTGATATACATAAAGCCGCCACTTCTCTCGTGCCCTGATAGGCGGTTTTGAGTTACTGGAACGACCCGTATTTAAATCTGGCCAAGGAGTGTCACTTTCGCAGAATCTCCCCAAGTTTGTGGGAAATGCGAATGCAGCAGCAACTTCCCTCTCTGCTTCTTTGAAATGGTTGTTGTTGCTGTTATAGCAGCATAAACATTCCCCATACATATATGGGTCGATTCTGCTTGCTTAGCGAAACACTTGTATGAAAGAAGCAACAACAAATTAAACGAGCAAAGCGCTTTTTATCTAACGAATTTTATTTTAGACAATATTTTTAACAAAAGTATTCATCTTCCTGGTGGGGAACTATGCCTAAGTGTAATAGTCAAACCTCCGAACAAATTAGGATTGAAAATAATGAGTGGGATATTATTCCAATTTCCGTCTCACTATGATTTTAATAAAGTATGCAAACGCTTGTATTGAAGGACCGTTTGTTCATTCACTGCACGAAGATAACATCTTTTCATGTCCTATAATTTAGCTGATTAAAATTCTTTGGTAATTTTTAACATTAGATTATTTCTATTAGTTGTGAATAAAAACAAAAAGTAAAGCATCAGCGTTGTTCTAAACAAATTCATATGCAGAAATATGGTAACGTAAAAAATGTGAAGTAACACTTAGAGCACGAAAAACCATTCAAATATAGTTGATATGCGTTCCCACGACAGTCGGTTTTACTTAACCGGAACGACCAGGATTTATATCCGGCCAAATGACTGTCACTTCAGCTAATGCTATGGTATTGACATCTTTTCAATTCCTAAAATAGACATCCATATAGACCAACACCTTTAAAAACCCATCATAACAGTCATAATGATACCATATGTGGTCGAAAATTTGGCCTTTGGCGTTTCATGCCTTATCATGATCCAAACCCACTTCACGCTTGGCGAAGTGTTACTTGGAAGAACATAATATTGATGTTATAAAGTGGCCTGCTCAATCACCGGATATCAATCCCATTGAGAAACTTTGATGTGATATTGAACAGTACATTAAAGCAGTAAAATCCTGCAATTTGAATAACAAAAATTCAAAACGTCTGGGACGCAATACTCCAGGAACGATGTGTAGAACTGGTGAAGAGTTTGCCTCGGTGATGTGATGATGTCATTAAAATTAAGGGATATCCAACTATATTTAAGTTTTTTCTTGTAATTTGCTGTTATTTCAATTAATATATGATACTCTTATTCGCGCTAAATACGTGCCCAGCTTTCACTCGCACTTTTTGAGAGGAAAGTTGTGAGGAAGAGACGAATATATCAGACGATTATATCAGACGATTATAGCGGTTTTTGCCCCTACTCTATTTAGTATCCATTTAGTTTGATAAAAAGAAGAGAGAATGTTACCTAGCATAGAGTACTTAATTCGTGATCATCAATGTGTGTACTACATACTTAGATGTATGTGTATACCAATAACGATGACTGAGTGTAGCGCACTCTATATTGTAGATAGCAACTTGTCTTCTCGGCAGAGCACAAGTGCTGCGCTCTGGCTGCTTTTGCTTGTGCTTTTTTGTCTTGCTCAGAGGTAAATAAGAGCATACATAGTTGGGTTTGTAAGTAGGCAAACATTAAGCGACTAGTGTGGACAGACGAACCGACTTACGACCCTTGTCAGAGCTTCAGAGTTACTTGGCTGTTAAGCTGAGTGCCTGCCAACCCGTCTAACAACTTGTCTGGAGGTAACGCCAAACGCTACGGCTCGTGAGCAAAAGGGCATACTTGCCATGTTTGAACTTGCTACATACAATACACCCGATCTACCAGTTTGCTCGGATGACGCGTCAAACTTGTTTTGCTGCATAATCAAAAAGGAAAATCACACACTTATGTATGTACCTTTGTTACTTTTGATTTTTAGCTACTACATGTTTAAATATGTTTATTCTTACCTTGATTGTGTGCCCCTTTTTATTTTATTTTTTTTTATAATAATACAATAATTCGTTGACGTCATGCAATTTTTGAGTGTTAAACGTCTCAATAACGAGCAAATGGTGTTATATGCAATAAAAAATGTTTATATGCATACGTATACACACATATACATATATATATTTATATTTATATATATTATATTTATATAGGTATATATAATTATATATATATATATATATATATATATAGGTATATACATATGTATATTTATATAAATATTTCTGTATATAAGGTATACTAATTTGCGCTTCAATTTCTACAAATCTCTTAACAAAAAGAGCGAATACATATATATACATGCTTACTTAGCTTCATAGATAAATTACTGTTTGCATTATCCGTATTTGTTGTTGTTTTAGTGCTAAACTCGTTCGTTCCGTCGTTTTGTCATTTGCCACGAAAGCGATAAGCAAAGCAGAAATGGAAAAACAAAATATAAACAAACTCGAAACAGCTGTTCTCGCAGTACATTGTATGGGTGTGTAGCGAGTTTTTGTGTTTGTTTGTTTGTTTGTGTTACGTTGCTTTTTTTCTCTTGTTATTCGTTTTTTTTTTGTTTGTGGCCAGTGTAAATCCTCCGTCACTAATAGTCATATATATGTACCCAACCAGCTGCAGATACTCGGAAGAGTACGAAACCGCTCGACCACGGGGTGTACTGATAAAAACTTGCTCAATCACTCATTTACTATTGCACTCAAAGCGTTCTGGCTCACTTAATTAATTCTCTCATCTTTGTATGCTATCAAAATAATCGGGTATGTACATGGTATATACCTATGTACACATTAAGGAGGTTACTGCTTACGGAACGTGCATTCTTGATGTTTTTTTTTGTTCTAAGGGGTTTTGTCTCTTTTCTGTACTTTATGAGATATTTTAACTGTCAGTTCAATTTCATTCCTTCACGCTGTATACGTGATTATATTCTGTGGATGAGAAAAAATTGCTGTTTCTAGACTGCGTGCCTTTTATTATTGATCCTAAATTCAGGCTTTTACAATTTCTTTTAATGGTCCTTGTAACCCTGTTTTTTATAAGTTTCAATCCTTAGCAACAAACATCTCACAGTCCATCCATACGATCAACCCTATTTACTTCATAATTTTTTAATTGTACTCTGCCAATTTCTATCCACCTTTGTAACAGCTCAGCTGTCAATAAGCAGCTGAAATCATTCTCGTTTGATATCAAAAGTGCGTAATTCTACTTCATTGATTGCTTACATTCTGCAACTTCGTATATCATCATTTCTTTTATGAATGTTCTTTGAATGTTCACTCTTTATCTTCTTGGACGTCCTATCTTATATTGTTTTTGAAAACTGCATTGGAGTTTATGGGACCAGTAAGTGTGCTTTTATTGCGTGGCCCACGCAGCGTGGTTGTCTTGATTTTCTAACTTTGACTTCTCGTTGAGTTTTTGTTGGCTCTTATCTGCGCATATCTGCTACAATATAATTGCAAATGTATACGTCGTGTTCCGAGTTCGCTCCTTTGTTCCTCGGTATTGATGTACGTACATATGTATGTATTATATACATATATGTAATAGGTAGTTTAAAAAAATCTATGAGGTGGTTTTCTCGTGGTTGATACATTTATACTCCAAATAGGAAATGGCGATAGCGAAATTAACTGCAGACGTGGAGTAAGTATTATATTATTACTTACTCAATGCGTCAAACGACTTAGACGTCATTATTTCAAGAATGTGGCTAGACTCGAGGAAAAAAACATTCAAATCTAGACAAGACGATCTCATGAGTACTATTCAAAAATAAAAATGTGGTCTGCCTTAAATTAACGCCTCAAATTGCGCTAACCTCTAAAAATCTTTTAACTATCTACGAGTTATTATGCATATTAAGATGACGTGTTTTCCTGTGTAAAAGTGTCCGCAAGCAGATGACATCTCATTCGTAATAATCTACCTGTGGTGATTTTCATTTCTTAAAGATAAACTTAATCACGACGGGAAGCCGAATTTTCGGCATAGGCTCTGTTATCTAAATGAATAGAATTTACCTTAGAATTCATAATCGGGAAATGGCAACTTACTTTTAAATGTTAATATTTTTTCACATATTGCTAATTACTATTCATTCTTAATTTATGTATATATGTACATATGTTCATCCTCTAAGTTTTTTAGTCCAGATATTGGCGTATTCATGCAATGCTTTTTAAATCAAAAATATCTGCCATAAAGTCTTTTTATTTTTTATTTTGATTTTTTATGGAAATTTTGATAAAATTTATTGTGTATAAAAAATTGATGCAGTTTTATTTCATACAAAAATAATTGAATTTACTACAATAATAAATCCAATTTTTACGATTTCCAGATTCCCTAAGCAGCTGAGCAGCAAACCAAAAAAGGAGAGGTGAAAAGTGGCACAGGAACTTGTAGTCAAAAACTAGACAAAAGCTGTAGGCTGTCGCAAATACACTACAGTCTTGTCCGGTAGATTGGCGTCGTCAATATACATATTTCATTGTGGCGTATAAAAGTTGACTAAGAAACTTTACATATTGTGAAGCTCAAGAAGGCAAAGCATAACAACAGCCATAATAGAAAAAAAAAATTCAAAACAAAAGCTCAAATAACACGCGGTTTATTTGATTTTATTTTTGCTTTGATATCGTGTAAGGAAATATTAAATTGGCTATAACACGAAAGGATACAAGTGTTGCGAGGGCATGTTTAGTGTGATCGAAAGAGCGGTTAAGTGTCGTCTATGGCCGAATCCGTTAACAGTCAATCGCTCTCTGCAGTGACGGAGGGGCACGACGACAGCACCACAATAGCTACTACAGCGCTTGCAAATACAACAACCCGTCGCAGTAGACAATTGAAAAAGAAGCAACCGCAGCAAACCGAGTATCCTCAGCAGCATAAACAAATCAAATTACAACAAAACGCCAATAAAAATAATAACCAGCAGCAAAACATATCCAATAGTGGCGGAAGTGACTTCGGTGGCGGCAATATCAGTTCTATAAAATCTCTATCTCAACAGCAACATCCGCAACAGTTATCCCACACATCAGCAACGTCAAGCAAATCAGCAGCAAGTGTAAGTAGTGGAAGTAAACGTGGCCATAGTAAAAGTCGTTCAAAAACAACTGCAAGTGCAACCGGCCATAAAACAAGTAGCAGCCATTCGGGAAAACGGGGAGCTTTAAATAATAATAGCAGTACTATAACTGAAGTTGCTTCGTCCAGAGCCCAGATTGGTGTCACACGCAGTGATCGCAAACGCCACTACGATCAGCATCATCCACTAAACACAACAGCATCAGGATCCTCAACTTCACATACATCTGCAGTCGTCTCAACTGCAGCTACAAAATCTACTGTACAGCAACAGCAGAAAGACTATAACGGTAAGAAGTGGTCTATTAAGGTTTGACAATTGTTTTGAACTCAAAGGCACTGTGAAAGACTTTAGATGGATAGATATTATTGACTTTGTGCGGGAGGTGTGCCAGGGTTGTCGTGCTTTTTATGGGCACACTGTGAAACAGCGATGTTTAATTACATTTGTTGCTCATCAGAAGCATATTAGATATTAGCTTATAATTTGGTATAAGTTATTTGATAGATTTGTTTTAAGATGCACAATTGTCAAACCCTGTATACCATTATTAAATTTTCCATACAGTCGATATTCTCATGAATATTTTTTATTCGTTTCTCCGAATAACACTGGTTGTGAATCATTTAACAGATTCAAGTTCACCTCTTAAGAAGCGACGTTATCATAATAACATATCTCCGACCGCATCAACGTCAGCACCCACAAATACAGCTGCGCGCAACAAAAACTGTATAACTCCATCAGCTGTCGAATCAGGACCAACAACATCAGCAAACTCCACCTCAACGCTTATTAATCAAAACGATTGTGTTGCACAGCGAACACGTTCGAAAACACTTTCCACTGAAGATATACATAATTTTGGTTGCGGTTCATCAAATCGAAGCAACAGGCATTCTTTTCCACTACTATTGTCAAAGAGACGCACGCGTCGCAGTGGTGATCTTAGCACTGGGAGTAGCCTAAACAAACCCAAAACTAATAGAAGCCACTTGAGTGAATCAGCGACAGCATCAGTAGCTGTAGAACCGACTTCGACTTCGGCCTCGGCAACAGTAGCACAACGCATCAGTTTTAGTAGCAGCGGCAGCAGCAGCAGCAGCGGCAATACAAAAAGTAACTTACTAAATTATTTTCGCAAAACACGTAAAATCAGTTATAGTCGTACTGTAGAGCTCAACAAACGAGTAATAGCTACTTTCGCAGACGACAGTGCCGATAATAGCAGCGATAACAACCAACGAGAACAGCAGCAGCACCACCACCACCACCACCATCATCATCATCATCGACAGCAACAACAAGAAAAACAAGAAAAACAAAATCGAAAGCTCAACACAACCGCAGAGGGGAAGAATAACAAATCAAACTCAAGGCAAAGTAAGAGTCTTCAGAGTAGCACCAATACAGCTACAACATCGTTGTCTGGAACACGCAAAAGTGAGTGTGGTAGTGGTGATAAGAGACAACAACAGCCGTCTCAACAGCTCAACACTCGAAATTTCTTATCTGTTGTAGGCAGTCGTATCAAATTTAATACGAAATCAACGCCAACAGTAACTGGTGTGTCAATTGAGTCAACAACTACCAATACATCAGCGAATACGCATTTACACTCCCAAACAAATTCAATTCAAAGCCATAGTACAGCTGCATCTGCTACGGCTGTTGCCAGCACTTCAGCCGGACAGTCGTTAAGTCGAACATCAACGACCACTGGTGCTTTATCCAGTGTTGACAAATATTGTAAATATCGTAAGAGTTTACGCAACTATCATCAGTTAATTGCGTTTTCGAACGACGTAAATACTGCAATCGAAAGCAACACTACCAATACAACCGCAAGCGGCAGTTCGTCTACCGCTAACAACGCCTCCAACGCATCGAACGCAACGAACAAAAATTCAGTTGACGAGAGTGTTGTAAACGGTGGTGGTGTTATTGCTGTTGGTGTTATTGACGCCAGCGAGGAAGAGGACGAAAATTCTGAAGATAACGTTGAGATTTACGAGGACGACGAGGAAGAAGACGATAACGAAGCGGCTGACCTAGAGGGCGATTCGATCGTAGCCGACGGTGACGTTGTTATACGCGGCGACGGTGACGTCGACGAAGAGGACGAAGACGAAGAAGAGGAAGACGTCGACGAGGAAGACGACGATATCGACGACGAGGAGGAAGACGACGACGATATCGTTGAAGAAGAGGAAGAAGACGAAGAACTAGCTACAGAGGATTCTGAGGAAGCTGTTGAAGGTGAGTTTTTCCTTAGAGTTTTTATAGTGGCAAATGAAATAAAAAGTGTCTTAATAAATTGATCAACAAAAACAAACACGGGAGACGAGACAATGTGTACGAAAGCAGAGTTATACGATAATTAGCTCGAACGAAAGTGGATTGTCATAAGATTTTCTTCTTTATTCGGCTAAATAAGCTGCTACAACAATATAAATTATATAAACATACACACAAATGTACAATATATCAACTTGGCACCGATTTATTTTTAACCTTTAATATAAACGTAGCTGTATTGTTTAAATTGACTTGTACAACGTACATTTGTAGAATGTGAAAGCGCAAACTTGAATACATACAAACACAATTATTTGTTTATTGCGGTTGTGGTTATAAAAATATGAGTTTTGGTTAACATTTGCAATGTGTATGGCTCAAAAGGCTTTAGAAGCTTCAATTTAATTAAAAAGAGACGCAAAAGAGGACAGTTTGAGTTGGAATTCCAATAACTAATTAAATTGATAAAGTTCCAAATAGATTTAAAAATGACACTTGGTTTCTACTTGGACGAGTTATTATGACACAAAACTAATGGGTTTAAATGAAAGAAAAAAAGAACAATCTTTCCGTCAGTTTATCGAGCACTTATTTGGTAGAGGCTATACCCGTCTTATAACAAGCTTAGTTGTTGTGGGTCTAACCTAACTTAATCGGCCAAATATCAATTCCAGCCAATTTTTTATGTGATTCTGTAATATCACAAAACGATCGCTAAAAAGGTTGTGATATTCTGCTGAAGTGACAATACTTGGTCGTTGGATAGAAATCCGTCATACCCACAGTAGGCCTTATGTTCGTTTCCTATAGCAAGCAGTAAGCAACGAATTGATTGAATAACCTTTTTACCAGCGGCCGTCTCTCGGCAGGTAATATCAAATATTCACTATGCTGGGCAATCCACAAAATGTTTGGTCCTTGATGTAACCGAAACATCCTATTCGTAAATGAAACCAATAGTTGCACTTTGTAAGAAAATATTGAATAATAATTTGCGTTGTGGAGATATAGACAACTTTTGTTTTTAAGAAATTTGGACCACTAAATTTTTGTTTGCTTTTTATTTAATTTCTTTCTGCTTATTTATTTTTTTAGTTAATTATCGAGATTTCGTTGAACATGAACCGTAGAGAGTTTTCAGTTAATTTCAAATATACACACTGAAAAATTTACAAACTTGAAAATTATTTCAACCCTGTTTCCAAGAAAGAGTAATAAGCATTAAATCATTTTTTATTGTTGTCATAAAACTGTATTAGCTTATTATTTTTTAAAAGGTATTTAGCAACTCTGTCTAATACATTTTTTTAATTTTTGATACAAAACTTAATTAGAAAGAAGTATTTTTAATATATATTATTTTACATTTGCATGACAATGGCCAGAGCTGTAAAGTTTTTAAATTGAATCCATGGTAATCCTATTTATAAATAGTGTAAACTGCAAGTTCCTTAGTTTTATATATTTTATTAAAGATATTTGACAACTGAAGTATTTTTATTTAATACTACTCGATTACTTTCAGCAAAAAATCTCATTATTTTGAACAATGGGTCGCCAACGCACTTTTCTTCACACAATTCATTCACACGTATTGATCTTACACTAGTGGATGCACAGTTAAGCCCCAGGTGTAATTGGTATACTCTAAAAGACTTATATGGCAGTGATCTGATCAGACTGGAATCGATATCAACTTTTGTGTGAAAAAAATGTCTCTGATTGTAGCTCCACCAACGTTCATCAATTCGCAGCAAAACTCACTAAAGCTATTAAATCAGCAGCCAATGAAGCTATACCTCAGAGCAATACTTCCCAGTTAAAAAAATATTCTGCATGGTGGAACCAAGACCTTAACAATCTTCGAACCAGTAAACAATCCCTTTGGCAAACCTACAAATCTTTGCCTTCCAACCGTACTCTAATTGCCTATAAGATAGCTAACGCCCTTTTTAAAAAACGTGTCAAAGAAGCCAAAAGAGCATCAATAGAAACTTTCACAAAAGAAATTAACCAAACAAAATTTGGTCCTCTATCAAAGCTCTTACGGGTATCCCTTCAGCACCTATCAAATCCATAGAACTCTCATCCGGATTAATAACCAATTCCCTGGACATTGCTAACATGTTCGCCAAAACTTGGTCAGAATATTCAAGTGACTTTAATTTCCCTCCAGAATATCTTAATAAAAAAAGAAAAATTCTGCAACAGTCATACCTTCCGAGAAAGCTAACAAGCGATGCTCTTGCATTGGAAATCGATTTTAGCCATATTGAACTAAAAACTTCACTCCAGCATGCAAAAGGGAAAACCCCAGGCAGAGACAGGATATCTTACCCCTTGCTACGGAACCTTCCCAGTTCCTGCAAAAGCACTCTTCTATCACTCTACAACGACATGTTCAAAATTGGTAAATACCCTCACACTTGGCTGTCTGCCGACGTGATACCAATTTCCAAACCGAATAAGCCTACAAATCACCTCGATAACTACAGACCAATATCACTTCTCTCTTGCTTAGGCAAAACATTTGAAAAAATGATAGCAAAACGGCTTATGTGGTTCATAACAAAAAACGGGTTTGTGAGTCCTAATCAAGTTGCCTTTAAAAAACACCTCACCACCATGGAAGGTCTTATTTCCCTGCAACACTACATAGCAGATGCTCTTTCATCAATAAATCACGTAACATTACTGTCGACAGATTTTGAAAAGGCTTTTGACCACATTGGGGTCCATGTTGTTCTTCAACAACTGGCAGCGTGGCATATTAGCCCGAAAATTTACCAGTTGGTGAAGTCGCTCTTAACGAATCGTACATTTCAAGTCAAATTCAATGGTGTACCTTCCTCAATGCACCGCCTTGAAAACGGTATACCCCAAGGCTCTCCTCTCTCAGTGGTACTCTTTATTATAGCCTTCGAGGAAATAAATAAAATTGCCTCCAAACAAAAAAGTTTAGATTTCGGATATATGCTGACGATGCTTTCTTTTACACAAAAGTCGAAGACATCAATAAAGTACAATCAATATTCGAAAAGCTGCTTGACGATATTAGCTCCTGGAGCAAACATTCAGGAACAATTTTATCTTACAGCAAATGCATGACACTACATATCTGCAGGAAGAAACGATGTCCACAAATACAAATTAATCATCAAAATACAAATATGCTATATAGGGTGGGCCATGTAAAATTTGCTTTTTGAATCGACTATAAAAAAAACCTTATCAATATTTTTTCAAACTTTTTTTTTATTTTGAAGATTGAACATTGTCATTTATGAATTAAAAATAATATCGTTCAAATGACTGCCACGACTGGCTTTACAGTAGGCTATTCGATCAACCCAATTTTTAAGCACATTTTCGATTGTTTGGGCTCCACATTTCGTAAATGTCAAACCTTTAAGTAAATTATGAACACATTTGACATGTCATTTGTGTTACCATTCTCAAAAAAATAGGTGGTTTCAAAAAGCAAACGCTATATGGCCCACCCTGTAGCTCAGGTTAATGCCCTGAAGATACTTGGTATTGTATTCGACAACAAATACACTTTTAGAGAACATTGTCTGTACCTCAGGAATAGCCTTACTAGCCGACTAAACATCATCAAATACATCTCATCTAAGCACCTTCATATCCACAAAAAACACCCGCATTAACATAACTAGAGCTTTATTAGTATCAAAAATAGACTATGGACTACCTATTTATGGAAATTGCGCAATCTCGAACTTAAAATTACTAAACAAGCCTTACCATACCGCAGTTCGTAGAAGCCTTAACGCTTTTTCAACATCTACTAAGTGCATACTTTCCGAGGCTGGTCTACCCTCTATGCCTGATAGATACAGAATTCTCAACTTTAGGCTAACCCCGAAGCTTTTGACCACCACCAATAGACTTATTTTTAATACCTTGAAGACTGCTTCCAAACACAAACGAACATACAAGATAAAGTCCGCTATATGAGAGTGCAGTTCATCAATGTACATATACCTTGGGAATTCAAATCCCAAAAACATCGCTTAAATTGTGTCAACAGGCCCCCTGGACCTTCTCCCCCACCTCAATAAACTCTGACCTCCACAAATTCTATAAAAATAACACTAGTTTCGAACTGCTCAAACAACTTTACGGCGAACTAGTCAACAGAGAAGAGTTCGCTGATAGAACTCACATATTTACAGACGGGTCTAAATCTGTCCTAATACCTAACTTTATTAAGGTAATCGGCCTAATTGAAAGCTTGTAAAATTGTCATTTATCCTATACCTGAAAACTTAAACATACCCTTATAATTACCAAGCACCGAAGGCCCAAGCAGCTAGTGTGCTTTTGTTTCTTTTAAGTTAGTGTAATATTTTATATTATTGTAATAAATAATAATAATAATAATACTTGCATTTCTTAAATTTTATTATTCAAACTTATTTAATTAGTTTAAAACGTTTAAATTAGCGTTACTATTAAAAAGAGTCCTTACAAATTTACTATCAAAAATATATAATATTGCAGTTCACAACTACATAAGAGCAAGTAACTCGAAATCATCGCACTAACAAATTACGATGGCAATGCAAAAATAACATATTTGCCATCACAATTTGGAATGCCATGATGTCTTTTTTTTGTTGTTTGACGAAGTGTATTTAATCCCTTGGACGACAAAATTGTATATAATATTTAATACTAAAAAGCAACTTTGCATGGAAATTTACTTAGCAGGGTATTTTTGCATAGCTGCGATTTTTTTTACAATTATTACAGTTTAGCAATATCTGACATATCTGTTGACGTACTCCAAAAAAGCAAAGAAGGAAAAATCCAAGAGGGAGAAATAAAAATGTTAGACATTTCGTGAGGACTTTTGAAATTGACATAAAAGAAAGGATGCTTGAAGTTGATAAATATTAATTTGTCATGATTCTGAAAATACGGCTAAGGCCCTTTTCTGAACTAATCTTTATTATGACAACACACTTGATATTGCCGATATATTTAAACTATGGTTGATTTGATATACTTTTTATAATTTGTAGTACGAGTAAGTTTTAAAGCGAAATAAAGTGAAGTGTTTTGGGCTATACTGCCAGGTACTGTAATCCAAATGAATTATAGAACAAGTCCGAATATCTTATATTTTTGGTTAGTCCTGCCAATGTCTGAGGGGGAAAAAATCTCAGAATTGTTTGCGTTTAAATTTGCTGGGCTTAGGTTTTATAGTGATCGATAGGCGAGACGACACGCTGAAAACAATAGTTCTTGAAAGTAATTCGTTGTTTAATGGTAAAAAATATTATACTAAATCGCTTGCTTATTATACATTCATTAGATAGAACATTTTATTTTTCAGATACCAAGGCTCAATGTCCATTGCATGGTGTTTTAACCAAAACTCTATTTTTTGTTGTAAATTTCAACTCATTCGTTTTGTAAATACACGTATTGTATTCTTTAGTGAATATGGTATATTTGGCTCAGACTACATGCGTACATATCATGTTTTATTTTGTGTTGTACAGTAGGTTCTGTTTTTATGCGGTAGATACGTTCCGCAAGAAACAGCATAAAGAAAAAACAGTATAAAAAAAGCTACTAGTTCTATAGTAAAACTATAGATACGTTTCAAATGCTAAAACCGCATAAATCTGAAATAATCGCATAAAAAAGGGCACTAGTCCCATATTATTACTATAGATACGTTCCATAAACCGCATGAATCTGAAATAATTAAATAAAATCGCATAAACAAAATATTGTATCTTTGAAAATTATATCTTTATATATCTTCCATACTTGTAGGGTTAGCATTTCTGATGCAATCTGTGATGAGTTTTTGCTTAGCTGGTTTAGAATCTTGTTTATATGTACAATTCCCCATAGGTCGACATGCATTTTGTAATTTAAAAAAAAAACCGCACTATTTCAAAACCGCATAAAAAAAAGCCGCATAAAAACAGAACCTACTGTATATACATATTTGTAAAAAAGATGTGTTTTAAACCTTTACGGTTTAACGATTTTCTTATAAATAAGTGCAAATGAAACTTTATAAAGAAGCATAGAAAAAAAAAAAAAAAAACAAAACAGTGCTGTCACATTTTAACAGGGCTGAGCAGCTATCAATACAAAGATTATATACTAATGCAACAAACCGTTAATATAATATATTCACTGTTTACTAACCACTGCAATTGATCAAACATCTCTTGTACACCCGAACTACTTACTTACATTTAACACGAGCTTTTGTCCATAACTTACATGGCTTTTTATCTATATTTTTGGAATAATCGTGTGGGAGGGTGAAGAACTTTTAATTTTTTATTTTTTGTTGTTGGTTTTTTCTTATATTTTAAGTTTTCTTCTTGTTACATACATATGTATATAAATAAGGCACACTCTCTGAGTCTAGTTAATCATTTAATAACTCACTTTGTTTACGAAACAAAGGGGATTCATATGAAGGTAGGTTTATTTTTAAAGTTCTGTTTACTGAGAACAAGGAATTGATAGCGAATGGAGGTGGCAGCTCTGGCAGATGACTACAACGATGGCGACAAACGAAACAAAGCAAAGAAAAAATTATAATTTTAGGCATCTCAAAAGTGCAAGACCAGTCGTATTTCCTATTAAAATCTTAGCTGTAGCCCACAAAAATGTGATATATGTACACAGTGGATTAGCTATTACGAAAATTCAAAATTGATTTCAAGACAGAGAACAAATAAATATTAGTTTAAAATGAAATGTGAGATTCAAAATGCTGCTACTATATTCAGTGCTGTAGAGAAAAAATATAAGGCAGCAAAAGAAAAAAACCTAATATACAACAGAAGAGCAGAGCAGAAGAACAGTGGGTTATTGTTGAAGAAGTAGCGCTCTAATGCGCCAACTCTCCAAAGAAAATTAAATAAGAAAATAATTTAATTCAAAATTAAATAATTAATAAATAAAATAACTATAAAGGAAAATAAATCGAGGGTTAATTTTTGCACGTTGCTGTTGTTGCAGTTGTAGTTGTTGAGAAGATTATTACTTGGTGTTGTCTCTTTTAAACTATAATTTGCTTATGTTTTCTGTTTTTGTACGTTAAAAAATTTCGATTTGAGCTTTCAATCCTTTTTTTTTTTGTTTTTTTTTTTGTGTTTTCAAAACAAAATTTTGATATAAAAAATAAAGAAATATTAACCAAAAAGTTTTTTAAGAAGAACAAAAAACAATTTCCATAAAAAACATTAATTATTCGGCGTCAAAAATTATAATTTGTTGTTGTGGATGATGATGATGATGTTGTTGTTGTTTTGTTGGTGTCGTCAGCGGCGTCTGCGTCGTCATCAAGGTTTCTGTTACAGACATTCTCGCGTGTGTAATCCGTGCAATAACTAACCATTTCAAGATCACAAGCAAAACAACAGCATCAATAATAATAACGCGAAAGGCTAATGCGAACCAAAAAAAAAGACATAATGAATTAAATGGCAAAGAACTAATTAATTATTTACGAGAAGAACGCAATAAGACCCCAAACATACTTGCATACATACATACATATAGTGCAGCTTGAAACGCAGGTGAGAGAGTGAAAGAGAAAGCCTCCCGTGCGAAATATGCGAAGGAGAGAGTACATTTCAATTTACATACCAGCTTGGTTGCGACGCGGAACGTGCGTCAGCAACAACAACATCATCGTCGTCGTCACAAAGCAGCAGCAATTTAAATCAACCACCGATTGAACTCATTGCCACCGATAATCAGTTATCAAGCAAAATCAAACGGCCCACGCCCCACAAGCCATCACAGTCATCAACAAACAACACATCCATTCTTCTTTTAATTCATTAGCAGCATCACTTACAACAAATACAATACGCCAAACACGCTCTACCACCTTTAATTCAGGAAATAAACTTAAATTTATTTATAATCGAATAAATCGAAATCCAAAACAAAATAGTATCAGTTGCTTCAACAACAACTACAACAAAACTTTTCTTCTGTTTGCATTCCTTTCGACGCGTTCCAAAGGTAACCAGACAAAAGCTCTTGGTTTTCTAGGCCTTGTGAAGAGGAGTAATAATAAAAGCAATAAGCAGAAAAATAGCAACAATAAGAAAAAACGACGTCAGCGGCAACGCCAACGGCAAAGGCAAGTCCAATTCCAAATCCAGAATAGTAACAGTAAGAATAACCACAGTAGTAGTAACAGCAATAGCAGCAGCGGTAGGAACGTCGATAGAGAGCGGAATAACAATAAGAAGATTGGTATTACTGAGTCCGCAGTCACAACCACAGCTACGGCGACGGGTTACAACAGAGCCCCAAATCTGGGGGCACGACAGACGCGCAGCAGTGGTGGCAGCATAGATTTTGTTGCTGGCGGTTTAACTGGCACAGCCACAATAGCGGGTAGTGACAGAGGTGGCGCGTCCATATCGGGTGTAGCAGTAGCTACAACAGTTGGACAAAGGCCACAGCCACAACCACAACCACAAGCACAGTCACAGCTTCAGCAACCATTGTCACACCATACACACTTACCATACCCGCTAATTGGACACTTCAACCAGCCGGCCGGTCAACAGCAAGTGACACCACAGGTTGTGCTGCCTCATCAGTTGCAGCAGCAATCTCATTATTTGCACGTGCAGCCAGCTGCCGGTGCTCATCATTATTACAATTCGCAGGCGCACTATCAGTCGCAGTTGCAGTCGCAAAACCATAATTTACACCAACATCATCATCAACAACAATCGCGCCTGCAACAATTGCAAGCGCATCCACAACAACAACAACACGCGCAAGCGCAAAAGCAACAACAGCAACAACCCGTGCATTTCTATCACGCGACATACCCCAGCAATAGCACACTAGCAGCAACAACAGCCACAACTGGTTTAGTTGCCGCCTCAACTTCTGCCATATTAAATTTAAATCTCAATCACTATCAACCAACAGGAAACGTTGCTGGCACAGTCCCCATAGCTGCTGCACCGCTTATATATCAGCAACAACAGCAGCATCAAGTGCCGCCGCCGCCGCCACCGCTACCGCAACAATTACAGCAACAGCAGCAGCAGCAGCAGCATCAACAAATAGCGCAACACTCGCTGCATACACAACTCGGTGGTCGCTATCATCATTCAAATCCTCATTTACATCAGCAGCAGCAGCAGCCACCGCCTGTTTCAGCGTTACCGTTGCCCTTGGCACATATTCAAGCGCAGCCTTTACATCGCATTCCACATCCAACGCCACCGCTTACAGCAACAGGATCTATACATCCTCACCAAATACACCCGGCGACAATTGACATTGGGATAGGAGCCAGCTTGGTTGTTGATCGTTCATCTGCTGTCACACCATCTTTCACACCACATTTGAACCCACAAATACCGCAGCAACACAGTTACGGGCACGGGCGCCCAGCAGTCGCTGCAGGAGTGGGAGGCTCCAGCTCATCGACAGTAACTTTAGCCTCGGGCGCGATACCGTCACAACATTCTTTACATTCGCTAAGGCGAAGTTCACGAAGCAAAACGGGTTCTTGCGTCAGCTCAGCAGCGCAAAACGGCAGTGGCAGCGGGAGTGGAAGCACCAGTGGCAGTGGTGGCGGTAGCTGCGGTCAGGGCGTACAAAACGCTGCAGTCGTATCAGCACCAACGCTATTAGCATCAACGAGCGGTGGGAATAACAGCGGCGGAGGTATCGGTGGTAGTACCCCGTTAACAGCCGCCGCTGCTATCGGACCCCACCATCAATATCATATCCACCACCCGCAAAATCCACACGCCCCCGCGCATGCTACTCATCACCACCATCATCATCAAACGCTACCGCCACCGCAACTGCAACAACAACAGCATCATCATATGCTTCATCATTCGGTAGCCGCGCCTGGTGGCGCTGTTGTTGTTGCCATCGCTACATCACAACAAACACAAACCACCCCTACGCTGATGTATCAACATCAGCAACAACAACAACAAGTCCATCATCGCACCACTATTGTACAGCCTGGTTTCCTCTATAATTATCGCACCACTGCTGCCAATGCGCATTTGAATGCGATGCCGTCGAGCCATCTCGTTGGTGCGTCGTCTGCAAGCGCTGCCGCCATCGTCAACGCTAATACCAACACTACCACCGCTGCTGCCAACACCGCCACCGCTAGCGTCGCCACTGTCGCAACGAATAGTAGCCACATAAATATGAATACGCATAATAAAGCGAGCGGTAAGTGTGTGCAGCGAATGCGGGGTTGATGTTTTTGGTTTTCGTTTATTTTTGTTTGTTTTGTTGTCACTTTGCCTTGCCACCAGTGCCTGTTCAGAGTTTAGATGTCATAGGCGGTTCCTTTTAAACCACAGTACATTTCTGCTCTCTTATTTATTGTAATTTATGTTGCATTATTTATAACTGTAAATAATGATAAAAGGGAATTTAAAGGTGTTGGTGTATAAAGTATTCAAATATAAAATGAGTAAGAATTGGAATATTTTGTAGAGTCAGCATCAATATTTGTAGTATACCCCGCCATTTTTTACACGGTGAAGTTATACCAATCATCTGAGGTCCAAAAATGTTCGACCCTGTAGAATACAGTATGACAGTACACAATTAAGAGAAAACAACCAGGTAGCATAATATTTACAAGTTACAATGACAATACAACAACAAAATATATATTTGCTATCAATTCGTAAAGTCCATGATGCCAGTTTATTTGCACTCAATTGTGAATTGCCCTAATATTTTTTTTACAGGTGGGGGCTCCTCTATAACAATTATATACAAATACAGGAGAAAAAAGAAAAGTGTTTTAAAACGTTGTATGTAGTCTCTTGGCGTCCATCGTATTTAATTTTTTTTTTTTACTTCCGAAGTAAAATGTGCCGGTGTCAAAATGACAATTCTGATCAAAATTGTTAAACTAATTGAACAAATTGAGCACAAAAAATGAATGGACTTTTATTGTTCACTAATGCGACGGAAATCATTCCTTACTGTGTTTATATTGCTATTTGTTGTAATAGCTTAATGCTTTTTCCATATCTTTTAGAGAAATACTCCTGAAGTCTTTGGCCGGATTTAAATCCAGGTCGTTCTGGTAATGTAGAATCGTCTGTTGGGGAATCGAACTGGGTTTGTACTTTACCATAGGCACAAGTTTGTTTGTGCTTTACACGAACATTTGATGTTGAATGTTGCTTGAGCCCAACATTTTTCGGCTGGCAAAGGCAAGCGTCCGTGTATTTCTGTAAAAAAGCTTCTAATAAGCAGCTGCGTTTCGGTACTGGTATAAAGCTGTAGGCGCCTTCGTTTGTACGACCGCTTGTTTGACTGAATAGGCTTATATGCCAATTATGTTAGGTCAAGGGAAAAGTTTCTGACCATATTTTCGACTACAAAATTAACATAGTTAAGATTATCGTCTGTTCAATAACATTTGCCATATTTGACGACAAGTTCATAATTCCGCGAATCAAGAGATAGGAAATATGTTATAAGGGATAGAGCCGGTTGAAGCCAGTTTGGTACCATCATGAAAATGTTGCAATTGCTTGAACAGGAGTTATTTATTCCGTTGTCGTCAGTACTGCGTTATATGATGGAACCTCTCCTCCATCCAAATTCTAAGAGCTGCTGGAGTTAGGTTCATAAAAAAAATTGTAGCAATTCTCATCTTAATAACTGAACTGGTAATGCAGAAAGGTAATGAAAAATACGATATTTCTTATAAAAGTCTTTGCCATTCATTTTCATTTTGCCCAATAATTTCTCTTAAATAAAAAATATCTTTTTCATATTAAGTGCGTCTTTAAAGTCCAATCGACAGCAGACCAACAACTTCCAGTTCCAGTCGAAGTAAATTTTTCGATAGAAACCGTACAAATATTTACATATTGAGCATTAAAATAACACTTATTGCAAACTTTTCTTATTTGCCGTTATAATTGAAGACACCCTTTGCCTTTGTGAAACACAACACCTTTCCCAATTTCTAAATCTGGTTGTTCTGATGATGACATTGTTCTTCTTGTAGCAGCATAAACATTCCCCATACATATTTGGAGAAATGCTTCAATCTGGTAATTTGTATGGATGATTCCCATCCAATCTCATAAAACGCACAGCCATGACTTTGTTTAAGCCATAATTTTTTTTGGCTGCTATTCTTGATCTATTTTTCATTGTTGGTTATTTTGCGCTTAATAATCTTAATAACTGTGATTATCACCTAATTACCTAATAATCACAAAATGAAGAAAAAGTTTTTTCTAATAGCGGTCGCCCCGCTGAAGGCAATGGCAAACGTTCGACTGTATTTGTGTATTTCTGCCATGTAAAAAGCTCTTCACAAAAAATATCTGCCGTTCGGAGTCGGCTTAAAACTGGAACAACATCAAGAGGCACACCACAAATAGGAGGAGGAGCTCGGCCAAACACCCAAAAAAGGGTGTACGCGCCAATAATATACATATATATAATGTTTTGCGGACTAACTTTGTGTAAATGGTTCCAAATGGTTTTGTAACCTCAGCTTCTGGGTAATGACACAAATGTTCAGATGCCGGTCACACTTCACGATTTTCATGATTTTATCGACATTTTAGATGATTGACTTATCAGAATGTGTGACACACAACTGTCTTTAGGAAATACAAAACTGTAAAGAACTTTTTTGAAGTGTAATGTCACCTTTAATCGCTGTATAGTACTACGTCGGGAAATGTGGCTTATAGAAAATGGTCGGAACTTTTTACTTCACCTGATATTTGCATAAACACGTAAATATGCTGCAAGATGGATACATAAAACACAAATCCTTTTGAAAAAATTGTTAAATTGCTAGTGTGTATGTGTTAGATTTATCAACATATAACCCATCACTCAAAACGTGGTGCTCAGTGCCCCGCCAACATGTAGGAAAAAACCGTTAGATATTTTTAGGCGCATTAGCAGTGCCTTTGGCAGAAAAACAAATACATACAATTATGTACAGGTATGTACGATTTACGATGGCTTGTAAACACTGTAATATGTATGTATAGGGAGTTAGTGTGGTAATATTTGTTTTAAGGCTGGCAAGCGTAGGTATGGCGTAGTACGGTAGAGGAAATGGGAATGGGCGTGGTCAGAGTGTGGAAATGGGTGCTTTTGAAGTTATTTTAAGCTTTGTGTAGTAATTTATAAGTATATTAAATGATTTTAATAAGAACCTAGAAATATTCTCTACTTTCATGGCGTATTCTGCTCTTCCACCCACTACCACCACACCACCACGCACGCATATATGTATGTACACAACAGCTTCTGCGGATGCGTTAAGTTATAATTTAATGGCACAACAACCGCCGATCGGACCGCCGAATACTGGTGGACAATCGACCACAGGTAAATTAAAAAAGAAAGGAAAAAACAACAACAGATGACGATAAGTCGTGTGCTAACCGAATACTTGTAACCAACTCCTCTCATCATCCACATTATCAACAAGTTTTACTTACCTTTTCTTTTCGATAATGTACCATATATATGTTTGTATGTATGCACGCATGCACATATGCATATTTTTGAGTTTTTATTCTTTGTAATTATTCTAACTTTGGTTGCTCACAAAAATACAATCAGTATTTAGATTGATTTCTTTATTTTATATGACAACACCTCTTTTTCATCCTCGCTAACCGTTTCCTTCGACTGAACCGCATGCTCTGCTAAGCGGTGACAGCACTGTAGACTTACTCTTTAATTTATTTCTATTTTATTTAAAATTCATTTGTACTTTACATGCATATGTGCGCACTCGTCCATATGTACTTATCGAATTAATTTTCTCATTTGTTTGTATTGCAGCAAACCTCAGCGTCTCTACCGCCTTGGGCGCCGCCAACACAAATCTAGCAAATAACGCAAGCGCGGCAGTTGGTGCGGGTGCCGGTGTGGGCACCGCTTCCTCTATCGCGACGGCCACAAACACCGGAACGGGCGCCACTACCGCCGCCACTTCGCACGCCGATTCGGAGAGCGATGACAGCGAAGTGGGGCGTCTGCAGGCGTTATTGGAGGCGCGTGGTCTACCGCCGCATCTTTTCGGCGCTTTGGGGCCACGCATGACGCACATTCTGCATCGCACCATTGGCAATAGCAGCTCGTCGAAGGCACAACAACTGCTGCAAGGCTTGCAATCACACGATGAGAGCCAACAACTACAGGCCGCCATCGAGATGTGCCAAATGTTGGTAATGGGCAATGAAGACACGCTAGCTGGTTTTCCAATTAAACAGGTGGTACCGGCGCTTATAACGCTGCTGCGTATGGAAAATAATTTCGATATTATGAACAATGCATGTCGTGCTCTCGCCTACATGTTGGAAGCTCTGCCGCGCTCGTCGGGCACTGTGGTAGAAGCGGTCCCGGTATTCCTCGAAAAACTGGAAGCTATTCAATGTATGGATGTTGCGGAGCAGAGTTTGACAGCGCTTGAAATTTTATCGCGTCGCCACAATAAAGCAATTCTACAAGCCAATGGTGTTTCAGCATGTCTGACTTTTCTCGATTTCTTCTCGATCAATGCACAGCGTGCGGCTCTTGCAATAACGGCGAACTGTTGCTTAAACCTGCACCCAGAGGAGTTTCATTTCGCTGCGGAGAGTCTGTCACTATTGGCTCGTTTGCTGTCACAGCAGGACAAGAAGTGCGTGGAGAGTGTTTGCTCGGCATTTTGCCGTTTGGTAGAAAGTTTCCAGCATGATCCGAAGCGTCTGCAAGATATTGCCAGCAAGGAGTTGCTAAAAAATTGCCAGCAATTGTTGGTTGTTACGCCGACCATACTCAACAGTGGCACGTTTACATCCGTCGTACGCATGCTGAGTCTGATGTGCGGCAACTGCCCTGACCTGGCCATTTCGTTGCTGAAGAACGATATTGCATCTACACTGCTTTACTTGCTTACCGGCAATGCAGAGCCCAACACATCGACCACATCGCATGTAGAGCTTATCACACGCTCACCATCTGAGCTGTACGAGATTACTTGCCTGATAGGTGAATTAATGCCACGGCTACCGACAGATGGTATTTTCACTGTGGACGCACTGTTGGATCGTCCAACACTCAACACTCAGGACCAAGTACAATGGCAGTGGCGTGACGATCGCGGCACTTGGCACAACTATTCGACCATTGATTCGCGAATGATTGAAGCAGCACACCTAAATTCAGATGATGAGTTCAGTTTGAGTACACTGGGTCGCACATACACAGTCGATTTTCATTCAATGCAGCAGATAAACGAGGACACTGGCACTACGCGCCCAGTGCAGCGTAAGATAAATCCAAATTACGTGCCTCCGCCACCACCACCGACTGCATCTGCAGCATCAACTGGCCAGGATTTGTCGGCATCTGCGGTGGCCACAGCAATTACAGCTCTAACTAGTACAGTAGCGAATACATCGGCAAGTACATCAGCGCAATCTAGTACGCCCAGTACTACGCCCAATACGCCAGCAACAAATAGCGCTCAGCAGCGCCGTCGAGCCTCGGTGGATGCACGTATTGCTTGTCTTAAAGAGGAACGCGGTTTGGCAGCAGAGTTCATCAAGAACCTCTTCAATGTACTGTACGAAGTTTATAGTTCATCTGCTGGACCAAATGTTCGCTATAAATGCTTGCGCGCACTTTTAAGGATGGTGTACTATGCCACACCCGAATTGCTGAGAGATGTGCTTAAAAATCAGTTGGTCTCCAGTCACATTGCTGGCATGATGGGCAGCAACGACTTACGCATTGTAGTCGGTGCATTGCAAATGGCCGAGATTTTAATGCAAAAACTGCCAGACGTGTTTGGCACACATTTCCGACGCGAGGGTGTAATTTATCAAATAACACAGCTCACTGATCCCAGCAATCCTATATGTGCCAATCCCTCACCGAAAGCTCTACCAGGAGCTAGTGGTTCGCAGAGTGCACCGCCATCCGCATCAGGCTTGCAAGTGAATCCATTCTTCATGGACAATGCTCCGTTAGCAGGCTGTTCAACTGCAGGCAACTCTACGCCCAATACATCAAAGCCAGGTGCAAGTCAAGGCAATCATCACCAATACACAGTTAAGAGCTTTTCACACGCAATGAATGCTTTAACTGCCAATGCGCAGGGTACGGGCAATGGCCAAAAAGTGACCTTGGCTATGCCGCCAAGCACTGGTCCACTGCTAATGCCACAATTGCCTGCTGGAAGTGTGCAGCCACGTCAGCAATCTGCTGGTTCACTTGCGCTTACTATTAACTCCAGCGCTGGAATCACTCCACCGGTCACAGTGATTGGTGCTGCAGGCACAGCCGCCGAATTGCAATATCACTACAGCAGTTCTGCACCGCCTGCTGCAGGACCACCCACGCACACGCATCTTGCACAGGCACCCAATTTTTTTGTTTACTCTACTAGCGCAGCGGCGCCACCATTACCCCCCGGCGATCCACGGCAATACGTGCATGGTCACTTTCATCATCCGCCACCGCACTTCCAACCTCATGCACCACCACCGTCAACACACCATGTTGAATTACTGCCGTCATCATCTAGTGCAGCCATTAGTGTCAATTCACCAACTGTGATGGCACATCCGCCACCTCAGCAGCATTTGTCACAAGTGGTGTTCGCGCCAACGCCAAGCGTTTGTGATCCGCACTATCACGGTAGCAGTGGTAATAGTGGTGTAGCTGTCACAAGCACAGGCTCATCCACACCTTCATCTTCGTCCGCGTCAGCGTTGCAGCACAAAATGTCCGACATGTTGAAACGAAAGGTCCCACCGAAACGAAAATCACAATCGAGCAGTCGCTCGAAATCACGTCAGGATGAAAGCGGCTCCTCCACGTCTTCGATGCATGATCTGCTCAGTCGTGCTACAAGTGAATACCTTTGATTGCATTTAAATTCATTACCGCGAGTATTTATGCTATATTTGTATACTTTCTAGGTCTTGGCAGTAGCACTGGTCGCAGTACACCCAGCGCAAGCAGCGGCAAATCACGCTTCAGTAGCGGCGGGACTGCCAATAGCGCGGGAACTAGTAGTAATGGAAGTAGTTCGACGAAAACTTCATTCCTCGCATCGCTGAATCCCGCACGTTGGGGACGTCAAGGATCTCACCACAGTTCATTTACCAAAGATGCGGCCAGCTCAAATCATGCCGGCAGTGGGAGCAACACCAGCGGCAGCGCCGTGAACGCGGCGCACGCTGCAAGCCACAGTGCGAACAGTGCAGCAAATAGTATCAGCAAAAGTATATCCAATGCGAATCTTATTGCTGCAGGCAATCGTGAGAAGGCACGTCAATGGGTGCGGGAACAAGCCATTTCATTTGTGAAACGTTATGCCGAACAAGAAAGCGCTAAGGCTGAAGGGGGTGCCAGTGGCAGTAGTTCAGCTGGCACCCTTAGCGGAGGCACCAATGTGCTGCACCGTTTATCCACCATTATCTTTAAGCTAAGTGGAAGCTTCCAAGATTGCTTAGATGCGTTGCTTGAACTGAAAACTATTTTACTGGAAAGTGATATATCACCATTTGAGGTGAATCATTCAGGTTTGATTAAGGCAATGCTGAATTTCATGACATGTGAAGATGGCATCGTGGACCGAGATGGACGCCTGCGAGCGTTTATGCATGTGTTTGCGGGTTTACCATTAGAACCATTAAAGAAGGTTGGGCAAATGCCAAACATAGATGCTGTAGCATTCAACGCATTCGTTGCGAAGTTAAATGGTTGCGTCACTCAATTGGAACAATTCCCTGTAAAGGTGCACGACTTTCCCTCTGGGCCAGGCGGACGTTCTAACACGAGCGCGCTTAAATTCTTTAATACACACCAACTAAAGGTGAGTTCAGAGTAATGAATGAAGAAATTGTAATTTTATGTTGTTAATTGTTGCATTATATCCAAAATATTTAATTCCTTTAAAGTAGTATCGTATCCGTTCAAAAACATTTTTTAATTCACTATTCTTGCTGTTTTTGCTTTTTTTATTTTTTAAAGTGCAACTTGCAACGTCACCCCGACTGCACTAATCTCAGACAATGGAAAGGTGGCACCGTCAAGATCGACCCTCTTGCCATGGTACAAGCGATCGAGCGCTATTTGGTTGTACGTGGCTACGGTGGTATACGCGGAGACTCAGATGATGACTCAGAGGAGGATATGGATGATAACGTGGCCGCTGTTGTGATGTCACAAAGTGGCTTTAAGCACAAATTACAGTTCATGATCGGTGATCACGCCTTGCCCTACAACATGACTGTTTACCAGGCAGTTAAACAGTTCTCGCCTTTGGTCAATGATCAGTCGGAAACTGACACCGATACCGAAACGCCTTTGGGCAATGCCAGTGTTTGGGTACAACAACACACAATTTACTACCGACCTGTAGAGGATGAGGCGAACAGCAGTAGTGTCAGTGCGACAACCAGTTCTACAACTAGCCTAAGTATTGGCAAACATGGCGGTGTATCAGGGGCGTCATCTTCAACTGCCGCTGGCGCTTCTGGCTCGGGACTGCATGCACCTATATGTGGCACTTCATCGTCGGCCACACCCTCTTCTGCAAAGAAAAGCAGTAAATTATCGTCCAAGTTGTTGCGCAAGAAGACCGAATTGTGGCATGAAGGCATAGCGCCCAGTACAGTATCGGCGCTGAAAGCATTCCTTACTAGCACACTACCGCTCGATGTGGTAACAGTGCAAGACGCTTCTTTAGACGCGCTCTGTATGCTACGTATCATAAATGCGCTAAATCGTCATTGGGAACAGCTATACGGATGCGTACACCGACAGCATATCATACCGCAATCGGAGTTTGTGCATCCCAAAATCACAGCTAAAGCCAATCGTCAACTGCAAGATCCACTTGTTATAATGACTGGCAATTTGCCACCGTGGTTGCCACAAATTGGTATGGCATGCGCGTTCCTCTTCCCCTTCGAAACACGTCATCTGCTCTTCTATGCGACAAGCTTTGACCGCGATCGTGCTTTGCAACGGCTTTTGGATACGACGCCCGATTTAAATGCGGCTGAATCGTCGGAGCGTGTGGCACCACGTTTGGATAGACGGAAACGTGCTATATCACGTGAGGATATACTAAAACAGGCGGAGCATATTATTCAAGATGTCGGCCATTCGAAAGCACTACTGGAAATTCAATATGAGAACGAGGTAAGTTGTACCAGATAGAATTGCGCCAAGGTGTTTTAATTCATTTACTAATAATTACCGTATATAGGTTGGTACTGGACTTGGTCCAACATTGGAGTTTTATGCTTTGGTGTCAGCTGAGTTGCAGCGTTGTGATCTGGGACTTTGGAATGGCAGTGATAGTTATAAGCAAAATTCCTCAACCATAGCTGATGTAGTGAAATCAAGCAGCAGCGTCCACATCGATGAAGTTAATGAAGTTACGACAGCGCGGCAAGATGACGCTGTTGCTGTGGCAGTGGCAACAAATACAATTGTGCATGCGAATAGCACAACGACTGCAAGTACTACCACCGTTACGCGGTCAAGTACTAGAACTCATCGTAGTGGGGATGGTCAACATGCTAATAATAGCGCTGTCAGCATCGGCGGTAGCAGCAGTGGCAGTGGCATGGGTGTGTCTACTCGCAGTCACCACCAACATTTGCAGCAACAGCAACAACAACAATACCAACAGTCAATGGATCATGTTGTTGGCACCTCAACATCAAACGAGAATGCTTTGAATATGATAATTGAGCAACAAATTGGCGGGGATGAATTGGAACATCAAACGCAACAGTCACAACAGCCACATCTAACGCCCTCCGACGCTGGCGATAGCTCACCGCCTGAAATCGGTGATAGTGTCTCATCTGCTGCCACAATAACGACAAGCACATCGGTGTCCTATGTAAATTCGCCACATGGACTTTTCCCAATGCCGTTGGGCAAATCATCGAAGCTGCCACATGTATCAAAATCCAAGGCGAAATTCAAATTCCTCGGCAAATTTATGGGTAAAGCTGTGATGGACAGTCGAATGGTAAGTAAATTGCCCAAGCATGAATATAAGAAACTTTACACAAATTAGATAACGTTAGAAAAATTGGTGGAAGCTAAAGCAGATTAAACTAAATTAGTTATTATAACTAATATATTAGTTTGGGGAAACATAAATCCATTATTTTCTCGGTAGATGGCTGTAGTGATCGATATATCGTTTGGGTTTCGGCGATTCCGTACTTACATACGGGGAATGCTGCTGGAGTGACAGTCCTTGGCCGGATATAAATCCGGGTCGTTTCGGTAACGTAACCGACTGTCGTGCAAATGTCGATTTCGTTCAGGCATTTTTTGATGTTAAAGATGCATCTCGCCTAGGCAGACCCGTCGTCGAAAATGTCGACAAAATCAAAGAAATGGTCCAAATTGACATCGGCGAAGAGCTAAAGATCGACCATAATGGAATACATGGTTCCCAAATAAGGCATTTTGTGCCGATGGGTAGTTTTCCAAGCATCTTCTAAGCGGAGGTGTAGGCCATCTCTCCATGTGAAGAGATCAACTTAGAGAGAAGCCTCCGGAATAAGCGGATTGCCATTCTGAGACACTCACTAGTCCTTGAATGTATCGAGAGTTTGTTAGGAACGCACAATCGCATGCGACTCATATTGGTTTCAGGACACAGGAGTGTAACTGGGAACGAAGTAGCGGATGTATCGGCTAGGTAGGCTGCGGCCTCGTTACCAATATGACTCGAACCCTTTCTCACTATGGGACAACATATCATCAAAGAGAAGCTTAGTAGTGAAGAGTTAAGGTTAAGAGATGTTAGCTGGCACCAAATAATGGAGATACGCCAGGCGCAGTAGGGAGTGATATTCTTCTGAATTCAACATTATGGCCTACTGATGTGATTGTTCGCCCGTTCAAGTTTTTTTCGGAAAGAAGCTTCTGTACCAGTAAAACTATAATAGATTCCGTTCCCAAAGAAATTCTTTCTAAGTCTCTAAGAATTTATTTCCAAAATGTTTCCGGAATCAGAACTAAGTCTAAGACTCTACTTAATCTGAGTGCTCACTTGGACTATGACATATATGTATGTTCTTGTTGAAACTTGGTTAAACGCTTAATTTAATGACAATGTATACTAAAGTGGTGCACAAGTCGACATATATGTGCTTTCAAGTCATTTGCTAAATTCACACAACAATGCAGTGTTTTGTTCTCAACTAACAGTAACAGGCAATAGCAGCTAGAGAGAAAACTAAATCATGCTTTTGTATGACTTGTTTCTCTCTCAGCATTATCACAACACACATATTTCGGCAAGATAGCAAGAAAAGCAATGACACTGAAAGGCAATGAAAAACAATTCAATTCAAACAAGTGAATTGTGTCAAATGTGGATTATTTACTTACATGAATTCCTGATATTTTAAAATCAAATAGGCAGTTAATGTTTGGTATGATGGTTTTGTAGAATAAAAATTAAATTCTGATTAATATTTGAATGTAACTTACACTTTGCCTGCAAATATTATTCTGCGCACTTTATTGGACTTTTAGTTTACTAAAAGCTGTCTTATTTCATAACTTCAATAGCTTTAAAAATTATTTATCGAAAGTTTACCGTTATTTATTAATATTCTCCCCTTAATACGCAAAAGTGCGCGGGGAACGAAGAAATGTGTATGTTTGCAATTTTCATACATCTCGAAGGTGTGCTAATACACACTACGTACATACATACATATGACACCAATTCATATATTGTACTTGATGTCTTTCGGCAAAGCTTGTATGAGAATATTTTTCTACCATTGCCATGCAAGCATATAAGCAGCGTCGTGCACTGTCGATAGAGCCGAAGTAGTATTGCTTGTTGAAGACAGTTTTTCTTCGTTGCTGTTCAAGTTGTGTGTCTACATTGCTTTTTGTCTTCACAAACAGTGTCACATGCAATGTGTGACTTGTTGCTTTGTAATAAGCAAGTCATTTGTGCACCACTTTAATGTATACTTTGACTCGAATCTTTTTAATGTATACCGGAAAGACCGAGATTGCCAAAAAAACAGGACTGTCAAGGGGTGGAGGCGTTTTAATAGCTATTTGTTGTCAGTATCGATCATCGTTCGTGCACTTAGACAAGGAGAACTCAATTCTGGATCAGCTTTGCATTCTAGCACATGGGAAATCATTGATAATATAACAACCCTTGTGCGTATTCATTCTGGCTGCAACGCTTGCGTATTTGGCGATTTTAATTTCCCTAATATTACCTGACGTTTCCACGACAGTCGGTTCTACGTTACTGAAACGACCCGCATTTATATCCGGCCAAGGACTGTCACTCCAGCAGCATTCCCCGTATGTAAGTATGGGGAATGTTTATGCTGCTACTACAACAACCTGGTCATTTGTCGACAATAACTGCTCACGGGCATTCTCACAGGCCATTGCAGATTCTCCTTCTCCTTGAATGTGGCGCCATACCGTAGATAAGGTTGAATCATCTCGGCCAATTGCAGCCAGAAGAAAAACATACGCTCAGCCCAACCTAGCTCTCTTATCTATTTTAAATTTGATGAGGTTTGTATGGGTACTGTTAGAGGGCACAAAAGACCATGGGGTAAAATTTATTTTATATTATTTTATTCTAATCCACCGGTTTACGCGAGCGCGACAACTGTCATTAGAATAACAATTTTTGAACCAAGAGAAACTTTGTAAATTTGTGCATATAATGGGTGTTTGCAATAATTGAACTGAAAAATCTTGGGCGGCATCCTATAAGCAAACGCAATGAATAACTTAGAAATATGTCAACCTAAATGGCACTTATCTAATTTTTTTTTGTTGATATGAACCTTTCTCTACAAAAACAAATCGTATTAAAAAAATTGCATTTCATTTGTGGAACAACATCAAGACACACGCCACAAATAGGAGGAGGAGAGGAGCTCGGCCAAACACCCAAAAAGGGTGTAGCGCTTACATATATAATTATATATATGTATCTATATAATAAAAAAATCGTATTCAAACATTTTTAATATTTTTCGACCGTATCTCCTTCAAACGAACTGCTCTTAATACAATACAATCAATTTTTTTTTATTGTATTTAACTAACTCAAAATATTTTATTTCGCTTTCAGCTGGATTTACCGTTCTCAATACCGTTCTATCGTTGGCTATTGAATGAGGAGCACTCAGTAGGTCTAGCTGATTTAGCACGTGTTGCGCCCGAAGTACAAAGCACGTTAGTACGGCTGCAGGACGTAGTACATGAACGCGAAGTCATACTAACCGATACCAATCTCGATGCAATGGAAAAGACTGAAAAGGTAAGAAAACACAATTACATGTTAAAATAGGTAATTATTATATAAATTTGTATGCTCTAATTTTTTCGCTACTCTCAGATTGAATCATTGGACTTGGATGGCTGTCCTATAGCCGATTTGGGCCTAGACTTTGTTTTACCCGGCTATGCAAACATTGAACTGTGTCGGGGTGGTCGTGATACACCAGTCACAATACATAATCTACACCAGTATATCTCATTAGTGACATATTGGTTCCTCGTCGAAGGCGTGCAGAAACAATTTGAGGCATTGCGCGAAGGTAAATTCGCGGCTTAAAAAATATGGCAATAACATAAGTTTTAACATTCATCTAATCATTTGTGTATTTCCTACGCGTTTCTTAATAGGTTTCGACTCAGTGTTTTCCACACAACGTCTGCGCATGTTCTATCCTGAAGAGTTGGAGAATGTCTTTTGCGGTTCTGGTGCTAGCAACTATCAACGTTGGGATATCAAAATGCTACAAGATTGTTGCCGCACTGATCACGGGTTTACACAAGATTCACAAGCTATACAATATCTATACGATATACTCTCATCGTATAACCGCGACGAGCAACGACTGTTTTTGCAATTTGTCACCGGCTCGCCGCGCCTACCAACGGGCGGCTTTAAATCTCTAACACCACCGCTAACAATTGTGCGTAAAACACTAGACGGTAATCAAAATCCAAACGATTATTTGCCATCGGTGATGACATGTGTGAACTATTTAAAATTACCCGATTATTCAAGTCGAGAAGTGATGCGACAGAAACTCAAAGTCGCCGCAAATGAGGGTAGTATGTCATTCCATTTATCGTAAGTACAGGAATGTATCGAAAATGAAAATTGTGAAAATCAGTTCGAATGGCAGGGTGATATCGTTAAACTTTAGTTTAATATAAATGAAACTGGAAGAAACTGGAAAACTATGTAGAATTATTATTCAGAAAGCAAAGGAAATATTTTAAAGGCAAAAACCGTTATATGTATAGTAAAACAATACACATTCGCATCTACACACACTCACACACATTTAAAACATATTCTTAATTACTGTATTTAATATGAAATTAATTTAACGGAAAAAGAATAAATAAAATATTAATTGAGCAAAAAAGCTTGCAAGCATAATTTGAGCTACAAAGTTATAGAATTAAAACAGCGAGTAACGCACAAGTATAATCGCCCGACATAAATATATATACTGCATAGATATTACGAGGTAAGATATTGTGATGTTATAGGTTTGCGAAAATTGTAGGCGCTCGTAAACTGCGTATGTATATGGGCAAAGGTTTTGAATGAAAGTTTGAATAAGGAGAAGGAAACTCAAGTGCAGCCTACTAGAGAATTAGGCAGTAATTGTGCTTATCACCGTTGTAAATTCGTAGCACTTCCATGTGCATTGCAAATACATATAAATTAACATTTTTATTAATATTGTGATGAAAACATTTTTTATGCAGAAAAAAAACAGGAAATGTAAGAAGTATATAAAAAATAAATTAAAATCAATTAAAATGTGACAGCAACATTTTGAAGCAAATTAATATGCAGAGTAAAGGATGTGTTCGTCGCTCTCAATAAATACAGCAATATTGCGACCTTGTTACTTTTTCTGTTGTCTGTTCCTGATACTCGACTCAGTAGCCGCCACAAGATTGCAGAAGTTATTTCGCGTCGAACGTGTTGCTTAAAAATATCGAAATATGCGTCAAAAACTTCGTTTTATTCGAAATAAAATTTGCGCTAAAATAATAATAAATAAACAATATCATACTTCGAGGTAGTATTTATTAAATAAAACTAAATGTTCCTCATTAATTTCAATTCCGCATTGCAAACTTTCATATTGCACTTGATCAGCTGGGGATGACCATCAGATTGTCAACATTTTACTGACGCAACGCGTAATGCTAGCATCTCATAAAAAGTGACACGGCCGCAATTGTTACAGCTCGTCGAACACACCCGAAGTTAGAAATAGAAGAGAGGAACAGAGTAATAAAAGAAAATGAAAATTTCATAGATAATCAAACTTATTAATAATTAGATTATACAATTCATGTTTTTTTTTTTTGTTGAAAATAATGAAGATGTGAATATGTTGTTATTATGGCGAAGTGCTTTACTTTTGTTTAAAACGCATCTAGGTAGTTATGTTTACTATTTTATGATTAGTTAATTAATTTCTTTTTACTAAGTTTTATGTTATGTAGCCGTTTTGTTAATACAGATATTCTTGTGCAACTCTTTTCAGGTACGTGCATGTACATGCTTACAAGTAGTGGTAGTCTGACACATATACTTATACTTACATATACAAGAGCAAAACGAAAAATCTTGCAACTGTTGCAAGCACGCGATTCTAGGCTTTGTAATGTCTGCCAGTAATGCTTAAATAAAAAAAATATACCTATATAATCTTAATAGCTGAATAAAGAAGTCAGCATAATTCTAAGCCCACTTGCTTATTCTAAAAGCAGTTACCCGAATATGTACTAGCATAGAGTAGAGAAACTCCAATTTGCTTAGTTTACATCCCTATACAATTATATATATAATTGTATGTGTGGATAATATCTATCTGCTCTTACTTCCACCAACCAGCAACAAAATTCTTTAGAAGAAGACAGATTTTTTCAATTTGTTAAGCATAACTCAAAGCAAAGTGAAACTATTAATAAGTGGGGAGGAGGGAGAGTTGTTATTCAGTAAAGGAACATACGCATAGTTATACAAAAAATATACAAACATACATAGTCGTATAGCATACATACAAAAAATTTAATAGGTTAGGCTAAGCGAATACAAGGATTTTGTGCAACGTTTCAAAGCTCCATGCTCAAAGTGTACTGTAAACAGCTAAAACGCGCATAAACCAGATTGCCGGCTTGATGAATAGCGCAGATTTGTTAGTTTAGCACAAATCAATTGGAAAAATTCACAAATTAATTGCTGTTACTTTAATTCCCCACCTGCGCCATATTAGCCGTGACGCCAAATTTTCCCTCCCCCTTGCAAAAATTCCGTACAATTGAAGTTGGTGTTAACAATGTTTTAGATTTTTATTTATCTTTTTTTATCTTATCGTATCATAGGCTTTTTTAGGTTTCTCTCAGCGTATCTTATAGGTTTTTTTGTTTGTTATTTGTACCACACGTATATGTTTGATTTTACTGCTCGCCCTTTGCTATACACTTTTCATGGAAAAAGCTGAAAAATACATATTTAACATTCATATTTCTATACCTAAATACATATATTTACTTCTATTTATCAGTTAAATGTTTAATAAGTGAAATATCGATAATTGAAACATGAAAATTCGCGTAAACTATACATACATGCATTCAATATATACATATATATATAAATACAAATATTATTAATATTACTTAAAAATATATGTATGGAATATTTGAAATATATTTACTCGTAATTTAGTTGTAAACTATTGCATAACATTTAAACATTAGTTTAAACAAATCAAAAAAGTGAAATGTATTAAACGGAAAATAAAAATACATAAAAGAACTCAATAACAAATATAATCAATATTGAATTCAATAATAAAGCAAATGGTTTTTATTTACTTTCGCTTCTTATTATTGTTTTTGTTTTAATGGCTTTGTTAAGCCCCGCCTAGATTTGTGTCCTATTAAGTTTGGTTAACGAAGCTATCTAACGGTCGGGCTAGGAAATTTAGCGCTTCGACAAGATCGTGCCAAGGCGAAAAGTTAATTGAGTTGGCTTCAGTTGATATTTGAAAATACGGTTTGTTTTGTTGTTGTGCGGATAGTAACGGTAGTCCCACGAGACATGATGTTTCGATGGGTTGGGTCCAGTCGGAGAGGGTGTTAGGGGAATGGGTGGGTTTAAGAGGGCATGTTAGTTGCTGTTGTATTTGGTCCTGGCTCTCGTCGATATAGTCGAAGATTTAACGTAAAGGGGAACAACATTATTTTTCGTTCCCACGACAGTCGGTTCTACGTAACCGGAACGACCTGGATTTTTATCCGGCCAAGGACTGTCACTTCAGCAGCAATCCCAGTATGTAAGTATGGGGAATGTTTATGCTGCTACAACAATAAAAACATTACTTGTGAAGGCATTTTCCAGAAAACTCCAGAGAAAATTGCAGTTGTTATGGGTGACTTGAATGTCAGAATTGGAAATAGACAACAAGAGATCGAGGACATGTACATAACCACTTTCAAAGCAGACATCGGCAAAAGGACCTCTTTTGAATGACAGAACAGTTGATGATGAGGAAGGCAATTTTACGCTTATAAGAGCAGTAGGCAACTCTGTAAATGACATCTGTGTAGTTTCGCACGAAGGGTTGAGCTATGTTGAAAGATTTGAAATCGAATCGAAAGTATGGTCTGATCATATGCCAATTAAACAGATATTAAACACAGATAGAGCGCTGAATGAAAAAGAAAATATAAACCTGCTCGCAAAAGTAATGCTTAAAGAAAAAGAAAAATCAAAATATCTATTAAACCTAAACAACGAGGAGAAATGACAAATCTTGAAAAACTTGACAGTGTAATAAAAATGTCTGTGTCGAAGACAAAGTCGTTTTCAAAAGCCCTTGGTTTAATATGAAATGTTTGAGTGCAAGGGATCGCGAACCACATTTTCAATACCGGCGGGAGGGTGGACTATTGGATATTATCTGGCAAGGTGCAGTGGCTAACTGTGAGTGCTGCGGTCTTACGGTGGATCAGAGCTTACTCTCATTGCAGGTTTTCAGGTACTCAGCCAATTTTTTCCACTTCTGTGGCTGACGGGTTTGCCGAATCTCCGGGTTTCCGGGATCAGGCTGGTGTAGGTTGTCACGCGCATTTGCTAGAACGGCTACTTCGCCTTGCGGAATGCGTCTTTGCTTACGCGCACATCGGTCGGTGAAGGTGTCCTCGGTGAATTCCGCGAAGCCGACCCAATTAGTTTTGTTGAAGTTAATGTAGGAGCGGTCGCCGTAGCCGAATGGGTTGGTGCGTGACTACCATTCGGAATTCAGAGAGAACGTAAGTTCGAATCTCGGTGAAACACGAAAATGAAGAAAACGTTTTTTCTAATAGCAACAAATGGAACATTAATTAATATTGTTGTTGTAGCATCCCTGTCAGTGTTAAGTAGATCACCGGTCGTCTTCGTCTAGTTCATCTAACGATGGGCCCAAAAAACTTGCTGTTTCGACAGGTTGGGTACAGAGGGAGAGGGGTGTTAGATGAATGGGTTTGAAGGGCCATGTGAAAAGGTAATAGTGTCGTGTGTTGTGCTTTCGCATGCCGGTCATACGTTTGGTATGTCGGGGTCAATTTTGGACAAGTAGGAATTTAACCTGCTACAATATCCAGAACGTAATTGTACCAAGGTTACGCGGGAGTCTCGGGATAGCTGGAGCTCTTCGTCTGGTATGTGTGGTGGTTGGACTCCGACAACGGCATTCGGGGCTCGGGAGCTTAAGAAGGTTTAGGGGCTTTAAGAAGATAAGTCTCCCGACGAATGTCGTTTATAGTCTATCTATACACCGTCCGGTCCAGTAATTGCCGACCTGTAGCAGCATGTAGTAGCATACTAAACCCTGTCAGTGCAATCTAGATTACGGGTCGTCTTCGTCTAGCACATCTAACGGTAGACCCAAGAAACTTGCTGTTTCGACAGGTTGGGTCCACAAAGAGAGGGGTGTAAGATGAGTGCGTTTATTGGGGGATATGAAAAAGTGGTGGTTGGACTCCGATTACGGCATTTGGGGGTCGGGAGCTTAAGAAGGTGGTAAGTGTCTCCTGATGAATGTTGTTAATTGTCTGTTTAAACACTGTCCGGTCCAGTAATTGTCGGTCTGTTTTGTCCTGGATCTCGTCGGAGTAGTTGAAGAGGCGCTTCTTGACGTACCTGGGAGGCGGCTCTGGTCCAACCTGCGTTAGCACCCTAGTATAAACTGTTTGCTGAGCAGTTTGATGTGCTCTTTTACAGGAAGCATCTGTGATTCATTATGTAGGTGTTGTAGAGGGCACATCAGTAAGCATCCCGTCGCTGTCCGAATAGCAGTATTTTGGCATGTGTGTAGTTTTGTTCACTGCGTATCACTAGTTCTAGGCGACCAGACAGGAGCAGCGTTATTTAGAACCGGCCGGCCAATTGCTTTAAATGTCGCCAGCAAAATTTCTTTGACTTTGCCCCAAGTACTGCCGGCTAACGATTTGTTTCGGTTTTTGGCTTAGGTAGCAATAGCAGAGAAGGAGAGCAAACAGTCTAGGGGCTACTACCAAAACTTTGGGGTTGTTCACAGTCGGTGCTGGTGTTTCGTCGACTTTGACTTCGAGCTGTAATTGAGTCCAGGTGGTGAAGAGGGTCGCCGTGAACTTAGCAGGGAAAGTTGTAGATTACTCGCAGTGAAAAAGTGAGAAAGACTGGTAAGGTAATCGTTCACTTTGGCGCACAGGCCACCAATGTAACTACCCGACGCCATTATCGTGGAATCGTCAGCGTAGGAGACCAGGGAGACTCCCTCTGGGGGCTGGGGGATCCTCGTCACCTATTACCAATCAGTTTTCGCCTTTGATGAGCCCACCAATTTCAGGATGATATCCTGCTGGGCAGCAGGTGACGGGGGTATATATATGTATATTGTAAATTTCGAGCTCGGCATCGCCTAACCGGACAGCTATACCGTGACATTCTAAGGTGCTGTCCCTACGGTCAAGCGCAAGCTTTTCTCCACTTGGTCTTTCCAAGGCAGATGAGGTTCTCTTTTTCTGCCGGCGGATACTACGTGAAATATTCTCTCGGAAATTCTAATGTCGTCTAATTCTAATATTATTCTTATTTGGATGCCATCGTCCATGCTTCTGAGCCATATACGGCATGATCAGAAACCTCAAAGTCCAATTTACCACTTATTAGCAAGAGTGATTTCCTGTGGGATTTTTAGGCCTTACCTGCATACATGATTATTGGTGTTAGAGCCGATTCCTAATACTATTTTCTACTTGGTTGCCGGCGGAAGACACTTTGTTTTATTCGCGTTTACTATTAGTCAATTTTAAATGAATCAATGATGGGAAAAATACCGTTCAAGCGAAGCCATGGCTTGAAAAGCGTTATGGGGACTCTTCTTCATCCAAAACAACAATAAAACGATGGTTTGCTGACTTCTAACGTGGCCGTAGATGATGGTGGAACCGATGCAGTGGACGTTTACATGAAAAAACATCAAAAAAACCCACAAAATCGTTTTGAATAATCAAAAAAAGAAATTGAGTGAGTTAGCTGACATCTTAAAGATATCTAAAGAATGTGTTGACTTTATATTGCATGAGCATTTGACTATGAGAAAGCTCTGTTCAAAGTGGGTGCACTTGATCATCATTTTGTTTTACCAAGACAACGCAATGTGTCACAACTTAATCAAAACAATGTCAAAACTACGTGAATTGAACGTCGAATTGCTCCCGCGTCCACCATATTCGCCAGATTTGGCTTCCAGCGACTGCTGCCTGTTCGCAGACCTAAAAAATGCTCGCCGGTAAAAAATTTTGGTTCGAATGAAGAGGTTATCGCTGAAACTGAAGCCTATTTCGAGGCAAAAGTTAAATCGTTCTTCAAAAGTGGTATTGAAATGTTTGACCGGCTCTGTAATGATTGCGTTGTTCTTGATGGAAATTACGTTGATGAATAAAGCTAATTTTGAACAAAAAACATGTTAGACCCGGGATTTTTCATCCCATTAGTATTTATACAGTTTTCTTTGTCATAATTATATAAATATGCCACACTAAAATATTTAATCCCCTTTACTGAGTGTATCGCTTGCCCGATCCCAATGAAATATGCACCGATTTGAAGGAAATAACTTATTGACATATTGATCAAAATATGAAAATCAATATATCTATACAACCAATTAAGGAGGGGGGGTAAGGGATAAACGCTAAAAAAACACTTTTTTCATGAATTTATTGTAGCGAAACGGTTCAAGTCAGTTTATTAAAAGTTGTTGCATATTATAAAGTAACATTTCAAGAATACATTTTGCAGTAGTCAGCATATCTCAGCGTAGAATCATCTGAAATCAAAAAAGTCGAATAATTTAGTTAAAGTATGAGTTAAACTTCCCCCCCCCAACGTTTATTTTGACGATTTATTTTCATTTTCAGCCATTTGGTAGTCGTTTGAAGTAAAAAGTGATTTTTGACGAAAAAATGCCGCCATTTTGTAGGTGTAAAACCACCTTAATATAAAAAAAATGGCGAAAAAAAACGTTGGGGGGAGGTTTTTTATATGTAAAATATGTGTGCAAAATTTCAAAAGGATCGGTTGAGTAGTTTTCAAATGCCAATGACTACGCACTTTAAAAAAAAAGGTTCGAGAAAACCGCGTTTAAAGTTTGTAACGGATTACGCGCGCAACTGCTGCGTCTCGGCAGATGTTTGAGGCGGCTCGGCTTTATGCTCTATAACTTAAAAAGTTTTGCTCGGATTGACTTAAAATTTTAACACGGTATTTTTGAAATGTTTTACTACAATAACATGCAAAAAAAAAATCGATTTTTATCCTTTGAATTTAGTTCACGAAATCCACAGCAAAAACTTTTCGTTCAATGATTGATGCACTTCTTTTGCATGATAAGTTACTAACCACGATTACAATTTGACACTAAGTACGGTAAATTATAAGAAAATCGAGTAATATAATAAGTAGCTATCTGGGTGATATAAAAAAATTATTTCTGCTTTATAATGAGAGTATGCGGTAAAGTAATTAGCATACGTAATCCGAGTGGCAAAAACCATGTCGACCAGTGTAATCATATATGTACATAGCATTGCTCGGCTGCTGCTCTTTCGAAAACATTTTAAAAATTCCCTATACATGAATTTTCGTAGCTCTCAGAGCCTAACATTAAATTAAATTGTTTACAAAAGTTAAGGTAAAAAGAAATAGTGGCTACATAGTTGGAATCAGGTTAAAATTAACCACAACAAAATCATTTCAAAAGAGTATAGCTGAGTAGAATTTGGAAGTAACGAATAAAGTTGCTCGGAAAATGCAAACATATCCATTATTACACATGTGAGAATGTGTGCAAACAGCATGAGATGAGGAGGATCGATAGCGATGAAAACAACGGCACCAACAGCTGCTGTAGGATCGACAACGAATGGCCAAATGAAAATTTTATAGGCCGAAAGAGAGAAAATTTTCGTTTTTCATTTTTAATACAGAATTTTAGTTTATTTTTAGAAAACTCAAATATGCATATATTTCTTTGGGCCGCTTTCTTAAAAAGAAATTCTTTCACGTGTACGAAAGACGTGTTCTTGTTCAGTCGAATTGTTTTTCGGTACCGATTGTGATATTTAATAAAATAGTTTATTAAAACTTAAAATTACAGTTAATTTACTATAAAAGAATAACGGATGTGGCATGTATATATGTAGCACGTTTGGAAACCTTCTGTGAATGCATCAGACTTCAAGTGAGAGATTTTGTCTAATTTTACAGCCAAAAGTGATATTGTGAAATTTCAGCAAAATGTGTTCATTGTTGGCGTTGAAGTGTCCGCTATGTGCGCAAACAAATTTTCCGAACATTGACGCCCTACGTGTCAGTCTAATAAAGGCCGCCAACGGACCGCTGGTCTGCCCGATTTGTCATGAGCTGTTTTTGGGTTTGGACAAGTTGACCATTCACCTGTTTAGTCACACCACCGACATGATGACCGGATCAACTGAAGCAGCAACTGCAGCAGCAGCTGCCGAAGCGAAAGATACTAATCGTCCATGTACAAGTCAAACAGTGAAAAAGACAGCAACGGTAAAGCCAGAGGTTAAATTAGAAACGGAAGATGTGGCGATCTCTTCACCAGCGGCAACGAAACGAATAAATAGGGGGAAAAACGCTAAAAAGTCGCGACAAATCGTCGTAGATATGCCAAAAATAGTGGAAATGGCAAATGTCAGTGCTTCATGTAATACACAAATTGCTGAGGGTAACAATGACAAAACCAGCAATGCACCAGCGGTCACCCTTTCCCAATGTGATATTTGCGAATTTACCTTTCGTGATGAGCAACTGCGTGATATGCACTTTCGCCTAGTCCATCAGAATGTCAGTCATACCAGCAACGATCTCACAACGAATCCCACCACCGCTTCCGCTTCAGAACCCGATTTCAAATGCCATCTTTGTTCGAAAACATTCAAAATGAAGGGTTCACTACGTGTACATTTAAAAGTGGTCCACCTAATGTGTTTGCCCTACACGGGCAACAGTCCCAAGCTGAACATATGTGATCGCATACGACACAAAGAAACCAAGGTTGGGACCACTGCCAGCAAGGGTATGCCTAGTATAGCGCAGCCTACGCCATTGAAGGGGGAAAATAGTGGCACACAAATATTGCAGCCGCCATCTGCCGCACAACCGTCATTGCAGCAACATCAAATAACATTGGCCGCGAATACAACTCAAGTGCCGGCACAAGTACCTAATGGATTCACGTTTGGCACATTGACGTTGTTACCGGCGCCGACGACTGTTACGGCTAATGCAACGGGTAGTTTGTTAAATTTGAATAGTAACGGCGATTTTGTGCATACTGTGGATGGGGCGCCGTTGAATTCAAATGTTCTATTAGTAATCAATACAAATCCAACTGTTGGACAAGGATCAGAGACAGTGACTGCAGCTCCTAGTGGTACGACTGTGGAGTTGCAAAGTAAAAGCACAGTCGAAAGTGCAAAAATGTGGAAGTGTAATGAATGCGCGAAAACCTTTACTACAAAATATTTTCTGAAAAAGCACAAGCGTTTGCATACGGGTGAGAAGTAAATCGAGTAAAAAAAAACTTATTTAAATATTTTTCATTCTTTATTTGAAGCGTACCTATATTGCGCTTGACTACATATTTTCTTCTTAGTCTCCCTCTACTCTTGGCAAAACATCCCACAAATCTTGCAGTTTGTAGCCTTCACGTATACGTTCCATAGCAAAGCCCAACTCCTTGCAATAGACAGGTTCTCGTACAGGTGCTTCAGTACCGGCTACTACTGTGCCCTCGGCCAAGTAGGTATTAAGCTTCGAGTTAACCTCACGTTCTTGGCGCTCATCGATCTCCTGAAATTCATCGGTTTTGAACTCCTCGGCCTCTTTAATGATGGCTAGACGTTTTTGGGCTTCGGCTGAGTCGTAACGTACACCAAAGTTTGGGTTCTCCGAATAGATGGCATGCAGCGAAATGAGTTCCTTGTAGACTTCATTGAGACGTTCAGCGGGATCTATGCGAAAACCGAGTACATATCCACCCCCGGTCTCGGCAGTCTGTATAACAAGTGCAGGTCCATATTTCGATTCACGAATGCGGATCTATAGAAAGTATAAGGTGTAGATATCGGCAGCGAAATTAAATAATTGAACAAAAAATTAAAGAGGTTTTTACACCGATCAAAAACTAAGGGTTAGGTTACTTCACAAAGCAGGACAGTCGAGGAATAAATGCTGAGACATCACACATGATTGGGACTGAGACCATTAGATTTAATTCAGCGGTGACGGCGACTGGACTGAGCCGAAACAATAACGGTTCTTGGAGCTGTTTTGTTTATGTACGGTTAATTCAGCTATTGGCGAACTTAGTCCTTCAACTTCAGTTAGAGGCGGAGTTAGTGCAAAAGATATACTGCATGCAAGTTCCGACTTAGAAGAATAACATATATTGTTAGATCTTTTAGCCGAAAATTTCTTCTAATTTGTGGCGTGTGCCTTTATAGAGGGACCTACATATAGTTTTATATCGCTTTCGAATGGCGAGTAGTTTTTATGAGAATCTTTTCAATGGTAGAAATACACTTGAGTAACAACAACTGCTTATCGAGGACCGACTACTATAAGAGGAACTTTTTCTATCGTCTGCTGTCAGAGCAATTGAGTGACAGTCACATATGTACCTATGTAGTTATGGAAACCCACTCAGTTATTGCGGCCAGCCTGGCATCGAAGCCTTTTCATAGACTGTATTTAAAGTGGAGCAAAATTCCTACCTATTCCGCTTTACTTGTCATGGAATATCGATAGTATAAATGAGAAATAAGTGGAAATTTATAAATATATAATAGAATATAAACAAAAACAAGTTTATTCTTGATGAAACACTTACGTTCGCGATTTGCAAATATGGCAAGCTAATATTGAAGGTATCATTTGCATCAGCAAACCATACTAAACGTATATTCGTCACCACAAATGAACCTAAGTTGCCTTGATCGCTCGATAAATTCCAAACCCCATTGACATTACTGTAGACCAACTCATCTGGCATAATTATCAATTGTCCCGATAGTAGGATGGCGCCACGTAATTTCAAATCCCTATACAGGTATGTGCGTTGATATAATCTGAAGATAAAGGGTACAGTTACGCGAATAAATATTATGTATACAAATAAATGTTGTAATACTGATAGATTTCGAAAATGCCTTGAAAAATTGGCGCATTCCTACGCGCCGTATCTCCAGAGACATCGGTGAAGAGGAATTCAAAGCGCGTATTACTGCCGGTGGCCAGTATGTAGAGAGCTTGTGTAGGGCCACCCACTTTTGACACCACCGAACGTGTGTTGGTATTGACAAAGCGGCCAAATCCGATAGCTAAATTGTGGGAAAAATCGATTGAACGTGATTAAGTACTTAATTTTTTTATATAAATATTTTCGCTTCTCACTGACTAACACAAATTATATTTCTTGTGCGATAAGGAATACCAAATAATGCGCAAATTGGTTGCTAAGAGGCGACCTGTATTACCGGGATTGCCTTTGGTATCCTCAATATGGTAAATGGTGTCCAAAACTTTTTCGCCTTTACGTAGCTGGTTTTGTCTGAATTGATATTTATGAAGAACTTTTTTACTATTTTAATTAGTAAATTAATTTAACGAGCACTTACACATTTGGTGTGTCGAATCTAATTTCTTTGTCTTCCCAAAGTAAATTTTCAGTTAAAGAGTCCATGGTATAAATGAGAATTAATTCATCAGTCCGCTTTTATTTGTTATGAAGCTCTTTCGAACTTTGAAGGTAGCGTTACTAGGATACCAGGTTGAGTAATACAGTCAACAGAAATCAACTGTTGCATATTCTAATGGTTCGCTCTTTCCAAATACAAAACTAAAAATCTATCTTAGTAAAATCGTCAAACAGCCGGAATTGTAGCGGTAAGACTAAAAAATCTATTCTCTGTTGTACTTTCATATCTCACTATGATTTTCCAATTCAAAGAGTATACAAGGCATTGCAATGAAATGACAGTAACGGTGATTGTATTTACTTACTTTTACTTACTTACTTTTATATATATTACTAGCACACCCGGCCCGCTTCGCTGGGCACACTAAAATAGAATAGATATGGTTTAGAACAGAAAATAAATGATTTTCATATTATTTATTTCTTTATTCTTTATTCAAGCGCTTTGGCATAAACAATATTTTTTGTTTTTCTATTTGTTTTTGAGTAAATATAAAATATAAATTGAAAATCAGGAAAAAAGAAGATTGTTTTTAAATTTCAAATCAACGCATAAGAATAAACAATCGTCTTTTTTCCTGATCATCCATGAATTTTTCGTTTCAATTTATATGTTTTATTAAGCATTGGAGCTTTTTTAACCATTATCCATTTATATTTTTCAAAAAAAAAAACGAAAAATTTTTTTTTTCCACGAACACATAATTTCATGTGAACATTCGAATTTCACATTAAATTCTCAAATTTCGTAAGAAATTATTCACTGTTCCAAAATCCACTCCAAAAAAATTCACAAAGAATTTTTACACTTTGCACTTACGTCTTCTCCTTATGGCATCCAAATCAAAAAGAAATATTGACACATTGTAACTCACACTGTCAATTTGACAGTTCAGTTCCGCCCCAAGCGTTAAAAAAGCAAACGACATTATGGCTGGTTCAAAAGAACGCTGTACCCGTTGCCAGTGTTCCGAATTACAACCAAACTTTACGAAACCCATTTTTAATACCTACTTAACAATGTGTGTAAGTTTGGTTTAATTCGGTGCAAAGACACGGCGGGTCCACGTTTTGGCATATATTTCGAGACCCTAGTCATCAATAGGTATGAAAATTACCCCGTATTAAAGCACTTATCAACAGCTTTCATTTGATATCCATATTGTACAAACACATTCTAGGCTCCACGTTTTGATCTCTATCTCGAGACCCTAGTCACGGAGCGGCATGAAAAATACTCTGAACTAAAGCATTCACCAACAGCTTCCATTTGATACCTATATTGTACATACACATCCCAAGGTTACCTGGGTCCACGTTTTGACCTATATCTCGAGCCCTATCAACCAATAGGTATCCAAACTATACGGAAACCATCTTCAATACCTTCTTAGCAATGTGTGTAAGTTTGGTTTGATTCGGTGCAGACACGGCCGGTTAGCGAACACACACAAAAAGTTGACTTTATTTTATATATAAGATTTTTTTCAGTTTGTGTCCGAAAAATCCAAATATCTTACGGAACCCTATTTTTTTCCAAAATAAAATGTAATCCATGTTACTCTTGGATAATGTAGTTTTCGAATGGTGAAAGAATTTTTAAAATCGGTCCAGTAGTTTTTGAGCCTATTCGTTACAAACAAACAAACAAACAAACAAAGTTTTCCTCTTTATAGTATTAGTATAGAGTATAGATTTATATTTTTGGGTACATGGGTGTTGAGGCTTTCTTGAATGAAGCATAACCTGGAGGTCCGATTCTGAAACACTTTTACGAGCTGAGGGAACTGTATATCGGGAATAATGTAACAAATGTTGGCCTCAGATGGTTCCAGCCATAGGAGTTTTATCAAACGACCGAGAGGGCCAATTGAAAAGTCTAATACATGAAGTTATGAGGTCATTGAAGGTTTTCTGTAGTAAAAGGATATATGGCGTGATATATGGTATGCTGGGCATTCAAGCGCTCACCATAGACGTTTTAACCGGCATCATCTTTGAAAAAATGTGAGCAATTGATTCTACCGAAGAATAAAGTATACCAAATAGTGAGTTTTTGTGCGCGGTAACTTTCGAGAACATGTTAGTTCTTCGCAATTCTCTCTTATAACCTCAATCATCTCAAAAGGCGTTCCGCCAAGTGGTGACATATAATGGGGAACAGGTCTTTGTTTTTAATCAAATGGTCGCGTATAAGTTAAGACGTATGAGTCGGTTCATTGTCGTGATAAAGAAACTACGAGTAATAATTATTAGATATTCCCTGTCTTGTGTGGTAGCTTCGTAGCGTCAGACCTGAGATTCAGTAACATATCGGGTGCCCTCTAAAGATAATATTCACATCATACGAGTTTTCTCTGAACCCGTTGCCGGTTTATTAATCCTATTGAGGCTGGATCCGGTCCTCCTTTAAGGTTATCAAGCAATCCTTTCGCTCACCGGTGAACTTGTATTTGACGTCAGAATCGATTCCGTAATCGCAAAATTTCAACCTTTACCTAATGTGCTATTTAATCTAGATTTTTCAAAGTACGTTACAAAACATATTAACGTTAAGCTAAAATCAGTAATATATGTATATAATTTGCGACTTTCTACATTTTAGTAATAACGCTTCATATGCACTCACTTACTTTCAGGCGAGATGCCTTACACTTGTGTGATTTGTGCGCGCACCTTTACCTTCCAGCAATCGTATCACAAGCACTTGCTCTATCATAGCAATGAAAAACCACATGTGTGTTCAACTTGTGGCCGAGCTTTCAAGGAGCTTTCGACTCTACACAATCACGAACGAATACATAGCGGAGAAAAACCGTTCAAGTGTGAAGTGTGTGGTAAGTTTCTAGGCATTTACTTAAAAGACAAGCTCTAAGTTCTCTGATACCTCTAGGCAAATGTTTTCGACAACGGGTTTCTTTTCTGGTACATACGCGCATCCACACCGGCATCATGCCCTACAAATGTGATGTGTGTCAAAAGAGCTTTCGCTATAAGGTCTCACAGCGAACGCACAAATGTCAGCCACTACCGAGTTTTCCAGATGAAGCTGAAAGTCGTACGCCTGAAAATGAAATTGGAAATAGCACGAATAACCATACACTTGACCATACTGCCGATGATATATCGGAATGTTTCATCAAAGAATTTCTAGAGAATACGAAAGCGCATATAAATGAGGCTCACAATTCCCCGGCCAGCGCTGAGATTTCAGCTATCACTGGCAATGTCGACGAGGCGCTGCTCACCAAAGCTATTGATGATATAGTTGTGGAATCTTGTAATAAAATGGGTATTGGTAATCATCACGTTGGCAGTCAACACTTGTCGCCAACAAATTTGCCTCGCACCGGGGAGTCATCGATAGCCTGCAGTGATGATTGCCATTCTCCAACACAGAAACTCCAAAATATGCGATTGTATTCTCCACAGCTGCCGGTGACGGGTCTGAGCAACGGCGACAGTGATAGCGCAGATAATATATTTCCTAGATTTCTCCTAGACGATGTGGGAAACAGTATGCTGTGAACGCGGGAAATGTGTGCCAAAAAAGGGCCCACTTTTTCCTTTCCAAGCTCCTATTTTTTAACTCAATTCTGATATATGCGCTAAGAGGTACTGTCAATATTGTAAATTTTGTACTTTAAAGTAATATATATTATATAAACCATTTTAACTGCAATTGATTCGTAATCGTTTTAATATTGTATTATGGTTGAATGTACTGGAGTGCATTGTAGGCCTCGGGGAGAAAACACTTTTTGAATACTTCTTTAGTTGGAATGACGTAAATCAATTTAGTAGAGCCGTTAGGTTAGCTCATCGCTCACAATCGACTGGGTCTGTCCGCTGCGACTGAAAACTGACTCGCATGTGAATGGGAATGTATGAATATACTTATACCTTATACTTAGGAAACACGAGGTCGGTTGTAGGGAAGAGAGGTGAGAACTTCATGTTATATTATAAAATGGCTGCTTATTTAAACCAGTTAAACCATAAACCATATTACCATTTCCGGTTGGGTTGTAAGTAAGTAGGCCAGAGATCAAGCAAATCATCATCGTTTATTCAATAGTAAGAACTTTGGCTGCCAACAGCAAGTACTGCACCAAATACTTTTAGACCATCTGTTCTATCGTGGCTGCAGGAATCATGTCGCCCTCCTATTGGAACTAGCGTATGGTGTCAATCGCTGTATTCTGAACTCAAGGGTTTTGCCCAAAACCAAAAAAACAAATCCGATACCTTTTATTTTCGTCTTCTCCTGCAGAGTGTGTGGCATTTACAAAGCATGTACCTTAAGGTATCTGACCAGTCTTCATTCTTGTAGCTTCTATAGAAGTTGTCGTGGCCCTCAAACTAATCGAAAATCTTCTGCTAATGATCGTTACATTAGCGACACAAACGCTCATGCTTGCGGAGTCTTCTTTCAAACACTTCAATGGCCACCACATAGGTACAGTGTACAAGCCCCCTGCCTCAATGGCAAAATTGGATGAATGAGGTTCCAAATTACTGCCTTAGATAAAGCCCCCATTGACTACTTCTTGTTTCTAATTCGAGGAAATTTCTCGACAATAAGTGAATTAGTTCGAATGTACAGGTTATTGATAGAACAAACGCATATTATTAGGGACTAGAGAACAATTACATGCATTATTTGAAAGACGTGAAAAAATTGGAGAAACATTGGGTGTATCGAGAAACTGTATCGAGTTAAAAAGGAGACATGGTGACAAATGAAACGGTTCTTATTTAGAAAGACCTTTTGATCCAATCTTGATTTATATTTGTTTACCAATATTTTTCTAAGTTGCATATTTTATGCCTTTACCACCCCTTGTTGCGTGCTCTTCTGGTTTTTGTTTGTGTTGACCCCTAACACTTTGAAATCACAAGCGACTGTGAGAGTATGCAAATTGGGGTTGCTTTATTGATACATCCAAATATTTGTGTGCGGTTACAAAACATGTTGCTATACGAGTGACATAGCATGTTATTGATAAAACGTAGAGACGCAATGAAAACATGAATCGACTCAGAATTGATTTCATTTTCAAACTTATTCAAGTTTTGATAGTCAACGTTTGAAGCAAAATTAAAACTTTCTTCACTTATATTTCTATTGAGTACTCATAAAAATAAAATAATTATTATTTGTATTGTAAAGTATTGTAAGTTCAATCCCAGAGAAGAGCAATGGCGCCTACGGAGGAACCTCATACAGTACAAGAAGAAATAATACAAAAGGCAATGTTGGCCATGGGTTGGGACCCCAATTCGGAGATACCCATGGCCAGTAAAGAAAATTTGTGTATACTAGCCGAAATGGAGCAGATGGTTGAAGAGAAGATACAGTTGTTGGAATCCAATATACAATCCGAAGATCGTTTGGAGAAATTGCTGCAGCATTCAAAAAATGCTGAAATGTGCATGAATCAGAATATGGTAAGAATGCCTTCAAATGCATTAGCATGCACTTTACACATCTTTGCATATATTGTGATTGCAGAAACTCCTGCAAGCCCATCAAACTGAAGTTCATACTGAGGTACACCTCTTCAAAGTAGCCGAACGAGTGCAATCGAAACTGAAAACCGACATTAAACGTATAAATAAGGAGACTGAAAGCTACACTGAGTATCTGAGTACTACAGAGAGTAAGATACATCGACAATGTTATGGAAAACTTTTTTAAAACCGTTTATGCTCCTTCTTTTCCACCACTTTCTTTTCCAGAGGAGCTGTGTAGACGCAAAAATGCAATCGACGATTTGACTTCGCGCGTCAAGTGGGCCAAAACGGTGCTATTGGAGTGGCGCGACGCCATGGAGGACACCAACAAGGGATACAAATTGATTGATAAGTACTTTAAAGAAGACGAAGTGCTGGCTCGGCAGAAGGACGCACGTCGCCAGTTTCTGCATAACGAGGTGGAGAAGCTGCGCAAGGATTTGGTGAAATTATATGATGAACAAAAATCACTCGAACAGAATATTGAATCTACGGCTACACTATATCGCGCAGCACATTTAGAACGTCGCCAAATGATAGATACCTGGAAGCTGGCTGTGAAACAAATGTTGCAGCGAGAACGCGAGATAGAGAGCAATGAGGATGAGCTGTACTATTTGGAGCGCGAGGCAGAACGAATGTTAAAAGAGAGTAAACGTTGTGATGAAAAATTGGATAATATTATCCATAATAATCGTGAAGTGGAACGTACCATATCTGTATTGAATGAGGAAACCTCGGAGGTTAAAGAACAAATTCAAAAATTCATAGATATGACTATTTTAAAAGAAGCTGAGGTTTGTACTTCAATAGAATTAACGGTAAACGGTAAATTATATAAATACTTTTTCACTTCTCTTTCTCAAAGGTGGAACTACTGCAGAGAGATCTACAAAATCTTTCAAATAAAGTTCAACAGCAACGTATGGAAAACCGCAAAATGTCTAAAGAAAAAGATAAGCGTAATAAAGTGTTGGAGGATTTCAAATCATTACTTCTGAAGCTGGAAAGTCGTTTGAACCATACGGCGAATAAGCATATGAGTGCTGAACAGCGGCTGCAAATGTTAGAAGAGATGAATGATACAGAAGAGAAGGCGCAGAATGAAATAAATAAGGACAAAATCCGTTTTAATAGCTTGGTCTATCGGAGTCAGCAACAATTGCAAGATTTAAAGGATGAAAGTAAAAGTTTGGAAGTAAGTAAAACATTATAATTTACCAAAATCTGAGGGTGTAAGATAATAAACGGTTCGGATATTGATTAATCCAAAGAGAGTCCAAAGCTCTTTTGTATTTAAAGCTCCCCATATCCAAGCCACCTTCAGACTCCCTACTGAAGGCCAAAAGGTTCTTGGTTGCCGCACTCCTAACAGAAATAGGAGCACATAAATTTATTGCGGAAAATCGGTATAGATCCAGCAAGGCCTGGAGACTTACATAAAATATGTTGAGACGTCTCCTCATCCTTCAGTTATATTTAATCGATTTTCTGCCTCACTATACAGATCATCCTTCTCTCTGTTATACATATATGGATTAAATTGCAAAGCTATATTAATATATTGAGTTTATTATGTACTGTTATTTTGTTTTTTTTTTTTTCTTTATCGTTCCCTTTTTGTTACTATTGTAATGCTCTTGATTCACTTTGTTATTTAACTAAATAAACATACGTAACTTTGAAAGCCTTGTTATCTAACGGACTATCAAAAAGCTGTACAATAATTCAGCTCAAACTTTCACAAGCTATTACCAAGGCACCCGAAAAGTCTGAGAGAGAATTTGATGAATTGAATTCATATACTCACAAGCTGAAGAAAGCGCTAGACGAGGTACTAAATTAGTTCATTAGTCTGACGAGCGAAAATTAAGGCAATCTCAAAGACTCTCAAAAGTGAAGTACGGAATGTGAAGGCACCCCACACGACACTAACCACCTTTTCACATGCCCCTTCAAACCCACTCATCTAACACCCTCTGGACCCAACCTGTCGAAACAATACACTGACAGGGTTAAGTATGTTGCTACAAGAACAACAACTCTCAAAAGTCAAAATACGATTATTGAGTAATAATAATAATAGTAATAAATACTATTGAGGCACTGGATAATTGACCGTATGACTGTCAGATTCGGAGTCACTTAACACTAGCTACTAGTCTTCGTCGGTCTAGTGCCTTACTAAAAACATCTGCCGGTCTAATGCCTTACTAAGCAACATCCTAAAACTGTTCGTCGAATTTATTAATGATTAAGTCTTACGGGCGGGGTGGGGGAACGTTAGTTGTAAAGGATTAAAATGTTGTCTATACGAGCTGTAAGTAGGAGTAGAATTAAGGTCTATTGTGAAAATGTGTTTCTTTTCTTTTTTAATATAACATTTTAGGTACAATTTAGGGTCAATAAGACCCACTATGAAAGGCAGTAGTGGGTTAAAATGTTTAACGAAAAATTTTCTCTTAAAGTTTTATTTCATGTGTTCAAGGTTGATACTTTAACCATTATTTCTGATTTCTGAAACAACCTTAGTTACAAATATGAAATTTGACCAACAAAAAAAATGTGGACCTATATAGGTTGAACCCTTTGGGGTTTTGATATACTCATTCGACGCCATCGTTCTGCAGATGAATTTCTTATCCCCTAAAAATGATAAACTTCCCGTGCGAAAACTCTGCATTATTTTGAATAAAGCGCTTTAGATTTCTAAGTAATCATTTCTTCCCGGATGTGGAGGTTGATTCAATACGCCTATCGGAATACCTTAGCGATATGTGGGAATATGATTGGACAGGTCTTTCTTCCGCTTTCCAATGGGTTCAATGCACTATTCGTCTAACCTAACCCAATAGTTTTCAAATTTCAATATCATTTTAGATTTCTAACAACGGTTTGTCAGCAAGCACCGCTAGTGTCATCCGAAACACGAAAAAAATGGAAAAGGAGCTCAACCGCTTAACTGAAGTGTACTACGAAGCCGTGCGTATTGCATTACTTTTTAATTGAATGTTCAGTTACAGCACCCGTTTTCTTTTAACTATGCTCCAAATCATTTGTTTAGTCGTTTAAATGTCTGCAAATGGAAAGGAAAATTATTGTATTGCAAGGTGGGGAGTTTGATCCGATGGAAGAGGAGGAGACAGAGAAATATTTGGCTAAGTTGGAGACTCAAAATAATTTACTACAGAGACGATTGCAAGCCACGGAATCACAGAACAAAAAACTGGATCACAACATGCGTAGCTTAACCGATGTTTACAATGCCGATCACAAGAATTTGCAAACCATGGTGAGAGTTTAATGGATTACCTCAAGACAAAAATAAAAATTTTACATTTAATTTTGATTTGCAGCTTTTCGATATCAAAGAAGCGCAAATGTACTGCGAGGGTGGTGTTAAACGTCTCAACATCGAGAAGAATAAGAATCAACAGAAGATAGTCGAGTTGAGCCTTTTGAAGATGCGCATAAAAGAGTTCGATAATGAAATAGTTGCATGCCAAACGAATACCTATCATTTGGGTAAACACCGGTTGCAATTAAATCGGACAATGAAGGATCGTTTGGTGGAGATAAAAAGTCAAATGGATTTATTAAATCTGAAGCGTAAACATTTGAATGATGAGAGAAGCACTTTGTTGGCGGATATCGGAGAACGTACGAAACACATTGATGTGATACGGGCACGCTTCGAATTGACCTCCAAGCTAATGGGTATCAATGAGGACGGCACCTTGGTTACGGCTACACAATTGAAGGTGGAAGCAGCGCAAGAGAAGCAAATGCTATTGGATGAGGGTAATAACTTGAACGAAAAGGTAATCAAAGCGGAAGAGGATATTAAAGCAATGGAAAATACTTTGATGTTGCTCAATAATTCGAATGATTCCTATCGAAGAAATTTAAATAAGAAAGTAGATGAAGGTGAGTGGAAAATACAGAAATCTGAATCAGAATTATTCAATAGGTGATATTTAGAACACAGGAATTGAATGTACATATATTAATTGCCGATAAGTGGCTTCGAACGCGAATATCTCATGTAATGTACAGTGAGACTACGATGTAGGATGCAGTGCCGTGTCATTTGGAAAAGTTAGCTTTTGTATAGCTATAACGTAGGCATTTTGAACGTTTTTGCAAAACATTTACATAGAGAAAATAGGCACACGCGCTCAACCAAACCCATTGCCATTCTAGATTTATTGAAAGAATGGAGTCTGGCTGAGGTATTGTGAAGCAGGGGTCGAATTACAAATCTTAATCCATACATATATCCATCTAACTAACATTCCAAATAAAGTTTTTTGCATAATACTGCTTAAGTGTTGCCCCTGGCCAAATCCGCGTCGTTCGGAAAACGAAATGAAAATTTGAATTGGAACTTAATTTTTTTATCTAACATATTACTGTTACAATTTTCATAACATTTAACACGTTCACTCCGGCGCGTACCAGCGGTGGCTCGCACAAGATTGCTTCATGAGGCGGCGTGTACCAGCGGTGGCCCGCACAAGATTGCGTCTTTAGGCAGCGCGTACTACCAATGGTACTTTATTAAACGGTACCTATGAGATGAGATGCCACAAACGACTACCCTTATGAAAAAATTTCGTTTTATGACCTGCAATCGCTTCCGATAGAGCGAAAAGACTTAAACATTGCCGTCTGTGGGCGAAGACCATGAATAACAGCGCCGGCGGGAACGTGTTAATCAGACTATATAAAGCTTTTAACCATATTTGAATTTTACCAAACTACCGACAGCAAAATATTTTGCTCATTGCCCATTATTTCATACTTCAGGTCTGTTCATGAAGTAAATAGTTTGTAACAATTGTTACAAATTATCACGTTTTGGTGTTCATGTATCCAAAACAGTTGCACAGTAGTGGAAAGTGAGAGAGCAAAATGTCATTCCATTTTGCGGGGAAATTGCAAGTTTTTATTGGATAAATTTTTACTTGAAAGAAATTGAAGGTAAGGAAAACAGCTGATCGCAAAGTAAAAGTAAACACGAATTAAAATGGCGAATTGCAAAACAGCGATGATGAAGTGGAAGAAATAATTTTGCATTTTATTTGCTTTTTTTTATTTAATACGAGGTAGCTCAAGTGAAAAAAATTTTAATTTTTGTAATTTTTCCTGCCAACAATTTAATCAGCTGTTCGGCAAACTTGCAAATTGTTACTGGTTTTGTGTTCATGTACTTTTTTTGATATTTTTCCCTTTGAAGGCCTCCTCTGCGTTAGAAAGATCAGGTGGAGAAGGACTTGCCTTCAAGAAACAACTGGCGTGCTTTGTTAAACTCGGCCAAAATCGCGTAAGCGGTTATCGCGCCAATTAAGAAGAAGAAGAAGATCAGCTGTTTTTCTCACTTGCAATTTCTTACAAGTAAATATTTATCTAGTAAAAACTTGCAGCTTTCCCTCGAAATGAAATTAAAATAAATAAAATAATTTTTTTCTCTCACTTTCTCCTACTTTGTGAAATTTTTTGGGTACATGAAAATCAAAATGTGATAATTTGTAACAATTGTCTACTATTATAAATATCGAAATTAAATATTTATAGAAAACTCCATTATTTTTATTTACATATATGTATGTATTCAAATTCTCTGTCTATGCAAAATAAGTGCCGCACATCGAAAAGTATCAGCTTAGCATTTGCAACAGGGTTGCTAACTTTTGTAAGCGATGTATTACTTCCGATTTTGTTACGTGCCTCGAATAGATTCCATATGCTTTTTTTAACAGGCTTCAGCACAAAATGAGCGTCTCTCCTCTATTGAGCTGTCACTTTGCTCTCTCAATTTTTGAGTGATGGATAATGTTTCGGCGCCAACCAGCGCCCACTTGCAAAAATTGGAAATATGTATTAATATTACAATTTTGTGCTGCCGAGCACGACTAATGAGTTTCCATCTTTATTTTTTTATTTAAGTCTATGAATTAAAATCCTTACAGACTATGATACAAAAGTTGCTTAGATTAAACTATTGATATATTACATACATTATTTAAAAGCAACTATAACACAGAATTCAAGATATTTAAAAATGCTACTCTTGAAAGCGAAAAATCGAGAACACATTAATATGAATGGTGTTTATTGGCATACTTAGTTTTAAAGTTTCCCCCATAAAAAGGGTAGAAGTTCCTAAGAGATCGCTGGGGAACATTAAATCGAGTCCGTTTCAACAAGTAGGGACAATCAATGACTCATATTACAATATGATGGCATGGGATCAATAAAATTCAGTAGCTTGCTGACTACAAGCTCTCCAAATAAAAACAGCATATTCTAAATGAGATCTAACAAAAGATGTATAGAGTAACTTAATGGTATAGGGATCAGAGAACTTAGTGGTGTTACGTCTGACGAAGACCAACATCGAGAAAGATTTTGAAGTAATATAATTTATATATGTACATATAATAGTTATTAAAAGAAAATTTGTTATCAAAGATAACGCCAAAGTCCTTAAACTCTCTAACACCCAGCAGGTCACATGTCGAGATACTATACTTAGTGCACAAAATGTTAGATGTTTTCGAGTAAGATATTTGAAAGCACTTAGATAAGTTCAGCGAAAGACGTGAATTTTGGCACCACAAGTAAATCCTATCGACATTGGCTTGCATTTTAATGTCATCTTCTTGAGTTGTGATCGCTAAAAAGATCTTAAGGTCATCAGCATGAAGCAAATATTTAGCAAATGATAAGCAAATAAAAGCGGTCCCAAGCGATCCCAGCAAAGGGAGTAGATGAAATACCCTCGATCGTTACAACACAACGTCTATTACTCAATTAAGAGTTTATCCATTGCAGAAATGCAGAATAAAAACCCAAACAAGCTAATTTTTTTATTTCGAAAAGTTAGTGTAAATACAGTCGACCTGGAAACCAGGGGAGAAAGAATTAATCACAGTATATCTGTTAGCAACAAAACCATGCTGATGCAGGCAAATTAACTCTTTCGCGATATTGTTGCCATATGGCAACAGTAAACTTTAAAAGGCCGTCAACACTCTCTTGTAAAAAATATCAACTTTTTTGTTACATATTTTCAAAAATTGAAGTTTAATGGTTAAACAGAAATAAAATAAATAATAAACGCCTATTATATATCGGTAATACAGCACTTTTAAAGAAAGCCTTCTGGCATATAGCACTTCACTCTGAAATTTGTATTTTGCATTTTTAGATTTTTGAGGCATTTTGGGCAAATGTTTTCAACAATTTTTGAATAAAGTTTATAGAAAAATGTTCACTCTGTCATTTGGCATATAAATAGTTTTTCGCTCGCAGCTTTAAAAGCTGTGCTAATTTTTAAAACTAATATGGCAACTAACATATGGCAACAAATTTCTCGTAAGGTGTTAACTTGCATTAGATTGCAGAATAAGTTTATTTGCGATTGAAACTGGTAGCAGAGAGACGTGTTGTTTGCGGAATATTATTTTCAAATATGGCAAGAAAAATTAGCGACAGTGTTATAGAAAAGATTTTATAGAATATCGAGGACTCAGATCTCTCAGACCTTGAGAATTCGGAATCGGAAGAAATATTAGAGGATTTATTTGAGGCATTTGACAATAATAAAACTTTTGTGATGGAGGAGCTTAGTCGTCAAGGTCCGTATGATATATACATATAAGCGTTACAAATATCAACGGGGAATGTAATGACGAACTATTGTAGTTTTGGATGAAAATGGCTCTAGCTCAAAAGCTGGTACTTCGAACTATCAACCAAAACAAGTTAATGAATTTCGATGGAAAAAGACTTCGTGGGCTCCTCCTCAAGCTGAGTTTTCTGAGTGTTATTCAAGTAACGCTGTAAAACTTCCAGTGCAGTACGTTTTGGAATATTTTACTGTAGAATTTTTTTGAAGAAGTAGTGCAGTCGACAAACCAAGCCTCTCTTTTAAAATACGGTCGATCATTTAACTTAACGAAAGAAGAATTTTTTAAGTTTCTTGCTTTGGAGGTTATGATTGGGACAATTGGTTATTTCAGATTGTCTATGTACTGGACAGCGCCCACAGATATTCCGGCATTTCGTCAAAATATGACAAAGAATAGATTTCATTCCTTGCGAAACAACTTGAAGTTCACAACAAGTGGTCCAGGCAATGACAAACTTTTCAGGATTCGTCCATTAATAAATATCTTTACTAAAAATTTGTATACTATCCCCAAAGAAGAGAATCTTTGTGTGGATGAAATGATGGTACCTTTCAAAGGAAAGACTGTCCTTAGACAATACATGCCTATAAACCAAAACTAGGGTTTTGCTCCGATATTGTAGTTCATCTCACAAGAACTATTCCCGAAAACAAAAACTTCAAGCTATTTTTTGACAACTTTTTTTCTACACTTAATTTGATACTGTACTTACAGAAAAAAGGTATTTGGGCTACGGGTACAATTAGAGGAAATAGGTGTAGTAAAGTGTCTTTGCAATCTAAAAAGGAACTAAAAAAGGAAGGTAGAGGTAGTTTTAATTACCACATCGAATGGGAGGACAATCTTTATGTCATAAGATGGCTTGATGGAGATGTTTTTCCAATTGATTTCATCAATATATGGCGAAGAGCCGCTTAAAAATGTGCAAAGATTTTTAGTTGAAAAAAAGACGAAAGTTGAAATAACTCAGCCCTACATTGTGGCTGTGTACAACAAGAATATGGGAGGAGTTGATAAAATAGACTTCCTTTCATTGTATGGAATATCGATACGGTCAAGAAAATGGACACTTAAAATATTTGACCACTTTGTTGACCTGGCCATATGCAACTTATGGCTGGAGTACAGGAAGGATCATGAGGGTAATAATGAAGGTCAAAAGCAGAAACACATGGATCTGCTTGAGTTCCGCAACGACATTGCTGATGGTCTGCTAGCGCAAGCAAATAAGGACGAATTTTCTCGCACACTTGGACGGCCAAAAGCCTCTTGCAATGAAAACATCGACAGCCCATCAACTTCTCGAAAGAGATATGAAACAGCACCATCAGTTTCTGTCCGATATGATGGAAATCAACATTGGGTGGAGTACACTGCGAAAAAAAACAGATGCAAATTAAAAGGATGCTCAGGATTTTCCAGATACAAATGTTCAAAGTGTTCGGTTCACTTGTGTCTACCCAACGGAGATCGCGATTGCTTTAAGGATTATCACTGCAGCGACTAAATTCTTGGTAAGATACTTCTTTCCTTTGTATTATTTTAAGTAATTTTTATAGCTATAGTTTTCTATAATACTTTTTATGCTAATATTTTATGTTTTTAGTTTATATCCTTGTTCACTTTTTTATATGTATGTACGTGTATATTTATAGTATTGAATGGATTTTTTTATTTTAAATATTTTGTTTTTGTTGGAACTTTAGTTTAGAAATCTTGATTTATAAATAAATTGATATTTTGATGTCAAACCAAATTTTAATAAATGTACGAACCTTTATGCAAAAACCAAAAATAAACTGTTTTTCTTTACCATACAAAACATTTGTTGCCATATGGCAACATTAAAAAAAAAGCACTTAACAAAAAAAAATTAAAAAAAAAAAATTTATTTGTATTGTTATTGGTCCTAAAATAAATACTCAGACAAAAATTTGGATTTTTTGGATGGCGTAATAAAAAGATGTAGCGAAAGGGTTAAAGATTTAAGCGAAAAGCTCAGCTTAGCATTGACCGGCCTATAATTTCTAACGCCATTTTTATTGCCACTCTTAAAGAAGGGCGCAATGAAAGAGACTTCCATGCGTCAAAGAAACATTCCGACGATAAAGATTTGTTGAAAATAATTTTCGGAGGATAGACCAAGGTCTGATAATTTTTTATCAAAACTGCTGACAGTCACATCAGCATCAGCTTGAGAGGATGAGCATTACTAATATCCTCAGCAGAGAAGCAAAGAGCTCCAAAGTTTAGGGCTAAACTAAGTCAGAAGAAAAGTTGCACGGAGGATCAAGTTCTTCGTCAACAAAATTAGATTTAAAAATCTCAGCAAATAAGTTTGCCGCTTAACTTGGGCTTCGCTTGACTATTATCGGAAAAGATACCACTGGGAACACCAGCACTAATCCTTCTAGATTTTATGTATTTCCAGAAGGTTTTGGGATTTGCTTTAATGTTTAACTCCATGTTGCTAATATAGTTATTATAGCGAGATCTATTTAAATCGTATACCCGCTATGGGCATTCCTAATCCTTACCATGCAACAGAGGTGACCTTTTTGGCAAACTCGTCTGATATGCTGTGACACGACCCGAGCCAGGCAAAGAGCAAGCGAACTGTGTAGAGACCGTTTGTAAGGATCTACTTCAAATCACTACAGTTACACAGTTTCTTGAGACATAGGGAAATGCTTTCGAAGTTATTTGGCTATATTTGCTGTAGTTTTGTAACTACTCTTGGTCGTACATTTCAAAGATTCATGAAAGGCCATTAACTAAGCTCAACGGCAATATCGGTGTAAGCCGAATAGCGTCGCTAGGTCCAGAAAACTCCTCGTTGTTGTTGTAGCAGCACAGTGAACCCTGTCAGTGCAATGAAAATTACCGGTCGTCTTGGTCTAGGAAACTTGCTGTTTCGACAGGTTGGGTACAGAGGGAGAGGGGTGTTAGATGAATGGGTTTGAAGGTGCATGTAAAAAGGTCGGTAGTGTCGTGTGTTGTGCATTCGTATGCTGGACATACGTTTGGTATGTCTGGGTCAATTTTGGGCAAGTAGGAGTTTAACCTGCTAGAATATCTAGAACGTAGTTGTGCCAAGGTTACGCGGCTCTCTCGGGGTGTCTGGAGCTCTTCATCTGCTGTGAGTGGTGCTTGGACTCCGATTACGGCATTCGGGGGTCGGGAGCTTAAGAAGGTGGTAAGTGTCTCCCGATGAATGTTGTTGTCTGTTTAAACACTGTTCGGTCCAGTAATTGTCGGTCTGTTTTGTCCTGGATCTCGTCGGAGTAGTTGAAGAGGCATCTCTTGACGTGCCTGGGAAGTGGCGTGACCAGACAAGCGCAGCGTAGTTTAGAAACCTCCTGGTCGTATGACTATACGCCTGAAACCTGAATGTCTTAGAGTAAAAAGTTCAATAGGAGGTGCATTACTTCCGTAAATGCTAGGTGCATTTGTGTCTGGTTCAGTTTTTCAACCAATAGTATTCCAAAATATTTACGCTCTCAGAGTATCCTTGGTTTCGCTAATTGCAAAACTCTCTAAATGGAGTACTGGAATATTTAATACGAGCCTCCGAAATACTTTGAATGTATAGAACTTTACACTGACAGAATAATGGCTCAGCTTGAAGAATGACAAAAGATCATCCATCAAAATGACGGTTCTATAAAGTGCAATAAAAAAATATTTTAACTTTAAACAACTTCGTTACCGAACTCTTAGGACAAATAGATTTCTGAATAAATTTGTGTTTATATCGCCTCAGACCAAGTTTTGGAAGAAATGAAAGAATTGCAATCCAACTATTGCCAAGCTTTGAATCAACTTAAGGCCCTGCGTAGCAAGCATCGACAAATAGAAAAAGATAATGACAAAAATCTTAGAGTATGCGAAGACCTGCAACGCCAATTGGAAATTTCCACGGGCAAAAAGTATAGCAAATAGATTTTAAAGATCTTCGTACAATTTTAAAATGTTTTTGTTTTTTTTACTTTTTTCAGTGTCGAAAATGTCGAAATATTGGAGAAACTGCAAAAGGAACTTGACGATCAGAGGATAAAATTACAGCGCGCCGAGCGTGAAGTAAAAAACTCTTTAAAGAGGGTAAAAGAACGTAATTTGGGTAAAGAGTTTATCGCATGCTATGAACGTGAATTAGACTTGCGTGAACTCGAATACCGCAACTCCAGCGCACTTAATCAACTGGCCGACATGGCAGAGAACGATGATGGCATCGGTCCCAAAGTCATACGCATAATGTTAGAGAAAGGCTTGAAAATGCCACATCTGCTTCAGAAGACGCGTAGCTTTGCCTCCTGGCGTAGCGATTTGTCCGAAACTTCTTCTTCCAGAGGTGTGGAAAGCTAGCCAACCAATTTCTTAAATAGTTCATTTTATACTTCTTTTTTTAACTTACAGATATGCCCATCTCCACCACTCGTTCATCTACATCGGAAAGCACCAGCCTCGCGATACAACCTTCAGTTGTATCGATTGATTTCTCCCAACCTTAATATTGCTTTCAATAATCTATTTTTTGTCCGCTTGATTTTTATTCAATAAAATTTTGCATCAATTATAATTTTACAGATAGCATACTCTGTCAGAAGGTCGCTAATTTAAAACATATTTTTCATTGTTAGTTTTTAGATATTTATTCTTCGGCTTCTGAGCCACTGCCCGAGCCGCTGCCGGAACCGCTCGGTGTAGCGCTACCTGAACGTGATGGTGTACGTGATGCTGAACCAGAACGTGAACCTGACGCGCTGCCCGAACGTGATCCGGAGTGAGACCGTGACCGTGCAGGTGTTTTTGATGGCGAACGCGATCGGGAGCCGGAGCGTGAGCGTGAGCGAGAACGGCTGACCGAGCGCGATGGTGAACGTGAAGCGGATCGTGAATGCGAACCCGATTTATGGGAACCGGCGGGTGTGGCTGAGCGAGATCGTGACGGTGATTTAGATGCAGAACGAGAACGCGAACGCGAACCTGAATGTGCTGTAGAACGGGAACCACTGCGACTGCGGCTGCCTGATTTGGAGCGCGAACGAGAACGGGAAGCACGAGAACCTGAACCTGAACGTGATCCGGAACCAGAATTTGAACGTGAACGAGATTTTGATTTTGCATGCGATTTAGAACGCGAACGAGATTGGCGATCTCTGGCACTTTGAGCAGCTTCAGCATTTTCATTTTCAGATTCGTCTGCATCACCGACTTCAGGGGCTTTATTATTGTCTTTCTCATTTGAAACTTGAGGGGGGGTTTCAATCTCTTCCTCTTCTTCCATTTCTTCATCTTCTTCATCACCGGTTGGCTCCAATTGCCTTTCACGGTAGCGCTGCATACGATGCTCATTGGAGTCCAGGGGACGATGTTTAACAACCTAAAAAATTAAATAGCAATATTTGCATATATATGTATATAATTTTTCCAATGTACAATCTTACCAATTTAGTGTTACTGGGCTGTTGTCCAGCTTTTACACGCCGCTTATTTAGACGTACACGTGTCTCCAACTCATTATAGAATACACCATCTTGGCGCACAACAAAAAAGTAATTTTCTTCGTATCCTTTAGAAGCTTTACTTTTAACATTCCAGTTATATTCACGAGCGATCTTGTACTCGTAGTCTTCATCATCCTTGTATAGAATACTTTCGGCAAAGTCGTTGCGTCTTTTATCTAAAGTTTCTTCAGTAGGCAGGAAATAAGCAACAAACTGTTCGCCACTCTCGTCCATTACACCACGAATCATGGCCTGCGACATCTCTTCCAGTTGTGCTGGTACGTTTTTGCCGGCAGGCGCAGGATCACTATCGAATATTACTTGAGCGCATGGATACTTCCAATTCTTGAAATCTGGATACACCGGAAGTATCTCCACAGGTACCACATTAGGTTTAGAGTAGTGCTTGCTGATTTCTTGTTTCGAGTCATTAAATGTTTTCTCAATAGCCTTGATTTGTGCGTCACGATCAAGATACAGCGTTTCCTCGCGCAACGACTTCTTAACATTATAACCCACTTTGGCTTCAATATTCTCAAGATTTTGCGGTTGGAAGCGCGTCTGTTCTGTCGAAATATATTCCGATTTTCGCAACCACGAAACACTTCGTGAATGCTGGCGTGAACGCATTGAATCATGAGGGGTGTGCACATCTTCTTCCAGAAGCTTTTCATCGCCTGGGTCAAGTTGAGCATATGGGTCGGCTTGATATAGATCGCGGTTAATTAAGTCGATTGTCACACCCAAGTCATGCTCAGTAAGTACTTCGTATTTATAGTTGCGCTCCAAGGAAGTTGGATTATATTGCACAAATCGATTACTGTCAAACGGGTACTGTAGAAATTTCAAGTCAAAGGGTATGTCCGGCAGACTATTGCCATATTTCACGCGGCAAATCAGTTCAGATCTAATAAAAGAAAGTATTATTAATGCGGACAATTTCTAAAGATTTTGGCACGTTGCTTTTACACCCACTTGCGTTCCGCAGGCCTAACAGGTCGCTTTTCGGCATTTGTCGTCGTATTGATGATAGTCGGCGGCATTATGGGAAATATTGTTCAAACCTTTCACAGTTTATTGTTTAAATAAAAATTACAAACGAAGAAAACTTCACAAACGAAAATAGTAAATGAATGCGAAGTTGGTGACAATTAATTTAACGCGAAGCAAGGTAGAAATGTCAAAATGAAATCTCATGTGGATGGCATGCTGCCCAACGATTAATCGATTGTTGGAACTCATTGAGTTGGCAGTACTGTTATTGATTTTGAATATGCGCATTTGCATAGATTATATTTTTGTATTTGACTGAAATAGAAAATACAAATATATTATGCTATATTCAAATGACGCGTAATACGCGTTTACCCTGTTTCCACGACGCATTTATAATTCACTTTGGTAGATCTCTTTCTTCTTCCTTAATTTTTATTATTTTTAAATCAAAAGTAATTTAAAACTAAAATTTCATTTTACCTTATAATTCGCACAATTTATAAAAAATTCGTCGATTCATCCGAAATTCATTTTTAAAGGAAAGTTCATCGGTGCTGACTGTCTGTCTCCCAGAAGGATTGGCGTTATTCCTAAAGTATTTGTAATAAGACATTTTATGAAAATATTCAGCAGTTCATACAAATTTTCAGATTATAACTTCACAGTTCCTGGAAGATGCTCTTGCTACAATAGTTGTAACTACTCCTTATAGAAGTGGAGCATTTCCTCAGAAAACATAATTCTTAAGGTGTTCAACAAGTTTCGCGACATAATATTTTTTCATAATATCTGATTTTGCTTGCATTATCAAAAATTGAATTAGTGTTTGTGAATTTTATTTTCGTTTTATTGGACAGAAAAATTCAATCAATGCGAATCTATTAAAGGTGTTATCGGTAATTCACCTGTTTTGATTTTTTTCTTTCGCCGTGTTTATGTGACTGTCAGCCCAGAGTGAAACAAGGCGAATTAATTTTTTGTTTTCTACTTTGCCAATACTTTTCTTTGACAATCAAACGTACAAAACATTGTTGATGCTCTAGTGCCACAACTTTTAATGAACGCGCCTTGATGTCAATAAATTTCCGATCAATTAGATAAGACATAATTAAAGAAGACAACGATTTTTTTCTAATCGCAAGGTAATTGAGACTGAATTACTTTTAAATGAGGTAATTCACTTTGTATGGCGAAATACCTAATTCATACGTAATTCGGAGGTGTTATTTTGGAAGTGAATAACAAATGAGGGAATAAATTACATGGCGTGAGATCATAGCATTAGAGATGTCTGGAACGCAAACTAACAATTTCGACAAGATATTAATATGAACTATCAATTATCAATAATTTTTCATTCATTTCAAATTCCGTACAAAACACTCATTGCTTTTCGAGCAAAAGGCAACATTTTATTGAATGAAAGTTAAAAAAAGTACGTGTAGCGTAGTACACACAACAGAAGTGAAACTTTCAGGGCAGACAAAGAAAGAGGGAGATACCCGAGAGAGAATGAGAGAGAGAGGGAGAGAGAAATACTATATATCGAAATAAATGTATAACATTTGCAGAGAATACAAATAGACAAAATTTACAAAAAAACAAAGAAGGGTCGACCGGTGTAGGTAATCGCCGGACACAAACCGTGGCAACAACGCGCACTACTCCCGCACAAGCGCAGCGATTCCAGGACCGCAGCAACGGCACAAATTACCGCAAGGCAATACCAATAAATCCGACATCGGAATGGATAGCACTTTATAGTACGCACAAGCACTAGCCAGGAAAGGGAAAAGAGCGCCAAAAAGTAAACACCAAAGAAAAAAACGCCAAATAAATTGGGACCAAAAAACGCCCCAAGCAGTAGGTACCAAGGAAATATAACGCCAAAAAATAGGCACCAAAAATATGTTTTCTACAAGTTTGCACCAACAAACAAGCGCCAAAAAGTAGGCAGTGTTATTTCTAACTAGAAATTAGCAACCTCAAGGAAAAACTCAGGAAAAATAGCCTAAAGTGTATCTAATAATACGTTCACATATAAGTAGATGATCTACTTTTTCGCGCTTAACTCAAAGTCCGTAATTAAAAATCGCGATTTCCAATACAAAATTTCCCACCCAAATTTCTGAGATTATAAAATAATCCTAGATAATAATGATACGTTTTCACATACAACCCTGTGTTTTCTGTGTTATCGATAATTATTATTACGAATGTAAGGAGAAACATCAGAATAAAAATTAAATGAATAAAATGGATGCCGGCAAAGAAAACAGGTAAATATAATTGTAATAACATTTTTGTTAAATATTATTAATTATGGATTCATTTTACAGAAAAAAACGTGTGTCCATAAACGTTTTTTCCTCTTATTACTTACTATAAAATGTAATATAGAATATCCCATGCGCATTGCCGCCATAATTTTTTGCTACCTCAGTAAACGTCGCATACGGATTTCCTCCAACAACTGTTTATTATTAGCAGCCAATTGCGAAATTAAATTAGCTATTCCTTCTCCTTGAATTTTCTTCATTTCATTAATAATAATTAAAGAAACCAAAAACACCGAATATTTCACCAAAATAATTTCTATGCAGAAAAACCTCTCAAAGCAGTATTGGCAGCTAATTGTCAATTTTGCAGGTAATCTGCCATATGTGAACGGGTAGATTAATTTGGTGGATTTATAGATGATTAATGCATATGTGAACGTATTATAAGATATATATATGGTAAGGTATAGCTCTCTCTCTCCTTTTCCTCTACGTTATATCTTTTGTCTCTCTTACGGAACGAAAATGCCCAAAACGTTGGATTGCCTTGAAATTTTACTCTCCATTCTCGCTCGTCCATCGACGTCTAAGAAATTTCCCTTCAAAAATGCGGGAAACCAATCTATTCGCTGCCTTTATACGATGAAAAGATTAAATAATCTAATGGAATTAGACGACACATCATCTTCCTTAAGGGGTTATATACCTTGTGGTCCGGTGAAATTAGCGAAAGTTGGGTTTTTTTTAAAGATATGTAGCAATAATTTTACTGTATAAAAGTTTTTATTATTGGATATTACAATGTTTAAAGAAAAAAAAGGCTTTGTTTGTGTAAAAATATTTAAAAATGGCGGAGTTATGGCGTTTTCCCCCAAGACCCTTTTTTTGGAAGAGGCTTGCGGTGGACGCGATTCAAGTCCACCAAGTCAACTGAAATCAAAAAATCGAAAAGATTTCATTAGTATAGGGTTATATCTTCTTAGTGAACGATCATATATTAAATATTTTGATTTTTGTGAAAATAGGAACATGTTTTTAAAAAACTCCACTTCTACAGTCCTAAAATTGGCATTAAAAAATTCATATCTGCAAAATAAAAATTTATACATAAAAAGTTGATCGTTCACTAAGAGGCGACATCAATTACGAACAATTTAAAAAAAAAATTATAAAAATCGGTTGAATACTTTTTTTGCAATCGCGTCCACCGCAAAAGCATTTTTGGAAAAACACGTTTTTGAGATAATCGCGTTTAAAGTTTCAAGCGCCGCATGAGGCCGTACGCTCAGGACGTGACGACGCACAATTTAAAACGCTGTAACTTTCGATCTATTGCTCAGATCTCTATGAAATTTTTGGAAAATGTTCTCAAGGGATTGTACTTTACGATAAAGAAATAAAATTTATTTTGATTTTTTTGAAAAACACAAGGTATATAACCCCTTAAATGTTCCTCTGATTTTATAATGCTGTCAATAAAAATATTTCGTATAAAGAAAATATAGCTGTCAAAAAGTCAAAGTGTCAGTTCATAGTATGAGATAAACCTCATGCCATAAGCTCTGCGATTTATCCCATTAGGTCTGCGATGAATGGTCTCGATTTGCATGGGATCAGCGTCCACTCGTCCAAGCAGGGTGTAAAGTATCAGGGATGTATTGTGGGATTGTATCAGGGATGATTTTTCTAAATAATTAAAGGTTAAAACTCATTCGTCCCTGACAAAAATGTCAAATTAAGCAATAAAAAACGGAAAAGTATTTGGGGTAAATTACGATGAGCCAAATAAAATATGAATATGTACGAAATCAAATAATTTCAGAATGAAATTATAACTCTATAGAATGGGTTATATTTAAACAGATAACAGAATAGTAATTACAAACATTTATACGAAAAATAATATTTCAGGTGAGCTTCCGAGCAAGCCTGAATAAAAATTATGTCTAGGTCAAGTTGTGCGCTCAATACATAGTTTAGTTCTATATTTTTACTTTAAGTGCTATGTTCCTAAGATTCCCTAAGAAGCTGTTCGGTTTACAATTTCAATGGTTTTTTATTATTAACTATTTATTTCCCCTTGTAAGAAGGTAGACATCAGTTTTAGCTGTTGTTTTGTAAATAAGGGTAGATTATACACAAGCATATCCATCCGGAAAAATGAGAAAGTTTGGCCTGCCTACATCCACACCAGTGTTACCACCCTTCTTGACTGTTTGGCCGAGCTCCTCCTCCTATTTATTGTATGGTTGTGAAATCTTTATAAATTGTGGTTATGCGCGTAAAAACAAGCTTAATGTATTGTTTAATAATATTACTCGTTATGTGTTCGGGATCAAGCCAAGAAACTACGTTTCTCCATGTCCTGAGATAAGCTTTTTCTCTTCTTCAAATCCCTCTTACTTTTCACAAAATCGAATACTCGGAAGTACCTGTGTACCTCGCCCTCAGAATAACTGCCACGAAGTCAGTGAAAAACTAAAAACTTGTTGCTGCTAGATACAAAACATGAATATTGGAAAGACAGTTCTTGGTGCATGTGACTCGACTTTGGAATTTAGTATCTATAAGTAACATGAACACATTTAGATGCGAACTTCAGAGATATAATTTTAATTTTAATCATAAGTATTTAATTCATAATTAATGCTAACTTGATTTGTTTTCTTTGAAACTCATGTTAATTTTACCACGAAAATTGTTACCTCTTGTGACTAGCACTAATACGAGGGGTGCGTTTTATATGTCGGGATTAGAGAACAAAAACAAATTTTAATCATCGAACATCACTTTATTGTTTTTCAAAATATTCTTCATGAAGATCTATACACTTTTGCATGCGTTTGAGTCAATTGTCGAAGCACTTTTGCCACTCTGAATGAGGTACCTCCAAAACATGCATTCTGAATGCCGCAACCGCTTCTTCAGGTGTCGAAAAACGTTGATCTCTCAGTTTGTTTTTTACGTACGGGAATAAAAAGAAGTCATTCGGTGCCAAGTCAGGACTATACGGCGGATGACCCATTAATTCGATGTTTTGGGTGCTCAAAAATGCAGTTGTTTGAGCCGATGTGTGAGAGCTCGTATTGTCCTGGTGAAGAGTGATCCGTCTGTGGATTGGTTTTCCTAATTTCTTGGAAGACAACTGGCAAACAAATGGTTGTGTACCACTCAGAATTTACTGTTTTGCGTTGTTCTAGTGGTACGGTTGCGACATGTCCAGTTTTTCCGAAAAAACAAGCGACCATTTGCTTGGAAGTGCTTCGTGCGCGAACAACTTTTGTTGGATTTGGCTCATCTTGAAACACCCATACAGTCGACTGCTGTTTACTTTCGGGTTCATACGCGTAAGTCCATGATTCATCACCTGTCACGATGTCATAGACGTGTTTCGAAGCCCCGCAATCGTATTTTTTGAGCATTTCCTTCGACCAATCGACACGAGCCTTTTTTTGAGCGATAAACAAATTGTGTGGGATCCAATGCGAACAAATTTTTTTGACAGTCAAATGTTTATGCAATATTGAATGTATGCTGGTCCCACTAATGCCTAAGATTGTCTCAATCTCACGATAGGTCACATGACGATCTTGCAATATCAGTTCGCGCACAGCATCAATGGTTTTCGGAACAACAGCTGATTTTGGACGACCTTCACGAAATTCGTCTTGGAGTGAACTACGACCACGATTGAATCCACCATACCATCGATAAACACTGGTCCTTGATGGAGCTTCATCGCCAAAAAATGAATTAAGTTCATCCATGCAATGTTGCTGAGTTAATCCACGTCGAAAGTTGTAAAAAATAATCGCACGAAAATGTTCACGATCTAATTCCATTTTTGGATCGAGATGAATCTTTTAAGTTACTGTAAACAACACAAATAGCGCTGGTATTTCAAAACGTTCTGAGTACGTAAAAGCCAAAAAATGTCAAACTTTGCTATACAGCTGTCAGTTGCCAGATTGCAACACCAGGGTTGCCAAATCCCGACATATAAAAGGCACCCCTCGTAATTATAATTATAATACAATAAATAAATTTGTGGCGTGCATTATGACATTGTTCTACAAATGGAGGGATTCACAGTTTGAAGCCGACACCGAACGGGAGATATTTTTTATGAGAGGCTTTTTCATGGCAGAAATACACTCGGAGGTTTTCCATTGGCTGCCGAGGGACGAATGCTGTTAGAAAAATGTTGTCCATAATTTTGGTGTTTTAGGCGCGGAGATTCGAGCCTACGCACTTCCGGCAATGCCGTCTTAAGGTTAGTTTTATAAATATTTTCCAAGCGGTAGCTACAAACAAAACAGCTTATTTGGAGGTTGTGGGATTTCATTAATTCAAAATTTATGTGGCGAGCATTTATGTTTGGAAAAGAAGAAACTAAACATGAACGAACATAAACTGTAACCAATTTCGCACCAACGATTAATAAATTGCATATATACCAAACCCAACATACGAAGCGTAGAATAAGCTCAATGGAAGCAAGCGTAGATTGGAGGGACGGCCTGTTAAAATGACTCGGGAGGAAAAATAATTTCTCAGTAGACGACTGCGTACTTCCTCCAACAAAACTCCATCTACAGGGTGGGCCATATAGCGTTTGCTTTTTGAGCCACCAATTTTTTTTTAGAATGGTAACACAAATGACATGACAAATGAGTTCATAATTTACTTCAAGGTTTGACATTTACGAAATGGGACGCTATACGCTTGAACAAAATTGGGAAATATTGAAAACCTATTTCCAAAGTGGTGAATCTTCTTCTTCTTCCGCAGTTACAGTGAATGGCGAGCGTTACCGTGACATACCCAACGAGTTTTTGTTTCCAAAAATTGAAGAGGCTGACATGGACGATATTTGGTTTCAACAGGACGGTGAAACTTGTCATACTGCCAAAGTTACACTCGAACTTTTGGCTACCGTTTTTGAATTCCGATATCAATTGGCCGCCTCGGAGCTATGATTTAAGCCCGTTGGACTATTTTTTGTGGGGAGCCGTTAAGGACAAATGCTATGCGAACCATCCAGAGACAATTGATGCTTTAAAACACGAAATCGAAGTTGCCATTCATGAAATTGGAGCCCAAACAATCGAAAATGTGCTTAAAAATTGGGTTGATGATAATTTGAACGATATTATTTTTTATTCATAAATGACAATGTTCAATCTTCAAAATAAAAAAAAAAGTTTGAAAAAATATTGATTAGTTTTAGCCGATTCAAAAAGCAAATTTTACCCACCCTATATATCCATTTTTAAGTCTGAAATATATCTTTAAAATTGTTAGCAATCATTAGCAAAACTTACCAAATGCAATGAGTTTCACAAGCGAGATAATAAATTTTAATAAAACAAACAGCGGTTCGTTATGCCGTACACGTTTTCATTGCTGCCACATAACAACATTTTTCTTTTTTTATATTAAGATACTGTGCGAGTACCTTGATGAAGGGTTCCCGCGTTCTAGAGCTCGAAAATTTAGGGTATTTTCAAGAATTGTTTTTAATAATAAATAAATGAAAAACAATATTTAAATTTTTTATTTAACTTCTTCTACATACAAAACTGAAAAAAAAAATGTTTTTAGTTTTAATAATTTTAAAAATGGCGCTGAAGTTGACTCTCCCGAAAAATTGGACCTCAACGGTGTTTCTATTTTGGCTCTTCTATTCATCTGAAACACAAAAACCAAAAAAATTATTAATCAGCACGACTGTAGCCATTTCCCGCTACCAGAATAAAAACAAAAAATTGAAAAAATGGCGCAGTTTTGAATTTGACACTCTAAAAATCGGGGGTTTTCAGTTTTTTAACCAAAAAAATACGAAATAATTGAAAAAATAATATGATTATAGTGATTGATGTTGTGAACAAGATATTAAAATTTCAGACGATTCGGTTTAATAGTTTTGTTTTTTTACCACATCAAGCCGAAAAAAGTCATTTCAAGATAAAGTTTGAGCGCGGACCGCTCTTTACCTAGTTAATGGGCTGTAGAAGCTATAATATTGGGAATTTCCGTATGAAAATTTTACACTATATTCTTAAGATACTATAATTAAAACGAAAAATCGATTTTTTGAAATTTCTAGATCACCAGGTCCCCTTAAGTGTACATATGTATGTAGCTACTTTTCCGATTTAAGCACATTATAAATAAAATAAAAAATAGTTAAAAAAAACTAAAAAACACGCTTTTATTGCTAATCGAACTAAAAAGTAGAAAATAAATTTTAATGACAAAGAGACCTATAATGAAGTAATAGCAAATCGAACGATCAGTCATAGTCAACTACCTCAGAACAGAATTATAACAAAAATTAAGGTACAAATAGAATAATTCAAATTAGAGTTAAAAGCGTGGGATGTTGGTATAGTAAATATTGGCAACTACCTATGTACAGAAGGTTATGAAAGTGAAGCACACGCGTTGATGTGTGTGAAACAATGCTTTTAGACTATCAGGACAAGCTCAAATGCATCATTACGGGAGATGAGACTTGGATTTATGCTAACGACCCTGAAACAACTGACCAATCAAGCGAATATCGTGCTAAAGGCGAGGCCAGACCGAAAAGAGCACGTCAAAGTCGTTCAAAAATAAAGGTCATGATTACAGTTTTTTTCGATTTTCGTGGTGTGGTGCACTATGAATTCCTTCCACCTGGCCACACTGTTAATAAGGAATATTATTTGAGCGTTATGCTTCGTTTACGTGAAGCAATTCGTCTAAAAAGACCAGAATTATGGGCCAACAACTCTTGGTTTTTGCATCACGATAATGCACCGTCTCACACTGCACTCGTTCTTCGTGACCATTTCGCCAAAAATTCCACGCATATCGTTCCGCAACCACCGTATTCGCCTGATTTGGCTCCGTGTGACTTCTGGCTATTCCCAAAACTCAAGAGACCACTCCGGGGAACGCGTTTCGAGTCGATTGAGGAGATAAAAGCTGAATCGAAGAAGGTGCTGATGGCTATACCGGAAATGGACTATTTGGCATGTTTCGGGGATTGGAAAAATCGTTGGCATAAGTGTATTTCATCGAGAGGGGATTATTTTGAAGGGGATGAAAGTGATTTACAAGAATAAATAAAGATTTTTCATTTTACAACCAAATTCACCTTACTTTTTGCCCACAGTAAAAAAAAGAAAATATTAATCTTGGCAATCCTAATAAGGATAATGGAAAACTTTTATCAAATTATTGCATTGTCATCGGTCCTTGATAGGTGTGCAAAATTCCAAGTCGATCAGATTTTTAGAAGCCAGTGAAAATTAAGCTCAAAAATTCCGTTACATACATACAACCCGAGCTAATAAAAGTGTGTTAAAAAGGTTTTAACTTTGCTCACTTGTTTTATATAAAACCTTATGAATACTCAATATAGTATAAAAAGAGCTTTCACAGTTGAAGTTGAGATTTACACCATGTCATCTAACAATGTGACAATTTTTAGGCCTACCCATCTAGTATACGAGTATACTTGTACATATATATGCACATACATATTACTTATATATGTATATAAATATTTACATTTTATTTAATTGACCATAATAATATCTGTCGGCCGGCGTAGTCGAATGGGTTGGTGCTCGAGACCCCGCTCAGCCCAACACCTAACAACGGCTGAAAGCCCCAAATATAATATTATATTATTATTATTATTATAACATCAATCAGCTTTTTCAGGAAATCGTGATTTATGTTCGCCTGTGGTTTTGATATTTATGTTAATTTGTCAGTATGTAATTTTTATATGCAAATATTAGAAAAATCACCATTAGATGATCAGCTGATTCAATTTCACTTTATTGTTAAGTCCACTATTAGTGTATTAGGCATCAATCGAGTTGGATAGAGTGTTTAGTAAGAAAGAAGTGTTTCTTTTAAATTGAAATAAACTACATGAAGCCAATATTTTGAAAAAAGATAGACTTAAACTGAATTTATTATTCACATACAAATGCTAACGGGGTTTAACTCGTGCAGTGAAAGAACAAAAATATGGAGTCAACTATGTGTGGTGGTGAAATTATTGGACGTTTGATTGAGAAGGTAAGAAAATTGTATGAAAATAGTTTGTGAAATGAAATCCCTTACATATACAAGCACACGGAGGCTTAAAATTAAAAGAAGGTGGTTAAAAATCCAAGAATAATTTTTATTTGCACTCGTATTCCTTGTGATTTAAATAGTTCTTAGTACCAGATTCAAATAGTTCTTAGTAACAGGAGCTACCATCAGTTCATGAATCATAATATATTATTTATTATTGTTTCTGGTAATAATTTTACACCATCTGTGCATAAGAACATACTCAATTACATATCAAATAAAGTAATATTCAATATATTGTAAATTTCGAATATTCAATTCGTCGTATATAGGTACATGCATATAAGTACATATAAATAAATATATATCTTAATGTGTAAATATTAATTCTTTTAATATTTCAAAATCATTTCCGATATAAAACGTGAATATCAAGCTTCAGAAATAGAAAATCGAAACGATTCTTCGTGGTCTTCGCGGAATATATCCGCCATTTTGAATACGAAAATCTGAATTTAGCGACATAAGGCCTCTTCTTTTTGCCAAAAGTTAGCAAGTGGCGAATAGATGAAACAACTGGTATAAATGAATATATATTGGCAATGCTGGAATAGAGCTGCCTTATATTACATGTGCTTGTAAGGCAGTGAGTTATACCAGTTTAATGAGGTATAACCATACTCGCTAGCGGCGAATCATGCTCGATAGCTTTGTTGTTGCTTTCGCATGCATAGGGATAGCGAGTGGGGAAATGGTGAATATAAGAGGCCTATAATCGCGAGCTTCAAAAAAGGCAGTAAATTATGTTAAAAAAAATTGGAAAAATAAAAGGTAGTTCCACTCAATGATTTTATTTATTTATTTAGTTTATGAACGCAAGCTTCTTGCAGACTAATTACAACCATAAGTAGAATAAATATTGAACGTGATTTAAATATCTAAAAAAGAGAGTATAAAGTAATTAAAAATACACTCTTCGGAGGAAAAATCCAGTTGGATCGCATCCGAGATCGAATTAAATTCACTTACAGCTCGAACAAGCATTACGCGAAAACTCCGTTTTACATTTAGAACCATAGAAAGGTAAAGAGCTACGAAGTTTACACTGGGGTATATTAAAGTTAATTCTTTCCAAAAGAAATGAACAGTCAATGAAATGAAAGCGAGAGGACTGATCTACTTACTTCTAAAGACTTTAGATTGATCAAAAGCAAGCGAGATTGATAGGTAGGAATTGGTTACCGTGTTACCCATTTGACTTTTGCTGGCATTATGACATCTTCATTTTAATTAAGCTACCAGCTACAATAAATAAATAATTTTGCAAGTACTTAAAAAAAAATCAAACAAAAGATAAAAAAGGAAAAAACAGTCTTTTTAATAAAATAATAAAAAGAAAACAAAATTATATGTGCAAGGATATATATAATTGGCAAGAATGATAGAAAGAAGATTGCGCCCATCAGAACGTACGTGACGTCACGTTTGCTGAGTTGTGCAGTATTGCCAACCATTTGCTCTTCGCAATAAATTTAGTGCTTTTTTATACCGAAAATGCGAAGTTTCGTGTTTGCTTCTTTTTTTTAATTTAAAGCTACCGAAACTTTAGGTTAAAAAACAAACTATATTATTAAACAAAAAAAGGTTAAAAAAGGTCACTCTGAGAAGATTTTAGTGCTAATGAAAATTTTATTACTCTTATAAAATTTGATAATTTCAAAGTGCAAATTTAATTTTTGGCTCCATTTAAGGTTATGCAAAATTATTAAATGCCCCTCTCTCAACTCTTCTTAAGATTGAAAACCTTTTTACACATTTTAAAAAGCCTTTGAATTTATTGAATGTGAATTAAAACCATAGAGGTGTAATCGTTGCTTCCGGTCATCAATCCTTAGTGAGACATAGGACATTAAGAGTTATATTCATTGTAAAAATAAACAAGAAAATACCAGAAAGTACTAAAGAAACCATACTGACATTTTTACAAAAAGAGTACCTTATCTAGTTACATAACTTCAAATATAGCAAAAAAGTCGTTCCCTTAACAAAAGAGTTTCGCTTAACAAAAAAACCTCATAAATTAAATTGTACATAAGCATAACACATTTATTGTATTTAAGAAAACGCACATTTTAAAGACAATTTGTCACGCATACAAAGTTCTTTAAGTAATTCAATAAAACTTTGGTGTTTTATTTTCTTTAAATAGGCATTTTAGTGCGTTTTTATATCCAAAGCTAGGCAACACTGCAGTAGCGAGAGAGAGATTTGACTGCCGAAAGCAGAAGAACACCAACAACACCTGCAATCGCGGGCAATGCCACCAGATGTTAAAAAAAAGTAAAGCTAAATAAAACTGAGTGAATTATTTAAATAATTATTAAAAAATGTATATTTTACAAAATTATAAACATGCCATTTTAATTAGAACAGCTAGAAAAATGTGATGAAGAAAGAACTAAAACTCCGAGACAAAATAATAAAAATATTGTAACAAAAAAAAAAATGCTAAATCAAGTAACGAAAATGGTAATCTGGCTATACTGGAGCTAAAATCACGTAACTAGTTGTCAAATTCGCTGAGCGCAAAGTAACGGGACCACGATAGGCACCATCTCATTATTCTTTCCATCATGTATAATTGGCGCGTACACCCTTTTTGGGTGTTTGGCCGAGCTCCTCCTCCTATTTGTGGTGTGCGCCTTGATGTTGTTCCACAAATTGGGGGGCCTAGAGTTTGAAGCCGACTCCGAACGGCACATATTTTTATGAGGAGCTTTTTCATGGCAGAAATACTCTCGGAGGCTTGCCACTGCCTGCCGAGGGGCAACCGCTATTAGAAAAATGTTTTTCTTAATTTTGGTGTTTCGCCGTGATTCGAACCGACGTTCTCCCTCTGAATTCCGAATGGTAGTCACGCACCAACCCATTCGGCTACGGCAGCCGCAAGGATACCTGAGTAAAATTGCTTAAATATGCAACGCCTCTTTTTGTGATGTGACCATTTCCCCCCCAATGGATATAATGTTTAGCAAAAATAAAACAATTTTATGGCAAAATCATCAAACGAGGTGAAAATAAAAAAATTAAATTAATACAATTATAATTAAATATACATGCATAGCAAAATATACATAGATACATACATAGATTGAAAAAAAATTTAATTCCATTGAAAAATATCGCAAAAGAATAATATTTGGACGAATACCATATATGGGGTAGTTGGATGGGTATGAATTTTAATATACTTTAATTGCTTGCTCACGGCATTTTTCTTCTTCTTCCAGTCCTCAATTTCTCGTGGCATATCACTCCTACAATGGTGAAATCGACGAAAGGATGTTGAAATGCATTTTCAAAAATTTCCATTATATTGGCGGTCTGGTGTGATTAAGTCTTCTTTTTCGCCTGGTTTCCGTACCTATTCTTTTAGCTTGTTTTCAATAAACTCAACAATTTTCGTTGAGTTTACTGTATTTTACATATGTATTAAAAAAACAAAATATAAAAAAATACATATAAAGAACAGAGCAAACTTGTTGCGAAGAAAAAATTTAAAAAACCCAGCAAGCCATATTAAACGGGTCACTGCGGCCGAGCAAAAACCACAAACTACAAACAGTGTGTATTTTGTTCTTGGTTTTGTACTTCCAAATGCCGAAAAGGTAAATAAAATGTAATATTTTATAGTAAAATTTAAACAAAATTGAAAAAAAAAACAATTCAAGTCTTTTCTTTGATGGGCCAGGGACTTTTCAGTCCATGTATTAATCAGTTATATCATAATCATTGTTATATTATAAGGGAAATATCTTTTACGCTTAACTCTTCAGTTCGCCACATTCGACGAGAGTTTACAACAATTTTTTTTTACCCAAAGGGCTAAACAAATGGACAAATTCCTTTGAAAGATTACTTCCAGTGGAAATAAACAAGGGATGAATCCCTGTTGGTTATAAAAATATATTTGCGAAACATCGTTTGAATCTAAGTACATTTTCTTGACAATAATTCCCTGGCCCAATATTGAGCTTTTGACAATGCTGGATTTCACTGGAACTATATTTAGATAAGTAGTTTCTCGAAGATTTTATGCGACCTTCACTAAACTTTGATGCTATGGAACATTTGTTCTATACGACATTTATGTAGCACTCTGTAAATATAATATTTTCAGTATACGCTGGTAAACTGAGTGCCTTGCCGTGATGACGGTAGAGTTTCTACTGACTCGCTTACAGTAACTTTGCGTTTTTTTAACGGATAAAGGTATGGAGAAATATTTTTTCGCAAGCGTTAATAAATCACTGCATCATCACACCTTATCAGGGAAGTCCTCTTTTTCCTCTTTTAGTAAGTATGTATGCAAGTAATTGTTCACTCACATTTTTTATATTTTGTCCGCCTATGAGGCATTCGCGTCCGCTCAACAGAGCGGCCAAGAGAGTGTCCGCTTAAGAGAGAGTAGTTTGCTCCGAAATTTATTCTTAAAACTTGGTATAGGAAAATATCTGCTTCCAAGGGAGATGCCCATCTAATAGAGGTGTCTGTTAGGAGAGGTTTCACTGTATGTGGTCACCGCTGGATGTTAACATTTTTTTCTCCTGTTGGATATATGGAGCTGATATCACATTAACCAACGAAATAATCAAATTATTGCAAATAAAATTTCCGGGTAGCAAATTTTCCCATATTCTGTTGTATTTTAGGTGGAAAATTCACCCAATTCAACGCCTTTGGACTACTTTCTGTAGAATCACATCAAAGATAGATTTTACCATACCTATGTGTGTAAACAGAAGTATATGAAACTTTGAAACATAAAAGTCCGCGCAAAATTCGAGATAAAGCCTTGTGAGTGCGTGAATGCCATCGGAAATTTCACCAAAATAATCAACATCTGTAAGCCTGAACGTAGAAGACACTTGGAAAATATTATTTATCAATCATCGTATGGTGACCATTTCGAATAAAAATGTTAATTTTGAAGTGAAAACTTCTTTAGAATCGTTGGGAGTGATTTGAGAAAAAGTGAAACGAAAAAAGCGACACTCTTGGCTACTAATATTACATATAAACGTAGCGACGAACTAAATAACTTTTAGGCCAGCGCCGACAGCATGGCGCGATAGCCGAGCGGCTAGCAATGTGAGCTTGCGATCCAAAATCCTTGGTTCGAATCACAAGAAAAATTTTTTTTTTATACAGTTATTTTATTTTATTTTATGATATGTTATGAGGAGCTTTTTTTCATGGCAGAAATACACTCGGTGTTTTGCCATTGCCTGCTGAGGGGTGAGCGCTATTAGAAAAATAGTTTTCCTTAATTTTGGTGTTTTCACCGAGATTCGAACTGACGTTCTCTCTGTGAATTCTGAATAGTAGTCACGCACCAACCCATTCGGCTACGGCCTTTGTTTAATTTTACTGATGCAAAAATGAGGAAAAATATATGAATAAAGTTTGCTTACTGTTTACACATTTTCCAAAGGTGACGGAGAACCGAAAAAAAGTCGATTTTCAAACAAATACGAGTGCATATGTGTAATTGTGTTAGAGTTTCGGTCACGCCCCAGCAAAACCTGCGTGCATATGTGTTTGTAACATTCAAAAAAATGTAATTGTGTTAGAGTTTCGGTCACGCAGGTTTTGCTGGGGACGCTCATAATAGCAACCGCGTGTGTATTTTTATATTCGTAAATATTTTCATTTTTAAATATTTACCTCAATTATTCCGAAAAATAATGCAGAAAAGTGTCGTGAATATCGACAGAAAAAAAATCAATAAATAGCATCACGGAATTCATTCACGAAAATTTAATAAAGTATACACCAGAAGTATCGCGGATACTTAGAAAAGATTACAATAAAGTTCCAATGATTTTAAGTGGCGATTTTAACGTAAATTTTGCATTAGACATAGCGGTTCCTTTAATTGACGTTCTCAATACAACATTCAATTTAAAAATGTGTAACAATCGCACTGAATCGACAATACGATCAAAAACAACCATTGACGCGGTATTTCAAAGATATGTTGACAACATCGAAACCAAAGCATTTGTACCATATTTTAGCTATCATAAGCCACTCGTATCATTTGTTGAAATTGAAAACATTGAGGATGAATAATAATAAAATGAAGAAAATAAAATATGAACTTTATAGCAATATTATAATGAACCTATAATTATTCCGCTCCTAATGCTGCTTTCGTCTCATTCTCTCTCAGTTTGTTTTACGGAAGGTTTCACTTCTATCGCGTCTAACCGTTAGACTGGTATTTTTTTTTTATATTTATATGATTAAATAAAACTAACTTCATTATGGCAGGAGTAAGTATGTATATTTTCTACTACGTACATACCTATGCCTATAAATAGGGAGTGAATGTGTTTAAATTCGAACTCGGAGGACCCTGCATATGCAATATTTAGGAGTAAAAAATGTTAAATAATAATAAAAATTTTAGGTATTTACAATGAAGCATAAGTACGCACATACATATGTAGATATAAATCAACGATATTAATATTTATACCGGCGTGCACTTGTGTGTGCACAAGGTCATTATAACTTTGTTCGCAGAATGGTTTTATATGATAGCATAAAGAAATGAAGGTAGATATATAAGTAGATAGACATTGTATTGAAAAATGGGTGGATAATTTCTCCACCTTCCATATAACGGTAATTAAAAAATAAAGAAAACGTGATATCTCTGTTATAAATAAAGAAAAATTATTCAAATTTTGATACAACTATTGCTTCCTACCTCATTTAGATCCAATATAATTATTGTTGTGATCGGCTAAACCCACACTCACTTTTTATATGTCAAGACTATACTTCTGTCCGTTTTGTGTTACAAACTATAGCTCTCATTGTCAATGAGTTTATTTGCTTCCAAAAATGAACAGCCAGTATATAAAGTTCGGTCCGGACCGAATTTAGTCTTCCTTACTCTGTAACTAATGGTAGACTAGTAAGTACATATCTTGTGTTTCAAAAGCGTTTTCATTTTTTATGTCTTTCGAAAAATACTATATTCTCTCTTAAACTCTATAAAAAATAGATCACTTACATCTTCATTTGTCGAAAATTTCGAAATACGGAGCCATTCTGGAGAAAACAGAAGCAATTCGTAACGTAATTAATTTAATTTGTTTAACTCCTCTTTGATTTATTTCGTATTTCTTCCTTGTTTATGAAAGTTTTCACAAAAAACCATAAGTTTATATTGCGTAGACTTCCGCTTGAAAAATACTAGTATTCTTGTTTAGCGCTTCCGAGTGTCCCTTCCCCGGTCCACCGCACCTTGCTCGGTGAGGGATCCAGCCGTGCACCTCATACTACTTATATGTATTACGGTAACATATTTATTCAGCCGATTGAGTTATCGCATTAAATAAATGAATTTACATTTTAAATTAGCGATCTATTTAATTGTGTTGTGCTACAGTTTCTCAGTAGCAAATACAAACAAACAAAATACTTGGATGAAAACACTTAGGTACAGTACGGGAGAATATGCTCACAAATATACGAAATTTACATTTGCATATTATTTAATCCACATAAAAACTGTCTGACATCATTTGTCTAGTGAACGCTATTATATATTATATTATATTCGATCATCTGGAAATTCTTTTTCAAACTAACAGCAGTTTTCCCATTTTGTGCACGTGTAAACAGCACTGACCGCTTCACGTTTTTTTTTTTCAATACTTTATTTCAATTTTCAGTCAACTACGCGGAATGTATTGGGTATGGGAATAAGTTTCAGCCCCTCGTATACTACTCGCTGCTGATACTACAAACTGATTTTGCCAGGCCACACGTTGCTAAATCGGTCCAGAAATATTTAGAGAGACTGATTCCGCAGTCATTGCACCTTCGGATTACCTTCTGTTCCGATCAATGCAGTCAGCCCTTATTGGAGAGCGGTTCGTCAGAGGAATCCGTATGCTGCCTGAAAGATGGAGGAAAGTTGTAGCTTCCAAAGACACATACTTCACATAACTAACTTTGGCTAAGAAAGGTCGGAACTTTATTCCCATACCCAATAAGTAAATATATGTATGTATATGATTCTATTTAATTGTTTACCGATGAAAAGAGAAAGAGTATATAAGCTATTTTATGGTGAAATAAAAAATATATACGGATTTGAAGAAAAAAGTAATGGAAGATTTACGAAATGTTATCTCTTGCCGAGTAATTATGGAAAAATAAGGCTCTCAGACTTCGTTGACCGCAGAAGCTATCCCCAGCTGTTTGCCGCATAGACAGACGCTTTATCGTTTCAGAAGCCACAAACATCGTTCTTACAAGTAAGATTTTAAAGGGATGTCGAAAAAACAATCGAGTTGTAGCTAAAGAAAACATTTTTAGAAGAGCAAAGTCTGTTAAGAAATACGAAAAAAACTTAATCGGGAAGGGTCAGTTTGGTTCATATGGTTATACATTGATGAACAAGTTGCATTGATGAAAATGGCTTTATTTTTTTCCCAATATTCTAGTTGGAAATCAGTACACTTCTGCATCTGAAGATAAAAGATACCTCCAAAGCTAGTGGTTTAAAGGCTTTAACAGCTTTTTAAGGCGTTGAAAGACTTTGACCCCGCAGGTTTTTTTGGTGTGCTGAACAAAAATAAATCATTAAGTACAAAATCAGGGCTGCAAGGTGGATGACCCATTAACTCGATCATTTGAGTGCTCAAAACCTCTCTTGTGTGAGAGCACGCATTGTTTTGGGAAGGATGATTCGCATTTGCCGGTTACTTTCTCTTAATTCTACGAAAACTCTGGCAAACAAATTGTTGTGTACCACTAAAAATTGACTAATTTAATTTTCTGTAGTGGTACAGTGCGACATGACCAGAGTTTTTGAAAAAACAAGCGATCATTTGCTTTGAGGTGCTTCTTCCAAGAACAAGTTTTGTTGGATTAAGCTCATCTTGGAACATCCAAACTATGCGATTGCTGTTTTGTTTCCGGCTCATGTGCATAGATCCAAGATTAATTACCAGTAAAGATGTTAACCCACGTAAGCTTTGAACCACTGTGGCTGAATTTCTTTAACATCTATTTATACCTACCGACACGAGTCCTTTTTTGTCAAGTTATGCGGTATCCAACGCGAACAAATCTTCCTAACCACCAAATGTTCATCAAATATTAATTGTATGCTGAGCCCACTAATGTCCACCGATGCCTCTGTCTGGCGATATGTCACACGACGATCTTACGTTATCGATTGACGCACAGCGTCGTTTGTTTGTAGTACAACAACCGTGGACTAAAAAAAAAGAAAACCGTGGACTACCTTCACGAAATTCACCCTGCAAGGATCGACGTCTCCTTTGGAACTCCTTGTACCAGAGTTTCACGTTGGCTAATTGTGATGCTTCAACGCCAGAAGTCAAAGTAAGTTGATTCATGCAATCCTGCCTCGATAATCCACGTTTAAAAACGTAGTAAATCATCGCACGAACATTTTCACGAGTTAATTCCATCTTTTAGACGAGATGAAGTTTTCAACTTACTGAAAAAAGTCGTAAGTGAAAACGTATTTGTAAGTTTATGGTAAAAATATCACATAACATAAAAGCATCTCTTTCATTGTTAACTATTGAAATGCGTAGCTTAGAACCAAGTTGTGGTTTTAGCACTTTTAAACAAATTCGCTTTTGGCTTTGGTATGCTGGTATTGTTGGTATTGATAATAATTGATTTTTTTATAATACACAACTTTTTACATTTTTATGGAACTTTTATGCCGCACTGTACAGTGGTCAACTTTTCGAAAATTTAAGCTTTCAAAATGACGGCATTCACAGAAAACGTATAAACGCGGGTGGGCTTCCTATCCCGAAATATAACAATTTTTGTAGTTAACGTAGCCGACGAGTTGAAAATGTAACTCATTTGAGAAAATTCTTAAATGTCTACCTCATTTCCACCCATTTTTGACTGCACTTATAAGTACCACATTTTTGGTGGTATAAAAGCCGCGCTTGGCGATTTTAATGCTTGGGCGGACAAGTAAAACCGAACCATCGAAAAATTTCGGCTCGCCGAATGCTGAAATACGGTAGGCTGTAGTATCATATTCTATAATTCATTCATTCATTAAGTCACTGTTGGTCTCAGAGCGCAATTTTAGAGAGCGGGATAGAAAAGCGTAAATGGGAAAAGCTTGAGCGATAGTGAAGATCCCAAAACCACAATTTGGGGACCGTGGAGCCGACGATTACTTAACTGACCATAATAAAGTGCGAATTCGAATAACGCAGCTAAGAAACAAAAATTCACATGAACTGTTGGAATGTAAATTGATCTATGCAAACACTCGGCGAGAATCTGGTAAGCAGTATGCATCAACTTTTGTTGAGAATATGGTCGAAAGTGAACTATAACTATTTTGTAGTACCAGTTTATTTGCTTGTACCTTGTATTCCATGGGCCAGATATTCACTATGCACCAGATGTTAGAAAAAACCTACTTTGGACAACAAAAAAACTACTACTCTATATGCCATGAGAGTACAAATTTTGTATCCCCGCATTTTGTGGCTATTCGGTTGTGGGAAAAACTTCTCTTTGGCCATTTGATATCGCACGATATTTGCGAAATCACGTAATTTCTTCAATATGATGTTGGAAAAGATAACACAGGCCTGCGAAATTTAACTTTTTTCAGTTTCTAGAATGGCTGTACTTGTTTCTTGTAGTTTTTTATGCGCTGAAAACGAATCTGACCTTCAAAATGCTCCATCACGTCAGGATTTTTGGTAAATGAAGCCTAAAAGGTCAAAAAATGACCATTTTAGCCATTTTTGATAATTTTTTTTGGAATAGAAAATTTTTTTAAATTATTGTACGATTTTTTAAAAAAAAGTTATGACATTTTGAAATTAACAGTTTCAGTTACGCCAATAGACGTTATACCCAACGTATACGTAACTGAAACTGTTAATTTCAAAATGTCATAACTTTTTTTTTAAAAATCGTACAATAATTTAAAAAAATGGGGTTTAAAGCTAAAGAGTTGTACTATGCAACCCTTTCGTCGAAAATTGAAAAAAAAAAATTTTCTATCCCAAAAAAAATTATCAAAAATGGCTAAAATGTCCATTTTTTGACCTTTTAGGCTTCATTTACCAAAAATCCTGACGTGATGGAGCATTTTGAAAGTCAGATTCGTTTTCAGCGCATAAAAAACTACAAGAAACAAGTACAGCCATTCTAGAAACTCACCCTCGCAGGACTATGTAATTCATGAAGCATCTTTGTACCATCTGGTGTAAGAGAAAGAAGCAAAAGTAAATGAGGAAGACCTAAGCCTCATTTGGTGCCTTTAATTGCCGTCTGGAACATTCTGTTGAATTCAGCGAAATTTGCTTAAGTGGTTACTACGCCAATGAGGAAGAAGAGAGAAAAGAGTGCCCAACTGCACACATAAATAATATAATATAATACAAAAACAAATACTTCTGCTATTATAATTTCATTGACATCTCTTTTAGCCCGGAGCAAACTGGATGTGTGCACTCATACGAGTATACACCTTTTTAATTATTTACAAAAATATATGCCAAATTAATTATTTTCAAATTATTATTCAGTACATTTATTGTTGCTATTAGTCGTTTTCATAAGCGTCTATTTAATAACAAATTTGGTGCTAATTTCGTGAGTTTATTGTTCAAATATTGGCAAGTAGAAAATTAGCTTGTATTTTTCGTGATAAGCGATATTAGCACAACCAACCCAGTCAGTCTACTGTTACTGGCTGAAAATATGGAGAAACTTCCATGCTTGGACTTGATCCCCCTAAGATCCTCTTCATGTATACTCTCTTGTTTCGGCGAACATCATTAATTCCAAGATTTAAGTATAGATTGGCGACCGTCGTTGTCGATTGGATTTGTGCGTGACTACCCTTTGGGAAATGGGTTCGGCAACCACTGCGGGCATGAGTCATCGAATAATCAGAAAAAAAGGTTTTCCTAGTAGCTGCCGCCCCTAACAGGCAATGACAAAACCTCCGTGAGTAGTTCTACTGTGAAAAACCCTCGCCAGAAAAAACCATTTGCCGTTCGGAGTCGGCGTAAAACAGTAGGTCCCTTCATTTGTGGAACAACATCAAGACGAACACCCCAAATGCCGAGGGGCGACCGCTATTAGAAAAAACTTTTTTTATTATTTGGTGTTTCATGTATGGAGATTCGAATGGTAGTCCCGCTTTAATCCATTTGTGTACCTATATATAATATTATTACGTTGTGTTGCCGAAGACATTAGACCGAAATTCTTCCACGCACTGACTACTGTCTATTTAGAAGCCGAGTTTTAAAGGAGAGAAGTCTATATTGCTCACGAGTTTCGCTGCCATGTCAATAATACAGATCACGATTTGAGAATACAAAAGTTGCTTGAATGTTTCTAAGCTTACCCCAGTGAGAGTTACTGGCAGAAGATGCTGAAACTGCTCCAATATTCATTTTTGAAAAGTCAGATCCTCAGCCTTCCCGTAATAGTAACTACTTTTATGTTCAACATCCATTCAAGATGGAGGTATGACTATTGTTCCTTATCCCTGGTATGTTAATTTTACGCGAATTGGAGGAGGGAAAAACGTAAGAGAAATATCAGCAACCCAACATTGTAGCCGATTGAAGTTAAATGCCTATCCACTTCAGTAACAGGACTTAAGCTCAGATTTTAAAGTGTTTCCTATCGGATGTGGAATATTACCCAAAAGTAAACTTCTTCGGTGAGGAGCAATGTTATTTCGACAGCAATGTTAAAAAATAAAATTGCCGCATTTGGAGATCGAAACCCCCCTTCGGTTCGAATCTTGTAGTAGTGGCATAATTAGCTAATTTTTTCCGAAAATGCTGTTGAAAACACCAAAATAAGATCATTTCATATCAAATATGTTTTAATGCGTTATTAACCTGAAGTATATAAGTATACATAAACTCGTAAACGAAATAACTCAAATATAATTAAATTTGAATAATTAAGTTAACGCACACGAGGATGAGAGGAAAACAGTTGCATATAATCGGAGCGCAAAATATTTGTAAAGAGGTAAACATGAGAAACAAATATTATCAATTGAAGGTATTTATGTAGGAATGCGTGTTTATGAACATACATACGAGCATATGCGTATTATGGAATGATTAAGTATCATCTGTAGTCGGCATCGAATGTACGTATTTATGTATGTAAATTTAATAGCCAACAAGTAAAAAGCGAGCGCTTAAAATTCCTTTGCACAAATTCATTTAAAACATACAAATATAATCATACACCTGCGTCATTTAAACTGCACATGAAAACGCAGTACCCTCAATGATGAACGCTGCAGAGGGTGGTGTATTGTGTTATGCAGCGTACAAAACCACTACTTTTCCGGGACAGCCTTTAGGTGACCGAATCAACTCAAGAAATGGGTCGTCTGGCTATGATATAGCAAATCATTGGTCTACTGTAGGTTAAATCAGCTAAGCTGGATGCCTTAAAAGCCGCCATTCGACACATACGATTAAGGAATGTTACGTTGATTAGGTGGCACACAGTTGTGCCATTCAATTTGTAAGCTATTAAGTCAAAATATTGGTCATATTGTTTATTTGTTTTTAATTTTTACTAGGAATGGATCAATATGCTTTAGTGGTATCCAAATATTTAGTTTTAAATTTTTATTTTGCCGGTTTAACTGAAAAAATTTCATATCTATAAGAAATCATTCTTTGTACGAAATTCAAGAGCTAACTGATCGGGATCTCTGACCTTAATTTTATTCATTCTACATATTCAATTTGGGCTTATGAGAACATAACCCAAAAATTTATTTCAGAATTCATGCTTTTTTCGGGGCATAAGTTAACGAACGTTACACCATCCCCTCGTCATCTTCGATACACTCAGCTAAACATGTTTTTATGAATTAAGTCGAACGAGCTTAAGCTGCAGTGGCATTTAATATTATTATCTGAAATCAATGTACATCCCTTCAATCCTTCCCTGTCAACACTACCGCTATCTCTAACGTGAAATCACCCGCTAATCGTTGAGCAAAAATATTGATAAGCAATTTTTTAACAACAACTGGCGAACAAATTAAACAAACATTGGCGACAACGAACAACGGACGTCGAAATGAACGACATTGCCACCTTTGGTATTGTATGGTAGTGCGTCGTGCCGATCTTCCGATGATGCGACTGAGCTGCTGCAGCTCCCCACCCGCACCTTTATTTGCCAATTGTTTTGATTTGCTTAAAATTTGAGTTTTCTCGCATTGTACGGATATTTCGCTTGTTACCAGTATCTGCGACGTTCATATTTTTGTGTTTTGTTGTATTTTTTTCGACCAGTTTGTGGCTGTGGTTGTTGTATTTTATTATTCTTGTTAACATTGTCGTTACCGTTGTTTGTTATTATGTATTCTTATGTGCTGACGATGGAGTAGTAATTGCTGTTGTCAAGTTTGTGTTGTTATTACATCTGTTGTTGGCAGATGTAGCCGCGCGAAACTGTGAGGGAAGCGCTTTTCAGCTTTCCAATTTAGTTTGAATTTTAAGCTTAAGTTAATCGTTACGATACGGGTTGGAAGCGTTCAGTCTCAAACTGGTGTTGCACAACGGCGCGGTGTGGAATTGTGCAAAATTTCGTGAAAGATATTTGAGCAGATTTTTATGAGTTTAGTAAATCTTTTAAGGACAAAGTGCTGTTGAACAATTTTGAGATAGTGAGTGTTAGTATTTGCCTTTTAAAGCAAGTATTTTTCTTATTTCGGTAAGTAAATTTTGATTATCTTCAAATCATTTGACACTGGCGGCCACTGTCCACGCAAGATACTCGTATATGATAAACTCAGTTTTGTATCTTCGCGGTACGCGGATCACTCTATGCTTGAAAAATATTACGAAAAAAGAAGGAAGTTCGAGAGGCTCGGATGATTGTTGATAACATCATTCATCTTTGTGTTCTTTCCTTCTACTCAACCAAGAAAATCTGCTGGCTCTTTTAGCTTACACAAAAGTTTGGAAATTTGAAAAATGCTAGCCAAGAAGCCCCGAGAGATAGGTAACTCCTGAAACACTCGGACTAAAAATTCCCTTGTGTTCAAAGCTCTGGAAAGTTAAAGGGTAGATAAGATAAGAAAGGAGAGCAGTATCAAAGAGAAGAATGAAAGAGATAAGATAGAATATTTGACACCAAACGATCTTTATGTAAATTGCATACATACTTACTCGCTGATTTAATTCATGATTCTTGTAGAACTTATTCCCATTACTAGCTCTGGTCTCTGTGGGGTAACCGCTGATCTGCAGTTGGCCAATTCATGGACAATTTAATTTCATTGAACACCGCAGGGTCCTGGTTCTCATATAAGTAAGAATGGGTTTCTTCTTACATTCTTGAACAACCTTTGAAGACTTCAATCTGTTTCCTGCTTCATTTCCTCTCAATTATCCATTCTGTTTCTTTCAAAATGCCCAAAATTTTCGTTTGGAAAACAGTTGCCATTCCTCCCATAGCGTAATTATACTTATTACTATCGTTTAAGTACCATCTGGCTGCAGAACCTATTTTATTCTTGGACTCATTGGTAAATAAAATATCCATTAAATTTCTTGGAATGCATTTGAAATCATCCTTGGATGCCAAAAAAGTGGATACTGCTCAGATAGTATCTTAAAGATTTCCTGTGTCTCGAAGTTTCGTTTTCGTGCCAGAAATCATATTTATGAACACTACATATCGTTTTTATTGTTTTCTGCTGTATTTTAATATCCAAGGGGAGCAAATCAAGCATAGTATTTAGGGTATCGCCGGAGGTTGTACTGATGGCACTTGTAATGCATAAACATATACATCCTTGCAGTTTGTATAGTTCCGTACGAGTGTGACTTAATCATGGTCTGCTGAAACAAAACTACAGAAGCATAAGTGATGATTGGCCTGAAATCTGCTGTATGCACTTTTCGGAGCCCAGGTTTTACCAAAAGCTCTACGGTATTGCTGAAAAATCTGTACTGCGCGTTCTACTTTCAGCGAAACATACCTATGTCTTCCAAGTCAGTTTCTTATCCAAGATTACTTCTAGATATTTAAATTCGTCAGAAAGTCTGATCGTCACACCTTTCAGTGCTGGAAGACTAAGTCCATGCAATTTCCATTTTCTCGAGAACAAGACTAAGGTAGTTTAATTTTCGAAAGGTTTAATTTACTAACTTATGAAGGCAAATGCATATCCGCTTAGGTATTGCTTCTGAGTATGAGTTTCGAAAACCAAAACTTTGGGTACTAGGCTAAACTTTTTTTAAGTTGTCATCAAAGATCGATGACTTCTAGATGATGAATATTCAGAAATGATTCAGGCACAAACACATAATTTTATTCGCTCTATCGCCGAAAAAAGTTGCTGAAACCTTCGAAAATGTTGTACAATGTTGGGTTCACAGGATGTCCTTCTACAGGGTCCGCCAAGTCAACCATTAAAATGTATTTATATTGCACGATAACCGCTTACGCGGTTCAACAAAGCGCGCCAGTCGCTTCTTTCTCGTGCTAACCGGCGCCAATCGGACACACCAAGTGCAGCCAAGCCCTTCTCCACCTGATCTTTCCAACGCAGAGGAGGCCTTCCTCTTCCTCTACTACCACCAGCTGGTACCGCATCGAATACTTTCAATTACTTCTTTATTCGCTGTGCTATGTCTATGTCGTCGTAAAGCTCATACAGCTCATCGTTCCATCGCCTGCGATATTCGCCGTTGCCAACGTGCAAAGGTCCAAAAATCTTACGCACAATCTTTCTCTTAAACACTCCACGCTTCTGCGCCATACGTTAGGACGGACGTGATGAGAGACTTTACTACTCAATTGCCTACTTAGTCCAAAGTAGCACTTGTTGGCAAGAGAGATTCTACGTTGGATTTCAAGGCTGACATTGTTATCGGTGTTAATGCTGGTTCCTAAGTATACGAAGTCCTTTACAACCTCAAAATTATAACTGTCAACAGTGACGTGGGTGCCGATACGCGAGTGCGCCGACTGTTTGTTTGAAGACAGGAGGTACTTCGTTTTGTCCTCGTTCACCACCAAACCCATTCGCTTTGCCTCTTTATCCAGTTTGGAGAAGGCAGAACTAACAGCGCGGTTGTTAAGGCCGATGATGTCAATATCATCGGCATACGCCAACAATTGTACGCTTTTATAAAAAATTGTGCCTGAGCGATTGAGTTCTACGGCTCGTACGATCCTCTTCAACATCAGGTTGAAGAAGTCACACGACAGCGAGTCACCCTGTCTGAAACCTCGTTTGGTATCAAACGGCTCGGAGAGGTCCTTCCCAATTCTGACGGCGCTGTTGGTGTAGAGCAACGTCATCTTGCTTAGCCGTATTAGTTTTGCGGGGATACCAAATTCAGACATCGCGGCATACAAGTAATTCCTTTCCGTACTGTCGAATGCAGCTTTGAAATCGACGAAAAGATGGTGTGTGTCGATTCTCTTTTCACGGGTCTTTTCCAAGACTTGGCGTATTGTAAATATTTGGTCGATGGTAGACTTTCCAGGTCTAAAGCCACACTGATAAGGTCCAATCAGTTGGTTGACGGTGGGCTTCAGCCTTTCACATAATACGCTCGCTAAAACCCTATTGACGATATTGAGAAGACTAATCCCGCGATAATTGGCACAGATTGCAGGATCGCCCTTCTTATGGATTGGGCAGAGCACACTTAAATTCCAATCGGCAGGCATGCTTTCATCCGACCATATTTTGCATAGAAGCTGATGCATGAACCTTACCAGCTCCTCACCGCCATGTTTGAATAGCTCAGCCGGCAGTCTGTCGGCGCCCGCGTCTTTGTTGTTCTTTAGACGCGTTATCGCTATTTTCTCCTCATGATCGGGTAGCGAAACGACAATTCCGTCGTCAACGATTGGGGTATCGAGATCTTCAAATTCTCTTTGACATGCGCAGCTGTCACTATTTAATAGGTTCGAGAAGTGCTCCCTCCATAATTTAAGAATGCTCTGGATGTCAGTCACTAGATCGCCGTCTTTGTTCTTACAGAAAAACGGCCCGGTCTTAAAACTATCTGTAAGCCGCCGAACTTTCTGGTAGAATTTTCGGGCGATGTTCCTATTGGCCAGCATCTCAAGCTCCTCGCACTCACATATTTCGGCCTCTAATTTTTTCTGTCGGATAATACGTCACTCTTCCTTTCTTAGCTCTCTGTAGCGATCCCAGATGGCTCGCGTTGCGCCCCCGAGCTCCCCGGAATCCGATTTCTTCTTCGGCGACGGTAGGTAGAGAACGAGAAATGTTGTCCGTGCATGCTGGTTTCTTGGGCAGTATTCTCTGAGAGCAGGAGTGAGAGTCGAGTGGCGAATCTTCTGGCTGTCTGTTGTGATTGCAGCTTTTCGATGTCGAACATTTTTTGTGTAGTTAGATGTACGCTTTTCGCTGCACTGAGGCGTGTGCGTAGTTTGGCTGCAACAAGGTAATGATCCGAGTCGATGTTGGGTCCTCGGATCGTACGTACATCTAAAACATTAGAAGCGTGTCTACCATCTATCACAACATGATCGATTTGGTTTCGCGTTTTCCGATCAGGAGACAGCCACGTTGCTTGGTGTATTTTCTTATGCTGGAATCTGGTGCTGCAGACTACCATGTTTCGGGCCCCGGCGAAGTCGATCAGCCTCTGTCTCTTACCGGATGTTTCGTTGTGCAGGCTGAATTTTCCGACTGTGGGACCAAAAATTCCCTCCTTGCCCACCCGGGCGTTGACATGGCAGGGGCATCGCTCATAGGAACGTTCCAAGCGCTCATAGAAGGAATCTTTGGTCGCATCGTCCTTCTCTTCCGTCAGGGCGTGGGCGCAAATAAGCGATATGTTAAAGAAACGGGCTTTGATGCGGATTGTTGCGAGACGCTCGTCCACCGGAGTGAACGACGGTACTTGGCGACGAAGTCTCTCTCCCACAACAAATCCGACACTGAATTTGCGCTCCTTTACATGGCAGCTGTAATAGACGTCACAAGGTCCTACACTTTTCTTGCCTTGTCCCGTTCATCGCATTTCTTGAATGGCAGTGATGTCAGCCTTTACTCTCACGTGGACATCAACCAGCCGGAGAGAGGCACCTTCCCCATTAAGGGACCGGACATTCCAGGTGCATGCCCTCAAATCATAGTCCTTAGTTCGTTTGAAGGGGTCGTCATCAGTGTTGGAAGTTCTCATCCGAGGCTTTGTGTATGTTTTCATTGGGGGGGGGGGGGGGGGAGATATGTTTACCTTTGTCAAAACAAAGAATATTTTTTAAATCAAAAATTGCTTAAATAAACAGGCAAATCCTGTTCCTTCGTGCGTAAAATCTTTCGAAAAAAGGACTACTTATTGATAATGCTGTCAAGAACTTGTGCAATTTTCAAATGTTCCATGAACAATCGGACAAATTCAATTATGTTATGAATACATCAATTGCGTGATGCTTGAGCGAACTCAATAATGTCATAGGCATCTCATTTATTGGAGTATTGGAGTATTGAAAAACTTGCTATTATTGAGTTGAGCAGTTATGTGTCTGCTTAGAGCGGCGCAAAGCATTTTTGGTTCGCTCACGCAAATTCAAAAAAAAAAAAAAAAAATATCCAAAATTATAGGTATATAATGGATACATTAATAAAAAATAAAGTAATAAATAATAAAAAATATTCAGTATCTGTGGATCACCCTAGCGTTTCGCTAGATGTTTATGTTTTAAGTTTAAAGAGATTTTTAGATATGGGAAAAAAAGATGCACACTCTTATTGAAGCAACAGCGAGCGGAAGAAAGCGCGCCCTTTTAAAATTAGAACTGGTTAACCAACGAGAAACGTGTTTACGAATTCCTGTACATTCATTAGCGCCCAAGTTTGTATAATCCCTACAGGAAAAATTTGAAGCAGTGAAATAATTTACTGGTTCCGAACTAGTGTGAATCGCTTCGCTATTGATGTAGCAAGTAGCAGTATTTGTCTTCAGAAAGAGAAACGGTAAAAACAAAAGATTGTACGTTAGCAATCACGAAACTTAATACACTCAACCGAACTGGTTGAGCGATTTTATCTTAACAAGGAAAATGCGTGATTTAAAAAAAAATACTTAAAAGTTCATCTCAGTCTAGGGCGAGAGGCAGTATTGGCATTATTTGCTTATTGCAGGCTGAACTTGAGAGCTAAATGATATATGTATGGAATTTCTGTAGAAAGTAGATGCCATTGTTAAAATTTATGGTTCAACAGCTTAAGTCAACATGGCGGATGAAAAACTACAACTCTTTCAATTAACATTTATAGTAATTGCCATATTTTTTTCATAGCTTCCTAAAGCTTATAGCAGGGGTGGGCAAAAGCCGGCCCGCGGGCCGGATCCGGCCCTCTTGCTAATTTTATCCGGCCCGTTGAAAAATTCCGCACATAAATTTTTTTAAACTCTTTTATGAGATTTTGTTGACATCAGCATTGCGAATCACGAATTCGCGACAAAGTAAAAAAGTTACAACCAGAACACGATATATTATTTTTGCACTGCATTATTCATCAAGAAGTGCTATGCAGAAAGGTTTTAAAACTGAATCACGTCGTGACTGTTGTGACCAAAGTTGTGAATTTTATTCGAGGACGTGCCGTAAACCATCGACAGTTTGTTGAATTTTTGAAAGAAATTGAAAGTGACTTCTATGAAATTCCTTATTACACTGAAGTGAGATGGCTTAGCATTGGTAAAGTTTTGGACAGATTTCAATATTTGCTTGATGAAATAGTATCCTTTTTGTCGATAAAAGAAAAACTACATGATTTTCCTGAATTGCAAAATAGAGCTTGGCTAAACGATTTCTCATTTTTAGTAGATATCGTAAAATATTTGAATGAACTAAATATAAATCTACAAGGGAAAAAACAATTCGCTTTCAATATGCACTCAAACGTCAAAGCATTTATGACAAAACTAAGTTTATTTGCTGAAAACTTTAATAATAAATTATTAAATCATTTCCCCTCATTGCAAGCACGGCGAGAATCATTGAAAAATACAGATTTTTTTAAATATAGTACAATAACACAAGACCTGCATTCTGAATTCCAAAGAAGATTTCAAGATTTCAAAGCTATTGAAAAACCTTTATCATTAATTAGCCAACCTTTCAATTTCGATGTGCAAGAAGCCCCTGTTGAAATTCAACTAGAACTAATTGACTTACAATCAAATATTTTACTAAAAGAAAATTTTCACTCAAACGAATTGAGTGCTTTCTATGGCGCTTTGAATGATGAACATTTCAAACATTTTTTGAACTATGTTCAAAAATACCTTGTTTTATTTGGTTCGACATATATTTGTGAAAGAACTTTTTCTTTAATGGTTTCCACGAAAAATAAATATCGATCATAAATTACTGACGAAAATCTACACTCGGTATTAAGGATTGCTGCAAGTGATTTGGAACCCAATTTTGAAGAAATAATGTCAGATGAACATTCGAGATTTCACGTTTCGCATTAACTTTAAATATTTATTTTACCGTTTGATGTTTTTCTTTTCTTTTTTGAATTCTATTTACTATTATATTTACGAAATGCAATATAAATGTTAAATTGTAATAACTATGTGTCAATATAAAATAATTTGTATCATTAAGACATAAATAAGTAACAAAATAAAATGTTTCATTGACTGGTTTATCTAATAGGCATTTATTTATAAAAATATTTCTTTAAAAATTACGTGACATATTTTATTCAAATTGAAATGATACTTAGTGTTTTTGTCAAAAAAAAATTGGCAGGGAAAAAACTCCATCCAAAACATCCGCTTGTGCAAAGCATATGCGGTATAGTCCTCCGGCCCGGGAGACATTTTGAAAATTTCATTTTGGCCCGCGCTTTAAAGTATTTGCCCACCCCTGGCTTATAGGGTCACTGAACTCAAATCTGAGATTGGAATTATGTGCTTACATTTAAATATGTACATATATGATCAAATTCATCGGGAAAAAATCCCTTTAATAAAAGATGAAATAAAAATTTAACCAGTAAATACCAAGATCGTCTTCAATCGCACCCACATAAACTGACCTCTACTCTCATGTCACCATTGCGTGTCTTTTTAAGGTTGAAAAGTACAATACCAATACAGTTCATCTAACAGCGACCTATAAAATGTTAAATTTGTTTACTAGAAAGGATATTTCATAGGAAATAAGCCTTTAATAAATGCCACTTTCTTAAAGAATTCAAATATTTGTAAAACACTTCCTATGAATTATTATAAGTGTAGTCAGAATATAAAATTAAGTTTTAATATACTTATAAAAAAGGACACTTACTTAAGGACACCTGAAAAGTGCGTCTTGTTGTAAACTTTTCTCGTCTAAATTATTGGATCCATCATTACAAATTTTAGATTACGAATAATTTAGATGTCAGATTTGATATCGGTAATACCTAAAGCTCGTTCGAAACAAAACCTAAAACCTTTCCATTGAGATTTGTTCCATTTCAATAAATTTTGCCCTTCATATTGGGTCCTCTATTTTCAGTTTTACAATTCCAGTCTCAGATTTGAGTTCAGCGACCCCACAAACTTGAGGAATCGAGGTGTCGAAGAAATTCATCAATTACGAAAAAATGCTCCTTAAAAGTGTAAATTTGTGTTTTTGTATAACTCGCTCTTGATACTCCACAACATTACCGTTTTCGAAAAAGCCGTGGTAAATCCCGTGTTGTTAATTGGCAACGAAGCTTTTATTTCATTGCCATAGTTTTATGCGTTGCCACTTGCAATAACTAAAACCGATCGCAACGAAAGTTTTCCAAAACATGGCGCCATGAATTTATTAATAACAATTTTATCCTAGATCTCTTCTGTGGAATTTCGTACCACTATTGGGAAAAACCATTCAGCGATGGACTATCTAAAAATAAAATTCGCTAGTTGCCTACCTGGAAAAGAGAAGCAGTAGGAACTAGTCATATTGCTAAAAGGGAACCAGTTCGGTAGTAGTGAATTTCCTGCAGGGTGATATATTTCGCAAGTGTTCCACCATACATATGTATGTATGCACATAAAACCCTGATCTGGTTGAAGGAACAAGTATGTTTCAAACTGAGTTTGGTTAAATTTTAAAGAGGAAGCAAGGAAAACAAAAAATAAAAGTAAATATTTTAAAGAGGAAATAATACGTGATTTTTAATGTCTTTAACGTTTGTATTATTACCAGTAATACATTTATATTTGAATTCATAAATATTTAACAGTAGATTGACCTGAATAAATGTGGTAAATGGCTATGTAAATTTAAAGCGTGAGATATTTTATGAGTGCAAATAAACGGGCGCCGTAGCCGAATGGGTTGGTGCGTGACTACCATTTATTGTAAAATTCAGAGACAACGTAGATTCGAATCACGGTGAAACACCAAAATTAAGAAAAAGTTTTTTCCTAATAGCGGTCACCCCTCGGCAGGCAATAGTATCTCCGAGGATATTTCTAACACGGCTTAAAACTGTAGGTCCCTCCATTTGTGGAACAACATCAAGACGCACACCACAAATAGCAGGAGGAGCTCGGCCAAACACCCAAAAAGGGGGTACGCGCCAATTATAATATATATATTATATATATAAATAAAAATACATACAAATATCCACCCTATTTTTAATTAAAGTGATTTGTTGATTTAAACATCGAATTTAAAATTTTTAATGGAACAATTTTAGTGGCTCGTAGATAGTTTAAAGCGACGAAGGGGAGAGATTTATCAAACTCACAAGCCTTTCTGGTTTAGCAATCCCAATTCTGCTGATTCAGATTAGCTGCAAAATTGGCAATCAGCTTTCAAGACCGTTTTAAAAGGTCATAAGTCAATTTCATAGAATAGAACTATCACTGGGCGGTTTGCCCAGGGTTAACATTCTGTCCTTCTATAGGGCAGGGCATTCACATAGGAAATGGATGATTGTTTCCTTTTTCTCCGGTTGTTTACAACTGTGACAGTATGTATTGTGAGGGATACCCATTTTGGCTGCTTGTTTTCCGATAGACCAAAAGCCAGTTATGACTGCCGTTAGTCTCCAGGCGTCCCGTCGTTTCATTCTTATTAGTGCCGACGATTGCTTGAGGTTATAGGTGGGCCATAACGTTTTGCTAATTTTGGTGCAATGGTGTGAATACCGATTCTGCAAGAGCGTTATTCATGGCAGATCCCCTTCTTGCCTGTTCATCTGCTTTTTCATTACCTTCAATGTTCCGATGCCCCGGGACCCAGATTAAGGTAACTTTATGGGTTTCACTCAAGGTGGGGAGGCTAGTAGCCTACAGGCTTCCCCAATTGGCAGTACTTCCGCCTGGAAGACACTGCTGGTATTAGGGAGACGCACAGATTTCTCAATTTTAAGTATGTGAGAAGATATATCAGCTCCAACACCGAAGTCCATTTTACTGCCATCCGTATAGACTGTAGTGTCGAAGTTTTTTAGAGAGAATCCCTTATTCCATTCTTCCTTAGATGAAAAGAGAGTGGCAAAATTCCTATTGAATGTTACCGTCGGGACGATGTAGTCAGTTGTCACCGAGATTAACTGAGTTTGTCGCAATAATAGACTAGCATGACCATAAGTTTTTTCTTTCTAGCGTTGTTCTATTGGAATAACGTGTGTCAGTGCATTGAGAGTTTCTCTAGGACATGATCGGATTGCACCGACCGTTATTGAACAGGCTGATCTTTGCATTGTGCCGAGTAATGTGGTATTATACCCTCTCCCTAGAGCTTTCCACCAAACTACGAAGACCCCATCTTCTTCCAAGCATACGTTTACAAGCATATAAAGCAATTTCAGCCTTCCTTACCCGTTCTTCGACATTTAATTTCCAGCTAAGTTTGGAGTCCAGAATTACTCCTAAGTATTTCGCGCTGGGTGATAGTGAGATAGTTTGTCCGTTAATACTTGGTAGGGCAAACGTTGGTACCTTATATCTGGTGGTGAAAAGCAAAAGCTCTGTTTTACGTGGGTGCAAACTTAGGCCACAGCCTGTGGCCCAATAATTAAGCTCCTTTGGATGATCCCACTGATCGTATTAGGACACAGTATTGACGCCATTAACACCACATCATCAGCGTAAGCCAACGCTTTTACCCCATCTCTACTAAGTTTTGTTAAGACTTTGCTAATAACGCATAAGCAGAGAAGTGGAGATGCCCTTGTGAACCTTCTTGGTTATGCCCATATTAGCTTTGATGATCCTGGTTTCTAGTATAGAGATGGCCCAATTACTGATGCAATTGCCCACCTCTAAGTCTATCAACGCCCGTTGGATGGCATCTGTACTATACGCATCCGAAAAGCAGGGTTCTGTTTGGGTTTTCCTACACAAGTTTACGGGCCTCTTCAGGCGGAGCTGGTCTGTCATGTGCCATGTATATAGAGGCAAGTGTTATTCTGACTTCGTTAGTGGCTTCCACCTCAACAGCCGTCACATCCTGTGAACTGTATAATGGAATTAAAAATGTGTTTAAGTGTTTTTTAGCTACAATACATCTTCTGTGATTACCTTCTATCCGTTTATAGTAGATATTGTAGTTTTTTCCAGTGAACCCTTTCACATCGGTGCTCCGCGTCCTCTTCCGCCAGGAGAACGGTTAGGTTGTCCGTTGCAGTCTGTAAATGCTGCAGATTAATTTGGACAACCTTTAAACCCATGTTTATTGGTTTCCTTTTTCGGACTCAATGTCATCTAGCAGCATGCCAGTCAGTTCGTTGGCACCATCGACCTCATCGCGCTGCTCTTCCGGGTTCGCAGAACGGAATATCTTCAGCTGTGCCATCCTTATGCCAAATCGAAGTTTGTTTTCCACTTACTCCAGTGGTCCCATACTCTCTTCTGTAATTAGAAGGAGGAAAGACATGCTATGCCTTTGCCGAGCCTCTGCTTTGATGATCGACCAATCGATCATCGGCACCGAGCGATTATGCGCCTGAGGACAGGGGATTAATTGATTGGCTTCAAACTCCGTGTTTGATACCCAGATGCGAGCCCTCGGCCTTCGTGGAATCTCGCTAGCCGGAATTAGCTTGAATTTCAAGCCTTCCAGCTGTTCTGGATTTTACCAATCACGTTTGTCAGAAAATGCAGTGAGAATTGGTCATCGCATTCAATGACACGGTAACCACGGACTACCTCGACCGAGTCGAAACCTGGTGTTTGGCCCTCCGGATTCGCCATGACATGGTCAACGACTATGCGAGACAACCATGCCTCAATCTCTGACCACTTGTCAAGCACTGGTTTTCCGCGGTTAGAGGTTTCATCTACCAATGCCATTTGAAGATGGTCCCGTGCCAACTCACTAAACCGTGCCACTTCATAAGTTTGGAGGCAACTGCACCCTGATCCTAGACCTTGACTCAGTCATCCTCAGTTCATCCTTGCTCGTACGTCTTGTCCATTTGTCCGACTGTGTTTTAAGTGCGCCGTCTCTTTCTCCTGCATATACATACATATGTTTGCTTGTCCTGTGGTTTTGTCCGCGTGTTCGTTTTTTTATCAGTCGGTGCTGTCGATGCTTCCGTATGTTTTCCAGTCATTTTGTCCATTTGTTTCATGTTTGTTTTTCCGTCATCCAAATTGTTATTTTTTGGTTTGTACATTTCATCTGGTTCTTACGGTCACCTGCCCCGCCATGGAAGCTGCGCATATCGCCATAAAGGGGAAATATCTGGTTGACCGTGGCAGTTCCCCATACCATGGCAAGGCCACCGTTACAATCTGAGGCGGCCTGATATCAGGAGGGCTCCGTTCGAATACAGCCTTATTTAGTCCCCCGGCTGCCGAACCCACCCAATAGGCACGGATCGCATCACACCTTGGGTTGAGGGAGTTTTTTTAACGTCTTCGACCTGTGTGGTTCGCGGGAGATATTTGCTCTCCTCCCATATCTGGGAGGTGTTCCCTATATACCGCCTGGGGGCGCGCCCTCTAGGGATTACAGGCTCCCACGAGGGTAGACATCCATAACTTGAAGTTTTTTCTGTAATGGATTTTAATATGCAAAGTAAATTATTTAATTCGACTACTTATCGGTATATTCTTAAGGTAATAGCAGACGCGGCAAGGAAACTGTCTTCAGAAAGTCTAAAAAATTCCAAAAAGTAATTGCAGCAGCAATAATTTTCCGGAGGTACTCTTTTATTTTGAAGCTTTGCTCTCTGATAGCTGTTCACACTGCGTTAGCCAACATTTTCCCGCGGTTCTTTTTGCAATTAAATTACGAGTGTTGTTGCCCATGTGTAAAATGGTATAAAGGACGTAACCCCAACTACAGACGTCCGAATGTAGGAACGTCGGCTAGAGAAAAATGTTGGGAACGTGACTCAGAAAATTTATACAACACACCGCAAATGAGTGAAATTTTTTCAGAATTTTACAACTTATTTTTTTAGGGGGTAAATTATCCTTTGCTTAATCGGTGTTACGATTATGAAACACAGTAGTGCGGAAAGAAAATGTAGAAATCAAATAAAAAGTGTAGAAAAAATAAAATTATGATAAAATCTAAAACTATCACCAGGTATCACTCGAATGGTTTGGCGTCACCTTACAGAAGAAGAAAAATTTGCTAATGTAGCTCACTCAAGTTGAAAGAACCTTCCAAATTGATTTGTTTTCTAATTGCACTCAGGCTATGCAAGTTTCTTTTTTGAAACTGATTGTTGAAAGTTGACAACTTTCTCAAACTATTTTGCGAGTCTTCAGACATGATAGCAATTTTTTTGTTTGAGTAAACTTGTAGAAAAGCCACTTTACTTCCCATGTGTGATTGCATGTTAGTAAGTTGAAAGTCCCTTTCAAGTGAATGTGTCTTCTGATCATTGCATTCAGGCTATGCATTGCCCATTTTTAATCCTTTGTCTGCTGACCACAATAGACCCAGCAATATCTGATGCTTTTAAACTTCGCATTTCTGTCACTTTTTTCATGGTATGTCTTTTGTAATATTATTAATATATTTTTTATTACTGTTAATACAAATTTTCGAGCTGGAAATATCTCCTGAACGGTAAGTAATGCAGTTTTTTTATGTTAGACTACTCAAATCTACTTTTTGGATTAGGGAAATAGGTTGATAATAGAATGAGTTCAAATAGCATTTTCAATAACTTGTCTGATCGCGCCTTTATTCAGCTATAACGCTGTAGCGTTGATTAAGAATTCATAAATTATGTTTGAAACTTAAAAACCAAGTTCATTGCAATCAAAGCAAATGTACTTATTAAAAAAAAAAATAATAATAATAATACTAGCCTATGCTCTAAACAAATCAAAAAAACTTGAATATTCTACTAGTAGTTTGTATATAGTGAATATCACGTGGATATCCGCAAAGTGACCCTGAAAATTAGCCGTAGATTCAGTATAGCTATGCCTCAAATGCACTACATCAACGTGAAATACATAATCACAACAACTTTGGGAATTTTCGCACTTATTGCAGTTCATTACATTCGCCTTTTATTTACATATTCATATTGTCTCGGAACTGAAGCACAATAACATTGAACGCATCCAAAGACAAATATTGCGAAATGTCAGTGGTGACTGCGTCGCCAATTGCGTGCTTCGATGAAAAACTCCCACTGCCAAGAATCGTGAAGAAGCAGCGAAAAAGTACATTTTCAGCACCTTTAGGCTAACTAATTAATCAATGTGCAATTATGCAAGTAAACACCAAACGTTAACCTACAGTAAAGATCTGAGCTAAGTAACTATGGATTGAAGAATTATTTTGGTTGAAGTTAGTTTAGTGTTGAATTTGAATTACAATTTGGGAGATTTGCACTAGGTTGACGATGGCTGGCATTGCATAAATTGCAAAATAACCAGTCCACATTTTGTTTAAAGTAAATCGAACAAATATTTTATTAGGTAGAGAGATGCCCATTGTCATACCACAATCAAAATTTCAGTCCCCTTTTGATAAATTCTCTGTTTCTTTTGAACTTAACCAGGTGAACTTAACCAGGAAACAATACTTGTCAACTCGCTTAAGCTGGCTAGAAATACCCCCTGGTACCAAACAATACCCTTACCCCTTTGGAGAGCCAAGTGTAAACTTTAGTTACTTGTGCAGAGATCGACAATCTTCTCCACGTTCCCACAACAGTCGCGCCCGGATTTATAGTATACCCGGTCAAGGACTGTCACTCGCAGCAATTATATCCATACATGTGTGGGGAAGGTTTATGCTGTTACGATAACAACAACAATCTCGTTCTACCTTATCAAAGGAATACATTTTTGTCTGCCCATCTACATACACCACATGAAAAAATTATAAGACCAACTAAATTTCTTATACAGGGGCCGCCATCTATCGTTACGGATTTGAACTAGGTATTATTTGAAGAATGGCAACACTTAGCTGTCATCTGATTTGACAGAGAATTAGTTTTATTCTTCCGCTGAACGAAAATGGTTGTGTATACGCTCAAAGAACGCTGGGAAATATTGCGACATTACTTTGAAAATCATGGTAATGTTGCAGAATGTGTACGAAAATTACGTACGGCAATGGGAAGAAGAAAAGCACCGAATGAAGCGTATGTGCGTTACTTTGCCGAGCTGCGATTTGACGCCGTTGGGTTATTATCTTTGGGGTGCCGTCAAAGACCAGTGTTATGCCAACAAACCAGCAACAATTGATGCACTGAAGACCAACATACGCGATGTCATAGCTGAAATACAGCCGCATACAATCGAAAATGTGTTGAAAAATTGGACCGATCGTATGGGATGGTGCATGGCTAGCCGAGGCAGCCATATGAATGAAGTTGTGTTCCATCATTAACCGGAAGGATTGTACTTCAAAATAAAAAAAAAAGTTTGGAAATATTGGATATTGAGTAGTTTCTTTTTTATAGCATTTTTAATTCCGTAAAGTTATATGGCGGACCCTATATTTTTATTATCACTTTAGGACTAAGAACTTATGATTTTAATACTTAAACTTTTAATGATAAAAGTTTTAAAAATACCCAGAAATAAGCACACATTTCACAAAACTTAAATTAACTATTAAGAAAAGTAAAATCTATAGAACGGAAAAAGTATAAGACCTATGTCATATATTTAAAATAAACAATAATAATTCTTGGGGTACGTTTATAATTTGGAGCTTAGTAATTTGTGTTGGATCCTCCTCTGATTATAATTTGTTGAAGTCATCGAGGAATCGATTTGATTAAGTTTTTATAACATTTTGATTAATTTTTGCTGCGTTGTCATGCAAAAAAAGGTAATTTTTTTTATTTAAAAAAAAAATAGCGCCGCAGGTACAATAATGCAATGCAATAATTTATGATGTATATAAATAAAAAGTGTTATAGAAGTGTGTCTCTGTTACACAGTTGTAATAATGATTAAAATAAATGTGATAATAGCACTTATTATATCAAAATTTGGTGAAGGTAAAACACAAATGTTACAAACAAATAACTTAAAAACTATTATTAACCGAATAGTGTTGGTGGTAGTTTTAGCAAAATAAGCACTAAATCAACATCTTCTGTGAGTTTCATTGGAAAATTCGTAATATTTCTCACAAAACAAGCGAACGGTCAATCAGAAGGATACCTGGCCGATTGTCTCCATTCCCTTGACTCCATATCATCAAGAGTCGTACTTGAAAAGAGATACAGTGTGGTGCTGCCAGAGGCTCAGTTGTGGTCAAAATCTGAAATTGAGCCCGGCAAACACTGTTTTCGCATTTTCACAGATGGCTCCAGGACCGAGCACGGCTACAGCTCTGGGGTCTACGTGGAATCCAGCAGGATAAAACTGCATCTGTGTTTCAAGCGGAGGTGTATGCTGTTCAAGAAGCGATGATCTTTGTTGTGAAAAACAGATGGAGAGCCAGATCTCTATATGTGTCTGCAGCGACAGCGAAGCTGAGTTCATGACCTTATACAGCCCCCCAACCCCATCAGGGGTAGTCGAGAGCTGAAAGTCCAGGCTGAACTATGTCGGTAGACATAATAGCCTGATACTAACATGAGTCCCGGGACACGTGGGTTTCGTGGGTACCGATACCTCTGACTCCTTAGCTAGAATCGCCTCAGAGCCCGTTTTGTCACTCTTTCCTGCAGCCATCAAAGCCACGGTTAGCAAATGCAGATGGACTAAACTGATGTTACCTGTCATGTCCGATCGACTGTCGCAAATCGTCCTGTCACTAAGCAGAAGGGACTGCAGACAGCTGGTTGGACTGATGACGGGCCACTTTCTGTGGGCGAAGCACATGGAAAAAGTAGGCATCTCAGACAGTGTACTCTGCCCACCTTGTGAAGAGGAGGATGAGACGGCGGACCTCTTTCTGTGCCTCTGCCTCGTTTTCGCGCCAGGACCACCTTGGCTTCTTGGCACCACAAGATCTACTCAGATTTCTTAGGAGATCGGTTAGATTTAAAGAAAATTAAAAGGGAATCCAAGTGTAACACAATGGACTTATTTGTGTCTGAGTGCTGCACTTGCTAGTTGTACCGACAAAAAAAAACAAAGGCTTCTCTCTCTCTCCATGCTAAATTTTTTCCCTGCTCAAATTCGACAAAGCTTTTCCAAGCGGCATATTTTTTGTTTCTAAACTAAAATAGCCACATAAATATGGGAACGAAATATAGCGATCAAAAGTAGTTACAAAATAATAATTGTACAATTTTAAGTAAAAGCAAACGCTTTGGTCTTATAATTATTTCTTTTTACATAGAACAAGAATTCGCGCGTTACTAAAATAGTAATAAATGCGGAATAATCTCCGTTATGAGATATCGTTTTGAACATACAATTAACAAAACAATATTGGGTAATTTTTCTACTATTGCTTTAGTAGATATCATCATAACCATCTTGGCCTTTTGTGCGGTGTATGTATGTTTTACTCAATGGAAGTTGATAGCAAAATATCTTTTTCTTCTTAGTTCTTCTTCCAACTCATCCAAAGATGATGATTAATACCTTGTTTTGGTTAAAATGTTTGAGTCTACTAAGAACTAATAGGAAACAAAAGATGTAATGACAAGAACTACATCCCAACTAGGTACCAAATGAAATTTCGTAGGACCATGACAAACGTATGATTTATCAGCGATAAATCAGAGACTAAGAAGGTTCGCGCGATTTTTAAAATTATCGAAACTTTTCGTGTTATAATATAATAATTTACCCTCCACTAGGGGTTCATGTATAGACTATTTTCTGAATGCTTGTGCATCGGCATGTCCGCTATCTTGGAGAACAGATCCCATTTCACATTGAGAGTTTGGAAATCCAAAACTGGGCATTGGCTTATCTAATGAAGTTATTGGGGATTGTTTTCCATTCTAGTTCAAATTGGATACAAAAGGCACCGAATAAGCAAGGGATGCGTTTAAAAAAGTTACTGCTAGTGAGAAAATAGCTTATAAGTGGTTTCAGGGCTTTCGAGCGGCGATGAGAACTTTACTTTTCATTGATGTTTTTATTTTCTGCACGAACTTTCTTCGTTATCTGGTTTTCTTAGTTTATATTGTATCTTGTGGGGGGCTGACTGTAGAGCAGTTATCCACATAAATATATAGATTTGTAAATGTACAATTGGCAATATATTCATGAAAGCTTAGTTATTTACAATAATGACCCTTATGAGCCCACGCTCACTTGAAGTAACCACCTCCTGTGCTGGATAATTATTATAATTAGTGTTTATATTCTTAATCGCTAAAATTTATTGTTTGCTCTATAGTTGTGGACCGGTAGCAAAGTGATGACGACGTGTTATTAAAACAAAGTTTTATTAAATATACTTTCGCAAATATGTAAGAGTACATCACGGCATGCGGTATGTTAAATTAAAACTAGTGCGAAACTGGTGCGAAGTGTAACCGTTGCGATCCCGCATTTGCATCACTATCAGTACAGTAACAGTACAACATTATGCAGTAAGGGAACTTGCTTCGGTTAAAAGAAAATGTAAGAATACGAAGAAAAAAAATTGTTTCTGAAAATATTTAATTTTATTTTTAATGAACAACTAATAGAATATTTTTTTAGCATTTAAAACTCATTAAAGAAAAAATATCCTCGTTCATACTTTAGTCGGTTGAGTTGCAATTAAGTATTTGAGATAGCTGTCTAAGTTTTAAGTTTTTGTAAAATTGTCCAAATATCGATAGATTCATTATGGAGTTACAGTGATCGCAAACCTGATGCAGTTACGATGGCCACCTTTGAACCAAACCAGGTCGCATGATTTTTAATTAATTCCTTGGACCCTATTTTTATAAAATGGCCCTTTTTTAAATTTATTAAAAATTTAATATTTAATATATTCAATTTTATTTTTCATTTATTTTCAATTTTGATAATATTTGTGAAAAGTGTTGAAAAGTAGTACCCCTAATTCGTCTTATTTAACAGTGAGCGCTTATTGGCAATGGAAATGATTGATAAGTGCACGAAATAACAGTTTTGGGGGTGAATTTCTAAAATTAAAAACCGTTTAAATGGGCCATTGTTTAACCAATTAACCAGGTTTATAAATACTTAATAATCTTGCCCTCAGCAAGTTTTTCGAATATTCTTTGATTAAAACGAAACTAAGGAACAAATTAAACTTTGAGACTGCCCATAATGAAGGGTCTATGAAAAGACGCACCTAGATGTTATTTTAAAATAAAACATTTAATGTTTTTATTCATAATACGGCTCTTAACAATTTTATGTGAAAAGTTATATCATTTAAATGGTAAAATCTGCCAAACAGTCAATTCATGAATGCCATCGTCGAGATATCGATGTTAAAGGTTATTTAGCAACTCGGACCAAATTCTTAAAACATTACTTAAATAAAGGAAACCATTTCTGTTATTTTTAGTGATGAATGTAAATTTAACTTGAAAAAGCCAGATGGTCGGATTAAAATTTGGAGAAAAACTACGTAACACAAGTTTAGATCAACGCAATCTCATACCATCGTTTCATCGGCGATGACTTGGGGATGTTTTAGGGCCTCGGGTGTAGGGAACTACACTTTACAGATAGAATTATGAATGCAATATATTGATATTTTGAAACAAAATCTACACGAAAGTGCTGAGCGTTTGGGATTCTTCTTTTTGATTGGCGCGATAACGGCTTATGCGATTTTGGTCGAGTTTAACAAAGCGCGCCAGTCTTCTCTTCTCGTTCTAATTGGCACCAGTTGGACACACCAAGAGAAGCCAAGTCCTTCTTCACCTGATCTTTTCGGCGCAGAGGATGCCTTTTTTTCCTCTGCGACCACCACCTGGTACTGCATCTGGCATGACCCAGCCAACAAAGCCGCTGAATCTTTATTCTATGTCGTCGTAAAGCTCATACAGGCCATTCTTCCATAACCTACGATGCTCGCCGTCGCTAATGTGCAAAAGTCCAAAAATCTTCAGAAGAATCTTTCTCTCAAACACTCCAAGGGATGCCGCATCGAATATTGTCCTCGTCCAAGCTTCTGCGCCATACTTTAGAACGGGGATGGTGAGAGCCTTATAGAGTGTTAGTTTTGTTCGTCGAGAGAGGAAGCATTTGGGATTGGGATACAATTTTATCTTGAAGATCCTTAGAACACAGCATGGGATATCCGTCTTTGGATGCTACAATATATAATTACCCAAACTATTTAAAAACACTGCCACAAATACTTGATTTAAGCCCTATAGAGAATTTGTGGTCAATTTTTAAAAATCGTTTAGAAATTATAATGTAAGGAACATCCGGAATTTGAATTTTTGAAATTTTAGGTGCAGAATGGGCAAAAATATTTCCAAATCTTATGGAAAAACTTGTGGAATCCGTGCCTTGTCACCTTAAAGCAGTTTTAAAACGGAAAAGACACCCTACTAAATATAATAATAAATTGAGTTTAAAATTTTATTTCTTATTTACTTAAGGAGTACGAATACGAATTGCTCTTAGTGATAGTGATATTTATCAAAAATATAAGTGAATAATTTTTATAAATACAAGTGAATGTTTTTTGTATTTAATAATAAAACCTATCATATTTTCATATTGAACTGCGTTTTTATTTCTTAAATTTTTTTTTAATTATGTGTGCACGAACGGGTATTATAGTACTTATATATATAATGTAGAGTGTAATGTGTATTTCGCTTACTGTAACTATTAGGAACAATTTTAAATGCGAAAAAATTAATTGTTTGAGAATTATTGTTTTTTAATCAACATTTTTTAGAAACATTTTTACATACTATACTTTAAACTTGAGATCCAACATCCATCCGCTATGGACGGCATCCTTGATGTAGAAACCCTGTATCTCTAAAAATGGATACGCTTGGTAGTCAATAAAACTCTTTTTTTTACTTTATTTATTTATTTGCATGAGAACTAATTCTAAATAATTAATCCACTAAAGATAAGCGCTGGCTACTAGGGCTTTGGGCTTCTGACTAAATATAGAAGTCTTAAAAAATTGCAACATAAAACTGTTTTTTCTTATGATGCAATTTATTTCACTTGCAAAAATACTGTCTTTATCTTTGTAAGTAAACTGTGTGAAATTATATTTATAATTTGTTTGCAAATTTGAACGAAAAACGTCACTATTCAATTAAGTCGCTGAGTACCGACGTTTTATCGCCTTTAAATGATTTTGATTTTGGCAAACGAATTAGGCAAGATATTTTCCTTATTTTCTTATTGCCACGTCGCCATTAAACTAAACATTCTAGATTGCGTATTTGCCTGGAAAGAAATATTTCTGTAATTATTTAGATTAGATTAGATTTATGAGGGGTTGGGAAAGCCCAAGTCAGGAAGACCATTGTTCTATACCCGGATAAATTACAGCGGAAAGAATAGGGAGAGAAGATAGATATTATATGGATGGTAAGACGGATAAATTGATTTCAGGTTACTCTTCCGCAATCTTTTTGAATTCATTGACAAATATTATATTAAGAGATCTGGAAGAGGAAGAGCATGAACCTTATCCATACTCAGTACTCTAACGGCCTAAGACAGATTCTAGAAAACGCCGGACAGCCACAGAGAAAATGTTTTGCAGCGTCCTCATTCTCACGGCAGGATAGGCATATTGGGTCGTCAATAATTCCCATGTTAGCCCTTTGCTAAAGACAGTCATTGTGCCCTCTGATTACAACTACCTCTACTCTCGAGTCCTTCCTACAAAGTTTTCTGTTTGGTTCTTTCACAAAGCACTTGGCTACGCTGTAAGAGTCCAAATCAGTCAACGTCTTCTATGGGTAGACCTCATGAAGTCGTCAGTTCATAGTTCAATTGATGCAGAATTGACACCTAGTTAAGGTTTAGGGCCTAGTGCTATGCTTGCAGAGTCTTCATTAGCCAGTTTGTCAGCAAACTCGTTCCCTGCAATACCACAATGTCCAGGCCCCAAATAAGACAAACTTTGTTATGTTCTGGAACACTGTTCAGTTTTGTCTTACGTTTACCGAATAATTTCGAAAAACAGCGTGGGTTAGGAAGGGCTCTCAGTGCAGCTTAACTGTTCTCTAACTATACACATTCAATAAAGGAAATAATATGAGAAAAAAAGAAAGACTTGGCAAATCGCAGGTGGGATGCAACCCCAAAAGGCATAAATACTTTATAAAATTTCTAATAATAAATTGTGAATATTTACAGGCATTCGCCCGGGTTTTTGCAGAGGCGAAGTTATCTGTATTGTACATATATATATATATATATATATATATATATATAAAAATAAGTAATTGGTGCGTACACTTCTGTTAGAAAAATGTCTATAAACTGCTCATATATAAATTAAGAAATTTGGGATTTGAGGCAAATTTAAATGAAGTATCTTCATGGAGATATAGTCACTTAAATCAAATAAGTCACTCACTCAAAAAATTAACCTAAAATTGCTCTATTAATTTTTTACTCATATTGTGAACACCTCTACTACTTAAATTAGCCACATAAGCTGCTAAAATGCAATTAGGCAAGAAGAATTAAAACAAAAATGAAAAAATATCACAGCATCTTATGACGCTCATTTCACAGTATTGCAATGTCCCGAAATTCTGGCAATGTTACATTTTTCGCAAAACAGAAAAAACGCCAGATTTTGGTTTGATATTTATTTTTAAGAAGAAAGGAAATGTATAAAGCCGTTTAGTGACATACTAAGGGGTACATACGTATGTAACAGTGCACTTTATTATAAATCTTATGCACAAATACCTTTGCAGAATGTGAATGAGGAGCAGTTGCATTGCACGACACCTCGGTTTATTTATTTTTAATTTTAATTTTAACCAAATGCCCTCAAATGAAGTAACGGGTGTATTTTTCGAGGCACAAAAAATTTTTTATATATACAGTTGTCAAGTAGATATATGTTCTTGAGCCTTTCACTCAGTTAAGTACGGCAATTTCTCATCTTTTATGAGTTGAGTTTATTTATATGCGCGAAATGCAATAACACTGGAAATCTGTAAGGCCTCTACATTTAGTTAACTTTATTCACTTACGCTTTGCATTTGAAGAAAAAAATATAAAAAAAACACCCATGACAAGATTTGTGTGCAGTTTAGAAGCAAGTGACGCACATACACAACATACATACATGCCACCCTATATTCACACATACAAACATTTAAAAAAAGTGACATTCATTGAACACGAGCATATCGGTTGAGAGAGGCAAGTGCATTCACATTTGCCGTTTATTGGCAGCAATGTAAGAAACGTCTCACACACCCGCTTGCGTACCCCTGTGATAGTGATAGGTAGCTAGTCTTACATGCATCAATTGGCCAAACAATAAATAACCACTGCAGGTTGTTGTCTGTAGCTTGAAAAAGGGAGAGGGGAAATTATTTCCTTAACAACACTGACGTCGGTTTCTGACTGTTTGGGTTTGTGCAGCGAACTTGAACTTGATTTTAAATATAAACGACCGCGCGGCAAATGAATGACTGCCAACAAGCTGGCGAGACACGAAAGAATGTCCGCGAATTATGGCTACAGCCGAAGGAAATGTTTAGTAAAATCTAATGAAATAAAATACATATTTGGAACATGAATAAGTTGAAGGGAGTCGAAAGAAAGAAAATGAGTCGGAGTGGTAATGAAATGCAGGGAAATGAAGTAAACGAAACTCAAGTGGAGCAAAGTGAAGAGGAATGAAATAATATACATGAAATGTTTCGAAAGGGATTGAGATAAATGGGGGAATGGCGAAATAAACGGAATGGTAATGAGCAATTTCATGAAATGAAATGAAACTCAAGTGGAGCGAAACGAAGTGATATAGAAATGCCATGAAATTAAATAGCAGAAATTAACCGAAATAAAATGAAAACGAAACATGATGAAAAGTAATAGTAATAGAAAGAAATAGATAGAAAAATGGAATGAAATCAATCAACCGAAAGAAATCGAATGGCAATAGAAAGTAATAAAAAAGCACGGAGTAGAATGAAGTGAAATGGATTGAACCAAAATAATGAAATTAAATGAAATGAAAGAAAAGGAATGAAATAAGCAAATCGAATCAAGTGAAATGAAATGAAATAAAATATTTGATAGGGTGAAATGAAGGGGAGGATATGAAATATAATGAAATTAAATGGAGCAAAAGCAGTTACAAATTCTATTAAGCGATAAAAAATAGAGTTCTATGAAAAGAGCATTTGTGCCCAATGCATTTATGATACTTTCATATGTACATATGAGTATTATCCATTTTAAACATCTGGCCGCATTTTACATATCTTAAGGTGGCCGTCGTAGCCAGATGGGTCCTATTCGGTGCATACTCAGAATGTTTGAAAGTTTGCAAAAACGGAAACTTTCTAAAACACGTTTGTAGGCATGATTTAATAATCTCTTGGCAGAAAACTAACTTACCAAATGGGGTTGGAGTACAGATATTAAAATACATATTCGCATGGGGAAAACGAAATCCATTATTTTCTCGCTAGATGGTTGTAGTGATCGATATCTCGTAAAGTATAGATCGAACGATTAAAAGTTTATACTCGTTGTCTAGGTGACGCATTAAACTAAAAAAAATTCGTTTGCTGTTTTTCGTTTGTTCCATTCAATTGTCAGTTACAGGGTTTTAGCAATGGAGGTCAACAAAAAGAAAATTTGGTACATGTTACAGTTTGAAATTGGGAATGGTATTTATGGGGCCGAAACTGTAATAGCTAATTACGTGCAACTTTAGTTTCGTCAATTCCATTCAGGCATTTTTGATATTAAAAATGTCGAGAATGTTGATTAAATCCTACCTTGAAAATCGATATTTCTTTGTCAAACAAGGGGAAGAATAGTCTGAATCCAATTCCTCAAACCAACGTCGCAAAATATCTCGGCATGCATCTTGACAGTAAACTTATATTTTCACCAAACAGAAAGCTCTAGGAATTGGTTACTACATCGAGCTCCCCTTATTATATCACAAATGCACAAATTCATCTTGATCTCGAAGTATCACAACACTCGACTCCAATCGCACTCAAATCCTGTTGTCACAGAAATAATTGCGAACCTCATAACCTTCACCAGACTCAGGAGAAAGTCTGCAACAGACCTGATATCATAATAAATTAGTCTATGTTAATATTTATTATAAAATTAGTAAATTGTTGCAGCATTGGGTGCATTCGATAAATATCTCTTAAAAAATTTGTGAAAAATCCTCCCCAAGCTATTTACTAATACTTACTGTGCCACAACTGCAGCCACATATTGAATATAAGAATGCCAGAAATTTCGCGGAGAACATTTCTTTCATGAATTCTTTCCTTTAATGAAAATTCGGCTTAACAGGAAATTTTACTTTCATGGTCAGTTATATGTCGTTTGCTTTAACCAATGCCGGATATTTGCTAGTATATACTTATAAAATACATAAATAGTATATAATTTTTTTTACGTTATGATTTGAAGAGGGCAGCCCAGCATTGCCGGTCACTGTGTTTGTAGCGGAAAATAAAGTCACGAATAATAAATATGATAGTAGAAGGGGCTCCGCCTAGACTTGTCTAATGATGCAAGCGTTTTAATGTTACTATTATTAGCAATTCAAATTGAAATAAATGTATTCACATCTGTATATTCTAAATATTCTAAGATTTTGTTAAACTTAATAAAATTAAAAAAAAAGTATACAAATGATTTACTAACATGTTTTCCGTGCGCCAACTCTTCGTTTAACCGCCAAAAATTCTTGTATTGCGTTTAGTTTTTTGTTCTTTGGTTTCTCTACTTTTAGTTTGTTATTGTTTATTTTTTATTTTGCATGTTTCTTCCTCATTTACCATTTATCATTTGTAATGCGAAATTGCATGTGAAAAGAAAAGGAAGAAAATGGCAATCTGCTTCCCTTTTAGTGCTCGCGGGTACTTTGCACGACAACCATTTGTTTGAATCTAAGCCCATTTTAGTGGCTCGTGATCGGTTTTCTTTTGCCCTTTGTTGTTCGATGAATTACGAAACCTTTTTAACTTCAATGTGATTTCAATACTTTTAAAATTGTTCAAGATGTGGTCACTGGAGTGCATAACTTGATGTATAAAATAAAAAAAATTACACTTTGTTTAGGCAAAATAAAAATTGCAACGCTCTGACGTAAAATTACAAAAAAAAAAAAAAATAAGAAATAAATAAAAATGAGCTTCTTACATCCGGATGTGAATATGGTCATAAGGCCAAGCACTTCTGACATTTCCGATTATAACGGCAATGCAAATGTTGCTGCGACGTCACATATACCAACTGCAGCCTCATCAAACGAAAGTGACCTGTGGGCTGAAGACGCTGAAGGCGATATACGCAGCGACGCAGGCGCTACGGAGACTACGGATGCTTTGGCTAATGTACCGAGACGTAAATCTGAAATAATCGAAATTAAAATTGTGCTCGTCAAATTGCAGGTGACTTGCCAAAATCAAATATAACATCAAACATGAATTGTAAATTTTATGTAGTTATGTGAATTGCATTTGCTTATAATCTTTTATTTATAGCTATTTAGTATGCCTGCGCACATAATTTAATGAATAATGTAATTTTTGTAAAAGCGAATGTTTACCTTTAGCTGCATGAATTGGCGACATGAGGTCTGTGGCGGAGTGTTGAAATTTATTAAAAGGAATAAAAGTATTAAATTGAAGACAAAAACTTAGATGTCTAACACAGCTGAGAGAAAAGTTTAATAAAAATAAATTGTATAATTTGAATTGACAAGTATAGCCAACTCAAATCCGTTACTGGCGATAAGCGCTGTTTATTTTAATAAACCTTCTTTATTTCGGAATTAATAGAAATTCTACCGCAAACTGAAAACCCAGCAGCAATAAACAGCAAGGGTCCTTCAAAAGGTGCGCCTAGATGTTGTTTTAAAATAAAGCATGTAAATATTTAGATTTCTTTATGTTTCACTATTTATTTATTAATTATTTTCGAAATATGGCTTTTAATAATTATATGTAAAAAATTACATAACATAAATGCCCACCATGAGCACCACTGTAGATAAAATAAACCTAACAGTACATAGATTCATGAATGCCTAATTGAGGATATCGATGTTGATGGTTGTTCAGCAACACTTTGGGCTACAGCAGCAATATTCCCAACAGAACGTTCAGTTTTTCATCTGCTATTCCTTTTTCTATCCTCGACAGAATCAGTTTCTTGAGATTTTTTCACCAACTTTTAAATGTCATTCGTACGATTACTTGCACACATAAATCACGAATTTTGCGATATGTTGTTCTTAAAGATTGACCATTTTCATAATAAGTTTCAGTAATTTTAACGCATTGTTCCATCGTGTACAATTGTATAGTACTTCTGTGTACTTGGCAAATGTAAAAGATGACACAAAAAGGTGCCGTCTAGGAATTATTCACTACTGACATCTATGCGTCACTTTTGAAAGACCCTTGATATGATTATACTTTGATGTATGCAGGTGTTGTATAAATGATCTATTCGGTAGCATGACCGAAACAAGTATTATTTGGGTTGAATGTGCTTGTTACGAGTACTACTGCAACTGAAGGATTCATTATTTGAATATATCTCAAGTAATAAGTTAATAGCAGCATTCAAAAGTATTACTTTCATCTAGCAATCTGAACGGTAAATGCGAATTGCCAAGAATTAAGTGAAGGGAACGGTTTGGTAAGATATGGAGTGGTGTGAAGTAAAAATCGATAGTGTCGTAGAATACTACGCCGCAAGTGCCCTGAGACTCAGCGTTGACTTATCTTAATATTGGGTATAACAGAAAGAAGGAAAATTATATATTAAAAAGTGCAACAAAATGAAAAAGGAAAAAAAATCATGTGCAGCATCGTACACGTGGTAGATCTGTGTGTGAATGAGTGTGAATAAGAGAAAGAGAGAGAGCGAGAGAGGAAGAGAAGGGATAATTTCAAAAGAAATACAACAGTATAAAATTTGTGTAACCAAAATTCGATTTTATTAATTATATATGCATTATGCTATCATCTGTTGGTGGTTCAATTTGTAATACTGATATAATTTGTACGTAAACTAATGATTGCGAATGTTTTTTATCATATTCGTAAACAACTTCAGAATACGTGCTTCCCTGAGACTTGTGAATGGTCGTCGCACAAGCACAAACTAATGGTAAATGTGATCGTTTAGCGTTAATCGTTTTGTTGTTGTTAAGCGAGATTGTTGATGTGCCTCGTCCGATTGGTACCGCTGATATTATGCGCAGCAGCATGACCAGCAACTTTTTTTCTGATTTTTTCTCTGTCGCGTAACATTATGATGTATAGCTCTCCTTCTCTTTCTCTCTATGTTATATATCTGTATACTCTGTTTTACAACGAAGCCTATGTCTTAGGTATAGAAAATGTATAGCTCTCTTTCTCCTTCTCTCTACGTTGTATCTTTTTTTCTCTCTCGCGTAACGAAATCTCTAAACGTTACATTTTTTCCAATTCACTCTCCATTCTCGCTCAAATATCAGACCGCCGCTAAAGAAGTTTCACTTAAAAAAAAATGAATAGGTACCTTGCATCTCATAGTCTTTTTCTGATAGGTTATGCATTTGAATTATGAATTATAGTTATGAATTCATTTTGAAATTTGCTTTGAAAATTTGAGATTATGAAGCTTAAAATAATACTTACGGATTGGGATATGAATAGTATTTCCTCCATAGAAATGATCATCATCTTTAGCTTCATAGGCTTTGGCAGACCAAAGCTTCCGCAGTTATATTTCCCTTTTTAACTCGATCATTAGTCAGCTCCTTCGCTTGATTGGCCTTAGATCATTTGCGACAGAATTCAGCAACCTTTTCCGCGGTCTTCTTCTGTTTCTTTTTGCCACCGTTGTTCTGAGATACGCTATGTTAGTAGCTCTATTTTTTGGCATTCTGCTTATATGACCCAGCCATCTTATTCGTTAACTCTTTATATATCTTACTGCAGTTTCTCTTCCTATAAGAACATCGAGCTCTTGGTTATATTCTACCATGAAGAATGGCCCATATATTTTTTTGAGTATTTTCCTTTCGAAAGTTAATATTTCTATTATGTCTGAAGATTCGCAACCGTATGCAAGAATTGGCCCGATTAGCGACTTATACATGAAAAGTTCTTGTTAACAGTCACGATTTAAAGAGTTTAATATGAGGGTAGAATGAGTATATTCGATCACTTATGGCCACAGATATCTCGGCATTACTGTTAATGATCATGCTCAGGTTTTTGAAGTGATTCACCCTCTCGATGCATTCATTTTTGGTAGTTAACGTACTTCTCGGCATTGGATTCTTTGTAAGGCGCATATACTTAGTTTTCTCTTTGCTTATGCAGAGCCCTAGTCTAGTGCTTGGTTTTTAATTTTTTGTATGCTCTCTTAAGTTCGGCTTCACATTGTGCTATAAACGGAATGCCATCAAAATATGATATTGCCTGAGTAGTTGTAAGCTTAGTAAGCTAAGTTGTCGATGGCGATGAGTCTCCTTGTTTGACTTCAGCAGATATCCTGAAGTCTGTGAATGCTTCGCCATTGATAACCTTTGCATTTGTATTGGACAATGTCATAATAATCAAATTTATGATTTTGTTTTCGTGCATTAGCAAAACATCTTTCAATCGGTGTCTGTTGAAATTTATTATGTTTTTCTATTATTTGCAGCATAGCAGATCTGATCAATTGAATATCTGTTTCGCCGAAAACCGAATTGATAGTCGCCTAAGTTTTCCTTGCCGTATAAATTTAGTTTATTATTCGGCGGCCGCCGTGGCTGAATGGGTTGGTGCGTGACTACCATTCGGGATTCAGAGGGAACGTAGGTTCGAATCTCGGTGAAACACCAAAATTTAGAAAGCGGTTTTTCTAATTATGGTCGGCAGGTAATGGAAAACAAACCTCCGAGTGCATTTCCGCCATGAAAAATCTCCTTATAAAATATATCTGCCGTTCGGAGTCGACTTGAAACTGTAGGTCCCTCCATTTGTGGATCAAGACACACGCCACAAATAGGAGGATGAGCTCGGACAAACACCCAAAAAGGATGTATATATATATACCTATGTATATATTCAAAGCGTTTGGGAGCCCTGTATTTAACAAAGAGATGCTCCTGTAGTTATTGCAAATCGTCTTCATAGAAATGCCAAAATATTAACTCTTTTGCTTATAAAATAAATAATATTAAGCAGATTTTCAATTTTTTTGAATTTCAGATAAAGTTTTTGCCCCAATATCTTAGAATTTTGTGTTCTTTCAAATATTTGTTTTTTTATTTTCTCCAACTCAACAGAAAAATACTGTTAGGGCTTAGGGATTAAAACTTTGTTTAATTTTGTTGAACTATATTATCGGCCTTGTATCTCCTCGTAAGCAGTATAGTTTGGCCAAGTAACCTTAGGCCTTCCTAATGTATGACAAATGACAAATCGTAATTAGGTTAGATTCTGACGTTAAGGGTTTCAAAAATAAAAGTTTTGATTTAATATATTTCAGCGGCCGTTTTCTATCATTTGATGCTTCATGCACAAAAAATACATAATTAAGTGGGAATGAGAATGCAGTCCATTGAGACCAGATTTGTAGCAATTATCAACCTAATGTTGGCCCTACTCGGCGAATTATGGTCCATTCTACTAAACGGATTATTAAATATGTATCTTCGCTTGTCTGAGGACTTTTAGTATCTACCGGGATCAGGACTTACACATTCTGGAATTTTTATTAACGCCTCTAAAACTGAATAAGCATTAGGATTCACGATTATATTTGAGAATGTAAAGTTGTTGTTGTTGGGCTAATGGGAGTGGGAGCTGGCACGAGGTTAGAAGTAAACGGTTATAGCAAAGGCTTACTAAAGGCATGGGCTAAAATGCTAATTACCTCAATTATTTTAAAGTGAAACACCTGATCATTAAACCACAGTAGTCCTAGATCCCCCTCTGTCGGCAATAGGTGGTGTAATTGAGATCAGCTTAGGGTGTTTTCAAGGGCATGTTTTATATTTACGATGCTTATAAAAAGTGCGCTTTTCCTTGTCAAATTGTATACAAAAATTACATGATTGATTACGAGAAATACAATAGCATGCGCATAGGTACAATATAAAGGTAAGGACAGCTTTAATCCAATAATATTTAACATTAACAAAAAATGTTAATTGAAAACAAAATTAATAAAAAGTCAGGATATGTGTGTCATTCAAAAGAATGAACAAAGCTAAAAATGTTATTAGTTTTTATAGCGTTGCCACGTAACACCTCAGACCATAATAGTAAATAACAGTACAGGTGAATTAAGTCTTAGGATGGTATCACGAAAATTTTGATTGTCAACGCTTTGATTAAAAAGTATTTTATGAATGGCGATACCGCCTATTCCCTAATTCAAAACGAATTCATTAACGAAAACCATTATCAAGTTTAGAAAATTCACCTGCGCAATTTTGAAATTTTGACGCAGGTGCTTTAAGTGGAAACTATTTTGTGGATTTTGGAAATGTATAATCTTCTGTTTTGCAATGATAAGGTTGGAGTATTAAAAAACTGCTGATCGGGTACTTTTTCCCTCGGGCCCGGAGTTTTCAGAGGGGCCCGGACTCGAGATTATACATATTTATATGAATTAGACATCATTGGAAAGGGCCCGCATTTGCAATTTTCCCCCGGGGCCCGGATATGCTCTCTACGGCCCTGCCTACGGCCTTTGTTGGGTGGATTGGTGGACTATTATGTTCCCTCCGAGCGGCAGATAGCATTTTATGAAGGGCCTATGCAGAAATACACTCGGGGTTTGCCACAAAAATTCGAATTAAATCTCAGACACTTCGTGTGATGATTTTGTATGTCTTTCAATACAGATTAAAGCAATAAATTGCGTTGGCCTTCGTCTCAATTTTTGAAACGTGTGTAGATCGTTTCTCGAAAAAAATCGTGGTCGCACTTCGCCACAGTTCGAATTTCGTGAAAGTCGTGCCAGGTCGGTTGTTATGCCAGAAAAAATCTATGATGTACGTAAACTGATTTTGACAGATCATCATGTGATACACCGAAAAAAAAATTTAAATTCATTAATTAATTAATTCATTATTAATAATAATAAATAAGAAAGTTGTGACTGATCAAATGAACATATCCATGTCGCGAAATATAAGTGTATAAGGGCAATCTTCATAATTGTGTTCTCAAATATATACACAAACGAAGTCATCACATTATGAAATATTAAAAAAAAAAAATTAATGTTGCACTTGAGACATTGTTTTCATACCTACATATATTCTATATCTATCTAAATTGCTTTTTTATTTCTCCCTCTATTCTTCTTATAAATATTGAATATTCACATATCCGTACAACTTCATAGTAATCAATCTAAAAAACAACACAAAACAAGACTGGCATATCATAAATATCTACACATGCACATGAACTCAAATTGTTACTCATACGCCCCATGCTTTCTCAATTTGCTGCTCATTATTGTAAGCCGCTTAATGTCGATTTGGTTTTGAATTGCAGGTCAAGAAACCAGGCTAAATTATTTGGTATTCCATAGAATGACTTACATAACGCGATTCGATTTCAGTTGAAGTAGCAAGAAGGGAGCAAGAAGTCAAGCCAACGACGAGCTTTTGCAGTTATTTTTGTTTAATAACAAATATCGGCTTAATTACTCTAGTTTTAGTGGGTATCCCAATGGATATAATTACTTCTTCTCAAAAAACCTATAAATATCTGATAGAAACTATGCTTCACATTTTCGTTGTATTTAATTAAAACAAACAGCAGGAAATGGATCAAATCCAAAATATTGAAAAAGGAAAATAAGGTTGAGCAGCTGTTCTTTGACTGTGAAATATTGGAAATATAGACTGGAATAATAAATACAGTTATACTCCCAAAGCTTTCTTGCGTGTGTGTGTTTACGTCTTTTGTATACTTCAATATTTCACGGTACGACATTAAAATAAAATTGTAGCATACTTATACAGGGTGGCGCACGAATCGTGCTACAAAAACAAAACGTAATAACTTTTTTTCTAATCAATGTATTTAACTTTTTGTTTTTTTATTGTATAGATAATTCAATTGTATTTTATATAACTAATTAGTTTTGAAAATAATAGAACGTAAATGACCTCCATGCTCATTCACGCATATGCGACACCTGATGAGAAAATTGTTCATTGCGCACTGAAGGGTTGAAGTCGGGATCGCCTCAATTATTGTTGTGATGGACTGCTTCAATTCAGTCAAATTACTTGGTTTTGCTTTATACACCTCTTGTTTGAGATAACCCCATAAAAAAAAATCTGGTGCAGTGAGGTCAGGTGACCTTGGGGGCCAGCGGAAAGTGGAATTTCTGGATATCAATTTATTTCTAAATTTTCGTTGGAGCTCCTCCATAACCGGTCTGGCTATATGTGCAGTTGCTCCATCTTGCTGGAACCAAATGCTGTTAAAAGGGATACGTCTTCGCCGCAGTTCTGGATAAAAAAACTCCTTCAACATGTTTAAATAACGGTCCCCATTTACAGTCGCTGTTACACCGTTTTCTTCGAAGAAGTATGGCCCGACAATGCACCTTGATGAAACTGCGCACCACACTGTGACTCGTTCTGGGTGCAGTTCCATCTCATGGAGTATTTGCGGATTTGATTGACTCCATATACGGCAATTTTGCTTGTTTACATTGCCGTTTAGATCAAAATGGGCCTCATCAGACATAAACAAGCAATTTATGAAGTTGTTGTCTTCTTCGGCCATTTCAATAATTTTTTGGCAAAATTCCAGGCGAATAGGCAAATCCAGAGGGTTTAATTTGCTTGTGATTTGAACTTTGTACGGAAACAAGTTTAAGTCATCATGAACTATCCGCTGCAATGACCGTCTGCTAACTCCAATTTGCGCCGACAAGTTACGAGTCGAAACTCTTGGATTTGCCTGAATTGACGATGCTACAGCCGCGATTGTGGCTTCGACCCGAACATGGGGATCTCGATGGTACGGTCTGCGTGCGATGCTTCCAGATTCAGCAAACATGTTCACCAGCCTCATAATGGTCCATCTGCTCGGTGGAGTGCCGCCAAACTCCCGCCTAAATTCCTTTTGGACGGAAATGATGGACTGCAAAGCATGGTACCGCTGCACTATCCAAATCCTCTTTTCGGTATCCCAAGCCTCCATTTTTTGTAAATCTAAATACTAATCTGCAAAATAAAAAAAAAAGCCGATTACTCACACAGAAAAAAAGTTATTACGTTTTGTTTTTGTAGCACGATTCGTGCGCCACCCTGTATTTTATAAGTATTAATGTATTTGTTTCTATATATATTACCTTCTACTTGTTAAGATCTAATTTAAAGTTTCTTACATATATGGCAATGCCCTAAAATTGTAATGACTACTAGATGTCTTTTTTCAAACTCTAAATTTGAGTTTTCTAATAGGATTGATTTTGCCTATAAAAAGCCTGCGCGTTTTTGGAAAGAAGACATTCCTACCTCTGACAATGACTACCTTTGTAATGTGAACAGCGTTGGCTGGCCGCTACATGGTGGTTGTTGCTACCATATCTGTACTTGCAGTGTGGACAGCGTTGGCTGGCTGCTGCAAAACAGGTGTTGCTCTTGCTCGTGCAGCTTAGCTTACTAAACGCATTTGTTTTCCGGAGTTTTTTCACGGTTTAAAATACAAGAGTTATATTTTATGGTAAGATGGCAAGAGTACCCCAGGTACGCTACAAGTAGCACTTACGTGCCGTTTTGATAGTTATATTTTATAATAAATTAAATTATATTTTATAATAAAATAAATACAACTTTACAAAATTGAAAATGGCGATTTTTTTGAATGATTTGGGCTTGAGACGGATCGCCACAAAATTCGTAGCAAAACTGCTAAATTTCGACTAAAAGCAGCAAGGCGTGTACATTACTAATGAGCTTCCTTCTTTCAATGGCACCTTAATGAACGAGTCCACAATTCACGTTCAAGTGTGCCCTCTCCTTCATGGTGGCATCCATCTAACCTAACCTAATCAGACATTCGGATGAATAACGATAGGTTATGCAAGCCAACATTGTCTGGTGTGCGTTTATCACACTGTGCTACAAATGTCAAGTCAGTATATCGGGAAAGGTATCATTTATATAACATATATATACCTTGATCAAAAGGTTCCCGGAATACAAAATACCAATTTATTTCTCAAAAATGTTATTATCCCCTGCAAAGTGCTCCCCATCAACTGCAATGCACATATACCTTTCTCGAATTCTATTTTCAGTATAGGCATCAAAGCCGCCTTCGATTTTTCCATTACTTTCGATCGGCTGTTAAACGTATTCCACGTAATAGTTTTTTGATTCGATCAAACAGAAAAAAATCGGAGGAAGCCATATTAGTTGAATTGGATGTCTCTTTGATTGCATTTCTTTCATTCTTGAGACGGTGTGGTATCATGGTGCAAAATGCAAGAGTTTTTCTTTTTTGGCGAATTGCTTTAGGTAAACGTCTCATAACGCCCAAATAATGGTCCCTATTAACTGTTTGAACTCCTGACACGAATTCGTGGTGCATAATACCTTTGTAGTTCATAAAAATCGTGAGCATCACTTTCTTTTTTTACTGAAAATGGTATGGTTTTTTTGGTTTTGGTTCATTCGGATCAGTCCACTCATTCACATGATGTCTGGATTGAATGTCGTACTCATAAACCTACGTCTCGTCTCCAGTAATGATGCGTTTGATGAATGTGCGGTCGAATTCAGCTTTGGAAATCATGTTTTTGGCGATATCAACGGGGTCCCTGTTTTGCATGAAATTCAGGTCATGTGGGACCAACTTTTAAGTAACAATGTTCTAAACGGATCAAGTGTTCAAGTCCTCTGCAGCTCTCTGATGGTTAATTTGTAATTATTGATCAACTTTTCTTTCACTTTATTGATGCTTTCATCAGTTTACTGCCTGCCACTACGTTCATTCGTAATAGTTTTTCATGGGTGTCGCAACATTGAATCCATTTCTAATGCAAATTTAAATCCATCTTTGAAACTGTAAAAATCGAAAACACATGCAAAGGAAGATTTACGTAACTTTTACAAAAAACGCGATATAATTTTGGTGGGAATGTTAATCACAGATATGACAATCTAAGAAAGGAAAAACAGAGTTCACGACGTAGAGCGCGACCTGGCGGTTGTTCTAGGAGCTTTCTGATCAAGATGGTATTATGACCAAAACTTGTAAACCGACCTTTTTAGAGGGCCAACGCAAGAAAATGTTTTAGACAGGGAACGAAGGCGAGAGGTACAGCATTTGAAAGAGAAGGTTTCCCTGACCATTGCCGTTTGCGCACATCTTCTATACAGATATGAGGCAGTGTCGTTTGATAGCTACACCTCGTATGACCATTTTCATTTGGTGCTTCATTGATGTTTGCTTGGAAATTGTGTCACGTAGTGTTATTGGTGTTGTTATATACATATACACATATGTATATAATATTTTTTTATACGGAAAAATAGATGTACAAAACTTACAAATGTACTATACATACGCAAACATACATACACATAGGGTGACTCCATATAACAATATTTTTTGAATTTGAAAACAAGTCAGTGTTTCCGAAACTTCGTTTACATTTTTTCATAGTATTGTAGCGCTAAATACAATAGTATAAAATAACGCTAAATTTAAAGTATGCGCTCTTAATATAACACCCAATACAAGTACAATGTCTCCATAGCACCAAATGTTACGGCAGCAGTGCTATTGGCAATACATCAATTTGCATGTGCAAACATGTGTTTGTGTGAGGAAGCTACGTATATACAACATATATAGATAATAACAACATACTGATATCGCCTGATGGTGGTGTCAGTAACGGAAGATATGCCAACAAAGTTAATTTGGGTATCACAAGGCCAAGGGGAGTGCGTCTGTGTGGCAATCAATTGTAACGAACTCATCAGTGAAATTATTTACAAATTAATAACAAGCGAGGCGAAAAATTGCCTTGAGTCACGCCCGAAGCGAGGCAAACGATGTGCATGCATATAAACAAGGATACATTGATGTAGATAACTGTGTTTACATACGAATTGTGTGCGCACCTACATACATTCACATGTCGCAAGCTCTCTTCAAAAATGACAAAATTCGAAATACATTTTTTCTGATTACTTATTGCTTGCAAAAATACTCGTACTTTTCCACGTAACCGTGAATTTTATACTACGAAGTCATATTTCTATAACTTACTAAACAACTAGCATGCCAAGTGCTTAATCCACCTATCTCTTAACTTTTCCGGGCGCCTCCGCAAAACTTTTAGAGTACTATTGTATAATTATGCCTCAAGCAGTATTTTGAAATAAAAGATTAAAAAAATTGTTTTTTTTTCAAATGTTTACTTCTTATATACATACAAGTCGCTGTCTTTCATTTCTTTTCAATTTGTGAATTTCGCTTGGAAGCCTAACTCGACATATAAATATAAACAAAAATGTGTGCACCTAGTACAGCTAGTAATCATCATCACTTTTTCTGTCCGCTTAACGTGAAATATCATTATATTAATATGTATCCACAAACAGCAGAGGAATAGAAGGGACTGTAGAGTTGCAAAAACAAAGTTCAAATCCATTAACAGAAAACTCCCTAGCTTTTTATTATATCTGAATAGAGAAGACGGAAGTCTTCTAAGGCAACTGATAAGGAATGACTGTTAGTAGCTCAGGTCATCACAATGAGTCTCACAAGCGGCAGCAAAAGGCTTAAAAGTAAAGGAATTATACGTGCGTTCCTACCTATAAGGGATCCACATTTTCGTTTACTAGATAAAGAACAACAGAAGGATTGGTAGTCAGTCATTGACAAAGTGCCAGAAATATAGTTATATTCGTCAATAAGGCAGGAATTAACTTTAATAACATTGCTCTTGGTTTATAATTCCGGTAACACGAATGTATTTGGACCAATCTAACCCAACCTCCAATTATTTATACTAGCGAACAAATGTGCATTCTTACGCATTTTACTTAAAATATTAGATAGTCAGGTATGAAGGGGGTATGCACTTTAGCTATATGGTCTTTTGTGCCCTCTACTCTACTTTGTTTCAAATACGTATCCCTATTGCGCTGGTGTCATTGAGGACGAGTCGCAGAATCGGCAAGAATCGTTAGTCGTTATTCCCTGCCTGGCCATGCAGTCCACTGTGACCTATTATAATATCTGTTACCACTCTCAATTTATTCTTTTGGAGGTTTATAGGTTTTTTGCATCCAAGAATGAAAAAATATATTACAATCTTAAAAATTTTTCGGCGAAACAACAAACCAACTCTAATACGAACGAGCGATATAGCGATACTGAGTTACATACTTACAGTAGCGAGTGAGTTTGTCGTATATTTGTTTTTTCAATAGCCGCATCAACCTTTTTAATAATTAATAGCCATACCACGTACCTCTAATACCTCTCCACGATTCTTCTCAATATGACTGATTTTGTGTTGTGTCATTTTTTTGTGGAGAGTGTGGGTTTTGCAGTGGCTGTTTATGGTCTTATAATTTGTATCTATGTTTTTGTTTACAGTTTTGCTCACATTATTAATTTTAACCTCATTATCTTCATTTGCACACGCATTCCTACATAAAATCACTTTTGACTAATAATTTCACACTTTGCGCTTAAATCAGTTCTGACAATTCCAATGCTAATGAACTCATATGTAGTAACTGCCTGTTTCCTCTACACCTATTCTAAGACGCAGATTCTGTAGACGCATGTTTGTGTTTACTGCTTTTTGGCGATGTAAGAGTCTCCTTGGCAAATAATGGAATTTACCAACTACGGGATTGCTAGGAAGCTCCACAACGCTGTTTTAGAACTATTATTAGCTACGCATGAATGGTGAGATATTTGTAAGGAAAGCCGCCCTTACATTTTTAACCCCTTAAGTGTAAATGACAAGTATCACCTGCAAACATTTTCTGTAATGTAATGTAAACTTTAGTAATGTTGGCTTCTAATGTCTCAATGGAAGCTGGTTTACCTACGAAGCATTTAGACTTTACATACCACCACAAATAAAAGCCCAAAGGTGTGATATTGGTGGTCCGAGACGAGAGACAAATTTCTCACCGAAACGACGACGCAGTAAATCAAATGTTTCACGGGCTGTATGACAAGTAGCTATTACAGACAAGTGTTACTAATGTCTAGCGTGAAAAGCCTTATTATTGCTTGTTGTGTAAAAAAGGAAACATTTTCAACTTCCAAGAGAGCCAGTGTCCAAGTTGAGTAATTAAGGGGGAGGTAGGGTTTAGCGCTAAAAAAAAAACACTTTTTTTGTGAATTTTTTACAGAAATATGGCTTAAGATACTTTAATAAAATCAGTTACATGTTATTGTACATCTTTTCAATAAGTTTTTAAAAAATATTAATAATAAAATATTCACAAATAAGCCCATGACAGAGTTTTTTTGGAGATATGTTTTTCGAGAGGTGCTCTGCGGTGCCAATCGGCATTCGTCGTAGAATCATCTGAAACTAGAAAAGTCGAAATTTTCAGTTAAAGTATGACGTAATGCTCCCCCCTACATTAATAAAATTTTTTTTTTCATTTCTGTAGTTTTGGTGGCAAAAAAACGTAAAACGAGCATTTTTGGCGAAAAATTTCGCCATATTTGTAAGTGAAAAATAACCTTAAAAACAAAAAATAAAAAAAAACAGTGTAGGGGGGAGGAATTTTTGATTAAGAAAACGTGTGCCAAATTTGAAAAGAATCGGTTGAATAGTTTCGGAGTTGTGATTGGCACCGACTTTTAAGAAGTCGTTTCGGGAAAAACGCGTTTGAAAAAATGACTCTGAGAAATTATCAATGCTCCGCATTCGAGGTAGAGTGCCTACAAAGGCTATAACTTTGAGAGTTCTGCTCCGATCCACTTAAAATTTTGACACAACATTCTTGAAATTATTTACTATAAGATGAGTGAAGAAAAAAAATTTCGATTTTGTGACCCTACCCCCCCCTTAAGGGGTAACACCACTGTACACGCGTAAAATAAACACGATTTTTAAAGAATTTTTTTGTATAGAAGGGAAGGTAAAACAATCACTCTGATTTGGGAAGTTATTACTTATATACTAAAATACAAAACTACAAAGTTTGATCGAAAAATTTTACAAAATGGCGGCATTGGAGACATTTTTGTAATGTGGTTTCTCTTGAAGGAGCTCCGCGGCACGCAGCACAGAGGGTGCAAATTTTAATCTGGAACAAAGAAACATTTTTTTTCTTAATCTAGATAAGAATAGCTAGAGAAGCACGTAGGGGATTTAAAAAATATTTATTTTTGTGGAATTAACAAGCATTTGAAGGAAAACACTCTATTTTGGACTAAAAAAACGGCATTTAAATAATTATAACAATCGTTTAAATTAATCTATCGAAAATCCCCTACGCTCTTCTCTTAAGAAGGTTATTATACAGACGTAGTGAAAAACCTGATTAAAAATATTTAAAATTGTTTGAGTTAAGCTGCGTGCCAATTTCAGAAAACGTGTTTTGAGAAAAACGCGTTTAATGTTTGGAAATTTGGAGAAGTCGTTAGGTAGCAGTCACTACCGCTTGGTTAAAAGCTTCAAATATTTATGAAATAGACTTCGGTAACGTATAAAACTTTTTGTTCTGTATTTTAAAAGGTTCAAAGAATTTTTTAAGCTTATAAAAAAAAAATCAATTTTTTGAAACTTATACAGTGGTGTTACCCCTTAAGGCATAAACATTGCACATTATTGTTTTGGTTCAAAACCTTTTTTTCAACTTGTCCATCATTTACAGTATGTACTTATATAGTATGATACATAGTAGGTATTCAACTTTATAGGCATTACTGTATCTACAACGCCTTCGCTAGATCAGCTGTGTGTGGTTTGGCAAAGAAGATTGGGGAAAGGCGTGCTTTCAATTTCTCTCGTTTTGTGTGTAAATTTAAAAGCATAGCAAGCACACATTAACAGTATTTCGTAATAGTCACATTTCATGACGTCACGCCAACATACTAAAGTACAAGTACATACATTAGGGCGGGTCGATTTAAACATCGCGCATTGCTCTGTGAAAATCGTATTCTAGGGATCAAAATAAGAAACTTTGTCGAAGAAGCCATACCTCTAAAACGAATTCTGATGTCCCCCAATTTAAAAATATCACCATCTTTGGCCTGTACATGAAAAAATCAGCTAAATGGCTATGTTTCTTCTTTATTTTTATTTATTTATATTAATATCTATTTTTTCTCTTAAGAAATTTATTTAGTCAGAACATATGTAAATGAAAAAATTAATTTAAGTGAGTTATAGAAAAGAAACTAAAGAGTTCGACCCAAATTGGAGGACATCAGAATTCGTTTTAGAGGTATGGTTCCTTCGGCAAAGTTTCTTATTTTGATTCCTAGAATATGATTTTCACAAAGCAATGGGCGGTTTTTTTGCCTTCCCACAAATCGACCCGGCCTAACATACATACATACATGTACCAGTGCTAATTTTGTGTTTACTTCAGCTTTCTTTACATTTCACCGTCTCAAATAAGTATTTTACTTGCGCGCATGGGTGTGTGATTTTATTGTTCGTACTTTTTAATGTGATAAATTTAATTTCCCTACCTTTGAAATCATTTATTCTAGATGCTTATTTACATTAATGTGTATGGGATTTTATCGCTTCCACATTTGCCAAATTAGCAGCTAAATTCAGTTGACATAAATTGTCGGCGGAGGGAACTGACTCTATCTTTATCGCGGTAATAAATTCCAAGCCACAAAACTTGGCAGAAGCAAGCAACTTTTACTTCTTCTTCTTAATTCGCACGATAACCCCTTACGCGATTTTGGCCGAGTTTAACAAAGCGCGCCAATCGTTTCTTTCTCGTGCTAACCGACACCAATTGGACACATCAAGTGAAGCCAAGTCTTTCTCCACCTGATCTTTCCAACGCAGAGGAGGCCTTTCTCTTCCTCTGCTACCACCAGCTGGTACCACATCGAATACTTTCAAAGCTGGAGCGTTTGTAAGCATTCGGACGACATGACCCAGCTAACGCACACGATAGCGAGTCACCCTGACTGAAACCTTGTTTGGTATCAAACGGCTCGGAGAGGTTCTTCCCAATTCTGACGACGCTGCTGGTGTTAAGCAACGTCATCTTGCATAGCCGTATTAGTTTTGCGGGGATACCAAATTCAGACATTTCGGCATACAAGTAACTCCTTTTCGTACTGTCGAATGCAGCTTTGAAATCGACGAAAAGATGGTGTGTGTCGATTCTCCTTTCATGGGTTTTTTTCCAAGATTTGGCGTATTGTAAATATTTGGTCGATGGTAGACTTTCCAGGTCTAAAGCCACACCGATAAGGTTCAATTAGTTGGTTGTGCGGTGGGCTACAGCCTTTCACACAATACGCTCGCTAGAACCTTATACGCGATATTTAGAAGACTAATCCCGCGATAATTGGCACAGTATGCAGGATAACCCTTTTTATGGATTGGGCAGAGCACACTTAAATTCCAATCGGCAGGCATGATTTCATCCGACCATATTTTGCATAGAAGCTGATGCATGAACCTTACCAGCTCCTCGCCGCCGTGTTTGAGTAGCTCAGCCGGCAGTCCGGCGGCGCCCGCGGCTTTGTTGTTCTTTAGCCGTGTTATTGCTATTCTCACCTCTTCATGGTCGGTTAGCGGACCGACAATTCCGTCGTCAACGATTGGGGTATTGGGATCTTCACATTCTCTGTGACATGCGCAGCTGTCACTGTTGAACAAGTTCAAGAAGTGTTTCCTCCATAATTTAAAATTGCTCTGTACGTCAGTCACCAGTTCGCCGTCTTTGTTCTTACAGGAAAACGCTCCGGTCATGAGACCTTCTGTAAGCCGCAGAACTTTCTGGTCGATTTTTCGGGCGTTGTTCCTGTTGGTCAGCATCTCAAGCTCTTCGCACTCACGTATTTTGGCCTCTCGTTTCTTCTTTCGGATAATACGTCTCTCTTCCTTTTTCATCAATCGGTAGCGATCTCACATGGCTCGCGTCGCGCCCGATCGCGGCATCCTTTCTTCAGCATGACATTCCTCGTAATACCAGCTGTTTTTCGAGCTCGCCGGTATCCGATTTCTTCTTCGGCGGCGGTACGTAGGGAACGAGAAATGTTGCTCCATTGCTCGTGCATGCCGGATTGTTGGGCAGTGCTCTCTGAGATCAGGAGTGAGAGTCGAGTGGCAAATCTTCTGCCTGTCTGTTGTGATTGCAGCTTTTCGATGTTGAACATTCTTTGCGTAGTTAGATGTACTTTTTTTGCTGCACAGAGGCGGGTGCGCAGTTTGGCTGCAACAAGGTAATGATCCGAGTCGATGTTGGGTCCTCGGATCGTACGTACATCTAATACACTAGAAGCGTGTCTTCCTTCTATCACAACATGATCGATCTGGTTTCGTGTTTTTCGATCAGAAGACAGCCAGGTAGCTTGGTGTATCTTTTTATTCTGGAATCTGGTGCTGCAGACTACCATGTTTCGGGCCCCGGCGAATTCGATCAGCCTCTGTCCGTTCCCGGATGTTTCGTTGTGCATGCTGAATTTTCCGACTGTGGGACCAAAAATTCCCTCCTTGCCCACCCTGGCGTTGAAGTCGTCAAGCACGATTTTTATGTCGTGGCGGGGGCAGCGCTCATAGGAACGTTCCAAGCGCTCATAGAAGGAATTTTTTTTTTCGCATCGTCCTTCTCTTCCATCGGGGCGTGGGCGCAAATTAGCGAGATGTTAAAAAATCGCGCTTTGATGCGGATTTTTGCGAGACGCTCGTCCGACCGTATAATCTTCTAACAAGAAATCACGACGAGCCACGCCATTGTAACTGAAGAAAACAGGGAGCAAAACCTTCACATTTTACCTATCTTGACCCGATTTTTCAGCGTTAACTCTCTGGTTGCTTTCTTTGGGATGATAGGACTTTGGTTTCAAACCCATAACTATAAATAAATATTTCTTGACCAGCTTTTCACCAAAGCCCTTTTCAGGGCGCTTCCGGACATTCAGTGTCTCTTACTCAATTTGAATTATTTTGCAGTGAAAATTTAGGATCTATCTGGATCCCCAAAAATTAACCAACTGATTTGCCAATCATAGAGGGTTTTCTAATAAGTACGGACCAATGCTAACAGGCTGTTGTAGCCATGTTGCTTTGGCGGCGTCTGGCAAATCCATTTTTATTATTCAGTTACTGATATAGAATAGTCACATCAAAACTTTAATAAGAAAAAAAAGAAAATAAGTGTGAGTTAGTGAGGATCTTTGTTCGTTATAAATATATATGCATTATATACAGCAACGAGGCACATTTTTGTATAGGTGGCTGTGTTAACAAGCAAACTTACTGTGGAAGTATGCACCAAATGGCGCCTTTCTTTATCACTTCATTTGACGAAAAGATCGCTGCATCTGTCAAAAGGCTTCTCACAGGCTAAGCTAAATACCGTGCATGGCACTACCCCAACCCATATAAAGGATCCGTAATGCACCGTTGCCCTCAAAATTAAGATAATCGGTAGTATTGCTTAAATTCAATAGGATCTGAGCAGCGGTCGTTGAAGTTGACCTTTCACAGCCATGCCATCGTGTGAACCTACGGCGGACATACGAGTGTGAACGATGTGATATTCCATGCATAAAGCCATACATGGCCTTGCAAATAAATTAAAACATGAATACCTCACACACAACTTTTTTATTCTGTTCTCATTGGAAGAGCCTATTTGTAGGATGACACTACCGAAAGAAAAAAAAAATAAGGAAGATAAAAAACTCATTTAACTTACTCCTATTAGAATGAAAAAAAGGTTGTAAGAAATGTAAAAAGCTTAATTGCACACCGCAAAGAAATTCCCCAAAGGCACCAACAAATATTGCAACAAATAAAAAACGAGGACAAATGGTTTCCAACGATAACGAAAATAACAACAAATGACGACATAAAAATGGGTTTAGCGACAGTCAAAAATTTTCGAAACGAATATATTTTTGCAAAAGCTCTTGGAGGGAGGGAAGCTCGAAATGTAGCACTAAAATCAAATCGATGCATGGCCTTCTCATTCAAAAGCATTCACAATATTTATTCAAGAGTGGCAGTTGAGTGGCTGTATGCGCTAGTTGACCGGCATTTTGAGAGTGGCTGGTACCAGCAACAGCTGATAAAAATGAATTAAAAGCTCCGTACGCAAGCTTTTGCCATATGATATGCTGTGTAAAGCGCTGATAAACGAAGTTGAAGAAAGTGGAATGCGTTCCGAAATCCGGGAACAAGCACGTGACTTTGAAACTGGAACTTTCACCAAGCGATAGCGTGTTTAGGCGAGCACACATTTTCCGTACATACATACATCATGCATACATATACATGTACGTATGAAAATATATTTGAGATATAAAATATCTCAGCTGTTTCTCAGCATTATTGCGTTGGGTCACGCACAACCCTGACCCACACTACATCTCATCACATCACATCAAATCAGGGATGACAAATTCGAAACTGCTGCTATAGCAGACTGGTAAAGGTGGCTGCGTCTACTCACTTTGTTTTAAGTTGGTTGTGTTTGGTTGCAGGCAAAAGCTTTCAGGTCTCATCGTTTCCTTGATGACTTATGCCGACTGCTGTAGCAGCAAGGACTTCAGGATGCGTGTGACCAACAGCTAGTCAGTTGACTAATAACGAAAGAATCGAAAAGTCGCGGCAAGCAAGCGGAGCGGATAGCGCGTATTGAATGCCGCAAGAAATTATAGCGAACTGATAGCTTTGAAGTTGTGCACTAACTACGCATGGGGTGTAGAATTGTGTTGCGAAAGAGTTGGTAAAACTAAAAAAGAAAGCAACGAAAATGCAATAAAATTTGTTAAGCTAAAATAAAAAAATGGCGTTATAAAAAATATTCATTTAAAAATTTCATTGGTTGTGCAAAATTATAAACTACTTGCGCCAACTTTTCTTTTCTATTTGATATCATGAAAGTTTAATAATTCAACGCATTCCAAGCACGCTCTTGTTGACCCATAAAAAGCTGTGGGAAATGGAAATGTTGTTATGTAAAACTGGTTGAGTTGCAAATTTCCGCAAGTCACTGCTGCATGTGTCCGGAATTTTAAACACCTCGACAGACGGGTAGAAGTGAGATTGCGCGAGTGCGAACGTATAATTTAATACCAATTAAGAAGTTGAATTACGAATTAAACACTCATTAATTAACACAATGCATGAGAAAAAAATTCAAATAAATTTAAAAAAATCCAATAGATGCAAATAAAATAAACTAAAAATGTAAAATAGGAAAATTAGAATATTTAAGGGCAAAAGAGATGAAGTTATAAAAGAATTACAAGAGATACATACAATAATATGGTATATAAAATTAAGAAATAATTACCTGCACGGAATTGGTCAAGAAAGTGTCTTTGCATGGCAAAATATTCGTTTTTTCTCTTCTCTTCTGTAAATTAATCTTTTCTGCACTGATTGCATTGAGCGACAAAATAAATAATTTTTTCAAAATAACACGTTTCCACAGGATTCTATTAGAGGGGGCAAGGAAAACTTACATGTATCGGCAATTTGAGAGTTTACATCCAAATTTGCCTAGAAAGGGCCAATGTTCCCACCGTCCTTTAATTTTAGATATATGATGTGTTAAGCAGTTCTATGTATAAGCGGGGCACACTTTTTTTGAACATTTTAAAACTCTAACTACTCAAAATATTGACCTATTTGCCTTTTTTGTGGGGTAGGAGAAAAGTACTAATAACAGAAACATATAACGGGTTAAAATTCTATTGAACTATAAGGTTCCAAAGCGCGAAATTCAGCCAAAAAATGTATATATTGAAATTTTGCTTACAAGTAAAAATATTTCGCAATTATTTCCGAGTATTTAAACACCGCCTTATGTTCTGACTAGGAACGACACTAAATTGCAACGTTACTTTATATTTTTTTAATATATATTCAATTTATTGTCAAGGAAATAAAAATATTTGTAAACATTTTTTTCATTTAATATGAAGTCCATTCCTCTTTTTTCACAAAAACGTTTCTCTTTATGCAGTTAGGATAATTCCTGGTTTGCAGCAAGCGACTCCTTTTTAAGAAAAAATATTTCTTTGCATAGTGACCGATTATTTCGAAAATTGCTTCTTTTTAGGTGAATAAAATATATTCCGAGTAGTAGCCCCACCGGTTTCAAACAAACTTGTAAGCCTTTCTAAATTTTCTCACAATAACTCCACATGATTTCGATTTTATGGACTAAAAATCAACAAAATTTCACATGTACGAGATATAGTAATTTAGCTCCGCGAGTTTAGTCATGGCTGCTACTGGCACAATGCGGGATTCTGATTCGTTCATTATCATACGACTGGAAAGACGAGACCTTCCTTTCGTTCCAGTAGATGGGGGAATCCCATTCTGCGATTATACATAGGAAAGGAAAATTCTGAGAAAAATATATGACCCAGTCAAGTTGGCTAATGACACTTATGGTGTTCGATACAATCTAGAACTTGAACACTTTATAAAAGCGCGAAACATCATAAAATACATAAAGTACCAATGAACACGCTGGTTTGGACACGTAGAAAGAATGCCAGAGCAAAGAGCACCAAAACGAGCCTTCAAGAAGCAGCCGTATGGGAAGCGAACTTAAGGGAAGACCAAAGAAAAGATGGATAGATTTGGTTATCGATGACCTCAAAGAGATGAACAAACAAACCTGGTAGCGATTGACAGCGGATCACGAAATCTAGAGAAGGATAGTTGCGAAAGCAGTGTTCCACCCAGGACTGTCATGCTAAGGAAGAAGGAGTCAGCCTTCCCTACAACCAATAACAACATATATTCTTTTTATAGATACTCTATAAAAAAGTTATCAAATTTAAATATATTAATAATTATACTTGAGTGATGAAACTATTCCCTGAAGATGATTGCTGTCATCCATGCATTGCTAGAATTTCGGTAGTCTGCTGTAGATGCATAGCGATATCATACGCCCGAAAAAAGCGCAGCTACTTTGCACGCCCAACTATTATTCATTTATATCGGGTGTTTTTTTAGCTCCATGAGAACTATCGGTATAGATAACTATGTCTTGACAGCTCAGAATGGCAAACTGTGATGACATTCTGTTCAGGAAGATTGGCAAGTCATCATGAATTGTTTAACGCCACAACAACGCTTCCAAACGCCGAAAGTTCGATTCGTTGGCCTTTGTTCTTCGACTATATAGAAAATTGTAATGCCTTGAAATTATCTACCAGATTATAATTGTCAACAGTATTCCTGTTTTATATTATCATTTGAAGTTCTCAAGCTCTTAATAAAAATGGCTTTTATGTACATAAAAAAATTTTTTGTTTTTTTTTTATTTTTTTCATCCCGGAACTGTTTGTTCAGTTTGGCTGACATACGTTACCACAGGAAGTATTTTGTATTTGTCTGTGTTATAAAATGTGTCATTTCAAAGCTTCAACTCATAAATAATATTACTGAGCTTATATTTAAATGATTCAATTGCTTGGATTTTTGTTCGTCGGACATTTTTAGCAATCGAATTCCAAAACGGCATTTAAATCCAAAGAAACAGCCCAGCTGGCAAAAACAACCTTGTGTTCCCTTAATCATACTCGCCTTTTATAAGAACTTGGTTTGCACTCGATGAAAAACTGAAATGCCAAGTAAAATCAGCTTTTGTAGCAATTAGTAGCAAGCTTGCAATTCTAATAGCTTTGTGTGTTTTTATTGCTTTCCGCTGGAGTTGCTTTTAAAATTTTGTCCACTATTTAGTCGGCCGCCGTAGCGGAATGGGTTGGTGCGTGACTACCATTCGAAATTCACAGAGAGATCGTAGGTTCGAATCTCGGTTAAACACCAAAATTAAGAAAAACATTTTTCTAATAGTGGTCGCTCCTCGGCACCCACTGACAAACCTCTGAGTGTATTTCTGCCATGAAAAAGCTCCTCATAAAAATATCTGCCGTTCGGAGTCGGCTTGAAACTGTAGGTCCCTCCATTTGTGGAACAACAGCAAAGTCAAGAGTTCCAAGAGATGATTTCTTATTGAAGTCGAATTATCATCAAATAAATAATAGCAATAATTAAATATGGATATTTTAACGGTAAATCGGCTTCGAGTTCACGAATTAAAAAAATGAAAATTAAATATTTGAAGAACACTAAAATAGTTGAAATCAGACTACTCCATCAAAAATTTCGGTGTTTACTATATCGGACACTCAGCATACGCAGACATGACTGTAATAAATTTGAACCTTTTTTGAATGAAAGTTGTTTTTACATACAGTAAACTAATAAATACAGCAAATCAAAACTATATCTAATGTAGGTTGAAAATTTTGAACTGGTTGGAGTTTTTACAAGTCATCCGCATTAATAAATAGCAAAACAAAAATCACGTATCCAGCTTTTCAACTAAAACCTAAACAGCGATAAAAGTGAATCAATATGAAGCAAAAAAAATATAAGAAAAAAATAAAAATAGAAAGTGTATAAAGTGAAATATTCCGTTTTTGTTTTTAAGTGAAATATACTAATATATTTAAATTAACATACAGTTTTTTTATAATTATACCACCACGCATAATCCCAGGCAGTGTTTGACAAGATTTTCATAAAAATCAAAACTCCGCTACAACAGTTTAGAAAGAAATAAAACGCATACCAATTTTCAAACCATAACAAATTAGCTCAAAGCGAATAACTCTCAGCTGTTGCCTCTATACGGAAATACTTCCGTAATAAAACTGAAATAAAAGGCGGAGCGAACCACAACATCTGGCTTTTACCGACCAATAATTACAACAACCAATCATCAACACATGCCCAACACATCACTGATGGACAGCAACAGCCGCAACGGCAACCAGACTTTCGCCAGCACTGCGCTAACCATGTCTATTATTATTAGCCAGAATGACGATGGTGGGGAAGAAGGAGAGGATGAAGATGAAGATGAGGATGAGGATGAGGATGAGGACGAAGATGGGGTAGAAGATGATGCAACGTATGCAACGGTACTTATTTGAATAAGAATACTACTTTTGAATAATACTATTATAACATACATACATATGTGGAATATTATAAATACTTACTAGCCGATAGCTCTGGTAACTAGTGCTGTAAACATATTAATTTATAATTTTAATTATAATTTAATAAACAAATAATAATAATAGTATAAATATTTACTTAAACGTCACGAATATTCCCTTTTGATCAGATTTTTTTTTTGTATTATCAATTAGCTTACATGTAATACCATTCGGAATTCACAGAGAGAACGTAGGTTCGAATCTCGGTGAAACACCAAAATTAAGAAAAACATTTTTCTTATAGTGGTCGCCCCTCGGCAGGTAATGGTAAACCTCCGAGTGTATTTCTGCCATGAAAAAGCTCCTCATAAAAATATCTGCCGTTCGGAGTCGCCTTGAAACTATAGATCCCTTCATTTGTGAAACAACATCAAGACGCACACCACAAATAGTAGGAGGAGCTCGGCCAAATACCCAAAACGGGTGAACGTGCCAATTATATACAGGGCCGTCGAGGTAAAACCGGAATGTTGAACTTAAAAACAAAACTATTGGATATTTACTCAAAAATAATTTTATTTGCACTTAACTTTGTATAATGTGATTATACATATCATAGTTGAAAATTATTCAATGTAACCTCCATCTCGTGCAGGTCCCAGCCGGGACCTGAAGCACCCACATGCGCGAGCTACCTCCTCTTTGTCCATTGTGGTCATCACTTCCTCGATGATTGTCTTCAGAGCGTCCTTAGTGTTATGAGGCTTCGCGTTAACTTTGGCTTCAACTGTGCCCCACACGTAATAATCAACAGGATTGCAGTCTGGGCTTGAAGGTGGCCAAAAATCTGGTGACCAGTGGTAGGGTAGGTTGTTCTGGAGCCAAGCCTGAGTCCTCTTTGCCTTGTGAGCAGGTGCGGAGTCCTGCTGAAGCACATATTCTCTTCCAGCAGCCACGCGGTCCATCCAGGGTTGCGTTGTTTTGTAGCCAAACCTCTGAATTATCTCTTTAGGGCTTTTTCCGGCGCGAAGTGGCTCTAGTATCGCAGCTCTTCTGTCCTGCTCTCGACTCATCGTTTAACTAGCCCTTACTCCGGCACTCCAATGTCAATCAGGAAACAATACACTAAAAATATGTCCCTTTATCAGCGGTTTTAGACTTAACGCTACTGCTCCAGAGCTTTCGAGATGTTTTCCGGATTTACCTCGCCGACCCTGTATATATATATAATACATATATTATATACTTATATGTAAGTAAGTATTGACGTCAGAGGAAAACTTCTTACAGCACTTATGGCTGCTTTACGGAGGTGCTTATGGGAAACTCAATGTCAGTATTCCTTTCGTGCCAAGTTGGCTTGTAGAAAACTGTTAAGCATAGAAAATTGTATTTAACCAACAGTTTGCAATTATAATTATTTAATTTATTAATTAAGGTGGAAGCCATGAAAAAAATAAAGTAGTGCCACAGTAATATTTTCCTGTCTCACAGCAAATATGGGCGTTAAATAAATAAGATTGGAAATATAGGCAGATGACATTGACATTGACTGCTTTATTATTTCTTGTGTGGCTATTTTGAGCCATTATATGGAAGGGGCTATTAACCGATGTTAACTATTTTTATTTCGCACAGTAACTTTACGAAAAATTATATGTATCTATCATGTATCAATGAGAGTTGCAATATCTTTGCTCGAGCTATCAGTTACACAGACGAATCAATAAACAGATAAAGCTAAATCGGTTTCACGCAACATTCCGAATATTTTATATATATGAATATATGTACGAAATGTTGTCTGTAATATGATTTGTTTTTGCTGTTATAGGTATTCGTATGCTACTATAGCGCGGTACGTGCGCGATTATGGCTTTATCCACTGGCATGCATGGCGTATGCGTAACTTAGAACCTTTTTTACTATTTTTGTTTTATTAACCCCTTTAACGTCAATTTATTTTCAGTCAGCACTGCTCTGGCAGACGACTTAATTTTCTTAGTTTTAAGAGGAGGGGTTGATATAGAAACTTAAGGTTTTGTTGCTCAAATAATTTGTTGTTATTAAAAATAATATTTGATTCACACATTTATATGAACATTTATTGTCCGCGAGAATAGAAGAGGAAGGGAAAACATCGTGACGGGTTGTAATTGGCGAGAGAACGATGTTTTTGCTCGTGTACACAAAACGAAATCGATGAGTCAAGTTTGGTGTCGTTGTTTTTGCATACATATATATATGTATGTTCATGCATGCATTTGTATGTACGTATGTATGGTAATATTTTTATTTTACTATTTTTTATATTTGTAGAATTTTTTTATTAAATATTTTTTAGTAATATGGAAGAGTTAATTTATTTTAATATTCATCTCATTATAAAAGTAGATAATCTTATACTTAGCATACATACATATTTGTATTTATCTATAAGTGTTAATAAAATACATTCCCTTTACGCAATAAAATTTGTCATCCACTAGTCAAAACTCCAAATATTGTACTTAAAAACCAAAACACTTGCATAGGCGCACGTGCAGCAGCATGCGCAACGCCATGGATGCTGTGCCGCCAAAACACTCTAAAATGTTCTTTAATATAACAAAAACTATTTCATTCATAAGCGCAAGCGCATATTTCTTAAAGCAAGGCTCGTTCTGCCTCCCACATATTCGCTTACGCACCTAAGCCCTTCAAAAGACTATTTTTTTTTTCAAAGACCAGCCAGCGTCTCCGTATATAGAGGGTCTTTCAAAAATGATGCTTGGATGCCAGTAGTGAATAGTTGCGAGACGGTAGAACAACACGTAAAATTATTCAAACTTATAAAGGAACTTTAGGAACAACATATCGCAAAATTAATATTTTTTTAGTGGCAACAATCGTCCAAATGAGTTGACAATTCAAAGGTTGGTACAAAGTACAAGAAACTTGTTGAGGATAAAAAAAGGACTGGCAGACTAAAAACTGGACTTTCTGTTGAGAATATTGCTGCTGCATAGCAAGGTGTTGCTGAACAAACTTCAACTTCAACAATTAGGCATTCATGAATCGACTTTTTGTTGGATTTTAAGTGCAGACGTGCTCATGGTAGACAATTAAATGATGTAATTTTCCACATATAATTGCTAAGAGTTATGTTTTCAATAAAAATAGTAAAACCTGAAAGAATCCAAAGTTTTACATGTTTTACTTTAAAACAACATCTAGGCAAGTGTTTTGAAGGATTCTCAATATTTCTTATTAATTTCGAAATCGTTACACGCACTTACTCAATGATTGAACTAATGCGTGGATTAGTTTTTACAATTTAGACCCCAAAAAAATCTGAAGTTTAAATCTTTTGGAGATTTGAAGTACAAACTATGTTTTTCGGAAAAATCTATTTCGAAAATCATTGCTATGGAAAATTATTGTTTTTAAATATTTTTTTTGTAATTAATTTATTTTTGTAATTTATTTTTTTTTTGGTTTTTTTAAAAAGAAAAGAGAACAAGCTAGAGAGCACTACGAACAAGACTTTAACTAACTAATTCTCAAATATGTGCATTAGGAATCGATTTAAGCGAAACAAAATTCGATTTGTTTTATCTCTTAATATACCTATGTCACTAATGATGTGCCAAAACCAGTATACAACCTAATAATTTGACGCTTTTATTCGAGTACCCCATCCAAAGTATCTTTATTGCAAACTTTTACGGCGAGACTAAAAACACTTAATAACAATAAAGTAGTTGCTTTTCGCAAACCTAAAAAGAAAACATCGTATTTGGCCGCAAAGACCACTGAATTGTATTGTTGGTGCTCTGTGTCTGAATACTTAGCACGCGATAGGTCAACAGTCCCGCACGTTATTAGGTTCAAAGCAGCAAATTTGCTTTGCAATTGAAAATTTGAAACTGACTGTTAGAGAAGAACAATCTTAATAACCGGCTGACGCATACATTGTAATGGGTTCTATTTTAAGTTCCTTAAAAATTGATTTTTCAATAAAATACAAGAAATCAATGAAATGGCCAATGCTTTGGATTTTATTCATTGCAAGTTTTATGAATACAATTATCTTATACAGTATACATTTCCAAATCCGATCGATCCGATTCTGCACCACATTCGCTACGCTTAATCGGCCTTATAGCGCACTGAACGTCGGCTTCCATGTCATCAGTTGTAGCTGGTTTATCAATATAGACCAGTGACTTGGTATGAGTTGGTGAGATAGTTCTGCCGCCATAAATTTCGTCCCAAATGAAGCAATGATTTTACGCGTTTCACAGTCTTATTGAAACCATTTAGCATATAGGCGATTTATATTGACGTGGGAAGCAAAAAATCGTGAAACATTTATCATTGAAGAAATATTGACAGATGACCTTTGATGAAAAAATTAATCAAATAGGGCCTTCACTTCAAAAATGGACCCTTTAATTCAGAAGGGAGCATAACCGCTAAAACTGTTTATATACACTACAGGCTTCGGATCCCGGAGAAATCAAGGCCAATTGAGACGTGGGCAACTTACTGCATCACTTTACACAAGAGCTGTTTTCAAGTTGTCCGTCTGGAATGGTCATGTTCACATTAACACTAACCGTACCGCACCCGGTGAAATGACCGGTTACAAAATTGAATTGAGAGGCTGCACTTATAATATATTATAATATTATATTTGGTGTTCTTTGTATTATACATATAATACAAAAAAATTAAAACGTATGATTTATTATTTTATTGTTATTTGAAAATATTAATTATGTATTAGAAAAAATTAAAAATTTGTTTTGAAAAACAATTATTTCATAACCGGTCAAATGACCGGTTGCGGTAAGAATAGGTATACGTGATGCACTGGTACGGTTAGTGTTAAACGGTCTGACCGAGTTCACAAGTCAGTTATATAAAGTGTAAGAGCATTCATAGTACGATCCATGCCGTTCCAAGTTCGATCTCGCTCAAACAAACATTTTTAGTTTTTTAAATCTGATTGCGAATGGAACAGGATCGAAATGAAACTTAAGTGTTACGAATAGTATGAACGCATACATTATCATTTACTTTTGATGCTGAAGCGACCTACAGTTTTGTGCCGCAGCAGACGGTTATTAATGAAAAGCTTTCTCCTGGTAAAAATGAGCTCGGAAGTGTGCATTGAGAGTCGAGAAATGAAAGTTTTTAGAAACAGTTTTTCTATACTTTGACCAAGTGCCAAGTGACAGCGGCAGCACGGATTGAATGGTAAAAATCTAGTTCAACTTCTAGTTAATTTTCAATTTCTGCACAAGTTGGATCTTATGCGAAGTTAGGAAAAGTTCTCTTTTCACAGTCTTCCAACAAGGAAGCGAGCAGAGAAATGAATGAAAAAGGTTTTGAGAAAGGCGCGAAATGGATATATTTGGGTACTCGGTGATTATTACTTCTACAGCGGCGATCATACACACCTTAATGTACACAAAATGCTCTTAAGGGTTTGTTTAATAAGATACAATTAAATTCGACCGCCGTAGCCGAATGGATTGGTGCGTAATCATTCGGAATTCACAAAGAACGTAGGTTCGAATCTCGGAGAAACACCAAACTGAAGAAAAAGTTTTTTCCAATAGCGGTTGCCCTTCACCAGGCAATGGCAAACTTCTAAGTGTATTTCTGCCATGAAAGAGCTCCTCATAAAAAATATCTGCCGTCCAGAGTCGGCTTTTCTGTATGTCCCTCCATTTGTGGAACAACATTAAAACGCGCACCACAAATAGGAGGAGGAGCTCGGCCAAATACCCAGAAAGGCTGTACACGGCAATTATATATATGTAAATTCGACCCCGATTTTTTTTTCTTTGGCTTAAAATTTTTTGAAGAAGTGTCTACAGAAAATTTTAGGTCCCCATATAAATCTATCGATAGATCTTTTTGCAAACACAAAAACAACCACCTGTTATATATAAGTAAAAAGTATCTTTGGTATTTAGTTTAAAACCTCCGTCTCAAAACTTTAGCATATTTCTTTTAGTTTGTTAATTTTGCACTTGATAGCATATTAAATGTCCTTTGCGGTGGGACAAATATTTGGAATTTGAAATTTACTCTTCGCTTGCGGCCAAACAGAAAAGCTGGTCAACTCCGTGTACTCGTAATTCAGCAAAATCACTTGACAAATTGTTGCTTCATCTAAAACTTAATATTCATAAATTGCACAAATATTTACATTTCACTACAAACACAACATACTTAGCATACAACAAAGTACATACATACATACATATTACGAAAACTTGCTTCTAGACTGACTGAGAGTTGATGGAAACAAATTGTCGATACTGAGAATCACTCAAAATGAAATTGTGGCGACTTGAAAAGGCAACGAACTATGCAAGTGGCATTAGAAGACATTCTTTATGTAAAAATAAAATTATTTTACTGGAGATTTTGCTTTATTGAGTTGACTTCAAACAATGCTATTCGTGGAAACATTTTTTTGCGCTTTTTCAGTTTTGTGACCTTTGAAACGCGATAAACTGCGAATTGAAGAAAGCAACCTTATTGGCAAAAACAAAATTTTCTTATTTTTAAACACAAGAAAGGGTTTCAGTATCACAAAGTCTTCAGTTTTTCAGTGTTTTAACTATCCGCATATTGCATTAATTATTTAGTGCACTATGCCCAGCCCTGCCTCTTAGCTCACTACACTACATCCATTATTTTGCCAAATTTTTTAATGCCTCCAAATAGCAATTTGATTTCTCGATACCTTAAAAATAGGCGTTGGTTTCATCGAGGACCTCTTCATCGAACCCGAATCTCTTGCCGCCGAGTAATCTGTTCATATTTTAGAGAAGGACTGGGAAGTAAGCTAAAGCTGTGGAATGTGTTGAGCGCATTTCCTAACCTATTTCATGCAATTTTGCTATTACGAAACTCTATTGTTTCTCGACTGTTGCTTGGAATCTGATATTTTATGATGGTAGTTTTGATGCCCACCTTTACTTGTCAATCGCCCAATATCATTCGGTGTCGCTTATGCTGGTACGAGAGCAACGAAAAACAATGAATGGAGCTTTTTCATTGCAGAAAAGCTCTCGGAGGTTTGTCATTGTCTGCTGAGAGGCGACCACTATTAGAAAAAACGTTTACTTCATTTTTGGTCTTTCACCGAGTTTCGAACCTACGTTGAATTCCGAATGGTACTCACTCACCAACCCATTTAGCTACGGCGACGGTCCTATATGTACTACCCCTCCATAAATAAAGTAAAAACAACCAATTAGAAAAATAGTAAACAAAATAATTGCTACCAGCGGATAAACATAATTTTTGGAATTCTCATTTAGGCATAGATGAATAATTCATCCGGAGTACAAAGTCTAGAGTAAACGATAAATAGTTGGCCAAAGGAAAAGTAAGGGTTTTTTAAATTAAGTCCAACCTTATCTGAAGATTGCTTTTGGACTGTATTTTTCATTGATCGGTGTATGTAAGTGAAATAATAGGCATTAGCATATTTTTCCCATCCCAATGAGTTTAATAATATATGACGATGCTATGTAGAATGGTAATTCTGTGTTTTCTGCCTAAAATTCAGAATAAGAGTAATAAAGGAAATTGTATTGGTAAATCACCCATCGAAGTGCCCCCTTGCAGGCCGATATCACTTTTACCAGTAATGACGAGTCTTTTTCAAACATACTTTTAAAACGTCTACAGTCAGTCATTGAAGATAAACGTCTGATTCCCATTCACCAATTTGGTTTTAGGAAACATCATTCAACGCTCGATCAAATACACTAAATCGTAAACACCATAGAAAGCGCTATGGAAAAGAAAAATGTGTGTTCAGCCGTTTTTCTTGATATATCGCAAGACAGTATGGTACAAAGGGCTCATCCAAAAGCTCCAGTACACGTTGCCAACACCCGGAAATGATATAGTTTTTAAACTAAGTTTTAATCACTGTCGCATTGTTGAATCAACAGTTGTGTTCCGAACATTTATTTTCACATAATAACAACGAATTAAAAAAAAAAAATATAACTATAATGAATAAAGTGTTGTATAGTATTAAATATAATACACAAAAATAAATTTAAATAACATTTGCACATAATTTTTTAATATACATTAAAGTGGTTTACACTAAATTTGATTGTTTCCCTAAAATTAGTCAATTTCATTTTGCTAACTTTTAATATTTTATCTGTGGTGGACCTTCTGGTGGAAATGCCCATATGTAACACCTGGAAAGCTTTGATCAATTTTGTGGACCTCCAAATAGTATTCATTAGTATGTGCAACTTACCCAAATTTACTATAGTTGCTTAATAGATCTCCACCCTATTCCCAAAATATTCAAAATAAAGATTTTTCATACCTGTTTCGATTGACACCCAATTAGTAATATCTCAATTAACTTAATTACTAAATTGAATTAGCAACCCTTTCAAGCAGGTGACAACCATCTCCAAATACTGAATTATTTTAATTACTCATTATGAATTATTTAACTTATTGAATTTAAAAAGAGAAACACCTGATTCAAAAATATATTCCTAATTAAGATCCATTGACAACTAAATTCATATATTTAATTTATTTTCTTATTTTTACTTGAACCTCATTTTTAAACCCTCTTTCAAAATGTTTTCCAAATTAAGTTTTCTTAAACATTGTTTTTCATTTGGCACCAGTATTGTAATATTTGATTAAACTTATTTATTTAATTTAACATAACTGTTTTAACAGTCTATGAAAAAAGTGCCGTATCTTTCTGCATGCAAAATGCAAACTCATCGCTTTGACATCATCAATTCACAAATATGAGTTTGCAAACCTGCACATTAATAATATTAGTGGGATATATCCTGACTGCTACACTTATTTACAATTGCATAAACATAATAATATAATATATATAGTTAAAGCCTCCTCCCCCACTATCTGTGTATTAGAGAGTTTCAGCCTTGGTTACCAGTGAAGAGAAAACACATTTTTTGTTTGTACCTTTCTTAGTTTTCCTCCAAAAATGTCCGTTCTTTTGAGCACGTATTTCCTTTATTTCATTAATTTATTTTATTTCAAGAAAGGAATGTAAGTTTCGCAGCATCGACAACACTGACTCTAGCCCAAGAACAAAAAAAAAAAAAGAAGCGTTCAAATAACAGTGCAAATAACAAATTAATGGATAAAAATATCGGGGTATTGAATTTCCTCCATCTTTTCAATTTCTCAATATGAGGCTCCATACCCATTGTACAGATCCTTAGGTAAAAACACTCTCAGCTGGTCGTAAAAAATGCCTACAGTTGAGATCACTTGATTCCAAAACATTATACTGTAATGCGGTTCCATAAAAAATTTTATAAAAAATCGTATCAAGAAGTCTAAAACATGTCTTTCAAATTTAAATATTTCTCAATCAAAAAGCTTCTTCAAGGTTTAGCTAAGAAATATATTAAAACTATTTATTATTGTAAATTTTCCAAGTAATACATTTACCATAAAATTCTAATTTAGCATAGCAACCCCGACAATACCCTCATGCAAAAAAATCAATTACTCACACCATCACCTACCTAGGTGCCTGTTAAAAAACCGGAAGAAGAAGAGTGTTTTTACTTGTAATTTTGTACAATGCCTGTGTCTGAGCTAAGGAGACTATTTCGAAAAATAAAAAATGTTTCCCCCAATCAATTGAGTAGTTTTTATTTTTGCACGGACTTTTCAACCGAACCTCGTATTTAACTTTTTTATTGTAATATCTAAAAGTGCCTATTGATGTAGTAAGTAAATTATTTTTTCAACTCAGCTTTCTGTCGAAATTTTTTAACTTTTCTTTGGTCACTCGAAAAGTAGCTTGAGTAAACGTCAGCAAATTAAAAGTGATTTTTCAAATTAATACACTTTCTATTAATTACAGTCGGATTATGGAAGTCTTCTTCCCGACAATCTATGATGGAGATAAGACTTCCATAATCCGACTGAATTAATTTGAAAAATCACTTTTAATTTGCTGACGTTTCGCTAGCAAATTTTACCTTTCAAATATCAATTACATAGTCGAAATTTTATTTCAAAATGTTCTGCGGGAAAGGGTTTGCTACCGCAGTGTAAACAACCAATTACTAATTTCAGAAAATTAACCAGCAAGTCACTTTTTAAAAATAAAAATAACGTTCGAAATACTTTACTGAGGATACTCTTCTTGCCACGCCCGATATTTATTATGAACTAGAAGTGAAAATATCGGATTTTGTCATTCCCATGACAGTCGGTTCTACGTTAGCGGAGCATCATAACTATAACTCTAACAGCATTTCCAACATTTATGGGTAATGTTTGTTCTGTTAAAACAACAACAACATCTCAGAGATTGTAGTAATTAAAGCCTGTCATAAAGATGGAGAGGCTCTTTCGTATGCAATTTTGTGAGTGTTCAGAATTGAAACGAGATGTTTAGCATCTTTCCGTAAATGCTGATACGTGATTAAGTCCCTTTAGTCCAAATACATATATTTGTTGTAAACAACATTTAGCTTTTTCTTTCACACACGTAGGTATCAAGTACGCTTTGGCGAAGAGTAATGTTATATTTAAGAGACTGAAGTATTGTGCTGACCAGAGCGTACAATGCATTCCATACACTTTTCCTACGGCATTATAGATATGATCTTTTCATGTCAATGTGCTGCTAATATGATGCCAAGATTTTTATATGCAACAAAAACAAAAGAGGGTCCAAAATAGAGCCATGAGGCAAGAAAACCAGGCTTTCTTAGGAGCGCATTATCATACACATATGAGCCCATCTGCTTATGTATGAAGAATAAGCTGTAAGTCCAAATATGGCTTCTTACAATTACATGTAAGACTTGCATACAAGGAAGAAGAGGTAAGGCTCTTAAAGATGAACACAACGTAGTGGAAAAATAAATAAATAGGTCGAGAAAACAAGGCAGTTAAATCGCAATAACCTTCGATTTACAGAATTCAAGTAATTGTTTTTGTACTTATATTTCCCCCTATTCATAGTAGCCGTGGCAGATTCTGGAATGGAGTTCCAAAACCTCGCGCCATTAAAGAAGAAAAACCTTGATGAGAAAAGCATGAATATTTAGGAATAATCAGACTTTAATGCCCGCTAAACCTTTTTAATTTTAATTTCACATATAGAAATTTTGGAGTTTTATGTTCTATAAGTTTGTTCATGAATGCTTGTATACCATTTTTTGCCACAAGATAATCAAAACATAATAATCCACCTCAACCTAATTTTTTCAACGTAGAGGAGGCCTTTCTCTTTCTCTGCTGCCACCAGCTGGTACCGAATACTTTCAGAGCCGGAGCGTTTGCATCCATTCGGATGACACGAACCAGCCAATGAAGCCGCTGGATCTTTATTCGCTGCACTATATCTATGTCGTCGTAAAGCACATACAGCTCATCGTTCCATCACTTGCGATACTCGTCGTTGCTAACGTGCAAAGATAAAAAAAGGGCGGATAGTTCCGTGTGTAGAAGACCATGCAAGTGGGGAAAGTACCCGATTGCCATTCACTTGGGAGTGGCCAGGACGATTCTTCTGCATACGATTCAAGCAGCTCACAACATCCGGGCTTCGCCAAAATGTTCTCTGGATAGCTCCTGATGGCTACGTATCCCAGTATATCTGATTCGGCGCAGAGTTTGGGACCGTAAAAATCCTTCCCTAATGAAAACGACAACGAAGAATCGGATGAGAACCTAAATTTCTTACCTTATCAATAAACGTTAGGACTCGATTACCAATATACGGTTTTGGAATGTCTTCCACATGTACTACTCTCGTATTGATAGGATGTGACTGATATGGTTTATCAGTATTTAGGCAAAGACAATTATCAAAGGCTCATTGTGAAATTGCAGAGAGATCAGTGCTAACTTGAAAACATAAATTTTCAGTACGATCAATTCGACTGGACAAGTACAAATGGATGTCAAATGATGACATACTTTTTGCTTTGTAAAAAGACTAAACAAGAATGGGCCAAGTACAGAACAGTGACCGGAGGTAGCTATACTATATATGGAGGAGGCAGTCTTACAAGTCATTTTTTGACAACTTACTGCAATGTATGAGCAGTTAATTTGGTAGAGCTTTCCAAAATTCCGAAAAAATATCGAAGCTTTTCGCTATGATTTATCAAGCCAAACCTTTTAGAAAAATCCAGAAGATGGAGAAGTGTTTGATTGCCAGTGTCAAATTGTATGCTATTGCCGTTAATTATTTTCAACATGGCTGTAGAACAGCTGTGTTTAGGTAAAAACCCTGACTGCAATGATGATAGAAGGTTATGTCGTTTAACATAAGATGAAATTTGTTTTGCCATCAGGCACTCACAAGCCTTGGCCAATAATGGCGGATTGACTATTGGTCTAGTCGTTACAATTCAGAAAAAAAATGAAAACCACGTTCGAAATATTGTTCTTTCATAATGTGGCTGCTCTTAAAATCACTCTTGAAAATGGTATATATTGGCACATTTGGGGACACCTTCAGAATCACTGGTATGGAAAGTGGTACGGGGAAGTGTTTATCAGCTGAAAAGCAATTTCCGGACCATAACCACGAGTACTTTTGGGAGGCTTATTGATATTCATTTGACGAAATTCTTTCACTGACCATTCTAACGCTGGCAGCAAATATGGAGCATTTTCTTTAATAGATGTATACAAATGTACACACGTAATATTTATCGCTGAAAACAGCTAGCGGAATGCATCGCCAATCATAAGAGAAACAGTGTAGTCTCTGATTTTATATGAGTTCATGAATATACAAATATAAATACAAAATAAAACTCGTTAGGTTATTTGACTTACCTTGAACCCATTTGTATTTGCTTCATTAGTCCACGCTGGTTTTATTTCCATTACATAAGACTACATTTACATACATAGTTTCTCAATATGGATATGTATTTATGTATATATGTGGCTTTGTATGAAGAAGTGTATTCGCCACAAATTACCAATATTGCATACGACTAAGAGTATATATAATATGAATATGAGTATATATTTATTGAGCCGATATTTATGCTTATTTACCTATTCACATAGTTCCAGCTACTCGAAGTGGTCACCCACTGAGTATTGTTTGGTTATCAATGAGGTGTTAAAGCTAAATAGCTCGTAGACTAGCAGCAGTATCAAATTACTGGCTGTTTACGTAATAAGCGTGATTTTGCGCTCTCCCACAGTATTTATTTGGTCATACCCATAGACGGGTGCACTTAAACATGTATACTTTCTATAAAAAAAATTCAAGTATACGTAAACTGTAGGGATATCACACTTACCACTTATTGTTCTTTCAATGTGTTGTAAATAGTTTATGGAGTGATGAGTAAAAAAGAGAGGATTTCGGAAGGCGTTTTAATAGCAATAATAAATTAATACCACAGGATGCTGCCATAGCCCGCAGTGGTTCAGAGCTCACATTCAGCACAAACAAATCGTATATCCTGTGAATCGTGGTCGATTATTCTCACATTCGTATACTATAATTTGCGTTAGAAGGGACTCATTGCGTTTTTTTACCCCTACTGGTATTGAAATTAGAGATAGATTAATATAAAAAATATGACAATAGTGTCGCATAAAAGGTAAATAAAATTACTCTAATGCAGATATATTTTCGGGCTGCCACGTTGTCCAAACCTTAAAGTAATTTCATAATAACCATTTACATAACTTCTACGAGAAACGTTAAGTTCACCTATGCTAATAATTAATAATTTTGCACATTAACGATTATAGTTTAGTACGAAAAATAGTTATTCTTATATTTTTGTGGATCTTCTTCTTCTTTTTACAATAATTGGCGCGAGAACCGCTTAAGCGATTTTGGCCGAGTTTAACGAAGCCCGCCAGTCGTTTCTTTCTCGTGCTAACCGGCGTCAGTTGGAAACACCAGGTGAAGCCAAGTCCTGCTCCACCTGATATTTCCAACGCAGAGGAGGTCTTCCGCTTCCTCTGCTACCAGTAGGTTGTAACTCATAGAGCCGGAGCGTTTGTGTCCATTTGGACGACATGACCCAGCCAACGAATCCGCTGTAAGTTTACTCCCTGCGCTATGTCTATGTCGTCGTAAAGCTCATACAGCTCATTGTTCCATGGCCTACCATAGTGGTTGTCACCAACGTGCCAAAATCCAAAAATCTTCCACAGAATCTTTCTCTCAAACACTCCAAGGGACGCCTCTTCGAATGTTGTCATCGTCCAACTTCTGCGCCATACGTTACAATAAGCATGATAGAAGCCTTATGTTAGTTTTGTTCGTCGAGAGAGGACTTTACCACTCAATAGCTTACTTAGCAGATGCTTTCCATTTCAATTCAACCGGGCTATTCGGGTCATGTTCTTCGATTTCGATGTAACTGAAATATGTTGCTCTCTGGTCAAAATAATGAGACACGTATTTTTTTGTTCGCCCGAAAAAAAATTTTTTCAAGAGTTATCGGCAATTTTGTTTTTCGGCTCAAACTCGATTTTTTTTAATTATATAAGAAAATTTTTTTTTTAAATGCCCTTAGTCAAAAATGAACCGATTTTCATAATTCTGGGTTCAAAATGATCGTCATTACTTACAGGAGCGACTTAATGTAGAAACAATTGCAAAAAAGTAGTTGAAAATTTTTTATTTAGCAAAAAAGAAAAAAAAAATGAAATTTTTTCGAAATTCAATATTTCAAAAAGTGTATTTTTTTTTTTATAACTTTTTCCAAATCAAAAGGACATCTCAAACTTGAATTGAGCTGAATGCCTAGTAGCTAAAATGAGTTGTTTTTGAGTAATGAATTTTTGAATAAAAACCCTGTTTCCCACTTTTTGTTTTTTGCAAAATCAAACATTTTCAACTTCTTTTTTTGCAATTGTTTCTGGATGAAGTCACTCGTGTAAGTAATTACGATTATTTTGAACCCAGAATCATTCAAATCGGCTTATTTTTGACTAAGTTATGAAAAAAAAAATTTTTTTTTCGGGCGAACAAAAAACTACGTGTCTCATGACCCGAATAGCCCGGTTGAATTGAAATGGAAAGCATCAGTACTTGTTGGCACGAGATTCTTCGTTTGATTTCAAAGCTGACATTGTTGTCGGCAAGCTCATAATTGTCAACAATGATGTGGGTGCCGATATGCGAATGCGCCGACTGTTTGTTTGATGACAGAGGCCTTCGTTTTATTCTCGTTACCCACAACACCCATTCGCTTTGCTTCTTTATCCAGTTTGGAAAAGATAGAACTAATAGCGTGGTTGTTAAGGCCGATGATGTCAATATCATAGGCACACGCCAAAAGTTGTACGCTCTTATAAAATATTGTGCCTGAGCGATTAAGTTCTGCGGCTCATACGATCCTCTCCAACATCAAGTTGAAGAAATCACACGACAGCGAGTCAGCCTGTCTGAAACCTCGTTTGGTATCAAACGGCTCGGAGGGGTCCTTCCCAATTCTGATGGCGCTGCTGGTATTAAGCAACGTCGATGATAGACTTTCTTGGTCTAAAGCCACACTGATAAGGTCCGATCAGTTGGTTGATGGCGGCCTTCAGCCTTTCAGACAATACGTTCACTAGAACTTTATAGGCTATACTTAAAAGACTAATCCCGCGGTAATTGGCACAGATTGCAGGATCACCCTTCTTATGGATTGGGCAGAGCACATTTAAATTCCAATTCCATATTTTGCATAGAAGCTGATGCATGCACCTTACCAGCTCTTCGCCGCCATGTTTGAATAGCTCAGCCGGAAGTCCGTCGGCGCCCGCAGGCTTGTTGTTCTTTAGTCGCGTTATTGCTATTCTCACCTCATCATGGTCGGTTATCTGTGTTTACAATTTTATCAATGTCACTATTAATTATTCGGAGCTTGTAAAACTGTTAAGCCCCTGATATCCCCGCGTGGTTCTCGCCATAAAAGAGTATTTATGGATGATGTATATAAAATTAATTATGCACTTAACGATCCTATCATTAAATAAAAACTATTATGTAACAGCTACACTAGCGTTTATGATTTCAAACCTGGATTTATATGTTTAAGTTGAATTTATTTTGTATTTTCAAGTAGTCTGTAAGCTTTAATTCTGTAAACTGTGCATAAAGAATAAAATAAATAAAAAAACAATGTCAGCTGGTCATTTTTAGATGATAATGCAAGTTCTCAACGGCTAAGAGTTGTGAGTGAATTTCTGACAAAAATGCTTGATTTGCTTACCTGGAATTGCTATCTGTTCCACAAATTCCATTTAGCGATAAAAAAAAGCAAACTGAATTGTTTTAAGTCATTTAAGCCATATAAACAGTATTCCCATACTTTTTAATTGAAGTTTCGTAATCTAAGTTTTTTGTGAGTACCTTATTACAAACTGTTACAGTAAAAGTGATTTTTTCAATTAATTTTCAATTTAATTTTTTAAAGAATGAAATTGAAAAGTAAATAATTTTTTAAATATAGAAAATGAAATTCAAAAGAAACGAAATAAAATTTTTTTACTAAAAATTTGTTTAAGCTTTTCACAAAATATTTGGCTTATCAAACCCTTATATGCAGATAACCATTGATTTAATAATATTAGTCCTCTTCAAACTAATTGTTTTTTTATTCTTTTCTTTTTAGGTAAGCTATAAAATCAGTGATCAGTAAAAGTACAATTATCATCCACTGAATCCAAAGTTTAATTTGCTGCTTGCGTAAGAAATCATTAACAGTGTGGGTAGCACAGGTAATATCTGTGATATCTATGTAACTCGTTACGAAAATCTACAAAAATGTGAAATTATTAGCATTTATTGTACTGCGCGATATAAAAAAAAAGTAAAAAATAACAGTCTTCTGACAAGAATTTATGGTAAAAAAATTTTCAAAATTTCTGCACACAGTTATCTAGCGAAATTATACGACAGTCATTTTTGCCGTTCAAAGCTTTATTACTGTTTTAGACTTTTTTTTTAAATTAAGCTAGAAGGAACATACCCACATATGGGAAGGAGCTACTCATATATAAAGGAAGTCTAAAGTTAATATGTTTGAAAGAAATTATCCTCCCGGAATTCCCCATAAAACTTTGAACATATTTTATATCTGAGATGTAAGTATCCTATAATTTCGTATGCCATTTCTTTTCAGAAAGGCAAAATCTCATTTTACTATATGGCGGGTGTAAATCTGTGAATTAAAAACTCTCCGAGTATACAAAAATGTTGAAAAATTATGTTAAATTTTTTTATTTCATTTTGTATATTAAAAAACCAATATTGACTGCAAATTTTTTTTGGTATTGAATTTTGTAGCATCTTCGAAAAACAAAAACAGAATTGGAAACACAATGTAGAATCTTTACTGACTGATCTGCAAAGGGGATAGAGTTAGTTTTACTTTTCGCTTGGAGAATATGTCACAAAATCTGGAGGTGGATATATGCATGAAATTTTAAAGACCATGGAATTTTTAAAGTTTTAACGAATGGTATTTCAAAACGAAGCAATTAAAGAAGCGACCAATAGCACGTGGTAAAGAGGGCTCACTTTGGATAGAATTTCACCGAAATTGGTCACTTTTACTCTCCAAAATGTAACTTTTTGATAGTTTTTAGTATTAAACAAATATTTGTACCAATAAAATTGCATTCATTATCCGATTCAGTTTTAACGATGAATTCCTGAAAGTGTTAACCATAAATACTCCACAGAAAATGCTTGCAGAAAATTATCTCAATTCTAAGTATTTAATTAATTTTTTTATAATTACTCGATAATTTATTCAATCGTTATAAAAAACAAAATTTGAAATAAAACTTTCGCTATGTGTTCAAATTTTTTGTAAGAAACTAACATTATTTACGTGCTTATGGTATGTATGTATTCACAAAATATGCATGGCCGTTAAATTTTAGTTTCGAAACCCCGAGAGAGCAAAAAAAGCAAAGCGAAGCACAAGCTTAGAATAGCGTAATAATTTTTCTTTATGTGTATGTGTGCTTCGCCTTCGCTAGGACTAAGCATAAGACGTTGAAAAGAAATGTGCTTAGATACAAATAACTGAGCATCTTATTTGAATAATAGGTGAATGGTGTTTTCTGAAAGCACTATCTGAGTAGTTGTGAGAGGAAGTATTAAAGCGATTGCTTCTGCAATAAATAGTTTTGATCAACTCATATCAACAAAGCCCCGTCAATTGCACTTCACTTATTGGCTACTCATACGCCATGTACAACAGATATCGGCTAAAAATACTACATTACGCATAAAATTCACCCGACTTGGTTAATATCTACTCACAGCATTTTATTTTTCCCCTGCTTATTACTCATATACCAGCACATCTAAAGTATTATTGTTTGCGTATGAATTCTCTATGTTTTTGTGTATATGCCTGTATAATTAAAACGTAGTTTTGTTTATATGTAAAATGTATTTGCCAGCATATTGAGAGAAATTGAAACAGTGTAAATAATACTTTTATAAGCAAAATCAAAATATTCATAAATCCATTTTTACATAAAACAAGTGTAAACAAGTAGATAAAAGTTGAAAACTGATACGCATCCAACGAATTTATACTCTTATGTACATGTGTATGTGCATGTAATGTATGTCTGTTTGATTAAAAGGTGTGCGACAATGAAAAGAAATGTGTAAAAGGCAATGATACACATGTTACAACTGCTTTAAATAGGGGCTTACAAAAGTTCCTTTAAAAACGAGCACTTTTCAGAAGTTATTAAAAAATTCTACCACAATTCACTGTCGGTATTCATATTTTCTACCCTGCTTTATTGAGACAATGTATCAATCAAAGTACCTAAAATATTACAGCCGGATGCGCTTCCTTCAAAATGTGATTCCATGTGGTTCACAGAAATCTTAAATTTCTCAGTTCACATCGTAGTTAATTTTTTTTAACAAAGCCATTATAAAATTAAATTAACTCAGTAGGTAAAAGCACTTCATTATTTGAAGTACTTTGATTTGGCTTAAGAAATACTAGTATTATGTTATGCCCTCATTTAAAAGCCTTCTACAACTTTATGACGATGGGGCTATATGGAAACTCAAGCTCTTATAAAAAGTGTCTTAAGATAAAAAAAAACTTCAAATATTTTAAGGATTTGCTCGATTTCTAAAAAGCACAAATATTGCATACTTCCTGATGTTAGACACAACCTCAAACTAGGTAAACCCAAACATATTTTTTCACGTTCCACTTATGATATTAAAAAAAAATATTATATTCTGAATTACTACCTTTATTTAAGCTTGCTTCCTATTTTTTAAATTTCTTAGGTTCCTATGTAGGTTCAAGAGCATTCAGCTCAGCGTCAGCGTGTACTTAATCCCGGATTATAGTGGCATACCAAGAAATAAGAAAGCAGAGGAAGAATCTTTGAGGGAATTTGAGAAATTCAATCCTAGCGTTTAAGTGCCTCTGTCTATTAAAGGGTCATTGGATTTTTTCTTATACGAATGCCCCACACCTTGAATAATACTCTTCATCTATTGGAGGAAGTATTTAGTCCACCACTTATGTAGTTTAAGTGCATTCTCGATTCAGCATCTCACTAAATTTGCCGAGGGACTCAGACGATTTGAAAACATAACACAATTTTTTTGGGTCAAATTCTGGAAAAATGTGAATAAATTCTAAACAGCCTAAATTCTTTTGGGTCTGTATTTTCTGTATTAACAAGTACTGCATTTTCTAAGTACTGCAAAAAAAATATCTTGTGTTTTGAATGAAAAAATTAATTTTGAATAAAAAAAAATGGATATCTAGATGTACCTTTGACTATCTTCTTCTTAATTGGCGCGATAATCGCTTACGCGATTTTGGCCGAGTTTAACAAAGCGCGCCAGTCGTTTCATTCTCTTGCTAACCGGCGCCAATTGGACACCCCAAGTGAAGCCAAGTCCTTCTCCACCTGATCTTTCCTGCTAGGGCCCTGAACAAACGAGCGGTCCTCAAACGAGAAATGGGTAAAGTGAAGAATAGTCGCTTTGGAAAAATTACTGACACTCAAATGTAAAAATTTGCTTCGCATATTTTATTTTGATTTTTTATTTTTATTTTTTTAAGCAAATGGGTTAATGAATTAAATTCGCCTAATTATAGGTAAATCCGACCCCTTACAGTAGGCAACAAAATACTGAGTATGGAAATATCTACCTATTCAAGCCAAATATAATAAAATTTAAAACACTTTTTATAATATACAAATATAATTAATTACAAATATAATTAATATTTTAATCAAATAGTTACAAAACGTAAATTACGTAAACTACAAAGTTTTTCCCTATTACTCCTATGTTTTACTGATATCTCTCTTTATACAAGTCAATTAGCCCATTTGCAAATATTGGTGGGGAGTAGTCTTCTTACGCGTTTATCTTTTCTCGATAAAAAGTTCCTTCAGTTCTAAATTGCCGAGGAGAAGATTTTTCTATTGGACTGACGATGCAAATTTCGTACTTCGAAACAGCTGAATTCTGCATTTTTGATAGTTTTAAGTGATATTAAGAAAAGTGATATTGGAAAAGTTTAAATTGTTCCAAATAAAATAAATGGAAAAAAAGCGATAGAAACTAAATAAAAACATTAAAAAGGTTATCAGGATAGTAGCTACTATAGTGCAGAAGTAACTGTTTTGGTCTCACCCTAATACTTAGCAGTGCCTCTTTGTCATTGGAAGCAAAATAGGAAGCGATCTATATAATCAGCTGTGAAGTGGTAGATCAATTTTATATAACTCAAAATAATTTCAATTAAAAATTGACAAAACGGTTATTCAATTAAAATTATAACTTGTTGTTGCGCTTTTTATTAATATAAGATGATAAAAAAATAAAACCCTTTCAAACACGAATAAATACAGTTACTTAACATTCGAGTTCTTATTATTAATTTCTGGATATCTGCTCTCATAACATAATCTCACGGTTTCAGGATTTCCTTGCATAATTCTAAATTTTTAGCATTTTGTATTAAAAAGTATAAATTCTTTCAATTTTTTATACTGCTCCCTTACACTTTTTAGGAAGAGAATTCTATTGAAAATGCCATCAAACTCTCCCTTTCCTTTCTTTTGCATTCTTTGTGCTTACTTTTTCGCCGAAACACAATATCATTTTTTCGAAGTTTGTTTCTGATAAGAGGAAAGAGAATAAAGAAAAATCTCTCGTAGAGTTTTTATTCAGAATCGGGCTAGATATAATCAAAAACTACATACTTGATCGGTATCTTAAAACATTACTGAATAAAAAAAAATTAATTTTAAATACAAGCTCCAAATGATTTAAAAGTACTACTACCAATTCTACGTTACCGGCACGACCCGGATTTATATCCGGCTAACGACTACCACTCCAGCAGGATTTCCGAAATATTTATATAATGTTTACGATATTACAACAACAACAGCAGCAACAACTAAAACGTACGAGGGACTTGTATTATTCAGAGTCAAATAGTCCAAGGTTTAGATAGGGTTTTGAAAGCGATGATTAAGAATCTGAAGTCAGATTTAAAACTGAAAAAATTCGATTGAAACTCTTTATTTGGTTTTCAGAATTTCTAATTTTTAAGGCACTTTTATCTATAAAGAGAGTTTTAACTAGTCTCGTTCTATTTCCAATTCAATATATTTTGAAAGTACACAGGTCTACAATTAATTAATGACTTTTTTAACTCAAAACGAGACCATTCAATTCCTATGTCAACTCTGTCGTTGATTCTAATTTGTTCCATTAGAAATTTTTAGGATCTACTTTTTTCCTTGCGCTTAAGCCGTTATTTGAATATATCTTACCATTTGGAAGTGCACAGTTTCGAAACACCGTTCACGAAACACCAACTGATAAAAATGTTTTTTTCAATGTCGGTCGCTCCTCGGCATACAATGACATCCTCCGAGTATATTTCTGCCATTAAAAATGTCCGCGTAAAAAATTATCTGCCGTTCGGAGTCGGCGTAAAATTTTAGGTCTCTCCATTTGTGGAAAACATCAAGACGCACCCCACAAGGAGAGGTGCTCGGCCAAACACCCAAAAAGGATGTAAGCGCCAATTATTTATTTTATTTATTTATATATGATATTTATACACATAACATCTTTCTTGGCCTAATTTCTTTTCCAATTCGCGGTGTGTGCCTTGTGTTCGTCTTGCGAATGCGGAGCCGCACAGCAGGTCGTTTTTTATCCAAACTTGTTCATGACAGAAATACACTGGATGGTTTATTATTTTCCGCTAAAGTAATCACCCACAAACTCGTTCGACTACGGCGGCCTATGCGGTATGCTGTAATAAGCCAAATTTATGCATTACTTTCTAAAAGTAAAATTTGTATACGATATTCATATTCTGCGTTTTATCGATTCTATACATCGAGCACTCCGTGCTCATATGTTTGTATGGGCACGTGTTTAAAAAACCATTGACTATTGATATTAGTGCGAGCATTTGGCACAACATTTTTCAGTTTGTTTCGTTGCTTTCACTTTGTACACTTGTATATTAGGGTGCATCAATCTCCATACAAAGAAATGCTACTTTTTCCAAAGGATTGTTACATAAATTATATTTAAGACTGCCATTAAACTATTTTGGAAAACAATAAAAGTTTACGTAAGCTGAACCGATTTGAAATAACCTCGAAAAATCGACTTTTTTTAGAAACAAAATTTGCTTTAATAGTATTTTTTCCAAAAATCACCTCAGATGGTAGGAGAGTTTAAGTGCTAATGGTCTACATAAAAATAACTTGGCTGAGTTATTCAACTTTCCCGTAATCTTACCTTCCAAAATCTCATTATTTTGCCATTATTTGGTGAGGCGCCCTAATATACCTATGTACTTCTGGTATAAGAGCTCAATTTAGAACTGACACGAGCTGAGGATTTTCAACATTCTGGGAATATGTCTTATTTTCCACAGGCACAGACACAGACACAATAATTTATGCGGCCATTGACTGATATATCCGCTAGCCTGTTGTTAGCATTTATTTGGGCCAACAATTTTGAACGCTTAAGATATTCATGAAAGGAAATTGTATGCATATGATTTGAGCCGTTTGTATTGTATATGTATGGATATGTGAGAATAAAACACAAAATTTGTTTGTATATGTGAACGGTAATTCAATGTTATCATATTCTTTACCCTTGGCATTGAACTAAGGCGTAAACCTACAGAGTGTTTTTTGCAAACAAGATATAGAGGCAAATGCATATATGCACGATGTGTATGGTGGATTTATATCGAAGGGAAATCTCATCGGAAAAAATGTATGAATTTTACCATAAGTCAAAGAGGAAGAGACTTTATTACAATTGTGTTGTACTATATGTCATTGACAAATTTTTTCTTTCAAAAAAACAAAAAAAAATTATTAAAAAATATTCATCCTTTGTTTTTATTTGCAGTCTGATTAAATTAAATACCTAATGCTAAATTGGCCGCTCTGTAGTACAATTAGCGCACATATAATATAATTTTGTATGTGCTTGATCGAGGCCCTTCTCCTATTTGTGGTATACGTCTTGATTTTGTCTCACAAATGGAGGGATATACGCACCAACTACATATTTATGTATACTAGTATATTTAAGTAAAGTATTTTTCTGCATAAAACTATGTCTCTTGTTGAATTTACGCGCTTATCAAAACTCATCAGAATACTTCAGCAGGTTAAAGGTGTGGAACCACTCAAGAATAAAAGTAAATACTTGTATATGTTTGGTCATATCTTGCACTGCAAACTTCTCCTGTGTGCTTAGGTTCTGCTACACGCAGAAACATGCTTATGATAGCTTTATATTAAGCTTTCTTTACAGCTTTTCTGGGGGAAAAACAAACCACGTGGCATATCCAAAAACTCTTGAAATTCCCTCTTCCACTTATGCGTGTGCGTATGTATATTTGTATTACATCGCAGTCCACTGACAATTTTGTGCTTGAATTCGGATACGTAAGTTTGGTTTGGTTACTTTTGTTCTTCCAATTTACAAAAGTTCACACTTCGACAACCTACTTTAAATAAAAAGTATAGTATAGGCCAAATTTCCTTTTTTTTTTTTTGGGTATTCATTTTTTTTGGATTGAGAAATGATAAGACTATCCAGAATTTTTAATTCTCAAACACCTCCTAGTTAAACACAATGAAGTACACCACTCTACAGTTTTTTAATAAAAAAAAAGTTACCAACAATAACATAACAATGATTCAGCTTATATATCACCTTTACTTACCCAATAAGGGGCACGTGCGAGCATCGTTATGTCAGCGTTGTCTTGTAGACAGGATATCCTGGCTTTGGTACCCTTTTTTGCTTAGAAGTTAGGTACATCGCACGCATGTTTACATAGCCGCATATCCCGTTAATGTTTCGCACATGTCGTTATATGTCGTTATGTTTGTGTACTTGTAAATAAATTGGTGAAAGAATAAGAGATCAGCGGGGTATGCAAGATTTTAATGCTGAGGGTTTTTATATAACAACGAACGAATACATTTATGCATATCAGTACATTCTACCTGACCTAGTTATCGTCATGTGCCACAACAAAAACAAGGTTTAATCTCCTACAAAACTATTTAAACACATGTATGACATATCAATGCTACTGGCTACTCTCTGAATAAAGAAGCAAAGGCCGTGGAAATTGTTTTATTAAAAAACTCTGTAAAAAACATTTCAAAATAACAAAACAAGTTTAATAAAAAATGTATAAGGACTAAATAAAATTTTATTTAAAAAATTGGGAAACTTTAAAAACTTATGAACTTTTTTTTATTAATAAAAATAAAAAGTAATTTAATAAAAAAAAGTTTTCATTCTGATTTTTTACTGCTTTTTTATTCCTATTGCAAACGCAGTTTTCTGTATAATTTTTTTTTAGGAAGGTTTATTGCTTGCACATTAATTAGATTAGATTAGTTTAGTGGGCTGTTGGATAAGTCTTAACACTCAGTGAGGAAGACCATTGTACTACACCTGGATAGATTACACTGGAAAGAATAGAGAGACAGGATAGAGACAGTATAGATCGTAAGACGGGAAAATTGGTTACAGGTCACTTTTTCGCGAGCCTTTTGGACTCATTGATGAATCTTAAGAGATTCGGAAGAGGAAAAGCCTGAACTTTATCCATACTCAGTACATCGTCCCCAACAGCCTAAGTCAATGATTCCCATGGTAGCCATATGCTAACCACAAGTGTTGTGCCTTGTGATTACACCCACCAGTACTCTCAGCTCCTTCCTACTAAGTTTTAGGAGAAAGGTCACTATATTCCTGTTTGGTTCTTTCACAAAGTACTTGGCTACACTACAGAAGCCCAACTATGACCAACGTCTTCTATGGGTATACCACACGAAGTCGTCAATCCATAGTTGAATCGATGCCGAATTGGCACCTAGAAAGGGTTCAGGGCCTAGTGGAATGCTTGCAGAGCCTTCATTAGCCAATTTATCAGCCCACTCGTTCCATGTAATGCCACAATGTCCGGACACCCAAATAAGACAAAATTTTGTGTCTTTTGCAACACTATTCAGTTTCGTCTCACATACTGAAGATACTCTAATTAAAACAAACTTTTGTATGAAAAATATGTATTAAAAACATTAATTATTTAACATAATTTATTCATAAAAGAAATTAATATAATACCTGATACTTGTACTAAAAAAGAAGTAATAATACTTGTATAAACTTGAATTATACAATAATACAATTATTTTTTAATAAAATATGTAGTGTAACATTTCGAAAAGAACTGCATGTTGAAAACATGTCCATTCAAAGTAGTAATATTTTGTAGTTAAATTTAAATTATTAAAAATAGTTTTATAAAATTTTTATGAGGTCAATTATTCTGCACTACCGCCAACCACCAGAAGGGCCGCAGTGTTTACATTTTAAAGTGCTAGCTTTTGCTGACGCAGTAATGCTGTACTTAAGGGAATTGATAAAGTGACAAGCAAGTAAGTATTGGTACACAGTACAACACAGAGCAGTCAATTGTGTGTCCGCTCAGCATCCGCTGTAAAATTTTAAGTAGCAAAAGTCTCCATTGAAGTATTTTTCTTTGATTTTGACGGAGATTTGACGGATTGTTATCAACGCCGCATGAAATTCAAGAAATACCAAATTCTGAGCAGAGTCATATATCTATGCTCCTTTTATGTGTTATTGAAAATCTACTTATAAGAAAAAATTATGTATTTTGACAGAGTGACAAAACCGTGCAACGTAGCTCAACTCACGAATTGAATTACTTCCGAAATATAACTAACTATGCTAAAGTATATTTATTGCTTACCAAGGTCCATATAGGGTCGATTCGGGTGGCATGCATACAATAAGGGATGATGTACAACATTGCCGATTTCTGGTATGCATATCGACTTTTAACATAACCCTTAATGCAGTACATTGTGCGTCAGAGGAGAGTTGATTTAGTCATGCCCGTCCGTCTATCCGTGCGCGCGATAATTTATAAATGTTAATGGTACTTGGTACACATACCATCCCTTACCAAAGGTAGATTGATATTGGAAATGGGTGAAATCGGAAATTAGCCACACCCACCTCCCATATAAAGGAAACCAGAAATTTAGTAAAACACATTTATTGTTTGTAAAATTTTTACTTGTTAGAGCTCAATTTGTTTACGAAATTGGAGTTTTTTATCTTTGACATAATTTATACAGCCATAATATTTTATATTTTACAGGACAATTAACGGCGTTGCTCTTAAACAAACACCAAAAACCCACTACTTCAAAATTTATAAAATTATTTTAAAGAAATTAAACTTGGAAAAACTAATGATGCAGAAATTTGGCATTTTCTTTTGGTCATACAATGCATTAATTACATATTCAAAAATTTAGTCTTAAATATAATATTTAACAACTCAACAAGGTGTGTTGCACATCACCCCAGACTATCCCAACAGATTCCGAAGTGCTATTGATAAAAATATAGTTTTTTTCTAGAAGGTATAGCAACTTGTACCTGAATGAAGCGCATATTTCGAAGAGTATGGGCAGTAGAATAAAATTGCTTTTCATACACTCATTTGTCATTTATGGACCCTATAAAATCTAGCGCGTTTTCTAAGAGGGACAGGGTTATAAATATGTATTTTTGGGCATATAACAGCTTCTGAGCTATATTTGCATATGAATAACGAGCACCAAATTCTAACTTCCGGTTCAAGTACTAAATATGAATGAATGAATATTTTGCTCAGAGGCTGCTGTATCCAGCGCACACGCTTAGTAACGAGAAAAAATATTCAAATTGGTAATGTCAATTCAATTTGATTGTCTGATGTGAGTGAAATTGAAAAATATTTTTTACGATTTTTCTAGTACATCCTTGCGTGGTTAATCAGGTAACACCCAGTCTAACGCGATAAAGCAACAAACATTCCACACACGTATTAGATCACTCATACGCACCGCACAACAGGAAATCATTGGTTTTGATAACAGAGTAGCATGATGCAGCAAATTTGATCTTCGAGGCAAACCAATCAAAAAATAATTATGGTAATCATAAATTAACTGGTGTAGACACGGACAGCGCGGCAGACAGTTTTGAAAGAGCAATCACCCACACACACATATAAAAATAAAAATACATGTAGATGCACAAGTAAGCAAATCCGCTCACAGAAATATACCATACAATTAAGTGAACGAACATTCGGATTACGCTATTCATCTTGCATATATATACTTAGAAATAAGTACTGTCCACATGTCGTTGGGTTCAATTCAATTTACACGATTTAATGACTTTTTGGTATTTAATAATGCGCTTTTCGCCAAATATTCATTATGTGGTTATAAGCAAATCAAAGAAGAAAATATACAGTAAATGGTATATTTGCTATACAAATATATTTAATACCTGTTCTATGTGGATTATAACGCAAATAATTGACAATCATCTGTTGATAAAACTGGTACGTTAGAGCTGCCAAATTTTTGTCCAAATAACACATAGTTGTCTTTTTGAGGTTAGTACTAACTGAAAATTAGGTGAATGCAAAAAAACTAGTGCCATCTATGTGCTAGGCCCGGGACTTTTCAGCCAATATATTAACAGCATCAGTAAAATAATTAGGAGCGCAGTGATTTAGACATTTGTTGGGTTATTATTTCGTTTGAAACTAAAAACAATATAAACTTAAGCATATTTTAGCAATAAAACTCATATTTGGTAATTTTCCATAAAGAGCCAAGCTAAATTACCTCTTAAGCAATTTTAATTCTTTATTAATACTGTAATACATAAAATCAATCAAAAAGTGAATTTTGGACCTTTTGTTCAGGTAACAATTACATTTGGTTAAATGAGGTTCTCGGTGAAACACCAAAATGAAGAAAAAGTTTTTTCTAATAGCGGTGGCGTCTGGCAGGCAATGGCAAACCTCCAAGTGTATTTCTGCCAAGAAAAAGCTTCTCATAAAAAATACCTGCTATTTGGAGTCCGCTTGAAACTGTAGGTCCCTCCATTTGTGGAACAACATCAAGATGCACGCCACAAATAGGAGGAGGAGCTCGGCCAAACACCCAAAAAGAGCTTACGCGCAAATTATATATATATATATAATTATATACATATATATATATTATTCAACAGTAACACTAACACAGTAACACTAATAACAGTAACATAAAGAGATGTTCCATTGGTGTTTTTAGGTGAAAAGATATCTTACGTAAGAATATTGAGTTCTCGGAGCAAACATTTACTTCTTTTGTTTGAGTTTTGGTTTTCGGGAGTTATTCATCCCCGAATCAATATTTTTTTGTAGTAAAAATCACTAAACAACACAAAATAATTAACTTCCTTTGGTCGCACAGAAAACCATGCCGAGTTTTAATGACATTTATGTATAATATTTCCAAGACTGTATTTCCTAACTACTTGTCCGCAGCTGTATTTTTGAGTAACCAATCAAGTATTGCCAATTCAACCGCACCTCAAGTAAATGGCTGCTACCACAACAAAGCTTGAGAGCACCAATTACATATATACATATATTCATTAGCTTATATAGAGAATTAGAGAATTATTGGATTGGTCAGCTGCTTTAGCTTACACGTATATTTGTATGCAATTTGCACAATATTACTTATAAATTGAATTTGCAATTTTAAATACTATTTTTATACTCCAAATTCTTTTGCAGTCAATCTGAAAATCTTATATTTGTTATAGCTTTTCAAGGCAGTTGATTACTAGAAAGAGTATTTCCATAGGTAAGCACGACTTTTAAATGTGGTAAAAAAAATGTATTTGAGGTATACTTGTGCTCTTATAAACTTTTTTTTGTAATTTCTTATAGAAATTCATTGAATAAGAAAAACCTTGTAAATCAAAGTTTGAAACTTTCTGGAAAATTTACTAAAATTTGACAAATTTAAAAAAATTTACGTCAATGTTTACAAATTTTGGTACCAGATTCTTTAGAAAGCTTTTGAGTATGAATTTTTTTAAAACCCTTAAGTTGTGTAAGTAAAGTGTAAGTTTGCAGTCGTTCAAAACTCTCATTAATTTAAAAAAAATTTTTTTCATACGATTTTCAGAATAAAATTCTTCCAAACTCACGCATGAATTCCCGCTTAACGCTGTCAAAAACTTTCATAAAATTTATAAATACCACATGCAATTCTGTGCTATATCCGCAATCTGCTCGATGATAATTCGTAGCGTATTAATGTGATCAGTACACGTCTAAGGACCGCCTGTTCTGCACATACGGAATCGTATAAAGCCTTTTTCATTCGCTCAAGGATCACTCTTGCTATGATTTTTGCCACAGCTGGGAGTACACAAATACCACGCACATTGCCGCAGATCGGCTTTAATGCAAGAACTCGATTAGAAGGTTATTAAAAACTGCATGAAAGTGGGTTTTCACCTTTCCAACTGTTCGTCATCTGACATTAGAAGTTTCCCATTGGTGTCTCTCACTGGTCGTTCCGTGTTCATCTTATTTTCCGTAAGCTGTTTTGCGATTTTGTATAAGGCTTCGCTGCCGCATTATTCGTAGCCAGCTGCATATGCAAGCCTATATGTCTTCTTTTATCTCTCATAATACTCCTCTTTACCTCACGTTGTTTTTCACGGTACAGTGATAGTAATATGCGTTTTAGGTTGGAGTCTAATACCGTAGTCAATTCAGTTTTCATTTCGGAGCGGTCGTTGCGCTTGCGTGCATTTGGTTTGCGTTATTTTTAAAAAGTGCTGTCCGAAGACGAAAGTGGCAATCATGAACTAAATTACTCACACATATGCCGCACATGCAAAATTAATTGTTTTTTTTCGTAATTATATTGAATAAAATTGAATCTCTTGATTACAATCTTACTGCATTTCTACTTTTATTGCCTTGCACAAAGTCCTCTTTGTTAATAACAAGACTTAGATCATTTTTTTCACATCTGCCAAAACCCCATTTGCAATATTTTGATTTTGGCATTTTTACGTATTTATTATAGTTACTAACCTCACTGGGTTCTCCATTTTCATTTTCTGAAGAACTATCAAAACTATCTCTAATATATCTCTCAGCCATTGCGTTCTTACGTGCGACAGAAAAATAAATGCACGCATTATTTTTTAGTGGCTGCAATTCTTTATATGTATTATTTTTTACAATTTCACGATCTTTTTACACCGCTCGGCATTTCATAACTTTGCTCTGTCATTGTTATTAATTGTTTTTTTACCTTTCTCTATATTTTTTAGCACGCGCAGTGGCTGTTATTGCACATGCAGATTTTACAATATGGGTTTCCATACTAAATAATCTTTTAATATTCCGATAGAATTTTTGCAATGTTCCGACACGTGTAATTATCTAAACAATAAAATACTAAATAAAAAAATGTTAAATCTACACATCTGACAATTATGAGTATGTTTAACAATACATCTTGTGTTCTAACGCTCCATTTCTACACATTTTGAAAATTCCGCTTACTAAAATTCTACATGGCCAAACAAAAAATAAAATTTATACATTCATGAGGTGTTAGTGTTTGATATATTTTTGAAATATTTTCCTTGCGTGACCACTTTTATGTCACGTGTGTGTCGTGTCGCTTTTGCATATTTTCGAGACCTTTATCATTTTCAATGATACAACTTTTGCTTGGTTCTTACGGTAACTGGTGCGCAGTTTTTTCAAATACAGAGAAAGTTAGTTATTGTGCTACAGTTTTCTTTCTGATGGATACAATTCTTCTAATTTAAAATGGGTTCTGAACTATCGAAATAAGAATGAAGAGCGTAATAATCTAACTCATCCAACGAATTTTGTACTACACCTCGTACCAAATAACAGGGTACCGCCTTGTAAAATTCGCCATTTGTTTACTCGTATAAGAAAAACGGAAGGAAAGAGAACTAGTTATAGTGCTAAATTCACTGGAAACAGACTAGTTCGGTATTTCCCTTCATGAATTAATTGCTTCTGGATATGTGTGGCAAAATTCTTGATACCAATTGTTTGCAAATGTTTTTGTGAATATTCACATACTTAAGCACTTGTCGTATGCGTGTTAATATGTGCTGCGTATTGTCATGTTAATTTGGGGAGCGCGTGCCATGATTTCGCTTATAAATTTCTAATTACATTTGCATTCTTTGCAAGTCATGCGATATTTCTACGGGTGTCACTAAAAATGCTCTTTTTCTCGAACTCAAAGGAACTCCATGCAAACTTGTGCTGGTAGCCCTGTGGGCGTGCATGTGTATGTGAGTTTAGTTGAAAAATAATATTCATTTGGAAGCAACACGTAAATACTTCTTCACTTTTCTTAATAAATTTTAATTGCTTAACAATGAAGAAATAATTTTTAATTTGCGAAATAATTGGAATTGTATTACATATTAAATACTCGTTTCAAAGTACTGTTGGACTTTTAATGAAACAATTGATTGGATTTAAAAAAACTTGAAAGATTTATTGGTTTAAATTTTAAAAGTAGCATGCTAAGCCTATATAGCTAATTTTGCCAAAAAGTCCACAGTTATGAATTCGTAAGTTCTAACGAATTTTTTTTAACTAATATACTTCAAAACACAATATTATTAATATGATATTATTTTACTTGTGCGCATTAGTGAAATTGTGTAGCGTAACTTTTTTACATAATGGATGTTAGCAAGCCCATAACGAAATGAACATAGGCTTACGCAAATTACAGTCACTCCCACCTTATTTGATACTGATATGACTTTTTTGTAAAGTACTCTCAAATTCATAATAGTTTGAGAAATTGGAATAACAGAGTTTGCAGATATTTTATTTATTTATTCTTTTTTTTATTTCTCAAGATAAAATACAAAAAGTGTCCACTCTGTCATTGTAATACAAAAACATACAGAAAATTCACGTTGTACCTTAAGGCAACGAAAGCCAGAAAACGCCTATGCTGAGCTGCCACCATTTGCTTTTTATGCATCTCGATCCTCAAACCACAAAATACCAAAAAAATTGGATAATAAAATTTTTCTTTTCTATAGTGTCTATAATTTTATTATTCGATAGATTTTCTTTACTTATACTTAAAATCGAGTAAATATTTACTTTTACTGAATATAATGTAGTGGGTCCTTTTTTCGTTTACCTCGATATTTTGCGTATTTTTTTAGGAAAACAATTAACAATTCGGCAACCTTCTGTCTATTACACTTAGACTATTGACTATTGACATGTATTATTTAGTATGATGTATCGAACTGCCTACTTAGAGAATCAAAAAAAAACTTGAACAAAATGCTACCATTAAAACATTTTTTATTGTCATTGTTGGTTTGAAGATCGACCTACATCGAATGAAAATTCATGTTGCCTACTGTGACATAAGAATACACAGGAAAATCCTCGAATAGCATAAAGCAAATTGAAATTAACAGTTATCAGATAAAATTGGTGTATACATTTAAAACGATTTCGCATTAAGTGAAATAACTTTGACTTAAATAATTCTTATATACGTATGCATGCATATTTACATCGGAACAAAAAATATTACATGGCAGATAAAAAGAAATGTTAAATATCAATTACCGGGGGATGTAAATACATACACACATATATGCATACGTGCATATATTGCATACTAAAGGCAAATGCTTTTTTTATCAACCTTTGTGGTCTAATAGGCATTTACAGTAAGCGAAAAATGTAATACTTTACTATGCCTGAGTGGACATTCCGTATCGAATGTTCGCTTGAGCCATTTCGTTATATTTACGACGTAACATACTTATTTATGTTTGTATATAAGTATCCTATTACCACACTGGGGTGAATTCCAAACTACTACTTATTAAGCATTCAAGTTCATGTACTGGTACTTAATGAAATAAGTCATACTAGTTCCGGAGTGACCACAATTACACCAGTTGCGAAATGACGAAATAGAACTCTAAACTAAATAAGAACGCGCAAAGATGGCGGGATAGTAATTGTTAATAATAATAATAATAATAAAATAAGAACGCTTAAAACGTAGAGGTAGCGCGAACTGAAGATTAACCGAATATAAATGTTGATGTTAATCACCTACGTTGTGGAATCAAAAAATTCAACTTTTCATTACTTCAAAGGTTTTTCATGCAATTAGTGAAATAGGTATTTAAATAGAAGACGGAATGCAATTTAATAATAGAATTAAAATTAAATTAAATTAAATGAATAAATTAGCAACAAAAGACATTTAATTACATTTAGGCGCGAGCACATAGTTTTTAAAAATAAAGAGAAAGTTACAAACATGTTTTAATTCGCAAGAAAATGTTTTTCATTCATAAACTTTTAATTACTCTTTTAACTTATTCAAAACTGGTGGTTTATTATCTTAACACCTTGTAAAAGGCTGGAAATATGTACTAGTATGCTATTACAGAGTGTTGCAATTTATACAGGATTTTTTGTAATTTGACGCTAGAATAGCCACATATATAAGTGACGAAAAAGAGGTGTGTGTAGAAGTCAAAAAGTATTAACAAATCATAAAATTTATTTTCAATTTGTAAGGCATCGGAAATGGCACAATTAATTAGAATACCTTAGCTATAGAATTTTGTAATGCTTACCATGTGTCACTCTGCACTAATAAAATCTACTATGCACTATATATATTTATGTAATACGCGGGAGTTTTGGGTGTTTGACCGAGCTCCTCCTACTATTTGTTGTGTGAGTCTTGATGTTGTCCCACAAATGGAGGGAGCTACAGTTTCAAGCCGACTTCGAACGACAGATATTTTTTATAAGGAGCTTTTTCATAACAGAAATACATTCTAAATAAAACTACAAATAAAAAATTAAAAATTTTAAATACTGCATGTAAATAGTTGATGCAATGATGTTTTTTGAAAACTCCCATCTCTAGTGCAAACGAAGAGAAGATCAGAAAATTGAAATGACTCCAAAAAGTGTGAATTGGAGTTTTTCAAAAAAAAAAAACTATTGATGGCATGTTTGTTATCCATATTCAGGCACCTACCCATATTCACATACCCACTGAAACAGCTTAGGTTCCACAAATGATTTTTTTATTTTTTATAGTCTTTCTTATGATCATTACACTCATTTTCTCCATATAAAAAGAAGTTGTAAGTTATATCCAGCGAGCATAAAATCGCAACTGCATCAAATGTTTTTCTAAGAAACCTAACAATTACAGAGATATTTGATGGTTTAGAAATTGAAATTTTTATAGTTGCAATTGTTTTACAGCTTTCTGTTGATTTTTCTAAAAGGCAAATTTTGATAAAACTTAAGAGAAAGTTTTAACACGTTGGCTGCCAAAGCCATTTTAGAATTTTGATCGTTCAGTAGCAGTGTCATTTAACAATTTTGGTCACCTGAGGCCAACAACTTATTTATGTTCTTTTTTGTTTCTTAGTGCCTAAAAATAAGTTTTGACTACTCGCGACTTTATTTTGGTCGCTAATTTTGCAGTTATAATGGTTTTTTTGTGTCGCACATTTTCGTGCGACATGGCCTGGGAGATCATAAAACATGTTGTGGGGCCACGTCGCACGAAAATGTGCGACAGTAATTTTTTGTAGTTTTCGAGTTGTATTTGATATTTTTAGTTTATTTTACTTAGTTTTCTACCAGGAAGCGAAGGCAACGAGCTTTTGAAAAACCTCTTGCTGTTATTGATTACAACAAAGCCAAATTAGGTGTTGATATATCCGATCAAATGACCGCCTACGCCACCACTCTCAGAAGAGGTGTTAAGTGGTACCGCAAAGTGGCTTTTGAACTGTTACTAGGAATGTCTGTCGTAAATGCCTTTATAATATATAAAAAGGCTACAAACAAACAAATTTCAATAACTAAGTTCCGGCAGGAGACTTCAAATGCTTTGTTGGACTTCATGTCTCCAGAACCCATAACAAACGGAAAACATTTTATAGAAAAACGAAAGGACGACAACGGTAAAACAATAAGGCGTGCTTGTGTATTGTGTTATGCCTTGTCAAAAAAATCTGCTGAGAGAGTAACAGCCAGAAAGAGCTTGAAAAGGACCACCACCTACTGCCCAATAAACCGCAACTATGTGTAGAATGTGTTCCTAAATATTCCCACCAGAAAAATTAATTTTTGCACTGATCTCCATTAAAAAATTGAATTTTTAATTATAAGTTTATTGTTTTTCTACTGATTTCCATTTGAATTTACATACATATATATTTTTATATTTGTTTTGTTCATAAATGAATTAATTTTTAAAAGAATTAATAAAAAGACAAATTTTAATTTACAACTTTTTTATTATCCAAAAAAATACCATTAAAAATACACAACGGCCATGGGAAGTACACCAAAATGTTCACCACAGGCCAGAGAATCCAAATTCTATGTAAAATTCCATATTAAAATGTACAAAAATGTGTGACGTGGCCTCAGGGTAACATTTACGTGTCGCACGAAAATGTGCGACGTGGCCTCAGGGTAACATTTAGGTGTCGCACGAAAACGTGTGACGTGGCAGCCAACGTGTTAAGCATGAGTAGAGGGGGTAAAAGAACATTCTCGATATTAATGTACCCTTGCTCTTAACTTAAAATTTTGAGTTCAAACTTGATTAAATTTTGCTTTTAAATGTTTTACGTAAATTTTGTCTACATATATAAATTTATATATTATTAAATATATACATCGTATTCTGAAAATTTTTTGATGAATTCTCGTGAACACGCTTGAAATGACCTATAACGATATTTGGACTCCACCGTCGTAGGCGAATAGCTTGGTGCGTGACTACCATTCGGAATTCAGAGAGAACGTAGGTTCGAATCTCCACGAAACACCAAAATGAAGAAAAACATTTTTCTAACTGTGGTCGCCCCTCGGCAGGCAATGGCAAACCTCCGATTATATTTCTGCCATGACAAAACTCCTCATAAAAAATATCTGCCATTCGGATTTGGCTTGAAACTGTAGGTCCCTCCGTTTGTGGAACAACATCAAGACGCACGCCCCAAATAGTAGGAAGAGCTCAGCCAAACACCCAAAACGAGCTTACGCGCCAATTATATATATATATATATATGTATATATACTATTCTTCAAAAACTGATAAATAATCTAGGAGCTTACTGAGGAGGATACTGAGCTTATAAATGGAAATTGGAGGTTAACCTCCCCAAATAGGCAATAATGAGAGGCGTGGGGACAAATTATCGAAAAAAGAAAAATGGTAATATAAACAAAATAATATTATTATATTATAACAACAGAAAAAAGGAACAACCCCGCACTGTTAAGATTAAACTTCACATGGAATAACTTTTTCGAAAAGAGGAAAATAAAATTACATGTGAAATGGAAAATATTTCAATCAGTCTGTCGAGCTATACAAGGTTATGGGCGCCGTTATGGGAATACTGCATGTTTAAAAATGTTGAAAAATTACAACTGCAGCTCAGAAATAAAGTTTAAGTTCCCAAGTTGTTCGCCTACTTATGCTATTTATTTAGAAACAGATATCGACTGTGGTCCATTTTTACAGGCTTGCATTACATTTAAATTTTATCCAAAAAACAGAGTTTGCATATGAAGCCTTGAGGGTTGCGACAAAAAAAATTTAAAAAGAAATGTTTTCTGGGCTATGATTTTAAATCAAATAGAATTGACTTACTATTTCAAATGGGACGGAACGGTGTTATAAAAAAGCAAGTGGGCATGTAAAAGCGAAATATTTCTCAAATGTATTAATCCTACTAACAGGCAAAAAATGTGGAATAGAACATGAAACGGTACAGACAAAATATATAAATAACTGGACGATAGTGAAGATCAAAGTTATTTGAAGGATAAGAAATTTAAAAATTTCAATTTTTAAAGCCAGAAGTGCATTATTACATTATGCTTCACGACCTTTACAATAAAAATTGTTCTTTATGTAACTTAAAGAGGAAGAAACAATTAAACATTTTCTCGGACGGTGCCCAATATTTAAACAATGCCGCTGTACTTTCTTTCGAAAGGCCGTCCTTAGTAATACCGAAATAGTTCATGTCGAAAATAGTGTAAATGATATTGAATGGAAAATTTGTATAAATTTTATCACCGGTGCTTTAAAGTGAAGACAATTTATTAAGGGGGTAGTAGGGTCACAAAATCGAAATTTTTTTTCTTCACTCATCTTATAGTAAATCATTTCAAGAATGTTGTGTCAAAATTTTAAGTGGATCGGAGCAGAACTCTCAAAGTTATAGCCTTTGTAGGCACTGTACCTCGAATGCGGAGCATCGATAATTTTTCAGAGTCATTTTTTCAAACGCGTTTTTCCCGAAACGACTTCTTAAAAGTCGGTGCCAATCACAACTCCGAAACTATTCAACCGATTTTTTTCAAATTTGGCACACGTTTTCTAAATCAGAAATACCTCCCCCCCCCCCCCCACTGTTTTTTTTTATTTTTTTTAGGTTGTTTTTCACTTAAAAATATGGCGAAATTTTTCGCCAAAAATGCTCGTTTTACGTTTTTTTGCCACCAAAACTACAAAAATGAAAAAAAAAAAAATTTTATTAATGGGGGGGGGGGGGGGGGGAGCATTACGTCATACTTTAACTGAAAAATTCGACTTTTTTAGTTTCAGATGATTCTACGACGAATGCCGATTGGCACCGCAGAGCACCTCTCGAAAAACATATCTCCAAAAAAACTCTGTCATGGGCTTATTTGTCAATATTTTATTATTAATATTTTTTAAAAACTTATTGAAAAGATGTACAAGAACATGCAACTGATTTTATTAAAGTATCTTAAGCCATATTTCTGTAAAAAATTCAAAAAAAAAAGTGTTTTTTTTTAGCGCTAAACCCTACCACCCCCTTAAGGGTAAATAGTTATGCAAATAAATATCTACCCAATTTTCAGGACCAGACGATTTTTAAAGTCATTGCTGTATGTTCATTTAAATGAAGTAAAAAATATTGTAAATATTTCAGTGCAAAATAGATTAATCTATCTATCTAAAAAGCTTTATCTCTTTCTAAAAGCAACCCTCGACATTAATTTCTAAATCATCTTTTCAGCGCGAAGTAGGTGGATTTTGATTCATATTCAAATTTTTGAAGAACTTTGAAATGTTATCATTCGAAGAGCTGGTATAAACTACCGTCAAACAGCTGCTACTAACAGTGTCAGGTTCATTGGGTCTACGACGTATTTGAAAAGAAATACTTTTGATAAGTGACAAAGAAAAGTTGTGATTAGTACTAATTTTTTTTTTTTTAATTTTTGTCACGTGTAACACTTTTGTTCTATTCTAAGAAATGATGAATAATATTACATAAAACAAACAATTATTACAATAAAAAATAAATTCTTTTCACTATTAGTTTAGATTTCTTTGTATGTAATTTCTCACTACGCACACAAAATCACGAACAATTTCACCGCTACATCAGAAAATTTTCAATGGCACTATTTATTTCGTTTAAATAACTAATTCAAGTGTTTCGCATACGAAAACTTTTAGGAAATCATACACCATTTTATCAAATTTTGCATGCAGTAGGAAGCTTCAAAGCGCAATCTGAAAGAAATTTGAAAAACTCATGTTCATTATTTAGGTGTTAGGTGAAGGAAATGGGGAGTTGAAGCGGCTACCTTTCGAAAGTTAGCAAATAAGAATAATCCTGTATGTATGTATAAGTACAGATATTTTATTTAGACGGATGAATTATTCACAGTTGGTTTTTGTTTTCCAAATACATATATTTTTATTTTTTTATTCGATTAATATAACGTTTTACAAAATATGAAGTTATAGCAAAATATAAATGTTTTAAAATTAAAAAATCCGTAAAAGTTGTGTACGAGTAGAAAAACGTTTAGTGACCTTTGTTATAGAAGACCAATTCATATACAGAGTGTATTATCCTCAGAAAATATCCAAAGAGTGTATGATTTCATAAACTACAATATTAGATCTCCTGTAAAAGTCGTACAGATAGAACTGCGAATTCTTCAGACAACTTTAGGAAACATTTTGAGCCGGTCTTAAAGTCTTCATTATCTCCTCGGTCAATAGTTGTGAATGAATTTCTTTCAAAAATGAAATTAATTCATTGCACCATTAGGCGTGTTTGCCTCATATGCCACTCTGCGACCATATTTTTCCCCCAAAACTGCACTAAAGATGGAAGGACGACATTTTGAAGCCATTTAAGCTGCCAACATTCCTTAAAAAGGCACGCATAGATTGCTTGAAAAATTGTGTATCGAAACAGTTATCACAAAATGTACGCTGTTTTTTTTTTGGAATAGAGGGCGCATAATAATAAAAGTATTTACATAAGCACACCACTGCCGACTGCTTAGACCAAGCTTCTGGTGGGTGAGTAAAACCGATATGAAATAAAATGTTCCGAAAGTTTATTTTAACAGCGGTTGCATGATTCCCATTGCAGAAATGAAAAAAATATTTTCAACAAAACCACACCTGCCTTTGGGAGGCTGCTGTATGGCTGCCATTAGAGAGGAATTCAATTTCATTTTGGTGAAAGAGTAGCAATTTATTATTTTCACCATACTTCTGTCACTTCTTGGTAAAACCAAAACTCCCCATTTGAATTTTCCAAGATTTCAGCATTTGTGAAGCGGAAACGCGCAACTTAAGTGCCCATTTTCATTCAGTTTTGCTGAGCAAACAAAACCATTCTCAACGAATAATATTTCAAACGTACTTGAATATGCAAAACACAAACAAAAATAACCACCATCAAGTTGGTACATACTTATGTTAATAATACCATGACGTGAGCTCATAAATAACCATATTTCCCGCTGTCTAAGATATACTAACTACACACACAGTAAAAGTGGAATGACAAATGGTATTTTCCCTTTTTTGTGTTTTTTTAAAACAAACATTTTATTTCAACCAAGGCTATCTATTTTCTGGGGGAATTCGCGAGCGCAAACAAAATCTGCACACACACACACACACAAAATATTCATTTGTTGGTAGTACTAATAACGCAAAAACAAAAACACATTAAAAGCAAATTTCGAAGATGAAAATCACCCGCTTATGGAGTGCAAGTAGAGTGAAGCGAGAATATTGTGGACATCTTTGTGCATTTCCTTTTTCTACAGGGTGGCTGATGAAAGCCGCTACCAAAAAAAAATTTAATAACTTTTTTTCTTTTTAAGTTATCTGTTCCATTTTTGTTTTAATTTGCAGATTGATCTTTAAAATTTATTAAAATAGATAACTGGGACACGCAAACAAGAATTTGGATAGTCCGCCGCTATCACGCACTGGAGTCGGTAGTTTTGGTACAGAGAGAGTACAGGCGGATGTTTGGCGGCGATCCCCCGAGCAGATGGACCATAATGAGACTGGTGAATAATTTTGCTGAGCAAGGAACAGTCGCAAGAAGGCCTTATCATCGAAACCCACCAGTTTGGACGGAGGAAACGATCGCTGCTGTAGCTGCAGCTATACAAAGCAATCCAAGGGTTTCAACAAGAAGCTTATCTGCTCAACTTGGTGTCAGCCGACAGTCTTTGCAAACAATAATGCACAAAGATTTAGACTTATTTCCCTACAAAATTCAAATGGTTAACAAACTGAATGCAGCAGACTTGCCGATTCGCTTGGAATTTTGCCAGAAGATCCTGCAAATGGTAGAAGAAGACCAAAATATGTTAAACTGCCTTTTCATGTCTGATGAGGCCCATTTCGATTTAAACGGCAATGTGAACAAACAAAATTGTCGAATATGGCGTACTTCTAACCCACAGATACTCCACGAGACGGAATTGCATCCTCTTCGCGTGACAGTGCGGTGTGCGGTTTCTTCACGCTGTATTGTCGGGCCTTATTTTTTTGAAGAAAATGGTCACACCGTTACGGTTACTGGAGACCGTTATTTGAAAATGCTGAAAGAATTTTTCTATCCAGAACTACGCCGAAAGAGAATTCCTTTCAACTCTGTGTGGTTTCAACAAGATGGGGCAACGTCTCACATAGCCCAGACTGTTATGACAGAGTTGCGACGAAAATTTCCCAATAAACTGATTTCAAGAAACTCCGAATTTCGTTGGCCCCCCAGGTCGCCTGACCTTACTGCACCTGACTTTTTCTTGTGGGGTTTATGTAAACGACGGCTATTCCTGTCGCAACTCTCAAAGCAGCAATGAACAACTTTTTACTAAGATGCCGCACTTGTGTCAACGAGCATGGGGGGCATTTAAATTCAATTATTTTTAAAACTAGTTAAGCTACATTTAATAAAATTTAATGACCTTCAACTTGAAAAAAAAAATAAATGAATTCCATACACTAAAAAAAAGTTATTTGAGTTTCTTAATGTAGAAAAATTCATCAGCCACCCTGTATTTTAGTATGTAGATATATTTTATATATTGAGCGAAGAAAAAATTCAGCTATTTTTTTTTGTTTTTTCTCGATTATGAAATTAACGGCGGCCGCCGTAGCCGAATGGGTTCGTGCGTGACTAGCATTCGCAATTCACAGAGAGAACGTCGGTTCGAATCTCGGTGAAACATCAAAATTAAGAAAAACATTTTTCTAATAGCGGTCGCCCCTCGGCAGGCAATGGCAAACCTCCGAGTGTATTTCTGCCATGAAAAAGCTCCTCATAAAAATATCTGCCGTTCAGAACAACATCAAGACGCACACCACAAATAGGAGGAGGAGCTCGGCCAAACAACCAAAAAGGGTGTACGCGCCAATTATATATATATATGAAATTAACATTTGATGTTTTTTGCGAATGAGGAGGTTTTAAAATGTCTAATGCATCTACAAAGCTGCCATCGCAGCAATGGTATATAAGGAGACTAAAAAACTCCCCCTCGTTTGGAATCGCTTTTGCATTACTTCATAATGGCGTTCAATCTTCCTCATTACAAGGTCTATGCTTGCGTGCACGAAATCACTGATGATTTCCCACGTTTCCTCGCTATATGACCAACTACATTCTCTAGCGCTCGACGTTCTTGTTCCCACGCACGCATGTAGGATGTCCGCTATCCCCTATTTTGAACAGGTATTTCTGGAAATAGTCGTTTCCCGAATATAAGTTTTATAAAAATTTACTTCACCGAAGTTCCTGCTGAACCATGTAGCGACGTCTTTTATCAACGCGTTTCGTTCTTTATTTCGCGCTCAACAGGTTTGCTAAATCCTTCTTCCATCCATTCGTTCTTTAATGCAAATTTTGCACAACTTTTTACTCTCAAAGGTAATAAATCTATTGAACCGTTTACCACTTGAACTTCTGGCCCTGATACTGTGCGGTAGGTAGACACAATTCCCAGAGCTGCCGTTCGATGTGCCGATGCCAGGAGCTTCCACCGGTGCTTAGCGCATTTGCTCACAGTTCAGCTCCATATAAGAGTACGTAGAGCGTGGTAGCCATCAGGGCCACGTGAGTCTAGCCACGTTTGGGTCCGTATTACGACTTGAACTTCCTATGAGCTTCTTCAAGGTTTGGTACTGTGATGACTGCGGGGATATCCTCTGCATATCCGATTAGAGAGATAATATCAGGTGCTTTTAAGTATATTGAATATCTCGTGGTAGCTGATGTTCCGGAAGTCGGGATCAAGAATTGATTCTTGCGCTCTCCGCATGAGAACCCTCTAGTCCTCCGGCATTATCTATGGCCGTGGCAAGTCGAGGCTTGTTCAGTCTTTCAAAAAACTTCCCCGCTGTGTCGAGCACGCATAACGACCGTTGTTAGACTATAACATTTGATCTTAGTCAACCGATTTAGATCCAATATTTTCACTGCCTAATTTTCAATTCCTGGGCAATAAAAAAAGTGCCCGCATGCCTGCGCAATTCCACTATTTCACTGATTTTATCGGCATTTGCAATGCAGCTCTTGCGACTTCATAGAACCAAGAAGGAATTACTAAAACCACCGCTCTGTTGTACGGAAGAATGTACTGAACTGCAACACACAGTTGGTTTTACGAAATATAAAACTTCCAGAACTTTTGACTTCACCTAATATATACTGTCACCATGAATGAGTGTGCTATGTGTGGTTGTAAGTGTTTTGCCCCCGTTTGTTGCTTTTTCTTTTGCCTCTTTTATTATCTTTCTAATTTTCCTTTCAATAGCTGCAGTAAAGCAATCGCAGACATCTGCTTCCAGCATTGAATATACAAGTATATGTAATATATTTGGATATGCGTTGCGTATACGTAACATTTTATAAGCGGAGTGACGACCAATATTTGCTGACAGAGAAAAATTACAATTGTAAAGCAGATGTGCGATGCTCTGGCAAAAATTATGTTTTTGCCACAATGCAGTGTATGTAAATACAGTACAGTAAGTGCAAACAAATATATCAAACAGCTGGTTTAAGCAGAAATGGACCGGACAAAAAATCGTGTTTTTAGGTACAATTTAATTAATTTTCCTATTAATCAACTACCAGTATTTCGACGAGTTCCACGTAAAATTGGTGAAGCCGTCAAAGCAAGCATTCGCTTCAGCGGCAAATTTCTTGAGTAGATTCACATCTCTTTATATGCCATTTTCTCAAATTTGACAAAAATAAATTATAATGAAATAATCACAAGCGACCGAGTACTGAGAATATGATAGACGAACAACCAATTAGTGAATAAATATTAAAATATGGCAGGTTGATGCTGCTTGGCGGCATGTAATGCTGCTGCCAAACAAAGACATTTTGGTAATTTGTTGATTTATTTGGTTTTCTTTTTGCCGTGGGGAAGGTGGATGCCAAAAGACGTATACCACTAAAAGCTGTAGGACACATTGTCACTAAAATTTCTGAGCCAAGGTTTAAAAAATTGATTTTTGTGCGTCAGCAATTAACGTTCAGCTAAAGGCACAGTGATGGCTGGGCAAGTCACCTATCTAACGCAATTAATTTGTGGCTGAAATCATTGAAATCTCATGCCCTCTTAAGGGCAACATCATTGTATTTTGGGTGGAGGTATTCATTATGACTGTAACAACAGCGGTACTATTACACAGAGGGCAAAAATGGAGTGAAGCGTGCAATAAACTGGTACTCTTCGCTTGCATTTATATATAAACATTTGTGATATATCTAATAAATAATAGTTCTTATTTTTCGAATTCCAGTTGAAAACACACATGTTGATTTTGTGACTTAATTTGACTTGGAAGTTGTATAAAAGTGAAGTTAATTGTAGCTCTCCGTGATTTAGGAACCAGCATTAACACCGATACCAATGCCAGCATTGAAATTCAATCGATAATCTCTCTTGCCAACAAGTCCAGCTTTAGACTAAGTAGATAATTGAGTAGCGAAGCCCTATCTTGACGAATTAAGGCTCTAATTAGGCACTTCTTAATGTATAGTATAAAAGCTTGAACGATGGAACATTCGATGTCCTCCCTTGGAGCGGTTGAGAGAAATATTCTATTTCACATAGAATGGATATAAATGCTCCGGCTCTGAAAGTATTCGATGCTGTACGATGCTGATAGCAGTGGTAGAAAAGGCCTCCTTTGCATTGGATAAATCAGGTGGAGAGGGACTTGGCTTCACTTGATGTATCCATTGGATAGTTGGATTGGAAGTTATTCACGAGTATCCTGTGACGCACCACAATCAAAAATATTAGGTTTCATATACTTCAACATACTGATGATTACAGGTAGAGCCAGAGGCAAACGTCATTTAAGAGCCATTGTGGGCTTAGTTATATGATTTTCGACTGCGGATCGGCCTTAAATAGGAGGGATTTCACTATATTAGAAACCGAAGTATGTTTGCCTTTCCATACCTATACTATGTACTTATATACTGTTAGACTATTATAACTAACTTTCACCCTTGTGCTCTAACATGTTCCGGATATAAAAAATGGAATTTTAAAAAAATGTATATTCAAATTCAACTCATTCATCAAACCTACGTGTGTTTACGCATATATGTACCTGCGGTTTCAAACGAAGGAGGGCAAAAAAGAATCTTAAAGTTCAGTAACCTTGAAACTACATACAAGAAAATTCTCTGCTGCTGCATACGCGTATTATAATAATACTACGTTGTATTAAGTATTTTTATGTTCAGGTAAATATATTTAATGTTCACACAATTCGATAAAGTTTGCTTAAACATTTTTTATTGTTTTATTTGTACACAATAACTTTGTATCGATGCTGAAAGATATTATGGTTGCGTCATCAGAGAAGCTAATATATTAACATAAATAAACTACCACACATAAAAACACATATATATAAGGTGTGGCTATTATGTAACTTTACTGACGTTATAAAGCATTTTACTTTGATTCCTTCAAAATGTACTTATTTTCATCTATAAGGCATCTCATACTTTACCAACACAAAACTTCATGCAATACTTGCATTTCGCAAAACAATACTGAGCGCTCCTCTTCGGTCGCTTCTTTAAGATGCTTACTGCTTTTTCTTTCACAGCTTCAACGGATTTAAATCTCATTCTATTTAAATCACTTTTCACATGCAGAAGCTGATAAAAGTATAACGTGACAAGATGTGGCGAATAGTCTATCAAAGTGATGCACCCTTACCCTTAGCATAGTTTTTTTCTTCGTTTTGCTTAGCTAGTGACTTAAATTTCTTTATTCCCTATACAATATGTGAGTTATGAATCATTCATGCACGCAACTTGAGAGAAAAAATAGCTTCTCTGTGAATGATCAAATTTATTGAACGAAAAGCAAAATCAATATTTTAAACCTTGCACAGGGTCGAATCTCCGGCCATGAAACACCAGATGATAGAAAAAGCTTTTTCTAATAGCGGTTGCCCCTCGACAGGCAATGGGAACCCCTGAGTGCATTTCTGCCATGAAAAAGCTTCTCATAAAAAAAAATTATTGGCCGTTCGGAGTCAGCTTAAAACTGTAGGGACCCACCAAAGTCAGATAGGCTGTTCTACACACATTTATATATATCTGATACTGCTCTATTTTAATTTTTGTTTAATTCATTTCATTTCAACATCGCTATTGGCAAAAAAAAATTGGCCAGCCTATTTTCATAAACCTTTCATGAGTATCAAGCAAAGTGTGCCACAGCAAATACAGATCTATGCATTTTTACAATATTTAAAAAAGTTTGTCTGTTTCTGGCTAACTCCAAAAGATGACCAATATTTTTAACTCCAATCCATTGACGTACATTCCGCAGCTACCCAAAATGAATCGCTGGAAGTTCTGATCAATTTGCCTGCACTAAATCTCGTAGGGAAACACTTGGCCGCCGCCCGGCGCTTAGACTCAAAAGTATGGCGCTATGGAAAGAACGGTGGTTTGGCCACTCCTGTATTTTGCACAGTCTGGCCAGTCACAAACAAGAACTAGACTATTATATTCCTAGACTCACCTTCGATAATCACTTCAAGACGAGTATACCGTCAATAAGGGAATGACATTAAGGCCATGGAGAAGGGGGGTACTTAATTTTTTATACGGATGGTTCCAAGCTAGACGATAAGGTTAGCTATGGAGTATTTTCGAAAGAATTAGGACTGGAACTATCCGTTCGACTACCAGATTACGGCAATTTTCCAGCCTTAGCTAAAATCAGAGTAGGTTGTCTAGGTAATCACTTTTTTCATTCTCTTATAGGACTGTCTGGCGTGGGGATTAGACCAATCCAATTGCACCAAGTATATCGCAAATCCCTCTTGAACTTCTTAATTTATGCATTTACATTATTCATTTATATCGGGTATTTTTAGCTTCAATAGAACTATCGATAACTATGATTTGACAGCTGAGAACGGCAAACTGAATCGAAATTATTTTCAGTAATGTTTGGTAAGTCACCATGAATCATTTAAGGGGTTAGGTGGGTTTCAGAGGTTGAAAAAAAGAAGAAGATAAAATCATATATTTTATTTAAGCAATTCACTGTATCTAAGATACATATATAAACAGTATTTTGTGAAATTTTTATTTAAAAATTTCGAAAACTCAGCCGTTGGTACCTCATCTTCCTTGACGTCTCAAAAAAAAATGCTCTTGCCGTGGACAGCATAGCATTGGTTCATCTAAAATCAGAAAACCAAACGGATTTCGTTAGTACATGGATAAATCTCGTTGTTGTACGAAGGAAAAAAAAAATCAAAATTTGAATTTATGACAGGCTTTGAACCAAAAAACAGATATTTTAGTGAAATTTTCGACATACATTGGCTAAAAAAAAATTGTTGTAATTAACAAAAAAAAATCCTTCGTTCAATAACTAGATAATGTTATTTCAAAGATTTGTACAAAATTTGAACTAAATCGCTTCATAACTTTTCGACAACTGACGTGGCCTAATGGGCGGAACTTCTGAAGGGTCTATCTCTTAGAATTTTACTCGGATTGACTTAAAATTTTAGGAGAGTATTTTAAACATACTGTACTATTTAATGAGACAAAAAAACAAAATTAGGTTTTTTGAAATTTTCAAACCCACCTAACCCCTTAAAGCCACAATAATGCTTCCAAATTGTGAAAATGAACTTAAAAAAAAAAAAATAAGTCTATTCGCGAAGCTCATAGAGCACTGGCGGCATCATCGGTCCTTATTTTTTTCGAAAGAAATTTCGAAATGCTGGCTGAATTTTTATCTCCAGAAATTAATCACCTAAACATCGGCGAAATTTGGTTACAACAATATGGCGCGACTTATCATACAGTGCCCATCGATTTATTAGACTGATCAAATTGACCATATAACTTGTACCCGCGGCGGACATGTGCCAGATATCATATTCAAAAATAAATGTCATGAAATATAGTATTTCTGTTCAGTATTCTCATTTTAAATTCTAAAGCTCTGAAAAAACACCCGATACTTCGTTGCGCTTCATCAGATAATCGTGGGCATTAATTTGACTCAAAATATCATTTCGCGACAATTTGTGTAACATCCATACATCGATCTTCTTCTCGAAACTAGCCTTACGCAAATGAATCTCAACGATTTTTAAGCTAAACTTCAGTACCTTGGCAATGTACTAATAAGTGCTCACAGGTTGGTCCGACCACGATTTCCATGATTTTATCGAAGTTTTTAACGATTGGTCGCATCTTCAAGGTCCTTCGATAGCTTTGCTGTTGTATTCGATACTGAGTTGGACCCTTAAACAGTACACATTTTTTCTGCCGCCTGCTTTATGGATTGTATAATGAGATATTGCTGACTAAAGACGTCTAGCGGAAGACGTTCAATATATTTTCTTTAACGGTGTCAAAAACAAATTAATGGTGTACTTATTGTCCTTCTTCGTCTGAGAATACCACCATTGAAATTTTCCAGTGAATGCTATTCAGTTCTACAAAGTTAACAATTTTCAGATTAAAAAAATAAGTATGATAATTACCCGCACAGATAAGTAATATTGAATTAAAAATATAAACAATTCAATTTTATTATATACTTTTAAAGCCAATATATATAGTAAGCAAAATAGATTAACGAACCCAAAGCAAGACTGAGTCTTTTCGAGGCCCTATGCTTCCGAGTTGGAGTGAACAAGGAAAAAAAAGAAAAATATATAGTAAATATAGTCTATGCAAGTTTTTTAAATAATTTAGGTCAACTTGAGACCGAATTTGGAAACGTCAAGCACTGTAAAAAAAATGTTTCCATTTAAAGACGAAACGCAGGATGGTGGAATTTTATACAGCTTTTTCTCTTGCGTAAGTGGTATCCCGCATTCTTGTCTTTTTTTGGCTGCTGCACAGTGTTATTAATTTTTTTTTTTTGCTGACAAACTATCGTCATATATAAATCCTGATTATGTGATATTGACAAAAATAAGTACATACAGAAAAATATACATAAAATAAGCGGTCGTTAAAAATGGTTTCTGTTTACTTGATTGGATTATGCTAGTCGACTAATTAGTACTACTTATGCTATATATATCCTCACAAAACAGCAAATGCAGCATCATAAACATTGTAAGTAAACAATAAAATTGGCAAGAGCCATAGCAGCAGCATCATCGTCACATAGCTTAGCCATCACAGTGAAAGCAGACAGTAGGCGAATGATTAGGTGAATAAATAATATAACGATAGCCTTTCTGCCCTTTTTTCACCAGCTACTAATAACTTAATAAATAAAATAACTGCAACGATAATGTAGTGTTTTAATTGAAAATAATCGTTTCACTCTATTGCCACTATTGCCTTTGATATCGTTAATGTAGAAACTTGGCTACTTATCTGCTGCAGGCCAGTTTTCGTATTTCTAAATAATTACTAATGGCCAACGATTATTATAGCATAAGAAATACGTTCATGTTTTCGTTCATATCTTCTGCTCAAATATGAACGAGACGTTATCAATAAAACGGTCCGCGGATGACATATGGCAAAAATAATTTTTTTGTTTTTTGGTAGGACTGTTATAAGCTTACATGGCAAATTTCAGCGTGATATGTCGCATAGTTTGTTTTCTGTGCTACTGTAAACAAGTCAAGCTCGAGTGTGTTCTTCGAATTCTCTTTTATGACTTCAATTGTCTGAAAATGTTTTCCACAGAGCGGCAACTTGAGCTTGGGAAACAGGAAAAAGTCACATGGAGCCATATCAGGCGAATACGGTGCTTGCGGAACGATATTAAAATTATTTTTGTTCAAATAATCGCGAACAAGACGTGATGTGTGAGCTGGTGCATTATCGTGATGCAAGAACCATGACTTGTTGTCCCACAATTCCTTCCTTGTAAGACGAATGTTTTCGCGCAAACGCTTTAAAATGTCTAAATAATACTCAGCGTTAACCGATTTTGCGATTTGTGCGATTTTCAAGCACAATTTCCTTTACTTTTCCGATGTTTTCGTCGTTTACTGATGTTGCTGAACGACATTCATGAGGCAAGTTTTCAACCGATGTACGGCCCTCTTTGAACGATTTGTACCACTGGAAAACACGTGCACGCGATAGAGCAGAGTCCCGACAGGTTGTCTGCAACATTTTTAAGGCGTCTGAAGCCGAAATTTTGTTGGAATAACAAAATTTCAAACAAATTCTTTGTTCAACTTGAATTTCCATCGTTAAATTCGATGAACACACTCGAGCTTGACTTGTTTACAGTAGCACAGAAAACAAACTATGTGACATATCACGCTGAAATTTGCTATGTAAGCTTATAACAGTCCTACCAAAACACAAAAAATTTATTTTTGCCATATGTCATCCGCGGACCGTTTTATTGACAACGTCTCGTTCATATTTGAGTAGAAGGTATATAGGTACAATGCGCTGCATTTCAATGAAAATTAACGAGCATTCTGATTAAGTGGGCGTTCATAGATCAGTAGACTGGAAAGAACAACGCTGACTTTCTAAGTACTCAGGAATAGTTAACCATTATATAATACTTACTTGAGGAAGCCAGATAAACAAAGAGAATCTTCAGTATTGTCGGCCTTCCTCTGAAATTAGAGATGCACACTAGGTTATCGATGACGCCTGTGACTGCTGTTGTTGTTGTAACATCGTAAAACATTCCCATTGAATTTTGGTGGAATGCCGCTAAAGTTACATTTCTTTGCCGGATTTAAGTTCATATATTTCCAGTAACGTTAAGCCGACTGTCGGATTATCCGTCGAATCCTCCTTGAAATTGTAACTCCTTTCGATTCACTTTGGCAAACAACTTGGTTATGCTTTAGTTGCTCTTTGCCAGTTTTGCTGACGATATCCCTTATCCCACCAACATTCCCCGCTAAGCTTGAGCTTATACTTGATCTCTGTTCCCATAAAGTAATTCGCAGATCGGCAGTTTGGAAATATTCTTACATCAACCAGTTAGTTTACCTGAGGATCTCCATGAAGTTCAAATCAATTTAGAATAGTGATGGTAATCAGCGTAACTTATGTCTCTAGACAATTTTTGAGGCTCTATGAGCATATTATTGTACTTTTATGGCAGACTTATAATAGTTGTCTAGTTCTTCCAAGGTTAGCTAGTTCTTTCAAACATCTTCACAGCTAATAGTATTAATACATTTTGGTAAATTTTATGCAATTTTCACCCAATAGGAAGATTCATCCGTGAATATTACGTTTGCCCGATTCCGTTATTTTATTGAAAAAGAGTAACTGCTGGTTTTTAAGTACTTAGACATATTTTTTATGGTATTTTTTTTAACTTTTTGAATACTTTTTATGCGATTTATGTGATTATAATAACGCTTCCTTTTTCCATTACTCCAAAATAGTGCATGCATTAAAATTAGAAAAACCACTATAGATATCTAATTCTGAAAATGATTCATTTCATCTAAATTTTAAAAAGGAGTTATATAAACTTAGATAATCCCAAGATGCATAACCAAATGCCGATATATCAGTACGCGATAAAGGTAAAAGCTCATAAAACTTTACCTTAACTTCTATTGGCTAATGGAGAAACACATTTTCATTAATATTATATTATCATTTACAAAGATAAGATCTAGCATTTTGTTTCATTTACTGAATATTCCATTAATTTGCCTGCTTATCATAATTATTACAACATCTAAAAGTTGAGTATCCTCTAAGATCTCTACAAATAGAACAGTAATAGTTTCTATATGCGCTTTATATAACTCTGAGTTGCTATTTGGCGGAACATACACGAAGCAAAGTTGATCGAGCAATGAGTCGCCATATTTGAGCGTCACTTAGGCAAACCTTCTTTTGGCCTTCCTCTTAAGCAGCCAGTTCTAGCAGCATCGCGGCCAAAGTATGAATGAAGTATGAGTTATGAATTCAATATTTTAGCAAAATATTTTACTGAAGTGCCTAACTTGAATTGGTTAGTTTGTGCGTGTGATTTTCTACTTGTTTGTCTTTTTTACCAAAGCAAAGCCATGGAGATAGTTTATATCTGACTATATTAGGAACAAAATATAATTATAAGTATATACGAATTAACTATTTGGCCGAGCTCCTCCTCCTTTTTGGGGTGTGCGAATTGATATTTTCCGTAAATGCAAGGACCTATAGTTTAACGCCAACTACGAATGAGGAGTAGCTTTTTCAAGGCAGAAATACATTCGGAGGTTTGCCATTGTCTGTCGAGGAGCGACTGCTATTACAGAAAAACATTTTCTATCAATTGATGTTTCGTGTCTGGGGTTGCGACCCTGCGTACTACCGAGTTGTAGTCACACATCAACCCATTCGACTACGGCGGCCAAAAAGTATAGTTTAGTGCAGGTCATATAAAAGACATTTTGGATTAATTTTATTTTCCCGCTGAAACATGTTCCCAGTATACTAATTTCTTCCCCCTACAGTTCTCTAAGAAATATTATAAATTCCATATTTTTAATCGAAGGTGCTATGCATATTTAAATAAATATTATTTATGCATAATTTTTGACAATATTTTTTCTTTCTTCAAATTAATTAGGAATGCTTTTTTAAAAAAATATATTTCAGTCTATAACAAAAGTCACATCAGTGAAAGTTTAAAGCTTTGTGCACTATTTTAAACATTCATCCAATTTCAAATTTTGACGCTTTTTATTTAAAAGTTTTGGGTATTTAGTTTTATAATTCTAAGTACAATAAAGTGCCAGCTTAAACTGCCTCAAAACGAAAGCTGAATATTTTATACTCATACGAAAGCTCATATTTTAAACAGAGTTTTATATACCTCGGAATCAAACCCCTAACCCTTCCACAAATATTCGATGCGTCACACACAAACATCCGACAACAACATTTCAATGTTTGTAACTTCAATTTATTTTATAATTATTTTTACTACTACTAGCCGACTTTTACCTTTAGCTCCTTTAAAGCTCTTGCAGCTGCTTGTAAGAAAACTCACAGAATTCGAGGATGTTATGGCACTTTAAATTTAATTAAACTCGAACGATTGTACATAGTCCGTGATTAGGCGTCAAAAGTCATATAAAATAAGTTTTGGCGGGTGGATGGGCTATTAAATAAGTTTAAAACCGCAAGTACAGGGCCCGCCATCTATCGTTACGGATTTGAACTAGGTACTATTTGAAGAATGGTAATACTTAGCTGTGATCTGATTTGACAGAAAATTAGTTTTATTCTTCCGCTGAACGAAAATGGTTGTGTATACGCTCAAAGAACGCTGGGAAAGATTGCGTCATTACTTTGAAAATCATGGTAATGTTGCAGAATGTGTACGAAAATTACGTACGGCAATGGGAAGAAGAAAAGCACCGAATGAAGCGTATGTGCATTACTTTGCGAAAAAAGTAAGAGAAACTGGGTTGCTTATTGAAAAAAAAAACCCAAACCAGCGACAACTGATGCACTGAAGACCAACATACGCGATGTCATAGCTGAAATACAGCCGCATACAATCGAAAATGTGTTGAAAAATTGGACCGATCGTATGGGATGGTGCATGGCTAGCCGAGGCAGCCATATGAATGAAGTTGTGTGTCCATCATTAACCGGAAGGATTGTACTTCAAAATAAAAAAGACAGTTTGGATAAATATTGAGTAGTTTCTTTTTTATAGCATTTTTAATTCCGTAGAGTTATATGGCGGACCCTTTGTATACTTATATATATTTAATTGGTGCGTACACCCTTTTTGAGTGTTTGGCCGAGCTCTACTATGTATTTGTGGCGTGCGCCTTGATGTTTTTTTACAAATGTAGGGACCTGCAGTTTCAAGTCGACCCTTTTCATGGCAGAAATTCACTCGGAGGTTTGCCATTGACTGAAGAGGAGCGCACCATACCATTCGGCTACGGGTGTCGCTAGTAAAACCGTAAGTAGCAAACGCAAAATACTTAAGTATTTAATATTATTAAAACTTGTATTACGAACACTACATATAAGTATGTATGTAAATGTATGTATGTACAATTTCACACTTTAAGCTTATGCAGTGCGGGAAATGAAGGCGAGTGAAATGAAAATGAAGTGTCTGCATTTCACTCACACCGCTTATGATTTAGATAATAAGATGATACATTTAAATTTGCATTTATCACTTATTTATTCATTCTTCTTTTCATTTCTTATTTTCTTACGTCTGCTTGCGCGGTATTTATTCTACGAGTACAATACCAATTCGAACTGTAAGCTGTCAACTTGTAAAAGATGGGTATTTGATATATGAAACATTTTATGCTCATACGTGCATACATTTAGGCGCACGTATGATTGTACTTGTCTGCTCTTGACATCTGACATTAATAGCGTTGCATAAATATACAATTAAACTCAAATTTTGTACTTAGAACGCATTAAAGTGGGCAATATGAATTGAAGCGAAAAATATTTTGGATTGTCACACAAAGTGGGTAGCCAAGAGTTTAGCACGATCCTAAAAATGAACACTTAACAAGGGACGCTACACTTTTCAACAATGCGTTGAAACTCTTAAAATGTATTATCAAAATCACTGCTCAATTCACCCACAATTCCGTGCACAGCATGCAATTTATGATATTCGCCTAAAATGAACGGTATGAATCTCATAAACATGTGGTTTCCACAGAATGTCGTTAATTACCATACGGCAAAAGAAGCATTGAATTAATTGGATGAGAAGTTCGAGAACTTCGTCATCTTTCGATGTCTATGCAAGCAGACTACAGACGATTTCTGCCCTCAAGGTCAACATGACTAGCGTTCTTGCCAAGATATTATCCAAAGCCATCCACTGGAATGGACCACCTATTGCCATATGAATACAAAAATATTGGAATATTACTTCAACTGCTTGTTTATTTAACTTCAAACTTCGATCATTCTTAATAAAAAACCCTACATAATAAAAGTAGGGTAGCATATCTCTAAGATTTTTTCTAAATTAACTCAAATGCACTTATAACGGGACTTGCAAATAGGTCTTTCGGAATTTTTCAAAATAAGAGACTTTTTTTGCTCCTTCTGAAAAAAAAATGTGGTAATATAAAACAAGGTAGGAAATACAAAATATTTAAATTGTTAAAATAAAAAAAAATCTTAAAAAAGCATTAAATGTTATTCAACAATTAAAAATTTATTGTAATAAAACAAGTAAGGAAGGCTTGAACGAACTTTATATAGCGGCGGATATTTCAGTAAAATTAAATTTTTGAAATTAAAACACTCATGAAAAAGGAGAATTTATGCTTGTGAGTCTAAGCAGAGTTGGGAGATCCGCTTTCGAGACGTCCTTCAGACCCTCAAACAGTGGGGCTCCCAGGCATTTTAAACACGTTTTTAATAATGCCGGACAAACGCACAGAAGGAGTTCTAAAGTTTCCTCAACATCCTCTCTGCATTGCCTGCATTTGTCGATGTTCGCAATCCCTATCTTGTACGCATTATCAACCAATAGATTATTACCTGTATGATCTATGATAGTTTTGCAGTCTTTTCGCGAGAGCGTAAGTACGAATTAAATCAGTTTTCTGTCGTTAGTTCTACACATAACTTTTGCTGTTTTGCATGTGATCAGATTAGTCCACCTAGCTTCCACTTGCTTTTTCATGTAGTCGTCCATTTCATTGTATATTGCATTTCGCGGTTTTAGTATGTTGTTTTCTTGTTCCACCTTGCTCTGCTGAATTTTTTGAAAGAAATTAAAATCTCCTGGAACGAGTCGAGTAGTCACGCGTCTCATGCCAAATTGATGATGTAAAATGTTGGGAATTGATTCGGGAGACACGCTTAGGTCACGAGCTACGTCCCTAAAACTTAAATGATCGTTTTCCAACACCATTTCCTTGACTTTTTCGACAGTTTCATCCGTTGAAGACGTTAATGGGCGACCAGATCGGGGCAAATCTTCCACGACTTCTCGGCCGTCTGCAAAAGCCTTATACCACTCGTAGATCCGTGTTTTTGATAAAGCACACTCGCCATAGGCTTTCTGCAACATTTTCAATGATTCGGCTCACGAAATCCCGTTCAACACACAAAATTTAAGACAAATTCTTAGTTCCATATTTTTATTCATAGTGAAAATAGGAGAGCACACCTGCGGTTGCCTGATATAATTAAATATAAAAAACAAGCTGCTTGACAGATCACGCTCAAACTCTGCCACACTCTAGAGGACAGTTGTACCAACATTCCACCGAAAAAATGTATATGTGTAACGCGCGCTTTTTAAATTAACAATTCCCGATATTTTTTTGACTGAATGTAAGTCTACTCCCATCTTAAAAATCTGCCACAGTAATAAGAGTAATAAGTTCCAAGTCAGTAATAAATTTTTAATTATTTCCCCCACAGCTTGTTAGTCGCCATAATAATAAGACACTCTGTGAGAAGTAACTATACACAGAAATGGATGGGTTCCCCAACCAGCTGTCTCAGCTGCAAAAAAAAAAAAAGTGTAACGAGTGCTACTTCCATTTCCATAAATACTTTTTTGAATGTTTATTAAAGTGACATTCAGCAAAGATGCATTCACTATTTTTTTGCCTTCGTTTAACACATTCAAAGGCTAAATTTTAAGTGAAATATGAGTGAGTTTCCATCCGTTCGCTACGAGGAAGTAGCCATCCTATCTGTTGAGTCCAACTTAGTATTCGATTAAAATAAGTTAATTTATTCTTCTACATACATGCATAGAACCTATCGCTTTTGGGAAATATGTTTTCATTATAAACACTTTAATGTTTTTCCACTCTTGTTATTTGTTATAATTTTCTGTGAAAATAAGTAGGCTTTGTTTGAAAAGAAATGTGTATATATAGGGAATATTTTGTGAAATAAATTGTGAGAAAAATTGGAATTTTGAGGCAACGAGTTTCATTAGTGGGCATTAAGGATACAAGACTCTCCCCGCAACAATTTGTAGCCGCATATAGGGTTCTCCACGCAACTTTTCATTACCGCAACGGATTTATAGCTCCATATAGGATTCTTCCCGTATCAATTTCATTATTGGTCCTTCCCGCATCATTACTATCTTAGCTTTGCTTAACGCAAGTATTCATACGTATTCAGTACGTATTAATTTCTTGAATAAAGCATTACCTTATTGATTGACCGAAAACGTTGTTGTGCAAATTCCCCACTCCCAAATTTACTTTGCTATAGCAAAGAGGGCACTATTCCAGATTACAGGGATAATACTACTCTAGTATGTGTAAGTTTGTATATACTTATATATGTATTTGAAGCTACATATCAATATACACCTGTGTTCGCAGTAATACCGGCGTGGCTATTGCAAAGTGTTGACTATTTTGATTTAGACTTTATTTAATTTTTGTACCTATATCTATCTATACATATATAAAAATGAAATGATGTTCGTTTGTACGCATTTTTTTGGGCCGATACGAGGCCAATTTTATTCGTTCTTTTTTCATATTATAGGGATCCACTAGGGGAAGGTTTTTAGCAAAAAAAATTTCTTTTAAATATTTTCTTCATATAAAAAAAAGAAAAAATCAAAATATTGTCCAAAACAAAACTTGCTCGATTCTTAGATTAAAGTAAGTTTCGAATCGACATTCATTTTATGTGTACAACTTATTTTGAATTTTTTGTATTTGTATTGTGATACAGAAATGTATTGTATACAGAAATTTCAAATGATTCGAATGAAATTTTTTTTTTTTTTTATTTCTTCCATAAAATATTACACCTGTCGTTAGACAATAAGTAATTTGATTTACAAAAAGATGGAATGAGAGTGATATTGAAGGGCCAATGCCCCCAAGCTCATTTAGAAGAAATATATACATATTATTTAAAAACAAGTGGTTAACAAACAATGACATATACGATTAGTTGATAATTGATTACAAGGATTTTGCAAGATCTGTTGGTGTTTGACGGTTAAGCCGACTTTGGGTAGATTTTTCTTTATTTGGTAGTCTTCTCATCATAGGATTTGTATGCGCTAATAGTCTATTTATGTGTCTTCTGCTAGCGCTTTGTATTGTTTCATCAATAGTATCGATGTCAAGGTCGCGATGAATATCTGCGTTAGGTATGTACCAAGGTGCATTAGTTCAGGTCCTAAGTATTTATGAAAATAATGTTTCAATTCAATTGAGCATCGCTTTCTTTGACCAATTCTATATGGAAATGAATGCGTTTGCAAACGATGTTTTCGGCTATGAACAAATGTTGGAATCGAATGAAAAAGGAAAGAAACGCGAAATGATAAAAAAAAATCTTGGAAAATTTAAAATGAATGGTGCTTCATTGGAAAAATTAAAAGGTAATAAGAACATACACAAGATAAAGTTAGAATTCGAATTTTTAGATTTATTTTGTTTATTTCTCATTTTTTCAGAAGTACACCACACAACAACTCATTCCAACTCTGATTTTGAAATCCTGTTGGAATTGGTGATCGATAATTTTGTCACTATAATGGTCAATGGAAATTTGCGTGTATCAGACCCTGCATATTATTTACCATATAAACTTTTTATGGAACATATGGACCAAATGAACACAAAAAAATAATTTAGTTTTGTTTTGATTTTTTGCAACATTTTGGTTTTCAGTTAATACAATAAAAACAATACTGTTTTTTCGTGAACACAAAATTCTAAATTTATTAAGTTGTTTGTTTAGAATTTTTTTAGAAAAAAAGTAAATTTTTTGGTTTTGAGGAAATTTGTTTATTGTTGCTATTTGTGAAAGCGTAGATATTTGTAAGTATTTGACTATAATCCTAAAATTTAATGGAATACCACTATGACACATAGAAAACATTTTTTCAAAAGGGTGTTTTTCGAAAATTATAAAAAAATTGTTTTCAAAAATTTTGAAGAAATAAAGTAAAATAAAAAAATTTCGAAAGCATGCAATTTTTTCAAAACCAAATTTTCCTCAAAAAGATAAAAGAAATTTCTTCGAAGAGGTGTTTTTCTAAAATAACAAAAAAAAAAAATTTCAAAAATTTTAAACAAATAAAATAAAATAAAACTTTTTCAAGGGTAGATATGAAATTTTTTCAAAATAAAATTTTCTGAAAACCAAACAAAATTAAAAAAAAAATGGTGTTTTCAAAGCTATTAATAGAGAATACATTTTTTCGAGGGGGTGTTTTTCAAAGCGGAAAAAAATATTTTTAACAAATCAATTTAAACTTTTACAAAAGTATGAAATTTTTTCAAGAACAAAATTTTCTCAAAAACTTTAAATTAAAAAAAAAAGTTTTTTCAAAATATTTAATTTTCAGCAATTAACTGAGAAGAAATTCGTTAGAGCGAAGTGTTTTTCAAAACTTCAAAAAACACTTTTTAACCAAAAAAAATAAATCTGTTTTCAAAAACAACAGGAATGATAACATTGCCTAACAATTTCTGCACTTTTGCACAGTCTAAAGAGGCATTGATACAGAGTGTATTTCCAAACATAGTTCAACATTACAAAAACCATGATTGACTCAGCGAAAGAGCAATTTTAGCTGGGAAAAATAAGGACGTCAATGATATAAATTCAGCTATTTTAGATCAAATACCTGGTGACATAGTTGCGTATAAGTCAATGGGCACTATTACTGATCAAGATGAGGTCGTAAATTATCCAACTGAATTCTTAAACTCACTCGATTTGCCTCATAATTTACGATTAAAAATTGGAGCACCGACTATTATGCTGCGCAATAGTAATGTGCCCCGACTTTGCAACGGTACCAGACTCGCTGTGAAGAAGCTAATGGGTAACGTTATCGAAGCAACAATTTTGAAAGGGAAGTACAAAGGAGAAGACATTTTGATACCCTGAACTCCACTGATTCCAACGGATTTAGCATTCGATTTCAAACGTTTGCAGTTCCCTATTCACCTTGCCTTCGCTATGAGAATTAATAAGGCGCAAGGACAGTCTCTACAAATGTGCGGTATTAATTTAGAATACCCAATTTTTTCTCATGGACAATTGTATGTAGCTTGCTCACGAGTTGGCAAACCATCGTCATTATTCACGCGAAAGATGAAAAAACCAAAAACGTTGTCTACCAAAAAGTGTTACAATAAAGTTCGAATGAAATTGTATCAAAGAATTTGCTTTGTTTCGTATTAATTTTATTCTCTTTCAGCAAATCATTGAATTTATCGTCTAGCGAAGCGGGAGAGGGTACGCTAGTACAATTTAAAAAAAATACCACAAATATTTATTACAATTAACTTTTTAATCAGAGCTTTCAGAAAATTTCTGGTTATGCAGTTGTGTGGACCATTCAACTTTGAAATGATTTGAATGATTGAATTTTTAAAGCAATTTCTAAGCCACTTGAAACATGACCTTTATTGCACCAAAATTTAAAGGGCTACACAACTGCTTACTCGAAAATTTTCTAAAGACTGTTTAAAAAGTTTGAAATTTGGATGAAATATGAGTCCTATGTTACTTGTCACCGTATACGGCTACGTGGTACGTGTGGTATTTTCTGCCTCTGATGGGCCACTGTACGACTCTTTTTGAACTCTTTTAAAACTCATTTATGATTCCCAATGATTCCCAAAGTCTCACTTCATATGCCTATGTCGTGCTGGCTCGTTATTTGGATCATACATATGTCCTATTTGACTCTTTTCAGACTTCTGAATTCTAAATGCTCCTTCGGCTTTTGGCACAGTTAAAGGAGAGTGAATATGAAGAGAAGAAGAAGTAGAATAAGGATAGGAAGAGGAAGTAAATTATACAAAGAGAGGAAATATAAAAACTATGGCAACAACAAAATAATGATGAAAAACTTGAAGAGTATGACTTACACTTTCTGCCAAACTCTACAAACAGACGAAATACATTTTCTATGAGATGCCTACTTATCAAAGAAATAAAGCAAACAAATTCGTATTTCTTACTTTACTGCGAGTTGATAGCACATTGTAGGTAGGTAGGTCAAATGACAAGGGTGCCACAGGCACACTTCAAGTAACACTTATGTGCCGTTTTGACACCATAATGTGGACCATTACCTGTGCAAAGAAAAAATTTTGGGAAGAGAAAACCTTCTACAGCCATCCAGTTCTGTTGATGTAGTGAAGGAGAGAAAAGGAATATAGGCTGGAGAATTTCTTCAAGTCATCCCCAAAGGGCAGGCTAAGGAATCTCGAGCGCCTAGCCGCCAGAGCCGGACATTTGCAGAGAAAGTGTTCAACAGTCTCTTTCTCTGCAGGATCCCTACAGCTTCTGCAATAGGAGTTGTACGGAATTCCAAGCTTTTCCGCATGAGTAGCGATCACCCAGTGACCAGTGAACACCGCAATGAGTTTGGAAATTGAATGGCGGGGGATTCCCATCACCTTAAGCGTTCTGTTTCTATCGTATTGGGGCCATAGTGTTTTCGAAATAGCGCACGATGAGACAGATCTCCATCTGTCGTGCGCTTTTTTTAGAAAGAAATTGTGCAGTTTCCCTTTAACAACGGACAAAGGGACGCCGAAGTCTGAGAGGGGGACAGCTGAAACCGGTTCTGTCAACCCCTTCCAGGCAAGCTCGTCAGCAATTTCATTTCCTTCTATATTCCTGTGCCCAGGAACCCAGATAAGGGAGATGTTACCTGCTCGATCGAGATGTTTGAGTTCCTCCTTACAGGAGTTCACCAGAACAGAGCTGCAATACGGTGACGGCAGGGCCTTGATCGCAGCTTGGCTATCGAAAAAAATATTAATGTCTACCTCCCAACAGCGATGCCGAAGCATTTTGCATGCCTGCAGGATCGCGAAGACCTCTGCTTGAAAAACGCTGCTCGTTCCCGGCAGTTTAAAGGAGACCGAAATGCTGGCTGATTTAGAGAAAACCCCCACTCCCACTCCAGATTTCATCTTGGATCCATCAGTGAAGACGGAGGTACCTATATCCTCTTGCCTGCTCGGAAAAATAGCCCTAGCACAACCCTCAAATCCCAGTTTGCGGATGGAGAGATCAGTGCAGAGAACAGAGAAGTAAGGGGAGGTCTGCTTCAAGATGCTACTGTCCTACAAGAAATTGTCTCCAGATGCCAAGCTCCTTCAACCTAATAGCGCTCTGAGCAGCAATGGATTTAACCTGCAGATCTACAGGAAGTAAGTGCAGAATAACGTTGAGCGCAGCATTGCACATTGTAGTTGATTTGAAAATCATTGCAGAAAATTTTTCGACGACCTAATTTCATCTTTAAACCAACATGACTGAAGTTTACTTCCGCTATTTGTTTTTCAAAATTTAAGGCGTGTTTTTTATTATCTTTTGCCACTACTTTTTATAATCTTTCGGTTAACACACGACTGTCACAACAAAATAATACCTGGCCTTTTGATGCTATCCATGAATTGATTGTTGACCTCTTCACAAGAGGGAAACTGCGATTTCTAGGCATGTATTCACTCTTTTTGTGACGTGGTTGACGATAACTTTGTTGTACCTCTCTTGATACTGTGGCCATTTTTCCTTGAGTCCTCCGCTCCTCTCTCGACCCGTGTTTCATCAAGGGAACTTGGACTAGATGCAACACTTGGAGACAGGGCTTGGCGAACCTGTTCACGGATGGCTCGAAGTTGGACGGTAGGGTTGGAGGAGGAATATTCTGCAAAGAACTTCCCATCAGGCTCAAATTCTGGTTGCCGGATCACTGCAGTTTACTCCAAGGAGAGATAGCCGCAATCAAAGAAGCAGGTGACTGGCAACTTACTTGCGTAATAACTGTTAAGAAGGTAAATATAGCCAATATAGCCAATTAGCGCCCTGGGCTCAATTATGGTGCACTCGAAACTGGTCAGAGAATGACTGGTTTCACTTTCGGTTGCATCCGAATTCTTTGACATAAGGCTAATCTGAGTACCTGGTCATAGCGACAGTGCGGGAAACTGCGAAGCTAACGAGCTGGTCAGACAAGGGACCTGTGAGGCAGTTTCCCCGCGAAAAGAGAGGATCGGGATACCCTTGGTAACCTGCCTTCTACTTCGGAAAAGATGGGTTTCGCGTCAACTCAGCGAGAGCTGGGCAAGTACACAAACGTGTAAGGTCGCGAAATCCTTCTGGCCACGTGTGGAACGGAGGTGCTCGAGAGATATTCTGACGATGACAAAATCTCAGCTTCCAAATTGCTTGGGCGTTTTCACTATTCGCGAGGTATACATGCCGTGAGATTGGTGAGCAGCTAACGCAACCGCAAATGTTTCACCGTTCGTACTCCCCAAACATCTGTGATGGTTTCACTCGGTTTAAAAAATTCGTAACATATCATCGTATAGAATTATTTCTTCCACCGCTATTCCGGTAGTCGACGTCAAAATCACCGCTTTTGAAACGTTCAAAAAACTTCGACAACTTTTAATCTCTTCTGAGCTCGATACACTTCAACATAAGTTTATCTAATTTTTTGACGACTTCCAAATAATCAGATTTCTCGAGACTCTCAAATTATAACTTACTAGATACTATACAAATAATCGGTTAACCACCGAAATTTTTTTGTTAATGTTTTAGAAGCAAGAAATCGTCTTAGAAGACTAAATTTGGAGAATATCCTGGATGAGAGATCAATGTGTAATCTAATTCATTTTGTCGTATCCACAAATACTTAATGAATACTTAAAACTACTTTTTAAGCCGTTCTTGGGGGAAAAAACTGAGCGCTTTTTTCAGCCGATTTTTTATCTGTTTTCATACCCCTATGGGAAAAATATATATACAATGCTCTAAAAATGTATACTTACAATATAATTACTGCTGACTAAAAACTGCTCATTATTGTCATCACAAATACCTGAATATCGAAAGTACTCAGCTGTGTCTTGTGGTGAATGTTCAGCATCAATAGCAGTCACACAGGTATGGTGTAATTTGACTGAATGACTGAACTTTTATTACACGCCGCAGTGTGAAACGAAATTAACCTAACTTTTTACGTCTGTACTAATTACAAAGAAACAAATAATGAAATACAATAAATTAGTTAGGCACTTGTGAAGAAAATATGTGGTAAAAAGTTTTCTAATGAATAAATAAGGAAGACGTGCAAGCGACAGATAAAGAGATTTTGCTCTTCATATTGCACATTGTTGGGCGTGCCTGTGCACTAGGGTATTATCAATCGACAAAGTATGTTAGGTGACTAAAGCAATGTGTATGTGGTTAGTTACGCCCTGCAGGGAAAAGCCAAACCAATAAGGAAACCATTTAGTTCAAATCATCATAATCCTTATTTGGCGCTACAGCTCCGTGTAAGCTTTGGCCTGCTGCACAAAATGTATCCATTTGACCCGATCCTTGACTGATTCCTTCCAGTAGTTGACCTTGAGTTTCCTCGTGTCGTCTTCGAGTTCGTCAATCCATCTAGATCTTAGTCTGCCTATTGCTTTTGTTGGTCCGGGTATTTTAGAAGGGTGTTTTTATTAAAAATCAATTTCGTGAATAAAATATGGCATTATTCGCGCTGCATGTCGTGACTAGCCGATGAAAAACTAATAGCTCTAGATATCTTGTAAAAAAATTCTAAAAATAGTAAAGGACTTTGATTCAAAATTACAAGAATAATTGGCAGTTTTTATACATCGTGGGACAACTTGCAATTCAACCATGTATAGTTTAAGTACGAAAAAAATATCAACCCTGTTTGTAACTTCTTTACTTCTTCTTCTTGGATTAATGCTTACTGTGACTCAATTCACTCCAATAAAGTTCTTCCAACGAAACGGTCGTGTTTATATATAATATTATATATTTAATTGCGCTTTTCTCTAACAACATGTGTTGCTATATAACGGCAAGAAAGTTACCATGAAAGAGCCGTTGCAGCTTTTCCTTATCGTAACGGCGACACCCTGTGTACTGTTCACTCGAAATTTTAAATAGCGCGCCAACGAAATCGCGATGACGGCGCCGAGTGATTTTTCCCTAAGTTTTTTTGGTGAATAACTAGGCTATCTTTAAACATGCATGAACATGCTTCTATTCTTTTGTTTCTTTCAACGAGCAGAATGCATTGTGTCGAGCATTTGTTGACAAGTAGTTAATGTGATTGTTAATACGCCTCCTAACATGAAGAGAACATTATTTTCTTATTTCGAGCGCCTTGATCCAGAATCAGAACCAAAAATAAAAAAGAAGGAAAAACAGGTAAAGTTAAAAATTTGTATCCAAGAACAGTCAGTGTACAGTTGGTGCTCAAATTAATAGAATCACTATGAAAAATTCAAGTTTCAGCCATTTAATTGATAATAATCAAAGAATAGTCTATTTTTAATATGTTGTTTATTAAATTTCTATAATACAACAAAAACAATATTTAAACCAGTCTTTTATTTAAAAAATATTAAAAAAAAAAATCAATATTTTGCGTGAGCACCTCGTGCAGAAATTAAAACCGGAATCCTTTTGGGTATGTTTTCAACGCATTTTAAGCAGTTTGTTTTTATTTGGTCGTCATTTTTCCAAATATTTTGCAGTCTTTCGCTCAGTTGTTCTTTATTTGTAATATTATCTTTCGATATTTCTGTCTTTGTTGACTCTTAAAGGTTCTCAATTGGATTGAGGTCTGGTGAGTTTCCTGGCCAATTAAGAACCTGAATTTTTTGCTCTTCCAAAAAGCTGCTCACAAAAAGCCAAATATATCGAACGGTAATTTCGACAAAGCAATGATTGCTACAATGTTTCACATTATACAAAAAAGTAGCATTTCCTAACATTTTTGCAAACTACGCGTCATTAAGGGAGGGGTCTAGGGTTTGACTTTCAAAAAATCGATTTTTTGGAAATAGCTTTTTCTTATAGTAAATCATCTCAAAAATATTGTCCCAAAATTTCAGCTCAATCGGAGCAAAACTTTTTGAGTTATAGACGTTTTTGTCCCCACTCCTCTGCGACAGCTGCGAGCGTTTGGAGCGGAGCGTTACGTTTTTCTCGAAACCACTTTTTCAAAGTCCGTGACTATTAGAACTTCAACAATATTTAACCGATCCTTTTCAAATTTGGTATACAACTTCTATATATAAAATACCTCCCCCCCACTGAGAGATTTTTCACTTTTTTGTTTTACATTAAGGGCGGTTTCCACTTATACAGCGAAAAAATCAGTGAAAATCGCACTTTTTGCTTCAAAAACGCGCTGGCAACGTAAAAATGAAAAAAAAAAAAAAATCGGAGCCAGTGGGGGGGAGGTTTTGGTGATAATTTAACCAAATAATTCTGTTTTTTTTATTTCAGGTGATTTTACAACTAGATACGTTAGTCACCGCAAATCACCTTTTGGAAAAGGCGTTTTCGGAAAAGTTACCTCACCGGCTTATTTCCCGATATTTTCTTACAAAAATTTAGTACAATATTGTTGAAATGATGCTTTATAATGTACAAAAAGTTTAAATACATTTTCACTATTCATATCTCTAAAGCAAAGTCTCAAAAAATTCATTAAAAAAAATGCTCAAACCCTAGACCCCTCCCTTAAACTCGGCAATTTGTTCCTCTACAGTATGATTCTAATAATTTGAGCACCCACTGTAAGTAAAAAGTATAAGGTAAATAAATATTTCTATTGATCTTGAAAAAACTATGCTTAAAAAACTATGTATGTTCGACATTGGTGTCGCTGATTACGAATCTGATGTTAGTTTTTTAAAATTAAAAATGGCTGATCCAATATGGCGGACGATCTTTCGAAAATTTAATGTAATTCGCTTGAAACTTGTTATTGGATCTGCCATTTTGAACTTTAAAAAACTAACATCAGATTTGTAATCATCGACACCAATGTCGAACATACATAGTTTTCTAAGAATCTGTTGCGCCATTAAAGAGGGCGTTAAGAAAATGAATTTGCATGTCTAAAAGTCTTAAATTCAAAATAGTATAACTTTTTTTTCATTCATCCTAGAAGTCTTTTAAAAAATGGATTTTAAAGCTACAGAGTATTACTTTGCGATTCCGTTGTGGAAAATAAAAAAAAAAATTTTACCTTACTCAAAAAAAATTCATAAAGATGTCCAAAATCGGCATTTCTTGACTATTTAATCACAAATTGCCAAAAGTCCTGACGTGCTGGAGCATTTTCAAGATCAAATTCGTTTTCAGCACAAAAAAAACTTCAAGAGACACTCGTAGCCGTTTTAGAAATTGGACAAAAATGAAATTACGCAGGCCTGTGTAATTATTCAAAATTTTGAATTGCGTCCGTCGTATTATAATTGTATTTATTATAAAATAAATTAAAACTGGAAGAAAAATCTAATAAACTGCTAATGCATATAAAAACATATTGTTTTTTTTAACTTGACTCATACAGAATTGAAACATAAAATTTTAGAGCATGATCCCAATGGGGGGGGTCCGGACCCGACAACCCCCCCCCCCCCCCGTGGATCCGCCACTGGACGTAACAAATATCATGAATATCAGCACTATTAAATTAAAATCATGTATCGGTTGAGCTTGAAGTCCAACATTCTCGCCACCCCAAAGAGTTCAAGGCGTCTTGAAGTTGTTGGGTTTTCTATCATTGATATTTTTTCCAGCCATTGGTCGGCCATTCTATGTACATGCTTATACCATTCCTCCCGCCTCTTTCTGCTCCACCTGATAACATCTTGAACAAGTACGTCGCATATTTGTCGTAGCTCTTTATTGCGCATCAAGCCCGGCTATTGTGCATTTCGGTTCTTGAAGCTGCCTGCTCAATTGTTTTCATATCCGCTCTTGTCTCAATAGCATATGTCAGTATAGGCCTAATGCATGCTTTGTATATTCTGACTTTGCGTTTGGTGCTGAGGTGTTTATTGCGCCATCTAGTGTCCCTAAGGCATCTTCCCACCCGCGCTTCTTTATTTGTTTGCCCGATGTCTTCAGAACTAAGGTCTTTAGAAGAAATTAAACTCCACGACCTGCCTCAATTGATGCACCATACAATGCCATACGGATACTTTCATAATAAAAGTTTCTGCGGCTTTTTCGAAATCGTAGAAGAGCGTCATACGCATTGCAAATTATTTTTATTTCCGTTTTTAATTTATATCCCTAGCTGTATTTTTGACCTTTGCTATTTTCTCATTCATAGCTAAATTAAAGAGTATACAGCTTAAGCAGTCTTATCTTATCCCAGAGGTTACTGATAGATTGTGATAGATACAACATTCAACCCTTACGCTTGTTGTGTTATCGGTGTTAAAATTTTTGATAGCTGTTATGATTCGGTAAGGCAATGGCAAACCTCCGAGTGTATTTCTGCCATGAAAAAGCTCCTCATAAAAATATCTGCCGTTCGGAGTCGGCTTAAAACTGTAGGTCCTTCCATTTGTGTGGAACAACATCAAGACGCACACCACAAATAGGAGGAGGAGCTCGGCCAAACGCCCAAAAAAGGTGTACGCGCCAATTATGTATGTATGTATGTGTTATGATTCGGTTGTCTATTTTCCGTTTTTGCAGAATTCCAATCAAGTCTTTCAAGAAAACCTTGTCAAAAGCTTTAGTGAGATCAACGAAACAGAGATAAGCAAACTAGTCGTACTCTATCGACTTTATTTAAACATATATAATATTTTGAAACCACTATACACAGGCTTACAAAAGTTTACATACGACCATAAAAGTTTATTTTTACCATAAATATCAGAATATTTTTCATACTGTACTGATTTTTATAACTTTAAACGAAAAACAAAATCATTATGAATACTCTACAATATATATTTTGTTGTAATTTTTACAATAACAACAAGAACGTTAAAATGCTTAAATATCCATATTTACATAAGTATACGCACGATGTAAAAAACAAAGTGTGCCGTTATGAGTACCGCTGCATATTTTCTTGATATTTGTTTTAAATCATCAGTATAGTATTGGAGGTGATGGTCGGGCAAAAGTTTGGCGAAAAGCGTATGCAGCGTTACTGCCCCATATAAACCCAACAGTCAAACATGGAGGCGGTTCTCTCATGGTATGGGGATGCATGGCCGCAAATAGCGTTGATAAATTAAGGATTATCGATGGTTTAATGAATAAGAAAGCTATGTATATTGAAATTTTAAAGGATAGTTACCTCTCTAGTGTGGAAATTTTATATTTGGAAGAAAATTCCATATTTCTCCTAGACAACGACCCGAAACATTCTTCCAAAGTGGTAAAGGAATGGCTTCTATATAACGTCAGACGAAAGCTGGAACATCCTCCACAATCTCCTGATCTAAATGTTATTGAACATTTGTGGGATATTTTGAAGCGGAATTTAAAAAAACGGCAAATAACATCAATTCCAGGTCTGAAGGTGGCGTTAATGGAGGAGTGGAGTAAATTTTTACTCCAGAAATTACAAAAAAATTGGCATTATCCATGCCCTCTCGCCTGGCAGATGTAATAAAAGCCAAAGGAGGCCATACCAAATATTAATTTACTTTTTTTTGTATAATTTACTATGCGTATGTAAACTTATGTAAAAGCTCTTCAAATGAAAAAGTTAAATATTTTGTGTTATTCAATATAAATTTATAAAATCTAATTATTTTTAAGCTTCTTTTTCAATATTTAACATTTTGAAATAAAATAAAACAAAAAAATAATTTTACTTGCATTTTTCTTCATAAAATTGGAAATTTTAGTGTCGTACGTAAATTTTTGTAAGACTGTGTATCTATCAAATGAAGGCAACAATTAATTAATATTTGCATCAAATTCATTTATATACTTTATATGTAGCCTCGCATCACAAGTCAGTAAGATTAGAGGAACGCATTTATAATATTGTTACACTAGCTCAGTTTAAGCTTTAAAATGTCAAACGATTTAATTATTATACTTTGGAGAAAATATAATTGCAGAAAAAGTTGTTCAGTAAGTTTGTACTGAAAGGTCGATTAAACCTTGTTTTCCTCTTAATTCTACAGAAGTTTATTTGAAGTGAATGAAAACGTGGGACCGGAAAACAGTACTAAAATGGTGTGAATTGTCTACAATCACGAAAAAATGCAGAGTGTAGATTATTAGTTTATCTTTGACAGTTTTCTGAAATAAGAAGTATTCTAACAGCAAAAATGTTTAGCAATGATATAATAATGGACTCAAATAAATATGCGTTATTTTTTTGTAATGAACTTTTGAATAAATAATATCCAAATGTCTTAAATAATGTATTTTGTTTCAGAAACTTAATAAACATTATCAGCACAGATGAACCAGAAATGTAATTAAGCAAAGCACTTCAATAGAATAAAAATCGGTTTGACCAAACAAAGGCCTTCGCAGACAAATCCTCGCAGCAACCGAACACATAAAATATGAATAGGAAATTTAACTAGCATTAGTTTTACTTATGTTCCTAAAGTGAATGCCTTAAATTGTATTTCATTATAAGTTTTTTTTAAGAACTAGTTTTAAGTGTGAACCAACTTTTGAATGTTTAACCAAATACTGTACCTGAAAGAGTTTCATTTAATTTGAAGGGAAAACGATTTCTGTATACACTTTTAATATGAAATATAATATTTCAAACGTGAGAATGAAATGGAATAGTTATTTTTTATATTTTAACCTGACTAAAACTAGTTATTCTAGAAACATTTTGGCCTAGAATTTGCTTTGGATATTTATTTTAACCGTCATTTTGCTGATGCATGGCCGGACAATTGACATTTCGTAGCATTGGAAAATGGTAGAGCACGAACTGGTTGAGCTGAAAGTGAACTGGCAGTATTCTAGTTCACAATACGTATTTTTCGCTGCATAGTGGCTGGCGGGGTGCCATTTGTATTTCTGTGTATGTATCATACTTATATATGTACGTTATACGGACTAACTAACTAATAGCTAAAACTAGAATAAACCACCACGAAACTTGATGTGTTGCTAAATAAAATGGTGATGGCTTAAAAAGAACCAAAACTCATTTATGCCAGTATATTGGCAAGTACTACCCGAAGTCCACCTATATATACATAAAAATGTGTATTCTGAACAAAACCTAATTCTAAAATACTGCTTTATGAAGTACAGATTTTTCTTATAACATATTCCTAACCATGACCCCGTCATGAAGCGTGCATTAATATTATATTTTAGCTTGTCTTGTGTAGCTGGATATAAAGAATTTTATAAGCAACTTAAGAAAGCATAAAAACAGTCGCTAATAAGAGATTTTGTAACAACCACAAAAATAACGTAATAAATTCATAAGTCTATATTTCAGCCAATAATATTATATGCCTGTCCAGCCTGGAGTAATATCGCAAAGTCACATGTTAAGAAACTGCAAATCTGATAAAAAAAAGGTACTCAAAATGATGCTACGACTCCCATGGCATTTCTTCACCAGAAAGCTTCATGATGAATCAAAAACTAAGATTTTGTCGGATCAAATACAAAATTTGACTAAAAGATTCAAAATTCGTTCCAGTTTTTCGGACAATCTGCTAATAACTGAACTTTCTTAATGTTCAATTAGGCCGTGGTACTTAAATGCGTGTAGATTAACCCTGGCTTGTAAGGAGGCTTTTCATAGTAGTTTTTTCCTTCGAAAAAAGAAAACATCGTGTAAAAAACCGAAACCTGTGATAAATATATAAATATAATGATGTAGAATTAAGATTTATATCATATTCTGTAAATTGTGCGATAACATAAATATTGTAACGTTCTACTTAATAAACTCTTATCTCTAACATAGTAAATTCTCTATTTGGATCAAGCCCGACAAATCGACCAGACTTATTCGACCAAGTATCTGACATACTACTGTTAATAGACGTTACTACATCACTAAATACTACTTTTTTCATTCAGCGGAATCGTTAATTGTAACAGAACTCCAAGTCATGTTGTCCAAAATCAAGGCAGCGTTCTTTGCGAAATGTGGCGGGTCGCCTTCGGTGTCATAGCCGCAGTGGAGTTCTTACCATAGGAGGCACCTTGTTTCACCTAAATACCCAGAACGTTTGGACTTCGACCAATCTTTTTGGCAAATTGGGTGATATGAAAGTCTCTCTGAGATCAAGATATCGATTTGTCCTTTTCCGGGATCTTAAACCTTTCTGCTTTTCCATTTTGGTAGAGAACACTGGGACCTGTGCACTTCGCTAGAGAATTTCGATATTAGGCTTTAATCTTTCGTCCGAGTGGAACTATAGTATGGTATATATATAAGTCCCTGAAATTCAGCATGCCGTTCATTAGACGATAATTATGCAGGATTATTATATGTACTCGTATGTCTTGCAGTTTTATTCACTACGCTGTAGAATCTGCACTATTTACAAAAATAAATTCCACTTTACGAATTCGGTGATAGTAGGTATACTATAAAGTGCACATTACTTAAAATATGCCCCAAAGTACATAACTTGTATGCACACCTTAACGTATGGCGAATGACCGAATGAGTTGGTGCGTGACTACCATTCGAATTTGGAGTACGTTATTTCGAATCTCCGTGAAACTCCAAAATGAAAAAAAAAAATTTTTTTCTAATAGCGGTCGCCCCTCGGCAGACAATGGCATATTTCTAATTATATTTATATATGTAAGGTATGAAGTATAAAGTCATCGGACGCCTCAAAGGCAGAAGATGAGACTGGGCCAGTCTCTACTCAATAGATTTACAAATTTGGCTGTCATAACCTTTACCAGAAATGCTTGAGGCTTTTAAGTAATAAAAATACATTGAAATTATTCACCCCCAGGCCGTATTGAAGGCCTTAAAAATCTAAGTAGAATTTTAAAGAATTCATTAATACTTTTAGGGAACATTCATACTAGACTACGGAGCGAGTGTGTGAAATTATGGATAGAAAGTGCAAGTAGTGAGCGACCGAAAATCGTAGGGTGCTTTTGGCCACTTTACGTTAAGATCTCCTTTCGTCGAGTTAGTACAACATATTTTTGGTTGGGACTATCAAGCATGAAAATAGAAATGATATACTATTTATTTATGAGCCATGTATGATATGAAACTTTGTACCTGAAGTACCAGAAATACAGCAAATAAATTATGAATTAACCCAACCGTTCTCTGACAGCCGGTTCTACGTTAGTGAATCGACTCGAATTTAAACCTGACCACGAACTATCACTTCAGCGGTATTCACCAAAAATTTCTAGAGAATTTTTATGTTGTTAAAACAACAACAACTACAATACTTTAAGGGTAATATCACCGAAATTAGATAAGTTGGGTACAAAAACTTCAAATATCTGCAGTAAGCGGAATTTCAACTTCAAATTGAAGAAAAGATGGAATTGCTTCATCACATAAGGATACATCAGAAGGAACTGAGCGCATTTGATATGAATGAATGGCGAAACTTTTCAAAGAAGACGTGCAAGTGGTGAATCTTATTATTCTCGGATTTATTTGACAACAGTTGTAGTCACATTAGAACAGCAATAATAATAAAGAAGAATAATAATAAAGAAGATCGCGAAACATGTTAGACAATGGGAATCTGTTCAGCATTTTAATGAATGTGGGACATAAATAACACGCTCATAAATTAGGTGGTAGGATAATGGAGGCGCAAGTCACAATATGTAGCATAAAAAATTATAAAAGGGAAAAAAATATCTACTTGGCCTCCTTAGAAATCCTTATGCAGAACAACTGCAACAAAATGGCACATCGCCATGCTTATGTACTCCGCAGTAGTTACTTGGAAAAGAGCACAAAAGCCCATGAGGTCGAAATGCAAACTTCAAATAATTCTAAGTCACTTCGAAAGCACCAACTAGCATAATTGGACCCTTAGTAGTCATATGGTTAGCATCAAATAGCTTTCCTAAATAAATCGAATACCCTTTTATTTTGCCATCCTATTAAATTAGTCTATTAAATTTATTCACAGTGATTCAAATATGGGTTGTATTGTACCCTTTGTTAAAAAAGTTTTGTTTGTCACCGAAAATTTCGTGCCAACGCAAACACACAAAAAAGTTTGAACGGATGATTGCACTTACCAACTTCACAATAAATTGCGATACTTATAAAACAAGTCAGCTAGCCAGCCACCCAAACAGCTTACTTCAACTTCATTTGTTTTGAACACATAACCTCTTTACATTCTTGCTGACACACCAGGACGCAACAAACGCGTTCTGCTCAAGCTGCGAGGGAAGTTTCTTCATTCGCATCATATCCGTTTAAGTTGTTTGACCTTCGCACTTTGCCATCGTCACACAAAATACATAGCTTTCAACCAGATAGTTATGACAGCAAAGTGAGGGCCGAAGGAGTGTAATAATCTGACCAAAGCAGTAAAAAAATAAATATGCACCGAATGCCAGTCGCGCACCAGAACACTTTATGACACATTACAAACATTTTCGTTAAATTTCTTGTTAATTGCAAAAGAATCACACTAAAACTTTTAATACATATAATATAAATAATTAGCCTAATTGTCCCATTTCGCCTAGTATAATTCTTTGTCTTCATAATTAGTCCAAGCTGGTGGAAAGTGAAATCGTGGGAGGACGAAGGGTGGTTTTTCAAGTGGCCCGAAAGTTTGGAATAGGCAATATGAATTGTTTGATTATAACTTAAACAAAAATTAATATTCTTAAAGACAACCTCCACTTATATCTATTCGCAGAATACACATATTATTATTATTTATTTATTTGGCAATTCAACCCTAACACAGCATCGAATATGTATATGTCGGAACTCGTATAGATATGTCAAGCAATAATTTATTGTTTGTGAATAACAATGGTGGTACACCTTATGGTAGGAGAGCTACTAGTTAAAAAAGAGGTTGTCTGTAAAGTCGGTTTGCTGACGATAGTTTAACGTGACATCGTCATAAGAAAATACTGATGGAATGGTTGCATTTTTCAAAAGAAAATTTTAATTTTATTTGTTTGATAGATATTTTGTATGGATATAGAGAAGGAGGTAAATGGAATCGCAATGGAATTGATCAAGTTACATATACACAAACGTGAAAAATTACGAAACATGTATCCAATTCATGAAAGTTATGTTCAATTCCGATTGTGCATCAGACATTAATAAGTCAACAACACTAAGAGGCACTATCATCGATTTGACTTTTGCAAGACACATTACACTCGAAATACTCCCTTTTATTTCCTACTTTTCCTATCATGCATGTTTATATACATATGTACATACATTAGTATACAACAAATCTTATAAGGTATGTGGTAAATATTTCCATACATTTTTTCCTTCATATATATTATAATAATAAATTAATAATAAAAACATTAAAACAACAGGTATTATTAACAACTAGTCGTCACTAATTATAAATTCGGTAAGGATGATGATGATACAATTGGTTTTATTTTAAATTCTTCAAGTAAATCAAATTAATAATCCTCATAGAGAAATGCTTCATTACCATGCACACAGGAAGAAAGCATATGCAAATACAAATATGTGAATTTATATACAAATGCGCATATAGTATGTACATACACATATAAGTTCACTCAAGTAGGTGTGAGATAGATGTCGAACGTTGCCGAACGCGGGGGCCGATTGTGCCTCTTCGTCGTTCGTTCCGTGCTCTCGCTTGCAGTTCAAGCAAGGTAACGCCGCATGAGCAAGATAACGCCGCATGAGCAAGGTAACGCTGTATGAGCAATGTCACGCCGCATTTTTTGGTGCTTGCAGCCGGCTACATCGGATTATAAGACGTTATCACGTCTGAAAAACGGGATGTACGAAAGTGCATTTGGTCGAGTTTTGATGACTGAAAGAAAAATGCATGTCAATACTCAAGGGAATCGAAAATGGAAGACTCGACATACATTCTGTCAAAAAAATATCGGAAATTTGAGCGTGATATGTCTATTAGCTTGTTTTTGGCATTCAATTAAGTTAGTGCAACCACAGGTGTGCTCTGCGATTTTCACTATATATAAAAATATCGAATAAAGAATTTGTCTTAAATTTTGTGTTTTGAACGGTATTTCCGAATCATTGAAAATATTGCAGAAAGCCTATGGCGAGTCACGTGTCTACGAGTGGTATAAGGCTTTTGCAGAGGGCCGAGAAGTCGTGGAAGATTTGCCCCGATCTGGTCGCCCATTAACGTCTGCAAAGGATGAAAATGTCGACAAAGTCAAGGGAGTGGTGCTGGAAATCCATCATTTAAGTTTTAGGAAGGCAACTCGTGACGTTAGCGTGTCTCACGAATCAATTCGCAACATTTTACACCATCAATTGGGCATGAGACGCGTGACTACTCGACTCGTTCCAAGAGGGTTGAATTTCTCTCAAAAAATTCAGCGGAAGAAGGTGACTGAAGACATGCTTAAGCAAATGAATTCGGACGCAACGTTTATTCAGCGCATCATAGCAGGTGATGAGACGTGGGTATATGAGTTTGACATGCAAAGTCAACAGGCAGATGAATGGCGCTATCCACATGAGCCAAAACCCAAAAAAAAACCACAACGAAGTCGGTCAAAAGTGAAAGTCATGCTACGCGTTTTTTTTATTGTCATCGTGTCGTGCACTCGAAATACATTCCAAATGGTTTTACGGAAGTTATGCGACGTTTGAGAGGGAATGTGTGTAGGAAACGACCCAATTTGTGGAAAGAAAACTCATAGATCTTGCACCATGATAAAGCACCTTCTCCCAAGGCTCATATCGTGAACATGTTTTTGACCAAAAACTCGACACATATCAGCGAACAACCACCGTATTCACCAGATTTAGCCCCTGTGACTTTTTCTTTTTACCAAAACTTAAAAGCCATTAAAGAAAATTCGCTGAAGAAGTTGAAGAAGATCTCTTCAAACGCGTTTAAAAGGTGCTTTGGTGAGTGGACTAATCGTTGGCATATGTGAATTGCTTCGAATGGAGCCTATTTTGAGGGTGACAAAATAAATGTTGATGATTAAACAATTCAAATCAGTTTCAGCGATAGCCTCTTAATTCGAGCGAAAATACTTACCGGAGAACATTTTTTTTAGGTCTGCGAACAGCCTGAGGTCGCTGGGAGCCAAATCTGGCGAATACGTTGGAGGTGGGAGCAATTCGAAGTTCAATTCATGTAGTTTTGCCATTTTTTTGATTGATTTGTGACACGGTGCATTGTCTTGATGAAACAAAGTTTTTTTCTTTGCCGTATGCGGACGTTTTTTGCAATTTCGGCCTTCAAATGCTCCAACAACGCTATATACTCGTTTAAGAAATATTGCACTGTTGATGGTATTTTCCTTTTCAAGTTAATCGGGGAATATTACACCACGCACATCCCAAAATACGTTTCCTGCCGATTGTTGTGCTTTTGGGCGTTTTGGAAGAGGTTCACCAGTTGCTGTCCACTCAGATGACTTCGTTTTAATTTCGGAGTGAAGTGATGGATTCATGTTTCATCCATTGTCACATATCGACGCAAAATTGATGGTTTATTACGTTTAAACATGGCCAAATACTTCTCAGAATCATCACGACGTTCTTGGTTTTGGTCAACAATGAGCAAACGCGACACACACTTTGTACAAAGTTTTCTCATAGTCAGATGCTCATGCAACATAAAGCCAACACGTACTTTTGATATCTTTACAATATCAGCTAACTCACGCAGCTTCACCTTTCGATCATTCAAAATGATTTTGTGGATTTTTTTGATGAAATTCTGTTATGAAAAATAACAAAAGTAGCGTCACTCTTAGCACAATAACTCACGAACTAATGAAAAGAATATAATGAAATTTTAACAGTTGTCATTTTAAGATTAGTACTAACTGAAAAAAGGTTAATTCAATAAAACTAGTGCCATCTATCTGTTAGGCCCGGGACTTTTCAGTCCATGTGTTATGAAAATAAATAATTTAATAATCGAATAATGGAAATGAAAACTCCAAACTTACGCAGGTAAAGCGTAGTGAAGTAAGGTGTCAGTACTTTAAATTTATGATGAATCCGCTCCTTCTATGAAATTTTAATTTTAGTTTTATTTTTAATATTTCGCTTGGCGACTCCCGCTAATAACTTCTGTGTATACCATATACCCTCCGCAGGCAATGGCAAACCTCTGAGTGTATTTCTGCCGTGAAAAAGCTTCTCATAAAAAATATCTGCCGTTCGGAGTCGGTTTGAAACTGTAGGTCTCTCCATTTGTGGAAAATATCAAGACACACACCACCAACAGGAGGAGGAGCTCAGCCAAATACCCTAAACCATTGTACGCGCCAATTATATATATATATATTTGTTTTCATTTAAGCAAAAAAAACCTTTTGTACGGAAGTGTCAAACTCGAATGTCATAATTGAGCAAACCTTTAACAATTGAATGATGATGTTGAACAATTTTTGTATAACTAACTTTTTTTGTTTTCGTTGAAATTTTTGAAAACGAATTTTTTTTTTATATTCCGTACTTCGTTTCTTCAGAAAATATTTAAGTATTTTTAGTGTAAGTATTTTTTATGTATTTTTCAATACAATTGAGAACTAGTAACTTTTTTTCATATTTGTGGTTTTTTGGCCGCAGAACTATTGAACAGTCTTTCCAAAGGACAGTATTTAAAAAAAAAGCTTCTGATGGAAACATTGTGGCAACTGATGGAATGGTCATCCGACGCTCTTTGAGCTCCTCAACTCAAATGCTGATTATAAAGAAAGAAGAGCTAGAGAAATCAAGTCACTGCTGAAATTCTTAAGTGTAGTATTTCAAGAGGCATCGGAGCGATATAACTAAGTAATTGTGTAATGGAATAATTGTGATGTCACTTATCAAATTTTGTTATTTGTAGGCAAGATTAACGAAACTCTTATCCAAACAGCTAACAAAGGACAAGAATTTCACACGCTAACAGAGATGAAACGCTTAAAATTGGAAAATTGGATTAAATTAGACTATACTTTTATATAAAAATATTGAACATTAAAAGACAAAACAAACAAAAAATATTGCCAAAATCTTTGTATCCGTTTTTGTTCAGGGGTGTATGTATGTATGTGCATATAAAGATTTATTTAGTACTCATATAAAAGTTCAGCGATTGAATAAAAGAAAGTTGCAGTTGTGAAAGCGTGACTAAGCACTTTGCGGAGATTTTTTTTTTTCCAAATAAGCCAAAATGCATTAAAATTAAATGTTGTATTGTTTTTACGCGAAAAGAGCAAATTCTAGTGTTAACGTTTTATTTGAATATTTTTTCGCTTCTTTTTTAAGATAACTGTACTTTTATGGCTAAATTTGGGCTGTTAAAGTCAAAACTTACTCTTACCTACACATACAAACGCATGTGCATAATTTTTTTACGAACCTACATACGTCGACCCATACTTCAAAATAATAAAAGCAAATATTTCGCTGAATCACCAGTTGGTTGGTTAATCAGAGTTCGATATTTATGCCAATAAAGCGTCCATCCAATACTTCAGACACCCGCCCATTGGTTATGGCATGCTCGTAGTTTGAACCCAGTAGTGAAATTTCACACCTGCAATATACTCACACCTGAACATCTGGCTGTAATCAAAATGCTTTAAATTATTATGCAATTCTTATAAACTTTTGACTCATAACAAGAACAAGCACTAAAGATGATTTATAGTGAGCCCAATTTCGTCATCTTGTCAGCCCTGAGTCAGAGGCGTAAAACCTATATTTTTAGAAAAGTAAAGAAAAAATGGGGTTAGAGGGCGATTACATATTCACTCAAGAGAACGACCCAGGGCGTACTGCCTTAAGTACCAAACTTTGGCTATAGTAAAGGGTGGGTGACCAGATTTTATTTTGACACTACCAACTAGTTTGCGCTGAAAAAACCTGCAGAATCTCAATAATATACTTCCATTATCCATTCGCAATGGATTGTTATACCCTGAATCATTTTTTTCATAATATTGAAAATTGGTTTCCAAAGAAGAAAAAAATTACTATCCACATTTCAGTTATAGAGCCAAAATTACGGACTTTTTTATGCTAAATTTAGAGATATGGACTTAGACAGCCTTTAGTATGAGTTGAGCTGTTGTGATTGTATTAAGGAAATAATAGCTAATGTATATATATGTAACTTGTCGTCAGCGAGGAATCTCTGCTTCGTTTACGCCTCAGAAGACATGACGGGAACTCGCTATGCAGATTATTTTGCCCCATTTTACTATTAAAGTTTGTATAAAAATTATTCAAAGTCATACGACATTGATCAAAAAGTTCCCGGAACATTCAGAAAATTCACAATAAAAGTTTATGTCTCAAAAGTAATATTATCCCTTCAAAGTACTTCTCATCAACCGCAACGCACTTATGCCAGCGTTTGATCCACCTCTCGAAACATTTCTGGAACTCTATTTTCGTTATAGCTATAAGCGCGGTCTTCGATTTTTTCATTACTGCTTTTCGGCTGTTACAACGCGTTCCTCATAGTAGTTTTTTGACTCAATCAAACAGAAAAAAATAGGAGGAAGCTAGAATCAGGTGAATTCGATGGCTGTTTGATGGTATTCGTCTCGTTTTTAGTCAAAAATACATGAATAATGATGGCTCTGTGCGACGGTGCGTTATCATGGTGCAAAAACCAATTATGGCGAATTGATTTACGTGAACGTCTCATAATGTCCAAATAATAGTAAATATTAAGTGTCTGAGCTTCTGGAAAAAATACCGTTGTAATTCATAAAAACCGTGAGCATCACTCACTAGACTGATGTCTGGTTTGCGTGTTCATGAATGTTAGATCGGATTCAGCCTTGGAAATCATGTCTTTGGCGATTTTCGATATCAACGCGGGCCCTTTTTTGCATGAAATTCTGTTACTTTGGAACCAACAATGGCCTGAACAGATCCATAAGCAATGTTCCAAGTCCTCTTCCAATTCTCTGATGGGTAATTTGCGGCTATTGATCAACTTTTCTTTCACTTTATTAATGTTTCCATGAGTTTTCGATGTCGACGGCCCGCCACTACGATCGACATCCTCGATGCACTCGCGATCTCACTGAAGCGTTCATGCCGCTCGTGAATAGCTTCCTTTTTTAGAGGTAAGTACAGTTTCCTAACATTCTTAACTGCATCTAATTTTTAACGCTAAATTTAATACAAACTCATTGTTGCAAATTCAAATCAGTTTTTAAAACTGTAAAAATCGAAAACACGTGCAGAGGATGATTTATTCCAGACGGCGTAACTAATGTCGATCAATGGCTATAGAAATATTCATCACAGATGTGGCGAACTTAACAAAAAAAAAGCAGAACTCAAAACAGTTTACTTAGATCGTCTCATGCCGAATTTTCAGTTTTTCTATAAATTTTATATTAATGTTGTATATTCAGTTTTTCATTTTCCATTCAATTTAATATTTTAAAAGGCTTCAAAGGGATAAATTGTCAAAAATTGGTTATAAATACTTATATTAAGTTAATAAAAAGATTTTTTTTACTTTTCGCCTACACAAACAAAGCAAAATAATGTTTTTTGAGAGGTGCATCTTTAAATATTCTTGAAATTTCCAAATCGGTTCTTTGTGCTGTTTACGGTAAAAAAAAGTTGCACTTTCCGACTATGAAATAAAGTATACGAACGACGGCCGCAGTAGCCGAATGGGTTGGTGTATGACTACCATTCCGAATTCAGAAAGAACGATGGTTCGAGTCTCCGTGAAACAGCAAAATGAAAAGTTTTTTCTAAATGCGGTCGCCTCTTGGCAAGCAATGGCAACCCCCGAGTGTATTTCTGCCGTGAAAAAGCTACTCATAAAAAATATGTGCCGTTCGGAGTCGGCTTGTCGGTAGGCCCCTCCATTTGTAGAACAAAATCAAGACGCACACCACAAGTAGGAGGAGGAGCTCGGCGAAACACCCAAAACAGGGTGTATGCTCCAATTATATATACAGGGTCGGCATTCGAAATGTAACCAATTAAAAAGGCCAGAAATTTAGTTTGGGATATTACTTTTATTCAATTCAAAGTCCTTGACTATGGCTTTGAGACCGTCCTAAAACGAATTGCAAAATGCCCAAATGGTATTGCAGGTATTTTGGCCCACTCGCGGACAATGGCTTTTTTCAGTGCCGCAAGACTGGTGAATCTTTTACTTCGGACCTTGCTCCCCAAAATGGCCATTATGTGGACGTTATGAAGTTCGGAATGTTGTTTTTTAGCCATTCTTGGTTCACTCGAGTCTTTTGAGACGGTATCGAGTCCTTTCGAAACGTCCATGGTCTGCCACCGATATGTTTGTCTCCCACGGCTTCAAAGAAACCTCCAGAATACTTTACAGATAATGTTTCGCATATACCATGACGCCAGGTTCGATGGAAACGATTGGAGAGCACCCATCTGCGGTTACAGCGGCCCAAACCATTACCTGTGGCGGTAATGAGTTCGAAAAAATTTCTCTTTAGGAAACACAATTTTCGCAAATTGACCGCTTTCGGCCAAGCGAAGCAACTCCTTCGCTTTCTCAAGTCTGACTTATTGCTACTTTGGTGTGAGATCATGCGGTTTTTTCTCTTTTGGAATCTTTTGGAATAAAAGAATGGAACTGCCTTGTACTTTTCAAAATTTGCGCTTTGGAATAGCGCTTTTTCAACTTACTAGAGTGATTTTCATGTTCTTGTTTATTACAGTAATCAAAATTAATTTTCTTGGAATTGACTTTTGCCCAATCATACAACTGTTTCGGTCCCGTAATTTTCACCGGAATTTTATCTTGCAAGCTTGATTGGTACGCATTTCTCTTTATAGCACCACCAATACCATCGTAGGCACCTTTCCCATGTGCAGAGGCAAAAAGGTGCCACTCGGCATCGATGCCAAAATATTTTTTGTGAAATAGTAAATTTATAAAATTGTACTTGTTTTTGTACTGTGAGGTCGCCCCGTCGGAAAAATAATAGATTTTCTTCACATTTCGTTTACCAAACTGTTTAATCAAATATTGAATCAATTTAGAATTGAACAAATTGACTGCGGAACTGTCATGTTCCAATACTTCAGAAATTATCACAAAATTCTTATGCTGTTCTACGCCGTTTTCTTTGTAATGCACAACGTAAGGATGTATTGTTGCCTGCGTTGTGTTCCAGTATTCTGATTGCACAGAATTTTGAACACGACACTAAATTTCGCATTTTGGTCACTTATTCGGACTAGATTTGTGTAAACACGACCATGGTTTTGTTTTCCGAAAGGGTTGCAACAACGATTTGCATGTGGCATTATATTAGTCTATACTTTTGTACACATTAACGTACGCGATTTACATAATATCACAGTTTTTATTATCACCGAAACACATCACCACAGCAGTCGGAAGGAGACTAGACACAACTAATGACAATGTCAGCAAAACTGATCTTACGGAAGCATATCGCGTTGAGACGTGTCCGAAACACGGTTTTTCGCAAGCCGCCCGCGAGTCGCCGTTTGTGTGTTCGTGCGCGTCTGCGTAAGTCGAAGCGCGCATTCTGGCACAAAAAAATTAATTGTAATTAATCCTTTTCGAATTGCACTCATTTTTTTCCATACATAAATGCACAGATGTTTATTACGTTAATATCCTTAAAAAATTTTCATCCCAGAGGCGCAGAAATTAGTTAAATTTTTAATTGTTTATTCAAAAAAATTATTTACAACAACAAAACATCAAGTTTCGGAACAAAAATAACGTTTTTAGAAAATATCATCCTTTATCAGTCTGCAGTTGAAAAATCGTTGTAATCGGATACTTACTTTACGAGAAATGTGATAATTATTCAACCGCTGCAAAAAACTTCGATAGTTAATAAAAACAAAACTATTTAGAATTTTACAACAAAATTTTCTGAGTGTGTACTGAAATGTACTAGCATCAGCTGCGCGAGCGGTATGATGTTGGTTACAATTCGAGTGCTGGACCCTGTATATATAGTGGAATCTCTACGAAAACCTTGAAACTCATTCAAACATAAAGTCCTCTAAAAAAATAAATTTATGAGAAAATTAAAAACTGCTGCATATTACTTAATAAAATCCTGTTTTTCCTGGAAAGGAAAGAAAAGGTTGATTTTTGTCTCACGGTCTTATAGTTGTTTGTTGATACACATATAAAAGACTCAATCGCCTTAGTTATATGTATATGTTACAGTGAAACCCCGAAATCTGGAGAATGTCGACTTTGACCGGTGAATGTCAACATTCCCATAGTCGCTTGGTGTATGTCCGAAATTTTTGCTAATATAAATACCCTTATTTCTGACTTACACCGGTAAATGTTGACATTCATAATGCACTAATGGTGAGTTTTAAATATGTTGGAGATTTATATTTTCTTCTCCGTAGTTCAGTCGCTATAAAACGCCACAAGGATAACGTAACTTTTTCGCATCTCTTTCTGAAAGGAATGATCAAGAATTTCAAATACGCGGTACATTCCACATGAGAAAAGGAAATAATGGTATTATAACAAAAAAAAATACCTACTTATGTGGTTCAAATCTTATTTATTGCAACAACTTAAACTATTATGACCCACTATGAATAGCACAAGAGTCTCTTGCGTTTACAACTGCATTTATTTGTAGAACACTTACTTTTGCAATGAAAGCGTCTATAGCCTTGTCCCCCGCTTCTCGAATTAGCTGCAGCTGCTTCTCTCAGCGACATTTCTTGAAAAGAAATCTCATCTATGGAAAGTAACTTTTCTTTACAAATTAAGAACTGATTACAGAATTGGATGTGAAGACGTTGAAGGTTGTAGGTCCTCTTCAATATTTTTCTTTGGAATATGGTTTTCGGTATGACCACCGCCCAATTTTTTTATAAGCGTTAACAGTTTCTTCAAGGGGTTCTTCGGTTTCAGAAGTATTGGCAAATTCTTCAAGTTTTTCTTCAGTTTCAATATTTGCGATTTGGTTGACAGGCAAACATGGTTTCATAAGGACTTTGGCGCGTTCCTTCGTGGTATGTAGTGTTCTTGGCAAATTGAGCAAAGGATAAACCATCTGACCATTTATTGGTATCGTTATCGTTCATCCATACAGTTGGCATATTCTGTATATCCTGATTGGCCCTTTCGACTGAGCCTTCTGCTTGACTGTGACAAGGCTTTCCATGAACTATTTTAACATCTTTCCACATACCGCATATTTCGGATATCACTTGATTACTAAATTCTCTGCCATTATCTGATTGCAATATTGCTGGTGCACCAATCTTTGTTTGATCTATCAGATCAACTTGACATCTTGAGTTTAATTCAGAACTAACAATTGGATTCACAACAATGCCTTTCTTAGGTGCAGTGTGTTTCATTTGATACTGCTTGCATAAATTTAAATACAAAATTAGAACTTCATATGTAATATTTTTGTATTTAACTTGCAACTCTTTAAGCATACGTATTCTTCCTCCGTGGCCTATTCTGGTGTGAGATTTATAGTATACTGCACAATTCTTCATTGGTAACATAATACTGTATGTTCGTTTCCCCTGGTTTTATAATTAAAAAATTTATAATTATTAAAATAAAAATAATTGTCTTCTCGTTTACCTGCAATTAATGCATTTCACTTTTCAAGAAAAAGATCACGATTTACCGCAGTATCCCTTTAGTATAAATTAGGGACTGACACAGCTGATTGCCTCCGAGCAGAAGAAATGATTTGGCGGGCGAAAGCCAGTCACTTGTTTTTTGACTTTTTTGTTTTGGATACCAGAGCATATCTGTGATTGTCGGCACACACCGGAGAGGGTCCGAATGTACAACAATGTGATGAAATATTCGATCTTTCATCGACGTATTTGGTACCTGTTGACATTCACCGGTGAAAGTCGACATTCTCCAATTTCGGACATTCACGGTAACATATATACAAAAACAAGAAAAATAGTTATACCAAAAATTGGCTCTTATCAACATTAGCCAGAACTTCCTGAGTCATCAAGTTAAAAATTTAAAATTAATAAATAAATGAGTAAATAAACAACTCTCTAAAAGATTTGCTTTATTTGTTTCTATCTTTGCACTGTACAATTTTATCAATATTTAAATCATTGATAGCCTTGTCATGTGCTCACAAGACTTCATTAACTCAATCCTCTGCAGTGCCTGCGAATAATTTACAACCACAAAAACGTGCCAAACCAGTTTTATAAGTTATTATAAGTCAGTTTACAAACATCTTATGTCCAGTAGAGTTTTCAGTACTGCTGCCGTCTCAGTTGCTGCTATCTAAGCCGTTCATTCTTGCAAATCTTTGCATGGGAAATCTTCAAGAAAAGATATTGCCAAGTATTTTTCGAAAGTCATATGAAAAGCATATTTCCAAGTATTTTTCGAAAGTCATATGAAGAGCAAATTTGTATTGTAGAATAAGTTTTTAAGTTGCCGTAATAAAAACGAACAAACGCAATCTCCCTTTATCACTTTTACATGTGCACATTTACTGCATATAAATACAGTTTAAACTCGATATTTGTGACAAAATTTTGTTTCATTGCGTACTCAGTACTTGCGATATTAGGAGATTTTTAGCTTGATACTTGCGTCATTTTTTGTTTTGTCCTTCTTTTTTGCTTTTTTAGTACATTGTATTTTTGAGAATAAAGCTCGGGGAAGTGCGGTCGATGTATGTATTTCTAGTAATTATAATACATTTTTTCAATTAATCAGCCGAATGAATTTAGAGGAAGTACCATGTAATTCATTTTCTGACGAGTTAAAAGCGTGGGATGCTTGATATAGTAAATATTACAATCATTCTATTGGCAACTACCTATGTACAGAGGGTTATGAAAGTGAAGCAAAATGCATCCCACGCTTTTAACTCTAATTTGAATTACTCTATTTGTATCTTAATTTTTGTTATAATTCTGTTCTGAGGTAGTTGACTATGACTGATCCTTCGATTTGCTATTACTTCATTATAGGTCCCTTTGTCATTAAAATTTATTTTCTACTTTTTAGTTCGATTAGCAATAAAAGCGTGTTTTATAGTTTTTTTAAGCTATATTTTATTTTCTACTTTTTAGTTCGATTAGCAATAAAAGCGTGTTTTTTAGTTTTTTTTTAACTATTTATTATTTTTAGTATATGTAGGTGTTTACGAGTAATATACTATTACACAACCGCACACTAAATACTAACCTCAATGGTGGTGTGGAAACTAAAAATTCCCAATTTTTGTTTAAAAAATACCCAATTCATGTTTCTACCGGTATGGCGATATTGGCAAATGTTATAAAAAATGCACATTTTTCAGCGCTCTCACGAGAAAAAGAGTTTCCCATCTAGTCATCTATGTTGTGTGTTCCGAGTCGATCAGATTTTTAGAAGCCAGTGAAAATTAAGCTCAAAGATTCCGTTACAGTCATTCATACATACAACCCGAGCTAATAAAAGTGTGTTAAAAAAATAAAATATTAATCCTGGCAATCCTAATAAGGATAATGGAAAATTTATCTCACATGTCTCACACTGCACTCGTTCTTCGTGAGTATTTCGCCAAAAATTCCACGGATATCGTTCCGCAACCACCGTATTCGCCTGATTTGGCTCCGGGTGACTTCTGGCTATTCCCAAAACTCAAGAGACCACTACCGGAAATGGACTATTTGGCATGTTTCGGGGATTGGAAAACTCGTTGGTATAAGTGTATTTCATCGAGAGGGCATTATTTTGAAGGGGATGAAATTGATTTACAAGAATAAATGACGATTTTTCATTTTACAACCAAATTCACCTTACTTTTTGCCCACAGGAAAAAAAAGAAAACATTAATCCTGGCAATCCCAATAAGGATAATGGAATTTTTTTATCAAATTATTGCATTGTCATCGGTCCTTGATAGGTGTACAAAATTTCAAGTCGATCAGATGTTTAGAAGCCAGTGAAAATTAAGCTCAAAGATTACGTTACATACATACATACATACATACATACATACAACCCGTCCTAATAAAAGTGTGTTAAAAATAAATATCCTTGGATTGCTATAAATAAACAAACTATTAATGTGTATGGAAAACAAAACTTTAGTACTTGCGACAACCTCGAAACTTGCACCGAGCCCCGTTTTCATTGCATGCAAAAATCGAGTTTCTACTGTACATAAATAGAAATGTATGTATGCACGTAGGTAGTTCTCCTTTAGAATTTCTGTTTGAAATATGTGCAGCTTTTACGTGCGCAAGCGCCTAAAATAAGTCTCGTAATATTCAAGAATTTCACATGCACGTTCTAGGTTTTTTGTTGTTGCTGTTGTTGTTGTGTTTATATAAATTTAACATTAATGAATTTGCGTATCACGCACCTGATATTCCAGTAAGCACGCAAAAGTTAGGTTCTCAGAAAAAATGTCGAAAAACAAACTTTTTACCCAATTACATAATAAAAGAAAAGTAGGAATGCAAATTTTGTTTAACTGAAAATTTAAGAGATGTACAAGTACGTTATATGAGGCAGTTTACATTGCATAGGGTGAGTCATTACATGGCTACAAAAACACCATTAAATATTTTTCTATGGTTTTTTGCTTTAAAAGAAAGACTTTATCGGTCACCAATTGTAATAGAACTGCCGTGAAGCTGAGTGTAATTTTCTCCAGCATGGCAAAATTGTATACAAAAATTTGTTAACATACATATATATAAAAGTAGAGCAAGTTAGTTTAAAACAAAAATACCAAAAGCTCGAAGCGAAAGAGGAAACCTTTAAACCTCGTCTCTGATACCTTCACCATAGTGAAATAATCAAGTTTTACTTAATGTGACGGGTAGTACAGATCAAGGAAATTTAATTGGCTTTCTGGTACCATGAACCAGGTAACATTTTCCCGAAGATTTTTTAATCTGAACCCTAATGTGACCTTAGAATAGCTCCCGCAAATGGCAAATTAAAATAAACGATTGAGATTATTCATCTATTTTTTCATCTACTCTAAGCACGTTTTCGATTCCTCGACTGCCTTTTATGTATTTATAAATGAACAAAGCAGATATGATCTTATAAAATTATTTTTTATTTTTAATTATACTAATTAATAATAATATAGAATGGCCGGTGCGTGACTACCATTCGGAATTCAGAGATGCAGTAGATTTGAATCTCGGTGAAACACAAAAATGTAGGTAAAGTTTATTCTAATAGCGGTCGTCCCTGTGCAGGCAATGGCAAACCTCCGAGTGTATTTCTGCCATAAAAAACCGCTCATAAAAAATATCTACCGTTCGGAGTCAGTTTGAAACTGTAGGTCTCCCCATTTGTGGAACAACATCAAAACGTACGCCACAAATAGGAGGAGGAGCTCGGCCAAACACCCAAAAACGGTGTACGCGCCACTTATATATGTATGTATATATGTATATATATCTATAATAAAGGGTTTTTCAATTGGCGCGGGTCGATTTTGGCGCCCTATGGCAGCCATTTTGTTTTGGTGACATCTGTCAAATCTTTTGTTTATTATTCAGTTGTTTATGCCAAATCATCATGGCAAGTTACACGATTGAACAGCACGTTCAAATGATAAAACTTTATTATCAAAATGAGTGTTCATTAACGCAAACGTTGCGCGCATTGCGCCCATTTTTTGGTAGACGTGGTGGCCCTTCCAATTTCTTATGGCCCATATTGAACCATATGGATCTAGACAACATGTGGTTCCAGCAGGACGACGCTACGTGCCACACAGCAAACGCCATTTTATTCCATTTCAACATCTACCCGCCCTTATTGAAAAACCCTTTATAAAAATAAGTCGGGTTTTCCATCCTGACGCTATAACTCCAGAACGCACGAACCGATATCCGCGGGTTTGCATTCGTTGGAAAGGTCTCGGGCTCCGTGAGGTTTATAGCATGTACTCTGCTCAGTTAATTTCATATGACATTTATTATGCGCACGTTCTTTCAAACGCTAACTTAAAATAGGTATGTGTTCACTGTGAAATTGAGGTTAAAGTCACTCATTTCCTAACAGTTCAATTGGAAACCATCAAATCTATCACGCGTACTGTGCAAATTTTTATTCAACTTCAACAGTAGGCATTTGTCCTTAAGGTGGTAAGTTGAACTGTGTAAATTATGTGGATCGTGCATTTGAACGAATGAATCCCGACATGCAAATAACCCATGAAATCTGCAATGAAGGGTTGATTCTGATTGAGAATCAATGCTTAATTATTGCAAGCAAGCTACTGATTGAAGTAGGAATGATTGCGCCAAATCGATCGATGCACGATGCATTCGACCAAGAATTAAATCGAGAGCTGCAATATAATGTTGATACATTGCAGGATTTAGTTCGAAATAGTGTGCCGTTGCTGAATGAACAGAGAAGTTTACAAAACATTAATGCAAGCGGTGGACAATAATACTGGTGGTCTATACTTCCTAGACGCACCTGGAGGAACAGGGAAAACATTTGTCATTTCATTGATTTTGGCCACTATTCGATCAAGATGTGACGTTAGCATCATCTGGAATTACGGCGACTCTTCTAAATGGCGGTCGTACTGCACATTCTACGCTTAAGTTGCCACTCAATTTAAACACAATTGATACTCTAAAATGCAATATTTCCCGATCCAGTGCAATGGGAAAATTGTTGATGCAATGCAAGCTCATTGTTTGGGATGAGTGCACAATGGCACATAAGAAATCACTTGAAGCACTTAACTTCACACTGAAGGATCTTCGGCGAAATAACAACATCTTTGGCGGCTTGGTGATATTGTTGGCAGGCGATTTCAGGCAGACGTTTCCAGTAGTTCCCCGTGGAATGCAGATAAATTGAACGCTTGCCTGAAGGCATCACCTTTGTGGAATAACGTATAAACATTATCGCTAACCACTAATATGAGAGTTCAACTTCAAAATGATCAAAATGCTGCACAATTTTCCAAACAATTGTTAGCTGTTGGAAATGGAAAAGTCCCAGTTGATGCGTAAGAAAAATTTTTTTTAATTATTCATAACTTTGTCAAAAATAAGCCGATTTGAATGATTCTGGCTCAAAATAATCGTAATTACTTACACGAGCGACTTCATGCAGAAACAATGCAAACAAAAAGTTGAAAATGTTTTATTTTCCAAAAAACAAAAAGTGCGAAACAGGTTTTTTACTCAAAAATTCATTACTCAAAAATAACTCATTTTAGCTACTAGGCATTCAGCTCAATTAAAGTTTGAGATGTCCTTTTGATTTGAAAAAAGTTATAAAAAATTTTCAACTACTTTTTTGCAATTGTTTCTACATGAAGTCGCTCATGTAAGTAATTACGATCATTTTGAACCCAGAATTATTGAAATCGGTTCATTTTGGACTAAGTTATGGGCATTAAAAAAAAATGTTTCTTATATAATTAAAAAAAATCGAGTTTGAGCCGAAAAACAAAATTGCCGATAACTCTTGAAAAAATTTTTTTCGGGCGAACAAAAAAATACGTGTCTCATTATTTTGACCAGAGAGCAACATATTTAAGTTACATCGAAATCGAAGAACATGACCCGAATAGCCCGGTTGAAATGGAAAGCATCTATGGTTAATAAATATAATAATAAAAAACACGGAGTCTAAGTCCTATTTTAAGGAATGTAGAAAAGGTGCCTTTACACTTTAATATCAAATGCAAATTAAAAGAAAAAATATATAAAAATTATTGTACGAATATTTGAGAACAATTTAGAATTCAATTACTATTTATTAAATAATGCCAACAGTCTTAGTTACTAGTGCCTCTTCGCTATGTTTTACATATAATTATTTGTCGAGGCGGCCGCCGTAGCCGAATAGGTTCGTTCGTGACTACCTCGGAGAAACACCAAAATGAAGAAACCGTGTATTCTAATAGCGGGCGCCCCTGGGCAGGCAATGGCAAACCTCCGAGTGTATTTATGCCGTGCAAAAACTCTTCATAAAACATATCTACCGTTCGGAGTCGGCTCGAAACTGCAAGTCCCTCCATTTGTGGAACAACATCAAGACGCACGCCACAAATAGGAGGAGGAGCTCGGCCAAACACCCAGAAAGGGTGCACGCGTCAATTATACATATATTTCTATTTGTATTTCTATTAATAAATCAGATTATCGAATAAATGTGAATGTCCGCTGTAATGTTGCCATATCTGATGCATAATAAAAATATTGCAAGAGATATTCGAGTTTCAAGCCATATATCGGCATCGGTTAAGAAACTTTTTAAATTAAACAAATAATAAAATGATACGTTCTTGGAGAATATTTTTTTGCTTTACAACTGAATTTTACACCTCATCTCTGAAGTTTGTTGCCCTAAAAAGACATGCTTTATTTCTCCTTTAGGCATTAAGAAAAAGCAAGCAAAGCGAATATAACCACTTTTTGCATATTTATTTCCATCTTCGTTTTAAATCCAATTTAAATTACAAACATTTTCTATTTTCTTTGCCTTCCAGGCCGAATCGCCATTGTTACCTGCCGCCGGTAACAAAGATAACAATAAACAGTCGGAAACGAATAATAATAACAGTAACAGTAGCAACAGCAATAATACCGTACCTAAGCACATATCAGCGAAAGCACACCAACACAATTACACAGCCGTCGACACCACCTCAAGTTCACCGATCCACCAAAGACACACCCATATCCCCAATCACATTTACAACACCTACAATTCACTTACCATTACTCCCATCTCCAACGAGCAAAAGTCAGCAAATAAACATTATCACGAAACACTTGCACCCTCAGCGTCGCCAACGTCATCTGGACCGAGCATCTACGGCACACCGGCAAGTGAATGTCGACGTCGCAGTTCGATAACATCTTTGCAGCTATTTGATGGCAATACGGTGACGATAACAACCACCACATCGACAACGCTTGATGGTAGCGGACAAACAGAGGAGAGTATAATAGATCTTGATGATAAGGGTCGCAGCACGGACAGCGATAGCTATAGTGAGACTAACAACAACAACTATTCTACACCCACCACAGCCACACTATACAGCAATTATCATTACTCACAAGCGTCTACGCACACCCACCAATATAACTTATATCCAAAAGACTTCTTCTCAAGTATCGAAGGCGAGCGACCGCAACAAAGCTCAAAAATGAAGACCAAAGTCGATGCCGTTGGACGCATTACCGGGGAATGGGGTCACTGGCAATTGCGCGCCGTATTACTAATCTTTCTTTGTAAGATCCCATCATCATGGTTTATGGCCTGCATAATTTTCACAGCGCCCGCACCTCGACATGGTGAATTCTTTTGCAAACCACCGAATACAGTGGGTGCTCGAAATGATACTCTCTGGATAAAGGTGTCGCATCCGCAGAAGGAGGAGGCTGATGATCAGGAATTTAGTATAGACTTTTGTAACGTATACCAGGATGCACAAGAGCATGCGCATCTTTACTATCGCTACGAACGGCCCGAACTGGAACCGCGAGTATGGGAGCAACCGACTTCGCGCAGTACGAACATCATCCCATGCCAGCAGTTCGAGCATAGGGCTGAATATCAATCGGTAGTTACGCAATACGATTTGGTGTGCTCGCGTGACATCCTGGTATCAGTAACGCAATTCTTCCACTTGTTTGGCGTCCTTACCGGTGGCATACTGGCGAATCACCTGCTCAAGTAGTAAGTAATAAGTTTCCTTTACGTTATTTGATATTTTACTTGACCTATTTGCAGGCGTCTAGATCTAGAGCGTATGTATAGGCTATGATATAAATTCAATAAATCATTTCAGCAGGACATAAAAACAGATAAAGGCGATATGCATAGTGAAATAACTAATAGATGAAACCGGAAGTTCACTTGGGTGTTTGAATGTAACCCACACGCCAATTTTGGTTCGCTTTAATCATTTCGTGGAGTAATCTGCCACTGCACTAATTTTTTACGCTCAAAGTCCTCTAAAAATGTTGGCTAATACAATACATAATGAAGAGAAATCACAAAGTCGATACTTTAAAGTTTCTGGTTATTTTCCGTCATTGCAGCTTATGCAAAAATCCTTCTGGGAGAACCTAAGTTGATCCGTATACTCTCAGATAGTTCCCCACTACTTAGTGTGAGTAGATCTTGCGACTATCTCAGGGATAATAGATCACCACTTTTGGCCACCAGCTATGGGGAAAAACAGAATTGTGAGAGTAACCTTGGTTGCTACAGTCTAGCCGGAAACTCGGCAGCAGAATTCTGCACACACACACAAGTATTCACACACTCGTCCAATCAGTCGTTGGTTAGAGGGCAACGAAGTAATATAGTATAAACATAGATTGTGTCGACCTCTGTTGTAAGCAAACCACTGTCATGAGCTCTCATATATCAGTCAACCAGCTGATTCTCTCAAATTCGCTGAGAGCCGGTTAACGGTATGATCTTGGTCACATCTCTACATCTCACATCTCACCATGCGATTTTCGTATGTAATACAGTAATTGGCTATGGTGGATGCATGGTTCCATGTGTAGAAGTCCACGCAAGTGGGGAAAGCTACTGATCGCCATTCACTTGGGAGTGGCCAGGACGATTCTTCTGCATATGGTTCAAGCAGCTCATAACTTCCGGGACTAGCCCAAGTATCCTCTGGGTAGCTTCCGAACACCCGTTTGGGAGTGAGAAGGCGAAGCATTCTAGCATAGCTGGTTGTGTGCTGGGTTTGGGACCCGCCAATTAAAAATTCCCCCCAATGAAAAGATTAAATAAGCCACAGATAAGAACAACCTTTAGTGATGACGACCCCTGCAAACGAAATAAGGAATATGATTTGAGGGCATGCACCTGGAATGTCCGGTCCCTCTGTCCGGCTGGTTGATGTCCTCGTGAGAGTAAAGGCTGACATCACTGCCATTCAAGAAATACGATGGACGGGGCAAGGCAAGAAAAACATAGAACCTTGCGACGTCTACTACAGCTGTTATGTAAAGGAGGGCAAATTTGGTGTCGGATTTGTTGTGGGAGAGAGACTTCGTCGCCATCTACTGTCGTTCACGCCGGTGGACGAGCGTCTCGCAATAATCCGCATCAAAGGCCGTTTTTTTAACATCTCGTTGATTTACGCCCACGCCCCGACGTAAGAGAAGGACCATGCGACCAAAGATTCTTTCTACGAGCACTTACAACGTTCCTATGAGCGCTGCCCCCGCCACGACATAAAAATCGTGCTTGGCGACTTCAATGAGTGGGCAATGGGGGAATTTGTGATCCCACAGTCGGAAAATTCAGCCTGCAAAACGACACGTCCAAGAACGGACAGAGGCTGATCGACTTCGCCGGGGCCCAAAACATGGTAGACTGCAGCACCAGATTCCAGCATAAGAAGTTACACCAAACTGCCTGGCTGTCTCCTGATCGAAAAACGCCAAACCAACATCGACTAGGATCATTACCTAGTTGCAGCCAAACTGCGCACACGCCTCTATGCAGCAAAAAACGTACATCTACCTACCCAAAGAGTGCTCATCATCGAAAATCTGCAATCACAACAGACAGCTAAGAGACTCCCCTCTCGACTCTCACTCCTGCTCTCGGAGAGTATTGCCCAACAAACCGTCATGCATGAACAATGGAGCAACATTTCTCGATCTCTACGTACCGCCGCCGGCGAGCCCGAAAAAGCAGTTGGTACGACGCGGAATGTCGCAGGGCCACGTTGCGATCGGGCGCAACGCGAGGCATGTGAGATTCCTACAGAGAGCTAAGAAAGGAAGAGAGACGTATTATCCGACAGAAAAAATGAGAGGCCGAAATACGTGAGTGCGAGCAGGTTGAGATGCTGGCCAATAGGAACAACGCCCGAAAATTCTACCAGAAAGTTCGGCGGCTTACAGAAGGTTTCAAGACCGGGGCGTTTTCTTGTAAGAACAAAGACGGTGATCTGGTGACTGACATCCAGGGTATTCTTAAATTATGGAGGGAACACTTCTCGAACCTATGTCACAGAGAATGTTAAGATCCCGATACGAAAAGGAGTTATCTGTTCGCGATGTCTGAATTTGGTATCCCCACAAAACTAATACGGCTTTGCAAGATGATGGCTTTGCTCAACACCAGCAGCGCCGTCAGAATTGGGAAGGACCTCTCCGAGTATTTGATACCAAACGAGGTTTCAGACAGGGTGCATGCATTTTTCTGAATTTTACTTGTGTTTTTTTGAAAAACTTCCCTATAGCTCTTAAAAAATCACCCTTTATTAGCAATCGCTTGGGAGCCTGAAGATGTATTAGCCAAGCAAGGTTAGGAAAATATTATAGAAGTACAAATAGGGATACAAAAGGGATTTTAGGTCGCAGTATCTTGTCGTTCTTCTGCACCCAATTTTTTAGTTACCTGTCTATCTCTGCATATTTCCTCCACTTTTAGTATCTTGTGAGGCTCAATTTCGAAGCACATACTGCGAAAAAGCAAAGCCTCGTCGACTGGGGCTCTATTCTCTGACAACAAAAATTAGTACTTTGCACTCGTTTCCACACCTCGTCTGCTTATCGAAATATGTTCAATTTATATTACTATGCCCTTCGCAAAAAGGGATCGAAACTATTGCTTTGATAATAAAATCTTAATTTGCTACGTTATCAACTTTTCCATTATCTTATATATATTCTTTTGCTTCCCAGAGCAGTAAAAGTGATTTTCTCTGAGAAAGTATTTTCAACTAATCTTTCGCTCCGCCCACAGTTTCAGTCCACGAAATGTGATGCTCTTCGGCATGGTGACGCAAATTTTCTGTGGTAATCTCACCGGGCTTGTGGCCTCATATGAATTACATGTCTTCTTTCGCTGTTTGTCGGCGGTCTGTTGTGCTCAAATGTATACGGCTGGAGGTGTAATAAGTAAGTAGTAAATAGGCTACAGAGGCTGCATGGTTCATAAGACTCATTTACACTTTCACTTTTCTGCTTTAGTGGCTGATATAACAGGAGGTGTCTATAAGACTTGTGTTTCGACACTATTCGAACAATTTTGGTCAATAGGTGTTATTCTTTTACCCGGCGTTGCGAGCTTCTTCTCAAGCTGGTCTCACATATACATGGCCATCTCCTGGCCAACTGTGATACTCATATACTTATGGCGGTGAGTTGTGCTATCAAGACTCGTTTCTAATGCCAATAAATAAACTTCACTACATTTTATTATTTGCAGTTGGATTCCAGATTCACCGCGTTGGATGATACAGCGTGGACGGGTTCTGGAAGCGAAAAATATTCTTTTGCAATGCGTTGAGGTGAATGGCACACGTTATGGTCTTCCACATGACATCGACCAACAGCTACAATTTCAAGCGCAAACCGCCATGGATGCACCATCACCACCGGGCTGGTGGTCAATATGGAAGGGTGATAATGTAGTGCGTAATTTGATTTGTGTCCATCTGGCCTGGTCCATCTATATAGTAGTTTACTACGGCATGTTGCTGAACATACGCTCATTCAGTCGCGAGCATCTGGAGGTGAATACGGTTGTAGCGGGTTTGAGTGAGATAACCGGAACTTTTATCGGTCTCTTCCTGATACTGAAGACTACGCACAAATGGTTTTGGACGGGACTGTTTAATGTGATTGCCGGTCTAATTGCGTATCTGGGCTGGCTTGTGCCAGAGAACTGTAAGTTAAATACTTGAAAAGCGAGTTTATTATGCCGTAACTTTATCTTCTAATATCGTTCTTTTTACCTATTTAGTACCCTTCGATGCGCGCGTGGCTTTGCTCATGCTCTCGGCTATGATCTCTAAAGTGGCCATCTCCACTACACTTTCTATTCTCACCACCTGCACCGTTGAGCTTGTAAGCGATGAAAAGAAGAAGATCACGGCCTTCTCAGCCATATGCTGGGCACGTTTCTGGCTATTAGGAGCGCCATTTATCGGTGCTACCGTTATTTTTGGTATGATGGTGCCGCAGACAGCATTCGCGTCACTTGCAATTGTTGGTGGTGTTTTAACCGCTCTTATATCTAGTCCTCGTACGATAAGCAAACAAAAGACAACACTTGGCGGCAGCAATAGAGCGACCGCAACACAAGTGGATGGTATCGATAATAAGGCCTTTACGACGGGTCCAACGCCCAACCATCCTATTTTTACCAGTATTACAAAACTGGCAGTCCCCAACTCGAACCTGCCGCCACAAATGATGCACGGTATTTGGACAACAAAGCGTCACGAAGACAGTCCACCAGTCTAAGTAGGCTTAAATGATTAATAGTGATATAGACCGTTAACGCGGGCGATGTTCGACGAAATTAAGTCCCTGCTAAAATTTGTTGTTATAGTGTAAACGGAATTTAAATGCACATGGTTTTTTGTTTGATAGTATAAATACACAAGAATAATAGAATAGATACAAGATTACGCGATTGAATCGGGATAATCGAGCTAACTTTGCTGTCACATAATTGTAGATGAGAACTAAGAAGTTAGAGTAAAACTTCCGAATTTTTGTAAGCAAAACTGAAAAGTTATTAAAAACGATAAAGAAAAATCAACTCTACAATAACGGCATCTCTGCCCCATTCACTGAGAGTTAAAATTTTGTTTCCTCGCCGATTCATGTTTATCTACCTTATCTAAACGCTTTGTCGAGTGTGATTGGTCAGTGACATGCATTTGTATTACGTATCATCACTGCATCTAGACACAGCAACTTATTTTACCAATCGCGAAGTTGCCTTTTCGCCGTCAAAATAATTATCTACATGAGAATAAAATGCGGTTTTTAGTGATAGTTTGACAGTAGTGAATTTTTAAACTTGACTTATGTTAGTTCTGCAAAATTCACCAATTAAACAGCTTATCCTGAAATCACAGTTAAATGTGCACTGAAAAACTGACCCTAAGGGTACAAACAATTTGACAATTTGTGTCTGGCTTGTTCAATGTGTTCATGACTATGACGTAGGGGCATTGTACATACCTAAAGGGGCACTCACACCTTTATTAACTTTGGTGAATTGTAAGTTGGCGATTCGGCAAATGTGTCTTGCTTTTTGATTTATATCGGTTAGTTTGGCAATGATCTTTCGCACCACCTGATTTATAGCAATTCCATTATATACAAATACAATTTAAGCAAAAAACTGAAAATTCCGAAATGTAGCGAAAAGACAAAAATATTAATCAATTGAAAAAAAGCGCTGCAAGCTACTTCGATTCAAATAGAATAAATTTGAATGCATCAATTATTTGTCTAAAAATTACCTAACGCCTATGTATCGTTTCTATTCAATCCCACAGGATTTTGACCACAAAAATTGCCTACTTTTTCTTCCTGGAAACTTTTTGATATTTTAAACTTAAACCTTCTGGCCAACGATCAAATGCCAATTGTCAAACAACCGATTGCTATTTTTCCAACAACAGATGAAATTGTGAAGCTAGCTACTGCAGCGCTTCGTTTCTATGCGCTTAGGCGCTTTCGTTGGGTTTACAAAATAAAATATAAGGAAAGCTGCCAGTAGCGAAGAAGCAACGAGTTCGGTGAGAAAATCTCTTATAAGTATGATGATAGGCCCTAGGGACGGATCAATTTAGCGTTCCACCATTTGTTAGCTTGCTTAACAAAACTCTCTATAAACTGAGCAACCGATTGGTCAATTTCATTTCGGCGAAAATTTTATTGAATAACACACCAGAATGATAGAATACAAGATTACGCCCATTAGAAAGGCATGACATCACACTGGTGGAATTCCGTGAAAGAAATGCGAAAATGCGAACAAAATGCAAGAACGAGAAGAAATTAAACAAAAAACACAAAAATGTGTGCCCTCATACACACAGTGATGCTACCAAATTCTTCTTCTTAGCTTCACAGTCTGTGGTGGGCCATAGCTTCATCAAAAATTTTCCTCGAATTCACTCTCTCTTTCTTGGTCAGCCTCTTTTTCTTCCTTCTATTGGGCGGCCGCCTGAGCCGAATAGCTTGGTTCGTGACTACCATTCGGAATTCGTAGACACGTAGGCTCGAATCTCCGTGAAACACCAAAATGAAGAAAAAGTTTTTTCTAAAAGCGGTCGCCTCTCGGCAAGCAATGGCAAACCTCCGAGTGTATTTTTGCCATGCAAAAAAGCTCCTCCTAAAAAATATCTGCCGTTCGGAATCGGCTGAAAACTGTTTGCTTCTTTATTTGTGGAACAGCATCGAGACGCACTCTACAATTAGGAGGAAGAGCTCGGTCAACACTCAAAAAGGGTGTAAACGCCAATTATGTAAGTATGTATGTAACTACATAGCTCCATCCCAAGTATTTGTTTTCAACACAGAATGTGGTCTTTCGAAAGCAACTCTGCGATAAGTCCCGCTTGCGTTTAAGTAGCTATTACTATTATTTAACTTTGCAAGCGAGCGCTTGCTCTAATTTAAATTGCATCATGCTGTAATTCTGTTTGCACCGCTAACCTAATATTTGTTGAATAGTTTTCTTAAAAAAGTCATACTTAATAGTTACTAATGTAGTTAAAGAAAAGAAAGAATGAGCTATGAGCGAACTATGCTATATAAACATAAGTTTTACAATTACCGTTACAAAAGCTAGAAACAATTATATATTATATATCTACGTTAAGGTGACCAGGCGTACGAAAAAGTATCTTAAATTACATTGGCGCGCTCCTAAAATCGTAGTACTGACTGGAAAAACTACTTTGTGGGTTATTTTAAAGAAGTTCCGCTAAGGTTATTTTATTTTCCCATATAAAATACGTACGTAATCAATCCTAATTCTCCAGTTAAATATCGCGATTTTCGTTTTAAAAATATATGCACGCACAGTGCTCCCATGGCACTCAATTCTATGATGCGGCACATAGAGAGAGGCTTAAGCAAGGAAGCATGGTAATGCCTGTAAGTACAGATGTGAATTTATCGTTACATCACTTTTGATGCCCAAGTTATGACTCTCTGAAAGTGTCGGAACTGTGAGTGGTGACACGCCTTCTTGCATTAAGTCATCCTCATTTAAGGGGTAACACCACTGTAGAAATTTCAAAAAATTGATTTTTTTTTTATAAGCTTAAAAAATTCTTTGAACCTTTTAAAATACAGAACAAAAAGTTTTATACGTTACCGAAGTCTATTTCATAAATATTTTAAGCTTTTAACCAAGCGTTAGTGACTGCTACCTAACGACTTCTCCAAATTTCCAAACATTAAACGCGTTTTTCTCAAAACACGTTTTCTGAAATTGGCACGCAGCTTAACTCAAACAATTTTAAATATTTTTTATCAGGTTTTTCACTACGTCTGTATAATAACCTTCTTAAGAGAAGAGCGTAGGGGATTTTCGATAGATTAATTTAAACGATTGTTATACAATAATTATTTAAGTGCCGTTTTTTTAGTCCAAAATAGAGTTTTTTCCTTCAAATGCTTGCTAATTCCACAAAAATAAATATTTTTTAAATCAGCTACGTGTTTCTCTAGCTATTCTTATCTAGATTAAGAAAAAAAATGTTTTTTTGTTCCAGATTAAAATTTGCAGCCTCTGTGCTGCGTGCCGCGGAGCTCCTTCAAGAGAAACCACATTACAAAAATGTCTCCAATGCCGCCATTTTGTAAAATTTTTCGATCAAACTTTGTAGTTTTGTATTTTAGTATATAAGTAATAACTTCCCAAGTCAGAGTGATTGTTTCCCCTTTCCTTCTATACAAAAAAATTCTTTAAAAATCGTGTTTATTTTACGCGTGTACAGTGGTGTTACCCCTTAACTACTACTAACTATAAGCATCTACCCTCTGGATGGATGCCTTACAATAGGTCTACTTTGGCAGTTTGAACCCTGGTATTTCAAATCGACAATACTGCCTTTTAGAAGGCGTGCCAATGCAGTCGGTTTTCCACGCGGTCACCCTAATTAACATATGTACAAGCATGTATGTACTTAAGTAAAGTCGTAAGGAAATTTTATTTTTGTTTTTAATAAATAAAATCGAATCTGTTAAAACGGGTGTGTATTTATACGCAGTTGAAAATCTTTTATTAAACACCGAGTTTAGGGAAATCTCATCTAATTAGTTTTATGCGACGTATTTTTTGAAACATGTGTATGTATTTGTAATATTATAAATATATTCACTAAATTTACTATATACAAGATGTATATCGAATACTACTATATGTAAATACAACTCTGTAATAGATTACACAAAATAGTTTATCCGCCATAGTAACTCAAGCTTCATATATAATATTTAAAAACAGGCCTTAAATATACTTATGTACAACTCATATTGAGCAGCATGCCAAAGTATACATCCAGATTTAACGGCTTCAGCTGTGAAAAATAATGTATGTATATAAAAAAATTTACAAAATTTAAAATGCAAATATAGAAACAATGTAGAAACAAATACACAAATGACCATTTGCACATACCTTACAAACCTACATATATCGCAAAATCAGTATCGCTAGACATTTGACAAACACAGTTGCACCAAGAAGCTTTTTTTACTTAATATTATTTATTTTATTCTGTGCTAGACAACGCACGCAACTCAGGAATAATAATTTTCATCAAAAACCATCTTGATAATAATATACTTCAATTAACGGTAACTGTCAATTATTACGTCCCTGTATACTAATTTTAAATCAATACTACAAAGTTTCAGAAAATAAATTAAATTCGATGTTTAATTGCACACTATTGCATCTTTCACGTTGAAGAGTGCATTTGTACCTGACGACCATTCGTTTGGTTCCGAATTCAATGCCCAAAAGTGGATATACAATGTTAGAAAGTTTTTCTAATAGCAGTTGCATCTCAGCACGCAAACATCTGAACCCAGTTATGTCATTAAAAAGCTTCTCATAAAGTTTATCTGACACTCGGAAGCGCCCTAAAATTGTCAACACCAGACGAACAACAACACGGCACACCACAAATTGAAGAAGATTTCAGCCAAGCCTTGGTGCCTACTGTTTGGCGCTTATTTCCGTTTCCTGGCTAGTTCTTGTGTGTACTATAAAGTGCTATCCATTCCGGCGTCGGATTTATTAGTATTGCCTTGCGGTAATTTGTGCCGTTGCTGTGGTCCTGGAATCGCTGCGTTTGTGCGGGTGATAAACGCTCGGAGCAGAGCGCGTTGTTGCCACGATTTGTGTCCGGCGTTTACCTACACCGGTCGACCCTTCTCTATTTTTTGTAAATTCTGATTTGTATTCTCTGCAAATGTTGTGAATTTATTTAGATATACAGGGTGGCTGATGAATTTTGCTACATTAAGAAACTCAAATAACTTTTTTTTAGTGTATGGAATTCATTTATTTTTTTTTTTCAAGTTGAAGGTCATTAAATTTTATTAAATGTAGCTTAACTAGTTTTAAAAATAATTGAATTTAAATGCCTCCCATGCTCGTTGACACAAGTGCAGCATCTTAGTAAAAAGTTGTTCATTGCTGCTTTGAGAGTTGCGACAGGAATAGCCGCAATTGTTGCCCGAATGGATTGTTTTAGTTCATCCAAATTTGTTGGCTTTGTTTTATAAACTTCTTGTTTACATAAACCCCACAAGAAAAAGTCAGGTGCAGTAAGGTCAGGCGACCTGGGGGGCCAACGAAATTCGGAGTTTCTTGAAATCAGTTTATTGGGAAATTTTCGTCGCAACTCTGTCATAACAGTCTGGGCTATGTGAGACGTTGCCCCATCTTGTTGAAACCACACAGAGTTGAAAGGAATTCTCTTTCGGCGTAGTTCTGGATAGAAAAATTCTTTCAGCATTTTCAAATAACGGTCTCCAGTAACCGTAACGGTGTGACCATTTTCTTCAAAAAAATAAGGCCCGACAATACAGCGTGAAGAAACCGCACACCACACTGTCACGCGAAGAGGATGCAATTCCGTCTCGTGGAGTATCTGTGGGTTAGAAGTACTCCATATTCGACAATTTTGTTTGTTCACATTGCCGTTTAAATCGAAATGGGCCGCATCAGACATGAAAAGGCAGTTTAACATGTTTTGGTCTTCTTCCACCATTTGCAGGATCTTCTGGCAAAATTCCAAGCGAATCGGCAAGTCTGCTGCATTCAGTTTGTTAACCATTTGAATTTTGTAGGGAAATAAGTCTAAATCTTTGTGCATTATTGTTTGCAAAGACTGTCGGCTGACACCAAGTTGAGCAGATAAGCTTCTTGGATTGCTTTGTATAGCTGCAGCTACAGCAGCGATCGTTTCCTCCGTCCGAACGGGTGGGTTTCGATGATAAGGCCTTCTTGCGACTGTTCCTTGCTCAGCAAAATTATTCACCAGTCTCATTATGGTCCATCTGCTCGGGGGATCGCCGCCAAACGTGATAGCGGCGGACTATCCAAATTCTTGTTTGCGTGTCCCAGTTATCCATTTTAATAAATTTTAAAGATCAATCTGCAAATTAAAACAAAAATGGAACAGATAACTTAAAAAGAAAAAAAGTTATTCAATTTTTTTTTGGTAGCGGCTTTCATCAGCCACCCTGTATATTCTCTCTTTCCCTCTCTCTCTCATTCTCTCTCGGGTATCTCCCTATTACTTTGTCTGCGTTGTTATGTGTACTACGTTGTCTGTTATGTGTACTACGCTACACGCACTTTTTGTTATAATAAAATTATTTCAGGTGCAGTTAAAGCACTTGAATTTTTTTGTTTTTAAAGTAGGCTTGAAAAAAATGAAAATCAGCTCTTTGCCTCATACAAAAGAGAAATTATTCATCTCACATTTTTTAGAAGTTATGTGAAAATCGCGCCAAGTTTTGCAAGTGTTCAACTAGACGGAGGGCCGTAGAGAGCAAATCCGGGTCGCGGGGGAAAATTGCAAATGCGGGCCCTTTCCAATTATGTATAATTCATATAATTCGAATTACTCTGGAGTCCGGGCCGCTCTGAGAACTCCGGGCCCGGCGTAAAAAGTCCCTGATTCTCCCACCTCTCGTCGGACCTGACTAGGCGTTCAAATATTAACTTGTACTTGGTATATGTATACAAAAAAAAACACTAACACAACCTTTTAAACAAAAATCAGCACAAAGTCAATAAACGCATATCGCTTATTTTCTGAAAGAACGTTGTAACGCAACAAAAAAAATGCTTTTGATAAGTATGCAGAAATAACCAGTAGCTCCTTTTATGTTGTATAAAAAATTCATAGCGATGCTTTAGAAGAAAAAGTGTAATTACTTTTATCAGAAAGACATTGTCAAACTTTAAAGCAAGTCTTCTCAAATTTAAAATTTTTTGACTTATGGCTGGAGAGCGATATATAATATATACAAACAATTTTTTTTCAAAATTAACTTACTTCGGAACGGCATTTCCGAGTCAAACTCAAGTGAATATTACAATATTCAACAGAAATACATATGTATAGAATTGAGAGCTTAACTCTTTAAAATTATGAGCACAATAAGTATTTGTATTTAACTATGTAGAGTTTGGCGAATACGCTTATGATTTAACTCGGGTTTGAGGAAATAAGCAATTAATGCTTATGGTTTTTTCAAGACCGATATTAACAGAATATCGAAGGATTTTTTTAAATGTATGGTAGCTTCAATTATCATAATCCTTTTAAATATGAGATGGTTAATGGGTTAGAACACTGTAGAAATTAGAAAAAAAAAACATTGTTGCTAAAAAAAAAATACTCTGTCACCTTAAAAATGGCATACAAAAGATTTAAAGTCGGAAAAAATTTCTAAATTTTTCTGTTTTCAATGTAAGCGTTACAATTTCGCTGCATGATGAGTACCGTGCTGAAACTCGCAACTAAAAAACTTGACCGGTTGACTTGAAATTGTAACTGTATATTCACAATTATTGTCTGAAAGTAGGATGGATTTTTTGATATACAAATAATTGTCGGACGGCTTTTTCGGCGGTCATTTTGATCATGAGAAACGTGCCATTTTTCACTCCATAGTATCAATTCTATTAGTACTCAATCTGCAAAAATAGTTTACGAATCACAGTTAATTTTCTTTTCAAGTACAAACTAAGCATTAAAATTGCAGCTACATGGAAAAGAACTATGGACCGGTATGTGAAGAACTCTAATCTAGATTATTTAAGTTTGAACAATTTTCTTGCTATCGATTTAATATATAAACTTTTTTATTAAAATGCGCCTTTAAATATATCGATGAATTACAGCTCAACTTCGCATACAGGGCTACATACATATGTACATAAATTTCCTACAACTCATGCACATACATACAGACGTACACGCATACTCGTATATGGTTATGTGCTGTGCTTCTACTGATATCAAATCTTACAAAAATGCAACCTAAAACGGGTAAAATATTATTAAGGCTGTTGACAAAATTTTAACACAAAGGGCAATTTGTTACTTTTTTTTTTAATAAGAAGAACACTTAAAAAACTATTTTCAATGTACCTAATTCCTTTACAAAAGTTCTTAGCGAGTAAAAAATACAAAAAAGACAAAAAAATGCCTATGAAACTAAATAACTTAACTATTTTAATAATATACCATAATAGATGTTAAAAAAATTAAAATTATGACGAAAATTTCTGTTAGAGCGATATGTACCTTAATAATAAATTAAAGCAAAAAAATAGCTCATATGTAAAGTGATTAATAAACGATATAGCGAGAATATGATCTGTAAAGATGGAAAGTATATATATTTAGATATATGAGAAATATGATATGGTATGACACAAGCAAATTAAAATAAAAAAATTTCAAAAAACGAGTTGTTAAAGTGTGTAGAGGAGCAATATTTTTCTAATAAAGTTGATTAAAAAAAAGTTGAAAATGTATGGATATTTTATTTGCAAAAAAAAATAAAAGGCAAAAGTTAAGGGCAGTAAGTAAATCAATTAAAAAAAAAGAGGTTGCCTGTAAAGTCGGTTTACTGACGATAGTTTAACGTGATAACGTCATAAGAAAATACTGATTGAATGGTTGCATTTTTCAAAAGAAAATTTTAATTTTATTTGTTTGATAGATATTTTGCATGGATATAGAGAATGAGGTAACATTAACATAACATGACATAACATAACATAACGTAACATAACATAACATAACATAACATAACATAACATAACATAACATAACATAACATAACATAACATAACATAACATAACATAACATAACATAACATAACATAACATAACATAACATAACATAACATAACATAACATAACATAACATAACATAACATAACATAACATAACATAACATAACATAACATAACATAACATAACATAACATAACATAACATAACATAACATAACATAACATAACATAACATAACATAACATAACATAACATAACATAACATAACATAACATAACATAACATAACATAACATAACATAACATAACATAACATAACATAACATAACATAACATAACATAACATAACATAACATAACATAACATAACATAACATAACATAACATAACATAACATAACATAACATAACATAACATAACATAACATAACATAACATAACATAACATAACATAACATAACATAACATAACATAACATAACATAACATAACATAACATAACATAACATAACATAACATAACATAACATAACATAACATAACATAACATAACATAACAAAACATAACATAACATAACATAACATAACATATCCTAACATAACATAACATGCTGTTCAAGCAAGGTAACGACGCATGAGCAAGATAACGACGCATTTTTTGGTGCGTGCAGCCGGCTACATAGAATTATAAGACGTTATCACGTCAAAAAATAATAATAACATTAAAACAACAGGTATTATTAACAAACTTGGTTTTATTTTAAATTCTTCAAGTAAATCAAATTAATAATAATCAATAAGAAGGCATATGCAAATACCAATACGTGAATTTGTATATGTACATATGCGCATATACATACATATATACGCTCACTTAAGTAGGAGAGAGCAAGATGTCGAACGTTGCCGTTCGTTTGCTTTGTTTGCTTTGTCGTTCGTTCCGCGCTTTCGCTTGCAGTTCATTCAAGGCAACGGCAATGAGCAAGGTAACGACAAATGAGCAAGGTAACGACAAATGCGCAAGGTAACACTAATGAGCAAGGTATAGACACATTTTTTCGTGCGTGCAGCCTGTTAAATCGAATTATAAGACGTTATCACGTCAAAAATTACTAAAATGTTCAGCTCTTGAATAGACATCCGCTTTTCAAATTTTACGATTCAGCGATTAGTTTCTGTTTGTATATGAAAAGACTTCATGAAAAGCATAGAAGGTATCGAGTTCAAAAATTACTAAGTAAACGAACACAGTTCACTTGCCGAAAATGTGAATTTATTCCTGTTGATTACAGCACACGAAAAAATTTTAAGGCCAACTAAATTTTTTTATACTTTTATTATCAGTTTAGGGCTAACAATTTATGTTTTTAATATTTAAACTTTTATTGATAAAATCAACAGAACAAAAAAGTATAAGACCAATATTATTGTGTTTACAATAAACAAAGGGAATTCTTGCGGCTAGTTTATAATTTTGGGATTAGTAGTTTGTTTTGATTCCTTTTTTGGTTGACGTCGTCGAGACATCGATTTGATTAAGTTTTTCATAATATTTTGATACATTTTTTACCATCCAACAATAATTGAACTTCTAAGGCTTTTAGCGCTATCAAACTGTCTTCCGTTTTTGAAACCAATGTGGAAAGTATTGTCCATACTTTTTGGATTGGATTATGGTCAAGGCTGCTTTAGAAGCATGAACTGCGCATCTTCATGCTGGAAAATCCACTCCTCATCAAGATTATTATCAAAAAAAAATAATAAGGACTTCGTCTAGAAGTTTTATATACTTGACACTATTCATTATTGTGGTTATAAACACATAGGCGTTTTGTCTTGGACACTAATGGCTGCCCAAACCATGACAGAACGCTTCTGAAATTACGAACCATTTTCTCCTCATTTTTCTTCCGTTCATCAAATCAATACATTTGGGAATCATTTGATCCGTCCAGATTGATTTTTTTTATCGGAAAAAATTACACTTTCCCAGAAATCTTCCTAAAATTGGTACTTTTCAGCAAATTTCAGTCTGTTGTTTGTTTGTTTTGTGTTCAACTTAGGTTTAGGTACTCGTTTTACATATTCTAGACTAGAAGCCGCTTGCAAAATTTGTTGCACACGAGTTAGTAACTTCCAAATTAAGGGGTAACACCACTCTACACGCGTAAAATAAACACGATTTTTAAAGAATTTTTTTGTATAGAAAGAAAGGGAAAACAATCACTCTGATTTGGGAAGTTATTACTTATATACTAAACTACAAAACTACAAAGTTTGATCGAAAAATTTTACAAAATGGCGGTATTGGAGACATTTTTGTAATGTGGTTTCTCTTGAAGGAGCTCCGCGGCACGCAGCACAGAGGGTGCAAATTTTAATCTGGAACAAGGAAATTTGTTTTTTCTTAATCTAGATAAGAATAGCTAGAGAAACACGTAGGGAATTTAAAAAATATTTATTTTTGTGGAATTAGCAAGCATTTGAAGGAAAAAACTCTATTTTGGACTAAAAAAACGGCTCTTAAATAATTATAACAATCCTTTAAATTAATAAAAAAAAAAAATAATAATTGGCGCGTACACTTCTGTTAGGTGTTTGGCCGAGCTCCTCCTCCTATTTGTGGTGTGCGTCTTGATGTTGTTCCACAAAGGGGGGAATTATAGTTTCAAGGCGACTCCGAACGGCAGATATTTTTATGAGGAGCTTTTTCATGGCAGAAATACACTCGGAGGTTTGAGTTTTGCCTGCCGAGGGGCGACCGCTATTAGAAAAATGTTTTTATTAATTTTGCTTTCACCGAGATTCGAACCAACGACCTCTCTGTGAATTCCGAATGGTAATCACGCACCAACCCATTCGGCTACGGCGGCCAATCGTTTAAATTAATCTATCGAAAATCCCCTATCCTCTTCTCTTAAGAAGGTTATTATACAGACGTAGTGAAAAACCTGATTAAAAATATTTAAAATTGTTTGAGTTATGCTGCGTGCCAATTTCAGAAAACGTGTTTTGAGAAAAACGCGTTTAAAGTTTGGAAATTCGGAGAAATCGTTAGGTAGCAGTCACTAACGCTTGGTTAAAAGCTTAAAATATTTATGAAATAAACTTCGGTAACGTATAAAACTTTTTGTTCTGTATTTTAAAAGGTTCAAAGAATTTTTTAAGCTTATAAAAAAAAATCAATTTTTTGAAATTTCTACAGGGGTGTTACCCCTGAAGGGTGTATTTAATTTCAGCAGAGCTATTTGATTTATTTATAGCTAAACGATTGATTTCCCGGACATTTCCAGGCTTAAGTTTTGGTTTTCTACCAATTATCTTGGTACATCCGTACTTTTCTTTCAAATGGAAGTAAAGCGATACAGTGCAATCTCTCGCATTGTAAGGCCTCTGCTCTCCATGCTAGAATTTGTTCCTGCTCAAATTCAGACAAAGCTTTTCTGCGCGGCATATTTTTCAGAAGCGGCCGCCGTAGCCGAATGGGTTGGTGCGTAACTACCATTTGGAATTCAGAGAGACTCAGGCTCGAATCTCGGTGAAAGACCAAAAATGAAGAAAAAGTTTATTCCAATAGCTATCGGCCCTGGACAGGCAATGGCAAAACTCCGAGTGTATTTCTGCCATGAAAAAGCTACTCAAAAAAAATATCTGCCGTTCGGAGTCAGCCTGAAACTGTAGGTCCCTCCATTTGTGGAGGAGCAGCTCCGTCAAACAGCCAAAACGGGTGTACGCGACAATTATATATTTATTTATGTATAACGTAATTTATTACGTTAAAATTATTATATTTTATTATAAGTGTTTTTGATCGCTTTATCTCGCTTTCATATTTATGTGGTTGTTCTGGTTTATATACATATATAACAGAAACAATTTGTAGACATATATAGATATATATGTACATATATCGCACCCTAAATACAAAAGGGTCACAACTCAAAATTTTCCACACTCGAGCTTGACTTGTTTACAGTAGCACAGAAAACAAACTATGTGACATATCACGCTGAAATTTGCCATGTAAGCTTATAACAGTCCTACCAAAAAACAAAAAATTTATTTTTGCCATATGTCATCCGCGGACCGTTTTATTGATACCGTCTCGTTCATATTTGAGCAGAAGGAACATTTTGAGTTGTGATCCTTTTGTATTTAGGGTGCGATATGTATATAATTGAAATTGAAATTTGGAAAGGTCGAGCCAAGGAGTACCAGGAGATTCGGTGGCTCCTAAAGGAGGTAGATACTCAAAGAGGGAAGGAGAAAAGTATCAGAGAAAGAGATAGGAAAGAATAGAGACAGAAATAGAGATAGTTAGTTAGTCCTGTGAGAATTTTCCAGATTCTCCAATTTTCTTTGGCAAATCTGTAAATATCCTCCAGTTTTAGAGAACGAATATTACTCATTCTCATGACATCGGAACCCAAATCTCGTAGCCGCAACCCAAATCTCGTAAGTGCTCAGTTTTATCCGCCTCCTCCAAGCTTAACAGGCCCATTGGGTCCTCAATAATTCCAACGGTGGTCATATGCTGACCCCATGGGTTGTGTCCTCTAATGATACCGACCATCAACCAAACGTCTTTCCTTCTAAGTTGTAGTAGAAAGTTTGACAGTTTTCTGTTCGGACTTGTCACCAAACACTTTGCAGTTCTGCAGCGTTCTAGACCGGACCATCGCTCTTTATGTAGATTGCCTACATAATCGCTGATCCAATTCATGATTCTTGCGAAACTGTTTCCAATTATTGACTCTGGCCCTTGCTGGGGAACCGTTGATCCACGGTTGACCAATTCGTCGGCAATTTCGCTTCCTTCAACACCGGAGTGTCCCGGAACCCGTATAAGTACAAGCCTGTTTTGTCTTGCGACAGAATTAAGCCTCTTCTTACATTCTTGAACAATCTTTGAGATTTGCTTCGCGTTCTCCAGTGCCTTCAGTGCAGCCTGACTGTCACTGAAAACTCCTATCTGTTTCCCCCCTCCATCTCCTCTCGATAATCCATTCGGCTACTTTCAGGATGGCAAAAACTTCTGTTTGGAAAACAGTTGCCATTTCCCCCATAGCATAGTGATACTCATTACTATCGTAACCCAGACCCTATCTCATTCTGGGACCCATCGGTAAAGAAAATATCCGTCAAACCTCCCTGCATGCATTCTGGATTGCTCCATTGCTCACGCAATGGAAATCTGACATCAAATTTCCTTCCAAACGAAACTGTGGGTATCAGGTAGTCTTTAGGTGCCAAAAACAGTGGATACTGCTCAGATAGCAACTTAAAGATTTCTCTGTGTCCCGAAGTTCCGTCTTCGTGCCAGAAACCGTATTTATGGAGTCTACTCATTGCTTTTATTGCTTCCTGTTGTATCTTAAGATCCAGGAGGAGCAAATCAAGCATAGCATTTAGGGCATCACCAGAGGTTGTACTCATGGCACCCGTGATGCATAAACATACACTTCTTTGCAGCCTGTATAGTTCCCGGATTGTGGACTTAACCATGCTCCGTCGCCACCAGACCACAGAAGCGTAAGTGATGATTGGTCTGGTTTCAGACCCCAGGTTTTACCAAAGGCTCTACGGCATTGCTGGAAAATCCTCAATGCGCGATTCACCTTTAGTGAAACCTGTGTCTCCCAAGTCAGCTTCTTATCCCAGATTGCTCCTAGATATTTAACTTCATCGGAAAGACCAAGTATCACACCTTTCAGTATTGGAAGACTGAGTCCATCCAATTTCCGTTTTCTCGTAAATCAAGACTATGGTTGCTTTGTTCGGATTAACCCTGCAGTAGTCGCGCGGTCTACATATGTAATCCACCATTGTTAAATTTTAAATTCCTTGAAAATCGTGCATCGATTTCATCGGAGATTTTTGTTACTTGTAACTAACAAATTGAGAGTCACTCTCAGTTTTCCGCTGTTAATTGTCGCATGCAGTTGTGTCGCTAGAGGTTCGTGAAATTCATGGTCTACGTATGTATGCCGCGCGACCGATTACGTAAGTATTTTAAATTAGGTTTTATGCTAATAGCTAGTTATACTTTGTAAATAAAAGTGGACTTTTGGCATAATTTTTCATTTTACAATTTTATGGAACTTTTCTTATAATATTTACATATGTATGCTACTCTGCTGAAATGACTTTGGACGAACAACTCTTGTCCTTCACAGGGCGTTGTTCTTTTCGGCAGTATATTCCAAATAAACCTGCTAAGTATGGACTGAAAGTTTTTGCACTTGTAGATGTTCATTACCCATACACGTATAACTTAGAAATTTACGCCGGCCAACAACCCGAAGGTCCATTTCGGTTAAGCGACGAGAGATTTGATATCGTGATGAGAATGGTGCAACCAATTTTGAATAGACATATCATATTACTATGGACAATTGGTTTTCCTCTCTGAAAATAGCAAAGCAATGATTTGATAATGGAATTACAATGGTTGCTACCGTTCGAAAAGGTAAAAGAGAAGTTCCCCGGGAATTTAGAATTGCCTCTAACAATATGCTTCTCAAAATCACTCACTCTCCATATACTCTGGTTCCTTATGTACCAAAAGCCAACAAAGTAGTAATAGCCTTGTCTACAATGCACAACGATACAGCGATTGATTCTGACACCGGAGATCAACGAAAGCGGGAAATAGTAACATACTATAATCGCACTAAAAATGGCGTTGATCTGGTTGACAAGATGTGTTCTCTTTATGACGTATCTAGGAATTCGAGAAGGTGGCCGCTGACTAAGTTCTATAATCTTGTAAACCTCAATGCTCTCAACGCATTAAACATTTACACTGCAAACAGTAACTATGAATCTGTCAAAAGGCGTGATTTTCTCATAGACTTAGCCTTGTCTTGGATGAAACCACTGGCTCACCAAAGATTAACACTTACTACGCTACCTAGAACACTGACATTTAAAATAAAAGACTTCTTGGATCTTCCACAAGTTGTAAGTCATCAAGGTCCAACGCACAATAACTACGTTGGTCGTTGCTACGATTGTGGAAGGGCCCGTAATAAATGCACCCGTAAAGTGTGTAACGCTTGCAATAAATTCATTTGTCCTGATCATTCCAAGACTGTATGTTCGTCATGTTTCGAAAACAATTAAAACATCTCAATTATCTTCTGGTTATTTTATATATATTTTATACTTTTGTGAAGTATCTTAATTTTTTGTTAAAAAATGAAGTTTTGGTTTTTATTTATTTTATGTAAGAACAGAAAGTTTATTTATGTTATTTTTGATTAATATTAATAAATTAAACAATAACAAGAATACTTAAAACAAAAGCAATGGAAGAATTAAATATTTATCTTTTGTATTTTTAATTTTAAAATGGATTACATATGTAGACCGCGCGACCAATTACGTCAGTTTCAGGGGCGCGACTACTGTAGGGTTAACGGAAAGACCTTATCTCATGCACCAGTTATCGATTTTGCCAAGAATTCTCTGCACTTTTGTGCAAAGCCTCCTTAAGGATTTATCCGATGTTAGCGCACAGACATCTTCCGCATATGCTTGGACATGAAAGCCGAGTTCCTGCATCTCCGCTAGTAGAGAGTCTACGACGAAGCACCACAGCAGCGGAGAAAGAACACCCCCTTTGGGACATCCTTGATTGGCCCTGACTTCGATTAGTTCGTCAATGCTCTCACCAACGGTTAACAGCCTCTCAGAGAGCATGGAATATATCCATTTTACAATGGCTTGATTAACTCCGTGTCGTTCGGCAGAAGAACATATTAAGCCGAAAGTGGCATTATCAAAAGCCTCCTCAATGTCCACGAACACGCCCATTGTGTATTCGTCAGCTTCCAGCCCGGCTTCAATGTTGCTAACAAGGTCGTGTAAGGCTGATTCACATGATTTTCCACTCTGGTAAGCGTGTTGATTTCTACTAAGTGGACTTCCCGGCAATACCCCCACTCGAATATGTTTCTCTACAACTCGTTCTAGACTTTTCAACACGAACGATGTCAAACTGATTGGTCTAAAACTGTTTGCTAGGGAATAGTCATCTTTTCCTGGTTTCGGAATAAATACTCTTACGCGTCGCCATTGGGATGGAATATAACCATATGCAAGACAGGCTGTGAAGATCCTTTTAAGGGTCTCAATTAGCCTGTCTCCTCCTTTTTTAAGCATTGCTGGATATATTCCGTCAGGTCCAGGAGGCTTAAAGTTCTCAACGGAAGACAAAGAAAACCTTATCGATTCTTTTGCCACTATCCGACTAGCAATATACCAGCTGTACGTAGAGGTTCCACCGTTTCTACCGTTATTGTTCCTGCCACTCTTTCTTCAGAGAGAGTTCTACTACCTGGAAAATGGGTTTCGAGTAGAGCATTAAACGTTTCCGGTTTGGAAATGGTGCATCAACCATCAGGTTTTCGAATGGAATCCAGCCTTACTGAGCGGTCTAGATGAAGGGCCTTACAAAGTTTCGCTGTTTCCCTCATTTCTTCGACGTTACTGCAGAAATTTCTATAGGATTCAAGTTTGGCTTTCCGTACTTTTTTCTTATATTCTCCCTGTGTAAGTCGATGTTTAGCCCAGTCCTCTTCTGTTTTGGTCTTCAAGGCCTTATTAAGAAGTTTCCTGGACCGTACACGAAGCTTCGACAGTTCAGGGTTCCACCAAGGAACCGCTTTCCCCTGTCTGCTTTGCCTGAGTGGGCACAGTTCCTCAAAGCAATTGATTAAAGTACCTTCTAATTTCTTAGTAGCATCTTCAATCATTTCTGCTGATTTGAGTTTTTTCAGGTTTGGTAATCGCTCTGTTACAAGCTCACCATACCTGTCCCAGTCCACATTCCGAGGATTCCTACCGGATATTGTATCAATTCCCAGTCGGAATTGGACAAGACGATGATCAGAAAGAGAGTCCTCTTCCAAAACTCACCATCGGTTGATTTGATTTCCAACTGACCTATTGGTAAGTGTTAAATCAATCACCTCTTGTCTCCTTCTGGTCACAAAATTTGGTTTGTTGCCAGTGTTTTGAATGGCCAAATCGGATGACAGTATAAAATCCAGTAACTTGAGACCTCTGGGGTTGCATTTACTGCTTCCCCACACAATGTTCTGTGAATTTGCATCACAGCCCACTATTAGCCCCAGATTAAGGTAAAGGTTTATTTGCCTTGGATTGGGTCGAGGATGCAGTATCTCGACTTTCCTCCTCTTCCTGGCCGTTGGCACAGACCCCGTTTCATTTCCGGAAGAGTGCAATGTCACAGAGGAATCCTCTGTTCTGCCGCGTTTTCCCGTTTCCATTACAGGTGTCGAAGTGGACGGAGCTTGAGTACTTACCTTAGCTAATGCTTCGGCTTTCTTCGCCTTCTGTTTTCTTCGTTTGATCGGCCTTGCGGATAGACGATCACCTGCGTTTGAATCTTTAATAGTTTCATAGTTTTTACCGTTACTTACCTGATTCGCACCAGGTTTGACCGTTGTCAAAGACTTACTTGGTACCAGAGATCCATTTGAGTTTACTGAGAGATTGTCCGCCATCTCCACATCCTCCATCCATGGCTCCTGCCAGGTTGTCGGTGCGGTAATCTCCGCATAGTACTTGGGTGGCCACCAATTTCGGCGTTCCACGGATGGGTGGATACCAAATTTCTATATGAAGCTACCCTCTTAGAAGAAATTTTTGTCCTCTTTTTACAATATTTTCTCAAAGAATTAAATCTCAGAAAAAATAATATACAAAATATATTTTTTGTGAGCATAAGATAAGAATAAAGTTTTAATGTGAAACTAGTTTTTAATGCGTCTTAACGAAAATAATATTAATGCCGCTGAGAATTATATTGGTATGCGCTCAGCAGTTCTTTATCAGTTTATTTTTTAGTTATATTTTGAAAAACTGTTATTGTTTTCCCCATTCATTTTTAAAGATTTTCTGCTTTTGAGTCTTCCTATGTTTAGACATGATTCACAATAGTAACATTACAGGGTTGCATGTGCAAAAGCTAATGTTTACAAAGCCTAGAAATTTACACACAGATGGTGCCGTACCACAGCAATCAAGTAGTGATATACACAAATGTATTAAGCCCTTTAAAAACCAAATCTTGATCAGTAATAAATTATAACTTAGAGGAAAAGTGCAAAATAGCGACTCTTTACCACGGAACAATTGGAGAAGTGGACGCGGGACGCCTCTTTCACTAACTTCAAGGGTATATGAATATTATGATTATTATGAGTATAAAAAAAAGAAAAGGTGGAAATTTCAAATATTTAAATGCCTATATTTCGTAAAGTAATGAACGGATTTTAACAAAGGGCGTACCTAGTTAATATGTCTTTCAACATATTTAATATATATGTATATATCTATGTCGGTGGCATAGATATATATAAAAATATAGGTATATATAATTGAAGAAAAAAGTTATATACCTTTAAAATTAGGGCAAAAGGGGAACCACACCCACTATTTCGTTAGTTGCGGAGTGAGCAGTCTCTATTCTGTACTTGTATAAATCGAAAATATTTCATAAATTTCCATACTTCATTTTTTATTGCCGATATTGTAATTTTCAAATAAATAACCAAAATATTGGCAACTCCATTCTAAAGGTTCAAGTTGGCTGCATTTGTAGTGGGGAAAAATCAAATTGAAACGGGAAACTGAAAAAGTGAATCTGATTGCAAATCATTATTTTGTATTTCTGCAAACATATTCATATATTTTATAGATATTTACAAGTGTTAACATAATACTAGCATATACAATCGAAATATAAAAGAGTGTTTAATATTGTATTTTGTGACCATAAACCCGCAAAATGGAAGGCTTTACAAATAAAGAAGCGCGAACTTCTGGTAGCGACAACGGCAGTGGAGAAACGCCAAAGTTCTTGAACAGCACTGGAAATAGCAGTCGCGGTGTGCTAAAGGAATTAAATTCCAATAAAGATAGTAACACGGTAAGTTATATAAAATAAAGCTGCGCGCTTTACTTGAAAGTTTTTTTGGAAAACAATTTGTAGTCAGCATCAGCATAAAATATTCATAAATTGATGTCTGTATGTCGCATATGTATTTGTACTACACTTATGTACATATTAAATTCGAATTACATACCGTAGTTTTCTATAATACAAGCATATTTCGATTAAGAAATTGCCTAATACATATGTACATATAACAACTTTGGCAGGCACAATATTCTAAAAGAAATTCAAAGTAATCTTTCTGCGATACCACTCCCGATCACAATTGCAAAGGTTATCAATGAAACTTCAATGGGATGATGTACTCCAACCGTTGTATTCACCAGGTATCGCTCCTTCCTTCTTCCAGCACTTGATGCGGTTTCATAAAAAAAAAAGATTCTTCGTTCGCCTTCGTTCTTTTTCAACGTAATATTTTTATACTACTGGAGATAGCTTTGAATAAAATACAATATATATTCCAATTTTTCTGAATAAAACTTAATAAGCAAAAGAAAACCAAATTCATGTACGCCAAAAATATATAGCTTATCACTAAACGTATTGTACAAATGCATGCATTTTCAGACCCATTCTCATCTCTATTTAACATTCGCCCGAGTCTGATCAGGCTCGTAGTTGCTTAGTCAAACGGACCTTACTAAAATTGTTAATAATATGTAGTAAAACTCTAAAACCAAGCAAACAAAAAACTTTGGAGGATATTCATTAAATAATATTAAGTTCAAAACCTTCATTCAATATTGTAAATATTGGAATAGAAATATGCATTGTAGCAGCCTTACTATGCCCTGCCAAGGTAGATGTGCTCACGGTAAGCCCAAGTACTATTTTAACGGATTCGAACAAAAGGGCTACTACATAAGTTGGTTTTGTAGGAAATTGAAGAGGTGCCATATATAGAGCAATGTTTCGGTGGTTTTAGACTGGCGATTCTGACATTGCTTGAATAAATAGTTTACTTTTTTTTTGAATGATATGGGTTCGACCTAAATATAAATATAAAATATGATTATTTTTGTTTTTCAATGGACGCGGGCAGAGCTCTTGCCATCAACACGCTTTCCAACTCAAACTGGTGGTAATACATATTAATTAAGATCACCTTTCTTGAACATGAAACGCAACACCATTTGTAATTCATATATTAATATATTTCAAGTCTGCATACAAATTTATTACAAGCATACGCCTACCACTCATGTACATATTCATACACTCATACATATGTAAATATTCATAATTTTTGTAAATTTTATATCTATTGTTAAACTGCTTTGTAATGCGGCATAAAGTTATGAATTGAATTCTTTATTCTTTCTTCTAAAATACTCCCAACTCTCTTTTTACACGATTTTAAAACAACAAGGATCACTAATAAATTTTTTTACATGGAATCTCCGTTCTTCAATGAATTTAAAAAAAAAAAAATACCAGTCTAACGGTTAGACGCGATAGAAGTGAAACCTTCCGTAAAACAAACTGAGAGAGAATGAGACGAAAACAGCATTAGGGGCGGGATAATTATAGGTTCATTATAATATTGATATAAAGTTCATATTTTATTTTCTTCATTTTATTATTATTCATCCTCAATGTTTTCAATTTCAACAAATGATACGAGTGGCTTATGATAGCTAAAATATGATACAAATGCTTTGGTTTCGATGTTGTCAACATATCTTTGAAATACCGCGTCAATTGTTGTTTTTGATCGTGTTGTCGATTCAGTGCGATTGTTACACATTTTTAAATTGAATGTTGTATTGAGAAAGTCAATTGAAGGAACCGCTGTGTCCAATGCAAAATTTACGTTGAAATCACCTCTTAAAATCATTGGAACTTTATCGTATCCGCGATACTTCTGGTGTATACTTTATTAAATTTTCGTGAATGAATTCCGTGATGCTATTTATTGATTTTGGTTCTCCGTCACCTTTGGAAAATGTGTAAACAGTAAGCAAACTTTATTCAAATATTTTCCCTCATTTTTGCATCAGTAAAATTAAACAAACGCCGTAGCCGAATGGGTTGGTGCGTGACTACTATTCAGAATTCACAGAGAGAACGTCAGTTCGAATCTCGGTGAAAACACCAAAATTAAGAAAAACATTTTTCTAATAGCGCTCACCCCTCAGCAGGCAATGGCAAAACACCGAGTGTATTTCTGCCATGAAAAAAAGCTCCTCATAAACATATCATAAAAAAAAAATACCAGTCTAACGGTTAGACGCGATAGAAGTGAAACCTTCCGTAAAACAAACTGAGAGAGAATGAGACGAAAACAGCATTAGGGGCGGGATAATTATAGGTTCATTATAATATTGATATAAAGTTCATATTTTATTTTCTTCATTTTATTATTATTCATCCTCAATGTTTTCAATTTCAACAAATGATACGAGTGGCTTATGATAGCTAAAATATGATACAAATGCTTTGGTTTCGATGTTGTCAACATATCTTTGAAATACCGCGTCAATTGTTGTTTTTGATCGTGTTGTCGATTCAGTGCGATTGTTACACATTTTTAAATTGAATGTTGTATTGAGAAAGTCAATTGAAGGAACCGCTGTGTCCAATGCAAAATTTACGTTGAAATCACCTCTTAAAATCATTGGAACTTTATCGTATCCGCGATACTTCTGGTGTATACTTTATTAAATTTTGGTGAATGAATTCCGTGATGCTATTTATTGATTTTGGTTCTCCGTCACCTTTGGAAAATGTGTAAACAGTAAGCAAACTTTATTCAAATATTTTCCCTCATTTTTGCATCAGTAAAATTAAACAAACGCCGTAGCCGAATGGGTTGGTGCGTGACTACTATTCAGAATTCACAGAGAGAACGTCAGTTCGAATCTCGGTGAAAACACCAAAATTAAGAAAAACATTTTTCTAATAGCGCTCACCCCTCAGCAGGCAATGGCAAAACACCGAGTGTATTTCTGCCATGAAAAAAAGCTCCTCATAAACATATCATAAAAAAAAAAAAATACCAGTCTAACGGTTAGACGCGATAGAAGTGAAACCTTCCGTAAAACAAACTGAGAGAGAATGAGACGAAAACAGCATTAGGGGCGGGATAATTATAGGTTCATTATAATATTGATATAAAGTTCATATTTTATTTTCTTCATTTTATTATTATTCATCCTCAATGTTTTCAATTTCAACAAATGATACGAGTGGCTTATGATAGCTAAAATATGATACAAATGCTTTGGTTTCGATGTTGTCAACATATCTTTGAAATACCGCGTCAATTGTTGTTTTTGATCGTGTTGTCGATTCAGTGCGATTGTTACACATTTTTAAATTGAATGTTGTATTGAGAAAGTCAATTGAAGGAACCGCTGTGTCCAATGCAAAATTTACGTTGAAATCACCTCTTAAAATCATTGGAACTTTATCGTATCCGCGATACTTCTGGTGTATACTTTATTAAATTTTCGTGAATGAATTCCGTGATGCTATTTATTGATTTTGGTTCTCCGTCACCTTTGGAAAATGTGTAAACAGTAAGCAAACTTTATTCAAATATTTTCCCTCATTTTTGCATCAGTAAAATTAAACAAACGCCGTAGCCGAATGGGTTGGTGCGTGACTACTATTCAGAATTCACAGAGAGAACGTCAGTTCGAATCTCGGTGAAAACACCAAAATTAAGAAAAACATTTTTCTAATAGCGCTCACCCCTCAGCAGGCAATGGCAAAACACCGAGTGTATTTCTGCCATGAAAAAAAGCTCCTCATAAACATATCATAAAAAAAAAATACCAGTCTAACGGTTAGACGCGATAGAAGTGAAACCTTCCGTAAAACAAACTGAGAGAGAATGAGACGAAAACAGCATTAGGGGCGGGATAATTATAGGTTCATTATAATATTGATATAAAGTTCATATTTTATTTTCTTCATTTTATTATTATTCATCCTCAATGTTTTCAATTTCAACAAATGATACGAGTGGCTTATGATAGCTAAAATATGATACAAATGCTTTGGTTTCGATGTTGTCAACATATCTTTGAAATACCGCGTCAATTGTTGTTTTTGATCGTGTTGTCGATTCAGTGCGATTGTTACACATTTTTAAATTGAATGTTGTATTGAGAAAGTCAATTGAAGGAACCGCTGTGTCCAATGCAAAATTTACGTTGAAATCACCTCTTAAAATCATTGGAACTTTATCGTATCCGCGATACTTCTGGTGTATACTTTATTAAATTTTGGTGAATGAATTCCGTGATGCTATTTATTGATTTTGGTTCTCCGTCACCTTTGGAAAATGTGTAAACAGTAAGCAAACTTTATTCAAATATTTTCCCTCATTTTTGCATCAGTAAAATTAAACAAACGCCGTAGCCGAATGGGTTGGTGCGTGACTACTATTCAGAATTCACAGAGAGAACGTCAGTTCGAATCTCGGTGAAAACACCAAAATTAAGAAAAACATTTTTCTAATAGCGCTCACCCCTCAGCAGGCAATGGCAAAACACCGAGTGTATTTCTGCCATGAAAAAAAGCTCCTCATAAACATATCATAAAAAAAAAAATAACTGTATAAAAAAATTTTTTTTCTTGTGATTCGAACCAAGGATTTTGGATCGGAAGCTCACATTGCTAGTCGCTCGGCTACCGCGCCATGCTGTCGGCGCTGGCCTAAAAGTTATTTAGTTCGTCGCTACGTTTATATCAACATATAATATAACGCTTCGTAGCCAAGAGGGTCGCTATTTCCGTTTCACTTTTTCTCAAATCACTCCCAACGATTCTAAAGAAGTTTTCACTTCAAAAAATAACTGTATAAAAAAATTTTTTTTCTTGTGATTCGAACCAAGGATTTTGGATCGGAAGCTCACATTGCTAGTCGCTCGGCTACCGCGCCATGCTGTCGGCGCTGGCCTAAAAGTTATTTAGTTCGTCGCTACGTTTATATCAACATATAATATAACGCTTCGTAGCCAAGAGGGTCGCTATTTCCGTTTCACTTTTTCTCAAATCACTCCCAACGATTCTAAAGAAGTTTTCACTTCAAAAAAGTTTTTGTGAACAAAACATAATTCCTAAAAGCATGTCTTATTTAGTAAACATTTTTCGTAAAAGATAAGAGCATTAAGTTTATTGAAGAACTAACCAAGTCCAACTGTCATTAAGTTTCAACGTAATCTTTAGGTCGCGTCAAGCTGAATAACAAGTATTGTACATTGTTTTTGAATAATTTTTTTATTGAATTATCTTTATTTGACCTTTACGCGCTACATTGCAGACAGAAGCAGTTAATCAAATAAAATCTGGCAGATGGGCTGGGCATATCTGACATACGTAGTATCTGACATGGTATCAACTGATGATAGCATTTTCGGTCCAGGTCGTAATAAACGTGCACGCGTGTTATCAAGTAGCGACGAATAGTTGCAAAATTGTTTCTACTAATTTCAATTTCAATTTTTATATGTTTTGTACTTATGAATTGAATTTTCACTGTACACTAATTTGAATTTTTTTTGTAATGAAAGTAAATGGTTTTTGTTTTATAAATACTTATGTAATATGAAATTTACTTCTTTTGCACCGTTTTTTGGGACAATATTTAGAGTTATTTCATCTTACACCAAGTTTTAAAGTAGTATCGCCAAATTTACCATATGTCGCATGTATTTTTTTACAAGATTTTTTTTTTTTTTTTGCACGTATTTCTAAGGAACATGTCTACCGTGTAAAAACAGAGTTGGGTGTAGCTGCAGATTATTTTGTTGAGTTGTTTCATAACATACTGAAATGCATGTACGAGCTATGCGAGACATCTCGAGTTCTATTCCGCTTGACTTTTCGGTTTCACAGAATGAATTTTATAAATTTCTAAACTCTTGTTTTTCATTTATTTAACAATTATCTGTAGTAAGTTAAGCTCATATTAGCTCTAAGTGGTCTGTAAAAACAGTAATTATATTTTAGGCTTGAAATATGTAAACGAAATAAACGTAGAGCTGGGTTGAGCTGAGCGTATCTATCTTTCTTTCTGCCGCATCTGGACGCATCTCATTTGAGAAGGTTTGTTGGACTTACTTACAAGTATCTTACTACCAGTTTGCTCTGCAGCTGAAGTGGATCGTGTTCTATAATTTTTGAATGGTAATTGGCGATGATATATTTAATATAACGATGTCCAACAAATTGTCGATTTAGCACATGCATCAGTATTATCTAATACTAGACTCGAACTAGTTCAATCACAAAAAAACTAGTCTAATAAAAATAAAATATAAATAATAATAAAATGAAAAATTTTTATTTGACTTTATTTTATTTTATTTTTAAAATCAGTGTTTTTTACAGTTATGTGCATACATAAGAAAGCTGCAAGTTTTTACTGGATAAATTCCACAATTTTGAAAAATCTGTAGTGAAAAATTTAATCAGAATCAAGTTAATTTAAGGAAATTAACTGTATCTGGATCGCAATATAACTCCCAATTTTCGATTCCTTTAACCTTTTTGAATTGCGCGCCATGTAAACTTGCTGGTTATTACTAGTTTTGCGATTTGCATACGAATTGAGACCTAAAATTTACCCTAAACCAGTACGAAATCGAGCTATCTGAATGTAAATCACGTATTTTCATTGCCTCATAATAATTGGCTTACTTTTAACTCTTGGCACTCGAGGCCATTTCCGCGCGGACTCACCAGCAACTCGAAGCGTTTCGTAGCGCTTTTCGGGAATTGCTTATGTAGCTCTAACTTAAAATGATTACACACTTAAAGTAACACATACAACTTTTACATTTTAATATCAACTTCCGATAAGCTTGCTCATCGAATATCCGCACCAAACGAAGTGAACGAGAGTCGCCTCACGAGTGCAAAGAGTTAATTTTTGTTTAACACATCTTATTGTTGTTGTTGTAGCAGTAGGCCCTGCCAGTGCGGTGTAGTTACCGATCGTTATCGTCTAACGACAGGCTCAGTAAAGAAATTGTTTCAACAGGTTGGGTCCAAAGGAAGAGGGGTGTTAGGTGAAAAGGTTTAAAAGGGTAAGTGAATAAGTGGTTACTCTCGTGTGGTGTGCCTTCATATGCCGGACATATATTGAGTATGTCGGGGTCTATTATGGATAAGTAGGAGTTTAACCTAACCAAAGACAGTAAACTAGCCCTGTCCAGAGCACTAAATCTCACATGTAACGTATCTCTTCCCCTTTGGTCACACCCGGTCGAAACAGCCATTGGATGAGATTGGGTCAACAATAACCATGTTAGTTTACTCACACCTGTGTCGAAAACGAAAAAACAAAATCTTAGTACAGTAACGCTATTATTAAAAAAAAAATGTACGCAGACTTTCTGCTTGCTATATTAGCATGTTGTTGCAATTACTTGCCGTTATGTAAACAATGAGTTAGGAATCTAATCAAATATGTTTTCAACTATAAATTTATATTGTTTTTAATCAAATTAAAAATATTTGTAGGGTGTAAGCTGACTTTGTGGGCTATGTGTATGTTTATTATCCGTGCTGATATCACTCAAAACGGCCGATATTAGATTTATTTATATATCTGACCCTGTTTAAACCAGCTACAACAGTAAAGAAATTACTAAGCATGAGGCATTTCTAATTAGTTGCAAGCCACTTTACATGCCTTGCGTATATTGACACACACATTAGCATTGGCTTTTTGGCCAACTTTTGAGTTTGCAAACCCATCTCGCTTGCAGTTCTGGTCGACGTGCTGGGTGAGACTGTATTTTACCGTGGCTTATGTATTTACTTTCATTTAATTTTCTTGTTGTATTTATTGCTTTTGCAAGACATATCGCTGTTTTTTCTCATAGTTATATATATTTGTTTACATTTTTTTTACAGCTGAAAGCTTATGGCACCATTGGACCATAGCCATAGCTGTTGTATTTTTATTATAATTTTTTCCTTGCGTGCCACATCATAAGCAGCCGCTGCGTTGACGACGCTGCGAATGCCTTTTTAATCGTCTGTCCATTTTCGTATGCTACGCTTTTGGTTGTCGAACTTTTTACATTTTCATACACAAAATATTGAGTTAAGTGAGCTGGCTGTTAGTTGGGAGGTAGAGTTTGGGGTTGCGTAGACAAATAGTCAGAACGGGAAGTGAAGGGCCGCTTTTGCTGCTATCGGTCGACGGGCAATGCGATTCCATGTAATTGGGTACAGAATGAAAGCGGAGAATGAGTGATCTGCAACGTAATGATCGCCAATGCTGCTACCGCTTTCATTGACTTTGTCGACTTCCAATAATACCGCACCATACTGCGCCGCACGTCAGACTTTCTGTCTGTCCATCTGTGCGATCGTCCACCCGATCAAGCTCGTGCATCTGGCAGTAATAGCGTGGCGCTGCGCGGTCTTTTCGCTTTTCATTCTACTCTACCTACTGTATGAGTATTATGGTTTAGGTCTTTTGTTTTTGTTTTCGAATTGCTTCTGCCGTTGAACTTTTTTGCTACTGTAAATTTTTTGTCAGTTGGTTGTAAGTTTTGACGGAAACGGTTATTCGCCAAGTTGTACACAGCGCCAAAAACGAACGGCATATGAATTTTCGCATTTGTCGGATATGAAAATAATTCATTTAAATCACTGAGTACATTCGCAAGCAGTTCCATTTGAATACTTCGAAAATAAAATTTTAATATTGCACGTTAACTCTGTAATGGATATTGAAATTAATGTGGATTTTATTATCGAATAAGTAAAGATGGGAAATTCTAGTGGAAAGCAAAGCACTAAGGTACATATGAGTGCATGTGTTTAACTAAGTATTAAGTGAAATTTGATAGAAATGTAAGAAAGGATTTGGCGATAGTGCTGCTATAAAAAGGATGCAGATTATAGACAAGTAAGATATATAAATCGGTGTTAGTTTTTTGCTTACGAGAGAATAAAAACTTCGACCAATTTCGCCAATATAAATGCATGTATGTTACCTGTAGCGTGAATATAGCAACAAATACCCAAAAATTGTTTCCTCAGCTGATTTCTTTAAAGAAGTTGTATTTTGTTATCGTTTGTGTTGTAATAAAGTTTTTAGCAATGCTGCTGAATTCCCATCTGTTTACTTAAATCAATGACGGAAGCTGTTTCGACGGGTTGGGTACAGAGGGAGAGAGGTGTTAGATGAGTGGGTTTGATAGGACATGTGAAAAGGAGGTTAGTGTCTTGCGGGGTGCCTTCACATGCCGGACATATGTTTAGTATGTCGGGGTCAATTCTGGATAAGTAGGAGTTTAACCGGCTACAGTATCCAGAACGTAATTGTGCCTAATGACGGAAGGTCCAGGGTGTTCCTGGTATTGTTGTTTTTATAACATAAAACATTCACCAATATTTGTTCGCTAAAGTGACACCTTTGACCATATATAACTCCGGGTACTTCTGGTTGTATAGACACAACTCATGCGAACTTTGTAAGCTCTGCTTAACTCGGAATTCCATTAAGAGTTTTCTCCAAATCATCTAACGGTTGGTTACAATCGATATTGACCGACAATACGTCTTCTGTAGGTCTCGCCCCACCTGGATTAAGTGGCAGTATAGATTTCTAGTGTAATAATAAACGCAAATTTATTTTCGTATACTAACCCGGCGGGAATGTGGTAAAAAAATGTTTAAAATATACTCCAAAACTTATATACTTTAGAGTTGTTGGTAAATTAATGATGTTTTATGTAAAAGGCAATGTTATATTCAATTTAATCTAAATATATTTGACAGTTTAATGTTAAAATAAATAAATGTTCGAAAGGGTAGATAGAAAACTCATGTCGTCCGAATGGATACAAACGCTCCAGAGCTCTACTTCTCAGTTGCCTACTGAACCCAAAGTAACACCTGTTGGCAAGAGTTATTCTCCGTTTGATCCATGCTGACGTCAATTCTGTTATTAATACTGGTCCCAAGGTAGACAAAGTCATTCACAACCTCGAATTGTTGGTTGTCAACACTGACATATTGTCCAAGACTATAAGATTCCCTGTGTGTGTGGACAGCAGGTACTTTGTTTTACCCTCATTCACCGCAAGACCCACATTGTTCGCCTCTCTCTTTAAACTGAAGTATGCCAATCATACAGCGCGGTTGGTTTCGCCGATAATGTCGATGTTGTCGGCATATGCTAGTAGCATGGTACTCTTGTGAAAGATAGTACCAGTGCGGTTAAGCTCGGCAGCGCGAAAGATTTTTTCCAGCAAGAGGTTGAAAAAGTCACAAGATAGAGAATCGTCTTGTCTGAAACCTCGCTTGGTATTGAACGGCTCGGAGAGGTTACTTCCAAAATTGACGGCGCTTGTGGTAGCGCGCAACGTCATCTTACACAGCCGTATTAGTTTTGCGGGGATACCAAAATCAGACATAGCGGCATAGAGGTGATTTTTATCCGTGCTATCAAAGGCGGCTGTGAAATCGACGAAGAGGTGGTGCGTGTCGAGTTGGTTTTCGTGGGTTTTCTCTAGGACGTATTGTGGAGATTTGGTCTATGGTGGACTTACCAGATCTGACACCCGGGTGTCACCTGAAAAAGAATATAGCTATAACAGCGTTTGTAGAGATATAGACATTATAATATAAAAATAATAATGTGTATAGTCAGCTACCGACTTCTGCAAAACTAACCTAACGGCAAATTTTGACCAGAAGGGAAGTGTTCAGCATAAAATAAAATATGTACTGAAATAAGCACAAATAACTAGATTTTACATTTAGTGGGATGTAAATATTAAATTGAGAAAAATACGTCCATTAAAAAACAGAATTAATAAAAAAAAAAAAATTAATTAATAACACAAAAAATTAACACTCATTAATATCAAAGCTTACAAATAATCTTTACAAAAAGTAATCGCATAACAAAAATCAACAAAACTCATACAAAAACCTAACTATTCTCTAAAGAAATTCGAAATAATATAGTATTTATAATTTGAAATCAAATGCTTAAATATTAATTTATTTTCAAATTGGTTAATAATTTCACTTACATTAATGTGGAAAAATGACAGCTAATTTTTCAATATTTGGATAGTGACTTCAAAAAGTTCCTCAGAACCTTCAGAAGATCTTTCACTATTAGACGCCAGCATACCAGCTTATTTCTGCTGATAATCTTAATCGGTAATTTCGCGGGCAATATTGTACGTGGCCTAATCCGTCTGAAAGCGAAATTCGTTGAGCACGTTGTAGCAGCATAAAATATTCCCCATGCATTTTTAGTGAATGTTGATGAAGTGATGAAAATTCGGGCCATTCCGACAATGCAGTCCAGAGTATCGTATTGTAAAAACTAGAGTAGATGTGTGTCCAATTTGGCTCCTTAATAATACAAGAAGCAAACACTCCATAGCTGTTGACAGATATTTGACACACATAGTGTCTTCGATCATGGAAAATATAATCAAGTTATGCCTAATTTTCTATTCACCTGGGGTATGCCACTTTTTGCTTATTATTTCACTCGCCTAGTACATGTATGCACTTCTCCAATGGCTTATAAAATCGTCATTTGAAAGCGTACACTGAGCGCGTAATACAACAATTGTCATTGCATTTTGCTTTTCCCAATAAGAGCAATCCCCGTACCAAGTGATCCCCGTTGCGCACGACTCACGCGATTTATCAATGGTATGTGGTCTGTCTACATCCAAAATCCGCTATGGCTTAATTTGCTTGTCTTGATATCTTCAACTAGCTTATAAGGTTTATGGAAATCATAGCTGACTTGATGTGTGTCTACGAGTACAACCCACGGTTGGGAGCATACAGAAGTTTGCACATATCGCGGTGTCGCTCGGTTTCATTTAATTTTACAGACTTAATTATCAAGTTACATTTTCTTGATTACAAGCCACTCCATTTTTCTATCTCTTTTCAATCGTCTTGAAAGATTTCCTTAATCTAACATAATTTTTCATTTTTGTTTAGAGAAGTTCGTGATTTTGTTTTTTTTTCTCCAGTTTTGTGCGGGAGAGAATCTAAAACTAATTTTTTTTTAACTCATCCCAAAAATACCCTATTGCCTTCGGAACGAAATTTCGAATTAAAAAGGGGCTGTATCTGAACGCAGCCAAACATTACCCCTCAATTAACTACTTTTCATTCGCTAATATTGTCGTTTGACTAAACGATTCGAGACAAAAATGAAAACAAAATCAACAAATTAATTGACCGAAATAAATTTGATGTTGTACCAGAGATAAGTGTATAAAAACATTAGAACTCAATGAAACGCTGTAGTTGCAACGCAACGATTTCCAACAACTTGATCTAAACAAAGTACACCACTCTCTTCTTCGTCTGTTGTCGCTGCTTGCTTTAAATTTTCGCCACCAGTTTGCGTGGGGAGCAACCGAGAATACGTCAAAAATAAGACCAAAACAGTATCAACAGTGGCCTCCAGTTTGGGTGCCCACACGGTTGTCGCAAATGCATTTTCACGCGGCCACTCTCCTTCTCCTCCCTTGAACGAACAGCTGTGCATAGTAATTTTATGTCATATATAACTTTGTGTGCACATATGTATGTATACATGTATGTAGTAAGTATTTACTGCATGTATTACATACGTTTGCGTGTGTCGTGTGCGCAAAGACCCAAGTTGATGCATTTACATTTACAAATATGCCTCGGCTATTGGGCCGCTGCAAAAAGACTTTTTCTCCACAATGCCTTTCACTCGTATTGACTCGCTCTGGTTCTTTACATTTGCTTCTTGCTTTTGCTTTTGCTTGACATGGTATTTTATTGTGTCTTGCTTTTTATTGTTTTTACAATTTTTTGCTTGACAAGAGGATGCAGTGCTGCGACCGGCTCTCGACCTAATGTTGCAGTTTGGCGCTACTATATTTAGCTGTCTGATTCCAATGCGTAAATTCTACTTTTTTTTACTTGTTTTCCATTTTAATTTTCGCTCGTTGGCACGCTGCTGTCGTGGCCTATGTTGTTGAGTTTTGACACATGTCTTCTATTTGTAACATTGTAATATTTTGAACGACTGAAATGTTTTGACATTTGCCGGCTCGAACACTGTTGCTAGAACAGCAGCGCTTTATTGCTCAAGGGATGGACGCGGCAAATCTGGGAACTAGAAAACTGGCGTCATGTTGTAACAGCATAAACATTCCCCATTCATGTACAGGAAATGGTGCTGGAGTGACAGTCCTTCGCCGGATTTAAATCCGAGTTGTTCCAGTAGCGTTGAACCGAGTTATGGCTTACGAAGTTCCGAGTGTTCCAATAGGTATTTGATGTTATGATGGTCACCTATGCATACCGATTCAAGCAGACCCTTAGTTTGGCGTGAATCTTAATGGCCTTGAGTAACCTTCTGTGAAGATTCGCTATGATCTTTAAGTATTATAGGGGCAATATAAGGCAAAAGTAAATTTCATTTCAAACTACCAACCTAATAAGAGTATGATTACGGGGGCACTTACGTGTTCTCTCAATAGTCATATTGATGTCTCACAAGAAATTATTTCATTTATATAGTTTTTTGTACTGTATGTTGTGAAAGTTATATTTCGAGAGTAAAAAAGAGAAAGAACTATTGTAAGGGAAGCACCTCCCAAAAGACATTTAGATTTAAGTAAGTGGATAACTTATATATTTCTTATAAATCTTCAACCTTTTTTCTCTACCGTATCTAAAATGAAAAATCATAGCGTTCTCAATAAAAAATACATTTTTCTTTGGGTGAAAATAGGACTGTTTCTCAAGTTGCTCTCACATTGAACTCCAACTGGTCTCGAAACATATTGAAATACTGAAATTAAAATACTAATATAGTTTCTACCTTTTTAATTGAAACGGCAAAAAAAATTTAATTATTTTTAAGGAATTTTTAGTTTGTAATAATTTCCGAAGATGGATGGCGTAGCCGCTAATGCTTTTTTAAGTCATTGTGATTGTAATTCATTACTTTTCCAATTTTTAAATAAAAAAAAAAAAATAAAAAATTTCCGAAGGAAACATTGTTTACTTTTTGTTATTGAATTTTTACTTAATTATTCTCTTTATTTATTTTTTCAAGTTCACCTCAACTTGCCATCAAAGTTAGCGATGATGTTGGATATTAACTTGAGAACTACACAATTCTTTAAGGTTTCTGTTTCTGGTATTTGTTGGGATTGCACAATAAGTACTTTGTCTTGTCGGGTTGTGACGATTTGCTGCAACTTAGCTAAAGTTACCTGGGTATTTACTATATTTCAAAGATTATCGATTGAGTTTCTGGCAAATAGTATTTTATCTGAAAGAATAAATAAAATGAAATAATTTCTCTAAGAGAGAAGGTCCTCAACAATTTTTAAACAAACTATAAACTTTTGTGCTCTATTAAGGTGGGAGCCTGGTTTATAAGGTCAATTTTTTTGTTTTCGTTTTAAGCGATTCCTAATATATTTCAGAGTATTCACACAAAGTAACAGAGCCTAATTCTCAATATTTCCGTAGATACAAAGGCAAAGGTAGGCGAGCGTTAGGTAGTTACACTGAACGGCCAGCTATAGTACAAACTTTATCTTCTTTTCTCGACTTTTCATTTTTATGATTTCTTTGAATTGGCGTACATGAATGAAAAAAAAAACTAATGAACCTTTTGAAATGAATCATAGCTTGTTCCCTTCAGTATTAAATTCTCTTCTATTTGAACTAACAAAATAGATTAAAAAAAAATTTTCAAGATTTTTATACCAAGTTGAAGTGAATTTTTTTTTATAGAAAGGCATTTTTTTCTTTAAAACCTCCAAAAAGTAGAAATTTTGGAATTTCTCTCAGTTTTCTTAGTTCATCTAGAATAACAAATTATGATAATTAGAAATCCATTTGAATTTTTTGCTTTAGATAATAATTACGAGCTGTATCTTGTACGCCAGTTGGAAACTCCAGCGTTGCAGCGCTCTACTAATTTCTATGTTAAACATTTTTTTCAACTTATTTTAACCAGTACAAAAATTTTTTATACTTTTTAAATGTTCATTAAAAGATAGAAAAAACTTTGCAGTGCTAAATTAATTTTTTCTTAAAAAAAAAAATCGCAAAGAGATGCAATTTTTAGACCTCATAAACCAGGCTACCCCTTGAACGATCATTTTTGAAAAGACCTTTGAACTTTCTTGAGAAATACTCAGAGGGCTCTGAAATACAGAATTACACTTGTGTTTTTCTACTTGTTTGAAACTGTAACAGGAACTGAACCCAGCCGGTAGGCCATGGAGAAACACTACAGGGTTGCCCAAATTGTTGAAATTTACATTCAACAAAAGAAGTCAAAAGAAGAAGAACAAAATCATCATGCCCGATGAGGCTCATTTCTTATTGAATGGGACGGTAAACAAGCAAAATTGCTGTATTTACGCCACTGAAAATCCTCACGAAATTCAAGAGGTACCTCTTTACGACGAAAAAGTCGCTGTGTGGTGCGGCGTTAGTGCGAAAACGATTATATTTGCCGTTTTTCTTCGAAAATGAAGATGGTCAAGCTGTTACCGTCAATCAGGAGCGTTATAGCGATATGATAACCACTTTTGCCGCGTTCGCCCGATTTAACGCCACCTGACTTCTTCTTGTGGGGTTATTTAAAATCAAAGGTTTATATTAATAAGCCAAAGACCATAGAAGAGCTCAAGAACAACATCCGTGAGGAAATAGCCGCTATTCCAGCCGAAATGTTAGCTAAAACTATGGAAAATGTTCCAAAAGGGCAGAATACGCCGTACAGGCTCAAGGCGGCCATATCAGAGAGATATCATATTCAAAAAGTGATGTCAACAAATCTACTTGAACCAAATAAAATGATTATTATCGTCAACATCAAAAAAATTGTGTTTTTCTTTGATTTAAAAAAAAAGCATCCTCCTTGTAACCCACTTTTTTGTACTATACGAATTTGACGTCAAATTTCGAAATTTTATCGTCTATCGCCGTTGTCATCATGGATGACTATCGCCATACACAAAGATAGTTGATGAACGATGCAAAGAAGTCTTCATAGCTGCTGTTTCCTGACTTGTTACAAAATTGTTTGGTAATTCGGAAGATGAAATACACTTTACCAGAAATTTCTAATAAAAAAAAACTCATATAAAATTACTACAACAATGTTGCATTTAATTAGCCATTGATACATCTAACACACTTCTGTTGATATTATTGTTGCCTCGATTTTATTGTGCGTCTGGAGAAGCTTGCCCTTGCCTGCTTTGCTCTTTCCTCCTTTGCACTCCGTTTGCACACTTTTAAATATATACGCCTTACAGTCTGTCTAATAGAAGCGTGACCGGCAAAATTCCATTATAAAAAAAAGAGGTTGTCTGTAAAGTCGGTTTACTGACGATAGTTTAACGTGATAACGTCATAAGAAAATACTGATTGAATGGTTGCATTTTTCAAAAGAAAATTTTAATTTTATTTGTTTGATAGATATTTTGTATGGATATAGAGAATGAGTCAACATTAACATAACATAACATAACATAACATAATATAACATAACATAACATAACATAACATAACATAACATAACATAACATAACATAACACAACATAACATAACATAACATAACATGCTGTTCAAGCAAGGTAACGACGCATGAGCAAGATAACGACGCATTTTTTGGTGCGTGCAGCCGGCTACATAGAATTATAAGACGTTATCACGTCAAAAAATAATAATAACATTAAAACAACAGGTATTATTAACAAACTTGGTTTTATTTTAAATTCTTCAAGTAAATCAAATTAATAATAATCAATAAGAAGGCATATGCAAATACAAATACGTGAATTTATATATGTACATATGCGCATATACATACACATATACGCTCACTTAAGTAGGAGAGAGCAAGATGTCGAACGTTGCCGTTCGTTTGCTTTGTTTGCTTTGTCGTTCGCTCCGCGCTTTCGCTTGCAGTTCATTCAAGGTAACGGCAATGAGCAAGGTAACACTAATGAGCAAGGTAACGGCAATGAGCAAGGAAACACTAATGAGCAAGGTAACGACACATTTTTTCGTGCGTGCAACCTGTTAAATCGAATTATAAGACGTTATCACGTCAAAAATTAAATGTTGCTAAATAGGTGTATCCTTCTCGCATTGAGCGCTATAAATTTCCTAGTTGCATGAAAAACTATTTGAAGCAGTGTTTCTATGTACATATCCTCATGGTCCAAAAATGCCACGTGAATCTGCAGCAAAATATTTGAAGAAGTCAAACACGTTCCTCAATAAATGGATGTCTGAATTTTACAAGAAGGCAACGATCCCAACTGATTTGGAGCCGATTACCTCCATCTCCACAACACAAAGTATTGCTCGGTTGGCTGTAGATATCTCCCCGTTGGAGATCTCATAGTGCTACTTGGAAAGTGCCAGTCTGGTACTTCAACCATTTCACCTACCTCACCAACCATGGCTCGAAAATGTAAAACCATTATAGCTAAAGGTGGTGAATATAGATTTTATTGAATATATTGCGTATAATAAATATTATGAGCCCATACAATGCAGATTTCAAATTGGTCAAATAATAAATAAAGTTATGGCGGTCACGCTTCTATTAGACAGGCTGTACATACGTTATAATTTTATATATTTATTTATTAGCACTAGCTTCACTTGGTAACTCAAAAGTGTTGCAAGCGTTACTCGTGTTCCTTACACTATGACGTTTTTCTAGTTCTTCATCTTCTTGGTCTCTAGTGCATTTCTTTTGTTGTCTGCTTGTGTATGCTTACTTTTTCTGCATTTTATCGTTTATATGTGTGTATGTATACATGCATAAGCTTACATATGGTATCTTGTGTAGTCTTGTCAAAAGACTGCCGAGACACTCCCACCTCTCAAGAAACCATTGACTGCCTGTTTGCCTGCCATTGCCCATAGTTATTCGGTGAAACACTGTGCTGTCGGTCGTATCTCTATCGCATCGCATTACATTTTGTGTTGCATTTAATAGTTTTTGTTTTTGTATCGCGCTAATTCAATGAATTTATTTGTTTGTTTTTGCATTTAAATTGAACTTACCAATTTTGCCGGTTGCAAATTTATTGAGTGGTACATGTGTTTTATATGTATTGGTGTTGTATTGGCAATTGTGAACTAAGGAATGTAAAATAAATTATCAACGTAATCGCTTTTCATAAACATTATTAAGTTTTCTTCAAGTGCCTTCGTGTTGGGCTGAAATAAATACAGGTACATATTAATTGAAATATTTCTCTTTTATTTTTTTTTAAATAGTTCTTATTACAAACGTTAGGTGTAAGCTGTATGAAAGTTTTAATTAGCTTAAAATTACCGTTGCTCTTTGATAATTTTTCCTCCTGAAAATGTTGCGTATCCTCTCCATTTGTTTTTTCTTTTTCATATAGAGAAAATGCATCGTTGCGGTAAAGAATTACCAAAAATCAACAAAAATTGGAAGCGACTTCAAATCTTCAGAAAGCTATTGTAATATAAATAAATTATAAGCCAATAGTGGAAAATAAAGTTATGCCGTTAAAAAATAAAAAGCAAAAGCAATATACATTTGAAACACACCGGTCAAGAAAGGCTCCTTACTTACATTTGCAATTAATAGTTATATGTTTTTAAAAACGAAATGGGAATCAGTACTTTGTATAACTACCCCGAGCATCTATAGTACCTTATAGTCTACTTCTCATAGAATGAATCTATTTTGAACATCACAGTCCTGGCGTATCTTGTGTCATCCCTCTAAAACAACGTTTTTGAGGTCAGCTCGACTTTTAGAGTTTTGATTTGCAACTATTTTCTTTAAGTATGCCCACAAATTTTCTATTAGATTAATATGGGCTTTGGGCTGATGTATCCAATACTTTACTGCAATTAAGAAGAAGCCACATTCTGACCATATGAGCTTTAAGTTTTGGATCGTTGCCCAGATATAATTTAAACTGAGGTTTTTTCCAACAATATAAGAATATTCAAATATCGTCGTGCATCCATCTTATCTTACAAAAACACCAAATCACGCATTCCCTTATTGGACATGCATCCCCGCACCGTGAATGAAAGTTTGCCAAATTTCACTGCTTCCACACTCTATTGGGTCCATCGCGGAATATCACATCATCCTAGTAGCTAAGTGCGTTCTAGCGAAAGATAACCGCTCTTTACTTTGTTGTGCAGAGAACAAAGGCTTCTTTCAAGCAACTCATGAAGTATGATTGTACTTTTGCAAGACATAGACTTTTTCACTCCGACCCCTTATTCATATCGAAACTCACTATCAAGATTTCTTTCGAAATCTGTGGGCTTGCGGCTATTTCTTTCAACAAATTACGTTCGACGCGGTCAGATATTTTCCGTGATCTTCCACTTTCGGATGTTGGTTCCAGCCTACTTTATTTTTTTGCACGATTTATTATATTATAAATTGTTTGTCGGATTGAATAAAACATTCCTTCTTTCCTATTGTATATTGTGATCACCTCAAACGATTCCCGTTTTCCAGGCATTTTTGCGTTCTTTACAATTTACGTACGATTTGATATTTTAATCAACAAATCACTTTATGACTAATTAATAAGTAGCGCGTATGTAACAACTCAGTGAGATAACAGTTTATTAAATCACAGTTTATCAAACGCTGCCGAAAATAGATATATGTTATGAAAACACTTTCTTAACAACTTAGAGAAGCATTCGTTTTGGTGGACGCAAAAATTTTTCCGTTAGGAAGTACTGGTAGCTTAATTAGTGGTAGTTAATGACAAATTTTGAAAGGATCTCAAAATTCAATCAGAACTTTCTTTCTTCTAAGCATATTTTTGTCTGTAATAATACATGTGATGGCATGGTATACCATTTTCAAATGAGCTGTGAGGTCTCCTTCTCATTTTCGTCCCCAAATTGATTATAAAGGAAACACTTATATTTGCAATTTTAACAAACAAGAATTGACTGAAAAATTAACTTAATTTTCTCAACTAATAATTGAAATTGAACTGCGCTATTTCGTTGTCTGACGCAATAATAAGTATTTCGAGTGAAACACGGCAAAACAAACATTAAGAAAGTTAATAGGATCTATTGTCCGATGTTAGAGAAAACTTATTCACATCATAAGTATGGTATAAAAATATGATTTGTACGAATATCAGTTAATCTCCTAATAACAATTCGTATAGAGAATACTATAAGTGCGCTAGTTCTCTGGCCGTAGCTGCATGTGAAAGAAATATAAACGACTTTCTCAAATAAAGGTAAAATATACGTCAAACGCTCCTACATAAACTCACCCTTGACAAATGAATTTATGAAAAGCAGGTTCATCAAGCCGGCTACAAAAAAGATTCGTTATTCAGCAGAGATTTTAGCATAAATTCAGTCATCAAGTGCATTTACATGAGTTCTTCTTCGGCCTTCGCATTCTCTCACATAAGCATACAGCATAAAAATTACCCAGTCCGGATATAATCACGGATCGCTCTGGTAATATAAAACTGACAGATGTCGCAACAAAAAATTTAACATAAAATGTGTAATAAAATCGGAAGAATTTTATGTTCTGCTGGAGCCGATCGTAGCTCGATATTACAATGACCCATTACGGATCAATAACATTTTTCATACTAATAGATCGTAAGACCTAAACCACTTATTGCATAGTACCATTCATCTAATACCACTCTTCACTCGGTCCACGTGATTAAGGACTTAGGCATGTTTTTTTATTAAAAGCTCTATTTTAGTTTGCATATAAATTATATTATTTCATCTCATTCTTCGCAATTCTCTGACCCATATATACTCAAGATTCTATACTCTTCATTTGTTCGGTCCAAATTGGAATACGCTGCTGTTATCTGGAGACCGTATCACGATATTCATATAAATCTATTTTGGATAGTGCATAAAATATTCCTAAATTTTCCTTTGTACTCCTCAAAATGTTCTGAACCGATTCCATCTTATAATTCTTGTTGCCAATTAATTAATTGGCTTATTACACTGGCCAGCAAAATTGCAACTTTTGTCATTTCCATGGCAGCCGGTTCTGTTACCGGAATGATTCGGGTTTTTCCCGACCAAGGGCTGCCACCCCAATAAACTAGCCCTGTCTAGTGTACCGTATCCCACCCCCAATCTTTCGTCACAGGAGCAATCCCCAGCAGCATGTTTGCTCCGAATACTTCTCTTCAGGGCTGGCGTCGAACCCAACCCTGGACCAGAGGTATTTTACTGCTGCATCTGCCACAAACAGCTCCACCCGAACTCCACCTCGGTTAGGTGCAACAAGTGCAACGGGTGGTGCCATCTTAAGACTTGTTCAGGCCTTAAGAATCATAGGGAGTGGTCCACAAGGCCCCTGCCTCAACGGCGGGGAGGTAGTCTCCCTGGTCTCATACGCCGACGACTGCACGATAATGGCGTCGGGCAATGACATTGACAAGGTAAACGACTACCTCGCCAGTCTTTCTCGCTTCTTTGAAATTGTTTACAGTCGGAATTGGTGTGTCATCGACTTTTACCTTGAGAGTCAGTTTGATCTCCTTTGTCCTGGTGGTAAAGAGGGTCGTCGTGGACTTAGTGGGGGAAAGTTGGAGATTCCTCGCAGTGAAAAAGCGAGAACGGTCGGTGAGGTAGTTTTCACTTTGGAGCACAGGCCATCGATGTCATTGCCCTACACCATTATCGTGCAGTCGTCAGCGTATGAGACCAGGGAGACTCCCTCTGGAGGTTGGGGGAGTTTCGAGACATAGAAGTTGAACAGCAAAGGTGGAAGGACACCACCCTGCGGTACACCTTACTTAATCTTCCTCTGTACTGATGTTTGGTCTCGAAAGATCACTGACGAGTGACAACCGCTCAGATAGTTTGCGGACCCCCTCTTCAGACCTGGCGGGAGTGTCGACTGATAATATCTTCTAGTAGCGTGGAATGGCTGACTGTGTCGAAAGCCTTCTTCAGGTCCAACGCTACTAGGGCAGTCCTCTCGCAGGGTCGCCACGTTATGCTATTTATCTGACCAGCGCTAGCTATTGTTATGTCAGGCGAGCTGCTGCAATTGCCCACTACCCTGGTGGGAGCGTCGTCGTTTACAGTGCTGAATGTCGAATCGTCTATCTGCTCTGCCAGTAGTTGTCCCCTATGATCGTTTGGCAGGCTTGAATGCTGTCGATGACCCGGTCCATGCGGGCTCCAACATTTTCGACGCTTAGGATTATCATAATAAATCCATTTTTCATCGCCAGTGTTGATGCGATGCAGAAAACCTTTTCTTTCTAGAAGCGTCTTACACGTCACCAAACGTCTCTCGATATCCTTCTCCTTTAATTGATTTGGCACTCAGTAACCTGCTTTCTGGATCATTCCCATCGCGTGCAAACGTTTACCAACGATTGGTTTGTCAACATCCAACTCTTTCGACATATCATCAAGACGTACGTCTTCATCAAATAATTGTGTTGTAGTATAGTATCTTCGAATTTTTATGGTGCCCCTTCCCGATCTTTATCACTCACGTCGAAATTGCCACTTTTGAAGCGTCGAAACCACTCTTTACAAGTTGTATTTGATGGGGCGTGATTACCGTAAATATTGATCACGTGTCGAATACGTTTCAGCTGTACTTTTCTTCAAAAGGTAATAATGAAGCATAACTTCCCGCAATGCTGTTTTTTCGGGACAAACGTAGACATTTTTGACGGCAGATAAAAAAGGATCTTTACGCTTCAAACGAATGTCAACTACTGCGATCGAGACCTCACATATACACCTTCAAATCACCAGTATATTACTAGAGCGAACACAAAAATAGTATCAGCAGCGACACCTCTTTTACGAGGGCGGAAACTTATTCTCATACCCAATATTATTGGAATGTACCCTTAAGCGCATTATACTAAAAACAAAACAAAAATTATATTCTGTAATTTTTCCTAATGTCTGTACCATTTAACTGTAGACATAATGTAATTTTTGCATATTAAATTTTTTGCGATCTCGAGAGGTTGTTGTGATTGTTATAGTGGCAACATAAATATTCCCCATACATGCACAGGGAATGCTGTTGGAGTGACAGTCCTTTCTTCTTAATCTTAAAAAAAAAATAAAAAAAAATAAAAAATAAAAAAAAAATAATTGGCGCGATAACTGCTTACGCGATTTTGGCCGCGAGGATATAAATCCCGGTCGTTCCGGTAACGTAGAACCAACTGTCGTGGGAACGGTCTGGATAGGTATTTTTATTGTATTTCATTACTAGGGTTAAATATTCTTATGTACATATGTGTTTTGATTTCAAACTTTTGCCCTTTCTTAATATTTTATTTTTATTTTGTTGGTATACTAAATTTTCGTAAACCTATGATTGTGAATCGGTGGGCTCGACTTGAAAAGCGTTCACTACTTACTCTGCCCAGGTGATAAATTTAAAATTTGTACTACGCCTGGAATGTATTTAATTTCAATATGTATATTATTATGCTTTATCAGAGTACATCGGCGGTCGCTGCAGCTCGGTAGGGCTCGGATTCGAAACCGCAGGCATGAAACACCAAATGATAGAAACAATTTTTTCTAACAACAGTCGCCTCTTGGCAATGACAAATCTGTGATTGCATGTTTGCCATTAAAAAGCTTCTAAAAAACCATCTGCCATTCGAAGACGTCATAAAACTGTTGGTTCCTTCATTCATTACATCGAAAGTATACAGGGTGGGCCAAATAAGACCTACTAATGTTAAACTCAAATAACTTTTGCAATAATCATTTATTTTGGTTAATTGTTTTTTACCTTGAATATATTTTATGGAAATTATGTATGAAATAATAGACTATGAATAAGTTCGTGCGGTTTTACAACAGATGGCGTAACTTGATTATTATTCCATCGATCCACATTTCCAAACATTCATTGGAGAGCTACTGTCGTAAGGCACAAACGTCAGTATAAGTTTTTTATTTGAAGCGTAAACAACAATATTTTTACCACACTTGAAAATGTCGAATTTCGTGCCAAATAATGTGTTTTTGCGGGGAATTCTTCTTCATTATTTTAATATGAAGAAAAAAGCAGCCGAAAGTCATCGTATCTTGGTGGAAGTTTATGGTGAGCATGCTCTAGCTGAGCGAACGTGCCAGAAGTGGTTTGCACGCTTTAAAAGTGGTGATTTTGGCTTGGAAGACGAAGAACGCGAGGGTGCGCCGCCAAAGTTCATGGATACCGAATTGGAGGAATTGCTCGATCAAGATCCGGCTCAAACGCAAGAAGAGGTTGCAAAAACTTTGGGAGTTGATCAATCAACCATTTCCAAACGTTTAAAAGCCATGGGAATGATCCGAAAGGTAGGCCATTGGGTGCCGTATGAATTGAAGCCAAGAGACGTTGAACGCCGTTTTATGGCATGCGAACAACTGCTTCAACGGCACAAAAGAAAGGGTTTTTTGCATCGAATTGTGACTGGCGATGAAAAGTGGGTCCATTACGACAATCCAAAACGTCGGGCAACGTATGGATACCCTGGCCATGCTTCAACATCGACGTCGGCGCAGAATATTCATGGCCTGAAGGTTATGCTGTGTATCTGGTGGGACCAGCTGGGTGTTGTGTATTATGAGCTACTGAAACCGAATGAAACGATTCGGGGGATGTCTACCGACGACAATTGATGCGTTTGAGCCGAGCACTGCGAGAAAAACGGCCGCAATACGCCGATAGACACGACAAAGTTATTTTGCAACATGACAATGCTCGGCCACATGTTGCACAAGTGGTCAAAACATACTTAGAAACGCTCAAATGGGATGTCCTACCCCACCCGCCGTATAGTCCAGACCTTGCGCCATCCGATTACTATCTCTTCCGATCGATGCAACATGGCCTGGCTGACCAGCACTTCCGTAATTACGATGAAGTCAAAAAATGGATCGATTCGTGGATTGCGGCAAAACCGACCGAATTTTTCACAAAGGGAATCCGTGAATTGCCAGAAAGATGGGAAAAAGTAGTAGTAAGCGATGGACAATACTTTGAATATTAAATTTGTAACCATTTTACGTCAATAAAGTTTCAAATTTCGAAAAAAAACCGCACGAACTTATTCATAGTCCTATTATATTACCTCAGAAAATGTCCACCAATCTTCTCGATACAAAGATTGGCTCTTTTTAACGCGTTTTCCATTACACCACATAATGTTTCTGGTTGAACGCTCAGTATTTCATCTCGAATATTTTGCTTCAGCTGGCTAATAGTCTCTGATTTATTAAGATGCTCCTTGTCTTCTAAAAAGAAGTCGGGCGCAGGCAAATCTGGCGAACGAGGTGGTCAAGGGAAATCTGAATTTTTGGAAATCAGTCGTTCGCCAAAAATTTCACGCAGCAGGCCCATAGTTTGCCTAGCAGTATGCGCAGTTGCTCCATCTTGTTAAAACCACAAATTAAGATACTGCTCCGCCATTGGCCGCAAAAAGTTTTCAATCAATGTTCTGTAATAAGCTCCTGAAATCGATTCCGGCGTTTCATCCTTATTTTCGAAGAAATATGGACCGATAACTTTAGTGGACATAACACCACACCAAACAGTACATTTAGATGGGTGCAACTGATGTTGGTGTGTTGCCTTTCGATTTTCAGAGCCCCACAATTTAGAGTTTTGTTTGTTGACATAACCATTTAAATGGAAATGCGCTTCATCCGACATCAAATTATTGCTGATATTTACGCTGCGTTAAAACAATGGATCGTTGACAAGAATAGAAAAACTCAATAATTTTAACGCGTTGTGTTGTACTGTAGGTTCCATAATAAATTTCCAACAATTCAATTATAACTTACAAAAAGAGAAAAATAAATATGTCAAAAAATAAAAAAGTTATTTGTGCTTAACATTAGTAGGTCTTATTTGGCCCACCCTATGTAAGTATGTATACACATATTATTTAAATGCAAAATAGTTATATCCCATTGAGAAACCCTTTGGTTGCAATATCAAAAAGTAGAAAATTTAGTAAATTTCAGCTCGATATCTCAATCATACTATGTTTTGTTTAAACACAAAATGGTTATGCTCTTATGGAAGACCCCTTTAGTTGCAGCATCAAATAAGTATACAAGAAATTAGACAGGTCGTGTAAACAATTTTTTTATACACATTTCGCTCGGCGTATGTTGACTTTAAAAATAAACAATGCCGCTGCTCTTCCCGAGTTGCTTGAGTTATTGGCATCACTTGGTCGATTAAAATCTTAAAATTGTTTTCAGAAAAGTTCTGTTTTAAAGAAAAGTAGATCACTCGAATCAGGAATATTTTCTAATTCTAAACGCTGCTTCTCAAACATTGATAATGAGCCCATTACCAAAGGAATTTTTATCAGCGCATTCAATATTTCCCAAATTAACAACAAGCAACAATGCCTGCATACTGAATTGAATCTGCCTGCAAACTGAATGAATGACTGAACTCACAAGCTAAACAATCACGAACAATGCTGATATAATGACTTCTAACGACAAACAGCAGCGAAACAGTGAAAAGCAACCAAGGCATCCAACACAACAGTATTGGTGATCTCGTCTCCCATCACTGCCAATCAATTGTTCGATAGAAATCTTTTTTTTTTTTTTTTGTTGAGAAAGAAAAGCAAAGTGAGCAAAAGATCAACAAAAAGCGACTCAAAGTGAAAATTTGTGGAAAATATTTTTAATTCGAACATTGAACAGAGAGATGTACACATAGGTAGATCGGTGCTGATGGTGCTCGTGCTGATCGTAAGCGAGGCATGGTCGCAATCAATAACTCAAACATTCAGTAGAATAGCTGGCGATGGTGCCGAAATTACCACCCGCAAGAGCGCCACAGGAACATCACCTCGGAACAACTCACGAGCCATTCAGTTGTTAGTTCGCGTTTAATTGTGGCCGCACAGCTTACCCGACGCGACGCTGTATGTACGTACATAAGTGTGTTCACTCGAGTATAAACTATTCGATCGTATAAAAATACTCTGAATATTTTTGTCGAGTTCGTAGCAAAGAAGACGCACCATAATTTTCAAAACTGATATTTTGCTTCAAACAAGGAGAAAAAATTACAGCACAAAAATAAAGTAATTTGGAATTCTTCCAAAAAGTAAAAGTGTGAATCGTTGCAAAAATATAGACGAAGTTAATGGTGCATGTTGAAGTGACCGCCAGCGATCGAGCCAAATTTCGTTAATTGCGTGATTATTTAGCCATTTTTGACATTCAAGAACTGTGGCGAAAGATTTGCGTTTCGTATGAAGGCGGGGCGCCACACACTGCAGACACGAACGTAATTTGTGTAAATCAATCGTGTGTGCTAAATGATTTCAGTCGAAAATAATTGAAGACACATTAAATTAATAAAGATATACATATGTGTATGTTTGGAAATGTGAAAATTTTTAATTGTTATTTCGCACGCTTCACGAAACAAATTATTTGCTCTACAACTACGCGCAATTGTCGCGAATCGTTAAAATAAAAGCATAAACACAAAAAGACAGTACTATAAAAGTTCACATCCAAAAACAATGGATTTCATTTCTAATCTTATAAAGCGCCCAATAAGTTTGGTACGTAGGGACTCTATGTCCCCTACGCCAACGGATCAAGGACAAACCGCAACATCATCACGACCTACCACACCACAACACTCATATTCAGCACTATTGCCCTTTGATCGGCCCATCACACCAGAAGAGCGACAGCAGCATATAGCAAATGCATTGAACGATTGCCTGGGGGCACCAAATATACTGGAAACTTTGAACATAGACGACGAATTTCGTCCCATTGCAGCGACGGTGACGGCAACACGCGCCGGTTCACCACCCCTTAACCGCCAATCACCTACTCAAGCTATGTCGCGTTCATTACAAACCAGCACGAACAGCAGCAATGGCAGTGGCAGTGGCTCAAATCCATCGACAACCACTGGCAATATAATCGAAGAGCTCCTCATACAAATCAATGACAATTTAAATAAGGGCGATCTTCATACCAGCGCTGAACTGAGCCAAAATCATTCACCCAATCGTCCATTATCAGTATCACCACCGCCATTGACGCGGGCATTGTCGTCTGAGGTATGTGATATTTCGGCATTCACCTACACACACGCACACGCACTCTGGGCTATAATTAGTTGTAGTAATTACGCTGAGATCGATTCGTTTGTTTTGATTTAGGTTAGTGTGTTATACATTTAAAAAAAATCCTCAAGCGGTAAGGCAAAGTTATTGCTAATCGATTTTGAATTCATCGAATTTGTTGCATTAAAATGAAGCTGCTTAATACTCGTACTAATGAAAATATGATAAACTACAATAGCACAATGTGATTACCCTTCGGTTCATTCTGATGCATTAAAATCGCAAGTTTGGAGGTTCGCCATTGTCTGCCGAGGAGCGACCGCTATTAGATAGTCGCGTTTGTGATAGTCCTTAGAATTTTTGATTGTAGTCGTTGCATTATTTTAAGGTTTGATTTGCTTGCTGTTCCCCATTCGATGCCATATTTCCAGATCGGATTTATAAGAGTTTTGTAGATTAACAATTTATTACCAATTGAAAGTCGCGAGTCGTTTCGTAGTAGCCAGTAGAGTTGTCTGAATCTGTTTTTAACTTCAATTCTATGTAGTATATAGTATGCTCCTTCCAGTCAGTTTTGCATCAGTTATTATGACTAAATATTTGGCTTTTGTATGATATTTAATGACTTTATTATTTATAGTCAATATTTGTGGATCACACTTTCTGTTTGTGTATGTATATTACTTGGATATTTTCATCTGTGTTAATTTCGATTGCCCATGTATGTATTAAACCAGGCCAGCGTTGTGTTAAGTAGCTGTTGTAGTTTATTTGGGGCAACATGTATGTTTTTGTTCATTGGTCATTAAAACGGTGTCATCAGCAAAGGTTGCAATCATGCTATCGTCACTTGGGCAGGGTATATCAAGTGTATAGATAATGTATAAGAGTGGCACCAAAACGCTTCCTTGTGGAACATCTGCTTCCATACGTAGTACATCAGAGCATTCGTCCTGATATTTAGCATAAAAATATCTTTCATTAAGATAACTTCGCAAAAGTGGATAATAGTCAATTGGAAGTACTTTTTTTTTTAATTTGTGCAATAGTCCGGGATGCACACTGTCAAAGGCCTTAGCCACTTCAAGATACACTGCGACGCAATAATTTTTGTTGTCAATTTCCTGTTTTTTTTTTTTTTTGGCTACTCTGTGTACCTGTTGTATCATTGTATCGTTGAATGTTTTCGCCGAAAACCAATTTGATGAGAGGGAATGATGTGGTTAGATTGTACAGATTGAACCACCTATTTTTTTGAGAATGGTAACACAAATGACATGTCAAATGTGTTCATGTTTAAAATGTGTAACATTTACGAAATGGGACGCTATACGCTTGAACAAAATTGGAAAATATTGAAAACCTATTTCCAAAGTGGTGAGTCTAATTCTTCTTTTCTGATTTTCACATCGGTCGCGACGTCAAAAAGCAAAATTGTCGGATTTGGGGCTCAGAAAATCCACACGTTACTGTAGAGAAGGAAATGTATCCACAACGAGTCACTGTTTGGTGCGGTTTTTTTTTCGAAAATGAGCGAGGGGCCGCGGTTACAGTAAATGGCGAGCGTTATCGTGACATGTTCAACGAGTTTTTGTTTCCAAAAATTGAAGAGGATGACATGGACGACATTTGGTTTAAACAGGACGGTGCAACTTGTCACACTGCTAAAGTTACACTCGAACTTTTGGCTACCGCTTTTGAAAACCGAATAATCAGACGAAATTCCGATATCAATTGGCCGCCTCGGAGCTGTGATTTAAGCCCGTTGTACTATTTTTTGTGGGGAGCCGTTAGGGACAAATGCTATGCGAACCATCCAGAGACGATTGATGCTTTAAAATACGAAATCAAAGTTGCCATTCATGAAAATGGAGCCCAAACAATCGAAAATGTGCTTAAAAATTGGGTTGATTGAATGGCCTAATGTAAAGCCAGTCGTGGCAGTCATTTGAACGATATTATTTTTCATTCATAAATGACAATGTTCAATCTTCGAAATAAAAAAAAGTTTCAAAAAATATTGATTAAATGTTTTTTATAGCCGTTTCAAAAAGCAAATTTTACATGGCCCACCCTGTAGTAGGGGATCAAGGCGGTCATAAATTTGTTGTTCAAACAGCTTCGACAAAATAGGCAAAAGACTTATCGGCCTGTATGATGAAGGCTTGTTGGCATTTTATTTGGTTTTGGCAGAGCAATTATTTCAGAAACTTTCCAGGGTAAAGGGAAATATTTAAGTCTTATTGACAAGTTAAATATCTTCCTTAGATACTTAATTCCATTGTCGGGTAGATTCTTTATAATTTGTCCCTTAATTCTGTCGTAGCCTGGAGATTTTTTATTGTTTATATTCTTAATTTTTGTCAGTATTTCATGTATGGTCACTATTTTGATTTTTCCATCTTTGAATTCAAATGTATCGATTCCCTCGCAATTTTTTTCGCAAATCTCAACACCGCTCCGTTTATTCCTTTGATGAAATCAAAAACATTTAAACATTTTAATCTTAAGCTCTCTTATCATCTGAGGTGGCTTTTTGGAAAAGATATTTTTAAAAACTGAAAAAACTGTAACTTTTCGTGAGGCACTAATGTAATAACTGCATTGAGGTGCATGCCAGCAGCACAAAATCTAATCAAGTTAAAGCAAATTTCATCATTCACCAATTGCTTAACAGTTATTTTGTCGTACCTCATTTTACCAACTGCTAACTCGCAATAGCCAGAGCCATTTTCTGGTCATGTTCATCTAATGTCCAATAATTTCCCTTCTCTATGGAGGTCTTCTGAGTCGTATTCGATTCGACCTGATTCCTTTGTGTGGTTGGTCAGTAATGAGGGAAAATAATCAGATACATGCCGACGTTTGTACATAAGTATGTGTCCACATCCCTATATATGTATATAAGTATGTAGATGCATTACCTATACATGCAAGTACTTCGTGTGTGACTTTAACCTTGTCTCGCTTTTGCTAATTGAATTTCGAGCACATTTTCCCATACCCACCGAAAAAAAGAAATAGTATTTAGTAGAAGAAATAAAAAACAAATATGTATATATGTATATGTAAATATGTGCATATGTAAATAAAAAAGAAAGGGGACTGGGCTTGGCGCTCACTTGTCGCATTGTACATATAAAGCCAACAAAATGCAATTCGTGCCTAGTACACACATACATTTGTTGTGTGCCGACCGCCGACTGACAGATGCCACAATGCCGCCACTACATTATGGTGAACTAATTGCATTTTGCTGCAGAAAACCACAGATTGTGCCACAAAAGTGTAACGAAACGAGTGACGTTGCAAAAAGAAGATGCGACACGTTGCCCAGGTCTAGGCGCAGTGAACTAAACTGTTGGTAGTTGGCGGCGCTGCCTGTGAAATTTATACGAAATACAGTTTTGAAATTTGCATAAAAAGAAAAAAATATATGTAAACTTAAAGAAAAGGCTAAAACAAGAAAAAAACCAAAAAAACAAATGAATACAAATTGCGCCGTATTTCAGATTCAAAGATATCGGTGGCGGCATGACAGCTCAGTGAACCAATCTGCATATACGAAATTGCACACATTTTATATTATACTTATATATGTACACGCAAGCCCACATTAATATAGTATTTCTGTACACGTACTGCTTCAACACTTTACTTTGGCTGCTGCAAACGCTTGGGGACAAGCAGAGCAGGCCCTCGCATATTCATATTGTAGAATAAAATTTCTTCATGTGCAAGTTGTGTAGCACCTGCCATTGCTTGTTAGTGTTTTGATTTGGATTTTATGTGATTTTTTTCGTAATTTATTTCTATTTCATATTTACACATTTCACTGCCAAAAGCGCAGTACCAGTACACCAGCAAAATTCGAGAAGGATGCGGCACTACTGACTGCTACACTACTTGGCTTTGCTGTGTAGTTCATTTTCGAATTTTCTTCACGGCCACAAAACGTGAACTTCACACATTAGCTGCTGACATTGGAAAATTTTCTTTTTTTCGTTTTTTCTATTTTAACTTCCATTTGTGTTTTATTTCGTTGCAGTTCAACGCAATCTGTTCGAAATCCGCAAATCTAAAAGGCACACAATCATCGCCGTCAAAGGAGTCATTGCCTTCTCAATCGCCGCCACTTAAATCAGCTGCTATGGCACCTGTGGCTGATAATGCCTGCTCCTCAACAATAATAGCGAGTGAGAAAAATCGCTCCGATATCGAGCCGATAGTGGACCTTTATAGTACGTCCATCCTCGTGTCGTTCCAAGCGGATAAGTCCGGCGGTATGTAAAATACTTTAACACATTTTGTATTTGTGCAAGTTTCCTAATTTGTTTCTCTTATAGAGGTTCAAGACGATTTTAATGGAACAAAAGTGTCAGAGATGCCTACTGCTGTGAATATTAATACGGAAGGTGAGACCAAAAAATTATTTTATTTTCTTATATTTTTATTTTTCAAACACAAAAAGATACATTAGGCTATATCAGAGACATGTGCGAAAATTGACCTGATGAAGTAACAAGTCTTATAGCTTCTCAGACGGATGCCAAAAGTGAGAGCTAAAATGAGCTAAATGAGAGCTGCGGGACAAGTTCTCGCCAAATTAATTTAACTCTGTGGCAAACGTATATATTGGCGCTTACACCCTTTGTTGGTTTGGCCGAGCTCGTTCCTTGATGTTTTTCCACAAATAGAGGCACCTACAGTTTTATGTCGCCCCCCGAACGGCGGATGATTTCTCATGAAGAGCTTTTTTCGTGGCAGAAATACAGGGCACACGAATGGTAGTCGCGCATCAACCCATTCGACTACGGCGACTATGGATTAAAATAAATAACAGGCGCTTTTTTTTAGAAAACAGATCTTTGTTTTTAAATAAAACACAAAGAATCTGTGAAATGGACAATATTTTTTCAGCTTTGATAGCCTGAAATTTGATGTCATTAATTTCGGTCCGGTTGGAAATCATTCGGACGTTCTGACCTTGCTAATTACGCGCTGAGAGTAGAGCTGATTTATCAGTTTAAATCAGTGGCTTTACGAACTCTCACGTAAATATTCCAGAGAAGTCTAGCACAAGTTTTAGGCGGCCAATTGGTGTACCAAGTTCGAAATCGGTTAATAATCCTGCGTACTGAATATAAATATTTGAGAATTTTTAATATTTGCTGTGTTTTGTTGAAGTTCAAGTACTACATTTTTCTTGAAAGTAGTTTTTTATTCACTTTATTTCGTTTATTTATATTCAATGAATTTTTTAAACTTTCAGACCGCGCAAAACTAACTTTTGAAGACGGCCTCATACCAACATTGACTGCAGCCATAAATGAGCATGAAAAGAGCGCATGTGCTCGAGGGAAAGGTATGTCTATAATTCAAAAGTAATTTTTTTTAGATTCTAACAGCATACATATGTTTCCCAAAATGTGGAATATTATGACGTCACTTGCCGGTTTCTTTGATGATCACGTATACACAACCTGCGTGAGCTAACATTTAGTTTTACGCATATTGCCACTTTTGCAGCGTTTCTAAAAACAATAACGATTCGGTTAAACCGATTGCCGTGTTAACATATTTTATAGTATGTACTTCGATTTTGTTCACCCATTAAATTAATTTTTTTAAAGTATTCTACATTTTAATTCATATTTTTTCTTTCTCTACACATTTCTCTTTCAGACGAATCCAACAATAAAGCTATTCAACACCTAGAAGTAAACATTGAACCAGATACGGCTACCTCATCGGACAATGAAACCTTCGCAGAATGTCAATCCTATCAAATTAGCGGTGTTAATAACGAATATGAATGTATGGCTGATGAATATAGTTTTGAAAATTCCGAAATAGAGTCATATTTTAGTGCTGCGAATTCAAGAAATGCAACTATTACAAATGTATTGGCGGATCCCTTAAGTTTAACTATCCATAAACCAGAACAGAGTGAGAGTGACCAAGGCGACTTGCATTCATTGATTTCAGCTACGAGTGGAGAAGTGTTGTCAACGGAGCAAAATACAAATCTAATAGATGACACCTGTGATGAAGAACCTATGGATGTGGATATGAGTTTTTCTGAATTAAAAGAAAATATAAACGTTGAACGGAGTCAATTGCCCACATCGACCGTATACGACGAAAATATTTCACCATTAAAAACCGAGGAGACCGAGTGCAAGCTTGCGGATACTATAGAAATTTCAAGAAATAGTGCTGATAATAGCGAGGGTGTTCTGAAAGATGCCGAAGGGCCTCAACCGGAGATTGAAACTACACAATCTGAACATGAAGCGCCATTAAATGCAAATGCCGAATTACCTACTTCAACATGGCAAAACACTAATTGTGGGCAAAACAACTTAGATAGCAGCAGTACTGAAAAGGCATCCGGGGTAACTGCTGATCTTACACAAGCAACCATAACTACGATTTCTCCAAAATCCCTTAATTCAACAAATGACAGTCAGAATCCCACTGAAGAGTGTGAAATAAAAAAATCTTTAATGAAAGAGAGCAATAAAGGTTTGTCTGGCTCACACAATGCTTTGAATTTGTCATTAGATATGAATTCATCAACAAATAGCAGTAAAAGTTCAGCCTCCTCCCCTGTTTTCCCTTTTAAACATAAGGAAAGTTCACTTAAACAGTTTCCACGCTCCCCCACAGCTGTTTCACCAAAAAGTATGACGTTTTTGGAGAAATCCGAATATACGGAGCGCATTGAAATCGAACGTAAAAAGTCAACAGCAAGTGAGCCGAAACTTACTTTATTCGGTTCACGAAAAACATCTGTTGTAGACGAAAAACCAGCACGGGCCGCAACAACCGAAAAAGAAACGTCAAAAGCAAGTTCAACTCGCCATAATAACGATACTTTATCTACTGATATTGAATTGAATACTGAGCCACATTGCACATCCAACAGCAGCGCAACATCTGCTACCATTGCACCTTTAGAAGATGCTAGTTTAACTGACAACTTTGACAAACCTCGTACCTTTACTGTAGCGTCTGCTACTGTGACAGAAGACGAAGAGATCATTTCGCAAAAATGTGAAAATGAGAACAATAAAAGGCGTACATTTACTATACCAAACACTGAGGTAAATGCAAATAAAATCGAAGAGAAATCTGAGGCTGAAGATAGACGGCGTATCAATATATCTACACCTATTCCATTATCTAAAAGCTCGATCCATGAAGAAGTGAATGTACCTATGGACATTGACGACACATTACCTACGGTTTCAACCAATGATGAAAACCAAACCAACACCATTTCAGCGAATACGCCAGTACAATCACCCACAACGACAGTCCCTAGTTCACCACCAATACCTTCACTGCAAAATCGTAATGGAAACGCGCTTCCATTAAACACATCGCCACCAATACCAACATTACAAAATCGTCCACTAGTAGAAGAAGCTTTCTGTGTACCTACAAGCGCTACGCATACGCATGAGCTCGAGTTGGATGACGAGGCTTTTAAGGTGCCACTACCGCCGTCACCAGCATCATCCACGTCATCGCCACCAATGCGAGTGGTACAAAAACGTCCTTCCATACATGCGTACAAAAATGGTGAAAATGTTGTCGAAACCTTGTCGGCAAAAGAGCAAACAAAACGTGACGCCAGTGATGAGAAGGATGTGTTTGCAGGAAACTGTACACCCTCACCAATGGATGAGCTGCCGTCTTCAACAAGTACCTTTGGTACCTACGCCAATGATTTAAACATGGAAGCAGATCAGCAAGAATTCGAAAGTGAGCAGTTCCAGAACGGAAATGATTGTAAGTCTTAACCGATTTTCATGTCACATTTTCATTTAACAATCTTCAAAAATTATCGTTTTGCGTGAATTCATATGGTTCAAATCTTAGAGGTCAATGATATCACCTTTTGCGTTATCCAGGCAAAACACTTGCTATGCGTCATAAATGTAGTCATTACCCCATTATTCCTTCACTCTATGTATATTAACAGAAACATTCCACTACCGACATTTTTTTTTTCTTCTATTTTGTTACATTCTTCCCTGTTGTGCTTCCAAGGCAGTTTGCATTTAATTGCATTGCAGGGAGTAACTTTACAACCCCCACTCAACTCACTTTTCGCTCTTTGTACATTGTAGAATATTACGCTCATAAAACTCCTTCCTACCTGACACTGTAAAGTCAAACAATGAATAACCGGCAGTTGCTTCTTGGCTACCGTTGCCAGACTATAGCCGCATACCATTCTACTTTTAATTTCATTGCATCCGCATAAAAAAACATATCAAGGCCAGCGCGTTACATATTTGGAGAGTAATGCTACCTTTGTGAGAGGCGGTTGAATGGCGGTGTTGTGACCCTCTGCTCGCAAAAAATAACGACCCATGAACTTGAAAGTGAGAGAAAACCCTTGGCTAATTTGCATTTTTATTAAGCCCGTTGTTTGGTCGTCATGATACCAAACCAAAAACAAAAAAAAAGCACATGAGAAATAAATGCATACCACACACACTTGCACAAGTATTCATTAACAAATAGTAATTTTATAGAAAAAGGAAAATAGACAAATCCCTAAAAGGCATGAATTTAGTTTTCTAAAGTTTTTGTAAATAATTAATAATTATTCGACCTCGTGGTATTTTGTGTCCTCTACTCATCACAGTACCTCATCCAGACCTAGTTCCCATAATCAACCTAAGACAGAGCTAGGTTGGGTTGAGCGTATGTGCCTTTCTTCTGGCTGCAGTAGCGTCACATCCAAAGAGAAGGTGCAGTGGAGTCTCTTGGGATTGGCCCGATCATGTGCAGTTTATGCTTGGGGAGGGTTATGAGTTTTTTAAACCTCTTTTGGTTGTATCCTCCCAGTAAGTACAATATTTCACCTGGTGTAGCCCCGTAGTTCGGTGCCAGCTAACCTCCCTAAGCCTTAACCTATTTCCTTACATTTTTCCGACCAGTTGAACTATTTTCTGTAAGTAATGGAAATTATCATGTCCTCCGATGAGTTTTGTTACAAGTGGGTTTTTTGTTTTTTTTTTTTGGTAGAAGTCATCCTATTGATTAAAACTAAATGTCACTTTACGACTTGAGTTTCCTTTTTAATGTAGCGGTTAAAAGAAATGCAAATATAAATATTTTAACAAAATATACAACTTCTACATATAATACATCTATCTATGTGCATCTTCAAGGCGAGTGGTTTGTGTGTGACAACCAATAGATTGGTTTCGGGTTTAACGGTTTTTTTTGGCACGATTTAGCTCATACAGGTCGTCTGAAACAAGAAATTCAAAAAGATTTAGTTTTGTGATCCCTTTCGCTATCGTCTGGCAGATGATTTCCTCCAAATTTCAAATTTTCATCGTGGTTAAAAAAAAGAGAAAAACATTTATTTTTTCCCACTTTTTGTAAGTACAAAATAATTGGTAAAAATTGAATTTCTTGTAAGCTTGTGCCAAACGATTGTTACTTATTTTCTAAGTATTTTGTGAAAAATGTGAAACAATCGCACCATTATTTGATTTTGATGGTACAGTCGGTAATGTCTAATAGGCTATATGGCATTAGAAATTGGTTATTTAAAGTCGGGTCACTTAATGTGACAGGCCCCAATTTGTTAGCGGCAGACGCATACAAGATGGGAGTCACAAACAATGATACCTGCAGATTTTGCAATGAACTAAAAGACAGGGAATCTCTAAATCCCAACATTTTGGCTGTAACCTTCGACAGTTTGCTCTCCTTCTTTGCGCACCCAATCGCAATTGCTACTACAGTCCAAAATCGCTACAAGGTCCTCAAATCGTTTGCCGGCAGCACTTCGGGCAAAGACAAAGAATTGTTGCTATCAACATTTAAGGCAATTGTCCGGCCGGTTCTAAACTATGCTGCGCCTGTCTGGTCGCCTGGACACGCAGTGGATAAAGCTTTAGACACGCCCAAACACTGGCATTCGGACAGCGACCGGTTGCCTTTTGATGTCCCCAATACAACACCTTCATGACGAGGCCCATATGCTACCTGTGAAGGAGCATAACAAACTGCTCAGCAAACAATTCCTGTTAGGGTGCTACCGCAGGTTTCACCCTTGCAGACACCTGCTTGAGCCAGAGCCGCCTCCCGGCCACGTCAGGAGACACCTACTAAACTGCGCCGACGAGATCCAGGACAAAAGCAACAGACATCTACTGGATCAGACAGTGTTCAGACAGACATTAAACGACATTAGGAGCTCTACAATATGAGAGATCTGAATGACTTTCGGGGTTAGAGCTTCAGAGCTTACTTAGATTCGCAAAAGACGCAGGATTATTACAAGAAGCCTACTACAAGAAAACGTTAGGGTCAAGCTCCATATGGTACCACTAAGGACCAAAAGGTCTATGTGATGGCTTTCAGCTAGCCAGGTCAACCTAACCTAACGTAATCAAAAATAAAGGTATAGTCTATTTTGCAACGTTTTGCGATTAATTTGACCGTACAAAAAAACAAAACTGTTAAACAACTGGTTAAAGACCCAAACAAAATATTCCCACCATAACGACAAGCCTTTTCAGCAAAATGTGGCCAGAATATTTAACATATCGAAGCCGAAAAGAGATATTCGATACAGAAAAAAAAATAAAACGATTCCGAAAAAGATTTAACCAACAAATTCTAATCGCGAAAATAAAGTGCTTCGATAATTCTTCAACCGCGAGTTCAATTAATACGACGAATTTTATTTTACGCTAACTTACTCAAAAACTAATGGAAAATAATGGTATATGTAGTAGCATAGGGGATAGTTCCGAAAGAGAGTCAAAAGAGTGTTTACCTAACAACCTTTCTCTATTTCTGGCTAAGTTTGGTCAATTACGGAAGAAGTGTTCTACAGTTCTCTTCCTCGTCTCTAAAACTCATGACCTTTTGTTATCTATTTGCGGCCAAATTAGCCTGGTTGTAACACAAGTATTTTCTTCTCTCCATGAGCTATTGGCCTCTTGAAGATTATTATTTTGTATCCTTAATTTGCAAGTTGACATAGGAATTCCAATATTACTTACGTTTTCAAGCAGTGGATGATTAGTACCCTTTCTGGCTAGCTCATCGGCCTTGCAATTTCCGTCAATATCTCTATGTCCCTGCACCAATATAAAACTGACCTTAAAGACGGCAATAATATCAGGCATTCCTAAGCAACCTTTGATCTTAGTATAACTACCTCCATTGATTTGATGACCACCTGGCTATCCGTGCAGATATTTATCGTAGTTTTTGTTACGGCGTGTGTATTTAGGTACACAGTTACGTTCTTTACGGCTAAGATTTTTTCTACTTGGTAATTCTAGTCCTAGTTCTTTTGAAAAAACTCCATAGCCTACTTTAATTTCTATCTCGGATCCATCCGTGTAAAAATTTACATTTATGGAGAAGAGAGGCCATGGTATTTGAGTTTGCTCCTCTCTTCCTGACGAGATGTTAGCCTTGAAGAACCTTTCAAAGGTGGATTTAAGTAAAGTGTAATTGATTTCTTGATTATAACTACTCATAGTATTCCGACGTAAGCGTAAGCAGTGACGTGGCAACCCCCTCTCTCTAGAGTCAGCAACAAGGAGTTCACAGCCAATCCAAAGGAGAGGGGAGAGAACTCTGCCTGAAGAGTACCTCTGCAGACCAGTCTACTCTACTTTTCCCACTGCAGCAGTGTAGCTCTAGTTTTAAATAAGCTGTGGCTCTTGTCCGCATAAGTTTCAAAGCGCATATTTTTATTTTATTTATCTCTGTTTTATCTGATTTATAGTATAACTTTATACTTTATACCCATTTCTACTCGCACAATCCAGCTTTATGATCCGTCTATGTATATCTCCTAATTTTATTTTTGATATCAATTTTTTTGGATTGGGTGCTTCATTTCAACTATAAAATAACACGATTGCGAGATCCTCATTTGACAGCCAAAATCACTCAAGAATAATAAATCAAAGTACTACTTTAGAACAACTCTATGCATCAAACTAAATTCAGTTCAGTCTTCGTTCTATGGCTAAATGGTTTCAGATTGCATTATTATGAATACAAATCGCCCATATGTAACTCACATCAACTTTATATTGACATTATTGGTCTACATGCTTTGTGTTGGCATTTCTGCTTCCTTCTCACCTTTAAATTACTACGAACCAACCATGCAATATCTCACCGCAGCTCCCAACGGTGTAATTGTGGTGCGCTGCAATATGGTAATGACGCAACGGTGCTTTGAATGTGCCGTCCGCTACTTCCGCTGTAGCTACTTCGACTCAGTGATTCCTTCACATAACGCGTGGTAGTTTAAAGTCAATGACAACAGAAGCAGCAGCAGTTGTTTCTTTGAGAACTTATTTTTTTGTTTTTCTTTTGTACTCTGCTCTCTATGACATACATATATACTTGTATTTAAATGATATCACATTGAATGCGTGAGCTTTTATATGTGTGTGTGTGTTGGTTTTTAGTTCTCTTATATACGTTTTCTGTTTTGCTAATAATTAAAGTTTTTTGTATGAAGTTAAAAAGAAAATATTTTTGTATAAGTGTGCATATATAAAGTTTGGTCAAATTCATGGGATTCCGTTGTAGGGAGCGTCTACGCATTTCATATTAAACCACTTTCTTAAGTGCTATCATTTTGAAAAGGAACAGTGGTACTCGATTCCATTTTTATGCATGTCGGGAGAGAGTTTGCGGCTCAGCGAAAACTTCGAACGCAGCCTAATACGAACCTCGACTGAACTACTGAAGGCGCGGCCAACTTCTATTGCAATCTTTCATGAATCTCGACTCGTTTCTGTATACATATGATACAGCTGGGTAGATGGCTGCTGTGGAAATGAAAAATTTCGAAAATCATTTGATCCGAAGCGTCAATTGAAATCGACCAATGTGGCTGTGATACGGACCGCAAATTGGGGGAACTAATTTTATTGCTTACAGTATAATCTGCTATAATCCAGATCTATGATTGATTTTCTTTCCGATTTTGCTGCCCAAAACTCGAAGGTTGTAATAAAGTACTGGCTTGCCATATCGCAAACGAACTATACATTAAAAAAAATACTTTGTTTCTAATTTCCAACACACCTTTTTTTTAAGTAAATCTTGTTAATTCAATTTGGGAATAACTTTTTTAATCTTACTTCTAAATTTATTGATAATGGTATTTTTGAGAATAGTGGCAGAGCAAGACTTTTAAGAGGCAACTTAAGTAAATATAATTTCAAAAACACGTTTGTATATTTCGCTCTGACTTTGATAGCCACCACAGATTGCATTACTCGGAAATATGTCTCATGTGATGCGGTCTTTATTGTGATCTTGGCCTTGTTCCATTCTTCCAGAAAAAAATCCATTTAATATGTAGCTTGTCTTACTAGGCCAGCTTAATTTTTAAATAAGTAAACTGAAATTATCTTAGGCCAAGGAGTATTTGAAACGTGTCGTATATTGGATAATTTTAATCCAATAAGAAAAGCATTGTCAAAAGTTTGCAAATTCACAACCACTTGTTATTGCAGTTTTTTTATCTTTTAGTCTTTACAGATTAATTTATTAAAATTTTTTTTTTTTTGCAAATAACACAGGTCTATGAAATTTCCTTTTTTATATGATACTGGTTTCGGATGTATTTTTGTGTTCTAAACACTATTCTGACGTCACGTCATGGTTTTGAAAAAAGTGGGGGTCAAAACAATTGGAACCATTTTGAAAGACTAGTATTGTATTTCTAATCTGCGAGCCAAAAAACTTTCGAGTGGTCATTTTTTAAGCTTAGTTGAATATATTTTAATAATTTACAATTCGATCATAATTACTGAACACTAAAAGGTTAGCCACATGTTATTCAAACAGCTGTTAATGCGTTTCTTTCGGTTCGTGAGAAACCCATGTATCGAGTTTTTCAACATAGTCATGTTGTTTTAAATGATTTTCAATGCATGTATGTGATACATATGAATCTCCTCTGCAATCTCACGTGTTGTACTGTGACGATCCGAATCGATTATTGCTTGATTAGGGCGTCATCAACTTCAGCTAGACGGCCAGAGTGTTTTTCATCTTTGAGTGAAAAATCACCAAAACGAAATTTGGCAAACCAATTTTGACACTGCCGTTCTTTTAAGGCTTCGTCACCATAAAAGCACATAACTTTTTATGAACTTGCGATGCGGTTTTCCCTTTGTGGAAAGAAAAAAGCAAAATATGATGAAAATGTTCGTTTTGGTTTTCCATTTTTCAACGAACACTAAACGAAAACTACGCAAGCGATCAAAAACCTTTTTTTACTGATTGACAGCTGTATTGCCAACTATCAAATACTAAAATGTGTTTTACATTTATACTACGTCTGCAAACCTAAAAATTCAACTGAAGCTGAGTGAAATCCCCAATTACTTAGTTGCCAACCCAATATTTATTGCAATAAAAGATCCAAGCTTTATTTTAACTAAATTTATTTACTATTTTAACTCCCTCACAATATTATCTGCTACTTGTATCTGTTAAATACTACTAAAAAGCAACCCTGATGACAAACCTATCACAAAATCAGTCGTAAAGTCAACGTGTGGGAGAGGTGAGATAAATTATTGCGAGAGCAAACAAAGCGTGCTCTCGAAAATCACTAGTATTTACGTTCACACCTCTCAGTTGAATCATCGAATGACATATCATATATATTGGAAAGCCTTTTCATATTTTTAAAAATCTATATCACATGAATATAAATACATATGCACGCGTTAAGACTAACACCTTGGATTGATGCACAACCACACCAGCTTGTTGACTACTCACTCACTCCTTCGTTTGTATGGTACTGCACTCTCTCAATATACGCCCGCTATCTCTCAAACACACTGTACGCCAGAGAGCGCGCTCAACAATACTATCGCTATTTCCAAATGGTGCTCATACAAAAGCTAACCGCCAACTCAACTCCATCCAGCAAAACCGACATATTCGTACAAACAAATCGTCGAGCTCTCGCTTATCTAGATGGTTGGTTGGTTGGTGGCTGCCTGACAGCTTACTTGCTTGCTTGCTGGAGAAACCAACTCTACGTGGAAAATTTTGCCTTTTAGTTTTTCGAGTTTTGTCGTCGACTTCGCGTTGCGTTTATGACGTTTGTATTTCAGTTTCCTTCATTGTCGTTGCGGTCTCAATCAATGGAGGAGTGTATGTGTTATTTGTGCTGAGAATTTTCCACGAAGAAAATATATCAAAAGCTACAAAAAGTAATTAACCGAAGATTTTCAATACAACAGAATTAATTTCCACACATCTAAGAGTATTTGAGAGTGTTCCGAAGCCATTGAAAATTGTTTAAGGAATGAAATTAACAAAAGTATCTCACAGATGCGTGTTGCAGACGACGTGAATTTTTCAAAGAGTTTGCTAGTTAATTTTTTTTTGTTTTCTGTTTCGATTTTACGGTCTGCTCGAAGTGGTTATTAAGTGCGAAGTGAAATAAAGTGGAACTTGGATTATTTTATTTTTCATCTAACGTTTGACCACAATCTTCAATAGCTAGTCGGTTAGTCAGTCGAAAATCTTGGGCGCGGGCGGTGCAGGAAAAGTGAAGAAATGTGGAATAACAACAAAAAAAGAAAATAATATACACAAATGGGTTGCATTCAACGACAGCCAGCCAATAAACAGTTAGTAGGTTGACCATGTAGAATAAGCCAAAAAACGTATAATGAGACAATTACGCGTTAACTTCAAAGAAAATTGCTTCCATATAGCCCCCTTCTTCCGTGTGTTTACACGTTGCTGCTTTTCCGGTTGTAAGGTGTTGTAAATGTGGGCAACACCATTTCCATTGGGCATATATGTATGTATGTACACATGTGCGTGTGCATATACACTCTTAAGGGCGGAAAAATAGGCAATCGGTAGACCTACGACTCACTAATAACTATTTGCATGAGTCACTCTTGAGCTTGCGGGAAAAATGCAGCTAACTTATCACAATGTATGCTATTGTAAACAAATTGTCTGTTACATTTACTCAGAAAATCCAAGAGCCTATAAGATTCCGCGGAATCCATTACACATTGGAGGAGTCACTAATTAATTTGATTATTAATACGTATGTATGTACATGTGTGAATGTATGAAATCACACATTTATTTATTTTATCACTAATTCATACTTTTGGCATGAAGTGTGCCGCACCATGGCACTCATTTGGGATTCAGATTGTTTGCTATTTTCGCTGGTGGCTCTTTTGTTAGTGCCAAGTCAATTGACGACGACAACGTTCATCATCATCATCGTACTCTTCCTACAAAACGAATTTCATGCCTTTCATTTCTTTACGTTCCTGTCTTCGTTTTGACTTTTCTTGTATACTACGTTTTCGCTTAGCTTTCTGCGTTGTACTCAACGCTCCCGAATCCGAATGCTGAGTAAAGAAGTGCCAAGTACACGCTCTTAAACATAATCTCGCTGGTGAATTGAAGACTATATGGTGTGCCTTCTCAGTCACATTTTTTGTTAGCTGACTGGCTATCTAGCTGCTCTTATAATTGTTTGTTTATTTTCGAAAGTGTTAGTAATACTAATAATATTTGCGCTTGATTTGTCTTACAATTAAATACAAGTATATTAACATTGGCCTAAGCAAAATGTGGAGAGAATGTAGAAATTGTTGTAGTTAGTTGATGAACGTTATAATTTCTCACTTGTTTGTTGACATTCAAATGTTTCGATTTTCCTTCACTGCAACATATTTACGAATATTAATGACCTTCGTTTGGTTGCAGATGTGATGCTGGAACGTAAATATGAAAAGGATTTTGTATGTCTTATGTGTTGTGTTGTCATATATGTGCATATGTGTATACGCCCACAAGAAATCAATCACCGTCCGAGTTGGCGACAAAAAATAGTTATAGGCTCTTACAACAACAAGAACAAACAGTTTGTTTGACTTTCGAAAAAATACCAGTGTAGCAAAAGATTTTCACCGCTTTCCACTGAAAGGAGGCGTATTGATTTTGCATAGAATACGGCGATGAGCATTCAATTCATCTTCTTCGTAGTTTATGTTGGACGGAAGAGTTGCAACTATGAGTTTCAAATTGCTATAAATAAATATTAAAAAAATAATAATTTGCAAAGTGTTATTCGCCCCTTATTAATTTAGATTTATTATTTAAAATACAGTTGAAGCCCAATTCAAATAATCCCTAAAAAAATTAACCGAAATGAGCTAGTTGCATATTTCAGAACATATTATTAATGTCGTGTTTTTTTTTATGGGGCTTTATGAAAATTGTTTTCAATTTTCCCAAGTCCATTGTGGGACTAAAGTCCTTCCACATCGGTGCATTAGCCAATGTTTTGATACACTTTACCCCGCAACTTTGATGAAACTTTGCTATAATAATAATGCAGTTTATAAATCGCCCAATGCCGATGGAGTCGTTTACTGCTAAACGCTCAACGCGCTAAACTCACACGCTTTTTTTCTTATTTTGTGGAATATGTAGGAGATATGACAATTGGAAAGCAGTTCAACATTTGAATGATTTCGTGCTTTCACGTTCTAACCTGTATCAAGTCATGGGGCTGCTGCTCGGTTAATCGGTTAGTTCAGCTTCTGATCAATTTTCCTATTTCGGTTTTATTGCTCGTAGCGCCATAAATAAGTAGAAATTTACTGCTTTTTTGATTTCATGATTTTGTTTTCTTGTGTCTCGGAGGAATTACTCAATTTTAACATTGATTCATTGCATTCATATCTAAATCGCAGTCCATATTTAAAAATGCTACTGAAACCAAAAACAAATAAAAGAATAATATTTGATGTCGTCGGAAAGAATAAACTCTGGCTTAATACCAATTTGAAACACTGAATTTTACTTTAATAAAGCTTCACTGCAAACAAAAGAAGAATTAATCAAATCAAGATATGTTGTGGTATATTTTCGTGGTATAGTTCATACGGCCGCCACAGCCGAATGGGTGGTGTATGTACGGCAATGATTTTTGACTCTTCACAGTCGCAAAGTTTTTTCTCTGTAAATCTAATTAAGTTTTACTTCCCACTGTACGACTGGAAATAATAATGTCCTTAAAGTATTTCAATTTTTTTCTGTGCAGTTTTTTCGTGTTATTTCTTGTAACAGCATAAAATACTCCTAATAAAACTTAGAACATGCTACTGGCTACTGAGCTAAATGATCCTTAGGCAGAAACATTATGAATAAAGTTAAACAAAATTTCAGGGAATTATTAATTATTTAAAAATTCTAAAAATAGGGTTGGTTGATTTGCTAAAGTTGTGATTCTTCCAGAATCGCACTAGCGCTTCATTGTCTCCTTTTTCTCCGGTTGTTTACAACTGTGACAGTATGTATTATGAGGGAAACCCATTTTGGCTGCTTGTTCTCCGGTAGACCAAAAGCCAGTTATGACTGCCGTTAGTCTCCAGGCGTCCCGTCGTTTCATTCTTATTAATGCCGACGATTGCCTGAGGTTGTAGGTGGGCCATAACGTTCTGCTAATTTTGCATTTCGTCTGGTCTTTGAACCTACAATCCGCGATTCGGAGGTATTTTTGGGAAATTGTACTCTTGACTGCACCTAATGGTGTGAATACCGATTTTGCAAGAGCATTATTCATGACAGTTCGCCCTCTTGCCAGTTCATCTGCTTTTTCGTTACCCTCAATGTTCCGCTGTCCCGGGACCCAGATTAAGGTAACTTTATAGTTTTCACTCAAGGCTATTCCTGCTTTGTTCCACCACTTTAGAGGTTGTAGTAGCCGAACCCAGTGCCTTGCAGCTTGGCTATCCGAAAGAATAGCGATATTGCCCTTAAAAGAGAAATCTGTGATTAGTAGCCTACAGGCTTCCCCAATTGCCAGTACTTCCGCCTGGAAGACACTGCTGGTATTAGGGAGCCGCACAGATTTCTCAATTTTAAGTCTGTGAGAATATATACCAGCTCCAACACCGCAGCTCACTTTGCTGCCATCCATATAGACTGTAGTGTCGAAGTTGTTTAGAGAGAATCCTTTATTCCATTCTTCCTTAGATGGAAAGAGAGTGGCAAAATTCCTATTGAATGTTACCGTCGGGACGACCTGACGACCTGACTACGTCTCATCGAGATTAACTAAGTTTGTCGCAATAATAGACTAGCATAACCTTAAGTTTTTTCTCTCCAGCGACCCGCTTCATTTAAATCTAAATTCATCTAAATGCACTCATGGTTGGCGTCTTCTTAATATGTAGATCTATTGGAATAACGTGTGTCAGTGCATTGAGAGCCTCTCTAGGACATGACCTGATTTCACCGACCGTTATTGCACAGGCTGATCTTTGTATTCTGCCGAGTAATTGGGTATTGTACTCTCTCCCTAGAGCTTTCCACCAAACTACCGAACCATACGATAAAATAGGTCGTATAACCGTCTTATACAGCCATAATGTATGCTTAGGTTGAAGACCCCATCTTCTTCCAAGCATACGTTTACAGGCATATAAAGCAATTTCTGCCTTCCTTACCCGTTCTTCAACATTTTAATTTCCAGCTTAGTTTGAAGTCCAGAATTACCCCTAAGTACTTTGCGCTGGGTGATAGGGAGAGAGTTTGTCCGTTAATATTTGGTAGGGTACCTTATATCTGGTGGTGAAAAGCATAAACCTAGGCCACAGCCTGTGGCCCAAGAGTTAAGTTCGCCTAACGCCCTTTGGATGATCCCACTGATCGTATTAGGACACAGTCCGGACGCCATTAACACCACATCATCAGCGTACGCCACCGCTTTTACCCCACCTCTATTAAGTTTTGTTAAGACTTTGCTAATAATGCATAACCAGAGAAGTGGAGACAATACTCCCCCCCTGTGGAGTGCCCCTGTGAACCTTCTTGGTTATGCTGATATTACCCATTGATTGATTGATGATCCTGATTTCTAGCATAGAGATGACCCAATTACTGATACAATTCTCCACCTCTAAGTCTATGAACGCCCGTTGGATGGCATCTGTACTAACATTGTTAAATGCGCCTTCTATATCCAAGAACGCAGCCATGGTATAATGTTTGTTCTCTAGAGAGCCCTCTATTGTTCGGATTACCTCGTGAAGCGCTGTCCCCGTAGATTTGCCTTTAAGATACGCATGTTGTGCAGTTGATATACCAGAGCTCTCCAAAGAGCTTCTGAGATATATACGAGGGCGGGTCAATAAGTCCGTGACTTTTTGTATTTCTGACCTCTTTATTGAAAAAGAAATACTGCTCCTGTCAACAGGCATCTGTCAGTTGACTCCTGTCAAAATTTGAACGTGCTGTTAGTTAGTGTTTTACAGCTACCTTATCATTGGCGGCCCTAATTGCCTTCTTGTACTGTCTCCGACTCTCTCTGTACAATTCTCAATTTCCTGTCGAGTAACTGAGGTTAAACATTGATCTAGATTTTTCCCTTAGTTTTGAGAGCTCACTGCTCCACCAAGGAGGGTGGGATTTTTTGCTAAATTTTATGGGGCAGGACGTTTTGTAGGCCCTACTAAATGCCTTCTCTAGTGTTGTGACCCTACTCTCAAGGTTTTCGGTGAGAGTTATTTGGCAGATGGGAGTCTCTCCTATCCTTTTATTTACTATGTTTCTGAACCTCTTCCAGTTGGTTCTTAGTGGATTTCTGTACGGTAAGGGCGGATCAACATTAAGATCCAGATCGTACAAGGTCCAGCTGTAATCCGAAAAAGACCTTTTATTAGAGACCCTCCAATTATCTAACCTTACAGAGCTGTTTTCAGACAATAGAGTTACGTCGATCCCTTCCTCCCATCCCCTGAAGTACTCCGTACTGGGTGACAGTTAGTGTTCGAGAACTTAGTGTTAATTATGAAATCATAAAGAGACTCACCTCGGTCGTTTGTTTCGGAGCTTACCCATAAAGCGTGCCTTGCATTGGCATCGCATCCGAGAAGCAGGGTTTTGTTCGGGTTTTCCTGCACAAGTTTACGGGCTCCTCAGGCGGTCCTAGTCTATCATGTGCCATGTATATAGGGGCAAGTGTTATTCTGACTCCGTCAGTAGCTTCCACCTTAACAACCGTCACATCCTGTGAACTATATAATATAATAGAATTAAAAATGTGTTTAAGTGTTTTTTAGCTACTGTTTCTTAGTTTTCTGTTTAGTTACTGTTGTAGTTTTTCCTAGTGAAACCTTTCTCCTCGGTGCTTCGCACCCGGGGTTCCTGAATTTATGCGATGTCCACGTCCTCCTCCGCCAGGAGAACGGTTATGTTGTCCGTTGCAGTCTGTGAATGCTGCAGATTAATTTGGACAACCTCTAAACCCATGTTTATTGGTTTTCTTTTTCGGACTCGATGTCATTTAACTGCATGCCAATCAGCAGTTCGTTGGCACTATCGACCTCATCCTGCTCCTCTTCCGGTTTCGCAGAAAGGAATATCTTGAGCTGGGCCATCCTAATGCCAAACCGAAGTTTGTTTTCCACTTTCTCCAGTGGTCCCAGACTCTCTTCTGTAATTAGAAGGAGGAAATACATGCTGTGCCTTTGCGGAGCTTCCGCTTTGATGATCGACCAATCGGTCATCAACACCGAGCGATTATGCGCCTGAACCCCTACCTTCAATTAATTACCTTAATTGATTGGCTTCAAACTCCATGTTTGGTACCCAGATACGAGCCCTCGGCCTTCGTGGAATCTCGCTAGCCGGAATTAGCTTGAGTTTCAAGCCTTCCCAGCTGTTCTGGATTTTACCAATCACGTTTGTCAGAAAATGCAGTGAGAATTGATCATCGCATTTAATAACACGATAACCGCGGACTACCTCCACCGAGTCGAAACCTGGTGTTTGGCCCTCCGGGTTCGCCATGACATGGTCAACGACTATGCGAGACAACCGTGTCTGAAACTCTGACCACTTGTCAAGCACTGGTTTTCCGCGTTTAGAGGTTTCATCTACCAATGCCATTTGAAGATGGTCCCGTGCCACCTCACTAAATCGCTTGGTAGGTTTGGAGGCAACCGCACCCTGATCCGATATCTTATGCTTCTTTGTTAGGGTATTGTAGAAAGTTTTTTGTAGAAAATTGCTTAATTTATTTCTATGTTTTGTTTTCGGAAATATCTCGGCTTTGAAAGGGTCGTGTGTACTAATCTTGAAATTTTAGCTAAACAAAGTTTTATACCCATGCGCACCAGTTGTAACAGCATACATGAATATGTATGTACAGGGTGGCGCACGAATCGTGCTACAAAAACAAAACGTAATAACTTTTTTTCTAATCAATGTATTTAACTTTTTGTTTTTTTATTGTATAGATAATTCAATTTTATTTTATGTAACTAATTAGTTTTGAAAATAATAGAACGTAAATGACCTCCATGCTCATTCACGCATATGCGACACCTGATGAGAAAATTGTTCATTGCGCACTGAAGGGTTGAAGTCGGGATCGCCTCAATTATTGTTGTGATGGACTGCTTCAATTCAGTCAAATTACTTGGTTTTGTTTTATACACCTCTTGTTTGAGATAACCCCATAAAAAAAAATCTGGTGCAGTGAGGTCAGGTGACCTTGGGGGCCAGCGGAAAGTGGAATTTCTGGATATTAATTTATTTCTAAATTTTCGTTGGAGCTCCTCCATAACCCGTCTGGCTATATGTGCAGTTGCTCCATCTTGCTGGAACCAAATGCTGTTAAAAGGGATACGTCTTCGCCGCAGTTCTGGATAAAAAAACTCCTTCAACATGTTTAAATAACGGTCCCCATTTACAGTCGCTGTTACACCGTTTTCTTCGAAGAAGTATGGCCCGACAATGCACCTTGATGAAACTGCGCACCACACTGTGACTCGTTCTGGGTGCAGTTCCATCTCAAGGAGTATTTGCGGATTTGATTGACTCCATATACGGCAATTTTGCTTGTTTACATTGCCGTTTAGATCAAAATGGGCCTCATCAGACATAAACAAGCAATTTATGAAGTTGTTGTCTTCTTCGGCCATTTCAATAATTTTTTTTGCAAAATTCCAGGCGAATAGGCAAATCCAGAGGGTTTAATTTGCTTGTGATTTGAACTTTGTACGGAAACAAGTTTAAGTCATCATGAACTATCCGCTGCAATGACCGTCTGCTAACTCCAATTTGCGCCGACAAGTTACGAGTCGAAACTCTTGGATTTGCCTGAATTGACGATGCTACAGCCGCGATTGTGGCTTCGACCCGAACATGGGGATCTCGATGGTACGGTCTGCGTGCGGTGCTTCCAGATTCAGCAAACATGTTCACCAGTCTCATAATGGTCCATCTGCTCGGGGGAGTGCCGCCAAACTCCCGCCTAAATTCCCTTTGGACGGAAATGATGGACTGCAAAGCATGGTACCGCTGCACTATCCAAATCCTCTTTTCGGTATCCCAAGCCTCCATTTTTTGTAAATCTAAATACTAATCTGCAAAAAAAAAAAAAAAAAGCCGATTACTCACACAGAAAAAAAGTTATTACGTTTTGTTTTTGTAGCACGATTCGTGCGCCACCCTGTAGATATGGTACATATGTGTAGACCAAAATATTTAAAATGACGAGAGACGTCTCTTTTACGTACCCGTATACATTGATACACATAACCCGATTGCATGAGATATCTGAAGTAAACTGCGTTGCACTTGACCCACGGGAAGTGATAAATGAAAATGAGCAATATCGGGCTCTAATTTGTCACAAATGCCAAAAATACCTAATGATATTAGGGAAGACAATTCGTTTCTTTAAAATTTTAGGAAATAGGCGTGACATTGTCATTGAAATAGGACCGCTGTCTTTATCTATCGATTTCCTTGTGCCTTCCTTGTGCATCACTTTAAAATACCCGTTATATTCAGTTGCTTCATCGGTTGCACAGATTCGCCTATTTTCATAAAGTGTAATTTTGCATGTCAGCTAAAACAAAGGACTTTGCGGATAACTGAAAAGTATGGAATGTAACGTCAATAGCAAATTAAGGGGTTATTTACCTTGTGAGCCCGAAAAAATGGACGATAGTCATAATTTTTTTAATTATGTTTTAGAACTTTTATTCAAATGAGGCATATATCATACTGAAGGGTAACTCTTGAAGAATACATTTTGGTGTTTTTATTTAAAAAAATGTTATTATTTATTGTTGATATCGCCCCTCCCCCGAAACGTTGTTTTCTAGAAGAGGCTTGCGGTGATCACGGCAGCGCATGAGCAGCTGAATTGGAATCAAAAAAATTAAGTGATTATTGTAGAAAAATGTTTTTTAGTGAATCTGAACGGTTTATTCACCCACAAAAAAAAAAGGTTTTTGAGGGGTTGAAAAATTAAAAAAAAAATTAATTCCAACGAACTATGCAAATATTTATAAAAAGTGTAATAAAAAAGAATAATTAAAAAAAAAGTTTATGCAAATCGGTTAAATAGTTTTTGATAATGATCACCGCGACGGTAATTTTCAAAAAACACGACTTCGAGATAGTCGCGTCTAAAGTTTTGCGTGCACATCATTTATGGATAATTTTTATTCAGTCAAACTTCTGTAACTTTCGTTCTAGTGTTCCGATCTTTATGATTTTTTGAATTTATATTTTTAAGATGATGTACTTTTAGAATATGCCATAATTTTCCGATTTTTTAGTGCAACACAAGGTATATAACCCCTTAAATAGTTTATTTAGAAACATTGCATAGTTGAGGAGCGGAGGTTTGTTGTCAATCTTCGAAAGCAAAAAAATGGCGAAGCCGAAAAAATGTATCGCTAAGCCAATTGTACGGTCCGAAAATTTTGTTGTAAATGCTCTTATTTCCAAAAAAAAAACACAGAACGATGTGGCGGAAAAACTAAAATGACTTGCGCTACTCATAATTTCGTGGAGACTCTTGCCAAGAGGGATCCCTTTAAATCATCAAAGGCTATTGGAGCTGAAATCAACGAGCGAGAACTGTATGGCGTCGATTATACAACATAAATCTAACAAGCAGAATAGCTCGTAAAGTTCCTCTGTTGAAACAAACAAATTTAAGGAAGAGGAAGTCTTTTTGCTCAAGAGCATAAATCATGGAGTGGATCAGAGGGTATGAAAAAATGGTATGACATACTTTGGAGCGCTAAAACAAAAATAAATTTATTTGAAAATGATGCTGGGCGAAATGTCAGACGTCCTAAAGGACAAGAGTTCTCACCACGGTTCACAAAAAAAAAACAATAAAAAACAAAAAAAAAACAGTCAAACGCGTTGGCGACAACATAATGATTCGCGGATGCTTCTCTTGGCGTAGGACCTGCTCACCTCATAACCAATAAAATGGACAAATTTATGTACAAGAACATACTTCAAGAAGTAATGCTACTATTTGCTGAGGAGAATATGCCACTTCGGTGCAAGATAATGACCCAAAACACTGTTCAATGTTAGCACGTGAATGGTTTTACAAAATAATGTTAAAGTTGCGGATTGGTTAAGCCAGTCACCTGAACTAAACCCCATTGAAAACCTTTGAGCAGATTTAAAGGAGCAAATCGGGAAGGCAACATTCAAAATTCAGAAGGATTTATGGCAAAAAATCAAAACTATGATATTCCACTCTCACAGAAGCCTCCCGTAGGTTTATCAATTTTATGCCAAATCGAATGCAAAAAGCCATTGACAATCATGGTGGGCACAGTCGTTATTGATAATTTAAACCACATTTTTAATAAAATCACTAAGTTCTTTTTGTATCTATTTCTATTTCGTACCTTTATAAATATATCAGTTTTGTTCCAATTGTCACTAGTTTAAGTTTTAAAAGTTCCTTGAATTATTATTCATATTTGTTAATTAATCTATGAAGTAAAAACCACATGCTCTATTGAATATCTGTTATTATTAATTTAAAAATTTACATTTTCCATATGAATGTGGGGTACCTATTTTAATGACCAATGTGTATACATGTATGTGTAACACAACTTTATGAAACTCTACATAACTTTATATAAGCATTGGAATTGACCTTAGCAAGATTTTGAATATTATTGAAGTCTGGCATAAACGCGCGCCGGGTGTCAATGTTCAGTTTCGACGGTATTTAAACTGGTTTATATCTGAATTTATCGCAGTGTATTTGACTGTATATACATACAATTTGCTATAGCCAAGGCACATGAACAGTTGGTACCTGAGGAGCAGGAGATTTGACTTGTTTTCTATTTCGGTCTCTAAATTGTCAAATTTTATTTAAATTACTCTTAACTGGCAATCTTTGTTTATTGATTTTGGCATTCTAGGGACCAAAAGACCTAAAACAAACAAAGTGCATTGCTTTCGTTGTTTTTGCTCTACTGCTACTTCCTGTTCCATGTGGCTGGGCTATAACTATTTATTTGTTAATTTTCTTCACTTTCTCCATTGATAAAGAAAAGTTTAGTATTATTTACATACATAACTATAACTCAACATATCAATAATAATTTCTATTTATATTTTCTCTTTTGTATAATTGTCATGCACGTGCCATCTTTAATGTTGTCCAATATGTAAAACGCTTTAAAAACTCAGTAATTTTGAATCCATCCGACTTTGATTATCTACTTACAAAAGGCAATAATAGCGCGCCAATTGACCGCAGTTCGATATTATTAAGATTCGATCCTTTACTTGGTATGCCAGTACCTGTAAGTCAAATTCAACAACAACCAATAAAACCATCACCACAAATATTGCAACAAATTTTGGGCAATAACTTAGCTGCGAATCTAAGTCCTACACTCGAAGAGGACGAACACTCATCATCGGCTTCAACATTATTAAGTGGCAATAATCAATCGCTTGTTGTCGAGGCAGATAATAAGGAAAAAGCGCTTGGTCTCAACACAACAGACGAAGAAGAAAGTGCCAAATTAAAGCAATATACGGCTAAAGTTTCATCTGAAAAATCGCAAATCAAGGAACAACAACAAACGACAAATTTCAATGTAAATATAAAAGTGGAAACATATTTTTATTTGATTTAATAATTATTTTCTCATTCTTTTCTTTACATGCAGAAGCATGCCAATATGAGTGTCGACGTGATTAAGGATATGAATATCGATAACGATTGCAAAAAATCATTTGAGAATTCGAAGTAAGCAAATCTAAATATTAAATGCAATGGGCTTTTTAGCCTGAGTGTTTTAGGAGCCATCTAATCTCCTGGTGCTCCTTGGCTCGACCTTTTTCAAGGAAATATTAGAAAATGGCCATTAACGGTGTTAATAATGCTCTGAACTATACAAATTTAGACCGCAATATTGTGGGTAAATGAACTCTGTACTTGCAAATCGAAACAATGGTTGTTATGGTATTTAACGGACAGAAATCTGTGTCAAACCTAACTCGTATTATCACAGTATTCAACAGGTCTCCTTGAGGTAAAAAGCAGCATTTCGCCTTGACGCAGATAAATTCGAAAAGTGAACTTTAGGCTTGAGGTATTTTAACTACACACTCGGTCCTAACGAAGGAAGACAATTGACGCTTTCATGCGCCCTCACTCTTTCTGTTTTCCAAACCGTTTCACTAATAATGAAAAATTATATTAGTTGTTCTTGTTGCAGCATAATGCTTTCCTTGCAAAAATTTTACGCCTGCGAAAGCACGGCAACGTAGGTAACCGCTTTCTCTTGCAGAGAGAAAGCTTTTATATCTATGGTATACCAGCGGAGTTTCGTTCTCTCGACCTTAAAATTGAGTGGGACACAATATAATTTACAGATGTCAGACCCTCATTGCACTTGGTACCTCTTTAGTCACACGTCAACCCAACATTATGAAATTTGGCCAAATAAAAAAATTAAAAATGGTCATACATTCCATCATTGCAAAACAAGCCTCTATTTCTTGTCCTACAAAAGAATATAGTATTCTATACCAATCTCATGTATATATTTTCTTTTTTATAACAGCTCACAGCCCGATGAAAAACAAATAAATTACAAAATGGATGAACTCGAGAAGAAAATTAAAAACGAAGTGTAAGTGATAATTTTTCATGATTTATTAAACTTTAGAGCAATTAATAAAAGCAATGGCGCCAAACAACTGTCATAAATGCTTTTCGCTGTATGTGGGTGATTTCCCTAAGCTATTGCATGTTAAGACTGTATCCGTATATTCGTAATCACAGAAAAAACAATGGATTTTTACCTATATGGCATATCTGTAATTCGGCCTAGCTTTTTTATTTAATTAGCAAAATTATAAAAACAAATTTTTTTATTAATCTCCATTCATTGCCTATTATAGACTCAAAACAGAAGATATCGAAAAGAAATTAAAAGACGCTGAACAACGGGAGGAGGCGTTAATCAAGCGGATAACAGAAAAAGACAAAACAATAACTAAAATGACGTAAGTTCTTAATGTGTCTAGCGCCCACTTGCATTTTTTCTTGGCACATACTTGTGTATGTATGGTTTCTAACTTGCTTCTTAAACAAACAGTTCCGATATACCTACCATAAATATGTACTCATATATAAAATTTGTATCTTTTTGGCACAGCGGTGTCATTGAAGCGTACGAAAAAGCAATTGCTGAACTAATCGCCGGGAAAGAGGAATTAATACAATCTTACGAGAAACAACTGGCGGAGGCGAAAGCGGATCGCGACTCGAATTATCAGCATCTCACGTCACTCGAAACGACATTTGCCGATCTGCATGTGTAAGAACGCACACACGTTTTTTTTTTTTTTGTCATTTAACAGTTCAAGTCACCACCATTTTCTTTCCTTTTCCTTTATGATCAGCAAATATGGGAAAAGTAAGGAGATGACGCTGCAGTTGAAGTCCAACGAAGAAGTATTAGTGGCAGAAAAGCGACAGATACTGGAAAATTTGCGATTACAAGAGCAACGGTATGAAAAAATGAAGAATCATGCGATGCAACAGCTAGAAATGTGAGTGAAGTTTTTTTTTTGGTTAAATTTCGGTTTTGTTTTCTCTATCTAGAATAACTCTAATCCCATTTCTTCTCCATTCGCAGTGCCAATAAAAAGCTCGAATCGCTAAACAAAGAGCACAGTATCGAATCCACAAAACTGAAAGCATTACTCAAAAAGGAGGAAATATCACGCGCCTCTATCAACGAGCAATTGCAGCAAAAATCGCGAGAAAATGCGGAGCTGGTTAAAATATGTGACGAACTAATTAATGGACAAGGAAGTTAAGTGGTTTAAGCGGGAGACGTCGGTGTCAATGTCATCGTCGTCAGCGCAGCGACCTATCAACTGTCGCATTCGTCACATTATGACTTGCGTATAGTCTCGCCCGATATATGTATGTGTTTTTTTGTACTTGTTATGTATGAGCGCCAAGGCCGAAGAGCAAAACGGAACGGAGCATAGCATTGCATTACATTACAATTAACCGTTAGTTAATGTTATTTAAGTTGCCTGATTAGCAAGCAATGTCGGCGGCATATGCACGCATGCGTGCTTTTAACCGTCTGTTGCGTTTAAGAAAAGCATTCATTCAGTTCGCAGTCATTCATAAACGTTTGTGTGATTAATTTAATAGTTTGCTCTCATATTTAGACATATTGTAGTTATATTATTATTATTATTATATATATTTTTTTTTTTTTTTGTTTCGTTTGCATTTCACATCTACGCTTACATTTCACAACTTTTTTCTATTTTATTCTTCTTTGCTACATATATAATAATTGTTAAGTAATTTTTGTATGAGAATAAATGGGAATATGTGAGCAAATATTGCAAAAACTTCATATTAATTCATACAAACCACAAATACACATAAACATACATTATAACATAAATAATACCTCGAAAATATATACGTGGAAGGAGGCATAATAAAACTAAACGATTTTATGTTAGTTGTTGTATGTAATGTATTGTAGTTGTAATTGTATACTCTCTTTACAATTTGCATAGGTATGCTGTGAATTTACTAATATGAATTTCTCTTCAAACGAAGCTAACTGTACAATCTCTTTAACTCGTAATTTGCTTGTTAAAAATCAAACTGAAAGGAATTAATTTATGTATAATGAGTTGTATTATTGCATAGGCAATTTATTTGTTTTTAATTTTTCACGCCAACCACTCGTACTAAGATAGCAAATTTTGAATAAAAGTAAAATCGAATTCATTAAAAAGTAACATAATATTTCGCCCGTTTGCACTAAGAGTATCGTAATCCAAAACATGAGATAAGTACGCATGGATAAATAAGAACTGGTTCAAAAAAAAACCTAACAGCAAACGCCAGATTTTATAAACTCGAGAATTTGTTCGTGTTATTATTATTTTTTGTGTGTACCAAACACCTTGTACTGGGCAATATAAAAACCGAAGTAGTTGCTATGCAATTGCTATGATTTTCCGTACAAATGTTCTGTAATATGCATGATATATAATTTATTCGAATATAAAGTTGTATTTATGAGTTTACATAAGTGAGGTGAAATTCCATTTAAAAAAAATTCTAATTTTTTAAGGCGCCTATAGCCATAAAAATGTGCGGATGGTAAATGCTTAGACTTTTTTCCGTGCTTCTCCAATATAAGTGATTTAGCCAATTAACGAGCCAACTTCTATTATTATTACTGACTGTAGGAAGTTGTACTTCCTACTTTGCGTGCAGAAATTTTGTTTGACCTTTTTTTTTTGGTGGTGTATTCACAAACTTTAAAATGGTGAATATTAGCACGCTATGCAGTAAGCTGTTATTTCTCCTTGGTTATAAAGGCAATTCTTCAGAATGTTTCACTTTCAATTTTATGTAAGAAAAATGAAGGTAATTTGATAGCAGCGGCCATATCTTGGCAGCGCTTGCATTAACTACAAACTAAATTGCATATTTCAATGTTCAGAACATACATGCCAAGAAATAAGAGGTGCCAAATAAAGAGCCTCGCTAATAAATCACATGTATGTCTGATGTTCAATCGTTCCATTTTTCAGTTCGGCGAAAAGCAAATGATTGAATGTTGTAATGCAGCGCTGCATCTGTTGCATAATTTGTTAAGCTGTTCTTTAGTTGCCACACTTCATACAAAACCTAAGTTCACATACTTTTTAACTTTCGGTTGCATGTGTTAAATATAAAATGCCTATTTTGAAACTTAATCAAAACAAGTATATTTCAGTTACTACAAACATAAGAACATAAAAAGAATAAAAGAAAAAAATTAAATATATCTTCCAAATAGTTTACAACACATGAAGAGCAAACATATGTAATCCTTTATAAAATTATCTAATCTAAATCACATCTTAAAAAATACTTTATTACTCTCGAAACTTGCATACGCACACAAACAGCAGGCAAAAATCCATCATAACGCCGTTTTTCTACTCTTGTACTTAAAATTGAGCTGAAAACGAAGCACATTATGTTTATATGATGTCATTCGAGGGGATTTAAGCAACTCTCTAAATGGAGCTCGCTTCCGTCTGGCGTTCCGAAAACACAAAACAAAAAAAATGTCGTTGACTCATGTCATGCTGTAGTAATAAAACTGTAGAATAAGATTAACAATGAATGCGTTAACTCATTTGCATTGAACAAAGAACATAATTTGTAAAGTCAAGGAAACCAAATGTATGTAACTCTATCTAAAATTTTGATTCTGGCATAATTAGTGCAAAGGAAAAATAAGATCTAAAAAATATTTTTTTAAGAAACTAACTTCATAAGTAAACAAATTATGCATATTTACACATCTGCATACACCATACATAAATACGTATAATTCAATACAAAACAAACCCCTATGTAACATTCTGGACAAATACAAATTCCTGCTTTTGGTATGTTCTATGGGTTAACAGTTGTGTAGTGCAGAGCGTAATATTTATTATCCATGCAATCGAAGGAAACGGCGGTGAAGAAGGATGAAAAGAGGGAGTGAAGATAACTTGTATTTAAGTATTAAAAATATTAAAAGGAATACAATATATAACTGAATTGCACACTGTAGTTGATCTAAGAGTGACATACCTACATATGTAAGTTTAAAGAAAAGTTGATTTAACCATGGATGATATTATAATAAAAGGAAAAGAAAATATTAATAAATACTTATATACAATGAATATTGTGAAGTTTCCTGATGCTTTGGTTATATTATAGGTGAGTTGCGATTTCCCATCATACATACATTTTTTTTTATTAGAAATAAATCTAAGTAAATCATTAAAAATTTATAATTTTGTCTTAAAAATTACTGGAACTGGAAAATTTTCCACACCAAGCCTAACTTATAAAACGCATAAATACAAAGAATCCGTCTCTTATGTTTTGAATTTTATAAGTAGAAAATTTTGATGTTATAACAGCATAAAACATCCTCCACATGCATTTAGTACATACTGCCTGGGGGAAGGGGGACGGAAGAGACTAATATTTTGCATTAATATGTTTATGAACAGTTCAATATATAGGGTATTTCAAAAATCTGCCTAGATGCTGTTTTAAAATAAAATATGTAAAAATTTAGGTTCTTTCAGATTTTCATTCAAAATACGGCCTTTAAGAATTATATCTGAAGAGAGACATCATTTAAATGTCCACCTCTGCAGATAAAATTCACCAAACTGTCGATTTATGAATGCCTAATTGTTGAGAACGTCGGGATATCGATGTTGAAGGTTGTTCAGCAGCACTTTGCGCCACAGCAGCAATATTTTTAACAGAATTTCCCAAGGCAGCCGGTTCTACGTTATCGGAATGACTCGGATTTTTTACCGACCAAGGGCATCCGGCCCAGTAAACTAGCCCTGTCTAGTGTACCGTACCCCACCCCCAATCTATCGTCACAGGAGCAATACCCAGCATGCCTGCTCCAAATACTTCTCTTCAGGGCTGGTATCGAACCCAACTCTGGACCAGAAGTATTCTATTGATGCATTTGCCACAAACGGCTCCACCCGAACTCCACCTCGGTTAGGTGCTATAAGTGAAAAAAAGTAAAAAAGTATTCTATCAATCGAATATGAGCACACGCAGAAAACTTAAATGAAATTTTTTTTCAAACTAAATAAGAATACGTTTATTTTGAAAGGCGAGACTTACACTTTTCTGTTATATAAATACATACATATGTAATTAAAAAATAGTTTATGAAGCAAAGCATTTATATTATTAATTTTTTTTCATAAGACATTTCAGCCGTCGTATAGGAATATCGTTTCCAATCACAAAGTAAAAGTTAAGTCGGGGTAATAGTTTTATAGCATTTGTATTTCCATTAATAACACAATTAATGTGAAGACTCTGTTAAGTTTCAAAAATCGTTTATAAAGGGTTTTTCAATTGGCGCGGGTCGATTTTGGCGCCCTGTGGCAGCACGTTCAAATGATAAAACTTTATTATCAAAATGAGTGTTCATTAACGCAAACGTTGCGCGCATTGCGCCCATTTATCGGTAGACGTGGTGGCCCTTCCAATTTCTTATGGCCCATATTGAACCATATGGACCTAGACGACATGTGGTTCCAGCAGGACGGCGCTACGTGCCACACAGCAAACGCCATTTTATTCCATTTCAACATCTCCCCGCCCTTATTGAAAAACCCTTTATTTGTTAACACCAGCTGTCTACTAGAGTTACTGCTACACCAACAACAACAACTAGAGTTGTCTATATATTTATGTGAAGAGGCATAATTATTTTTTTCCATTTGTTTTCTTTTTTTAACATTTGTTATTTCATACCATTGAATACCATGGAAGTATTAACTTCGCTTATTACAGAAAAAATATTTATATAACACATGACTGAAAAGTCCCGGGCATAATAACACACATATAAGTAGCTGATCTACTTCTTCGTGCTTAACTCCCAATCCGTAATTGAAAAGCGAGATTTCCCATATAAAATTTCTCCCAAAATCTGAGATTATAAAATAATCCTGAATAATAACCATACTTTTTGACATACAACCCTGTGTTTTCTGTGTAACAGATCACTATTTTTACGAGTGTAAAGAAAAACGTCAAAGTAAAAACTAAATAAAATGGATGCCGGCAAAAAAACACGTTTGTAGACATAATTCTAATAAAATGTTTGTTAAATATTATTATTATGCTTTCATATTACAGAAAAAAGCGTATGTCCATAAACGCTTTGTCCTCATATTACTTATTATAAAATGTAATATCGAATTTCGAAGACGTATTGCTGCCATAATTTTTTGTAACCTCAGTAAATTTCGTTTGCGGAGTTTCTCCAACTGTTTATTATTAGCAACCAATTGCACAATTAAATTAACTATTCCTTTTCCTTGTATTTTCTTCATATCGTTAATAATTATTAAACAAACCAAAAACACCGAAATATTATATGTATTCCACCAAAACACTTTCTATGAAGAAAAACCTTTCACAAAAGTATTGACAGCTGATTGTCAATTTTGCAGGTAATCTGCCATGTGTGAACGGGTAGATTAATTTTGTGGATTTATTAGTAATTAATGCATATGTGAACGTACTTTCGCACATAGATGGTACCTCTTATTCCGTTAATACTAACCTAAGAGCAACTGTCAAATTACATGATATTCTCTTCATAAGTTCGGGAGTTATTGTGCTAAGAGTGACTCTACGAGTACTTTGTTGATTTCAAAGAAATTGATAAAAAAGAATTTCGTGTTTTAATACGGAACAACTCCTACTTTAACAATAGATAGCCGCAATGCGTACGGATATGTACACATGACATGTTATCGTCGCTGCATTACAAAACATATCGTGTCGAAGACGATTCGAGCCGTGCGAAGAGCCTAACCCTTATATTCTGACAACATGAGAAATGCATCTCTGTAATTTCAACCATAATTCTCAGCTGCACAATTTAAATAATACCAATTAAAATATTAATTTTATTGGCGGAGGAGTAATCGAAACGTAAATAAATATATTAACATCTCTATGCAACTTACGTAACTCTTAACCAAGCCATCTTAATTAATGTCAATTATGAACTTCAAAGACAAAGTGGTGCTCATCACAGGAGCAAGTTCCGGTATTGGCGCTGCTACTGCAGTAAAATTCGCTGAATTGGGAGCTTTGCTGGCAATAAACGGACGTAATGTCGAGAGCTTGGAGGCCGTGGCAAAGCAATGTGCTGCTGTTGGTAAGGAACCGCATCTAGTAGTAGGCGACATATCCAAGGAATCTGATACCGAATTTGTCTGGCAAGAAACTTTTAAGAAATACAACAAACTGGATGTTTTGGTTAACAATGCTGGCATCATTGAGATAGGCACTATTGAAAATACCAGCTTGGCACAGTACGATCGTGTGATGAATACCAATTTACGAGCAATGTATCACCTGACAATGTTAGCTGTACCGGAACTGGTAAAATCGAAGGGCAATATCGTAAATGTTTCAAGTGTAAATGGTATACGTTCATTCCCTGGTGTGCTAGCCTACAACATTTCTAAAATGGGTGTAGATCAGTTTACACGGTGTGTTGCCCTCGAACTAGCTGCGAAAGGTGTTCGTGCAAACTGTGTTAATCCTGGTGTCATAGTAACGAATATACACAAACGTGGCGGTATGGATGAGGAAATGTACAAAAAGTTCTTAGAACATTCAAAAACCACCCACGCTCTGGGGCGTACTGGCACAGTAGATGAAGTGGCTAATGCTATCACATTTTTAGCCAGTGACTTAGCCACTTTTACAACTGGCGTCAGTTTGGCTGTGGATGGGGGTCGTCACGCTATGTGCCCACGATGATGTGTACTCGGAAATATTTTATACTGCATTTATATTTGAAAATTTGTTATAATATTTTATAGTTATTGTTTGATGTTAGAATAAACGGTGCACGAATTTGAAATTAACCATTTTTTTGTTAACGCTACTAATATCATGACTTGGGCCATTGGGTACTTCAAGTCAGAGAAGCAATTTTATATAATTTTTTTAATATTCAATATTAGGTTTTATTTTATAAATTTAAAATGCTTTCAATCTGTATCAGTCTTGCAGTTTTTTTAGACGGTCGATTTTTGTTAAGTGTCTCATTCAGGTTTGATAGCTGATGGGAATAATAATCAGCAGTTATCGTCGGGTTTGGTTCCAGAAGTTTATAATAAACAATACCGGCCATATCCCACCAAATAGACCCAATAGGAGAATCTTCTTGGAGTGAAGGTCATCTCTAGGGGTCGGTTCTGGTGTTTCATCTTTATCTAACCATTGGCGTTTGCGAACGAGTTAAAGACTTCAGGACGACCAGCGCGCGAGGCATCCTCCACGTCGCAGTTACCACTTCGGAATTTTGAAAACCACTTTTGAGCAGTCCTTACACTCACGGTGAACAGTGTTTATTTCTGCAGCAGCAGTTGTTGCATTTTTACCACTTTTATAAAAAAAATACAAAATATGCCTCTTATACGCGTTCGAAGATTCCATTTTATTTTTTAACAATACGTGCTTTCATCCGCTATTAAAATCACTTGTTGAATGCAAAATACCTACATATATCAAAGAAAATATTAATAGTTCCGTTATATTGCGCGAATAATTTTTTGTATGCAAAAATCGTGCAAAGTGAAATTATGGGTAAAATACGCACGAACTTATGGACTGACCTGATATTTTATTGAAATCCTTTTTGATTTATTACTGCTGCACCGCTCCTTTGATTGGAATTATTAAACCTAATAGGAATGGATTCCCATGCTTGACCCTTCCCTTGACCTTTTAAAATAACTGATCCATATTTGTAATATTCTGTGCACTGAGTGCATTTTTTACGCCGTTCCAAAGATGTTCTACTCGAAGATGCCCAATCCAGAATAGCGATAAAATTGTCTTGGGGAAAACACTTAATTGTCTTGTTGAAATTTTCAAATCACCGGTAAATTTTTTTTCGGATAAAGTATCCGTATCCATATTACCTTCAATACGATGATTTAACTCAACACTGTTCCGCCCCCTATTATTAAGCCCCCCCGTTCTTTATGTTTAGTGGGACGAACTTGGGGTCGAACCCTGCACGTTTTTGACTGCATCGCTAAATAAAATATAACGCCACTGATTTTGGGTCCAGGACATGTGCTCTCGAGAAAACTCAATTCGGCGACCGTAAAGCCGTGCTTCTGACAATCGAAGCGCAACTGCTTTTTTTCGTTATTGGTTTTTCCAAGTGAACAAATAATTCTTAATGGATGTCAGCAGCACTATTCACTTGAGATACTGTTTTGACAATCTAACGATCATCTTATCAATCTGGATAATATCCATTCGCGCTTTCTTTTTTCCGGAAACGTTTTCTGCTGTTTTATAATCTGCAATATATCGTTTTAATAGCATTGTAGGATAATCCGGTTTTTTGCAACTCTACCATCGTTTTTCGCAGAGCTGGAGTGCAATTTTCCCCTTTCGACGTTATTGAATCGTTGCAGCTATGTAGCATATTCCAGATACTTTATTTTTTTATTTACTTACCAGTTACAATATAAAACAGAAAACAATTCAAATAATTTTGGACAAAGACCGAATCGTTCTTAAGAATATTTATCACAAACATAAAATGTGCTTACGCGATTTTGGCCGAGTTTAACAAAGCGGGCCTGTCATTACTAACCGGTGCTAACCGGGGTCAGTTGGAAACACCAAGTTTAGCCAAGTCCTTTCCCACCTGATATTTCCAACGCAGGGGAAGTCTTCTTCTGTTATCAGCCGGTTGTAACTCATAGGACCGGAGCGTTTGTTTCCATTTGGACGACATGACCCAGCCAATGAATCCGTTGTAAATTTACTCGCTGCGCTATGTCTATGTCGTCGTAAAGCTCATATAGCTCATTGTTCCATCGCCTATGATACTCGCCGTCACCAACCTGGAGAAGTTCAAAAAACTTTCGCAGAATCTTTATCTCAAACACTCAAGGGACGGCTCATCGAATGTTATCATCGTCCAACTTCTGCGTCACACGTTACAATGAGCATGATAAGAGCCTTATAGAGTGTTAGTTTTGTTCGCCGAGAGAGGACTTTACTACTCAATTGCCTACTTAGTCCAAAGTAGCACTTGTTGGCAAGAGAGATTCTACGTTGGATCTCAAAGCAGACATTGTTATCGGTGCTAATGCTGGTTCCTAAATAAACGAAGTCTTTTACAACCTCGAAATCATATGTAAATGTCAACAGTGATGTGGGTGCCGATACGCGAGTGCGACGACTGTTTGTTTGATGACAGGAGGTACTTCGTTTTATCCTCGTGACCCACAACACCCATTCCCTTTGCTTCTTTATCCAGTTAGGAAAAGACAGAACTAACAGCGTGGTTGTTAAGGCTTATGATGTCAATATCATACGGCATATGCCAACAATTGTACGCTCTTATAAAATTTGTGCGATTAAGTTCTGCGGCTCGCACGACCTTTTCCAGTAAGAGGCTAACGACAGCGAGTACCCTGTCTGCAATCTTGTTATGGTATTATTGTTATTGCATAGATATTGCATATTTCCAAAATGTGAATAAAAACAACCCTGTGATAACCTCTACAATCGACAGCTGATCATGTCCGTATAAAAACATATGTATGTGCACATATAAACAATAGCAGATAATTAATAAAAATCACTTTGAGTAAATAAAACAAAGCTTATCTCTGCAACTTACGCAAGTTCCCAGAGAGCAACTGTGATTAATATCATCATCCTCATTATTTAACTATGAACTTTGCAGGCAAGGTAGTACTCATCACAGGAGCAAGTTCCGGTATTGGCGCTGCTACTGCAGTAAAATTCGCTGAATTGGGAGCTTTGCTGGCAATAAACGGACGTAATGTAGAGAGCCTGAAAGCTGTGGCAAAGCAATGTGCTGCTGTTGGTAAGGATCCACATCTGGTGGTGGGCGACATCTCCAAGGAATCTGATACGGAAATTGTCTGGCAAGAAACTTTTAAGAAATACAATAAACTGAATGTTTTAGTTAACAATGCTGGTATAATTGAGACCGGCAGTATTGAAAATACCAGCTTGGCACAGTACGATCGTGTGATGAATACCAATTTACGAGCAATGTATCACCTGACAATGTTAGCTGTACCGGAACTAGTAAAATCGAAGGGCAATATCGTAAATGTTTCAAGTGTAAATGGTATACGTTCATTCCCTGGTGTGCTAGCCTACAACATTTCTAAAATGGGTGTAGATCAGTTTACACGGTGTGTTGCCCTCGAACTAGCTACGAAAGGTGTTCGTGCAAACTGTGTAAATCCTGGTGTTACCGTGACCAACCTACATAAACGTGGTGGTATGGATGAGGAAACGTATAAAAAATTTTTGGAACATTCAAAGACTACTCACGCTCTGGGACGTCCTGGTACAGTAGATGAAGTAGCAAATGCTATTACTTTTTTGGCTAGTGACTTGGCAACTTTCTCAACTGGCGTTAGCTTAGCAGTAGATGGTGGCCGCCATGCTATGTGCCCACGTTAATGTACCTACGAAATGTACACATACTAAAACAAACCTATTGATTTCTCGTTGCATTTATTATTGGTTGAAATTATTATAGTATATTTTTGTACTTTGTATAGTATTGAGAATATAATGTAAAATATAATACTTTTAAACTGATTTTGTTTTTACTCTATAATATCACATTTTCGTAAATTTTCAAGAGAATTATAATTTATGTATGTGGTTTAAACATATAAATGTTATTTGATACGATGAAGATTTGAAAAAAATGTCCTTTACTTTTCCGGGAGATGCTGCTAAAGTGGCAGTCCTTGCCGTTTATAAAACCAGGTCGTTCCTTAACGTAGAGCCAGCTGTAGTGGAAACTCCACCCGCTTGGGTTGGCTTCAAAGGGACAGGACTTGAGAACACTATACGTGTGTCGCGTCTTACCACGGATTAGGTAAGCCCCATTTATTTAAGCAAATTTTGCAACTATATATGTACATATTTATCGACGAGAAAAATAATGTCGAAAGCTCGTACATATATGTAGTATATGTATGAGATTAGAAGCATTCTAGTGATCGCTTGTGTGTGCAATTTGATTTAAATTTTTTTTTTTTGTATTAGCGCAACTCATCTATTTAGGTCTAAAGAACATATGTAAGTATGCGCGAACATTTATAACTGTATAAAAACATTTTCCGACAAACACTAAATTTTCTTTCTTTTCGCCTTTGGAAATCTGCGTGCCAAAAAACAAGTTTATCTACAAATCATTGAGCACATAAATAGCCAAACACAATTCTGTACCCATTCGAAATAACCGCCGAAGTCAAAAACCATGTTTCCAGTAAAAAGCATTATGTACCTGTATACTAAACAGGAGTTAGTATATTTTAAACAAGTAAGGAACTGCTTAATTCAGTCCGAATCGCCTGTGAAAATTTAAGTAAAATTTAATTTGGGCCGGCTGCTAATTTTTGGTATTACCCAAATTTGAAGTCGTTATCTAGATAAAGAGATTTATCCAAAAGTGGGCGTGATTTGTCAAAATTTTACTTGAGTCAAATCCGGGTCGTTCCGGTAACGAAGAACCGATTGTCGAGGGCATGTACTTTGAGAAGTCGACTTAGGCAGTTAATGCGTGTGGCCACAGAATTAACGAACGGGAGTGTAAAAATTCGCTCCCATCAATGGTTCATATATGTACATAAGTATATACTGCGTACATACATATTTATGTATTTGTTTTCAGCAGCTCCCAACCTATGTAGCACTAGGTTTATCCCACGGATTCTCATGGTTGTTGGTCAAAAATGACCAGATCAAGCCAGTGGTTCGATGTGCTGATTATTTTGAGCAAATTATTGTATAACCATTAAGTAAATTACTAAATATTAAGTTCAAAAGGAGTATAGTCTACCCCCAATGACTCTGGCAATACAGAAAACGTTTGAGAATCACTGATGGCCTAGAGAAAAGTCCAGTGGGCGTGCGAGCGGGAGACACATTGAGGCATTTATATACATACAGTAGGGAGCAAAAGTGTTTCCATAGTTGACATTCTCGACTTTGTGGGCCAATAAAGTGCAAACGAAGGAAGCAAATCAAAAAAACTTTTTGTTGTAATAATATGTCTTTAAACCTCAACAAATTGCGGTATATGATAAAAATAAAACAGAATCAGTAAAATATTCAAACAAAAAAAACCAAAACAACTCCCATGTGTACAATTTTGCACTTTCCGTTATTCTTACTTTATTTGATTTCTTAATTTTCTTTTCAGTAATAGACATGCAGTTTTACCATTATATGTTTTGTTTGTTCATTCTTCGCTTATATGATCCAGAAAATCACGTGTTTCTTATTATTCGAAACAGATTTGTTGATTTTAGCAATTAGTCTATAAAGTACCGCGAAACAATGAAGAAGCTTTCGTCTGATGTCGAAAATAGTATTATTAATATAGCCTAACTGAAAGTGGCTGTTCGACTCGTGCTATTGCAGATCAGCTTAAGATTTCCCATTCAGCGGTATCCAAGGTCCAAAAAAGACGAAATGTTGCACCCAAAAACATTATTAAAGGCCGTAAACGCCTCTTAAAAGACTCTGACGCCAGACTAATGATGTCGAAAATGAGATCTGATAAGTTCCTAACACCAAAGAAGGCATCTATGGACATAGGAAAAGACGTGAGTCGGTGGACAGCTAGAAGAGCACTGGCTAAGATTGGATATGTGGCAAGTGTGAAAAAAAATAAACCAGCTCTATCCGAAAGGAATGTCAAGGCTCGATTGAAATTTGCCCGGGAACACAGAAACTGGACTCTAGATGACTTGAAACGTGTTATCTGGTCAGATGAATCCAACTTCAACCGTTTTCAGTCGGAGGCAATGTCAAAGTTTGGGGATGATTTACTTGGTGGCACATTGAACCATTACAAAAAATTGATGGTATAATGTTAAAAGAAGACTACCTCAATATTTTGCAAACCCAACTATCAAATTTTCTGGACAAGTGTGCATATCCCGAAGAGGAAATTACTTTTCAACAAGATGGGGACCCGAAGCGCACTGCCAAAATTGTCCGCGAATGGTTAAAAAGCCAAAATTTGAAGTTGATGGAGTGGCCAGCTCAAAGTCCCGACCTCAATCCGATTGAGAACCTGTGGTCAATCGTGAAGCGACGGCTCGGGCAATATAAATCAGCGCCATCCAACCTAGACGATCTTTATAAGCGTGTAGAACTGGAGTGGAACCGAATTCCAAAAGAAAACATAGAGAAGTTGGCCGAGAGTATGCCAAACCGAATAAAAGGTGTAATAGCTAATAAGGGTCTGTGGACAAAATATTAATTTCATATCATATTTCATTTTGTTCACTAAAGGTGCAAAATTGTGCACATGCGAGTTGTTTTGGTTTTTTTTTGTTTGAATATTTTACTGATTCCGTTTTGTTTTTTATCATATACGGCAATTTGTTAAGAATTAAAGACATATTATTAGAACAAAAGGTTTTTTTGATTTGCTTCATTCGTTTGCATTTTATTGGCCCACAAAGTTGAGAATTGCAACTATGGAAACACTTTTGCTCCCTACTGTATATACGCACGCATGTAGGTACATATATGCTTAGACACATATGTATGCATGCATGTTCGTATGTACATATAGACGGCTAGAATCGTGTTTTGGATGTTATCCGCTTGAACAGCTAGGCAAATGAACGACAAGAAAAGAAAAGTGACTTGGTGGACCTAACGCGATCACGTCGATGAGAGCTGTTCAGTCTATGGCTTACAGTTTTCGTTGCCTATTGTCGTGCATTGTTCGTATTTTCCGCGTTTGTTATAATAATCCTGATCGTGCAAAAATATATACATACATACATATGTACATACGTATAATATATACACATATCTTTTAGTGATTGCACAAAATGTTTCCAATACAATTCAACCATTCAATTGATTTACAAGAACCAGTGGTGATTCCACCGCCACGATCTCCCTTGGATTTCAAAAATAAAGTTATAATTATCACTGGAGCCAATTCTGGCATTGGTGCTGCCACCGCCATGGAATTCGCCAAGTGGGGTGGCCTTCTTACTGTTGTTGGGCATAATAAAGCAAGTTTGCGTGAGGTGGCCGACAAAGTCATTGATGTGCACGAACATTCGCCATTGATAGTGCATGCAGATATGACCAAGCAGGAGGAAGTGAGGCATATTGTTGACAAAACAATGGCCACTTACGGACGCATCGATGTGCTTGTCAACAATGCGTCCGTTGTTGAGATTGGCAATATTGAAACAACTACGATGGATCAATATGATCGTGTAATGGACATAAATATACGTGCTGTCTTTCAGCTAACTTCGTTGGCGGTGCCGCATCTGATCGATACTAAAGGATGCATTGTGAACGTATCAAGCATAAGTGGGATCCGCTCGTTTCCCGGCATACTCGCTTATAACATCTCCAAAGCGGCGTTGGATCAATTTACGCGTTGCATAGCACTGGAATTACGGCCAAAAGGTGTGCGTTGTAACTCGGTCAACCCCAGTGTTATCATAAAAGATGTTCAGAAAAGTGACAGCATGGATGATGAGGTGTATGAAGCAATTTTGGAGCAGTCTAAGATAACACATGCTTCCGGCCGTGCGGGCCTGGAGGAAGAAGTGGCTGGAGTAATCGCATTTTTGGCCAGTAATATGGCAAGCTTTATTACCGGTGCAACTTTGCCAGTCGACGACGGACACCATGCCATGTGTGCGCGATAAGATGGCAATAAAATCGTAACACATACAATATGTACATATCCATTCATTTGTATGTACATGTGCACTGAAATAATTGCATTTGATAGTGGATACTTTTTGAAGGAGTTGCGTGTGTTCAAAAGTCAAAGTCTGTACCGTTACTTAGTTATAACATCATTTTTATTTAGAATAGCATCATCACATTTTAAAACGTTTTACCGTTATATTTTATAATAAAAAAATAATATTATATTTAGTTTCACACTTTATTGGAGTAAATGCACACATATGTATGTACATTAGGGTGGCAGTTATTTTGCAAGATTATTTTTTTATTGGTGCTACCCCCCAGATTGGTTCCTTTATATATAAAAATGGTGGAAAAAAAGTTTAAAGTAAATCTGGTAAGTGGAAAGTGTGCCCCCGGGCCTTCAAAGTTTCAAAAAACCCGAAAATTCGTAGTATAAGTACTAGTAGTAAGTAAAGTAGCCGAGCATTTAGTTTATCACATTACAATGATAATTCAAATTGTTACGCTTAAAAAAATATATATTCAATGCAGAATCTACCAAGTCGTTCGACCCTTGCGCGTGCTTTAGAGGAAATTCCGCAATGCTCAAAACATTTGTCTGTACCAGCAAAACAAAAAAGAGGACGACAAATAATAATAACTCCTAAGCTTGCTTCTGCTTTGGATAAGTGCAAGATCAGTGACAGGAATACAGTTCATATTCTTATAGCTACACTTGAAGCCCTTGGTCAAGATGTGGAGAGTTTCGCGATCAACAGGTGGCCTATTAACAATTCTCGTGAGAAACTCCGCGAAAAGAAAGCTACCGAAATCAAAAATATCTTTAAGGATAAGGAATTGCCTGCCGCTACGATACATTGGGATAGTAAATTACTGCTATCACTAACAGATAAAGAGACAGTAGACCGACTTCCTGTTATTCTTTCAAATTGCGGTGCTGATCAACTTCTTGGTGTACCTGCATTGCACTCAGGGAGTGGAAAAGAACAGGCAACAGCTGTTTGCGAAACCCTTGCGGAATGGGGCCTTCAGGACTACGTAGAAGCATTGGTTTTTGACACTACTGCCTCTAATACGGGCGCTTTTAATGGTGCGTGTGTTTTGATTGAAAGCTTTCTAGAAAAAGATATTTGCCTTGCCGCCATCACATATACGAAATCATTTTAAAAGCCGTTTTCGAGGAGAAGATGGGTAAAACTACCGGCCCAACCGTACCAATCTTAAAAAAGTTCCAAACTGCTTGGCCTAAAATAAATGTAAATAATTTTAAAACCGGAATCGTGAATAAGAAGATCAGAAAACATTTGGATCTGGTCGATGTTTCCCGAGTTCTTGATTTTATACGAAGCACGTTGCAATAACAACAACCGAGAGGGGATTATCGAGAATTTTTACAATTGGCTGCTATTTTTCTTGGCGAAATACCATCTCGTGGAGTATCCTTCCGTGCTCCAGGAGCTATCCATCACGCAAGGTGGATGGCTAAGGCTATTTATTGCTTTAAGATATTCATGTTTCGCGATGAATTTAAATTATTACCGCAATTTGTGATATTTGCATTTTCCTTATTAGTATATATATCGAAGCGTGATGTTGTGCACCTTCTACAGCCAAAGCACCAAAAATGGATTTCAGTGTTCTTCCAAAAAATTTATAAATACCGGACAGTTGACGAAGACATCTCTCGTGTGGCTTTATAAAAAATCAAAAATCATTTGTGGTATTTATCACCTGAGTCCATCGCCTTGGCCTTCTTTGACCCAAATGTGACGGCAGAATCAAAAATTAAAATGGTAAAGGCGTTGCATCGTGAAACTGATGCTGAATGTGAAAAAAGTATTAAAAGGATAACCGTGGAAACAAGCCAAGTTCGTGAATTATTAAACCAAGCACTTGAACAATTTGTCTCCAACAAAACAAAACGATTCGTTATAAGATTTAACATAAATGACGAATTCCTATGCACAGATCCTGCCCGGTGGCACAAACATGAAGATTTCTTTAATTTTAATTCATTTTTATTTTATCTTCTTCAATGAGTTATTTCTTTTTTTAGTTTTTTTATATGTTGTTATTAAACTAAATTGCAATGAAGTAAACGTCATATGGATGTATATATGCTAAATACTGTATGGATAATAATTTCCTTCTTCAATTTATATATGTATAATTTAATATACTTTACCAATTAAATCCTTTTACTACTTATATTATTTACGCTGTATATATACTCATGTAAAATAAAAAACACACTTTTAATGAAATTAAAATTTTTTGTCATTTTGGGGTAAATTTTGCATATTGAAAGGCTCGGGGGCACACCTTTTCCCTATCCGATTGGCACCAAATTTCACAGAGGTCATTTTTATATAGAATGGAACCAAACTGGAGGGTAGCCCGCGAAAAAATATTGTATATAAAAAAACAGGTCAAATAACTGCCACGCTAATGTACATATGTACATACGTAAGTAACAAATACGAACAATGCATACACATGAATACAAGTCCATACATTCATAAATATACTTTTAACCACTGATGATATTAATCTACGTATGTATGTATGTATGTGTGTGTTCATGGATTCTTTGATGCTTTAATTGGCTGTTATTGGAAGTTCTACAGAAAAAGCAATAATAGAATATTAATCGAATTCCTTCAAAAAAAATTATTTCGACTTTGAGGATAATTTTTTGGATTCGTTTTTTTTAAATAGGAGCATGTTTGTATATACATACATACATACATACATATGGACATAAGCGCTGTCGCAAAACGCGATGGCAAAAATTCACTCGGAAGTGAATTACAGAACCTGACAGAATATGATTTCCCTAACAGCAAGTTGATGCCTTAAAAACACTTCCCGCAACCTGTTGCTTCTTTCGTGGGCATAACAGTGTTGCAGCATTTCTAATTTACAAATGCAGACTTTGAGGACATTCTGGCTTGTTAGCTATCGACTCTTAATTAGAGCAGTTTTGCTCTACACAGTCTATGCTGATCTAATAATACGATAAAATTTCGTTGCCAAGACTAACAGAAGGAATTAATTTAGGGAGTTACACCCACGTGATTTGATAATCAAAATCTGAGTTTTAGAGACCAAATCTTCAAACAGAGGAATATCAAGTAAGGTGTTCCGCAGGGTAGTGTCCTTTCACCCTTGCTGTTCAACTTCTATAAGTCGAAGCTCCCCCAGCCGACAAAGTGAACGTCTAACTCACCGATCTTTCTCACTTTTTCACTGCGAAGAATCTCCAACTTTCCCCCACAAAGTCCACGGCGACCATCTTTACGACCTGGACAAAGGAGGTCAAACTGCAACTCAAGGTAAAAGTCGATGGCACACCAATTCCGATTGTTAACAATCCCAAAATTTTGGGTGTAACACAACTGCAATTGCCACTTAAGTCTAAAATCGCAAGAAGGTCCTCAAATCGCTTACCGGCAGCACTTTAGGCAAAGACAAAGAATTGTTGCTATCGACATTTAAGGCAATTGACTGGCCGGTTCGAAAGTATGTCGCCTGGAACCAGTGATTCGCAGTGGATAAAGTTCCAGACTTGCCAAAACATAGCTATTTGGACAGCGACGGGTTGCCTCCTGATGTCCCCTCTTCAACACCTTCGCAACGAGGCACAGATGCTGACGCTAAAGGAGCACAACAAACTACTCAACAAACAGTTTCTGCTTGGGTGCTACCACCGGTCTTGTTGGAGTTATCTATGCAATCAAATCTTTAGCCATAAAGCTGAATACACACAACCAGGCAACCGTTGCAGCAACACGGCCATGTTGAAGCAACCGTTGCCTCGTGTGTAGCTGTGTTGCCAATTGATTTTCGTGTTGCTTCAACGGTTGCCTGGTGTGTATTTAGATTAAGACTTAATGCTGCCCCAATGTTTTACTGCAGGGTACATACGAAGCGCACACAAATACATACATAATCCCAATTATTTACTAATGCCAAAAATAAATGTATTCTATAGTAAATTTACTTCTATGTTTACATACAAATCTGTGCACATTAAGTGGTTGGACATACGAACATAAGTACGTATTGATTTGCGCTCATTGTATACATACATTCATTTCAACGAATGTTTACTTTGGATGATTTACAAACCCTTATACATACATACCTACATAAGAATGTTTGTTTTTGGTGATCGATTAATAAATTTGAATTGATATATGTATGTGTAGTAGTATAGAAGACATTTGATAAAATATTAGGGGCGCTCTTAATAATAAAAAGTTATTGCTTGTAGCTGTCTGATCGCTTACGAGGATGCTTACGTGACTTTACTATATGTATGTACATTTTTATATCCAAACATGTTCTAAATTAATTGTATGTATTACTTTCCAATTACATACGTATGCACGCAACTTCGCAAATATTTTACGAAATTTTAATTACTTTTAATTTAACTTACTGCATATGTCAGCCATTATTCCTTTCCTCCGCTACCACCAGCTGGTACCGCATCGAATGGTCTCAGAGCCGGAGCGTTTGTATCCATTCGGACGATATGACCCAGCCAGCGAAGTCACAGCATCTTTATTGACCGCACTGTATCTATGTCGCAGTAAACCTCATACAACTCATTGTTCCATCGCCTGCGATACTAGCCGTCGCCAACGCGCAAATACCCATAAATCTTCCACAGAATCTTTATCTCAAACATTGCAAGGGTCACATCATCGGATGTTGTAATCGTCAAGCATCTGCGACATAGAACGGACGTGATGGGAGACTTATAAAGTGTTAGTTTTATTATCAATAAAGGATTTTACTACTCAATTGCCTATTTAGCCCAAAGTAGCCCTTTTGTCAAGAGATTCTCCGTTGAATTTCAAAGCTGACATTATTATCGGTGTTAACGCTTTTTCCTAAATAAACGAAATCTCTTACTAAATACTTCAAAATCATAACTGTCACCTGTGACGTGTGTGTGCCAATACGCGACTACTCCTACTGTTTGTTTGATGACAGGAGGTACTTCGTATTGTCCTCATTCTCCACCAGAAACATTCGCTTTGCTTCTTTATGCAGCTTAGGAAGAACGAAAGGCTTAGGAGAAAGAAATAACTAACAATTGTTTTGTTAGGCGGTTATTAAGTCCAATGGCGTCAATATCACTGAGTCTCGTCATTTAACAATCAAACCCCAGTTAATCTCTACTTAATTTTCATGTTAGTGGTCAGTTAAAGCTTAACCTAAATTAACAAACTTAAGTAAAACATCGTAAATTTAAAAGTATTGTTTAATGAATTGGAATTAATGATATGTGAATAAGAATGGATCTCCTTGGTCTCCTCTCTCTCTCCTTGGTCCATGTAGCAGTAGATTTTGCTGCGTAGAATTTAAGCTCATCACTTAAGCGATATGATCGGTGAAGTCAGGAACTTATAATACGTTCACATATGCATTAAGGGGGTAGTATGGTTAATTCGGTGTAAAACAAGCATATTTTTCGAAATTTTTTTTGTCGACACAGTTGATTTATTCAAAATTTTAAAATTACTTCATTATAAAGTCATATTTAAAGAATATTGTGTGAAATTTTCATTGATTTTTATGAAGAAATGAGTTGGTGGCAGCGAATCTTCGCGGACGTCTCATAAAAAAGTTTTATTGCGGTGTCCCTCAGAACTCATTACTGGATCAACTAAAATCAAAAAACCAAATTGATTTCATTAGCTAATAAAGTTTCGCAGGTAACAACGTCGAATTTTTTTTTTTTAATTTTTTAAAGCGCTTTGAAGTCAAAACACCGATTTTTCATAAAAAAACTTGAAAACTTTGTTGTTTTAAAATATGACAAAATTTAAAAAAAAAAACTCGACGTCATTACCTCGTGAATAAAGTAAAGAAACAAAAAAACCAAATTTGAAAAGAATCGGTGCAGTAGATATGAATCTACAGTGGACACCGACCGTAAAAAAGGCAAGTGTGAGAAAAACGCGTTTAAAGATTTCGGCAGCGTGAAATCCGGTTGGAGAGGTAGATACTTAATCCTTTGTGTCTTTGTCAATTTTACTCTAATGCACTTCAAACTTTCACACAATAATCTTAAGATGTTATAGAATAATTTAAAAAAAAAAAAAAAAAATTAAAAAAAAAAAAAGCCATACTACCCCCTTAATCATCTATAAATCCACCAAATTAATCTACCCGTTCACATATGGCAGATTACCTGCAAAATTGACAATCAGCTGTCAATATTGCTTTGAGAGGTTTTTCTTCATAGAAATTATTTTGGTGGAATATTTCGGTGTTTTTGGTTTCTTTAATTATAATTAATAATTATTATTAACGATATGAAGAGAATACAGGGAGAAGGAATAGTTACTTTAATTAATAAATTAATAAGAGGACAAAACGTTTATGGACACCCGCTTTTTTCTGTAAAATGAATCCATAATTAATAATATTTAACACAAGTTTTATTAGAATTATGCTTACAGACCTGTTTGCTTTCCCGGCATCCATTTCATTTAGTTTTTATTTTAATGTTTCTCCTTACACTCGTAATAATAATTATCGATAACACAGAAAGCACAAGGTTGTATGTCAAAAAGTATCGTTATTATCTAGGATTATTTTATAACGGCCGCTGTAGCCGAATGGGTTAGTGTGTAATTACCATTCCGAGTTCACAGAGAGAACGTAGGTTAGAATCTCGGTGAAACACCAAAACTAAGAAAAACATTTTTCTTATAGCGGTCGCCCCTCGGCAGGCAATGGCAAACCTCCGAGTGGATTTCTGCCATGAAAAAGCTCCTCATAAAAAATATCTGCCGTTCGGAGTCGGCTTAAAACTGTAGGTCCCTCCATTTGTGGAACATTTTAAAAATTCTTTCACCATTCGAAAACTACATTATCCAAGAGTAACATGGATTACATTTTATTTTGGAAAAAAATAGGGTTCCGTAGGATATTTGGATTTTTCGGACACAAACTGAAAAAAATCTTATATATAAAATAAAGTCAACTTTTTGTGTGTGTTCGCTAACCGGCCGTGTCTGCACCGAATTAAACCAAAGTTACACACATTGTTAAGGAGGTATTGAAGATGGTTTCTGTATAGTTTGGTTGTAATTCGGAGCACTGGCAACGGGTACAGCGTTCTTTTGAACCAGCCATAATGTCGCTTACTTTTTTAACGCTTGGGGCGGAACTGAACTGTCAAATTGACAGTGTGAGTTACAATGTGTCAATATTTCTTTCTGATTTGGATGCCATAAGGAAAAAACGTAAGTGCAACATGTAAAAATTGTTTGGGAATTTTTTTGGAGTGGATTTTGGAACAGTGAATAATTTCTTACGAAATTTGAATGAAATTATGTGTTCGTGGAAAAAAATTTTTTTTTCGTTTTTTGTTTTTTAAAATATAAATGGATAATGGTTAAAAAAGCTCCAATGCTTAATAAAACATAAATCGAAACGAAAAATTCATGGATGATCAGGAAAAAAGACGATTGTTTATTCATATGCGTTGATTTGAAATTTAAAAACAATCTTCTTTTTTCCTGATTTTCAATTTATATTTTATATTTACTCAAAAACAAATAGAAAAACGAAATATTATATATTGTTTATGCCAAAGCGCTTGAATAAAGAATAAAGAAATAAATAATAAGAAAATCATATATTTTCTGTTCTAAACCATATCTATTCTATTTTAGTGTGCCCAGCGAAGGGGGCCGGGTTTGCTAGTAACATATATTATTAACAGAGCCGGGAAAGCACACAAAATTCTCATTTAGTACATTTACATTAACATCACATATAGTAAATCTAGCATAGGTTGATTTTTGTTCCCAATCCCGATCGCACGAATTTTGTTCCACGTCTGCTTCGAACCCACTGCAGTACTAAACTGCTGCTCATAATAATATAGTAATATAGTAAATATTAGTATTTTAGTTTACTCAATCTAATTGATTTGTTAACATCTCGTCTGCAAGCCTTAAAGATGTTATAAGTTTCCGAGGTTCTGAAGCTCTTCCATTTGCGATACGCTTTGTTGCGTTTGCAAATCAAGTGTTTAATATGGTTGCTGAACCATGGCCGGTTTTTATCAATTACTGGTTTGTGTACAAGTGGTACGAAGCGGTGAAAGAGCGAGCTAATGTTTTCTTCAATGAAGTTAATTTGCTAATTACTAGATATTAAGTTATGAATTCATTCCCAGTCAATTTCCTTCACAGCCCCTTCAAGAAGCTTATAATCTATGCGTAGAAAATCACGGTACGAATAGTATTTAGTGTCATGGGTCAGTTGGAAGTCAAATGTCATGAAAATTAGATCGTGCTTAGAAAAACCTGGTACAGAAAGCTGGTCAAATAGAAGAATTTTAGCGGTATCGTTAACAAAAAATATATCTAGCAAAGAGCTTCTAGTTTGCGTGAAATGTGTAGGCATAGAGCCGTTAGCGGGGAACAAACCCAAGCTCCGCATGGCTAACACGAACTCATTTTCACATAGCAGGTCGCTGTTAAAATCTCCTGCTACAACGATATTATTATAATTAAGAGACAAATTTTCGATGAAATCAACAAATGATGCGTAGGCGATGTATTTGTTAGGTCTATATACACAGCCAATAATGATTTTGTCATACTTAGTTTTAATTTCAAGGGAAATATATTCTATTAGGTTCGTATTTTCCGAGATACACTTGAGGGAGCAAGACAGACTATTTTTAACAAACACTGCAACACCGCCACCACGCTTGGCTCTATCTAAACGGAAAGTTTTGTAGCCACTAACACAAAACGAACCGTCATTATGCCACGTAGAGAACCATGTTTCAGATACACACACAACATCTACATCAGAAGACTCAAAAATATATCGAAATTCATCTCTGAGCGTTGAGATGACATATTTTCAGTCCAGATTTTAGCCTACTTAGTACGCGAATCATATTAAAAGTGGTATCTCTGCCCGTGTGAAACTGTTTATCCTTACCTATCATTGGCGAGGGAAGTAAAGAAGAGAACATTGCATATAAGACCCTTTGAAACCCGAATATTACCGAATATGACAGGAAGTATAGTTAAAACAGGAGTTAAGAGAAAGTTTAGGTAGCGGAAATAGAGAATATGAGAGGAAGAGATAAATAAAAAGAGAAGGACACAATTTATTTTTATTGAACTAAGTAATAAGATGTTATTATAAAAACTGCACAGTTGCTTTGGTTACTAATAGCTAATATTCTTTCGCCTTATTTCAACTTTGTTGAGATATACCGGGCATCTCTTTCTCTGAGTTGGATGATTTACGTCTACGCCAAGATGTAACTTCTCATTAGCTCGTATGAGGAAAGTAGAAATGAGAAGACTCATCTGCTTTCCACAACCCAAACGAAAATCAATCAACGTGACAGCATTTTTCGATTTCAAATTTTTCCTCAAACTAACTTAAGTACTTTATCATTTTCCGACGGAAATATCGTCATTGATTTCTAGTCTGTTACAACAAATAATTGATTTATGAAACTACATATCTACAAAATTTCATCATAACTTCATTTTTCCAAATTTTACATATTATGTACTTACAGATATGTGTACATATCAGTTTTAAAGTTTATCGAATTCTTTTGGTCCATTTAAAAAATCATACAGATTCACAGTCTATTGAACTACTTGTAAGCCCAAAAGTGGATTTATGAATTTCACCAATAAAGTTGTGCTTCTAACGGGCGCAGCATCAGGAATAGGTGCTGCCACAGCCGTTAAATTCTCGGAACTGGGTGCGAAACTCGCAATTGTGGATCGAAGCAAAGAGGGACTTAAAAAAACAGCAGAGAATTGTTTGAAACACGCCAAGTCCAAAGATCAAGGTGAAATACTTCAATTAGTCGGCGACGTTAGCCAACCTGAAGATCTCGAATGCATAGCAAAGCAGACGATTGATAAGTATAAAAGGTTGGATGTGCTGGTTAACAATGCTGGTATCATGGAGGATGGCACGATTGAAAACACTAGCCTTAAACAGTTCGATTGTATGATTCATACAAATTTGCGTTCCCAATTCTACTTAACCCTTTTATTGGTACCGGAACTGTTGAAGACGAAGGGTAATATTGTGAATACATCAAGTATATGTGGCATGCGTTCGTTCCCCAACACTTTGGCGTACAACATTTCCAAATCGGGTGTGGATCAATTTACGCGTTGTGTAGCATTGGAGCTGGGCGAGCGAGGAGTACGCTGCAATTGTATAAATCCCGGTGTCATATACACAAATTTGCAGAAACGGTATTTGGACGAGAAGGCATATGAAGAATTTATCAAGAAAGCAAAACACACACATGCTCTGGCACGTTATGGCCAACCGGTTGAAGTGGCAAATGTGATATGCTTTCTAGCAAGTGATCTGGCTAGCTTTATCACAGGGCACAGTGTACCCGTAGATGGTGGAAGACACGCCATGACACCGCGTTGAATCGCGTTTTCAAAAATGGTATTAAAATGCTGGTGAATTCAAAATTTGCGGATTTTATCAAAATCTGTTTCAATCTTAATTAGGCCTTAAAATAAAAAATACTGAGTTTTAAATAAGTTTTTTTTTATTTTTGGGCTAAAGAAGACAAAACAGTTATTATTTATTATTTTATTGATGCTTCGCAGTTCTTTATTTTATTTCATTTCGTTTTATTCTTTACTAGGTTATATTTATATTTTACTACATTTTCTCGTATCGTATTTTATTAATTTTTTTTTATTATAATTTTGTTTTAGTTTTATTTTGTTTAATTTATGTATTTTTTTTATGTTGGCTTAATTTTTTGTTTTGCTTGAATTTTAATGCTTTCGTCATTTTGTGTTTTATGCAATTTTAGATAATTTTTTTATTTTATTTTTCATGTAATTACTTTAATACTTTTTTTATTTATTATTTTATTTATAATTTATTATTTTCATGCATGTAATTTGATTTATTTATTTACTTACGTTTTATTTTAATATTTTTTTGTGATTGCTGTTGTTGTTTTTCTTTTTTGGTTTTTTATTTTAATGCTTTGGTTTGTTTTTATAGGTTTGTATTTTTTTTTATTAAAAGTTTTTTTGTGTTTTAACTTATTCTACTATCTTTGTATTAATTAGTTTAAATTTTTATGTTTTATTTAATTTTAAATAATTTGTTTATTTTATATTTTGTTATTCAATTTTGTAGTTGATTTCACTTAAATCCACATACATTTCCCTACTTTTTTAAACTAATAATAGTTTTCTTAAACTAACTAATTTTTTTATTATTTTTATTAAACAATGTGTAAATGACATTTTAAGTAATTTAGAAATTCCTTCTCCAGCCCCACGTACAAATAAATTGAAATGAAACACCATAATACATATTAAAAACCATACTCCTGCATATAATAAAAAGGTAATTTAGATAAATGATGATATCGATCTAAAAAGCCCCCAAATGAAGGGTTAAAACAATCCAAAAAATATTTTTTTTAATAATCACATCAATATTGTACCACACAGCCGGGCTAGGTTATCGGAAAGCTTACTTCCATATATCCGGCATGGACCATCATTCATAAGTTGTAAAATTCATTCATTATTGAAAACCCTAAAAAAATTACATCAAAGTATCATACAAGAAGTATTTTTTCTTTACTAGGTTATATTTATATTTACTACATTTTCTCGTATCGCATTTTATTAATTTTTTTATTATAATTTTGTTTTAGTTTTATTTTATTTAATTTATGTATTTTTTTATGTTGGCTTAATTTTTTGTTTTGCTTGAATTTTAATGCTTTCGACATTTTGTGTTTTATGCAATTTTAGATAAATTTTTTATTTTATTTTTCATGTAATTACTTTATTACTTTTTCTATTAAATAAAACATTATTTATTTTATATTAATTTATTATTTTCATGCATGTAATTTTATTTATTTATTTACTTACGTTTTATTTTAATATTTTTTTGTGATTGCTGTTGTTGTTTTTTTTTCTGCTTTTTTATTTTAATGCTTTGGTTTGTTTTTATAGGTTTGTATGTTTTTTTATTAAACGTTTTTTTTGTGTTTTAATTTATTCTATTTTCTTTGTATTAATTAATTTAAATTTTTATGTTTTAATAGGACTATGAATAAGTTCGTGCGGTTTTTTTTCGAAATTTGAAACTTTATTGACGTAAAATGGTTACAAATTTAATATTCAAAGTATTGTCCATCGCTTACTACTACTTTTTCCCATCTTTCTGGCAATTCACGGATTCCCTTTGTGAAAAATTCGGTCGGTTTTGCCGCAATCCACGAATCGATCCATTTTTTGACTTCATCGTAATTACGGAAGTGCTGGTCAGCCAGGCCATGTTGCATCGATCAGAAGAGATAGTAATCGGATGGCGCAAGGTCTGGACTATACGGCGGGTGGGGTAGGACATCCCAATTGAGCGTTTCTAAGTATGTTTTGACCACTTGTGCAACATGTGGCCGAGCATTGTCATGTTGCAAAATAACTTTGTCGTGTCTATCGGCGTATTGCGGCCGTTTTTCTCGCAGTGCTCGGCTCAAACGCATCAATTGTCGTCGGTAGACATCCCCCGTAATCGTTTCATTCGGTTTCAGTAGCTCATAATACACAACACCCAGCTGGTCCCACCAGATACACAGCATAACCTTCAGGCCATGAATATTCTGCGCCGACGTCGATGTTGAAGCATGGCCAGGGTATCCACACGTTGCCCGACGTTTTGGATTGTCGTAATGGACCCACTTTTCATCGCCAGTCACAATTCGATGCAAAAAACCCTTTCTTTTGTGCCGTTGAAGCAGTTGTTCGCATGCCATAAAACGGCGTTCAACGTCTCTTGGCTTCAATTCATACGGCACCCAATGGCCTACCTTTCGGATCATTCCCATGGCTTTTAAACGTTTGGAAATGGTTGATTGATCAACTCCCAAAGTTTTTGCAACCTCTTCTTGCGTTTGAGCCGGATCTTGATCGAGCAATTCCTCCAATTCGGTATCCATGAACTTTGGCGGCGCACCCTCGCGTTCTTCGTCTTCCAAGCCAAAATCACCACTTTTAAAGCGTGCAAACCACTTCTGGCACGTTCGCTCAGCTAGAGCATGCTCACCATAAACTTCCACCAAGATACGATGACTTTCGGCTGCTTTTTTCTTCATATTAAAATAATGAAGAAGAATTCCCCGCAAAAACACATTATTTGGCACGAAATTCGACATTTTCAAGTGTGGTAAAAATATTGTTGTTTACGCTTCAAATAAAAAACTTATACTGACGTTTGTGCCTTACGACAGTAGCTCTCCAATGAATGTTTGGAAATGTGGATCGATGGAATAATAATCAAGTTACGCCATCTGTTGTAAAACCGCACGAACTTATTCATAGTCCTATTATTTAATTTAATGTTTCTTTGTTTTATTTAATTTTCAATAATTCCCTTTTTCTATTAAATAAAACATTATTTATTTTATATTAATTTATTATTTGTATGCATGTAATTTTATTTATTTATTTACTTACGTTTTATTTTAATATTTTTTTGTGATTGCTATTTGTTGTTTTTTTTCTGCTTTTTTATTTTAATGCTTTGGTTTGTTTTTATAGGTTTGTATGTTTTTTTATTAAAAGTTTTTTTTTGTGTTTTAATTTATTCTATTTTCTTTGTATTAATTAATTTAAATTTTTATGTTTTATTTAATTTAATGTTTCTTTGTTTTATTTAATTTTCAATAATTCCCTTTTTCTATTAAATAAAACATTATTTTATATTTATTTATAATTTATTATTTTCATGCATGTAATTTTATTTATTTATTTACTTACGTTTTATTTTAATATTTTTTTGTGATTGCTGTTGTTGTTTTTTTCTGCTTTTTTATTTTAATGCTTTGATTTGTTTTTATAGGTTTGTATGTTTTTTTATTAAAAGTTTTTTTTGTGTTTTAATTTATTCTATTTTCTTTGTATTAATTAATTTAAATTTTTATGTTTTATTTAATTTAATGTTTCTTTGTTTTATTTAATTTTCAATAATTCCCTTTTTCTATTAAATAAAACATTATTTTATATTAATTTATTATTTTCATGCATGTAATTTTATTTATTTATTTACTTACGTTTTATTTTAATATTTTTTTGTGATTGCTGTTGTTGTTTTTTTCTGCTTTTTTATTTTAATGCTTTGATTTGTTTTTATAGGTTTGTATGTTTTTTTATTAAAAGTTTTTTTTGTGTTTTAATTTATTCTATTTTCTTTGTATTAATTAATTTAAATTTTTATGTTTTATTTAATTTAATGTTTCTTTGTTTTATTTAATTTTCAATAATTCCCTTTTTCTATTAAATAACACATTATTTATTTTATATTAATTTATTATTTTCATGCATGTAATTTTATTTATTTATTTACTTATGTACGTTTTATTTTAATATTTTTTTGTGATTGCTGTTGTTGTTTTTTTTCTGCTTTTTTATTTTAATGCTTTGGTTTGTTTTTATAGGTTTGTATGTTTTTTTATTAAAAGTTTTTTTTGTGTTTTAATTTATTCTATTTTCTTTGTATTAATTAATTTAAATTTTTATGTTTTATTTAATTTTAAATAATTTGTTTATTTTATATTTTGTTATTCAATTTTGTAGTTGATTTCACTTAAATCCACATACATTTCCCTACTTTTTTAAACTAATAATAGTTTTCTTAAACTAACTAATTTTTTATTATTTTTATTAAACAATGTGTAAATGACATTTTAAGTAATTTAGAAATTCCTTCTCGAGCCCCACGTACAAGTAAATTGAAATGAAACACCATAATACATATATCTGTTATTAAAAACCATACTCCTGCATATAATAAAAAGGTAATTTAGATAAATGATGATATCGATCTAAAAAGCCCCCAAATGAAGGGTTAAAACAATCCAAAAAATATTTTTTTTAATAATCACATCAATATTGTACCACACAGCCGGGCTAGGTTATCGGAAAGCTTACTTCCATATATCCGGCATGGACCATCATTCATAAGTTGTAAAATTCATTCATTATTGAAAATCCTAAAAAAATTACAGCAAAGTATCATACAAGAAGTATTTTTTCTTAAATAATGTATTTTGAAGTAAAAACAGTTCTTTGTTCACTCGCGACCGTTTTTAGCATTTTCTGAAATTTCTGAAACTAACAAGACTACTTGATTTTAAGATGTTTCAGAAAATTTTATTTTAGATACTACTGTATATAAAAAAATTAGCCCACATGAAGATTAGCTACGGTTTTTAGAATTTTCATTGTTACTTAGAATCCATATCATTTTACAGTTCGTTTGGCTCACGTCGCATATTTTGCAGTTATAGTGAGTTTACTCATCAACTCATTCTCACCTATCTGATGAGAATGCCAAATTCCGAAAAGCCGAATTACTGTGGTTATTGCAGAGCAAGGTGGATTTATTAAGGTGACAGCATTCACCCAGCTGAATTCCTCACCGTAGGTATGGCTTACGTCAAAATGATATGCTTTGTTTGTATGCATTGGTATGTTTACATTCGTATGTTTACATTTGCTTGCTGATTTTGACGTGATGGTTCGACCAATCGCAACAACAAATACATGTAGGGTTTTACTTATATGTGTTTGCTGTCACCTGTAATAAATTCGCCTTATTGCAGAGGTTATTGTTTGCAATTATGTGAGCACTCTGTATTATCATTTTTTCTGGGCTGTAATTGCATTATTAAGCTAAATACACACCAGGCAACCGTTGAAGCAACGGTTGCAGCAACGTGTTGCCTTTGTTTAAGAAACACGTTGCGACCGTTGCTTCAATCTCAGTATTGTGTATAACTGTGGTGCAGGAAAGGTACAAGCGGAAGATACGTAAAATTAAATTTTTTAAATGATCGACGAAATACGAAAAATTACTTCTCTTATTATATTATAATTGACGAACTTTTGTACGAAAATGAGGAAGAAGAGATGCAACAAAAGAAGGAAAAGAAAATTTGGTACAAAAATTGGCTTTAAAAAAAAAATCGAATTTTCGAACGAGAGGCTGCTGAAAGAATTGAAGGAAAATGAGCCAGCGGACTATAAAAATTACATGAGGATGGACGAAGCCCTGTTTAGAAAATTTTTGGACTTCGTAAAGGCCAAAATAACGAAATAAGATACCATAATGAGAGAGGCAATATCAGCAGAAATTAGACTGGCAATAACTTTGCGGTATCTTGCAACAGGAAACTCTTTTGCGGACTTGAAATTCTTATCAATTTTATTGTATTCATTTTTTAATTGTTCGTATGCTTTTTTTCTAAAATTTTTATTTTTACATTTTTCACTACTTATATCCTACAGCTCTCTCAAATTTTTATATTCGTTAATAAAATTAAAATAATTTTCATTATTTTCAATTGCCATTTTTTCCTTTTTCACTTTATTTTACTCCGCACGAACCTTCTTCTTCGCTTGTTTTCAACGAACTGAACGAGTATAAGCAGTAAACAATGATACACACGAAGCAACGGTTGCAGCAACCTATCCCAAAAATCAAATTTATTTGATATTTCAGGCAACGGTTGCAGCAACACGAAAATCAATTGGCAACACAGCTACACACGAGGCAACGGTTGCTTCAACATGGCCGTGTTGCTGCAACGGTTGCCTGGTGTGTATTTAGCTTTATGCTTAATGTGAATGGTTCAGATTCCCTGTTCTCAAGTGGATGACTGTGGCACTGTTTTGATAACCGCTAATCGCTACTTGGAGTATTTTTGTATTGTCTGATAGACGATTTCACAATTTCGCTGCGTTGTGTATTTAATGGGAGTATGGATTTCAAGGATAAAGTTGTGTTAATCACGGGTGCCAGCTCTGGGATTGGTGCCGCTGCAGCTGTTCAGTTCGCCAAATTAGGTGCAAAACTGGCTTTGGTTGGACGAAATATGGAAAATCTTAAAGAAACTGAAGGAAAGTGTGAAAATGCTGCTGTAGATGATGGTTCGTCTGCACCGTTGCTCTTAAAGACAGACTTGACAGATGAGAGCGCAGTGTCAACTATCATAACCGAAGTTTTGAACAAATTTGGTCAAATTGATGTATTGGTAAACAATGCTGGAATCATCGAGAGTGGTAGCATTGAGAACACCAGTCTTGAGCAGTTCGATAGGATGATGAATGTAAATGTACGTTCAGTGTATCAACTCACTATGCTCGTTGTACCGGAGTTGATTAAAACAAAAGGCAATATCGTTAATGTTTCCAGCGTTTGCGGTTTACGTGCTTTTCCAAATGTTTTAGCTTACAACGTATCCAAATCGGCAATTGATCAGTTTACACGTTGTGTTGCTCTGGAACTTGCCCCAAAGGGAGTGCGCTGCAACTCGGTTAATCCGGGTGTCGTAGTTACCAACCTACATAAACGTTCTGGTATGAATGATGATGCTTATGAGAAATTCCTGGAACACTGTAAGACTACTCACGCACTTGGACGAGCAGGCGACGCAGAAGAAGTGGCCAATGCTATTTGTTTTTTGGCCAGTGACATGGCCACATTTACTACGGGGATGAATATGCCTGTCGATGGTGGTAGGCATGCCATGTGCCCGAGATAAGTAAATAAATGCATAAAGCAAATACAATTTTCGTTCGATGTAATACGCTTTAGTTCCTTTTATACAATATATTTTTCGTTTTTATTTAGGTCGATGATTACTAAATTTACGTATGTATCTGATGTGTAATAAACTAATGGCGGTGTGTGATTAAACCAAAATGTATATATTAGTTTTAATAAAAGAAGGGTAGAACAGGTAGGGAAAAGGTAAGCTACATCCGCACGTGAAGATTACTGAAAGGAACCTGGAGGATTTGCCGCATATTGTGCGTTAGTTGATAATAACCGAAAAAAAGAATATTGATTAGGTGAACATGAAAATTATCGCAAAAACTAAATGTCAAAAAGCAACTCACACTTTTCCTAAACCGAAATATTTTACAACCATTAGCACCAAGAAGTTTAGCGCAATATAACACGAGTGGTTAAGCAAGTGTACCACAAATCAAAGAAAAGTGCTCCGAATTATATACCAAACAACATTGAAGTTAGTCGAACTCTAACATTGCAGTCAATTATCCCTCAAGTTATCCCAAATACTGTCTTTGCTCTACGTATTGAGATATATGTTTGCTTAACCGGTATTAGCTATTTACTTAAACAGTGGACTAAAGTGTTGAATAATAATAGCCAGGTATATTTTTTACTTAAGATATTCTTTTATTAAAAAATCTCTACTCATTTTATACAAGCAATCACGATACGCATTTAAACTTCGTATCCGTAGGATTTAATAATCTTGTTGAATGGTTCGGCCACCTTCGCAATATTTTCGCGAGCCTTAACCGTTAGTTTCTTCATGATCCTATTGTGTTTCAAGATGACGCGCAACTTTGCCTTGCGTTTCCTCTCCAAGCTCTTGACAACATCCTTGTAATGCCAGCCGACTTCATGTGACAGACGTCCAACTTGGCAGTATTTACGGTCAGAACGTAATGTGAGGATGCGCATGGCAATTGGTACACAGACACGACGACGCTTGTCGTATGGTGGTGGAATACCATCGAAAACACGCAGGCGGGCAAGTGCAGCTTGACCACGCTTTGTTTTATGTGGAATCATACCTAAAAACAAACAAATTATCGCAAATTTTAAAAATGTAAATCTATGTTATAAAAATAATATTTTAAATCATGTTTCAGTTTTCAATTTTGTTACATTTCTGCTTCAAATAATGTAGGTAAGATATATCCTTCATCACTAGCTTTGGAAATTTTTTACCGTCACAATAAGTTTTCGTTGTTTGTTACCTACCTGAAATATGGAAAAAACGTTTGAGTACATTGAAATATGTTTATATCTACAATAATGTATACTTAGGAGTCAGTTATTAATTTGTTACATGATTTTTTTCAAATAATGTAGGTAAGGAAAATATAATTCATCATACAAAATAGTAGCAGCGAGCTATAGCTACTTTTACTGGCATCTTACCTCGCACAGCTTTGAAGAAGATGCGTGATGGGGCACGGAAATGATATGGACCACGAGCAGGATTTACATTACAGCGTTTACGCAAGTAAGCCAAGTACTTTATTTTGTTTCTGTAGAAGTGTCCTGAGAGGTTCAACTCTTCACAACGAACAACAGCTACTTTGCCACCTTGCAGCAGGTATTTGGCAACAACGGAGGCCAAACGGCCAACCAGATGGCCACGACCATCAATAACAACGGCCTGAAAGTATACAAAACAACATAGCGATATTAAAATCATATAAAAATGAGGTTAAGTTAAAAACTAGATCACAACAAAATGCATATTTAGGCACCCAAGCAATATATTTCGTAATTTGTTAACAATTTACACAAATACATGTTTTATTCACATTAATGAATAATGAAGCTTATTTTTCTAAAGCGTAGACTTTTCCGTAAGCTTTAGATGTCACAAATATTCCTCCACGATTCAAATAGGCACGTGTAACACCGAGCTCGGGTTTGACAAACGATTATCAAGTTGATTTTTCACTTTTTAAAACACTTTTCGGATCAAAGTTGATAGTTGCGAAAAGTTAACGACATAACGCACAATTTTCCTGCATTTTTATGAGTTTTTAATACATTTTGCTGCCATTTTTCCCATGAAAATACCGCCACTTACCCTATTAGACAAACCAGTCATGTTAAAGAACCGCACGGAAAGAAATGGCCGAATATTGGCTTCGTGCGACGGAAGTGCTGTTCCATTCCACTTCGATATTTCTATATGACAAATTATCGAAATGCTATCGATTGAGCGTGTTCAGCGAACTGCTATCATTATAAAAATAAAAGATTTCTTTTCTAAAAACTAAGAAAAGGAATCGAGCAAAATAATTCGGCATATACTGATGGTTGAAACGACTTACTCAATTAAATCTATTTATTTGCAGCAATTGATCTGTTTTTTATCTTTCTTTTACTCCGTGCTCTTTTAACAAACAATATTTAACAAGTAACAAATTTAGTTGGATCAAATACCCAGAAGGAATGTCATATACAGTCAAGCTTCTATACCCGAACCCCCACTATTCAATGAAAATGTTTGACTTATGGATACTTTGAGTTACAGAATATACTTTTTGTTTTTTAAGGTAATGGTAATTTGTAAAATACATATTAAAGAATGAGCACATTTATTGATTTGAAATCAAATTTATTCTAAATGCATATGTAAAAGTTCTAATAAATTAAAATTAACGGATATCAGAGAACAAAAACCTACTTTCATTTTAGATCTTTCAGTAAATAGTTATTCTAATTTGATCAAAGCATTTTAATGATGTTTTTGTTGCACCAAAAATATTCGCCATACATATACGGGGAATGCTGTTGACAGTCCTTGGCCGGATATAAATCCGTGTCGTTGGGGTTACTTAAATCCGATTGTCGTAAGAACATTAATGATCGTCAATGGTGGTTTGCAAATATAAATGCAAACTTCTGAAGTAATCTCTTACATTATCATCGGTGAATAATTTCCGTCACAGAACCCTCATCACCACTTCCCATTCCGCTGTGATCCGAAACTGCTGTTAGTGCTACAGTGCCTCATAATGGCATGGACTGTGGGAAAAAGAAGATACTTACAAAAGAAAACCTATTCGCTTTACAATGTATAAGTACAAGAATAACGGTATGTTATCAAGAACACCTCTAAAAATCTTTTTACTATGGCACAAGTGCTTCCCCAAATAAGGGATTCATTGAAAAACTAAACAACAACATAGGTAATTTTAAATTTCCTCTAAAAAATCCGACTTAAAGAAGTATTTGCCAAATTTTTACTTCAGCTACGGAGAAATTCGAATTATTGCCACTCGATTAACTAGGCATACATATACATTCAAAGCTATAAAAATGTATTACATGGAGAGGACCCCTTATGAAACTACACAAGTCTGCACTTGCTTAGAGGTTTTATGCGAGTACGAATAAGTATTTTTAATGTTTAATAATACATCTTTTTGGGTCCTTCATCAATGTTCCAATTGTCAATGCACCATTTCTCTTCAGTATGTCTTACAACAATTAGCTGTCAAAAGTGAAGAAGAAGCACTTGCTACATTTACAAAACTGAATCATTTAGGTAGGAAAATATTTCTCTAATTTGTAAGTTTTTATTAATATATTGCAATGTACGAGTTCAATTAAAACATAATATATAAATCTATAGAAAGCAACCAACCCGCAAATAAATAAATATTAGAAATTATTATCAATACATTTCATGAAATGTGAAACCGGCTGACCACTCCCTATAGATAAAGAATATGGAGCAAATTTGATTGTAACCTTATCTTGCTTTTCATTTTTAACGTTAAGTGATGACCATTGTTTTAAGTGACTAATTCATAATACTTTTTTAACAGTTAAATTTGAGCAAAATGTGGAAAGCCACAGCAGGTCTGCAACTCCAGAATACTCAACCGGAGGCGGATGACGATTGGGAAACAGATCCGGACTTTGTAAACGATGTTAGCGAACAAGAACAGCGATGGGGATCGAAAACGGTCGAGGGAAGCGGGCGGACAGCAGGTGCCATCGAGTAAGTTGCCTTTTGATTACTCATTTGTGTAAAGCAGTATAATAGTACATATTTAATGATTCATTTGTAACATGCATACAGTATGGAGAAATTACGTTTTGAAACTGAAAAGGCAGATCAAGACAAAAAGAGAAAGGAATTAGAGGAGCAAAATCCAGGATATGGTTATGGTGGAAAATTTGGAGTCCAAACAGATCGAATGGATAAGTCAGCGGTTGGGCACGATTACCGTTCCACTGTAGAAAAACATGCTTCTCAAAAAGATTACAGCGAAGGATTTGGTGGGAAATTCGGGGTGCAGAAAGATCGTGTCGATAAGTCAGCAGCCGGCTGGGATCATATTGAAAAAGTGGAAAAACATGCTTCTCAAAAAGACTATGCGACCGGTTTCGGTGGCAAATTTGGCGTTCAATCCGATAGAGTAGATAAATCGGCTGTAGGTTGGGACCACGTCGAAAAAGTAGAAAAACACGAGTCCCAAAAAGGTAAGCAAGATATGGAGAAATTACTCAAAGGAATAATCGATTTTATTTTCGTTGAAGATTATTCGAAGGGATTCGGTGGTAAATTTGGTATTCAGGAGGACCGTAAAGATAAATCTGCTATGGGTTGGGATCATAAAGAAGCACCACAAAAGCATGAAAGCCAAATAGACCATAAAGTTGTGAGTTAATTTTATCTCCCGCTTACTTTTTTTAATGTTAAATTACATATATGTAATTATAAATATTTATGAGCTTTTATTGAATTTTAGGGTTTTGGAGGTAAATTCGGCATACAAAAAGATCGCATGGATAAGTCGGCTGCTGGTTTCGATGATGCTGAAAAGCAACAGATTGGCACCACTTATACTAAAGTAAAACCGAATATCGAAGGAGCCAAGCCTTCGAATTTACGTGCTAAATTTGAGAACCTTGCTAAGAACTCAGAAGAAGAAAATCGTAAACGAACTGATGAACAGAAGAGATTGCGAGAAGAAAAAGATCGTCGTGATCGTGAAGAAGCATCTAAAAGGACTATAATTGAAAATACGCCACTACCAGCGGCAGAAGAAGCACGAGCTCCGCCGGCAAAGGGCAGTCGATCGTCGATTTCGACGGGTCGGGAAGGTGGCATCAGCAATGCAATTAGTGCTTTTAATCAAATGCAATCACCGACAACAGAAAATCCTACTGCAGTACGCAAAGAACCTATAATCATTCCAAAAGCCGAGCCTGTTCAAGTGTCTAAGCAATTGGAAGAGAAACAAGAAAACCAAGAAGTTCAACTGGCCGTTAATAACGTACAAAAAAATATCACTGTTACCCGACCACCACCTGATGTCATCCCTTCTATTGAAATACAGAATATAATAACACCACCACAATTATCGTCCCCAGAATCGTCAATACAAGAACCAGTCTACGAGAATAGGGCCAGTGTTGAACAAAACCAACATCAGCAGCAACAAGAATCAAAACATCAAATCAATCAGTCACCGCCAGTAAACGCTAAGAAAGAAGAGGAAGTAGCAACAATTGACAATACTGCCGCTCCTACAGCAGCTCCGGATGCAGCTTCTGAAGAGGCCATTTATGCCAATTCCGATAATTTAGCTGACTACATCGAAGACACGGGCATCCATGCGATTGCTCTCTATGATTACCAAGCCGCTGATGACGACGAAATATCATTTGATCCCGATGATACAATCACTCATATCGAAATGGTAAGAAAGCTTAATTAAAATTACTAAAATCTATTTATATAAGTCTTGGTTTTATAGATCGATGAAGGTTGGTGGCGTGGATTATGCAAGAACCGTTATGGTCTCTTCCCAGCAAATTATGTGCAATTGGTAAATCAACAAGCATGAAAACATTTAGATGATCTCTAAAGCATTTTTCTTCAAATCTGAAAACTGTTGTGCTTCGTTCAGCTCAAGTAGTCAAGATAAATTGTTTGTAAAGTATCGTTTTTTACAATAGGATTAACTTAACTACAAAAAAACGTTATACAAAAATTCATGCTTCCTTCAATACTAAAAACCAAGACAATGCAGAAATACTGCAGATATATTAATATTACTCAAAGTGATTCAAAAATACCAGTTTTTCATGTATCATCCCTAACCAGTATTTACCTCAACTGCATAAATGCAACGAATTGTTTAACAATAGTACATGTTTTATTATTCAAATTATTGGTTCTTTCATCGATGTCGCAAAGTTCATCTGTGTATTTACATTTTGAAAAACATTCATTTGTTTTTAGCTTATTTTTTACAAAAAATGTGCAAATTAAGTTAAAATTTTTTATACACTAACATATTATATAATGGCTAACGTGGAACTCTTACTGGATTCCACTTGCAAATATAGTTGTGACGAACGTACTAAACACTAAAAGAAATTGCCAGAAGCACACAGAAAAGTGTGCAAAAATTTGAAAAAAGAATTAGAAAAAATCCTTTCTTGAAAAGTTGTTATTTCTACAAAAAAGTTTGGTAAACGTTTGCAATAAAAAAAATGTTTGAAAGAGTTTTGAGAATATTGTATTATGGATTTTACATTTTTAATATGTATGTGTATGTTTCGGGTTAAAAGCTTAAAAGTTACCAAGTAGTATATTTGTATAAAATATTAAAATAAAGAACTTACAAACTAAATAGACTCTTTGTTTTAAAATTTTAGGATCGGCGTTCAATTGAACAATTTTTGTGGTGTGATCGAAACCTGGCCACCATCTTTTCAATTAATAATATTTCAGTGTATAATTTTATATTTTATAAGTTTCACTAAGATCTGTGTAAGCAAATCGTGTAAGTTGGAGGAGATGATTTCTAACGCCCGTAGGAAGGTTGTTGTTGTTGTATCAGCAAAGACATTCCCCATACATGTACGGGGTGTGCTGCTGGAGTGACAGTCCTTGGCGGGATATATAGTAAATCCAGGTCGTTCCGGTAACGTAGAACCGAATATCAGGGGGAATGTAGGTCTCGGAAGGGTCTCCACTTTCAGCAGTCACTTGCAGTACCATCCAAGCAGAAACTGCTTGCTGAGAATTGTTTTATGCCCTTTAACTTAGAAGACCTCAGAAGCCGAATTCGGTATTTGATAGGTTTGTAGCTTCATCCACTGCGCACTTCTAGGCCCGGGCGATCAGATCGGCTAGCAAAGTTGCTAGCAACTTTTATTTTTCTTTGCGTCAGGTGCTATCGGCTAGCGATTTGACGATCATGTTGGAGCTTTGGACTTAAGATGTGATAGCTCTTGCATGCGGCGAGAAGGAGAGTGACATCCAGTAACTTGGGCTAATTAACAGTCGGAGTTGCTGGGTCATCAACTTGGATGTTGGAATTTGATCTCATTCGTCAGTGTGGTAAATAGAATAGCCGTGCATTTTGTAGGGCAGAGCGTTGTTATTATTGTTGTTATTGTAACAAGATGTATGGGGGAAAGGTGCTGGAGTGACAGTCTTTGGACGGACATAAATCCGGGTCGTTTCGGTAACGTAGAACCGGCTGTCGTAGGAACGAGGGTAGAATGTTAGGCTAGGGGCAGTGAAAAAATCAGACACAACCGTTTATCTTCAAATATAAGCCATTAATGTCACTGGCGAACGCCAATATCGAACAATCATCAGCAAAAGAGATCAGTGAAACTCCCCTAGTGCTTGGTGCGATTTCAAGACAGAGATGTTGAGTAGGAAGGAGAGAGGACACCACACTGTTATAACACCTGCACTGCCAGTGCGGTGTAGTCACCGACCCTTATCGTCTAACTGTCTAACTCATCTAACGGAAGGCCTTGGAAACATGCTGTTTCGGCAGGTTGGACGGAGAGAGGTGTCAGGTGAGTGGATTTAAGTGGGTATCTGCTAGGTGGTTAGTATCGGGCGGGGTACCTTCACCTGCCAGACGCATTATCCTTCTGTTTGGATGCTTGATTTCGAAAGACTGCGTGCGATTATCAATCACAAAGATAATTCGCCGATCACATTTTCAGTATCAGTAGGAGAGTAGAAGACTACGACTGGTACGGCATTGCATTATGTGAAAGTATAAGTATATACTTTTCTATGCAAGGGATGTTCTGCTCTATCCTGTTAGTGTCACTAGATAACTGTGACCATATTTGAACTGGGAATCATCGATCACAACAATATATTAAGGAAACTCTCTCTTGATGAGTCATTATTTCCACTTTCTGGTCAATCCTATTGGTTGATAGTTTATTTAATGAGGAGTAGTTCATGATTGGCGCCTACCTTTCTGGAAACGGAAATGGCTGCATAACATTCAGAATTGTGGCCGTGTCTTCGGTCCGAAAAAAACATTAACATTCGCTTTAAAGTATTTTATTGGTTTTGACGTCGCGTGAGAGATCCTTATAGTATATGTACTAGGCCGGGTCTATTTGTGGGGAGGCAAAAAAATCGCCCATTGCTCTATGAAAATCATATTCTAGGGATCAAAATAAGAAACTTTGCCGAAGGAACCATACCTCTAAAACGAATTCTGATGTCCCCCAATTTGGGTTGAACTTTTTAGTTTCTTTTCTCATGTAAAGGCCAAAAATTGTGATATTTTGAAATGATTGTATGGGGAACCCCCCAGGGGAGTTCCAGGGGGTGTGCCACTGGCATGGGTGGATGGGCCGTCCAAAGTTAGTGGGGGTCGGTCATACATTTGGACTCGATTGGAGTACTCTAAATGGGTCAAAGTGGGATTTTTCGTTCGACCCACATTGGGGGACATCAGAATTCGTTTTTGAGGTATGGTTCCTTTGTCAAAGTTTCTTATTTTGATCCCTAGAATACGATTTTAACAGAGCAATGAGCGATTTTTAAATCGACCCGTCCTAATATGTACCCATTAAAAAATAATTTTTTTTTGTTTTTCAAGCTCTGTCATGATTTTAATATTCAACTTTTATTAGATGAATTTTTAAATTTTAATACATGTCATACGTAAGTAATTAATTGCACATTACAAAAAATTTAATTTTTTTCTATTGGGACATATATTAGGTTGCTCAATAAGTTTTACGGAGGAAAACACAAGTTCATGGTTTGAAATACACTTTATTATTCACACGTATATAATCTCCCTGAACCTCAATACACTTGTTCCAACGAGATTCCAATTTATGAATTCCACACCTGAAGAGAAAATCTGAAAGGGCTGCAAAATACGCCTGCACAGTTGTTATGACCTCAGCATTTGATAAAAAATGCTTTCCACGCATATATTTGGCTAGGGGACAAATCTGAGAAAATCGCACTCGAATGAGTTTTAGTTCCATTGTTCTCTTTCAGTCACTTGACCACTTTCCAATACGATTTCCTGTATTTTTTTACGATTTCTGTTGTTGTTGCTATTTTTTGGCGTCCTTGACGGGGATCTTCTTCAAGGCTTGTACGGCCATGAAAAAGCTACTCATAAAAAATATCTGCCGTTCGGGATCGGCTTCAAACTGTAGGTCCCTCCATTTGGGGAACAACATCAAGACGCACGCCATAAATAGGAGGAGGAGCTCGGCCAAATATATATATATAACAATACATACATATTTATACATTAAAGTTTACTTATATACATTGATACATAAATACATTTTAATATTTAGAAAAAAAGTAGAAAAATTGTAGAAAATACTGTGACAAAAAAAAATTTGGCTAGTACTAACGCCGCCGTCTCTTATTGAACAACCTAGTAAAAGTGTCCTTATAATCCGAAAGGTACAGGTATTTTTCTTAAAAAAAAAAATAGAATTGACCTGTAAATTGATACACTACGATGTTAAAATGTTTTACAAAATTTGTAAAAAAATAAAGATCAAATAATGCTTTTCTATCAAAAATTTACCTTATTTACATGTAACATTTAAAAAAAAATAAAAAAATAACTGAGGCGAGGGCTATCTATTCATGACCGCTTTTCTGGTGCAAAAGTGCTGTTGCACAGTATAATTTAAATTTTCCATTAACAACCAGCAATTTAATTCTTATTAGATAGAAAATGTTATGTTGATGTAAGTTGTTTTGTCAGAAGTGTATGTATTTATTTTTATTAAAGTATGCTCGGTGCCAAACAAAGTTGCTTTTTCCAATAAAATGATTTGTCTTTAATGACAGTTTTACCTTTGTTCAATAATTAAAAATAATTTATAACGCTTTTTTTATTCCTTGGATTCTTATTGCCAGGTCATAATGCTTTGCTTGTAATATCTATTATTTATCGGAACTAACCAGTTTAGTTGTTACATTTGTTTTAAGATTTCGAGTAATAACACTGTGCGCGGGGTTTTACCTTTTTTTGGGAAATGGTTTTGATAGTTGGTATTTCTTAATTAGGGCTTTTTAACTCTTTGTTATCAAATCTGGATCTGGTTAAATTTTAACTTTTTTTGTAAATAAGTAAGCTATTCTGATAAAATTTTCCACAGGACTATATTATAATATACAAAAGTCATCAACATATGTTACCATATTTTTCAATCTAGCGGCCTCGAAGGACTTTTTCAAGGCATTTATCTCGAAAACTGGAGCTAATGTGACGAAACCGGAACACCATTGCATTCAGATTAAGTGAGGCCAACAATCGAACTTATTTGAACTCTTTTGAGCTGGCACAATGTAATTAGTAAACTAATTTGTTGGTTTTGTTACATTGTATGTATATGTAAGTACTAATACATAGTTCGCTAATAACTGTCTGCATCCACTTTTTTAGACTTATTTATGTACATACATATATTCACAATAAATTCGTCTGTATATGTATTTACTTATTATGATTCAGTAAATTAAATATTCCCACATACCATATATACACAGATACATATGTAAATATACAACTAATCCAGTCAAAAGAGACAAAAAAAATAGCCAACTAAGTAATTTTAGGAGTATGCGAGTTTATGGTTTTATTATGTAAAACCCATCACTGTGAACTTAAATTTGAGTTTTCGGGGTCGGGGGTTGTGTCCCGCGGCCGCCATCTTGGAAATAAGGGTGCAACTGGTTTTTTGCGATTATCTCGTGAATTTCGAAAGTTACGAAAATTTTGTAAAATACTTTTTTGTAGATAATAATATTATCTACAACTTTCATTCACAACTTTTTATTGTAAAACTAGCATTTCCCAGTGGGCTTCGCACCACCATACATAAAATGTTTTTTTATATCGCAAGAAATTTTTCATATTAAGTTTTCTTTATAGAACTCGTAAAATGTTTAAACAGTTGAATTAATTGATTTTTTTCATTCAACATACTTTCTAAAGATGTCACAATAGCCTTTTCTGTCCTTTTTTTTATTTGATTGTGGTGATCACCTATATACAGGTAAGGTGAAAGAGCCGATAAAAACTTGTAATTAAACTTTGATTCTTTACTTTCCATTTCAATTTTTTACTCTAAATAAATTATGCTAAAATAAATAAAGTTAAAAATGTTTTTCCATTTCCTTGAATGCTCCAGTTTTTATTATATTTTCGTCCAAAATTAATATTAACATAATACACTTGCAACCACAACAGTACAACAGAAACGCTCATAAGCGGCTGTGTATTTGTTGTTGTTTTTCCCATACAGGCATTTCGTATGAGAGGAAACCATTACTCACATAAAATGTCATAACTCAGGAACGGCTGCACCGATTTCAATCAAACTTCACACAAACCACCTCCTCAAAGATAGAAAAGAACTCTAAAATTTTTGTGTCAATCGGTTCGGCGGTTCTTGAGTTATAAGATTACCAAGGAAATGTAACTTCTTTTTATATATATAGATTAATCATAAAGAGGTTATAAACAAAATTACGCGAAAAATTAAGGGATGAATTTTTTTCAAGCGTAATAACTTTTTTTTTATTGATTTTATGGAAAATATACATCAGAACTTTCTTATAGAGCATTCTTTTGAGAACATTTTCGTTCATAAGTTTTTTTCTTATGACCACACCCCTACACTTGCTTGCGGTATGGTAGGGGTGGTTTCTAGGGGTTAGGGCTGTGTCTGACTCGGTACCCGTGGGTTAGATAGTGTAGGAGTTTGGTGAGTTAGCACACTTATGGTGTGAGACCAAATTTTAAGAAAAATAAGACTCAATTCAAGAAAATTAGTAATCGACTATATCATGCCTATGTTATCTCAATCTATTTTCAGGTGTAGGAAAATTTAGAAACATGAAAATTTTAAAATGCGATATCTCTGCGAAAAAAAATGATATTCGAGCAAACAAAACGCCATTTGAAAAAAGTAGGCTTGTATTTAAAGATGCCATCCTTTAATTTTGGTGAAAGAAAACATCTGCAAGGCTACATAACCTCAAATATGGGCAAAAACGGTGTTTTTTGCACTTTTAGGTTAGGATATGTCGAAAACCAGAGCTGATAGAGCAATTCTGAGGCCAGATTTGGATTCAGCGCATCATAAACCTTCGGAAATATATAGTCTGGTTTCTTGGTCTGAATGTTGGTTAAATTTTGTCGGCCTGTGTAATCATGTACGCGCTTCGCTAATGTTCGCTAATGGTTGCTCCTCTTAGCAGCTCAAAATCATAAAACTAAATAAACTTTCGAAATTCACGAGATAATCGCAAAAAACCAGTTGCACCCTTATTTCCAAGATGGCGGCCGCGGGACACAACCGCCGACTCCGAAAACCCAAACTTAAGTTCACAGTGATGGGCTTTACATAATAAAACCATAAACTCGCATACTCCTAAAATTACTAAGTTAAATCTTCTTTTGACTGGACTAAACTTGCTGAGATCATATCGTTTGTTTGCTGAAAGAACGCCATAACTCGATAAATCAAAAAATCGGAAGAACGGCTTTAAAGCTTTAAATTTATGATACTATGTATGTTTCCCTAAGTAAAAGTAAAGCCATATTTTGATCAAATGAGATGTTAATTGATATCGCCATGCATTTTATACATTTCAGAACAGAGAAGCAGATGGTGATTTCTGCATATTTATCTGCTCACCTATCCTCATCATGTTGGTCTCCTTGCAACGGGGATTAGGCTTAAGTGGTGGTTTGACCCCCATATCATGGGGACCAACTGAACACGGACTAAGAGGGAAGCTCCATATGGGGATTGACTAGCCATCCATCCGCTTTACGGCGAAATTGGTGGCCATGCAGTCCCCATGCGAAGATAGACGTACCGACGAAGATCCCTTGCTATTCCTGAACCCCCGGCTTCTCATTATTTCCTCTCCTTGCCCACCCCCTAATCCAGGGTTTTATGCAACCCCGTGCCCATTGGATGGTTTCCAGCCAGGGAACTCACCAGATCGGCTGTATCTTAACGGCGCCTCCATAACACCGGGCCGCCTTTGGGACTAACTGTGGCCTTGCCATGGCATGGAGCGCTGCTGTGGTGGACCATTTGAATTCCCCTTTATACTACTTACACTACTGCGCTTGCCTTGTCGAGCAGGTAGTCGTGCCAACCAAGGTGGGGATGAAAGCGAAAACACTCTACAAAGCTGTGGTCAAAATCTGCGACCGATGTAGTGGTATGACCATGGGCTAAAAATAAAATTGAAAAGGGCGGGGCTCACTTTGCAAATCGAGCTGGATGTGCTGTATCAAGGAGTTGGCCAATAAGGTTGAGGAGAGACTGGCCTAAAAAATGCAGCGATCGACCGTTGCTGCAAAGCTAAACGTGAGTGAGATTGCCAAAAAGCACCTGTCTGTGGCACTTATTAATCGTGGTAATCCGCTGGGGCAATTGTCGCAGGAGCAGTGGAAATCAGTGGAAATGAAGCTGTTGGAACCCTTTTTCGCAAGAATGGACGCGGATCCGAACACATCTATGCCTACATTCGATGGGGCAGGATGGTTCAGCGGCGTCAAAATTATAAAAAGCAAGGACGACCCCTCTCTCACATGGGTTAAGAAAGCTGTGAAGAAGCTTCAAGGCCTGTGGGAAGGTGTCACACTTGAAATAGTGGCTCGCAACTGTTCTACCGTCCATACCAGAGGCGAAGGTATTAATACCACTCACGGCAAACCCGGAGCATGCACTACTACAAATGCAGCACAAAAATGTACTTAGCGATGACTAGAAGGTGTTGAAAGTGGCTAAATCAGCGAACACAGATGGAAGCCAGAACTACATCCTTCAGATAATTAATACGACGGAGGACATTTTGTACGAACCATTTGGGAAAATGGCGTGAGCATTGGAAGTGTGTTCCTTTGTTTCAAAAAACGCAATACACGCTCAAAACTGGGGAGGTGGAGAAGGATCTCGGCATTAAAGACAATCTCGAAACTTTTCTTAACATTTTGGACGAGACGGTGGGTGAGCTGGAGCAGGTATCCAACCCCGTGAAGGAACTAAAGACTGATGATGACGTCCTTAAAATTAACTTTCACAAATGCAAGGAAGCCCCAGTTGAGTTCATTCAAAATTTAGAGGGGGTCAACTTCGACATGGCTCTACTCCAGGAACCACGGATCGGTTCGGGAAACGTGGTATCTGAACTGGACTCACCAAAGTAAAACACATGCTTCCCGAACTCTACAAACAGGGCAAAAGTAGTAATATTTGTTAAAAAAAGTGTATGTTCCTACTTTAATACCAATCTCTCCACCGATGACCTGACAGTGGTGACTGACTATTCAGGGCTGCAGCAATGAAATACTACTTCTTGGGTCCTGCTATATGTCACACGAGAGGGAAGCACCGCCGGATAAGCTTCGTAGGCTGGTTAAGGAAACCGAGCAAAGGAAGCTAGCTCTAGTTATTGGCTCCGATGCTAACTTTCATCACACTCTCTGGGGGAGCTCCGACATAAACCATAGAGGTGAGTACCTACTTAACTTTATTTTACAAACTAGCCTAGAAGTAGCAAACTGGGGTGAGGAACCAACATTTATTAGACCTACCCCCAAAAATGTTCTAGACTTAACTCTCTACGATTGTGGACGATTGGAGAGTATTAAAAACGCCATCTTTCTTCGACCAGAAATACAAACAATTCAAAATAGCATTATCGCCCAATCAAAAGAGCTAAACCTTTAGAAATTATAGAAAGACACATGGAATCTGTTTAGGAAAGTGCTACTCCAAAAACCATTGAGGCCTCGCAGGTTCAGCTCCTGTGTTGAGCTGGGAGAGAGTGTTAGAACGATAGCAAGAGCACTTAATAAAGCATATCACGTAGAATGCACTCCTCTACGCTTAAAACGCAGATCACAGGCACCTTGGTGGAAATATAAGCTTGGCTCGAGGAGCTGATAATGAACCCTACTGGGAAGCGAATAATGATCTACGACGAGCATACAAGAAATAGGTGCGTAAAGTTAAGAGAGAGTCAAGGAAAGACTTCGGTGACAGTATAGAAAGCACAAACGAAGCTGCTAGGCTCAGAAAACTGTTATTAAAACACCCGACTATGTCTAACTTAATACGTAAATCCTAAAGAGACTGGACTGATAATTGTGAAGAATGACTACAAGATTTATTCAGTACGCATTTTCCAGGATGCATAGACTATTTAGGTCAGGAGCCTGTAAGAAATAGCGTAGTAAACATCCCGAAAGACATTATTACAACGCAAGAAATAGAGTGGGTAATAAGCACGTTTGACTCATTTAAATCTCTAGGTTTAGACGGAATTTTTCTAGCCACGCTCTAAAGGATGGACAATCTGTTGGTATCATGGCTAAAGGCGATATACACAGGATGCCTGAGTTTTAACTATGTGTCAATGCTCTGGAGAGAAGCAAAGGTTGTGTTTATACCGAAAGCAGGTAAAAGCAACCCCATACTGTCATTCCTTCTGAAAACGCTTGAGAAAATACTCGGCCCCCACTGAGACTGCGTTACACTCACTAGTGTTAGTTATGGAGAGCTCTAGAGTAAAAGGAATACGCTTTAGGAGTATTTCTAGACATTAGTGGTGCATTCAACAATGTGTCGAGGGAAGCCATTTTAAGGGGCTTAGATACAACAAATGCAAAACCCGCTGTTTATTAATGGATGGATAAAGAACCTTTTAGGTTGTAGAATAATACTTGCAGAATGGAACGAAGCTAAACTTACAAGGTGGCGTTCTATCGCCACTTCTCTGGCAGCTAATGAGTTATTAACGAAATTTGAAAGCACCGCACCTAAACTTATAGCATGTGCAGATGACATAGCTATAGTATGTGGTGACAGCTAAGTACTTAGATACCGTGAGCGCCATAATGAATAATATACTCGCAACAGTGCATCAATGGTCAACTCAAACAGGCTTGGGGATAAACGCTGATAAAACGGATAAGATACTTTTTATTAGAACGTACAAGATCCCCAATTGGCACCCCCCATAGCTCATCTAAATCAAAATCAATAGAAGCATTTCGTTGCGTTGAAGACGAAAAATTTTCTGCAGTTATTTGAGAAATTATTAATAACTTTCTGGCAACCCTTATATTTTTCGCGCTTTCTTATTTCATATGGAACATTTTTATTTAAAAAAGGTTGTATAATTAGTATTTATAAAGCTAAATAAAAGCTTTTGCATTTATAAACTCATATTAGTCTTGTCACAGCTGGGGCGGCCATGTTTTTTGGCGGCCTCTGCCAATCTGCTATTTCTTATATGTATATGGACAGTTTTACAGTTCAAGTTTAACTCGTAGGATTAAACTTAGTTTTAAAATGCCCACTGTTGACGACTGTGGCATGTTATTGTGCTACACATGCAATTCATGCAATTTTACTATGAACGATTTGAGTGAAGATACCCATAGCCTAAATTGGAGGGCCTTTCTGCAGTCACAGATGGACTCATGTATGTATCAGAGCCATTGAAAATTACACCTCTGGATTATAGTCATTGTGCGAAGCCGTGGCGTAAATTTTAATCATATTTATTCGGTTTAAATTAGAATAAATAGGCCCATGAAAAATCTCAACAACAGAAACCCCTCCATTTGTGTAAAAACACCAATGACTTATGTATAACATTGAGTTTTAAGATTGATTTTTAGAAATATAGTTTAGGAAAAACACTGCCAAATGCACCACAGTTTCCGATAATAAGAGCGGTGCGAAGAATTTGAAGTGTGTGCCTCTTAGTTTTTTTAAAGGGGTAAAGGCAGAAATATAATAAGAAATATAAATGTAATAAATATAAGAATAGTGTAACACCCGTTTTACTATTAAAAGGGCAATTACTTGAACTTTTTGTAATACATATAAGATGAAGTTACTTTTTGGGATATTCCTTACTATGAAAAAGATGTAAGTCATCTACATTAACTAACTTTAACTTTTAACACTAAACCTACCGGTATTTTATGTATTCCTATTCACACCAATGTGGGTCAAATGACCCGTATTTAAAGTATTATATATATATTATTAAGATCACATATATTTCTCGGTAAAACAATTAGCAAGAGAAGAGTAAATCTTGAAAAATGCATTCAATGTATTTTTTAATAAAAGCCGTGAAGGCAAATGACGATTTAATAATGTTATTTCTAAGAACTTCTGACAAAAAGTTTAAAATGGGTCATTTGACCCGTCCATGGTAGGTTTAGTGTTAACAATATCAAGATTTTATTCAAAGTGTTTTAAAAAATAATTAGTTAAAGAGTTCAACACTATTTAAAGTCTTAAAATATTCTAAATCTACAGAATAAATAAGCTGTAACAAATTTACATTTATTAAAGGTCTCCTTCATGGCTGAGCTGACAGCCACACGGACACGGCGAAAGAGAAAAAACAAATCAGTTGATTTGCCAACACCACCTTTAATAGATTCGCCTTGTTAAAATACTCATATTTCTTTATATTGTCGAGTAAAAGTAAATTTTTCCTTTTCATATGGATAGCTTCGTTCTCTCTCATTTTAGCTAGGAACTAGTTTTAACATATCTATGATTGACAAACTTTTACAAACTGATTTAACTGTCTGTGACTATGAGAAATAATTTCCCTACGTCTGGTAGCACAACAATTACTTGATAAGAGTTGAACACTTCTCTGCAGAGATAATGAAGAGAATACAACAGTGTAACATTTTTTAAAAAGTTGGAACTCATACCAGGGGATTTTACTACTTATGGTATTGGTTTGCAAAAAGCTACATCAAGGCTTTCGCTTTCAGCGCTATTTCAGCTTACTTATTCCATATCAGGGCATAGCGTGTGAAATGCTTGGAATGGCAAAATAAAGTGAATTCCATACTTAAGATGGATGGGAGAATTTTTATATATCATAGTTTACCGAATATATGTATGTATGGATTTGTTGATCGGAAATGATTAATAAAAATAAATGCTAATTGATCTGAATTTGTATTTGTCCCTTAAACGAAATTATCTTAAAGTCTGGGTAGTAAAAAAGAAAAGTAATGTATTATGTGTGCTATCGCTACAGCAAACGTGCATGGGTCCAACTCTTCAGTCACAGAAAGAGATACAGTGAACTTATAGGGGATACAGTTCCTATAAGATATTTCCTTGAATTGTACATTTCTGTTTAATCCTATGCAATGGCATATAATTTGTTTCAAAAATACATATATTTAATGTTAAAATTGACACTTTCAGGACGTGTATGAAATTTAGGAAAACATATTGTAATTTGTTTATTTAAAAACTTATATACTATATGTAAAAATGAATGATTTTTTTGGTGGTTGTAGAACTATATAGCAATATAATACATTTTGTGTCACTTCATTAGGAATATTATAAAAACTGCTAAAAATCGTTATACAATTACTGCTCACTCTAACAAATTTGACAGTTCGATCTAGGTTGAAAAATATGCTCAAAAATAATCTTAATTATTCTATTCACTGCATTACCGGCACTTTACACTGATATAGGATTTCCTCTGTTTAAGTAATAATTTAGACAAACTCGCCTTAACATAGCCTTAAAACTTAAAATTGACACTCTTAGTATTTAATTAATTTAATATACAAACAAAATTTATTTCAATCGAATCTGGCAGCGCATACATTCTCTCATATAATACGACGTTGCGCTTTTTTTCTCTTCAGTTGTTGCTTGAATCGCGTTTGGTGTTAACCATAGGCGTTAAAATTTACGTTAGTTCTACTTTGTGTTGCCGCATTTTTAGTGTATTGCCGGAAACAGTTAACGACGTACGGAGTCCCTTACCGCAGCCCCTAACGAACACAAAAACTCATCCCGTAAGAACAACTTCGATCTTTTAGTTACATATTTACACAATACATCGGTTTGTGTGTGTATGTGTTTGGTTGTATTTACACAAAGTTGCCATTGATATTTTTGCTTACACACTTTTTCACACATCCGCGTTATCAGTTACAATTTTTCATTGTTTAATAAACCAAAGCTAAAAACCAACAAATGCAAATAGTTCATTTATCTATAATTAACATTATTCAACAGTGTTTTTAGGTTATTTTAATAAAAATGATTCGAATGATTTCGAAATGCACTATTTAGCAACACTGTGTGGTGAGAGAGCAATCAGCTGACAAGGTTCTACGGGAATTTTTAAAAAATCCTGAGAAAAAATTTACGATACGGAAAGAAGAAATTTTTCATTTACATGGAGTTCTCATTAGTTTGATCGTAACAGCTGATAGGGGACTACGTTTACGTCGTTCACTGTTTTCAGCATATATCTTTTGTACATTGCTTTTAGCTATTGTCGTGTTGCCAGACGACTAGCTTCCTTTTGTTAGCTATAAACAAATTCCATTCTATAAACCCTGCTTAACACTACGGCAACGCTGAACGCGAAGAGTAAAGCGAAACTAAATTTTCTTAATTAATTTTAATGAAGTGATGTGTAAAACAATAAATGATGTGTAACAATAAAACAGTGCAGGAAGTTTGCTGTAGAAAATATGTCATGCAAAAAGAATAATTGTAAAGTAGCACAGTTGTAGTTAATGAACAAACAGAAACTCAGACGAAGAGAGTATGGAGTCTATGCCGAGAATTCAGTGACACTACTTGTTTTTTTGCTCTGCTTCTTGACGAACAAAATACTAAAAATAGTGGAACAGAATAGAGGCAATACTTATTGTTGGCATTTACGTTGCACAACAAATAAACGGACGGTGTTTTAGTTTTTCTATTCTTTGGAGTTATATTTGCCAGCTTTTTAAAAATTATTCCGTGGAGTCAGCTCAAAACAAGTGCTTATACATACATACATGCATATGTAAGGTTACAAAATAAATATTGATCAAGTGTAAAAGTGTTTGGTTAATCTTGCAGCATAACAAAACTAGTTGGTGCTTTAATCATTTCATTATATTTCGCGCGTTAATTTGTTGGGCCTGGAATACGCAAATTCAACTTGACACACATCATAAAAGCCTTTGTTGGAAAAACGGGAACACGCACGTCTATGCCAAGCAAGTATGTAAATAAATGGGAGAAATATATATGTATATATATATATATTCGTTTATATTGGCATTGTGCGGAAGTGGTAAAAATATTCACATCCAATTAATGAAATAAGATTTTTTTCGAACTCGTGTATATACTTCTGAGAGGTGTAGGTAAAATTCTTATCAGTGATAGTTGACATGATCGGATGTTGATTTAGTTTTCAAATCAAAATTTCCGGCTATCATTCGTTCGCAATAGCTTTCAGACGAGCCCTCATAAATGTATTGTGCATGCTTTGCAATCAGTAGTTAGTAAATAGGAAAAAAGGAAAAATATACATGAAAACTGAGATGTACAATTTTCGAGCATATGTGGCACAATGACGGCTCAAGTTCAATATGTTATCACGCTGAAAACTGTTTATATATTTCAACGCCGCCATGCAAAAAGTTTTTCCTCAGCACTCTACTCAGCTGTTTCTATGTTCTTAAGATTTCAGCTCTTCAGTGTTCTTTGTGAGCGCTGCCAGATTCTTTTTAAGGGCATTGTTGTCGCTTTATCTATAATAGGAGTGTTTTTTACTCGGATTTGGACGCTCTCACTCCATCTTTAGTAAATCATTGAAAAAATTTAAAATCAAACAATTTGGTCCATGAGCTAAAATATTGATTCAAAACGGATTACAGAACGAGAATGAGATATGCGTAATAAAGTAGAAAAATATTTAGAATTTTGAATATTTGGAATTTTATTTATTATTTTACTTGCAAAAAACCGCTCTCATAGTAACTACCTAAAAGGGCTAACAAATGAACACAGCACCGATTACTCACTTTGGAAATGCGCGAAAAGATTTTCACAACCAGCTATACAATATCCACCAATAAGAAAAACAGATACCACATGGGCAAAAACCAATTTAGAGAAACTTATACCTTCTACGAAAACCTTGAAAATATCTTCAAGCCATACGACGTATCAAGAGCGGCTGAAATGGAATCATGTTACCTCAACGATCACGACGAAATTCCTGCAGTAATGGATTCTGAATTTTGTGATGAAATAAAAAAAATAAAATCCAAAAAGGCACCTGGATTTGACCTCATCACCAGGGAAATCCTAAAACAACTCCCAACAATTACTCTAATTAAATTAACCAAAATTATGAATGGCATCTTCAGATTGAAACACATCCCTATATACTGGAAAACTGCCGAGGTAATCATGGTCAACAAGCCAGGAAAGCCAGCACACGACGTCTCATCATATCGGCCTATATCCCTCCTACCCATTTTGTCAAAACTATTGGAAAAACTACTTGCCAAACGCCTTAACAATATTATTGAGCAGAGGAATCTGATACCAACGCATCAATTTGGCTTTCGTCCAAAACATTCGACAATCGATCAAGTTCACAGGGTAACTCAAATTATAGAAAATGCCTTCGAAGAGAAAAAAGTGTACTCGGCTGTATTCCTAGATGTGTCCAAAGCTTTCGATAAGGTATGTCACGATGGCCTTCTCAACAAAATAAAAGAGCTATTGCCAATTCAATATTATAACATTTTAAAATCCATCTATCAGATCGCTTCTTTCAAATTAAAGCTGGTGTCCCACAGGGTAGCGTTCTGGGGTCCATCCTTTATCTAGTTTTCACATCAGATTTGCCTATTTACCAATCAGAACTGCGTCATAGCAACGTTTGCAGACGACACCGCTATCTTATCAGTTGGAAATACACATATTGAGTCAATTGTAAATCTTCAAAAACATTTAAATATAATCTCTGAGTGGACAGTTACTTGGCGTATAAAACTAAATGAAACCAAATCCGTTCATATTGATTTCACGTACAATAAAATAAGATATCTTCCACTATATGCATAATATATAAATGGAGCGCAAGTCCCGTATCATAACACGGCTAAATACCTGGGTATGACTCTTGTTACCGAACTCAGATGGAGTTCTCACGTAAAGAAGAAAAGAGAAGAACTCGATATTAAATTCAGAAACATGTATTGGCTTATGGGTAAAAGATCCGCTTTATCCATGTACAATAAAGTACTTCTCTACAAGCAAATACTAAAACCAATTTGGACGTATGGGATACAACTATGAAGTTGCTCAAGCTCCAACAACATACTTCAAATCTAAAGGTTGTGGAATAAAATTTTGCGATGCGCTACTAACGCGCCCTCGTATGTACGCATCAGCGATCTCGAACGCGATCTCGGCATAGAACCAGTTGCCGTCGTAATTAAAAATAATGCCCCTATCTCATATAAATAGGCTATCTCTTCATGTCAACAGCGAAGCCTCAGCCCTCACCGACCAACATAAATGGTTTGTAAGGCTGAGACGCAAAAAGCCGCACCACCTCGTGCAGTAAACAACTCCTTTGCAAGTTTTGTGCAAAGCATGATTATATTAATTGTATTAAATTGTAATATATTATACAAAAACCGAAGAAAATTGTTCGTTAGTTTATTTTTGTTAACTAGTTACAATAAAAATGAATAAAAAAAACTTGGAAATTTTAAATATTTTTCTTCAGGTAGATACCGTTAACTCATTAATAATAGTCAAATAACCATTTTTTTGTGAAATTCTGAAAATCTGACTTCCACCAAGAAAAGTTATTGTATTGCACATTAAAATTTAATTGTGCTTGTAATTATATACATACTTTAGAAACTTATTTTATTAAAATGTGACCGAGTGTCGAACGAATAACAACAAAAAATGTAATGCGAGAGTGTTTGTTTATTTTCAAAAATTAATTATAACTTTACGGTAGTTTACACTTGTGTGATATATTAAAAAATGTTTTTCTTTCCTTTGCACATGTGTGTGGAATTCGGTAAGAAAACGAAACCTAATTACGCATAATATTATAAAATTATTTTAAAATTTGCTTGCGATGCTCGGATATTGCAATAAACTTCCCCGCATCACTACTAGGCAACCATTTTTCTCCGGGGAAAAATTGAAAATACAGCATTTATTACGTACCAAATTTTTACGATCGTTTTACGTTAAGCTTTTTAAAATAAACTTCTTTTTTTCCAAAGGCAGCGCATGATATCATTTAAAGTTCACCTTGTCAAAATTTTCACAGCCTTTTGTGGTTTTGTAATAAAATGTTTGTCTCATTCAATTATAAGAATTTTTGTTTTTGGAACTTTTTGCTCGAAATATACTATGTAAAAGAATCAGATTGTTTGTTTTTGACCTTGTCTCTGGATCAATTCACTATTCCGGCCATCTTGAGCATACATATTAGTTTGGGGAAAAATAAATCCATTATTTTCCCCTAAAATATTTGCGCAAGTGGTTTAAGTCTGTTGTATGGTCGATCTCTAGCTTCTGGGCAATGCTTAGCTGTTACAGTATTGGCACCATAAACGCCAATCACAATTTCAGCGATCTGGCTTGCATTTTCGCCTTTATCAAAGAAAAACGCTAAAACGTACCGAATATTTTCATTGTTGACTTCCATTGTTAAGGGGAACGCCACTGTGAAAATTCAAAAAAATTGATTTTTTTTTGCATAAATTGTTAGTATATATAACTACTCAAGAAAATATGGTACAAATTTTAGAGCGAAATTCTCTTTATTCCCGATTCTATGTGCACTTAAGTGAGCGCCCGACGGTTCGGCTTGGAAGCGCTTACGATACGATGCTTTATTTCAAACGCGTTTTTCTCGAAACGACTTTTTTTGATACGGTGGCAACGACTTCTCCAAGACTAATGAACCGATTTAAATTTTCTTTTTTTTTTAAGTTTTGTTATCGCATTGGCTATCGTTGTACGTAGCTGATTTTCAAAGTTTTGAAAATAACTATTTTTTTGGTCCTGTTGAAAATCCAAAAAATGGTGAAAAACACACATCGAAATTCAAATCACCACCATTTTGTCAAAAAAAAAAAAAAACGGCTACGTACAACGTACACTATTGTGTAGATTAATAAAATTTTTGGGGTGTTTGATTTCAGATGATTATTCATTGCTTTAATTACATAAATTTGTCAATTTTCAATATTTTTTAATAAAAATTTACATCAACATAGTTTAATACGTATACATTAGATTCTGTTTTTATGCGGTAGATACGTTTCGCAAGAAACAGCATAAAAAAAAAACAGCATAAAAAAGTTACCAGTTCTATAGTAAAACTATAGATACGTTTCAAAAGTGCTAAGAACCGTATAAATCTGAAATAATGTAATAAAATCGCATAAAAAAGGGCACTAGTCCCATATTATAACTATAGATACGTTCCATAGACCGCATGAATCTGAAATAATTAAATAAAATCGCATAAACAAAATATTGTATTTATGAAAATTATATCTTTATTTAAGAAACGTCAGAATCGAAAAATAAATTTAAGTCAGAAATAAAATCAGACAATACCCACATGTTGCGCGTTCGTTTAGGATTTGGCGTAAAATCACTTTCGTCACTTGAGGAAATGTACACGTCTGATCTAGATGGTTATGCAGGCGGTTCCATACTTGTAGGGTTAGCATTTCTGATGTAATCTGTGATGAGTTTTTGCTTAGCTGGTTTAGAATCTTGTTTATATGTACAATTACCGATAGGTCGACATGCATTTTTTAATTTAAAAAAAACCGCACTATTTCAAAACCGCATAAAAACAGAACCTACATAATAAATTGCCTTTTGTCCGATCCTCGAATAATCATTTCTACTTAGAAAAAAAATTCCAAAAATCGACTATTTTTTTACCCACCGCAGTGGCGTTCCCCCTGAACACCCTGCAACTAACAACTGAATGAAACAAACAAAAAACAGCAAACGATTTTTTCTAGAGTGAGTTATCACCTTGACTACGAACATAAACTTTAAATTGTTTTACTGATACTTTATAAGATATCGATCACTACAGCCATCCACCGAGAAAATAATGGATTTCTTTTTCCCTTATGTGTCTCCAAGATTCCCGCGTTCGAATTTGTGCCTTATGTTACTATAGCCAATTACATTTCTTTTACAATTACTAAACCAATACATATTGTATCATGAGGTGAAATATTGATATTTTAAACATAGTATTGATGAGTAAACTTTTCACCTGCATTGACCTTATCCAGTACAAAAAACAATGTACTGTTACTAACGATTTTTATAGTCAACGGTTTACAATTACATGTTAATTCAAAAAATCAATTTTATAAAAGTCTAAAAGGATATCGCTATTCTAAGTTACACTCAATAAGCACTTAATACATTTTCGTCCTAAAGCCTGAGATAAACCCCTCATATTCTATTCTTCCTAATAGTAGATAAGCATATCCAGCTGCTGCGAATCTCTGGCCACAACGTCATTTCGGGATATAAGGAAAGTTAAGGTTAGCTAAAAAGGCTGCGGCAACAAAAATAAATACTGACAGCACACATCGCTGGAAACGCTGGCACAATTCAAAAACCCAACAACATTTTTCAAATAATACATTTAGAATGTTTATACGTTTTCATGTACACGAGTACGCCATTTTCGTTGTGAATTTTAATACTTGTATGCGACTCTCTGCGAAATAAATACAATTATATTTAGTAAATTATAGATTGTCTACTTAACACCTGTCTAAATAAACGTCATCGTACAGTAGCAGCTGTTAAAACTCTATTCTACCAAAACAGAAACTCGACTTTGAAGCCCTACGTAGGCTGAGACGAAATGTTATGAAGATAATAAAGCATAGTCGATCTCTAGGTCATATTTTTTTCAACTAGAGTCTAACTAACCATAACCGCGATTATTCATGCAGTATAAAAGATATATATTAACAATTTTTTTACATGAAAGTATGTACAAAACTACGAGTCGTAATTACTGAATAAGCCGCGTAGTCTTCATCGTTGTCCAGTATAGCCTGACATCATCTTCATGCTTTCAACCAGCTTTTCTGCGTAGCTCGTCGACAAACAGGACTAGATTTTGCGAGCTTGACGCACGAGTTGTTTTAAATCATGGACTGGCCTTCCCGCAAGATGCGTTTTCATAGTTCCCCACACATTTTCAATGGGATTGGCGTCTGGGGACTGTTACGACCAGTCCAATACTGTGACGCCAGTTGCTTGTTTTGTTGTTTCGCAATGTGTTTTTCTGAGAGCAGTGGTTTTGATGATGTGGGACGGTAGGATATGTTCGCCTCCTTCAGTCGACGTTCGATGGTGTTAATACTGACATCTATTGCCTTTTTAGCAAGAACTGATCGTGCTTGGTGTAGTCGAAAAGAAGGGTCCCGCTTAAAAAGTTGGACGATCACTTTATCCTGCTTTTTTGTCGTAACTCGCTTCAAGCCGCGCTCGGAAAAGTCATCAACATTTTTGTACACCTGATACCACTGATTATTTTTTTAATTTTTTGATTTTTTAATAACTTTTGCAGCCGCGGCCCTTTCGAATGCGTGCATAAAAATACCGCCTCGAAATGCCTCGCGTACTTCTCACTCATTTTTGTTTGGTTGAGTTTACGGTACGGTTTCGAACGACACCAAACTGAGTTAGCACTGGCGTCGTAGCCCTTGAGTGGGACTATTATGCAGCAAAAAAATATATCTTGAAGTTACAAGAAAAAACCGGTTCTTTTCTTCTGACACAGACTGTATTTAACGTCTTGCTTATTGACACATTTGACTACATTGAGTGCCAAGCGGATTTAACGTAAACCTTTGCCAGAGGCCAAGCCAGTATTATTAGAAAACAGTGCGAAATATTATGTATTGCCTTTATAGTGATCCCCGATCTGCTTCATTGTTCCTTTGAATTTTATAACTGTTTTATTCATATGTCACCGTTTACCACGTGAATCTGTATGACGGAACTGGAATTGTAAGAGTTATCATACCGCTATAAAAATGGCACCAAAAGCATTTGCAAATACCAGCCTACTCTCGTTTCCACGACAGTCGGTTCTACGTTACCGAAACGACCCGGATTTATAACCGGCCAAGGTCTGTCACTCCAGCAGCATTCCCCGTATGTAAGTATGGGGAATGTGTATGCTGCTACAACAACAACCACCCTACTCTAAAAATAAAAATTGCATGCAGTGTCGCATGAAAGCGCAGCATAAAGTTTAGCGTGAAACAATCGCTGTCGTACGCTTTCGCTCAACGTGGAATCCTAGGAAGTATTAGGTGTAGCAAGACGGACAACATGGCACTCAATGTGTTAAGTGTAGATTTGCTTTTATTTATTATGGACACAACAGTCTAAACATGTTGTAATGGGGAAACACTCAATACACAAAGAAATAATTTCTTTTCGCTGTATGCATAAAATAATAAGTAGCCTCACTTAGTTTTTATTCATATGATAAAAAAAATTTTCCTGTATTAGTGGAGATTTCTCAGGAAATTTATTTAGAGTAAATATGTACCCTTACTTATCGGAACTTATATGTTTTTGTTTCTTAAGAGCGATTTTGGTGTCCTATAGTGATTTTTTTACACAAACAAACAATGTAGGTACAGTAAATAAATGTAATACACAATATATAAATATATTTAATCTTTATAATCGACACCTTACTTTTAGATAGGCTTGCTCGAACTTTTGTGAGATTGAACGTAAAGTGGAAAATATGTTTCTTAATCTTTCAGTATGGACATATCTTTTTCGTACCGCAACCTTACATCCTCCTAAATACGCGGGGACGCTTTGACAGCAATTACTCGTAGAATTGTTAAATAAAGCTTTTATTTTTTTATAATTCACATAATTCTTTGCAAACAATTTTCTATAATTGCGCTATGGTTGGAGATTGAGACTGGTTTAATCACACTTATACAGACTTGATCCCGAAAAACGTAAAATTTGTGCTACTCGACCAGCTATTCGTCTGCCTCTTAAAATCAACTTATCAATAGGAACTTTCGCTTTGATCCGAAGCCGACTAACCGATTAGGCAGAACTTGAGAAGCATGCACAAGAACAACAATGCATTTTATTTGTTTTCCTCTTGCTTATAAATTTCGATCCGCATGTGCGACGGACTGATCTTTAAATTTAAATAGTTTTAGTAGCAGCAACAGTTTTTTAAAATACCTCAATGCAAGATTTTTTCGGATGCTATTGAGTACACCTGATGCCAAGAAAATCTGCTTTTCAACAAACTTTAAGGAAAGCTAATTTAGATTTGATTGATTGTTAACTTTTCGTTAGTAGCTGTTAGGTCTATAATTAGTTAATTTTTGAAAATTTTACCGTTCACAGATTTTGTTTAAGCGCGTCATCAAAATATTTCAATCATTTAAATACATACATACAGCGCGTAAAACTAAAACTTTACTTGTCAATTGGCGGCATGTGCCACGTGGTTTTACCCCTTTCGACTACGTTTTTAAAGAATCTATGGTTTACAATGAAAAAAAAAACACGTACGATTACTAATTAACCTTAGTAAGAACGATAAGAAAATAAATTTAAAAAAAATAATCATATGGAACTCTTTTTGGCACCGCACAGGATGTTAAGGAAGCTGTAACCACAGTGCTTCTAACCGAGGGAGCGACTTTAAAATTATTATGTGGAGTTAGATGAAAACTATTGTGAAGATCAAGATTTAAATTTTCCTCGTAAATTAATTTATTTATCCTTTATTAAAACTAAAATGCCACACTTCGTACTTGTATATTTGTATATATGTTTAAAAAATATTATTCTATGTTTTATGAAGCCGCAGAATATTCTGTGCTTCAAATTTCTTTTTTTATGGTAAAATTCCGGGGGTAAAATATTTATGATTTAATAATCCGAAAATTGATTTTTAAAATAATGTACTTATGCATTTATCAAGTAATTTAAAAGCCCATTTTAATTAAAAATGTTTTTGTAGCAAACATAAATAAAAACAGTCGAAAACTACTGCAGCGGTAGAAAAACTTTTTACTGCCTCTCAGCCAATATTAATACCAAATAGCGCAGCTTCAACGGATAAAAGCTGACGAATGGCATAGCAATATAATTATTTACTGACTTTTGAATTATTTTGTTGACAACTTGCAAAAAAAGCGAACAACGAAATGACAGATCGTAAACAATGTATACATTGCACAACAAACGTAGATATGCACATACGAACATTCACACAACGTGTGTAAATACATATACATACATGCATATGTTACATATACAAATGTATTATTGAAACATTTATTGTACTGTACTATTATTAATTTCTTTATTTATCGGTCTTTTCTTTTCGACATCATTTTTTGGAGCCCACTCAGCGAAGATTTTCGTGGCAAAGTCTCAGCATTGATTTCACTTAAGCACTTATAGCTTTTGGGTATCAGCAGCAATTAAATAAAATTTACTTAAAAATTACATTTTTCTTTTTTGCAAAATCGAAATTTTGTTGAGGCTTCCCAGAATCGTGCAAGAAAAGTGTTATCCAAAATGGAGTAAGGCGTGTTTATGTATGTGGACTTTCACTGAAAGCAAACATGTAAATAAATTTAATTTTTTTGCCCATTCAGAAGCGTGCCTACTTGAAAAATAATGAATTAAAAGTGCAATGCCCTAACTACGTTTACCTTCAGTGGCTGATAAAATCGTACTCATTGCGTAAATTTATTGTGGAAGCAATTCCAAGATCCCTTTTTGGTGGTAATAACCGTTTATGGAAGTCAAAATATAAGAAAAATCGACTATTGGCTCTTTACATTTACGTTTATGGTTTGTTTATAATCGAACATTCACACTTCTAAAGCTATAGCGAATGGTATAATTTCGCAAAAATGGTTTGTAATGAAATCAACTTTTACATTGAGACTACACGAATTTGATGTTTAAAGCGAAGCAATTATTTTACTCACAACCAATCATTGCTTGCAAGATTTATTTTGTACAAAAAAAAAGCAAATGAGTGTTTTTGACAAATAAAATAAAAACAAAAAATCAATGAGATTACCTATATTTTGGTTTTATTAACGTGTAAATTTAAGAGCATATAGTGGCTACTTCGACTGCATCCAACGATGACCATCCAGTCGGCCCAATTTTATAAAAGGTGATGATAGTAATGGTAACTTCCAAAAAATCAACTTTTCGGATGAGATCCATTTATGGCTCAGCAGCTATGTCAACAAGCGAAATTGTCGTAATCGCAGCGACTATGCGTCAATGCATTCATAAAGATTGGCTGATTAGCGCGGTTTATGGCATAGCAGCATCGCCAAACCTTACTTCTTTCGAAATGAGGAAGAAGACACAGTCTCGGTATAGAACGGTGTTAACCTGTTAAGCGATTAGTTTTTCTTAGATAGCTCGATTTACTGTGCTGAATTAATTTCAAGCGAAGACTGTCGATGCAAAACCGGTTTTCAGCGAGATATTGGATTCACCGTGCGCGTTGGCTGAACGATTATGATAACGATTATCAGGAAATTCAGTGTTCATGCTTACTTTATAATGTCAAAATAACAGGGAAATTTTCGTTTTTTGCGTAACTTTAAATTTCATAGCAAATGCAATTTCCTTTTTCGGCATGATGCACATATGCAACATTAACTAAAAAATGAACTTTTGAAATTGACCCATATATACGACACAATCAGTTGGCAGGTTAGGCGACAAGCTATGATTTCAACAAGACTACATGCCACACATGCCATACAAGCGACTTAACGCCCCAATTTGTAAAGGAGAGTTTTGATAACTAGGTTCCAATTGTCTACAGCGGTCATGCGACTGGATTTCTTTCTCGATTATATTCTGGGAGTACACCAAGTGCTTAGTCTAGACTAACGAAGCCAATCACTTTGAACAAGCTCGAATAAAACATTCGATACACTGTTGCCGAAAGAATCACCAATTGAAGCCAGCGAAGACAAGGTGGCCATTTCAGTAATGTGATATTCCATACTTAATGGAATTTTATACTTCATACCTAGGAAAAGTTGCATGTTCCGATATCGGGGCTATAAGGAGGGTGGGCAAATGCTGGAGTGCCTTGTTTGACCAGTATGTACGAGGAATGGGTTGGCGCGTTGTATCGGGGTAAAATCCTGGAGCTCTTGGGGATTTGAATGGCACACAGGAAATGCGGAAACGCGCACTTCTGTCCAGTCACTATATGTACGACATAAACTTATTCGTAATGCATGATGCCCCAATCGATATCGATTGCGATCAACATTGCCTTCGCGATTTCGCATGCTGCTCTGTACTCAAATCGGTTAATTGAATTGTGAAATAATTTATTAGTGGTGCAGTTGACTTATACAAGTTTGAAAGTAAATTGAAGACGATCAGTGCTTACTCAGGCCGCCTGTCTTCCTCAGATATCACAGAAAAAGTCCACTTTTGGAAAATGCAAGGCACACATCACAGAAATGGTTGGAGTATTATCCACGACAGTTTTGAATATATTCCATATTTGACATTACATATACTATAATTCCAGAGAAACCTTAGTGTGCCAGTAAGGAAAAAGGAAGGTAAAATGGTCTCGAGGCAGTGCAGCCGTTCAAGAACGTGAATTGACGTGGCTTCGAAACAGTTTATGAAAAATCGGAAATATATCGAAAGGGAAAAGTAATTTCATATGTAATTTCACACGCCTTCTTCTTCATTTCGCTAACTTTTCAACCTCTCGAACTGTTGCCTCAACATTTTAACTCCCTCAAATTAGATTAACAATAACAATATCCATAACTTTCTAATTTCATTGCGCAATTATATTTATATTTTCTTCCCGAGCTAATCACATTTTCGCCATGAAGCGTACAAATATTTTTATGTACATACGTATATATTACAGTATTTCCGTAATTATTTAGTTTGTTATTTAGCTGGCTAACTCACAGGCAAATTATTGTTGGCGTCTACGAAACTTCGCGCTCTTTTAATCGTTATGAATATGTTTTACATGTACGCAAATTCTATGTATGTATATCAGTTATCAGTTGATTTCACCATAACACAAGACGCATTCATTAAAGGTGGTGTCACTAGACCAACAACAATGTTTTTGTACCTTTGATTGTCAAAGTAAAGTATTGGCCAAGAAGAAAACAAATAATGAATTCGCCTTGTTTCATTCTGGGCTGACAGCCACATGGACTCGGCGAAAAAAAAAAAACAAATCAGCTGATTTACCGATACCACCTTTAATAGATTCGCCTTGGCATAACATCTATATACATATATAATTGGCGCGTACACCCTTTTTGGGTGTTTGGCCGAGCTCCTCCTCCTATTTGTGGTGTGTGTCTTGATGTGGTTCCACAAATGGAGGGACCTACAGTTTCATGCCGACTCCGAACGGCAGATATATTTATGAGGAGCTTTTTCATGGCAGAAATACACTCGGAGGTTTGCTATTGTCTGCCGAGGGGCGACCGCCATTATAAAAATGTTTTCCTTAATTTTGGTGTTTCACCGAAATTCGAACCAACGTTCTCTCTGTGAATTCCGAATGGTAGTCACACACCAACCCATTCGGCTACGGCGGCCGAATATGTTATTTTCTCCGTTTAAGAGAGCATAGCGTGGGCATTGGAACTACACGTCATTAACATTTCTTCACTACCCTTGCAAGTTGGACAGTTTGGGAAATTCTCATGGCCAAGTCTATGGATTTATTTTCGAAATAACTCGTGCCCTGAAAGGCAACCAAAGTTAATCTCACAATTTTGCTTCGGATGGCCAAGCCTTGTAATCTATGATCGATCTTGGGTCACACCATCTGAACGTCATATATTTTGCCTAAACGAAAGGAGTACAAAATATTGCGAGCATGTATCTATCTTTGTCTGACACCCGCATTTTTCAATATTAATATTTCAAGTGGTCAGCGAACAAAGCTTCTCAAGGGAGAAAATTTCCCTCCTATATTTCACCATAATTACTTTTTCGGCCTCATACATTACTATACCAGAGGGTCTTATTTGTTATAAACAAATTTTTACAAAGTATTTGTTTTTTATTAAATTTTAATGTTTTTTTTTTATTCTACTACGAAGCCCATATAAATCTAAGCTTCAAACTTTGTTCCATTTAAAGACTCCACAAATTTTTATTAAAACTTCTAACTTTTTAACCATCTTCTTTCACGGGCGGTCTTGCGCATTTTCTCCCTAAAGCGAGTGCTTGAATTTTTTTAAATGGAAGAAAACACCCAAAATCGTCATACAATAGTAAATACAATCCATCCACTACTGTGCAAAAACAAAAGAAGAAAATTGGCAAAGAAATCTGCATTCTTTATTTTTATATGAGGCATTGTTATTGAAAAATAATAATAATGGAATGCCACAGCATACATTGTCACACGTCTATTCACTAATTTACGCCAGTTAGATAGGCAAGATTGTCATATCACATGCAGTAGGATCGAGTCATGCTTGGCTAATAGTTCACTTACATTCTTATGCGCATATTCATCTTAAAATTGTTCATACGAATGATTTATCCGTAAATATTAAACGAAATGTTAACGTTCTTAAAGTGCAACACACTTTCAGAATTCTAAAAAAAACTAAGAAACATTAACAATACATATTTTTCTATGAATTAAATCTTTTGTTACCGCTTGCATTCTTTAGTTCGTAACAACTAAAAAACAAGTGAATATTTTCAATAATCGATTTTTTTCGCAGAATAAAAAAAAAATACGAGGCCAACATCTGTTGACACTTGAAGAAGAGGTTCATGCGTTCGTATCAAATGTTTTGGAGTTACATGAATGAAAGAGTGGAAAGACTGCTCTAAAAAATGGTTCAAACAGATGCAAATCCAACAGGTTGGCTGGGTTGAAGCTGGTTCAACTTTTGTTGCAGAAATTTCTATAAAATAGAAAGAAAGAGGCACTGGAGTAGGCATTTGTGAGAGAGGATTGGAGTTTTGATGACTTAATATGTAGTTATGTAATAGATCTACATACTCATAATTACATTTATTGCTAGCAGATTATAACTATACCCTTGTATGACTACATATGCAACATAGCAAATTAATATGCAATATATTTTTCTATGGAGATAAATATGTATAAACTTTTGTTATTTAAGTGTTATTATAATATTTTTATAACTGACGCTCTAGAAATCATAAAAGTACGATTGCGTTGAAGAATGAAAAATGATTTGTTTGCTTACACTTGATAAAGTTATAAGTAGAAACTTTTTTTTATTATTATTTTTTTTTACTTTTTATTATTGTTTATATTTACTCTTAAAATATTTAAAATTTGTTTTCTTTTTGGGACAGGACAGTTGGTCGTTTGCGCTTAAGTCTGCTCGTTTCGGTTGCCTCTTTTAATGGAAATTGCCGAATTTCCGTTTTTAAAGAACCCCCTTACTGAACTAAGAAATATGTTTTTATTATTAGGGTTATAAATATTTTGCGGTCATTTTTGATCGTCGAGGGAATAAAAATGTCTTGAATTCAATAAAAATCAATGAATCCAATGTTTTTATGATCTTAACCTGTATTGATCTATACATCCAGTTTTATTTACTGACAAACAGACTTTCGATTTGGTTATATTTTCTATGGAAATCATAATACTGTACATATTCTGTGTTCTTTCTGAAATTAAAAATCATTTGCTTACTTATATCGAGTCAATTTTGTAAGTCGTATCGCTTTAGGTTAATAGAACTGAGGTATTTTAAGTGTGATGGATTAGTTCAACTACAATAAAAAGGAAAGGCAAATATACAAATAATAGGTAAATTAAAATACGAATGTACTCGTATGTATTTATATAGAAATTTATTAGGTACACGTACTTCATAAAATCACATCTAGTTCCTGGAGCGCGAATGGTACACAAATTATTTATCTCAGTTTAATTGCACGGGTGGCCTCATGCAGATTATTGTCACTTGTATTTCTCCATATTATCAGCTCCTCATGGCTGTACTTAGACGAGCCCATGAGGTTTGTAAGTAGACAGTAAGTCAAGTATTCGTTTCCAAATTTTGATGAGAATATTGGATAGGGTAGATAAAATTTCTTAATCAAAATTACTGATCAAAAAGTGAGCACTGTGTCCCAGAGGCTCTAGCTGCGGCGAAGATTTTGGTAGTCAGGTGATTTAGACAAAGCTCATTTAGTCATCTCTTAGAGCCTGATTATAATATTCAATTACTTATTTCATAAGCTGGTTAAGAATTGCGGATACGTGAGAGGGATGAATGAAATTACGTGAATACAACTACACCAAAGAATACATTATGCGGCTGATACAAGTCAGTGTACCATATATGTATATCAAATAGTCAGCCCACTGTTTTCTCAAATAGTAGGACCGCTATTGTGTTATGTGATATGTGTTATACAATCAAATCAAGATTTGTTAAGTAATGCTTAGTTCTGGTGGGTAGCGTCTGCTATGACTTTCAGTAGATTTAAATCGAGTTTCTTTTTGTAGAAACATCTCCGGAGTTTCCGATGAGAGAGTTCTTGGATCACTTCAAGCTCAAAAAAGATTCCACCCCTTCTATAAACTACAGAGAGGAATATTTACTCCCGGTAAGTTATTTCGTCAGAATACGACGGCAGTTTGATAATTCAGTGGAACACAGAATACAAAAGATGTTTTTTTCTTAGGCAAAAAAAGCGTTTTATTTCTCAGCGTAGCCTCCTTTTAGCTCTATATTTAGTCTAATGTTTCTCCAATTTGTTATCCCTTCCAAATAATATGTCTTAAGGTCTTCAAAATAGGCGTTTGTTTCAGCGATAGCCAAATTTCTTACTACCCAGTAATTTCTGGAATTAAAAACCAGTCGCAGGGTAGCAGTTTGTAGCCTAATTTATTTATTTATGTTAAAATTGTGCACGTTCACTCGAATAAACCCACTGTCTTGACTGTTCTTCGATGTGTGGTATGTATCCTTGTTTTGTCCACGGGTTCAAAACAGTGCAGAAACTAATTCAGATTACGCTAAACACTCCTTAGAAGCAGGCACAAGGTTACTCTTATGGTTGAGTGTAAGCAATCGCAGCACCATGGACGACCTGAACGTTCGACGCACGGTACGACCACAGCCGGATTCAGTAAACCATTTTCTAGCAATTGAAATTAATGGTTTAGGTGATTGTTTTTTAAGCAAAATGAAAAGCTTAATGAATAAACGAAATTGACTTATTTTCCATTTTCGTTGAAATTGACGAGGTCGTCTGCTTTGAATGATTCAAGGCGAATCCAGGAAAGGTGGTATCGGTAGACCAGTTGATTTATATTTTTTTCGCCGTGTACATTCGGATCCCAGCATAAAATGAAATGGAGAAAAGCCGTTTCATTCGAACCATCGTTGTATGCTTCTAGCTCCAACGTCATGTAGGCCGTGCAACATAGTTCGTCCTTCGAGAAATTTCTAATGTATCGTACAAATGATTTTGACCTTGGAATGACTAAATCACAAATTAAATCTGTTTAAAATTTGACAGTTGTCTATTCATAGGCGGTAGATGACAGGAGCAGTGTTTAATTTAATTTTAATACGTGGGAAATTCAAAAACTCGTGGAATTATAAAACCGCCGTATGTCTTTAAACAAACATTGATGCTATAAGTAAAAGTCAGACCCAACGTTACAAAGCTGGTTTCCACAATTCATGCCGAGTGTTCCTTACTCTTTCGTGGAGTTGGTTGCTCCAAGTTTAATGTGAAATTTCACAACAGTTGGATGCTCCATTCTTACACTTAACACATTTCCGATGAAGCAAAAAAGTCAAATTTAATGTGAAGGAATGCTACTGCTCTCTACTTTGCTTACCGAAGCGAGAGGGACCATATTCGAGAGGGCAGACTATGCTAAACAGCTGGCGATCCTTTCTCTCTTATTTGAGATCATCAAGCTGGTTCTGTAATTCACTGCCGAGTGAATTTCATTGTAGTTACCAGAAAATTTCAATGAAATTCACTTCGAAGTGAGTTACAGAACGTATCCGCGTACTAATCATTTTCATTCTGAGTGAAAGTTTGTGACTTAAAAAACACCCATTGAGATTGTTCCAGTGATTCATTTCTTCTGCTTTCCCATGTACATACTATATTATATATAAATAAGTACACATATGAATATATTTAAAATGCTGTATATATAAACCTTGCAGTTGCAATTAGGATAGTCTTACAAAAGGACTAATTCTATGCTACTCATGTCGTAAATAGTCTTTAAACTGCTGCAAAATGGCTGCAGAAAGATGCGATTCGCAAATCTGAAAAGCATTGTGCTTTCTTTCTGCCATTTTCATCTCTCTCCACGGGAGTTGTATGCTGTTGAAGCTGAGAGTATGAAATTACTTGTTTGTTAAAGTTAAATGCTTCCTCGAAATTAGGTGCGTAGTGTACAGTCTAATAAGAAAACTTTTATTCAAAATATTATCCAATCGGGGTTTAATGGTTATGGAAATACCTCTGTGCATGTATTGATCCAATTTAAGCTTGACACCTGTTTAATGTTGTGTTGAGCCAAAAATTAAGCTTCTTGATCATGTGAAACATCGTACAATGGGCTCTGTTCATCTTTAGCGACGAAGCGCATCCTTGTCTAAACGGCTTCACAAGTACGAAAAATATTTGTATTATTGGAACCTGTAGGTGGTTCAATAGATGTTAATGGCTGCTCTTCATTATTTTTCACATGTTTTTTTTTATGCTCCGTCGCCTACGCATTTGACATTAGTAACGATATTATTGCCTGTAATATAAAGGGTTTTTCAATAAGTACCCCCAAATTTTTGAAAGCGGCGGTCTTTCTGAAGCTAGTACATCTGCTAAATTTGGTATAACTCGCACGATTCAACAACGTTTTGAGATTACTAAAATTCATTACCAAAAAGAATATTAGGACTCAATTGGTGTTGAGTGGATTCGTATCGTATACAAGCCCAATTGCCGGACTTAAAGCAACTAAAATCCACTTGAGCACCATTTAACGTACACATTTTCATCGACCGTTTGTTTATTCCTTTCAGGTTCCCTTTGATTCCAAATTAAGATGTGCAGGATTTCATGCTTCAAAATATCCATGCTTATAGATCAGACTATGATTAAAGTATTTAATTATAAAAAAAAAAATTAACACTATTTTTTGAAATATCTCAATCCCACTGCTACCTAACGGGACTTTTATTTGTATACGCTTACACCTATCCTTATCCAACCCTTCAGCAGGTTCGGAGCTCGGTGCCCATTTTCGATTTGAAATATCAAAAGATAAGAAAAGTGTTTTCTAATATACTTACATATAAATATTCTCTTTAAGGCTTCTCATTAAATTCTTTGTAGGACAAATTCAGGTTGTATGCCTTCCAAAGAATTTACGCCTAAAATCTTTACATCTCCGCATTTACGTATACACATATCACATTCGTTACCAGCCCGTCATCTTAGACCAGCTAGAAATTGATTTGTATTTGTCTAGAAATGTGCGTTTTGCTTGTCACTGGGTATATTAGAAACTCAAATTCATTATAAAAGAAATTTATTCACATATTTGTTACGCTGGTAGTAGATAGTTTTTGGTATAGATCAGGGTAACATTTATGTCACAGACAAGCTGTAGGGTTTTATATATCTCAGTCTATTCAAAGATACAAAACTTACAAAACATGGAGCGATACATATACCAACTCCTTGGCTTTTATTTTAGCAACCGTGCATGTAAAACAACATATCCTTATACTTTAATTTGAATTAATAACGTAATTTAATTAGAGCTTAGCATACAAGTATCGAAAAAAATGTGTTGAAAGGAACAAACTCAGCTTTCATTGAAATTATTTGAGAACGACGCTGCCACCTAACCTTACAAATGTAGTAGTATGATGTAAGTATTGAGATGTGGGTGCCACTCAAATTATGTCTGAGAACGTTTAAATTCGAAAGTATTTTTTGAATGGCGTTGCCATATATTTTTTAATTCATAATAAGTGTTAAATACATATACATTAGGTATATTATTTTATACCCAATCGAAAACGCGGGAACCAGCTAATACTTATGTATATTCCTTCCTACAAATCAAAACTTCTTAACTAAAGGTTTTGGGAATACTCGTATTTCTACCCTAGCCGCATTGTTGCGATGTCGCCAATTTGCTTTCTCAGAGCATCTCTTTCCGCGAGCCATCTGTCATAACTAAAAAACGTGTGCTTAGTTTTCATATCATTAAGAGAGTCTAGGAGTGTAAAGAGAGAGATTAGCATTTAAAAACATATATTATATGTACGTATATGTATATTGTCTATCTGAAGTGGTAGCAGTGGGCATCCCCGAATCGTCTACAAAAAAGGGATTTTCTTACAATTCCAGAAGCAGGCTGTTGACAGATGCACCAACACCGATACCTGCGAAATAGCGAAGGAAACATAGCCAGATTAATCTTCAGAATTACGTCAACAATAGCCGGCCATTGGTCTATTGGAGACTATGCTAGGAAGATGTAGAACTGCAATCAAGAAGATGCTAGGGATACAGTGTGGGTGTTCTACAACACAGCATGCTGAGGGAATTCTCAATAAAAACCTTGGTAGAAATTGCAGGAAAGAAAATATATGACATATACAGAGTTATAGTAAAATCAACATGGTTTGACTAAATAACGGCATTCGTTCTACTAGTGTTGTACCAAAATGGCACCTTTTGTGCTAATTGAGATTGGGATGTGTCCCTCAGATATGCCTCTACCAACCAACCAACCAAATTGTCTATTTCTACCCTTTACATCTTTTTTAACGAGCTATAAATTCAAAATAAATTATCAAAAATAAATTTTCGTAATAAGAAGTAATTGCAATTTATTTTTTGTCCAAATTTTTATGTCCGCAGCTGTACATACATTCATGTATAGACTGAGCGCGGACTGGTTCTGTCCCAAAATGGAATAGTATTGCAGGCAATGCATTTACGCATTTCTACTAAACCATAAACAAATTAACAATAAACTGTTTGCTTTTGCGCTTCTCAATAAAGCGTGAAATAAATACGGGAACTGCGCTAATTATTTTAATTAAATGGATACTGTATACACAACACAAAATTTAAATTTAAATTGAAACTAAAGCTGATGCAAAGCAAATGCATTAAAACAGCGTTGGAAATTTATTGCCGGCAAAAATTAATAAACAAATAAAACAATACTCGAACAAAACTATAATTGAATAATGCAAGTGTTCACATGATTTAAGTTAATTTCCGACAGATGTCGGAGAAAATTTTAGATAGGTTTATTAACAACCAGTACATACATACATACATATGTACACATAAATATAAATGATTAAACTTTAAGCGTTGCTTGAGCGGTTTCAGATTTGCGTTTTCGACTTGGTCATCTTCCGGTAAAAATTTATCTGCAGTCGCACATGGCAGGCCGAAAATAAATTTGCAAAAATTTAATAAATGAATAAACACACATACATGTATATGTATATGTATACATACATACATATATCGTAACTATCAGCTGTGATACAAACTCGGTTCCTTCTTGCTACGCTGTGGTATGAAGCCAATTTTAGCTGAGATTGTCAGATCTGTGAATGAAATATTTACGACTTTTTCTGCGTACGACATAACCATGTGTTACATATTTTTTATTTGTATAAGAATATATTTACACATACATACGTATGTATATATGTTTTTTCTTTTCACTTCTCTAGTATGGCTGCAAACACTGACGATCAAATGAGTGAACCAACTACAAGTTCATCGGCGACATCGCCGCGAAATAGCACAATCCGGCCAACGATGCAACAACAACCCTTTGTTATACCTAATGAGGGCACATATCTAAAACCTGCAGCGAAACAGGCGTATTTTAGTGATGAAAAAGTGCTCATACCACAAACTGATCAGGTAAGTGTGGGAAAATTTGATTGGAATATTTTACTGGCATTAAGTATTTCTACTTGTACGTACGCGTATAAAAAGACGGCATATGTGTAAAAAACAGCTTAAATGAAAAAATGTATGTAAGTGACGTTGCCACCTAAAGTAGATATTGATTAAAAAATTGAAATATGAGTATGAAACGAAAGATGTGGAAGAAATTAATACAAAAAAAATGTTTAATGACGTTGCCACTTAATTTTGAGGGGAAAATATAAGCTCATTGCAATGGCTATGAAATGTCTTAAAAATAAAGAAAAAAACTATATTTAAAACAAAAAGAAATGTATTTTATCTTTTTAATGACGTTGCCATTAAAAGTTTACGGGAAATACACAGTGTTTATCAAAATTCTACATGGACCATCTATTTTCTTTGGTTTTAAAGTCCAAAAAGTTGATAGGAAATTGTGTTAATTCAGTTTTATTCGAATCCTTTTTCTAATCACAATGAACTAAAAAATAACGCAGTTATGGGGGAAAAGTAACTAAAGTCTGCATACAGTACAAACGTAATTTAATTTAGTGTGAAAACTTTTCTTGATCCTACATATTTAGTTTGTTCATCGTTCGCATCAATCGCCGCTTGGAGCTGACATGGCATGGCACTGTTCCAAGCTTCTATATGTGTCTAAGAAAATACCAGCGCTAGAAACATGATAAATGTTCAATAATATTTGCGTAGCCAATCCTTAACAATGTGTGCCGCCGTGTGCCATGAATCGATATCTTGCTGAAAGATCCAAACTGTACCAAGCTCCAAATTATCCACCGAAGGCTTCAAATTATGTTCTAGTGAATATTTGTATTAGGAGGCCGCAGTAGTCGAATGGCTTCGTGCGTGAGTACCATTCGGAAGTGTGCAGGTTCGATTCTCCGTGCATGAAACACCAAATGATAGGAAACTTTTTTTTAATAGCGGCGACCGCGACCTCCTCCGAGTGCATTTCTGCCATGAAAAAGCTCCTCATAAATAACCGTTTTGGCGTTCGGAGTCGGCTTAAAACTGTAGGTCCCTCTATTTGTGGAACACCAACAAGACGCACGCTACAAATAGGAGGAGGAGCTCGGCCAAAAACCTAACAGAAGTGTATTATTTATTTTAATGCTATTATTCCAACTTCAGATGCCGCAACAGCTTCTCAAAAAATCAAATTAGTGCAACCATGATCGACAGTTGATACTAAATGTTTGGATTAAGTACAGTATTTCCCCCCCAAACTTTCCATCGATTCTATATATGATATTAAACTTTGACTCCTCCCCTTTTCTTTATGTGCTTGCGAACTCCAAACGAAATTTACAGTTTTGTTTTCAGGAAACCGTGATTGATTAGAGTTCTTCGAATTGCTCTTTGATGGAACTGCTCGGTTAATTTTGAAACAAAAACTTTTGGATTTTTGTCCACTTCTTTGAGAGTCACTCTGATGTATCTTTGAATTAGTTTCTTCGGGCGGCCACTGCGCGTTTTGTTTCCGGTAGAATCAATTTATTTTTAAAGTTTTTTTATACAATGGTGTGTACTGCTAGTCGACTCAAGTTTAAAATTTTTGAAATTTCACCATATGACTTTTCAATGCTGTATAACCAAATTTCTTATGCCAATTTATATTTCTCTTCGCTGAGCAAAATTTGATGCTTAAGTATCAAAATCACAACTGAACTCACTATTAGTAGTAAATATAATAAAAGAAAAGAAAAAATGAAAAGAAGAAAAAAAACGGTACTTTACCTTATCACAGCACAAGCTGGAACTTCGTTCTATATGTAGACTTTTGTCAACGTTTTTTTTTTCATTTTCCCCCATACCTTTGTTATTTTAAGTTGAAGAATGAATGTTTTTGAGTTTATTGTGATTAGAAACATGTTTCAAATAAAATTTTATCAGCAAAATTCTCAAAAAGTTTTATGGACTACTATTTTTGCCCATAATTACAACATTGAAATAAATATTAAAAAATGGGCAACAAAGAAGTTTTTTTATAATTTAATAATTAATTTAAATTATAAAAAAAATAATATTAAAGTAATTTAATAATTAATGTAAATTATAATTTAAAAATTTTTAAATTCGAATTCAAGAAAATAATTTAGCTTTTAGTTTAGAATCGAATTTATTCCACTTTTATTCTATTCTATAAGACCTTTCTTACAACGAACAACTACTGATCCCGATCACTTTTCAGCATCGCATTGTGATATTATTTAGCTACGTAGTAAGCAAATGATAAATAATAAAAATTTCCTTTTTTTGTTTTCTTTTAATCATATTTTTCCGGGCAACGTCAGATCTAATATTCGTCAAGTGTTTCTTCTGTGGTTAGAGAACCAATAGGGTTTAATCGAAACCGCACTACAATTCAATGATTTATTTAAACGAAGCTCATTTATGATAAGTTCAAAAACTTGAACTTGAGAAAGAACATCGCCGAGTATTGAAAATTGATACATAAAGCGCTGTAAAAAGTATTACACGTGCATTTATTTCTGTGAGTTGAAATACATACGCATATTTTTATGACATAGTTTTCATAATGTTTGTAATTAAGCCCATTAACGGTTTACGAAAAACCACAAGCCCGCAATATTCAAGTCAGGTGGAATATGACTCACTTACGTGTGATTGTAAGCAACTTATATTTAATTGATCTTACTAAAATGCAATCACGCCGCCGGGTAGTCCAAAGAAGGAGAAGAAGAAAAAGAAAAACATATTTGTGGCGTTATTCCAATGCGTAAATAGTATTATAATGAATTTATTTATGAAATAATACGAGGATCGCTTGAAAAGTGCATGTAAAGTCAGAAAGATGGGACTACTGGCGCGTATCGAGGTTATGTTTGGAAGAACACACACCAGATTGGTATATTTTCTTGTGTTTGGCATTCGTTTGAATCGAAGAAGTCGAGAGATTTTACTTTTCCATCATGACAACGCACCAACTCACGACTCATCTATTGTGGTCGCAAAATTAATGAAAATAGGGTACCAACTCGTTCCACATACCCCCTATTCTCCAGACTTGGCCCTCTCGGATCCCTCGGAGTACTATTTGTTCGCCAATTTGAAGAAATCAGATTTCATTCAAACGAGAAGATGATTCTAGAGACGGCTGACTGCTTTGCAGACTTGGCCAAATCCTATTATTCGGAAGGGATCAACAAACTATAACAGCATTTGGCGATGTGTATAAGTAGTAAGAAAAATAAAAAAAATGTTTAACCCAAACAATCAAGTAGATTTTATTTTTGCACGCACTTTTCAAACGATTCTCGTATATAGTTCAATTAAAGGCAGTCTCAGCTGGCTTTGCAAGATCTTTAAAACTTTCTGCGACTTTCTACCCACATATTTCACACAAATAAAGAATTTTCCAATAAGAGGTGTTATTTTGATATTATTTTACCAATATTATTTCATTATAAAGAGGAAGGTATGCCGTTAATAGTGGAAAATAACATCAGGCAAACTACCAACACGACCATGCTTACTTTTCCCGTAAAAGATCAATGGTTTCGTTGCTTGTGTGACACTTAGCGCCGTCTTGTTGAAAATAAACGTTATCCAGATCAATACCATCCAATTCCGGTCATAAAAAAATCGTTAATAATCTCTCGATAGCCTTTTATATATTTAAATAACACCTGTTATTGGAAAACCCTTTAGCTTAGGCGATATTCGCCATAATGACCTAAAACGTTTCTGGATGGTCTTCAAAACATTGAGTTTTCGTATCGATGGGCTTAAAACGCAGTTCTCAGAAAACCTCGCTCTGCATCTTCTTCTTGATTGGCGCGTCTTCCTCTTCCTCTGCTACCACCAGCTGGTACTTCATCGAATACTTTCAGAGCCGAATCGCTGGTTCAATAACAGTAAAAATTTACCCTGAAAATAATCAACGGTTTCTTGCGTATGTGGCATAATTCGTCGCTTTGTTGAATTCAAAGATAATCGATGTGTCCAGGTACTCAATTTTGGCATACAAAAAGTGGTTAATCATGACTGCGTAACGTTCATCGTTGACAAAACGACGTTTCCAACGACGTTTTGGAAGAAATTGTACAAGGATACAACTGTTCCAAAATCCACACCATACTGCCATTCTTTGGATACATTGGCTTCTCGATAGTCACGGGCGGAGCCTTTTCAGCCTCATTTTAGAAAAAATGAGTCACGTATGCCACCACACAAAAATCCATCTAAGACAGTTGTAATAGCATAGAATATTCTTCATACATTCATACATACATAAATCAATTAATTTTCTACCTTGATACTAATATATGTATAACTCAAAAAAAAAAGTTTTGACCACTTTGTATTTACCTAATTGCTTGTAATGTATAAATTCACATTTTAATGATTTTTTTAATGATATTTAATGCAACGTGTATTTACAATCTCCTTTCATTCTTCATACACACATACACGCACAGGGTGGCTTCAGTTTTCGCAAATTATGGGCATTCACTGGTCCTGGGTTTCTCATGTCTATAGCATATCTCGATCCGGGCAACATAGAGTCAGATTTACAAAGTGGAGCCGCAGCAAAATATAAAATCTTATGGGTACTTTTATGGGCCACCGTATTGGGCCTGCTGATGCAACGCTTAGCAGCGAGGTAATAAAATGAAGTAAAATGAAATAAATGAGTTAATTTTATGATCAAATCTTGCTTTCCAAGTTCTGTCTAATGCTTATTTTATTTTATTACCAAAACAATGTAAATTTTTACAATTCACGTACCTAGATTGGGTGTTGTGACGGGTCTGCATCTGGCGGAGATGTGCTATCGGCAATATAGAAAATTTCCGCGTGTCATTCTTTGGATAATGATCGAAATCGCCATTATCGGCTCGGATATGCAGGAAGTGATTGGCACAGCAATTGCCATATATCTGTTGTCCAATAAATTGTAAGTACGCAAGATAATCTGTGTCATGTATTTTACTTTATTGTTTTTGTTTTTGATGATGAAACAAATTTCTTAACTGCTTTGTGTTGTAAAAGTGTTCCTACACGAGTACAACTCAACTGATTGCAAAATTAACATTTTGCAAATTTATAAATTTATTTTCATTTTCTTCTTAGTGTGCCACTGTGGGGAGGAGTACTTATAACAATCGTTGATACGTTTACCTTTTTATTCTTGGATAAATATGGTTTGCGGAAACTGGAATTTCTCTTTGGCTTTCTGATCACAGTAATGGCTGTGACTTTTGGTTATGAGGTAAGGGGATTTTATGAAACAAACAAAAAAAAATATATAAGAGTGTGAATGCACGTAAGGCAAAAGTAAGCAGTAAATTCTTTATAAAAACTGTTGAACAGGTACACACATCTGCCGCATGCATATGCACATAAATCTATATATGGGTACAGTCATGTGTTATAAAATAGTGACGTTTAACATTCTTAAACGTTTTTACTTTAATTTTATTATATTGATTGTTTTAAAAGTTCCAACAAGTGACTTAACTTCCGTTATTTCTAGAATGACTTGAAGTCTTAAATATCAGTGTCAGTATACCGAATATTTAGTATTATAATATTTAAGAAAAAACTCTTTCTTGTTGTAAGCCATAAAAGTTATCTAACAATTATATTGTACGAATTATCGATTAATGTTTCATCAAAATTGTCTTACTAGTATTTCTTATTTTACGAACGCCATGAGTAAGGGGGGGATAAACGCTAAAAAAAACACTTTTTTCATGAATTTATTGTAGCGAAACGGTTCAAGTCAGTTTATTAAAAGTTATTGCATATTATAAAGTAACATTTCAAGAATATTTGATAAAATTTTCATGTAAAAATATTGCAAAATGAGCGAATGAGAGCACATTTACGTAGACATCTTTTCAAAAATACATTTTGCAGTAGTCAGCATATCTCAGCGTAGAATCATCTGAAATCAAAAAAATCGAATAATTTAGTTAAAGTATGAGTTAAACTTCCTCCCAACGTTTATTTTGACGATTTATTTTCATTTTCAGCCATTTGGTAGTCGTTTGAAGTAAAAAGTGATTTTTGACGAAAAAATGCCGCCATTTTGTAGGTGTAAAACCACCTTAATATAAAAAAAATGGCGAAAAAAACGTTGGGAGGAGGTTTTTTATATGTAAAATATGTGTGCAAAATTTCAAAAGGATCGGTTGAGTAGTTTTCAAATGCCAATGACTACGCACTTAAAAAAAAAAAAGGTTCGAGAAAACCGCGTTTAAAGTTTGTATCGGACTACGCGCGCAACTGCTGCGTCTCGGCAGATGTTTGAGGCGGCTCGGCTTTATGCTCTATAACTTAAAAAGTTTTGCTCGGATTGACTTAAAATTTTAACACGATATTTTTGAAATGTTTTACTACAATAACATGCAAAAAAAAATCGATTTTTATCCCTTACCTCCCCCTTAACACCAAGTTATCATTGACTTTGAATTAGACGTATTTCAGTCCGTTAAAAATATTTTTGGTGTAATCAGTTATAGTTGTTATTCGTTTAGTTAAGAAAAAATAAATAAAATATCACTGCGTGACAGAGAAAATGTAATTTCTTCGAGATATACATACATCAACCTGTAGGTCTAGTTAAATAGAAAAAACTGCATTCTTAGAATTTGGATTTAATATTCTGAAAAAAGGTGCTACAACGATTGAGTAAACATAAGATTTGTTATATTATATGAGCGCAGAAAGCAGAAGAATATTAAAATAAGAGTTGTAACAAAATCGCAAAAAAGAAAATTGTGAGGGGAACTTCGGCTACCACGTCACCTGGGAGATTTAGCCGAATTTTGCAGGATCATTTCACATGTATTCCCACACTCGTCCAATCAATCGTTGTTCAGATGGCAACGAAGCAACACTATCGAAGGCTGTGTTGAATTTTTGCGAATATCAAATTCGTTAAGAGCCTCTAAGAATCTTTTCACCATGGTCATACCACATAAAACTGGTATAACTCATTTTTTACAAACAAATTGCAGCTCAGCCCAGTTGAATATCTATTCCTTTGTTTAATTGTTTTTATAAGCAACTCCTTTTTTGTGTTCTCTATGTGTTCATTAACCTAACCTAACTTTTCATTTATGTTTACTTGGTGCAAGGCTCCACTTTTAAAATATGACGTCGGAGATGCATAACAACTCAAAATAAAAAGTAGTAATCGTTGAGCCCTTTGTAACAATATATTTGTTTATATATTTATGGATTCAATTCTAAAACAGCAAGGGTAAACCATGTATGTAATTATTAGTACATACTAGTCCCCTCGGGTTACAATTTTCATAATAAAAAAAAAAAATATCAAGCTAACAGGTTAAGAAATGAGAAATTTGTTTATGAACTAATATTATCTGTCGTTGTGCTAATATATCTCTGAAGAACGCGTCTAAATATGCTTATGCTACTCAAAGATACTAAATTTGTGGGAAGAAAATTTGAAAGTTTAGTCACCTGCACAAAGAACAGTCTTTCTGACGTTAGTGTTCCGTATTTAGCAGCGAGAAGCTTAGAGTTTCTCACAGATTTCTTGGCAGTTATCCTGAGGGTGAGGTACCCAGGGACTTTAGAATAGTAGATTTAAGAAAAGTAATAGCGATCTGAACTGAAGAAACGTACCCACCGACATAGGGTAGTTAGTGTCAGTAAGATGAGAAATGTGGTCTCTTGTCTTGTCCTCGAACCAATAACGAGTAATATTATTAAACAGTACATTAAGCTTGTGTTTACACGCTGAACCACAATTTACAAAAATTTCAGAATCGTAAAATAACGAGAGCATAACATATGTTTTAACGATTAAGATACGAATACGTAGAATACGCGTACAATTTACCTGCGACTATATTTAGGCCTTCCACTCGCCTCTGGCGTCATCTGACAAATAAAGCTAATTTTATGGCTAATAAAAATTTGTTGTATATTTTATTTCTATCTAAGTCTCTTCGTTTCTAAAAGCAACACCCTTTACCTTTATATTACTTATTGTAAATTTTTACTTAGGCACGTGTGACCGTTACGACGAGTAAGTGCGCGCGCCACCGACACGATTTCTTTTACTCAAACGATTTGAATATAAAAATTGGCCTTCTAAACAATAACTTCCGTTAGCACAGTTTTGCTAGTTTTTATTTTTTCATGTGTGCGAATAAATAATGTGCTTTGTTTTGTGTTTGTATTTTATCATCAATTGCATTAATTTGCGTTTTTGCGGTTTTCTAGGCATTGTGTTTGTTGTTTGAGAATTTAGCTGAGATTTACGAAGGCAGTCAAATAATTTTTGTATTTAATATAAGTATAAGTATAAGTAGTTTGAAAATATTTCAGTGGCGAATATTTTCGAATAAATGCGAATGTTTTATTTTCTTTGGTTTATAAGGAATTGGTTTAGTACATTGCGAAAACTTATCTATCTCTTTCCATATCTCCGTAACTTGTCGTGTGATTTGCTTGACATTTTAACAAAAAATTAAGAAAGAGTTAAGCTTTAGAAAAATGCAAAAACACAAAAATCGATTTTTGTAAAAAAAATCAGGGAAATGTGCGGAAAGCTGCACTAATTCCATGTTGCCAACATCTCCGAAAACGGAGATGCATTTTTTGCTATTTTAAAATCTTAAACGGAATCGGTCAATAAGGCCATAAAATTCATAAAGAGCAACAGGGTTACGACTTTATTTTTTAGTTGAATAAAATCAATTAGTTAGTAAATTATCACTATTTGGATATTAAACGAAATAATTTTAAAGTTTTTAAATTCTGTTTGGATAAGGGTTGGCACCTACTTTAGCACAAAATTTGAAATTAATAAAAGTTAGCGGGAAATTGTTCGAAAATGGGTGGATACAAGAACTTCCTTATTATTATTTTAGGCGGCCTTTTAGAGGCGGCCGACGGGGGTTTTCTGAATCTGACCTTAGAATACCCCAGTCCAACAGGTTTTCGAAATATTGCGGGTTAAAGTTGCAAACGTTTTTTGTTTTTTTGTCTACAATTAAAGCTATGGTTCATCATAAGATATATAATTGTAGAGGTCGCACGAGTATCCCAACGTACAATTTTTCCGAATCCATTTTGATGCGTAAAAGAAATTTTTATTTGTTTGGCAAAAATGATTCATGGCTCAAATATAACCAAAAATAGTGTTTGTGACACTTCTAAGCCAGAATATCGAAAACTGACATAAATGTAGCTCTTGTGCGAGGTATCGACGCAAACAATCAACAACAAAACCAAAACAGCAAAAAAAAGTGAAGAAAAGTTTAGTTATTAAATGCAACAACATGAGTAGTTATCTAGAATACGTGCCTTTCCGCATTAACTTACAACAACTTATAAATGACGCACTGTAAATTATCACATGCTTGCATTCATAAATTTTGTCTCATAAACTTTTGCTTGAGATCTCCTGTCAGCCTCCCACAAGCACGGGACTTTTTTCATATAAATTCTTATCAGTTACCGCCCCATTTTCATATATAAATACATACATACAGTGCAAGTCTACTAAATATATGTATGCCCATGGTATATTCTCGTAGTATATGTTGAATACAGAGTGTTCCAAAAAAATGAATACGATCATAAAAAAGTGTATAAGGCCGGTCATGCCTGGCCTATCAATGTAAATGCCGCCTAGCTTTATGATTAGCTTGACTTTTTTAAATTTTTTCGTCGGACTGTCAAGACTTTGTTGAGACTAAATATGTAATTCAAAATTTAATAAGCTATAAAACTACATACCATCTGAAAATTGGATTACTTTTTTACCAAATTATGAAGAATAAAACAAAGAATTGGAAAAAAATACACAAATAGTTAAAACTGGTCGGCGCTGCTGTGCTATCGTTTTGCCAAGGGGTGTAGGTAGAAGCCTATAAATAAGTTTGTCAGTACAGTAGAGTGGATTAGATAATTTATAGTGTCACAGATAATAATGTAAACATTTGTGAAACCAAGTTCTTCTGAAAAATGATAAAAGCAATTTGCAACACATACACATTCGAACATACATACATTAGACATCAAAAGAAAAAGTAAGGTACATTTTTACACATCTAGAGGCAAATAAATCATAAAATCACAGGTTTATTTGCTATTTAAAATGCTTGAATAACTATTTTTAATGCTTACGGATATCGTGACGTGCTTTTTATGTACTTCTTTACAATGGCCCGCAGTCCTTATACAGAAAGAGAAGAATTATAAACTGGCAAAAGTCCTTCAAAACACGTCTAAGGCTGTCTACTAAATTTTATTGTCGGTCATGTAAGAATTTTCACTACATACTCGTACATACATTTGTTATATATATGTTTAAGAGTTTGATTAGTTTATTGTCTGATATGATATATCTTTTAACTCGCTTCTTGACCTATTTTGAGAGCATTGGGAGGTTTTACGATGATACTGCGAAGACAAACCAACTGGTTGTTTAACTACAATTTTCTTATGACTATGGAAATTTTTATTGCCATATCTAATCCGTTCCAAATGTTACATGTTTGTTCTTAATTTACGGATAAATCGAAAAGTATAACTTCTTGCAAAATACAACCCGCAACATTTTGACCAGTTTTGACAACTTTTTTTTAATTTTTATTAAATACAAATTTCAAACCTTATACAAAACTTATAAAAATCCAGTAAATTTTCATCAAAACTTCAGACTTTTTATGCAGAAGTAAAAAAATAGATATTTTGGTACTCAGTTTTAAAACCCATTGAGTGTTTAGAGTGCAACCCTGACGGTGGTACGTAGTTTCTCCATGTCTCCATATAAAGAAAATGTCGTACATTCGTTGTTTTTATGATTCATTTGTCCAATAATTAAACTAAATAAAAAGAAATAAAAATAGTCAAAACTTATAAAAGTGTGAGGATACACAACTTTTTACATAGTATACTTTTTTTAATTACATTTATTTGTAAAGATTTCGTATATCATTTTTCGAAATTAATAAATTAAAAGCGTGAATATAAGATACAAAGTCCCAAGTTGAACTCTCAGCATCTTTGATTAACATTTATTGTATACTTTTGTGTTAAAAATTACTTTTAAGAAAGTTCGTTCATTAATTATTATTAAATACAAACATAGAAAATATAATCGAAGTGTAATGAAAAATATACAAATAACAAATTTATGGAGTATGCGACAAAAACAGTGATACATATTAAAAATCTTATTATTATTTGTATAGGTTAGTCCTATTGATTTATCTGTGGCATAGTATAGGGACACAGGGTAAGTCATAGTTCCAGAGAGTTTGTGTGTACTCTCTGTTGGTGTATTTTGCATGTGCTTTTTTATGAGTTTAGTCATGTAGTTATCTGAGATGACTATTTATAGAGATGACTGTTAGACGGGCCACCGCAGCCGAATGGGATGGTGCGTGACTACCATTTGGAATTCAGAGAGAACGTAGGTTCGAATTTCGGTGAAACACCACAATTAAGAAAAAGTTTTTTCTAATAGCGATCGTCCCTCGGCAAGTAATGGCAAACCTCCGAGTGTATTTCTGCCATGAAAAAGCTTCTTATAAAAAATATTTGCCTTCGGAGTCGTCTCAAAACGCACACCACAAATAGGAGGAGGAGCTCGGCCAAACACCCAAAAAGGGTGTACGCGCCAATTATATATATAATATATATATATATGTAGTTATATATTAGAATAATATTTTATGTAATTACTTTGTGGTGTTCTGTACAGTGAGAAGCATACTCTGAGACATTTGCGTAAAAAAATTCCTTCTTTTTGTATCAAAATGGCATGCAAAATAAAGGGTTTTCCAATAACAGGTGTTACAGGTGAATGGATTGCGCTATCGAGAGATGATTAACGATTTTTTATGGCCGGAATTGGATGGTATTGATCTGGACAACGTTTATTTTCAACAAGACGCTATTTTCAGTGGCGCTACGTGCCACTCAAGCAACGAAACCTTTGATCTTTTATGGAAAAAATTTCCGGACCGTGTTATCTCTCGAAGAGGTGATCACAATTGGCCACCGAGATCTTGTGATTTAACACCTTGTGACCTTTTTCTTTGGGGCAACGTGAAAGAGAAGGTCTACGCCAACAGCCCAAGTCAATTTAAGACCTCAAAGATGGAATTTGTGAGGCTATCGAGGACATAGGGCAGCCACTTTGCAATTCGGTTATGGAAAATTTCATGGAAAGGATATTGTCCTGTAAGCGTGGTCGTATTAGTCATTTGCCTGATGTTATTTCCCACTATTAGCGCATACCTTCGTCTTTATAATGAAATAAACATCCGATCATTTATATTAAAAAATAGCATTTTTCTTTGAATATCAAAATAACACCTCTTATTAAAAAACCCTTTATTTGCATTTGGAGAATGGCAACATAGCGCTATTAGAATTTGAGTGCAATGCTCGTCAATCCCAAGAATGATAGAAACATTCTTCTCTCCATCGTGCGCAAACCTACATACATATGATGGGATTTCGAGAATCTCTTTCTTATTTTTTTTGTACTTTGTACTTTTGAATTTAGAATTTTTTTTTATGTTTCATTATTTTTGTTTGGTTTGACGGTCATTTCGGCCACGATTTATGCTTGGCAATTTTGAGATATACATATGCACATATGCATATTTTGTAATATGTATGTATATAAGTATATTATAGTCGAATGCGATTCCAGGATTCAATGATTTCGATCCTACACGTTTATATGAATGCACATATTTAATAGCTTAACTAATTTAACTTTTATTGCCTTTACATTATCTATTATAATCAGACATTTTTCTTTAATTCAATCAATTTTTTTACTTTCATTTATAAATTTTAATTTAATTATATTTTGATTAATTTTTTGACTCCATTTTATTTAATTTAATTTTATTTTGTTTCGTTTAAGTTTTTTATTGTTTCAATTAATATTACTTTTGATTTTCATTTTAAGTTTTTCTATTTTTTTATTTTTTAATCTTTAATCTTAATTTTACTTAGTTTAGTATATTTTATTTCAGTTTATTAAAGTGTTTATTATTATATTTTATTTCCTTAACTTTAATTTAATTTAGTTTAATTTTTTTATATTTTGTATAAGATATTTTGTTTTATTTTATTTTACTTTATTTTATATATTTACTTTATATATTTATAATTGGCGCGTACACCCCTTTTGGGTGTTTGGCCGAGCTCCTCCTCCTATTTGTGGTGTACGTCTTGATGTTGTTCCACAAATGGAGGGACCTACAGTTTCAAGCCGACTCCGAACGGCAGACATTTTTATGACGAGCTTTTTCATGGCAAAAATACACTCGGAGGTTTGCCATTGCCTGCCGAGGGGCGACCGCTATTAGAAAAATGTTTTTCTTAATTTTGGTGTTTTCACCGAGATTCGAACCGACGTTCTCTCTGTGAATTCCGAATGGTAGTCACGCACCAACTCATTCGGCTACGGCGGCCGCGTATTTACTTAACTTTACCAAAATTCCTTCACTTAACCTGATTTTACCTGTACAATTATTTTTTTTAAATTAAAAAAAAAAAATGACTTGTAAATATTCCAGTACATCGTCTCTGCGCCAAGTCAGGCTGAAGTGATGAAGGGCATGTTTGTGCCATGGTGCAGCGGTTGTGGGGCCAACGTTCTACTGCAGGCGGTAGGCATTGTGGGCGCTGTGATAATGCCCCACAACCTTTATCTACATTCGGCCTTGGTGAAAGTAAGTTTCGTTATAAAGTATGGCAAGCAAAAAAAAAAAAAATATAAAACGCAAAAATGTTCTTAAAAACCAAATATTATCTTATATGAATTAACAAAATCCTTACAGTCACGTGATATCGATCGCCGTAAACCGAAAAAAGTGAGCGAGGCGAATTTCTACTTCTTCATTGAGGCGGCGGTGGCGCTCTTTGTGTCCTTTATAATAAATCTATTTGTTGTTGCGGTCTTCGCACATGGCATGTTCGGTAAAACCAATCAAGATGTGGTATGTCACTAACTAAGATCGAGTTTCGCTCGAACAAGTTGTTTAATTATGCAAATATGTGTATATGTATGTATGTGTGCCCAATTCTCATTGATTCCATTATTCACCATAAATAATTTACATTAATCTTAAAAAGCTTTACATATGCACATACATACATACGAAATGAAAAATAAAGTTTTTTTTTATGTTTTTTGTTACTCCCTTTAATTGAGTATTTTTCGTTCTTCTCTCCATTCAGCTTGATGTATGCGTAAATCAAACGATGTACGAAGATGCGAAGCTTTCATTTAAGGATAGTAATAATAATACAGATCTCATCAATGCGGATATTTATAACGGTGGCCTCTTTTTGGGATGCACTTTCGGCGCAGTGGCTATGTATATTTGGGGTGTTGGCATTTTGGCAGCAGGTCAAAGTTCTACGATGACTGGAACTTATGCGGGTCAATTTTCCATGGAAGGCTTTTTGAACCTACAATGGCCGCGGTGGCGTCGTGTACTCTTCACTCGTTTGATTGCCATTGTACCCACATTCTGTTTGGCACTCTTCACCCAAATGGATGATTTAACACATTTGAATGACATACTGAATGCGGTGATGTCGTTACAGTTGCCATTTGCAGCCATACCAACGATAGCATTCACCTCATGTGCGGCCATAATGGGTGAATTTGTGAATGGAATGTAAGTGAAAGGATGGATTGTGGAAATCTTTCAGGTATTGGTTTAGTATTTGATTGAGTAATTGAGCGTAGAAGGTGGGCTTAAGTTGGTAGGCTGTGTTCCCTTTTTGAAGGTGTTGAAATAATTTTTACAGGTATAGTTTCTTTTATCTCTAAAAGAACCCTACCCAAACAGGCTGTAATAATAATAATGAAATGTATTTGTTTACTTTGCCACGCTAATTTGCCAATTTTATAACGCTAGACCATTTGCACTTAATTGTGAATCATTTTTTTCACAAAGCTAATCAGTTCCAGTTTTAATATGGATATTTGAACTGATTTATTATATTAAAAAGAATATAGAACGGACAGGGCACTGGAGTCATTTGAGAGAATTCGTAATATCGAAAATTCAAACAAATCACTAGAGGAACGCATATGTATTTCATATATTTACTTGTATGGCAGCACATAACGAATGAAGCTCTTTCTTTTTATTTGTGTTTGTTTCATTAAAAAAATAAAAATAAAAATTTTGTGGGACATTTTATAAAATGTATAAATTTTAATAGTCCCCGAAAATATGAAAATAACAAACCAAATTAAGAAATTAATTATATTTTAGACTCATAAAAAATATTATTGAACACTCTTTCACTTAATAAATGCCACACTTCTTTTCCTAAATTTGAAGGCATATGATTAAATAACCAAAAATAATCAGCTTATCTTGAACTTCATTTAAGGGGGGAAACCGGTTTAGGAGGCCAAAATTTTGGTGTTTTTCAAGAATTTTTTGAACAAAGAAGGAATAATCAGAAATTGTTTCAGATTTGAGGATATTTTATTTATATTTTTAGGTACACTTTTAATTTTTTTTGAAGCTATTTCCGTGGGAGATAGTGGCGTTAGAGCGTGCTGTCCATGGACGATCGCCATCCGAGTGTCTTGCTGGTGGGAATTCCTGAAGTTGCAATTTTTCTCTGAAATCAACAGCAATTTTTTTTTATTAACAACATATTTCCTAAGAATATGAAGCTAATTGTGGTAAAAAATATTGAAAATTGCATGCTTTTGAGGCGCTTGAACACAAAGTGGTTTTTTTAGTTTAGTTTTAGGTTCATATAAATAGATTAGAATTGAATAAAGAAAAAGAAACATTTTAGAACGATTGTTCGATAACTTTTTAAGCTAGAATTCCTACCAGTTGAAAAAAAGTAGTTTCGAGAAAAACGTCGTTCTAACTATGCGCGCTACGGTGCGGAACCGACGGGCAGTCACTTAAGTCTCATAGAATCGGGATTAATGGGAATTTCGCTTTAAAATTTTTACCACATATTCTTGAGTAGTTATACTAACGATTTATGCAATAAAAAAATCGATTTTTTGATCGGTCTAAACCGGTTTCCCCCCTTAAACAAATCATGCCACTAAATTCCAAATAAATATTTTCATATTGGAATTTGATTTGTAATTTATGGAAATGATTTGTTCACAGTTCGTTGGAATTCAAGACTAGTCTTAATATTTTTTTATTTATAGCTCCAAAGTTATGATTCAATAAAAAAAATTACACACAAATGTACTTAAATTTGAACTGCAAAATGCCACTGCTCCTTTCTATAGCTCATTTTAATTTATCCCGACACTGCTCCTGTTTATAGGAAGAGATATATATTTGGAACAATAAACCCCAGAATGTGCTTAAAGTTAAGAAAAGCCTTAAAATAAAGGGTACCTCACTATTACCTATTCATCAGCTTAGGACTCTCTAAAGGACACATAGACAGGCAGATGGACACAGTTTTTTTATAAATGCGATTAAATACTTAACCAATATTAAAAACTAATACGTTGTGGAATTTGAAAAAATGAAGAGAAATATATTTAATATTAATGTTTCTTTTTTTCACGCAAAGCACCAACAAGGTCATCTCCATACTGTTAACTATAGTTGTAATAACAGTAAACATCTACTTCGTCGTTGTACAAGTGCATACAGCTTCTTTGGAAGGTGGCTTTGTAGCATTAGTTTGTAAGTACTGATTTTATGCGTCTGAATTAAAATCTTTATTCAATATTTAATGAATATCCTTACAGGTATAGTTGCAGTTTTATATTTGCTTTTTAACCTATACCTTGTGATACATATGGTTGCGTGCATGGGCAATCAAAGATTTGTAAATAATCGGGTAAGTTTTTTAACTTAAGTGTTTTATTTTTATTTCATAATACTTTTGAGGAATGATTAAATTTAGTTATGTATATGACTATAAATTATGGTACATACAACCTGTACAGGTGAGCTCGAACTCACTTTCCTTAAACCCACATACGAAATCATTCACATCGGATTTCTTTGCAACCTAAATTTTCAGTATTTATCGCATGGATTCCAGTTTTCAATTAAGACTTTTAAACAAATCCTGTATTGGCGCCAAAATTTGACACTTTCATACCATGAAGTTTTCTAGACCGTGACAACATTTCAACTCAGTGCTAATTCCCTATGGCAAGTGATAAGATTTATTTACCACATTGCGTTGGAGTCTTCACAACAAACACACGTACATATGCATGTATTTTCCCTTTTGATTTTGTTACTAAGTATCATAATGGTTTCTACTACCTTTGTTCTTGCTCTTGTAACATTTTGCCATTTGCCGTCTTATTGTAATTTATATCGGGGAATATCCGCTTGACAGTCACATTTCATTAAATTTTGTTCAGGCAGTTATCAATTTTTGTGGATTCTTTTTATCAATATACGTGACTATTGTCCATACAGAGAGGTTGTTAGCCTCTGTCTTAAGTAATCATTCATTATGATTTGCTAACTGTGATAGATTTCTGTGAGCCTTGAGATTGTGTTCGTTCGACAAGCGTACGGTGAGAGTTGATGGGAGTAGCGCCAAAAAAAATCAACTGTAAGTGGCCACGCGCAGTATAGTTGCACTTTGTTTGTCATGAAAGCAGCAGATGAGTTAAATTATTTAAGATTTTGAGAGATACTCGATGTGGTAAATTAGTGGCAGCTAAAAGTTTGCACAGCTCTCAAGCTGAATAGTGTTACAGTCACGTAGTCATTTAAGACAATTGTTGACATAGCACTTGTAGGCTCATTATTATGAAATAATCATAGCTACTTTCTAATGCTTTAGGTACTACTTAATTCCGTTAGGGACCAAAAGTAATTGATAAAAAGGAATAGAAATCAACCGAGACTGTCGTACAGCGACCAGATCGCTCATCAATAAGACTTTGAGAGAAATTATCGGATAGAATTAGGAAAAAACACATCTATTTTGGAGGCAAAAAACCCATCTATGTACATCTACGGGTAGGCAAAGCCATATGACTTAGCAATTTACTTCTTTGGCGTGCAGAGGTATATCTCAAGGACTTCATTTATATTTCCACTGCTTTTAGGGTCATACGATATATTTTTATGCCTTAAGGATGGCCAAAGTTCTTGGACATGTATTATAAAAATGAAAATATTCCTCGTAATATTTTAATATACGTTTTTTTGTATACTCACTCTTTCTGTGGATGTCCTGTGACGGCAAGTAGTGAAAAATAACTCAATTTTACCTTTTAAACTAGCAACGAGAAAATAAACAGAGAAACTACTTCTATAAACCTCTTTATAGATTAAAACGATATGATAGATTTGGATAAGTATTTATTTTATTTATTTTTTTATTAAATATCTTTATTTCCAATATATTGAATTTTTCTCTAAATTAAGAAGCCTTACGAAAAGGTATTTTAAAACTTCTTTATAATCTTTAAAATATTGCCATATTTTGGGCATTATCTGCGAAAGGAAATCTTTTTTGGTATGGAGAAAATATACAAAACCTGTACAAAACAGGTGTTACATCAACTAACGAAGCGAAACAGAACTCTGTTTTTTTTTTTTGGAAGAATACACTATTTTTGCATCAATAACATTTCTGAAAAGGTTCAACTTCATTATCCAAGCTATTTTTAGTGGAAACATTCCAGTAACTAAAAAGGTTCATGCCTTTATTCCAACAACCGAAGGCCTTGTAAATGTAAAACTATAAAAGTTATAAAATAAAAAGGTTTGATACTATCATACTTCAATATATTTTGAATACAATTTCACATCAGCTTTACTAGTTATGCATTTGTCTCATGAGCCGGGGGCCATAAACAAGCACCTAGTGTCATCTGTAGTGCACAAATTGTGTTTTTCTTGTTTACATAACTGCTGCGAATGCCACTCTTCAACTTGTAGCCTATTATGTATATTATACCCAAAGTTATATTCAAAAATAAATTTTATTTTTATTATTCTTTAGAAGCCCATATCTCGACAAGTAATTAGCCTATTAAACAACTGTCTTTACACTTTTATACCTAGTAGAGGTACAACTAACCAAAATATGAACGAATTCCAGAGCGTCACTTTTTATCCCTCTCCTGTTGGCGTGAGATACGTCTAATGCTGCTGCATTAATTTCAACATCGCTCCTGGGCCTTGGTTCTCAAGGTTGTATGTGCTACCTTACTTAGTATTAGTATTAGTTTTAATATTTTACTATTTTCTCTACATTTGTTATGAATTTCATTAATATATTATATCTTCCCTCCACTCAAACTGCGTAGTGGGTCCAGAGGTTTGTGCTTCCCAGTCAGAACAGCTTTACGATAAAGAACGTAAATTCGACCTATGCAAGGTAAGTCGGGGTTTTTACACTCATGGGGTTTAAAAAATATATTTATATATTTTACAATTACTAGAAGACTATATGAAAAAATTAAAAAAAAAAAAAATTTGCACACTTTTCTAAACTGCACCTAATCTGTATCTCCATTTAACTCGCACGAAGCGCACTACTTATGCTTTTATTAAATCTTCATTATGCTTCTAATGCTTTGTTATGCTTCTTCTTTCGCCGCTTATGACACATACTCTTATATATGTATAATATATCGAAAACTAACTCCAGTTTCGAATAGCTTTTGTATAAATTATATGTTCACCTGTCTCTAACAATACAAAAAACTTATTTTTTTTTAATTTTAACAGTTCAATTTCAGTAGCAATAACCGCAAGTAAGGCAAGTAATGAGCCATTGCCTAATACAATATCGGAAAAGGTGCCATATTAACCGTTATAAGCTTGTACATAATACCAATAGCTTTCACATACTTATTGCTTTGATTAGTCTGCTGCATTAATAAAAGAATAATTGCGATCAACATAACATATACACATATATAAATATTAATATTTAGAGTCTTGGATACTTAAACAAATATCAAATTAAATCCACTCTATCAATGTATACATTTCCAAAAGTATTATTCGTGCTCATATATAGTTTGAACTTTTACAATGAATTGGCAATACTGTTATTAATTTTTAACTATTAACGTGTTCACGTGTTACTGTATTACATACCTAAATACAAGTTTTATGAGCTTTCAAATACATACATATAAAATATGTTGTTTGCATTTATACTTTCAACATTCGTTATCGCCTTGAGACACCTTGGCCTTGTTATAACATTTGTGGTGCGTAAGCTTTTTGCATTCATTCATTGCTTTGTTGCTTTTGTTTAATATTGAGGGCTGTTCTCTCATCACATCCCTAACATTGTAGGCCACTTTGTTGTATTAATATGTGTATTCTTATTTTCTCAAGTGATTGTTAAATTACGAAAACAACAAATTTACAAAGCAGTTTGTGTGTCTGTTAAAATAAGTGGTTAGCCTTAAATTTAAACACTGAAAAAACGTTTTTTGGCTTATTTCCAAAGTAAAAACAGCTCTTTTTCAATTTGAGTATATCTCAACGAACTTATTTTATTTTTAGAATATGTGTTTTCTAGTTATTCACCAACCATAAATATGTTAAAGTTACGGACTTCTTCGTAATTTTGTTTTTGGCATCAAAGTTCATTTAACGCTTTCTAAAGTACATATCACACTTTTTGAAGTAGTATTTAAGAGTTTCTCAAATACGATTGGCTATTTTGAAGTACATTTGGCGGGTTCTGAACTATATTAACGCTTTCTGAAATACATTTAAATATATAATATAAATATTGAAATATATTACACGTTTTCTGAAGAGCATTTGATTATTCGGAAATATATTTTATGCCTTATGAAGTACGATAGGAAACATTGTTTTTTTTTTTAGCAGCTTTCTAAACCCTGTCAGTGCGATGTAATACCAGTCGTCTTCGTCTAACTCATTTAACGGTAGACCCAGGAAACATTGTAGTAAAATTCGCTTCATTAGCTAAATGTGAACACGGCCCTAAGTAATATGCTTGCTTAAGGGGGGAAGCTGGTCTAGAATTTTGAAAAAATCGAAAAATTTTTTTTTGTCTTAAAAGGTGCTTTAGGGTCTTAGAAATAATATACCAAGTGAGGGATGCCAGCAAAAATGTCTAAATGCCCAAATTTTTCATTCGACGGCAGTGCCTCGCAGGTATGATTTTACAATACTTACAACTTTAAACGCGTTTTTCTCGAAATCACTTTTTTTAAACTGGCCGAAGACATAACTCGAACAAATCTTTACCGATTCTTACGAAATTTTGACAATACATTCGAAATACCTTTCTCCGGAGACGTACGTAGGATTTTTTATTTATATTACATAGTTTTTTTTTTAATCAACAATTTTATGTCGTTCTTTATAGTGAAAATTGTAACTTTTTGTTCAAACGTGCACCATTTCGCGAAAAAACAAAATATCGAAAAAATCCTACGTACGTCTCTTTCTGTTGTTATATAGAAACTAAAAGAATTTTATTTTTTGATCCAGGACAAAAATTAAGGAGTTTACGTCTTCGGCAATGGACCCACTAGAAAAAAAGGCGCCTTAGGAGAACTGCTGGACAGCGGCCATTTTGAAATTAATTCAGACGAAAAATTTTGTATTTGTACCATGAAAGCTATATTATTAAACCTATTTCACAGATTTTCGATTGATTCCTTTGTTGAGTCAAAATAAATTCATAAAATATGCCCATTTTTTGCGCTCTAGACCAGCTTCCCCCCTTAAATATAAGTATCATACATGCGTATCGCAAGTTTAGTCGCGTAAATCAAAGTAATTTACGTGTAATGCAGCTTGGCTTATAAATAAAGGATCTTTCAAAGAACGCGCCTATACTTTTAAATTCTTCAAGGTTGCACTATTTTTATTCAAGATCTTAACAAGGCTCTTAACAATTATATGTGAAAAATGACATAATTTAAATGTCCACCATGAGCACCACTATAGGTGAAATCCGTTAAACAGTCGATTCATGAATGCCTGATTTTGAGAACGTCCGGATTTCGATGTTGAAGTTTGTTCAGCGACACTTTGTGCTACAGCAGCAATATTTTCAACAGAACGTACAGATTTTGGTCTTAGTCCCTTTTTTATTCCGGACAGGAAAAAAATTCACCATTTTTTCACCAATCTTTGAATTGTTAACTCACTCAGACGAATATTTACAACAAAAAAATCTGGAATTTCGTGATAAGTTGTTCCATAAGATCGACTATTTTCATAATACGTTTCAATAATTTGTGCTACAGCGAAAAAATGTACATCTGTCTACTAGACAAATGCCAAAGATGACATAAAGAAAAGGTATCGTCTAGGAATTACCATATTCAATACTGACATCTAAACGTCACTTCTGAAAAAAACTTTATTAATAAAAAGGGTATTACTAAAGAGTTTAACAGAGCTGTTCTCGTTCTAAATTCTTATTCGAAAAATTCCATCGCGTTAACAACACTAATCGAATTAGCATTTTCCTGCATCATAGGATAATATCGAAAACATTTTAAAAGAGAATAGCTCAAAATTTAAAACAAAAGTAGTAGATTTTACCAAAAGCTTAGGTCCAAATTTTCAAAGTACGAAAATATTAATACATTTTTGTAAACAATTCTCACTGGATGCTTATAACAGTTTTTTCATTTCATGGAAAAACCCACTGAATGTTAATATGTGCAAATTTTTCAGCGCATTGGATATATACAAATATCAAATACAAATTTAGCTGACAGTTTAGATGCACTTATTCTATTTTCACTTTTTAGTTTTCATGATAGTAAAATTAAGGGTTTATGAGGTCTAAAAATTGCATCTCTTTGCGATTTTTTTTTAAGGAAAAAATTAATTTAGCACTGCAAAGTTTTTTCTATCTTTTAATGAACATTTAAAAAGTATAAAAAATTTTTGTACTGGTTAAAATAAGTTGAAAAAAATGTTTAACATAGAAATTAGTAGAGCGCTGCAACGCTGGAGTTTCCAATTGGCGTACAAGATACATCTCGTAATTATTATCTAAAGCAAAAAATTCAAATGGATTTCTAATTATCATGATTTTTTATTCTAAATGAACTAAGAAAACTGAGAGAATTTCTAAAATTTCAACTTTTTGAGGTTTTAAAGAAAAAAATGCCTTTCTATAAAAAAAAATTCAACTTGGTATAAAAATCTTGAAAAATTTTATTTAATCTATTTTGTTAGTTCAAATAGAAGAGAATTTAATACTGAAGGGAACAAGCTATGATTCATTTCAAAAGGTTCATTCGTTTTTTTTTTCATTCATGTACGCCACTGTCCGGTCACAGCGTAACTACCTAACGCTCGCCTACCTTTGGCTTTGTATCTACGCAAATATTGAGAATTAGGCCCTGTAACTTTGTGTGAACATTCTGAAATATATATTAGGAATCGCTTAAAACGAAAAAAAAAATTGATTTTTTTGACCTTATAAACCAGGCTCCCCCCTTAAGTGGAACGATTTGGTTAAATTCAGAATTCTAGAATTAAATCTAGAATTCTTAAATTCAATCTATTATAATTTACCAAAATTTGGTCATAATGGGGAAATATTGGAGGAAGAATCTAATGAAAAAATGAGAAAATTTCAAAAGGGCAAATGTCGCTACTAGCGTCATGTATGCAGAAGTGGTCCGCAACTGGCAAATAAAGTCCAATAATTTTCACTAACTTTAGCTTTGCCAGAAAGAGTAAGCTTTCCAATTAATTTTGGAACATCTGTGTCTGCTGGTCTTGCAAAGTTTTAGTGCGCTGAACAACTGATATACTATACACTGAGCTTGTTGTGAATTTAAATTTATTATATTTATGTTATTTACGTCTGGCACTTCCGAGAGAATTTGATACCTTTTCTTTATGTCATCATGGTTGCTCTGGGAGTGCGCAAACACAAGCAAGGATCTATAAAAAATGTGCAAACTCCGATATTTGTTCTATGTTTATCTTAGATGAAGCATTTATCTTTGGCTTAACTCTATGTAAAGCCTTTTGCAAAACATGCAAAGCCTTTTGTAAGCATGCAAAACAGTTGTTCAAGCTTATAATAATGCAAATATGAGTATGTTGACAAATTCATTATTTCAAGCGTATCTGCTGATAAAAGGAAAAGTGGTACATTTCATTTCAAACTTATATACTTGTAAAGACAAAATGGGTACGAAGCTTAGCAGGAAAATCTAAATGTCTTCTCAGCAGACAGACAGATACATAAATAAATCAAATTCTCTCGGAAGTGCCAGCTGTATTACTTTGAGTACATGTGTTTTTAAGTCTAAGTCTCTTTCTGTTCCGATGGAACTTCAAAATTTCATAAATTTCCACACAAGGAAATTATCCTTTGAAGAAAATCTTAGAAAAATACCTTCGTCAATTATTTTTTGCGAGTCTGATGTATCAAAGATGCTGGAATGAGAATTAAAATTTTGTCTCAAACAATAAAACACTTTATTTAATACATAATTTCTTTTACATTAACTCAAGAAACAAAAAAACAAAAATTAAAACTTCCTTAATAATTGAGAGAGAAGATTAAAGCTAACTTCAACCAGAAGAAAGATACTGAGAATCGAACCTGTAGGCAGATTAATCAAAAATAGTATTATTTGTAGTCTATATCTTTAGCTAGCAAGAGTAGGAAGATTGACGAGTTTAAACGACTATTATAAGGGGAAATATTATATAGAGAATCCCATGTTTTTGAATGTGTTCGACCTTAGCTTCATAAATTTGCGAAGGCTTCCTTCGGGAATCCTTCAGACGTTTATACATACATTTGGTAACAATAATAATAATAAGTATTAACTTAATAATCGACGTAAGAAGAGATTTAATGAAAGAGACTAACTAAGACCAAGAAGATCACGTTTTTTTTTAACTGCATATATATTTAAGTAGAAAAGTGGTAAATCCAGTTTAAAGCGATATTAGCCCAAATTCTGGGATTGAGCCATGTTGGTGATCGCTTTTTGAAGTTCTTCAAGAGGCTGTCTTCTTCAATCAAAAAGTAACATTCTCTGTTAAATTGCACGTTTTCTTTAAATTTAGTGCAGTGATTCAAAGAGCCAAGCCCGTGCGCAGACCCTCAGATTTAGGGGCGTTTTCAAAAAATGTTACAAAAAGCGTTACATTGTGTCATTTCTTAAAGTAATTATTAACAATGAGATTTTGCATAATTTTTTCTTCTCTGTGCAGACGATTGGAATACAACATGTGTATCTTATATACGTATATTATGATTGGGAGCAATACTAGAAAACAATTCAATAAATATTATACTATATATTGATCGAAATTAAATATTTTTCGGGACTGTTAGCAATACAGATTTGTATAATCTAATTAAAAATACATTTTTATGTGGATTAACTCGAGATTACAACACAACGGAAGTCAAGGATAAAAATTTTTATCTTGAAGTCAAAAAAACAGGCTTTTTCAGAAATGCCTATTTTTTTGCAAATGTTTTACTTTCCGTAAAAATCTATATTTTTATAATAGTAACCGTAATTGGTTTAATTAAAAATTTACAGAGAGTTTTCCAGTAGTCGAACTCGAACTTGCTATTTCGTGAACCAGCACACTAATCACTCGGCCACCGAATCGTTTCATTAATGTAGGCAAATGTTCTATCATACTTATCGAATCGTTGTCTGTGTCTGCTGGTAGTTAGCTTTTCTGTTCTAATATCGATTGCATATTGGATGGGAACATTAATTCATATTCTTCAAATAGAGACTTCTGCATTATTTTACATTTTGGAGATAAATTTGAGACCATCATAATACTCATAGATAGCTTCCTTCAAGAGATGACAAAAAGTTTTTTATTCCAAACAATCGGAACTTTTTTATAAATAGATTACAGCAAGCGTTTTATTTTAAAAAAGCAAATCTATAGCTCTCTATTGAGATTTTGTTTTCCAATGGATTAGGAAAAGGTTATTGTGAATGACTCGTTAAAATTTTGCTAAATATGTTTGATAATTTTACATTTTAAATGATTCGGAATACAAAAAAGTCTGGAGCTTTTTAGTTCTGCTTTACATACCGACAGTGGGCTTATTTTCTAGTTTTAGAACTTTGCTTCATACCATCGATGCATTAATTTTGAGTCAGACCACATTTGAAACCGTAAAAAACCATTGCACGAAAATTTTCATTTTTCACAAAATTTACTTTTTCAAGATTTCTGATGCAATTAAAACGAAACTAATCTGTCAATAGTGTTTACCATAAACAATTTCAAACATTTAAAATATTTATAAAAGCTGCTCGGATGTGAGCGTTTGCATGATTCGTTTAAAGAAAAAAAATATCCGCAGAGTCATTGGTGACAAATATAGACTTTCGAACACGATTTATTTGCGGTAATGATAAGAAATTCACCAAACATTGTGTTGAAAATGTGTGAGTTTTTCATAACACCGACGTTGATATGAAGTAAAACATTTTTAAATTTTATCTAATTGCTTCGATAGCGCAGAGGTAGGCGCATAAATACCTCGTTCAGTAAACGCGAGTTCGACGCGAAGAAAGCTAACTGGAATTTTTTGTTTTAGTGTAATACATTTAAATTGCTCAAGCTGACATAAATTGAAAGTGATGAATGGTTAATCAATGGCTCATTTATTTGCATTGAAGTCATAATCATTAGTGATAAAGTCATAATCATGAGTAATGAAGTCATATTTGTTAGTAATTTTATTCCTAAAAGTTTGCTTTGAACTGGGGTAGTTGTCTAATAAAAGTAAGATTACTTCTTAGCTGCGGCTTTTGTCTACTTAAATAGCTTTAATTTATTGCCAGCGTATACAAAGATCATAGTTAATAATCAATTACTTCAAGTTGGTTGTAGATATATTCAAATGTAATAAGCCTTGGCTAATAAAAAAAGATGTTTGTATAACTGTCAGTTAGGATTATTTTATGGCATAGTAGGCCGGCGGCACAGACAATTGTATACAAGTATGAAATATTTAATGTTTTCGGCCTATAGTGGGTGGAGCGTTAATATGTACATTAACATTTTCGCTTAATTTGTATTTCAAATTTCATTATTGCCTTCTTGGCATTACAGTAATCTCGCTGACCTCTTCAAAAGCTGCATGTTTAAGATAATATAACCAAAAAACAAAGGATTGTTTAAGCCTTTCGTAACTCTTTAATTATGTCGAAAGTTTGTAGAATCTATGCCAAGACGCTTAGAAGTTGTTTCCAAAATAATGGTTATCAAACGAAGTATTAAATAGCTTGAACACATATTTATACACCACTACTACAGTCGTACTGTTAAGTTTATATGAAAAATAAAAACTATTTTTAAATTTTGCGAAACTATTTATTTAATATTAAGCGTAAGTTTTAATAACTTTTCAAATAATTTATAAGAAATACAAAAAATTATAGATTTACTTCATCGTTCTTATATGTAAAATACTTAAGCGAACCACTCAACTCTACGAGAGCTCCCTTTATATTTTGCGCCCAATAATGACAACAAAGTAAAATAATAAATGAAATTGAATCAATTTTTAAAGCACTTTTGTCACTCAGAAGTGGATACCTCCGAAACGAGCAGTTTCAAAGCTTCAACATATTTTTTGAGCTCTGAAAAATGTTGACCTCGCATTTTATTTTTGACGTTCGGGAACAAAAATAAATCAAAGTTGAAGTAAGTTAGTTAATGATTAGTGAAAGCGTTACATGTAAGTTTATGCTAAAAAATACTACAACTTTCGATAAAAATATCGAATCAGTTCATCACACGTAGTGTGCAAAGGCGCAAAATATAAAAAGCAACCCTCGTACATACCAGCACACAATTAATTTTTATTATTTTAACTGATTTTTTCATTTTAACTGTTAAACGAATTTTTTATCTGACAAAGCTCCAAATACCCCTAATGACATCCTGTAAAAGTCTACAATGGCAACCATAACTTAGTGAATGATGTTTTTTTAATATATTATAATATTTGCAATTTTTTTCGATAAGATTTTTTTGTTATATTTGTTATTTTGCTACAAAATTCATACTGTACATTTTTCTTCAAAATTTCAAAATTTAGATTTATTTTTTTAAATTTTGTATAAAGCTTAAATATTTGATTTATTGTGGTTTTGGTTAAAGAAAGAACAACATTTACCAAAAAAAAAAAAACAAAAAAATTAGCTCGGAAAACAGTTTAAATATCGAGAATTTTTTTAAGAGCTTGATAATTTAAAATGCTAATACAAAACGGAAATATTGTTGGAATGGATTTTTTTACTATAATCTCATAGATCATGAAATTTAGTTTTTGAATATGATATGCAGCATATGTATAGCGTTTTTCAATAGGTGCGCTTCAACTTTTTTCCGATAGGGAGGGCGAACGACGTAATATTTTTTATTTTTCGCTTGTCATTTGTAAACTTCATTAGTATACATTTCATCATGGAACGCTACACACTTGAGCAGCGATTGCAAATCGTGCAAATTTTTTATGAAAATAATCGTTCTGTTGCTGCTACTTTAAGAGCATTACGGCCATTTTACGATGAAGCTCACTTTTGGCTCAATGGCTTTGTCAACAAGCAAAATATGCTTTACTGGGCAGAAAGCAATCCACACGTGATTCATGAGGCACCGTTGCATCCCGAAAAAATCACTGTTTGGTGCGGTTTACATGCCGGCGGCGTAATTGGCCCATATTTTTTCGTTGACGAGAACGATCGCCACGTTACTGTGAATGGAAATCGATACCGCGACATGATAAACGATTATTTTTGGCCGCAATTGACTCAGTAAAACGTGCACGCGGTGGTCATGCAAAAGAAATCGAATTTCATACTTAAATGTATATGTTCAAACTCGATAATAAAAAAATTAAACCGTTTGTGTTTTATTCAAAAAAAAAAAGTTGAAGCGCTCTTACTGAAATACGCTTTATTTTCGCCGCGGCTACGAGTTACTTGGTCCATTCGATTAGTCCAATTTTTGATTACTTTTCCTAGTAATAATTAATCTAAATGAGATCCATGACCTATCAACAAAAACTCGACGCAAACGATGGTCATTTAGCTTCAATTATTGCACGAGCTGGATTTTATAGGCATCATCTTTATGCAAAACTCTCCACGTAGTCGAAGTACAACAAGAACATATCGCTGTACGAACTTCACAAACAGGTTTTTTTTTTCAAAGTAAATTTCCACAATTTGGGAGCGTTGCTCTGGCGTTAGACGATTCATAATGACTTGCCAAACCTCACTGTAAAGAAGTGTCAACACAATTTGCCATTCTCAGCTGTCAAATCATTGTTACCGATATCGATAGTTTTCATGCAGCTAAAAAAACACTCGGTCGGCCGCCGTAGCCGAATGGGTTGGTACGTGACTACCATTCGGAATTCACAGAGGTTTACAGAATGTAGGTTCGAATCTCGGTGAAACACCAAAATTAAGAAAAACATTTTTCTAATAGCGGTCGCCCTCGACAGGCAATGGCAAATCTCCGAGTGTATTTCTGCCATGAAAAAGCTCCTCATAAAAATATGTGCCGTTCGGAGTCGGCTTAAAACTGTAGGCCCCCCAATTTGTGGAACAACATCAAGACGCACACCACAAATATGAGGAGGAGCTCGGCCAAACACCCAAAAAGGGTGTACGCGCCAATTATATACATATGTACATACATATATTAAAATAATTCTCATGCACAAGTTATGCTCGCCACTGCAGATATTTTTTTTGGAAAACTTAAGTTTAATATTTAATATGATATTTTTACCTGCTGTAATTTTTTATTGTATGTAAATATGTGTGTGTATATATGTGTATATAATTTTTCCACACATGTATTTTGTTAAGTTTATTATGCTTTTAATTTCCGCGCTGCATTTTTAGAATGTACTTTGCTTGAGTTTTTGCTTTAATGCATGTATTTATGGATTTTTAATAATAAATTTTTTTTATTTTATAATGGTTTTGCTAGTTTGTATTGAGATTGACTCTTGCATTTTTGCACCTTAGAATTTTCCTTTTTTCTTTTTTAATATACGAATATTTTAATGCTAACATTTACCTTGTTTTATTGGAGTTTTTTCAAATGTTTTCGTTTATTTCTCTATTTTGTGTGTCTCGTTTTTCGTTTGATCGCCGTTTTATGTATGTTATGTGTGCGTTTTGTGTTGGAATTTGATTTTTATGTACATACATATATGAAATGAACAACAACAACAACAACGAAAACAACGACACAAAATGAAAATGTTGTGAATTGTTTCATGGAATTGACATCATCATTGATTGCTGGATGCTGATTGTGCGTGAAAAACCATTTACTCGCATACGCACATATGGCATGTGTGTGGTGTACGGCTCATTTAAATGTTTATTTTGTTTTGGATGTATGCATGTGTGTGAAACAAATAAAAAACACTATAAAAATGTCATTGAACTGTGCAAAAACACATACATACATACATACGCCCGCAACTAAACATATTGACTTTCGCGTGTTGTGCCTATGCATGGACGTGTGTATTTGTGTTTGCATATGTATGTACATATGTATGCACCCTGCAATAATGTTATCTGTTGTATTTGTTGTGTTTGTTTGTATCATCAATTTATTTTCATTGGATGTGACTACTAAAAATAGTACCGATGACACACACATACTCACCGAATACACACATACGTACTTATGTAAATATTGATAAAAATGGCTTTGATATTGTGAAAAATATTGAAAATATGTCGGTATGTGATCAGCAATCATGCGTCTTGATGATGATGGTCCAAATAAATATATATGCACATTGGCTAACAAACTCAAACACACATACATACATACACACACGTATAAACATTTTAGCTGACACTGAACACAAACGCTGAAAGTAATAATAAAATAATAGTTGGATATTTCGCGAACTTGCGGGGGAAAACCAACTACATACACAAACACCTTGAAAATTTTAAATTGTCTACAAAAATTCATCACGCCAGCAGACACTAAGCTAAATAGAAAAATATTCTTGTTTCGCCTACTAAAATTCATATATTATGCTGTTGATGCCGTTGCTGCTGCTGCCGCCTGCTGCCAACTACGTACACTCACCAACAAAAACAACCACAACCGACATCTTCATCATCTCGTCGTAACATCAACAAAATTGGTAATAAATTTTTTGCAAAACTACTTGTTTGCGTCGCATTTGTTTCTTCGATCGGCGATGTGGCGACCAACACGTGTCGTCCGCCTGGCGTCCACTGGCGTGTCTGGGTTTTTACGCTTCAAATAAATTTCGCCAACACATATCTTTGATAACATGGCGCCCCGGCTATTATATACATGTGTATGTCATGTCATGTCGCGTCTTCCACCAAATGCCTTTGATCTTCTCTCGTTAATTTAATGCGCCTGCTTGTGGGAACTCATGTTGTGGTCCAATTCGGTGTCGACTGCTTGCTGCTGCCGCCGCTGGATGACTGATCTTTGCACCAAATTGCCAAATGGTTTATTATTATTTTTTGTTGTATTTTTTTGTTTGCTTTGCTATGATTTTTCAATGGGACTACAAATAGTGAGTTGACGTTGTACGACAATAGCGTGCCCATATATTCCATCTCGTCGAAGGCTAACTAACCTCCTCGGCCAACGCATTGGAAACTGCCGTCGCCCGTCAATCAACTGCCAGAATACATTTCAATGATGATTGCTTAAAAAGCTTTTTGCTAGAAATTCCCAACTAGTTTAAAATGTTTATGATTTGTTAGTAGAAAAAAAAAAATAGAAATTGATAATAAGAAGAAGAAGATTCATGCGAACGTTACTTATTAGGGCATTACCATATACAATATATTTTTAATTTTAATTTATGTATCTGCTACGCTAATGTAAATAAAAGATTAAGTACATTTTTTAATTTATTATATAAAAGCATTGTTTTTGGCGTAAATTAGTTGCATATTACATATCAATATACGAGTATATCGTCTTATGCACTTATTTATTTAAACTTAAATAGTTAAAAATTAGTTTAAAACGAAATGCTGCAATTAATTTCTGCTAACACTTCATTCTCTTGCCAAATTAAATACATGCATACATATTTATATTTTTTTTGTACCACAATTACTGATTTCGTTGTTGTAACAAAGCTTTTGTTGTATATTTATGTTTTAGAATTGCATAAAAAACGTTTGCGCTGTATTAATTATTTATTTAACTAAAGTTAAAAAAAGTAGATTAAATTATATTTATGCCTATATAAATAAAGTTTGTAAGTAAACCGCCCTTTTGTATTTAGCAAGCACCATTAAATTATTATAGTAGTTGAATTTGCAAATATAAATAAATACATAAAACAACTGAAGATATAAGTACATATTCCACTCTAAAGCTCTCTCTCTCTCTGGGCAACTGTGTAACTGGTGCCCTACTGTATAAACGCTCCATAAACGTATATGAAAATATTTAAATTAATTTAAGTATAAATAACATTAATAAAAACAATCTTTTAATTTTTTGCTTACCTTGTTCGTTGTTGTAGCCTGTGTTTTATTCACTTATGAGTTGCTGAATCCTATTTGCCAATATACATACATGCAAGCATACGCAGTATATGATGTGCAAGTATGCATGTGCACAATTGTTCTTACATGCGTATTTACTTTGATCTTTTGCAGCTTTCCAGCCTCAATATTGTACAATAACAACAATACATAAATTGAATTTACAACTCTGTATGAATAACTCTGTGCAAAAATTTTTGCTTTGCATTTACACACCAACATACATACATATACATAGACATTTGCTTGCCTGTAAAAACTAATCGCACTTTTAATTTGTTTGTTTTCTCACCTGTTGTTCATTGTTTTCTATCACTTTGTGCATTCAATTGCTATTGACATCTTAGTGAGAGTGAATATTACTCTACTATGTACATACATACTTACATACAGGTACTGTTACTTTACATAGATATTTTGAAAGCGTAAGTATCATATTTATGATATCACCCGATTACTCCGAAAGCGGAACGCGAAATTCGATATTTTCCCTTTTTAATATAATAAAATAAAGCACAACAAAACGTTTTCTTTAAAGTTCCAGTATTGTGTTTCATATCTACTTTAAACTGTCAAGCAAGACAAATGGTTTAGATGAGCCTTTTTGGGGGTCTTTCAATTATTAGTGCGAAAAACAAATTAATAGAATATTTTTTGAAACTTTTTTGGGGCTTTTCAGTTTCTTCATAAGAAAAAGATTTAAAAAGAATCTTTTTTTATCTTTGAAGGATTCTGTTTTGGACCTTGACGGTTTCTATGCAAGAAAAATAATTAGGAATAATATTTTTATAGATATTTTTAGTTTTTGGGTGTTTTCAGTTTCTTCACCAAAAAAAGAATTTAATTTTTTATAATTTTTAATTTCTGCCTTAGAAATAAATTTTTGAATTTAGACCTATTCAGTTTCTAGGCAAGAAGAAGAAATTAGAATTCTTTTTGGACGTTTTCATTTTGTACGGAAAAAAAATTAACGACCCCGCTACTACAACTGTAAGCCTGCAATACCCGAACTCTCGGCATGCCTAAAGCCTTGCTTGGAACTAAGCACAACTGCAAGCTTTGTAATGAATGGAATTTGTAATGTGAAACTTCTCTTGCGGGAATAGTGAAAAGAAATCGTCACGGTATTTGTCTTGCCTCTCGTACTAATACTTCGAATGAATTGTATCGCTCGCCCTGTTTTATATTTGTTGTATTTTCGAAAAGAATCACTAGAGTACGCCGGACAATGCTGGCTTTATGCACCTGCATTCCGTTTTACTTTTTCAAACCACATCTCGCTAGCTTCCTTTTCAATCAGAAGTTCGTTGTCAATATTTGTATGAAGAGGTATTGTTGTATTGTTTTTGAAGAAGTGGTGTAGCTCGTAAGGTTTTCTCCGGGTTCAAATGCGAGCCAAATGTGATCAACTGCAACCAGAAGACCTTAGGTCCAAACCTCTATAAGACTATCACTCGAGCTAGTATCCCTTTTGGAGGTACTGACAAATTTATGCAGCTTCCAAACGTCAGATAGCTTTCACGTCCAAACTCGTGAAAAATGTACCGAAAAGGGCCTGCAAATGCCATTTATCAAGTTCAGAATTGTTTGAATTCTGCCTAATATAAACTCTAAGACAACTTCTATCAGATTTACGCAATCGATTTGAGCGTTATTACATAAATTAACTTTCTATAAAACCACCCCAAATTCCACCTCCTAGTCTGTTCTTGATGCAACTCTATCTGAAACTAAAAGGTCTGGACGCAATCGGTAACATGGCTTTGAACGTTTATCCACAACCATCTTTTTCAGATGAAGTACCAAATTTCTCCATATATTCATGCCGGAAATTCGAACCCGGGCACTACCGGCGGCCCAAGATTAGAACCAATAGGCGGCTTTGTTGTTCGGGCGGCGGTTCTCAAATTTATTATTTATCAATTATACCAAATCACCACGGAAATTTATACAATTGCACCTGCTAATGGTAAGCCTTTATTAAGAACGATTTGAGTGAAGGTAACCATACCCTCAATCACGGACTCGATGTGAATTGACCTCGCTACACTTATTGACCCTTCTGAAGGCACGGGCCTATGCCAATAAATCGCAAGTGATCCCAACACAAGGAATTGCTTAAATTGGGTTGGATCTATGCAGTAGATCCGCGCCTTCGTGCGAAACCGTGGCAGACATTTTAACGATGTCATATGCCACACATAATGGGACATACGGACATTTCAAATAAAAAGAAAAGATTTTCGTGAAATAGGTCAACTAAAATTATGATCGTGCCGTCTTTAAAATGCTTACATTAGTAACTATAATATTTTAATTATACATATATTAATATACACCCTTTTTGGGTGTTTGGCCGAGCTCCTCTACCTATTTGTGGCGCGCGTCTTGATGTTGTTCCACAAGCCGACTCCGAACGGCAGATATTTTTTTATAAAGAGCTTTTTCATGGCAGAAATACACCGGAGGTTTGCCATTGTCTGCCAAGGGGCGGGGCGACCGCTCTTAGAAAAAGTAACCTATTTTAATTACATTTATCAAAAAAAGTTACATATGCCCAACTGTATGTATATTTTCAAAAATATTTTTAAAGCTTTTTCTTTGCGCCAATAAAAAAGCTTTATCACCAAAAAGAATGTTCCGAAACGTATTCTTATAAATGCAGTAGAGCACTTTCGCAGTATCGAAGAGAGAGCCAGCTTCGGCACTTATTGCATTGCAACCAGTTCTCAATTGCAATGAGATTTTAGTACTGATTATAAGCTAAGCTTTTTCAGTTGATTCACGCCTGTTCTTCTTGTTGGTGTTGCGCTTTTGGTTGATTTTTAAATATGTATTTCAACAAACCTGAAGAGCGGAATTCGCATTTGGCGGTGGAAAATATTATACCATTGACGTTTTTATGATAAGTAAAACAAAATAAAAAAATTGAAAGTTTACCTCAGCGGAACTGTTTTACCGAAATGAATATTTTTCTGCACCATTGATTGCCAGGAACGGAGATTGAAAGAATTAAGTAATTTTATATAAAAGTTTTGTTGGAAATTTTTTTGTTATTAATAAGCGTTTTTATATATTCAGTTTGTAGAAAAAACGTGTTCTTTTGAATGCTTACTTTTGTGTTTCGCTGAAACAAAATGAACGCAATTTTGAAATATGTTAATTCACAAAAAAAAAAAAACATCTCTGGGTTTATTTAAAACCTATTACACAGATGTGGGCCAATTGATTTCTAATTCGGAGTTCGCAACTGACACGCAGGCATACAATTCAACTTGGCCAAGCTTTTCAATAAGCTAATATAATTGGGCATACTGGACGTGCATACATAAGTTAGTAAATGTCTCTATGCAACAAGCTTTCCTTTAGTTTACTTTCTGTCATTTTATGTAATTTAATTTGTGACCTGTTGCTCAAAGTTGCCTTCATATGCTGAATATAAAATAGTTTTTGAAAATACAGAGTGAACCATCAATATGTGATCATTGGAGACAAGACAAAAGCAAATTGTTTTGTTTTTACAGTTTCCGTAATACATTTGGATTTTCGGGTAAAGCATTCCGTAAATTGTTTAAAAAATATCACTTTTTGGAAAGATATTTTTATTTGGTTATAGTCGACACAGGCTTTTTGTCCAAAACACGCTAAAATGAAGTCGCAGCTAACACTACATCTACTCCTTACATACATAGATTAAGTAGAAAAGCTATGTTAAAATATATTGTAGATGGGGACCCCGAATTTTCACTATTGATACATCTCTGTTATGCCAAAAATCATAATATGGCATCATCTGTCACAAGAGCAAACAAAACAAAATTAAGACACGAAAATGATAAATGCTAAAGCGGTAACGCCATAACCATGCCGTAACCGTAAACAGCTGATATTGAAGTAGAATGAATGACAACATTTGCATTTTGTCATAAAAAAACGAATAATTTTCCACTAAGTCAATTAATTTTTCGTCGTTCATTTCTAATTTCCAAATGTTTATCGCAAATATAGATACATACATACATACGGCTACGCTTATGGCTATGGCGCTATGGTGCGGCATCTATAACCGTGCACAGTGTTGCCCATATGTCGCTTTATGATTAAAAGACGTTTTAAAATATTGAAAATTTACTTCCAAGTGATTGTTGTCTTGCTTGTGTATTTTTTGATAGAAATTTCAGACGAAGCTCTTTTCACCTCGGTGTCGAAGTGAATAAAAACGATTACTTCACCACATCTAGTGATCAGAAAACTCGCGCAATATTTCAGTATGGAGCCAAAGATTCCGATTTGTTTTTTAGCTGAAACTTTAACGATTTTTTGTGTCAGCAGAATGTCGCTGGTTGGTAGTGCACAGATCATCAAATAATCAATATTTTGCTCACTATATAATAATACTCTGACTGCAAACCATTTTCATACCACGTTTCCGGAACAATCGACCTCATTTCGCTTTTAATGCGCCGAATGTTGTCCTTTTAATTGCGAATCGCAGAAACCGCACCCCCAAAAAGTAGTCACAGGTGGCAAATCGCATGTTCTAGGTGGTCTACTGAGGAAAGGCTCATTTTTGAGATGGTTCGGTTACCACAAGTTCATTCCAAGTGTCAATTCTCAACCTTCAATTTCGAAAAAATATATAAAAATATAATTCGCCGGTACTTAAATCATGATTCATAAACAAGTCTGATAATGGGGTATCGACAGCCTCGTAAGTAAATATTTATCTCATTGCAAATACGACAATCAACTAATTTCATTAGTTTTTATTATGCGACAGCACATGGACTCTAAATGTTTTTAACAGAGAGAAAAGTCCTATAATTAGAGGAGCAGGACTTAACTCAATCTCCGTGTTTATATTTCTTGTATAATATATAAACGACTTGCCCAGGATATTAAAATATGGCAATATCCATTGATATTCAACCAAGAAAGAACCGAGATCTTATTATTTTCAAAGCGAACATTTCAAGGGATTTTCAATAGTTAAATACAAAAGTCTGAAAGTAAATAATATAGGGTGGGCCATGTAAAATTTGCTTTTTGAATCGGCTATAAAAAAACTAATTAATATTTTTTCAAACTTTATCTTTTATTTTGAAGATTGAACATTGTCATTTATGAATGAAAAATAATATCAGTCAAATGACTGCCACCACTGGCTTTACAGTAGGCCATTCGATCAACCCAATTTTTAAGCACATTTTCGATTGTTTGGACTCCAATTTCATGAATGGCAACTTCGATTTCGTGTTTTAAAGGATCAATCGTCTCTGGATGGTTCGCATAGCATTTGTCCTTAACGGCTCCCCACAAAAAATAGTCCAACGGGCTTAAATCACAGCTCCGAGTTGGCCAATTGATATCGGAATTTCGGCTGATTATTCTGTTTTCAAAAACGGTAGCCAAAAGTTCGAGTGTAACTTTGGCAGTGTGACAAGTTGCACCGTCCTGTTGAAACCAAATGTCGTCCATGTCATCATCTTCAATTTTTGGAAACAACTCGTTGAGCATGTCAAGGTAACGCTCGCTATTTACTGTAACCGCGGCTCCGCGCTCATTTTCGAAAAAAATGGCCCGATGATGCCGCCAGACCAAAAACCGCACAAAACAGTGACACGTTGTGGATGCATTTGCTGCTCTACAGTAACGTGTGGATTTTCTGAGCCCCCATTCCGACAATTTTGCTTATTGGCGTAGCCACCGATGTGAAAATCAGAAAAGAAGAAGAAGACTCACCACTTTGGAAATAGGTTTTCAATATTTCCCAATTTTGTTCAAGCGTATAGCGTCCCATTTCGTAAATGTCAAACCTTTAAGTAAATTATGAACACATTTGACATGTCATTTGTGTTACCATTCTCAAAAAAATAGGTGGTTCAAAAAGCAAACGCTATATGGCCCACCCGTATAAAAATAAATCTTATAGTATAACCAGATTTTTGAGAAATAGTCTAGTGAGAATGCGTCCGCTTTTAATTGTGCGAGACCATTGTTCCAAAACTCGACCGTATGCGCCTGATATGGCGCGGGCTCACTTTCAGCCCGGCGAGAGCAGGACAGCTGAGGAAAACATACTTCTGTAGGAAGTACTTAAAGCAATACTCAGGCTCACCGCATGGATACCTATTGGATAATGCCCAGAAAGGACACCTACAGAAGTTCTCTCACGCGCCTTTGATTACCGTGACCGGAAGTATATCGCATCTTCGCACGTTTGTGTTCTAAATATTTAACAACGCTCCATTATTTTTGACAGAATGTATTATATAAGCTGTTGATGTTCAATTCTGGATTAGTTTCCAACTGGACGTTCCTTTAATGAAATAAATAATCTAAATTCTCACTTGAAACGAATGGGGTTCTTTAATGGCTTAAGCCTTAATTTTGTAACAAATCTAAATTCATCATCATTGGAAAACCTACCGTTAAGCTGTTTAGAAAGATTCGGTTGAAGGAAGTGATAAAGTATGGGAAAACGGTCTAGCGTTACCTTCAACAAAACACTAATCTTCGTGTAAATCTAAATTTTGGCCTTGAAAGACTTGACGGTGCATCCGCTTATGCTGAAAAGATGCTTTATAGGTGCAGATAAAACTGAAACAATTCCAGGGACATTGTCTGGGGCAAAATGATTCTAACTCAGGACGAAAGGCCTAGACCCATACAGTAAAAGCTAAAGTTAAAGATATGTTAATGGCCATTAAAAGTTTATAATTCTTTGCCTGAGTGTTTTTAGAATAAGTGTAAGTTCGTATTAAAATCGCATTTGAGAGGTCGCTAGAGGGATAAAATGTTTTGGAATATTTCGGAAAATTTCATTACGGGTATATTCAGGCACAACTTTATACGAAAAACGTAAAAGTATACAGAAAATAAAAACCAAATATATGTATTTTATATACATACATATATGCAAACATTTTGTTTTGTGCTTTCATAAATATTATTGAACAGAATTTTTTTCAAAAATATGTTTAGGAGTATGTACTTGGACACAAACACACTCTCATGCAATACATGGGAATTTTTTTGTATTTTCTTAGTAAATTATTAATACAAAATACTAACCCAACACACGTTTCCATTCACTTTGCAGAATTTCACCGGACGGCGATAGGGAAGCAGATGTACCTTTCGGCGAAGAAGAAGATGCATAGCCACTACTGTGTGAAATTGATTCCGAGTGCAGTGATGACAGCGATGACACACTCTTCAAGAGCAACAACAACACAGCGAATAATCACGGTTTTTCTAGCATTATCAGCTAGCACATGCGACACTATTGCTTAGATGACTCTAACATCCGTTTCGAAACTTCTAACGTCGTCGCCCTCCTGCAAATGCAGTTCTTCATATATTAGCAATAGTCGGACCAAAGAAACAATCAGACACAGCTACAACAACAGCCGCAATAAATGATTTTGTAAACATTACAGCAATAAACAAAATGCAAATGTTCATATTTTTTTATAAAAACAATAACAACAACAAAAAATATCAGCATCATCATCATCTAGGCGTTAAGACATCAGATTTTTTAATGCATTTAGATGAGATGGCACACATGTATGAAATGATTGGAGAATTTTGATGAAAATGATTAGTACAACAGTTGATGGACCAATGCGGCAAGCCGTCATTGGAACTTATAAGTAACTATGAGAAAGTGAAAAACTAAAAGACATCTAAGTGGAATCAATTAGGCAGTTATTTTCTATTTTTTTTAATAAATTCTGGAAAAATTTGATATCGACAAAGACATTTACAAAAAAATTAAGTTAAAATTATATGTATGCTGCTTTTTAAAACTTAAATAATTGTAAATGTTAAAATTATGTGCTATTTTAAAATTTTTATACTATATAAGAAAATAAAATGTTTCGCGTTCGCTTTTTCCACAATTGTAAATATGTATGACAATACTGTGCTCTCTAAAAAATTAGAAACTGTAAAACGAAAAGAAATTTAAATTTTAAGATGTATGGTACATGGTAAGGCTGTGAGGTTTGTAGTAGGAACCGGCAAAAAGCGTAAAAACTTAATTATAAAGTTTTAAGAAAAAATACTTAAATTTTATTAATTAATAAGATTTTAATTGTTGATGATGTGTGATTAAATTAAAAATGGTTGCAATATTTTTTTAAAAGTAAACATGTTTATAATATTGCTTGAATGCTAGAAGAACGTTACAACCAAAAAAAAAAAAATTAATAAAAAAATAAAGCCGTTTTTTTAATTTAGTATGCAGAAATGGCCTTGGCTAATTATTACACACTTTGTGTTATGCAAAATATTCAAGCTAATTATTACAAGACATCAGGTTTTTATTTTTACTTAGGGAAAAATGGCGCATAGAAAAATTCCAAGTCCGTTTACGCGAATTCTCGGTATTTTGAGTTATGTCGTTCTTGCAGTAAGCGGGTAATATGTAAGCAATATATGTATCTACAAGTACATATTTCTACTTAATACGAGGGCTACTCTTTATATGTGAGTCTTAGCAAACATAAGCGTAACCCTCATGGGGAGTGGTAACCAACGTAACCTTATGGAGGATTATTAATATTAAAATTCTGAATGCTTTATCAATTGAGGACGATCTCTGTTGTTTACGGTTAATCAAACTCAATTCTTTTGTACTCACTTTTGGCGATGATTCTCCTTCCTTCGACATTGTGAATTGCTGCAATAGCTAATTTTATAGCAGACTAAATTCTTTGCTCAAGAAAAATCGGAAAATATTTAATCCGTTCCCGCACGTTTAGTAAAAGTATGCCAGAATGTATAGAATGCAAAGATGCGGCGAAAATTAAACCGGTAATCGGCCGCCGTAGCCGAATGGGTTGGTGCGTGATTACCATTCGGAATTCACAGAGAGGTCGTTGGTTCGAATCTCGGCGGAAGCAAAATTAATAAAAACATTTTTCTAATAGCGGTCGCCCCTCGGCAGGCAATGGCAAACCTCCGAGTGTATTTCTGCCATGAAAAAGCTCCTCATAAAAATATGTGCCGTTCGGAGTCGGCTTGAAACTGTAGGTCCCTCCATTTGTGGAACAAAATCAAGACGCACACCACAAATAGGAGGAGGAGCTCGGCCAAACACCTAACAGAAGTGTACGCGCCAATTATTTATTTTTTTTTTAATCGGCTCTCAGCGAATTTGAAGGAATCATATGATTTGCTGACGTAATAAGGGCAGCTACAGTTATTTGTTTACAACAAAGGTCGATAAAAACTGAGATATAAAAAAATTAATGGAGCCCACGACTATATTACTTCATTGCCATCTGAACAACGACTGACTGGAAGAGCGTAAAAATAAATGTGAAATATGCGGCCACAATTGTGCCAAGTCACCGTAAGACAAAGTCATTCTTGTAATTTTGCTTCGGATTACCAAATCTTGTATTTCTATCATTCTTGGTAAAATCTGTAAAACAATGTATCAAGATTAAAAACATCCTCCAAGGACTTGGCTGGTGACAAATATGAAATCCATGGGTATTTTATGTGTTTTTGATTACTAGGCTCGCAATACAAGAAGTAACCCTCGTACCTATACTTTTGTTCTCAGTTGGATTTTTATTTAAAAAGTTGTACAATTGGATCATTATAAGGAAATTTATGAAATAGTATTAGTACTCGTACATGTTCAAGGGAACTCAAATTGTTATTTTGTCCGGGTGATTGCTTTGTATGTATTCAGTTACATGTGTGCTTTATATAGTCTATTATATTAGTTAATAACAAATATAAGTTCTTATGTTTAATAAAATTACAAAATCATAAATACATTACAATAAACAAAAACGAAATCGGAGGTGATTTATTTAGATTGATTTAAAACTTGTTTGTGCACGCGAAGCAGCGATAGATAAAAAAGTCGTATAACAGCAATAAAAATTAAGCTCGCCATAAACCAAGTTGTTGGCTGGATTTGAAAAAAATATTGGATAGAATGAAAGTATTGCTTGAGATCTTACCTTCACAACCCCAATGAATTTTTTATACGGAAATATTTTCCATGTTTTTTCACTGTCAAAACTTTCATTCTTCTGTCAAGGAGTATATGGGAGTCATATTTATTTTAAAATAATAAATTATAATCTATAAAATTCATTTGCATTGTAATAAGTACAATTGATAAACTAAAACCGAGCGTTCCACTCACTAGCAGACACGTCTACCCTCATTGACAGCTTAAACTGCACTCCGTTCTGTTGCCGACACTTCTTTTTAACTCCTTCAAATATCCTTTTCCGTAACTTCTGCAAAATTGTAGCAGATTATTGGCTGATCATAGCAATTAAACATTACACAGAGGCTACAATCTTTCCTTAACAAATGCCTCCGCATCATTTGTAGAATATTTTGGGCGAACACCATTAGCAACGACGCGCTGTGAACTGGACACAGAGATCGCGGCCGGTCAAAGAATATTTGGAGAAGGTGAATGTTGCCCGAGCTAGCAGTTGCCGACATCATATGTGACGGCGCAAAAACAACAGCCCAGAACCGTGTACGATGACAGAAATTTTTCGAGGCTCTATGCTCTTCAGCGGAGCGAATAAGGAAACATCGTTGCCGTTTAAACGATGTCTAATTGGATTGAGTGTGTGAATACCTAAGAAATGGCAGCCGAAGTTGCTCTTGCACTTTTACTTTTGGTCAAACCTTATAATCTACCATCCTATAAAAAGAAAGTAAGTATGAAATATATATAATGTTGGGAAAATGGCTGCCGTGATTCCGATCTAAGTGACAGTCGGTGCAGCTCCTTGTGCATTTTCGAAGAAATAAGTAAGACCAAATTCCATACGAAACAGTGACTTTTTCTGCAGAGTGTAGAGGTACCTGATGTATCTCCCTTGGATTTTTGTCGTTCCCAAATCAGTGATTTTTTCGCTTATGAAGTCACTTAGCCTGAAATAGGCCTCATCTCTGAATGTTACTTTTCTCCCGATTAACTTTACGAAAAATTTGCATGCGAAAGCAACAACAAAGTTATAGAGTAAGATTCGCTGCTAGCGAGTGTGGCTATACCTCATTAAACCGGTTTAACTCACTGCCTTACAAAAACATGTAATTTAAGACACCTGTATTCCCGCGTTGCCAATATACATATGTTCATTTATACTAGTTGCTTCATCTACCTATTCGTCGCTTTCTAACGCGTGGCGAAAAGAAGAATCCTATTGCATCGTTAACGTTTTATGGTTAATTGTTAAGACCAATATATCATACGGGACATCGCTCACATCAAAGATAACCTTTAGGCCCGTTAATCATATCGTTTGGCTGTGAGGTCTCAGGCATTATTTTCACGCCAACAAAAGCCAACCGGGCATCGACTCATCCTCCAATCATGGAATCGGTCATCGAATGTAAATCAAAGCCCCTTGTTGTTGTTATTATAGCAGCAATACAAGCCCTGTCAGTGTAGTTTATATCACCGGTCGTCTTCATCTAACTCATCTAAAGGTAGGCCCAGGAAACATGTTGTTTCGGCAGGTTGGGTTCGTGCGAGGTGCTTTCACATGCAAGACATATGTTTAATATGTCGGGGTCAATTCAGGATAAGTAGGAGTTTAACCTGCTACAATATCTAGAATAAAATTGTGCCAGTGCTACGCGGGACTCGCGGGGAAGCTGAAGCTCTTCATCTGCAATGGGTGGTGGTTGGACTCCGAATACGTCATTCGGTGGTTGGGAGCTTAAGAAGGTGGTGATGGCCTCCCGATGAATGTCGTTTATTGTTTGTCTGAACAATGTCTGATACAGTAGATGTCTGTTCGTTTGTCCTGGATCTCGTCAGCGTAGTTGAGAAGGTGTCTCGTGATGTGCCTAGGAGGCACTGTCCGATTAGCAGAGTTTTGGCAAGTCTGGAGCTTTATCTCCTGAATGTCACTAGTTTCAGGTGACCGGACAGGCGCAGCATAGTTTAGAACCAGTCGGCCAATTGCCTTAAATGTCGATAGCAACCTTTTTTTCTCTTTGCCGCATGTGCTTCCGGCAAGCGATTTGAGGACCTTGTTGTGATTTTGGACTTTAGTGGCAATTGGGGTTGTGTGCGCAGAGAAGGAGAGCAAACTATCAAAGTTTGCGCCCAAAATTTTGGGATTGTTTACAGTCGGAATTGGTGTGTCATCGACTTTTACCTTGAGCTGCAGTTTGACCTTCTTTGTCCAGGTGGTATTCTCTATGTGAATTTACAAGTTTTCGAAAATTTTTCGAAAAAATAATTTTTTCGAAACAAAAATAGTAGGAAAATTCGTCCCAAAATTAATTTTTTTTAAGCATTTTATTCCGCGATTTTTTTCGTTTTTTTTTCATTTTTTAATTCATCATATAGAAATTATGATATTAATAAACAAAAAAAATTTTTTGTTTTTTGTATTCAGGTCACTGACGCCGATGCTACAATGCCCCCCGATTGACAAGCCCCGCTGCGACCTTTCTGGAAGAATTGAGTGTACATCTACCATCTTAAATGATTAAAGTAAAAAAAAAATTTATATTATTTTAATGTATAAATAAACTGTATGCCAATTTAGAAAAAAATATATTGACTTCTTCATCTTCATCTTCATCTTCTTCTTCTTCTTTATATATAAAAATGAATGTTTGTCTGAATGTCCTCGATGAACTCAAAAACTACTGGACCGATTATTATAAAAATGGGTATATATATGGTATATGTACTTTTCCACGGAGAAGGTTTGTAGAATATGCTCATTGCTGCCACTCGCCACCAGGTGGTGCTGCAGAGTAGCACCTTCTGCTCCGTTCAACCGATTTTTTCGAAATAAACAAAATCAATAAAATGGTTTAGAATGAATTGAATATTTGTGTACTGATTTTTCTTTAAAGTTATTTTTCTTACATTTATTTTAGTTGTTGGCGTAGCAATCAGGGAAAATATGGCCGTTTACAGGTATCTGTCCCCTTAACTTATACTTTTGAATATGAATCAGTGATTTTATATACATGCATGTATGTATGAGCATTTCTCTAATTAAGAAAAAAAAAAAACGTTTTAAGTGCTATTAAAATTTTTGGAATGAACATTTCTATTGCAAACGGTCAAAGTGCAAAAACATTTAAAAGTAGGAGAGACTATTCCGCTTCTAGAGTATAAAATTACTTCAATTTTACATACACTTAAACATATAGAAATATGTACAGGTTGGTTAAAATGGTTAAATAAATAACAATTAAATGTAGTCTTTATTTACACCGTTTATATGCCTCTAGGAGTGCGGGGTCAACGAGAAAAAAATCTTTATTTCGGAATAAATTCATAAAATCATAGAACTCGCTTGCGCGTTAATCACTTTGTTAAGAACACTGTACCGCGTAAAGTGTGTTGCTTGATAGGCGGAAATACGCACATACAAATTTACAAAAAAATATAAGTAAAGCGAAGAGACAGCAGTGTGCCTTCATTCAAAATGAAGTTCTGTGTAATTCTAATTTTATTCGTCTTCTTTGGAATTTGCTGTAAATTTACAACTGGTGATCTGCGTGAGTGCTTATAGTTGGGAGCATCCGTTTTTGGAATAAAATCATGATTATATTTAAATTAACACGACTTATAGTGTTTTAAAAGCCTCCAAATGTTTAGTTTTCGTATTTTTTATTTTTTGAGCTCAAGGCCTGGTCGACCTCTATTGAATTTTTTATGTTATTACTAACCAGCCTAGTGTTTACCAAATAAAATTACGAGAATTAAATATTTCGATAAAAATAAAAAGTGTGCTAATTATTTTAAAACTTATTTGATTAGTATTTAATTTTTAAGCAGTACAACAATTTGCTTTTTATAAAAGTAACGGTTTTGTTCTTCTATGAATTTCTTGGGCTTCTAACTAATCTTTTGTTAAAACAATTTTCATGTATTTAAAGCAAAAATGCAATATTTACTTCTAATTAAAAGCTGAAGACACTCTTCGAAATCCGTGTTGGTGAAAAAGTGAACCAATCGTCAATCGCCTAAATAGCCTATTTAAGTAAATAAATAGGAAATTAAAAAAAAAAATTAAAAATATTTAAAAAAAAATTTGTTCTAAAAAGTTTTTATTACGTAAAAAATTTACTTACACGTAAATACTATTTTTTAAATAATAATATAAAAACGTATTTATAATTTCTTGTTCATTAACACTGTTCGACAAAATCAAATTTGTTCCAAAGTACCAAGGTTCAGGTGATGGATTCTATAATAATTGAGGGAACAAAAAATGTACTTCTTACTTTAGGGACGCATATTTATGGTAAGCCGGATAGGAAACTGTGTGATCCCTACATTCTAGGTATATGATGTATTCTGCACTTCTGTGTAAAAAATAACCGGGAGCATTATTTCTGGAACATGTTAGCCTTCTAACTCTGCTAGATCGACCTTTTTAATCTATTTTGTATGGAAGTGCTAAAAAATACTCATAATATAGAGATGTAACGGGTTGAAATGTACCACAAACATTTTAGTATTAGCCTCTGAAAGCTCTTAATTCAATCCAAAAGTAAAAATAAGGTAAAGCTTAAAATGTGCATACGAGTATGTTGAAATTTTACCAAATCAAGTTTTGTAACGACATAAAATAAAATTTAACTCCACTTTAAAACGAAAAGCAAATTGTGAACACTAAACGCTAATACGCGAATATATGTGTTTTCTGATCCCTCCATCAGAGTCCATAGTCCGAACTTTGTAATCTTATTGTGTTGCACAATGCAATTGCACTGAAAATAAATAGCTTTTTATCTTGAAATTACTGAATGACAGGAGTAATGGATATCGTAACTCAAAAATGAAATGGAACAGAAAATAGTTTTTTGGTGTGAAATGTCACTTCGACAACGAGCATACCTGTAAACTTAAAATTGGTTGATCGATACTTTAGGAGATATCGATTACTACAACCATTTACCGAGAAAATAATGGATATAAAACATATACTATCCTGATTATGTATTATATTTGAATTGATGGATTATTAAGCATTTTAGTAAGACATTTTCAATTTGGTTAGGTTAGGTTAGGAGCGGATCAATCATATAGTTAAAATAAGCAGCTGCCTAGGACGGCACAATTCTAAATATTAATTCAGTTAAATATATAATAATAAATCAAAACCCATTAAAATACTCAAACCCATTTTAGAGAAAAAAGTTATATAACCTTGTTTGATTGTGAGGACTTGTCACATGAAGATTTCGAATTGTCAATTAACCAATTAAAAACTGAGAGTGAAATTTTTACATACTCAAATCTTGTTCCTTCATGTCTCTTTTCTGTTCCAATGCAGATTTGATCTTAGAAAATATACAGAAGTCACACGGTCTTAAGGCGAATGTTCTAACCCTGGTGGGCTGTTGTTGGCTTTGATATAGCATGTGGAATGAGCAGCCGCATTGTCTTTTAGGAGCACCTATGACTTTTCTTTGCAAAATTCGAGTCCTTTCTTCTTCATTATTTTACGAAATTCAGCATGAACGTTAAGGTAGTACTACTGATTAATTTCATATTCCGGAAATCGTTAAAGGTGCGCAACAAAGAATGTCGAAAAAATCATCATCTTTGCTTTGAATTTTATCATGGAAGAGCTTTCGGGGTATTTCACGCTTCGGTGGTAGATTTCGCAAAACTCATACTCCTGTATAACTGTTTTTTACCACATTAATGGTTTTTCAATGAAGATTTGTTACGCTCCTGTGTTTTAAAAGTGAAATTTGTCATTTTTTGTAAATTTTTTTATCGGATTACTAGTTTTATTTCCAGTCTGATGTTACGGAATGTACCACGTCCTATATTTTCTAACTACATATACAATTTTGACCCTCCGTAAACACAAATTTAAGCCCTCTTTATTTCGTTAGTAAAGAAAACGACTATGTTTTTACTTTATAAGTTCCTGCTGCGCGATGGATAGTTTTTGAATTCGGTAAACTTTATAGTATTTTTTGTTTATTTATATTAGTTACAATTAAAATTATAATTAATTAAGCACTAGCTGCCAGGCCTATCGGCTTAGAATGTATATAAATTACAGGAAAGATTAAATTAATTTATGAATATGTATGTTCTTACAAAACTCAAATATTAGATTAATATTTTTTTCTTGTGGGTATGTTCATAGTTCAAAGGGGCTGAGATTGGAAAAGGAAATAGTTCTGGATTTTGCGAAGAGGGGCCAATCTTTGAGAATATGTGGAATAGTTAAGTAAGCACTGAGGCAAAATTTACATGTTGGCTGAGGTTCCTTATTTAACAAATGAGCGTGTGTTAGATTAGTGTGGCTCAATCTAAGGCGAATAAAGCATTTGTTCATGGCTGTGGTTGTAGTGGTTGGGCGTCTGACTGCAGTTCTGTTAGGGTTGTATGACTTGTAAGGGTGAGAATAATTTGCCCATTGTATAGCGCATCGTTGGTATACAAATTTAGAAATTATTTTTGCCACATCTTTTCTGGAGAAAGGCATACAAGTTACTAATGGGGCTTTTGAAGCTAATTTGGCTGCTTTATCTGCGTGCTCATTTCCATTAATGCCAGCGTGCCCAGGAATCCACATAAATTTTACTCTTTTGCTTAGTTGGATGATGAGCTCTTTTGTTGTAGAAATTGGTTCAGATGAGTTGCTTGCTGATTTAACGGCTTCAAATACTGAAATACTGTCTGTGCACAAAATGAATTTATCTTTTGATGATTTAAGCAGAAGCAGAGCAGACAAAATGCCTTGCACTTCTGCGTCAGAAGCCGTTGCAACTGTGGGTAAGATGCCTCGCGCTAGTATCTTACCATCGACGTCAACAACTGCGAAAAATGTACCATGAATAGATTAAGATCCATCAGGGAATAATATTTGCCAACCTTTCTGTAAAAATGGATCAGTAATTTGCCAGTATAATTGTCTATAGATTACTACGTTAGTGCTTTGTTTCGCATGAAGTGTGAGTTCGTTGAGAAAAGATTTTTCGTGCATTAACCACGGAGGGTGCTTCCAGGTAGGAGAAGGTAAAGGTGTGATGTTTGATTTACAAACCACATCAAGTATACAAGTCAGAGCGGATGAGAGTTTCATGCTGCGTTTCCGTCGTTTTAATAAGGTTTTCTCTTTGAATAAAATTGAGTTGCTTGTTGAATAGATAACTGCAATTTGACGGCATGTAATGTAATGGATCTGATCTTAAATAGTGAGAAAAACACTTTCCGCCAACAAATTTTCGATGCGTGTGGTCCTGAACGCTCTGAGATTTGATCTTAAAGCTGCTTGATAAGGACCTTTGATGAGTGATAAGTGTGATTTTGCCCAATTGCCATAAATTGCGAGCTCATAGTCAATTTTTGAAACTAAGGTTAGTTGGGTTATATTGGGGATGGTATTAGTATGTATCTGGCTTTTATTAGAGGAAAGGTATTTTATGAGGTTAAGTCTGGCAGCTGGACTACTTCTTAAATAACTACAATGTTCCTTAAAATTATGCTTAGAATCAAAAATTAAACCTAGTATTTTAAGATGATTCATATTTTCTACTGAAAAGTTGCTCATTTTTATTGAAATGGGGTCACAAAAACGTTTCCGACACACGTGTAGATGCCTGCACTTTTCAAGTGAGAGTTTCGCTCCAGAGTTATCCGGCCAGTTGATTATCGATGATACAGCTTCTGTAAAGTGCATAAGTGCATCTTTCGAGTCCTGCTGTTGCATGTAAGGTATAAATCGTCTGCATAGAAGCAGTGGTTGATATTCTTTTGGGCGCAAAGTATTTTGCTGAGGTCGTCGAATCAAGAATAATGTTGTTGAAAGGGGGGAACCCTGCGGTATACCATTAGAAAGTGGATGGATAGAAGACTGTATATTGTTAACTCGGCTATATATGGACCGTGCCGTTAGAAAAGATTTAATCTATAATATAAAAATGAATCGCAAAATGTGTTGGTAAGCGCATAACTCAACAACGCATGGACCAATCTTAACAATTCTTTTTTTAAAATGTTCCTGGAAGTGCAAGGATGGTTTGTACGGCGAGGAAAATTCGAATAATTTCCGGGAAACCCCTAAAGCAGCCCTTTTTTCCCATACAAATATTGCGCGTTCGTGTGTGTGTGCGTGTTCTCGGTGGAGGATCTAATGCATTCACACAAAAGTGATAATATTCTTTCTTTTGTTTTAGTTTCAGAACGATTTAAGGAATGATTTCATTCACAAACCTTCTATAATCTACCGACCAAATTCAAAATTCAAAAAATGTAAGAGCCATAGATTTGATTGGCCTCGCAATATTCTTTATTTTGTTTTAGTTTCAGAACGAGTTAAGGAATGATTTTATTCACAAATAGTTAAGTAAATTCTAAGAATAATCATGCAGGGCTGAACAAATCCAAATATATTTTAAGAATAACAAAAGATAAACATTTAATAATAACAAAAGACAAACATATTTTACAAGATCTACGGAGCAATCATAACCCGTTTGGTGGTGCAATGATTTTATTAGCAGGAAATTTTCGTCAAACAATGCCAGTGATTCCACGATCAACGTCAGCTGATGTACTCAATGCATGTTTAAAGTCCTCTAATTTGTGGAAACATGCCAAGGCATTACGCTTAAGCAAGAATATGCGTGTCGAGTTGCAAAATGACCAATATGGAGACATATTCTCTAAACAACTCATTGACTTTCCTCAAAGTTTTTGTTAGTTAACTCGATCAAAAGATTAACTTATTCAAAAGGTGTTTCCAGATGTTGCTCAAAATTACCGAAACCATGATTGGTTGAGCGAAAAACATAGATGTAAATGAATTAAATTTCAAAATTCAAGAACAAATTACAGGCGAATTGAGGATATATAATATAATATAAATCAGTTGAATCGGCTACAAACCAAGAGGATGTCGTTAACTATCCGCCTGAATTTTTAAACTCGCTGGATTTACCAGGATTGCCACCTCAGAATCTTCAATTAAAGGTTGGATCGGTAGTTATAATGTTGAGAAATATCAACCAGCCGCGTTTTTGCAACGGCACACGGTTAGCGATAAAAAAACTATTGAACAACGTGATAGAAGCAACTATTCTGAAAGGAAAGTGTAAAGGAGAAGACGTTTTGATACCACGCATCCCAATGATTCCGACTGATGTGCCATTTGAATTTAAACGACTATAGTTTCCAGTGCGGCTTGCTTTTGCTATGACCATAAATAAGTCCCAGGGGCAATCACTAGGTGCTTGTGGTATTAATCTAGAAAACCCATGTTTCTCACATGGTCAATTGTATGTTGCCTGTCCCCGTGTTGGAAAACCATCAGATTTGTTTGTATATTCACCAGGTAATCAAACAAAAAACATTGTGTATCACAAAGCACTACAATAAAAATAAAACAGATTTTTCTTAATAATTATGATTCACTTGATTTACAATAAAGCGATTACTGAAAATATTTATGTACAATATATACATTTTATTTCATTATTCTTTATTATATCGGTTATTAACCCTATGTTAATAATAATTATAATAAATAATTAATTATCTCTACGTTTTGTCATTGAAGCACCCACTTTATAAATATTTGACACTTTTAGGTTCCACTATCCCTTTAGATTATTTTTCAATCAGGTTTGAACCTTTAGCTCCCCTCTTAGTTTGAAGCCATCTGGCAAATATCCTAGTCGGGATTTTAGTGGGTTCCAAAAGACCAAAGTTCGTGGAAGCGAAGATACTTATGTCAACCGAGCTGACCCTTTTCTTTAATTCTCCTGAACAGAACCGTCACCATGATGATAGGGCAGTGTGTGAGGGTCAGCAGAGTAAAAACGACTTAAGGTCGAAATATAAACAGCCACATTCAAAATCTATTTGACAGAACGAAGTCTTTTGGGTCCGCTATTGTAATTATACATTTCAATTTGGGGACTGACTAAGAATTGTGTTTTTAGCTGAATGGAAAGTTGAAGAGAAATTTAAATCATTAGAAATAGAGGACCAGTGCTTAGTAAAAGTTTCTGCGTTGTCTTTTTTTTCCTAATCTAGATAAGAATAGCTAGAGAAACACGTAGGGGATTTAAAAAATATTTATTTTTGTGGAATTAGCAAGCATTTGAAGGAAAAAACTCTATTTTGGACTAAAAAAACGGCACTTAAATAATTATAACAATCGTTTAAATTAATCTATCGAAAATCCCCTACGCTCTTCTCTTAAGAAGGTTATTATACGGACGAAGTGAAAAACCTGATTAAAAATATTTAAAATTGTTTGAGTTATGCTGCGTGCCAATTTCAGAAAACGAGTTTTGAGAAAAACGCGTTTAAAGTTTGGAAATTTGGAGAAGTCGTTAGGTAGCAGTCACTAACGCTTGGTTAAAAGCTTAAAATATTTATGAAATAAACTTCGGTAACTTATACAACTTTTTGTTCTGTATTTTAAAAGGTTCAAAGAATTTTTTAAGCTTATAAAAAAAAAATCAATTTTTTGAAATTTCTACAGTGATGTTACCCCTTAAGTCATTATAAGAGGAGGATTTTCGGTAAGCTCTCCAAGCACTCTGTTTAACCTTACTTAAAGATTTTAACTCGGGGGACCACCATGGAACAGTCCTGATAAATTTTTTGCGAGGGGTACAGGGAATGGATTCGTTGGCTGCTGTGCGTATTATTTTTTTAATGACAGCAGCTTCGCAGTTCTTAATATTAGGGGGGTATAAAATAGATAAGTCTAAAATTGTATTCTGGAATAGTGACCAATTAGACCGTTTTGTGTTGAACAGTGGAATAGTACGATGAGGAGTATAAAGATCTACTGTGACAGAAGTTATAGAAGGGAAATGGTCACTGTTGTGTAAGTCGTTAATGATGTACAAATTGCACATAGGAACAATTTGAGAGGAACATAGCGATTCATCAATGTGCGTTAGGGAGTTGTGGGTACTGTGGTGAGTGGGCGATCCATCATTAAGAACAGAGAGATTAGATGATAAGATAAAATCTTCAATGTCTATGCCTTTTGCCTTTTGATTTGGTGAGCCCCCAAAAAGGGCTCCAAGCATTCAGATCACCAACTATTATCACTGGGCCATTAACTACATTTAGTAATATATGTTTCGAAGATCAGACACTATGATATTTTGTTGTGCAGCAATGTAAATGGAAATAATGGTGAATTTTAGTTTTAATTTAATTTCGGCGGCGATTATAAGATTATATGGAATGCTTTTTTGTATCAACAAAGCTGTACCCTGCTTAGCAATAGTGTTATAACTAAAGTTTGTGAAAATGTCCATTATATTGCTTAGGTAATATTGGAGTTGAGCCGTATTTGCAGTGAGTCTCTTGGAGACAAATTATCTTAGGGGATTGCTCTTTAATTAATATTTCTAAATTTGACTAGTTATTATAATAGCCATGAATATTCCATTGCAGAATGTTCAGCATCAATGTTATTGGAAGAGAAATTAGCTAATACACTAATTCAAAATGTACACTTAATGTAATCTGAATAGTGAGTTAGGTTAGGTTAGGTGAGGTTGTGGCGGTTGTCCATTGTAGGACACACTCAGGCTCATGGTCCATTGAGATGTCGCATGGGGAACTAGCTCTTATCCCTCCTGAAACCAATGTGGTCTATTCAAAAATTTCGCAAGATCCTTAATTTTGACAGAGCCGAGGTCTTCTAATTCGTTAAAGAAACGTCCGCCCGAAATGGCGAGTCTACGTCTGAATAGAGCAGGACCGTGACATCTCTTCTTAGTAGAAGTTCTGTGTGTTTAGCATTGAGAGTCGGTCACATCTGTCGGGCTATTTTGCAAGTGGCTTCGTTACGCCATCTTTCATTCGCTACTCTTACAATTTCCTCGCGGATACGTAGTCTATATGTTTGCAAGGGTATACCTATATCATTGTCTACGTGCTCATCAGCCAATTTGGTACCGATTTTCGCTAGTTCGCAATGGCCAGGAACCCATGCTATCATTAGGTGAAATGACTCAGTCATCTTGTTAAGAGATGCGCGGCATTTCATGGCTACCTTGGAGGTTGTCGACTGTTTTGTGAGAGAATTTATCGCCGCCTGGCTGCCAGGTATCGTATCACACCGTACCAGTGTCGCGGCTTTCATTATTCCCATCAGTTCGGCCTGAAAGACACTACAGTAGTCGGGAAGCGGAAAACTGAAGGAGATTATCAGATGCTCAGAATATACCCCTCCGACCACCCTGCCATCCGTGTATACATGGATGGACTCGCCCTGTCTTACTACGTCCTGTTCCCGCTCATCCCTCGAGGGTAGGAGGGTCACGAACGTTGTAGTGGCAAATATAGACGGAACCGCATAGTCCACCTATCTGGGAAGCCCCAACGTGCCATCCAGGATTTTACCGTGTCCATAGTCTGTGTTTGGCCACTTACTTAGAGGGCTCAGCCTTATTGCTGCACTGCGCGCAGTGTACTTTGCCTGCAGGTCCACCGGAAGGAAATTTAATATCGCCTTCGATGGTGTGGTTGACATTGCACCGGTTATGAGAACAGATGCAAGTCTTTGGACCCTGTCAACTCTCTTAATGTTCACGCCCTTCTCCAGGGCATACCACCATTTTGCAATACCGGTTTACTGCTGTATACAACCAGTGTATCATTCTGAGTTTCAAACCCCATTTTTTCCCAATGAGCCTTCCGCAGGAGTATAGCACCGTCGTAGCTTTGCGTACTCTATCTGCGACTGTGAGCCTCCAATTTAGCTTCCTAACCAAGTCCTAGATACTATTTAGCGTTTTCTGTTACCTTAAGGGGTTTCCCCCTAAAAGTATTTGTTGAAGAGCAGGTGTTCTACGTTTTCTGCTGAACAGTATCTAGTCCTCGACTTTTGCACCATAGTGATAGTCTGTTGAGAGCTCTTTGTTGAATATCACACAGTTGGAAGGTGTTTGCCAGAGATGGCTATTACAATATCATCGGCATATGAAGATATCTTACCTCCCATTTTTTCCAGTTCCTGAAGTAGGTTATTGACGGTCAGGCTCCACAGAAGTGGAGAAATGACCCTGCCCTGAGGTGTACCCCTGATCCGTAATTTCTTAATGGATGTTTCACCCAAATCTGCGCGTATCGTCCGCCCGACTAGCATTCGTTCTATGAGCGAGACGAACGCTCTGTTTACTCCCATTTCCGTTAGCGACTTGGTAGTTGCTTCCGGGTGTATGTTATTGAAAGCACCCTCTATGCCCAGAAAGACAGCAGGAGTGTATTCCTTATAGTGAAGTGATTGCTCAATCGTGTCGCCTAGTGAGTGGAGTTCTGTCTATACTGATTTGCCTTTGCTGTATGCATGTTGAGAAGGTGATAGCTTGTTGCTAATCTTTCCTTTGATGTGCCAATCCAGCAATCGCTCTAGCGTTTTTAACAGGAAGGTTGATAGGCTAATCGGCCTGTAGTCCTTCGGTTTCGTATGTGTGGTTTTTTCAGCTTTGGGAATGAAGACCACTCTTACTTCAGCCCATTTCTTGGGAATATAATTAAGTCGTAGGTACTGCTGCCTCAAAAATTGAGGCGAGTCTAGGTGCAATCATACTGATTGTGTGTTGCAGATCAGCGGGGATGATTCCATCTGGTCCCGGTGATTTATAAGGTTTGAAACTGCCAATGGCAAGTTTTATATTGTCCTCTGTTATAAAATCTATTGGGGGACTCTCTTCCTTGCATAGACAACCTGGAAAGTGCGTCTGCAATAATAAATATCTAGTGTCTGCAATAATTAATTTCGTCCAATTGCCGTCCTCTTTCATGAGGTAACTATGGTTGTTGTGGCTCATTGATACGACTTTCCTGTGTCTGCTAGTCTCAAAGTGCTTTCTATCTTTTCACAGAAATCTCTCCAAGACGCCGATTTTGCTGCCCTAATGGCACGAGTTGGTTCTCCTCGCTTCATTGTACTTAGTTCTGCATTCCCCTCTTAGGTCTGCTATATCAGTGGACCACCATGGAGGTTTCGGTTTTCCTCTTTTCGTCCTCGGAGAACATGCTGCTTTCACAGCGTGTTGAAATGCTGAAGTCAGTTCATCAACAGTGGAGTCGAGTTTAGCTCGGAGTTAATTTGGTATGTCATGCCAGAGATGTTGCTCGCTACTATGTTTTCAAACATTCCCCAGTTTGTGCGTCTGCGGTTTACGACCGGTTTGCACAGTTTAGTTGGTACTACAATGCTGTATGTTAAGTACCTGTGGTCTGAGAAGGAGTTGTCTTTAGACACTCTCCCATCTTTTATAATCTGTGCCCCCCGTTCGTTGACACATGTAATATCCAGAACTGCCCTCCAGGTAGGGGTGTCGCCTATATTGCTAATATGCAGATTGTTACACATGATGAATTCAAAAATGTATTCACCGCGTTCGTTGGTGTCTATACTACCCCAGACATGATGATAGTATTGGTATCTGCGCCCAGTATAAATGGGATGGATACCACGTCTCGTGGCTTCCTCGGCTGCACCTCTTAGGAGTAGTGGTGGGGGTGGTTGTACCGCATCATGTGCCATGTAGGACGAGGCAAGCCATATTGTCCTTCCGCAGGACTCCACTGAGAGTATTGCGTTATCCGCATCGCTAAATTGCATCAATAAGTGTACATTAATATGTTTTTTCACTAGGGTTTACCTTTGTCGGTGACATAGACCAATTTAAACTCTTTGTTGCTCAACCTGCAAACCCGATCTTTTACGACCCATGGTTCTTGGATGAGCGCAATTTCCTCTACTCTTTCAGCGAGACGGAGGATGAGTGCGGCTGAAGCCGCCTTACTATGGTGGAGGTTTATCTGTACAACCCCCACCATCGTTGGTAGACGTTGTTGGATGACAGCCAACCCTAAATACCAAATTTGTATTGAGTTACTTAAAGAATTTTGTATGCGTGACAAATTGTCTTTAAAATGTGAGTTTTTTTAATAAATGTGTTATGGATATGTACAATTTAATTTATGAGTTTTTTGTTAAGCGAAACTCTTTTGTTAAGGGAACGACTTTTTTGCTACATTTGAGGTTATGTTACAAAATCTTTTTGTAGATCTTTTCGTAAAAATGTCATTATGGTTTTTTAATTAGTATTTTCTGGTATTTTTTGCTTATTTGTACTATGAATACACCGCTTAATGCCCTATGCCCCACTAAGAATTGATGACCGGAAGAAACGATTTAACCTCTACTGTTTTAATTCGCATTCAGTAAGTTCAGACGCTTTTTAACATGCGTAAAAAGGTTTTCAATCTTAAGAAGAGTTGAGAGAAGAAGATTTAATATTCTTGCATAACCTTAAATGGAGCCAAAAATTAAATTTGCACTTTCAAATTATCAAATTTTATAAGAGGCAACAAATTTTCATTGGCACTAAAATCTTCTCAGAGGGACCTTTTTTAACCTTCTTTTGTTAAATAATATAGTTTTTTTAACTTACAGTTTCCGTAACTTTGAATTAAAAAAAAAGAAACAAACACGAAACTTAAAAATTTTCGCATTTTGGGTATAAAAAAGCTCTAAATTTATTGCGAAGAACAAATGGTTAGCAACACTGCACAACTCGGCAAACGTGACGTCACGCACTATTAATGGGCGCAATCTTCTTTCTATCATCATGTTGTTGTTGTTGTCTTTATTAAGTGAAAACGAATTATGTATAACAGCAACAGTATTTATTTGTTGGTTATTGTTGGTTTGAGGGTTGATAGTTGAAACTGGGGAGGAGGGATTAGAGCAGGTTTCTGAGATGTGTTGATGAATAGAATTAACAGTGGTATCAGTAGCGTCAGTATCAGTGTTGTTATCTTCTAGTGAAGCGCGTAAGTCAGGCGAACGTTTAAAGTCAATAGTTGGAGTGTGATTAGTATAGGGTAGGGATAGATTAGGGGGAACGGAAGGAGTGGGCACAGAATTGGTTCTGTAGTTTAAATTCTTAGTTTCTTTGTTGTTTAAATTAGAGTTTAGAGCAGTAGCAGTGGCGTAAGAAATTTCGCAATTGAGAGGGATATTTTGCTTAAATGTGCGTCGTGCTTCAAACATACTGCACTTATTCTGTGTTTTAATTCTCAAAATCTCTTTTTGTTATTGGAATATTGGACAAGAGTAGGTGGAAAAAGGGTGGGGCAGTTGGCACACATAGTGTGAGTGCAGCTGGAAGGAGTGTATGGGGGAAGATTACAAACCGAGCAAATAGGATTGTTGTTGCAATGCTTGAGTGTATGGCCTAGTTTTTGACAACTTTTGCATCGCATGGGATTAGGAAAATATTCCCTCACTCCGAGTTTATACCATCCTATATCAATGACCTTGGGAACCGTATAAAGGTTAAAAGTAAGACCCCGTATACAATTTTGTTGTTAGTTTTCTTTGCGAATTTATATACGCTAACTACACCCTGGCTTTTCAAGTCTTCTAATATTTCTGATTCTGGAGTAGGCATTCGATTTTTATCAAATATTGTGCCTTTAGTGCAGTTAAGATTTTGATGATACCAGATTGAAACTTTGCACAAGCCACCAAAAACCGTCGTATGAATAAATTTCTCAGCCACTTTTTGATTTATACAGGGTGGCTGATGAAAGCTGCTACCAAAAAAAATTGAATAACTTTTTTTCTTTTTAAGTTATCTGTTCCATTTTTGTTTTAATTTGCAGATTGATGTTTAAAATTTATTAAAATGGATAACTGGGACACGCAAACAAGAATTTGGATAGTCCGCCGCTATCACGCACTGGAGTCCGTAGTTTTGGTACAGAGAGAGTACAGGCGGATGTTTGGCGGCGATCCCCCGAGCAGATGGACCATAATGAGACTGGTGAATAATTTTGCTAAGCAAGGAACAGTCGCAAGAAGGCCTTATCATCGAAACCCATCAGTTCGGACGGAGGAAACGATCGCTGCTGTAGCTGCAGCTATACAAAGCAATCCAAGGGTTTCAACAAGAAGCTTATCTGCTCAACTTGGTGTCAGCCGACAGTCTTTGCAAACAATAATGCACAAAGATTTAGACTTATTTCCCTACAAAATTCAAATGGTTAACAAACTGAATGCAGCAGACTTGCCGATTCGCTTGGAATTTTGCCAGAAGATCCTGCAAATGGTGGAAGAAGACCAAAACATGTTAAACTGCCTTTTCATGTCTGATGAGGCTCATTTCGATTTAAACTGCAATGTGAACAAACAAAATTGTCGAATATGGAGTACTTCTAACCCACAGATACTCCACGAGACGGAATTGCATCCTCTTCGCGTGACAGTGTGGTGTGCGGTTTCTTCACGCTGTATTGTCGGGCCTTATTTTTTTGAAGAAAATGGTCACACCGTTACGGTTACTGGAGACCGTTATTTGAAAATGCTGAAAGAATTTTTCTATCCAGAACTACGCCGAAAGAGAATTCCTTTCAACTCTGTGTGGTTTCAACAAGATGGGGCAACGTCTCACATAGCCCAGACTGTTATGACAGAGTTGCGACGAAAATTTCCCAATACACTGATTTCAAGAAACTCCGAATTTCGTTGGCTCCCCAGGTCGCCTGACCTTACTGCACCTGACTTTTTCTTGTGGGGTTTATGTAAACAAGAAGTTTATAAAACAAAGCCAACAAATTTGGATGAACTAAAACAATCCATTTGGGCAACAATTGCGGCTATTCCTGTCGCAACTCTCAAAGCAGCAATGAACAACTTTTTACTAAGATGCCGCACTTGTGTCAACGAGCATTTAAATTCAATTATTTTTAAAACTAGTTAAGCTACATTTAATAAAATTTAATGACCTTCAACTTGAAAAAAAATAAATGAATTCCATACACTAAAAAAAAGTTATTTGAGTTTCTTAATGTAGCAAAATTCATCAGCCACCCTGTAGTTAAAACGAGGAGATTGCTATCACGGAGCATATTTACCGATTGGACCTCAGTACTGATCGAGTCCAATGCCTTTTTTTAGCAAATACACTGAAGTTTGCTAATGGCTTGTCATTTTCCGTGGATTTTATGACAATAAATTTGAGCTGTAGGTTGGTGTGACATTTATGGTTGGCAATTCAGGGAAATATAAATAAGTAGAAACCTTTTCTTTTGTTTTATTTTTTTTTACGTTTAGTTTTGGGGCTGGCCAGCATATCGCAGTCTTGCAATACACTAAACCCCCCCACAAGGGGAGGTGCGAAGTTCATTGATAAATACTACACTAATTAATTGTAGATTATTGAACGATCAAGTGAAAAAAGGTATTTGATATTTGATTTTATGAATGAGTTTAATAATGCATAGATATAGCACTTAACACACGAGAAAATTATCGACCGCACGAGCAATTTGGGAACGAGTCCGAATGAAGCGAGTGTTAGTCGATGACTTCTCTATAGTATTTAAATAGTATTGCTTATATGTAAAAGGTGTCAAAAGTTGTACAATTGACTGTCACTATTTATTTAATGTCTCTCTTATTTTTCGAAAAAATAGCGCCAGAAATAGAAAAATGCCACGCTGGCGATGTTGATTGTATTGCGAAAATTCTGCCTTTTATATTCAAAAACTACACTCATGGCATCCCTGAAATCGGCCTAACTGATATAGAAAAGTTATCACTCAGCGATGTTGTCATAACAAAAGCAGATCCAAAGTCGGCAGTGTCGCTTAATCTTGAATTTAAGAAAATGTACCTCCATGGCATAAGCAATTTGACCGTTCAACGAGTCATTGGCTTCGAAAAGGATCTACTCAATTCGAAATTCGAAGTGCATGTGACAATACCAAATTTGGTAGTGGATGGCGAGTACGTTTCTAGTGGTAAGGTTTTGGTGCTACCTATGAACGCTGCTGGCTATGCAAATATTCAACTAAAAAATACCAAGCTTAGCTTGAAACTAAAGGCCGACGAACTATGCAAAGATGGCAAGCAGTATATGAAGCTAAAGGGCATTAAGTGCAAGCTAACGCCAGATCTGTAAGTTCAATTGATTATTCTTTATGGAATTGGAATTATTTGAAGTGATATATCATTTTTATTGTAGATTGCGTTTAAATTTTGAAAATCTCTTTAATGGTAATAAGCAACTAAGCGACTCTCTGAACCAGTTAATCAATGAGAATTGGAAAACACTTTGGGCTGATATGGAAACGCAAGTAAATGAGGCGGTAATGAGGATAGTGAAACGCCTGTTGGTGAATATAGTGAGCGTTCTGCCATATGAAGATTTCTATCGAAAGGACTGAGCTTTTAAGGAAATATTTACAAAAAAAGGTCGTAAATGAAGATCAGTCAACTTTTGGCACACCTATTTTTGAAATCTATATTTTTTTTATAAATAATATAATAGTATTTTTATATTGAACATATTTTTTATTTACCATATACATCATTATTTATTGTACTTTTTATAACGGATGATCAGATTAGAAGTCGTTTTTCAAATAGGGGTTTTTTGACAGAGCACGCGAGTTACATATACAAACAGTTACATTGATTTCAAATCCAATGTACCTGATAAATTCGAGGAATTTGTAAAAAAAATTGATAATAGCAGTAACCAAATATCAGTTTCCGGCACGTGTCGCAATCCATAAAATTTCCAAAGAATAAATAATTTTTTATTAAAACAGAATCAGCAATTTTATTAAACCAATGTAATTTAGCATGTAAGAAAAACATAATTGTAAAATATACCGAGTAAGCAAATATGTACATAATATGTAGGCTTTGATTGAACCTTAAGTTAAATAATAAAATTAGTCTGTTTCTCGATCACGACTTGATCGGTTGAATTTTTGTATTAATTTTTTAAAAATTACTAAATTCTAATTAGTTATAAAATTCGCGTGACTACTGTAAAGTAAAATACTTTACTACTGTAAAGTTATACTAATACAGTTTTCATTGATGTTTTAACATTGCCTGAAGAGCAACCGGAAGCCACTCAAGAACAGCCATTACATCCATTGAAAACAACCGTTTGGTGCGGCCTATGGGCTGAAGGAATCATCGGCCCATATTTCGATGAGGCTGGCGCCAATGCAATAGTAAATGGCCGGAAATTGAAGTCCGTGATTTCTAGAACATTTGGCTCCATACGCCTGTGAAATCATAGATTTACTGCGTCGGCGTTTCGGTGAGCACTTTTTCTCTCGTCTCGGACCAGTGGATTGGCCTTTTTTTCCTTTTTGTGGAGGAGAGGGAGCATTAATAGCCAAAAGCCTATGTCCGAAGCCGTGGTGTGGGACTTTAACCCAACTACACCCCTCTCATCTCCTACGGTATGTCCTCCTGGAACTTTCCCGTTAAGTAGTACGTTAGGAGGCTGTTGTGAGTATATTATTACTCAATCATCTGTTATTGTCATTCACGTTATTCATGATATTTGCGGCCCTACACATGTAATTTTCCAGTTTTCTTCGTTTTCGCACATACAGTGGCTCAATAAAGAACTCGGACATATGTAGATAACATTCAGCTTCAAATTCAAAAGTTTTGTAAGAAATGCAAGTTTAATATTTTTATTTTTATATTTTTCTCTTGCGTATTCAAACAGGATTTTAAAAATAGTAATAATAATTTACAAATCCACTACCTCCTCGATATAAAAAAATTATTATGCAGCATTCGCAAGATTGATGTCAAGATATAAGTCGGACATCTGATACTATTGCGATTGTTTGGCACTTTAAAACGGGGAATCCCACAATTAATTTGCGCTCGGTGAACAGTGAAAAGAAAGAGCCAAACGTAATAAATTAAAATAACATTTTAGTTGCGTTTGGTTGAATAAAAGTCCAAATTATAAACATGGGTAGACACGTGGTCAATTGAAATCAAAAATTTAATTATTAGTCTTCATGAAAATTTAATTATTAGTCTCATGAAACAGTGGATAAACTCCGTTCGTCTGTACACGACGTGATAAAATGTTTCAAAGATACAAAATACGTGGAAAATAAGAAGAAATCAGGACGACCAAAACTGTTTTCGGATGCAGGTGAACGGTGAATAGTGTAACAAATTAAGGCAAATCCAAATTTGAGCGCTCTTAAGCTTGCAATAGAAGTCGCCCAACACCTTAATATTAACTGCAACCCCGAAAGTATACGTATAGTGTTGCGAAAGTAACTTCTGCTCAAATATGAACGAGATGTTATCAATAAAACGGTCCGCGGATGACATATGGCAAAAATAAATTTTTTGTTTTTTGGTAGGACTGTTATAAGCTTATATGGCAAATTTCAGCGTGATATGTCACATAGTTTGTTTTCTGTGCTACTGTAAACAAGTCAAGCTCGAGTGTGTTCTTCGAATTCTCTTTTATGACTTCAATTGTCTCAAAATGTTTTCCACGGAGCGGCAACTTGAGCTTGGGAAACAGGAAAAAGTCACATGGAGCCATATCAGGCGAATACGGTGCTTGCGGAACGATATTAACATTATTTTTGTTCAAATAATCGCGAACAAGACGTGATGTGTGAGCTGGTGCATTATCGTGATGCAAGAACCATGACTTGTTGTCCCACAATTCCTTCCTTGTAAGACGAATATTCTCACGCAAACGCTTTAAAATGTCTAAATAATATTCAGCGTTAACCGATTTTGCGATTTGTGCGATTTTCAAGCACAATTTCCTTTACTTTTCCGATGTTTTCGTCGTTTACTGATGTTGCTGGACGACGTGCATGAGGCAAGTTTTCAACCGAAGTACGGCCCTCTTTGAACGATTTGTACCACTGGAAAACACGTGCACGCGATAGAGCAGAGCCCCATAGGTTGTCTGCAACATTTTTAAGGCGTTTGAAGCCGAAATTTTGTTGGAATAACAAAATTTCAAACAAATTCTTTGTTCAACTTGAATTTCCATCGTTAAATTCGAAGAACACACTCGAGCTTGACTTGTTTACAGTAGCACAGAAAACAAACTATGTGACATACCTATCACGCTGAAATTTGCCATGTAAGCTTATAACAGTCCTACCAAAAAACGAAAAATTTATTTTTGCCATATGTCATCCGCGGACCGTTTTATTGATAACGTCTCGTTCATATTTGAGTAGAAGGTATAATTATAATGGAAGAGTTGCACGAAAAACTTTTCATCAACGAGATTAACCGACAAATAGAATAAAATTCACAAAGCGTCATGGGGATAAGAATTTCGAGTTCTGTAAGCACATTTTATTTCCAGATGAAAGCAAGTTTAACATACTATATTTAGGTCTGATAGACAATCATATGTGTGGAGAAGACCTAATGATGAGTTGCTGGGGAAAACTTACATCTGACAGTTAAGCATGGGGATGGGTCGGCAATGGTGTTTCATTAACGGCAATATGGACCACAATACCTAACAATTATTTGGCCCAAAAGTGCTGAGAAGTTGGGAATTAAGTTCAATTTCCAGTACTATCTAGACAACGGTCCCAAGCATAAGGCATTTGAAACACCTCCGCAATCTCCAGACATCAATGTAGTTGAACATATGTGGGCTTATTTGGAAAACCAACTGAAAAAGTATGTTATTAGAATAAAGAAAGACATAGAAGATCTATTAAAGAAGAGTGTGGGAAAATAGATCCTTTAACATCAAATCCATGCCAAGAAGACTGAATGCTATGAGAGGTAGTATGAAACGTTTTCAAGATGGAATCTGTGTAGGTGTGCTTTGAAGCAACCGTGTTTACTGCACACGTGATACAAAAATCAATTTCTCCGTGTTTTTGCTCAATCCACCTCGCAATGCTTGGAATCATTTCAACGGTCCACCTACCTTTCTCGGATTGCTTCCAACGTATCTGCTATTCTTCAATTGTTGCAGCCTTTCTTCTTTTTTAGCCACGGCTTCTGCCCAATGATGTTATGTAACTTGTACGCCTCAACCGCGAGAAGGTCAATGGGCAACATTCCCGTTATTACCTGGATTCCATCATCTGAGAAAGTGCGATAGGCACTAGCTACTCTCAAAGCGCCAAGTGTTGGCCCAGATTGGTGCTGCGTACAGAATCACTGGGCTTGTTTGTGACTGTTAACAGGAGTTTCCGTATACTTGCGCGAGGGCTGCCAATATTACGCATTAGTCTAGATAATGAGTTATTTATTCTTACGGCTTTTTCACTGACTGACTGTAAATTATGCTTAATAGTTATTTTCGATTCATTGAGTACTCCCAGATATTTCACGTACCCGTCGTGTTGTTAGTAATACGACTTCAGTTTTTGAGCTGCAAGTTCTAACTTCACATTTCCAAACCATTTTCTAATTCTAACAGTTGCATCGTTGCACAACGCTTGCGGCACGTTCAGATGCTTTCCCACTTCCACCATCGCAATGTCGCCCGCGTACCCAATAAGGGTAGCATCTTCAGGAAGCTCAAGCAGTTTCAACTTTTCTCTGTTAATACTCGTAATAATAAAAAAGCTCATACATCCCTGACACGTGCTCGGGTCTATCTTTTACTTTTGGTTACTTTGGTTTGGTTTGCCTGATCAGAGTTCAGAAGCGCATTCGTGTCTCAGCACTCATGCCACTGTGGCGAATTATATTTTTTTAAGTACATGCAGTAAGGGACTTCGTTTGTTTGGGAACCATCATCAACATCAATAATAATGACAGCCTTGAAGTCCAAGGGAGCCAACAAGTACCACTGTCCATCAGACCTTTAGCCAACAAGTACTACATTAGATTGATTAGAGAGCTGAGCAAGCTCCAAACTTCATAAGACGGGTTTTGATATGTTTGACGTTCTGCCGAAGATTTATGGCCTTGGGCAGGGGGAATATAGCAGACGATGGAACAATGAGCTATGTAAAAGGCGATATGAAGTGAATAAAGGTCATTGACTTCCCTCTTTTTCTTCTTCTTCTTCCTCCTCTTCATCTTCATCTTCATTTCATCTCGTTCTCAAACTCAAAATCATGAGCCTTTTTGTTTTTAATTCGTTACTTTTTGTCGAAAAGTTTCACTTTGAGTGTTTCAAAATTAATAACTTTAAAGATGTTAAAAATCAAGAATGCTGTAAAAAAATTTTTAAAATTACCACCAGCGGTTTAGGTGAGTTTGCAAACATTTTGGAAACATATCCATAATATTCGATCCGCTATTTTGAATTTGTTAATTGTGACCACACTTCCGGATTAAAGGACTCTAAATACGAAATCATAACGGATGTCCAATTAAGTTTGTTTTTGAAACTTTCAATTTGTATAATTTTCCCCGAGTTTCTAGAAATATAAAGTAACAGCACCTGATTTGGTTAAGTTCTGGTTATTTTTGTAGATGAGACGATAGGAAGAGCCGATAGCGGGCAAGAATCGCTTAAATCGAGTCTGGAAAGAGCTGAGTAAAAATTGCCCATCCGTGTTTTTTCACCAAATATCGTGAGATTCTTTTCTTGCTAGAAATGTTGTACAAAAAATTATTGATAAGGTGGCTTAAAGTATTTGCATAATTACTGATGATTGAGCTGGAAAGTGAAGCACGATTTTCGATTTAGGTGACTAAAGTAAAGGGTGTTTGTTTTAGAGGTTAGGTTTTCAAGTTGGCACTACTTTTTTCGTAGATGGTCTTTTTGACAGCTGCCACTTGATTTATGCTCAGTTTGGTTTGCCATTTCATAATGAATAGACTAACACCTGAACAACGTTTGCAAATCGTGCAAATTTGGGCCCAAAACGAGATGGCCACCGATCCCGATTTTCACAAGAAAATTTTGTTCAGCGATGAAGCTCACTTTTGGTTGAATGGGTATGTCAATAAGCAAAATTGTCGCATTTGGAGTGAACATAATCCACAAGCCATTGCTGAGACGCCGTTACATCCTCAAAAAGTCACTGTTTGGTGTGCTCTATGGGCAGAGGGAATCATTGGTCCATATTTCTTTAAAAATGAAGCCGGCCATAATGTTACAGTCAATGGAGAGCGCTATAGAGCCATGATTAATGACTTTTTCGTGCCTGAATTGGACGATGTTGATGTGGACGACCTTTGGTTCCAACAAGACGGCGCTACATGCCATACAGCCAACGCAACAATCGATTTATTGAAGGAAACTTTTGGTGAGCGCGTTATCTCGCGCCGTGGACCTGTGGCGTGGCCTCCAAGATCGTGCGATATAACACCGCTGGACTATTTCTTGTGGGGCTATGTGAAGTCGCTTGTCTACCCAGATAAGCCCGAGACGATTGACGTCTTGGAAGAGAATATTCGGCGCGTTATTGTTGACATACGGTCCCAATTGCTGCAAAAAGTGGTCGAAAATTGGGCCTCTCGGCTGGAATTTATTCGAGCCAGCCGCGGCGGCCACTTGCCCGAAATCATTTTTAAAACATAATGGCAAACCCTTATCTTTATAATAAAGCTAAATTCTTGGCCATAACATTAAATTATATACGTTTTATTTCATCTTGAAAACCTAACCTCTAAAAAAAACACCCTTTATAATACATACATACAAAAAATAATAACGAATTCAAAAATATGTTCGACTAATAAAATTCGTTTTTTTTTCAATATTATTTATGGAAAAAATTCTAAAAATATTCTTAACAAAAATTATTATTAATTGATTGGAGAAACTTGTTTACGTTATACACTTGCATATATAGTAAAACTTAATCATTTTCAAGTGCGGCCACGATTAGAGTAATGTCCCTGCTGCTGAAGATCATCATAAAAAATATGATCATTGAAAATTTCATCTCGATGATAATAGTTTTGGAAGCCGTGTACTTTCTCTCCTTGTTTATAATCTTTGTGTTCGCCAAAATATTTTTCTACGTTTCCTTTAGGAACCTTACCCACCATTGCCCGATCTCTAAAATGTTTGCTAAGCGTTTCGATGGCCTCTTTTGTGCCAAGATACTTTAGAACTGAGTCTGTTGGCATTATTATTTTGTCTTCTGTACTTGTCTTTTTATATGTGTCATAATCGGCGTACTCTTCATCAGACTCTGATTTCGCGTCTGCCTCGTCACTTTCCATAGCCGCTTCACCTTGATTTATGGCTTTATTTGTTTCTTTTGATTGTTCGTCCTTTCCTTCTAACGTTTCTTCTATGTTCTCAGTAATTGGTATTACCTTTGCCAAAATGTTTTGATTCTCTCGGGTACCAGCCAATTTTTGGTCTGGAGGTTTCAGGTTCTGCAATGCTGCTCGTTGTTGCTCAACTGCTCGACTATTGTCTTTTTTCACAATTTTCAAATGTTCAGCATAGTAAGGGAATTGTGATAGTCTTTGGAGTTTTGCATACGGGCAGTTAGATTCGGCCCGTGTTCGTACTGGTCGGACGATTATCATATACGGCGGCATCTTAAGTCTTTTGGTCATCCTCTTAGGGTTACCTCTATATTTTCGCGACATTTGGTATTTTATTTTTGTATGCAAAGGACTCTTTGTTGTTGCGTTTTTCATTTCCTCTCTATAATTGTTAACAATCACACACACCTCCATATTCTCCGGCGCTGGTATAGTAGTGGTATTTTGGTATGGACACTGAAGAATGTGGTACTCTTGTGGTATAGATTGCGTGGGTTTCGCAGGCAGCTTATAGTAGGCATGCAAATTTCGTTCTACGATTATTGCCCGTACGATGGCCAACTCCTGCAAGAAGGTGATAATTATCCTTCCCGTGATGATGGCGATATTCAAGGTGGCAAACATAGTAAGCGAAATTCACTATGAATTTTGCTCTTGCCACAAGCGCTATGAGTACTGATTTGGTCGTATTGCGCTTTCTGGCTTTTATGGGGGCCATTTATTTGCATGTATATAGAAAAGCAAAAATAAAAATCACTCTCAGTGGGGCTTGCGTAGTAATTGAATTTTGCGGTTTTTGCTTTAGCGCTTTCGTTGACAATGTTAATGCCAAACAGTTTGAAGAAAAACTGTCCATAGTACTAAATATGGTAGGCATTACAATGACATTCATACCACTCACTACAAATTTTTTCGTAGCTTTCAGTTTTCAAATTATTTTTGTTTTTAAATTTGCCCCTATTAAGATGGGATACAATATTTAAAGTTATTCCATTTGGAATATTCAAAGTATGGCATTTTTAATTGGTAACCGTTCAATTGCCTCACCCTTTACTTATACATTTGCGTTGTTATTAACTTGGTAAATATCTGACGTCATTCGACTATCGTATGGGTAATGAGTGAATAGGCTGAATATCAACTAGGTGAAGTTTGAATAAAAAGCCATATTGTTTTAAGTAAGAAACAATTCTAGATTTTCGAGACCCATTACATTTTCAATACTAAAGATGGAGCTAATGTACCCAACATTGGCCGAGTGCTGCCGTAAAATTATTAGTAACATTTTGACTCTTCCCGTCCTTATCAATCGCTTGAGCGCCGAATGATACTAGTAAAGTCATGTCCGGAAGCGTTTTGGCACTTCATAAAATCCAACAAGACCTGCGCGAGTCTACCAACTGCTGCTCGTCTGTATGATAAAGTAACGAACTCTCCTTTTGAGTTGGTCAATTTATTTGCGCAGTTATTTCAATCAAACTTGCTCCGCGATAGTGGTGACTCTTATGCTGTTCCCCAATCTGGTTAATTTTCACTCTTAAATTTTTTGTAATTCGTCTCTCTCTAGTGGGACCATCTCAGATGAGATTTCAGCTTTGAAGCCTTCATCACACACTAATGTGGACAGTCTTTCGTACTTCTCATTAAGAAGTGTCCCATCATTGCACTTCCACTAAAAATTATCTTTAATAAATCACTTGCAGTCGGAATCATTAGTGACAACAGTCACTCCCATTTTTAAAAGTGGCAATAAGAATGATGTGCGTAACTATAGACCAATGTCAGAGCTGTCCAGTACTTCCAAATTACTCGAAGCTATTATTAAAGAAAAAGTATACTCTGCTACAAAATGCCTAAGTTCTTCCAATTAGCATGGTCTGGTAACAGGTAGGTCCACTGTTTCCATCCTGACCGTTTTCTGTGAATATTGTATTGAATCATTTTCACCCGGACTTCAAGTTGATTGCATCCACACTGATTTGACCAAGACCTTTGACAATGTCTCACACATAATTCTTTTGTGTAAACTGGGCTCTCTTTGCTTTCCCTTCTGTGGTTAAAATCTTAGCTAAGTGAAAGGAGTTGTCTTGTTACAATTGAGAGGGAGTCTTCTGTCCCCTTCCTTTCCACTTCTGGGGTACCTCTGTATAGTGTTTGATTCCATAAGAAACTCAGAGGATGGGGTTAGACCCCAGGCTGACCTTAATGAACCCGTTTCTTGGTGTCTATATTCATGCATCTCTTTGAATTTTAAAAAATATTTTCAAATCACTCTATATTAAGTGATATTCTACAATCGTCCCATAATGCTCAATCTGTAGATGACATCAAAAACCTTGGAGTTGACCCTTACACAATAGAATTACTGTTTACGGCGTTTGTTCGATTGTTTAGGTTCGCGATTTAGTTTGAGTTTAACATTTCCTACTCATGCTAACCGGTGCCAGTGGGATACACCAAGTGAAGCCAAGTCCTTCTCCACCTGATCTTTCCAAAGCATAGGAGATCTCCCTCTTCCTCTATACCACCAGCTGGTACCGACCCGCATATTTTCCGAGCCGGAGCGTTTGTATCCATCCGGACGACATGACCAGCCAACGAATCTGCTGAATCTTTATTCGCTGCACTATGTCAACAGGGTTCGGCACTCGAAGTGTAACCAACTTTAGGCCGCTCGCGCAGCTGATGCACGGGCATCAGCTGTCTGTTAGTTGACTAAATGACAGTCCAGAGTATTGTTTACAGGCGCGCGGAAGCAAGAAAACGAAAGTCAGTAATGGATTTCAAACGTAATAGTGTGATTGCATTATATTTGGCTGGAAAATCACAACCAGCGATTGTTCGTGAGCTCGAGTACCTTAATAAAGTTTTTGTTTATCGCACCATTAGTCGTTACAATGATACTGGTAGCATCGCTAAGCGTCACGAAGGTCGTCATCAAATAACTGCAACGTCACGTGAAATGGTTCAAAGAGTGAAGAAGCGACTTGAGCGATATCCCCGACGAAGTGCCAATTAAACAGCGAAAGAACTGGAAATATCTGACCGTAGCATCCGCCGCATACTGAAAAATGATCTTAAAGTCAAGCCTTACAAGAACCAAAAGGCGCACGATCTCACTTCAAGAGGCAACAAGTCAGACTTGAAAGAGCTAAGGAGTTGCCTCGCTTGGCGAAAGTGGTAAATTTCCGAACCTTAAGTTTTCTGACTAGAAAAATTTTCAAATTTAGCAATTCCTTGACTCCCAAAACGCCCATTATGCGAGAATTTGAGTCATCGATTGACCACCAGGAGGTAGCAACCCCCACAGGTAATGGTTTGGGCCGCTGTAACCGCAGATAAGCGTTCTTCAATCGTTTTCATCGAGCCTGTATGTCGTCGTAAAGCTCATACACCTCATTGTTCCATCGCCTACGATATTCGCCGTTGCCAACATGTAAAGGCCCAAAAATCTCCTCCACAATCCTTCTATCAAACACTCCAAGCGACGCCTCATCAGATGTTGTCATCGTCCAAGCTTCTGCGCCATACGATAGGACGGGTGTGATGAGGGTCTTAGTCGTGTAAGTTTCGTTCGTCGAGAGAGGACTTTACTACTCAATGGCCTACTTACTCCACAGTCGCTCTTCTATAGGTTGGAATATACTTCAAAAAACAATAATTCGCGTATACACTTTCATGACAGAAATACAGGAGGCTTACCATTACCTGCCGAGGGGCGACCACTATTAGAGAACACGTTTGTCTTCATTTTGGTGTTTCATACACGGAGATTTAAGCCTACGTACTCCAAATGGTAGTCACGAACCAAGCCATTCGGCTACGGCGGCCGAATTCTTTAAGTCGCTAATATAATTGTTATTGTTTTGAGTAAGTTATATTTTAGTTTCAGCTCGTTTTTGTTTTTTGTTTACAATAACTGGTTTATAGTAGCACTACGAGTAAGTCAATAGTTAGTAAAAACTTTTGTGTTTTTGACTAAGTTAAATAAATAAAAATAATGAGAAACGCTATACAGCGCAAGAAGCTATCACTCTATTGCATGAATTTCCGGTAATCGAATTATTTCGAGAAATGGAGCTGTCAGTGGGCCACCTAGGGCGTATAAAATAATACCTGTGACTATTTTTTGTTGGTGTACTTAAAGTTGCTGGTAAGGCGTTTTTCAATAGGTGCGCTTCAACTTTTTTCCGATGGGGAGGGCGAACGACGCAATATTTTTTATTTTTCGCTTGTCATTTGTAAACTTCATTAGTATACATTTCATCATGGAACGCTACACACTTGAGCAACGATTGCAAATCGTGCAAATTTTTTATGAAAATAATCGTTCTATTGCTGCTACTTTAAGAGCATTACGGCCATTTTACGGTCCATTTAACAAGCCATCCCGTTCGACAATCGACCGTCTAGTGAAAAAATTTGTATCTACGTTTTCGCTACATAATGTTCCGGTGCCAGTGAGAGCAAGAAGTGCACGAAGTGTTGAAAATATTGCTGCCGCCAGGGCTTCAGTTCAAGAAGACGCAAATGTGTCGCTCACACGACGTTCTCAACAATTGGACCTTTCTGTGTCGTCATTGTGGCGAATTTTGCGAAAAGATCTTGGCCTACATCCGTACAAGATCAAGCTGACACAAGAACTGAAGCTGTTTGACCATTTGAAGCGACGTCGATTCGTAAATTGGGCTGAAGATCAACTCGAAAATGATCCAGATTTTTTCCAAAAAATCATCTTCAGTGATGAAGCTCACTTTTGGCTCAATGGCTTTGTCAACAAGCAAAATATGCGTTACTGGGCAGAAAGCAATCCACACGTGATTCATGAGGCACCGTTGCATCCCGAAAAAATCACTGTTTGGTGCGGTTTACATGCCGGCGGCGTAATTGGCCCATATTTTTTCGTTGACGAGAACGATCGCCACGTTACTGTGAATGGAAAGCGATACCGCGACATGATAAACGATTATTTTTGGCCGCAATTGAATGGTATGGACTTAGACGACATGTGGTTTCAACGGGATGGGGACACAAGCCACACAGCACACGCTACAATTGATTTATTGAAGAGTAAGTTCGATTAGCGCATTATTTCCAGAAATGGACCGGTCGAATGGCCGCCGCGCTCGTGTGATTTGACGCCTCTAGACTATTTTCTTTGGGGTTATGTGAAGTCATTGGTCTACAGTAACAAGCCGGCGACGATTTGTAAGCTCAGAGCCAATATTGAACGCGAAATTGTTGGAATTTCGGTCGATTTATGCAAAAGAGTGGTCGAAAATTGGGTTCAACTATTGGACTTCGTAAAACGTGCACGCGGTAGTCATGCAAAAGAAATCGAATTTCATACTTAAATGTATATGTTCAAACTCGATAATAAAATAGTTAAAAAAGTCAAACCATTCGTGTTTTATTCAAAAAAAAAGTTGAAGTGCTCTTACTGAAAAACGCTTTATATGTTGATATACCAGATACAAGTTGTCCACGGTAGTCGATTATAAAGGACGTTGCAACCCGAATTTATATACTGTATTAGAAAACAATTTAGTAAAATCCTTTATGCTGTTACAATAACAACATTAAAGCAAATATTTACTGTGTTCTTGGCGAGGTAAAGTTAATTGTCCGAAAATAAGAGAAAAATAGTCTAAATTTCGACCAATAAGGTGCAGAAAAGGTAGCCAAATGCGCAAATTATTTAAAAAAAAATTACGTGCTATATAAGCTACAAGATTTTACTTTTAGTTTTATTAAAAAAAATCTATTTAAAAAAAAAACACCCATTACTATGTTTACTTTTTTATCAATACCGTTATGGCTTACTGGTATACAATCTCCTTGAGTGAGACCTGTAGATTTACATGGTTATTCACTTTGGGCAGCAACAGGTTATTGTTTATCGTTTAAGGGCAGCTTTGGCGCACATGCGCTCTTCTAATATTAAAAGTGTACGTAAAGCTTTTTTTCAGTAATAAAAATGTTTGTAAACAATAATACAAATATAAATGCATATTTATAGTAGTATTTGGTATTACTTTCATCATAACGAACTGCTGAGCCTTTGTTAGTAAATATTGAACTTAGCGTTCACGTGACCAAGTCAATGAAGTGGATGTTACTTAACTTTCTGCTGTTTGTATATTATTTGCGAATAAAAAAATTCAAAAGTGAGAAATGAGAATCAAACTTTACTTTTGTTAACAATCCCATTAATTGTTTGCCTAAATAGTCAAATATGCAAAATCGGCAATTTCTTATTTATAAAACTAGCATTAAGTCCTTCTGTAGTCAATCTGAATGTACGTACTAAAATAAATAAAAAATCGGCAAAATAATTGTTTTTCTAGCCAAGTGTTGCAAATATATAAGATTTGTTTTTTAACCCTCCGAGAGCACCCAAGTCTGGCTAGATCTTTTCGACATTTTCGACTTTAATACATTTCATTTAAAGCTAATGGCTTGAACTTCCAGGTAGTTTCCTAAAATTTAATTTTCTATCGATTTATGTAATATATGATGCAGAAATCAGTATGAAATTTGAATAAGCAATTTAATTAAAAAGAATAAATGAAAAATATAATATAAGGTTGGCCAAAAAGTCTTGCGGTATTTCCGCAAGCTTGTCTTTGCAAGCGCGTAGTTCTAGTTTTATTCGTCGCATCGGTTCACGCTAGAGCTTTTTGGAAAGCTCTTTTCACGTGCTAACACGTGTTTGATTAATTGTTGTTTGCTTTTAGTCGTTCGTGAGTTATAGCGTCGCAAACATAGAACAAAATAAAGAGAAAATACGGCATATTTTACAGTACTACTACGATAAAGGCAAAAATGCATCTCATGCTGCCAATAAAATTTGTGCAGTTTATGGACCCGATACAGTTTCCATTTCCACCGCACAATGATGGTTTCAACGTTTTCGTTCTGGTGCAGAGGTGAACGAAGATGCGCCACGGTCCGGAAGGCCTGTCGTCGAAAATTGCGATAAAATTGCTGAATTGATCGAAAGAGACCGGCATAGTAGCAGCCGTAGCATCGGCCAAGAGCTGGGCATGAGTCATCAAACCGTTATAAACCATTTGAAGAAGCTTGGATTCAAAAAGAAGCTCGATGTATGAGTGCCATACGACTTGACGCAAAAAAACATTTTTGCCCGTATGGATGCATGCGAATCGCTTCTGAATCGCAACAAAATCGACCCGTTTTTGAAGCGGATGGTGACTGGCGATGAAAAGTGGTTCACTTACGATAACGTGAAGCGCAAACGGTCGTGGTCGAAAACCGGTCAAGCTGCCCAGAAGGTGGCCAAGCCTGGATTGACGGCCAGGAAGGTTCTTCTGTGTGTTTGGAGGGATTGGCAGGGAATCATCCACTATGAGCTGCTCCCCTATGGCCAAACGCTTAATTCGGACCTGTACTGCCAACAACTGGACCGCTTGAATGCAGTACTCATGCAGAAGAGGCCATCTTTGATCAACAGAGGCCGAATTGTCTTCCATCAGGAGAACGTCAGGCCACACACATCTTTGGTGACGCGCCAGAAGCTCCGGGAGCTCGGATGGGAGGTTCTTTTGCATCCACCGTATAGTACGGATCTCACCAAGTGATTACCACCTATTTCTGTCCATGGCGAACGAGCTTGGTAGTCGGAAGTTGTCCACAAGAGAGTCCTGTGAAAATTGGCTCTCCGAGTTTTTTGACAATAGGGAAGCGAGCTTCTATAAGAGGGGCATTATGAAGTTGGCATCTCGTTGGGAACTCGTCATCGAACAAAACGGCGCATATTTGACTTAAATCGCATTATTATAACCAATTTTATGAACAATTGAAAATTCAATAAAAATACCGCAAGACTTTTTTGACAACCTTATATAAGAAGCAAAGAGTTTGTTAACTTGGTTTGTGTTAACTTTTACAAGGAGGCGAAAAGCTTTTTCGAAAAACTCGTTTATTTTGTATTGTGTACAAAAATCCAGTATGTATGTCAACAGCACTCAAAAACTCTCATATGTGTTTTGCTTGCTTTCCATCGAATCAATAAATAAATATCAATAAATATATATGATGCTCTCCATTTCAATTCAACCGGGCTATTCGGGTCATGTTCTTCGATTTCAATGTAACTCAAATATTTTTTTCTCTGGTCAAAATAATGAGACACGTATTTTTTTGTTCGCCCCAAACAATTTTTTTTCAAGATTTATCGGCAATTTTGTTTTTCGGCTCAAACTCGATTTTTTTTAATTATATAAGAAATTTTTTTTTTTAAATACTCATAACTTTGTCAAAAATGAGCCGATTTTAATGATTCTGGGTTCAAAATGATCGCCATTACTTGCACGAGCGACTTCATGTAGAAACAATTGCAAAAAAGTAGTTGAAAATTTTTTATTTTGCAAAAAACAAAATGTGCGAAACAGGGTTTTTACTCAAAAATTCATTACTCAATTAAAGTTTGAAGTGTCCTCTTGATTTGGAAAAAGTTAAAAAAAGTACACTTTTTGAAATATTGAATTTCGAAAAAATTTCGATTTTTTTTGTTTTTTGCAAAATAAAAAATTTTCAACTACTTTTTTGCAATTGTTTCTACATGAAGTCGCTCGTGCAAGTAATTGCGATCATTTTGAACCCAGAATCATTAAAATCGGTTCATTTTTGACAAAGTTATGAGCATTTAAAAAAAAAAAAATGTTCTTATACCTATAATTAAAAAGAATAGATTTTGAGCCGAGAAACAAAATTGCCGATAAATCTTGAACAAATTTTTTTTCGGGCGAACAAAAAAATACGTGTCTCATTATTTTGACCAGAGAGCAACATATTTGAGATACATCGAAATCGAAGGACCTGACCGGAATAGCCCGGTTGAATTGAAATGGAAAACACCATATATAATTGGCGCATACACCCTTCTTCGGTCTTTCGCCGAGCCCCTCCACCTATTTGTGGCATGCGTCTTAATGTTGTTCCACAAATGGAGGGACCTACAGTTTCAAGCCGACTCTGAACGGCAGATATTTTTTGTGAGGAGCTTTTTCATGGCAGAAATACACTCAGAGGTTTGCCATTGCCTGCCGAGGGGCGACCGCTATTAGAAAAAACTTTTTCTTAATTGTGAACGTAGGTTCGAATCTCGGTGGAACCTACGTTCTCTCTGATTTCGAACGGTAGTCATGCACCAACCCACAAATATCATTTCATATTTTACCATAAATTTAATTGTAATCAATTTTTTTTCTTCAACCTTCTTCGAAAGGTTGATAGTGGTCTGGCCAGACCCGGGTGACCAACCGTTCCATACAAACGTATCTTAAAGTACAACTCTTTCCTTGTACACATATATGTATATACTTACATATATATGTCTTATCTTCTTATGAAAATTAGTGAACAATCATAAAACCAGCACAACTCGGCTTAAAATCACTGCCTGTTCAAATTCAATTTCTCATAGTTGTTAAGCATTTAATGGGAAATCCAAATTCAATTACTAGCACGATTAGAAATGTAATAATTTAGGTACTCAACACTTATCGGCGCAATCATCAAATAAGTTAAGACATTTAGAACTTTCCAACCGACACTTGTTAGAGAATTCTACCGGAATTTTAGCGTATACCGGAAGATGTTTCCCTAATTGCTTTTCGTCACGCAACAGTTAAAGGCATAAAATATTTTGAAATGAGCATTGCACTTCGTAGTTGCAAAACTTTGTTTTTGCCTGCCACACAACTATTAAATCGCGTGTCGAAGAAAACAGCTGCTGGCGCAACTAAAAATATACTGCAGGTGCTATTTTTATGTCACATGCTCGAGCACAAATTTTGTAGGCATGAAAGCGCCTATGAGCCCACGTGAAACACGAGAGGTGGTGTGTAGCCAGGACACGCAAACGTTGCTATGGAGATTACTTTACAAACGTGCAACAGGTGGGAGCCGGACTTGTTGATATGCCGGTTTGTCGTTGCTTGGTAAACTTTATAATGTAAATAGTAAGCATAAGCAAACAAACAGGATATGGCCTATTGTTTGTTGTATAAAATATGTTTCATTTCCACACAATAAATACGTCACCTTGACTACAGGACTATAATTAAAAAGTTCATGCAAAATATGGAATTTTACTTAGTGTTGTTTGTGAGTCGTAACCAATAACAAAATAATTTAAAGCTAATTTTCTAAATTTTGAAATATTTAATTTTTATAAAGACTAAATTTGTAATATTCGGCAATATGTGAGAGTTTTCAAACTTAAGGGTTCGTACTCAAATTTTAAGTAATCGAATAAATATACATATATTTTTTTCATATATGTACATATCTTACCACGCCTTACATAACAGAAGAAGGTCTAACGAAAAACTATCCAAGCAGAATTTAAAAAGAGTGACTGTAGTCATTCGCACGACACCTTTGCAGTCAGTGAAATACTCCAAACATTACCAGTACTCGTTTTCATCCAATTTGTCCTTAAATGTATACCGAAACTATACCATACACTCGCACTTCTAACAACAGACCACACCTTTGATACGCAACACTTTCAGTGAAGATAAAATTGTGTGTTGTTTCCGTCACGATGACATCTTTTTTTGTATTGCTTCCAAAAAATGTTACACTTGTCTATATGACAATACTTTGTTTTACAGATATTTGGAAAGTCAAGTGATACTGTACGGAATTCAGAGAGAACGTAGGTTCGAAACCCGGTGAAACACAAAAATGAAGAAAATTTTTTTTCTAATAGCGGTCGCCCCTCGGCAGGCAGTGGCAAACCTCTGAGTGTATTTCTGCCATGAAAAAACTCTTCAAAAAATATCTGCCGTTCGGAGTCGGCTTGAAACTGTAGGTCCCTTCATTGGTGGAACAACATTAAGACGTATGCCACAAATAGGAGGAGGAGCTCGGCCAAACACATTAAAAGGGTGTACGCGTCAATTATATAATATAGGTATATATGATAATTTAGATAAATATATATATATGATAATTTAGATAAATACGTGAACATATGTATGTATGTATTTCTTATTATTGCATTACAAAAGGTCAGTTGGTGTTTTTCGTTTAAGTTCCTTCTTATTGAATTTTTTGCAGCAGGAAGCCCTCTTATCGTCTGATTTGTCTGCTTACGAGTAAATGCCTTCTGCTCGCGGTTTGTAGTGCTTCGTCAACTGAGTCGATGTTTATGTCGCGATGAATGTCAGCGTTCGGTATATACCATGGTGGTTACTGTCCTAAGTATCTTCGACTGGACACGTTGCAGAATGTTCAAATTGGATGTAGAGGCTGTGCCCCAAGCTTTTATACCATACTTCCGAATTGGTGTGATTGCCGTTTTGTAGATTAAGGTTTTATTTTGCAGCGAGAGCTTTGACTGAGAGAGGACGGGGAGTGGGCTGAATCTGCAGAAGAATCTTTGACTACCCGACGTGACATTGTCAACAAGAGTCGACAGGTAGGGCTATTTGATATTTCCCAGGAATCTATCCTGTCAGTTGACAGAATAACGTGGGCAATAAATAGTTTTTCTCCTTTTAAATCTCCTTGTTCTGACGATATCTTGCCTGCAATGCTTCAAAAACAAGTAACTCGGTGGTTCCTGTCCTGCAAGAAATCTTCTTGGCGTGTATCGCTCTTAATCACATACCCGCCAACTGGAAGAAAACGCGGGTTGTTTTTATACCCAAGGCAAAGAACAGGGGTCACGATTCGGCCAAGGACTTGAGGCCTATAAGTCTTACCTCATTTATCCGAAAAGTGTTTGAAAGATTGAATGATTATCATATCCGAGAGCACATCTAATCCAAATTATCTCCTGCGCAACATGCTAACCTGAAATGGAAATCCATGGAATCAGCCTTACACGAGGTCGTAAGGACTGTGGAAAAATATCTGGCAAACCGTTCACTTTTACGGCCTTCATAGATATAGAAGATGCTTTTAATAACATCAGGGCGGAGTCAATTATCATTGCGTTAGATAGACTAGAGGAGGAAAGACCCATCTGTCTCTGGATCTCGTCCTTGCTTGGCTTCGGGGAAGTTAATGCGGTCGCAAGAGGGGCTAAAGTCACTAGATTCGTGCACAGGGAGATGTCGCAGGTTGATGTCCTTTCGCCCCTATTTTGGGTAGTTGCTATTGACGAAGTTCTGATAGTGCTAATTAAGCGTATGGTTAAGGAAGTAGCATACGCCGATGACTTGGTCCTGATGGTATCGATCATTGGCTGTCCTCAGTCACTGGGCTGCACCTTGCGGCATCCGAGTCAACTCTGGCGACAGAACGGAGTTGGTTCTATTTACCAGAAAATATAAACCTCCACCCTTTCGACTTCTCAAATTAAACAACCACGTTCTTCCGCTTTCATCGGAAGTTAGGTATCTTGAAGTGATACTTGACTTCAAACTCTATTGGACGCTGCGCATTGAAAATCGGGTAAAGGAGGCCAGTATAGCCTTCTACTCCTGCAAATCCATGTTCGGTAAAAAATGGGGACTTAAGCCCTAGGTCGTGCTGTGAATGTACATCGCAGTGGTTTTGCCAATTTTAACGTATGGATGCCTAGTTTGGTGGGAAGCTATCCGGAAGGGCTAAAATAACACTAAACTGGGGAGGGTGCAAAGGACTGCATGCATTGGCATCACCGGAGTATGTAAAACTCACCCCAGTGCTGCCCTGAATGTCCTTTTGCACTTACTTCCCATCGACTTTTCCGTCATTTCCATTGCAGCTCAAAGTGCAATCAGGTTAAAGAAGATGGGCCTCTGGAGGCAAACTCTCAAGGGACATGGTATCATTTTCGGTCAGTTAACACCGTATTTCTCCGCACTTCGAACATATCTCTCTATCCGCAAACTAGAGTTTGAGGGTCGTGATACAGCAATCTTTCCAAATAGGCAGGATTGGATCGAGGAGAAAATCTGTACCGAAGCTTGCCTCTGACGGTTCCAAGATGGAATCGGGTTTTCTCTTAATCAGCCAATTTATCTATCTACGAATACTGCTAGTGTTTTTCAAACAGAAGTCTTTGCGATCCTGCAGGCATGCAAATCGCTTAGGGAACGCGGGAGCGAGGGAGATATTAATATTTTCTCCGATAGTCAAGCCGCGATTAAGGTACTGACGACGCCATGGAGGATATCAAATCTCTTGGGTGTGCAGGTAACATTTCTCTGATATGGGTTCTAGGACATAGGAATATAGAGGGAAATTAAATTGCTGTTGAGCTTGCCAGGAAGGGGACTGAATTGGCCCCAGAGACCTCTTATCCGGTCATCGGCATCCCCTGTCAGTTAAAGGGGAACTGCAAAAATTATTTCTCAGGAAAGCGCAGAAAATATGGAGCTCCATTTTTTCATGTGCTATTCCGAGAACGCTTTGGCCTCAATACGATATACGAAGGACTCAGAAAGTCCTTTCAATTTCCAAACTCGTTGCTGTGTTTACCGGTCACTGGACGATCGGAACACACGCGGAAAAGCTAGTGTTACCATTTAACCTCCATTGCAGAAGCTGTGGGGACCTTTCAGAGAATGAGACTGTAAAGCATTTTCACTATAAATATCCCGATTTGGCAGATAGATGACTAAGGTCACTGGCCATTCCTTTCTTCGACAGCTTGGGGCATTACGCCAACCTAAATCCAATCAATCTACTCTATTATATCAACAGCGTCAGATTTTCAATTTGCCGATTTTTGACGAATTCGCCTTATACAAAAGGCGTTTCAGGGCGCCAATATAGATTGGTCCAGTTACTCTTTGCCCGGAAGAATCATTTTCACAATTAATCGGATATTGAAAAAAGATAGACAACATGTCTTTCATCTCCAGTAACTTGCCGGGTAATTTCCTATGGATTTTTCCAAGATTTCACTATACAATTGGGTCACTTTGTTCGTGGTGTAAGCCACTACTTCCACGAAGCCAAAAAAAAAAAATACTTTCCTTGACTTTGACTTGGACTAAAACTGTACATATGTTACCAGACGCAGTGTTCCCAGTTCCCGAGTTATAACTAAATTCTCGGAACTTTGTAACTTTCTATTGAGTGGATTAAGAAAATTTTTTTTAATTACTCATAACTTAGTCAAAAATAAGCCGATTTGAATAATTCTGGGTTCAAAATAATCGTAATTACTTACACGAGCGACTTCATGTAGAAACAATTGCAAAAAAGCAGTTGAAAATTTTTTATTTTGCAAAAAACAAAAAGTGTGAACCAGGTTTTTTACTCAAAAATTCATTACTTAATAACAACTCATTTTAGCTACTGGGCATTCAGCTTAATTGAAGTTTGAGGTGTCCTCTTGAATTGGAAAAAGTTATAAAAAAAAAATACACTTTTTGAAATATTGAATTTCGAAAAAATTTCAATTTTTTTTCTTTTTTGCTATATAAAAAATTTTCAACTACTTTTTTGCAATTGTTTCTACATGAAGTCGCTCGTGTAAGTAATTACGATCATTTTGAACCCAGAATTATTAAAATCGGTTCATATTTGACTAAGTTATGGGCGTTTAAAAAAATGTTTTCTTATATAATTAAAAAAAATCGAGTTTGATCCGAAAAACAAAATTGCCGATAACTCTTGAAAACATTTTTTTTCGGGCGAACAAAAAAATACGTGTCTCATTATTTTGACCAGAGAGCAACATATTTAAGTTTCATCAAAATCGAAGAACATGACCCGAATAGCCCGGTTGAATTGAAATGGAAAGAATCTGCTACAAAATATTGTGTTTTATTATTGTAGTAAGAAGCAGCATAAATGGACTTAACATTTTTTCTCTATTAAGAAATAAATTCCTAGGCCTTAATGATGTACGCTTAAAAAAATATCAATTATTATTATTACAACAAAAATATATTTTTTATTCGTAATTTATTGATGTAAAATCTGAATTTACTACAGCTATATAAGTTGTTTTGTCCAAAGTCCACAGATATGTAAGTATTTGTAATTAAGGGCGTTACTTAAGAGGGTAAGATTGTTCGAAAGAAATTTTGTGTGGCTATTTACAGAAATGCAATTGAAACAATTAATAATTACGGTCGTTTTGAGTTATTCGTAAGGAAGCTTTATGTAAATAATTTATAATTTTTTTTTTGCTCCAATTAAGGGAGCTTAGGAGCATATCTAAAATGAGTATGAGTATATTCTCCATATAAGGAATGCTCTACATTTTTTTATATGACAAAATTCGCAATATGGTCAGGTCAAAAAAATTTAAAAACTCACAAGAATTTTGAGCCAATTCAAACTTTTACTTTATTATACTAAGATTTAATGTGAAATAAAACTGCGTACCCATTTTTTTTTTAATTCTGGTGTCAAAACTGGACGAAATATCATGTATTTTTTTATTTTGATCATGGGTATATATGTATAATAAAGATCATAGAAAACCACTGCATTAATACTTATTTTATAGACTGAGACTATTAAGTGAAAATAACTGGTTTATAGAAATATCAGAACACGATGTTTCAGACAATTTGTAGCTGTACTTAATGACTCTTCTGACTGCTACACTGGCATCAATGCACTGAGTCATTCATAACCCAGCTAACATTTTTAGCTCGTTAAGTCCTTTTAAGTTATTTATGAGTTGCACGTAGAGATTGATTAAATGAATATAAATTTATGAACCGTTAAAAACAGTAAAAAAATTTCATATTTATTAACCAACTTGCTTTGATTAAAAAGTATAATAATAGTTTTAATGCAATTATCTCTTAACAAATTAGTAAAGGAACTTCTTATTATTTCTGCAATAAGAACTTCCGTTAAACAAATTGTAAGTTGGGGAGGAATAAATGACAAAGCGGTCTACTAATTTACATTTCAGTGTAATGCACGTGGCCAAGCCGAAATAGAGAATACCCTAAGAAAAATAACACATACGGCGATTGGCGTGTTTGCCTTGTTTGCCACGAGAAGTTTTTGATAAAATTCGTAGTTATTCGAGACTCTTCAATTGAGCCATATCAAAGTTTCGAGTTATGTTGATTCAAGAGAATGTGAAAATATACCTCATTTTGCTGTTATTCCCAACAGTCCACCAAAATGGCAGACAGTCGGTTACCAGAACAATCCGGATTTATATCCAGCCAAGGGTTACGCTTATGCTGCTACAAAAGCAACAAAGATTACAAACTACGTCCATTCCCAAACTCCCTTTGTGCATATGATTTTATTCGTTTAGCCATACATCCGTCGTTCTTATTTATGCTTATGAAGTAATTTATTGACAAGTAAATGCTTGCAGAAAAATTTTCATTCTAGAACCCTTAAGTCATAGTAACGCTCAAATCAATAAATCAATTGTGAAAAAACCACATTCGCTTTGATTTTTATTCACCTGTTCGCAGCCCTACAATTCTCATTAAGCTAATTAAGCAACCGGCGAGCAAGGCACGCAGTTACTAACTATTTAAAGGCTCTCTCTGAGTTCTCTCGGTGCACAATGCTCAAAAAGTAGTAATCTTACAATCTCCTTCATGTACAGGCCTAACTTAGAGATTGAGAAAGGGGCCACGAAACTTACTTATGACATATCTGGACAAATCTGACCAAAAGTGGGTAAAAACAGGTCTCAGTAATTAATCTACCTCAATGCTGTTTCCTTATAACTGGACCTTGTCAAATTGACCTTTTAATAATATTTGTTATTACAATAGGATTTGACAGCCTCATAGGCAGTAGGCCACCGAACTCATGAAATACATTTTTAAGCATCAGTGTTAAATTTAGTAATTAAATAATTAGTTAAAATTAATCACTGGCTTATGTAAAAGCAAACCTCGCAAACTAACGTCTTCTTCAATAATCGGTGCTCAACATAATCTTTTGATTTAAGCTCCTTATCAGTGGATCATATTTATACATATATATACAATTGGCGCGTACACCCTTTTTGGATGTTTGGCCGAGCTCCTCCTCCTATTTGTGGTGTGCGTCTCTATGTTATTCCACAAATAGATGACATATTTACCTGTGTGAATATTTTGAGCTGACTCAAAGGCTTGTGCTTAAAAACTTAATTGAGCTGTGGGTAAAAATTTATTAAATTGTTTTAAGGTTTTTTAAATACTTACATGCCAGCAAATATTAAAAATAAATAAATGAATAAAAATTATCAAATAAATTTAATAAGTGACCTCAATATATCGAATTTTTTATTGTTTAATGAAATAATTCGACTTCATTAGTCATCTCACCTACGTCGGCACCAATCTGCCTGCTTCATATTTTGGTAGCGTGCAATAAAATATTGTCAAATAAAAATATGTTGATGTTTATCTAACTGCATTGGTTCGGCGATATGTTTGTGCCGGTTGTTATGGGTTTGTTATTTTTCGATGGTTGTCAATTGAATGGAAGTTTCTCAGTGGTTGGCACCAAGAAAATAGATAATGGTTGCATCATTCTTTAGTTGGATAGTCAAGAAGAGATGAAGTTACTTTTTTAATTTTGTGAAATTTTTTTAAGAAAGAGGTGAAGTAGTAAAAAGAATATATGTCTCAAAATATTTGAAATAAAGTAATTTAATGAAAGTGTAAAAGCTAAAGTTGGATTGTTCCGCTAAAATTGCTAAGCATATTGGAGATTAACATGATTGCATAACAGTGAACATAACCTAAAATATTTATTTTCAAAGGAGTTAGTGTTTTGAAGAGTTTTAAAAATAAAATTAGGAAGCGAATTGAAAAGAGAAAAAAAAAGTTTTAATAAATGTATTAGTTTTAATATATATTTCTTTTAACTAAAAATTTTAACGAAATGCTTAAAAAATGATTTAGCGATACAGGGTGATTCATTTAGCGCTTACAATTTTATTTGAATTAGCTACAAATAAAATAGTTTCAAAATTCGAACACTTCAAAAATAAAATTGAAAGCGTTTTACAACCGAAATTAGCAGAAAAGTAGTTTTAATAAATTTATAAATTTAATTATATATAATTTTCCACAAAAGTGAAATGAATATAAAAAAATTTCGCGGTTTGCAATAGAGTAGTCTATTCTATGAACGCCATACACATCAATGGCAAGGGTGATTTCATTTTGCAACTCTTGCATAGTTGCTAAATGATTGACGTAATATTTTTTCTTAACGGCGCCCTAGAAAAAATACTTTAATGCAGTCACGTTCCAGCTTTAAGGCGACCAATTTACATTACCGCTTCGTTCGATTTGTCGATTTTCCATTTTCCACATTCAAGTATAATGTTTGGCTACTTTTTTCAAATGAAAAGCGATCAATTTCCATCCAAAAAATAAATTTCTGATACACCACGGATATTATTTTAGCTGTGAAGTTTAAAAACTCGGTACTTGAAATTTCAAACCCTAGATGGACCACCCTGTACCATATAATACAAACATACTATTACATAAGTGAAAATTATAGTAATTCCTTACTAATTTTTTTTCCTTTTTCATATTTTTCCCCATTGCAATTTATTATTTGAAACTTCTTTTTCAGCAATTTCTATGGTAAATATAATCACCTGGCCAAGCCGTTACTCCCCCAACCGCTGATATGGAGCCTACCACCAGTACAGAAGCTGCTGCTGCAGCTGCTGTTGGACCCGATCCACGCCTCGAATTAATGGGCTCTTTTGTAATAAAATCACTTAAATTAAAACCGGAAAAATGGACACGTGTCATAACGGTTGAAGAACACAAAGCCATCATAAAAGAATTTCTCGATCGCCCCATACCAATGGTGCTGGTGATAATTCTCACACAGGCCGCCCAATTGGTACCATCCACTACCTTTCCCCTCTCACAGCTAAAGAGCAAAGGGGTGTATTTTATTAAGAAACATCCACAGCCTGTGCCACGGGAAGAATGTGGCAATTTTATCATTTTTGGTGACTTGGCTACACGCACCATCGATCAGCTGTCCGCGTTGGTCGAGGAGGTGCTTGTACCATTGCTCTCCAATGATGTCAACTACAAGTCGTGGCCCACAATGGTTGCACAGGATGTGCAAAAGCATGTGCATAGTTTGAAGAGCACTGTACATCAAGTGAAGGGGCAGGTGAGTGGTGAGACCATACTCGCTATGCCTGTTGGAGTTGAGCTGATTGTAAAGTTGGCTGCTAAATTGAATGATTCACGGCGCATAGCAATCGATTTGTATTTGAAAAGTGCCATCGAGGGTGTGGTTATCAAGTGGGCCGAACAAATACATGAAGTCATCAAAGAGAATCCATCGAATGCGTTTCAAAATGGACAGAATCCGACCCCAAACATTGGTGAGTACGCGAATTGTTTGAAGCAAATGTTCCGTACTTATTGATGGCGATAGGCGCCGCAGCATCTTATTCGCAGATTAGGGATGTCAATATTAGCGATGATTATTGATACCAGTATTTTGGAATATTTTTTTTATAATCCCGGTATTTCGGGGCTCGACACGGAAAATACTTTATTAAATTCTTTAAAAAAATCTTTAAGCATGTAGATTTTTTTAAAAACTAAAATATTAAAAAAAGATTTACTAAAAATGACACATAAATATTATATTCTAATATTTTTTATTTAGTTCAGGATAATACAAGCAAGCACTTCTTAGAACCGGAACTTTTTCCACGCCAATACAGTTTTTAAATTGTACTCGTATTTACTTATGTTTAGGTTAAGCAGCATTGGTCAGGTGGAAAAATGTTCCTTTATTTTTTTAAATTTCTCTTTGAGCTGAAAACACCAATATGACTCTAAAGAATCGGTAATTTATTGAGAATTATTTGAAATAAAATCTTCTAACCCCTGTCTAAATTTTTGTTGATAATTTTTCATACTAAAAAGGAAAAATCCAGATTTGGCATTAATACTGACTTTTTTTAATATATTTCCTAGCTGTAGTGAACAAATTTAAAAATTTTGTTATATCAACACTATCCCTAGTGCAGACGGACTTACGGCATTCTAAGTACTGCAAAATCTGTGAAATTGTAAAACTCGAAGTGGTAGGAAATGATATGGGATATGAATTATAAATATTTAAAAAAATAACGTATATTTAAACTACGTAACATTTAAACTATTATTTGAATGAATATTTAAGTTTGATTCCTATGCCCCCACTGAAAGAAACCGGCAGCCAAGGATTTCTAGAAAACAGTAACCCTCGTGCCATTGAAGATGACAATGAGTGCGTTAGGCTTAACAGTGTTAGAAACAATTCAATGGCGTGTTTTTGCCCGTTATCGCATGCTGTTTCCATCGAAGAATACTCCTACTGAAATCAGAAAGAATTTAAAAAATAAGGGTCAAATGAATTGCCCTTTTGGACATCGTGGGTGCCTTCAATAACATATATCCGGAGGCAATAACAAGATCGCTCACTGAAATGGGAGTAAACGGTGCGCTAGATTCGTTTATAGAATGAATGCGAATTGGGCAGATTTGAGCGAAACATCAATTTCCTGTCTGGGCACAATTCAGGAAGCTGTAATCCCTCCACTTATGTGGAAACTGACGGTCAATAATTTTCTTCGAGATTTTGGAAAATAGGAGGAAAGCTAATTATGATACATACGCCGATGATATTTTACCAGCGCTCTCGGATAAACACCTTCCAACATTATGTGATCTTCAACAAAGATCAGGCAACAGACAATCATTTTGGTGTAATAGTCGAAGAATAGAATTATAGTAAATTCGGAAAAACAGATATGATACTGATACTGATGTCTTGTGCGGAAAGCTAATTGAATTGGGATTGGAATCCATATATTGGCTGTACACAGTGGTAGTTAGGTCCTCTACTATGGCATTATAGTATGCTGGAATGTCCTTGAAAAGGCTCGCATCTGTTCTCATAGCCCGTGCAATATCAAGTACACGATCGAAGGCATTATATAAGACATTAAACTTCCTTCTAGTAGATATTCATGCAAGATATATATATAGCTATCAAATACGGGCTACGGCCACGGTAAGATGCTGACAAATCGGAATTTCCCAGATGGTTTTTTATGAGGAAATACAGCTGCCAAGGGGCAACCGCTATTAGAAAAAATATTTTCTATCATTTGGTGTTTCATGCCCCAGGGCTTCAAACCTAGGCACTACCGAATAGCAGTCACGCACCAACTTCTTCGGCTACGACGGCTAGAGTATTTGTATGAGTAGGGACTAAAAGGCTTCGAAATTAGTTCAGCCTTCACATGTAACTTTTAGAAATTCTGTCCATCTGGCATATAACGTGAAAGAATACTCCTTCTATTTTTTAAACACTTCAAATCTTTTAAGGCACATGTTGCATCATACGGAGGAGTTGGATAAAAAAAAAAAAAATTAATTGATCTGAGAGCGAAACGAGGAAAAACCTTTTGAATTCGTTCAAGTGAATTAATAAGGCAAGGTAAGTAGATAGGTCCGCCGTAGCGGAATGGGTTGGTGCGCGACTACCATTCGGAATTCACAGAGCAAACGTCGGTTCGAATCTCGGTGAAAACACCAAAATTAAGAAAAACATTTTTCTAATAGCGGTCGCCAAACACCAAAAAAGGTTGTACGCGCCAATTATATATATATATATAAGTAGATAGGTCTGACAGGTCTCCTTTTAGGCTCTTTGTGATACTACTGGAACTTTTTCCTTGCACTATGGGATCCTTTCAAACACTCCTGTGGCTTTGATAAAAGAGCATAACTTCGTTAGCTTAAGATGCGCTATATCCGCTACATCTGTTAAAAATGCATTACCAAGCGTGTGAAGTCTTCTTCCAGCTAATCCTTCACACTCTTCTTCTGTATTGTAGCAGCTTCTGCAATAATCATAGTATGGAACTCCCAGCCTTCTTGCACCTTACCTATTAGACAATGACCGGTTAATACACCTATCAATGTTCTTGTGTTATCTCTATTGAGTTTTAGCAGGCATTTTGAACGACCACTGTTAAGTTTCGGCCTTGTTAATTTGCTTAATAGGTATCAACGTTTTATCCAATTGGATATCAAGGGTTGTACCGATTCGTGCAATTCATCTGTTTTGCAGTTTCCTGCTGTATTCCTGTGGCCTGGCACCCAAATAAGGTGTAATTTGTACTATTAGGACACGCCATTTAGTAGATTAAAACATTCTATGACTGTTTTTGACGAGTGCGTTTTTCTAGCGCGTTTATGGCTGCTTGAGTATCTGAGTAAATATAGACTTCATTTGTGTATAACGCTCTCGTTTTTATCGCTGTGAGTCCTTCCATAATGGCAGTGACTTCCGCTTGAAATACACTACAGCGATCGGGTAGGCGGAATGATTGCTTTATCTTCAGTTTTTCGGAGTAGACCCCTCCACCTACTTTATTATCTAATATTGAGCCATCTGTATAGATAGTTATTTCATTGTCATGTTCAATTAGGCCATTATTCCAATCTTCTTTCGAAGAAAACATTGTGATAAAGGATTTGTTAAGGCTAATGTAATTGGTATAAAAAAAGTCTGTTTTACAAGGAATACAGGTGAATTACTCCAATATTGTTGAATGATCTTTAGAGGTCGTTCTGAATGAGTTTATTTCCCTTAATCAATGAACTGATTTGGCATCCACTGGTTTACCGAATAATTCGATTGGTAGTAAGTTCAGCATTATATTGAATGCATCTGTAGGTGTAGTTCTAAGGGCTCCACAAATACAGAGACTGGTCATACTTTGTATATGATCCATAGTCTTTTTGATGCACCTCCTTTCTAAAGCCGGGCCCCATACCAGTACGCCGTAAGCTAGGATTGAGTTACTATTGCTGTGTAAAGCTAATTAACAATGTAAGAGGAAAGTCCTCAAGGTGATCCTATTAGTCTTTTACAGGAGTAAAGTACTATAGTGGCTTTCCTTGCTCTATCTTCGGCATTTGACTTCCAATTCAGTTTCCTGTCCAGTATTAATATCAAGTAGCGTGCTTCCTTCCTAATCGATAGTACTGAGCCACTTTGTGATGGAGGAGCTACTTCCGGAACATTGTGTTTAGCAAATAGAACCATTTCGGTTTTGTTTGGCGTTTTACCCCGTTTGCTTTCGACCACTTTCCAACTGAATTTAATAGTTCTTGCATAATTTCACATAGCGTATTGAGAAATTCCCGAGGTAAAAAAGTAAGTTTGAACCCAATCAGCGGATGAGGGAATGTAGAATATTACTTAGAAATTATTAATTTAAATGACTCAGAAATAGGAATTTTTAATAAAAAATCACACCCAGATCTGAAACTTCTTTTATAATGGTGAGACGGGAGCCTGTTATTAAATATAAAATAACAAATAACTGCCCAGACTTAGACTGTCGTCTTCCTGAAATTTAGTGCAGGCGATTTTTATCACACGTATAGACTGTACCGACTTAGAGCCTGTGATTAATTGAAACCAGACGGACAAAATTTAGTGAATGCAGCAAGTTTGGTACGGTTGACCTAACACCATTATACTGGCTATTGGATGTATATTAGGCCGGATCGATTTGTGGGGAGGCAAAAAAAACGCCCATTGCTCTGTGAAAATCATATTCTAGGGATCAAAATAAAAAACTTTGCCGAAGGAACCATACCTCTAAAACGAATTCTGATGTCCCCCAATTTGGGTCGAACTTTTTAGTTTCTTTTTTATAACTCACTTAAATTAATTTTTTCATTTACATATGTTCTGACTAAATAAATTTCTTAAGAGAAAAAATAGTTATTATTATAAATAAATAATAAATATTATTATAAATAAATAAAAATAAAGAAAAAACATAGCCATTTAGCTGATTTTTTCATGTAAAGTCCAAAAATGATGATATTTTGAAATTGGGGGACATCAGAATTCCTTTTAGAGGTATGGTTCCTTCGGCAAAGTTTCTTATTTTGATCCCTGGAATACGATTTGCACAGAGAAATGAGCGATTTTTAAATCGTCCTGCCCTAATGTATATAATTCTGTACGAACAAATACAATAATTGTTATATAATCTCATATACATATAACCAAAAATAGTAATAGCAATAGTAATTTTTGAGTTGAATGTCTCGAAAACCTTTCATACTGGGGCTATTCTGAGCTCATATTGGCATTCAATCCGTCAAAATCTGTTCCCCTGGACCTGGAGGTTAAATCTTCTATAGCCCGTGCTATAAGTATGCCCGATTCGCTAAGCGCCTACGGATTAAAACCTCCCCGACCACTGCTTCCAGTTTCCCACTTTAATGGTGAAGACGCATTTGTCGAACGAGTTCATATGCGCTCAGTCTGCAGTTCAGTTTTCGTTCCATCATTGTCCGCACTTCCGTGAATCGCATGCATCGATCGCTGACATGTTTAAATCGGTGTAGATATCGTTTGAAACATCCATGACCAGAAAGGAACTGCGTCTCATAGAAATTCAGTTTCCCATGTTTCCATTTCCTCCAGGTTCGCATGATTTTGGAAAGTCAATCTCCCCTGGTTCATGGTTAAAAATTTGTGTGGTTCAGTGTGGATGATTACACTACTATACAGATGTCTGAAGAATTTGGCTTAATTTGGCTAAAAATTTGACAAGTTTAACAGAAAAGTCAATCACACACATGCCAATAACAACAAAGATAATTTGATATTCAATGATTTACCTTGACCTTTTAATTTTAAATTTCATACGAGAAAGCATCAAGGAAATGCGATGAAGACATCTCCAACACCCGATGCTCCCAAAAAAATTATTGCTTAATGACGTTTGGGTCCATTGCATAACTTCGGCGACTTTAAGTTTGGCAGCATTCTACTATTTCTTCTACTTTCAAATGTAATTACAAGTAATGTGGCACCAGTTCGCGAAGAGAGTGATAGTTTTTTTCGGAATCAAGCTAACTTGTATATGGCTACTAGCGCTTCTATATCTACTTGGTATACTTACTTTATAATATTAAGGTTTTCAAAATAGGTTCAGTTATGAACCTTTGCTGGGAACACTCGTATATGGTAAAAGTACCGTATTCCCACTGAACCCTTCGAATCTCACTCCTATCATGAACTGCGAACATCTTCACCGAAAATTTATATTTTCCATTTTCTGTTCTTAAGAATACAGAAATTCCTTTTATAATCATTTGCATCGGTTCCCTCTTTATTTCTTCACAAATCTTAATTTTCATCCCTTAAAAAACGCTGTAGTGTAATGCATAAGGTGCGATTGCAGATCCGCCGAGTAGAGACTCACTTAAGTTCATCCCTCTATATTCGAGTTAACTTGTAGATTGCAAATAGCAAAGTTTTCTCATTGGTTATCTTGAATTCTCATATATTTAATGTTTGAGGATTATTTTATGCAAATATTAGCCGCGACTGCGCTTCAAATAGTCCATCCGCTTAATTCAATTTTGGCATACTCTTTCCAATATTTCGGCCGGTATCTCACATATAAATGCTGTAATATTGTCTTCTAATGCGTTAATTGAAGCAGGCTTGTCTGAATAGACATGAGCTTTAACATAGCCCCACAAAAAATTATCTAAAGGCGTTATATCGCACGATTTGGGTGGCCAATTGACAGGTCCCGAACGTGAAATAAAATGTTCACCGATCTCGCCTCTCAACAAGTCCATTGTTACGCGTGCTCTGTGGCATGTGGCACCGTCTTGCTGAAACCACATGTCATGCAAGTCAAGCTCTTTCATTTTGGGCAAAAAAAAGTTGGATATCATTTCAAGGTAGCGCTCACCATTCACAGTTACGTTACGATTCACAGCATCTTTTAAGAAGTACGGTCCAATGATACCTCCAGCCCATAAACCGCTCCAAACTGTGACCTTTTCTGGATACATTGGTAGCTCTTGCAATCTTCACTCCAAAATCGACAATTCTGCTTATTTACGTACCCATTAATCCAAAAATGAACTTCGTCGCTGAACACAATTTTTCGATAAAAAAGTGGATCTTCGGCCAACATTCCAAGAGCCCATTCACCAAAAATTGTGCGTTGCGGTAGGTGGTTCGGCTTCAATTCTTGCACCAGCTGTATTTTGAAAGGCTTCACACCTTTCGCAAAATTGTCCACTTTGTTGAGTAACAGAGGCCCAACTGCTGCGAACGGCGACGAATCGATAATTGATGGTCATCATTAACACTGGCCGATACAGCTGTGATATTTTCTCTACGTAAGCGTGTTGGTGGTTTGATGTCCAATAATGTAAATTTGGTTCTAAATTTAGTCACAATAGCTCGAATAGCTGCTTCAGTGGGTCGATTGAACTGACCATAAAATGGAAGAAGCGCGCTATAAACTTTCTTAATAGAACACGCATTTTTATAATAAAATTCAATGGTTTGCAAGCGTTGTTCGTTTGTAAGACGATTCATGGTTAAATTTTATACCAAACTGAAGATGTTTGCAGTCAAAAAAAAAAACACGAAACGTGCGTCAGCTGTATAAACCAACTGTTTAAAAAGATAATAGCTAAAAAATCACCCGTTATAAATTGAATTAACAATTCCGATTCGATGGCACCGTAGTTACTTAGTACAATGTTTTATATTTGGCTATTGTATTGCCATAATTACACGTTTATAGTAACCTATTAAATTGTATATAGGTATGTATTTCCGTGTTATCATATATTATGTGATTTGGTTTGGGTAGTGATAGCTGTTGTAGTGAGTTCCCGGATGCTTGTTTTCGGGCTGGTAGTTTTTACAAACTGGAAAACTTGTAGTGAAGTTGGTGCGATTATTTATTGCTGCATTGTCCTTCTTTCGCTTTTCTGAATTTAAGCGGATGATGCAGAGATGTGTTTATTTGGAATAACCACTATTCTTTGTACGCTTTTTCATCTGAAGAAATCGCTTTCTGGAACAACCGCCTCAAAAACTTATCCTTCATCTTCGACCAATTGCGTGGTGAACGTATACGTGCCATGGCTTTGGTGTTGGAGTACACCGATAGTGCGTATCATCCATGCTTCCAAGGTATATTCAAGAATGTTGTAACAGGTAAAGAACAAGTTAAAAAAACAAAACATTTGAAGAACTTTAAGTTTATCTTATTTCTTTTTATACGTTAGCGTTGGCCGAAGCGAAAGACATAACACTCTATCTGAATCCTTTGAAGCGCCTAATACAATTGTTGGAGGAATTTGATTTCGCCGAATGTAAACCATTGCTAATACCGCTAATGTACGTAGTTTGTACTATGTGGGGCAATTCGCGTTATTATAGTAACTCTTCGAAAATAACGGTACTGCTGAAACAAATCTGTAATCTGATTATACATCAGGTAAATAGTATATAATAGATATTCACGGAAACTCCAAATTCTATGTTGGCTAAGTTGTTGGTTGTTTAAAATTTATTTTTTATTTCCTTGATTATTAGGCCAAGCGTTATCTCGATCCTTCCTCGATATTCCACAGCGATATTGACGAAGCAATGCAACGACTCACACAATCTATACAAATCTTGAAATTCTTTCGCGAACTTTTCGACTACTACAAAGAACACCTGGCTGACTTCTTTCCTACGCCTGAGGATAGACCACCGATTTTCTGGACCTTTCATCCAAATTCCGTTTTCAATCGCTTTAATGCATTTTTGGAACGTCTAACAACAATACAATGGTGTGTTTATAGTCATATCTATGTATGCTCTTCATGCGTAGCTTGATTTTTATGATTTCAGGTTCTTCTTTACGGTGATTGAATTCTTGAAATTAGAGAAAGTTGAGATCGGTGGCCTGCGCGGGCGACAATTGAGCACACGCATCACCGCAGTTTATGTTGAATTCAATCAATATTTTACTGCATTCGCCTCCAAGTCATATGACGTACTCGATCCGGATGATCATGAGTTTGATGACGATTTCAAAGACTTTCAAACGCACATATTGGAATTGGATATGAAATTGGCTGCGATACTGTGCCAAGCGTTTGATGATTGCCACAATTTGGAGAGTATGTTCAAGGTGAGGAGGTGAATGTAAGTTTCCGCAAATATTAATAATATTGCTTACTCACCACTTTCAGTTGATAAATATTGTGGGCAGCGTAATTGATCGCCCCAAAATTAAGGAGCAGTTCACACAACGGTATACAGAAATCGTACAAATGCTTGAAGTGGAAATGACCACCTGTGAGGATATATTCTACAAGCAATTGGATTTGCAACAGACGAATACTAATTTATATCCCGATTATAATTGCCCACCAGTAGCCGCTTTCATACGCTGGTGCAATCAACTAGAGGCGCGAATTAGTACACCGGTTAAAAATTTTCAAAAATTACAACACGAGTGAGTCGTAGTTTTATTTCTAGTGCAGAATTGTTTCTTGTATTCTATATTTCATTCGGCAGCATCACTAAATCGGAAATGGCTGTGGATATATTTACACGCTACGAACGCTTGATGCGTCGCCTGGGCATACACAAAACTTGCGCCTTTGATGAATGGAGTGAGAAGTTGCCTGAGCAAATCGAAATGAATCTCAAGGTTTCGCTCATTGCACGCGATCCCAACAGTAATTCGTTGATTTTGAATTTCAGTCCAGAACTCTTTAGTATTCTACGTGAGGTGCATTATTTAAAGCAAATGGTTGTCGAGGGTATACCGGAAATCGCTTTGGATTTTGCAGAGAAGAATGAAACATTTCGAACATACACATTGAACCTGGAGAAGACCATCGACTGGTATAATACTATACAAGAGAATAGTTCTCCTGTTGAATTGCAATTGATCGAATCCGAAATAAAACAAATCGATGATTTGGTGGAGATTGGAGTAGACGAATTGGTATGGAACTCCGAGGGTGAGTGAAAATGGACATTTTTACAATAAAATATATAAGTACCCTTGTGCTTACACAATTACGTCACTTTATCTTTTTATAATGTTGTAAATCAAAACCTCCAAACTTTTCATAATTCATAAAAACTTAACATGTTTCAAAAATTGTTATCAAAATCTCAACTCTCTGGGTGGGACGTTTAAAACTCATTGAAGTTTAGTATAAAAAAGTATAAGTGTGAGGACTTTCAAAATCGCGTGGGTTTTTGACAATTTTAGTTTTGTTTACATGTTTGGATCTTCTTTAGTATGTTTTTTGTAAGTGCATTCTAAGAAGTTAAGAAGCGTCCTTATGTTTCTTTGTTTAAAAGCTATCTTCTTTTGTGATAGGTAAGACCGTATCCTCTTCTCTCAAACCAGTTCGCAATCGCCTGGGTATATTTCGCAATGACCAAGTTTGGGAGACTTGCCATATTATGTGGAGAAAAGTGTTTTCAATTACTCGAGCGACTTCCCGAATCTAAATGAGAAAGAATTTTGTGCTCCGATGCTGATATATGCAAAACCAAAAAATCAACTCCGACAAATTTAAAAATATTTTCCACATAATTAGAGCAAAATATTGTTACTCACATTTCATATCTCATATCTCATCTCTACTTATTATTGATACTGTACTTCAATTTTTGTTTAGTATTCACTCAGTTAATAACTCTCATAACATACCTGTATCATATAAATTACCTAAAATAACACCTTAGGTCTTCTACCTCCTACAGATATTACCACATATCTAAACAAGCTTCGCACTCCTGTTGCTGCTTTGCAAAATCGTATGCATCATACCCAAAGTAATCTACAACAAATCAGTCAACTCATGTCCGTTTGGGCGAAGCAACCACTCTTCGAACGTAAAGATTCCAAAAAGGATACGGTGCTTTGCATTGAAGAGCGACCAGATCGTACGGCCAAGCGATACGCTGAGATACAAGCCGCTTCTGTGGAAATACACAAACTACTTGAGGACAATTTGATTCAGTTCAATATGGAGAATAGGCAAGAAGATGAAATTTGCTTGAATTATGTTAACTTTGTCGACAATATTGTCTATGAGAACATACTGAAGACCGTGGGTGTGAGTGTTGGCTATTTGGCGGAGAACATGGATCCTGATAACAACTGTGCGCCGCTTTTTGAGTCCCGCTTAGAGTTGGTGGAACCGAATTTGGTATTTGTACCGTCGCTTGATCCCGAAGATCCGATGGGTTTCAATAATATGTTGATCGAACTGATGCGCGACATAATGAAAATGGCAACGCTAATTAAGCGATTGAAGAGGAATGAAAAACGAAATTATGGCGTTATGGTTAAGGAAAACCAGGACATCATTGATATGCGACGCGAGATATTGAATGGTGTCGATCGGGTTATGGAGGAAGCGTCTCTCTTTTGTCGCCAATTTGAACGCTACTCGTATCTCTGGCTCGACGACCGTCAAGAATGTATGGAATATTTTCTGGAGTACGGGCGTATTCTGGATGTGGACGAAATAGATTTGGTGTTAATGAAAGATCCGAGCGCACCACAACCATGTGCACCCACCATAGAGGCATTCCGCGAACAAATCGACAACTACGAATCATTATTTAGTGAAATTGAAGATATTGCGCCATTTCAGATTTTCAATACTTGGTTCCAAGTAGACGTGCGTCCTTTTAGGCAAGCTCTGCTAAATACTGTTTGCAAATGGGGCAATATGTTTAAGGAACATCTGGTGAATACTGTCACAAATAATCTCATGGATTTGAGTAGTTTCATACGGAAGGCAGATGAAGGTCTATTGCAGACCGTAAAGGAGGGTGACTACGACGGACTTGTGAGCATTATGGCATATCTGATGCAAGTGAAGGAGCGCGCAGTCAAAACGGACAACATGTTTGAGCCCATGCAAGAGACCATACAATTGCTAAAGTACTTCGATATGGATATACCGGAAGAGGTGAATGTGTTGTTGCAAGAACTGCCTGAGCAATGGGTGAACACGAAGAAGATTGCTGTGACTGTGAAGCAACAGGTGTCGCCGTTGCAGGCTACCGAAGTGGTGCGCATACGGAACAAGGTGGCCGAGTTTGAGACACATACACAACTATTTCGGGAGATTTTCAAACATTACAAGTTCTTTCGGTTCGATTGTCATCAACCTTATCTGCTAATCGATCGCATAAATGACGACATATATCGTTTGGAATGTGAGATGCGCGACATACAGCAATCGGGTAGCCTTTTCGAGGTTAATATACCCGAGTTTAAGGCCTTGAAACAATGTCGCAAGGAGTTGAGAATGTTAAAGGTAAACATTTTAATGGGGAGTAAACAATTTAGCTGTTTCAAAATTCTTTTTGAATACTTCAGGGTATGTATTTTTGTTTAGTTAAACAGTATTCGAATGTGTTGACGGTATACAACATTTTTTAAAACCAATTTTGTATTTTGCATGCAACAATTTGGATACTTTGTTCTTGATTGGAAATAACTGTATACATATATTTATGACCGCGACTCTTGAGCAAATAACCTTTTTTTGACGATCTCTCCATAATGTCCTCAAAAAATATATACATATTCAGTGCAGAAATAGGATTCTGATTATGAACGAAAAGTTCTTCACTATTATTGTGGCTCTGAAATCAAATTATTTTAATTCCTACAGAAAAATGTTTTAGTGCAGGACTCTGGCTAAGGTTCTGAAGGCAAAATACTTCACCATAGTTTTGGTTCTGAAAAGAAAATATTTTTGTGTGGGATCCTGAATATACTTATATAAGTAGTTCTGATAGGAAAAATTTTCTCTATTAAAATATTTCAAAATAATTATGGTTTCAAAAGCAAATATTTTAGCGGAGCACTACGTTTCTGCTTCTGAAAATAAATAGTGTCAAATAGGCTATTTTGTCTCAAAAGTCCGTAGTTATACTTTTATACACAATATTGCCAGTATTTTTGAATTTCAAAGGCTTTTGAAAAAAAAAAAAACAAAGAAATGTCTGGGCATATTTACAAAAATAAAATCAGGTAACTGTCAATATAAAATATTGTTTTATAGGAAAGCGTTTTTGACCTCAAGAGACCCCAAAGAAATTGGGATCGGTTTTGCGAAACAGTTATGTACATATGTATATAATAAAATAATTTAAAAACATTGACTTGATATTTTTTTATGTAAAATGTTTTTCTGGAGGTACCGCAATTTCCTTTCGTATTAAGTAATATTCTCAAAATCTTCAACCAGCAACTTTGGGATTATGTGTACATCGTGCAAACCTGTATCGAAGATTGGAAAACAACACCATGGCGTAAAGTCGATGTGGAAAACATGGATATTGAATGTAAAAAATTTGCTAAGGATATACGCCTACTGGACAAAGAGATGCGTGCATGGGATACATTCGTGAATTTGGAATCGACCGTAAAGAATATGTTGACTTCGTTGAGAGCTGTTGGAGAGCTACAAAATCCAGCTATTCGTGAACGCCATTGGAATCAGCTGATGAATTCTACTAAGGTTACTTTGCTTTATAAAGTGTCGCTCACTGTGTGCATACAATTATACATTCACTGATCATGTATTTATTAATTTTTCTAAAATTCTTGACTTACTTCTGAAGCACTCGCGCTACTCTCTCTCTCTGTCCTTCTAAACCAATTGTAAATACACAGAATGCTCTAGAGAGAGGCGTATGCCTTGTACAGTCACTATTTGAATATTTTTCGCTTTTATTATTTTTTTACTTTTTAGAAAACTTAAATGTTTATTTGTAAATTTTGTATTGTAGATCGTACACAAGGTAGCATTTTTAAGTTCGCGGGATTAGTAATAGTGCCCGTGCTACAATAATTGTTAAATTATTATTTGTTTGTCAAATTGCGTTCACGTGGCCAAGTTCAAATTCAAGAAAGAGAAGAGTGAGACCAAAATGACATTTTATTTGAAGGCAAAAATGCAAATTTTTTCTTTCTCGCAATAGTGATAATGCCAAAATTGCGACCTTTTATAAACAAAAAAAAAGTTAAGTAACACGAAAAATAATTGAAAATATAATAGAAGGAAAAGAATTTACGATTTAACATCTTTTCTTTTGAACGAGCAACCAAATAATTTCACTTGTTCAATATTACCTACGCTCCGTAATTGAAAATATGCAAAGTGATGCCCATCTGCCAGATCTATATATACCCAATCTATTGCCTGGTACCTACTATAAAAAAGTTTCTCATTAAAATATATACCGTTCGGAGTCGGCTTAAAATTGAAGGCCCCTCCATTAGTGGAACAACATCAATACACACACCGCTCAGCATAAGGAGGAGCTCGGCAAACACCTAACAGAAGTTTTTGTTTTTTTTACATCCCAATTTTTTATTACATCTGCCCATGGACACTTAGTAATTTTTATAGCTTGGGTGGGACATTAATTGTTACTTGAAACCAGCATTTAAATAACATGTTTCAATGAACAGTTACATAGCTTACATTTAATATATTCTCTTAATATATTAGCAACAGTAAAATACTTAGTTATAGTTTGTCAAAATATATTAGTTTTTGTATCTGCTAATGCTGTTAATGTGATTCGCTTTAGTCTCAATTTCTACGTCAGCTCCATGTGCGGTATTTTTTGTACCTCTTTGTTCGAATGGGTTAGTAATTTTTGTGAGTGTTTCATACTGTATTTCTGGATTACGTCTTTTATGGGATCAATTTTTAGGTCGCGGTGTAAGTCTTCATTTGTTATATACCAGGGTGCATTTACGATAGTCCTTAAGATTTTTGATTGACGTCGTTGAATTATTTGTATATTTGATTTGCTTGCTGACCCCTATAGTTCTACGCCGTATCTCCAGATGGGTATTATCATGGTCTTATATAATTGTAGTTTGTTGTATACTGACAGTTTTGAGTCCTTGTTGAGTAGCCAATACAGTTGTCTGAATATGTTTTTCACTTCGTTCCTTTTTTGGATTATATGGTCCTTCCAGGTCAGTTTTGCATCAATGATCATGCCCAGGTATTTAGCTTTTATGTTTTGAGTGATGACTATGTTATTAATTGTTAGCGTACGATGGTCATGTTTGTGATTGGTATATATTACTTGGACCGTTTTGTCTGCGTTTACTTGGATTCCCCATTTTGCGAACCAAGTCAACATTGTGTCAATTAGATTTTGTAACTTCCATGCGATAAGCGACGACGTAATTAATACTATCAGACGTAAATAATACTGTGTCGTCGGCGAAGGTAGCAATCATGCTGCCGTCATTTGGATAGGGAATGTCATATGTGTAAATTATATACAACAATGGTCCCAATACGCTGCCTTGTGGTACTCCGGCATCCATTTTTAATACCTCCGAGCATTCGTCCTGATGTTTAACATAGAAGTACCGCACGCTTAGATTCCTTAATGGTCGAATGTTTATGTCAGAACCCAAACTGGTGGGAGGGAATTATGTTCTTCGCTTGTATGATGGCGTCAAGACGATTATGGATTAAGTTTTCAAATTGTTTTAAAAGAATTGGTAAGATTCTTATATGACTATATGTTGACGGCTTACTGAATTCTTTATTTGGTTTCGGCAATGCTATTAATTCTGAAACTTTCCATGGAAGGAGAAAATATTTTAGTTTAATGGATGAGTTAAAGATGTTTCTTCCGGAGTTACTCTCTTGATTAGTTTGTTGGCTGTGTCAGATGTAGCAGGCAGGTTATATTTTGAGTGTCCTTTTGATTTGTGAATGTCTTTTTGAAGTGACTGGCGAGCACACTAGCCTTTTCTAGTGGCGTTTTGCATGTTGGTGAGGTGTTGTTTTCTTGATCTTCGATCTTTTCCACCAGAGTGAGTAACAGAAGTGTACGCGCCCCCCCTTCATATTATATATAGATTTTTGGTTCCACTTTCGGTAGTGCGCTTAGACGGAGATCTCCCCGAAAGGGTGAAAACCGTTCAGAAACCTGTTGCTCGGTAGCCCAGAAGAGATAGGTCTTACAACATTGTGTTTAGTTCAGTTCGTGAAATATATTTTTCGTATTTCTTAGATGGAAGAAATTCTTGGTACTATTAATCATAAACTTGATGATTTCTTCTGCACAAGCCGTTCTTGAGGCCAGTTTGGAACGCTACAACACGCAACTGACTTTAGCAAACACAAAACGTGGAAAAACTTTTTTTGAAGCATGACGCAATGCATAGTTCTGGATATTCTTCCATTTTTGTGGGTCTAAAATTGTTTGGTCGCTTAATTAGAGATACCAAAACTCTCTAGACCCTCTCCTTTGCGAAGTTACTTTAGTAGTTCATGCCAAGTGTGGATGGACTGTTTGAACTTGGTCCTCATTCATTCCTCATTTGGTCTTCATTGGCCATCGTTTGGATAGAAGCAAATAATTTTCCACCAGAGCATTACCATCCATACATTTATCCTGGATTAGTATGCCCATAAAAATACAAATTTCTTGCCTTTACATAATAAGAAAAAATAGTAAAATAATGACTCGCTTCGCGTTACACATTAATACTTAAAAAAGCTCCCTCGTGTACGTGAACTTAGTTTGAATCTTTTGTACAGTTCTACTTGTAAATAACATTTCTTTACAGAGTCTAGCCGCATTACCGAAAGACATAACGGTAAGTTCTGTGTAAATAAACCCTGCCCATATGTGTTTGTGTTGTCCCATATATTATTCACTTGCATGGTATTACAGGAAATCAATTAATTTTCTTCTAATAAAATACAATTATCACAATTTCCTTGGCTTTAAGAGTTTTTTATAATAGAATACTCTTTCTTAAATTTTAAATCATCCAACTAATCTATTTTATCTATGCAACACCTTCTTCTAGGTGAAATTTATAATGGACCATGAAACTACACTCGCCGAGCTGTTGGGTCTCAATTTGCATGAATGCGAGGAGGAGGTGAAGAATATCGTCGATAAAGCTGTAAAGGAAATGTCTATGGAGAAGATTTTACGTGATTTACACACCACTTGGTCCGCGATGGAATTCGATCATGAACTCCATCCACGCACTGGCTGTAATCTTCTCAAGGCATCGGAGGAACTCATAGAGACTCTCGAAGATAATCAGGTCTGCTTACAAAATCTGATAACATCAAAGTACATTGCGCACTTCCTTGAGGAGGTGTCAACATGGCAGAACAAACTGATGGTTGCGGATCAGGTGATCACCGTCTGGTTTGAGGTGCAACGCACTTGGACCCATCTCGAAAGTATCTTCATGAGTTCCGAAGACATACGCAAGCAATTGCCAGTCGACTCGGATCGTTTCGATCGCATCGACGCTGAATTTCGCATACTAATGGACGAGATGTCTGTGTCATCGAATGTTGTGGCGTCGACAAATCGACCCGGGTTGATCGAACGCTTGGAACACCTACAGAAGGAGCTTACATTGTGTGAGAAGGCACTGGCAGAGTATTTGGAAACGAAACGTTTAGCTTTTCCTCGTTTCTACTTTGTGTCATCAGCCGATTTACTCGATGTGCTCAGCAATGGCATTCAGCCCGAGATGGTCACCAAACATTTGACCAAACTTTTTGATTCGATAGCACGTTTGAAATTTAATCGCGACGGGTCGAACGAGATTGACACAGCTTCGGGTATGTACGCCAAAGATGGTGAATATGTGGAATTTAATGATTTGGCGAGTATACGCGGACCGGTGGAAGTTTGGCTGAATCGCATCCAGGCGGCCATGCGTGCCTCGCTACGTCATTACGTGTCCGAAGCTGTAGTTGCCTATGAGGAAAAGCAACGTGAGCAATGGTTATTCGACTATCCTGCACAGGTGTCACTCTGTGGATCTCAAATTTGGTGGTCCACCGAGGTGAACATTGCCTTCGGTCGTTTGGAGGAAGGTTACGATAATGCCATCAAGGACTACTACAAAAAACAGATTTCTCAGTTGAGCTTGCTCATCACACTATTGCTGGGCGAGCTGACCAAGGGAGATCGTCAGAAGATAATGACCATATGTACAATTGATGTGCATTCGCGCGATGTGGTCGCTAAAATGATCCAAGCCAAACTGGATTCGGGTTCAGCATTCATGTGGCAGTCACAGTTGCGACATCGCTATGACGAAATTGAAAAGGACTGTTTTGCAAATATTTGCGATGCAGAATTTCAATATTCGCATGAGTATTTAGGTAATACACCGCGGTTGGTTATCACACCGCTAACAGATCGTTGTTATATCACACTGACGCAATCGTTGCATTTGATAATGGGCGGTGGACCAGCTGGGCCCGCGGGTACGGGCAAGACCGAAACCACGAAGGATTTAGGACGTGCTCTGGGCATTATGGTGTACGTCTTCAACTGTTCCGAACAAATGGACTATCAGTCATGCGGCAATATTTACAAAGGATTGGCGCAAACAGGCGCTTGGGGATGCTTTGACGAATTTAACCGCATCACAGTGGAGGTGCTCTCCGTTGTGGCTGTGCAGGTGAAATCTGTGCAAGATGCTATACGTGACAAGAAAGATAAATTCAATTTTATGGGTGAATTCATTTCCTGTGTGCCCACAGTGGGCATATTTATTACCATGAACCCCGGTTATGCTGGCCGTACGGAGTTGCCCGAAAATCTAAAGGCGCTTTTTCGGCCTTGTGCTATGGTTGTGCCGGATTTTGAGCTGATTTGTGAAATTATGTTGGTGGCAGAAGGTTTCCAAGATGCTCGTGTGTTAGCTAGGAAATTCATAACGCTCTACACACTATGCAAAGAGTTGCTCTCTAAACAGGATCACTACGATTGGGGACTCAGGGCAATTAAGTCGGTACTAGTTGTCGCCGGATCCTTGAAGGTTGGTATATATGGACCTTTTAAAGTGCTTAAAAGTTATATACCTACTATACGTAAATCTCCCCGAAACTGCCTGCCCAAGCACTCTCGATTTTTCATTCAAGATTTTAGCATTTATTAGAGAGGTTTTCTTGGCTTGCCAGAGTTAGGGAAACATTATCGCGATGTATAAAATATTTTAAGTTGCAGTATTATTTCGTTCTGCCTTATCCAATTTCTTCCCTATCTATGTATCCCGAAGTGCCTTCGACTTTTCCTTCAACAAATAATACGGGTCTGTACGTTCTTTTGTTTGATTTTGCACCCGCTTTATTAGATCCACCATTTTTAGTTTTAAAAAACTAACAACGGATTTGTAATTAGCGGGCCCAAAAGCCACCGAGTAGTTTTTTTTATAGACTTAGGACAGGAATTCGATCATTCATCAATGCAATCTCTCATTTTATTCAAAGTTGTCTATTCTTTGGGACATGCATATTCATATATTATTTAAGATTCAAAATTAATTATAGTATAGGTAGAGTTTTCGATCACATCAGAAAAGGTGGAGTAAAAACCTCCAAAAAAATTGTAATGTGTTCTTACCTCGAATTTTCTCAAAACCATTACTTGTTATAACAAAAAAGGGGAATTTTATAGATCTCTGTAGTTAGCTGTTATGAAAATTACTGCTTGTCCACAAACTAAAGTTGAAATTATCTCCTTACAGCGTGGCGATCCTGGTCGCCCTGAGGAGGAGGTGCTTATGCGCGCATTACGTGATTTCAACATACCCAAGATCGTCACAGACGATATGCCTGTCTTCATGGGTCTAATTAGTGATCTGTTTCCCGCCTTGGATGTACCCAGAAAACGTGATCAGGATTTTGAGCGCACCGTCAAACAAGCCGCATCCGATCTCTTACTACAGCCCGAAGACAATTTCATATTAAAAGTCGTACAGTTGGAGGAGCTATTAGAAGTGCGTCATTCCGTTTTCATTGTCGGTAATGCTGGCACCGGCAAAACTCAAGTGTGGAAAACTTTGCTCCGCACGTATCAAAATATCAAACGAAAACCGATTTTTAATGATTTAAATCCAAAAGCTGTTACCAATGATGAACTCTTCGGCATCATCAACCCGGCTACGCGTGAATGGAAAGATGGTTTGTTTTCTGTGATAATGCGAGATCAAGCAAACATAACGGGTGATCAGCCCAAATGGATTGTGCTCGATGGCGATATCGATCCTATGTGGATTGAAAGCTTAAATACCGTTATGGACGATAACAAAGTATTGACTTTGGCCAGTAACGAGCGCATTGCGCTGACACCTTCGATGCGCTTGCTTTTTGAGATTTCCAATTTGAGAACAGCCACTCCAGCTACCGTCTCCCGAGCGGGCATACTCTATATAAACCCGCAAGATTTAGGCTGGAATCCGTAAGTACAAAATAAATTAATTTTTTAAATCATACTAATGGATTGCATTCGTAATTTTATAGTTACGTCAGCAGCTGGGTGGAAACACGCAAAATACCTTCAGAGAAGTCTAACCTGGTAATGTTGTTCGATAAATATATACCAGCCTCATTGGAGACCATACGCACACGCTTTAAGAAAATTACGCCTATTGCCGAAATGGCGCATATACAGATGTTATGTCACTTGTTGGAATGTTTCTTGACGCCTACGAACACACCAGCCGATTGCCCAAAAGAATGGCACGAACTGTATTTCGTTTTTGCTTGTGTTTGGGCATTCGGATCGGCTATGTTCCAGGATCAAGCGATCGACTATAGAGTCGAATTTAGCAAATGGTGGGTAAACGAATTCAAAACTGTTAAATTCCCACAAGGTGAGTATAATTGAAATGCAACGGTAACTTCTGCTTCTGCTAGTTACCAAATAAAATATATTTTTGATATATTTTCAAAAAAAGGCGGCACCGTATTTGATTATTTCCTTGATACGGAAACAAAAGCATTTATCCCTTGGATCGATAAAATACCGAAATTCGAGCTTGAGTCCGATCTACCGTTACAAGCAGTGTTGGTACATACCTCTGAATCGATACGCGTTCGCTTTTTCCTTGAACTACTTATGAATATGCGACATCCCGTTATGTTGGTGGGCACTGCCGGTTGCGGCAAAACTGTACTCGTCAATGAAAAACTACAGGCACTCAATGAGAATTATGCGGTCACTACGATTCCTTTCAACTACTACACCACCTCAGAAATGCTGCAAAAGATACTGGAGAAGCCATTGGAGAAGAAAGCAGGTCGCAATTATGGCCCACCAGGTAATAAGACACTCATCTACTATATTGATGACATGAATATGCCAGAGGTGGACTGCTATGGTACCGTACAACCGCACACAATCATTCGTCAACATTTGGACTATGGACATTGGTATGATCGCAACAAGTTATCGCTGAAAGATATACACAATTGTCAGTATGTAGCATGTATGAATCCGACAGCTGGCAGCTTTACTATCAATCCACGTCTTCAGCGGCATTTCTGTGTGTTGGCCGTAAGCTTTCCAAGTGGTGATTCCATCACCTCGATCTTTTCAACGATCTTGTCACAGCATTTCACCAATGCTGAACAGAAATTTAATCCGATAGTGACGCGCATGACATCTAACATTGTTGCCGCGACGTTGGCTCTGCATAACAAGTCCACACAGATATTCTTGCCGACGGCCATAAAGTCGCATTACATCTTCAATTTAAGAGACATCAGCAACGTGTTTCAGGTGAGAGCTCATGATTGGTACAATTAGTCCTTCCTTTCCTTTCCTATAAAACTTCCCAAGATTTTGTTAGAGCTAAATGTACAACAACTCATACATACGTATCCAATTTACTTTTAACTTGGGGCAGATGTAAAGTATAGAGTAACTCAGATGTACATCTCTTAACACCTATTTTCCTAAACATCAATCTTAGTGAAGGTGGGATAGGTGCAATGACAAAGCTTTGCCGTTCTACCCATCTCAGAACTTATGACACCCCATGCATGAAGTTACATTCAACTGTTTAAACCAGCTACAGCCCACTCAGCACTCATTTTAGCCAATTGTTGATGTGTCACATTTCCAGTTACTCTCGTTTGACTCGACCTATCGGAAACAACATAATTGGTTAAGTCGTGATTTTTTTACTGAATAAGTTTTGAAGTAGCTAGAGGATTGACCGATAACTTTAGTGTAGCATTAGTAGTGGTTTAACTTAAAAAATCAAAAAAAGTCCTCTGGTAATGGTGAAATGCTAAATGAAATGCCATTGAATTTACCTTAAAGAAAGCTTGCCATGCGGTTAGGGCTATAAAATCTGCCCCATGTCCTCATTCCCTTTTACCGGAAAAGTCCAGTTTATACTAATCTTAAAACTATACCACATATTGTTTTCCCAATGTATGCCACTGAAGTTAGGTCAAGTTAGACGAACTGCTCATAAAAAGTTTACTCGGCTACCACAGTCGCTCGTTGCGATGGACAGAAATGATTTTCCCAATCAGACCCATAAAGGCTTTTAACCACTCCGCGGTATACAGCAAGCCTTTCCAACGAGATTGTGCCTATACTGTATAAGTGATCGAAAAACCTCATTTTTTGTTCCTGCAAAATCTTTATATATGAGAGCTACAGATTGATGATTGAGTGTTGGAGAAGGCGCCCGTTTTTCCGTTCTTCGCATCCCCACTAAATTCCGCTCTGTTAAAAGTTTTCCTTATCCCTAGTTCCGTAGTCAAACACTTCGTCTGCTTGAAAGGAATCTAAGGTCACTAAGTCTAATTTATCCAATAATGGATTGAAACCGTCCGAAAGCCTTTTGATATTAATTGATAACATACAAGCAATTAAAATTGTACAACATAACTACGACGCGTTGGCCACTAAGTCTCGAGGCTTGGTTCTTCGTAGTCGGTAGATCGGTATTCCTTATATACCAAGGAGCGTTGATCATGTCTAAGAGCGCTTTTTGAAGCAGCGGTACATCTCCACAATCGAACGTCGTATGCCCATAGTGGCCTCAAAACTTGATTATAAATAATTAATTTGTTTTGTATTGACAGTTTCGAGTTTCTGCCAATCCATCATTAAAGTTATAGGTCACATAAGAATTGCTATTTTTTTCAAATTATATTATTGGCTCGTACATCCTTTGTTAAGTGTTTGGCCGATCTCCTTCTAAATCTTTTAGTGTATGCTTCGATCGGAAGTTTGTTATTGCCTATCGGGAAGCGATCGCTATAGAAAAAATTAGCATCGAAGCAGGAGTCACCAGATTGAGCCATACAAAATTTGCTCTCATTGAATACGATTTGCTGCTTCGTTGTGAACAGACAGGGAAATGGATTTTCATTAAATTCTTTAACACAAAAAGCATAAGTGTAAGAGTCTTTATTGGATACCGTTTTATTTCCATAAAACATGAATTTCTACCATTTTGGTAATAATTTAATTTAAAATTTCTACCAACCGAACTACTTGTCTGCAAAATCTTCACCTTTCATTACATTTCAGGGCTTACTTTTTAGCACAGCAGACTGTTTGACTGGCTCATCCGATCTTATACGTCTGTGGCAACATGAGACACAACGTGTTTATGGCGATAAACTAATCGACGAAAAGGACATCGACAGTTTCACCAAGATGCAACATGACATAGTGAAGAAGTCTTTCGAGGAGATTGATGAATCGGTCATCTTTGATAAACCCAATATATATTGTCATTTCGCTGGAGGAATTGGTGAACCCAAGTACATGCCCGTAAAGGGTTGGACTGAGCTTCACAAACTCCTTCAGGAAGCAATGGCATCGTACAATGATCTCGTGGCGGCAATGAATTTGGTACTCTTCGAGGATGCCATGATGCATGTGTGCAGGTAATACTCGAAATTTGATCAAATATAATTTATTTCATAGTCCTTTAATGTAAATATCGTCCTCAGAATAAATCGCATATTGGAATCGCCGCGAGGTAGCGCTCTTCTAGTTGGTGTCGGTGGCAGTGGTAAGCAATCTTTGTCGCGGCTGGCAGCATTCATTTCTAGTTTGGAAGTCGTGCAAATACAACTGAAAAAGGGTTATGGCATAAATGATTTGAAGGTATATACCTTTTCGAGTTCATTGTCCCATTTCTATTCCTTCTTTTTTGCCTCTTCAGAATGAGTTTTCCGGCTTATATCTGAAAGCTGGTTTGAAAAATGTCGGCATAATGTTCCTCATGACTGATGCACAAATACCCAGTGAAGATTTTCTGGTGCTAATCAACGACATGCTCTCGACTGGCGAGATTCCAGATATCTTTCCAGATGATGAAATTGAAAACATTATCGCTGGAGTACGTAACGAAGTAAAAGGCGCTGGTATGGTCGACTCCCGCGAGAACTGTTGGAAATTCTTTATAGACCGCGTACGTAAACAATTGAAGATTGTGCTCTGCTTTTCACCGGTGGGCTCGACATTGCGTGTGCGTTCGCGAAAATTCCCCGCAATCATAAATGCCACTTCCATTAACTGGTTCCATGAATGGCCACAAGAAGCACTTATTTCGGTGGCAATGAACTTTTTGTCAATGAATAAAGTTTTGCCCGAGACTCATCGCGATTCCGTGGCCAAATTTATGGCTTACGTGCACACTTCAGTAAATGCCACTTCCAAGGTGTATCTGCAAACGGAGCGTCGCTATAATTATACCACACCAAAAAGCTATCTTGAACAGATCAGTCTTTACTTGAAGTTATTGAACCACAAACACGACGATTTACAGGGCAAGATCGTGCGTTTGGAAAATGGTCTAGAGAAGTTGCGTTCCACTGCTGTGCAAGTGGCAGATTTGAAGCTGAAGTTAGCTGTCCAAGAGGTGGAATTGAAGGAGAAGAATGAAGCAGCTGACGCGCTCATCGAGATCGTTGGAATCGAAACAGAAAAAGTACAAACTGAGAAGGCAGTAGCTGATGAAGAGGAAATGAAGGTGGCGCTCATAGCCGATGAGGTGAGCAAGAAGCAGAAGGATTGCGAAGAAGATCTGTTGAAAGCGGAGCCCGCATTGACCGCCGCACAAGAAGCGCTTAACACTTTGAACAAAGCAAATTTAACCGAACTGAAGTCGTTTGGGTCCCCGCCCGGCGCTGTCACCAATGTAACTGCAGCTGTCATGGTACTACTGGCGCCTGGTGGCAAACTACCCAAAGATCGTTCATGGAAAGCGGCCAAAATTTCCATGGCTAAGGTAGACACATTTCTGGATGCACTCATCAACTATGACAAAGAGAATATACACCCGGAAATTATAAAAGCAATACAACCCTATCTAAAAGATCCAGAATTTGAACCCGAATTTGTGCGCTCTAAGTCAGGCGCTGCTGCGGGACTCTGCGCATGGGTTATTAACATAATCAAATTCTACGAAGTATATTGCGATGTAGAGCCGAAACGTAAGGCATTGGCTGCAGCGAATGCTGAATTGGCCGCAGCACAGGAAAAGTTAGCAGGCATCAAAAGGAAAGTCGCGGTGAGTAATATTTCACACTTTTTTCAAAAATCTACCTTAAGTAAAGTACGAATTGAAAGTTGCCTGATATTCTAGAATCTCGAAGAGCAATTGGCAAAGCTGACGGCCGACTTCGAACAGGCCACTGCTGATAAGTTACGTTGCCAACAGGAGGCTGATGCCACGCAAGCCACAATCGCGTTGGCCAACCGGCTGGTCAATGGCTTAGCTAGTGAGAATGTGCGTTGGGCCGAAGCGGTAAACAGGTGGGCACACAAGATTTTTTAACAGATAAATTAATTAACTTACTTATTTCCCTAGCTTTGTCAAACAAGGCATTACCCTGCCAGGTGACATTCTACTGATTACCGCCTTTATCTCATATGTGGGCTGCTTCACCAAACAATTTCGCATAGATTTGCTGCAAAAGATGTGGACACCGTTTTTGAAGAGCATCGATCCACCCATTCCAACCACTGAGAATTTAGATCCACTCTCATTGCTAACAGATGACACAACAATTGCTATATGGACCAATGAAGGATTACCAAGTGATCGTATGTCCATTGAGAATGCCACAATACTATCGAATTCGGATCGTTGGCCGCTGATGATCGATCCACAGGTAACAGAATTAGTCTAATGAAACGTGCAAGATTATTATTTATTAATTTATGTATTTTATTGGGAAATTTCAGCTACAAGGTGTGAAATGGATTAAACAAAAGTATGGCGAGGAATTGAAAGTGATACGTTTGGGGCAGCGTAGCTATTTGGATATTATAGAATTGGCCATTACTAAAGGCAGCATTGTGCTGATCGAGAATATCGATGAAAACTTAGACCCGGTGCTAGATTCGCTGCTAGGAAGAAATCTGATAAAGAAGGGCAAGTGAGTATAAGTTTAGATGAGAGTGGATTAGCCCACCAGAAGTCATTTCTCGATAGGTAGTCAATTATCAGCGAATATTAGCTTTAATAAATTGTTCTTATGTATTTGTTTTTCCAAAGAGCCATCAAAATTGGTGACAAAGAAATCGAGTATAACTCAAACTTCCGCCTAATATTGCACACTAAGTTAGCTAACCCGCACTATAAACCTGAAATGCAGGCTCAAAGTACTTTAATTAACTTCACTGTGACACGCGATGGCTTAGAAGACCAACTGTTGGCGGAAGTGGTTAAGGCAGAGCGTCCTGATCTGGAAGATCTGAAGGTAAATACAAATTTTAAGAAGCTTGAAGTCAATTAGTCGATTAACTTAAGTACTTTAATATTTTTAGGCCGAACTAACAAAGCAACAAAATGATTTCAAAATCATGCTGAAAAAGCTTGAAGATGATTTGCTATCCAGGCTATCTTCAGCAGGTGAAAATATTTTGGGTGATACAGCATTGGTGGAAAACTTGGAGACCACAAAGAGCACAGCATCAGAAATTGAAGTGAAGGTAAGTGAAAAGAGTATACAGATCTATATACACACATCAGTGCCAATCAGTGATACCAATTCACACACAGCCGTAGTTTTTCGGCCATATCACGCACAACTTCTGAATAGATAAACGCCAGCTGGCCATTGGACTGATATTGGTATTGAACTGACACAGCACTGATGCGTGAGAATATTCCCTAAAAGTGCGATATAAGTAAAAAATATTGGACGCTTAAAACTAAAATGTTGATGGTTTCTTTTTAAACTGCATAGTATTATATAAAAATTTCTCTTTGGATTTTAAAATATTAATATTCTTTCATAAATTCTATTTAGGTTGCTGAAGCTAAAATTACTTCTAAGGAAATCGACAAGGCTCGCGAGTATTATCGTCCAGCAGCGGCAAGAGCAAGTTTACTCTACTTCATACTTAATGAACTCAACACTATTAATCCCATTTATCAATTTTCGCTTAAGGTAAATTAAAAAAAACACGCTGTGGTCATGAAACACCAAATTATAGAAAAGGTTTATTCTATTACCGGTCGCCACTCGGCAAACAATGGCAAAGCTTTTTCTTAAAACCCACTCACCATTCGGAGGCGCAGAAGAAGTTTAAAAATAAATCTTTAAATTGTTCCATCGTTTGAACTACCAGTGCTGGCGAAACCTTAGAAAATTGAATATCACTTCTCTAAAGAATTGTCACTTCATGCATCAGTGCAGCAAGTCTCATTTACAGTCCGAGCAGTGGTGTCATTTTACATTTTTCCGGATAAATTTAACATTTTATTTTTCATTTTCGCCAGAAAAACTCGGTTTTCGCCTCGGACTTTGTTTAGTATTTTCTTTATTAAATTATTTGTTAGTGTTTTTAGCTAACGATATGGCTTCACGCGGGAATACGTCACCTCCTTAATCATAGCGTCCATTGTTGAAAAGCGTATTAAAATCCGTTCAATAGTTCAGTTTAGAATTCATCGCTCTAAGAGGGACAGACAGACGCGGCAGGTGACTTGGTTTCACAATAAGTACCTGTACAGTTTTAAATTTTTTTATTAAAAATTAGATAGCAGCGTCCTTCAAAAAAATCTTTGATTTAAAGTTTTCTTAAACACACACATATATTATTACTCTAATTTTTAGTAATTTAATTTGTAACTAATTTACATTTTTTTAAGCTTTCTGATATGCCTTTCGCTTTATAGCAATACTCTAAAATTTAATTCAGGTTTGTAATTAATTTCTATTTTTTCTGAAAAAAATAGGTGACAACTTCACTTAAAAATTAGTTTGTTCACATGATATCCATCTTTTGTTATTTTGTACTTAATTTAAAAATTAGGGGGCAACACCATCTATTGGGAATAAAACCATGCTAGTTAGCTGATCGGGGAATCACCAATACTGTGATAATTTTTATGAAGAGGTTCCAAAGTTATAAGCGGGTAATCACCCATTTTTTTTATATTAATATTTTATGTATTTAGTTGGCAACTCTTCTACTGTGAAGCTTATAATAAATAAATAACTCTTTCTTTGATTTACTTATTTAACAAATTATTTTACTATAGATAGATGGCGTCGGCATATTTTTCACAACATTTTCTGCAATCATCGCCATATTTCAGCAATTTTGCACAAAACCTTAAAACCGTACAATGATGAAGAATTAAAAAAAAAAATTATTTATTTAATAAAAGAAATATTAAACAAAAATCTCATACTTACAAGAGAAGAAAGTTGAACGCAACTCTCTCAAGCATTCTCAAAGTAAATAAATGAAAAATAGGAAAAATTATGAAGTAAAAAGACTGATTCTGAAATGTTTCCTTTTATGTGGTACACGCAAATCTATTTATTTGGCCCATCTTAATTAATGAGCTCATCCAGAAACTAAAATTGGTCCAGTTCTTCATTAACCTGTTTAAAACTGGTTGTAAACATTTACTTCTTTGCAAATAGTGGTTAATTTCATTGCCAATCTTGTCAGTGTCTTATTTGCTAGTACCCACTTTCGATAAGGACTTAGACGAATTAAGATTATATTTGTGGAAGAGTTGGAGCAAATATGCAGCAATAAAACATATTATCCTACAAGTGGAAATGAAACAATTGTTGGGGTTTTTTACCTATAAATACGTACTTAGCGGCGTAAAAAATCATAGATTAGAGAAGAGGCCATATCCAAAGAATGAAATCCCCTGATCTTATCTTATTAATTTTAGGCCAGGTTTGTGGCGCTGCCTAGCAAGTGAAGCCTGCCAATCATGTTTGCCTTTTCGAGAAAATTTTTAATAAGCCAAATAAAAATAAAATTTGTTGTGCGCTTGAATTATGAGAAGTGTAGATGTTTCCTTACCAATTTGTTTGCGCCGTTCCTAGTACCTATATCTCTATGGCTGGGCCATATCAACAATATTCTAAAATAAAGAAGCTGCAACTGCTGACCTTTTCTGTTTTAGACATTGTGTGAGGCGCACTTAATGAGTAGCTCAATCAGAACTTGTTTGGACCTCCCCGCCATTCTCGATAAGACTTTGTTTATGTTACTTTAGTGTCCATAAATCTTCTTTAACCAAATTGCAATTACCATTGTGAATACTTCTATACAAATATTTATCTTTTTAGGCTTTTAGCGTAGTATTCCAAAAGGCCATCGCACGCGCCGATCCCGGTGAATGTTTAGATGCACGTGTTTCTAATTTAATCGATTGCATAACCTACTCCGTATTTCAATACACTTCGAGAGGTTTGTTCGAATGTGATAAACTAATTTTCGCATCGCAAATGGCTTTCCAGGTATTTGTCATTGTTTAAATTACTTTTTTTTTATTTTATAAACAATTTCTTCAATATTCACAGATTCTTTTGATGAACGAGGAAATTACATCTACCGAACTGGACTTTTTACTCCGCTTCCCGATTAAACCGCACGTCACAAGCCCGGTTGATTTTCTATCCAACCAATCGTGGGGCGGAATATGCAGTCTGGCGTCTAAAGATGAATTCCGTAACCTCGATCGGGATATAGAAACTTCATCAAAACGCTGGAAGAAATTGGTGGAATCCGAAGCGCCAGAAAAGGAGAAATTCCCGCAAGAGTGGAAGAATAAGACGGCGCTGCAGCGTCTCTGCATGATACGCGCGCTGAGACCGGATCGCATGACCTATGCGCTGGCGTAAATTATGACTCTAAAAAGACTAAATGGAATTTAATAGTTTCCCTTTTCTTTGCAGCGATTTCATAGCTGAAAAACTTGGCAACAAATATGTAGAGAATCGCGCTTTGGAATTCGCAAAATCCTTTGAAGAGACTAGTCCTTCTACACCAATTTTCTTCATATTATCGCCAGGTGTGAACCCGTTGAAGGACGTTGAGGCGCTGGGCAAACTTATGGGTTTCACTATGGATTTGGGCAATTTTCACAATGTATCGCTGGGTCAGGGCCAGGAAGTTATTGCTGAGGCAGCCATGGATACGGCCGCCAAAAATGGTCACTGGGTTGTATTGCAAAATATACATTTGGTGCGTAAATGGTTGCCGGTGTTGGAGAAGAAATTGGAATTCTACGCAGAAGGTTCGCATCCAGATTATCGCATGTTTTTAAGTGCCGAACCGGCATCCTCACCTTCGGCGCATATTATACCACAGGTAGATTGATAATCGCCGTTAGGAGTGTCTCTTTCACTTTGTTTATATTGATTTCTTGCGCTTTTAGGGTATTCTCGAGTCCTCTATTAAGATAACTAATGAACCACCCACAGGCATGTTGGCCAATTTACACAAAGCACTTGACAACTTCACGCAGGAAACATTGGAAATGTCCGGCAAAGAAGCAGAATTTAAAGCTATACTTTTCTCACTATGCTATTTCCATGCCGTGGTGGCTGAACGGCGCAAATTCGGACCACAAGGCTGGAACAAAATCTATCCATTCAATGTAGGTGACTTAAATATTAGCGTATCTGTGTTGTACAATTATCTCGAGGCAAACGCAAAAGTACCCTGGGAGGATTTACGTTATCTTTTCGGTGAAATCATGTATGGCGGTCACATAACTGACGACTGGGATCGTCGTTTGTGCATCACATATCTGGAGGAGTATATGCAACCAGATCTGGTTGATGGGGAACTCTTTCTAGCACCCAGTTTTCCGGCGCCACCCAACACAGATTACGCCGGTTATCATACATATGTGGATGAAATGATGCCTGCCGAATCACCATACCTGTATGGCCTGCACCCAAATGCAGAAATTGGTTTTCTAACCACACGGGCTGAGAATATATTCCGCACGGTATTTGAGATGCAACCGCGCGATGCGGGCGCTAGTGGTGGCGCCACAGTGACCAGAGAAGATAAGGTGAAACAAATCGTAGATGAAATTATGGAAAAATTGCCCGAAGAATTCAACATGGTGGAGATAATGAACAAAGTGGAAGAGCGTACTCCCTATGTGATTGTAGCTTTTCAGGAGTGTGAACGTATGAATTATCTGACTAGCGAGATGAAGCGCAGTTTGAAAGAATTGGATTTGGGTTTGAAAGGTGAGCTCACGATCACATCCGATATGGAGGTATTGGAGAATTCACTCTTTTTGGATCAAGTGCCGCCGGTGTGGGCGCAACGCGCCTATCCATCACTGCTGGGCTTGAATTCATGGTTCATCGATTTGTGTTTGCGTTTGCGCGAATTGGAAACATGGTCTACTGATTTTGTGGTGAGTGCAGCTAATTGTATAGTACGAGTATGCGACTGAATGTCTTGTACAACAATAAACGTACATATTTGTTTTGCAGCTTCCTTCCTGTGTCTGGTTGGCCGGTTTTTTTAATCCGCAGTCGCTACTAACCGCAATTATGCAGAGCACCGCGCGCCGCAATGAATTACCGTTGGATAAAATGTGCCTTCAATGCGATGTGACTAAAAAGCAGAAGGAGGATTTCACGTGAGTGAGCCCAACCCATTATTTAATAAAATTTACCTTAAGAAAATATCTTAATTTTTTATACAACGCAAATAACAGGTGTTCCAATAGGAAATCAATGAATTTGTACTTAAATAATAAAAATGTTATGCTCAGTAGATGACGAAACTTTACATTACATTGGACGCTCAGAATTCTTCAGTTATGAAATGTAAATTGTCCACAAAACTTAGGCAAATTTTTACTTGCATGTAAAGCAATGTAATTTTTAGATTTTCAGAATAGTTTTTTGTTTCGATATTTTTTGCAAAATTAATTCCAAAATATCGATCATTGCAAACATTTTCGCCGTAGTTTATATTATTGTTTTTTGATATGTTTTAATATAAACTTGATATATCCCTATTGAATCCCCCTTTGCGTGTATACCTAAACGTACTAAGTACTTTCACATACCACACATATACGTGCATACATATTTAGTACGCAAGCACATTGCATATGTGTGCGTTGTATATAGAGTTATAATCTATATTATCTTGTGCATGAACTTTCAACCCAGAAGAAAGTTTTCCCAACAACTACCCAACCATCACCATAATCAACCATAAACACCATCATCCATTCATCTCTTCAGAAACGTTGGTCTCCATCGCCGTCATCAACATCGACGTTACTATCGTTTAACAGTAAATAAATCAAATCGCAAATTGAATTGACTTCTTAGCTGACCTCCGCATGTACATATCCATACACACGTACATACATACATATTACTGATACTCCTCTCCGTACGTGATTTGATGTACATTTCGCCGTTTTGGCTGTTTTGTGTTTTTTGCTTTTGCGGCTGTAAATTTTTACCCACACAAAGCTCTGTGGTTTCGTAGGTCCGTAGTGAGTATATGCATATGTATGGATGTACGGACATTCGAATAACGGTCTTCTGATATATGATAGCACGTAAGCTTGTATAATTTTAACTTTAGTTGTTTTAACTACATACAAATGCATTTAGTCGCAAGTTCAATTGTCATTCGACTTGATGTGACTACACCAAAGCAAACACGGCGAGCTCAGGGGCCAAAAGCGCTCTGGATTGATTACTTGGAGTCAGTTTGCTTATTAAGTGGTCATAAAAACTGATGTATCAGCATAAAATTGTTCAAAGCGAATTGGTAAATATGTATTGTACTTGTATGTAATACTTACATTCATTCAAATATTAGGGATATAAAATATATCTTTTGATTTATAGAGCCGGGCTCTGTAAAAACTTGTAACGAATTTTTTTTTTAAATAAAAAACTCAGGTACCTAACGATATTTTTTTATTAATTTCAAGAAAATTTAACATTCAAATGAATAAGATATAGATTGCATACCATCGCTTTTTCCAGCGAGTTATGAAAATCTTAAAGCTTTATTGGCCGTCTGTTTGGAGATTTCACTAACAAATTTCGCTATTTATTGAGATTGAGTCATTGGCCATAATGCCGAACAGGGTGGGGTCAAATGCTCTTCTTTATCAATCGTATTGAAGCTGGGTGCAGTCCTTGCTTAATATCAACAACAAACTCCTCTGAAATTAAGCCTATCGACAGTTAGTTGCCGATGCTATTCAATAAAAGTCTGCATTGTTTCAGCGCTAAAATAACAGGCTGCCGTCGGCGAATCTATTTAACAATTTGGTGTGCTATTATTAAATTTAAGCTGAAGAAAGAAGAGGAAAGAACAAACAAATATGCATTCTCACTTTGACAATCAGGCACTAATCATTGGATCGACTTTTGTGTTATAATAATTTTCTCTTTTTTAACGTTTTTTATGTGGATAAATGTAATGAGAAAGAAGACAAACGGTCACGAATTTTATACATACATATATATATTTTCCTTCGTCAGATTATACGAGGTTTTTCAACTGCGCGCCCTACTTGGAATGGGTTCCATCGTAACACATGTTTGCCCACGTTCTCGTCATCCTTTTAAGGGGTGTGACCAACCCTTGGGGGTATCCAGGGGTATCTTAGAAAAACTCGTAGAAAAGGTGTGTTACCAGAGCCTCATTAAAGAGCTTTGCGATGTCTTTGACCCACCGCAATATTGCAATATTTGTCGATGGCCGACCGCAGACCCCGCATGTTCGCGCTTTAATAATTCATAGAACCTGCGAGATACTCACTGAATTTGAGATCGGGGTATTTAAGTGCGTCTTTGAACCCCATAACAAAGCTAGTAATAGATGAAAATGGGTGGAGAATGGCCAACTAAAGCGAAAATATACAAGTGGCGACTAAGGCAATATTTTTTCGATATTCGCGGCTAGGTAGATAGTGGCTGCGGATATGCAGTTTCCATGTGCGGTCTAACTCGCTGGGATTGCTTGATCTTGCACCTCGACAACGCGCCAAGCTATCGTACGTTTATCGTGCAGGCGTTATTGGCAAAAAGTGCATTCCAGTTTTACTGCAGGTTTCTTTTTCGTACTCGCCAAGATGGAGTCGCACCTGAAAGGAACTCATCATATCACCCTACAGAAGGTCAAGGGAACTGTAATTTTAATTTAGAGGTCTGCTGCTAAGATTAAATTTAAAGCACAAATATACATTCTAACTGAATATCATACATTTCAAAGGATTGTAATTTTCATTGAGGGTGCGTCATTCGTGTTGCAAGTGCGGAAAACAAAGAAAACGGTTGATGCTTAAAAGAAAAAATGATGAGGAGTTTCTCTAAATTACCCAAATTTATTAATACCAAAACATTTTTTTAATTATATAATAATCACTTACATTTAGAGTTCTCAAAGGATTCAAAGTCAAAAATATATTAAAAAAAAATTAATATTTTTTATTGATTACAAGTTACTGTAATTTCCTTGATTTTGGTCTGTCGTGATAGTTTGTAACTTTTCTGAAAACTTGAAGTATTTCCTAAACGAAAAAAAATATAACCTCCTATATTTGACTGTTTGCAAATAATGTTATTTAAAAGAAAGTCACAAAAGAAAATAACCACCAGTCGGCTCCACAATTAAAAAGCAAAGCCAATGTACCTTACAAAATTAACTTGGGAAAAACTGGGAAGTTCACGAAGTGGAATGATTCGTATTTAAATAGAAAATTAAAGCTATCCCAGGAAAAATGTCACTGGATGAAAAGTCGTTTCGAAACAATCCATTACTCTTTCTAACAACTGGATAAAGAGACAAAGCGAATAGGTCAGGTGGTGAACGAGTACGAAACGAAGTGTCGCTTGCCATCAAACAAACAGTCGGCGCACTCGCGTATCGGTATTCACGTCACTGTTGACAGTTATGATTTCGAGGTTCTAGACTTCGTTAATCTAGTAACCAGCATTAACACCGATAATAATGACCATGAAATGCAACGTAGAATCTTTCTTGCCAACAAGTGCTACTTTAGATTAAGTAGGCAATCGAGTAGTAAAGCCCTCTCTCCACGAGCGGAACTAATACTTGATAAGGTTCTCATGCCCGTCCTATCGTAGAACGCAGAAGCCTGGGCGATGACAATATCCAATGAGGCGTCCCTTGGAGTGTTTGAGAGAAAGATTCTGCGGAAGTTTTTTAGACCTTTGCACATTGATGACGGCGAGTATCGTAGGCGATGGAACAATGAGCTGTATGAGCTTCACGATGGCATAGACATAGTGCAGCGAATAAAGATCCAGTGGCTTCGTTGGCTGGGTCATGTCTGAAAGTATTCGATGCGGTACCAGCTGGAGGTAGCAGAGGGAAGAGGAAGGCCTCCTCTGCGTAGAAAGATCAGGTGGAGAAAGACTTAGCTTCACTTGGTGAGTCCAACTGGAGCCAGTTAGCACGATAAAGAAACGACTTAAGGGGGTATCGCGCCAATCAAGAAGAAGAACCAGAAGAGGGCAATGTGAGAAGAAAAACGCGTAAATTGACAAGTTTTGAGGGAGACAAGGAGGAAATAGGCAGAATGGTTGGGTGTGTGACTACCATTCGGTAGTGTCCAAGATCAAATCTGCGAATCCATGAAAAAGCTCATATAAAAACATCTGTCATTCGGAGGCAGCAAAAAACTGTAAATCCCTCCTATTGTCCAAAAATATCAAGACGCACACCACAAATAGGAACAGGAGTTCGGCCAATCATCCAAAAAAGGTGTAGGCGCCAATTATATATTATACGACATATAGAAAAAATAAGAATAATTTACTAAATAGGTATCTAGCAAAAGTAAAGATAAATAAAAGGATATGTTATACTATTTCTAAGATTTGTACTTTTCTAGGTAAAACCAATCTGTAAATTGAATGAAAATCTTATAACGTATTTAATATTCCCCCTTACGAGAGGGTTGGCGTGGTAGTACGTTAATCTTTGCCATTTTTCATATTTCTTCTTTTCTAAATTTCATCGTTTACTATTTTTGGCCTCAGTTCATACTCACATGTCTACGTTGCGTCATCCAGATAAAACGCTTCCTTAGATGAGTCATTAGTCGAAATCCAGCCGACAGCCAACCGTCTTGTGGATCCTTTAAAATCGAAAATATAGCCTCTATGGCCACCTGGTTGTCGGTATAAAGGTTAACTCCCATATTTGTCATACACATACATATACAAGCAACTAGCACGATTACACGAAAACTATCACTTCCTTTATTTGAATGTCAGATTGCAAATTTCATTCAGTTTATTTTAAAATTAAAGATTCCCTCTTCGCACCTTTCCACACCACTCAACTAGGGATTCCCTTAGTGAAAATGCTGCTGAAACAATCACGGAAACCGCAAAACAATTACAATGCGGTCAATGATTGACTGATTGACTACGCGATGAGAGCAATTAGTGCGCCCCCAGACGTGTAATTAAAAACACAAATCATTTAGTAAATTGACGCAATTGTAAGCGGCGTCAAGTCGCGACAGTAGAACCGTGACGACGTTGACGCCATCAGCACACTGTACCAACGACGCCGAAAGTGATGCCAATCATTTGCGAGACAATAAAACTAGGCGTCAATAGCTGGAAAATCATGATTGTTAAGCACCAGCGGCAATATGGGCGTCACTGATTAGTAACGCCACATGGATCACTAACATCATAATAAGATTTTGGTTTGCATCAGGGCATAGCGCACTTGTATGTATATATGTATGTGTGTATGTATAGACATACCAGCTACTAGCCATGCATACTTTCGCATAAAATGAATAACTTTTGAACGATATTATTTTTATTATGATATATTTTTATTAAAATATTGCGGAGTAAATAGTATTTCGCGAAATCTTTGATTTAAAATTTATTTGTTTATATGTACATATGTATATGTTTGTATATGTGTGTGTATATTTATAGCACGGCACCACGGGAAGGCGCCTACGTTCATGGCATATTTATGGAAGGCGCCAGATGGGATATACCGCAAGGCATTATCATGGAATCGCGTCTCAAAGAACTCTACCCGCCAATGCCAGTCATCAATATTCGGGTAAGTGAATTCGCCTTTGAAATGATTGCAAATTGTACAGCTACACATACCAACATATCACTGCATATATTGTACGAGTATATGTACATATGTGTGTATGTATATATCTGTTAGTAGAGAAACATTAGTGGAAGTGGAGTTTGAGAAAAGGTTAAAAGATTCATAAAAACAAACCAAACAAATGAAACCCCAGAGCAGTTATTGTCGCCAACAAAGCCGCCAGATCCAACGTGAGCGGCAACATGCCACCAGGCAACAATTATCTAGGCGTCTAACAAATATATGCATATATGTTTGTATATATATGGAATGACGGTGTGCAAATTAGAAAACCTTAGAAAATGGCAAACAGCAATAGAAATTAGATAAAAATGGAATATTGTGTCTGGCGTCTTTGAAATCGTGGTTGAGTTAAGATGTAAATGTGACTGGATGCTTGGATGCTGGCGCCTCCGAGAACCAAATGATATTCAAATTCTTCATGGCACATGTTTGCATTTTAATTTGTATCTATTAGGTGAGATAAATACATGCATACATACATATGTGCAAGTATAAAAATTTCCACGCAAAAGGACAAATGTACCTAACAGCATACCATTTGATGCATAAATACATACATATGTGGAGTGGCTGTTAAATAAGGAGGCGGATCTTGGATCGCAGATAGCTTATTAGCGCCTTCAATATGCATTGCTTCTGCGTCCGTAGAGCACTCTATGCGAATCTTCCGAAGGTTTTAAAAAGGTCTAAAAACTGCGCTCCACACAAATAGAGCCGCCCTAATGCTCCTATGTGTATAAGTCTTCGCAACATATACACCCATACATCGTTTTTTAACATGGTTGAAACTTTTTCAATTTCAAAATAAAAAATGTGTTTCTAAACAAAACATAATTCCTAAAAGGATGTCTTATAAAGTAAAAAAATTTCGTGTAAGAGCAATAAGTATATTTCAGCACCAACCAAGTCGAACATTAAAATGCAACGTAATCTTTATGTCGCGTGTAGATGGATAACAAGTGTTGTACAAGGTGGCACAAAATTAATCATCCAATTTTGTTTTTGAATAACTTTTTTAAAGAAAAAAAAATTTTTTTGGGAAATGGAAATATTTATTTGATCTTTACGCGCTCCATTGCTTGTATATTTGTATACTGCAGCAAAAACTATAAGTTTTTCAATAGGGTGATTAATTTTGTGCCATAAACACACGAGAAAGCAAAAAACAGTCGCTAATAACAAAGCTTGTTGCAAGGGGAAAATCAACAGAAGGCTTTAATAATTTAAATAAACCCCGACAGATGACATAGGATCTGAAATATCTACTGATGATAGCATTTTTGGTACAGTCCATAATAAGCGTGCACGCTTGTTATCAAGTAGCATTGCATAGTTGCAAAATTGATTTATTTCCTTTATTTAAATTAAAAATTTTAAATGTTTCGTACTTACATATGGATTAAATTGTTTTTTTTTTTTGGGGGAAATATTTTTCAGTTTTTCATCTTACACAATTTTTTAAAGTTGTGGAACATATCCCTTATGTGCGACATCATGCATTTTTTTACACGATTTTTCTTGCAAGCACTTGTAAGGAACGTATCTACCGTGTAAAACCAGAATTGGGTATATATGCCAAATGAGTAAGGTTGAACTAAGCTTTCTTATCATAACCCGTACGAGTTTTTCATCCCCAGTAACTTCCCGCAAAATTGTCTGCTTAAAATTTTCATGGATCATTTTAACCCTCCAATTGTCGTTTTCAAACGACCTTTCATTATAGCAGTTTTGAGAGCGGGTCCAAAGTGCCCATTTAGAGTTAGAGGGTATATTAACTTGAAGACAGTAAAAGAATGTATCGACGTTTTGACAGAACTATCACAGTACTTTGCAATAAACCTGCTCTGGGTGACGGGTCATAGAGACATAGAAGGCAACTGCAAAGCAGATGAATTAGCGAGATTGGGGACCACGTTACCGATCCAACCAGACAAAGCGGACATTCCTATACCCTTAGCAACTTGTAAGATGCTTATAGATAAACACACTATCAGTGCTGCCAACAGGCTGTGGTCTCAGACCTTGACCTGTAGAACTATATTAGTAAAATGACGTGGCCGGAATGGAACATGGGCCGCACAAACCGACTGTTAAAACTAAAAAGGAAAAATATGAGAAATCTACTCGGGGTCCTAACAGGGCATTGTCTGATTGGCAGACATGCCAGTAGGCTGGGAGCGCCCTATAACGACTATTGTAGAAGCTGTAACGATATTGAAGAAGAAGAGACTATAGAACACTTTCTATGCGGGTGCATGGCTCTGGATGGAAGAAGGTTCAATATTTTAGGAAAAAGTTCCCTGAATAACTTGGCAGAAGTAGCCAATGTAAAAATAACAAGTCTTGTTAAATATATTAAAGCCACAGGTTGGTTCAATGAGGACAATGTAGAGTGAGGAGAGGGGACAGCCCTGGTGGTATCACAATGGGCCTACAGCAGGCCTAGGTGTGTCAACCGACAACCACTATACCTACCCTACCTACCCTAGAGGGTAGAATCTCTAAAATTAAATTGTATTGTAGAAATGAGGATACAATTAATTGAACTTTCGGCCAAAATGTTAAAATTTTAATCACCCGTAAAATTAAAAATCTGATCCTCGGGACTAGTACTGCATTCGGCAAAGTTGGTCTGGGTAACATCCTCTTTCACAATTATTAGAGTGTATTGCTGTTGGGTAAGAGTTTTGTTAAAATGTGTAATTGGTCCCTAAATCAGATTTAGCTAAAAGCAATGAAGTAAGGATACTTTTCAGCGTACAGATGCCACCTGACAAAGTATTCCGCACAAACGTATTTGGTTTATCACATTAGACAACTTAGTTTATTATTTGCTATTATTGAGTAAGTTTGAGTTCTATTTATAAAATTGGAAATTGAAAAGCGTTTTTCTAGTATAGGAATATTTGAGGTTCTTAGAATGGTGCCGCATAAAAGTAAAGATAGAACACAATTGCACCGAGTTCAAAGTGTTTTCCATCATATTTCTTCCATTTCATATGGTTGAATGCACTATCCATCTAACTAACCATCCAAGTGAAGTTTTTATATTGTGGACGTTCCATTAATTACCATATGCGTTATAATAAGTTGCCCTTTCTGAAGGAAATACATTCCATGGGAAATTAATTTATAAAAAAATGATTTTCGAAGGAGATAAAAAGCGTGCCAAAATGCCCCTTCGCCAGGGGAGAAGAACTCGCAAATGCAAACAAACTGAAAATCTAAATATTAGAGACAACGATTCAGTGGAGCAACAGAAGCATTGCCGTTGCGTACGCTGTACTTATGTATTTACATATGTATATCGCCTAGCCGTATACACAGTGGGGCTTTCCCTTACATATTGTATTTATGAAATTATATAAAACTAGCAAACCCCCCCTTCGCTGGGCACACTAAAATAGAATAGATATGGTTTAGAACAGAAAATATATGATTTTCATATTATTTATTTCTTTATTCTTTATTCAAGCGCTTTGGCATAAACAATATTTTTTGTTTTTCTATTTGTTTTTGAGTAAATATAAAATATAAATTGAAAATCAGGAAAAAAGAAGATTGTTTTTAAATGTCAAATCAACGCATATGAATAAACAATCGTCTTTTTTCCTGATCATCCATGAATTTTTCGTTTCAATTTATATGTTTTATTAAGCATTGGAGCTTTTTTAACCATTATCCATTTATATTTTTCAAAAAAAAAAACGAAAAAAATTTTTTTTTCACGAACACATAATTTCATTCGGATTTCACATTAAATTCTCAAATTTCGTAAGAAATTATTCACTGTTCCAAAATCCACTCCAAAAAAATTCACAAACAATTTTTACATGTTGCACTTACGTTTTTTCCTTATGGCATCCAAATCAGAAAGAAATATAGACCCATTGTAACTCACACTGTCAATTTGACAGTTCAGTTCCGCCCCAAGCGTTAAAAAAGTAAGCGACATTATGGATGGTTCAAAAGAACGCTGTACCCGTTGCCAGTGCTCCGAATTACAACCAAACTTTACGAAACCCATTTTCAATACTTACTTAACAATGTGCGTAAGTTTGGTTTAATTCGGTGCAAAGACACGGCGGGTCCACGTTTTGGCATATATTTCGAGACCCTAGTCATCAATAGGTATGAAAATTACCCCGTATTAAAGCACTTATCAACAGCTTTCATTTGATACCCATATTGTACATACACAACCAAAGGTTACCCGGGTCCACGTTTTGACCTATATCTCGAGACCCCAGTCACGGAGCGGCATGAAAAATACTCTGTACTAAAGCATTCCCCAACAGCTTCAATTTGATATCCATATTGTACAAACACATTCTAGGCTCCACGTTTTGGTCTCTATCTCGAGACCCTAGTCACGGAGTGGCATGAAAAATACTCTGAATTAAAGCATTCACCAACAGCTTCCATTTGATACCCATATTGTACATACACATCCGAAGGTTACCCGGGTCCACGTTTTGACCTATATCTCGAGACCCTATCTACCAATAGGTATTCAAACTATACGGAAATCATCTTCAATATCTACTTAACAATGTGTGTAAGTTTGGTTTAATTCGGTTCAAAGACACGGCGGGTCCACGTTTTGGCATATATTTCGAGACCCTAGTCATCAATAGGTATGAAAATTACCCCGTATTAAAGCACTTATCAACAGCTTTCATTTGATATCCATATTTTACAAACACATTCTAGGGTCCACGTTTTGGTCTCTATCTCGAGACCCTAGTCACGGAGCGGATGGGAATACTCTGAACTAAAGCATTCACCAACAGCTTCCATTTGATACCCATATTGTACATACACATCCGAAGGTTACCCGGGTCCACGTTTTGACCTATATCTCGAGACCCTATCTACCAATAGGTATCCAAACTATACGGAAACCATCTTCAATACCTCCTTAACAATGTGTGTAAGTTTGGTTTAATTCGGTGCAAAGACACGGCGGGTCCACGTTTTGGCATATATTTCCAGACCCTAGTCATCAATAGGTATGAAAATTACCCCATATTAAAGCACTTATCAACAGCTTTCATTTGATACCCATATTGTACATACACAACCAAAGGTTACCCGGGTCCACCTTTTGACCTATATCTCGAGACCCCAGTCACGGAGCGGCATGAAAAATACTCTGTACTAAAGCATTCACCAACAGCTTCAATTTGATACCCATATTGTACATACACATCCGAAGGTTACCCGGGTCCACGTTTTGACCTATATCTCGAGACCCCAGTCACGGAGCGGCATGAAAAATACTCTGTACTAAAGCATTCACCAACAGCTTTCATTAGATACCCATATTGTACATACACGTCCGAAGGTTACCCGGGTCCACGTTTTGACCTATATCTCGAGCCCTATTTCCAAAATAAAATATAATCCATGTTACTCGTGGATAATGTAGCTTTCGAATGGTGAAAGAATTTTTAAAATCGGTCCAGTAGTTTTTGAGCCTATTCGTAACAAACAAACAAACAAAGTTTTCCTCTTTATAATATTAGTATAGATATAGATAAAATTAAAAGTATACATTTTACTCATCTGCGATAAACAATATTGCTGACTTACGGGAGATCTGTTCGGCTTCAAATGTGACGTACAAATTTAGGTATCGAACTGGCTTATAGAAAAGGCTTGTACTGTCTCCTGCTATTTTCCTTCTGTGCTGTAAACTCATGCATTCACACAGAACCCCTCAGCCGTACCTATCCTCCTTCAAACTCGTCTTCTGACGTATCCTAAGTAGGTCCTTCTATGAGACTCTTTCGACTCGAGAAGTTTCCAATATTAACAAAAGTGTTTGTTAATTTTTCATGGCTTCTGAAGTTACTTAGTCTAACTGTCGTTTGAATGTCAATCTCTACTAATTAGCACCAGTTTTAAGTTTAAGTCTGTGCAGCAGCCAAAAATATACAAGAATGTGGGGTAGCAATTTTGGAAAAGGAAGAGCTGGATAATGGACAACATGCTGTTCTGTTCATAAATATTCATCACAATTTCCTCATTTACCATTAAGGGGGGAAGCTGGTCTAGAGCGCAAAAAATGGGCATATTTTATGAATTTATTTTGACTCAACAAAGGAATGAATCGAAAATCTGTGAAATAGGTTTAATAATATAGCTTTTATGGTACAAATACAAAATTTTTCGTCTGAATTAATTTCAAAATGGCCGCTGTCCAGCAGTTCTCCTAAGGCGCCTTTTTTTCTAGTGGGTCCATTGCCGAAGACGTAAACTCCTTAATTTTTGTCCTGGATCAAAAAATAAAATTTTTTTAGTTTCTATATAACAACAGAAAGAGACGTACGTAGGATTTTTTCGATATTTTGTTTTTTCGCGAAATGGTGCACGTTTGAACAAAAAGTTACAATTTTCACTATAAAGAACGACATAAAATTGTTGATTAAAAAAAAAAACTATGTAATATAAATAAAAAATCCTACGTACGTCTCCGGAGAAAGGTATTTCGAATGTATTGTCAAAATTTCGTAAGAATCGGTAAAGATTTGTTCGAGTTATTTTTTTTCCTTGTTCACTCCTCTCGGGAGCATAGGATCTCAACAATACTCTTCCATCGTACACGGTTCTGTGCTGTTGTTTTTGCACTGTCCCATGAGATGTCGGCATCTGCTGGTTAACTCTCATGTCCTTGGTCTTGGCGAAGTTGACCTCCAGTCTGACAGTGCGTGCCAGCGCGACTAGTTTGTTGGCCTTCGCTTGCATGTCAGAGAGTTTGTGAAAGAGGAGGCAGATGCCATCGGCGAAGTCCAGGTCGTCAAGATGGTGAAACTCCATACGATGCCTTTTTTGTGCAGGGTCAGTTGACTCACGATCATCAAGGACGATGGCGAAGAGAAGGGGCGACAGGGGACAACCTTGCCTTACGCCTGCGTTGGTAGTGAATGGATCGCTGATATCGCCTTTGTGAATCACTGCCAACTTGCTCGTCTCTTAAGGGGAAATATACGAATATATTTTTGTATTCGAGAAACGTCAGTAAAATCCGAAAAAGTTTTTTTTGTCAAAGTTGCTCCTACACTGCCTTTACCGCAGGTCTAGATTACAGCTGCAATATACGACTATGATATGGCAAGTTTCGAACCATTTGAATATGTTTATCAAACAATATTTGTCTTCTTATACTTTTTTTAATGAATTTCTTCTTATATATTATTATTTCACAGGCCATTACGCAGGACAAGCAAGATTTGCGCAACATGTACGAATGCCCTTTGTATAAGACGCGCACCCGTGGCCCCACTTACGTTTGGACATTCAACTTGAAAACTAAGGACAAGCCCGGTAAATGGACGCTAGCTGGTGTGGCTTTACTGCTGCAAACATAAATGAACAAAATATAACTGTTATTATGCAATTTTATTATTAGATTCTTAGATTGATAACTCACCAAAAGTGATGAAGGTAGTTGAGAATATGATTTTCTTCCGTTAATCTAAAACAATAAACGTAAAAATATGAATGTGTGTGAGTAAATACTTACCCGAAAAAATAAATACAAATATAATATTTTTCACTTAATCGTGCACTGGGTCAGTAAAATCAATAGAATCCATTGTGCACGTCTACAAATAAGGTATCTAAAATATAATATTAAGTTTATTGCGAAATTTCTCCACCGCGAGTTCGTCTGATTCAAAATTCATAAGACTTTGAAATACATAAAAAAAAACAAAATGTGCAAAAAACAATAAAGTCATTGTCCTTCAATTTTCAACTTATTTATTGGGCAAAGTTTTTAATATTTTCATTCGCTTTTGATCACACTTAATTGGTGCCTTTTAAATTTAATTACCCGCGTTTTATAAGAGTAGCTCCACTTCTCGAAATAACCTTATATCATAAATTTTGAGAATTGTATTGCAAATTTTTTACATCGTTTTACATACATACATGGTGATAAGACAAGTGAAAATGTAAGGAGCAAAAAGTCTTAGTTCGCAAACTAACAATTAAGACTTATTTGCTTCTTTTGGTCTAAATTATTATTGCCTTAATCATTTTACATCGTTGTTTTGAAACCCTGTATACTATACGATACAAGAAACAATTTCCAATACATTTTCTAGTGTTTTTGCCATTTAAATTAAAAAATTTAGTTTTATTTCTTTTAATATTTTAAAAATTAATTAATTAATTTTTATTTTATATATTTCGTTTTCTTTCCAATAACATTGGCCAAGAATTTGACAGAGTGAAAATTACAGAAAGAGATATACATATAACAAATCTTACTTGTAGAGCTGTGCAATGGCTTAATATTTTTATATTTTGTACTAGCGGATCCGACAGACTTCGTTCTGTCAAATAGATTTTGTATGTGGCTGTTTATATTTCTCCCTTAAGACGTTTTTACTCTTCTGACCCTCACACACCGCACTATCATCATGGCGACGGTTCTGTTCAGGAGAATTAAAGAAAAGGGTCAGCTCGGGTGACCTAAGTATCTTCGCTTCCACGAACTTTGGCCACCCTTTTGGGACCCACTAAAAACCCCGAATGGGATGTTTGCCAGAGGGCTTCAAACTAAGAGCGGAACTAAAGGTTCAAACCTGATTGAAAAATAGTCTAAAGGGATTGTGGGAACCTAAAGGTGACAAATATTTATAAAGTGGGTGCTTCAATGACAAAACATAGAGATAATTAATTATTTATTTATTATAATTATTAGCATAGGGTTAATAACCGATATAATAAAGAATAATGATATAAAACGTATATACATAAGTATTTTCAGTAATCGCTTTATTGTAAATCAGGGGAATCATAATTATTAAGAAAAATCTGTTTTATTTTTATTTTTATTGTAGTACTTTACGATATACAAATGTTTTTTGTTTGATTACCTGGTGAATATTCAAACCAATCTGATGCTTTTTCAACACGGGAACAGGCAACATACAATTGACCATATGAGAAACATGGGTTTTCTGGATTAATTAAGAATGTTTGTCTTTTGTCATTCTTAACATATGTTTGTATTTTGGTATTCTTAAAATATGTTTGGATTTGTTCAGCCCTGCATGATTATTCTTAGAATTTACTTAACTATTTTTATTTATTATTTGTGAATGAAATCATTCCTTAACTCGTTCTGAAACTAAAGCATATGAAAGAATATTGCGAGGCCAATCAAATCTATAGCTCTTACATTTTTTGACTTTTCAATTTGGTCAGGTTGACGATATTATCACTTTTGTGTAAACGCATTAGATCCTCCAACGCGAACACACACACACACACACACGAACGCGCAATATTTGTATGGGAATAAGAAAAGTGCTATTTTAGGGGCCTCCCAGAAATTATTCGAATTTTTCTCGCCGTACAAACCATCCTTGGACTTTAAGGAACATTTTAAAAAAGAGGTTGTCTGTAAAGTCGGTTTACTGACGATAGTTTAACGTGACAACGCCATAAGAAAATACTGATGTAATGGTTGCAATTTTCAAAACCAAATTTTAATTTTATTTGTTTGATATATAATATATTTTGTATGGATATAGAGAAGGAGGTAAATGGTAATGGTAAATAAAAATGACGAAACATTTATCAAATTCATGAAAGATATGTTCAATTTCGCTTGTGCATCAGATGTTAATAAGTCAACAAGACTAAGAGACAACATCGTCGATTTGACTTTTTCAAGACACTTTACACTCGAAACACTTCCTTTCATTTCCTACTTTTCCTATCATCGTCCTATTCTCAACAGAGAAATGGCTCATTACCATGCACACAGGAAGAAGACATATGCAAATACAAATATGTGAATTTATATATGTACATACATATGCACATATCCATTCATATATATGCTCACTCAAGTAGGAGAGGCAGATGTCGAACGTTTTCAAATGCGGGGGCCGATTGTGCTCCTTGTCGTTCGTTCCGAGCTCTTGCTTGCAGTTCAAGCAAGGTAACGACGAATGAGCAAGATAACGGCGATTGAGCAAGATGACGACGATTGAGCAAGATAACGACATATTTTTTCGTGCGTGCAGCCGGTTAAATCGAATTATAAGACGTTATCACGTCAAACAAGAATTGTTAAGATTGGTCCATGCGCTGTTGAGTTATGCGCTTACCAACACATTTTGCGATTCATTTTTATATTATAGATTGGGCAAATGTGATTAAGTGAGTGATTAAAAGATATACTCTAAATGAGAGAAAACTGAAAAAGAGGTAAGGAACGTAAGTTCGAAATGAGACATCAAATAATACTTACATACATATACATATACATATTAGGGTGGTCCAAAAAAAATTTGTATGCTGCCGCCCCCCAAAATAGTAAAGAATGAAAAATAAAAAGACCCGTTTTTTTTTTTTTTTTAATCAGACCATATTTAATGGTGCCGCCGGGGCTTTGAAATATCCCATGTATTTTGCATGGGAAAAAATACTTTTTCGTAGATTTCATGTAAAAACCTGGAAAATGAATATATTTTAACCGGATAACTCAGTTTCTCTTCATAATTGGTCAGGGAATAACAACCAATTATGAAATAATAAATTTTTTTTGTATTAACTATTTTCATAAAAGTAATATAAAATATTGTTTTTCGATTTTTTCTAGATTTTCGTTTTATGGGGGCTTTTTGGGGTTCTATAAAAAATAGTTAATACAAAAAACATAATTATTTCATAATTGGTTGTTATTCCCTGACCAATTATGAAGAGAAACTAAGTTATCCGGTTAAAATATATTCATTTTCCAGGTTTTTACATGAAATCTACGAAAAAGTATTTTTTTCCCATGCAAAATGCATGGGATATTTCAAAGCCCCGGCGGCACCATTAAATATGGTCTGATTAAAAAAAAAAAAAATACGGGTCTTTTTATTTTTCACTCTTTACCATTATGGGGGGCGGCAGCATAAAAATTTTAATATAAATTTTTTCCCATGCATTTTTGGACCACCCTAATACATATGTAGGTAGGTAGGTTTGGCAGCCGCATCGCACATAGAGACAACGATGCCACTTAGACCACGGAATGGGTCCGTTGTGAGCCGCGGGGGCTGGGCTACATTTCCCTTTCCATATTGAACCATCCTGAGCTTTTGACAAAGCGTAAAAGGTTGTTGATACCTAAAGTGTATAGATTATCTATATTCGTTAAGAAGTAGGATTTTAAAAATCGGTTTCTGCTTCTGGCTAGAGCCGGGCATGTGCAAAAAAGGTGTTGAATTGTTTCCAATTCCTCCTCATTTCTGCAGCTACGACAGAAATCATGCGTGTATACGCCTAATCTCCTTGCATGATTTCCTATGAGACAATGTCCTGTGAGGGCCCCTACTAAGGTCCTGATTTGAAGTCTACTCAGTTTTATAATACTCTTGGACAGACGTAAATTTAGCCTTGGCCATGTTTGCCTAGCAATTTCGCAGGGGTTAGCGCTAATCCATCTCTGATTTGCAGAATTGATTAGTGCGTCCTTAATGAGAAGCTTACAAGTTGCGAGAGGTATCTCCATAAAATTACTTATGTCTGGCATACAGGTACCTTCCCTTGCAAGTTGGTCTGCCATACAATTCCCTGGTATATCTCTGTGGCCTGGGACCCAGCATAATATTATACGATATTGTTTGGCCATCTCATTTAGAGATTGGCGACAACGTAAGACACTCCTTGATGTTGTTTGGAATGCATCCAGGGCTCGTAGGGCAGCTTGGCTGTCTGATAGAATGCAGATATCCGTTGAAGATATTCTGTTTATCTTTAACCATTTTAAGGCTTCATGAATAGCGTTTATTTCCGCTTGAAAAACGCTACAGTGATCCGGTAATTTAAAGGATTCACTAATAGAAAGCTCTTCGCAAAATAACCCTGATCCTACACCGGTGTCCATTTTGGATCCGTCCGTGTAGATCTTAACGGGTGTGTTGGGTGTTGGATCTTCTTCAAGCCATTCCAGTCTAGAAGGGATTTTCATTAGGAAATTCCTTTCGAAGCAAAGAATGGGAGGGTAATAATCACAGTCACTGGCTATATCCGTGTAGGAGTCTAAAATGGTTGAATGTCCATGTGTGACAGTTCTCCATTGTGAGCTCGCTTTGAGCCTTAAAGCGGCGCAGGCCGCTGAGTATTTGCAGAAGAGATCTAGGGGTGGCAGATGTCAGCCATGGATGGCGTGGTTTTCATGGCGCCGCATATTGCTAGTTCCGCTGATCTCTGCACCCTATTCAATAAATTAGAATAGGTTTTTTTCTGCGTAGCACACCACCAGACAACATTTCCATATAGAAGAATGGGTCTGACGACAGCAGTGTAGAGCCAATGAGCAACCTTAGGTTTAATACCCCAGGTCTTCCCTAAAGCTCTCTTACAGGCATAAAAAGCTAGGTTCGCTTTCCTGACCCTTTCTAAGGTGTTTGACTTCCAAGTCAGTTTCCTATCTATGTTTAGTCCCAAGTACTTGGTTTCTTCCGAAATCACAAGAACTTCCCCTTTGAGCGTAATTGGACTTAGCTGAGGGATTCTGTGTTTCCTAGTGAACAATATGAGTTGTGTTTTGTCTGGGTTGACTCCTAGACCACACTTTCCATATGTATGTATTTATATATATACTATATATAATAGTAGCAATTAAATTGTTTTTACAACGCTACTCCAGGTTGAGTTTCGCCGGTCACGCATCTATTTAGTAGACTATGAAGGGGACATCATCCAAACAAATACTTCCTTCGATAATTTAAAAAAATTATTAATTTATTTGGATAGCTGACTTTATCTGGATTAATTACGTAATTCATCGATCTACACGAATGTGATTAGCCATAAATTTGTCTTTGAATTATTATATATGTATGTATGTATATTGGGTATGGGAATAAGTTATTTTCCTTTCTTAGCCAGAGTTACGAATTATTTAAACAATTAAATAATACAAGACCCATACTATTGGAACTTACAACTTTACTCCACCTTTCAGGCAGCATACGAATTCCTTTGACGAAAAATTCGAGTTCTTTTGACTTGATCCAATTCAGGCCCTCTAAATATTTCTGGACCGATTCAGCAACGTGTGGCCTGGCGTTGTCATTCAGCAACATTCTGGTCGTTTGTCTTTGAGAGCTCGATTCAGTCGGTAACGATCGCCGATGATGGTTTCAGATGGTTTAAGGAGTTCATAATAGATGAAATCCTTCTGGTCCCACCAGAGCACCACTTAACTTTGAAGCATGATGGACCTGGTTCACCTGGCAGACTCCCACATTTTCGACGCTTAGGGTTGCATAATAGACTAATTTTTCATCGCCAATAACGATGCGATGCAGAAAATCTTTTCTGCCGTTCAAGAAGCATCTCACACGTCACCATACATCTCTCGATATCCCTCTCCTTCGATTGAGGTGACACCCAGTTACCTGCTTTCTGAACCATTCCCAACGCCGGCAAACGTTTACCGGCGGTTGATTTGTCAACATACAACTTTTTAAACATATCATCAAGGATTCGGCATGCGTCTTCATCCAATAATTGCTGTAGTTGAGTATCTTCGAATTTTTTCGGTGCCCCTTCGCGATCTTTGTCACTCACGTCGGAATTGCCACTTTGGAAGTGTCGAAACCATTATTTATGTATAAGTTGTATTTGATGGAGTGTGATTACCGTAAATATTGGTCAATATACGACACGTTTCAGCTGCACTTTTCTTTAAAAGGTAATAATGAAGCATGATTTCCCGCAAATGCTGTTTTTTTCGGAACGAACGTATAGATTTTCTACATCAGATAGAAAAGGATCTTTACGCTTCAAATGCCAACTATTGCGATCGAGACCTTACATATACAGATTCCAATCACCCGTATTTTACTAGAGCAAACACGAAAACTTATTTCCATACCTACACATGTAATAAATTACCTATGTTCTTATTCCTCGCCAAACTGACTCGATCGCTCAACCAAATAAGCTTTGAACAAATATTTGGGATCAGTTCTTCTTTCGACTTCGAGAATCGACCAAAATCGTCGACTTGCATTTTTTCATTGTAAATGTATAATAATTGTTGGAAAATACGTCCGCGGTTTGGTCAATTATGAGTTTTAACATATGTATCTCCACTAATTCGATAACTTCAAGCGATTATTTATTTCATCAGAGGCTGTTGATCTTGAAAGAACTGGCAGTGTTTGGCGGAAATCGCTAGCGCAAATTTTGCAATGTTCGATCGAGTGCTTCCAATGCTCGTTTTTAAGACATCCGAAACTCATCCCTGTTGAATATTCTGCTATGAAGTACTACTCTCGACATTGCATATTTTTTGGAAATATTAAATTTTGATTCATCTGTCGTTTGCAATTCCAGTGGTAGTTTCAGTTATTATTATAACATACACGGTATTTCCAAACTTAACAAAAAATGGCTCGGTTGACTACAGCTCATGTCAAATTTTAACTGCTGCAGACGATTTCCTGCTCATTTCCATAAGGTAATCTTAATACGTTTTCGAGTGCCAAGGCACTTTAGGCCTCTGGCTTTTTTAAACCATATAAAATAAATTACGAGCTAAATGATGACACTTTTTGGGCACTTCAAACCTTGACTTTACTATGCCAAAATTCAATTCCTCCTTCATACTTGAATTTTTTTTTTTATTCTAATAAACATTTTTGATGACGAAAAAGATGGGGCGGTCCATAACTACCATTCGAAAGTACGTAGGTTCGAGTCTCCGTGCATGAAACGCCAAATGAAAATAACGGTCATCTCTCGGCAAGCAATGGCGAACCTCCGAGTGTATTTGTGCTATGAAAAACCTCCTAATAAAAAAACCATTTGCCGTTCGGAGTCGGTCCCTCTGTAGGTCATTCCATTTGTGGAGCAACATCAACACGTATACCACAAAAAGGGAGAGGAGCTCGGCCAAACACCCAATAAAGGAGGTAAGAGCCGATTATATACATATAGAGTTTATGTAACATATACTTAAGTCTGTAAAACTAGCAAACTTGTGTACATTTATTAGTAAATAATGATAATCATAGTTGAATAATTTCTTACTGTAAAGCACCTTGCAATCGGTAAATTCGATGGAGTGAAATCTATTCAAAAAATAATACAAATGCTAAACGTTTATATTATACAATAATTGTACTCGAAAAATTGAAAGAAATGTTCGAAATTTCGACTTTTTCATTCTGGCCGAAGCCAAACCGAAACCGAACTAAAACGTTATGGCCGAATATGGCCGCAGCCGAAGTTCGGTCGTTCTCTAGCAGTCCCATATCATCAAAAAGGGTTTCACAGTAATTTCCCTTTGGGTATCAAATTACACCTTCATAACACAGATTCGAATTTTAGCTTTGAATTCCCTTTCAGATCATTGAATAGTTAATAAGATTATAGCTTATTCGACTTATCGACTTGTAGCTACAAGCTGACATCATGCCCTCTCTTGTTACAGCAGTCTCCTAAGTCACCAGTTTGAATAGGAGTTTCAAAAATGGATGATTAAATGGTTCTTCTGGAATAGTTACTTAAACCTTCTTATAAGCTGAATAGGAATTTAAAATTTTTTTGGTTTTTATATTAAAAATTTTTCTTCAAGGAAACCGCTGCCTTGTTGAGCTGCCGATAGACATCAAAAGAAATTACTGTGTATTGGAGTGTAAATCAAAATTTGAGTAGACTAAACATTTTTTGATAAACGCAATGCGTCATAAGCGTCTGGCAGCAAAAGGCAGCAGCAACATAGTTAAAGGCAAAAACTCTTGCTGATAACCAGCGGCCATGATCATAGAAGCAGCGAAGCAACGCAGTAGCTGTCAGCACACTCAAAAGAAAGACAAATACGAAGTCAAAGTCAAAAGCAGTAGCGGCACATAAGGGACCCGCACATTCACACATTCATACAAACATACATATAAAGTATGCGAGTATACATATGTATTACTATTGGACTGTGCCATGATTTATAGCCTTCAAGCGGGAGAAGCGCAGATGAAAATATGTTTGCAAATTTTGGACGTTCAGTAGAATAGAGAACGTGAACGAACTGACAACGCATATGACACTAAAATAAAAACAAAAATTAAAAATTAAATTCATTCTCTGAATATACAAATACGAATAGTGCGGGCTGGCAGTATCGACTTTAAGTATTTCTATGTGCCCTATGTGATTATTTGGATAATGGATGAACCTTCTAAGTGATTTATTTCGATAAAGATATTCTTAGTTTACAATCAGTCAAAAAAAAACAAAACACCTTGAAAGAGTTGCTGAATAATTCAACATATTTCAAATTCTATGCCCACATATACATCACTGATACATATGCATACATATTAACATTTTGGTGGATGAACTTACGGTGATCTAGGTATGTACAAAAGATTGTTTGACATAGTTGCGGTTCACTAGCGTTGATCGCATTCTGATTGAGCGCAGCGCTCACGAATAGGAGCTTTTTTAAATATTGTTCTTTGTGCGCATACATGCAGACATACGTACATACATTCATACTTATACATTGAATGTGGGTATAAATATACGCAGGTTCGTACTTCAACTTCAAGTCGAAATCATCAGGCAACAGTTTCCAATATCCAGCGCCCTAGAACCATTCCGCCAGATGCCCATCAACCAAGCAACGTCGAAGCTGACGCCAACAACACATCCACCACAACAATATTTCCACTAACAATAATAAGACACGTAATCGCGTCGATCAATCGATTAGCCATTAGCCGGCAATCGTATCTATACATATATTATACACACACATTTATGTACGCTGTGTGTGTGTATGCAGTGTACCATTAAGCCGCTTTGCTGTTGAGTCGCTGATCCGCAGTTCCGCCGAGTCGCCAAGTTGCCGCATTGTCGTATTGCTGTGCCGCAGAAATTCTATAAAACTAACAAACTCTTTGCGATCGACTGTGATTCTTTCGTTCATTTACGACGGTGTTGGTTGCAGTTGTTTGTTTAATCAATTGTTCATCCAAGTTTTCGAACGCTCTCGTGTTTCCCGGCATATCCAGTGCATCCAGTTGTTTGGCTCTTAACTAACGTCTGGCGAGCACTCAGATTTCGCTTAGCATCAATTTTGCGGAGGATCACAAAAATCTACCTTTGTGGTCCCATATCCTCGTCAAACCATTTGTACGCGATTTCTTTGAGCATTTGCCGCGGCTTATTGCTTCTAAAATACAAATATCATTGACCGGTTTCGATGAAATAAGCTTGCAACATTGTCTCGCATCAATAAATACGTAGCATACCACGCATACTAAGGCATTCACAACAGGCTCCAAGTCAGTTTCTAATATTTCGCTTTGTGCACGAAGGATACTGTTACCACGCGCGACTCTCGTACGTCTATCTGCCTCATCCATTCGCCTTGGCAAACGTTGGGTCAAATCGATCGCGCGTGTGTGAGAGTGTGTATATATAAGTATATATATATTTAAGTATTTGTGGATCAATTGATTGCGGTCGATCGCGAACATTGGTTGCCAATCGTGCACGTTACGGTCCATCGATCGATTCAGTTTGCTTTCACCCGCGGTATTGTGCGTTTACTAGAGCCGCAAAAAGGCGCTTCATACTTAACTATTCGCACCGCAACGTATATACATACAAGTGTTTTTAGCGAAATTCCATTTAGTCTTAACAAATACATATTGTTTTTTCGGAAATTAAATAAAATATAATCTAAGTGAATCTATGAAGCGTGGACTCGTATTTAAATTTGATAACTAACCGATAACCGAGGTGCCAGCAAATAACCTATTACATACAATACAATCATACATACATACGGAAAGTGTGGATTTGTATTCTGTGTATTGACTTCACGTGATCCAGCCATACGTCATACTTAGTAACACTTTTGAAAAAAAAATAAAAAATTTTACTAAGTGTTGCCATTTCGCTTTCAATTTTACTGGATTAAACAGAGGAGCGTAATTTTGAGCCCTTCAACTAATTTTTGGATTATTTAAGTTGCTTTGTTGCTGTAAAATCAAATCTACCAACATGAAGCTCTTCGCAATTATTCTCGCATGTAAGTAAAAATATTTCAATAATTTTTAATACCTAAGAAAATTTAATTGCATACATAGCACCAGAATTTGTATACTCGTATATATATTTTTTAACCCATTTCTTAATTGCGATCTGTTTTTTAAACATTAAGCAATATTTTTATTTAAAGCTTCTTAATTAATTTAAGAGAAAAAACTTTATGGAATGCCCCCAGTGGTGCAACCATTTACTAATTTTATGATAAATACTAATTTAGAGCAATTTATTTTCATTAGATCTTTTGTAGACTTCCTCTTGAGTCTGGTGAACGTTATGGGATTTGCAATTATTTCTGTGACAAGAAGGTTGAGTGCGATTGGACCCGATGTGGCATATTCTTTTATTCCTTCAGTTATTGTTGGTACTTTGTGATCACGATGAATTTGTGCATTTATGATATAATAAGGGGCGTTTGAGACCATCTGAGGGTTTTCGGCCGGAATCTTTGAGGTATTTCGATGTTTGAGTTAGCGGCAGTGCCCTAAAGTAGGATGTCATATGTCCATATTGGTTTCAAAATAGCTGAGTAAAGTGACAGCTTACCTTCGAGAGAAACATGAGAATTTCCATGGAGTAACTCATACAGGTTTATGAGTTTTATTCTTAGAGCCTTCCGTTTGGTGAAAATATGGGTTTTCCATATAAGTTTGCTATCAAGATGCATGCCGAAGTATCATATTTTGTGACGTTAGCCACAATTTAGTGTAAAAGTGACTTAGGAAGATTTTGTTTCCTTTAACTTAATGCACTACTCTTTCAATCACTGAGTTATTTTATCAAGTCCTTTCTGGAGTTTTTGGAGGTCCCATGGGGATAGGAATCAATTGTAAGTCCGGTGGTGTCACCCGCGGACATTCCGACTATTATTTCTTTTATATATTTTAATTTATTGGTAGAGCGTCTTTTATTTTATAGAGTACGCGCCCATGCTAAACACGGTCAAAGGCTGTGCAATATTTTTTTTTGTTCAAAAGCTTTATGTAGGTATGCTGTTTATGAGTCTATGGAGTTGTTCGAAGGCGCTGTGTTTGTTTCCTTCAATTGAATTGGTGATTTGGCATTATATTTCGGTATTCAATTATAGGCATCATTCTTTTGTGGAAAAATATTTCCATTACTTTAGAGGCAATAGGCAATAGGCTTATTGGCCGTTATGATTCGATTTGTTCCTGGTTTGAGGATCATTTTTACTTGAGCTACATTTCATTGAATGGGAACAAAACCAGATAATGTTATATAAGTAAGTCCTTCTTGTGGGAGTTGTTTCAGTACTTCTCCTGTTATATACTTCTCCATATCCAGGTGCTTTGCTTTTTTTTAAGTTGTTTTATCGCTTCTTTAAGGGGGTGGTAGGGTTTAGCGCTAAAAAAAAAACACTTTTTTTTTGAATTTTTTACAGAAATATGGCTTAAGATACTTTAATAAAATCAGTTGCATGTTATTGTACATCTTTTCAATAAGTTTTTAAAAAATATTAATAATAAAATATTGACAAATAAGCCCATGACAGAGTTTTTTTGGAGATATGTTGTTCGAGAGGTGCTCTGCGGTGCTAATCGGCATTTGTCGTAGAATCATCTGAAACTAAAAAAGTCGAATTTTTCAGTTAAAGCATGACGTAATGCTCCCCTCCCCCATTAATAAAATTTTTTTTTTTCATTTTTGTAGTTTTGGTGGCAAAAAAACGTAAAACGAGCATTTTTGGCGAAAAATTTCGCCATATTTGTAAGTGAAAAACAACCTTAAAAAAAAAAAAAATTAAAAAAAAAAAACAGTGGGGGGAGGGGAGGTATTTTTGATTTAGAAAACGTGTGCCAAATTTGAAAAGAATCGGTTGAATAGTTTCGGAGTTGTGATTGGCACCGACTTTTAAGAAGTCGTTTCGGGAAAAACGCGTTTGAAAAAATGACTGAAAAATTATCGATGCTCCGCATTCGAGGTAGAGTGCCTACAAAGGCTATAACTTTGAGAGTTCTGCTCCGATCCACTTAAAATTTTGACACAACATTCTTGAAATGATTTACTATAAGATGAGTGAAGAAAAAAAATTTCGATTTTGTGACCCTACCCCCCCCTTAACTTCATTTTTCGGGAATCTTTTTATGAGTGGGTCCATCTGATGCGTGTGTTCTAGGGTATATTTTACTTTTATTTGTTATTATTTAAATATGTATTATTATTTAAAATTTAACAGGAAAAAAGGATTGTAGCGCAAAAATGGGTGGAATATTATTACGTGAAACCTGCAGAACCTCCACATCAGTGAAGGTTGATTGCATTTCCTAATTGTTGGGTGGTTCGAACAAACTCTGCTATACCAGTTTCTTCGTAAAAAAATTTGTTAAAAATTTGTTGTTTTGCTGCCAGAATAACCCAAGTTTGAACGCTGTCAAAATAATCATCAAATCAAGCAGCGCGGAACAAATTATTTGAGGCGCGTGAGTCAACGAATACAGTATCTTAAAGTAAAAATTTTCTTTTTTCGACTGTAGTTGGATTTGTTCAGTATTTTTTCGAATATAATAGTTATTATTATTATTTATTTATTAAATTATAATTAATATTATAAATTAATATGTTTGCAGCACTAGCTACCAGGGCTATCGGTTAAGTCATTACGTGGAATAATTAGTATTACTTATTGTGTATTATATACTTATACTTATTTACATACTATACTTATATATTATAATATCTTAAATTAGATGTGCCATGTTCAAATGTTTTAAAAAGTTTAAAATGAGTTTTACGTTGGTTTCTGTTGCATTGGATGGAGTTTCAATCGGGTTTTTATAATAGTTTTTAAATTTCTCAACATTCCAAAGTCTACAAAGGACCACTTCGATATCAAGCAGTTGATTGGTAATTTTATTAGGACACAAAAGGTACTGGAATAAATTTAATGTCACTGGAATACTACCAGTTCACTTTTTTGCTCAGCCAGTTCGTGTTCTATCTTTTTGTCATGCACTAGCAGTTAATGAACTTACTCATAATAGACAACATCAAAAAAAGCGAGCGAGTCGAAAAACTTAAAAAAAATTGAGAAATTAGTAAACCCGGCATCGCTTCGCTATGGCTCAATCAGTTTTGGGATAGACAATTTCTCTTCGTGTAGTGAATACACATTTGAGAAAAATCTAACATACGATTTTCAGAAATATCTCGACCAGAACCTAGAATCTCGCATTTTTTTTCTAATTGGCTCGAAAACAAACATATCCCATTCTTCTTCTTAATTGGCGCGATAACCGCTTACGCGATTTTGGCCGAGTTCAACAAAGCGCGCCAGTCGTTTCTTTCTCGTACTAACCGGCGCCAATTGGACACACCAAGTGAAGCCAAGTCCTTCTCCACCTGATCTTTCCAACGCAGAGGAGGCCTTCCTCTTCCTCTACTACCACCAGCTGGTACCGCTTCGAATACTTTAAGAGCCGGAGCGTTTGTATCCATTCGGACGACATGACCCAGCCAACGTAGCCGCTGGATCTTTATTCGCTGCGCTATGTCTATGTCGTCGTAAAGCTCATACAGCTCATCGTTCCACCGCTTGCGATATTCGCCGTTGCCAACGTGCAAAGGTCCAAAAATCTTACGCACAATCTTTCTCTCGAACACTCCAAGCGTCGCTTCATCGGATGTTGTCATCGTCCACGCTTCTGCGCCATACGTTAGGACGGGCATGATGAGAGTCTTGTAGAGTGTTAGTTTTGTTCGTCGAGAGAGGACTTTACTGCTCAGTTGCCTACTTAGTCCAATGTAGCACTTGTTGGCAAAAGAGATTCTACGTTGTATTTCCAGGCTGACATTGTTATCGGTGTTAATGCTGGACCTAAATAAACGAAGTCTTTTACAACCTGGAAATTATAACTGTCAACAGTGACGTGGGTGCCCATACGCGAGTGCGCCGACTGTTTTTTTTGATGACAGGAGGTACTTCGTTTTGTCCTCGTTCACCACGAGACTCATTCGCCTTACCTCTTTATCCAGTTTGGAGAAGGCAGAACAAACAGCGCGGTTGTTAAGGCGGATGATGTCAATATCATCGGCATACGCCAACAATTGTACGCTCTTATAAAAAATTGTGCCTGAGCGATTAAGTCCTGCGGCTCGTACGATCCTCTCCAACATCAGGTTAAAGAAGTCACACAACAGCTAGTCACCTTGTCTGAAACCTCGTTTGGTATCAAACGGCTCGGAGAGGTCCTTCTCAATTCTAATGGCGCTGCTGGTGTTGAGTAACGTCAACTTTCAAAAGCGTATTAGTTTTGCGGGGATACCAAATTCACACATCGCGGCATACAGATACATAACTCCTTTTCGTACTGTCGAATGCAACTTTGAAATCGACGAAAAGATAGTGTGTGTCGAGTCTCTTTTCATGGGTCTTTTCCAAGAATTGGCCGATGGTAGACTTTCCAGGTCTAAAGCAACACTGATAAGTTCCAATCAATTGGTTGGCGGTGGGCTTCAGCTTTTCACACAATACGCTCGTTAGAACCGTATAGGCGATATTTAGAAGACTAATCCAGCGGTAATTGGCACAGATTGCCTGATCACCTTTCTTATGGATTGGGCAGAGCACACTTGAACTCCAATCGGCAGGCATGCTTTCATCCGACCATATTTTGTATAGAAGCTGATGCATGCACCTTACCAGCACCTCGCCACCATGTTTGAATAGCTCAGCCAGCAGTCCGGCAGCGCCCACGGATTTGTTGTTCTTTAGACGCGTTATCTCACCTCGTTATGGTCGGCTAGCGGAACGACAATTCCGTCGTCAACGATTGGGGCATCGGGATCTTCACATTCTCTGTGACATGCCCAGCTGTCACTATTTAATAGGTTCGAGAAGTGTTCCCTCCATAATTTAAAATTGTCTCTTAGTCAACAGATCGCCGTCTTTGTTCTTACAAGAAAACGCCCCGGTCTTGAAACCTTCTGTAAGTCGCCGAACTTTCTGGTGGAATTTTCGGGCCTTGTTCCTATTGGCCAGCATCTCAAGCTCCTCGTGTCGTACCAACTGTTTTTTCGGGCTCGGCGGAATCCGATTTCTTCTTCGGCGGCGGTACGTAGGGAACGAGAAATGTTGCTCCATTGATCGTGCATGCTGGTTTGTTGGGCAGTACTCTCTGAGAGCAGGAGTGAAATTCGAGTGGCGAATCTTCTGGCTGTCTGTTGTGATTGCAGCTTTTCGATGTCGAACATTCTTTGTGTAGTTAGATGTATGCTTTTCGCTGCACAGAGGCGTGTGCGTAGTTTGGCTGCAACAATGTAATGATCAGAGTCGATGTTGGGTCCTCGGATCGTACGTACACCTAAAACACTAGAAGCGTGTCTTCTATCTATCACAACATAATCGATTTGGTTTCGTGTTTTCCGATCAGGAGAAAGCCACGTTGCTTGCTGTATTTTCTTGTGCTGGAATCTGGTACTGCAGACTACCATGTTTCGGGCCCCGGCGAAGTCGATCAGCCTCTGTCCGTTACCGGATGCTTCGTTATGCAGGCTGAATTTTCCGACTGTGGGACCAAAAATTCCCTCCTTGCCCACCCTGGCGTTGAAGTCGTCAAGCACGATTTTTATGTCGTGGCGGAGCAGTGCTCATAGAAACGTTCCAAGCGCTCATAGAAGGAATCTTTGGTCGTATCGTCCTTCTCTTCCGTCGGGACGTGGGCGCAAATTAGCGATATGTTAAAGAAACGGGCTTAAGTGGTATGTCCCAAATCCAGCGCACAACCAGCGGAATGGAATGTTTCGCCTTCTCACTTTAGCTCACTCCCGAACGGGTGGTCGGAAGCTACCCAGAGGATACTAATCCCGGCTAGTCCCGGGAGTTGTGAGATGCTTGAACCATATGCAGAAGAATCGTCCTGGCCACTCCCAAGTGAATGGCGATCAGTAACTTTCCCCACTTGCGTGGACTTCTACATATGGAACCATCCTCCAACATATCCTATTAGTTTGAAGTAAATCAGTTTAATGGTCACGAACATATGCGGGAAAACGTCAACATTTGTATATACACATTCTTGCTACAATCTATTTTGGTTTTGGAATATTTAATTTTTAAAAATAATATGCTTTAAGTCGAAAGAAAAATGAAAGGTAACAAAAAAGTTATGCGTCTTTTATATGGAAGAAAATACGAAAAAATATTGTCAAAAACCCACTTTGAGCCACTTGAAATTTGCACTTTATTATACGAGAATCGAATGGGTTATGCAACGTGATGCAGTTTTATGAAAATCTAAGCCAAAAAAATTAAAGAAATTCAAACTTGGTAATTCATCATGCTCCTATTGTTGTGAACACAGGTGTATGTGGTACAATGCTAATCACTCTGGAACTAGCATGATTTCGTCTAACAAAATTCAGTTAATGAGATAGAAAATCTGTTAAATAGTAGGCTTTTCGCTGGAAATTATGTACACTCATGCGTACCTGTATGTGTATTCACTTATAAATGACCATGCAAACTTTCTATGTACTCGTCTGTACATTTGTTAATTTACTCACTCTGCACTTTTGTATGCAAAAAACGAAATCTATCTTTTGCGTTTTCAATATTTTCTATATTTCTACTGCGTTAGATGCTTTATTGATAACTATTCGGTTATGGTGGTCCGAGGCTTCGTCACAGCCTGTACATAGTTATGTGCTTGGCTTTTCGTTTACAGAATTTAGAACGTCATTTTCTTTTGCAAGACAAATTTTAATATTTCCCACCATTATGCAAGCGTAAAACGACACATGTCGTAAACCCAAGATATTGACCTAACTTACTGTCATAATACCAATGTATCTAGGCTCATTGTGGTGCCGTAAAGGAGTTACAATTACCTCTTTCTTTCAAAATCAATTCGTATGTAAAAGAGATATTATATAATCAGATTCCAGATATTCGTGGAACTCAGAACCTCAATTTCCATCAAAACATTTCTACCGATCATTTGAGTATACGTAATGTTGTATAGTCTCCTTCACAGCGTGTAACTTCCACAAAAGTCGTTTCAAGGATTGCACAAATCTGGAAATGTGTGCCCACTTTTGTTTTTTTTTTTTTTTGTTTTGGTTAGGAAAGCCTGATGGAATTGGATTTTTCGTGGATGGAAATTATGATGTATCATCATGATTTTGAAATATATTGTAGATTATTTTTGATCAGATTTTGATGGTGTTGCCACTTTCGAGAATAACACAATTGGATTTATTTTATGTTATGGGCTTACGCTAAGTTGTTCACGTTCAAGAGGCCAACAATGTTAAGGGGTGGCGTAATACTGTTGAACACGAACTAGACCATATTCCGTCCGATAGGTGTAGAAGAGTATTTGATCAGAAAATTCTTACAAAAATATTTATTTACATGATTTTCAAACATTTGAAGAGATTTTTATTCGTGAAAACGATATTTTTCTTATCGCTCACTTATGTTATGTGGCATATTATTATAGCTCCCTTCACCACAAAAATCCCAAGTGACTAAGAGAAAATAAGAAAAAAAATAGAATCACATTCTTTCTTATATCATGAAACTACGTGTAATAGATATTTATTTCTTTATTTATTGTATATGTAAATACATTAAAATTCTGAATTTCGCTTTCATAGATTTTACTATTCTGATGAAAGCCATACCCAAAACAATCAATGAGATAAAAGTTTGTGGTAGCAATGTACATATGTATGAATATGTATCTACTATAATACAAATTTGATGTAGGTATACGTTTTATTACCAGATGGCTTAATCGTTTTAAATTTCATGGAAGGTCATTTGATGGGCGGAAATCGGGAACGGGTTCTAACTAATTGCAAGCTGAAGCACAATATAGAGTACGGAGGAGTTCGTTCGATTCAACTTAGTTGAACTTAGTGTTCAATTTAGTGGAAACATGATTAAAACATAAAATTGATATATTTAAAAAAATAGTTATCGCTTCTCAACTAAAAAATTTAATTTCAATTGAGGGAGGCGCATTCCATCAGCAAAGATACGTCTAAAAGTTTATTAACCGATATTCAGATAAATAATATTTATATTAATAATATAATATTTATATATTTATAGTATTTATATTTATAATTTTCTAGTAGCGGTCGCCCCTCGACTGGCAATGGCAAACATCAGAGTGTATTTCTGCCATGAAAAAGTTCCTCATAAAAAATATTTGCCGTTCGGAGTCGGCTTAAAACTGTAGGTCCCTCCATTTGTGGAACAACATCAAGACGCACACCACAAATAGGAGGAGGAGCTCGGCCAAACATTTAAAAAGGGTGTACGCGCCAATTACATTTATATAATATTAATAAGCACTTCCGACGCAACTGAAAAGCTGGCTAATAATTTATGCTAACGGTTCTCATAAACGTTATTAATTGAGAAATTACCTTCTGCATTTCATAAATTTCTAAACTTTTTCAATGCACGGACAATTTTTAAATGTTTGTTGCAAAGATTCTAATTTTATACACACATTTTTTCTTTAAATAAAACTTAAAACAGGAAACTTAAAAGTTTGCCACCAAATTTATTTAATTTACGACAATACTTATACATTGCTCTCGGCTATACGGACAACTATTTGAGACACTGTAAGTTGTTCGTAGATTACTTGAATTGGCATTTTTTATTCTGATCATTACTGAGAAATATTTTTTTGTCCGTATGTCCATATACATGAACGTGAATATATTTTTTATTGCTATTACGCCATTGGAAATTACTCATAGAATCACTAGCTCACACACTCAATTAACACTTATACACACTTGACCATGGGCGATTGTTGTGGTCAGGAAGGGCGGTGTGTTCGGGTGGTATTGCGACGGGACTGATGAGGCCGGCCAGACCAATTGGCGTCAATCAATTCGCGTGATGTTGTTTTCCATGTATATGTTTGTATGTGTATATGTGTTATTTGTTGAACTGTTGTTTACGATATAGGTTTTCGTCTTGTTTTCGGATTAGTGAGATAAGAGTCAATTGTTGGTTGTATGTAAGGGACTTTCCAGTAAAGCCGAAAGCCCACAAGATTGGATTATGAAATAATTGTATAAAGAAAAAACTGTCATTAATTATTCTGTGGGCATTTTCAGCGCAATTCAACTGATTGCTTTTTGCAATATTAACAATCACCCAATATATTTATAATATATATATGTACATATCATGCATACATATGTATGTATGTACGAGTATCGTCTTTCTATATAATATATGTATATATACGCGTACACTCTTTTTTGGTGTTTCGCCGAGCTCCTCCTCCTATTTGTGGTATACGTCTTGATGTTGTTCCACAAATGGAGAGACCTACAGTTTCAAGCCGACTCCGAACGGCAGGGAGTTTTTTTTTATTTTTATGAGAATCTTTTTCATGGCAGAAATACGCTCGGAGGTTTGCCATTGCCTGCTGAGGGGCGACCGCTATTAGAAAAATGTTTTTCTTAATTTTGGTGTTTCACCGAGATTCGAACCTACGTTCGATAGTGTTTTCTTGAATATTTAGATTTTTAAGAATTTCTTTGTGAATGATTTTAGCATTTGTAAATAATAGTAATAATAATTATAGTTGGTTACTTATAGTTAAGACTTATTTACAACAAATATCTAAGCTATGGCTGAGGTGGTCTTAAGCTATTAATTAGTTTATTCGGGTTTATCGGATAGTGATTTTAATGAGCTTGATCTGAAGACTCCTATTGCGCAATCACTGCACTTATCCATATAGGCATATAGGCAAATGTACTTATATTGAAATACATTTTAAAATTATTTATATTGTAATAAATATTATATTATATATATTATAAAAAATGGATTTTCGAAAGTTTTTTTTTGCTCATTTCTGAAATCAGTGAGGTCTGCTTTTTGAGCAAAAATTTCGTTCGCTTCCGGTTCGTAAATCCCTCATCAGTTATTAGTTACTTAACTCTTAATTTTGGTTTTTCACCGAGATTCGAACCTACGCTCTCTCTGTGAATTGCGAATGGTAGTTACGCATTCGACTACGGCGGCCGCCTTTCTAGTCTACGTATTTCTACTGAAAAAAAAAGTCCACAAAATCTGTATATGTAAAATAAAAAATACCGTTCTAGTGAGAATTTGTTGTTTACATTTTATTTAAGGGGGCGGGTAAGGGATAAACGCTAAAAAAACACTTTTTTCATGAATTTATTGTAGCGAAACGGTTCAAGTCAGTTTATTAAAAGTTGTTGCATATTATAAAGTAACATTTCAAGAATATTTGATAAAATTTTCATGTAAAAATATTGCAAAATGAACGAATGAGAGCACATTTACGTAGACGTCTTTTCAAAAATACATTTTGCAGTAGTCAGCATATCTCAGCGTAGAATCATCTGAAATCAAAAAAATCGAATAATTTAGTTAAAGTATGAGTTAAACTTCCCCCCAACGTTTATTTTGGCGATTTATTTTCATTCTCAGCCATTTGGTAGTCGTTTGAAGTAAAAAGTGATTTTTGACGAAAAAATGCCGCCATTTTGTAGGTGTAAAACCACCTTAATATAAAAAAAAATGGCGAAAAAAAAACGTTGGGGGGAGGTTTTTTATATGTAAAATATGTGTGCAAAATTTCAAAAGGATCGGTTGAGTAGTTTTCAAATGCCAATGATTACGCACTTTAAAAAAAAGGTTCGAGAAAACCGCGTTTAAAGTTTGTAACGGACTACGCGCGCAACTGCTGCGTCTCGGCAGATGTTTGAGGCGGCTCGGCTTTATGCTCTATAACTTAAAAAGTTTTGCTCGGATTGACTTAAAATTTTAACACGGTATTTTTGAAATGTTTTACTACAATAACATCCAAAAAAAAATCGATTTTTATCCCTTACCCCCCCCCCCCCCCCCCCCCCTTAAATTAGACATTCTATGAGATATTATTTGACTTAAACGGGTTTTGAAACAATATTTATGCAAATGAGGCTAATTCACTGCATCATAAATCCGTGCTGTTTCTAATACGCAACAATCGTTGTGATGCAAAAACATTCCCCCAAAAATCTGGCTCTTTTGGTGAATATTCGTGCACTTTGAGGCGTTTTATTGGAATGAATTTCTAAGCAATATTTCCTTATAATATGTATGTATAAATATTCCGTCACCATTAATTTTGTATTTCATACAAATGAAGCTCTGAATTATTTCCTCAGCGACCTCGAACAAAATTTATCAAAAAATGTAATTTATCCTTTCAAATGAATATTCATTATTTTTGCACTTAATATTTATTTAAAATACAAACGAATACAAAATACTCTCGCTCATTAGGCGGTTCGTAAGAACCGAATTACCTTTTAGCTAGGTCGTGCAATATTGCTTAAACTGTTTGGGATCAAACATTCCATATTTGATCTGAATGATTTTTTAAGGGCTTGAGAACTTAAAATGACAACACAAAACAGAAACATTGTTGGATATAATTTATTTTATTATAATGTGGTAGACAATTTCACGACATTTTTTGAATATGATATCCGGTATCCGGCATATGTCCGCCGCAGCTACGAGTTGCATGGTTCATTCGATCAGTCGAATTTTTTACTACTTTTTCCAATAAATCTGGGTATATGGCAACATGGTGGCCTGAAAATTTCAATTAATCTATTACTAAACCCGCTGTATGGCAAGTTGAGCTGTCTTGTTGGAGCCAAATGTCGTCGATGTTTAGTTGATTAATTTTTGGAAACGAAAAAAAAAAACCCAATATACATACTACTCAAAACGGAATTTTCGCCGAGTGTGACAAGCCTCTTTACTGTTGTATTATGTTTCGTGCCATAAAGTTTTCGTAAAACATTTTAACCATCTAATTGCATTTTTTAACGATCTATCATTGTAGCCGTTTTGAAAACGGGTCAAAAGTGCCCATTTGAAAAGAATTTAAACGGTTGAAATCTATTACAAAAGTCTGAGGTCCGATATTTTATTTGAAGTCGTTTTATAAATGATATTTTCGATACGTTAATTTGGCCTTTGGCCAAAATGTTAAAGCTTTAGCCCACCGTGAAAAAACTTCGACTCTCTGGACTGCTACTATTTTCGGTAATGAACGTTTCCACTGCAGCTTACTTTTCGGTTAATATTATATATGAAGAACTTCCTCAATGCAAACTGAAAAACCAACTGCCCACCTTGCCCACCCTCAGCACTGTTCCCTACCTCATCACTATTCTCCACATTTTAAAGTACGGAAATACAGTTAGTAATTTATATAATAATTCCCATGTAACTCCTTTGCTCTCTGCAGCACTTTTATCTACCTACTATATTATATAAAATTTATTGTATATATAAAAGCAAAACTTTAATAGGCATCTGACCGTTAAATTTAGTATGTGCGCTATTACCTAATATTTTATATGTATGTACATGTGCACATATACAAATTTCGCTATCTTCCTTATATCTATAAAGTACTGTTACCTGCCTAAAAAACACTACAGTGATCATATAGTATTTCAATAAAATTTGTATTCTCATTTCCTTACTCTACAGTTGCCTTGTACGCATTCGCATTGGTGCATTCATTGGCGATATCCGATACGAATGTAAAGTGCCAAATGAACTGTGACCTGCAAGACTACAAACCGGTGTGCGGCACAGATGACGCTGGTGAGACGAAATCTTTCAATAATCTGTGCATTTTGAAGACAGAGAATTGCCTGCGACAACTTTGTAAGTAAAAATACTTCATTCAAGTTAACATATTACTTTTCCCACGCCACTCTCCCTCCCGCATACCGCGCGAGGCGAGGTTGATTTTCACCGAACACGACGCTACATTCGGGATGCAAGTCGTGCCGGTACTAATTGGTTTTTTATATTACGTTTTGTATTGTTCTATTGTCATTTATTTCAAATTGTTTTGATTTTTTATTAGTACTCGTTTAAAAAGGACCTAACTAGTTATATTACATGTTTTTATTATTACTGCTTTTTGAATATTACCCTGTATTTTTTTGTAAATTTTTATTAATTTTACATTTTCTATAAAAGTTGTATGCAATATTCCTATATTTGAAATTATGAGTGGTATGATACTCACTTCGCTTTGTTCCCATATCTGTTTTATTTGCTTTGCTAAATCTGAGATTTATTCTATTTTTTTAATGTATTTACTGTCTATGTTGTTACCATTTGGTATGCTTATTTCAAGTAATTGGGTGGTATTGTCTTTTTTTATTTATTATTGTTACATCTGGTCTATTGCATGCTATTGTTTTGTCTGTGTAAATCGTTCTATCTCAGTATATATTGTTTGTATCGTTTTCAACAATTGTGAAACTTTTATATGAAACTTTTTATATGTTGTTCCTAAAATTATTATATTAGAGGTATTCAAACCAAGTTCGGTACATAATAATTCAATGCGGTTGCAATCAATTGGAACTTACAGATAGTGTGAATTGTGTGTTTTAACACATAAGACATTCATGTAACGAGTAGAAACTAAACTTTGCGCTTAAAATCCTCACTGTAGTTTCATGGCACAAATTAGAATATTATTTGTATGTCAACACAAAAATCAAATGTTTCAATACTGAACTATTTAGCAACTTTGTCAGGCTTGCCTCTTCAGTAATTCGGCATTAATTAGTTTATTCGGGTCTATCGTATAGTAATTTTAATGAGCTTGATCTGAAGACTCCTATTGCGCAATTACTGCACTTATCCATATAGGTATATAGGCAAATGTACTTATATTGAAATACATTTTAAAATTATTTATATTGTAATAAATATTATATATAAAAAATGGATTTTCGAAAGTTTTTTTTGCTCATTTCTTAAATCTGTGAGGTCTGCTTTTTGTTTTCGTTCGTTCCCTTCCGGTTCGTAAATCCCTCATCAGTTATTAGTTTCCTAAACTACGGTCTTAAATTTGTCTACCCAAATTGATTAAATACTGAAATAATTGTCTTTTAGTTTTTGTATCGCGCAAGTGCGCCAAGTGTTGGCTATGGCTAAGTCAGAAGCCAAAAAGACGGTTCAGAAAGTTAAATTGCAAGCAAAATTTAGAATTAAAATTATTTAATTCTTTCGAAAAGTACCTTCCAATAAGACTACGATAATTTCTGTAGTTACTTTCCGGAATACATCAGTAAAGCATTTTTCTTGCCACGACTGGTTGCACTTTGAAATTATTTTCATAGCGGTAGCAGACTAACGGGATCGAGATAGATATATATATAGATATGTAGGTATGTGTGATAAAATGTCCGAGATATTCAAATAATCGATGCAGCTACAATAACAACAAAACTCGTGGAACGCGAATGTTTATTACTAAAATTGAAATGCAACCAAACCCATAAAACTGCGATATAGGAACTGGTAAAATAATTTCCTCAAATTTGGTTCAAATAAGTGCCCATTTACACAGGGAAACATTTGGAAGGAAAACATTTTGTTCGGTGGAGAAGGACGTTTCCCGTACTGGCGACACGCTTTGTTCTTCTTATTTGTATTTCCAATCTTAACGCAAATTTTGATTTTGCTTCATTCGTTTTCTTCTTTTGTGAGAGAAAGTTCTGTGTTCTGTGTTGGTTTTCAATGAAACGGAAGAAATCAGCAATGACAAACATCCGAACGCTGCTTGGGAAATGCAGGATTATTTTTGCTAGTAAAGTAGGTATAATTTAAAAAAGTTATGGGACATGTTTATGTTAAATTCTAATTTTTCCTCCCATTTCTAGATGCTCAAGTTAATTTGAAGTAAATTGTTTATATATGAAGTATTTTTATTTAAATTTTTTTTATTGAAGTAAAATAATTTATATGTATATGTAAATAAATAATTAAAAAAACAACAAATTATTTATTATTCAACCAGTTTGCATTCTTCATTGCAATATTTAAGAAACTGTTGACGAACGTTCTCCGCTTTACATGTTAGCAGGTTGTAGAATATATCCGAATCAGAAGATGCTAAAGCAGTAAACGTCAAAGTGTTGCCGAAAACAATTTTGACCGTGTGACCGCAAATGAAACATTAAAAGAGAATTTCCAGTATCTCCGTGCGTAAATCGGCACTAAGGATTCAAGCAAGGCACACAGGGAATGTGATTGTTTTAAAACTTTGGAGTTGCACACAGTTGCCATGAAGTGGTGATCGCTCTTCCTAAATTGGGTTTTCAAATATTTTTATCCCAAATATTTTTTTATTCCTACTTACAGGGTCCGGCACTCGAAGTGTAACCAATTAAAAGGGCCATAAATTTAATTTGGAAAATTACTTTTATTCAGTTCAAAGTAAAAAAATTTGTGAAAATAATACAAAATTAAGAATCGATTTACTTTTGCCTTGACTATGCCCTTGAGACGGTCCAGAAACGAATCGCAAGCTGCCTGAATGTGATTTGCACGTTTTTTTGGCCCACTCGCGGACAATGGCTTTTTTCAGCGCCTCAAGACTGGTGAATCTTTTAGTTCGGACCTTGCCTTCCAAAATGGCCCAAAGAGAATAATCCATCGGATTCGCGTCTGGTAGATGTTATGAAGTTCGGAATGTTGTTTTTTAGCCATTCCTGCCGAGCTTTGTGAGATGGTGCCAAGTCCTGTTGAAACGCCCTTGGCCTGCCACTGAAACGTTTGTCTGCCCACGGCTTCAAAGCAACCTACAGAATACTTTCCCGATAATATTTCGCATTTACCTTGACGCCAGGCTCGATGAAAACGATTTAAGAGCGCTCATCTATGGTTACAGCGGCCCAAACCATTACCTGTGGCTGGTGCTGCCTCCTGGTGGCCAATTGATGACTCAAATTCTCGTAAGAACGGTCAGTCAAATAAACCCTATCGCTTTGGGCGAAGCGAAGCAACTCCTTCGCTCTCTCAAGTCTGACTTTTTGCTGCTTTGGTGTGAGTTCATGCGCTTCTTGGATTTTATAAGGCTTGACTTTGAGACTATTTTTCAGTATGCTGCGGATGCTACGGTCAGATATTTTCAGTTCTTTCGCCATTTGATTGGCACTTCGTCGGGGATTTCGCTCAAGTCGCTTCTTCACTCACGTGACGTCACAGTCATTTGATGACCAACTTCGTGACGCTTCGCGATGCTACCAGTATCATTCATTGTAACGACTTATGGTGCGATAAACAAAAACTTTATTTACTTTAAGGTGCTCGAGTTCACGAACAATCGCTGATTGTGATTTTCCAGCCAAATATAATGTAATCACACTATTACGTTTGAAATCCATTACTGATTTTCTTTTTTCGCGTTTACTCTCGGCAAAATGCTTCCGCGCGCTTGTTAACAATGATCTGGGCTGTCATTTAGCTAACTAAGATAGCTGATGCCCGTGCATCAGCTGTGCGAGCGGTCTGAAGTTAGTTACACTTCGAGTGCCGGACCTTGTATTTTTTCTAAAAGTTTATTTCACACGTGATTTCATTTCATACTAAATTTTTAGAAATGGTCCTCAAATTATCGTCACCCTTATAGAGAATAAATGCGAAAATGCTGCGGATCAAAATGTAATTAAGAAACTCAGATAACAGAGACCATATATACTTATTATTGCCATAAGTTCTGTTGCAAGTTAAGTCCCGTATATATATGAAATTATCATACTTTTTTAATTTATTTAATCATGTAAATATTGTATTAAAAACACAAAAATTTTAGTTTTCATTTAAATTGGTAACCATTTGCTTTTACACAAGTCTTCAAACGATTAGGCCATTCAGATATTGACGTCGCTGCTCGAACCAAAGATTGTTTGAGACTCTCAAAATTTCTGTGAGGTCTTCGACAGGCCATGTTCTCCAATTCTGGCCACAAACCGTAGTCCAATGGATTCACATCTGGCCTTCCAGACGGCCAATCTTCTACGGCTATGAACTCAGGAATATTGTTTTTTTGCCACTGCTGGGTGGTTTTTGCCTTATGAGCTGGAGCGGAATCTTGCTAGAAGATCCAACGCTATCTATTGAAGAGAGTAGTGCTCAACTTCTTCACCACGCCTTCTAAGTTATCCCCCTGGTACACTCTTGCCCCGGTCGTAACCACTTTTTCGTATAAATGAAGAGACATAACGCCTTAACAAGACACTCCGCAACCATTACGGAGGCTGAATGGTGGTCACACTGAACCCTAAGAATAACAATTTGGCGTCTTTAGAAGTTTTAGCATAGATTTTGTCATCTTGCGTATTAAACACTTTTTCAACAATGATCATTTTCTCTTCTGTGAAAGTAATAGTTTCATGACCGTTGACCCGTTTTAATGAAAATTGAACATGACGAAATATGGCAAATTTAATTGCTTTAATTTTATATTATATATCACAGTTTTTGATCGGTTAATGAAAGCCTTTTTATGATATACCACATTTTCTTTAGTCCAAATCCGCTATTTGACGATATCTCGAAAGCAATATTTTGTATAATATTGTTGGTTATTTTTTGCGGATGAGAGGGTTGAAAATTCGTAATGCATCATCAAAGGTGCCGTCGCGGCAATGGTAGATATATAAATAGATTTTTATAAGAGGTTTGCACTTCGACCTCATGATCTTTTGTGCCCTCTACTCACCACAATACCTCATCCAGACCCAGTTCCCTTATTAAACTCAGGATAGAGTTGGCCTTTGGCTGCAGTTGGCCAAGATGCACCAACTTTCTCCGCGCTATAGCGCTGCATTCCAGCAGAAGGTGCATTGGAGTCTCCTGAGATTGGTCGCAGAAATGACAAGAGTCCGTGGACCAAATCCCGATCATGTGCAGATGACTTCGTAGTTGCCAGTGGCCTCAGTTATCAGTTGGGGAGGATTATGAGTTTTTTAAATCACTTTTGGTTGTACACTCCCAGTACGAATTTCGCCTGGCGTAGCCCCATAGTTTGGTGCCAGCAAACCTCCATTAGCCCTAGCTCTTCACTCCTGAGCTTCTCCTTGATGGTGTGTTATCCCATAGAATGGAAGGGCTCGTGTCCTACTAAAGGCGAGGCCTGAACCTCTCTTGCTAATGCGTCCGCTGTTTCTTTCCCCCGTGTCCTGGGGCCCAAATTAGTCGGATGCGATTGTTCGTTCCTAGTAGATTAAGTTTCTCGATACACTCAAGGATCAGTGAGGATTAAATTTCACAGGACGATGGGGCCATGAGTGCCGCCTGACTGTCACTCAAAATGGCAATTCGCTCATTCTTGACGTTTCTGTCTAAGTTTATCTCTGCATATAGATAAGTGGCATACACCTCCGCTTGGAAGATGCTTGGAAAACTGCCCATCGGCATAGAGGGCTTGGTTCTGGGGCCGTAAATTCCAGCGTCTATGCCTTGTGGGGTTTTCGAGTCATCTGTGTACCAGTGCAAGGTACACACCTGGAGTTTTTTTACAAATGCAGGTCTACTCAGTTTAACTTATTGTTCTGAACTTCTTTTCGAAATTGATCACCTGAATGATATCATCTCTGGGTAACTTGGTAAGTGGGAGCTGCAGCCTTACCACTTCCATGGTATTAGATGACAGCACTTTTCCTCTCCCGAAGCCTTCCTTGCTAATATTCAGCAGAGTAGCTCAAGCATCACCTCTATCGCAGCAGGCAGGTTCGCATCGCTCCGGTGTTGCACACGCAAGCTTAGCGCTGCCCGCACCGACGAGAGAGTGATTCTCGATGCCCAAGCGACCGCTCCATATATCACCATTGTTCTTATTATCATGATGTACATCAGCCCCAAGATTTTTCTGCTAGACGTTTGCAGATCATGAGAGCCTTTGTTGCTTTGCACAAGGTTGCATCAGCATGCCTCTTCCAATTAAACTTGGCATCCAGGACAAGACCAAGGTACTTAACTTCGCTGACCAAAACAATAGTATATCCGGAGACTAAATAACTCCCCTGCGTTTGGAAGCGTTTTCTATAAACTAGTGTAATTAAATAAAGCGCATTTATATACATTTTCCAAGTATCCTGCAAAAGTATAACCAAAGTAAGCCAGAAAGTAATAAACTTTTATTTGGTTAAGTTATGATAATTTTTATAATATAGATGAGTCATATTTAACCTAGAGTCATTAAAGAGTTAACTAAAATTTTGCCTTTAAAATTGACTAATTTGAATATTTATGTATTTTTTACTTCCTCATTTTTTTCTTGTTACTAATCTTATTAAAATTCCTTTTCCTTACAGCATTCCAGAAAACCGCCGATGGAGAATGTCCGTAGATGCTAAAGTTAAAATAAAAAAATTAAAATTAAAAAAAAAATATATATATCATTAAACCAGTTAATGTAGAAAATAAACTAAGTGCTGTGCATTTTAATGCAAATTATTATTAACCAGCTTTTTATTTGGTTCCTTAACTGAAATATTGTACATCCTTTCCACTCACACATTTTCATCTATGAACCGACACTTAAATATTGAATGTATTCTATTTATGCAAAATATTACATAATAACATATAAAATATGAATTTAAATTAAAGCAAAAAAATCGAATGCAATGTTTAATAAAACCTTCGGCATGATGAGTTATGCACTTAACGTTCGATGATCCTATGACAAGGCCCCATGATCAGTGGAAGTGGATGATCCAATTGCTAAAACTAGCGAAGCTTGTAACTTCAGCTGAGGAATTTCGTACTTGGCTTTGGCGCTGCTGGAGGCCATAATGTGTGTAGTCTGTAAGTGGTATTTGTGTGATATTCTTAAGTTTTGATTTGGAAAAGTCGTACATACTTATACAATAAAATTACATAAAAATGTAGAGAAAAACATTATTAGTAAAAGGTATCTAAAAATTTGTGGGATACATTATAAAATAAAATAAAAAAGTGTTTCTTTATACATATGAATATTGTTTATCCCATCTGTATAGTCGAACGCATAGGTTAGGTTACATGGCTCCCCATGCAAGAACCCACTTGGAGGAAAAATTAAATTCATCCTTTGTGATACCATACACAGGGAAAATGAGTAAGATGAGGATGAAAACCGAACGATGGCTAATTAAATTTGCGTTAACCGCTTCAAGCTACTGATGAAATTCATTAGGTGTGTGATATATAAGCCTGTTATATTTATCTGCAGGTGTAGCAAAAAGTGACAGCCAAGATGTCTGAGTATCAGCCCAGCGAGAGCAGGACAACTGTGGAGAAGGTTCTGAGATTATTCCACCTCATCCTCGAGACAGCTGCTGCAAAAAGCAACAGCTCCAAGCAAAAGCAAGTCTCACCGCATGGATACCTGACGGACAATGCCCGGTAAGGATACCCACAAAACTCGAGAGCAGCGATTTTGTAAGCTTTAGATGTTCTCTTGCAAATGAAAGAGTTTTTCCTAATATCGGTCGCCCCTTGGCAGGCAGTGGTAAACCTCCGAGTATATTGCTGCCATGAAAAATTTCTCATAAAAAAATAACTATTTGCCGCTTGGTGTCGGCTTAAAATTGTAGGTGCCTCCTTTCCAACATCAAGACGCACGCCACAAATAAAAGGAGGAGCGCGGCTAAACACCTAACAGAACTGTACGCGCCAACTATTTATTTATTTTTAGAAGTTCCTCGAATGCCTTCGATCAACACGTGGCCAGCTGTCATGACTAAACACATTTGCACACAAGCCCAGCGCTCGCTGAGTTGACCTGCAGCTCACCTTGCCAGGAGCAGACCACCGGACTTGAAGGAAAACCCAATACTCTCATTTCCCTTGTCTAGCTAACTCATCTACCCTGCAGTTTCTAACTATGCCTCCGTGACCAGGAACCCTAATGAGTCTAACATCGAAGTATTCGGATTCACTTGAGAGAGAACTCAGGTATTCCCCGAGTAATTTCGAGTGAACCAATAATGGACCCAAGGCCCTAATTGCCGCTTTGGTGTCGGAGTACATGTGTCCCTTTCTCACAGTAATTACAAAAGTAAGTAACCAGGCCACTGCCTCTTTGATTGTGGCTACCTCCGCTTGGAAAACACCATAGTAGTCCCATAGCCTGAATTTGAACTAAATGAATAGTTCCGCGTAGAATACTCTCCCACCAACCCTTGCCTCCAACTTCGAGCCATCCGAAAACGTGTTTACCATGCTCTGAATGAAAATGTAAATAAGAAATAACCGATTTCGATCCAATGTGCACCGTTTTGCTGGACAATTTTTGTCTATTTTTTATGATTTCACAATTGAAAAAGTCCTCGATCCTATTTGTAAAAAAACTTGAGCAACTCATTATCACACGCCTCTCTTAGGTCCATTAAGAAGATTATGAAAATTGTTGCGATGTTTGAAAATGGGTCAGATGCAATTGAACCTCTCATCCAAGCTTCTGGCGCATCGTTACAGATGTGCGTGGTTTGGCATGGCGGAATATAACACCCTTCTTATGGCCAATTCTGACCACTCCTGAAAGATCCACTGTTTCAGTCTGGTTAGTGTTTTTGTATCAATCTCATAGTGAATTATTTCCTTCCAAGCGCGAACACACAGCAAAACCTTCATGTTCATTCATCCAGGCCTGGCGATAGTTTAGGCCGGGCCACCGCAGTTTGACCACGATCTTTTCCGATTTTTGTTATTGGATGTGATCTATTTTTAGGACGGGCCAACACGCACTATATCCATTGTTTCGTTTCAGCAAAAAATCACAGGCGTCATTATTCAACTCCAACTTTGAAAAATGTAGATCTGAATATCACTTCAAATGCCTAAAGGAAATAATATGTAGAATACAACAACTAATACCTGCTCACCAATTCGGTTTTCGAATCATATTATATATTGCTGATATATTTTAGAGTAAAACAAAATCAGGCTTACTCAAGCATTAAAAAATCGAAGCATTCCTGGACCAGTATTATAAAGGGTGGTTAAGTTTCAAGGGCTGGTGTTGATTTTGAATAATATAAATTTTTTTTAGGAAATTATTGTCATTTCTCTTTATTATGATAATATTGGTATGGCTCAATTACGTATGAAACAAAATATTAATATCGGCCAAATGGCCGCCGAGGACTCGGCGGCACACCTCCATCCGATGGTCCAAATTTTCGATGACGCTGAGGCATAATTGAGATTCTATGCCGTTAATGTGCCGAATTATCTCATGCTTTAGCTCTTGAATTGTTGCTGACTTATCGACGTACACTTTTTCTTTCAAATAACCCCAAAGAAAGAAGCCAACGGTGTCAAATCACATGATCTTGGCGGCCAATTGACATCGGCGCGACGTGAGATTATTCGGCCATCAAATTTTTCGCGCAAAAGAGCCATTGTTTCGTTAGCTGTGTGACAAGTGGCACCGTCCTGTTGCAACCACATATCGTCCACATCCATATCTTCCAATTCGGGCCATAAAAAGTTCGTTATCATCTCACGATAGCGAACACTATTCACAGTAACTGCCTGACCGGCCTTATTTTGGAAAAAATACTGCCCAATGATGCCGCCTGCCCATAAACCGCACCAAACAGTCACTCTTTGTGGGTGCATTGGTCTTTCGGCAATCACTCTTGGATTATCATTCACCCAAATGCGGCAATTCTGCTTATTGACGAATCCACTCAGGTGAAAATGTGCCCCATCACAGAAGATGATTTTCTTCACGAAGTGCGCGATATGCATTTTGATTTGAACGCCCGTTTTCATAATAAGCCTGAATAACTTTAACGCATTGCTCGATTGTGTATCTTTCCATGGTTCAAATTGTGTTAGTCTGAAATTGAAAATGGTCACATGAAATGCAAAAAAAAAACTTGACGTTTAGGTGTGGTTCACATTCAACATCCTCCCTTGGAATTTAACCACCCTTTATTTACTCTACACAGCAGACCACTTTTTACTACAAGCAGATTAGCCACATTTGCTAATGATGCATGTGCATGTATACTAGCTTTTGGCGACATCAAGAACGATTCAAACAGAAAGTTAGAAGCATCGGTAGATGGAATTACAATGTGGACTAAAACCTGGAACATTAAATTAAACGAAAGCAAATCTGTACACGTTGACTTCACCAGCAAGAAGATTACTTATATCCCGGTGAAAACATCCTCCGTTACAGTACCCTATAGTAATACAGCTGAATACTTTTGAGTGACATTGGACACGAGGATAAAGTGGAAGGAGCATGTCAAAAAGAAACCTAACGAAATTGGCATACAGTCAAAAAAGCTTAAATGGTTGATTGGCAGAAACTCTAAACTTTCAATAGAAAACAAAGTACTTCTTTACAATCAAGCTTTAAAGCCAGATGTACCGCTGCATCAAACATCGAAATCATTCAACGCCAACAAAATAAGGTGCTCAGAGGCATGGTCAATGCTCCTTGGTATATAAGGAATATTGATCTGCACAACGATCTGTCGGTGGAAAAGGTTGTCAAAATCATACCTATCTTTGCTACGGAAGATTCAGCACTTAGAGAAGTGGTCAACGCTTGTTTGTACTATATGTTATCAAATAATAATACCGAAAATAGTACTTGTTAGCTTAGTATTAGACTATGAAATGTTAAGCTATTTTTTGTTACGTTTCAATAAAAGAAAACGGCAACACTCGTCAGGATATAAGTAAGCATTCTCTGTTTGCTCTGTGGGAAATTTGCTTGGTAGGGATTTTGAATAGTGTAGTAGTTTCGTCCCTCTATGCCCTACAGTACTAATGAATATATTACTTCCAATAACCAGAAAGTCTTTAGTGTAACTTGACACTCTTATAACTTAAAGTAGCGCAGCGTTCAACTCTTGGCAACCAGCTGCTATCCGACTCCATACCCCTGCTAGCGAATTGCCCACCAAATATAATTTAGTGATAATTGAGTCCTCCAGAATGTGTAGCCTAGTATTGAGAGGCCATTTTATCTCCACTATCAAGGTGCTAGGCATTCCATAATGGATTCTTTTATCTACACTAACAAAAAGTGCTGGCTTTTTTCATAAATTGATCAAACAAAAATAATAATAATTACACTGAAACATTCCGATTTTTCAAGCATTTCTTCAAGAAAAAAGGGCAATTTCAGCAAAACTATCAGCCTGTCAAGATCATTGCAATATGAGCCCATACTCTTTGAAAAATCATTCGCTAATGCACGTACGTAATGCATGAAAACTTTCAAGCTTTACATTCACTAATTTCAAGACCAAATCGATACCACCCTGTTAAAATGCTACCACATAACAAATTTTAGGCATACTTTTAGGCATTAGCAAGCTGAGTATATCACATGTCGAACTATAGTACCTTTACCGTACATTTGTTTCTATGTAATAAACATGTACCCACATTCATAGGTACATTTTGAAATATGTGAATGGATAAAGTAAAAAAAATAGCGGTTAATAATATTAGATTAATTGATAGAATTTGCTTATATATACGCACTTATGTATGTATATGAAGGTGAGAAGGGAATTTTGCATAGATATAAATACTTATTTATGCAACACAAGGCACTGCTGAGCACTTTACACACTGAGGTGTTTGCGATGACAACAATGAGTAGTTTTTCAGTCAGAAGTAATTTATTATAATATATTAAAAGCATAAAAGTTATTATTTGCTTTGTCTCTTTATTTTTCAATTACATGAAACTGCTTAACACTCCGTTGGACACCTTTTTTAAAACCCTCGGTTGGCACCCGACTTTAGCCAGACCCCTATATATTTACATGTGTTTGTATGAGAATATGTGACCAAATCGCCACATTTATAATTCATTTTCAAAGTATCAAAGGTATATATTTTAATTTCTTACTTTTTTAATTGGTTTTGGCATGCATTGAGTTCCCTACAGAAGCAAAAACAAATCGCTGAAAATATTTTGGTTTGTGAAAAAAAAGGACTTCGTTTTTGTTCTTTATTTTTTGATATTTCGACTCGTTTTTTGACTCATTTCGAAGATTTAAAAAAAAGTCGGTTTACTGACGATAGTTTAACGTGACAACGTCATAAGAAAATACTGATGTAATGGTTGCAATTTTCAAAACCAAATTTTAATTTTATTTGTAGATATGTTGTATTGATATAGAGGAGGAGATAAATGGAATTGCAATGGAATAGGTCAAGTTAAATTTACACAAACGTGAAAAATTACGAAACATTTATCAAATTCATGAAAGATATGTTCAATTTCGATTGTGCATCACCCGTTAATAAGTCAACAACACTAAGAGGCAACATTATCGATTTGCCTTTTTCAAGACACTTTACACTCGAAACACTCCCTTTCATTTCCTACTTTTCCTATAATCGTCCTATTCTCAACGGAGAAATGGTTCATTACCATGCACACAGGAAGAAGGCATATGCAAATACAAATATGTGAATTTATATACACATGCACATATACATACATATATATGCTCACTCAAGTAGGCCGGAGCCAGATGTCGAACGTTGCCGAATGCGGGGGCCGATTGTGCTCTTTGTCGTTCATTCCGCGCTTTCGCTTGCAGTTCATTCAAGGTAACGGCGCATGAGCAAGGTAACGACGAATGAACAAGGTAACAACACATTCATGTTCATGTTCTTGGTAGCGTTATCCGAAATTTTAGTTTTTTGTTCATTCTTCTGTTTCTTACGGTCACCTGCCCTTCCAGAGGGCTGCCCATGTTGCCATGTGCGGTGACCAATGAGGATTAAAGGGAAATAAACGGTCCGCCATGGCAGCGCCCCATACCATGGTAAAGCCACCGTTACAACCTGACGTGGCGTGATGTCAGGAGAGCTCCGTTAAGAGACAGCCTAATTTTATCCTCCAGCTGCCAAACCCACCCAATAGGCACGGGTCGCGTTACACCTTGGGTTGAGGGAGTTTTTTTAACGAAGTTTACGTCTTCGACCTGTGTGGTTCGCGAGAGACCTACTCCCCTACCTTCCATATCTGGGAGGAGTTCCCCTATCCACCACCTGGGGACGCGCCCTAAAGGGATAACAGGGAGGGCCCCCAAGGGTGCCGTGAGGGAGTCAAAACAATTTTCGTCAGCTCATTCTAGCTTTTGTTGCTTTTATCCCTGCTTCTAACTCTTCTAGGTCAGCGGGGGTCTACGTTTTCCACGGTTTCTTTGTGGATTCCAATAAATTGCAGTGCTTGTGTTGCAAGTTTCGCAGCCATACAGTAGAACTGACTTGGTATTCGAATTGAAAATTTTTTTCTTGGTACTTCGTGTGTTTATAGACGAGCACCACATATTTTTAAGAGAGCCGAAAGCCGGCTTGGCTTTTTTCATACGATTCGTAATAACTTCTTTTAGAGAATATTACGCCGCCAAGCCAACAAAAGGAGCTAACTGCTTCAAACTCAATGCCGTGAATCTCGAATCTTTGTGTCCAGGTGAAATTTAGGAGCATTACTTTGGCTTTACCAATGTTTATCTTCAGGGCTTCTTTTTTTCTGTTTCTTGCACAAGCACTAATTGTTACACATGTCAGTGTGCGTCATAACGCTGTCCTGGCCAATGCTGAATAGTAGCGATAGCAAACACACACACGATAGCCATTTTACATCCTCTCGTTGGAATGGTTATCCAAAGAATGGGCACACTTGGACGAAGATAAACGAATTCTTTCTTTGTATACGATGGTAAGGAGAAAACCGATGGGATGAAAGGAGAGGAGGGGAAGAGGTGGTGGTGGGATGGTTAGGAGGATGGATTTAGAGGGTGTGGATTATAAACGATGACTGTGCTGCGTATGCTGCTGATGAAGTTCATCAGATTTTTAATGTCAACACCAGCTATATCAGCAAGCGTAGCAAAGAAGTAAGGGCCAAGATGCCTAGATCTTAGCCCCGTCAGAGCAGGGTAGCTAAGCAGAAGATGCTGAGATGATTCCACCTCATCGTCCATAGATCCGATGCAAAAAGGAATAGAGGTAATTCCACAGCATGCGAGCACTCCTCGCGCATAGTGTCCAGTGAGAAACAAAAAATTTTGTCAACCTCAGAAGCTCACCCGAGCGTTCCCGATCCACACATGGCCAGAAGGCTTTCGCGGCCTAACAAGTTTGTGTACTTGCTCAGCTGGCGCGAAGCCCATCCTTCCAGACCTCAGACCGCAGGTAGTCAGGGGGATCCCAATTCTTTCACATGTCCCTTGTCTGGCCAGCTCATTCGCCTCACAGTTTCCCGCGATGTCGCTATGACCAGGAACCCAGATGACGCTTATATCAAAGAATTCGGACGCAGTCGAAAGTGAGGTCAGGCATTCCCTGACCAGTTTCGAATACACCGTCACTGACCCGGGGGCCTTTATTGCCGCTTGACTGTCAGAGTAAATATTTACTTTCTTAACTGTTAGTACGCATGAGTAATTATTTTCATTTATAACATGATAGAAACAATTTGTAAATTTCCTAAACTTTTTTCGTATTATATATTTTCAATAACCTCCAAACTTGTCTAGAAATGTGCAATTAGCTGACACAGTTCTGTGGGGAAAACCAACATTTTGGATGCTCCTGTGTTTACGCGCGTGCTGCAGAAATAGTCTGCGTTGGACCACCAACGGTGGTCACCTTACAATGAAGATCTTTATAAAATTTGCTAGTAGCTCTATTGACAAGCATTCATTAAGGTTAATTCCACCGCAATACTTTGTGACAAAATCGCAACTGCGACATATAGAACGAAACTCGTAACAACAAAAATTTAAAATACCGACTTTTGCATAAAGTAATTGATTCATGGTAGATTTCTTAAATAATTTAAATGCTAGATAGTTGCTGCGATATAATATCTTTGACAAGATCCATAAACTTAGTCAGGTATTCAATAAGTAGTTCTACACAAGAAATACAAGTCTGACGAATTCCGAATGCAGAGTAAATCTATAAAGCTGGTGATAAAATAAAATTGGATATATATTCATAATAGGTATACGAATACTTAACTAGATAAACAAGGAATTTATTTTAGTGTGGGGAAGCACCAGCAAAATAACCACAAAGTGCATTAATATTCATAGGGAGCAACCAAATAATAAAATATAAGTGAAGTTATCAATGACCGGTTGCAAGTTTAATTATTGGCTTTTAAACAAACGAAGCTTATAGTATTAATTAATTTTTTAGTTCTAATTTGTTTGTCCTATAAATGGGATGCTTTTTCTACTGAGGAATGATATAACCTGCCAAGAGTTTCGTATGTATGTTTATGTATTAGAAGATATGTACTTTTTACAATATTTTAATATTACAAGTACTCACCCTTAGGAGTAAGCAATGGCCTTCGTAAAAGTTATGGGATAATAATTAGTATGATAATAGATAGAGACTGCCGCTACAAAACCAACTCAACACATGTTAGATTCCTGAATCTGTTAAGCGCGTTGCACTATATAACCTATTTTATTGGCTTATCAACTGGCTTAAAACCCGTTTAATTGAATTCCCACTCTGTTTGTTTATTATAATAAGACACTTCTCCCGAAGGTCACAAGCTACTCGTGTAAGCAACTTCCCTGGCCACTAAAAGCCCCCCCGCAGTTAGCGTCACCGAGACACTGAACTAACAGTTTGTTTATTAAATAAATGATAATTAGTGGCAGCATGTGCGTTGGATTCATAAACCTGCCCTTTACTTATGTAAACAATTCTCATCAGACTTATGAAATGAATACTTGATTTGCTGTGTGCTTACAAACCACATGGGTTAGTCTCTGAGCTATGCTTCGTAAAACGCCTAACTTATAACCCTTAATGATATTTAAGAATTCAAAATTGTGCTAAGGGCATGAGTTGCAAAAATTGGATGAATTTAAATCCATTTTCAATAAAAAATTCACAATATATCGATGACGAGTTCCCAACGAGATGCCAACTTCATAATACCCCTCTTATAGAAGCTCGCTTCCCTATTGTCAAAAAACTCGGAGAGCCAATTTTCACAGGACTCTCTTGTGGACAACTTCCGACTACCAAGCTCGTTTGCCATGGACAGAAATAGGTGGTAATCACTTGGTGCGAGATCCAGACCATACGGTGGATGCAAAAGAACCTCCCATCCGAGCTCCCGGAGCTTCTGGCGCGTCACCAAAGATGTGTGTGGCCTGGCGTTGTCCTGATGGAAGACAATTCGGCCTATGTTGATCAAAGATGGCCTCTTCTGCATGAGTGCTGCATTCAAGCGGTCCAGTTGTTGGCAGTACAGGTCCGAATTGAGCGTTTGGCCATAGGGGAGCAGCTCATAGTGGATGATTCCCTGCCAATCCCACCAAACACACAGAAGAACCTTCCTGGCCGTCAATCCAGGCTTGGCCACCGTCTGGGCAGCTTCACCGCTTTTCGACCACGACCGTTTGCGCTTCACGTTGTCGTAAGTGACCCACTTTTCATCGCCAGTCACCATCCGCTTCAAAAACGGATCGATTTTGTTGCGATTCAGAACCGATTCGCATGCATCCATACGGGCAAAAATGTTTTTTTGCGTCAAGTCGTGTGGCACCCATACATCGAGCTTCTTTTTGAATCCAAGCTTCTTCAAATGGTTTATAACGGTTTGATGACTCATGCCCAGCTCTTGGCCGATGCTACGGCTGCTACTATGCCGGTCTCTTTCGATCAATTCAGCGATTTTATCGCAATTTTCGACGACAGGCCTTCCGGACCGTGGCGCATCTTCGATCACCTCTGCACCAGAACGAAAACGTTGAAACCATCGTTGTGCGGTGGAAATGGAAACTGTATCGGGTCCATAAACTGCACAAATTTTATTGGCAGCATGAGATGCATTTTTGCGTTTATCGTAGTAGTACTGTAAAATATGCCGTATTTTCTCCATATTTTGCTCCATGCTTGCGACGCTATAACTCACGAACGACTAAAAGCAAACAACAATTAATCAAAGACGTGTTAGCACGTGAAAAGAGCTTTCCAAAAAGCTCTAGCGTGAACCGATGCGACGAATACAACTAGAACTACGCGCTTGCAAAGACAAGCTTGGGGAAATACCGCAAGACTTTTTGGCCAACCTTATATTTTTCATATATCTGCCATCATTGAAAACGCCTTTGAGGAAAAAAGGTGTGCTCTGCTGTCTTTCTCGACGTGTCTAAAGCCTTTGACAAAGTTTTCCACATTGGGCTCCTCAACAAAATAAATGCGCTTCTACCAATACAATATTTTAATGTTCTAAAATCGTACTTATCCGATCGTTTTTTCCGAATAAAATACGAAGACACATATTCCGAACTTAAGGAAATTAAAGCTGGCGTCCCACAGGGCAGCGTGCTGGGGCCCATTCTTTATATTCTTTTTACGTGTGATCTACCTATTGACATAAATTGCTCCACAGCAACTTTTGCTGACGACACAGCCATCTTATCGGTAGGAGAAACTCAGATTGACTCAATCAAAAACCTTCAAATTTATTTAAATAAAATCTCCGAGTGGACCATTAAATGGCGCATAAAACTAAACGAAACAAAATCGGTTCATTTAGACTTCACACAGAAGAAAATCAAATATCTGCCACTACATATAAACGGCATACTTAGGTATGACACTAGATACCAAGCTTAGATGGAATGCTCACGTTAAAAAGAAAAGAGAAGAGTTAGATATCAGATTTAGAAATATGTACTGGCTTATGGGCAACCAATCAGCCTTATCCCTATACAATAAAATTCTTTTATATAAGCAGGTGCTTAAACCAATTTGGACATATGGGATCCAGCTATGGGGCTGCTCAAGCTCAACCAACATAAAATCCATACAAAGATTCCAAAATAAGGTACTACGATGCGCTGTTAATGTACCTTGGTACGTCCGTAACACCGATATCGAACGCGACCTTGGCATCGAATCAGTTGCCACTTCGATCAACATCAACGCTAAGTCTCATATGGAAAGACTACGCCACCATGTAAATAGCGAAGCCTCAGCCCTAATTGACCCCGTTAAATGGAAAGAAAGGCTGAAACGAAAAAAACCGCACCAACTCACGCAGTAGCCCATTTCCCTGCAAGCCTGATGCAGAGTATTTTTAAATTTAGTTGTATTGTACAAAATTAAATCCAAATTGTTCGTTAGTTTATAATTTATTAACTAGTTACAATGTAAATAATAATAAAAAAAAAAAAAAATATATATCTGCCTTTAATAAGTGACAAGTTTGATTTATAGAGTTATATAATATTTTAATTTCATTGCAATGATAAAAAATTTAGAAATTGCGAAAAATGGAATATGTAGGTGAGTCTTGCACAATCGGCGATAATGGTTTTCAGACAAGGGAAAAAGTTAGGAAAAACAGAAAAATGGCAGTGCATGGGAATAAAATAATAATCGTTAATGAGTATTGCCTAAGGGCTGTTTGTCGACCCATTCAAAATTATGCTGCTCAGGTGTGGGTGCATGGATTATTTGAAGATGTGAATTATAAAGAAAACTTTCAAATTACTTGACTGCGCACCCTCCTACGCTATCTATGTTGGCACAGGATTAGTACAAGGACACATCTACCCTCTATCACTACACTTGAAACACATACATAACACATTATGCGAATACAAGAATGAAAGAATATCTATTATTCTGTAATAATGCGTTCACATATAGGTAGATTATCTATTTTTCCGCGATGAAGAGCATTATGTGTGTGCTTGGCAGTATCATTACGATCACGCTGCTCTCGTTACAGTGGAAGTTTTGCGGCTTGATTTGTTATTAGTATTCATCTTTTTCGTGCGACCACCTGCTGGACGAGGCGAGCGCAATGGTCTATTTAAATAAAGGGGAATTGAAACAGCCCACCACGGCAGCGCCCCATGCCGTGGCAAGGCCACAGTTACTTCCTAAGGCGGTCCGGTATTAGCCCAGTTTTAATACACTGCGCAAATATTTATGTGCGTAGTATCGGTATGCGTTTGCTTATATATGTGAGAATAATTTCATAAATAAGCCACACTTTTACTTCGCCTAAACGATATTGAAGCTTTCCAAATATTTCATTAATGTGCGCAGTATACAAACACATTTCGTTCAGAGGCAAAAAACGGGCAAGTACACTCGACGTTTGTCAGAAGATTCCTGTATGAGCAATAAATAAATAAATAAATATCTATATATACATGTATATTAATAAATATTTACATTCAGATTCATGTATTATATGTGTTCTCGAGTTTTATTAAGCGAAAATTGTTAGTGTAAACTCAAGGTCAATAAACAATTCCCTTTTGGAATTATTCTCCAACACTGCTACTAGAAAATAATTATCTTTAAATTCAAATACTATCACCATTAATTAATTTTTTTATTACGAATCACAACCAAATTTGAGCAATTTGAGAAATCGTGATAATCACTTAGTCAATTTTAGCAAAGAATGTACACTGTGTTCAAAAAGTAAGGTCAATTTTTAATTTAAGCTTGGCAGGCTAACCGATTCGGGCAAACTTTTTTATGTTCATGATGAGTGTATTAAATTTCATGTTAATGCCATCACTGTAACTATTTACAACGTTTGGTATATATTAAAAATCTCAATTTCTTCGAAAAAGGGCGCCGCGGTAAAGTTTGTGAATAGATGTTTTCTGACTATCATGGCATCTACGAACGCATTATTACGGAAGATGAGATTTGGATCCTGGTTTATGATCCGGAAGCAATCGACCAGTCGAGTGAATATCGAGCCAAAGGCGAATCAACCCCTAAACAATTGCGTCAAAGCCACTTAAAAATAAAGTTTTTATGCTCCAACCGTTGGGTTCAACTATCAACAAGGGGTATTTACGTCATTTGCGTGAAGTTATTCACAAGAAGAGGCAAGAATTATGGAATCACAACTCCTGACATGGCTTTGATTCTTCGTGAGTTTTCGGAAACAATTCCATGAATTGTTTCTCAACCGCCATATTCATCTGACTTAATTCCGTATGAATTTTGGCTATCCCCCGAATTCAAAAGACTGCTGGTAACCCACTTTGAACCTACTGAGAAAATTCAACGTGAATGGCTACTTGATTTGAAGGCTATACCGGGAAATGATTTTTTTGGCATGCTCCGAGGAATGAAAAAACGTTGGAGTAGAAAGAAAATAATTTGGATTAATAAATTAAAATTTTTAATTTTATAACAAAATTCCCTTCACTTTTTGAACACAGCCGTTTTAGTGTTTCGTATGTATGCGTAATCGCTAATTTATTGTTGTTTTATGTATGTTGTTTATATATGTATATAAAGCAGTACCAAATGAATGTTGAAACAGCTTACATTAGGTTGTATGCACCGCACGTATCCCCATTACTATAAGAAATGAGACTGTAAGGTTTTAAATCGCGAGCTCTCCAAAATTCTCCCAAGGAGATGTCACACCTTCTACATTTTTTAAAAGAAGGGGCATTATATTTATAAAGAAGGCTCAGTGACACCATTCACGGATGGCTTGAAAGTGGCCAAAAATGTAGGTGAAGGAGTATTTTGTAAGTATGTAGCCCCCTATTATGTTTAAATATAGGCCTTCGAATTATTGAAGGCATTTCCGAGTGGCTATGAGAGAAGCAGTCAAATGACTGCTGCCGAATGCAACATCCTTTAATGAATGAACAATTTATTCCGATAGGAAAGCGGCATCAAAGCTCCAGGCTTACTTATGGTTTAACCAAATTAGTCGAGGAATGACTGAATGAATGAGGATTTCCTTGGTTACTAGTAGTCTGTTTTTGGGCTTGTGGGCCTCGAGTCAGCTGATATAAGTGCTGGGTGAGAACACTGGTATTCGCAGAGATTTTTAAGGCTAACAAAGCAATTACTCTCGATAATGGTGTTTATCTTCACCGAAAACTTTCCAGTGAAAATCCATTCGGTTAGACTAAACAAAACTTGGAGCCCCTTTTGCGATAGTGGAATATTATGGGATATATTTATCTGAAAATATACTTCTCGGCTAATCTGTTTTCGTGCGAAAAGCTATGTATAGGGTGTATGCGCCAATTATATATGTATATAATTATATATGTATATATAGATATATATATATAATCAAATAGTTTAAAATTCAGCGAGTTCGAACCCTTTATTTATGTAAGTCTCAGATTTCATTCTTTTGGCCCAAATTCCCTCTAAAGTCAGAACATACCCCACAAGGGCAAAAAGCATATTGCGACCAATTTTCATTCACAAAGAGATCAAAGCAAAGACAAAACGAAGTACCCCCTGTCATCAAACAGAGTCGGGTATTGGTTTGATTACAAGCTTGTAAAAGATTTCGTTTATTTAGAAACCAGTATTAACACCGATAACAGTGTCAGCCTTGAAATCCAACGCAGAATCTCTCTTGCCAACAAGTGTTACTTTGGACAAAGTTGAGGAGTAAAGTCCTCTATCGACGAACAAAACTAACACTGCACAAGGCTCTCATCATGCCCGTCCTATTGTATGGTGCAGAAACTTGAATGTTGACAAATTCCGATGAGGCGTCCCTTGGAGTGTTTGAGAGAAAGATTCTGCGGGAGATTTTTGGACATTTGCGCATTAGCGACGGCGGGTATCGTAGGCGATGGAACAATGAGCTGTATGAGCTTTGCCGCGACATAGACATTGCGAACTGAATAAAGATCCATATGTGAAAAAAGTTGGAAATATTGAAGAAACTCGGTCTCTCTGTGACAGTTAAAGTTAATGTTTCGCCAACCATCCAGCGGCAGTTCAAGAAACAACAAACAGCTGAAACAACAAATCTCAGTTCTCATTGATGAAATGTACTGAAAAATTAGGTTCAGAAAATGTGCTACTTTAAAGTCAGCCGTGGATGTGGCTTGAGTGACATTGCCTTGCATGTTTAATGACAAAGCTTACTGACTGACAAACATTCGTGTATCGTTTATTATAGCTAATTTTATATATGTATTCTCGAATGCTGACTTTATTTTTTAATTAATATTAAATTTGTTTATTCAATATTAAATTTTTTGAGATATGCATATTAATCGAAGGTAGAATGTAGAATAATCCAGAACTAAACGCTGCTACACATTGGTTATTTCATCACAAAAAGTGTCCAGCCATTAATGATAAAAACTTGTCAGACTGGTCAAACTATGATCATACAAATTTTGATTATATTCTTTCCATCACCATCTAAACACTAGATGTTTGCCAACATCCAAAATTGTATCAACATTAACCAACTACACATACCTGAGGTGTCTGATCACAACGCAAAAACGTGCATCCGTCAATAGATCGTCAGATACGTCAGGTGCTACAATCTCAAAGCTCTTTTTTCCACATATCACCGGCTACACATTGGTTTCCTGCAATGAATTTCACTAGTTCTCATATATGTATAACGTGCATGTATGTGTGGGCAAATGTTTGTAAATATCTATGGCCGCACAAAGGTAATCGACGTCATCATTTTAATTTTGCTTTCATCATTTTTCCAACTTTTTTAACAAATCTATATATACTCATTTTTGCTCGTTCTCGGTTATACTCGTACGTAAGTATATTTGTGTAGATGGGAATATGGTAATTTTCAAAAGTGGTATGTAGCGTCAGCCACTTAAAATTTGTGTTTTTCGTAAAAATTATCATACAACGCAGAAAATTGACAAGAAACCCTGCCAGCAAATGCAAATCGGCCTGCTAATAGCCCAGCATCAACCACTACATTTTGATTGATTGATTACCAGAAGTGCGAATATATTGATTTAGGAAACAAATATCAACTTAACTTAGCTACTGTTGCATATACATATATACATATATAGTAAATTATGGGTGAGTATTATTGCAAACCCGCATACCTGTGGGGAAAACAAAAACTTGTTAAATGGATTTTTATTTCTCCAACTGTGGCTACTTATTATTGGTAACTAGTCATAAAATTGGACCAAACTAGTGATTCAATCGAAAATTATAAAATTGTGTATATAGATTTTTAATAATATCTTTAGAATATTCATATGATTCTTCCTATTACCCAGTGGTCGAGATTGGATTATTTTAGATTTAGATTAAATAATTTAAATTTTTAGTTTTAAAGTCAAAACATGGGCAGCGCACGAACACAAACGTATAAGCAGGCATACATTATAAACATTTGCAACCACGTGACATAAAGGTTGTCAAAAAAGTCTTGCGGTATTTTTATTGAATTTTCAATTGTTCATAAAATTGGTTATAATAATGCGATTTAAGTCAAATATGCGCCGTTTTGTTCGATGACGAGTTCCCAACGAGATGCCAACTTCATAATGCCCCTCTTATAGAAGCTCGCTTCCCTATTGTCAAAAAACTCGGAGAGCCAATTTTCACAGGACTCTCTTGTGGACAACTTCCGACTACCAAGCTCGTTTGCCATGGACAGAAATAGGTGGTAATCACTTGGTGCGAGATCCGGACTATACGGTGAATGCAAAAGAACCTCCCATCCGAGCTCCCGGAGCTTCTGGCGCGTCACCAAAGATGTGTGTGGCCTGGCGTTGTCCTGATAGAAGACAATTCGGCCTATGTTGATCAAAGATGGCCTCTTCTGCATGAGTGCTGCATTCAAGCGGTCCAGTTGTTGGCAGTACAGGTCCGAATTGAGCGTTTGGCCATAGGGGAGCAGCTCATAGTGGATGATTCCCTGCCAATCCCACCAAACACGCAGAAGAACCTTCCTGGCCGTCAATCCAGGCTTGGCCACCGTCTGGGCAGCTTCACCGCTTTTCGACCACGACCGTTTGCGCTTCACGTTGTCGTAAGTGACCCACTTTTCATCGCCAGTCACCATCCGCTTCAAAAACGGGTCGATTTTGTTGCGATTCAGAAGCGATTCGCATGCATCCATACGGGCAAAAATGTTTTTTTGCGTCAAGTCGTGTGGCACCCATACACCGAGCTTCTTTTTGAATCCAAGCTTCTTCAAATGGTTTATAACGGTTTGATGACTCATGCCCAGCTCTTGGCCGATGCTACGGCTGCTACTATCCCGGTCTCTTTCGATCAGCAATTTTATCGCAATTTTCGACGACAGGCCTTCCGGACCGTGGCGCATCTTCGATCACCTCTGCACCAGAACGAAAACGTTGAAACCATCGTTGTGCGGTGGAAATGGAAACTGTATCGGGTCCATAAACTGCACAAATTTTATTGGCAGCATGAGATGCATTTTTGCCTTTATCGTAGTAGTACTGTAAAATATGCCGTATTTTCTCTTTATTTTGTTCCATGTTTGCGACGCTATAACTCACGAACGACTAAAAGCAAACAACAATTAATCAAACACGTGTTAGCACGTGAAAAGAGCTTTCCAAAAAGCTCTAGCGTGAGCCGATGCGACGAATACAACTAGAACTACGCGCTTGCAAAGACAAGCTTGCGGAAATACCGCAAGACTTGTTGGCCAACCTTTATTAAATGACATATTAAGTTTGCTAGACCGCTGTCGCGACCTTTGTAAATATGAATTTCGACACTACACGACCGTTGAGATAAATGCGGGCAACAATTAGATAGGCCTGGAGCAGTGGCATTATGCCCAAAGCTGTTGATACAGGGGTAAGTGTTTGCTGATGTCAGGACAGGTTCGACTATAAACGGTGCGTATGGCAGCCTGGCTGGCCAATTTAAGAATTCAGAATTCAACTACGTACTATCCAACTATTCAACTATTCCAATGCACATATTTCAACGTTGAATCTTCGAATTTTTTTGTTTTTCATTTTCTGGTTTAGAAAACTCATTTTTCCAATTCGTCTTTATCACCCCACGCATCTCGTAATGCGTAGTTTTAGTCAAGATAAAAGAAAAACTTTCTCACTCGTGTGTTGTATGCTACTTTCAACCTATATATTATATATACATAGAATTGGCGCGTAAAACCTTTTTTGGGTATTTGGCCGAGCTCCTCCTCCTATTTGTGGTGTGCGTCTTGATGTTGTTCCACAAATGGAGGAACCTACAGTTTTAAGCCGACTCCGAACGGCAGATATTTTTATGAAGAGCTTTTTCATGGCAGAAATACACTCGGAGGTTTGCCATTGCCTGCCGAGGCCTACCGCTATTAGAAAAATGTTTTTCTTAATTTTGGTGTTTCACCTCGAACCTACGTTCTCTCTGTGAATTCCGAATGGTAGTTACGCACCAACCCATTCGGCTACGGCGGTCGCTATAATACGCACTTTGCTGTATTTCAAGGAAAATGTGGCCAAAACTGAGCTATATCTTTTTTCTAGAATGAGAGCGAGGCGAGGGTTATGGTAATGGTTGGCATCGAAACATTTACATTTATTGTCGAAATTATTTTTGCGTCTTCTTATGCCATCAGTCGCAGAGGGAACCAGATTAATTGAGAATCAACAACCAGAGTACGACCCGCTTCAAATCATTGACCTTTCGACGTTGGGAAGTTAGTTAACATTCCCTATACACTTCTCCACACAAGATCTTGCTATCTCTATTGCGAGCAGACGAACTTATTATTCTGAATTTAGTTGGAAACTAGTAACTTTTCCTACGGGGCAGGCAGGTATACAATTTTTTTTAGGTAAGTGCACATTTGTGGATGCTGGCAGATATAAGGAATGCTTCCTCACAAATGCGATATACGTATATGTATACTTTGTTAAATAGTTCCGTTTTTTCATGCTTCCTAATAAAAATTTAAGTCAATTAAATAACTAAATATTGGCAAAGGCTATTAAATTAAATTAATTGGCTATCGTTTGCAGTTTGTGACAGCTTTCGTGTACATACATACATATAATATATACAAGTAAATATACGAATATGCAGCAAATACCTAGCATACGATTAAAGCAAAATATATACATAGAAAGAGTAGTGTGCAGCACAATAATCAGCAGATATAGAAATCATAGAGCAAGCGTTTTTCATCTTCTCTCTTCTTCTTAATTGGCGCGATAACCGCTTACGCGATTTTGGCCGAGCTTAACAAAGCGCGCCAGTCGTTTCTTTCTTGTGCTAGCCGGCGCCAATTGGACACACCAAGTGAAGCCAAGTCCTTCTCCATCTGATCTTTTCATCTTTGCGTTGCCTGCTTATTCCAGCTTGGTGGAGTTTGTACACATCGAATATACTCACAAATACTTAGATATTTTTTGGAAAAGAGTTTTCTTTTGCATTAAAAGTTTTAATAGTTATAGGAAATAATAAGTCAATTTGATAGATACTAAGTGATAATAAAATATTCACAGTTTTATAGCGAAATAACAGTACTTTAATCGGCTGAGTCTTTTTTGCTGCAGTTTTAAATTAATTGCATGATTTTTCAGAAGGTTTGGCTTATGGCATGTCTTGTCACATTAAAATAGCACCCAACAAAAAATATTATACATGGTTTGGAACTTTATTTTATAGATGTAATATGCATATACCCTATAACTAGAAAGTACCGGGAATGTTTAAATAAAACAAAACAGGGTTAAATTTTAGGTAAATTTATTTTATCCCATTCAAAAAATGACCTTTCTGAAGCAACACACATGTGCCAACGTTTAACCCAGTCCACCATGCATCTCTGGTATCCCGACGAAGGAATGTCCTTCAGCTCCTTCATCGCATTCTCTTTGATCTCCTCTATCAACTGAAATCTCCTTCCACAAAGTGGTAACTTCAACTTGGGAAACAAAAAGAAGTCGCAGGAGGCCATATCAGGTGAATACGGTGCTTGCACGATGGTATTTACTTGGTGTTTGGTCAAATAAGCCAGCACTATTTGGGCTCGGTGCGATGGCGTGTTGTCATGCTCACATTTTCGGCCGTTTGCGACGTACATAATCTCTCAAGCGCTTCAAAACAGATAAATAATGTTCTTTATTGACTGAACGCCTTGGCAATCGAAGAAAATAGATAACATCACCTTCACTTTACTTTTTGATCATAGGGTATACACTCTGTCTAAAGAAGCGTGACCGCCATAACTTTGACCAATTCGGTTATAACAAACAACATTGTTTTGGCTTATAATAGTTGTTATGCGCAATGTATCTAAACAAATCTATAGGCTCCACCATTAGCTATAATAGCTTCAATTCCTCTAGTGTTAATTTCTTCCCTAGTTGGGAAGTAATCGGCTCCAAATGCGCCGAATTTACCTTCATAACTTTACCTTACTCTTTTGACTTTTTGCTTAACTATTAGTTAAACATTTTTAATAGGTTGAACCAATCCAGCAAATCCGGTGAAGGCCAATCCAATATTTCAATTGCACTTTGCTACTTCCACTCTATAAACCTTCGGCTTCGATACTTAAGATCGGAAGCTTCTTTTAACATCCAAGTTTAATTCATCCAAATTAAAATTTGGCAAAAAAAAAAAAGGTAAATTTTATAAACGATCAAACCCTTTTCGGGAAGCATGCCTAGAGATGAACTTTAACTCTATGCTTAACAGTTCGTTAAATTTTCTATTATCAGGACTGACATATGCAACTCAAAGGGACAATTCATTCGTGAATATTACGTTTGCCTAATTTTGTTCTGAATTTGCCGCCATCCAATTATTTTTTGAATATGCTCCGGAATTTGAGTTCTTCTGCTCCTAAATGTCCCCAAATTGTGTCACGCAAGGATAAGTTCGGCCTTGTCACACACAAATCAATGATTTTCTTATCTTGCTTTGGAGTAGTATCTTTTTAGGCTTTGTCCGGAGAACTGGTCAAATTTTTTTAGCTTCGTTATACTGTTAAATTGTGGCATTTATGAACGTCTTTGCCTTCTTCAAATATTTTGCTGCAGGTGCACGTGAAATTTTTGGACTTTTAGGGTGTGTACATAGGAATACTGCTTCAAATCATGCTGCGAATCGTAACTGTGTATGGTAAGCGCTACCGTGAAATGATATCCAACCTTTTTTTGCCCAAAATGAAAGAGCTTGACTTGCATGACATGTGGTTTCAGCAAGACGGTGCCACATGCCACAGAGCACGCGTAACAATGGACTTGTTGAGAGGCGAGTTCGGTGAACATTTTGTTTCACGTTCGGGCCCTGTCAATTGGCCACCCAGATCGTGCGATATAACGCCTTTAAATTATTTTTTGTGGAGCTATGTTAAAGCTCATGTCTATTCAGACAAGCCCGCTTCAATTAACGCATTGGAAGACAACATTAAAGCATTTATATGTGAGATACCGGCCGAAACATTGGAAAGAGTATGCCAAAATTGGACTAAGCGGAAGGCAGTTTGAAACGCAGTTTGCATGAAATAATCTTCAAACATTAAGTTATATGGACTGTACTATCGATTTAAATAAAAATGTCATGCATTTTTTTTAATTTTACGTGGGGATTTTTGAGAAACTTTCCTATAGCTCTTAAAAAATCACCCTTTAGTTGGTGAACCCTTAGTACTCTGAAAAAAAAAATATGAATAAAATAAATCAATGTAATTAATTGATTTCTCACAGAGTATCTGCCTCAGGTGGCCACTGTTTTTAATTTGGTTCGTCAGATGGTTGATGAGTAGTGGATTCCTCCAGGTGCATTACTGCCCGTGTTAGAAACGATATTCAACAAAATCAACAAGGTTTGTGCGTACGACTTTTAGAAAGATGTTTACGCGTATCAGTATTCTTGTCTTATGTGCTTGAAACAGAAATTGCTCAAAAATTCTCACTAAACAACAATATATGTGCTCACACATCTCCTATCTACCTGTGAACTTAAAAATCTGAATGGATATTGATCCTTCATAAGTACTCACTAAACAAGCGAAGCATTGCCGCACAAGAGGACTTACAAGTAACATGGTTATAGGCGATCCCATGCGAAATCGTAGTTTCGATACACTAAAATATCTCGTTGGCTACTAGTAATTGTTGCAATCAAAATCAATTTCTTATTTTATGCTTTCGCAATCCAATTTTGATGCAGTTATTCCACAATAACCCTTGATATGTTGAGTAAAATCGGTGCGCATGATGTAAAAACAGAAATATGTGCTGTGGGCATTATGATAAATCATAATCAAAGAAATTCAACTATCTCCTTTAGACTATAATCGATGTTCTGTTAGGGCAAAGAAAAGAAACTGGTTCCTTACATTTGGTGGACAATTCGAATAACAATGAAAAAAGTTGGTCTACAGTAAAGTTAACAATTTTTCATATTCATTGTATACTCCATACATACTTCCAATACATAATAATTGTATTAATCTTTTTGAATCCGCTATTCAATCAAACTTATATTTATATACAATATTTATATAAATAAAGATAATTACAGTTTTAAATTTAAATCTATAAAAATTATATCTGTATAAAAAAGATTAAACATGTTTAATTTTTATATTGTTTTATGTAAATTACAAATTTTACTTTTAAATTTACTCTATTAAAACTTCCGTTTGAACAAGCCTTTAAAAGTGCCACTAGGCCATATATCAACTATGTATTCAGCTGCACGATCACGCCCCGTTTTAACAAAAACGGTGTCACATCCTTTAACATTTTGTACTAAGCATTGAGTACAGTTCGTGCGTGATTCCCGGTCTTGAAACACCATATCATAGAAAAAGGTTTTCTATTAGCGGTCGCCCTTCGGCAGGTAATAACAAACCTCCATGAAAAACGCTCCTCACAAAAATCATCTACCGTTTGGAGGGGGTATAAAACTGTAGGACTCTTGATTTGTGAAAAACAGCAAACATCGGAATTATGAGGAGGAACTCATCCAAACACGCGAAAATGGTGTAAGCACCACTTACATATATACATATCTAAAATAAGAATAGAACCCAAAATAAACTTTTATACCAATACCCAATTCCATTTTACCTATTCTCTATTTGCAATTAATAGCAATATTCAATACTTTGTTATTACAATTGCGGCTGTTTCTTTCTCATCGCCCATTAGTAAATAATAAATCCGGTAAATTTTTACTAATATTTACTGCAAAAAATTTTAACGCGAAGCTTGAAATGTTTTATTTACGTTTCTAATTTTATTTGCACAAGCGATTCTTCATGAAAACAGCCAGCTGATTTTGATGTGATGAATCCAAAAAGCAAAAACAAAATGCTTATTTGTTTTACTTATAAGCGGATGCAATCACCTGTAATAAATTCGCCTAGAGCTAAATGTACGAGTATCTTTCGTTAACATCATACCGTTTTTATTAGAATGTAACAGTAACAGTAGCTGTAGTACTCGTAGTAGCTTCTCTGTTCGGTAGCAAGAAATTGAACGAACAGAACCGAAATGTATTTATCCAGAGAACTTATAAAAATTGTATTTGTGGGTTGGTTTGCCGAAGAGGAGAGTGCGTGGCGAATATCCATGTGGCCTATCTGCTACTGTGCTTATGAATAAAATTTGTTTTTGTTAGAAGATAGGTAAGCAGTATTTTGATTGGGTTGCTAGAAATATTTTATTTTTGTACATACAAATACATACATAAGTATATGAACTATGATACTCTTATTTATTATTGTTTATTACAGGCATTGCAAATATGTGTACGAGAATGTTTTAATTTGAATAGAAACTATTAAAGAAATTTGCAAATTTCCAAACTATAATTTCAATTATATTAAACTAATTGCTTGATATTTTACAAAGCATTCCGTATGGATTAAAATTTATTGAGACATTTTTAGGAATGCATAGAATTTATTGCTCCTGCTTCTCGTATCTGTTTTAATATTAATAACCCAAAAAAATTTACGAAACCCATGAAGTACAAGAGTGGCTGGGGCCTTTTTTCCACTATATATGCATATCTGTATATTTTTTAACATAAAATTTAAAGTTTGTATGCCAATCTATTTGATAATTCACTGTTAATGCGTATTTTAAGTTGAGTCAGGAATTGTGATTATCGTTTTGATTTTTATGATCAATTTTAAAAGTCGGAATGTCTAAAAGTTCTATCATAATGGACGCGAAGCAAAAGGCGTATATAGTGACTCACAAAAAATGCGCTGATTATCTCCATTTGTAAAAGGTTTGGCTTTTTTAGAATAGCTGGTCTATACATTTATTTGGAAATTAATTAAAAAGTTATAAGACGCTATGTTAATCAAATATTACTGACGTAAATTTAAATAAACATTTTGCAAATACTTATGTAGCCAAAACGAGGATATTTAAAATTCAAAAATATTTTATAATAGGTCTATGAATAATAATATTTTTTTTTTTTTTTAAATTGGAAAAGTAATGAATTACAATCACAATGAATTAAAAAGTATTAGCGACTTGGCCATCAGCTTTTAGATTGTTTTAATATAATATTTTTTTATTTTTTCGATAACTATGAAACACCAAGTTTCAGCGCAAAAGACCAGATTTAACTATTATTTGAAAAATTCAATGAAACTAAGTTAACTGCAAAAAATAGCTGCTGTAATATTAAGTACATCTCGAATCAATTCTACATATGTGGGTTAAATTGGAACTGTAAACGAAGGCAAAAAATTCTTTTGACCTTGAATTAAAAAGGAGTTCTACCTGAAGAACACACAAAATCCAAAAGCAAGTCAATAAAAATTCTTCAACAACTGAAGTTCAATTTTGCGTTGCAAGCATGTTTTTTACTGTTGAGTTTTTCTACTTTTGTCCTATTCTTTGCAAGTCATTTCGCTAAAGAAATATAACCGCTTTAAAATAATCGCGCAAGTCAAGTGTGAAAGATAAGTGTAAGATGAAAAATAATAATAGCAGTGGTGTTGGGAACAATATGCATCTTAAGGCTAATAATAACATGATGGCATTTTTACTCGCATGCAAGCACATATACATTCATATGTATGTGAAAATGAACACTAAGAAATATCTTGACGTTGAAATCAGAACTATATTCCTGTGCAATACTTTGGTATGGACGCCAAAAAACCGAAGGCATGCCAATGGCAATGATGACGACTTACTACATACTATAATGGATGTCTGCGATGACGATAAAAGAAAAGCAAAACAAAAAAAATAAATATTGAAGCGAAAACAAAAACTTGATAGGAGCCAATTAAAAATTTATAGAACTTTTTGTTTGTGCGTTTCTAGACCTGTTAATAATATTAATTATTTATGGTTTTGGACATGGATAATATTTTGTACGCTTGTACGAAAACAACAACGCACTCACGGCTGACGTCTGGCAATGTTGTCTTCGCAGTTGGCGCTGTCGTTGTCGTCAACACGGTGCTGGACGATCAGCAGAACAGGCAAACAGTCAATTTAGTCAATTGGACGAACAGTTTATCGCAAAACGTATGTATGATATAAATGTGTGTGCATACATATGCAGGCATGCATGTACATACATATTTAAGTGCGAACTTATGTGTGCTTGCTTGTATTATTATTGGCTTGCGAACGCGATTCGTGTTGTTGGCGGGGTAGAATCGTTGAATAGGTGACTTAAAAAAACACACACACCTAAAATACAACAAATGCATGTTAAAAACTACAACAGCAAAAAGAGTCAGTCTACACACAAACACTCAGAAGAACATATCCAACATAGCAATAATAATAATAAAAAAAGTATAGAAATCGAAAAACTCTGTAGCCGCGCGAAGCCATCGAAAAAAGATTATAAATGTCTGTGTTTGTCCAGAACTGTTTTACAGTTTAACATTGAACTCGGACAAGAGCCCGCAAAAAAGTTAACCAGTATTTTAAATTTGCTGAACACAACGCGAGTGCGCAAGAATATAACATAATAAATTTGAAGAGTCAAGCAAAGGAAAAATTCAAAAGCAGTTTGACGGTGCAATATTTCGGTTATTGAAAAATCAGACCAATAGCGTAATTTCGGGTAGAATTTTGTAGTGTTTTTTCGCACACACAATAGTTGAACGTGTATGGTCGCGTAGCGTGCAGTGTTCAGCAATAAATTTATACAACATTAATTCGGGTTCGTCGCTTAAGTTTTTTGTTTTGTGCCGCTTACATCTTTTCGTCGGGTGGTCGGCATTTAAGCGCAATTCTTGAGTGCTAGTAAAATAACAAGAAGAAGCCAAAATTTTTAACTGATTGTTTTTAGGCCAAGAGAAAAATCAATCGCATAGCAACACAATTCAACAAAAATGTTCACAGTGCAACAAAGGTTGGCCCTTTTGGCATTCCTCAGCAGCAGCTGCTGCTTGCTGCTCACTTCAGCGGCAAGCTCAAATTTTCGTACGTTTCCCTGTTTTTAAAATCTCTTTTTATTTTTTTCTTGTATACTCTTCATTTTGGCAACTTTATTCTTTCGACTCATGCCGATTTACACTGATTAAATGCCAATGGATTAGTATACGTAGTTATGATTTATTTTTATTATTACTATTTCTTGTTTCTTTGTTTTTTTCATTTCTTATTATTTTCACTTTTAGCCGCCGACATACCGCGTTGTCGTGTTGCTGACACAGACTGCATAACGCGCACAACAATAAATCTGGTGCGTCAGTACGCGCGCACCGGTTACCCGGCTGCGGGATTTCCAACCGTTGAACCCTTCCTCATTAAACGCTTTGATATTTCGGATGGCCGCACTGGCTCATTGAATTTGAAATTAAATTTCCGTGATGTGAATGTTGAAGGATTGTCCGGCGTACAGGTTGATCGTACTGTGTGAGTTGATTTTTAATTTTTATTTTATTTTGTTTATTTTTTGGACTTAAAATGAGCTTACGGGGTCTCTTCCAAATGTACATAAGTGGCTTTGAATTGTAAAGAGGTTACTTTTAAAGTCTATGTCAAAAATTAGCTTCCGCCTTAGATTTTCTGTACCAAAAATAATGTTCAATCTCATAAATAATTAACAAATATTTAGTTTCCAAAGAAGTTTCACACCACGATAAATTTGAGGGTTATTTTACCAAACAAGTTATTAGTTTTCAAAAAACTGCAACCTAGAACAATATTAGTATGCCAGTATCATATCACTGAACGCCAATACCTGAAACAACTGTACATTTCCTAAAGAAGACTAATTCAAAACTGGCGCAAGAAATTTTTGTTAAAAGACCATATTTATAGCCTGAAAGGTTGAACCCCAAGTAATAATGTTTTGCTCATATGATTACTGGATATTGGCAAAATTGTGCGCTTGAGACCTTTAACAAAATCTGATCATCAGTATATATGTATAGTATATAAATAGACAAAATAATATGAGACACAATAGGGCACTGGCTATCACAGGAGTTCGAAGTTTGTTTTATCGTGATATCATGCCATCACCATCTACCTCCCTAGTGAAGATTAAGAGGCATATTTCAGCCGCATTCCGAAAACCCAGGGGAGCAGATATTCTTTGAGAAAAAAATATTAATCACATCATTCAAGACAAAATGTGTTGAAACCTTTAACGACCTCTAGTCATAGTCGACAATCTGTATTAATATGCAGATCCATCTATGACAAATGATGACCACAGCAGCTACAGGTTACTTACTTGTTAGACTGACTATTTTCCGGCAAGCCAAAGCCCCTCAGCAGCTATAGCCTATGAGCCATAGTTTATTAATATATTATTATTATTTATTACAGTAATATCCAATATTCAACTAACTTAAGCATCAAATTATAGAAAAGGTTTTTCCTAACAGCTATGGCAGACTTCTGAGCCCCCCATAAAACTCATCTACACTCAAAAAATTGAAAGTATAACTCGGTCAAATACTCAGCAAAGAATAAACGCGAAAATTACTAAAAAAAAATTAAAATCTGACTGGGTGTATGCTTATAAACTTTGAACTCACCTCTGAGTTCAATAAATAAACACAAGCATATATACAAATGCAACCAATAGCAACTACTCCCTGCAGTACACGTTATATCTACACATCATCTCTCCTTTCTATAGCGATTCCCGTTCTTCCGAGCAAAACAACGTTTGACTTTAACAAGAAAATAAATAAATATAATTTGTGCATTTTGTCAAGTTATTTTAAAATTAAAACACATTTCAAATTTTTCACTTTTTATGTAGTTTGAATTCCCCAAAATTTACAATCTATCTAATTTCCAAATGTTTCACATTACTTTTTGGGCATCTAGGTGAATTATATCAACTTGCTTTTGCAATTGGGCCATTCTTGCATAATAAATACAAACCATTGAGATCTAATTCCTGGAAGTATATTTAAGTAGAGGGTAAATTACCACACTTCACCGTGCTTCATAACATGAAGTATGCATTATTCCTCCAAAACCATTCAAAATGCATACTGTAACATTTTTATCGAATGGACAATTTCAGGGAAACAATATTTATATGTAACCAAATATTTCTGATTTCCTACCAAAATCATATACTCAAAAAATTTTGTAAACTAACGCCACTACTCGTGAAATATATGCGTTAAAATAATTAATAATTCAACTCTCGCTTTTCGCAGTCTCATGCTGACTATTCAATAAAGGTTAATATCATGCATACAAATATATAGTAATGCCTATCAAAATTGTTAGTTGTTGACTTCTCTTCGACTAGGAAATGTTAACTATGCACAGTTCGTTAACCTCATCATGTCTTATTTAACAGCTGATAGTATCGAATGATAGCTTAATAGTATAAATACATACATATATTCATATAACATATTTCATTGCCCCTTCAAGAAAAAAATATGTATTGTAGTTTGTAAGTATTTCAATTATCGTTTGAAATTGCTTTGTATAATAAAAGATTTTATTTTCTTCCTTTTATCAGTTCCTTACAAGGCTATTATTCTTAATGAAAATAGTGTCTCATATTTGAATCAATACTTGATAATCGAAATTGATGAAATAACACGTACAGTTGTTAGCAGTGAGAGTGAACGATGTGCATTCGGTTAGGTAAACTCATTACCATTTATGTAAATAAAAGTCGTTTTTATGGTCTGGAGAGATTCCGAATGATACTCGTATTAAGAGCATGTTATATATATATTTTTTCTCTCGGATATAATGAGTAATCGTGACTTTTAAGTGTCGCCTGGTTTATCTATTGGTTAAAATTCGTGTGGGTAAATACAAACGGTTTAAATAAATGCTGGTTTTATTAACAATCCCGATGTTTGCGTCGTTTTGTAACAGCTGTGCTCTCTTCCTTATTTCAATTAACTAGTTATTTGTCAGTTAGCACCGACATCAAAAAGCTTCGCCTGGCGGATAAACGCGCCTCTACGAAGTTGCGCCAGTTATTCACAATAATATAAACATATCCTATTGAGCTTAGTTATGTTATGGCATTCGTTGGCACCATTGTTTTCGTTATCCATCCGTTGATGCTAAGTCCAAGTGTCTTCTCACTGAAGCATCCTCTTTCAGACAGGACCAAACCAACGTAGTTGTTGTGTTTTTATACGTTTTATGCTTTATACAATAAAGTTCTTACTGTTCTACATTCCATACCTATTTGGTACTTGACATTGACGTTACAAGCACAATAAGCCTTGAGCTTGAACTCTTCGAGCTTGAATTCATCTCGAAATGGTCATCCTAGCATTCTACATACAAAACTAAGCCGAAATTTAACTCCAAAACTAAAGTTTAGCTTTCTTGCTTCAACTCGGAACTTTTTTTTTGTATGACGCACTTTTATGAGCATAGGTAGTAATATTTTTAGCGATTTCAATGATTTTCTAACTATTTGTTTATTCATATTTACCACATTTTATTTATAGCGGCTTTGAACGTGATCCAGCCACAAGTAAATTTGAATTTTACGGCTTATTACCAAAAATTATTCTACGCGGTAAATATGTGGCCGATGGTCGTATACTTATTCTGCCCATCAGAGGCGATGGTGACGCTGATATTTTGCTGCAAAATTCCAAATTCTCAATCAAATTTAAGCCCGCCCTTCATCCTAAAGATGGCAAAACATACTTGAGCGTGGACAAGCTGAAAGTCTTAGTAGAACCCGAAAAGTAAGTCAATGAACTTTTTAAAAATTATGAAAAAAAAGAATATTTCAAATAGAATTAATTGAGTTCAAACTATCTACTGACAACTGAATTTTTTAACAATAATTATTTATTTAAATAATACTAATTTTGAAAATATATATTTACATTCGCGCAGAATGAGCATCAAAATGACCAACCTCTTCAATGGTGACCCAGCACTCGGCGGTAATTTGAATGAGTTCTTAAACCAAAATTGGCGGGATGTTTGGAATGAACTTCAACCCTCCATTCATGTGGCTATTGCTGAAGTAATCAAGAGTGTTCTGCAAACACTCTTCAAGCGTTTCGCATATGAGGATTTGTATGCGGACGATTGATTGGATGAATTAATGGTTAGAAATCGACACTTATGTTGGTCAATGAATAACACACTGTCTGAATAAATTCTCATGCTGTATTTTAAATTCAGTTTTACTATTAATTATGTAGGTTAATTTATTTACATTATAAATGGTATTCGCTTTTAGCATTTTTATACATACATGTGTTTGTGATGTTACAGCAAAAGTAAAGTTTTTTCTGTCGAATTTTGTGTGGTCGAACTCGCTGTTAACATTGTCTGGTTTTTGGACAAATTGTTTGTGTATTGTTTTATTTGATAAATTTTATAAAAAACTATATTGTGTGATTTTGTTCCGGTGTTGCTGAGATACATGTATGTGTATATATACAATATATATATATATATGTAATAAATAGATATTTTCTACAATCACAAGAATTCTTAAGTAATATTTTATTATGAAAATTCCTGATTTTACGAGTATGTAAGTTTCCATTTTTGTATAATCCACAAATAATTCGTGTAAGCTATTGGAATCGCAATAAAATTAATATAAGTAATTATAAAAATTGTTTAAATGATTTATTAATACTAATCCATTTTATAGCCTGTTTATAATTCAAATCCAGTTGCTGGGACAAGTTGGTTTGGACGTGACTTCTAAATTGACTAATAACGAGCGATAGTATAACGAACCACAGAATTTTCGTAATTTTTTCCTCCACCGAAACTACCGGGATTAAGATTCACAGACATTGGGAATTTTATATTATATAATGATTTTTTAAGTAAATTTTTGTTAAGTAAATTGTTTTTAATATAATATGTGAAATATATATTTCCAAGAATCCCTCTGCTTTTATACTATGTTGTTATACTATCGTTAACCAAATTCAACCAGATCAAGCTGCCAGGAATTCGAATTCTCTTAGCGTCATAATTAGATGAAGATGAAAAAAGAATGAATGAGAGTATTTTGTTTGAGAGAACTTTATAGCATCTAAAAAAGGTACCAGCCGCCAAAGAGCGTAGGTTCATCTACTTATTCAAAAAATTATTCATTTCACTGGAGGTAGACCTTTCTTTCAAAGCTATAATTCAGAAATTAAATAATATTTTTTCACATATTCTGATGCAAAGTTCCAAAAATTCAGATGAAATCTAATATTCTCGCGAAAGGTGAAATATTCCAGTGATCTGATAGAATAGAAGTGGAGTCATATTTTTTAAATAACTAGTTAAATGTGATCAATAAAATTTTATTAGACATACCGATACCGCGTAAACCTTAGTGTTAGAACATAATCACTTAGTTCTCCGTATTACAACTCAACTACCAAACTACTTTACTACTTTTCAAATACTCTCTCTAAGTATTCCTATTGTAAAGGGTGGTTAAATTTCAAGGGCGGATGTTGAATGTGAACCACATCTAACCGTCAAGTTTTTTCTGCATTTCATTTAACATTTTTCAATTATAGACTAATTCAATTTGAAGCATGGAAAGATACACAATCGAGCAACACGTTAAAGTTATTCAGGCTTATTATGAAAACGGGCGTTCAAATCAAAATAGATATCGCGCACTTCGTGAAGAAAATCTTCTTCAGTGATGAGGCACATTTTCACCTCAGTGGATTCGCCAATAAGCAGAATTGCCGCATTTGGGCGAATGATAATCCGAGAGTGATTGCCGAAAAACCAAACCAATGGCTAAGTTTCAAGGGCCGGTGTTGATTTTGAATAAAATAAATTTTTTTTAGAAAATTATTATCATTTCTCTTTATTATGATAATATTAGTATAACTCAATTACTTATAGAACAAAATATCGGCCTCCATCCGATGGTCCAAATTTTCGATGACGCTGAGGCATAATTGAAGTTCTATGCCGTTAATGTGCCGAATTATCTCTTCCTTTAGCTCTTGAATTGTTGCTGGCTTATCGATATACACCTTTTCTCTCAAATAACCCCAAAGAAAGAAGTCCAACGGTGTCAAATCACATGATCTTGGTGGCCAATTGACAGCGCCGCGACGTATTCGGCCATCAAATTTTTCGCGCAAAAGAGCCATTGTTTCGTTAGCTGTTTGACAAGTGGCACCGTACTGTTGAAACCATGTATCGTCCACATCCATATCTCCCAATTCGGGCCATAAAAAGTTCGTTATCATCTCACGATAGCGAACACTATTCACAGTAACTGCCTGAGCGGCCTCATTTTGGAAAAAATACGGCCCAATGATGCCGTCGGCCCATAAACCGCACCAAACACTCACTTTTTGTGGGTGCATTGGTTTTGCGGCAATCAGTCTTGGATTATCAGTCACCCAAATGCGGTAATTCTGCTTATTGACGAATCCACTGAGGTGAAAATGTGCCTCATTACTGAAGATAATTTTCTTCGAAAATTGGTCATTCACTGTTGCCATTTCCTGCCACCATTCTGACCATTGCTCGATTATGTATCTTTCTATGCTTCAAATTGAATTAGTCTGAAATTGAAAAATATCAAATCAAATGCAGAAAAAACTTGACGTTTAGGTGTGGTTCACATTCAGCATCGGCCCTCAAAATTTAACCACCCTTTATTTTAAATATATTTTATGTGGTGAAGTCTTTTTGTTAGAGTGAAATCGGAAAGTGGTGTTAAATTGTGGAGTAAAACTTGTAAAAGGTCACTGTAAGAACCAAACTTTTGGTGCTCAATTATTTGTGGATATCTCATCTGTTGCATGATATTAATGTGTTCTGCGCATACTTCTTCAGTTTTGTCAAAAATATATTGTGTCTGAAAAATAATCGGACTACCACTGCTCTGATTGATCGGATGCCAGAAAAATCCATTGGCGATGTATTAGGAGAGCTGTAGATTTGTCGAAAGAGCAGAGTACTTCACTTTTCGTTAACGCTGTTTCTTCTTCTTCTTAATTGGCGCGATAACCGCTTACGCGATTTTGGCCGAGTTTAACAAAGCGCGCCAGTCGATTCTTTCTCGTACTAACCGGCGCCAGTTAGATACATCAAGTGAAGTCAAGTCCTTCTTCACCTGATATTTCCAACGCAGCTGGTACCGCTTCGAATACTTTCAGAGCCGGAGTGTTTGTATCCATTCGGACGACAGCGTAGCCGCTGGATCTTTATTCGCTGCACTATGTCTGTGTCGTGATAAAGCTCATACAGCTCATTGTTCCATCGCCTGCGATATTTGCCGTTGCCAACGTGCAAAGGTCCAAAAATCTTGCGCAGAATCTTTCTCTCAAATACTACAAGCGTCGCTTCATCGGTTGTTGTCATCAGCCACGCATCTACGCCATACATTAGGACGGGCATAATGAGAGCCTTGTAGAGTGTTAGAGTGTCCTCTCCCGACGACGAGCAAAACTAACACACCAACAAAGCTTCAGGTTCAGAAAAAAGTCAAGAGAAAGACACACTGCATTAATTACTACAGGTAAACTAAAGATGAAGGATAGATTTACTTCAAACTCTGCAATCCCTCTTACAACAGAGGAATCTTGTGCCTTCGTAAGAAATAATTATTTTACTAAAAAGCATTTAACACGCCGATATCGGTAACCATGACAAGATCTAAACAACCGTTCAGGTGTAAACTAGCAGTATATAGAAAGAGTATCGAGGAGGTTATGGAATTCTGCTACCTGGGTACCATAATTACATCATCGAAAGAATTAACAGGCAAAGTAAACAACCACATGAATAAGGCAGCCCGAATTTCTGGATGCTTACGCAATTAATATGGCGAAATAAGCATCTACGCTTAAAAAGCAAATTCTGAATCTATAAAAAATGCGTTCGACTAGTACTCGTCTATGTAGTTGAAACCCGGGCAGATACAACTGCAACACAACAAGCAATGACCAAGGTTGAGATGGCAAAATTGCGATCAATCACAGATCGTATGCGAAACGAAGATATTAGAGAGATATGAGACACGCAAGACATTGTCAGGTGGCGCCGACGACGAAGAAAGACGTGGAAAAATCACGTGCTACGCATGCGTGACAATATATTGGATAAATCTACAATGACGGGAAAACCGAGGACTACGAGTCCATCCGGTCCTCCCAAACCCTGGAGTTGGACATCCAGCTCTATCGATAATTAATATTTATTATTTGTTTAAATATTTATTTACTTATTTTTTATTTATAACCAAACAAATTGAATTTCTTGTATAAAATTGTAGATGAACACGATTTAATCCTATAATAAAGAAGAAAAAGAAGAAAGAATGCAGTAGTATTAGATATTTAGACTTGATCATACCACAAAACCGCATGTTCAACGGTCGAAGTTATTGCAGAATTTTAGAAATCAAAAAAAAAAAAACGTGCAGACACAAAAAAATACTTTTTTGTTTACTTTTCGCCAAAACAATAAACCCATTGCATATACTTTGTTTCATAGGAGGAAAGTTAAATTATTTGTATAAGTTTTTAAAAAGCAGCAAGTAAAACGAAGTTTAAAATTAAACAACATTTTTTAATAGCTTTCTTTTATATATATATACATATACAATTGGCGCGTACACCCTTTTTGGGTGTTTGGCCGAACTCCTCCTCCTATTCTTGATGTTGTTCCACAAATGGAGGAACCTACAGTTTCAAGCCGACTCCGAACGGCAGATATTTTTTATAAGGAACTTTTTTCATGGCAGAAATACACTCGGAGGTTTTCCATTACTTGCCGAGGGGCGACCGCTATTAGAAAAAACTTTTTTCTTCCTTTTGGTCTTTCGCCGAGATTCGAAGGTACGTTCTCTCTGTGATATTCTGAATGGGGATCACGCATCAACCCTTTCCACAATCATAGGTGAGTATTTAAAAGAATTATTTGAAAATTTAGTCCTTTGGAAACTTAAAGTCCTTTAAAAAATAAAATTGATGCGAAAAAAAACTGGGTGTGCATCATCACTATCACCACGATGTTAAACTGTTCACGATGTTAAACTGTTTTTAAAAGTTTCCGCACAAATCAAAAAATTAATTTTGATTTCGGGGTTATTTGGGAAATATGTGAATTTTCTATGTCTGATCTATAATATACTCGTACTTAGCAAAACGCTATCTTCATACTTCGCTTTTATTCCAACAACATGGCGGTTCAGAGCAGTGTGAAATATACAGACTAAAACCTTTAAGTTCATGTGGTATATTTCCATGAATACTACAGAAGTGACGAGTTTGATAAGTTTTTTCTTATAATCAACCACAAACAATATAACCTGCAATTAAAACCGGAAAGATTTAGTTAACTTTTGCACAATAAATATATTTGATGAGATAAATACTAATAACTGACAAAACAAGTCAGAAACAACTTTTTCCTAGTATTTGTTCTGTCAGCAGCACGGCTTATCAAACCTTTGAGAATCGTTGCTATAAGCCAGATATCATTTTAAGCCATTTTACTAGAACTGCCAATTCATGCTGGGCTTTACTATTTCATCAGTTTCTTAACTTTTCAAAATACATACAGCTGTGAACATGAAAATAGCAGTACAATTAAAAACTTATTGGAAGTAATTTATTTTTTCCTATAAATCATACAAAAGGAAATTTCAGTTCCAAGTATCTACGAAGGGTTAAGAGATTTCAGATGTATAGTAACTCTGAATAAATCTGGCAACTACTTATTGGCATCGTTACTTTTTAAGTGCAATATAGAAATGGCAAGGTCTTCAGTTTTTTTAGAATACTTCTGTCAAAAAAATATCGGGATTTGTTCATTTAAAAAGCGCGCGTTATATTTATGTCTACATGTTTTTGCTAGAATGTTGGCACAACTGTCCTCTATAGTGTCGCAGAGTTTGAGCGTGATCTGCCAATGCGCTTGTTTTTGGCATTTAATTATATCACTCAATCGCAGGTGTGCTTTGCGATTTTCACTATGGATGAAAATATCCAACAAAGAGTTTTTCTTTAATTTTGTGTTTTGAACGGGATTTCGTGTGCCGAGTAGTTGAAAATGTTGCAGAAAGCCTATGGCGAGTGTGCTTTATCAAAAACACGGGTCAATGAGTGGTATAAGGTTTTTGCAGAGGGCCGAGAAGTCGTGGAAGATTTGCCTCGATCTGGTCGCCCATCAATGTCTTCAACGGATGAAAATCAAGGAAGTGGTGTTGGAAAGCCCTCATTTAAGTTTGAGAGAGGTAGCTTGACCTTAGCGCGTCTCACGAATTAGTTTGCTACATTTTAGACCATCAATTGGGCATGAAACGTGTGGTTGCTCGACTCGTTCCAAGAGAGTTGAATTTCTTGAAAAAAAAAATTTATCGGAAGAAGGTGGTTGAAGGCATGCGAAGTGAATTCAGACTCAACGTTTATCCAGCTCATCATAACAGGTGATGAGACGTGGGTATATGAGTTTGACATGCAAACCTGTCAACAGGCGGCTGAATGGCGCTATCCACATCCGCATAAACCGAAAAAACCACGCCAAAGTCGCTCAAAATTGAAAGTCATGGTACTCGTTTTTTTATTATCATGGGGTTGTGCACTCGGAATTCATTCCAAACGGTTCTACGGTTCTGAGAGAGAATGTGTGTTGTAAACGGCAAAATTTGTGGAAAGAAAACGCATGGGTCTTGCACTATGATAACGCACCGTCTCACAATGTGAACACTTTTTTGACCAAAAACTTGATGTTATCATCGAACAGCCACCGTATTCACCGCATTTAGCCCCCTGTGACTCTTTGCTTTTCCCAAAACTTAAATATCCATTCCGTGGACGTCGCTTTGAGTCGATAGAGGTCATTAAGGAGAATTCGCTGAAGGAGCTGAAGAAGATCTCTTCAAACGCATTTAAAAAGTGCTTTGGTGACTGGACTAATCGTTGGCATATGTGTATTGCTTCGAATGGAGCCTATTTCGAAGGCGACAAAATAAATTTTGATGATTAAACAATTGTTTTGCCGTTTCTTGAACAATTTTCGGTACTTTTTTGACAAAAAGTATACAAGGATTTTTAATAAACTTTTGCACAGATTTAGACAAAATGGCATTTATTTACATTTTTTTAATTTTGGGGAATGTCCGCAAATACTTCTCTTGTTTTGACTACAGTGGGTCGAGCGAACACTGCGTCACAGAACAACGAAAGCAAATTCTGAAATTGAGAGCAGATAGAGGATCTTACACAGAAATACACAATATTCTTTCATGTTCAGCGAAAATGGTTTGAAATGCAATCAAATTTATGTAGAAGCTGGAGAAAGAAGAGGAAGAAACTGAAAAACTTTCCAGCAAGCCGATCGCATAAGTGCAAGTTAAAAAGACATAAACTTAAAAATTTGTGACATGACTGTATGTAGCAGACTATATGAAGCTGGATTAACAACTCACGTGCCACGAAAAAAGGCACTCCTTATACCAAAACATGAAGCAAAACGTTTGAAATTTGCAAAAACATGATAGTTGGGCAGTTGACATGTGGCGTAATATTTTATGGACTGAAGAGGCGGCTCAAGAATAATGGCATGGTCATTAATATTTTTGTGGAAATAATGCGGAATGTAATGTTGCCGTATTACAGAGAAGAAATGCAAATAAAATAGGTTTACCAGCAGAATAATGACACACAAGTCGGTAGGTCAAATATTGATTTCACGCAAATAAAATTAAGGTTATGGAATGGCCAGTTCAGTCCCCCAAACTCAATCCTATAGAAAATCTGAGCGTGACTTAAAATAAGCTGGACGGAATAGCAAACCGAACCACAATCAACAACTTTAGAAAATTGGTAAAGATGTGTAGCTGAAGATTCCGAAGAAGCCATGTTCGCAATTGGTGGACTCAATACCTAGCTGTTCTGCTGCCATAAATAGAAAATATTTCAAAATAATAAAAAGTGCGTGTAGCGTAGTACACATAACAGAAGTGAAACTTTCAAGGCAGACAAAGAAAGAGGGAGAGACCCGAGAGAGAATGAGAGAGAGAGAGAGAGAGAGAGAGAGAGAGAGGTGGAGAAAGAATATATGTATATCTAAATAAATTCACAACATTTGCAGCGAATACAAATACAAAACAATTTACAAAAAAGGAGAAGGGTTGACCGCCGTAGGTATTTTCTTGGTACTACTATTTTTGAGTCCACAGCTGTATGTATGTCTGAACAATTTACGGTCTCACTGAAATCTAAATCTCCATATACATAAATATCTTTTGAGGCGATGAGTCTCTATTTGCTATCATACGTTTATATGTATAACATATGATTTCGTCTACATATATATGTATTTGTACTATTGTAGACTTAGAGTATATTTATGCAAATAAAATAAATACAAAGAAATTTCTGAACATCTTTAAATTTGTAATGACCCGTGTTAAATATAGTTGAGCTTTAAGAAGGGAACCCATCAAAGTATGTATTTTTTTACAACAAAAGGAAAATTATACTTTTTCACTTGCTATTAACTGGTATTCGCTTTTTGACGGCTTAAATAGGTCAACCCCATAAAGATAGGCTTAGAATGAAATTTTGAAACTGCCAGCCTCTGAAATATATTTATAATATTATATTAGTTCAGTTCTCGTAATAAGAAAAACACGATCGAAAGGTGTAGTTTGTACGAAGTTTTGTTTTGATGGCGAGAATAATTTGAGTAGGGATTTGTTAAGTATCGAAATCTAAAACTCATCAAACGTCTTTTACGGCAAATGAAAACTGGTTTTGAATATAGCCCATTTGTGCAAATTTGATAAGATGGAAACCATACCATCAAACCGAATTCCGGTTCAAGATTTCTTAAAAAAAGATGAGTTTTCGAAATTCAGGCTAAGTTTTTTTTTTTTTTGTTTTTTGAATTTGTGTTGGCTTGTTGTATGTTGTTACGTCCTATTTTTAATTTGTTTTTGACAAACATAAATGTTGGACCTGTTTGGTGTGTTTGGGGATTTTTGGTTATATTTAACCAAGGTAATGTTTAATGGTGTCAACGACGATCCAGATTTGCGTAAAAGGATAATAGCGAAACCCAATCATACCAAAGGAAACGACCTAAAGAGCCAAGGTCGAAAAGGCACGCTAAATTTTATCAAATATGGAAGTTTCGCTTACTGGTTTCGTCGATTATAATGGCTTGGTGTATATGAAGTTCTTGCCAGAAAATCATACGATCTATAAGGAATACGAAAAAAAACCGAAATTGTTGAACGACCTGTCTCGGAAAGTACGCCAGCTCGTTCGTATTTGTTTGTTCAGGCCAATGACAATACCGTAATTATGCTTCATCTTCTGAACTCGGCTAATAGCAACTTTTCACAGGACTGAAAACATTCATATAGGAACGGTGACTGGTCGCGATTGGAAAAACAAAGGTTACATAGCTGGAAAAGCTTATGACTATGCCAAAAGTCGCGTTGCCAGAAACGGTAGCTCAAGTGTAGTATATCTGGATGGAGATTATTTGAAATGAATAAATAAATATTCGTAAAAAAAATAACTTTTTTTTGAACGAACAATTCCAGCAATGACGTTAGAAACAGGTGTGAAAAGATAACCTTGATAACCTTCTTCGCTTAGCCAGAACTCGCTCGATCAGTGAAATGCAAATCTGTCCGCAGATAGTGTATTTTATAATCATGAAAACATAAGCTTTCAACCTTTCCACCAAATAGCTATGGTTTTACTGATGCTACATGTTTACAGTTTCTAAGGCTGCAAACACAGTGAACGCTGAGACGAAGACGAAGATGAAGACGAAGCTGAAGACGAAAAACAGTGCAGAACAAATCGTATGAATTCGCTAGCTCGTACGCATAGTGCGCGCTGTGACGAAGATGAAGACGAAACGCAAGCAATCAGCTTCAAACGCTGCTGTACTGAATTTGAAGACGAATCGCTTGCTAGTTACCGTGGTTTTTGTTTGTTTGTTCTGTCTATGCTTTGGCACGTTAATTAAGTTAAGACAGTCGATAAACAAGTAATTAAATGAGAAGTAATAATCAATAAAAGGCATAAAACTAAATATATTTTAAATTATTTTTTACCTTAACGTCACAATTAACCTTTCAGCACATATAATTGGCGTTTTATTAAAATTAGTTCAATTTTTAATAATAAGTGCCTCAATTTTAATTAGAATATAATCAAATGTGCTAATTGTCATTCTGGTATAATATATTCCACAAATTTCTTTTCATCGTGGCGCAGCTCATCATACAAATGATGAAATTCACCAAATGCTTCTCTTCCCAAATTTATAGAGTGTACTTTTTTATTTATTTTTATACGTTTTAATTTAAAATATGTATAAGCTTTGCTCATCATCTGATGAGGAATCCATTGCGGCTAACATAACAAAAGCGCAACTAATTCGTCTTGCACTGTGCAACCTATTCGCTTACTCGCAACGCAAGCAATTTCTCTTCAGCTTCGTTTTCATCTTCGTCTTCGTCTCAGCGTGCACTGTGTTTGCAGCCTAAGTCTCACAAAACAAAAATTATGCAATGAATCGGTTAACCGATATAAATAGTAAACATTCTGCAGTCATTCCAGCAACTGCTGGTAAATTAATAAACGAGATTGCTTCTGCATTTAAAGTATTCGCTAGGAATTTTTAGTAAAAAGGAAGTAAAGGAAGGTAGTCCTGCACTTTTTTTGAATGTGACTCAATAGATCAACGCACCAATTAATAATAAGATATTTTCCTTATCTCTTGATAATTCAATACTCAGATTTTTGGGTCGCTATTTAAACAAACAAAAAAGTAAGAGCAAGCACAGCTTAAACATCATCAGTCGCAAGCAATTTACGAAGAAAGTGGTTAAAGCATCAACTTTTCTCCAAGTTCGCCAAGTTCACTGAAAGCCACAAGGGAAGCAATTTCACTTTGTTTTGTGAAATCAGTAGAAAAGAATGAAGTAATCAAGTTTTCTTAGAAATAAAAAAGAAGCAAAACGAAAAAGCTGTGAATCATTAATCTCTGGTAAAGACCATTGAAGCTAGCTGACTCTGTATTTAGGTTTGGAAAAGTATAGATAGAGGTTGCCTACGTTGTGGCCCTATGTTCCACACTGGAACTGTAGGAATTTATGATGATGATGAAGGTTACCTACGGCTGTGATTCTCTTGGCATGTAAATGTATCTCGAGTGAGTCAAAAGGGTTACTTTCACTCAAAATATTTAAATTGTTGTATAAATCTTCAAATATTCACGGAACCAAATATAAGCTTCAGCATTAAAGATGCTTTCACGACAAAAGTCTTTTCGGCCTTCTAAATTTGGAGCCTCTTCCAAAAAACTATGACTGTTCCAATGGACTGTAATGTGAGATATTAACATTTTCTCCGATAATCAAGCCGCGACCAAGGTTCTGACGACGCCATGGTGCAGAACGAACTTAGTAAACTCCTATAAGGAGGAGATCAAATCTCTTGGATGTGCAGGTAACATTTCTCTAAGCTATGTTCCAGGACGTAGGAACATAGAGGGAAATGAAATTGCTGTTGAGCTTGCCAGGAAGAGGATTGAATTGGCCTCAGAGACCTCCTGCCCGGTCATCGGCATCCCCCTGACAGTTGTTAAAGGGGAACTGCCCAAATTATTTCTCAGGAAAGCGCAGAAAAGATGGAGCTTAATTTCTTCATGTGCTATTTCGATAACCCGTTGGCCTCAATACGATGCACGAAGGACTCAGAAAGTCCTTTGGACTCCTCGCCATTCAATTTCCAAACCCATTGCAGAAGCTGTGGGGATCTTTCAGAGGAGGAAACTGTTGAGCACTTACTCTGTAAATGTCCGGGCTTGGCAGCTAGACGATTAAAATCACTGGGTGCTCCTATCACTTGCACTTCAACCATTTCACCTACCTACCTACTGATGATCTCCCATGTTTCCTCGCCACTTAGCATCTTGTCGATTACTTTTTCAGTGGTTATGTGACCGATTGCATTCTCCAAGAACTTGTTCCCAAAGCATGCATTTGAAGAATGTGTGTTCAGCGTCATCGTTGGCGGTTGGGTTGTATAAAAATTGACTTCGCCGAATTCCCTACTGTTCCATGTGGCGACGCATTTTATAAGCCTAGCCGTCCATCTGCCGCGTGTTTCGTTAATCCAGCGGTTTTGCCATAGCCTACCGTTTCATACCTTATTTCGCGCGCTGCAGGTTTGCTAACTCTTTTTCCATTCCCTCTTGCTTTAATGCCCACAGCTTTTTCCTTTCAAAAGCTAGTATTAAGCCGCTTATTACTTGAACAGCTGGCCCCGTCATTATTTCCCACCTTTAGTAGCCAACGCCATTTCCCGTTTCGTTTGGGTTGGACCTCCTATGTTTGTTATCAGTCTACTGAGTAGGGATGTCGTCTTAGCGGCTTTCTCTGCTTCGTACTTTATTTAGGCCTAGAAGGTTAGTCTTGAGTCTAGTCTTATGCCTAGGTACTTTAGAAACTTTTTTGTTAGCGTGTTTAAGTAAGTTTGCATGCTAACTTCTAACGGGATGTGCTTCTTGGTTAGAAGTATTAGCTCCGTTCTTTCTGTGGCTACTTTGGGTCCAATTGAATTTAGTCCACCTGCACAATATCATCTGCTTATCCGATTAGAAAGGTACGATGGGGCATTTCTATATTGAATATCTCGTCATAATTAATGTTCCACAAGTCGGAACCGAGAATTAATCCTTGTGCCGCTCCGGATGTTTGCGGTGTCGTAAATAATTCCTCATTATACGCTGTAGGTATGCCGGAATTTTGAACCTTAGCTCTAAGGCGGCCAATATATCCTCCCTACTTAGGCTATTGTAAGAGTTCCTTACATCTACGGTGGCAAGAAGGCGATACTTCTAGAGTGTAAACTGCCCTTCTACGGTGCTCCTACACTGTTTATGACAGTATCAATTACCCCTATTGTATACTTTCCGCGTCTAAAGCTCCTAAAGTCCTCCGGCCTTATCTATGGCTGCGGCCAATCGAGGCCTTTCAAGGAGCTTGCCTGCTGTGTCGAGCATGCATAATGACGCATATACTGATGGGAGGTTCGGTTCGCCATTCCCCTTGCTTATTAGCTCGAGCTGCTGTTTTTTTGTCCAGATTTCTGGAAAATTCCCTCTCTTAGATAGGCGTTGTACATGTCTAGTAAGACTTGTGGTCGCATTTTTCCGATCTCCTTAAGAGCTTCGGCGAGTACTACTTCCGCTCCTGGTGCCTTGTTGTTTTTCAGCTTGCTCACAGCTGGCTGGAGTTCCTCACTGGTGAATATTGGAGGCAAACGAACGATATGTATGTATATATAATGGGCTTTTCAGTGGGCAACGTAACTATTACAACTCAAAGGAATGAAAATGGCCTTAAGGCCCTTGACGCAGCAGTTAGCGTAATTTTGCACCGAATAAATATGATAGTTGTAGCGTTTTTCAAAACAAAATTATTAAGCAATAAGTCAAGCTAGAATTCTCTGCAGTTTGTGATGTCTGTAAGTCCATATACTTGTGTAAACCGTCAAATTTATATAGTCGCTTTGCTTCTATGCACTTAATATGCGCATAAAATACTTTAAAGTACCATATACTGCGTTTTTGTTTTTGCAACATTCAACAAAAACCGTTCACCTTTTCTAGTACAAGTATGCACGAAATCATGCGTGAAAATGTCCGGTGATTACCTCAGGCTCATCAAATCTAACTTAATTCCCAATAGTTCGTGATTCATTCTTGATGTTTTGTGTCAAGTATAAGCCGATTAAGCACTTGATGCTGATTACATTTAAATAAACGTCTGAATATAGTTGAAGCTAATGGACATGTTAACATTACATTGTCTAATTCGAATAATCGTACAGACAGTTTGAACACGCCACAAATTTGCATACTTCATATACTCTTTCATGGTGGGCGTGATAGGTGTCGCATTTATTGTCTGAATCTTTTTTACGTTCGATAAAAATTCCACAGAGTGACGTAGCCATTTTTTACACAAAAGTTTACGAGAATAGAGGCACCTTAAAAATTTATTTTATTTTTCGTTAAAATGAAGTTGTCAAAAAAAATTGTAAAATTGTTTTAAATTAGCCCACAGAAAATTGGTATGTGACTCTTTATAGAATCGTCCTTATAAAGAGATTATCCCGGAATAAACTTAACGGAGAAATTTTCCTACGCCTAAAAGTTCAATTTCTTTTAGAACTATTTGATCATAAGAATATCAACTCTGAAAACCGAAAAATTGGAAATTATTAATTTATTATTAATTGACAATTTTGATCAAATTTATAATATTTTCAATTTCAGCTTTTAAATATTTGTTAGTTGTGCTAACCAATTCATTACTAAGCTCAAGACAAAAATTTGATATCCCACCAATTGCTAAATTTATGATCTCTGAACTTTATATGCAGATTTTCTCTTAACATAAATATAAATGGAATTAGATGTGATTTTTAAAGTTATTTATTAATATTTTTGAAAATTGGGCGATACCATGCCTACTTTTAGGTACGTAAATGCGTGTATTTCGTATTGCTTCGCATCTCAACCACGCCCACTTTTTGTACAATTCGAAAAATTAACAGCAATCACTAAAATATGCGAGGGTATATAAAATTCGGACTGGACCAAATTTAGCAGTCCTTACTTGTTGTGATTTACATTTCGTTCTTAACTTTTTGGACTACTCAATCAATATACGCATTTTCTTCCATATAATGAATAACCGAAATTTTTTTTTAATTGTGGAGAGTGCATAAAACTTTAAACCTAAGTTTTTAGTTTTTGTTATAATAATAGGGAAGAATAATATAGCACAATGAATCAAGAAACAGTCAAAATTTGGCAATATGTCGCTCTTTAATTATTTTCTTCGCCACTGTTCATAGAAATTTCGTTAAATTGGCGTCGAAGTAGCATTTATACTTTCTGTAAAATATGCGGCCGCAGTAGGCGAATGTATTGGTGCGTGACTACCATTCAGGAGTGCGTAGGTTCGAATTGCCGTGTATCAACATCAAGTCGGTTGTATAGTATGGTATGTTTACTAATGACTGGTATGGTTTTGTTCTGCAAACATTGAATAGAGATGACTTACTTTTGGCTGGCGCATCCCCAATTGTATACCCTAAGTCCAAACTGGTCTGCAAATAAGTAAATTGTTGCGAATTGATCAGGTTAAGTGCCTACAGATGGGATAATTCAGCTCATTTAATTTCAAATCAAGCTTCTCTCGTTTTTTCTTGGCATAAGCTTTCCTATGCAGTTTGGCATCAAATGTTATGCCCAGATATTTGGCCACGTCGAAAACACTACATATATATTATATGTTGGCTTGCTTTTGTTTAGCTTGATTCTCAATTTCTTAGCCCATGTAGCATTATCGGCTGCTCGTATGGCAGTATCACCCGAAAATTTTGCAGTTACTTGCTGATTTGCCGATGGGAGGCCGTGGGTATACACGAGATATAGCAGAGGCCCTAACATCCCTGTGGAACGAATGCGTTTATATTTTTTAGAGACGAATATACATTTTCGTGTTTTACGCTAAAGTACCTACCATTAAGAGCGTCGAATGATGTTTGCTGAAACCTAATTCATGAATGGAATCTGACGTTTATTTTAAACGACTGGCAGTAGACATTTCAAAAGAATTTATTCAAAAAACATCGGCATTACTGGTAACAGAAATATTGGCCTGTAAGAGGACTGTTCTCTGAATAAACTGAGCAAATAGACAAAGGAATTTTTTAGCAGATTACGAAGGACTTCAGCCTTGATTAATCAAATCCAGGGAACTATTTTAACTTCCTTTTTTTCAATTCTATACCAACTTCTTGGAACCAACTGACTCGAATTTGACTCGAACTTGAACCAACGGCCTCAGCGAAGTTTCCAATTACTATGTACTACTTTATCAGTTCCTTCATTAAGGTTAAAGGTTTTCCCCAAATTCTTAGCAAATATAAATGCACAGCACAGCTAAGGTATTAGCAGTAGTAGTATGAGATGAATTGAAGTGATACATATCTCATCTACGATCTTCTTGCTGCTTTACAGAAACGTGAAGAAAATAGTTGAACTTTCCTCCTATAAAATAGAGTGTACGCCGGATACCTCTACTTGCGTTTGTTCTTTGGAACTTAAAAAAAAAACAATTAATTAATTAAAACACTTACTAGGTGGTTCAATAAGTTTTACGCTTCGATAAGAGAGGGCGTTGCTACGAGTTTAATTATTTTTTTATATGTTGGCACACTCTTCATATGGATGTATGTGAAGTTTCATTTCCCTGTGTCAACTCGTTCTTTGTTTACAAGCCATTTAGTATCGACGTGTTATAGTACTTTCTAGAATGATAAAAATCAAGTATCGTGCAGTGATTGAATTTTTATTTTTTGAAAGTTTAAAAGCGAAGGAAATTTATGAACAAATGTTGAAAGTGTTTAAGGACCTTTCGCGATGAATTAGTACAGTAGAGAAATGGGTTGCTGAATTTAAACGTGGTCATACAAGCCTTGAAGACGATCCACGTCAAGGAACAACACCAGAAATCGTAGAAAAAATACAGGGTATCATATTGGAGAGTCATCGAGTGACTGAGAGAAATTTAGTAGAAGCTCTCGGCATACAACGATTTGTTTGCTGTTTTCATTTTCATTCATTCGATAGAACTCTTTCTGCTCTACAAAACGATCTTAATAGTATTCTTGAGTTATTTAATTTTTGATTAATTTTGTCGTAAACAGCGCTTTTTTACCGAAAGGTCACGGAAGACGAAAAATGGTGCCAACACATTAATATAAAGCAAAGAATGAAAGGGTGGCTCCAGGCGCCAAAGCCGAGAGTCAAGCCGGATCATCATCCAAAGATGGTCAGGATATGAGTTTGGTGGAACTGGGAGGACATAGTGCGCGGGGAAATGCTCGAAAAGAATACCACGATCAACAAGGAGCTCCACATTGCCCAGCTACACCGCGTGAATGAGGTTATTCGACTGAAAAGACCTTATTGACATGGTCAACGCCGATAATAAAGAGATCCTTAAAAACTCGCTCAACAACTTCTTAGACACCAGACCAGGCGATTTTTAACAGGCATCTACAAATTGGCCGAGAGGTGGGAAGAGCAGCGGCGAATATATAATTGATTAACTTATTGTTTTTTGTTTAAATAAAAGTTTTCGGTAAAACGCTACGAATGTATTCCCCGACCTAGAATTAGGTTTTAGAAAGCTTTGTGAACAATGGGTGCCGCATTCGCTAACAATAAAACAAAAACACTTTCGAAAACAACTTTCTCAGCAACATTTAGAGCGTTTTCGAAAGGATAAAGTTAATTTTGTGCGTCGATTCATCACCATCGCTGAGATCCTAAATCAAAACAAGAGGCTAAAGAGTGTCGTGAACCCGGTTCTTCGGCTCCGAAACGAGTTCGTGTACAGTTAAATCATCAGTGGGATGCGAAGGGAATTTTGAGTGTGGATTACTTGCAAACTGGTAAAATAATAAATTCTAAATATTATTATAACCTTTTAGACCATCTGGAAGAAAAAATTCGTGAAAAACCCCTAGTTTGCAAAAGGAAAAATATTTTTTATCAGGTCAATGGCAAAAATTCATGAATTAAAATTCGAAGCAATTGTTGGTTTCTTATAGAACCCCAAAACTTATTGAACAACCTAGTAGCATGCAGTATTACAAAAAAATACATATGGAATATTTCTGAAATAAAAAAATTAATTTTTGTAGCACAGTGTCATAATTTCAGTTTTTTTTTACTGTATGTGCCAGCAATCATATATTTATATAATACTATTAAATTAACAATTGTGGAAAATCGGTCAGAGATAATATATTAAGTGTGAATGATTTTCTAAAAACTATGAAAAAGTTCTGAACGACCACACTGCGGTTTATTACCACCCAAGTGGGCAACTAACCAACGACGTCGGCGGTTTTAGGGCGGTACCGGTTCTTCAAGTGATAAAATAATGTACTTTTGTAATTTTAATTTATTGTCACGATTAGCATCAAATACAATTCTCATGATTGTGTAGCAATTATAGCTAAGGCAGTGCCAGAGATATTCACTTTCAGTATAAAAGTTAATCTAACGCCAACTGAAGTTAAGTATATTTACATTTAGTCGAGTTGCAGGTTGTGTGCCAAAACTCATAGTTGCTTTTTATTCGTAAGGATGCGTTCGCTGAAGCCTACATCCGTGTTACAAGTATCTTACGCTTTAGTGCTGATACATTTTGTTGCGGCGAAGCTTCGTAAGTTCGTGATTATCGATTGAGAAAACATGGATAAAAATATATAAATGCGTACAAATAATGTGAACGGAAATATAATGGCTTTGAAAGAACTTCGTTAAAATGATTCAGGTCCTTTTTTCGTTGTCCAAATAAAAAAGTAGTCTTTCATCCTGTAGCGATATTCAAAATTATTATATTTTTTAAAGAAAAATATCCACCGTAAAAAATACGAGGCGTGAAAATTAAATTTGGTGGTCTTGTTAATAAAACACGAGAAAATTAAAATACGAACAAAATTCTATTACTGGCCTTCACCATAGGCCCGCTTTAACACCCAACAGAGATTCCAGCGTTGCTTCCACGATTGACTGCACGCATCACAATCCTGCGAGGATTCATTGGCCTCCAGTATGCTACCACGATGAGTTCTCTTGAGGTGAAAATTCATTTTGGGGAGTAATAATAATCGCAGGAGGCGATATTAGGGTTTGGTGTACTTATATGTAGACTGGATGCGGAAGTGGAAATGCCTTTGGCGGCAAACTGTTGAACAAGAACAAGTGCCGGTGTATTATTGTGCTAGAAAATCCAACCTTTCTCGTCGAGTCCGGATTGCACAAGGAAAAATGGTGCCAACAGCCGCTCCAAGACCCCAACATAGAAGTTCTTAGTATCTGTCTGTTATTCTCAAATATTCTGATCTCCTCTTTAGTGACTAGCCGACTCATCGAATCTCTGTCGTTGTTCTGAATGCGTTGAGTCACTAGTTCTCACAACGCCACTAAAAATTTACGTTTGAAAAATAGGCATGAAACCAACCCTTACATATATCGGCTTTGAATTTTAATGCAACTGGATGAGATACCCTTTTTCAAGGCAAATGTCGCAATGTTGTCAGTTCCCGAGTTGTAACTAAATTTCCAAAACTTATGCGCGATACGTGGTAACGCACTATAAAACAGAAAAATGGGCATAACGCGTGGACTTTTGCCACGTAAGACTGATATATGGTTGTTGTTGTAGTTGTTATTGCTTTGTTACTGCTCGTTGAAGCAATTCAGCAAGCCTTCCTGGAACGATGTAGCTGTTAATTTTTAACGTCTACAAAAGCTTTTTTTAATCCCAGTTACAAACTTTTCATCAAAATTTCAAATTTTTAATCAGAGTTTCTAAGCAAATTTGGATATGCATTTTTACAGCCCATTCAATTTTAGTACAATAAAGTGCAAGTTTAAAGTAACTTAAAGTTTTCCTTGGTTTTCGATAGTTTTTTCCCCTGACATTGTTGGGCACTTTTCCTAAATAAGAAAAGATTCGTGCATTCGTTGTATGGAGAAAATTCACAATACTACTTCGTCTTGCCATAAATTCTATGGCAAATTTTAGAATGCATACGGCGAGAACAAATTCGTAGAAAAAAATTACGCATTTTTACTCATAAATTATACTCAGTTTCATAGCAAATTTCGCAAAAGCGCATTGCAGCACAAGTGTGTTAAAAATGCAAGTGAGATTTACGAATTGCTAAAAAAAACTTAATATTTCGAGGATGTTTGTTTACCCCACGATTAATCGCTTTTCCCAAACGGTAAACAAACAAAAAAAAACAGTCCTCGCTTGGTTCGAACCAGTACGGCCATAAAAACCATTCGAGAAAGAATTCGCCGAAATCCCCTTAGAAAGTAGAATATCATGTCCAGGCAAATGAATGCATCGACTAGATCCATGTCAAGACTAATTAGAGATGGTCTCCACATGAAAGCCTTCCGTCGCTCAACTGGTCATCTTTTGACAACGCGCTTGAAAAAAATTAGATTCGAAAGATGCAGGCGGCTTCTTCGGTGACACGCGGTCAACGGCCATGAAACTATTACTTTCCCAGAAGAGAAAATGTTCATTGTTGAAAAAGTTTTTAATACGCAAGATGACAAAATCTATGCCAAAACTTCTAAAGACACAAAATTGTTATTCTTAGGGTTCAGTGTGGCCACCATCCAACCCTCGTAATGGTTTGTTGTGGAGTATCTTGTAAAGGCGTTTCGTTTCTTCATTTCTGCGAAAAAGTGGTTACGACCGGGGCAAGAGTGTACCAGGGGGATAACTTAGAAGGCGTGATGAGGCAGTTGAGCAGTACTCTCTTCAACAGATAGCGTTGGATCTTCCAACAAGATTCCGCTCCAGCTCATAAGGCAAAAACCACCCAGCAGTGGCTAAAAAACAATATTCCTGGATTCATAGCCGCAGAAGACTGGCCGTCTGGAAATCCAGATTTGAATCCATTACACTACGGTTTGTGGTCAAAATTGGTGAACATGGCCTGTCGAAGACCTCATAGAAATAAAACTAATTTCATTAAAAAAAATATTATAAAATCATATCTTTAATGGACTCAACTTGAAACAGAACTTATGGCAGGACTAAGTACAATTAGAATTGTTTTCAAAACACTTCACGATAAAATTTAAATCTTTACTTTTGATTATAAATTTGATCAATCTGCAAACGTGGACGAACTGTGGGTGATATTTTTTTTACTTATTTCTTTAATATTTCTAAAAACACGTGAAGTTTACAAAATTTAATAAATGCGTGCTTTAAATTTGCGTATTCTCCGAGTATTTGAAAAGTGGTAGAATTAAAGATGATACTTAAGTTTGCTAAATCTCCAAATGAAACTTCCTTGTTTCAGTCCATTTTTTGTGCCTTAAAGATGTGGTTTTGTTTTTATATATATTATTTATTTATTATGACATATATTTATAAATAACTGCATTACTGTAGGAAGGCAACTAGCAGCTGGGGCTATCGACCTACTCTATAGATATAAAGACTTGCTGACCCATTCAACTGCTATTTTGACATCGTACTTCTTCAACACACCTCCTCTCACTTGATTAAGACCAAATAATTTTCTTTTGTTTTTGTGTAAAACTATATTTGCTAGACCATTCTTCTTTACTTGATTAAAGACGTTTTGGTTGTAAACTGCTATTTGATTCATTTAGTGATGCGATTTGCAATAGAGTTATAAAGTGATTTAAGGTAGTTTAAAGAAATTGAGGACCGCTGCTTTAATCGCATGAATTAATGAAATTTTACCTTCAAACTATTTTTCATTATCATACACTTTTTTTTCATTCTCATAAGAAAAGGCTAATATGAACTAATATTTTGTGGATGCATGGTCAGATAACTGGCATTTCGTAAGAGGTATCCGTATTAAAAATAGCACTTACTAATATTGAGCAAAGATAGAACACAAACTGATTGAGCTAAAAAGAAAACTGGTAGTATTCTTATACACAACTAGACTTTACAAATTTAAACACAGCTCTTGACTGTTGGGTCCTCCTGACCTGGTCTCTCAACGGCACTAAGCGTTTTTCTACCAGATTGAAATCTCTTGTGCCAATAGTAGGTAAAAAATCATCACTACATACTTTTTGAAACACCAGCCTAATGAAGTTTTAGCATTAGCACTTATTGGTCAATTGTATAACTACCATGATGATTTAGCATAATGACTAAATAAAACAAATTTGATAGCCCCCACAACCTATAAGCATCGACGCAGCTATTTGATACAGTTTATGTATTCCTATGTAATATAAGATTGTTAAAAGGATTGAAATTATACAGCCCTATCATGCAATGCGTCGTAGACTGTTTTTCGTAGAAACTAAGAAATTGTAATCATACAATTCGAATAGCTCCGAACGTACATTCGAAATTCGTAGAGTAGCATTCACCGAAT